>NC_133242.1:17500-2517500 GCF_048772165.1 Typha angustifolia
AACCCTAAACCCTAAACCCTAAACCCTAAACCCTAAACCCTAAACCCTAAACCCTAAACCCTAAACCCTAAACCCTAAACCCTAAACCCTAAACCCTAAACCCTAAACCCTAAACCCTAAACCCTAAACCCTAAACCCTAAACCCTAAACCCTAAACCCTAAACCCTAAACCCTAAACCCTAAACCCTAAACCCTAAACCCTAAACCCTAAACCCTAAACCCTAAACCCTAAACCCTAAACCCTAAACCCTAAACCCTAAACCCTAAACCCTAAACCCTAAACCCTAAACCCTAAACCCTAAACCCTAAACCCTAAACCCTAAACCCTAAACCCTAAACCCTAAACCCTAAACCCTAAACCCTAAACCCTAAACCCTAAACCCTAAACCCTAAACCCTAAACCCTAAAACCCTAAACCCTAAACCCTAAACCCTAAACCCTAAACCCTAAACCCTAAACCCTAAACCCTAAACCCTAAACCCTAAACCCTAAACCCTAAACCCTAAACCCTAAACCCTAAACCCTAAACCCTAAACCCTAAACCCTAAACCCTAAACCCCAAACCCTAAACCCCAAACCCCAAACCCCAAACCCCAAACCCCAAACCCCAAACCCCAAACCCCAAACCCCCCCTAAACCCCAAACCCCAAACCCCAAACCCCAAACCCCAAATCCCAAACCCTAAACCCTAAACCCTAATCCACATTAGAGGCCATGCGATGGTAATGTTAGTGGTCGATCGATTGACAAAGAGTACGCACTCTTTAGCTCTAGCGTACCCGCACACTACAAGGATGGTAGTAGAAATTTTTGTGAAGGAAATAGCCCGGTTGCATGGAATGCCAAGGTCAATTGTTTTATACCGTGATCCGATCTTTATGAGTCCCTTTTGGCAAGAGTACTTCAAAAAGTAATGAACTGAACTAAAAATGAGCTTGGCGTATCTTCTGCAAACCAACGGGCAATCCGAAGTCAATAATCACTGCCTCAAGCATTATTTGTCATGCTTCACCGGGGACCGACCAAAAAAATGGCTAGTTTACCTACCCTGGGCGAACTACTCATCACACCGCTTTTGGGATGACCTATTTTGAGGCTGTCTTTGGACGCGTACCTCCAACATTGAGATCGTATGATCGGCCGAGTACACTTGACCGTACCGACATTGATGAGGTACTAGTGGAACGGGATGAAGTACTTAAGCGGTTTAAGCTTCATCTAGCAAAGGTACAAAACCAAATGAAGTAAGTGTTAAGGGACAACAAACCTTAGCTATTCGTTGGTTCCTTGGAATAAGAACTAACACAAATGGAGATCTTGAAGATGATTTAGATTTTGGATGTCAGAGATTTCATTAAGGGTGTCAAACAAGAACTATGTTACGTTCTTTCAAACAAGAACTATGTCATAAATCAAATGAAGTTGATCATTTTTGTTTTCCAAAATCATCGCTGATTATTTGCTCATCAATAATTGATTTTCTTCCTTATAATCTATTAACAGGTTTGTGTTTTCACATCTTACAATCTCCTCTTCCCAGTTTCTTCTATCAGCATTTTGTACAATCTGTTCTTTCTTTTAGCTACGTCTTGGTGGAGAATCAAACTCATGTACTTGGGAGATTTTTTTTAGTTTAATCACATTGTTTTCGGACCTACAACTCATTATTATGTCATTCTTTACTAGATTGTGACATTTGACTTCTTGCTAACTATTTACTACTCCATCTTGTTTACCTTGCTTACCAAATAATCTTGCTCCGTGGTTGAAATCATGACTTACTCTTCTGCACACCTTGTTTATAGATTACCTGCAATCTACATTTATCTTCAGACCTACATGACACTATTTACACAGTAACAGGCATGACCGGTATCTTTGCCTATCTAGATAAATAATTGTGCTAATAAGATTGTTATTTTTTATTGTTTTTGTGGCACAAAGCATACACATTTTCCTTGGATTATGGTCTTTTTGATCTTTCATTAATCATTTTGATCTTATTCTTTTGAACCTTCATAATTAAATAATCTTGGATGAAACTTTGTCTTACTCTCGTATGTGAACTACATCTGCACTAGGGACTTGGACGGGATTGTTAAATCAAAATTTAACCATCAACATACATTCCAAAAAATAAATATGTAGTAATTCATGAGCCCTGAGTATTTGTTCTCAGAACCATGCCTCCCTTGCTTGAAAGTCGTGCCTTTGATACTTTTGGTTCAAAATATTGCTAATTAATAATTCTCATCAGATCACGATCTTGTAAAATCATTTCCATCTGCCTCTACTTTCATCGTATCACTCTTCTAGAATTTTTCTAGACAAATTTTCCCGAGAGATATATTGTGGTTGGCAAGAGCAGAAATTAAGCAATGCGAGTTAGCTGGAAGAGTATGATCCAATCAAATTGAGGCTAAGTGATAATGGAATTTATCTGATAGAAGTAGATCTAATGTTTCCTTTTTCTTTCCTCTGATTCTGGAAGGAAGTGCACTTGGTCTATTGTGGGAGAATAACCAGTATTGTTACACTTAGACAAGTAGATTGGCAATCAAGAAAAAACTATTGAAGGGTTGAGAGGTTGAGTAAACATGTCAAATGAGAAGACAATTTCAAGTATATATATATACACACACTTGAGAAATGCAAAATGTCAGAAGACAAAATGGAGCAAATTGTGTTGTAAATACAAAATTGTGGAATTGATGACAAAGACGGATAATGTTTATAGAGGAGAAATAAAGTCAAGACGAAGATTTAGAAATACTACAGTCAAATAGAGATTCTCCGGGATGCTTTTCTCTTTTATGAGAAAAAGTAGTAGCCTAGGTTTCGGTAGAGGCTTTTGATCGGGCACTATTTTTTATCAGAAGGATTAGTCTTTCGATTTGAGACTGGGACAGCTGCCTCACTGCAAACTGATAATGAATCAATATCTATCTTATTTTCTTAAATCAAAGAAAAATAATATTGGTTGAAACGAGTTTAATTCTTTTAGAGAACCGAAAGAAAAGGAAGAATCAAACTCGAGTAGAGGACGGCAAAAGATATTATAGAGGAAGAGCAAAATTCAAAGGAAAATCCTTTGAGTTCCAAGAATGTATGCTCAAATTAGAATAATAAAGCTATGATGATTAAGGTTTTACTTGGAAAATTGATGAAATGGCAATCAGTTGGAGTTCCTTTCTTATTAAAAGAAGACACAAAAAGAACACCTTTTATGTAGATCTAGATAAAGCACTTGAGCGTGAAGAAGAAACAGTGAAATTTTATGGTTTTTTAAGGTTTCTTAAATCAAGATTTGTTATGTACTCAGAAGTTTATATATTATTCCAGAATCTTTTAAAATTCAATGAGGCTTGTTGAGAAGACAAAGTTATTAATCCTTATGTCTATTCAATAGCAACTAGCTGTGGTAGGTTAATCTTGGTTATTGTTTTACTGAAGACATAACTGGTGGATATTGAGTTTCATTTGTGAAAAGGCTCATGAAATTTTACAGAATATCAGAAATAGAAGTAGGATCTCATGTTAAAATAAGTCTTCAAGAAGGGCTATCATCAGATTTTTAATTTAAGGGCTATCATCATGAGACATCGGTGGCGATTTCGAGAACTGGACTACAGCGGTCGGTGAAAGTACAGATACGATTTCAAAAACTGGACTACAACAGTTGGGCGATATTGCTCTTGACGATAGTTGCGAGGTTACTTTAGGTCATGCAAGAAATCAAGTGATGCTGGGATGTAGGGTTTCGATGATGCAGGAATGTAAAATTTCCTCTTTACTTACGGGGAAGGGTAATTTTTCATTTGGTGCGAATGTTGTGAGACATGCGTTGTTGCAGGAAAATTTTTATTATTATTTTATTGTGTAAGTACTGAGGTAATGTGGAGATGATGTGGTATGTTGAAAAGTTTGTAAGGATAGGGGGAATATTAATTTTTTTGTGTGGGTACTGAGGTAATGGGGATGTGGTGGTGGTGGTGGTGCAGTCAAGAATTCCTTTTTGTAACTATATACTGCGGATATACTATGTATATAATATATAATTTTATTAATAAAAACATGACAACAAGTATAGATTTATTAAATATTAGTACTGTATTTTGTCATTCAGTATGAAATCACTGATTACTAATACAATTTCATTATTTTTCGTTACTTTAATATTATTGCATCAAATATAATTATTACTACTTATACTAATATATAATTAAATATTAAAATAGTTTATATTAATATTAGCTCTCTTAATACAAGAAATTAGAGTAGTTCTTGGCCTTAAGCCCCAGCACAGTATGTATTATCTGATGATAAATTCATTTAATTTCTATAAGATTTCCGTTTTTAAGATGCGTCATTATTATAGATTAGCTAGTTTGCAGTTTTGCTGTCTACTATTTCTTACTCGTATTTGGTCCCTACTCCCTAGTAAATCCTCGGAGTTCAGAGAACCACCAGTTGCTGCAAAGAATCAAGTGCCAACAGTAGTGAAAAGCTTGCCCATCTCATATCTTTCTGGTCCATATGCTCTTGTAATATAAAATTGTACATTATTTCTGTTCAGTTACATCTGTATTCATTTTCCAATTGCATGTAAATGTACATCACGTATGGGTAGTGGAACCTTTTGCACTTGGAGATTCTGGTTGATATTGCTTGTTGCACTTCTGTAGGTGAAAACTACTGACACGTGGGAAAATGATTTAAACTGGTACCTCAGTGACTTCATCTGGTCTCATTGCAATGTGTCTTCTGCAAATCCATGCAATGTTTCCATCGTCCCTATACCTTACCCTCCATAAACCAAACCTCTGTGCTATATCCATTCCAGATGCAACTCTTTGGCCTTTCAAGAAATCCAGAAGCCACTGTCTGGCCGCTTGCATATCCTGCATAATGTCACTTGAACTGCCCACATTCTTATTCCTTCCTCTGTTTCCTCCTGCTGTTCTAATCGCAGCAACCCCCAAAACCCCCGCAGTGGCAGCTGTGGCACCATAAATAAGAGAAGAGTCGAGTAAGTGAGCAACTTCCCTACTCAAATCAGGTATCATTTCCCCCATTCCTGCAACGAAATGTGCTCCTATCTTAAGAGCAAAAGTCAAGAGTTTCATGAATTTGCTCATATAAGGGAGCAGGCACTTGACTGCTTGGTTGTCTACTTGGATAAGTTCGCATCCTATTTGGTCATCCACAACATGCATTTCTCTTCTGAACTCACATAACATGTGCAACCTTAATGCTGTCATGCCAGGAAATATTCTCGTAACCAGCCGTTTTGAGTGATTTTCTACCTGAACAAAATAGAACATATGTGGCACTTTTCTTTCTTCTAGTTGAATATTGTAGTTGACTAGATAGTCCACTTTTCTATGAAGCTGAATCAGAAGGTGGTGCTCATAATACCGAAGCCACTGGATCTCTTGTTTGAGGTCCTTGATTTCCTGCTCTATAGTCTTCAACCTCTGCAAAACCATCTCAACACCCTTCGCAATGCCCAATATGGAGGGCTCAACAGCGTCTTCAGCGTTATTTGCATCTACAATAGCTGTTTGTGGTTCTTGTGGTTTCTCTTGGGGTATTGCAAGCTCAATGGCTAGATGATGTAGATCATAAAACCTACGGTGCAGTACTTCCTGAAACTCCTCATCTGAAAGTAGATCTCTAGCATAATCATATGCGGCCTCTAAGATGAACCTGCCATTGTGTTCTACTGGACTCCAGGTATGCTGGTAGTTGTACATGCTATCTGCTGGCAATGAAAGTAAAATATGTTTCAGTTGTTGCAGAGATATACACTGAGTTCTCCTAAACCTGTGCGGAGTAAGATATTTGATGCAATCCGGCCTGATAATGCTTTCAGTGAAGGTGATGCTGGGGCATAGATGTAGGATTGCTGGGACAATGAGCTGGTGGAAGAGCCTCAAGATCTCAGTAACATTTTTGGTGGAGCATGCAAGAACATCAATATAGTATCCTAGCTGCCCTCCAAGCTCCACTCTCATATGGATTCCATTGATTACAATGGAGATGAGGTACTTTTCTAGGCTGTAGGTTGCGCCTTGTTGGTTTGTTGATCGCAGAATCTTGTTGTGGAGGTGCACCTGAATTTAAGTATAGACAATTGAATCAAAGTGAAGTTGTCCATTCTCTACCATGTTTGCATCTAGGAGATAAGACATCTTCAGAACGAGTCAATAAATAGTTAAATACAAAGAAATTTGTACAGGCTATTGGCATCTGTCTTGGTTTTCTAGATAGTTTACATTGTGACTTTTAAGTGATATGCACAGAATGCGCAATAAAATCCCAGTTCCAAAATCATGAACCACCAGAAATGCAACTTTCGGAGCTGAAAAAAGATAGGACACCAGATCTTCATCGTTTAGTAGAATGACTTTTCTAGTGGTCAGGCATAGTGATTGTTTAATCAATAACTAGGTGAAATCTAACTGTGCAGGAATCCCAGATTTTTTTTATATGCATAGATCTAAATCTAACATCGAATAATGAGTTTTTTGTAGTTGTAGAGAAACCACATATGTTCATATTTTCTCATAGCAAGAAAAAGTTCTCTGGACTAGATCGCCACATAATATCCTTACAAAACAATAGTATTTTTCAGGATAAATTATCCATTTGTGGTTGATATATGGCAGTCATACATGAGCTTCAGCTAAAAATATTTTACTGTTAGAATAAGAAGTTATTTCTAAAAAGTAAGTGACCAATGGAGGGGAATGCTCTTAAGAAGCTTATGCATTACCTTGTGTACGGTAATTTATCCACTCATGATGTTATAAGAACCCACTACATTAGGAACCTTCGCTACCGGGAATCTTATTTACTTGTTCATTTCTAATTCAAACTTAAGATTTTCAAACGAAATAGTAGAGCACTCCGATGATAAGATATTGAAACAGCACAGGTGGAATAAAATTTACCTGTAGCCTTGGAAAGAAGCCTGCTGTCAAGAACATGTGCCTCGTGTCCACACACTCCAGATGCCTTCCAACATAAATACATTCAGGAGTGCTTAATTGCCACTTCTGTGTTCTTCCTCTGCCTTCCTCAAGTATTGCCGGTACCAGAAGTAGAGTATTTGGATCACCAGTATCTTGTTCATAACACAATTCTAGTTTTAACATCATGTTTATAAGGTCATTAGCCTCTAAATACTCAGAAACCTTTGCGCCTATTCCTGGAATCTTATTTTGCAACCTTGCTCTTAATATTTTCTCTAGTTCTTTTCTACTGATGAAACCATTTGTTCTCTCTAACTTCATTGCATCTAAATTTATCAGATGGCCGAGCACATCTCTACAGAACCATTCACAATCTAAAATTAGAAACCCAAGTTCCTCAAAGAAAATTACCAGACCCACATTATGCAGTGAATTTGCTACGGCACGTCTTCGAGTATTAACCTTCTCCATATTATCGTGCCTTGATCTAACTCTTAGTGCTGGAACTTTGAGCTGACATAACTCACAGAATTCTTTCCAATCCATCGCCGGTCTATTGCAGTTCTCTATTCTCCAGCCGTTTAGAAAATTTATTAAATCGTCACATAACTGGTAAACCGGAGGGACTTTTTGCAGAATTGTTTTACCGGTCCTTCTTAAGTGATGGGCAAGTTTGCTTACAGAAACGGATGATCTTGCATCGACTGTGAAAACTGTTGGGTAGAACTCCACATAACCTCGGAAATCTTCTCTGAGTCTTTGAATTAAAGAAGCAGCTGTTTGCAGGTTGTCTGGTGGTTGAGGCATTTTATCTACATGGGTGAGAACTACAGTGACGTGTGGTGGGACCGATCTTGACCCTCTCCTCCTTGAATTTGAAGTTATAAACTTGAGCCAGTAAAGCAGGTCTTCTTCAATCTCTTCTGGGCTTTTAGGATCTCTGTTGGCTGGCTTTTGGAACAAACTGGATACTATAAGGAAGAACGAGGGACTTCCCTGGCCAGGAAACATGAGATCATGTAATGTATAACTTTCACGCTGCCCACCAAGGTTCCAGATCGAAATTTTCATGCCATCATCAAGAATCGTCTTTATCTTGATCTCAGTCGTACGTGCAATTTGCTCAACTGGATTGACTAGAGTTCGTATCTGATCCATATAAGGTAATTTTGTTGGATTCATGCTGTGATATAAGGAGTTACATAGAGTGGTTTTTCCTGCATGCATAAGCATTTTCAAGTATCAGAATGAAAGACTCGGTCGGTAATTTTGAGGTTCTGATAAGAATAACCCTTCTGTTTTTGCAGTGAATATATATATATATGAGGAAAATAATCGAATAGTGAACCTATACCTGCAAATTCCTGGCCACAGAAGAATACTCTGCAACATCTTGGCATGGTCATCTGCAGATCACCGAGCAAGTCATTCTCTGGAAGCAGACTCCCGTTCTGTCCCAGCTTCTCATAGATTTGGTCCGTCTTACCAGCAATCTGCAAAGGTGTTTCACTGAGATCAATTTCTTCAATCCAAGGATTGACCTGCAATATTTCCAGTATGGTCTCCAGAACTAGTTCCCCCTCAACTCCCCTACAACCTTTCAATGATAGGCATCGCAAAGTGGCATTCCTTTGCAAGCTTCTGAAGATTTTCAAAATATCTGCCGACTTCAAGGTCGTGTCGTCGCAGATACCCAATTGAACAATGCTCTGATTGGTTTCCAACATGCGCAAGATTGCTGTCACGCCATCTCTGCTTATCGTTGTCTTCCCTCCCCCAAAAGTTAAGGACTTCAGAGTGGTATTTGCTTGATTTTGCAGAGGCGAGAACCTGCTCAGAGGACAGAGCAGATGGTCCAACCCGACTCCGCCAAACCAATTTCCCTCCAACCCCAACTTCTCTAAGCATCTGTTCTTGAAAAGCCCAGCGGCTATGTACACCAGAGCTTTGTCTCTGAGACACGTTCTTGATAGTCTGACGTCTTTGAGGGTCCTATTCTGTTCTAAGACTGTTCTAAACTCTCTAGCCCACTTGGATTTCAACCGGACCCCCGTCATGTCGAGGGCCGTCACTGTGGTGTTCCATCCCAGAGCACAAGCAACTCTTTGTGAGCCCCAAGAGTTAATAAGTCGATAAATTCTCAGTGTGCCGGTCTCAGGCATGAACTCGACTACTTTGCAACTCTTATCTCCTCCCCATATGTGCACCTCCATGTTGCGATTCCTTGCTAGTACGGTGGTGATCAAGGGGGTCGCAGTGATGATGGAATCTCGATCGAATAATATCAGCAGCCTCAATGCGTAATTCACTTCAATCATTCTCGAGAGCTCGTCTGCCCCCCTCGAGCCGATGGAGTCTTCCCATATCTGCAGCTCCTCTACACTGTCATTCTTCGTCAATGCGGAAGCGAGAAGCCTCGCTCCAGCCGACCCGATTCGACACTCGGACATGATAAGGACCTTGACCGATCCGTTTGCTGCAAGCATTTCTGACAGCTCAGATAAGCCTTCCAAGCTGAACATATTCTTCTGGAATTCGAGTTGTCTGATACCTGACCTGCTGCTCAGAAGCAATGAGGAGAGCACTTGCAGCTGTTCATGCTGCCACTCCACACCATGAAAGGAAAGGTTCATCGGGTCTTTGCTCCCGCCATTGTGTGCTGCGAGCGCACTCAATAGTTGACAGAAGATTTGGATGTCATTGCTGTCCTTTGAAATGCTGATGCTCAACGAGTTATCCGTTTCTTGATACGAGCTTGAAGTGGTGATCCAGTGCCACTCGTAGAAGGAGATATTTTGCAGATGCTTGTCTCCTGACCTGATTAGCTGCAGAGCCCATTGGAGATCTCTCATGGTGTTCTGGTTGAAGTTAATTGGACGGAGAGGGCTGCTGCTTCACTTGTGCTTGGTTTGCTGCTTTTGATTGTTCAGCCGATCCACACAAGTTTAAGTAATGAAGAATTCCATATATTGATATTTGGGTTGGCAATATCTGAGTCCTGTTTATTTTGTGGATTGGCACTATTACTTCTAGCTGCGGATGCTCGCCTGTTTCAAAAGGCATACCGATGGAAGCTTTTTAAAATGGAGGCACATAGCTGTATCTCAGGCATCGGATTCTTAACTTGGGATAGATGTAAAGAGAGAAAAGAAAGGAAGCAAAGGAAGAGAATGTTTTGCAAGCTAAGAATTTTCTAACGTCTGCAATGAGCAACGACATATCCTAAAGCTCCAATTGAACTAAATGCATTCAAACAATTTCTTCGTGGCAAATACTTCAATGCACCTTTAAAAATTATAATCTTAATACAACGGCTATAATAGCCAATTTTCATATCCGGTACCGATTCCAAAACCACATTACGTAAGAAAAATAGTATATTAATTAAGAAGATTAATTATGTGTGCCTATCTTTCCAATTTTCTTGTTATACCCTTAAAGATCTTAACCATTAGATCTTCATCAAGTGATTGATAAATAATTAACTTTACGGTACGGAAGAACGCTCTACACGTTTTTTTTTTCTTCCGTTAAGATTTCTCTCTTAAATATAATTATGCCTTAATTATAGGAGAAATTATTTAATATTAAATAATTTAAATTTGATTATTTAGAGATAAACTTCAATTTAAATATAATTCTCTATCTCTATCGATTAAAATTTAATTTAAATCAATCTTAACTAATGGGAGATATATGTAAATAATAAAAAATAATCAAAAAGATAAAATGTAATTAAATTCTCATCAAGTTAATTGTAAAAGACATCAATACCCTTATTTTAATATATATACATTACTCTCATTTAATGATATATATATCTTTTACTTAATAAAATATTAAGATAATATAATTATTAAAAAATAATATGCAAGATTATATATCTAAAAAAAAATTACTTGCTGGTAATATATTTCATTCCTATTATACCCTTAAAGATTTTAACCGTTAGATCTTTATTAAATTAATTAATAAAAAATTAATTCTATTGCGATACCCAAAATATCTGTGTAAGCAAAAGCTCATGCAAAAACCATAATAAGGCAACTGAAGCCCTTCACACAAAAATGAATTAAAACAATTAATTACCCTATTCCAGGGACAGATGACCCTTTGAAGTTTCACACAAGTAAACAAACTGTCTAAAACATCTGAACTAGAAAGGAGAGAAAGGTATTGCAGAAAACGATTGACAATAACTACCAACTTTGACTTGCCAGATATAAGAACATATATTCTTTTCTTTTCTAAACTCCTCTTCTTTTGTTCCTTTTGTCTTCTGAATGTTACGAGATGTCTACATTGGAACATCACCAGCATTCATCTCAACATTCTTCTGAAAATTTCCCGCATTCTGATTTTACATCTCAATCAACTCCAATTAACAAAGCCTACACTCAGATTAAAAAACAAAACACAAACCCTATTCAAAGTACCCAATATACCTTCATCGGTCAGCTCTATAGGATCAGCTAACCTGTACAATGTAATATACCGTAATTGACAGTTTTGCGCCTAGTTCACAGGAATATCTATCATAATTCATAATCTTCACCTTCAAAAATCATCTCCCTAGGCAGCAATACCTGAGAAAGTAGTCACCAGCAACTACATATTAGAAAACTATATCTTTTGTAGAAGTAGGAGAAACTGAAAATATACCGATGCAAATTAGGGGAGAAAAATCGTTATACATTTCCGCACTAACTCTGCATCCCATTCTTGACAACATACGTAACATGGAAAACATGAACGCAAGAATTTCAGCCCTCTGCCAACATAAATTTCCAGATCTTAGAATCTAATTAAAAAAAAATAAAGAAACCTGCTTAAAATGGAACATGCATTCACATCGATCGTGTTACCAGATCTTTTGGTACAGTAAAAGATCCACTATATTGACTGTCACAGTTGTTTTGATAATCTTATGCTTCTAACAAGTAATTTAACTATGAAAAAGATCATCATTGTCATCCAAGCATAATATGAGCTTTCATTAACCATGAAAAATGAAAAGAATTCATTTCAATGCGCTAAAGAAAAAAACAATCATGGAAACCAATACTATTCTCACTACATTAATTAGCAGTGGCACCAACATATCTTGAAATGCTTCCCCCACCGTTTCCTTGTAATAGGAGAGGATTCTCCCCAGTCTAAGTTAGTATTCCCACAGCTGTTCATGGGATTGGATTGGATTGGATTGGATTAATTGGTCCCCGTCCAATCTGCAACACCCAACACGAATCCTCTTATCGTCAGGAAGGAACCTGATCTTCTTCTATACTGAACCGACTACATTATTCTTAACAATTTGATCGCTTCCATTTATCAGGCCACGCCACGCCACTTAAGATGGATGTGGGCGTAGAGAGGCCAATTTACTGCTGGACATAATTTTGGGCCAAATCCACTCTGGAGCTGACTCTACAGAAGATGGATGATAATTTTATACAAGTGCAACACTTGCGTGACAGCGTGAGCATCATCAAGTAGACTGTAGACATGGCAATATGGCATGCACTGTGCAGTGGAAGAAAGACAGAATATCCTTTGACGGTTTGACCACATCCCGCGTCTGTCTCAGTATGAATACCTCCTCCTTGGCGAGATTCGGACTCCGACCACGCCAGAAGCGTTTCCACTTGGCTAAAACATTGAGGGCCCTATGTATCTCTGGAAGATTAGCGGACGCAGTTGAGCTTTTGTGGCAGAAAGGGTCATCTCCAGATAGCCAGTCTTACGCTCTTCTGTTACAGGAAAGCATAAACAGGAAAGAAGTAAATCTTGGAAAAAGGATTCATGCCCACTTGATCACTTCGGGCTTCACTTGTAATGACTACCTTAGGACTAAATTGTTAATCTTCTATGCAAAATGTGGTGAATTGCAAGTTGCATGTCACCTATTCGACGAATCTCCTGAGAGAGGTCTAATCTCATGGAATGCACTGATATCGGGCCATGTGCTCAACGGCCTACAGCAAAAGGCTCTGGATCTCTACCACTTGATGCGATTAGCTGGGTTGGAGCCAGACCAATTCACATTTGCATCGGTTTTCCGTGCTTGTGCCGCGCTGGCGATGCTAGAACACGGGAAGCAGGCCCATTGCCTGATGATCAAGACAAATGTCAAGGCTAATATCATTGTGAATACTGCACTCATCGATATGTATTTCAAATGCAGTAGTCCTCATGATGGTCACAAGGTTTTCAAGAGATCGACCGATAGGAATGTCAACATGTGGACAGCTATGATATCCGGCTATGGCCACCATGGCCAAGTGGTTGAGGTTCTTGAGCTGTTTGACCAAATGATAGAAGATGATATTTCACCAAATCATGTAACCTTTCTTGCTCTTCTTTCCGCCTGTAGCCATGGAGGCCTTATCAACGAAGGGTGGAGATATTTCATTTCTATGATAAAAGACTATCGAATTAAGCCAAAGGGACAACACTGTGCAGCAATAGTAGATATGTTAGGCCGGGCTGGGAGAGTGAATGATGCCTATGAATTCGTCAAGAAGTTACCTTGCAAGGAGCATTCGGTAATTTGGGGGGCCCTGATAGGCGCCTGCAGGAAACATGGAAATGTAGAATTGGTCAAGTTTGCTGCAAACAAGTTTTTTAAACTGCAGCCAGAAAATGCAGGAAAATATGTGGTCTTGGCGAATGCTTATGCTGCTTATGAGATGTGGGGAAGTGTGGCTGATGCTCGAGGAATGGTAAGATCATTAGGGATGAGAAAGGACCCTGCTTGGAGCTCCATTGAAGTTCGAGGAGAGGTTCATGTATTCCTTGCTGGAGATATGTATCATGAACAAAGTGAGATGATATATGAGATGAGCAATGCGTTAGCTTGTGCTTTAAAAGAATGAAAAACATATACCACTTACCTTCTCTAGGATTAGCAGTTAGGACGGTTCATGAACCTTGTTCTACTCCAGAACAAAATTCTGCAGAATCTGGAAAATAGTTGATTCTCTATGCACAGGTCAGTTTATTTGATGCAAGAAGTTTGATATTGAGCTTCAAGGTAGTGTCAACTGTCTTCTTATTATTGAGTGGGCTCGAGGGGAATGATAGTCAAGAGAGTGAAGATCCTCTCAACATTGAATTCTGGAGATCTTTCGGCCGAAAAAAGCTACTCTTTGTTGCCTTAATGAACTGAATCCCGTGCTCTAGAGAAGGCATACAATGGAAATTATCTTCTTCACTTCCATGCTTAATTGAAACTTGTCTCAGTACCAACCATGGGATAAGAACTCTATTTATTACCTGGTCAGGAATGCCTAAGTTTATTAGAAGGCTTTCTTTTCATCTTACGAAGTTACAGGATCCAGGAAAGCGCAAAGGTGGTGAAACTTACAGCAAATAAGCTTTCAGAAATGCAGCTAGATGGCACTTTGGTTTATGTTGTCGGGAACTCAAAGAAAGATGTGGTGAGTTAACATAGTATTAGCATTAGAGCGAGAGATTATAAATTTAAATTTTGCTCTACTTATTTTTAGTTGAAAAATATAAAAGTTTCCTCATTTAAAAAAACAAAAGAACAACTTGGAGAGAGGAGGGAGAGGAGCACAAAGAAAGGGGGGGAATGGAGAGATAATAAGTCAACATTAGTTCAAACGACCGAAGGACCTTCAGCTCAGGCCTAGCCTTGGCCCAAAATTTGGGTTCATGTCTGGCCTGAATTTGTCTGTTTTTTTATTTGCCTGTGTAAAGTTTGGCAATATAACTAGTTTAAACATGTATTATCTATTATGTGAAACTGTGAATACAACTTTGTTTTTATATGGATGCTTTTACTAAATATGAATGGATAAATAGCTGAATCTAAATTCATATTTAAGGTTACATGTCCAACCTGAATCTAAATTTGTATCTGCATGGACAAATAGCTGCTTTATTGTAATACCTACTTAAACTCCCATATCCATTCAAATCATGTTCGGGATTTCTTACATGCCTAATTTTCAATTTTGCTATACAATGGAGTAATAACAATGTACTATTTATTTAGAAAAACAAGTGCAGGAATGTGGGTCGTCTTTCTCTTTCCTTTTTCTTCCAAGGACCCCAAAGGGAATAGACTGAAGTAGTCTAGTCGACAGTGTCGTTTAGCTCATTGACTGCTTTAACAACAGTGAGGCAATCACTGAAAAGCCAGGCTCTAGCTCTAGCTGCTCCCACCAACTTGAATAGCTCCTTATTAGTAGGGGTGTAAACGAGCCGAGCCTGAGCGAGCCGGCTCTGGCTCAGGCTCGGCTCGAAATTAGTTTCGAGCCTCATAATGTTGCTCAGGCTCGGCTCAGCTCAACCCGAGCCGAGCTCGAGCTGAGCCTAACCGAGCCCGAACAAAGCTCGGGCTCGATTAGAGGATGAGGCGGTGGCGACATGGACAGCGGCTTGCCGAAGGAGTCGGAAACGGATGGAGGAGGCCAACGGTGGAGGAGGAGGAGGAGGAGGCCGACGGAGGAGGAGGAGGAGATCGACGGAGAGGAAGGCGTGGCGCCGTGGTGGTGGCTTGCCGTCGTTGCCGATGGAGGCCGACGGGGAGGGAAGAGGTGGTGGCGTGTGGGGTGAGGTTAGGAGTGGTGATCGGGTGGATGAGGGTGAGAGTGAAGGTGAGGGTGGGGTGGGGGAATTGAGGATGGGGAAGGTGATATGATGGGAAAGGTGAAGTAATTAATGAGGGTGGGGTAGGTGAGGGTAGGTGAGGGTAGGGTAGGTAAGGGTGATGAATGTTGTGTTACGGGTGAGAATGAATTAGTGAGGGACACGTGGCAATATTTCTTTATGCCACGTGTCCTTAGTCATAGGGAGTCATGCTATCGAGCCTATCGAGCCGAACCTGAGCGAGCCAGCTCCAGCTCAGCTCGGCTCGATATTAATTTCGAGCCTATTATGATGGCTCAGGCTCGGCTCAGCTCTGATCGAGCCGAGCCGGACTCGAGCTTCACCCGAGCCGAGCCCGAGCTGCTCGTCAAGCCTGACAGCCCTACTTATTAGGCCCTTCTAAAAAGGCAACAACTCCACCACGTAGGGCATTGCTACAGAAAGGAACGATATGGCCTTGTCGGAGCAAGCTCTAAACGGAGGCCCGAAAGAGATGAAGCTCAGCCCAGGAATGTAGGTCATCGTACGTGCGTATTCTAGCCTTTCTGACCGATATGTAGAGGCCGGCCCAACAGGCTCACCTAGAAAGAGGCCCAATCTCTCTTCTCGAAAACTATCAACAAACCACATAGTATACAAACAACATTGTTCTCCCCAAGACTTCCCACTAAGTAGCTAGGATCGCGCAAATACTCGCCACCGCCGTCGCTGCCTCCAAAAGCAACAAGTGCATCAGTGAGGATGGATCCTACAGCGAGGATGGTGAATGACGTCTCTCCCCATGAGTTTGTGAACGCTTACTTCCCTTGAGAGACTAAAATATTTTGATAAGCAGAAGTGAATTTAAATTAAATGATTAGAGGATTTTAAATTCATGATCTCTGATTCCGATACCATGTTAACTCTTAAGCAGCTAGAAAACAGTAAATTTTATATTCTAACAGTAATCAACTTCTTTCGAGTCTCTTCCCCCGGCCCGTCTCCTAGGGATTATTTTTCACCTTTTGAATTTTGATTTATTCTTTCGCATATTGAATCAGAAGCTCGTAGGTCTCTCGTCTGATGTTAAGCTAGATTTTAGCACAGTTTTTTTTTTTTTTTTTTTGGTTTTGCATCAAAACTAGATATATTTATTACGAAGTGCACCAGCTATGGAACAAGAAACATATCATTTCCCCATCCATCATCATGACATACTCAACAGCCATATTTTATGTATTTGATGATGGATTTCTCATCAAGTTCTCCTGTTTTGGTCAATGTTTCAACCGTTATGGTTCTTCATCCATGACTCTGGCAAAATTTTGTGGAACATTACATAATGGGGTAAACAGGCAACCGGTCTATTTGCAAGACATTATTTACTAAAAATGCAAACATGTAGGGATATGTAATCAGATAAATTATTCATTCTTTGATTGCTGGAGTTTATTAGTTTCCGATTAATGATTGAGTTAACAACTGCAAATGTTTATTGTACATTTTGCTTTTTTTGAATAAGCTTCAATATATAGTCCTAGATAATTGAGTCTGGAATGCAATGAGTGTTCCATGATAACCTCCAGCCTGTAATTATTTTACCTGCATTCTCAAGTGAGTTAATTAGTTTTCTTCGTAAGTTTTTTAATTAACTGGATAAACAACTCATAGGATGTTGTTAATATGATGTAAGCAGGAGGTCTTATCTTTTTCTTGCTTGTGCATCTGCTAGATTTGTGGCCTCTTGTAATGCATAACAGTAGTAATTTCCTTCCTATATTTAATGTATATGTTCTCTGTCCTGTTCGCTCTTCTCTTTTAAAGATAAGTTTTGTGTTACAATGAGACCAGACACTTTTTTATCTCCCATTTATTAGGGACATTTTTCATCCTGAACAGCCCAAAATGGTGCAAAGTAATCAATAAAGGCAAAAGTGAACAGAGTTACAATACCGTAACTCGGTGTTTATTCCCATAAATTCCGTTGTTCTTTCTAAGATTGTTTAGCTGGTGAAATTATGGCATCCTCATTTCTTTTCCTTTTTCTTTTTACTTTTAAGCATTCTCTGGTTTACAAGTACTGTAGTACATCTTCTTCATTTCCATTGGATTGGAAAATCTAGTGCTGCACCTGAAGTGACAGGTTAGTTTAAACATTTTTTTTCTTCAGCTGTGATGTATTTGTTTTCCTCTTCTCCGTTCATGTGTAGATGAGCTTCCTCACTGGACAGACATTGTGAAGACTGGAAGACTTAAGGAGCTTGCACCTTATGATTCTGATTGGTATTACATCAGAGCTGGTATTTAACTATAATTCTCTCTGTTAAAGTACATTATTTGAATTATCTGCCTGAAAATAGTCTGTGCCACATTGATTATCGGTTATCATCCAGCAAATTCTATGATTAGTGTAGCATTTGATGGTACAGTTCTATGGCTAGAAAGGTATACCTGAGGCAGGTATTGGTGTTGGCAGATTTCAGAATATTTATGGAGGACTCAAGAGGAATGGGCCTTGCCCACCACGCTTTTTCAGAAGTAGTGGGGCAGTAGCTAGGCACATTTTGCAGCAGTTGCAGAAGATGAACTGGGTCGACATAGATAAAAAAAAGAAAGAGTGAGATTGTTCTCCATTTTGCTAGGCTTATCCATTGAAATTGATGCAATTAATGACATGATGTTCCTTGCTCTCACTGATAGAATGGAAACTTTTGACATTTACATGAAATGTTTCTTTCTGTTTTATGGAATTCATTATTGCTGTGTATCATTCTTTTAACTCCTAGGAAGAGATTGTTGTGGAAAAAAAGTCTGCGTTATGAGAATATATATATATATAGGTAAATACTTCAATACATCTTTAAAAGTTATAATCTTAATCCAATGGCTATAATAGCCAGTTTTCATTTCCGGTACGAATTTTTCGGTATCAATTCTAAAACCACATTAGGTAAGAAAAAGAGTATATTAGTTAAGAATATTTAATTACGTGTGTCTAACTTTCCAATTTATCTTAACCATTAGATCTTCATCAAACTGATTGATAAACAATTAACTTTATGATACGGAAGAACCGCTTTACATATTTTTTTTTCTTCCATTAAGATTTCTCTCTTAAATATAATTATGCCTTAATTATAGAAGATATTATTTAATATTAAATAATTTAACTTTGATTATTTGGAGATAAACTTCAATTTAAATATAATTCTCTATCTCTATCTATTAAAATTTAATTTAAATCAATCTTAAACTAATGGGAGATATATGTAAATAATAAAAAATAATCAAAAAGACAAAATGTTATTAAATTCTCATTAAGTTAACTATAAAAGACATCAATACCTTTATTTTGATATATATACATTATTCTCAGTTAATGATATATATGTTATTTACTTAATAAAATACTAAGATAATATAATTGTCAAAAAATAATATGTAAGATTATATATTTGAAAAAAAATTTACCTACGTAATATCTTTCATTCTTATTATACCCTTAAAGATCTTAACCGTTAAATCTTCATTAAATTGATTGATAAAAAATTAACCCTATTATACCGAAGAAACTGTCCCGCGCGTGTGTGTGTGTGTGTGTGCGCGCGCGCAATTGCTAACTGATATTTGTTTCATTGCCACAAAGGGAAGGTGATCACATCTCAGGCAAGGCATCTTGATCAGGTTTGCTGGGAGGGTGGTCATTGTTCCATGAATCTATTTAGGTGCTTTTGTAGCCGTATGAGTAGAGAGTACCTTTATCAATGATTTTGTAGCATCTTTGCTATTTATATTTCTCCTAGCCTGTTAGACTGCTTCAAGTCTTGTGACTTCATTTCTATGTTGAAACTTGACCATGTAAGTAGATAGGACGTCTATCAGAGTGAATTGTTTTATTCTTGAGCTGGTACCTCGAATCATGGTAATTGAGGCGTTCTGAATATTTACCCATAGTGGGTGGGTTCATGAATTTGTCATTGTAAAAGAACTTCGTTTGGTTGCTGAAATATTTCACTTAGATCATCAACTAGATCGCGGCATATCTACCACGGGGCGAAGAATATTGATAACCAATGCATGATAATTTACTGTAATAGTCTTTCTAGGTGACGAGGTGGGCATATTCTGTTTATGCTTCTGCTACATGGTAAATTGGCAATCCTAGATGCGCTTATACTGTAATGGGGTTGTAGTTACGATGACCTTCGACGTCTTGATTTGCAAACAGGCCAAACTATTTATGATGAGGTCAGGTGATTCGTGTCACTTGATCTCTCGTGTCAGCATAAGAATCCATTTTAAAGTACTATTTATTGAAAAAAAAAATTCCCCCCTCTTTGGAGAGAGTATTTCCGCGAGACCCAGGCCGGCGTTGGCGGTTTGTTAACAAGGTGCTCGGTTCAAATGTGGTCCAGCCCGGTAGCCCAGTGGAGCGGGGTGGGAAATGATGCCCACTAATTATCGTACGTTTTCTTTTTTTCCCCCTTTGTAACAGCTTCCGGCAGAAACGGTCCACCCGTCCACCTAATGCGCCAATACATGTAATGACTCGAATATCCCCCAAATAACGTTCAATTTTGAAGTCCTAAAATGACGACAAAAAGATAACCTGTTCTGCGTGAGGCTCCGAGATTGTCATGTGTATAACAATTACGTTACGATAACGCAGCATCCTCTCAATGATATGATATGATATCGTTCAATCTCACATTAGAAAAAGCCTATTTTGGGCGGGGCGCTGCGCTCTCTTTTGTATGCGGGAGTGGTATCTCGAGCGTAACGCCGTTGACAAGTTACCAACGCATTTTGCCGCTTTTTTTTTTTTTTTTCCTCTGTTTTCTCTTTCCAATAACCTTACTTTCAGAGGCACAAGGGCAGGATCGTCTTCAAGGCGCCCTTCATATCCGCTTCTGGTTGTTGGTTTCTCTCCGCAGAGATACATACATACTTGTCATCACTCTTCTTTCACAAGATAGTGAGAAAAGGGTGGGTGTGTGCGTGCGTGAGTAGGAAAGCTTTAAAGTGCTGAACGGATTTGGGAGGTCGCCTTCCATTTTCTTCTTCTGATTTCATCTCTCAGAAGGCCAAAAAGGGAAGGGCTCTACAAGAGTAAGATTTTGTGTTTTTCTTTTCTTTTCTTTTCATCTTTTTCACTGTGGCGTCCATTAGATTTATGTGCTGCTTATATTAGAATGGTAGGGGGAAGTCGATAAGCATCCCTTCTTCTGAATGTTATCACATTGCTGCATAATGTCGGTTTCTTGGGAAGTGGGTCTAGCCCCAAATCGCTGCTTTTATGTCTGAGGTTGCTCTAATCGTTTCTTTCTCGGGGCTATAAATGAGAAAATCCCGTGTTTCGGGCTGTAGTCTTGCAGATTTATTGAAGGGTATAGATTATTTGAAACGGAAGCAGATACGAAAAAGAATGAGATATATTTGCTTCTCATCCTAGAATAGTCGATCTTCCTCCTAATTTTATGGGTCTTATAGGACTACATTTAGCAGATTAGTTCTATTTGTTCCTCACGGCCTGTTGAGAGAGAGTACTTTTCTCATGACACTGTTACATTACTTGCATACACCTCTATCTCTTTCATGCATACGCATATTTTGAATCTCAAAAGTTTAGCTCATGTGTCATCAGTAATTCCTTGAATACACCTCTATCTCTTTCATGCACACGCATATTTTGAATCTCAAAAGTTTAGCTCATGTGTCATCAGTAATTCCTTGTTGCAACAAAAATTATTCAACTAGGGTTTCTCTTCTTGATACGCAGGTACTGGATTCTGTGAAATGGACTTTGCTGAACTAACAAAGGTTATCTATAGTAGAATTCAGAAGGTCGAGCCACACAATGCTATCAAAATCTTAGGGTGCCTTTTCTTGAATGCACCAAGTGAGGAGCAAATGATTCAATTGGCCTTTGGTCCTGATGAGGACATCAACTCCATGATCAATGATTCCAAGGCAACACTCAGCCTATTATCTTCCAAGTTAGTTGTTTTCCATCGGTCTGCTTCCAATTATGGCGCCCAGACCAGTTCTTCCTCCTATGCTAGATCACACTTATTCTCTTCCCCTAGAACAATTGGAGCCCCTGCTCCCTGCCTGAACACTCAGCTCATCTCGGATCACCACTCTCCACTGCATAGCTTGGATCTTACAGGAAATCAGTGTTCTGGCTCAATCATATATGATGGTTCTCATGCTCCTAGCAACCAATCCCAGCTCATGAGCTTCGAGGAGCAGTTGGATCCTGTAAACACCATGGGAGCAGACTTTCCTAACAACCTTTACTATCAGGAGGACAGTATGGGTGGTGGATGGATGCCAAGGAATAACTTGGCATCTATGAGTCTTAACGAAGCTTCTTCCGTTGCTTGTCATTACTTCCGTAAAGGGTACTGTAAGCATGGTACTAACTGTAGGTACTTCCATAGCCATTTTAATTCAGAAGGCTATTCTCTGATTGACAGCTCAAACCTCAGTGAAATGAAAATTGAAGATCATGTATCAATACCTGGGTCACTTGAAAAGCTGGAATTAGATATCATGCAGCTCTTGAAAGAACAGAGAGGAATTCCTGTTTCTATTGCATCACTGCCTGTGATGTACTTTGAGAAGTATGGCAGGAGTCTTCAGGCAGAAGGATACTTAACAGAAAGCCAAAATCATGGAAAAGCTGGATTTAGTTTGACGAAGTTGCTTGCTCGCTTAAAGAATAGTATCCGACTAATAGATAGGTACACATGCATGTTAAGCAATGACCTCTCTGTGTCTCTCTTACTCACTGATGTTCTTTAGCAGTCTTTTTTGATGTACATTGAGTTGTCTTGTTTTCTTTTTTCTGAATCTCTACACTGATACAGAACATGTGGAAATGCCTTTGTTAAGTATCCTTCAATTTATCAGGTCAATGTGATACATCAGTAGGCATTTATTGCATAAACATATGGTTGCTGTTTGTATCCCATTATAAGAAAATTTTCACAGCCAGGTGCAACCAAATCAAGGATCAATAGTCCTTTTATGGCGACTGGCTGACTGCTATCCTGTCTGCAGGCCTCATGGACAACATTCAGTGATACTAGCTGAAGATGCTGCTAAGTACATGGAATATAGGAATGACATTTTGGACTCTGGAGCAACGGTAGCAAGCTCTCATCAGATTTATCTTACATTTCCAGCAGAAAGCAGTTTCACTGAGGAGGATGTTTCTAACTACTTCAAGTCGGTAAAATCAGTGACGTTGTTTCTAAAGCGTCATTCTTGTCTTTTCTTCTATTCTTCTACAATATTCTCCATATTTTGTATCTGCCAGGCAATATGGGCTAGTTCGTGATGTGAGGATTCCTTGCCAAGATAAGCGCATGTTTGGATTTGTAAGCTTTCACTATCCAGAAACTGTAAAGTTAATTTTAACGAAGCGAAATCCCCACTACATTGCTGGAGCTCGTGTACTAGTTAAACCTTACAAGGAAAAGTCAAGGACAGTTGATAGGTAATGTTTTTTTTTTTAACATATCTTCCTAGTTTTTTTTAATGAAATTTTGGTGAATTTGCTGTAAATTCATATCATGGTAACTAGGATTTTGATTATTTTCTCATTATTTGTGTCTCATGAAAGAATATAATATTGTTGAACATCTAAAATAACAGGTTGTTCCAACCTCCAGCCATGTAAATGGCAGGTAGAAATCTCCTCTTATATTCAGCTCTATTTGCTCTGTTCTTCATCTTGGATGTTATTGATAGTAATATCAATTTTTATAATTCTGATCCATTAACTACAGGAGTAGCATGAAAGATAACTTTTAATGGAACCGAGTTTGGATACCTTTCTCCATACACAACAAAAAAAAAGGCTTCTTGTAAATGTAACATGAACCACACACTTACGTATATATACATAGTTCTGAATATAGCACATGGAAAAGGCATTTGTTGGGATGTGTACTAAGTGTCATTTGGAATATGCATGTGAGGAGCTTTCGTCAGCATGTATTATATTTTGATGCTTTAGTGAAGCCATGTGATTGTTGACTAGTTATTCTTTTTTTCTTTAATTTTCTTATTTGTCTCTCAAATTCATGTGACTTTTCTTAATTTATGTAATTAAATATTTATTTGTGCAGCAGAAATTACATGGAAAAGTGTGATCCTGCAATGTCTCCCCATTATCTTGAAACAGATCCTTTATTTCATGCAAGTAAGCACATTCTGTTCTAGTCATCATCTTAGTTTGTTTTTTTTCTCCCTCTTGTTTTACCTTTTTCTCCTTCCACTTTATTCAGTTATTGTTGTTGATTTATGCTTTAGTGCAAAGAGAGTCTGGTAGATCCAGATTAATCAGGAGGCAGCAGATGGAGGAGCAAGAAAAATTGGCCGAACTTGAACAAAGGAGACTTTCTGAACTCAACTTAACTTTTATGCCACCGTCTCAGTTCATCAATTTCAGTAGTGGCTTGGAGGAAGCTATAGCTCCAGAAGGTATAGTGTTTCTCTCACAGCAAGTTTTCGATGATTTAATCCAATACTGAGTTTTTCTTGGAACTTGCCATTATTATAATTGTTCAGATGCACACAATTTCCTGATGGCAGATCGCTTCAATCACACTCATATAAACAACAGTCTAACTGCAAGTGGGAACAAATCCAGACATTCTTGCAATAGTAATGGTGACCCGGAAAGGTAATGATCTTCAAGGAGGCACTTTTTTCAAAAATTCACATTGGTTGCTTGCTTTAGCCTTAAAAACAATATCTATTGTCAGAATAACTACCGACTGAAATTTTTAAACAACTATAGCATTGAGAACTTGTTAGACCATTTTATGAGAACTTTATGTCAATCGGGTAACTATGACTGTTTCACTCCCCATATCCATCCTGCAATGGGAGACTACCTGCACTTGGTTGTTCTCATACCTATCAGCAGTGACAAATCCATGTACTGGAGTTTGGTCAAGGCATTGTCAATGCAAGGAGAGAATTGGGGTTCGTAGGTCTACTCTATTGCATATAACTGGTGCAATTTTCTGCCATCTTTTTCATTTAGCAGTTGGTTAACCCTTGTAATTCGCACAGAAAAATGGCATAAAATAAAGTAAATTCTTGTAAAGTTTTAAAGTATGCTGTATACATTTTTCCATTAAATTTTGAAGTAAACCTTTCTTATTATCAAGTAGTAGTTCTTGCTATGAAGCACACACTAACAAATAATGGATTCTCCTTGCAGTTGCCAAATTGATCGCCCAGAGGGCCCATTTGCCTTTCATCCAGTAGGAAGCAGCATTTCAGCCGCATTTTGAGAAAGATCTGAAACTGATAGGAGACTGGGAGCTATAGCACTCCATTCCTGACCGAGTTCAGAAGTTTATAAGAAGTGTAGGGGCTTTCTCAGAGGTTTTAGAATTAACAACATTGTAGGAAGTACAATTGTACATCTAATACCAGAAGAGAAAATACTGCTTTAGTAATTAGTTTCAGGAAAAGGTTGGCAGAAAGGTGTAATTTGAAGTAGAAAAGGCAGTCACTAAAGCAAAGCTGCAGTGATTTTGCAGAAAACACCGTACCAAGTGGAAGGAAAGTTGTGTGCAACATATAGAGAAGAGCAAGTGGTACCAATAGTACGGTGTCTAGAAGCAGATGAATATTAGGGGTAGTGTGAGGTTGGTTTTGAGTAGTTAGCAACTTCCGAAGAAAAGAAGTTACCCTATGGAGGATGATGTTATTTTTAGCGGGATTCAAGTTGGTACTATTTGATCTTCTTATATTGTAACTAGAAAGATGGTCTATGCTTGTGAAGATTGGTTATGAATTTTCTAATTAGGCATGATGCAATGCTTCATTTTATCAAGGTAAATTTGTTGGTTTGATGGATTTCTATTTGGCATATGATGTTATGAACCTTTCTCTTCGTATCGTGTTCCGGAAATTGCCTTACATGCGGGAGAAGACTTTTTATTGGAATTTCCCTCAATTTGAATAGCTCACTTTTTCTGTGTTGTCGATGGCTGCAACAGATGATCATTTAAATGTGTTCCTAGGCTTCGAGCTTCAACATACAGGGAATGCTTTACCTTGATGATAGTTGTCACTAGGAATCTACTCATAGATCTCTCATTTTATTTCTTTTTCCACAGTTCTGGAACCAAGTGGTGAAGAAAGACTGCAAAGCTCTACTGGGCAAAGTGATGTAGGGAAGCATCACCAGATCAAAGACATTAACCCTTGTATATTGATAAAAGTTAGAAATTGTGAGATAAATTTTATTAGTGAGCAAATTAAGCTCCTTTTACATATAGGGTCTACAAGACCATATATATATATATATATATATATAGCTAATACGAAACTTTTAACTCTAATTTGACAAAATTGAAAAAAGAGACATTTCTAAAACGGTAAAAACATTGAAAAGTGGATTTGGCTAAAACATACCTAGGATTATAACAACACAATGATGAGAAAGCACCTCTTCCTTTTGCCTTAACAAAGGTTCGTCCTCATTGATAAATGGGTAATGGCCATGATCACGTATTATTTTTCTCATCTGTTAGGGCCGGACATGGGCTGCCCACGGGCTTGAGGGCCTTTTGAGGTGCCTTAGCCCTTAGATTAGTTGGTTGGGTCCGTCCGTCTCTCAATTTTATGGCCGTGTTCTGTGACCTGTGTCCAGACTGGTGGGTCGAGCTGAGCATGAGTGAGTCAGCTGTATTCTACTCTTCTCCTCCTCTCTCCGGAGCTCGTAAACCCTTTCATTCTGAAGTTTAGAACCCTATTATTAGCTCTCTCACTCTGCCAGATATCGCAATGTTCTCTCCGGCGACGAGGAAACCCTATCTCCCCTCTCGAACGGAGGGGAACCTACGGCACCAATCCCCTTCCACTCCTCTTCCTTCGATCCACAACCGGCCGATCACCGGCACGCCGGCTCCGTGGACCTCCTCTCGTCTCTCCGTTCTTGCCAGGTACCGCCTTACCTGTACCGGTGATGGAACCGCTCTTCTGTTCGTTATGTTCTTTTTTGTTTGGTTTATGGTTAACAATTTAATGTGGCACATGCAAGCTTGACAAAATAAATTTTTGGGGGGCTCTTAAAGCGCTCTAGATTCGACATCAAGGTTCATGATAGCCTTGGATCACATGTGAACATATATGCACTGCCATTGGTTGTTCTTGTTAATTTGTGGGAGACTAATGGTTCCGGACTTCCTAGAGGCAGAATCTTCTAATGGTCGAACTCTATATTTTCTTTCCGGTCCCTCAAAACCATCTTCGGGGCAAAATAAATAAATCTTAAACGGCTATCGTCGTTGACTGATATCAATTCTTATTGTGCTTTTGTTAGTCGAATAGCCCACCTGTTTATTTGCCAAAAACTATTATACTTCTTTATCAAATCTAGTAGGCTGCGTGGTTTAGAACTTATATCTTTTCTTTACGTGTAGTTAATTATCTCATTCAGTAACGCTTAAGGGATGTTTTACATAAATAACTCGCTTCTCAGTAGTCAGCACACAAGATTGTCAACAGATATGGCGACATATATGATATCATCTTTTCATTAGAAGTATCCATTGTCACATTGGTTATGCCTATGAATCTCTACCTTCAAACATTAGCCATCCTAAAGTTTCTTATGTAATAATTGTTTTTTCTTCTATATCCAGAATTCCAACAGTAAAAAAGGCTGAAAAAGGTGGTGATTCTGATCAGATCCAACCTGTTTATGTTGGAGAGTTTCCCCAAAATGTTCGCAATGCTCAAGCAACTCTTCTGCAAAAAAATCTTTCTGGTAGCTATGCTTGGTTCTTTTTAGGCCTCGTTTCACCTTGTTAGATGTGAACAAACCATTTTCTGTATTTTACATGAACTTTTTTTTTCTTGCAGAGGATACAGTGCTTGCTGGTGGCATGGATAAAGGATCATCCACTGTATGGATGATTTGTGGAACTGAGCTCTTTATCTGGAGCTATTTATCAGGTTCAGTTTCAAAACAATGTGTCGTACTTGAGGTTCCATCCTCTGTGATTGGAAGTAAAGACTTATACCAGAAGCCCCTTCACAGTCATAACTGGATTGTTTGTATTGTTAGATGGGACAATACATCGTCATCGAAAAGTGAATTGGCGCCAGAGAAGTGCAGTTCTCTTGGTATTATTCTCTGTAACCGGATTACCCAGGCAATTGCATATTGGCCTGATATATTCACCAAAAGCGGAACTGATCCTGTTGTCAGTCTTCCAACTCAATTTAATCAGAATGTTTTAATAAGTGATGATGGGAAAGCTTCTGAGTGGAATCCTGAACAAATTCATATTGGAAATGATTATGTATCTGAAGATTATAGATTTAACTCAATGATTGCTGCTTCAGTTCGTGGTAATCACCATGAATGTATTGCAATAGCTTGTCAATCAATCGGCGCATTATGGTTGTTTCAATTTACACCAACAGAAATACATCGTAGGAGAATATGTGAGGACATATCAGCTGGTGCTTCTACTAGTCATTCCCAGAGTAGTAAGGGCTATGCAAGGGCACTCATTTGGCAATCAAAGCATGCTTTATCAGAGAAATCTGGCGGGCACTTCCTGTTGTTGACAAATCGTGAGATTCAGAGTTGGAGTGTCATGCTTGCACCCATCATAGATGTTGCAAAACTTTGGGCCCATGAAATTGTTGGCAATGATGGTGATTTGGGCATTAAGAAGGACTTAGCTGGTCAGAAGAACATATGGCTTTTGGATATGCAAATTGATGAGCGCGAAAAAGAACTGAGCATCCTTGTTGCTACCTTATGTAAAGATAGGGCTAGCAGTTCAAGCTACACGCAGTATTCTCTTCTGACGATGCAATATAAATCTAACCAGCTTCTTTCTTCTTCTTCTGCACATAGTGGTTTAAACAGTGAAAGGTTTCTAGAGAAAAAAGCTCCTCTTCATATAATAATACCTAAAGGAAGGGTGGAGGATGAAGCCTTCTTGTTCTCCATGAGGTTACGTGTTGGTGGTAAGCCATCTGGTTCTGCAATCGTACTTTCTGGTGATGGAACTGCTACTGTAACTCACTACTGGAGAGGTTCCACAAGGCTCTATCAATTTGATTTACCGTGGGATGCTGGAAAAGTTTTAGATGCTTCTATTATTCCATCTGCAGAAGATAGAGAGGAAGGTGCCTGGGTTGTCCTGACTGAAAAGGCAGGAGTTTGGGCAATACCTGAAAAGGCAGTTTTACTTGGTGGGGTTGAGCCTCCTGAGCGAAGTTTATCACGTAAAGGGAGCTCTAAGGAGGGGGTTGCAGAGGAAGGAAAAAGAAGCCAGACATTTGGTGACAACATTGTTCCTAGAAGGGCAAGTTTTGAGGCTTGGACCACTCGAGATAGACAAAGACCAGTTTTAACTGGCATTGCCCAGGGAACTGTGCTTGACGAAGAAGCAGAAGCATTACTAGGTCGTCTATTTCATGATTTTGTTTTGTCAGGTGAAGTTGAAAGTGCATTTGAGAAGCTTAAGATAAAAGGAGCATTTGAGAAGGAAGGTGAAACAAATGTATTTGTTCGCATGAGCAAATCTATTGTTGATACATTAGCTAAACATTGGACGACGACAAGAGGAGCTGACTTTTTGTCTTCAGCGGTTGTGTCGTCACTTCTCTTGGACAAGCATCAAAAACATCAAAAGTACCTTCAGTTTCTTGCTTTGTCCAAGTGCCATGAAGAACTTTCCCTAAAGCAAAGTAAGGTTCTATCATTCTATATCCATTTTCATAGTCATATTCTGTATATTTCTTTATTGACAATCCATCCACTTCATACTCTAGATAGAAAGATCATCTTTTCTCTCATCAGTGTGTTCTGACAATAAAGCTTATCCACATCATTTCCAGGTGGTAGAAGTTTTCATGCACATGTAGCAACCACATCTGAATCATCATTTTTTATGCACATAACCTCATTATCTAATGCAGCTATTCTAAGAACAATTCTAAGAACAACCATGACTTATCATTCATCCTTTGTCTGATGGCACGTGTTGTTTCTTCAAAGTTGAACCCTCTCTTCTTCCATTGACAGGACGGTCTTTGCTTATAATTATGGAACATGGAGAGAAGTTATCTGGCATGATCCAGTTGAGAAAACTACAAAATATGCTTACCCAGCAGAGATCAAACTTGGTGGCATCTCCACCATCCACATTGCAACCTCAAACTGCTGGTTCTTTATGGTACCTCATTCTGTTGGTTGGAGAGAAAGCTCGCAGAAATACTGTTCTTTTAATGGATCGAGATAATGCTGAAGTATTCTACAGTAAAATTTCTGATATGGAGGATCTCTTCAATTGCTTATATCATCACCTTCAGGATATAATTGATGGAGAGCAGCCTTTTCTTGTTCAAATGCAACAAGCATTTGAATTATCAAATGCTTGTGTCACTGTTATTCAGACTGCTATTCGCTTTAGAGATGAGCACAAGAACTGGTACCCTTCTCCTGAAGGATTGACACCTTGGAACAGCCATCCTCTAGTCCGCTCAGGTCTGTGGAGCATAGCATCTTTTGTTATGGTTCTTTTGAAGGAAGCAGGATCAATTGATGTGTCAGTCAAATCTGAACTTGGGTCTCAGTTGGAAGGACTCACAGATGTTCTCTTGGAGGCTTATACTAGTTCAATCACTGCTAAAATTGAACGTGGGGAAGAATATAAAGGACTATTGGAAGAATACTCTAAGCGGAGAGATGAACTTCTTGGAGCCTTGTATGAGTTTGCTAAAAGAGTAGTAGAAGAAAAATATCAGGTAAGCTGGGGTGGCATTACATCATTCATGGTGTCTTTGGCTAGATTAATTTCACTGGTTCTGTGTCTTCAGTATACTTTGGGGATTGCTTGTTATTCTTCGTTCTTCTTTGTTTAGTTATTATCTTATCAGGGTGGTTGTTTCCCGAAGGAATATGTGAGACTTGAGTGTGCGTCTCTAAGGAAATTAAGCACTACTCCGGAAAGATGAGATGCAGTTGACTCTAGAAATTTACTTTTTTAACTTTAAACTTCTGAATTTGATTGAACTAGCATAAGTAACGGGTGTACTTTATACTTCTTTCAGGAGTCATCCAAAGGTGTTGATGATCTCGAGCTAAAAGAATCTATCTTTAGGGAGATTACTTCACCTATTCTTCTCCTTGCAAAACGGCATGAAGGCTATCAAACGCTATGGCATATATGTTATGACCTTAGTGATACTGGACTCCTCCGAAACCTTATGGTATAAATTTATCCCGGTATCTAAAAATGCACTCTATGAGGCTTTGCTGTTGGTATACTTAGATTAAGTTCAAACTTTACTAACTATGATTGGTGCCAGATTGACTTCTTCTTCCAAAAAATTATTGTGTGATAGTTTTATGATTCTACTTTCAAGTTATATCAATTTAATATCAATCTAGTATATTTAACTGTAACTTTGATGTTGTAATGCAGCATGATAGTATAGGGCCTCATGGAGGATTCAGCTACTTTGTTTTTAGACAGCTGATTAAGAGTCAGCAGTATGCTAAACTGCTAAGACTTGGAGAAGAGTTTCAGGATCAGCTAGCTAGTTTTCTGAAGGAACGCAAAGATTTGTTGTGGCTCCATGAGATGTTCTTGAATCAATTTTCCGCTGCTTCAGAAACGCTTCATGAGTTGGCTTTGTTTGTAAGTGATGGTTCCCCTTTGATAAGTGAGGAAGATTTTGAACTTGCACGTGCAAAAAGATTGGCATCTCTGGCTGAAAGAAGGCGTCTACTTAACCTCTCTAAAATTGCTGCAGTAGCAGGTTAGTTGTTTCTCCATTTAGTACTTGTGCAGAATATGATGAGCAGAGAGTGCCTCCGTTCTAGGCATTATCAATTAGCAGGTGCATTGCATGCAGTTCAAGGTTTGTCATACACATAATATGGTTATTTGCCATGCATCAAATTGAAATGCTGAGTGAAAGGAAAACAGTCTGAAACATATAATAGAGTTTCTGGCACTAGTGCACTAGGTAAATTTGTAGTAGTTTGTCATTCAGCTATACGAATGAGTCTACTGTGTATGAGTTTATTATGTACTTGCTGTTTTTTCTTTTCTGCATTGGTAGCTGATAAGTTGCATTTTGTGGACCAGGTAAAGATGTAGGTTTTGAAATGAAGATTGGACGAATAGATGCTGATCTCCAGATTCTTAGGTTGCAGGTGAATTTGACTAATAAATCTGCTGCATTCTTTGGTTTAAATTTTCTCCATTTGCACATGTAAGATTAATTATGGAGAAAGTTGACAGAGCAAAAGATATTGTCGCTGATGTGGTTCTCCATTGCTTCTTGTTATAGGAATAACTATTAGCAGTTTCTGGAAATTCAATGAGTAATACGAAGACTTGCAGTGTAGGTAGTCAGCGTTCCTGACACTCGGTCGTTTTTTTTCATTCACAGGAAGAGATTGCCCTACACCTTTTCAGCAATGCAGAAGAACAAGAGATCAACAAACCTCTCCCTCCTGGGGAACTGATCGAGTTGTGCTTGAAAGGGGGACGAGATCTTTCTCTGAAAGCTTTCGAAGTGTTTGCTTGGACGAGCTCATCCTTCCGAAGTTCCAACAGAAGCCTTCTGGAGGAATGCTGGAGAAATGCAGCCGACCAAGATGATTGGTTAGCACTCTCCCAGGCATCAATTGCGGAAGGTTGGAGCGATGAAGTTGTCTTGGAATCATTGAGGGGGACAGTGCTCTTCAACGCATCAAATCAGTGTTATGGACCTGAAGCAGAGGTGTATGATGGAAGCTTCGAGGAGATACTGCCCCTCCAGAAAGATCATGTGCGAGCTCCAAGTCTAAAGGACGCAAACTCTTCAGTGGAACAAATCTTAATGCAGCACAAGGATTTCCCCGAGGCAGGTAAGCTGATGCTGACAGCTATCATGATGGATAAGGAAGGTACAAGTGCTGCAGCTGAAGATGCTGCTATGGCTTCATGAGGTCGGCATTAGATGTGCTCTGGGCCATTATAGAAGAGCCACAACTTGGATCACCGTGTCAACTGTTTGAGAACCCCCGGTATAAGGTGCCAGCAGTGTGACCTCGTGGCAATTGAGGAGTAAAACTGTGATGTTTGGTCATTGTTTTGCTGAAGAATCCTGCTGTGCGAATTGCATTGAGAAGCATCTTAGCTTTGACAGCTAAATACGGAGAGAATGATAGCCGTAGCTCTTTTTTGCTAACGTACCAATGGTAGTATTGTAGATAATATTTTCTAGTGTCTGTACTGCTGTGCACCAGAATGCTTGATCTCAGTTGCTTGCGAGTTATATCTTTTTGAGATAATTGATATTTAGTGTCAAATTTGTCTTAAGTCATATCCTCGCTATATGTGGCCAAGTTGTCATTAGATCATTTCTCATCTGAAGTAATACATGGAAGGTAAGAATTAGTTAGAATTTGGTATCCAGTGCTTTGAAAAATATTATTATTATTATTATTAGTATTGACTAATTATTATTAATATTAATATTAATAATATTATTATTATTATAGTTGTTGTAATATTGTTTTTTGAAAAACGAATTCCATCAAAAGAAGCCAAATGCCAGAGCAGATAGACCAGGTGTAGCTCGTAAGCTTCTATCAGGAAGATCTTTTAGTTCCACGTGGCGCGTTGCAGTTGGTTATGGTGGTCTGGAAATCTGGGGGAGGAAGGAGAGCCAATAGGCAACGATGGACGTGGCAGCATCCTCATCCACTATCTAATCCGTCTTGGCCCTATTAATTCCCTCCTTCCTCCCCCCCAGTCAGTGAATAAACAGAAGAGCAAAGAATCCAATCCAACCCAACCCAGTAGAGTCGAGTGAGATGGCAGCCTCGGCACTCCAGCGCTCCGCATTCGCCGGCCAGACCGCTCTGAAGCAGCGGGATGAACTCGTCCGCAAGGTCGGCGTTTCAGATGGCCGCATCTCCATGCGCCGCACCGTCAAGAGCGCTCCCCAGAGCATCTGGTAAGTCGTATGAGTTCACATTAATTCCCTTTTTTTTATTAAAATAATAATAATAATAATAATTAGTATAATTGGGTTATTATATTAAGGTATGGGCCGGACCGTCCCAAGTACCTTGGCCCATTCTCGGAGCAGACCCCTTCATACCTGACGGGTGAGTTCCCGGGTGACTACGGGTGGGACACCGCGGGGCTGTCGGCTGACCCGGAGACGTTCGCGAAGAACCGGGAGCTGGAGGTGATCCACAGCCGATGGGCCATGCTGGGTGCCCTGGGCTGCGTCTTCCCGGAGATCCTGGCGAAGAACGGGGTCAAGTTCGGTGAGGCGGTCTGGTTCAAGGCCGGGTCCCAAATCTTCTCGGAGGGTGGGCTGGACTACCTGGGCAACCCTAACCTCATCCACGCCCAGAGCATACTGGCCATCTGGGCCTGCCAGGTCGTCCTCATGGGCTTCGTCGAGGGCTACCGCGTGGGTGGAGGCCCACTCGGGGAGGGCCTCGATGTCATCTACCCCGGTGGGGCCTTCGACCCATTGGGCCTCGCCGATGACCCGGAAGCCTTCGCGGAGCTCAAGGTGAAGGAGCTCAAGAACGGGCGGTTGGCCATGTTCTCCATGTTCGGATTCTTCGTGCAGGCCATCGTTACCGGCAAGGGACCCATCGAGAACCTCTTCGACCACATCGCAGACCCTGTTGCCAACAACGCCTGGGCCTACGCCACCAACTTTGTCCCCGGAAACTGAATTCCTTCACCGAATATATGATTGATCAGTACTGTACTAGTGCACGCTTTGTTGCAGCTAGCACTGGTGTTGGTCCTAGTGTAAAACACGTACTACTTCTTATCATGTACTACTATTTTACTAGATGCAGGATAGATGGACGGATGGATGGTTGGCTGATGCTCTTGTTATGTTAATTAAGTAATATTTGTGTTTATTGCTGTGTGGGAGTACTATATATATATATATATATATATTTGCTGATCAAACGAACGAATATTGCTTACGCCTCGCCATATACCTTACTTTCCAACTGCTTAATGTACGGGAGTTCCGTTGGATTATGGGTTCGTTTCGACTAAATCAGGAACATCGACCTGATCGAGCTAGAACAGCCCATTGAAATTCCTACATTAATTAATTAATTAATGATCTCCTTGCAGATAACAGCCATAAATCTATCTACTTAACAGCAAACCAACTCTGATAAGAGTTGTATATGCAGTATAACAAGAGATGGCCAAAAAGTTGGAAGCATAGATAAGAATAGTTGAGCATAATCGAATCCATGCCCTGCCCTGCCCTGCCCTGCCCTGCCAAAAGGCGACGCGGTCAAACGGTCCATGTCATGAGTACTGCACCGGCAAATTGGAAGGTAGTCCTCGGGAAGATAGGGGGATCGTGATTATTATACGGTGGACAGACACATTGCCCCTGGTGCTCCTACTCCTAAGACAAGTTAACTCTCTTATATATCCATTTGCCAGATTAGTTTAGATTTAAGCAGCATTATAATAAAGCATGGTGGTGCATCGAGGAGATTCGAATAGCTGCCATGCATAGGGGGTAAAAGGGAAAAGCATAGCAATAGCTTTGATCTTTCACAGCCCACAATGAGATAAAAAGGGCTTCGCAAATCCGCATGCCATCTCCAAACAACCAACTCGAAGACAAAACTTGAAAAGAGGTGTGGGTGGTAGTAGGAGTCGGGAGTGCTGAGAAAGAAAGAGAGAGTAAGTTCAAAAAAGAGAAAAATAAAAATAAACCCAATATTATTATCTTTAGCAGAGACATCACCAAACCCGGTAATCATTCCCTTCCTTTCAGACCAATGTCCTCCCTCATTCTCTCGCTTCCCTATGACCACCATCATTAATTCCTCTCACTCACTTATTAATTGTACAGGAATAGAGAACACATGTTAGAATAATAATAATAATGAGGTGGAGGAGGAGAGAGAGAGAGAGAGATGGCAAGGTATAAAAATTTGGTGTGGTGTTTGTATTTTTGTCAGTCCATCCAAACCGGTGAAAATGGTGGATGAACGGCGTACATCAAGCAGTTGTTTCCACTTCCAGGATAGTGGAGGGATAGCTGGTACGAACGACTACAAGCACTAGTACCAATTAAAGGGCACATTACGCCTCCCTTCCGAGGAGTGGGTGGGGCAGGCCATGCATAAGACACCGAATCCCTTATCTTTTGGACTCTCCCTCCCGTACCTATTCTCTTTTGAAAATCCCTTTTCCTCTTGCCCGTGCTTGTATCCTGGATCGACCAACATAAACATGACTCCTCAGATAGCCACAAAATTTGTTCTTCTTTGGAATACGTACCAAAGCAATAGCTTTGATAGATATCTCCCAAGTCCTAATAATTAACCTTCTCTTTTGTTTATTTAATTTAAATAATTAATTCATGCAGATTGAATTGCGTGTCAGTCTGAAAGACTATATATATATATATATTAGCTAGCATGCACATATAACCACCACCTGACTCAAGAGTCAAGAGACCCGACACACACACATACATATACATATATATAGATATAGATATAGATATATATATATATATATATATATATGTTATAATTTTATTAAGTGTTTAGGGTTTAAGCCTCCTTCCGATCGATCGATGAGGATCAGTGACTCTGCATTGATGTGCTCCTCCATTGCCTTACTGCAAGAGAGGTTCAGACAGCTGCAGAGAATGAAAGAGATGAGAGAAGAGAGGGAGTTCCTACGACTGCTAGCCTCGGAAGCTCCCAAACGTCCCAGATTGTTCTTCCATCCGGATCTGCTGCATCCCTCCGTTCCTCTACGACTACTACGTGACTCATCAACAATATCCCTTCAGTTCCCCTACTCGTGTCATGACTCCCTCGACAATTCGCTCTCCTTAGGCTTGTGGACTAACTCCACTAAGTTTTCCAACGATATGGACGTCGTCGACACTTCCCTCCACCTGTGAGAAAATTTATATAGATCGATGGTTCTTCCACCGCTAGCTCCTTACTGGGTTCCCTCTGCTTTTATTTTGATCATGCACTACCTTTTTTTCTGTTTTCCTTAATTTTAATTACTCTCTCTTAATTTTCTTGGCCCGATCGAACAATGGAAAGCTAGCATCACGGAGTTGCATGCGATACTTGTAATATACCAGATCATATTATCCCAGTAGTACATCAATATATATATATATATATATATATATATATAATCGTAGCCTTAATTTCTTATCAACATGCAGTTAGCATAAAGCTCACTAGCAAGAGCATCTCTGCAATCGATCCGCACATTTAATGTGATCATGCGGAACTTAATTTCTTTCGTTAGGCTTGCATTCCCGGCATATGAGTAGCGCGAGCATGCATCTTCTGGAGCAGGTCACATGCATGCTAGTTTTATGCTTTGTTTCCTCCTCCTTTTACTGGGTTCCAGTTCATGAAGGTTTATTTAATTAATTGGAGAGAATAAAGAAAAATATTACTTCAAAGATGCTTCCATCCCCCATCTTTTTAGATTTTTTTTAAATTTTTTTATTTGAATAATACCTGGAGGTATCACGTGATGATCGATCGTTAACTTCTGCTTTCAGCTACGTAATGAGAAACACACCCCCCACCAAAAAAAAAAAAAAAAGTGCACCAGGTGCAAGCACGTCGCAACCATCACGAAAGCAATGAACCAATCAATCATCGTAAAGCTTGCTTCTGAAGCTATGGATACCAGACACATATAATAGTATAGACAAGAAGAACAACCGAGTCTTGGCAATAAATCACTTCGATCTGATAATAAGTCAGGGAATCTTCTCATGCTAAGGCTCACTCAATTTGGCATTTATATAAGAAAAGGAGTAAAGGAACTGATCTCAATTCCAGATCTATACGTTTAACCATAAGATGACTTTACCCCACCATATAAAGTTGCGTATGTGTGGAGTGATGTCGTAGCCACTTGTTTCAGCCAAACAGCAAAGACAGAGCTACAGCATGAAGTAAGGAATCTAGATTTTTTTTTTTTAATGAAATCTAATTATAGCACAGAATAACCTTTAATAAAGAAACTGTCTCAACAATTTAAGGCCTGGAAAACATATCAAATCTCCATAACAACTCAAGCAGGAGGACAAACAACTCAAACAGGAGGAAGAAGAGAAGGAAAGAACATGAGCACATTTATAACAATGGCACTCCTTTCTTTGCTCCTTGTTATGCTACTAACAAATGGATCAGGTAAGTCTACCAGAACCCATCTACCTTATTATCTCATCCGCCAGCATTGGATCTTGTGTAAGATTGTGATTTGTGAGTTGAAACACAGACTATGCAATCGTTAGGATATTATAGTTGCTGCCAAGGGTCAGGAGAGAACATTGTTTCACTTCAGTGACTAAATATAAGGAGACTGAACCTGTGAATAGTATATAAGTGTTAAGTAAAAAGAACCCAGATACTCTAAACTATTCAGCTTTGAGAAGCTTTCAGCTTGATAATCTAAACTAGAGGGCCTAAATTTGTCGATATGTTTTACAAGAAAACCAGGTTCTTCATTTACATGGTTCTCCACTTTCCAACTTTCCAATGTACAGAACAAATTGTAAGTTGTGTCATACGGTGCATAAGTTCAGTTAAAATATACTAGCAACCGACAGTAGAACAAGATACCAAATGAAATTACCATAATTGTGCTCATTTATTGCATCAAAAGGTAAAGAAATTTAAATCAACTCAACCATGCAGAAAAGATGTCAGCAGACATAATGCAGTAGACAAAGAAAGAGGACAATGGAGCATTAGCAGCTGACCTTTCAGAAGTGTATGATTATTATCTACGTTACAGTTGACAGATATGAATATTTTTTTTCAATCTAAACATCATGAGAATTTGACTCAATGTGAAAACTATCTACTCTCTAGCCCTAAGACATAGATGTCACAAAATAGGATGTGAACAGATCATCATAATTTTACGATAAGATAATCCTAATGAAAAACACAATATACCATATCAAAGCAATTCTATTACATCTGATATTTCTAGTGTACTGCATATAGATGGGGCCTATATGGAGAAGCAATGGTGTGTAGCTGATGAACAAACACCAGATGATATCTTACAGCAAGCTCTTGACTGGGCTTGTGGCCCTGGGGGTGCAGACTGCAAAATGATTCAACCAAACAAACCCTGTTATCTACCCAACACTATCAGGGACCACGCATCCTACGCGTTCAACAGCTACTGGCAGAAATTCAAAAAACAACGAGGCTCTTGCTATTTTGGTGCAGCAGCCATGGTTACTGACTTAGACCCAAGTATGATTCTCTCAAATGCAACTGGCAGAGCTATTTCATTGAATAGAATTGGTTCTTATAAATGCTTTAGGCATCATATAACTCTTCTGTCAATTTGATACAGAACATTCTACTATGATGAGCAAACGGTGCATAGATACATGAAAAAAGACGTCTATTTGGATTATGAAGCACTTCTTGTTTGTATGTTGTACGATTTCCATATGAAGTATAAGACCTCCTGCCTGATTCTCTGTAAAGTAACAACTATATAATAACCGGGAGTAACCAAAACTTTTGATCATTCTATTTCACAAACATCAAACTTGCAAATTTTGATGGATATATTAAGCATGCTAGATGATGAAAACAGGAACTTCCAACCACATGTCTATATCTCTATGATTACCTGGAGCTGTTCAACATATGCAAGCTACAGAAGACAAGATTCATGACTTCTTTCATAGAGTGGATCTAGATAAAGAGAATGTTTTATAGGATTTAGATTTTATACCATTTATGCATAAAATTAAGGGGCCTGGAAAAATTAAATAACTCCCTGAAGATTTTTGTTTTCTACTTGGAGTTCCTTCTTGTTGCCTAATAACACTTAGAAGAAGTTATTGTCCTTTAACTTGCTTAAGCAATTTAAGCTGTGTCAAATTGTCAACTGCAACATATTCTAGTTATCTATTTATTTAATTATCTTGATCTGAGAGTAGTTATGCAAAAAGTATCCTATGATTTGTCTCGAAGAAAGCTGTCACATCTAATGACGACTTATGCAGCACTTTGCCTTCCTCACTGATTGAAGTCATTTGCAGGTCATGGTTCATGCCAGTTCGAATCAGTTTCCTCGTCCAGCTGAGGAATCATGGAGCGATATTACAAACATCCTTTCAATAGAATGGAGTGAATTGTCCTGCTGACTATGTTCAATTGACAGGATACACAACCTTTCTTGAATGCAACCATTTCCTACCCAACATCACTGCTGAATGCTGATGCCTTTATTAAGGATTTCAATCAAATTTTATGATCTAGAGGATGGATATCAACAGAGTGCATGTCTCAATATATATTCCACTTTCACAATTTGCAATTTGGTTGATCAGACATGAAATTTCATCTGAACAATTCTATTCTGTCACGAGTTATTTTATTGCGCAACAACATAGTTCTTTCTTTAGAACTGTTAAAACTAGCTTTTTAGGTTCAAATTTGAAGGCATGGCAAAAAACAAATGCAAGGGAAGATAAAGTGCATGTTCTGGCTGTAAAAAGATTAATCTACCCAGGGAAGATACAACACTATAGAATTTCATTCATTGTCACTCATATCATAATATTGATTTACAGCAGGCAGTAACCTGGTCCTTCTTGCTAACTTTGTTTCAACAATAGCATAGGTGAGCTGAAATATTTCTCTGTCCTGATTGATGTACAGCAATATATTTTTGCTGACCACCTTTATTGCCTTTCAATGTGGTCAAGGCATCAGGAAGGACTGAGGTTGAAAATATTTGTGAACATGAGATTTGTTAGCTATACTAAAGGATACCATATTTGACAGCAGTGAAAGGACCAATCATGCACCAAAGTTCCAGTCCAGTAATGGAGTAAACGACGACCCTACTAATATGGCAACTCAAAATTTCGAATCACAAGAAGCAAACTTCTTTGTCTAACATAACATGTATACGTCCTGCTGGAAGATGAAAAAAAGATGCTAGCAGATCATATTACAGGAACAAGCATACACTGCAATGTTACTTCATCTTGATTATTGATGCTGAGATCAGAAAATCTCGGTTGAGCAGAATAGAACAAGGAGACAATGTAATCACAAATCACATTAACATACACAACCTCTGTTGTTTTCAGATACATATCTGTGCATCAGAAAAGTAGACTGGCCCAAGCAGCAATAAATGCAAAGCCCCCAAAAGGTGCTGGTGAAGCATACTTTCTGTCTTCAAGATAAGCCACAGTGTAGCACCTGAAGGAGCAATTAAGGACTTTAGTTTCTTACAGAAAACTATACAGAGACATTATAGAAACAGGTAACAAAAAATCAAGAACTCTGCTCCAACCAGAACAAATCCACAATGCCTCCTCACCAACCCTCCACCCTCTTTATGTAGGAAAATTGCTTTCTATGATGGAAATTGAGCATTATGCAATCAAGTTATTGTGGTTCAAAGAGAACTCGTTGGAAGTTACTTCAGTATTAGTATTGTTGACCAGTTCAAGCTGCACATATATGATTAAAATTATATATACAAAGTTGTTGTTACATGAGCTTGTGTTAGAAATAAAGAGCTCACGTTCCGGAGAAGACCAAAATTCCAGCAGTTAGAAGCCCTCCGAACTGCATAGTGTACAAGGGAAAAGGTGACTCAGGCGACATGATCACAGTCCGATAATAGAATCCAAGATAAGGTTTGCAAAACGAAGCAAGGAACAAGTCAAGAGTACTAACAATATTGGGGTGTTTGGTCATAGGAGCTCCGACTAAGGCCGCCGTGTGGACCAGATGGTACAAAGATGCAGTTTGCCAAACCTTGAGTAAGTTTTAAGAACTGAATCAGAGATCTAAAGGGAGCAATAGAGAAGAAGGTGTAGCTTACTATCGAGGAGAGGCATCGGTAGCGAAGTACCTCTTTGTAGGAAGGGTTCTTGGGCCGGAAGACGTGGGCCCCGTAGGTCCCAAGACCAAGAGCAGCCATCCCTGTTCGCATATCAGATACAAAACCATATCAACAAGGGAAGGGAGAAGGGGGCGGGGGGGGGAGGGGGGGGGGGGGGGGGGGGGGGGGGGTTCATTGTCAGATAGGAAAGTATGCATACCAGAGATGGCAGCGACCTTATGCCACACCGTGGGATCCATGAAACTGAGACAGCACTTCCTCTCCGAGGTCCTCTTGGTCGGCTCTGCGGATGCAGTAGAGATTAGGGGCTCTGCGATGCAGTCAACTGGATCGCCCATGGCAGTGGCACCAATAGATCGATACAAGGCTATAGAGCATCATTCAACGCTCAAGCATCGGACGGCTGAGAGTGAGAGGCCAACAACATCTCGTCGACCGTCGGCAGCCGATCCAATTGACTGACTCGTCCATCAACTGATAATTGGATCGGCGTTGGGCGGTTCAGATCCGAACCAATTGACGTTTAAAATAATCTCTTATTAAAATAATTGGGTAATTCTCGCTACAGGAAGAGAAATCCCGATCAAACGACACACATATCAATCTTATCTTCGACATCCTTGGAATTTATATTTATCCAAAAAAAAAATCGAATTTATATATATAAAAAAGGCTGATTTCTGACTTCGTCAGCATGTAATCGCCCTCTAACGCGTGCCGACTCGACTGAACCGCGGACGGAAGGAGTCCGAAGCAGGGTTATTCAGTTTTGACTCGAGAAAAGCGTGAACTCTATTCTACGTTAACGAATACACCGGTTGATAAACACCCACAATTGGAACCACAAATCTCATTGGCTAGTTAGGTGTAACTTGACGTCATTCACTTGAAATTTAGAGCGGGTGAGTGTTCGGGTGTCGCCCACGGTCCACGGTTCCAGGACATTCTCCTGTCCTAAAATGTAATATATAATCGAAGCAACCCCGGCGGATCTGAAACCTCCCCTTCTCCGCTGCTTTGTTATATTAGATAGACGTGTGGCAACGCGTCTCTCTCTCTCTCTCTCTCGCGCCCCTCCGTCTCGCTTTTCCTCCGACGAGCGACATGGTAAGAGATCTCCACCTCTTTTATATAGATCCAGGGATATTCCGTTGATATATCTTCCAGCCTTATTGTAAAGCTAGGGTTCTTGGTGTTCCGGTGCATCATTCTCTGACCTTGTCTGCCGAATTATCTAGATCCGTTTATTATGGACTTTGTGCATGAACTCTAAATCAATTGAGCGAATCGTGTTTTCTCTTTCACCCGGAAGTTTTTTTTTTTATTGATGATGAATGTAGTCATGTGACCTTTTTTTTTTTTTTTTGCTTGATCTCGATCAAATTAATTGGGAGGTGGTTTGTTTTGTCATCTGGATGTTTATGGTTCCCGTGGGGAAAAATAAGTTATTTCGAAACTGTTCTATTAGGACCTCCAGATTTGGTATTGCATGTCAGATGCAATTGTCAAGTTGAGGCCCTCGTCTTGGCTTTAAGAATCACATCATCGGATTTGACTCCTCAGTGCGATCTCAGGGGCCTGGTATACGTATTTGTGTGAATACTGAATACAAGGGTTGGATAGGTTCCACTTAAAGGGTTCTGATTCAGGGTTGGTGCTCAATGTTTACTAGGGCATAGGTCAAAACGTTGTTTGCGAAGAGGGAACTAGGATTTCCAATCTCCGTAATTATCCCTGCCATGGCCACAGCTACAGGAAACTAAAAGGGTTTAATTGGGTAATATTGCATTAGAGAAAGGAGAGTGAAGTTATTGTAGTGTCATGTGTTAAGAATTGTCTAATAGTAGGTTTGTGATATTGTTCCATATAAATTATAGAATTATCAGTGCTGGCCACGTGCATTAATTCCGCAAAGCCAAGTTACTGAATTTGTTATGTCTATGGGATAACTGAGAGCATGCTATAGATGACACTAACAGATAAATAATTTAGAGGACCCCTACGAATAATACATTTTATTCAATTTGAAAGGTCCGTGTAGTGGTGATCTGACCGAGCAAATAGAATGTAACTGGGATGTTTGAGTTGCTGTATTTCCAATTCTATCTTTCCAATGTATTATTTATTGGGATTTTGTGGTAAAAATAATATCACCTATTCAAATTTCTGGAAGATACTTTTTTGTTTAAGATATATTTTTTGTTTTCATCTAAATAATTGCATGCTTTTTTATTTGAACAGACCACTTCCAGGCGTCTTGCTGACAAGAAGGTTGCCAAGTTTCAGAAGAATATTACAAAGAGGGGATCTGTTCCTGAAACAACTACTAAGAAGGGGAATGACTACCCTGTTGGGCCTATCATGCTTGGTTTCTTTGTCTTTGTAGTCATCGGGTCATGTATGATTCTCAGTTGTCACTCTGCTAATTTGTGCATGATAGGCTAATTTTACTTATTTTAAGTTTGTTCTATTTTAGTTTTTCTTAATTGTTAAACATTTTGCTTCTATTAATATGCATGGAAGGTGCTAGGATCTCTGTTGATTTTCATGAATAACCATTTCTTGAGTCCTATGAAACAAAAGAAGAAATTGTTCTTCTTCTATGTGGACCATCTATCCACACCGACACTAGAGTAAGTAAAGTGCTCATTATGGGAAAGAAAGCTATTCAATAGCTTGTTGAATCTCATTTTTCATAATTCTACACTAGTTTTGTGTTGTTATGATGGTTATGGATGAGGTCAATCTGTTAATGTTCTTTGAATGTTTTTGAGTCCTTCTCATTTTTAATGATGTGACAAGACATATATAATTTTTCATGAACAATGAGAAGCTCAACTTGGAACACTCGATACCCAGCTCTATTAGTTTGTATTTGGGGTTTTCATCTGTCATTTTTTTTTCAATGGCACCACACGAGGAATTGTCAGTTTCTTTGACATCATGAAGTCTCTATTTGATTTATTAGCATAAACTTGATCTTGAAAAGGATTATAGTATCGAATATTATTTTTATTCACTTTGCAGCACTAAAAGTTAGCAGCAAGACTATTAACTTTTTTGTTGGATGTTATTGGAGAGATGTTGTCACACTGCATGAGTAATGCAGTCTTAGGTTGCTGCTTCAGCAGACCATAATATTATTGCTAGAGAAGTGGCAGGTCATTTCTTTTGTCAGGATGGATTGTCATGCGCTTGACTAAAATGCTGACTGGTGGATGGAACCTTTTCCAATAATCTAAAGCTGATTATAGATCCCAGATCGCATGATGAGTTTTTCTTTTTTCTTTTTTTGAATTATGATTAGAAACCATTTTCTGTTTTTGGTAAATAATGGGCTAAAACTTTAGTTGCATTTTTCGAGACACTTTCATCTGCACTACATGAACTGTTAGAAGATTATTACTACTTGCTTAAGTTTTTGCTTTTCCTGCAGCTCTATTTCAGATTATTAGGACAGCTACAAGCGGTGGAATGGCTTGAAAGCACATGATGACGATGTTGCCTGTTTAGGAAGGTCCAGAGGGGTCTTGGTACTCTTGGGACTTGATAACTTGTAGAATGTCAAGATGATAGAGCTTCAATATTGGGGGAGATGCTAGGAGGGAACTTTTCATTGTCTCGGTGTTAAACTGCGTTTGAATGAAATAAAGTGGAGGCTTGCCACCAATGCGGTAGTTGCCTCTGTTTGATTTAATTTTCATGTTTATTGTGCTAGTTAGGTACCACTATGGATATGAATTTAGCCTAAGTAATCCTTCTTGCCTAGTTAGACGGCGAATGAACTAATCGTTTGATGGAAATTGTCTTGCCGAGGAATGCTCAATATTTGTTAGTGTGCGAGAATGGGGTCACTTGGATCTTTTCAATTATACGAGGCATTATACTCTCGGATGTTTAGGTTTCTTACTTGTAACTCATTAAATCTGTCAAGCAACTAGAGGAAATGCTCTTGTATTGTAGTATACATCTTCATCTCTTCTTCGTCAAAAGTAAAAAAGAAATGATCTATATGATGTCCTCGTCTTTTCGTTAATAAACCTTTGTAATGCGTATTTGTTTATTTGATACTATATAAATTCTAAATTGAGCAGCCAACTTATTTTCTACTGTATCTATAATCCTTCCATTAGTTTGAAATGTTGTGGTCCCATACGTTATTCTGTCTTTCCCAGCATAAAAGTTTATGCTAAAAGACAATATTTTCTATGATACAATGCTGAGATCTATGCATCGTCGCCCTAAACTCGCCCTCATTCTGAGAAGAAAAAAAAAAAAAAAAAGAAATGGAAAAAAGCGAAACCTGGTACAAAATATACGAGAGAACCTCCTCATGGAGTTGCGCGCCTCAGTAGAGATTGCGGTATGCTCCTCCGCGGAATTATTTTACTTGCGCATCATCCAATCGCTCCCCGTCCGTGTAACATCATATACCAGTAATAGCCTTACAATCATCCCGCGGCACACCACAACTGTTCCACCAAATTTTGAATTTTGCTGCCGCTATGATACACCCTTTACCTTTCCGTCATTCAACTTGAGCTACTCTGTCTCTCTCCGTTGTTCCATTTCCATCATAGATGGGTTCCGTGAAGCCTTCTTCTCGCTACGCCTCCGTGGATTCGCACTCCTCCTCTAACTCTTCCCACCATTCCGATCCTTCCCCTAGCAGGAAACACTCTTCCCTCAGACGCCTCATCTCCAACTCCGGCACTCGCTGCAAGCCGTCTGATCCGATACCTGACCCAAAGGCAGGCACCGGGAACTCCTCCCGTGCCATCGTCCGTACCAGATCCGGCGATGTCACTCTCGGGAAAGCGACCGATTGCCACAATTTCGGATCCATGGTGAGGAAGTTCATGGAGAAGAGGTCCGGTTCGAAGCCTGGGTCGAATCGGATGGCTCTGGCCTTGCCTGCTGACGCCGTCGCCGACGACCTGAGGAAGGCTGTGAAGGGGTCTAACCTCTCGGCTTTGTCCAAGAAGCTGTTTCAGAAGGGAGGATCTGGAGAACGCACGGCGGGGAGGGCATTGACGGAGGTGAAGAACAACACGCGGACGCTGGCCATGGTGCTTCGCAGCGAGAGGGAGCTTCTAAGCCAAAACAAGGAGTATGAGGAGGAGATCTCGGAGTTTCGGCTGTTGATTGAAGAAAAGAACCGAGAAGTATTTCCTTGATTAAAATAATTTTCGTGGCAATCTTAATTTCTGTGTCATTTTGCTTACATTTTGATATCTAATTTTTTGGCAGGTGGAGAAATTGAAGGATCTATGTTTGAAGCAGAGGGAGGAGATAAAGGCTTTAAAGGATGCCATACTATTCCCCGATGTCATGAATTCTCAAATGCAGGAGTTGCTGGAGAAGCAAGGGTGTGAGCTGAAACAAGCAAAGCAACTCATTCCAAGCCTCCAGAAGCAGGTCACTTCTCTCACCGGGCAGCTCCAGTGCCTTGCAGAGGATCTTGCTGAGGTATCTCCCTTATGTCCATGTGAACTCCTAATTTGCCTACCATATAGATTTTAATTCACAAACAATTGGATGATGATGTTTCATGCCAATATCTTATCTTTATAGGAGTATCTTGGTCTGATGATCTGAAACTTTTGGTCCTAAAACCTTCTAGCAAGTTCTCGATATATTTATCATAGGAAAGGATGTTCTAAGACAAGAAGCCATCACTGTATCCTCTTGTATGGTGGCAATCTATCTCAATGAAATCTAGTTGCCCCAGATGAATCAGGGTATAAATCGGATGATGATGTTTGGTTGTTGCTGGTCTTGGTTGTAAATTTAGGTCAATTTTCTATATCTGTGTCCGTATTGAGTTGGATCTCACTTTGGTACCAGCATTAAAAGCTTATAGTTATTTTTGGTGAAATAACAAGGATGCCACCTTCCATAGTAGAATCAAATCAATTACTATTATTCAATACTGCAGTCTATCATTGATATATCCTGAAATCCAAATCCTTGTGTATAAAGTCAAGATAGAAAAACAAATATTGAATCATGTTTTGCATCTACATCGATTATTCTGATTAATTTCTCATACTACTTTTCTTAGTTTGTGCGTTTAAATTGCTGAATCCGACATGGACAGGTAAAGGCAGACAAGTATACTGCACGGGCATGCTTTGATGGACACATCAGCTCTCCAAGGACACCAGTACTTGATCAAGAACCTTTGGTATGCTACAGACACAAATATATGATTGTAATCCATGCACATCTTATACATGAAAATTTTCCTCCGCCCAATGATGATGGGCTAGTAGGCTACATTTGTTGGTCATTTCAGCAGTAATGTTGTGCCTATATTTCGAGTCCTGTTCTCAAGATTGCATCATATTCCCTAGCGTGATCAACTTCTGCATTTTGTTTCTGAACTTACTAGGTTTGCTACCTTTGCAGGGTTATAGCTCTGGAGAACCTGTGACATCTGAATATGGTAGCCCAGATGAAATGTTCCTTAAGGATTTGAATCCTTGTTTGACCCCTTGCTTTTCAAAGAGAAGTTCTAAGGTAAGGAAGTGAAGTGTGTACCGACTCTTTTTTATTTAAGACAAAGGGGGAAGAGCTCTCCCTTTGTTTAACAGAACAATTTAGCTTTTCTGACTTAAAACATATATGTCGCTTTCTAGGAATACGATGAGGTGATAGGTTGTGAATCTCTCGACAAGTATAAGCCATCCCCGAACAGCATTGAATTTAGCCAAGGTATGTTCTCCAGCTGTCGTAGCAGACCAATGTCTAAGAGCTCAGATCATCATCACCCACCTAGCTACGAAAGCAATAGTGCACGAAAAATGTACAAATCTGATGAAGACAAATGGTCCACTGGAAGATTGATGCACCAGAATCTTTCTTAAATTTTCATTGTAACTCAAACTTGATGTCTGGCAGCTTTGCAATTTTTAGCCTGGTTATCTTTGTTTCTTTTTTCTTTTCTTTTCTTTTTTTTTGTGCTATAAGAATTGATCTATATGTCATATGGTCTAGCATTATGCAGCAGTGAAATTTGGCAACTATATGGGCAGTTTATGAGAATATGCTGAATTTCAATGGTTATGTTTGCTAAAATATTTAGAATAAATGGTGGGTGTTTCGCATAGTAGTTGAGAGGAAGTGTTGTTATTTGCTGTAGCATGCTTATTTCTATATGTTGAATTGCAACTACCCTTCATACTATTACTATCCTTTATATTTTACAGCTTTAAGGCAGCAGAAAGCATTTTGAACCCATCAGATATTTTGTTCCCATTGTACCACAAGTAACTTATTATATTAAAGACACTAACATGTAGTAAAGTGATCCAAACTACCATCATAACATAATACCTGTTCCATATTCTGAATTATAACATGACACCTGTTTCATATTGTGAATTACAACATCACAACTGTTCCATATTGCAAATTATAACGACACCCGTGCCGTATACCTGTTCATTAAGAAACCCGCCTGGGTGCACACTGCAGAGCAATGGAGGAGAAATAATTTGCATAACAGTCACGCCACAGATTTTATAGTGTGATTCTAAGTCACTCAATTTTCGCAGATAAACTGCAGTAATGATCAACTATCACATGTCAGTTGAACAGCTACGCTTTGACAAGAAGGATGGTGTCTAATAGATATACCAGTAAGGTTATTAACAAAACAGTTCACAGAACAGGCTCGTCTTGAGCTGATATGGAGTTGCATATGCTTACTTTCTCTGTCATTTGAGCATGCAAGCTTACTAAAAGTTAGAAGAATACATGCTCCTGGCATCAAGAATAATTAAGTCCAGAAAATACAAAACTGTGGAACACATCCCTTCCTTTTCTGAGAGTAGAATTACAAAGCTCCAAATAACAACCACATGGGCATTCCCGAGCTATTTTAAGTGAGGTTTACTTAACTGATAACAGCTAATTCTTTTTCTCTTGGGAAGTACATCAGATTAACAGAGCAATAAACAACTTTATGGATGTACGCAACATTTCAGAATCAAAGCTTGACTTCCACGTCAACCCCAGCTGGGAGGTCGAGTTGCATCAAGGAGTCAATCGTTTGAGCAGTAGGATACAAGATGTCAATCAAGCGTTGATGCGTCCGGATTTCAAAGTGAAAGCGTGCATCCTTGTGCACATGGGGAGACTTGAGGACACAATAAACTCGCTTCTTGGTGGGCAACGGAACAGGGCCCATAGTCTTGGCATTGGTATTTCGAGCAGCATCCATAATTTGTTTGCATGAGTCCTCAATCAAGGGTACCCAGTATGACCTCAGTTTGATACGTATTTTTTGCTTCGGTGCCATCTGATAAAAATAAACAAAGTAGAAATATAATTCTTTGAACAGCTAAAACTATATATATATATGTGTGAAAGAGAGAGAGAGAGAGAGAGAGAGAGAGAGAGAGAGAGAGAGAGTGAACAGAAAAGGAATGACTGCATTATTATCTTGATCAACCGTTCCTTCAACATAATACTAACTCTTAAAATGACAGAAAGAAAGATAAAAATAAGAGAAAATAGCAGAACTGAAGACAGCAATATAGAGATTAATGATCTTCATCTCCATTATTGGGTTAAGATGGCTTACATTGGACATAGCAACATATACGCCCTCTCTCTCCTCTCACCCACTGACACACTATTCATAGGTTCTCAACCAATAAGGGAGTTCGCTGTGTTACGGGTGAAGTAAATATACCATTCATCTACAATGTGATTCAAGTGATACATGGATAAATATTGTAACAATTTGGGTGGAGCATAATAGAAACTACAGGGGGTGAAGGGGGGACACTTTACTGATAATTACTCAAAGAATTATGCTTCTTTTGGTTTCTATACTCTTTGTTATGCAACATTATTTTCTCTGTGGCTTTAGTGATTCGCTGCAACAGTAGAATCCATCTGCATTTCTAAAGATTAGAGATGCCACAGAGATGAAGATCGCATCTGTACCTCTAATGATGGACATACAGGATAATGTTTTTTGACTAGCCTAGTAAAAGATTGCATCTATAGTTTAAAATGAGATCCACAAACGATGGATGTTGAAGTAAAGCTTTTCAGCAATCTGGCCAATTTCCAAATAGGTCAACAGAATGAATGCCTCCGCAAAATGAAGAAAGGATAATGATCAAAAGACGTTAAGAATAATTGCAACCTACAAAGTTCACTAAATAATACACCGCAAATGCAGGAAGCAGAATAATCGTATGACTTTTTTTCGAAATTAGAAGACGCCACCGTAAGTAGAAGTACAAGAAATAGTCATTAAAAACAAGTACGAGAAATGACGAATGGGAGAAGTATGAATGAAGGAATAGGTACCTTGTCGACTCCAGCTTCAGAAGCGAGCAGAGAAGGGTCAGGAACCTGCCAGATTCAAAAGAAAACAAGAACGAGGAAAAAATGGGGAGCAATCGATTTTATTTATGTATGATCATTTATATAGCAAAAGGAAAAAAAAAAGAGGAGAGGGGGTTTGGGCAAATCCAAGCACCTCAGCGCCTGCGGAATCTTGAGGAGCGTCCACATCCTGAGGCCCGAGGAGCTCCGGTGCCGCAAAAACCCGAGAGGAAAGGGGGCGAGAAACGATCGGGCCCAAAAGCTTCGGCGATTTTATGGGGAATGAGATGGATGGCTTGGGTCTCTGGGAGAATGAAGAGTTGCAGAGAGGAAGGGGTGTGAGTGTGGCGGAGAGAAAGGAGGAGGAAGTGGCCATCTCTTCTACTTTTTTTTCTTCTTCTTCTTCTTCCTCTGCCTCGCACCGCGCTTGCTTTCTATCCAAAACGGAATCGCTGGTTTCGGATAGGGGCGTGGATAGATATGACTTCAGATGGCCATTGTTATGATAGTCAGTCTTTTGGGCCTTGGGGTCCGGATTTGGGTCTGGGTTCAAGGGACAGATTACGATTGTGGGCCATTAACATAGGCCTGTTAAGAGTCGGCCCAAAATCCTGGAGAGAACAAGCCATGTCGCATCGTGTCTGATCGGATCACATCCCACCGCTGAGACGATCTCTTCGTCGGCCAGCGCCACCCGCTGATCCAAGCCGACCACCGTAGATCTTTGGGTAGGAAGGTCAGGTCGAGACAAGAAACCTTCCCTCCTGGGATTATTCCTAGGGTTTTCAAATTATCCCCTCGTCTCCGATCTGAGCCCTAGACAAGGATTTCGGAGTTTCCGATTTCTCCCTCTCTTTTCTTCTTGCAGCGATGGGGCGCTCCCGCATAGTCCCCAATTCCGGAGACGATGAAACCAACCAGAGGTAATCATACACCTTCTCATTCACCTCTTTTTCTTCCTCCCGGTGCTTCTTCGGGATGGGATTCGATGACATTTCTTGACTCCAGTGTTCATCATGTCGTCTAAACTGCGAGGGTTTCCTTTAACCTTCTTTGATCTTGGTGCTTATTAGTGGATTAGGTTGAAAGTGTTCCTTCTTATCATGAACTGATGTGATCTAGTTAAATTATGCGGGTGGGTTCTCATATTCGTGTTCAGCAGAATCTTGCAGCAATCTTAGGATACTGATGGTTCTTGGAATTGGGAAGTTGATCGAGAAAGGCAGTTCTTAAATTTCTTTACCACATTTGGTAAATAAGGGCCACCCGTAGTAATGGGGAAGAACACCCCGTCCTTTGATCAGTATGAGAGTCATGCTCTGCATGCCAATTAGGGAGGATTTTTGCATCCTTTTCAAGCTTTCCCATTATCGAGCTGTTTTGTCTATTAGCTATGCTGAGGTTCGTGAGATTGTAAGGTGATTTTTCTTTTAAATCGTCCATATGCCTGTGCGTCGTACTACAGTAACTATTTTGTGACGCTAAAGGAAGATTTCTTGTTCAAATGAAAGACATTCTTCTTTTTTTTAATCAAATCTGGAGATTATTTGTGTTATCCAAGAAGACTTTTTGCGTAAGAGTCATTTTCTGCCCTCTGATATGCTTCATCTATAATTCTTGGATTGGATCAGATACAAATCATTTACTATTATTTATTGTTGTGTTTCCCTCCTTATCTAACTTCCTTCGTTTGCTCTTTTTCCCCTTCTCTCTTAGATCAAAAAGAAGGAGGGTTGCCTCTAGTGGAGAAACTCTGGAGACGATATCCTCAGGTTTGTTGCCACTAACTAACATGTAAATCAATCTTTGCATGAATGAACTACTAAAAGGACTTCACAACCGTTCTGTTCTTTAAAAGTTTGAATTTAAATTACTTAAATTTTAGCAACTACAAGAAGGACATGATATTACTAGGCAAATATTTTATATTCAATCGGAACTTGCTTCAACATGGAGGAGAGGATCTAGGAAATTGATAAAGGACATTATTGCGTTTGGTTTGATAGTGAACCTGCCTTTAAACAGAAATGGAGGAAAATAAGCCAAGATAACTGACTTTAAAGTTGGACTAAAGGCTTTATACAAGGAAGGAAAAACGACGACATTGTTCCAGTGATGAAATGGTTTCTCCGGCTTATTTCTTTTTTCTCTTGCTTTCCACTATGCAAAAATAATATTATATCTGAAAGTTGTATCTTTATTTAAACAAACCTTATGGGAATCATTTTACTGTTGAGACAGGTCCAGGGACAGGCGAAGGTAAAAAGGCATTATATCATTGCAACTATTGCAATAAGGACATTTCTGGGAAAATTCGTATCAAATGCAGTAAATGCCCTGACTTTGATCTCTGTGTCGAGTGCTTCTCTGTTGGTGCTGAAGTCACCCCACATAAAAGCACCCATGAGTATCGGGTTATGGTTAGTGAAACTCTATTACCATTTCTTCTTTCTCCAGGAAGTGGAGATTTTCATTTCAAATAGGCAAGGAAAATATTATTGGGAATGATGAAAACATTTGATAGTTTGGCTGCTCTTTATTATTATTTTTTCGTATTATTAAGTGGTAACAAGTCCTGATGAAGTTTTCATAAGTAACCCTTTTATCAAGCAACTCCGGCAGTATATTTTTCCATCTCGCATTTCTGATTTTGTATGTTACCTGACCATATATTATGGGCATTCATTTAGGCATCTCACAACCCACAACATGAACTGTGGAAGACAAGAATGTGATATTGAATGACAAACCATAATGTCAAATTCACAGGATGCGTACTGCTTAGACTACGTGTTAATGAAAGTGGTGGCCAGCTTCCCTAGATTCTAAGGACTTGGATACTTGCCCATCTTATATGGATTTAATGTCATGAAAATGAACATGTTAATGAGTTTTTTCCACCTGTTTCTCTGGCCTTCTTCCAATTTTATTTTATTTTGTTGATGCTAAACATATATCGAACAACCGCAGCCTCAAGCCTTGGAAATAATGGCAAATAAGATATTTTCTACTTCAACAATCTATTGTAGTCATAAGCTTGCAAAGCTCCCAACCTATTTGTCTTGGAATCAAATCTCATTCAGGCTCCAAACTTTTAGACCCTGGCATTTTCTGCCTTTTGAAGGGATTTGCTCTGCATGACTCTCTTGTGGCATTAAGTAGAAGAAATATCATTTCTTTTAGAATGAGAAAAGGAAGAGGGTTGTTATAGAGCAAGAACTGGTGCTCTTCTCTCTTCCTTTATTATTGTTATTTGCTTCATATTGTTGTGCAAGCATTATTATTTTTTTCTATCATTGTTTGCATAGATTAGTATATGTTTTTAATATTATCTGTTAGGAGAAAACAATTATGTTAAAGCATTTTTTAAGTCTTAAGATTAGTTTTGTCATGTATTATGACTCATGAGTGCTTGATCAAGATTCAAGGAAAATCCTGTGGTCATTTTCTATATGTGCATGCAAATCATAATTTAGCCCCCCATTAAGCAGAGGTTTCTTCATTGTGTGTTCTTTTGCTTGTTCAGCAAACTTCCGTCTTTATCAAACATTTGTCATTAGTTATGATGTGTTTCCTTCATTAAAGCTGGTATATGCTTATCTTTCTAAAATATGCATTGTTACTTCTTCCAACAGGACAATTTGTCTTTTCCCCTTATCTGTCCAGATTGGAATGCAGATGAGGAAATACTTCTTTTGGAGGTACTCCTAGTTCTCTACATTCTTTATTAGGTTTTTGGCTTGAATAATAAAAAAGGTTACTTGTTATATCGCTTCTAGGGAATTGAAATGTATGGATTAGGGAACTGGACTGAAGTTGCTGACCATGTTGGTACCAAGAGCAAGGAACAGTGCATTGATCATTATACAACAGCATACATGAACTCACCTTGCTATCCTCTTCCGGTAGTCACTCGTCCTTCTCTCTAATATCTTTTTCACTTTCAAAGTGAGATTTCTTAACTTGCTTGATGGTGCATCTTTCGAAGGATATGTCTCGTGTTAATGGTAAGAATAGAAAGGAACTCCTTGCTATGGCTAAAGTGCAAGGCGAGGGCAAAAAAGGTGTGTCTTTGCTTCTCTTTAAGTAGTTTATTTTCTTATGCTAGTAAACTGTCAATCTCTTTCATGCTCTTACATTAATGGTCCATAATTATGTTTGAGCCTTTGAGGTATTGTGAAGATGTATTCTTTTACCACATAAGTTATATATATATATATATATATATATATATATATATATTAATGTGAGCTTGGTTGCTCCAAGTCCGTACCTTTTAAACAATACAAGTTTGACCATTATTTTATTTCATAAAATTACTTGAAGAGTTGAATTGCACAAGGAACAGTATTTATTAGGAGTTAGATATGAAAGAGATGGGAGCTATAAGTTGTCACATATCTCAAAAGCTTTAGACACTCTTTTGTAGTAAGTAAGCCAATTTTTCTGCTGAGCTTTATATTTTCGTTTTTGTTCTTAGTTCTTACTACAAGACCTAAGGATTTTTCCAAACAAGGTGAATTACGAAAGATATTTGCTTAGTGCATAGGCAATATTTCAGAGATTTTTTATTATCAGTAAACTGGATTGACATCAAATGGCAAAAGAACTGCAAAGGTAATTGATTTGAGTATATGATTTCAAATTTTCCTGTCCCATGTTTAGATACATGATACATCCAGAAAAAGTTAAAACTTATGATAACCCCAATTCAACTTCCACTTTTCTACATGACTCTTTTGTAGGAAAATATACAATGTGTTATCTATTAACAAGTTACGAGTGCTGATACTCAGTTCCATGGTTCAGGAATCTTCATTGCCTTTCATGTTTCTTTTTCTATGATATCTACTTTCTTTCTAGGCAGACCTATATACCATCACAAGAGGATGTGCATGTAGGCCATCGGCATGGTTGGGATGCCTGCCTTGTGCTCCTTTATAACTCCCTTTTGCACACAATATTGGTAACATTCATCATGTGCCTAATGTGCTCAATGGCATGGCAAATCATTCCGTTAAGCATGTGCTCTAGTTAAACATGTTGATGCTTGCAGCATAATTTAATTAATCTATATAACATATTGATGCTTGCAACATAATTTAATGAATCTATATAATATATTGATGCTTGCAAAATACTTAATTAATCTGTACAATCCTCTTGGCTATTATTGTGTTAAAGGATTAAATGAAGTAATCAGAATTTGTTCAAAGAGGCCACTACCTCACAAACAAGCACAGCTACTATTTGATTAATCATAACTATCTTGTACATGTATTTAACCTTGTCTAATTTTTCCCTAGTCTTATGTTTTCTAGTGATGACAGGAACTTCAATGCTTGGGGATGTGACGCCTAAAGAAGAATCTCCATTCTCGCCTTTGAGGGTCAAGTATGATGCCTGCTTAATTGCCTTGCTCTTTCAGTTAGGAATTAAGATTGTCTTTTGTCACTATTTTCTTTTCTTCTTGCATAGAGTTGAAGATGTAGGTGGAGAAGCTCCAGGTGGTCGATTACCCTCCAATTCAACTGCTGGTAATACTAAGACTTACATGAATCGACTGATTTGTCAATTAGATTTGATATAAGAATACTTAAGTCAGATGTACCAAGAAGGTTTGACAATTGAAATGATGGTGCTTGTTATAGAAATATAAATTTACATTATGCAGGTGCCAACAAGAAAGCTTCAAACATGGGACAGTTGAAAGATGGTTCTGATGGAGCTAAACTGGAAGGTCTGATATTAAGCTTTTTAATGCACTGTGACTCATACCTTGGCCTCAAAGTTTTCATTTCCATTTATGTCGCAGAGTGCTGGTTGTATATGATAGCTAAGATAGGTAGATTAACTGGTACAATTACCTGTCCTGCAAAATGAACTTGAAATTTGATCTCCTCTATTAAGACAATAAGTACCTGGATACTGATCACCTACTTGAAATGATTGCATTCTCATAGTGCTCCCTCCACAAGATTCACATTTAAAATTTAAAATGTATATGGGGGAGGGAGATCTAAGTTCTAAGTTTGTTTTGGTTCTTAAAATTTGATGATAAACAGTAGAACAATAATGTTAAGTTATCACCTCGCCATGTTTCTTTTGGTGAAATCCTCAGAAAATCTACTAGGACTTTAGGTGAAGAAGAAAGGAACATGGGATTTTAAGCCCCATTAGCTTGAGCTTTCATCTGGCACTGTTGCAGCATCCTCATACATTCTTCTCAATTTGTGAACTAATTGATCGATTCTCACCTGTCTATTGTTTTGAGCTCTTTAAACTTATTATTTATCAACATCCAGATTTGCTTCCTTGTCTCCTCAATATCCGCACATCCTCAGTTTACGAGTTTCTGCAAGTTTCTACTGTTTTACAAGTTTGTTGAGATCATAGTTTCTTTGAAGTTTTTAATACTTGGCTTCATTCCTCATTAACGTCAAAATTTGTTTCTTTTGCATGCTTAAATTATTTACAATTGTTCGTTCAACAAGCAGATACTCATATGGATAGAAGTGTTGGAGTGAAAAAGCCTAAACATTCAGGAGATGAAGGCCCTTCAATAACAGAATCCAGTGACTATAATCCCAAGAGGCAGGAATTTGACCCTGAATATGACAATAATGCGGAACAATCCCTTGCTGAGATGGAGTTTAAAGAAAATGATTCCGAAACTGATCGGGAATTGAAGCTTCGAGTTCTTCGTATTTACTTATCAAGGTTCATTCCTAGTGATTTTGATCATCACCTACCTTTAGATTCTAGCACAGTTAGAATTGCAGGTTCTTCTATAGCTCAGTGATTTCCTGTATTCAGCTCCATTGCTATACTAGATTGTTTTATAGTTTTCTCATATGATCGCTTAAGGATAACTCAATGTAACATGAAAGTTAATGGTGCATACTGTGTTTTCTCAAATACTTCCCAGCATTGGACAGAGAACTGGTGTAAACAAACCTTTTAACAGGAACACTTCACCATGCTGCATATCATTTGTCAATACGGTACAGTGTCAGCCAGCATGTACTATGTTGACAGGCTAGTGGCACACCATGTGCCTTGCACCACTGGCTCTATTTTGTTTCTTTTTGTACACCAATTTCCTTGCATGCTGTTGTTCACTGATGTAGCCAACTTGTATAACCTGAAGTCGGTTTATTGTCTAAGTGTCTCATAATATTTGCAGGCTTGATGAGAGGAAACGAAGAAAGGAGTTCATATTAGAAAGGAATTTACTTTTCCCTAGTCCTCTAGAGAAGGAACTCTCGAATGAAGATAAAGAAGTATACCATCGCTATAAAGTTTTCATGCGCTTCCTTTCTCAAGAGGAACATGAATCTCTTGTTAGAAGTGTGATTGAGGAGCGAAAAATTCGGAGGAGAATTCAAGAGCTTCAGGTGTGTCACTCTTCCATAGATGCAATGTTTCCAGCCTTGTTTTAGCAAATTTGTTTTTATTTATTGCTCTTCCATTTTTATTTTAATTTCCAATCCGCTATTCTTGAATTTCGAATTTCACTATGTACTTAAAAATAGTTTTCCTAACATGTTTACTTCTAAATTTTGTACTTCTGGACAAATTGTGCTTTGTCAAGATCTGGATAAGGTTACTATGATCTACCACATACTGACAAGTAAACTAGTTTCAGTAGAAAAATCTTCGTGTGTACTTGAATAGCAAAAACAGTTGCTTTACAGTTTCACAACGCCAAAGCATTGTCTATTGTAAGTGCTATGACATAATGTGAGTTCTAGTAGTAGAGTTTTAAGTAATGAGGAAGCTGATAAAATTGAGTGCCTGTTACTGGACAAACTGCTGTAACAGTAAATGGAAAGGTGGGCAAATACAAATGAATGTCAATTCCTGTTAGAATAGCAATTCGTTAGATGACAAGTCTTTCTAATTGCTGAGGACAGATGAAAGACAAGTTATAGAAGAGCCTTCTGGGAAAACAAATTCAGAAGGAACATTGAAATTTAAATTTCCTAGTATACTGTATACTGTATTTACTTGTTTCAACTCTCTACATATAACTGAAACTGAAAGTCCCTCCCCCCCCCAAAAAAAAAAAAGAAAATCTTTTCCCCTTCTATTTTCTTTGACCAAAATGAAATAGTGAGAAGCATTCAAACAATGTGATGCATAGAATTTTAAATGATGCTATTTTCTTGTACTGTCTTCATGTAGTTGACTTTTGACATTCAGGAATGCCGTGCTGCTGGATGTCGTACATTGGCCGAAGCAAAAACATACACTGAGCAAAAGAGGAAAAAGGAATTGGAGGCAAGTGCCCAAAAAGTGAAGGAAAGTGGTCAGGCTGTGGTAAGTGCAAAAGTAGTGCCAAAGGTAAGCCGACCTATAAAAGGTGAATCTGATGGGAGTCCACGAAGCACTACTGATTCCAAAAGAAGTGCTGCTGGCTTTGATCCTTCTTGTAAGGACTCTCCGACATTGCAGATACCTAAGTCATGGGATGATTGGGATATCACTGGTCTACCAGGAGCAGAATTATTAAGCATAACTGTAAGAATCTTTCCTTTTTTTCATTTTCTTCTTTTTTTGGTAGTAATAAATTTGGATCTTGCACTGGAGTTTTTTACATTCGTTCAAAGATACTTCAGAATTTAGAGTTAATAGAAATTAGTAGCGGTGATTTGGCAGAAATTACAATTCATGAGTTTCAGTTTCAGTTCTAAGGTGCATATATTATGGTGAATATTTTGTGGTTTTGAAGTATTCGTACATAGAAGCAGATAATTTGTTCCTTATGGCATGAATCTATATCACGATAACCTTCTTGAGATGTTGAAAGTTACTATGATAGACCTATTTTACTTGGTTAGTTTTTCTCTTTCCAGGAAAAACAGCTCTGCTGTCAGAGCAGATTGCTACCCAGCCATTATCTCAAAATGCAGGAGGTATTGATGCAAGAAATATTTAAGGGCACTATCCTCAAGAAATCTGATGCCCATGGATTCTTCAAGGTCGACCCAGCAAAAGTGGACAGGGTTTATGATGTGGTAATAAAAAAGTTGGGTCACAATGAGGAGTCTGCCAATGTTTAATTTTAAGCATATCTGAGTTTAATTTTCGCATTTGTTTGGACTTATTCTCGCCCGGTGTAAGATATCCACTTTTAACGGCATGTCTAACCTTCTCTGTGTACCAACTTTCTAATCTCCAATAAAAAAAACAATTGATTTATGTTATGGGAACTGAATGTTGGTTCCAGGTTGGAAGCCGTCTGATTTTCTTTTCTGCATATGCACTATCTGCCTACATCTATTAAAATGAGCGGTAAGTTCCCGTTGCTTAAAATCTGGAAACTTCGTATGCTGCTTGTTAATGAGTATATATATATATAATCAAAATGGAATGTCACTTTTAAATAAAATCTAATTTATTGTAATCCTAATAAAAACGTAAAACTAATCAACGACGCTAATTTTGTTTAAAAAAATATTAATTAATTCAATGTTCTTATCGGTTAAAATATATATATATATATATAATATTGATCAATTCAGCATTCTAGGACACAAAAAACACTGATCAGCATTTTTGTTTCTCAATTCAGCGTGACCATTTTGATATAAAAAAAATTACAACAGAACTAGTTTGGTCAAAAACTCTTCGTTAATCATGAATACGAACAATCGCGCAGACCATGGTCGGCTGCTATCGACACTCTAACAACGGTCGGACAGTTGCATTACCTCCAAAGACATCAAAACATCACATCACCACGAGCAGGAAGTAGAAAGCGTATCACATCACATCCGGAACCACGAGCATAGATTCATCACACCAGGGAAAAAAAAATCCTCATGACTATATAATAACATATATATCAAAGTAAAACTTTGTACCATCAGTCCAGGTAGCAGTAGCACTGCCACATGATCAAAATTCAAAAGCAAAAGCTATCAATGAGCCACAAAAATAAAATTCAAAAAGAGAGAAGGAAATAAAGAAAAATAGAAGGGGCCAACCATCATTCAAGATGGAGTTATCTCATCAAATTAGTCAGGTGGCAATGCCCACAGTGCCATCAAAACAAAGTTCAAATAGAATGGCATCAATTTCTCGTATTACCTTGTTGCCACAGCTAAAGAAACAACTGAGGTATAACAAAATCATTGAATAGTAACCTTGTAAATAGAAAATGTGCTCTGCCAAAATTGAAGGAATGACTAATTACGGGATTAGAAACCATATGGAGCCTGACCCTTTCACAGATGTTGATGGGCTAACTAAAAATGTTGCAGAGTTGAACATCAGGAAGTTCTCCATAACTTCAGACAGGATATTATGATCAGTCGATGCACCGATCATCGCTTCCAAAACCGGGAATGTTGCTTTTGTTCTTGCATCCGCCTGTGAAGCCACAAGTAAATGAGCAGCAAAATGACAATAAATAATAATTTAAAACAACCAGCAGCAAAAATATCGACCAAAAAAAAAAAAAAAGGAGACACAATAGGCTGTATCATCAAAGCCATATTAGTATGGCATACTCTTGTTTGAATCAGAGTTCCAAACCAAACTTCTTCTCAGAAAGAAGTCTCATTTTAGTCCACAGTTAATGGGGATTTTGTAGTCAAAAATAGCTTACGAGGTATTAAGTAATCTTTCACTGTAGTTTAGGTGACAATAGTGTGTTATCCATTTTTCTCAACTCCACTGTAACAATTAAATTAACATTGTCAGAATGCTTGAGCTACTAAGGCCATATAATATGAGAAACTGCCCTTCTAGAAAAACAGAACGCTGGGGATCGAAAAACTACATCATGAGCATCCAGTTGGATGCATTGTTGTCAAGTAACAAATGAACTATATCTGCTCTATTAATCAAGCACTGTATCATTGCTCTTGTAACAGTCTAAACAAGTCATCAATCACCCTGACTAAACATAAGCCATTTGATATTGTTGTTACAGGAGAGTCCTGCTAAATACTCCTATGCATATTATCAAAAACATGCATCTATACAGTTGCTACCGTTGGTAACCTGTACTTAAATATTGTTACAGCTTTTGAGAACCTTTAGTCTCTCTTAGATTATCGTAATATACAGTTTCAATAATTTATTCTTTATTAGTTGATTGTGGTATAAAGTTCCATTTGGCTCTTGAATTAATTATACAAGTCTAAATAAGCACTAACTTATTATATTAACTCTGATGTTCTTTTGAACGCTTATACTAAAGAAGCATATGAATAAAAGCAGGTGCTACCTCTGATGTTCTTTTGAACGCTCAATAAATTCGGTGGCTATATCGCGGCCTTGATAGGATGCAAGCACAGGCCTTATATCGGCAGGTCTATGGAGAGCGACATCTGCAGCAATTTGTTGGGGATAAAATATAAAATCAACTATTTTAGGTGGACTAAATTCTCTAAAGTGCAAACAAGAACCATTATATATAGCTAAGTTGTCTCTGAATTACTTACATTCAAGAAATGGAATAAGATCTAGTAGAGCAGTATCTTCATTTTCAAGCTTCCAAGGCTTAACTGGCACACAGTTTTCAGGTTGAAGACTCGTCTCCATAGCATGACCACTGACATATAGAATTCTTGAAGGGTCCCTGTTCAGCTTCGATAGGTCCTGCAAGCAATAATTACTTACAAAAAACAGACTTTGTGCAATGTAGGCAATAAATGATGAAAATAGACTTGCTCGTTCTTAGAAAGTCAAAGTGGTTCCTATCACAGAACAATAACAGGCAGAATGGACCCCATAGTTCGACAAGTTAACTGGTGGGTGTCACCTAAGAAAAAGATGCATTACATATTGAGAAGCTAAACCTGAGACTTTAGCTCAATGCAATTGCTTTTGCACAAATCCTTTAGAGGTGATATGCATGCCATGCAATACTATAACTTCCGTTGTCTGACATGGAATACAAGTTCTTCAACAACAATGAGGAGAAAAGAAGGGCTGAAAACTCTAGCATACCCGATAATGTTTGCCATTCTCATATTTTGTTGCAGCTCTTGACAGCCTATAGCGAATGCAACCCTTCTGATCCAACCTCTCGATAACAGGATCAACATACTAAAGACAAATATAGATGTTAAACTGGATAAAAATGATTCATCAGTTAAGGAGAGTAAGGTGATGAAATACCATATTTAGCTGATCAGAATACACGACAATTTCGTAAAACTTTGCAAGATGTTCCAGGAAAGCATCAACTCCAGGCCTTTTAAAGGTCCGCCAGCCTCTCTCACGCTTAAAATAGATTATCATTTGTTACATACTAAAAGATAGAATAATCACAAGAGAAAAATATCGAAGTGATAACAAACTGAAACCATGTAGCATATTGACAGTCACTTCATAAGTAAGATGACTACACGACAATTAGAAAGCAAGTAAGAAGAATGAATCTAATAAAGCAAAGTAACTAAATGCAGCTGCTAGTCAAATCCTGATTGAATGTGTGATATCACTTTTTGGGAGCTTCCAAAAGATCTCAAACTCTATCAAATATCAATGTAGAAAAATATGAGTATGAGAAGATCAAAGAGAGGTAGAATAGGAAGGAAAAATGATAAATAGAAGAAACGATCTGGACTTTCTTTAAGTCCCACGACTTCCCTCAGGAGGGAATCAGGGAATTCATGGTCCCACAACAAGCACATGAAAGTAGAATATAGGTTCATTCATTAACTAAATAGATTCTTCAAGTTGCATTCTCTCCTCTATATATAGCTGCACTTCTGAGTTTTTTCTAGGTCCCTTTTTATGCTCTTCCCTCCCCGTATCCTCATCTAATTTCTTTCTAAAGTTGCTATTTGTGTTCATGTAACAAATTCAGACTCAATAATGCCAAAACTGACCGTTTAATCTATGCCATTATACTTTGATACAATTATATATCAGTAACAGTTGATGCATATCTCAGTTATACTGCATGTAACAGTGATACTGTTAAAGGAATGCACGTAACTCAGGTCTTACAATTAGACTAGTTGAAGATCAATGGCAAATAGCAACAACGGCATATTGATGTGCTCTACCAACAAATAATCAAGATGAGAATAGCAAGAAAAGAAGCAGCAGAGAGCACCGACTGTTAATATGATATTTCCATTTTGAATTTGCATATGTAGATTAAGATTTGAGCAGTTGCATATGTAAATTAAGAATTGAGCAGTCCAACCTTATCGATGATGGTGTGCATTTTAAGTGATGGGAATATAGTAACTGTATTTAAACAACTTTATGCTCCAAACATATAAGTAATGAGAATAACATCTTTAAACAACTTTATTTAACTGTGCAATGAGTGGAAAGAACTCATCTGAAAAGATTATAACAATGAAAATTTTCATAATAAATAGACATTTGAACTCATTCCTAGCCTTCAGCCAATTATTTTTAAAACACATCCAGCAGAACAGAAATGAAAAATTATGAATCACAGAAAAAGAAAAAGAATACCTGCCAGTCAGAGTACACAAGAGTTTCATTGAGGTCTAGAACAAGAGTGAAGACATGTTGTTCTTGAGGATGTAGGTCAGGAAGAAGCTTGTCTGATGATGGTTCAGTAAAGCCCTAACCAAAATAAAGCAGAAAAAGGACTGCAATTAACAAAACCAACTACAGAATTTCTACATATAACAATTCCCAAAGAAAGCTAACTGTATTTACATACCCGCACTTGTTCTTCAAGATTGCTCCGAATATCCAAATATAGCTCAATGGTCTTAACAGGGACTGCAATATCAACAAGAAGGATGCTCAATCCCACAAAAAAAGAAAGCCAGAGGTTACAGCAAAATAAGTTGCAAACTCCATTACATCAAAGTTCAACAAAGTCATTTTAACTAAACTCACAAACTATACAAGAATTCAAAAGACATAGCGCAAAGAGATTACAAGATAAAACAACTATTGTCAGGGACTAGAATCACAAACCACCCTTTTTTGAAAGAACAGAAACACATCCAAATAGTACCAGCTTATCATGCTCAATATTTTAATTAAAACAAAGCTTTAGCCCCGTAGATAATCAAATCTTGAAATGACAGTTCTACTCTCTCCTGTTAATAGTGACATGGATTGAACTGTGTCAACTTTCTAAATTCAAAAGAACAGAAACACATCCAAATGGTACCAGGTTATCATGCTCAATATTTTAATTAAAACAAAGCTTTAGCCTCCGTAGATAATCAAATCTTGAAATGACAGTTCTACTCTCTCCTGTTAATAGTAACATGGATTGAACTGTGTCAACTCTCTAAAGTTAATAGTAACATGGAATGAACTGTGTCAACTCTCTAAAGTTAATAGTAGCATGGATTAAACTGTGTCCTAGTACCTCCAATTTATCAGGCTTTTCGAATTCTCATGTAGTCGTTGCACAACTCTTCATCCTATCAAGTGTAAACCCATCCATATGGGTTGGTTTCGTTGATGGAAGTATGGATAACCTCTACACTGTTACTAACAGCAAATCAAGAGCATATTGCAGTCAATTTCCAAACAAAAGAGACTTGAATAGAGAATCTGTCTTGAACATGTAGATTTGGCTGCTTCAGCAGAAGAGGATATTTGAGGTTTAATGCCACACTCCATATGTTATATAATCACCCAAATCTATTATTTTGTAAATATAATTCAACTGTTTCATCATAGGTAAGGTAACATTTTAATTCGTTATGTATCTCTTCAATAATACAAGCATAATTTATATTACTATTTCTTTAATATGTTTACTTTAAACCATATTTCCTTAAATTCTTACCTACAATTATATCAACCACATTTTTATATTTTGTCTTAATGTACTAAATATTTTACATCCAAATTTTCAACTTCAAAAAATAAATTCTTACCATTTTGTTTCCTGCTAACAAATAAGTAGATTCTTGTCCTAATTATCAAACTTACTGACTGCATAGTTTTTCTGAATGTATTACCATATTCCTATTTTCACATGGTTAACTTCTTTTACTCATTCATGTTCAAGATGGTGAAAATACCCTAGACTACCGACCTTTATGTGACATTGCATCTAAACACTATAGAGCAACACATAGCATATCGGTGATGAAATGAAAGTACCTGAATACATTTTCATAATATTCTTAACTAAATGTTTATGTTGCCAATTGACCAACCTAGCAATACTCTCCTCCTTTATGGAGATCTAGAACCTACTCTCATAGAGAAGTATTATCCATGGGACCATATCCCCATAGCTAAAGCCTAAAAGTTCAGTTTAAGCACATGTTTTCTTCCTGGCCTTCTGCAACATATCTAGCTCTTGAGGAAGAAAGCCCACTAAGCTAAGTAAATGGTTGATTGTTTAACATGCTCTGCCTAAATCTTCTGATTGGCAGATTGAGAACTACTTAAGTGTAAGAAGTAAGAACTAAGAACTACACAAGAACAAGAATAAACTTGAAACAGAGATACCATCTGATATCAATTCATATGCAGCTCAGAAGGGTAAAGAAAGAAATACAAACAAACAATTTAAATGTGAATAGAAGTAAAGAAAGTAAAAATAATAAGACATTAAATAAACTCAAAATAAAAATACAACTTACTGCAACTAATAGATGGTTCAAACAAGTTGATAGGAACAGAATAAGGTTATGTTTCAAAGCCTTACCTTTCATAGCTGCTGAATAAAGCATGGCCCGAAATTTCTGCATTAGAAAGATATAATTGGATTACTGTTCCAAATCAATCAGAGTGTGAGCACAATGAAGTACCAGGGACAAGCTGAGCTGCTAAAGATCAAGTTGTTTTTAAGTAGCTCATGACTGGATGAATTTTGTCTTGTTTGACAAGTGAACTAGCAAAAATGAGCCACCATCTAAAGCTAGAAAATTAAGCCCACAGGACACAAGTAGCGAGGCTAAATATAGACCGGTCATAGTAGATATCGTAGTAAGAGGACTTCCTAATGAATGTTAAGCATCATTGTTTGGTCATATCTTTAAATTAAATGCATCCTGCAGTCAATGTGGATTGATCAGGAATTCAATGGAGCATTTATCATCATCCTGCACAAAAAGCCTCTAAGGTCACCTTACTCTTAACTAAAACCATTGGGGACATTGCATAATGATTTAAATTCTAGACATTTGTATCATGGCATTCACTCAAAGAGAAAAGGTGACAAAATGAACATATCTTATTATCCTCAAATAAAGAAAATGACAACTTCTCTCAGCTGATTAATCTTGCAATCTTTATGTGTCCAAAATATAGATTATATCTTGCAGGAAGCATACTTACTTCAAAACCAGATGCATCTTCCCCTACTGCATATTTGGAATTCTTCCGAAAAGTGCTTGTCTTCTGATCCAATTCATCTAGAGAGTATGCTGTGCTCATAGAAAAGCAAAGCAGAAAATATTTATAAGAATGAGCATGTAGATAGACAACAGAATTTCCCATTTGCACATCAAACGCTCTTAGTGTAGTCTCTCTTTTTTTCCTTTTCTTTTTTTCTCTTGGAACGCGATGGTAAGGAATGCAAGAGATGATATATATTGTTTAACAGATGTGAGATGCCGACCAATCATCATAAGACTCGGATCACTGAAAAAAATCATGCAAAAAAGAAGCCCTCAAAATAATCCTCCGAACACAAGCAGTTGACAAGAAATACTGATTGATAAGAGAAGACACAGAATACCACAATATCAAGATGTTCATCATTCTTGTTGCCGAGATCTTTGATACCCAAAACCCACCTCAAACATAGGAGAAGAAAACTAAAAGACGAGGAAAGATCACAGGAAAACAAAATTAGGTCAAAGATGAGAAAGAACACGGAAGGAATGAGACAACAACCGTAGGTGACGTAGCCGGTGGCTCCAATGGCGCCTGCGATAGCGGCGAAGACTCCAAACTTTAGAAGACCCCGTGATTTGCGAGCTCCGGTAGGAGGAGGAGGCGGTGGAGGCAACTGCTCGTCAACTAAGGGCTCCTTCGTGGCGGCAGCGGCTGCAGCGGACACATCGGCGGACACGGCAGGAGAAGAGCTCGAGAGACGGTGGCTTCTGTTGGAGAGGAAGGGAAGAATAACGCGAGATCGAGCGATCCGAGACATGGCGAGGATTCTTCTTATACTTCTCCTTTGCCTTCGGTAGGTTCTGAAGTAGAGATTGAGGAGAGATAGAGAGGGAGAAAGAGGAGAAGGGTTTAGGACGGGTTTAAGGGCGGCTAAATTTGGAGAGGAGAGGAGAGGAGAGAAGAGAGAGCGGGGGGCGAAGAAAGGAAAGGAAAGAAAGACTCGTCTTGGCTGACAAAGTAGAAGTGAGGGCGACCAGCTTCTCGAGTTTCCCACGCTCTAATTAGTAGTGTTAAGTGATTTGGGACCGGTCGTTGGGTTTGTAATATCAAACTAACCCTCCAAATAGGGTTTGTTTCTCTCTCTCTCTTCTCTCTCTCTCGCTCCTAGTCCTTTGTTCTCTCGTAAGAGTCTTACTAACAGAATAAAGGGATTGAGAAATTTGCTCTCTTTCGTCTTACTGCTACTCTAAAGCATCTAAGCCTCTTTAAAAAAAGGTGACCCAAAATATATATCTGCTTATATAATGGTGGAGCAAGAATGATTTTCTCTTAAAAAGATTGTATGTAGAGATTATAGTAGATTCCTTAATTTTAATTCTACTGCTGAATGGAAAAGGGCTCTCCTCCTCTCCTGTAGGAAAACCCTGATGCTAATTAATAAACTAATAAAACAAATAAGCGGACTTAATTTGTATTCAATTATACAACTTCCAAATTCTCGTTTCCTTTTTTTTAGACTTTCTTTGGTATCAAAGAGCTTTAGCCCATAGGCTGGCTGCAGGATATGTGTATTAATTATGAAGTGCATAGCCATGTATTACAAGGTTGACTTTTGATTACTAGATTCAATCGCATGGAACCACGTAATAGATCGAATAGAAAACATGGAATAGAAGATACAAGATAGATATAATTATAGAAAGGTGAAGTAGCCGATCAAGGGTTGTTGCAAGTGCCAATAAGACATGTGCAATCTAAGTGCCGTAGAAATGTACTCGGCGAATTTAAGTGCTACATGAAACTAGCTATGTTCCAAGCCCAGCAGAGACTTTTTAGTGATCAATCTGCTCTTCATGATCTCATCATCTCTTTCAGTTGTTTGACAAGTAGGAGATCTGGATGGCGCCACGCAACAACTAACTCGCCAAATATGAAAAGCCTAAATACAATTAACCAGTATGTACTTACTGCTGGCAACTCTCTCTGTCTGTCTCTCAACTTTTCATGATGTGCAGAAATAGTAGAAGAAGAAGAAGCATATATATATATATATGTTCATGTGAATGAGCTTTGTCTCCTACATAGAAGTATAGATGTCGTACATAATTAGTGAAGATAAATATATAATAGATATTAGAATAGTGGACAGCCTTTAACTGATATCCCTGGCGCGGTGGGGCAAGATGCTAAAGGACAGTGATCGATCTCTGTGCCCCACCATTTCAGATTTCGATTCTCATTTTGAAGAGCAAAGAACAAAAGAACACCCATGAATGCTGTACCAGCATCTAGCGCCGCCGATAGCACATAGTTGTACTTCTGCCACCAGGCTTTTCGATATCTGAAGACAAAGTAGTTGAAAATTGTACCAGTGATGAGCCAGCTAGCTATGTTAGTTGGAGTTGCAGGGGGCATCCCGGCGAAACCATAAGATATGACCGGTATGTTGATCAGAGGGATCCACTTCTTCTCAGGGAACATCTTACTCAGCACCCAAATGGGAACTGGCAGAACTGCACCGATGAGAAACAACCACACCAAATTCCGATATAATCCACCGTGCCCAAAGAGACGTCCCGGTCCTATGAGGCCCCAAATCACCGAGGCATCGAAAGTCACTCGATATTTTGGGCAAGTCCACGGACTGTCAGGGTGCAAAGCTTCCACATCACAGATGTTCTCGATGCTATCCAGCATCCACCATGCCACTGCAAGGTTCACGATCCCAGCAACCAAAGTTCCCACAAGCTGCCAAGGCAAGCATATTAGGCATCAATATAGATGGATCATACACTTTTTCTTCTTCTTTTTTTTAACGAGTTTCTGTGCCAATTATAATACCTGAGCAACGTACATGCATCTAGGTGGGATTTTCATATAATGGCCAAGCTTCAGGTCAGCAAGAAAAGAAAGTGCATGAATGGTGCTGATCCGCCCATATATCTTGAAGAGCAGATTAGCGATAGGTTTCCCCGGAAGAACATAACCAATCATGAACTGTGCGATGATATCATACCCAGGTTGCTGCAAGATTCATGGACACAAACACACACACAAAAACTAATTGTCAGTTTTAACACATGTTTTGAAATAAAAGGAAAAGCAAAGAAAATTTATTTGCCTGATTCGTTGTTGCTTGAATGACTCCGATGGGAAGAGTAACAATCCACGCCAATCCAAAAGCAAATATCATACCCCACCAAGGCAGTTGCACTTCCTCTTTCCAGATAAATGACATCATTAGTGACAGAACTATGCTTCCCACAAGCAGAATAAGGAACCACCACTGAGGAACTTGTTTGTACTTCTTCATCAGTTTGGCATGGATGTCTAATTTCACGGAGTTCATTGCTGACTTGCTCTGCTTCCAAATATCACTACAAGAACAAAGTATTAAAAAAACAAATTATTTCTCAGAAAGATAGCAGTAAAAGTTACATGTCCAGATGAAAATCCAGCTATAACCCAATTGTTGCAGAACCAAGCAATAATTTAAATTAAATTAAAAAAAAAACAAAAAAAAACTAGTGTTAAGGGTCCAAGAAGTAAGAAACCTGTATAGAACTATAGATTCCTATAGTATGTAATGTGCCACCTTACATGATGTTCTGACACAACGAGAGCTCAGAGGAGCTTCTCCATATAGTAGTTGCAAGCACATAATGTTCCATTATCATGGTCAACTTTCATGTTAAACCTTACGCAGAGACTTACTTTTTAGTGCAATAGAGATCTCTACCTGCCATTAAAGAGCAGAACATGAGTGAGGGTCGCTGTAAATCTCGCAAATCCAGATCCGATTGAGAGTGCAAAAAGTGGACTGAGATAGAGCTTTCCATAGCTATCATATGCAGCCACATTTAAATCAAAATCGGGTGTCAATATCTTGGTGGTGTCATATTTCTGGCCCGTAGTTGTAAAGAGTTGATTTGAAAATATAGGGAACTTCTGGGCATCAAAAGTGTTGTACTTCCAATAACAGATGGGAACAATAATATAGATGAACATGATGAAACCAACTGCGACGTTCACAATGGAGAACCACGGGGCAACAAGAGGGCTGCCATGATAAGCAGAGATCCCAGCCCAATCAAGTGTGAAAGCTCCGACTCCAAGACCATGATAGCCTGATCCAATCTGTTGGGCAGTGATGCTACGAGGCCATACCCAACAGACCCATGAGAAGAATGTCAAGATAGGGAGCAGATAGCCAGGTAATGCATAATAGGCGAAGCTAACAGCGAGGAATACAAGAAAGAATTGCATCCTCGTAAGCCCTTTAGATCCCAAGTCCTTCTCATGTAATGCCCTGCAGAATTAATTGAAAATTAAAGAGCATCTTTAAGATAAAAAAGGACAGCATCATATTCGAATTTTCTTCAGCGGTCTTCAGTTTTTGATCTAAAATACAGCAGCATATATGCTATATCATATTCCTTCTTACTGAAAAGTGAAATCAAGCTATGAAACATTTAATGACAACCAAGAAAATTAAGAAAGAGTATACTTGGCTCTTCTTTTACCCCTGACCATAAGCAATTTAGTTCTCACCAAAATTGTCCAATCATTAAAAATAAAAATAAAAAAGTAGGACGCAAAAGCAAAAGAACCATGCTTTGTATTCAGCTTGAAAAACTTAAATGAGAAGGAACTGAGTGATATGGTTGTACGGAATCCTACTGAAAATGCCAAAAAGAACACAGAAAGCTTCTTTGCCTGATTGTTAATTGCTATGCCCTCTTTTTTAGTATTAAAAATTATACATCTGCAACTCTGCATGCCAAAGTTAGATATCTTTTAGTCACTAGAATATCATAGGTGGATGGATTCTCTTACTTCTCTTGATATGCTTGCTGCAGACAGTGATAAAACTGTCAGAACCAAAAAAACGAGCAAAATCAAAGAAATGAACAACTTGTCGCTGCATCCCTGTAACTTAATTGAACGGCTTAACGCCCCCATTTTGGGCTGCTCAAAGATAAAAATGATGACAAACTGCAAACAGAAATGATTTAACATACCTGAAAAGAGAAACCTGAGCAAGGTTAGAAGGCCACCACATTTCTGCAGGCTCTACCAAATACCTCCTCAACATCCCAGCCCATCCATAACCCAGTATCTGCAAAGCAAAAGATCGACCATAAACAATATGCAACAAACAACAAGATAGTGTAGTAGGACAGGAATATATATATATATATATATATATATATATATTTATATTTCTGCACGAATATTTTGCATCTCTTGGTCTGAGCAGATTAAACTTTTTCTTCTTTCTTCCTTTTTTTTTTAATTTTTCTTTTTCTTTTTCTGCCATCCAGATTAAGCTTCCCAAATTGCTCATTATAGTCTATGAAATAAATTTTAAGGGAAAAAATAATTAAACCACTAATCATGAAGATATGTATACTCCATGTACTGCTTTTGCTACATGAAACATTTTTTACAAAAATGATACTAGTTTAGCCTGAATTTAGCTTTTAACGATATGATATTCCTTAGTCTAGAGAACAATAACAAAAGTTGAAGAGAAGAGAACAAGACATCCATTTCTTATTATAAGACTGAAAGGGATGAGAAAGAAATTAGGATAGAAGAGAGAAAAGAGATTCGCAGCGCAAGTTGAAAGTAACCGCTAGTAGAGACAGGGACCATTTTTAAGACATGTGACAGATAAATAAAGTGATTGAGACCCATGCGTGATGTCTCCTGCCTTCTATCCTATAGCATCTTCAGTTCTTTTATGTTCGTAAGCATCAAAACCAAGGAAATATAGGACGCATAACAAATCCAATTCTAGATTCTCAATATTTTTTTATTAAAATAAAAAAAAAAAAGAAATGTTGGAATACGCCAATCTTAGGGCGAGGGGGGTGGGGGGAGCTTAGGTCCTTTGCTTATTTATGTAAAACCTTAAACAACAGTCGTATATACCTTGGTCAGAAGACTAATCACAGAGGTAGGTATAATTAAACAAATTAAATGGGACCACACCATAGAGAAAAGTAATGAAAAAAATATAAGCTTCGTTCGTTATCCACCACCTAATACACCTCAATCATAAGAGACTCTTAGTCCACAATTAAGGAGAAAATCGGGTGCCATAAACTTCCCTGGAATTGGCCAAAAATTCCAACTTGACAATAGAGAACTACTGTCCAGTTAGGAAAAAGAAGCCATGAAAAATCCATTGGCTATCTACCTAGCTACTATATGAAAGAACACAATTGAAAAAAAATAATATATATATATATATATATATATATATATATATATATATATATATATATAAGAACAGGAGCAAGAAAAGAAGAGGACTTTATTTTTATTTTTACCTGGGTGGTGAGCACAATGAGTAGTCCGCAAAGGAAGCTCAAGGTCTGCTTGTAATATGCTTTCATCACGGTGATGGCGCCGATGGAGTAGGCATCACCGCCGCCATAAGAAACCCCGCAATTGGCGAATACGGTGATGATAACGTGCTCCTTTATGTTGAACGGACCCGGATTAAGATTAAAACTCCAATTTTTCCACACTTTCACCTCCTTGTTTGGTAGCGTGGAGGCCATGAAGCGGCCGATGGGGAGCACGGCGATCTGCATGAGGATCCCGGAGATGGTGAGGGGCTGCGTCCGGAAGGTGAAGAAGGTGTTGAGGAAGATGAGGAGGACGCAAGAGGTGAATCCGAGGAACCACGCGCGAAATGTCATCACGGGAAGAGATGGGTCGTCGGTCTCCGGCACCACCAGGGCGACCTCCTCCACCGGGCACCGGTCAGAGTCGTCCGGCGGGGGGCTTTGGGCCTTGGGGTCTGGGTCTCCCTTGGACTTGGAGGCCATTTCCGAGATGGATTCGACCAAAGCTGCCTCCTTCCTCCCCTCCCCGCTCCTTCCTCTCGTCGAGTGTGATAACCTCGGTAACGGAGTAGTGTTCTGAAGCGGCAAGGGTGAGAGGTGGGCAAAATATATAATGGTGGAAAAGAGGACATAGTCATACACACATAGACACCATAGTATATATATATATATATATATATGGTAATAGCAAATTATGCGGGCTTAATAGTTTTGTTAAGACAAATCTCGAAGCGCACTAACTCGAATCGGACGTTAATAACTTTGGCGTCCGTATACGGGTGGTTACTGATTAGTTTGGCAAAGGTATACCTGACACGAGGCAGTGCTTTCCGAAGGGGTATATAGGAATCCGTGAAATGACCAGCATAACCTCACTCTTGCATGGCGCAGGCGCAGTTTAGTGTTGTATGATTAGACTAACTAATCGATATATAATTTGGTCACGTACATAATCTATGATAATGACGATGTTGTTTACTGAGCCCAAACTATCGTTTATTGTTTGTAAAGTTGTAGTAGCAGCTATTTGTATACAAAGTTTCCTTGTCCTTCTGGTGAATATGTGTTATTTTTATTGAAAGCCCTTCTATTCTTTTTTTTTTTTTTTTTTTTGTTGTTGCTTTTTTCTGCTTCTGCTGAAGTATTATTTTGTCATTTCGGCAGCAGCAGCAGAAAGGCCAAGTTGCAGTTAGAAAAGCGCATAAAATATGTATAAAAGATCTGACAATGTGTCTTAGATTAGATAGATTACAGCTGGGTGTACAGGAGGAGGCAATTTTGTCTTGACTTGGTAAGCCAAGAAAAGATTCCAGGGATAGATAGGCGGATGACCTGCACAAATACAATGATTTCTAATCGGGGAGATAAACGACAAATTCTTAGAAATGTAATTCTTATTGGGTTGGGGTTTTGGGAACGGGCATTTTAAGGTTTTAATAGATAGATTGGTCATTTTGAAGAGGGCATTTAGGTCATTAAGGAAATTGTAGCTTTTTGGAGAGGGAGGAGGAGGAGGCCACCATGCAATGAGCCGTGGGCAAACTTGTGCGGATCACGAGAGGAGCGCGAGGTAACACATGCTTGTCGTGGCGCGGAACACTCGGACGGTGGAAGTGGGACGCACCACGTCTGACCTGTAAGTCCAGGTGGCAATAACAAGGAAGGAAAAAGACATCCCTACTGTCTACTGGCTAATAGATTTTTGAAAATATGTAATCACTTTCAAGTTTGAAATAATAGAGTCTAGTCTAGTCTAGTAGTGCGTATGGGGCCCGATACCCCTTACCTAGTCAGGCATGGGGCTGTAGCTACTACTGCTACTACATTGCAATATTGCATTTCGTAAGAAGCTCATAAAGTGGAGAAGGGATGCCACGTGTTGGGTGAGGAGACGAGTGGACGAATGGTTGACCCAGCTGCCAAATTCGCTCCTTTTCTTTTCTCTCTTTTCTTTTTTACTTCCTTTTCGTGCGTGCGTGCGTGCGTGCGTGTGTGTGTGTGTGTGTGTGTGTCTCAGTGTGTGGGGCCCTTTCTTATTCCATCGTCCAAAAAGGTTTTTCTACCTTGGGCTTGGGCGGGCGATGATTAACGTTGACACCAGAAACAAAAAACCTTTTTGAGAAGAAATTTCTTTAAAAACTATAACTAGAGAATAAATTCCAAATTACTAATTATCAGCAACTTGGTGAGGAATCTTTATAAACTAGTACAAGCTGGATTTTCTGGTAACAATGGTAAACGGTCGCGTATACTCAGGAGCTTAATCTAAAGTTTGCGTGCAGACTTCGCAAAAGTTGAAAAGGTCCATATATATAAATATATAAATATATGAGAAAATGAATTTTTTGTGGTACATAAAAATGACCAGGGCATCGATCGGTTTGTTCTATTTTCAGACAAGGACAAATAGACGCAGCACCCAGATAATGATGTAGATGCACAACTTGCAGGAAGGAATATGGTGCCTCACTTGATCCCTCCTCTATCACACACACACACACACTATATATATATATTATATATATCATGTCTAAGCACTTCCACTACATATTAGGTATTATGCATGCGGTACCTTACATCTAATTATTATATTAATATTACCTTGATAACAGTACAAGGATAACTCGAATAAAAGGGCGTTGGTTTGGTGTTAATTAGTCAAAATAAAATAATAGCATCAATTTGATAGCCTGTACCATCTCGTGGTTTCACGGCGCCGGCGCCTTGCATTGCCTTGAATCTATTTATTGTTGCATTATGATTTACCTAAATTAATCGATCACCAATATGGGGAAGGCTTATCTCGACTGCTCTCTCTCTCTCTCTCTCTCTCTCTCTACATATGTGTGTGTGTGTCTCTATACATGGTAATATAGAATAACTTATCCGACAGTACTTCGAATAACTCCAGTCTTATCAAGTATCTATTCTTGTCGTATAGTACGGCGACTCGATCGCCCTTAAGTCTTTCTCTTATCTTTCTTTCCTATCCAACATGATGTATTTTGTATGGTTTTCGATGTGCGCCGGGCCACACTGTCGTCATAGGTCAGGTTCAATAGAGAGACTTTTGGGACTGTGTGCTCATAGTATGTATTGAAATATTTTGGAATTAATACAAAGATAAAGACTTCATCGATCTGCTGCTTTGCCCTCAACTACATACATGAATAGTAAATAGAAGAGAGTTAATTCCAACTTTGGAGGTTTGTTCTTTTATATATATATATTGTACTTAATTCCTACAACATGAACACACCCAAAAATTAAAAAATAATAATGCGTCGCAGATGCGTGCGTTATAGTATTGGTTGTAGAAAGACCGTACACTGCACAGAGATCTCCCCGTAGATTAGATTCTTATGATGAATTCAGGACAAATAAATTGATAAGAATAATTCCAACAAAAAAAAGCGGGTGCACTTTCAAGCTGCTTTTATCAATGACGAGAAATTTGATCCATCGATCGATCTCACTAGAGGGAGGTAGATTGAAGTATTGGCGGACCATGTATGAGACTGACATAATTGAAACATAGAAAAAGGAGAAAAGAACTCTGGCTGGAATTTTATTAATTTTAATATAAAAAATTTAATATATTATAATTTAATATTTATGGGTACAAAACAAAAGTCGACTAGAATCAAAGACCTAGAAAGATGGAGTATAATCTGCTGTAAATTAGAGAGAAGAAAGAGTATAGTGTAAACAGGCTACTCTTGGTTAACATGGTGTATATATCTATACTTGTTTTTTCTGTGGAAGATATCCCCGTCTCCATCTCCATCTCCATCTCTATCTCCGTGAATATTCATACGAAGGGGGTTAGTTAAAATATTAAAATCTGACAAATAATTTTCTTTTATTTTGGCTCACGTCGTGATCTTGCTCTCTTATGCATTCTCAATCAATAAATTGATAAAATTACATACACACACACACACACACACAAGTAAATTCAATGATATTAGATCTGTAATGAGATCAAATCCGAATGCAATATATGCACAATTAATGATCCATATCGGCTACTTCCAATTAACTTTGATTAAAAGCTAGTCTAAGTTTTCTTATTTAAGATTTGGAAGACTATTTTGAAAAATAGTCACATCATGCCAACTATACTTTTGAATCGTTTGTCCCTCGATCCAATCCAATTCAATCCAAGAAGAAAAGTAAAAAGTGGATCGTGATGAGGTGGAGAAAGTCAAACCCAAAGATTGCGAAATAGATCTTCCCAAGGGCCAAGGGTCCCTCCAGGATTAAATTGGCTGATTATGTATGCAAATTAATATAGTCTGTCTATGTGCAATTTGTTAAAGCTGAGAAGGGCTAAGGGTTCAATCAGCAACATCATTTGGGCCAGTCCAAGCCCACCCACAATCACACAAGAGAATGTCAGACACCACTACCTCAACTAAAAGCCCCCCTCTCTCCTTTTTTAATTAATATATACTGATCGATTATATGCATTTTATTCTTACCTACTTTATCAATATAAAAATAAGATCAAATTTTTTTTTTCATCTTATGTAATAAGGTAACGATTAAAATTTTGATTTATTACATCCATATCTTACCAATATTTTTCTTTTATGTGATTGACTTATTCTCCTTTTATGGTGGGATATACTTTAAACATAGAGTGTTTTTTTTCTTCATAATATGCTTATTTATATATTTATTAATTATTTCGATTCTGATCAGTTTTGGAAGATCTTTCTTTTGTATGCCTTAATTATATAATTTTATGGTAATAATTATAAACGGCAACATTAAATTATAGAATTTTCTCAATCTCCATTCTAAGTGCGATTAGATTTCTTACTATAACTCGGTCTCACCTACAACTATATATAAAGAGAGGTGATCACAACGCCAGTCTCTCGCATAATTTATTCACTGTCTTAATTTATTCTTAGGCTAAAACTTTGAAGCAATGGCTCCAAACGTAGAGACGGTACTAAAAATTCTTCACTCTCATTTTCTCTATCCTATCTTGTGTTTCAACAAGTGCTCTTTTACATTCAATATTTCTCTTATCAAATGTATTTTTTTTTTCCAATGGTTATCAAAATTAATTGCATTATATTTTGAAGAAATTTGCATCGGTCATTATTAGAGTTATTTTCGTAGTTATAATTCATGGCCACCTTTTTAGTTATGACCCTTTTTTTTAAAAAAAAATTCATTGAATAAAAAAAAGAAAAAGTGGGAGATATTTATTTTTACGACTTTACTGCTCATATTGGAATGCATTGGTTAGTAAAACGTTTAGAGATTGTAGGAAAATATTCATGCGTATCATTTTCTACAGCTTTATGCATTTTTCGAAAACTCAAAACCAGTTTATTCTCTGATAACGACGAGTACTATGTATGTCAGTGCACTAGAAAGAAGTAGCCTAATTAAACTACGTCTCAATATTCCTCTAGTACTCAAATAATTTTAGCCCAAAATCTATAGGTACTACTACATTGACCAACCAAATAATCTTTATATAGTGTGTTGAAATTACATGCAGGTCTCTGTCCTGACGATAACAGTAAATCATTCATGCTCCCGTTGCATGAAACGTATCAGAAAGGACATATCCAAACTCCAAAGTACGTGATATGTATTTCCTAACAATTAATAAGTTAATTAACTAACTAACCTACTAAACTGCATGCTCTTCTTTATCTATTATATGTTAATTATTATTATTATCTAATTACAATGGTTTAGATAAAAATAAGATCCAAAATTACGTGGAATATGACGATTACAACAATACGGTGAAGATTCTGGGGTTCAGTCCGAATCGGATTGTGGACAAGCTCCACCGCAAAGCCTGCAGGAGTTGCAAGCACACAAGAAATATCACATTTGTGGACAAAGAGTTAGAAGAGGAAGAAGATGAAGAAGGGATCAATGGTCCGCCTCCCAGTCCAGTAGGAGAACAAGAGGAGGGAATGAAAGAGGAAGAAGAAGAAGAAGAAGAAGAAGAAGAAGAAGAAGAAGAACAACAACAACAACGGCGCCGACGCCGCCGTCGTCACCGCCGACCACAACCATTGGAACCTGACCCAAGTTCAGAACCAAAACCAGAACCTGAACCAGAGCTACAACAAGAAGCAATGAATTATGGCTATTATGACTGGGATCCGTCTCAATGGACATACGACTACGTGCCACATGTTCCTTCGCATCAAAGCTATGGGTACTCAGAAGAGTATCCAAATGCCGCTTGCACCATCTTGTGATTCCTTACCTTAATTACTAATATTATCCCCATAACTAGCTAGCTAGTATTAATAACATTTATTTCATATTGGCTGCATGTAATGACAATAATAAATCACTGTATATTGATGATTGGTGAATTGTTTCTGATTAGTTGAATATCTAACGAACACACACACACACACACACACATGTTTGTGGATATGCTTTTTGCGCATGGCTGAAAGCATACACCATTAGTACTTAACTAAGATAATTTAAAGTGCATATGTATGCATTGTTTTAATCCCGATGTACTATTAATTAATCCATGATTGGGCATGCATCGCTGTCTTATGGTACATATATGTACATGTATACATAGTAATGAAATATTAGTTAAGTCGTCATGCATATAATTAATTAATTTGATTGTACTCTTGTAACAATTAAATTATTAATTTTTGACATAAACTCCCAGTTTATGTCCAACTCGAAAATACTCCTACATCATGAGTCTCTTAAATATACTAGTGGCAATTAAACTACGTACTGATCATTACTAGGATATTCTGCTTATTGTTTTAACTAGCTATGTGACAAATTAAGTTGCTTAATCTTTTCGCTAGTAACTCTTCTTAATAGCCTCTTCGGGGTCACATTTAGGGTGGACGCTCAAAATTTATATGGCTCCAGCCAAAAGTTCTAATAGTGCCCTTCTTTTAATAGATAATTCTAAATCGTAAAAATTATAATACACATTAAAATAAATTTTTTTATTAATAAAATTATGGAATAAGTGTACCCTTCAATATTTTTATTCATGAAAGTACATCATGTAGATGTACAGTAAATTTTATATGTATATATATTCAGAAATTAGTTAGGGGGGCTCTCTAAGTGAAGGCATATTGCAGCCGCCTCAATGGCTTAATTAATTAGTTTACTTGTCGCTACCGCCGACTACATAAAATAGAATCACATGCATCGTGATTTAGACATCCCAGCAATTAATTAGTTAACATAACTTTGCATGCATTGTTATGTTAACTAATTAGTTGGGAGGTGAAAATGCTGGTAAATAGTATTAGGTAAGAAACTAGCTAGATCATATATATATATATATATATGGGTTAATGAGTAGATAAATAGTGCATATATCCGTCATGTATATCTATATCGGATATATGGATAAGACTTACTTAAGAGTGATGTATGGATTGGAGCTGCATACTTAATTTGCTGTTAATTAACTGAGTCAATCACCTATGAAATTAAACTTGGTGAACGGTCGTATCAGTTAGGTTGGACTTGCAAATCGTGGCAACAGCGACGAGCTCGCAAAATTTTAATATGCAACAACTGGACGCCTGCTTATGTCCAACACAGTCATGCATCAACCAGTCAGCAATCCATGTGCTCAGATTCCACGTTTCTTCCATCTTCAAGGATGTTAACTAGTAGTAGTTACACCACCTTCAAATTAATTTATATATATATATATATATAAAGGCCACTTAGCTAAGAGTGAGGTAGATTTGGTGCTAAGAAGAGACTCACCTCACCGCACCGCACCCAAAGTCCAAAGATGTGTAGTGACAATTAAAAGAGGAAGCCATCCATGGGTAGCATATCCTATATAACTTTTAATTCCCACATCGAAACTCTTCTTCTTCTTTTAATTTTTTTTATTGTAATAATCCATGACGTCCCCCATCATGTTACGTTGGCCTACCAAAGCTAGGGATAAAATTAAAGATGGTGATGTCTAATTACTTTGTGGACCAGCTTTTCCGCATGCTAAACTGTTTTTTAGTAGTATAAAATACAAAAAAAAAAAATGAAGGAGGCCAGGGATTAAAGGCAGTGGATGTGCGTTGCCAAATGCAACGCTCTGGCTAAGCAAAAGCCTAATTAAAGAGATTAAAGAACTTCGTTAACAAGCGTCCGTGCAACTACTTTTCGTTTAAAAGAAATAGGAAGCTTTCCTCAATGGAAGTTGGAGAGGATTAATTTAATTACTTGTTTAGCAAATAATTAATTGTGTTATCGCTCTCATAGATGATTCGTGCGTCCAATCACTCATGGTCGCTCTGCACTACTCGTCCTACAACTAGCAGCTACATGCTACTTAGTGCTCTATGTAATATATATATATATATATATTAAAATGAAAAGAGACACCATATAATTGAAGTGGCACATTGAGTGTCTAAGATAGGTCAACGCATGAGTAAATATAACGAGTCTCTAAAAATGTATGTCGCAATGAATAATGCTTAGGGGATTCGATCTCCACGTGGTCGACAATCTAATCTACTAACTCGCATGTAAGTTGCCTGGTTTTGCTCTCATATTGATGGATTCTATAAGTAATTTATGTAACATTGGGTTTGTGGAGGAGATGGAAGCATATTAGTGGGTGGATAGGTGAATAGCTCCAAGGCTTGAGCTTGTACTATAGTCGACAAGAATTAGCTCCCTTCGTGTGTTCTTTCTTAGCATATCACATCCAATTTGGTTGACGTGCATAATTCGCGACACAGTACGTATTACGTAATTTGACGCCTCGAAAGATGAGTCATAATGGAATTTAATTATCCGTAATGTGTTTTTTGCTTTTAGGTGCATATCTCAGTCAAGTAATTATCATCACCAGGCTTATAAGATGATATGAGGTCGAATTGCATCCTTCCCACAGCTTTCCTCTCCCATCTCTCTTTCTTTGTGCGTCTGCGTGCTTGGCTCAAGCCTAATCAATTAAATGGCAGAGAAGGTAGTCAATTCTTATCCTTTCTTCTTCTTTTTTTTTTTTAAACAAAAAGAAAAACGGATGAAAAAACAAATAAAAGGAAAGGAAAAAAGTTTTCTTCATGCTCATCTCCTTAATTAATGTCATGACCTTGCTCTTTTAGTTTGTCTTTTAAATTTATTTTTTTTTTTTTTTGAAAAACTTTGTCTTTTAAATTTATATGTTAAAGTGGGAGACCGACGTACGTATTGGTTCCTTTTTCATTCAATGATCTCAGATGCTATATATTCCTCAATTGCCTTCCTACTTGAGCCTTATTTTTATAGTTAAGGTTATCTACTTTTGTTATTATTATTTTTTATTCGATCCAAAACGTCAACTGAATCTGAATGGTGTCCTTGTGAATGCTATCAATAAATAAGATATCCTAAGCTGCAGAAATAAAAAGTGTAATACATGAGACATGAAAAATAATTCCAGTTGTAATATATATACTATTTAAGCAAAATAGTTGGTTAGAAAAAGTGCTACTTGAGATATTCATGCAGCCACAGCAGAGATGCATGGCAGGCAGACTTAGCAGTTACAGGAACTTGTTTGGTAATGCTAATGCTAATGCTATGGATGGTATTGTGAGCAATGAAAGAGCAATATCTTTGAATAATCTCGTAAGTGATGAATTATTGAGTAGGAATTAACGTGCGAATGAATCTTTTGTAGACGAAGACCGCCACATTGATCATAACGTTAGACAACCAATGCACCCACTGCAACAAAAAGATCAAAAAAGTCATCGGCCAGCTCCAAGGTAACAAATGCATCTACCTACCTACTTACCTAAAACAATAACAAATCTACAACATTAAATTTTTTTATTTAAAATAAATAAATAATAATTTACACACACACACACACACACACACACACACATATTTATATATATCTTCTTGTATCTAATTTGCCTCCTTTTTTTTTTTTTGGTCGGTTAATCCAAATGATTAATTAATTCGAGAACGCTGGAACATCGAAGAGGTCGCCTACAACGAGAAGAATAAAGTGGTGACTATTTCCGGTCCGTTCAATCCCCAGGAGCTCATTAGGAAGCTCTGGTGCAAGGCCTGCTGCTGCATCAAAGAAATCCAGATCAAACCGCCTCCTCCGGCACCGAAACCAAAACCGGAAGAACCTAAGCCACCTCCATGTCCACCTCCATGTCCTCCTCCATGTCCACCTCCATGCCCATACCCATGGGCATGCCCTCCCCCTCCGCGGCCGTGCCCCCATCCTTGTTCTCCATGCCCACCACCACCACCACCACCAGAAAAACCCAAACCCCCGCCTCCTTCTAAACCGTGTCCATCACCGGTGTGGCCGGTCTGCTGCTGGCTTCCATGCCCATGCCCATTCTTTGACTGTCATGGACATGAAAGATGCCGTTGCTGCACGTGTGGCAAGTCCTGCGACCCCCCACCACCCCCACCACCCCCACCACCCCCACCACCCCCACCACCACCTCCTCCTCCTCCTCCTCCTCCTCGTCCTCCTATAGTGTGTTGTCCACCACCACCACCTATACACTGTGGTCGTCCTCCTCCGTGGTGCGACTACACCATAGTCTGCCGCGAAGACCCACAATGCACTATCATGTAATTCACTTTTTACCTACCTATACTTATATCTATCTATGTGTGTGTGTGTGTGTGTGTTGTGTTTGTGTGTTTATGTCGTGGATTATATAATTACTTGCATCTTAATTAATCTAATCCTGATTGTATGGTTAATTCCTGAGAATTAAATAAGCGATTGTGCGTTCCAATATCTCTTTAATGGCTCTACCCGTACTAGGGTAACCACTTTACATGACATCTGCAGAATATTAAAAAAAGCTTAAAATTCGCGTGAACAAATCTTATAGGAATAAAAATGATATAATAAAACAGAGTATACTAATTAATAAACAATTAATTTTGAGCTAGTAATTAGTCGGTGGTGGATGGGCTTATGCCTCCAAAGATTTTAATTAGCCAGGCTTGTACTGTAGTACTTATAGACAATAATTAGCTCTGCTTTGTATTCTTTTGTTAGCATATCGCATCCAATTTGGTGGAGAGGCATATTAATTCACGAATAAAACGAGCGATGGTAGACAACCCACATTTAACAGTTCCCAACACGTGTCGTCATGGATATCGACCGCAATATTTTAATTTTTTTTTGGGGGGCGTTTTTTATTTTTTATTTTTAATTTCTTCAATAAGTTAATTTAAAACAAAGAAAATTTATCATCAAGGTGGTTGGTTATAAGACGATGTAGACATCCTCTCCTCTTTCCTACTCTCCCCTTTCTTCTTTCACTTATCTCTCTCTGTGTGTCTCTCTTCGTCCTTCCTCTACCTCCACTAACTCGATCCTCTGCTTGGTGTTCAAGCCATTCATTCAAGCAAGCAATCAATGGCAGAGAAGGTGCTCTTCCTCTCCTTTTCTATTTTATTAACCTGAAGCACGGGGAAATTTTGAAATAAAATAATGGCGTTAGCGTTACTCTCTGATTTCCTGAGCTAGCCTTCATTATTTTTATATTTTCCTGACATCATCTGAAAAAGCTGCTCCAATTTTTTTTTTCTTTTGATCGGGTCACTTTACGCGGAAAATAAATTTTGAGCGTCAATTTAGTGGAGGTAGCTAGCGAGCGTGGTATTCCTACCGATTAACGACCAAAGCTTATTGTAATTAAGTGATTATTTGAGTACCTGCAGATATCGACATTGATCATTAAAGTAGACCTCCAATGCTGCCGCTGCTACAAAAAGATCAAAAAGATCCTCTGCCAGCTCCAGGGTAACTAATCTACAACAACAACATTCAATTAAGTTTTTATTTGTCTTTATATATATATAAAAAAAAAAACAAAGTACTGATTATTATTATTATTTTTTTTTCCTTTTTCTTTTGTTGTCATCCCTGAAATTGTTAAAAATTAATTAAATTGAGACCGCTGGAACATCAAGGACATCGTGTACGACGAGAAGAACAACGTGGTGATCGTCTCCGGGCCGTTTAATCCGGAGTGCCTCATCAAGAAGCTGCGGTGCAAGGACTGCGATTGCAAGGTCATCAAAGACATCCAAATCAAGCCACCTCCCAAACCCACCGGGCCTCCACCACCGCCACCTAAACCCGATCCACCACCGCCACCTAAACCCGATCCACCACCGCCACCTAAACCCGATCCACCACCGCCACCCAAGCCAGATCCACCACCGCCACCCAAGCCTGATCCACCACCGCCACCCAAGCCCGATCCACCACCGCCACCCAAGCCCGCACCGCCACCCAAGCCGGAGCCCCCACCACCAGCGTCTATGATTTTGCCGGTCTGCTGCTGGCTTCCGTGCCCATGCCCATGCTACGACCACCGTGGACATGGAGGATGCCGTTGCTGCACATGCGGAAAGTCCTACGAACCACCAGCACCGCCACCACCTCCTGCGCCGTATTATCGTCCGTGTTGCGACGGGGTTGGCTACAAGATTGTCTGCGAAGAAGACCCACAATACCCATGCGCTATCATGTAAATTACTTTTCACCAACCTACCAATGTCACATTACTCTTATCATCTCTCATTTTCCCTCTATGAGCAAGATGACCACAATCTATTGATTAATGGTTGTTTCTGAGTAATAAAAAACTATAATATATATATATATGTGATTTGCTATCCAATTTGTTGGATATCTTTTTTTTAATTATCATGTAAATTTTTTTGTTTCTTGATAAAGAATTATTATGTCATTGGAAGAGCTGGACTTGGATTTGTATTAGTTCGGTGGACCATGACTGGAGTGTTTTTCTTTTTCTTTTCTTTTTTCCTCCTTTATCTGGCATGATTGGGACGGGGCACCAACCAAGATCATGGTGGTCAGGTTGCAATAACTGCTGTTTCTATTCCCATTGGGGGCTTTAGGGTTACGTCTCCTCCTCCTCCTCCTCCTCCTCCTCCTGTCTCATAGTGTACTTTTGTTCGTCTTATCATTTTTATTCCAGGATATGGGTCCAGAAGAATAAAAGGTTAGGTGGCATTTTATTATTTACCAGAGCCAGAGGAGCTTTAGTCCATGGACCACCCTAAAAAGGTATTAAATTCTAATAAGGAAGTCTTAAGAGCTTTTATGTCATAGACATGGCCCATGAAGGCCTGATCATCAAATTAAGACCCAAACCAATCCAGGCCCCCTCCCTCGTCATAAGATGGAGGAGCTTGCTTAGCTGAAGCTAAAGCTAAAACCAAGAATTATAGCACTCGGACTCGAGTCGAATGATCGAGCTGTTGTTAATATTCTCTGTATACTAAACGTCATTATTCTGCTGCATAAATATGGCCCTCTAGATGCTTAACCATTATTGAATATTAAGTCTGAAGGGTGAGCTATTTATTTAGGTAAGCCCACTGTGGCCAAAACGGGGAGCTCAATTTGGATTTATTAATTAGGTGGTGGGCGATGGTATTAGTATTAGGAATAGATAGTGGGAATTGATTGGACCATGGCTGGTGTCCATTTTCTTCTTTCACTCGTTTCTTGTTCTTGTTGTTGTGATTAGGACGTGGCACCAGACGAGATATGCGGTGGTTGCTTGCATTAAGTGCATCGGTTCCTTCTGCGGGCTTTACGTCTCTTCTTGTCTCATAGCCATAGGCGGGCGGCAGGCTGCTACTCTAAAAGGCATCTTATTCTAAAGACGTTGAAAAGTTTTCCTTCAAATGATCGGCCTAACAGATTATGTCATGGAAATAAATGGCCCATAACGGCCTGGCCATCAAATTAGACTCAAACCAGTCCAGGCCCGCCATCTGCTTGGATCTCCCAATGCAGAAAAAAAAAAAAACCAATCCTGAAGCTAAAACCAAGACTTTTTAGCACTTGACTGGACTCAAATAACCTGTTATATTCGCTGTATACTAAACTTCAATATGCTGCACGGTAAACATTATCGAATCCTATATGATCAGTTTCTAATTATATGATCAATTGGAGGAATTTTCTAGAAATCGGACCCAATAATTATTTCATTATTATTTTCATGCAAATTACTTGAGAATTCTATTATATTAAGTTTATATATATATATATTGGCAATAACAAGTTGCTGGTTGGCTAGCGTAATAAATAATTCCCCGTAACAAACAAGTAAAGTAGATAATCCAGTTCTCCTCTTGTTGGGATATTTTGGAGATACGAAACCTCGAACAGCGGTTGGGGTAAACTCACGCGGCGAGTGATCGCATCCCCAATTCGTCCTTTGGATCTTCGAAGGCGGCATCTCTCCCTTTTCCTTTGCTTCCTCTGAAAGTCAAAGAGGCTTCCCACCCAGGTCCTCCATCTCCGCCGATCCAAACACGGGAGGCGGCGGTTGGCCTCTTGAAAGCACCGCCCGAGTCATGGATCTGCTTGATGTTCTCCCTCTCGTCTGATCCGTTTCGAGGTCGGTCTCTTGGTCCTTTGCCTTCGATTTCTCTATCCGAATCCATAGGTCAGGCGAATGTTTCCCTCCCTACCTTTGCTGTCAGAAGAAGCAAAGATGGGATTTTGACTCACGGGGTTGGTTGTTTCCATGCTTTTGGGTTTTGAGTTGTGGATCTAAGATGTTTCCCTAACTATTTGGAGAATAACATCATGGCTCTCCATAGGAGAAATCGTATGAAGGACTCTGGGTTCCGGCGAGCGTGTCCCCTTGTTCTGGTGATAGTATCTGCTGTGGTGGTCATAATCTTCTTCCTGCGAAGCAGAGTAGTTCCTCATGGAATTCAAATTTCTCCTTCCTATAAGAAAGGAAAAAGCCCTGCTTCGGAGGCTGAATTTGTTGTTCTGGACTCCAACTTTAAACCCAAGTTACCGAAACAGAACGAGGTGTCTCTCTCTTTGGAGCAAAGGAACAGATTGCCCCCTCGAAACTTAGATCGTTTTCCTAATCTGGCGAAGGATCATATAACGATTGTCTTGTATGTTCACAACCGACCTCAATACCTTCAAGTAGTAGTGAAGAGCCTGTCTCAGGTGGAAGGTATTGGGGAGACGCTTCTGATAGTTAGCCATGATGGGTACTTTGCGGAGATGGATGAGATCATTCGAAGTATCAAATTTTGCCAGGTTAAACAGATCTTCGCACCCTACTCCCCGCATCTTTTCACCGATAGTTTCCCTGGTGTTTCGCCAGGAGATTGCCGCGATACAGATGATCCGTTAGAGAAAAAGTGTAAGGGTAACAAGGATCAGTATGGGAACCACCGATCTCCAAAGATTGTGTCTTTGAAGCACCATTGGTGGTGGATGATGAATACTATATGGGATGGCTTGAAGGAGACGAAGAGATTTGCCGGCCATATTCTGTTCATAGAAGAGGACCATTATGTCTTTCCAAATGCATACCGCAATATCCAGCTACTCACAGAACTGAAGCCTCGGAAATGTCCCGAGTGTTGTGCTGTGAACTTGGCACCTTCGGATGTGAATTCAAAAGGAGAAGGTTGGGCATCCCTGATGGCCGAGAAGGTTGGAAACATAGGTTATGCGTTTAACAGGACTATTTGGAGAAAGATTCATGCAAAAGCTAAGGAGTTCTGCTCCTTTGATGAGTATAACTGGGACATAACAATGTGGGCTACTGTCTATCCTTCATTTGGATCTCCGGTTTACAGTCTGAGAGGGCCTAGGAGAAGTGCTGCCCATTTTGGCAAGTGTGGGTTGCATCAAGGGCAAGGATTAAGCACTGTCTGTGTTGATAATAGCAATGCAAGTTTCAACATAGATGAAATCGATAAGATTCCTAACATCAAATCTGATTGGCCTGTGCATATTATTCGGAAGCAGAGTGGATATCAGGCCGGTTTCAAGGGATGGGGAGGCTGGGGCGATGAACGTGACCGAGAGCTTTGTTTGAGTTTTGCATACATGTATCATGTTAAGGAAGCATCATCATCATCATCTGGTTGAGAGGATGGATGCATTTTGACTACTGTCGCATGTTTTACAACCAATGTGGTTTTTATATTCTGTAGTATTCCTCTGATTTATACACTATTTTGCTGAGGCACAGCATTCCTAGAATATTTTTCATGTCATACTTGTTTTCGCACAGATATGTAATTCTTTTTTCTTTGTTTTATATTAGAAGGAAAAAAGAAGAAAAAAAACATCCCATTTGGGTAACATTCTGAATAATAGAAGTTGTGTCTGTGATTTTCATGTGTTATGTTTCCCTATAGGCTTTCTTTCTTCCTTAGGCCAGCATACGTGTAAATTAGCTTTTGGAGAACTCTGCTTCACAGGTGGTGCAAATTTCTCATGTTTTTTGAGCTGCTACTCTATTTGCACAGAGTTAATGTGAAAGATTTTTCTTTTCCTTAATTCTGTACACAATCAATATCCCCGCGCGTATAAACGTCTCTCTTGGGTGAGGTTACTGCTTGCTAATATAGGATTGATTTTTCTTAGCTTAAGTGTTGTTGATGTTTATGGATAGAAGAACAACACTACACTAGAGAGAGACTGGGAGAGGAGATTGTTTAGTGTAATAGTTAGAATTAGAGGAGATTTTGTGCTGTTTATATATGATTCCAGTCTATAAAGAGAAGATGTTTTTGCAATATGATGGGAAATAAATTAAGGGACAACAAACAAACGATGCAAATTTCAGTTACAGTAAAGGGACCACCCCGAGGACTCAAATTGTTGAGCAGAGTAAAAACCCCAACGAGGGCGAGGGAAGTCTACTAAGAAGCGAAGAAGAACGGGATCGAGATCCATTAAAAAAATTAAAAAATAAAATCTTATTTTGTTATCTCGATCTCTTCATCCCCAGCAAGTCCTCCCATCACCCGATGCAATCAAGCCGCCGCCCATGCCTGGATGATGACGAGGAACACCGAAAGCAAAGCAATCCATGGAATCTTATACCCATCATCCACAGTTTACAAAGCTGACGAGAGATAACGACAGCCGTCCGCGTCAGAGAGAGAGAGAGAGAGATCCGACGCCTACCAGACCAGAATATAGCATATGTTAACATGGAGTGGACTCGCACGTGAACAAGCGAATACTGATGATGTAGCAAGTTTGCTGCAACTGAATCTGCAGACTATCGGTTCCTCTCACTCCGCGCCGATACGGATCCAAGTGGCCGACAAGTCAAAGATGTGAATCGTCCTACTTACCCGATAAAGCCCCTACGAAGGTCCAGTAATCACCAAAGAGTCCCACATCAAGAATTCTCTCCCCGTGGTGACTCATAAAGGCCATTTCGGGAATAAAAAGAACCCCAGAAGTTTTACAACTTACACCTCTAATGTCCTTATTATTATTATTATTATTTGAATAATCACCTCTACCTTATTCGCCCAACCCCTCTAAAGACAATAGAAAGCTAACAAAAGACCCCGTAGGAATAAGGAGGAATCTCCGTGGTGTGTAAGTTCACCTCTCCCCATCAAAAGCTCAAATCCTCCCAAGTCCCACCTTATAAGCCACGGTCCTTTTCCTTTCCCCTCCTCTCCCCTTTAGCCAAAGATCCATCCAGGCCAGTCTCGCTTGCTTCGTCGCTATGGCAGTTCAGGAGAGACTTCTGGCTCTAATGGTGGAGCTCAGGTTTCCCATCCTAACAGTCGTAGCCGTCGCCGTCGCCTTCATTTCCCTCCTCGCCGTGGGGCCAAGCTTGGCCACGGTCGTCTCCTTCTTCTGGCCCCTCCTTGTCTCCACCGGTTTCTTCCTCGCCGCCGTCGCCCTACTCCTCCGGATCTCGCCGCCGCCAGGGGAGTCAACCGACGTGGCCGCCGGAGAGGAGATCATGCACTACGTCGCCGGGAGGGCGGCTGAGGCGTTTCGCGATTTGGGAGATGGGGGAGGGCGAGGTGAGGAGGCGGAACCGGAAGAGGAAGTGGAGCACCAGAAGTCGTAGTACAGCAGATGGGGGTGGGGAGAGAACCACATTACGTGGCGAGGTAATAGTGGATGATAAGAGGACCGCCAATAAGACAGAGTGTGCGCGTTCCGGTTCCGGTTTTCGGTGAATAATAATGTGGTAGAAATTAGAATTGTACATTGTATTGTACAATTTGGTGGGTCTTCTCCAGGAATAAATTAATAAGTTTTAAATATTTTGAATGGTGTAAATTATCCTTTTTTTTTTTAAAAAAATAATAATTTTGAGATTTGTGATGGCTCTTGTGACGCATAAATAAGGTATAACGCTGTGATTTTGGCTGGGCGATGCATTTTATTATTAGTTCCTTTTACAATTTTACTTTCCCTGTCTGACCGATTGTGCTGACTGCAACTGCAGGCGCAGTAAATTTCAGTCCCTCGCACGTCGCAATTGGTCCACCTGGTCGCGTACACGTGATTCTATAACCCTCGACTTTGGAAATGCTCACAAGTACATATATATATATATATATATATATATATATATATATATATATATATATATATAGGGAGAGAGAGAGAGAGAGAGAGAGAGAGAGAGAGAGAGAGAGAGAGAGAGAGAGAGAGAGAGAGCTGGAGATAAATACGAGAAGATAAATGCGAGAGAAACAATAAATATATAAACATTACCTTACCTTTTTAATGGAGTGAATGTGTGCTTAGAGTGCAGCGCATGATGGACTGACTGCAAATGAGCTCCTCGACAGCTCATTAAAAAGCTATTAATTAGTAGATATAATAAAAAGGAGCCGCTATGATTGGGCCAGGTCGCTGCTACTTTAGGTTCGAGCCAGCCTAAAAATTCTAAGGCTTGTGTAGTTTTTGGGCTTGGATCGGGCTCCATATATCATGATGTCTTGGTCTTGGAATTAGCACCACATATATAGGGAGGGAGGGAGGGAGGGAGGGGGACACAAATGGCAAATGGGCAATACGTCACTTGAAATCTCACTTGGGCCTTGGATTTCAATATAAATTAAGGTGGGCTAGCTTGAAGCGAGCACTTCCACCGTTCCACTTCTTCCATGTGAAGAAGAAGAAGAAGAACAAGAAGAAGAATGGCGGGAAGGATCTCGATTTCGAATCCCTCCGATCTCCTCCACAAGATCAAAGGTCATGCCCAATCGCCAATCTCATCTCTCCTTCTTTTGATCGCCACTTGGATTCGAACGAATTCTCCTGCAGGTTTCGTCCGATCCCTACTCGAGGATCTCTCAAGCAATCGCTCTCCTTCTATCGCCCTAGATCGCTACCGCAACTACTGCTCCGATCCCTCCGGGAATTGGTTTGCCTCTCTTCTCCTATTCTATATTGGCATCGCCACTAGGATTTCATCTGTCTCTCCACCATATGCTACCAATCAGGGAATTGTAAACAATGTTAGATTCTTTTGGTGATGGCGTTCTTGTGTAGTCTGAGTTAACTGATTGGAAATCATAAATTTAGTTAACCTAGTGTGCTCGTTTCATATCTTGTTTACTTTACCAATTATCTTTGATAATACTAATATTACATCGGCACAAACATACAACTTTTTCGTATCTTTGCCGCTAAGCATTGTCCTGTTAAAAACTTAAAAATGTATGGTCACAAGTCACAGTTGATTTTTGTGCTGGTGCCGACCGTGTCAGTGTGTCACCATTTATGGAATGCCCATTTCATGTGATGTGAACTGCCCAGAAGGAAAAGTGTTCTTGTTCCATGGTGTCAAAAACTTGTTGATCTATCTGCAGCTACTTATATTTGCTGCCCTTCTGTGCATCTTTGTGAATAAATATTATTCGGTTGTACTTATTCATTTTCATAGATATATTTCCTCACATTGCCCTTATCTTTGTTTGTCCGCAGTAGTTGCAGCTATGACTTGCCTAATGACAAAGAGATAATCTCAATCGAGAAAAAAACTCATGTGCGCCGATTGGGTAGGTTAAGCTTTTTGTTGTTTTTCAGGTTTAACTGAGATTCCTTCAGCTGGCTCCAGGAAATTCATGACATTGATTTATTTTGATTGTCCCTTTTTTGTTTCAGAAATGTACCGAGATCATCATGTAACATCTTTCAGCTTTGTTGTTCTTTATACAGATGTGTTACTCAGGGTGCTAGTAATAATACAGCAACTATTACAAGAAAACAAGCACAGTTCAAAACGAGATATATATTACACTCACCCTGCTGTTTTCGCAGGTAAGCATGTTTCCACATTGCTCAGAAATCTTGAGCTCAAGCACCCCTTATTCGTATTGGATGCTATTGGGAACTTCATTTTCATCCAATGTATAGTCATATAAGAGGAAAAATGCATGTGAAAGTGGCTTCATTTACGTCAAAATTTAAATCCCGTTTATTCTTTTTATGGAGAATCAGGTTACAAGAAGAAGATATTGTTTAAAGGGTGTAAAGCAATTCCATAATTACCATTGTTTAACTTGGTAAGATAACCTTTCTTTTAACTGCAGAGCAAGCAGTTGTTGACCATGCAATCATTGATATATGCATCCTCTTGAAATGCAGCCGCCATCATCTTAATGTGGTATGTCAAATCATGAAGTAGTAGTAGATATTTGTGGTTATATGGATTTTCTGTTTCTTTTCTTCTCTTTGTCTTGTTGAACCTCAAGACGGGCTTACTTGGACTATTATAGATACTTATACCATACAGAATGAGCTCCAGTCATTTTATCTGATGCTTTAATGTGACATCTTGTTTTTTAAAATCTAGATAAATCGGTTCCTTTTTTCCTAATACATCATCTATTTTGCTTCATGACGAAAATAAAATTGAATATTGTCTCTCTTGAGTTTTACTATGAGCTTGTTGTTTCTTTACAGCTGAGCCTAATCTGCTATCCATCTGCTACTTGCAGGTTCCTGTGGGAAAAGGGTAGATCCTGGTGCCTTGAAATTCTGAAATATTTGACCCTGTTATAACTGTTCATTTTGCTTTAGCAAATTATGGATGTCAGGATATATTACAGCAAGAGACTTGTTTAAATGATTATTTATTATAGTGACTTCTAGTTTTTTTTTCTTAACGTCAGTAAAGTCTAGAAAGAAATCAAGTTTTCCCTTAGAATCAAGTAATGATATCTCTAGAAAATCACAAGCAAGTAAGCTGAGATTTTGCTTTTCCACATCTGGATAAGTTCTTTAAAGCCCCAGCGTTTGGCATTCTATCCCCTAATATTTTTTATGCTGGTTAGCCATGTTAGTGGACAAGACTACATATGATGTAAAATATCTCCTTATGTTTATATTAGTTTGGAAATTTCGAATTTACATTTCATTTTCCCCCTCTAATACATTATCCCTGATCCCAGTTTGGTGATGGGTTGGTTAAGGTTTGCTGAGGCTGGCAGGAAAAATTGTTGCATTAGAAGTCCAAACACTGTAAGCATGCATCCATCTAAAAGTAAGAGAGTTGTATTCTTTTGATGAATTTATTGCAAAATTGGGTCAACTTGCAGGCATATCCCATTCCAGTGTGCATTGAAGATGTGGAAGGTAGTTGGGCAGATTTCATATTTTGACCAGCTGCACTTTTTGCATTTCTACCTGCTTTTTGATGATTGATAATGATGCATGAACTTTTGGCTGTAGTACTTCCATATTCAACATGGACTGCAGTCACTATTCTCCATGAGGATAGTGAGATTTTTCGATTGACTGAAATTCTCTTATGTTAATTTTGATAGATGTTGTGAGTGTTGCCAATTACATACTTGTTGTGGAAAAGGAGTCGGGTAAGGCTTTCTTTTAAGCATCTCACTTTTGTCATTCACATTTTTTGCCATAGTTGAACTTGCAGTGTTCTCTTCTTGCAGTGTTCCAGCGTTTAGCAAATGATAAATTTTGTGAAAACAATCGCTGCATTGTCATTACAGTGAGTAGAAACACCTAGTCTTAGCATTCAAAGTTATTAATAATTGGTTTTCAGCACTGTCCATTGCTTTGTCAACTCAGGGAAGAGGCTACCCAGATGTTCCTACAAGAAGGTATGTGCATCTTTGGCTTCTTCTAATTATACCTTGATAGAACAGCTTGCTTTCTACTGCTTGTTTTGTTATAGTGTGTCATACTTGGCAGATTCTTGCACCATCTTGTCGAGCAGCTGCATTTGCCAGTCTATTGCTTGGTAGATTCTGATCCTTATGGATTTGATATTCTGACGACCTACAGGTTTGGTTCCATGGTGAGGTTTTATTGTATAATAACTGATTTATTTTGGTTCCTAATAATGTGTGAAATGCTACTCATATTGAACTGAGATGATTATGCATGATTTTTTCTATTACGTTCCTAGATAAGTTGTACTCCATTTATCTATGGCCCAGTTCACAAAATAGGACTTGGTTATTTGTTACTGTTTTTTCTTTCAAAATAATATATTGGCCAGATAAGCTTAGATTTGCCGACTTTGCTTGCTGCAACTGTGTACAAGGTTTCTGACCATAATGGATTAATGGTTCTCTTCTCAATCAAATTCATGAGATCATATATGACTTCACCTGACATATGCATACACATTACGCCGGAAACTGCTGATATGTTATGCAGATGTGCTTTCTTAGTACCAAATACGGAAGCCAGTTACCATAGTTGAATTTCATATGCTGTGATACTACTTTAAAAGCTTGTCTCTTGTTAGAACTCCATGTTGTGGACTCCATAATCCTGCTTCTGCGTGTGTTTGCTTTTCTCTTTAGCAAATGGCCTATGATGCAAAGTTAATGCGTGTGCCTGAGATACAATGGCTTGGAGTTTTTCCTTCTGATTTTGAGGAATACCACCTTCCAGATCGGTGCCGTCTTCACTTGACCCCTGAAGGTGATCGCCTCATCACGCATACTTCAATTTTTGCAGAAGACAACATCTTATGCATAATGCCAAATAGTGAAGTCTGGTTTGTACTGTAGATAAAAGGAAAGTGGAAGCTATGCTATCGAGATGCTATTTGCACAAGGAAGCACCTCAATGGAGGTTGAGTTTGGTCACTCTTACGTTATAATATTTTATTTTTGAGCTTTTGGTATGGCAGTACTGCACTACTGACTTTAACTCTGACCTTCAAACTCATCTGATATACATATCCATTTTCCATACCATCATAGGCCAATTCCTGATGTAAGTGGTTGTAGTGTCACCTTCACGCTCTTATTTTTGGTGGTGGTAATTTCAAGTTACAGGTGATAAAATGTCTCTTTTTGTATGATAGGTTGGAGTTGGAGATCATGTTGCGGAAAGGGGTGAAATTTGAGATTGAAGCCCTGTCCGTGTATTCAATTTCTTTTTTGTCGAAGGAGTACATCCCTGTAAAGATTCAACATGGAAAGCACATGTGATTACATGCATGACTGTAACTCGGGAAATGTTTGTGCATGGTCCATTTTATGCAGTGAAATTAATCTGCTACAAGGGCTTCTTCAACAGATACAATTTATAACTGCCCTTATTTGCTAATCTGATTAATAAGCAGCCCAAGTTGAATAAACATTATTATTATTCTCTTGCTCACAGCCTTCAGTTTGTTCTCCACCTTGTTTTTTTAATTATTCAGGTACCCTAACCCGGCTGCCTGTTTAGATAGATCCCTAACCCAGAAAAAAAAGAAAAAAAACTGTCTCTATTCCGTGCCACATTCTCACAGAGTCGCAGTAGAAGAAGCAGCACGTTAGACGGAAAATGACTTCCAACGACCCTAAGTTTTCTTTTAATTGACGAGGGATTTAGTAACCATCAAAAGTGAAAACTGCATGCAACTTTCCCTTCTCAGATTCTATATTGGCCATCTGTCCCCCATAAATAAAAAATTGGAAAAAGAAAACAAGCGAAAATAGTCACCTATCCAAGCAAATCACTCAAAAATAAATTTGACATGATTAAGGATGGATGGGGATATTTTCTCAGATTCTTTCCATTTTCCGTATCAGTATCACCATAAAGAGAAAAAGGAGAAGAAGCTAATAATAGATCTCTCCTTGTTGCCACAGCTCATATATAATAAGATTTAACTCAAATTCCATTCACAAAACCTGCAAATTTCAGAACTTAAACAGTGGGCGAACAACGTATTAACAGCAGAATTGCATGAGATATAATATCATTCCGTAGAGCGTTCAGCGACGGTTGATGAGCACTTCTCCCACCCTCATGAGGTGGATTGAGCAAGAGACAGATCACTTTTTGACAACGTCCCGGACTGGTCAACATCAAGATCCTCAAATTCCTCCAACACTAGTGCTATATCCTCTTGGCTTATCTTCCCCATCTCTTTGAGTTTGTATACGACGAACTCAGCAGCACTACGGAGAGAACAGAAAAAAAAAAAAAAAAAAAGGCAATGATACCACTCTTTAAACATCACAGACTAGGGAAATATTCAAAATAGAGATTAAGATTCTGTAAAAGAAAGAAAAGTAAAATATTATTTACAGTGAGTAATCTTACCCCACTTCGTTATCACCATCCAGATCTGCAGCTTCAATATCCACGTATGTCATCCTCCGAGTAAGCACCCACTTGGCCAGCAATTTCTGCCGATGCTCAGTGTTCAACTCCGCAAGGTAGAAAAAGAACTGAGCTACACATATCGTACTGGCAACTATCCAGAACACAGCAAAAGCACGACCACCTTCACTTGAGAAGCTTTTATCACCGTAGCCCAAAGTTGTGATAGTCGCACAAACACAATAGAAGGCATCAACAAATTTTAATTTCTCAACCTTCCAAAGAAACATAGTCCCCACAATAACGAGCACCGTGAGGAACAGCGCAGTCGTATAAAATTTATATCTTATTCTGCTCGTTTCAATGTCTCTTAACATATGAGCCTCGCCGCCCTTAAGATTCATATGCAATGCTTTAAAAAGCATTACTTCTTGTTTCTCAACAAAGTAATCAGCTGCTTTACTCAAGAAGAGAGCAATAATAGCCATGCCAATGAAGACGAAAGCACAAGCAAGAAGCTTTGCCGTGTCGCTGTTAGGCACAAGGTCCCCATAGCCAACCGTTGTCATCGTCACAATAGAGAAATACAAAGCATCAAGAACACCATCAGTTTTATTACCAGCTATTTGACCCTTCACAACGTAAAAACATAGGACACCCACTGCCAGGTAGACAACTAGGAATATCGCCATTAGCCTAAAACTCGGATGGAATTTTCCAAAGATTAGCTTGGGACCCGGAAATAAGCCACCACCTTCACTCGATTTACGTAGGGCCTCTGTAGAAGGGGAACTCCTAGAACGACGGAATCTTCTGTTCTTCGGTGCTGGAGTCTTCTTTGGTTGATTGGGAGGATCTAATAAGCCTGAGAGCAAGGGCTGCTGATTGGAGTCGTAAGCCATTAGCTAACTCCGCAGTGATTGTGGTCTCGATTCTATCACCTAGAGAATCAAAACAGATCTAAATAGATAAAAGTATGATGAGATGTGATATATGTGCTAAGACCATTAATATGCAAGCAAATGCATCAATCTGACAACTGCGTTAAGATTATTCCTATATTTGCAATTAACTAAGCCTTTAATTGCATAAATAACAATCCCCATGCCATTGATTCTTGCTTCCAGAATTCATATAGCTCTTGTATCTGGAGATAGATTGCCTAAGTGAGAGTAATAAGACAAATGTCTGTCCTAGATAGCACATATGCTCTTTTTGTTCCATCTTGGTGGGAGTTGAACCAAATTCTTAGCTTTCCTTCTTTTCGATGCTTCCCAATTAAAAAACAGTGGTCATATTCTAATGAATCTACGACACTTCATCATATCATTCCAAATGCTTCCAAAAATGTTGTTTATTTACTGATTACTGCTAGGTACAGAAGAGAAGGAAAAACTTGAAGGCAGTACAGAATTACATAAAACAAATTTAGAAGCCAAATGAGGCTAGACAAATTAGAAAAGAAGACGGATTGTTGACTTCTGAAACTAGAGCAGAGTAACCTAATGAAGAGAACCAAAAATCTATCATTGCAGGTGGAGGCACCAGCATTCTTAAATTTCCAATCTTAAACAAGGAATGAATGGGTCGGAAATCGGAAAGAAGAAGAGGTAATTAAAAGGACCAGCACAAACGAATTTATGATATCAAACTTAATACAGACCGGACGGCGAACTTTTTCGTAATACAACCAAAAGTTAATTTATTTAACCAAATGGACCGGGAAAAGGAAAGACTACTTGTCAAAGATCCGATCAACAAATTCTCAACCTTGAAGCAGGGATCGAAAGATCTGACAACAATCCATGTGTAATAATAACAGGAGAATAATTGTACGTTAGCACGGATACCATGAAATGGATCTGGAATAAGAGAGAGGGATCGCAAACACGCAAAGCTTGCAGGAACGAAACAGAGGACAAAGATCGGAATCTCGGTAAACGGATCTATTAAAAGAAGTCGATCGAGAAAACGAGAATTATACCTTGGGAGAAGCGCAGGCACAAATTTGAGCAATAAAGTCGCAGCGATTCTGACTTGCTAACAGAACGAAGCGAATTCGTCCTCTTAATTTACAAAGAGGAAGATGATGATGTCACAGCGATCTCAGTCTGGAATCCGTTACGATCTATCACTTGTCCACCTTTCCTCTTCTATCTCTCTATTTCGATTATATTATATTATATTATATATATATATATATATTCTTATTCTTTCTGGAAGTGCTGCCGACATAACTAACAAAAAAAATGGAAAATGACGAGTTTGTGACCGGACTAGTTCTGTCCTAAATATTTAACTATTTTTCAAATTTATTACTAATATGAATTTATTATACCTATTGCCATAGGATAAAACGCTACTAAAATAAATTTTTTAATATAACTTTTTTTTAAAAAAAATTTATGCATCTAAAATACTAACTTAAATAGATTCTTACCCTATAACATTTCAATGTTTTATTTAGGTATTGCTACAGTAATTTATTAATAAATTTGAGTGGCAATTTATTTTAGTAAATAAAAATTAAAATAAGGCTAATTTGGTCAATCACTTGGAAAACGGCAACTAAAGAGAAAGATATTTCAGGGGATCGGATTAGGTGGACCACAAAATTGCCGCTTAATGAGGAGGACCTTCAACTGACTGCACGGTGCCCATTGGCCAACTCCTAACTTCTCCTTGGTAGAATTCGCATTCCAATTGCAATTAGGGAACCTAAATTGGTGTCTTTTGGAGAGCGGTCAAGGATATACCCAAGGATTTATTTATTTTATTTTATTTTTTTTCATCCAAGTGGGGACCAATTAATTAGTGCTATTAATAAAAGATATATAATCCTCATTCAATATATTCTTCTGCTGGCCAAAGGCCTAAAGGGAGAGAGTGGCTATGAAATCAAAGCCCGGCCCAATGTTTGGCATGGAAAATAAAAAATAAAAAGAACGAAAAAAAGAGGTCTGCATATATATATACACACACTCCCATTTTGGCTGGAGAGAGAGCTTTGGTGTGAAAAGAGGTTTGGAAGCCACTGAGTATTAATAACTGCGTGATGAGTAAGTAGGTAGGTACCTCTTCTTCACAAGGGTCAAACTGAGCAAATTAATTAATCGCTTTAAAAGCACCCATGCATCAACCCTGAGCAATGCATTGCGTAATTTATACTCTTAACTATAACTCAAACATTCGATCTAGACAAAAGCCTAGGCAAGGAAAACCACACCAATGACCAAGCCACAGATCCTTCCTACTTTACGAGCACCTACTTACTATATATTCTATGATTCCTCCTCCAAAGTTGAATGAATCATGGTTTATAGCAAGAGAGATGGTATCTCACGGTATCAACTTAATTTTTAAATTCGAAACTAGCATCTGTAGCCCATCGTGATCACCATAATAAGTGTAATTAACACAAGTCGGAACTTAACCTCACGGCACGCACGAGTCCCTCTCCGCTACCCCAATCATAGAGGAATTGATCAGTACTAATTTGACCCTCTTCGATCGATCAAACCTCTATATATATGACCTTGCAATATTCCTTTGTGCATACATAGCTTGGATGTACTTACTAATATTATAACCACTATGGCTTATCCCAAATATCTCTCTATGTTATTGCTTATTCTTAGTGTTACGCAGTACTAGTATAATTACCTTGTTATGGCTCGCGAGCTTAGTGAGATGTCCATGGTGGAGAGGCATGAGAAGTGGATGACTCAATACGGCCGCGTCTACGAAGACGATGCCGAGAAAGCTCGTCGTTTCAAAATATTTGCGTCTAATGTAAAGTTGATAGACTCGTTCAATGCAGATAGTAAGAATAAGTACATGCTAGGCACCAACCAATTTGCCGACCTTACTAATGACGAGTTTAAGGCCACACGAACTGGCCTTAGACGTTCTACTACTTCTTCTTCTTCTTCTGAGTTCACCACGGCCGAGATCACAAACAGCTTCACATATGACAACTTCAGTGCGACGCCTGCAAGCATGGATTGGAGGATGAAAGGTGCAGTTACTCCAATCAAAGATCAAGGCCAATGTGGTACGTACTGATCGAGGAACTAGTAATTCTATATGATACCAAATTAAGTGGTACTATGCATAGTGTCATATATATCCGACACGCTCTCTCTCTCTCTCTCTCTCTCTCTCTCTCTCTCTCTCTCTATATATATATATATATATATATATACCCGCGAGAGCTAATCTATGACCTGGATTAATTTAAGTGTTAACAGGAAGCTGTTGGGCATTCTCCGCAGTAGCTGCAATGGAAGGAGTCACGAAGCTCAGCAACGGTAAGCTGGTCTCCCTCTCAGAGCAAGAGCTTGTCGACTGTGACGTCAACGGCGTTGACCAAGGCTGCGACGGCGGTCTCATGGACGACGCCTTTGACTTTATCATAAAAAAAGGCGGCCTCACCACCGAATCTAGCTACCCATACAAAGGCACGGACGGCACGTGCAAGAAGTCATCTTCCATCGCCGCCACCATCAAAGGATACGAGGACGTGCCGGCGAACAACGAAGCCGCCCTTCTGAAGGCCGTAAGCAACCAGCCGGTGTCGGTCGCCATCGAAGCAAGTGGCTACGCCTTCCAGTTGTATGCCGGCGGCATCTTCACCGGGAACTGCGGGACCGATCTCGATCACGGAGTGACCACAGTCGGCTACGGCACGGCGAGTGACGGGACAAATTATTGGCTGGTGAAGAACTCATGGGGATCTGCATGGGGTGAGAAAGGGTATATAAGGATGGAGAGGGACGTGAAGGCTAAGGAAGGGCTTTGTGGGATTGCCATGCAGGCTTCATATCCAACTGCGTAAATATATACTAGCTAATAACGTACGTACTAATAAGTAGTATTTATTTATGCATGCATGTGTGGTGTTGTAATATTAATTGCAGCAATTAATATTGAGGGATATATCCTTGTGAATTGTGCTTGTGCTTTAGTTGTTGTACCTCTTATATATCCTTGTGAATACAAATTGATACCTACTAACTGATTGTCTTTATCACTAATTGCAGTCATATTGGAAATAAATTTCCTGGATATATAGGTTGATAATTGACCCTAAGTTTGTCGAATTCAGACGATGAATTTTGTATTGGAAAAGCTTTTCCAAATCGAGGTTCAGTCGGCTTGGCAAATGACCTCACATTGAATTGGGCTTAATTTTAACTGAAGATCTACAGGAGTTGGGCCATGCCGTTTCCATGCAGTCCATATTAGGGGATACCTCTCTTTTATAGTTTACATATGTAAGGAGGTTTAAGGTGACATTAGCCTGTATATTACTTGGACGTCACTAGCACCTTGCAATCATTTGGATGACTAATCTGACTTAAAGCCCCAATAATGCATCTTAATTAATTGCCTAGTGGTGCTCTAGCATAAGACAAAACGATCGAGGTGCAAGACCAACAGCCCCAACCGCAGGAATTTCCTGCATTCTGATTTGTTATTTTTATTTTTATTTTTTGACTACTGCGTATGTCATCTGACAGCCAAAGCCAATTAGATGCTGCCAAGTACCCCAAAATTCATTCAGTAGCTGACAAAAATAATATATAAAAAAAAACTTATCATGCAGTTAGCTTCAAGATTTGTTCAACAGATATATTAATTATACAACGAGGCGGCTTATGTAATGTGCAAGGAAATTAGTTCATAGACTTGATATTAATAAGCACTTTATTTGGTCGAAGCAAGCATGTTGCCATATCATATTACCTTTAATTTTAAAAAAAATATATCTAAAATTTGGGCTCTTGTCGGGTAAGGTAATTGCCCAGGCTGACATGTATCCATGTCAGATCCCCTTGCTATTTATTGGAAGGATTTTTTTTTTTTTTCCTTGATTAAGAAAGATTCTTAAAAGATTCCACCACCTTGAAGTGCTCGATAATTAAACCTTTTATCACTCAGTGAATCTAATGTATTTATAAAGCCTTTACTTGTCACATCATCGTGAGCCCCGTGAACCGACTAAGCGGTATTATTTATCCACGGTCATTATCGTAATGTCCACGGTCAATTAATAAACTACAAAGAGGAATCTACCAGGAGAGAACTCCTTTCACACCGCTCACATGAATTCATAAACGGTTCATATCCACTGACTCAAGACTCAAAACACTAGTGCTTCATTGATAATATATATCTATCAATACCTTGGTCCCATGCAGATATGCATTTTAATTGTTACGATATGTTGTTCCTCTACGACCAGTTCCCAGCTAGAAGAGTTGAAAAGATTGTGAAATATTAATATAACGCTGACGGTAACACTTATTTTAAATAATCAATTTTCATTTTATGGAATCAAACTATTACAATTGCAGCATGAGGGAGAATAGGTGGGTCATAGGTTGCTGAGTTAAGTTTAATTTGTCTGATCAATATATAGGGTGTAGAAATCAATGTGAAATAGTCCATTACATAAATATATATATATATATAAATAATTGGCAAGCAATAGTAGCTCAACTTCTATCTCCTACATCAATTAACAAAGTAGTCCATCACCTGCTAAAGAACAACAGGTGAGCCAAACATATACATATACCTAGACAGCACTGTACTGCTGTAGGTTGCGCCATAGCATCTTAGCCAATGGTTGTATTTAAAGTACCTACGTAGGTGCAAATTATCTTGCACCTATTGGACAGTCGCTAGCTTGGTACGTGATTCCACTAATTAACTTTGTTTACTTATATTTGAGACACTATCGACAATAATTATTATAGAGATCGATCCAGCCATTTGAGTACTTACGCATGGATATATATATATTTATTTATTTAGAAAATACGTCCCCTTAAAGACATATATAAATATATAATAATAATAAAAATATTATATATATTCAGAAACTAGGATATATATATATATATATCACTCTCTCACTTAGCTCTAAGGATAAAAGGCTATAGTTAAAGATCTACACTTGATTCTACTCAACTTGAAAGTCCCTTTCCTAATAGATGATATGATAATCGGTGTTAACTTAGACCAACAAGACATCATGATTCTTGATGTTATAGTAACAACTTGGTAAGGTTCTTATCGGACTGTTAAGTTGATTATTTTGCTCTATAATTGTCCTATCTGTGAGTATATATATTTGATCTGGATGGATATACATACCCTTGATTAAGATTGGTTGGATAAGCTCCTCTTATTAAAGAGAAAAAAAAGGCAGAAGATAAATAAAATGTAGTTACTCAACTATAGTCTCTATATAAGAAAGTAGTTGTAAATTTATAATATCAAATAATTCCACGTCGTTGAGTTATGTGGGCCAGCACACCTCTCACCTCAACTTGTTTTATATATAGATCCCCGAGAGACAAGGAGAAGAGGAGAGTCTCTGTTTCGTTTCGTTTCGTTTCGTTCTCGTCTCCGACGACGAGTGGAAGTGGAAGTGGAAGTAGCGAGAGAGCTCTCCTCTCTTGTAGACTTATAGTAGTAGTTTATGTGATAGGAGGAGGAGACGCTCTCGTGTCGACTCCTACTAAATCCTGATGGGTATGCCATCTTTTCTACGGTTTCTTCCATCTTTTTTTTTTTTTTTTGGTTTGAATTTTTCCTGTTGGTTTAATTGATTATGGGAGTTGGGTTTCTCTGTTTGTGCTCAAGATGACTCCTTTGTTTCTCATATGTTCTCTTAGGTGAGTTTCTTCTATTTACTTCACTGGGTCGAATGGTATTTGTGTTTCCAATGATTACTTACTTTGTTCTATTGATACTTTAGAAAAACTCTTGCACTGATTAGATATCCAGTTCAACGTTGCACACCCTCTTCCTATTCAAGTTTGGTATGATTTCTTAGATATTTCTCGTAAAATTGATTCATTTATTGAAGGGTCCTCTTTCTTCATCCCATCAGCTGCTTATTCAGATGCGGATTTAACTGACAGCGACGATGAATATCAAAAGCTTATAAAGAACATGAATCTACCTAGGTATGGATTCTTCTATCCAAGATCATACCCAAACTTTTGTATTTACTTCATTTCCTTTTTGATATTTCTTTAAATCTTCCTTTCCTCATAGGGTTGTGATCGACAATGAAGCTTCTCCCAGTGCAACAATAGTTACGGTGTGCTTGTTCTCGCTTTTGTTCCTTTTTGATTTCCTATATGTTGAAAACCTTGAATACGGTTTGTTCCTCTTTCATACGAACTAGGAAATTGAGTTTGCCTTCTCTTAGTTCATTCAATTTGTAGATTGACAGTGGAAATAAAAGAGGGATCCTCCTGGAGGCCATTCAGGTGCTTATAGATCTCAAACTCGTCATAACTAAAGCTTATGTAACCTCAGATGGAGGATGGTTCATGGACGGTATTGTCTAGAATTGTGTTCTGATACTTTGTTCATATATATATATCCTGCCAGTTGAAAATAAGTAATTGCAAACAAATTCTCTTTCTAATTGACAGTTTTCAATGTGACTGATCAAGATGGGAAGAAGCTAAATGATGAAGCTACCGTTGATACGCTGGAAAACATCCGTAAGGTAAACTATACAGGCCATCTGTACTTTTGTTTTAATTTCTTTCTTCTGCAAATATCCATCTAAATAAGCTCAGTTGATATCCACAGTCCTTAGGGGCAGATTCCTACTATATCCCGTCAAAGAGGAGATCTGTAGGAGTTGGTCCTTCAACAGACCACACAGTGATTGAGTTAACTGGGACCGATAGACAAGGTTTGCTATCTGAAGTGAGCGCGGTGCTTGCTGAGCTAAAGTGCAATGTAGTTGATGCAGAGATATGGACTCACAACGCCAGAGTTGCAGCTGTGATGCATGTCACTGATGTGGATACTGGTTTAGCTATTACAGACACTGCAAGAATTTTTAAAATAAAGGAGCGCCTTCATAAGTTGCTCGAAGGGAACAATATTTCACGAGGAGCCAAGACAGTCGTCTCTGTGGATGTTACGCATAGAGAGAGAAGGCTTCACCAACTGATGTTTGACGATCGGGATTTTGAGAATCCTGATCAGGATCTTGCAGAGGAAGGTCCAAGACCTAAAGTAACTATTCTAGATTGCAATGACAAGGACTATTCTGTGGTCACTATTCGATGTAGAGATAGGCCAAAACTGCTGTTTGACACAGTTTGTGCTTTGACAGATATGCAATATGTGGTTTTCCATGCGAATGTTGGTGCAGAGGAGTCAGAAGCTTACCAGGTATTTCTACATATACATGCATTACCCTTTTTTAAGTACTTAACTCTGCTTCCTTTAGTGCATAGATTCAATGTTCCTGATCATGGGGAAAACCTTTTTCTTTCTTTCTTTCTTTCTTTCTTTCCTGAAGGAGTTCTATATCCGGAAGATAGATGGCTCCTCAGTCAATTCTAGCACTGAAAAAGAGCGACTAGTTCAGTGTCTTGAAGCAGCCATACAGCGGAGGGTGTCTGAGGTAACACCAACTAATATGTTAAGAATTCTTTGAAATAAGGAGTCTCTTGTAGATTTGTTTTTTTTTTCACCTTTATGTTTGTTGCTCTCATTCTCAGCTATTATGCATGTTTTAATACTATAAAATAGTCATGATATGGTTTGTTCTGCTGATATAAGGATTGCAGTGGTGAGTCCAATCTATTATGCATGTTTTCTTTTTGGTTTGTGTTATTACTTCTCCATAAATGAGGATGGTGAATGTTTTGACAGACACAGATAGCATGGCACATGTTTGAAAATGCAATTACATGGTTTGCAGGGCGTGAAGCTGGAGCTATGTACAAGTGATAGGGTTGGGTTATTATCTGAAGTCACTCGCATCTTTCGTGAGCACAGCCTGACAGTCACAAGGGCAGAAGTGGCTACAAGAGAAGGAAAAGCCATCAAGACATTTTATGTCCGTGATTACTCTGGAAATTCAGTTGATGCAAAGACCATTGCCACCATCGAAAAAGTGTTGGGGCAGACTGTATTCCAAGTGAGAGGCCAAAAGAAGAAAGCAACATCTCCTAATAAGAGATCTCCTATCTGGTTCCTCTTTGGTTTCTTATTAAGGGCAAGTTCATTTGTATAAAAACCACCTTTGGTTTTGGTCAGAATGAATGTTATCTGTTATTTCCCTCTTCAATGCCTACATATATCTCCTTTTCTAAATTCATACATATCACATCAAGTAGATGGCAGAGGAAATGGGAAATCAATGTACTACCTAGTTTCTGGCTCTTTTTATCATTTTGTTCTTGCTCCCTTGTCCCCTAGCACGTCGTGCTTCATGCGTTGTAGTAATGAATGTAAGTACGTGACCACTCGTTCCAAAGTGTGAGTGTGTGTGTGTGTGTGTCTAGTGTTTGTATCATGTTTCGTATTCTACTTGATGATTCCATTTTCCAAGTGTCAATTTATCTTTTACATGCTGGTTGATTGATGGAAGCGCCTTTTATGTTTTATTTATCGCTGCGATGAGGTCGAACAGCTTTTATGTTGATGCAGATTCTGAAAGATTTTACTTTGAAGCCAGCAAGCATCATCTATTATTTGAACATAAGAATAATGAGCTCCACGAGCTACAATTTGTGACAAGAATTACATGGAAAACGTTTTCATGTGGTCTGAGATCGAGTTCGGTTTGGTGTTCATCGAATACGTGTAAAAAAGAGTGATCAGTTTGGGCCGCTTAAGTATTATACGATGGGCCGGAATGGGTAATTCCTTTTATTTTTTGTTGGTCCCTCCCCTCCCCCATCTCTGTGGGTTAAATAATTATTAAATACGATAAGCATCAACCAATTTTTGCGATGCGTTCTAGTTTGTGCCGCGCAAGGACTAGAGACTAGAGACTAGAGACTAGAGACTAGAGACTAGAGAGCAGAGACTAGACTTTACCGCCCAACCCAACTTCCAACAATCCAATTTGGCTTTCTAACAAAGCCGATTTAATAGTGATTTGGATTCCGAATGGAGTCGATCAACAAATTACCCCTCTCCGAGAAGCCGTCGGCGATTTGCTCCTCCTTTTATTCTCAACTTTCATAACCCACGGGTTCGCCCCAACGGAGTGGGGGGGGGGAAACGAAGATTCTCCGAATTAGCAGCCGAATTAGTAGTAATCCTTCTCCCCCCGTTTTCACCCTATCGATCCAGGTTTGGATTTATAAGATTTGGTTTTTGAGTCTCTCTCTTTTTCCTTTCCCCTGTCTATGAAACCCTAATTCTATAGTTCAGTCTGATTCAAGGTTGATTCTGAGATAATTCTCAAGTCGGCAGGGTTATTATAGGTGTTGCGGTCTTGGATGGATTCGGTTGAGGGGAGAGATTAAGCTTTTTTAAAAAAAAGCAGTTAGCATGGACAATGTTGGGTGAAATGTGTTAGTTTGTTTTGTTCTTTTTCCCCCCTTCAATATTCGTTTTCTCTTCGATTAAGGGTTAATTATATGGGAAGAAGATTTATGGAACTTGTCGCCGGCGATCATGACTCACGAGAAAGTATAGAGGATATCATATTATGATTCAGTAGCTTTGTAGTCTTGATGGGCATCCAAATTAGGTCTTGCGTAATAGTGAGATGCGATAAACTTGGAGCTGTTGTTGTCAGTTATTTTGGTTTTCTTCTTGGATGATCCATATGTCTATTTCTTTTGGCCCTGTGGCACTTTTGTTGCTAAATTGAAGCTCCTCTTTGAGGCTGTCTTGGTTACTTGGCTTTCCTTTATAGGTAACTAATAAGCTTGTTGATGAGATGACTTCCTTTGTTTTCTGATATTTATCTGGTGCTTCTTCCCTTGTATCTTGAGACCTTCTAATCAGAATTATATCCTATCTTTTCTAGCTTTACTTCCATTGGATTGCTGATGTTACATGGGCACCCTCAAGTCTGTATATGACTGTTAATAGAACCCTCAATGCAATTGTTCCTGTAATGTTTATTTAGGCTACTCTGCTATTCTTTTGCCTATTGTTTTCATGCAAGTTGTGTGATACTGTAAATAACTTCTTTCATGTCTATGCAGCTAGCAGTGGTTATTCCTTCTTGATCAAAAAGGATTACTAACTTTTTGGTTTTCTGCATGTTTTTGATAGGTTTAGCTGGATAAAGAGTTGTTATTGCAGTGCAGCTGCAGTTAAATTTTTCAGTGATATTTTACTGTGACCGAGTTTTACAAAGATCAGCATCATTAGGTGATCGTTCTTTAGCATAGAAAAGATTCTTTTTTCACATTCTGCATGAAGGGAGAATGTCGAGGGGTCAGTATCAAGCAAGAACTCACTCAGGTAGGAGAGCCACCCTTGGAAGGTGCAAACGCAGAGAGAGTTATGAGAATGTGGTAATTATTGATGTTGACAATGGCAAGGCAGATTTTGTTGTAATCGATGCCCCGGAGTCTTCCCGACAGGGATCTAGATGTTTTATTAGAACAGAAAAGTGTTCTCCTAGTAATATTATCTGTATAGACGATGAGGATGAAGGAAGTGATGACACTCCCAGAACTATGCACCAAGCCTTCTCTAATAACTCGCAAAATGGTTTGGATAGCCATGAGTCTCAAATGTTTGTAAATGGAAGTTCAGAATGTAGCACCTCTGAAGTAGCAACTTCTGATTGTGACAGCTCAGACTGTGAGATATTGGATGATACTTCTGGAAATATCCGTGAGCAATGGGAGAAAGCTGCTCTAAGAAAAAAAATGTCAGAGGGCGGTCAGATTGGCTCAGAAGATAGGGTTAGTGTATCTGCATCAAGTGCTGATCCAGGAGCACAGCTGCATGAGACCGCCGAAAGCATGCCTAATCTGGAAAATAGTCTAAATAAGAGTTCTGAGCATTTTGAAGAAGTACCTGGTGAACATAGTCCGAGCAATTCATGTAATGTGAAGACTAACCTTTTCTCTGGCATGTCAAATTTTGATGAACTTCAGCATGATATTCTTTGTGGAAAGACGAATGATGACTGTGCAAATTCAGATTTTGCTGCTGGAATCTGCCATGAACGACCTGGATGCCAGAAAGAAGAAATGATTCCTGAAAACGGTTCAGATGGATCTCGATTCACAGATAAGAACCAATTTTGTTACAGGACTGCTTGTTCTTGTCAGCCGGAAAATGTAGATGATGCAGATGCTCAATTTGGCTGGTTCTGTTCATTTGGCAAGAATGAGCATGATCACGTGGGAACTTCATTCTGTACATCTGAAGTCAGGAACACCAGCTTTATGCATAAAGATGACTCTTCTCTTGGAAGACCATCATCGAAATGTAAAGGAAAACAGGCCTTATCTGATCAAGTTACTTCTGTTGAAAAGTCTTGCTTTGGTAATCAGCCGACAGATGGACCACAAGTTAATAATGGAAGCGATCATCTCCACAAATTTGAGGAAGGTTGTCTAGGAGAAGAAATTAAAACTTCATGTGAAGGAAATGCTGCAACTGGGCAGAGTTGTTGCTCTACTGCAGAACCGGGGGACAAATCTCAAGTTCAGAATGATCTAGCTGGCGAGCCTGAAAAGCTTAGTGAATCAACTGCAAATGAAGATATTCCTGAGGTTCAAAATAATTTATTTGGGGATCGTGAAAAGCACAAAGAATCTGTTGAGTACAGGCGTGCTGCGGAAGAAGAGTGGGCATCTAGACAACGGCAATTACAAATTCAGGTTTGGCAAATGATCTGGAATATTTCATATTTTTGTTAGGTTTCCAAATGTTGCATATTTTTTGCATATCATAAGTTGAAATCTTGTACCATTAGATCATCAAGGCTACTTGAACCACAAGGAGAATCTTGGCTAAGTGCTATAGGACTTAAAGTTATTTTAGTAGAGATTGTCTACCATTATGAATGAACTAGAGTAGGGGTGTAAACCGAGCTGGGCCCAGCTCGACTCGGCTTGACTTGACTCATCTCTAGCTCGACGGGAGAAATTTGGGGCCAAACATCGATGAGGCAGTAGGGGAGGGAGAGGGCCTCGGCGTTTTTCCTATCTTCATTTTGACCTCATCTGAAGAAGCCCTTGCCAGTGGTGGGGAGAGCTTGTCAGAGAGCGGAGTGACGAAGGGTTTAGCCAGAGGAGTCTTCATATATCTCTCACACCAACCAGAGTAGAGCTCTCACACTAGTACACCACCAACATCAACACCGCCAAAAGCTGAGGAGTCTCCATCCTCAACCGCACTAGTCACACCCGCTCGCTTCTGCCTTGGCCCCACAAAGGCCACGACTGAAACCCTAACCCTAACCCTATCCCCAATACTAATCCAAGCTTAGGGACGGAGGGAGAGAAGAGAAGACACTCAGTAAGGATGAGAGCGGCTCCGGTGAGGTGTGGCTTTGATGAAGACGCTCGATGAGACGCTCGATGAGGGCACGGTCTTCTAGGATTACAAAATAAAAATTGAGAGAGAGAGAATATATATATATATATATATATTCAAGCCGAGCCCACGTGCTTTTTTGACAGCCCTAAACTAGAGTAGGATATAAGGCTGAAATTGTTAGTGTAAAGTTTTCTTCTTGGTTATGGTGCAAGCTTGTCAAGAGGGAACTGAGATGTAAATAAGGGTTGATCTATGGATATTGGTAAGTGTTGTATAATGATGTGCTGTACGTTCATATATGAGTGCTATAAATAGGAAAGAGGATGTCATTATGTTTTAATAAAGTTGATATTTTGTACCAATAGATAATGTGAATATCTGATAGGCAGCTGATACTCTTTGAAGTTGTGCTTATATTTTTTCTTTTTTGTAGTCTGAAGAGGCACAAAGGTTGAGGAGGAGAAGGAAAGCTGAAAGCTTACGCCTACTTGACATGGAAAAGAGGCAAAAGCAACGTTTGGAAGAGATCCGGGAATCACAGAAAAAGGTTTGTGAATGATGCCTGCCTTCCTTGATGCATTCTGTTTCCTATATTATCTTTCCTTTTTGTTTAACTGTATTTCTTATTGATGTTTCTCAGCAGCATATTTGCTCAAATTTTGATGGTTCTTCGACCTGTGATACTGAAGTATTTCTTTGACTTATGGATTAATTCTTGTAAACATTTCAGGATGAGGAAACTATAAATCTTAAAGAACAACTGCGTGTTGAAGTAAGAAAGGAACTTGAGAAGATGGAAGGGAAATTCAGAGATATGGCTTCTTTATTGCGTGGGCTAGGTATCCATGTTGAAGGGGGTGTATTTCCCTTGGCACGTGAGGTTTGTTGGACATTGCTTGAAGTAGTCCATTGATCATTTCCAGTCTTGTCATCTTAAGATTTATCATCCAAATCATATTTATTGTGGATAATTACAACTCAAAATACATTCGGACGACCGAGTAACTATTAAGGATGGATTGCAATCTTGAGTAGTGCTTGTGCCAAGTATCTGACTAAAGCATTGTCAAGCAATATTATCATTCACCTGAGGCACTATTTTGCTCACATCTGTTGATATCTATGATGGGCGATGAGCCGTACCTAGTTATCTTATCGTATAGATATTATATACGAATGATAAATCTTGATTTATGACATCACCAGTTAATAAAGCTCAAGTTCTTGCCCTGAATGGACAAAATATTTTTACACCACTTTTGTTGCGTAATAACTATTGTAATGGCTTCTATTAACTTAATCGATTGTCCTATCAGGTTAATGCGGCCTACAAGCAGGCTTTACGAAGATTCCATCCAGACCGAGTTTCTAGGAATGATATACAACAGCAGGTCAAAGCAGAGGAAACGTTCAAATTTATTTCACGCTTGAAAGAAAAGCTGCTTCCTGTTGCTTAGCAGGATAATTTTGCAACTTTCACCTTCCCTTTATTGCAGCAGTACTGTGGACTACGATACATAAAGTTCTTGTACCAATATTGCCGTTCGCCCTGTTGCTTCTGGGAGTATTGTCACTTGGTTTGATTTTACTAGAGTGACTAAAGTATTCTTGCACGTTCGAATATAAATCTTTTCCTACGTTTTCAGCAGCCAGAGTCAATGTTCTAGAGGCTGTATTTTCATCTGTTGGTCTAGTGTCATGTTGGAGTTCTTCCGCAACTGACCGAAAGAAGTTGGGGTTTTTTTTTTTTTCTTCACATTAACCTCTGATTTTGTATTCTAGTACGTTTATTTTAAAAAGAAAATAATGATTAGTTCTCTGTACCTTAATTAGTATTCACTTTGTCAATTTCAATTTTCTTTTAGCAGGATCTTTTGAATAATAGTTAGGCCGAGGGATCGTGATTTCCTATGAGATGTTGCCCTCGATCTCGCACGTCAGATGGTCGTCCACGTACGTTTGCCACGACATCTTATTCCCCTTCTCTCTCTCTCTCTCTCTCCCCCTGTGTTTTGATAACATGCAAAAGAAGCAAGAGTCATAAACAACACTTTGAATCGTGAAGTATATGTAACTGCCGAGTAACACTGGACATCCTCCTCTTTTGTTAAGGTGACCCCTTGGAAGTGCTGCATCTACTTATCGAGAGGTAATTTGATATAAATAATTTAATATTTACGTTATCAAAGTCGTTGTAGTATAGTGGTGAGTATTCCCGCCTGTCACGCGGGTGACCCGGGTTCGATCCCCGGCAACGGCGTATCGTGATTTTTATTTTTTGTTTGAAATTTCAATAAGTTTAGTTTCATATTGCTGCATAATAAGATAGTAATTTCATCTAAAAAATGTAGGAAAAGGAAGTAGAATTTCCCAACAGTGAAAGTACGCCAAACTTTTAAACAAGTGTAGAGAAATTAATAAGTATCCCATACAAGTATTGAATTGAAACTTAGAGATAAAGATCCAAACGTTGTCTCTGCCTGCGCCTATTTGCTGTTGGCTGAAACATTTGGCACTTGAGCTGCATTTCCAGATGCGTTGAGCTCATCCCAAGCCTCAACCCATGTGACCATAGCATCCGCAAGCTTGGTGAAGTATGGGTCTACTTTCCCAAGCTTCTCCCTCACCTGCTTAGACAGTTCGACGTAGCATTTCTGAACTGTGGTGCACTCCTTGGAAAGGGCAATGGACTGGAAGAAAGGGATCATTTCTTCTTGCCAGAAGATGCCCTTGTACTCCTTCCTCAGGTTTGTGAAGGGGTTGCTTGCCTTGCTATGCCAGATGTATGGCAGACCTGTCTTGACTCCCAGTCCCATGTGGTCACAGATGACCTGAATTATCAACAGTTAAAGAGGCAAAGAGAATGCAGCACATCGCAACATTTGGTATGAAAGAAACACGTAAACCCTCAAAAGATTGTGAAGCAATCTAGGGAAATAGAATATAGGAGGCAATGCATTACTTAAGACCAAAGGGGGAGTTGGAAGCCTATCAAAATTTCAACTAGTAGTAGAAAGTCGAAACACTGACCTTCATGCACCATCCAGCCCACATATCATCATAACGTCCAACAGGCTGGCCATCGCCCATAAGTCCAAAGTACATTGCAGGGCCAATGAGATCACGGTCGAAAGCAAGATTCATACCGCACATTGGGAATAAGGTTCCTTTAGGCACAGTAAGAACAGCATCCACATACCTGGTGGCAGAAAAGTGAGGAACAACTTAACAAGCTTGTTGAATTAAAAAGCAGACTATAAATATTAGAGCTCCAATTTCCCTTGATCGGGCACCTTGTGTTTCTCTCATGAGGCTTGACAAGCTGGGTGGGAGCATCATAATCAGGAATATTGAGCCAAAGACCATGAGAAACGGCTGTTGGAGCACCTTCTCGTAGGCTGAAAGGATACCCACGAACAAAGTCGGCACCTTCTCTGTAGGGATCATACAAAGTGTTAAAGAAGTAGGGTGTTGAGGGGGTGAGGAGGTTCTTTATGTGCTGCTCAAGTGCATTGATATCCTTGCCTGATGGGTCCTTTGCAACCTACTTGGAAAGTAGTTGCTTATTAGATCACATTTATAATCGATTTAAGAAGACAAAAACTGTATTCACAAGAGAAGAGACCAGATCTACCAGAACAAAATAAAGCCTTAACATGTCTGTTCATGATAAGATGAAGGCTGACTGTGCCAATATGAATACAGTTAGCAGGAAGGCGCAGTACCATCAGTTGGTTATTAGATCTTTTTTAAATCTTTTTTATATTGCTTGATTGATAAACTAAGAGGAATGCTTCATAAGTTTACATTCAGATTAATGCACAGTATTGATGTGAAAGGTAAATCACCAATCAAAATATGCTCTTAAGTCTTTAAGTAATACCAGCGCCACTGGAGCTGATGGATCATTAACCTGGAGGCATCAAAGTTGTGACTTTTACAAGGATAATGCTGATAACGATTAATATCAGTGACACTAGAAGTCCAGTACTGGTTGCAGAATAGGAGGATGTGTCCAGATGTGGTGCTGTTAGTCCACCAGAACAGGATTTTTCACGGATAACTTGACATAATTTGTGCGAATTGTGGTTGCACAAATGCTAGATCCATAAAGTAAAGCAAACAACTCAAAGACCTAAGTTTGACCATTCTATCCCAAAATTAGAGAGATAATTCTATCAGGAGAAGCATTATCTAATCAAAACTTGTAACCGATTGTAGCTTCGTCAGATCTATTCAGGAACGGTTATCTGTGCTAGATCTCTGAACCTCCGAGATCAGTTTGGATCAGAGAAGCCACCTTCTCACAAAGATCCCACCTTTCTCGCAAATGCCAACTCCTTTCCAACTAAAATAAAAGAGCCCGGATCCGAAATTTTCTCAAATTCAAGAAAACAAAAGAAAGAGAAGGGAAGCACTCACAAAGCAATCATCGTCAATGGTGTAGATGTACTTCTTCTTGGACACCATGTAACCGAAGCACCGGCAAGCGGAGTCCTTGAAGGAGATGCAGGAGGCCTTGGGTCCGAGAATCCTGTTGATGTCATCGCGATTGTATAGCTCGTAGTCGAATCCCTCGGGGACCTTGATGGTCTTGGTTGGATCCCCATCCTGGACTATGATCAAGTGGTAGGGCTGGAAGAAGGGCCTCCACATCTCCAGGAAATCCAGGTTTCGGATCGTTGGGATCACGATATCCAACTCGTCCTTGAGCAACGGAGTAGCCGGAACCGATCCACCCGCCATTGCTAGCTTCGGATCTAGATAGAGGAAGAGAGAAGAGAAGAGAAGAGAAGAGAGATCTGTTTCGATCTTGGAGCGGGAGGAAGAGGAGGAGCGAAACGAGGTTATAAAACCAGTCGGCACGTGCGGAGGAGGCGAGATTCAAAACTTTTAATTTTTCTTTCTCACATTTCTTTTTGCGACAAAGTTTTCTTAACATTCTCGAATTATACGAGTCTCTAATTACTATTGATGATTAATATTTCCTACACACAAGTATAAAACTGTAATTATAGTTGATCAACAAATGGTTTTCAGAAAATTTATCTGAAAAGTGATAACGAAAGAAAGAAAGAAAGACTAAAAATATAGGTGGCGATAAGTACAAATCTTCACTAAATGATTTCTCTCTCAAAATTATAGTTGTAAACAACCCAAAAGAAACATCACTACCTCAGAGTCAACTGCCTCCTTTATGTATATAAAAAGAATTCACACATAAATTTGCTTGAGAGTTGAAGAACACCAAACAGCTTCATACAGTTAAGCTCATCTAAGCAGCAATGCAAGATAATACGTCTCAGCTTAACCTGAACCAAAACAAAAGATGGCAAATGAGGGTACAAAATATTGCATTAGCTTTATAAACAAAATCTCAGAGCAATATAAAAGAAAATTCTAACATAAACATTAAAATTGGTTGGTCTAACGACAGTTCAATTCTTTGAAACTCTGCCTGCCTAACAACTAAAACGAGAGAATTCGATTTCTCCTAGTTTGTCCTTCTGTCATGTGGTAAGCAGTCTTGAGAAGGAAAAAAAACATCCTTCTTTTGGATATGGAGGTTCTTCCAAAAGAAATTTGAGGTAGCATGTTCAAATATTTGGTGGAAACAAATCTCCAACTGTTGAAAGTTGAATCTATATATTGAGTGCATTTGAGTATCTCATACAAATAATGGGAGATGAAGTGAGAGCCGAAGTTTGAGTCACTTACCATAAGGCATGTTTGCAAGTACTAATGTCTGACATGCCAAGAAGTAGTTCCATAACTGCCATCATGGAGGAGTGCATGTGCCAGAAGTAGAACCAGGCTAGAGGCAAAAGTTCAAAAGAGACATGTTAGCAAAATTGTATTTTTATCTTCCACTTTAAATACTTATATTTTCATAAAGGAAAGTAGAAGGAATGTGCTGCTCCTAAACATCTTTGTTTTTAACTAATCGATATCTCTTGTTTAAAAAATCATACTTGTTGATTATTTCATACTAATAAGAAAGCTTGGCAATATAGTTTTTGTTATCGTCAACAGTTAACGTGGTGTTAGTATATTAGATGGCATGGATCTTACAGGAAAAAAATAAGTCCATGTTTGATCTAGAATTGAGACTAATAAGGCTCCAATGCTCCCAGGATGCTAACAACCTATTCCAACTTCCAAGTTTCAGAAAACAAAAGGAAAGTGATCTTTCATAACTATGCAAGACTTAGACATAAGGAATTCGAGCTTATGATGTAGCTCACGAAAGTGGATTTCCTAAATATTTTAAAAAATATTTGAAGATACTGTTGCAGTCCTTAGTAGTTAACAAGATAAAAGCATTTCGATATAAATAACAAAGATACAAGAGAAGACTTACCAAACAGGCGTGCACATCATTACATCCGCACATTAGTCTCCCGTTTAACATGTCAGTGGCCTGAAAAGCTCCTCCTCCATCACTTCGCTGCAACCAGTTGGTTTCAACATTTTGGTCATACTAGCTAGTTAACTTCTAAGTTTATATATATGTTTAAGTTGCAAGATCTCAGGCAGAGATTCTTGGTGCAGCTACGTGTGCATAAAAGGAATCTTATCCATGCGAGCTAGACGTACAAATGTGAACATTGAATCTTGTAGCTTAGGTGAAAATTGCATAGGACCCAATTGTCCATTATGAGTTTCATAACAACCTACTACTATTTGTTGTTGATCAATGTCAATAGAAAATAAAATATGCAAAGTCCAATGCGAGAAAGTTCGCATTGTTAAGCCTGACTTCTCAGTTATTCCATGTCATGTGGATTGTATGGCGTATAGAAGAATATGGGTTAGTTGCATGACAGTCTGCACTACTTTTGAAATAGTGGAGTGATTGTAATATGATTGTTATCACATTTAGCGCTCACAAATTACATTCATGAAGATAGCAATCTTTACCATTTGGACTCTAATTGAGTTAATAGCTACTATACTCCCTAAGTACGCAAAGCCAAATAATACCTTGTAGAAATCAACAGCAACAAAGTTAGCCCATCGATTGTTGGCTGCACTGTAACATGTATTGAGCATGTCAATGAGATCTGCAGAGTTATGCTTGCATGTGGTTGTCTTTATTGGTACTGATGGAAAATAATTAACCAGAATTAGAGGCTTGCTGGTGTCATTGAGATGAGCAGACTCAGCACGATTAAAACAATTCCCAGCTTCCATACCATCATCGCCATCTATGCAATCACAAAAATGTTATAGCAGCTTCCTGGAAATGCTAGGAAGGAATCTAGAAACAAGAATAAGTCCACATTGGTACTTGAAACCACTAAAAAGATAAGCATTAACTTATCATTAAGTCTTTATAAAATCACCATAATTAATGGTTTATTGAAAAACATATCAATGATATCTAAGTAATCTTATTTCATAAAGAAAACGGCTACCAGTTTTAAAGCTAATAAGAACACATCCAGATGAGAAAAATGTAAACGTGGCACTACCATCACAAAAGAACATTAAAATTTATTAAAGAGTTAAAAAGGAATTTGTTGCTCACATTGGGTTTCAACCATGTAATTCCACTGATAGGCAATCCCTTCTATGTCTTCTTTGGATCGGATAGATGTGAAGACAATGAGACGCTGGTTGCTAGCAACCATGTTGCTTACCAGAGGCCAGTCCTTCCCATTCTGGGGCATGCTTGAGACTGGGAACCAGTACTTCAACAAACCAGACTCATTGAAGACCTTTGTTAATCCATTTGGTGCCTGGACATAATCTTCTAATATTAATGTGATGATCTCTGATGGATTTGTCGATAGGAAGGCTTCAATTTCCTTCATAGTATCTATTGCTGGTTCCTAAATTAATGAAAAAACTTAGTGAGAAGAAAATATTCCATGACTACAGCCTGTTGAACTATGGAGGAAGAGAAGGATTTTCTGCATAAAATGAAGCACACAGTTTTAGAGATATCTGATCCGACAGTTGTTGTATAATTGGAAACCAATTTTATCACTATGGTAATTTCTAACTTTGTTGTAATCAAAGGTTGCTCATGCCCAGGATGGCATGCACCATACATGCTTGCCAGATATAAATCAGTACTGATGCAATGGACTATCTTTGATATTGTGATATATATCATGACATTCAAAGTGGCAGACATGTATCAAATTACATCAATTGGTACTGTCAGGCATAATGATTTGGTCTGTTTCTACTTGTGCTTAATTAGTTTGGCTTTTACCCTCTCAGACATCATCTTCAAAGTCATATGTTTCTAACATCAGGGCTCAGAAACTATTCTGCAAAGCAAAGACTTAAATACAACTATACAAGTAAGTATCTATTATGCCGGACTTACAAAAGAAGCAAGAGTCATAAACAGCTCTTTGAATTGTGATTTTTAAAGCATGCTGTATCGAGTTGTGCCAGACAGGTAGCAAACTACATCAACTGGTACTATCAGGCATAATTATTTAGCTGTCTTTCCGCTTCTGCTTAGTTTGGCTTTTACCCTCTCTTCTACAAGTGTGGCCAAATATCAATTCATCTTTAAGAAAGGATCAGTGAAGAGATCTTGCCAATGAAATGCAAGACGCTGTTCTTTCTTCTATAGTTTCAAAGCGCCGCAGCACATATCATGCCGACAAATGGTAAACAAATGTCTGGGCAAGTGCACAGCCTTGCTTCTTACCGAAAAAAAGGTTGGTAGCTTTAAAACAAAATGATAAATGTTCTTATCGACCATGTTATACCAAAGTTTTCAAATGTATGAGCCAAGAAAATCTGAGGTCTTATGAATGTGAATGGCATACTCACAAATGCGGTTATATCATAACATTCCCCTCCAGTTGAATGGCATAACCAGACATCATCTTCAAAATCATATGTATCTAACATCAGGGCTCGGACACCATTCTGCATAACAAAGATTTAAATACAGGAAGTATCTATTATGCTGGAGTTACAAAAGAAGCAAGAGTCACAAAAAACTCTTTGAATTGTCATGTACATTTAACTGCCGAGTAACACTATCCTCCTCGTTTGTTAAGGTGACCCTTGGAACTCCTGTATGAGATGGCTCCCCACTTATTGCAAAAGAGTTGTGTGTAGTGAGAAATGCATACTTATTGAAAGGCAATGAGTTATTCTGCTCACAGAAAAAGAAAAATATAACTTAGCACATGCAGGAGACATTCTTAATCAGTAACCAGCTGGCTGGTTTTCTACAGGGTAAATGACATCTTATTAGACTTATTGAATAGGAATCAATCATGAAATAGAAGGCAAATGAACCACCACTAACTATAGAGACTTTCCTCAAATCGCTTGTGCACATCATAAATTAAGCTAGCAATGGTACAAACCAGTACTCTGTGTAAAAAAAGTGCCTTTTTATTGTAGTAAGGAGGGGTGGAGGATTTCTGTCTGAAGAATTAGAAATATCAATGGAACAATAGATTGCAATAATATGCCCAAAAAGTATTCACCAACTAGCAGCTGGTTTGGAACTATTAAAAAAGAGAGTAGGAAAGTAACATTAACTGGAAAAAAAAGAAAAGATAACAAGCAAATACAAAAAAGAGAAGCTACTTTATGATCGAACCAGTTACTGTGGATTCTGTTTGTAATCATGTAAAACATAAACTCCATGAGTGATTGTTTTTTAAATGATAACATGTAACTCAGTTTAGATTGTAGAGGGGATTGCTACCTAGCAGAATCAATATAGAGTGAACGAGGAGGCTAGAAGTAGTACCACTAATGTAAATTGGTCTGTCGTTGCTGACCGCACGCACCTCGAACCTACGAATTCGTCCAGGCATGAAGAGCAAAACAACCCAACCCCGCAATCGCTGTCCGACGAACAGTCATCATGGAGCTACATGATGAAAAATTTCCCGACTTTTAGTAGCATAGAGAGGTGCATTAACAGTGGGAGAAAATATCAGCTATATCATTCCAACCTTGCATCCCCCAGTCGAACATGCAGTTGCAAGGCCAATAAGATTCACCCATATTAGTAAATGCATGACATTGAGAAGACCCATTTCAGACAAAGAAAGAAGGAAGAAACTCTTAAAGTTGCAGGAAATATGAAGGAAAGGAGGGGAATATAACAACAAATCAGAAGGAGGAAGAAAGACACCAAAAGAATCCTTCTCAAAGTTGTCGAAAATACAAAAAACCCAAAATTGTAGGTTGTGATGGAATATCAGAATATACTCCGATGCTTCGTCGATGTTATCTAAGTGATGCCTTGATTCACCTCCATACCTTATTACCTCAAATGATTTATTTTTACATACCGATGTGAAAGGTACGGCAGTTGTATGGCGAATTGCCGCAGTGAAAGCTGTCTGAAGAAGAGAGCTGCTTACCTCGTCAAAGAATTAAGAAGGATGGATTCGAAGGAGAAGGTAAACACTTGAAACAATCAGTGAGCATCGCTGGTACGCCATCTAGACTATGATGTGTAGACGAAAGTCGTCGCCGGATTTATCGATGAGTTCATACTTAATTCGCATTAATCTGTATGTAGGACGACCAAATCACAGCAGATAAACTAATTCGTCAAGCAAACGGTGACGTTCGACAAAGATATCCACATGAAGTAACACCAGAATGTAATAAATAAACAACCACTAGTAGAGAGTTGGACTGTATATTTATTTTATGCTAAAACTTTGATCCTTTATTACATAATTACATGTGACATCTGCAGGTGGAGAATAGTTCTACTCTACAGAGATGTGAAAAGATTATCATGTTTATTACGTAAGCATGCAATTCGGACGTATAGAATACTTGAACTGTTTGTATTATCAACGTTAATTTATTAACAATAATAAGTAGTAGAGCCCTAATAGGCAAAAATATGTATGCTGGTTGACACATGAGATAATATATAAAATATTCATAAGTGGCAAATATTTGTGTATGTACTTTGAGCATCACATAACTTTATCATATTTGATTTGTAATGTCTTATTAAAATTTTGGTTAAAACTACGGTGCTAAAGGGATCAACAACATAAATGGCTAAGCTAAACTCGATGAATATTATGATAATTAGACAACTTGATCTTAATCTGTTGCTAGATTGATTTCAATTCTATTCATTATCCGATTAGATAAGGACAAAGGACGACATATCGTCAATCTTATCCCTTCTGTAAAGATATTTATCAGAATAATTTAGTAACTATATTTTTTTTGATATATAAACGGTTTGAACTCATTACTTGTATTTTATTTAAAATTTAAATAAAAAAAAAGTGAAACTTTGTTAAGATAGTTTCTCTCTGAGTGTTATCGAAGACTTTCTTCTTTATTACTTCTATATACAGAATTTATTTTGCCACCACTCAAAAATGTTATAGTGTGTGAGAGATTGCATGCTTCCTTTAGATTAGAAACTGCTACAGACTAGTGTGTTGAGGGTGCGCTCTTGGTCTTTGGGTTGGGCCAGGCCGAAGTTGACTAAGCCCATGTAAAAGTCCAGGACAAACCATGGGCGGTTTGGAAAGCCCACAAATATACTTAACACCCAGCGGTTCCTTTTTCTTTGGGCTTAAGAAAAGGACGAGCGGGGGGCTACCTCCGATTCGTTGCCTTGTCGCCGCCGCCTCTTAATCTTCGACTAAGAAGAGCTCTTTTGATTTCCTGGGTTTTGATCTCCGGTGGAAGCCGAGGAGGCGATTCGAGGCCTTCCCTTCTAATTCCCAACTCGCAGCTCGGAGGAGGCGCCATGGATTCGAGGGAGGTTCCTCGTCCCAAGGTCCCATCTTTCGACCAGACCGAGATCAACTGGGACAAGTATGAGACTCATCCTTCTTCTTCTTCTTCTTCTTCTTTGTGTATGATCTTTATTTGGCAATTGTGCTCCTTGCTCCGAGTTCTTGGACCTGCATGGTTGTTCTGTGTATGATCTTTCTGTTTTAAATCTTACCTTAATTATGCGCTTTCTAATGTTTATTGGTCTCGTCACGTTTGCTATCCCTTCTATGGAGTTCAGCGTATTTCAAGATTTGCATTCGCTTATTTAGCAATTTCTATTCCCATTACAGTGGTTAGGCATTTTATTGCCATTAATTGTCTGAAGATCAGATGGGATCCCTTGTGCTTTTTATTCCTTTTTAGATTCCTTCTAGGGTTTCCATTTTAATCTTTATTCAATCTGGAATCATTATTGGTCCCAATTCTCTTTACATCTTCAAGAAAGCAAGACATAAATTGGAGTTCCAACACGATTTTGATTTGAAAGGAAGGGAAGAAAGATCATTCGAGGTAGATAGGAGAAGAAAATAAATTCACCAATAAGCAGAAGCAAAGTAATTATTTTAGGAGAAATTACATTTTACCCTCTTGTGCGGTTAGGCCTAAATTCATTCACCCATCTGGTTTTATTTGTGTTACTTTATCCCCTAAAATTGTTACTTTTTTCCATCATAGTTGACCAAAGTCAAATATAAAGATACTCATTAGCGACAAAAATTATAGATAATTGAATAAGCTTTTCAATATATCTAGATTAATATCCGATCGAATATCATATCACAAAATATGACAAAAACATACATATATTTAATATATATCATATATTTATCATTTGAAATCTGAACTGTATTATTTTAGATGTGTTAAAAAAACTTATCTAATTATCTACAATTTTATCTCTAATGAGTATCTTTAATTTCGACTTGTAAATTAATTAAATATGATAGAAAAAATAATAGTTTTAGTTTGAATATAACTATAAAGGAGTACAAATGAAACCATATGAGGTGTAGTAAATTTAGACCTAACCATAGAAGGATAAAATATAGTTTTCCCATTATTTTATGTATATCCCATTCCATGGCAATGTAATAAAAGGAAAAGATATGAATTGTTCTTACTTTTCCCCAATCCTGTGTTGATATCAAAACCAATTTTTTGGGAATCATTGCATGTTATTTATCTCAATAATATCCAAAAGTTAGTCCATATCTCATCAGAGTAAGATCTAATTCTGTCTTGCAGGCTTGACAAAACTAAGTTGTATGTCGTAGGAGCTGGCATCTTTAGTGGTGTCACTGTGGCTCTGTACCCAATCTCTGTAATTAAGACAAGGATGCAGGTTGCTTCAGGGGATGCTGTGCAGAAGAATGCATTTTCTGCTTTCAGAAATATTCTTGCGGTTGATGGCATCCGTGGTCTATATAGGGGCTTTGGCACAGTTATCACCGGTGCTATTCCTGCCAGGATCATATTCCTTACTTCTCTGGAAACAATCAAAGCGGCTTCACTTAAAATGGTTAATCCCTTTAATTTGTCCGAGCCTGTGCAGGCTGCTGTTGCTAATGGCATTGCAGGCATGTCAGCATCTCTCTGCTCGCAGTCTGTATTTGTTCCTATCGATGTGGTATGAGTTGGATTATTGTTAGTTTTTAATTTGTTATGAGTTAGTTTTTTTTTTTTCTTAAAAATCATTGAAATTAGAGCTATTGGAGTCTCTTACTCCAATAAGGATTGGTTTAGACAATGTTGTCAAGTTTTTACTAAATTGTGGATAAGACCAAATGGTTGGCATCATGGCATGTTTAAACCATCCAGATATAAAGATATAGTCCTACTATGAACTATTCTTCCTCTTTGTTTATTCTTTCGCACTAATTATTATTCTGGTTACAAAATCTAAGCATAAGGTGTAACATTGTTTACAACTATAATCCTTCCAAGGTTTTTGGGCCTTGTCATATTTACTTTATAGGGGTTCTGAAATTATTTTCTGTATTATTCAAATGTACTTTTTGGGACAAGAAATGCCCTCAAATCATTCTTTATTATTTGAAAAGACTCCCTATTAGCTCTTGAAGATGTTGTGGTTAATTGAGCTAATAAGTTGATTATTATGAAAAAAAAAGATCATTCTTGGACATTCTTGCTTTTGGTAATCTAGTCGCTTTTGTTAGGTTAGCCAAAAGTTGATGGTGCAAGGATACTCTGGTCATGCAAAGTATAATGGTGGACTGGATGTTGTTCGTAAAATTCTAAAGGCTGAAGGAATTCGGGGACTGTACCGAGGATTTGGCCTGTCTGTAATGACATATTCTCCATCTAGTGCTGTATGGTGGGCTAGTTATGGGTCTAGTCAACGAATTATCTGGAGGTTAGAATTACCTTTTCTAATAAATATAAAATAACCAGAGGATAGATATGCATAGTTGAAATTGTTATGAAATTATTAATCCTTCAGTTTGTGCTGAAGTGTCTATTTGATGTTGTCAAATATATCATGCTTGTTGTAACACATGGTTCTTATTTCAAAACATATTGCATTTCTTTATGCTAATGTTGAATATGCTAAAGTCTTATCAACCTTCTATTACAGGCATTTGATTTTAAAGCAAATTCACTTATCATGTAATCACCTTATGACTCATGCTTTATTGATATGCTAAATTTATGATTCTGCTCTCTGCAAACATGACATTGTTTATGCATTGATTCAGAATACCTAAACAAATCTTGTGGTTTCGCTGGCAAGTGGTGGAGGTAGAATTTCATGCAAGGAGATGTCATGGTTATAGATGGCCAAAGTATATTGAGTTACATTTTTTAGACATAAAATACACTAGCATTTTATTGGTAGGAACCTAGATTGTTTTTTTTAATTGTGTTTCCTTGCATTAAGCAAATATTTTCTATTTCAACTGATAGAAACTTGAATGAGGTATTATTCAAGTCAACAATATAAAAAACCTACCTCAGCATCTACCTGAAGCATTACTCTTAAGGACAAATGAAATTCTGGAGCCTCAGATTTTTGCAAATGACAAGCTTTATAACATAATGCTCTTAATGTCTTGAGCAGGCTTTTAGGCCACAGTCGTGATAGTGAAGATGTTCCTAGCCAGTGGAAAATTGTTGGTGTTCAAGCTACAGGTGGAGTTATTGCTGGTGCAGTGGCATCATGTATCACAACACCCATAGATACGATCAAGACTCGATTGCAGGTACTGTGTATACTTCTAAGTTTCTTGTGATGAAGTAATGAATAACATAAGTCAGTAGAAGATTTAGTGATCTAGGTGGTGGTATACTTCACAATTGCATGATTCTTGAGTCACTTACAGCAAAAGTTCTTGAGTTATTATTTGCACGTGCTTTCTTGATATCCTTAGCATCAAACCCTTTTTCCTTTACAAACGTCATTGTACCTGCCTTATATGACATTTCCAGTCAAGATATGTAACTCTACCTCTCTTGTATTTATTTCTTTTAAATTGCTTGCATACAAGGGCCACTTTTTTTTTTTTAATGATTTGCAGTGTCATTAGTTTCTCTTCACATTGACTATCAATGTCTTCTTATATTGTGTTATTACTTACTTGCCAACAATTACTTTGCCTTTTATTCAAGCTTCTCTTTTGTTGGTGTGTAGGTTATGGATAATCAGAAGAGACAGAATGCAAGAGAAGTTGTTAAAAGATTGATTGCTGAGGATGGATGGAAGGGTTTATATAGAGGACTAGGTCCAAGGTTTTTCAGCATGTCAGCATGGGGCACCACGATGATAGTAGCCTATGAATATATGAGTACGGATATTTTTCTAATCATATGCAAATCCTGTTCTATATTTTGATATTCCATTTTCCATTTAGTGCATTTTTTAAAATTTTTTTTTAACATACCTTCTCTCTGTAAAATTTTCAGAACGACTGTGTGCGAAATCTGAAGAACTCTGAAACTATATGTTTCCATTGAGAGTTCTGATTTGCATGGCATTGAGTACTCCTTAAAGATTCTGCGATCAGGAAATATTGGAGCAACCAATGGCCTGATCAGGGAGCGCATTATTGGTTTATCTGAACCTGTTACGGTTTACCTGATACAAGGTGGAAGATGTGATGCCATTTGTGAGAATACTAGAATGGATGTTGTAGTGTTCGTTCTTCCAAACTTTTAGTTAAGAATTTGTAGAAATTCTTTACTGTTTAAAGCTCCCATAATGTTATGGAGGGAGAGCATTTTATCCATCAATATTCCAGGCACTAGAAACAGAGATAACCGTGACTTTTTGTCATGATCTCTTTCTCTGATTTTTCTTTTGCTGGGATAGTAATAATTCATTTCAGGTTGGATTATTTGTGACCTGGCTGTAATAAGGACAACTTGAAGCAAATATAACCTCCTCCATTTTTTATTTGACGTGTCTTCCGTTGTTGGTCTTCTCGATATTTTATTTCTAATTATAACCTACTATTTGTGATTGTTTCCACCCCAATTAGAACTATTTCGAAATGGGAGATTGGTTCTAATTATTGTTTAGAGTGGGTTGACATAACAAGATGGATTTCTTAGGCGCGCTTCTATGTAAAAAATATATGCACTTATATTTTTAAAAAGTCAAAATTTAAGAACTTTTTGATGCAAATGTTTCGTTCGGAGCGTTTGAAACTATCTTGTAAAGTTGATCATGTGATGATCACATAATATTTACAAATTAAAGGTAAAAAATGGTGGAATATGTGTGTAATTATTCCTTAAAAGATGTTGGTATTATAATTTTTTTTTAATAATAAAAGGAACTAACCAGGCGCTCAAAGAGAAGCCTACAGTGCCTTCGGATATATCAGCTGTTAGCTGTATCATAATTTTCCTTTTATTTTAGTATTTTACTATTGCTCGCTCCTAATAACGGAGAATTATAAACATAACGGAGGTTTAAGAGCTAGGGTTTCGGTTTCAATAGACCCGCTCGAATTGCTTGTTTTGCCTTCAATTCGTTGTAAAAGATTGGATCTTTTTTTTTCTTCTTCTCTTTTTTTTTTTAGATCCATTTTTACACTGGTCACTGCGGGGGAAGCACCGGATCCACTCGGTCCCCGGTGGCTTTGAGGAATGGAGGCCGGTCTAGAGCTAACGCTTAATGAGGGGAAGCTCCTTCGCCAGGTTAATGCCCTTATCGTTGCCCACCTTCGCGACAACAATCTCAGTCAGGTAATACCCCTTATCCTAATCCTCCGTCTTCTTTATTCTGGGGGTTTATTTTAGCTTCATCTGATTCCTTGGCTATTACTTTTGACTTACACACAGGCTGCGAATGCAGTTGCCTCGGCGACAATGACGCCCTTGAGCACGGAAGCCTCTCCAAACAAGCTTCTTGAACTTGTTGCCAAGGTCTGCACTTTATTACGGTTGCAATTTGAAATCTTCTACTCTAGTCTATTTAGCTTATTAGGGTTCTTGGAGATGCTAGATTCTGAGGTGTCAACAGGGTCTTGCTGTGGAGAGAGATGAGGCCTCGAGAGGAATTCCTTCTGGTGCTATCTTTGATTCCGTTGCAGGGATATCGGCAGGATATGGCTCCGTACATGTTCCAACCAGTTCTGTAGATTTCAGGTCAGTTGGCTTTTCTCTCTATTGCAAACTCAAACCCATGTCATAGTCATTAATGTTGCCAAAATTGGTGTGCCAACATTATGATAAGACCATGTTACCTTTAGCCGTTAATGCATCATTTTCTACTGCTAATTGGGATATTGCCTGCATGTAGGTTTTTCTTTTTTTGGCTAATGTAATTATCAAATCAGTGCTGTGCAGGATACTAAAGGTTCATCAAAGAGTTTCCCTAAGCATGAGACGAGACATGTTTCAGAGCATAAGGTATCAAATGAATGTTTATCAGTTCTTACACGTTTTTTTATTACCTTTTATTCTTAACTATCTAGGCCCTTGAGATGACATAATTTGGTAGCTAGGTCCTTCTACACAACAACTGGCAAAACCTGTTATGTTCTTTGGTGTCCCTGCAAGTTGATATGTTAGAATGTTAACACGTCTTATGAGCTTTCTTCCTTGGATTTATCTCGTAGTCGCCTTTCATAGATTTTCATAGGCTGCTGAAATTAGTTGGCATCAATTTTCCTAAATTCGAGGGATTTCTTGAACTTTTTTGAAGCTGTAAGGTCTTTTGTGGCATCAATTTTTTTTTGTTGTTCTCTTTGTTTTTGTGTTTATTTTATCTTAAAGAGAAGGCTTAATTACAATTATTTTCATCATTAAGATGTTACTATATACAGTTGTGCACTTGGCATATGTAATTTTTCAAACCTTCAATTAATGATGTCTCTAGAGATTGCAGCATTTAATATATTGAAGTTTTATGTGATTTATTCTTCTGTACAGAATGTTGCCAGATGTGCGAGATTTAGTCCCGATGGTAGATTTGTTGCAACTGGTAGTGCAGACACATCGATCAAGCTGTTTGAGGTACAGTCCACTCATTGCCTCTCATACGTTTACCATATTCCATCCACTACCTTCTTGAGGTACAGTCCACTCATCGTTTATAATACCCTTACGCCATTCCATCCTCATACCTTCTCTTTCATATTTCTATCTTTTTTTCAGATTTCAAAAATTAAGCAAATGATGCTTGGAGATGTAAGAGATGGCCTTGTTCGGCCTGTTATCCGAACATTTTATGACCACCTACAGGTACTTGAATTCTACTAAAGCTTTTTGTAAATACTGGTAATGGCACTATTAGATGTGATAGATTATCAATTAACATGTTCTTTTGTGAGTATATCATGTCTAATATTCAAGGGTTTTGATGCTTTGCAGCCTATCAATGACCTGGATTTCCATCCTCAAAATACTATATTGATATCGGGGTCAAAGGATCACACCATTAAGTATGTATCCTGTGAGAACATGTATAGACATATTACCTAGACCAGTGGATCTTATGTGTTGGGCTGTTTGAATGGGCGGCAGCTTCACTCTAGCATATTCATCCGTAATTACTAAGATTGTTCATTTTATTCGCATGTTGTCTATACGTTCTTGTCTGATTTCATATGAAGATTTTACTCTTTGTACCTGTGAGGTTACCTCTGCTTAAACCTAGTATAAGTTCCATTTTTAAATCTGTCCTAATATTCTTTTGCAATACTTGTACTATACATAATCATCTATATCTGACAGTTTCTTTTCAGGTTTTTTGATTTTTCGAAGACAGTTGCTAGGAGAGCTTTTAGAGTTATTCAGGTTCTGACAACCTCTAATTTATATTTACTTGTTCATTAGTTTGATGTTCTGTGTGATCGAGTTATTGCTTGCTATAACCAAATGAAAGGACAAGTTCATTTTGATTCTTTTGTGAAAGCAGGATACTCATAATGTGAGATCTGTATGTTTTCATCCTTCTGGGGAATATCTCTTGGCTGGTACTTGTTTCTGCTATCTTTTTCTCTATTATTTTCACAATCCTTGTGCTAAATTCCATTAATTGCCTCAACATGGGAAATTGCAATTATATTGTGAGAAATTTTTGTCCCAGGTTATGACTAACCCTTGGGCGAATTAGCCTGGTTTACCTAGTAAGGACGGGATTGTCCATGTTCTACCAGACAGAAGCTTGACTCTGATAATATTTCTTTTTTGTTGTGGTAGTTCTTGGATAACTGATTATCCACAAAGCTGCTTCTATGTAGTTGATGATAAAAGGGTGAAATCCTGCAGCAATGTATCGGTGATGTAGCATCCCATTTAGTAATAAAAACTCCAATGCTTACTGTTCAAAACTCTGCATATGTATATTAACATTCTCCCACTCTAAACTCTAATTCTTACCGAGGCTGATATTTAGTAATAAAAACATGAGATGTTGACACTTGTTTGTCGTGGACATTTGCGTTGTTATCTTTGATAGGAAAAATATTTTCAAGATGTATTTATTATGTAATGCATTCTAGTGCCATCTGGATTTAAACAGAGCACAGTATGAAAATAAATTTTCGGTATTTTGTAATAGTTCTGAGGTGAGTTCTGCTTTCCATTAAAATGAATGACAGATGTATTGTAACCTATTTACAGGGACTGATCACCCCATTGCACATCTATATGATATCAATACTTTCCAGTGTTATTTATCAGCAAATTTGCAAGAGCTAAAGGCTAATGCTGCCATCAACCAGGCATGTTTGTTTCTTCTTTTGCCTCCAAAAGTCCAAATCTTGATAGAGTGCACCACAATCTCATAATGATAACCTGGTATTTCCTGTTCTTTGTTGAGAACTCCATCTTCCATCTTCTGGTGTAGGTGCGCTATTCCTCTAATGGCAGCATGTATGTGACAGCTTCCAAAGATGGTTCTATTCGGGTATGGGATGGAGTGACTGCACAGTGTGTCCGGCCCATACTTGGGGCACATGGATCAACAGAGGCCACTAGTGCAAGTTTCACAAAGGACCAGAGGTATAGTTTTTTGGGGGTGTGTGTAAGATATTTCATTCTAGTAACCTCTACTAACAGATAATCTTATTTATAAATTATAGTCATCCTTTCGCTTATATAAGCATCTCAAAACTTTAACCTTCTAGGTTTATTCTATCTTGTGGAAAGGATTCTTCTATAAAGTTGTGGGAAGTTGGCACTGGAAAACTTGTCAAACAATATCTTGGTGCAGTTCACGCGCAGTTGCGTTGCCAGGTTGGTTATCATAGCACATTCACTTTGATTATATTGATTTTCTGCGAATCCATCATGTTCTCAGTAGTATTTGTTCCCTCCCAGAAACAAATACTTTGGTAAATATTATCTCTTATTCCATCAATAAAATCCAGTTATTTTCTACAAGTTTTATTATCATTAAAGCTTTAAATTTAGTGCTTGTATGTTTTGATAATAACAATCCCCTTGTGTAATATTGAGATATCTCCTATAGTCCTATGCTTGCCAGTTGCCACTCTACAAATAATTCATAATATCATTCAGTTTGAATGGTACATGAACCTAAGTGACATGAACATGTAGAACAGTTCAATTTACATTAACAATATTCCATTCAAATGGTTCTCATGGTTTCAACATGTTCTTATGACACTGGTCACTGCAACAATTTTTTCTCTCAGTTATTTGCATAGTAGAGACTCAGTTATTTGTATAGTAGAGAATGTCAATCTACACCTGAATATCTTATACAAAGTGAAATTTAAAAGAATGCAAAAAATGAACCGATTGCTTTTGGTGCGAGCAGAATATCATATTAGATCACAATTAGCATTTAGCAACAATGAATTTGAAGTGCTGCCTTGAGTCTGTCAGAGAGATTGTATCCAGGCTGTCGCTGACAGCAACCTGTCTTGTATAAATTGATTGAATACCCACGTCTTCCCAACTGGTTTGCTTTGCAGGCTGTCTTCAATGAAACAGAGGAATTCATTTTATCAGTTGATGAACCTAACAATGAGGTCAGTACTCACTCCACAGACAATTAAATTGTTACATGTTTGCATAATAGGTTTGACTGAAATATGGTTGGTTTCAGGTTGTTACTTGGGATGCTCTCACTGCAGAAAAGGTAGCAAGGTGGCCATCTAACCACATAGGTGCACCGAGGTGGCTAGAACACTCGCCAGCAGAGGCAGCGTTTGTTACATGTGGCAATGACAGGTCTGTGAGATTCTGGAAAGAAAACCCATAGGTGAGGAAATGGTTTGACCAATTTGCCTGAGAAAATCATTATAAAGGTGTTATTACAGATTACTGTTTCCCCTTCTGTATAATTTATTCTGTTTGTGTAGTAGCCATTTTTTATGAACAATGTTTTCTGAGGCTATGCTTACTTGTGTAATAAGGGTGGAATATGCATAATTGTTTTAATTTTTAATACTAAAAGAAGAGAGCTAATATTAATATAAGCTATATTAATATTTAATTTAATACTAGTATAAGGAGTAATAATTATATTTAATATGATATAAAGTTGATATTAAAATATTGAAGGATAATAAAGTTGTATTAGGAATTGGTGATGTTTGAAATTAAATGATGATATTTTTTTGGTATTATATAGGTATGTGGGGTTATAACTCTGCATTGCCATGTGTGATTATAATCTGGCACTCAGATATGCTGAGTAATGCTGACACTGTTCAGGTATATGGGGCTATAACTCTGCACACTCGAGTGTGAGGGTAATACTCTGCACCGTGTAAGGTTATTACCCTACGTCGTTGGAGTATGTTGGGCTGGCTTTAGAAAAAAAAAAAGAGGAGATAGCAACTTTAATTGATACGACTAATAATTATGTGTTATTGTCTCAAAGAGTAAAATAATAATTTTAGATTATTAATAAATAATTTTTAGAAAGTTGTATATAATAAGATGAAATAAAATATTAAATTAACAATATACTAAAATATATTTAGTTACTGAAGCTTATTCTAGAATAAGTCTAATTGCGTGCTCTTCGGTCTTCCATACCCTCCTACTACTAAGAAACAAAGTGAGGAGTTTGTTTCGTCTCTGCGAGTGGGTGACAAACAACTAATTTTCTTCCCTTTAAGCACCAAACGGTTCGCTTCACAAATCAAGTCACTCTCCAAAATAAAATTATTGATCAAGGTAGAAAAATGTAGTCAAATATGCCATCCTTGCAGTATCACTAGCTTCTAATCCAAGTACATTGTAACACACAATCGATTATCTTACAACTTGCACAGGCCTGTGGTAGTGCAACGCTATCAGGTACAAGCCTACAAGGTGCGACCGAGAATTAATATGTATCGATGTCGATGGTCAGTGACACTATGTTGTGGAGCATTTTCCAGTATAACACTTTTAACATAACACAGGAAGCAAGCTACATGATGAAAAATCACTGCCTAGTAAGTACAACCTCCGTGATGCCTCCATCAACTAAAACAAACAGGGACATCACATGCCTTCTTGCTCTTTTTTTCCATCCTGCTTTGGTTTTGACTTAATTGAGGCATGCCTACAAACGCAAAATAGTTCGAAGTGTATCACAAAGGTTTTGAATCGTCTGCTGTTCCTGTGTTGCTTGCAGCTCTTGAAGAGGCATATCCTCATAGCACCTGAAAGATTGTGAAAATGGGGAAAAATCATCAACAGGAACAGCAATGAATAATTTAGCTTATTGGGTAACGTAGAGTGATCAAAGCAATTCTCACATTTTATGGTAAGCTAAAGCCTGAGCTAAGTTCATCAGAGTTGGACTCGTAGTTAATCTTTGTTGCACTCCAGGAGGAAGTTGCACCTACAGGTGAATCAAGCAGTAAAAGGTAAGTCTAGATTCATGGTAACAGTAAGCAGATAAAAAAAACAGAACAGGGAATGCCAATTGAACCTCATTCTGCCCTTTACGCCCTTTCTTCGTCTGACCGTCACCACTGAAAAGCTCTCTAACTGCTTCCAGGGCAGCATTGCCACTTGAACCTGGAAGTCTATCCCCAACTACATTATCTGATACCAGAGCTAATGGAGAAATATCAATCGCCTTTAGAAATGGTATGGGTACCGTATTGCCAGCAGCATAAATAGACCACAGCTGCAAGACAAGAAAACCATCAAACTTTACTACAATATGATTGCATTTACATGTGAGAAAATTAAGAATACTACCCCATGCTGTAGACAATTTGGAGGCTTGGAGTTATTCTTGCATCAAAAAGCAATAGATGTGCTTTTGGGGAAAAAATTGACTAAAGATTGCAGTACCTTATCTTGCACTGAAAATGCTTTACGGTTGATAGTACCACTGTTCAGGACATTCTTGTTACTACCTACACCAACTGCAGAATTGCTCAGATGATCTTGCAACAAAATGCCTTCTGAAATCTTTTGATCTTCAATCAACCCAATTGAAGATGGTGATTCTTTTCTTGCTTGTACTTCAGTATTTCGATCTATATCTGATTGCTTACTGACAATGGTAGCAATTGCATTCTCCATCCTATCCAAAAGATCATAAATGAATTGCATTTTTCACCAATATTTAGCAAATAAACTATCTAAACAGAAAATGAACCTGCAGTTTATCAGAAAATGGCATTGGAGAAACAACCAACAAATAAGAAATTGATGACAAAGCTTATTGCTTAGACAAGCCATAGGGTGATGTAATATCAAATTTTATGCATAACCAGCTAGTCTTCATCCTTTAACAAGAGACTTCATTTCAACGTAATCACGCACTGAAGGAAGTTGAGTCATTGGAGGATCAGTGGTCATTCTAATTTTGATTAAGATAATGATAGTTGTCTAAGTTAAATCCAGCTATGGAATGCAAGTTCCAACTATGAACTATTTATAATTGTCTCCATGAAGTGAAACTAATAACATTAGTAACTAAACATGAAAGGATTAAAATAAGAGAGGTATTTCCTTAAACATACTCTGACTTGTTTGTCCCCATGACCAGAATTTCATATGACGCATATGCCGGTATAGAAAAGGATCCATATTGGTAAACAGGAAGCAAGTCCATAAGAGAAAAAAACCTACTAAATTTAATCTTAACAAACAAGCAGTCATACTATGTCATGAACGAGATAATAAGGTACAATGAGTAAGCATCAATATTTGATAGCATGACATGTAGAGGCAAAGAAATGCAGTCTTCATACTATAGGAATCTTAGATGATATAACTAAGGGCCAATTGTACATAGATGAAAGAAAGAATGAAGATTTTGAGTAATTACTGTACCAAAGGTTTGCCATTTGTTCTCTCCTTGGATCATGAGTGAAAGAACTGATATCACCAAGGCCTGGTATGAACTCCGTCCTCATTGAAGCAGATGATTCACTGACTTCGTTCCGATCCTCAGAGTGAACTATAACAGTACCAAACTCACCTACATGAGATGAATTTCAGCTATTAAGAATTCTGCTTAAGCATTATGTGGTACTTCGATTCATGGGTAGACAAAATACAAGATGCATTGATGAACTCCCAAGAGTTAGAAAGACAAAAATTATTCAAGGTGCTGGAAGCTGAATAAGAGAATGAACATCTTTATCTATTTATTTAGAAACTTCAGGTTCATGCAAGTAAATTGTTCTCCAAGGCTAGCAAAAGAGGATCTAAGCAGAAAGTGTAATTATTTTGGCTCATATGTTACATATAAAATTAGTCATATGTATCAATTTGATATTTCACTTATTCTTTAGGTATCCTCTCTCACTGAAGTGGCCAGACAACAGTTTAGCAGACAGCATACAATTTTATATTAATTCTGAGTGAAATTGCTAAAGATTGAATAGCCACACGAATAGTTAGGGCATCTTTAGGAAGAAGCCACACAAATAGTTAGGACATCATAAGGAAGAAGCCACACAAATAGTTAGGGCATGGTTAGGAAGTAGCCACCACAAAAAGTTAGGAAATAGTTAGGCAGTAGCCACCACAAGGTTAAAGCATAGATAATCTGTTAACTAATGAAATCCATACCTACAAGTACTGAATTCAGTAAAATAACCTACTCAAGTGTTACCTGAAACACCATCAGCACGGTCTTCATGAACTGGATGTTTTGGAAGAATAGTACTTCTGTTCTCATTTATATACGTGATTCTCTCTTGCTCCACTTGCTGATATGGTAAATTAAATGAGAACAATGGTACAATTTCCTGAGATAGTAATAGAAAATATAGGTGATATGTGTTGATGATTATCACTTGATCTTACATTCTCAGGCGCAGATAGGCGACTTTGTGCTTGAGCAGCCACTGCTGCTTTGATTTGCCTTGCTTGTTTGATCTTGGGCAACATCTTTGAAGCTCCGGTGTTGCATTTTTCAATAAACTTGTGCTGTTTCAAATAACAAGAATAATTATTGAAATGGTAAAGTTATTTTAAATAAAAATGCAACAAATGTATACAAAGAGCCAAGTACAAAGGGTAGAGAAGTTACAAATGTCTACATAAGATTGATTTAGGTTGCCAACCTCCTAGAAATGAGAGATGCTTTATTTAAGCAATCATGAAGAGATAATTATACCTTCAACATCTCAGTAGCAGTAGGACGAAGCCTGGGATCTTTTGTCAAGCATTTAGCTATAAAATCATGGAAAAGAAGGGACCTGCAACAAGAGATAACAGGATACAGAGAAAGTGCATATGAATAAAATGGTACAACTATCTCGTCAAAAGTTTTACTAGTAAAATCTAAAATCTCATAATGCCGTTTAGTATTCAAAACAGTATTCCTTCCCAACCTCTCTTCTTTAATTAGGGATACTTAGATTCATGGTCACAACTTTTATGTGTTCAATTAAGATCTCATAATGCCACCAAGATCTTGCATGATCTTACCAGGAAACTCAGAATGTTGATTTTAAATTACTCATCAATGTAAGAAAATGATAATATGTCAAAAGAAGAGGTTATTATCCATAAAACTTTGGCAACGTCAAATCTTCAGGATACGATCAGTGCTTGACCAACAAATCAAGGAGCGTATGGACATACACCTAGAAATGTGGAAATGCATAAAATACATTGGTACAAGTAACAAAGACTTACCACTTCTCTTTATCCTCAAGCATTGGAGCAGGCTCACTAGATATCATAAATATCACCTATCAGAAAAAGCAAGTAAGACCAAAAAACAACTAACAATTACCAAGAACAAATAGTTTTAATAATCCTAACAAAGTTAACATTAACATTATCGCCATTCATTAAAACTTTCCAGTGTTAATTGCAATAGCAAGTAAGATTTCTAAAGTTTTCATATGGTCAATGATTATTTAGGTTCTAAGAAAAAAAAATTGGGTATAAGGCCATACGCGAGGAAAATTCATACCTTTGCAATATGGAAAGATGAAAGAACTTCACAGGTAAGAATAAACCAGTAGAATTTTCATGATAATAGAACTTTACAGATAAGGAGCACTGCTAAGATCTGCAATAGGGTTTCCCTATTTGTCATTTTAACTAAACTTTGTCAACATATGGGGCATTATTATAAAAAAGAATTTGTCAAAAGTACTTAAAGTTTTTATTTCATGGGTGAATATATTACTCAGGTACTAGACTTATACTAAGAAGGAAGATTTATTGTATAGTCAAAAAAGTTACTTTAAATTTATGTATTTCTGAATAAATAAGTACACTTTTCTAGGTTTTTGATGTAAAATTTTATATTCAACTAACATAAGCCAATATTTCAAGGTACCAAATCTAATAAACTTTTTATTTTCTAGCTTAAAATTTCAGATGATACTGTATAATACATCATGGTAACATAAAAGAGATATGTCAAAGGAATATATGAGAAATTTATGCAATCCAACTACTCTAAATTTTCAAGATAGATAACGGAGATCAATTACAAGGTTATATTAGGAGAATGAGAATGCTCATCAATTGGAAAAATAGAAATGCTAAAAAGTTGGAAATGCAAACTTACTCTCATTGGATGCACAGTAGATCTTGGCGGTAGACCCTAATATAGACAGAGAGAAGAGTAAAACGATGAATAAGAATTATCACAGCCAGCATATAAAAAGAGAAAATATTAGCAATTAGAAGCGTAAAACTATTAGTACTTCATAGAACAACGCAAAACAATACTCAACAGTATTACATATGCAAGAAATGTACCTCTGCCATCTCAATTGCCGAGACACCAAGAGCCCAGACATCTACCTAGAGAAATTTTGAACATCAAGCACTAAGAAAAGCTCAGCGAGTGTATAATAAGATATACATGAGTAATTCTATTATATGTTCACAGCATGGAAAGCATGCTAAATCATCACACTAGCATCATACAGGTTAAATTTAGTAGAATATACATAAAATAAGAATGTTGCAGTACAGACATTACCTTTCCATCATAACGACTTTCTTGTATAACCTCCGGAGCCATCCAGTGCGGAGTGCCAATAAACTGAACAATGAAATCAAGAATGAAGGAATAATATGGATTCCAGTTTGGTCAAAGATTAAGCTATGAATACACATTAATATTTAATGAAAAAAAGATGCACAACTATAGCATAGCAAGAGAGCACCGGAGAGGGTTGTTATGTTAAAACTAGTGGAAGATGAATCACATCATTGTAATTTTCTATGCATATCAGTTACACATAGAAGAACATGACTGCACGATATGAGAATGCTTAGAGCCTTATGGCAACTCTAGATCTATATATGCTATTCATTTCAATACAACAAGGTGTCATGCGATAGTGAAATGGCTCAAAGGAATAGAATCATACTTAGAAGAAAAGTGTGAGGGCAAAGGTACAACAAGATTTGATGCTTCAATTATGTGCATGCAACTAATAAGGCATCTTCAAGCCAACATGTTCTAATACCAAACCCAAAAAGAAAAGGAAAGACTCATGACAAAAGAACCTCCAAGCATTCACAGAATTGAAAAGAATGGCATCACACATGAAGCTATCAACTAAGCTGGCCAAACAAGTGTTACCGTGTTGCGCTTTGACATGGTCCTAGTAAGCTGTGCAGCAACACCAAAATCACCTGTTTGAATGGTCGTCACACGAGAAATTCAGCATCCATTTCATAAAGCAGAAAACTTGCAGCACAGAGGAAAAAAAAAAATCATCGAGATGCAAGAAGGTATAATACTAAAATATTGACATGCACAAGAATTACACTAGGACAGTAGTGCTCACCCAACTTTACCTCTCCCTGCTCAGTAAGCAGAATATTGCCACCCTTAATGTCTCTATGGACTTTAAATATTGAGTGCAAGTAAGCAAGACCCTACATCAGGAAAAGTTCCACGTCATTATATGAAAAGTGAACTATACATAGAAATGGTCTAACAAACAGTTGGACCACAGCAACAACAACCATCATCATCAAGCTCTGGTTCCCAACCAATGAGGGTTGGCATCTGTTCAGCTCAATGTCGGGAAAGATCATCCCGGAATCAAGAGCTATTAGTGCATTACATAGATTCCATTGAATATGTTCAACCATTTTTAAGTATTTCTTACCTCCAGCATACATTAGCAGAAAAAACAATAGAATTAGAGCCAAATTCGTCTTATGCTTTAACTACCTTCTTTGGTTACCGAACAGCACACATTCAGATTTGGATGCTCTTGGAGATGTAGATAACAAATAGAGGCAAGTTCATTTGAGACAAACTTGATTTAAGCACCCAGGGCAAACAGGACACTTTTGCTACATAATTTGTTCATTAACAGGTCATGCAAATTGGCCAAAACAATGTCCATTTCCATATATAATTGCTTAACATGTGAAGTACCTTCAATGCTTCCCGACAAATATACGCTATTTGGGACTCGTCCAATGTCTCCTCAGTATTATGCATCAAATCAGCGACACTTCCACCACCACAATACTCCATCACTATCTGCAGATAAATTAACATTGATAGAAAATTCAAAAGTACCGCTGATATTTCACATAGCAAGGATACTGGCTAACACAAACATGTGACAGAGACTGATTCCAAATTACAATTCTAAGTTTCTAACCAATTTCCAAATTGGTAAAAGGAAAACCATAGTAATTGGAACACTGAATTCAAGTTTGGCCATACCCAGAGGTACTCCTCTCCCTGATAACTTCCAAAGTAGCGTACAACATTTGGATGACTACACTGTTGTAGCATTTCTATTTCTCCTCGAATATCATCATAACCCTCCTCCTGAAATTTATATTAGTTGATATCAGGAACGAGGTATATATACATCTCCTTAGGCACATCTGAAAAGAAAATAGAAAATTATTCAAGAAAATCTTATACAGATATATTCCCTGGAAAAGCATATTTCACATAGAAATTAAGCACTAAAACTAAGAAGACGAGAAATTATTCTTCTGCATTACTGTGTCAACTGTAGAAACAACAAAAAAAATTTCTTCCAGATATGATTTAGCCTTTCCCAACTTTTCATCTATTCTTCCTCCAAAAATAACATACAACCAGTGTCTCTTCAGGGAGACCAATAAAAGGTTGAAAATCTGCAATAGTTCTCTAAGGCCACAAACCATTATAGTTTCTAGGTTTTCCATTTACAAATCCCAACCTTTCAGACTTTCAGTTGTCCAGTTTCTACTCAAGATGCACTTATAAAAGAAGTGGTGGGGAATGAACATCTCATTATTAACTTGAAACAAAGTATGAAGCATGTCAGCACGCCATTTTAATGTATGAAATACAATAGATAACTGACTCATTAACATATTCAGTTTAAGGAATGAAGGGTCAAGACTCAAGACCACAATGTCATGAAGGATGCATCACTTCGGGAGAGTTTCTCTTCATATGGAAGACTTTGACAAGTGAAGGACTAATTTCCAAAAAGTCCAACATCCATGACTATAATAGGATATTATCATATGCAATAAATTATGCACATATGACAGGACATGATGTCTCTACAAGTGAACAAGGAACTAACTCCTTCAGTTAAGGATATCACTTTGACAGCAACAAGCTCTGAAGTCTTAAGATCCCTGGCTTTGTAAACTGCACCATATGAACCTTTCCCTACAAATACAAAACCAATAATAATAATGAATATGCAGATGAAAATCATCATAAAAATTTATAAGTTCTCTATTCACAATGTTCTAATACAAAATAGAAGAACTTCATACAGTGAAATACCTATAGAAACTAGAAATCAAGGTAGTTTCACCCAATTATCAAAAATAAAAACAAACGAGATCAGCTAGACAAAATGTTCCAGCACATTCATAGGTATTGCTTTCAAGGATGCATTGAGATAAAAGCCTAAAACCATGAATACCACAATTAAAAGAGTGGTGGGCAGACATTGAGGTACATTCAACTGTTTCTGGAGTAGACCAACAAAAACATTGGGATAAATTACTCTTACAAAATACAAAATTATTACTTGCTACAGCAGAACAAAAAGTTTTCCATACTAAGAACTTGCAATCTGAGAAGAATAATATATTTCTTCTCCAATGCCACATAGGGACAGATGTGGAGCACAAAAATTCCACCAAGCTCAACAGAAATGACTACTTCTTCCAGCAGATCCAAAGCTCAAAAACTAATCGAACATTTATTTCATACAAATTCTCCTTAAACAAGAAAGAATAACGAGTCGACGAAGATAGCACAGAATTGCGTCTACCATTACATAAAGAAAAAAAGAATCCAATAAAGATCAAAAGACTCACCCAGCTCATGGAGCAGTTCATACTTCGTGGAAGGATCCTCCCTCGCTACATTCTCCGAGAGAGAGCTCACCGACGCTTTCCTCCTTGGGTGCGGCTGATGTTTCCCTTCCTCCGAGTGCCCAAACCCTCCCGCCTCCCCCGTCCTCAATCCCTCCACCGCCCCACTCATGAACGACGATCCAAAACCTCCTCCTCCGCCTCCTCCGCCAGCAGTCCTACGCACTACAGTCCCGGAAACCGACTCCCTAGGGCTCGATCCGCTCGACCGCGCCGTCGACCGGATCAAGAACGTAGAATAGGGATCTTCCGCATCGGATCGGGTCCTAGGGCTTGTGCGCTTGAGATCCAAAAATGGAGCGCGGTGGGGCCTTCTTCCGGAAGGCGAGGCAGAGGGACGAGCGGCGGCAGCGCCGCCCCCGCGCTTGACGACGACGGTGCCGGAGAACCCTATCTCTTCGTCGTCATCCTCATCGTCGTATTCTTCGTCGTCGTCGAAGGAGGCGCCGCCGAAGTCTTTAGGTAGGCGTTGTAAGAGTGGAGGGAGGGACGAGGCGTCCTCGTCCTCGTCGTCGTCGTCGTCGGCAGCGGCGGCGCCGTCAGTATTGGTGTGAGATCCGTCTTCGCCATGGATGACGACGGTGGAATAGAGATCGGACTTCTTGGCGCGGTGGTTCCGGGAGGACGAAGGGCGAGGAGAGAAGTCCATGGAGTAGGAGAGGAGAGAGGGGGAGGGGGAGGGGGAAGGGGTAGAGAGCTGAGGTTCTAGGCGTGTACGAGTAAACTGTAAACGACACAAGTCGATCTTGGACGTGGTGAGTCGGGGTTGAGCTAAGCTGGCTAGGGGTCGAGTCCGGGGCTTGCTGAAGCCTAAGTCCATAATCTGCAGGGTGTGCCGGCGGCCCCCACCCCCCCACCTCTTTATGCCAACTCAATTTGTTAAAATTCTGAGCTTCTTTTTCATTACGAGTAAAAAAAATTATCAAATCGAATCAACATTCATTTTACAATAGTTTCTAAATTAATTCTACTTTATAACCATATATTATTGTCATAGTTGCACTATGTCTATGCACTAAAATGTGTTTCACCCAAAATTCAATCATCTAATCTTGCAATTTATTTGGAAAGAAAAAAACAAAGCAAAGAGCAGGATGTGCACACAAAAAAAAAAGATGGCATTGTCTTATTTATTCCAAGCTCGAGTTACAACTTTTCCTTTTCCTGCTTATTCCAAGCTTCTTAATATTAGTCCCATAAATAATCAAATATAATATGGCATTGTCTTATTTATTTAATTCCAAACAGTTTAGTAAAAAAAACTCTATAAATCATTACCCTCATTCAACTACGCACGAGCAACGATCTCAGCGTAGTGTAGCGTATCTGACGAACCGAACGCCTTGGACGACGAAGGCTGCCCACTGCGAATCCGTAATATGATCTCTTTTGGCCTTTCTTTGCTGCATCCGGTGTCTTCCTTCCATCACAAGTAATCAATCGATTCATTTCCCCAACCCCCCCCCCCCCTGAGGATGACAACTACTCCCTCCACCGAGCACCCAATACGCAAGACCACGATAACAGCAGAAACGCGTTTCCGGAACACATCTCGTGAGACGAGCAATCATTTTTCTTTACTTTAGAGGAGTACGTTAGTTCGACTCGTATAAGAGGAGGACAGGTTAAAGATGCAGAGCGAAGGATCTCATGAAACGAAACCCGAAAAAGGTGTACTTCTACGGTGAGGAAGAAAACGGAGACGGAGACGGAGACGGAGACGGAGACGGCGGCGCCAAGAGGCAGATGAGATGCCGGAACCGGAAGCCGTAGCGTCAGGTGCGATTGCTATTTCGAAGTATAGATAGGGATTTAGTCTCTAACACAAATAGGATTGCTAGATCTCGAATTAGTTTGGGGTCTTCCTCGGATCCGGCGGAATCCAACTCTAGTTCGATCGTTATCTCTCGATTTCCTTTTCCAGTAACTTGGTGCTATAGTTACACAAAAATGCTGCCGATCGATGTGTTTGAACTCAAATTGTGCTTGTTGTGCTTTCAACTTTTCTGTATCTTTTTTGCTAGTGTTCCCAATTGGGACGAAACCATCAGGTAAAACCGAATGATATTTGTGGGGTGGGGCTTTTATTGGTAATTTGGCTTTTCTGGATTAGCTTCCTGACTCCTGAGTTGGGGTTTTAGCTTGTTGACGAGAAAGTAGAATTCCTTTTTGCTTTTTACTACTGTTTCTTGCAAAATTACTCGATTCGCTTCAGTTGATAGTGTTAGTTGGTTTAGATTTCCTTGGGGTTTGATTGGTTGGAGGTATTGTCTTGTGCAATATGTTGACCAGTGCAAGGGAAGCGGAAGAGAGAGAGAGAGAAGCATAGTTCGCCATCTGCAGCAAGTGTTGGTTCCATGGGGAAGAAAGATACGAGAAATGTATATAGTAGGAAAAATAGCACAGAGAAGATAAAGCTCGTCTTTTCCTCGGTCGGTGGTGATCGAGGACAGGACCTTGAAGTTATTGACACTGTCTCCTCAGAAGAGAACAAGGAGTGTGCTGGAGGATCTACATCTAGTGAAGTGGACTATGGATCAGAAAAAGTTAAAGACCATACAGTCATGCAGAAGAGGCATAGTGCATGTCAAACTGAACAAGAACTAGAACAAGAGGCACCTGATAAATTATTGCTACACAATATGCAAGAAGACACTGTGTTAGTTTCAGAAACTATGGAACTGAATTCAGAGACCAAGAAGCTCGAGGGAGCATTGAATAGTGATATTTTGATGCCACTTGCTAACAAGGAAGTTGATGTTTTAGCATCTACGGATACTGGTTCTATTGATAACCTTGCTATGGTTCCTATGGATGCATCCACATTAGAAGTGAAGGACACAAACGCAGAGCAGGCTAACAGTCCAAATCACAATGGGAGTGACAACATACTTGGCATCTCTTTTAGGGGCAGTGTCTCTGGCTCCTCATTGCAACCTAAGGGAGACTCTTTTTCAGCAGACAGTGGATCTCAATCAACTCTCACCTCAGTTCCCAATGACAACTATCTAAGCCCAATAGTTTGTAAAAAAGAAGATACTCTGACAGAACGTGTATGCATCAATTCAATGAAGAGTAACGAGGTAGCTGAAAGCAAATTAGGTGCATGCGGCGTCAAACTTACCTATACCAAGAGAAACAAAAAGGCCAATAAGAAGGGTAAACATGTTTCTTTTTCCCTCTGTAGCCAAGAAGATGCCAGTGATGCATCATCTCATCTTCCTGATAATGCCAAACCCTTGCTAGAAGCCGTGAATATAGACAAAGTAAGTATGAGCAGTAATGAAGCATTTGATCGTGAATTTCAGAAGGAAGAATTTCCTAAAATAACTGATGCTAATTATGTGGGGCTGAAATTTGTTCCACCTGAAAATCATTCAAGTTCTACGGAGGTGAAAAGCATTAATTTGAAGCATCTTAAAGGGAGCAATAGAAGACCAAAGAATTATTCTCCCAAAGCTTGCTCTGTGCAAGACCCCTCTTTGCTGGTTGTTGCAGGCTGTAACTCAGGTGGTTGTACATCTTCGTTGGCAATTGCTGAAATGGGCTCTGTCAGTACTGCCAGAAGTGAATCATCTACTGTTGGTAATTTATTAGCTGCTGCAGAAAAGCAAAAATGTGCTTTGGCAGGACATGTAGTTGCCAATTCTGACGAGGGTGAGGTGTCCCCTGAGATAGCTGAGGAGAAGGATATAGAAAGGTTAAGTTGCCACATATACAAAACTAAGCAAGTCCCTAGGGATGTGTCTGCTGCATTGCTGCCAAGCATAGATGTTGGCAAAAATACTCAGCATCTGACAGGTGAATTCCAAGTCCTCGACAGTTCAACAGTACAAAATTGTGGCAGTTGGTCCAATGAGGTTTCCAAAACTTTGGAATTGTGTGCAGTTTCTGCAGAAGGAAACCCAAAATCTGCGGAGTTCAGGGAGGCAATAAGTTTGCCTCCACCGACGAGAGGTGGCATAGAGAATGTTCCTTCATCACTTGGGAAGCAAAATAATCAGTTGGACGCTTGCAATAAAGAACGTACACTAAAAGGCAAGATTCTCAAGGATGACTCGTATGTGAAAGATTCTATAGAGGTAAGTGAAACAATGTGTGAAATTGGACTAGAGAATATGAAACAAGCTACATCCAGTAATAGTTCTCTGCAGTGTACACACAGTCACAGAAATGAATATCAGCAGAACGAAGTGGCTTCCTCATTAATAATTCATGTTCCTGAGAATGCTATCTCTTCAGATAAAACTGATGGACAAGATGAAAAAATCGAGGCTGCTTCTCTGTCACCTAAGGGGTCAGTAATAAGGATGGGCAGGAGAAAACTGCTTGTGCTTGATCTGAACGGCTTGCTTGCTGACATAAATCAGTACTATGCTTATGCTCACAAGGCACATAAAAAGGTTAGCGGCAAATTAGGTAAATTATTTGCTGACTCTATGACTTTTAATTACCTCAAGTATAAATATGTATCTTATTAGTTCTAATGCATACATTTTATTTTTCTATCAGTTTTTAAAAGGCCCTTCTGCGACGATTTTCTAAAGTTTTGCTTTCAGAACTTTGAGATAGGCATCTGGTCCTCGAGAAAGAAGTATGTCTAATTTGCTTCATTGATTTATTTTTTAGTTCTTCTTCATAAACTAGTTGCTCCTACTGATTTCTAATATGCCTCATTTTATATAAATTGACTGTGTTCCTTATCACATCTTCTGCAGATATAATGTTGATGATGTGGTCGATTTTCTTATGGGAGATTTGAAACAAAACTTATTATTCTGTTGGGTAAGTAATCCCAAGCTTCAAAAGTGCCTCAGCTTGGTTTAATCTATTTCTTTTCGTGAATGACATGCTGTCTGTTTTACTCTGACTTTCTCCAGTGGCGTGTTTGCAATCTTGTTGTTCATCTAGTCTTCTACTTGCATATTCTTCTTCTTAACATTAAATGAAGGAGTGTAAGGATCTTTTGATTACTCATGATGCTCAATTATTCTCTAGCAAATTTAGAACGAGAGTTTAGAAATTTCTCGTTTCTTTTGTAAGCTGACTAAATAGATCTGGTGAAAATGGCTCGTCTTAACGCTATGTTTCATAGTTATCAAACTTGCTCACAACTTTTTATTCCTTTGTGCCTCACAAAATGCTACTATTTATTATTGGAGTACTTTTCTCAATACTTTGGCATTGTAATTTGGCCAGGACCAGTCCAAGTGCACTATCACAGGGTTTAAAACCATTGAGAATATTCATAAGCCATTAGTTTTGAAGGAGCTAAAGAAATTGTGGAACAAAGATGAACCTGATCTTCCCTGGGAGAGGGGAGAGTACTCGGCCTCAAATACTTTGCTTGTGGATGATTCTCCTTACAAGGCCCTGTGCAATCCTGTAATGATTCTGATATGGCTTTCTTAAATGAATAATTAACAAAGTTTAAGCATGTTTTTGCTTTATTTATGCTAACCGCGATATGTTTTGTTTTGTTTTTTTTTTCTTATCTTAATTTTATGCAGCCACATACTGCTATTTTTCCACGCCCCTATTGTTTCAAGGATCAAAATGACAGTTCCTTGGGTAAGTCCTTTAGCACAAGGCCATGAACACCTCTCAATGTGATCCTTAATTATGCAAGGTATAACTTGTGATATTTATAAATAGGTCCAGGAGGAGATCTTCATCTTTATCTTGAAGGCCTAGCAATGACTGATGATGTTCAAGGCTATGTAAGGGACCACCCATTTGGTCAGCCTGCCATAGCAGATACTGATCCATCCTGGAACTTCTACCTGCAAATTATTGATCAAGTTGAGAAATCCGCAGTTTTAACTTGATGATGCTGATGGCTCTGTAGTTCAGTTGGGGAAAAGGTAAGAGATGCTGTCTCAGTAGTGGGTGTTAAACTGATTCAGTTCTTAATCTGCATGAAATAGGGTGAAGAACGCTTAGTAAAGATACGGCGGACTATTTTTTTTTTTGTCCTCTATTACCTTTCCTGATTATTTTGAAGACTTTTAAAATATCTGTGGATAGTAGGCAAAGCCAAGTCATAGTATTTAACCTCTAGATCCCTTTCCAAACGTCCCATAAGTTACCAGATGTGGTTGATGTCCCTGTGGCAAGAAAATTACGGAGATGTTGTAAGTTGTAACAAGAATCCTTTTACCTGTAACTGTTTAAATGGCTAAATGGTGCAGACCCTTCTAACAATTGTCTCAAAATTTTGAAAAGCTCAACTCTATTTTTGTTTGTTCTGTGATGTTCTACAATAACCAGATTGCATGGTCTCAAAATATTACAACTTGGCGATGTCTCAATATATTACAACTTGCTTGGAGTCGTCCCTATTAGCTCACAGTAAGCCACATCGTTAGCACGTCGCAGTCTCTACTAACCAGCTCACATGGGTTTTCACCAACCTTTGTCCCCAATTAAGGATGATAGAAAGCTTCTGCACCTTCCATACGTTTCAGCTAACAGATCAACTTAAAAAAACTTTTGGGATCACTGGTTGGAAGTTTATATGTTTCACGAGCAATCCAATTGTCCAAAATATACTACAGGTTCACGATCTGATCAATGTACTGAAAAGTTGAAAGATTCTTCTTATTCAATGACTCGGTGTTGACATAATCTTAGCGCGTTATACGAAATTTCATACTAAATGGGTCTTTTTGGAAGCTGTAGTTTAAATAATCTTGTGCGTGCATGGAGGGAGGCTTGTGCTATATAAAAGAATGAAGCATTAATATTATAGTGAGGAGAAAGAGATCGCAGTGGTTACCAAACCATCTCACAATTTTCCCACTAGACTTGATCGTTTTTTCGTGATTAAACATTACTCCTTACACAATAAAATATTCTTCTCTTATCTAATGGTGGGACACCGTAAGAAGTTGCACAGATAAAGCAATGTTGCATTGTTAAGTTGGAGATTGAAACTAAAGATCACAAGCAAGGTATCATCATCTTATCCCATTTTGGACCGTATTTTTACTACGTGGTCTCACTTAAATGAAATGGAATCATTTTCTTCATTGGGTCTCTAATTAACATTAGGTTGCATGTCAAATCAAGTGATATTTATAACAATCACCATCTTCAAGTTTTTTGATCTTGATCTTCACCTAATCTATAACTATCCATCTGTCCTTTTTTTAAATAAAAAAAATATTCTTTGATATACATCAGCCTTGCCCTTCCTGGTTTACCTCCAGATTTAGATTTCATTGGGTATGGACTATGGAGATGATAAAGACTTTGTCAGCTATCCCACAGTTGATAACATCCCTGGGGCACATGATAGTGTTCTGGTGGGGAAGCTTCTTAGAAAATCAGGACATCATGTGGCAATCTAGTTGTCCAAATGCTTCTTGTTTCGTTTGGAATATGCTAGGGATTGATTGGTCTAAAGTTTGTTGTTCCAAACTATACCCACCACTCCATGTGATCTCCCAACTTTATGCATGTGATGTTGTTGCATCCCTCCTCTCCACTCCATCTTATCCCCTCTTCTCTCTTTCTCTCTCCTGCAATCCCTCACCAATTGGAAGCATAATTTATAAGCCACTGGCTAAGGATCACAAGATATATATTTATATATATATATTCTAAGTCTTATACGACGTATTTGCAAATCGACTTTTCCACAATGTGTAGAAGCTGACTTACAAATAGTTGAAAAAGGAGAAAGTTAAATTGTTTTGTTTCCTACAATAAGATTACAAATGTAGGTGGTGATGCAATTGACATTGTCGATCGTCTAATAGTTGTAATTGGAATATTATTATATTAATAAAGGGCTTGTACATGAGCTTGGGTGTGGTAGCATGTGATTGGTGTCAGGACATTGAGATTGGTTGGTGCCTGCGTGATGTGTTCTCCATTCTGCAGTGGACTGCAAGTCTTAATGCTTCCTTTCAAAAAATAAAAATAAATTCTTAATGCCTTCCACTGTCAATTTCTCCCCCACTCCTTGCCTTGATAGTTGATACCCTTGAAGACTATAATTTACTTTCTTTCTTTTTTTTTTTAAATTGCTCTGCCCCCTTCTATACCTTCTACATTTGGTAGGCTGATGTACTCATCAGATTCTCTTTGGATTATTTTATCAATTAATAACAGGTTTTCCTTTTTAAATGTATTTGAAATCAATGGATGCTCACTCACGAACTACCCATGATGCTCCATCTATAGAAAAATATTTTATAACTTGCGTTGTGCTTCAATAGAATAAAACCTCTCCTTCACATTTATCTTCTATTAATTTACTGAAGGGTAATTGGTCACTTGAGGAAGCCAGAAAGGCCCACAGCTTCTATCCATCTATCTTCTTACGTTGTTGTCCTTGCACAATGATCTGGGTGGCGTTTTAAAGGAAGAGAAGATGGAGGTGTGAGTGTGAGTGTGAGTGTGAGCCCCATTAGATTCCTCTGCCAGATACCACAATATATTTTACCCACCAAGCCTGTGCCCAATCTCAAACAGTGCCCTCTCTCACAGGGCATCTATAAATGCGCTGTTTGCCATCCTGTTCTTCTCTAATAATTCTGACCAAGAATGTTAAAGAAACAATATATATATATATATATATATATATATATATATATTGAACTGGAACTCATCATCCTAGCACCCATTGATCTCTTGACACATTTGGAGATGAATGCCACATTGCTATTTGTTTACAAGGTAAAAAGGAGCAAGACTTAAGTGTGATGTTGCAATAGGAAGATTAACGCATGAACTTTCCCAATTATGTGAGTTTTCTTCGACGATTTCTTACATTAAGGGCTAATCAACAGCTAAAAGATGTCACATGGACAAACAAGTTGGAAGGTAGTTTTGGGGTTTCCTATTAATGCATGGTTAGGCACATGGCCTGGGAAGAAGAGAACAATGCACTTGAGACCCACAGACTTTTAAACATGTCATCCAAAACTACTTCATGATGGAATCTATCACCACATTTGGGATAGGAAATCCCACAGCAAATCTCATGCAGTGCTATCCCTCCTCCTAATTGATGATATCCTTTAAAGACAACCTTCAGAGTCACCTATCCTTCCTTTACCTTCTGTGAATTCCTTTTCGTGAACATTGGGTTCAACAGATGATGTTGGGGGTTCCTTTATTCCATTCATATATTTCTACACCTTTTTCAGGGCCTGAGATGGCTTTTTGGTGTTTAGTAATGGTGTGTTTTGGTAGCATATGAGTTGGAAGGAACCTAAGGGTGGAGCTGTAAGACTTCAAATGAGTTGGAAGGATAGCAATTAGTTTCTGTGACGTTCTCTTGGATAATTATGATCTGATCTTGCCTTTGGGGACTGCAACGATTTGGAGATTCGAGCCTGGATAAATAGGTTGGAGGATGTCAGCCAAGTTTCTACACGCATTTGCCGACGAAAACCCGGAGCTGCAGAAGCAAATTGGGTGCATGACTGGGATCTTCCAAATGTTCGACCGGCAACATCTCATCGCTGGGAGTGGGAGGCCCCTCAATGGACATAGCTATAGAGGCTTTCTACCTTCAGGTACCACCATCTTTGTCTACTCCAGCAGCAGGAAATGAAAGAATCCTTCTTCATAATGGTCATGGCCTTTTCTTCAATTCTTGTTCTATATAACCTGCTTTTCCAATTTCTACTTCTCTTTTTCTCAGAAAAAAATGTTCCGAGTCATTCTTGATATAGGCTCCCCTTTGTTTTGTTTTTGACTTTCTGCAATCTGTTCAGGCTAACGACTTCGATATTGCAGCCAAACAAACTGAAAGTTCTAGTTGTTATATTCATATAACAGAATCTGTTTCATGCCAAATTTTATGTCAATCGCCTGTGAATTTTGCTTTGTTTCTCATAACCCGTCTGAGCATAATTGTTCCCATCAGGACAGAGATCCCATCAATTTGAATGACGGACTTCTCCTTTTTCTTTTATATGTTCCTTTTTCCCAAACGATGGACTAAATTCACTTGCAAGTTGCAACCGAACAATGTAAGGAAACCTTCATCAGATATGCTCATTAATGATGAAGTCCTGCTTCTGATAAGCTCCTCTCATTTATGATATAAATAAATGAATAACTAATGATGCTAAAGAAGTGAAGTGAAGCTATTAAAAACTGTTATTAGTGACTGAAGTGCTGCCTTTCCTCAATGTGACTGATTATCTTTCATTTCCAGGGGAAGCAACATGAGTATTTATTTGTCTTCAAACTTGTCTATGTATCTGGATAAAGTTATAAAGTTATTTTCATTGCTTACACATAATCCCATGAATACAATTGGCCAATATTCTTTATATGTTCCCAAACTTAGCAAATTATTCTCCTACAGGCCATGCTCGGCTAAATGGTAGAAGTGCTGGAGCAGAGCATGTTGCATGTTCTCAGATTGTCCTTGTAAGAGCTCCATTAGTATTCCATGTAGTCATGTTACTCTTTTTTCCTTTTGTTTGTGGACTTTCAAAGACTTGCAACATTTAATCACGAATCTGTCTTCAGGAGAAAAACCTTAGCAACAGCTGGAATGAGAACCGAAGAGCTTCAGTTGAATCATCAAGAAATTCCTTTTCATCTTCATCCTGTTCGTCGTTTTCGTCCCTCGAGTGTAACAGGTCAACACAACAAGAGGCTCCCTCTGTCGACCGAATGTTATCTCCGGACAAGTCTACAAAGAAGTCACTGAAGTTGAAGAGTACTGAATTTGATACTGGGCCTATTCGTCCTGCACCTCGCACCAAGACACCCACTGTATCAGCTCAATCCGGTCGCCTGTCCCTTGATTTCCGAGATGTCGTGAAGGACTCTATCAACAGAGAAATTCGTGATTTATCAGTTAGAACTTCAACAAAAGAGGAAGTCAAGAATCATCAGATGAAACACAAGGACTCTTCAAGGTCCATGCAGATGCCCAAGTCAATAAATGGATCATCAATGAGGGGTGAGGAAGGAAATAGTAAGGTCCCCATGGATTTCAGTGAATCACTGCGAGTCTTGGCTAAGCTCAAAGAAGCTCCTTGGAGTTTCTCAGAAGCCAACCAGCAGCCAAGATTGTCGTATGACGCCAAAGAATTTCTCTCTCATCCGTCGCCAACGAATGCTCCTCGGTTCTCATATGATGGGAGAGAAATTTCACGTCCTTTTCTGAATTTTTCAGATAACTGCAAACCTTCATCCAAACTCAGAGAGCTTCCAAGATTGTCATTAGATAGCAGAGAGGATTCTCTTGGGACTCCCAACTTTGACTACAAGCCAAACTCAAGTTTGAAGGATGTAAACAGAAGTACCATGAATCAAAGAGCCGCTGCAGAGTCGATTATTCAGCAAGAACAGGGAAGCTACAACCGTCCACCTAGTGTTGTCGCAAAGCTCATGGGATTGGAAGCGCTTCCCAACTTGGACTTTGGAAGTCAGGAAGTGATGGAATCAGCACAAGACTCTGAAGCAAAGGGACAGAATAATAATGATATTAACCGTAAGGCATCAAAACTCATTGAAAACAGAAAACCAGATCAAACCTCATGCTCCTCGAAGAGCTCCCTCGCCCTCAGGGAACCGGTTACACGACCACAAAAGAATCCTGACCCGGTCATGAGATCCATGTCCAACTCTAGGCTCCCAATTGAGAAAGCTCCTTGGAAGCAGCAAGATAGGATCCACACTCCTCCAAAAGCAACACTCGGAAACCAGGACCCTCACATAAAACAGCAAACTGTATCAGTATATAGTGAGATAGAGAAAAGGCTGAAGGAGCTAGAGTTTCAGCAATCAGACAAGGACCTCAGGGCTCTTAAACATATACTGGACGCAATGCAAGCAAAGGGCCTACTAGAAACCAAGAAAAATGAAGGCTACTCTTCAGAAATATCAGGTAGTAAAAGCTCCAGCAGAAAAATTGCAGCTGATGAGAATTCGAGATCAAATAACGACATGAACAACAAGCAGATTTCTTTTCCAGTCCACACTGTAATGAAAGAGAGCAATGCAGCAGGAGCTCTCAAATCTCCTATTGTGATCATGAGGCCTGCAAAGTCCATCGACTCATCAGGTGTTTCTGCTTCTTCAATCATTCCATTAGAAGGCTTACCAGGTCTCTCGCAGTTGCAAACGAGTGTTCCCACGGATCAAAAGAGAGCTTCTATCAACAGCACTATGGTGAAAGACCAAACTCGTAAGGGCAGCCCAAGAGTGCCTGCTTCTCGACTGCTGCCCGTCACTGAAGAGAAATCCAATAAAAGGAGAGAAGAAAATGGTCGTCAGAAATCCCGTTCACAGGCTGTAGAAAGGTCACCCAGGTCTCAGCAGTTACTAAGAGAAAACAGTGGAGGTTTAGTACATAATCCAAAATCGACCAGCCCAAGATTACAGCAAAGAAAACATGATGTAGACAGGAGATCCAGGCCACCTATTCCTCATTCCGAGTCAAATAAGACCCAAAGACAGTCTGCTAACAGGAATCATTCAGATTCATCTTCTCCGAGAAGAAAGATCAATCGAAAACCAGCTCAAGCACAACATACTGATGATCAATCAAGCGATGTAAGTGGTGGAACGAGGAGCATGAGCTACCAGGGCGATGAGATGTCTTTGAGGTCTGATAGCAATATTAGCTTGGCATCACAGGAGGATATGGATATGGAAGTCACGAGTGCTGATACGTCAGCAGAAATGAACATTTCTTTCTTTCAGCAAGGCAGCCAGAGTCCACCAGGATCTGAAAGGAATGTTAAAGCAGCTCCAATGTTGAAAAAAAAGGTACAAGGATTACCCTTGGACTCCACATATTCCACTGAATTTCACTATATGCTGCATCTCTAGAAAGGAAAAAGAAAAAAGAAAAAAAAAGGAAATACATATCTAACCATTAGTGAGAGGCCTAAGAGTAGACCATAGTCACCATACATCTTACCTAAATCACTGATACTAGTTTTTTCATTCAAAGCATTAGGTTTTTATATATGTGAATAGGATGGAATAAGAGAGTCTCAGCCACAAAGAGGCAAGTAGCACACCGTTATTTTAAGGGCGTCTATCTGCTTTATACTACACAAGACTACTTGAAAGTTGATACTGGAACAAATGAGTACATAAGAGCCTCTTTGATTTATTTCTCTTTTGGATGCGTAAAGGAAAAAAAAAAGTTTTTTAATGGAATTCAACAGTGTTTTCTTTATCAGATTATTGCTAACAAAATAATGATGTGTCTCATGGTTGACTTTTTCAGGAATCATCACACTATTTGAATGAGGATCTGTCAGCTAAGGAGCTTGCAACTGTTGTTCCAGAACAGCCAAGCCCAATCTCTGTCTTAGATGCTTCATTTTCCCAGGATGACTTGCGCCGTCCCATGAGCAAGACTTCAAGTGCATTCAGAGGTCGGAACATGTTTTTTTTTTTAACCTTTCTGTTTATGTTCAGTTAATCATACATAAAAGATGCAAATTTCATAAAAGAACCACTAAGAGCCTCCTTTTATATTAAATTTGCAGATAATGAGTACCAAAATTCAGAGTACTGCTGGAAACCAGAAGATTTGCCTGATAATGCACCAAGAAGGTTGAGTACTGAATTCAATCACAAGAAGTTTGAAAACATTGAGAACCTAGTTCAGAAGCTCAGGCAACTCAGTTTGACTAATGAGGAGGTTCCAGCCACCGATCACATTGCCTCATTGTGCAAAACACAGGGATCAGTGCAAAACACAGACCAGCGATACGTCTCTGAGATACTCCTAGCTTCTGGCCTTCTGGTGAAAGACCTAAGTTCTGGAGAAACAGGTTCAATGCCAATTCAGCTCCATCCTTCGGGCTACCCAATTAATCCTGATCTATTCCTTGTCTTGGAGCAAAGGAAATCAGGCTGGCTTGCTAAACCTGCAAATATGCATCATAACATAAATCGGTCAAAGTCTGATCCGAATAAGTTGCATCGCAAGCTCATATTTGACATGGTGAATGAGCTTCTGACTCAAAAGATGGAGCTAACAAGCCTAAGCTTTCTCCCTGGCCAATCGTGTCGAGCTAAGAATCTCGCTCAAAAGTTTCCTAGTGGCCTCCACCTACTAAAAGAATTGTGTTCAGAGATCGAACAGCTAAAAAATGAGAAAGGCAGCTGCGACGATGATCATAACATGTTATCAGGTCAGGTTGTCCTGAGGAAATCAGAAGGCTGGACAAACTTTGGTAGGGAGATTCCGCCGGTAGTATTAGATATTGAGAGGTCAATTTTCAAGGATCTGATTGATGAGGTTATTACTGGTGAGGCGGTGTCTGGTTTGCAAGCAAAGGCAAGCAGACAAAGAAGGAAGCTTTTCCACTAAGAGCCGTGGATCTTATAATCTTGCTTTATTTAGATAAAGGAGAGCACAGAATAATAATAAAAATACTCTGTAAAGATTGCTTGTTTTAAGATAATAAAGATTTTGTGGCAACCAATTGAATCAGCATATTATGATGCAAACTGCCAAATCAACTCCTATGTTCTCATGAATACAACAAATTCGTAATATGCATCCTGTACTGAACGATGCAAGGCCCCCCATTTCTTCTTTTTTCTTTATATGAAATACCATAAGTCTACCAACCCCTCAATGTCTTCCAACAAGATTCTTCCAGCAAACACTAATTGCATTTGAAATGGGAGAAAAGAAAAGACGCCACCTTGAGCAAGAATTTGACTACTCCATGGACCTCGAAGAAGGTGCTCTACCTATAGTGGGATTGAGCCCGAGCAGGAATTGAAAAGCAAGGGCTTGTAACGGAATGTGATAAAGAAGAAGATGAGAATCGAGGGTTTAGACTTTTAATTTTCCGGTGGGTTACCGAATGGCGGGACTCCAAAACCCTCGAGGACATCGCGGTTTTTGCAAATCACCTCCTATATTAGCATTATTTTATAATGACTCCCTTCTTTGACATATTTACTGATCGACTCTTCTCTTGCTCTATATTTGCAACAAACTACCTTCTCTTAGATGGAATTAGTTATAAGACTAAGGTATAGGCGCTGATATGCAAAAAAAAACAACTTACCTCCTTAATTCGGGCCTTTGGCTGCCCAATCTAGGCCCGTCATATGGCTGAGCTAAATCGGATCCGGGCTGGATCCTAAAGGTTCAAATCCAATTCCATTAACGGGTGACCCAACCCATTCGCAACCCGTAATACACAACCAATTTATAAAAGCACGAAGGACAAGCTCATGCAATCACCTTCCTCTCGCAAAACCCTAACCCTAGCGAGGAGCGCCGCAGAAAATGGTGTCCGGCTCGGGGATCTGCGCTCGTCGGGTGGTGGTGGACGCGCGCCACCATATGCTCGGCCGGCTGGCCTCGATCGTGGCGAAGGAGCTCCTCAACGGTCAACGCGTGGTGGTTGTGCGATGCGAGGAGCTCTGCCTCTCCGGTGGCCTCGTGAGGCAGAAGATGAAGTATTTGAGATTCCTCCGCAAGCGCATGAACACCAAGCCGTCACATGGCCCAATCCACTTCCGAGCTCCCGCCAAGATCCTTTGGCGCACCATCAGAGGGTATAGGACCATCCACCTTCATCTCGATCTTGAAACTTTTCTTGGATCTCCTCGTGACACCTGATTGCTTTGTTTAGGATGATCCCCCACAAGACGAAGCGTGGAGCGGCGGCTCTGGCGAGGCTCAAGGCCTACGAAGGAGTTCCGCCTCCGTACGATAAGATGAAGCGGATGGTCATCCCTGACGCCCTCAAGTAATCACTACTTTTTCCGATTTTTTTTTCCAGAAAAGCTTAGTATCCGGTGGAAAAATTATGTTTTTTATTTTTGACGTTTCATCAAGGAAAGTTTTGATTTTTTGGTTTTTTTTTTTGGAATTTGTTTCCCAGGGTGTTGAGGCTTCAGCCGGGACACAAGTATTGCTTATTGGGTAGGCTTTCCAAGGAAGTTGGATGGAGCCACTATGATACCATCAAGGTGAAGTCATGGTTCCTTTCCTATTTTTATGGATAACTTAGTCAGCTACTGAGATTTCTGTGTGCTTAATGTATTATTGCTGCTTAAATTGTAGTGAAGCTTAGTTGTCTGACTTGGCAGGATTGACACCTATTTAAATGTAGCTACTTGTTATCACCATTTGTTATTCAGATATTGCATTATTTTTCCCTTTTTACAGGGGGAAGTGTTTCATAGTAATATAAACCTTTGTAACGATCTCTTAACATACCTAGCTTCTCCTTGACCCTTTTGTCTCTCATTCACCATCAACTATACTCCAATGATGGCATTTCAGTCAAGGGCTGAAATTGGAACCATGACAATGAATTAGATTAAAAGAATCTGCAGTCATGTTACATATGGCTTGTTGATATAGAATGAAGAGGATTTTGAAGTTCACAATATGTTTTTGATTTCTAAAAAATTTTAACCAGCAGAGATTTATTTGAACGATCTTGAAAGTTTATTTTATATGAAACAATTAGCTAAGACATTGAATTGTCCTGGCTAAAACAATCCGTTGATGTTGAGTTTTTTGTTTATCTTGTCATGCAATTTTCTAAGTAAATATGAATCTTTAGCTGAGTCCTTTACTGTGAATATCTTTGATAGGAATTGGAGGAGAAGAGAAAGCAGAAGGCCCAAGTTGCATACGAACGGAGGAAGCAGCTGACGAAGCTTCGTCTCAAGGCAGAGAAGGTTGCTGACGAAAAGCTCGGGTCTCATCTAGATGTTCTGGCACCATTGAAATACTGATAGGGCTACTCTCTTTTTGTGAAACGTTTTTGAAAGAGAATTTTCTATTATTATTGCTTAATAACTTGATCTGAAGCTGCCTGCAGCGTTAATCAGTACATTGTGATGATTGCTTTAAAGTCCCTTTAATTACTTCCGTGAAATTCAAATTTCTGGTCTGTGAAATGTTGCTTTTACCCTATGATATCCAAAAATTTCTTTATGTTGCCAGTGTCATTAATGATTCTCTCATAACGATTTTAATTCATTCTTTTAAGCTGCTTCGAATGATAGCTCAGTGCATATTAGCTCCAGCTGGTGTATACGTGAGCATCTGTAGATTTTATAATGAGTTTGGTATGGATTCTTCTACTGGCTAGTGAACAAATAAAAAATAGCAAGTAATAGCAGGGTAATTGGCACAACGATTAGTCATGCTGTTTGAATAAAGAAATAGCAGCACATACGAGACTAAGCCACACTATACAACTATTCTCACAATTTCTTTTTATGTCATTTGGTGCGACGATATTTGTGAATGGGTATTGGCAGAATGAATATTCATGTGTAACAAAATGCCCCATGGGAAATGAAAGAAATAAAATTAGTTAAGATTTCACTAATTACCAATAAGTGTACAAGTGATGTGACCTTGGAAATTCTTTAGTACTCAAAATGAAGACACGCATGACGCATTCATATTCAAGATGCCGAAGCTGTTTACAAAGAGTCCTAATTTTATCTCCGGGTATGCGCCAGTGCCGAAGAAAATTGCTCAATTTGTGATTTCGTCAAAGAAGGCCTTATCGAATTTAATACGACCTGGAAATGACGACGATGCACAGCACAAGATGATATATCTTCCCTAATAGCCGCCAATCCAGCCTCACGGCAGAGACCTTTAAGATCCGACCCAGTAAAGAGTTCAGTGCATTCTGCTATCCACATAAGATCAACGTCTTCCCCTAGCGTCATTTTCTGTGTATGTATCTTGAGGACCTCATAACGACCCTCTAGATCTGGTGGTGGCACATACAACACCTGGTATAATAAAATTATAAATATCAAGCCTCGTATAGATGCAAGTATATGCATACAGCCACAAGATACAGACTAGGAAACCAGAGCAACGAGGGTTAAAATGTGTGGTCATTAAGATGACAACCTTAAGATGTATGCAAATTTATACCTGTTCTCCGAGACCATGACCACTTGCCCACTTGGGTGAGGCAAACTTACCTTCCTTCACACTAGGTTATGCCTCTACTCCAAAGAAATGAAAGTAAAGACAAAATGATGAATCAAATATAAGTAACTAATTGTCCTAAGATGACATTTTAGATGCTGCAACACTTATTCAACAAAGTTTCAGAGGATCAAAGATCTATTTAAAAAATGATACGGATGAGTAAACAATTGAGATTCCAAGGTGTGCTCAGGGTGAATAATTTAAAGGAGGTTCAAAAACACATGCATATGCAGATAAGCATGATCTATAATACTGCATGCTGACATCAAATGAAATGTAAGAGAAAAGTTCTATATAGTTGCACAGAAAAGCATTTTTTTGACAAAACAAATTGGTTGTCAGCAATGGTTGATAGATACAGATAATCACATACCAAGTCAAAGCGGCCTGGACGCATAAGAGCTGCATCAATGGCGTGGGGTAAATTTGTAGCAGCCAATACAATAATTCCCTGAACATGAGGAAAATTTTATTTAGATAAGAAGCTAGGGAAACAAGAATTAAAGTTAAAGGTCTTCAGCTAAGCATCGTGTAAGGATGCACCGTAGCTAGCTCTAGTCCATCCATTTCTGTCAGCAAAGTAGACAATAGTCTTTCTCCAACTGTATCATTCTCACCAGAATTCCCACTATGACCACTACAGAGATATTGCAAGCAGGTTTCAACTCAGTAGATATATATAAGTCGATAGTAACATTATGACAACACAATTGATTACAGCAAAAAAGGACAAATTGAAATTGAACTTCTGATTAATCCATGTAGAACAGAAAAAGCAACTGAACTTGATTTGCACGTGTTTGTTCCATGATTAACTTCTGGACGTTGGGGACACCAGACAATTATGCATACTCAGTTCAAGGAGGAAGAAAACTCAAGTTATTTTGTAAAACAAGCCAAGTGTAAGAATTAACTAACACAAGAAAAAAGACTCAGGAAGGTTAAATTGAGTATACTGTGGCCTAAAAATCACTCAAGACAAATAACAAACAGTCCTGCGACCATTGATTAAGGGCATGCTTTAATGAATACAGTGCTACCAAACCATGTCCAAGAATCAGCAACTGAGATGAGAAGCTGTCTTGCCAATTCTGTAGTACGCTAAAATGAGTAGCTTGCATAGACCAGTAGACAGCATAAAATGTCAGGTTTACCGTTTCGGACACATTGCTTCAAATTCATCAAAAAATATAATGCTTGGGGCAGCTAGACGAGCATTCTGAAATGTTCTCCGTAACATGGCTTCTCCTTCTCCAACATACATTGAGTATATATCTGGACAACTGCCGAATGTTTTGAAATATCAGAACATGGTAAGTTCAGAAACTAATAATACTAACAAAAATCACAATGATAGTTACTGTGGGTTTACTAAAAGATAATAGAGGTCTAATCATTGTACAAATTACAAAATGAAAGAACTTAAACACCACTATACATTAGAAAAAAAAGGCTAGAACATGGAGATAGTTCATGGTCACTAGAAATTTCATAGAACAATGCATATTAAAGTTCAATTTTCATTTGTTGAATACGAGTCAACTAGTCAACAAGAATATTGTAAATCACATTATTGCACACTACTTACAGACATATGTCTTGTCTTTAATGAGAAAAGGAGTAATAAAACTAATACAATTCTAACAAGAGAAAAAATAACAGCTAGAAACTCACATATATACTGATTAAATAGAAAATATAGTCCTACTACTTGATAACTTAATTAATCTCCAATAAACTAAAGTTGGAAGGTAGACAAAGAAATTTATTTTTTTCCACAAGAAGACAGCCTGCAAATGGATTTAAAAAGAAAATCAGAAAGCACAACTGTAGTCCAGGAACAACCCCAATGAAAAGTAAGAAGCTTGGGCAGCATGAGCTGCAGCCTTAGCAAGAGTAGTTTTCGAGCATCCTGGTGGGCCATGCAGAAGAATGCCACGAACTGGTGATATTTTCAGTCTATCAAATGCAGCAGCATGCTTAATGGGCCACTCAACAGCCTGTCTGAGCTTTTCCTGTTGCAGCGATAACAACATTACAAAAAAGATACTGACAAAATGTAGTGTTCACTTCGAACCATAACTATTCTCACCTTCAAATCTTTTAATCCTCCAATCTCATCCCATGATACATTTGGAACTTCTTTATTTACACCTTTTGTGATACTTGGACGAACCACAGATCTGGCAGATTCCCAATCTTCCACTAACAATGTTGTATCATGACCATTCCCTGAAGAGTTCGACAATCTGCGACGTGCTAATAGTTCAGCATGCCTACATAATGCTTGTAAATCAGCACCAACATAACCATTGCAGGAAGCAGCAATAGCTTGTAGATCCACATTTTGATCCAAATTCAGATGCTTTGAATGGAGCTAAACAAAATTAAGATACTATGATTAGAGTACTACAGAGAAGAAGAAAGCTTGCAAATAAAATAAATCGCTTCAAGAAACTAAGCCACAAGCATATGAAATATTCAGGCTCTACTCTTTGTTTGACTTCCATTAAATAAAGTTATTGGGCCAAAATCTGTCTAATTTAAGGAGAGTGGGGATTATTGACATCCTAGATAAAATTATCAATAACAATTTAAGAGAATGGAATCACACCTGGATAATTTGCAGACGTTCCTCTGCTGTAGGAACTGTAACTTCAATCTCCGAATCAAAGCGCCCATATCTACGTAGTGCTGGATCAATCCCATCCACCCTAATAAGTTTGATAAGAGACAGTTCCCTCGTCAAATACAGAAGGGAGGAAATATTTATCTAGCACAAAAGATGCCACAAGGATGAAATCTCCAGAAAACTGAAAGATATGATAAACATAAAGATAAATTTCTCAGATCACATTCTTGGTGGAATTCTGACCTGTTAGTTGCTGCAACAACAACAACATGAGGACGAGATTTTGATGACGTCTTGTTTCCATCCATCAATGTCAGAAGTTGACCAACAATACGAGACTCTTGTTCTCTCCTGGGTGAAATCATTGTTTCAAGTACAGGAAAATATTCAAATGCAAATCAAATACAAATCAGATGTGACATGCAATGAAGCATAAACAAGTACAAAAAAATGTACCTATTGTTACGGCGAGGGCATATGGCATCAATTTCATCTATAAAAATGACAGAGGGCTTCCCTGATGATGCATGAGAATATGCTTCAGAAAATGCTTCCCGTAAAAACTTCTCGCTTTCACCAGCATGTGCTCTATGAACAGAAGACGAACTGTAACAAAAGCACATGCAGTTAAGCATTATGACAAACAGAAAGCTATAAATTAACAAAATCATCACTAGCATCATCCTCAGTCCAACACAGCAGGGTCACCATAAAGTTTGGATTCAATACGTGATCTTTGTTAGATGTGCATCACTCTCTCTAACGACAGCTTGGACCAGGCTTGTCTGAGAAATGAAGACATGAAAATATTGGATAGCATACAGGTAAATTTACACCAATAAAAAGGAGAATCTTGAAACTTTTCTATATGTACCATCAAAATCATGTTGTTTGAAAATGGAATGCGAACAAATTGACAGAACTAATCTCAAAGTCAACTACCATGCCTTCTCCAATAGCATGAGGTCAGCTTGATTACAGCTCTAAAAGAAGAAGGTTCCAATAAAAAAATTGACAGATGAAAATCCTGGGACCCTGTTATACCTTCAACCAGTTGACATGTGTATAATTGGCTTCATTCCAGGAGAATCCACTATAATGTATTAATGTAGGCTTCTAGACAAAAAGTAGGCTATAATCTAACTCAAATGGTATGCACCGAAAAAGGAAGAAGAAAATTATAAATCTAAAGGGGCCTGTTAGATAGCCATATACATATCAACTAAACTCGTAAATTACCCACTAGGTAAATTTGGAAGCAATGTTATCAAGCTTTACTCATGTGGCAGCACCAACTTCACTGGAGGACTGTAAAAATTCCTGGGTTTCAAATTCTAACAGGACGTCAGTAGGATGAGATGCATATGATTAATCAGAAGATTACAGTGAAAAACAATATATAATTGATTGTTTATGCATGACTCAAGAAAGAGAAATCCATTAATTAATTACCTCTTCCACAATCAAGTTAATATTAAGCAAAATATCCCACTTCACACATCTATAACAGAAAAACCTGATTTCACTAACCGATTACGTCAACCTATTTATGTAGAATTAAACAAAAAATAATAATTTTGAATGAAAAATCGATACCTTTCCGGTTCCCGGAGGACCATAAAGAAGCAATCCCCTGGGCCACTGCAGTCGAACACCAAAAGTTCATTGAAGACCAAACAAAACTTTTTGAACAAATCAAAAGAGCAGAAACCAAAGATTAGAATCGAGGAAAATGCGAACCTTAAGCCCTAGCTTTCGGGATTCATTGGAATATAGGAAAGGATATACGATGAGCTCACGAAGAGCTTCGAGGGCTCTGCTATTGCCGGCAATGGCGTATTCCGCGCGCCAACCTTCGCTGTTGCTTACCATCTTAATCAAGAAACAAAAACCCTAGTAGGGTTCTATCCCCCCAACTGGAAGAACTATTGAGTAATGAGTACTGAGGGAGGACGGGAAGCAGCGGAGACTATTTTGAATTGTAAATAGTAAAATTTAAGATGGTTTTTTAGCAATGTACAGAAATGTATGTGGTTATTTGCAAAAAGGACCCAAAAGTTACATAAAAGAAAACGGGGGTCGGGTCGGGTCTTGGCTAGGCGAGCCTGGAGCCCGTGGGCTCTGAGTACCCGTTCGTTATTCGGCACAAAAGAATAATTCTCTACTAATCGGTACCGAACTCTCCTCAATAGGCCGCGAGCTGAAGCCAAGCCAAAGCTCCCCCCTCACCCTCGCCGACGCCGTCGAGAAGAAGAAATGTGCGGGATCGCTCTAATCGTATCGAGAGTTCGATTACTCGGATTCGAACCCTACTCAGAATCGCGCGGAAACCGAAGTTTACCTCCGAACTCTAAAGAGGTGCGAAATATAAATCCTTTTTCTTTCTTTGAAGTCGAGTAGCTTCTCTATGATTTCTTTGTTCAAGTAAGTAAGTGAGCTTTTTTCCTTTTTTTCTAAGAAGAACTTGGAAATATTGTCTCCGCTAGTAGTAAGTTGTGTTTGATTTGAAGTTTAATTAGCATTCGAGTCGTTATGAAGCAAGTAGGCAATTTTGATGTCTTAATTGATTGAAATACTGCTAATATTTGACTTGGGTTGTGTAGGCGAATGAACCAGTTTTCCCAATACGTGAGCTTAAAGCTTCTCTACTCAGAAGAGGTCCTGATAATCTTGGTTGCAGAAAGGTCCTTCTTGGTTCAGAATGTGAAACCTTTGTTGCAAACGAAGGTAATAACTTTTTTTCGTCCCAATAATGTTGCTGTTAATTAGTGAGTAATGTACTATATGTTGCAATTGATATCCAGATTAAGAGTCAATATCTACCTGACAATATAGGTGATGAAGGAATGGATAACAGAGATCCGTTATTAAGGATACAAGCTGTTGAGATTCAAGATGTCAGTGATATGAGAACAAAATATGTTGCTGAAATGTGTTTCCTTGGTGCAACATTACAGCTTAGGGGAGGAGTTCCTATATCTCAGCCATTTGTGGCTGATTCTCAGAATATTCTTGTGTATAATGGTATTATCTTTTATCCAGTACCGCTAATGTGGTTCCACTTGATTGTAAATCATGGACCAATTTATTTTTTGTATGTTCATAATATGTTCTTGCAGTTTACTTTGCCTTTCTTACTATTTTTTTTCTCTTTTTGTTCACAGAATCAATAAGCGACATAAGATTTCATGTACACATTTTATGGACTGTTACTTTGAAGTGCAACTCATGTGAAAATTAACATGTGGTTAATTATTAGTTATATCCTGCCAAGACATTTCGTTTTCAAGTCAAATTTCATCACCTTGATCTTACAATGTTTTTGGTATATATGCTGCCACCACCTGCTTCTTAAATACTTCTGAACAAGGAAAGAATCATTGCACACTTATGATTATCAAGAAGGGACAGCATAGAATGCACAGTATATCATAACTAAAGTTTATTTGGTATTCAAGTCAGTTGTTTTTATGAAACTCTCCGTTGATTGGCATTTTATTTCATCATTTTATTGTTTGACTCGAATTTTTTTTCTAAAGGAAATCGTTTTTGACTTGATTGAATTATATGGTTTCATGTATTAAAATTTCTGGCTCAGGTAGTACTTTCATAAAAATTCTGACAATGATATTGACATCTTTGTATTCTACAGTAATTGTTGTTTCCTTGTTTGGCTAGTTTCGCACCATAATTTGCATGTTAGATATGTTTGATTTTTTTTTTTTTTGAAAAACTTAAACCTGAACACATCTGAATGTGAAAATTGTCTCTAAAGGTGAGGTATTTGGGGGAGTTCATGTTGAATGTGATAAAAATGATGCCGAGTCTCTTCTTTATGCATTGGAGAGATGTTGTTCCTGTGATTTCAGTCGACTTGATAAAGCTTGCTCTTGTAATGAAAATGGAAGGAAATCAGTTCCTGAGGTTCTCTCTTTAATTAAAGGCCCATGGGCCTTGATATACTGGCAGGTAATTCGAATGGTTACAGCACCTCTTGTTAACTTCATTGAAAGTTTGAAACCATAAATTGGAGTTTCTTAAATCTCTCTCCCACTATGCTCTTCTCCTAATTTTCCAACATTTCACTATCAGGAAAAGTCAAAAACAATATGGTTTGGTCGAGATGCGCTTGGAAGACGAAGCCTCCTAGTTCACTGGCCAACATCTGATGATTCACTATTTGTTCTATCGTCAGTATCACCAACTTCATTGGTCAGGAAGGATTGTGGTAAAATCAATTAGATTGCAATGACTGCTTTTATGCTCGCATGTTCTTAGACCTTTTGTCCATCTAAATGACTTGATCAATTGCTCAGATTAATTCATGCAGGTTTCAACTCATCATTTAATGGTTTCGGAGGTGGGGAAGATCCTGAACTTTTGGAGATAACATCCAATTTTTGCTACTGGGAGGAGCTTCCTTGTGGAATATACAGTGTTCACTTGAAAGGCCTCAAGACCAATGAATTCTCTGTGAAGGAAGAATTCTTTGGTGAAGTTAGGAAACATGAATGGAAGAACCCTCTACTGAATAAATTGATTAAATGGGAGAGGACTCTTCTGGTTCCTCAGGTTGTGAAAAGTTATTCTCATGATGAACCACTTGAACCAGAGGGATTTCTCTTAACCTTAAGTGACACGGACAGACTGCATTACAGTGCAGCTGATAACCATTCAGATACTTATAGCTCTTTAACCAATACTGTTGTACAATCAGGTAAAAGTTGTAACTAAGCATTCCAGGTTACAAAGATGGCCTTTCTGTCATCTGTAGAAGCTTTTCCTCTTTTTTCCCCTTTAATTGGAAGAATTCCAAAATCTAGTTCTTCTCTTATGCAGGGTATGATCAGCCAAAATATAAGGTACTTATTGCAATAAGAGAGTCTGTAATGCGACGAACTCAGGTATGATGCCGTAATGCACCATATTGTTTTTCTTTTAAGTGATTGTTATCATAAATATGACCTTGTATGAGCATTTTTAGTGCCTCTTTCTTATCCTATTAGTAGAGTCAATTTTCTGATACAAGCACTTATAATAAAATATTCACAGACAAATCTGTGGGGAGTCAGAGAAGAAGCATTAGCCCCTATAGCGATTCTCTTTTCTGGTGGGTTGGATTCTATGATACTTGCAGCATTATTAGACCAATGTCTGAACCCCAAATGTAAGTTTCTAATTTTCGTTTGCGTAATAGATATGCATGTTTATATCCATGTAATGCACTAATTAAAATGGGTTTCAGCAGATATATAACTGAGAAATCATTACCTTAGACAGAATGTTTGTTGCAACCAAATCATACAACTGTGTCTGTTGCTTATGCAGTACTTTGTTCAATAGGGATTGATGAACACGGATACATAGGGACATATTTTCTATTCATCAAGTCCTGTTATTCCCTTTCTCTATTCATTATAAGTTTCATAAATTTTAAAAAGGAAAATGTTGAATTCCTTTTTGTACTGCCTCTTGTCAAGCTAGGAAGTTCAATTGGAGCTGATAAATATTTTCTTGCAGGCACGATAGATTTGCTAAATGTAAGTTTTGATGGCCAGCATGCTCCAGATAGAGTTTCTGCAAGAGCAGGAGTAAAGGAACTTCAAAGAATTTCTCCGCAGAGAAGGTAATAAGGCATTTTTATTAAATAGACTAGTTGATTATTCTATATTATCATAGGACTTGTCTTGAGAAGCAGAGCCCCAGCTTTGATGCTTTATTGCTAACAATACACAATTCCTTATCTGTTATAATACTATCCTGAGAATTGACTAGTGCTCATTCATTGACAAAAATTGACATTCTCTGTGCACTCCTACATTCCTACCTATTGCCTTGTTGCATTTCTTGCTTTTCTTTCCCCAAATTTGACTAGTTTTACAGTGTTTCGTTGGTTTATCTCAAGAATGGGAACGTTCGGTGTTCAATTTTAAAAAAGAAAGATGTTAGTAGAAGGATAATGTAGGACAGACTGAAAGGATTGGCTTAGCAGGACACCTTCTGACATGATTAGCAGCCAGTTTTTTCTTGAATGAAAAAGAAAATATTAGGCTTAACAGATATTGATTGCTTCAATCGCCATAATATATCTCTTGTTTTGCCTGTTGCACTTTGATGTGATCCTTATGCTGCATATATTTGCTTTGCCACCTACTATAATACTTGTCTTCAGCTATTTCTTTTCTATTTTAATTGTTAAGTTTCTCTAGATTGCAGGTGGCGACTTGTAGAAATTGATGCTTCTTTGTCCAACTTGGAATGGGAAATTGATCATGTAATGACACTATTACATCCTGCAAAGACCTACATGGTACATGCTATCTTTTTTCTGCTTATAAGAGCTGTAGGTTGTTAGGCTACAATCACTTTTATAAATTAACTCATGATATACCAAAAAGTTAACATCCAATTGCTCCTGAGAAAATGTAAAGAAGAGAAACAATAATCAGAAACTAGAAACAGCTTTTAGGTTGACTATTAAGTCAGGAGGCTCACTGCTGCTGACATAAAGTTACTAAATCTCCCTGAGTGAGGATATTGGGAGATATAACCACTCAAATTTAACCCAAGAGCTCTCAAGCAGTCTCTTCGAAGGTCACACCATTGGAAGGCTTAGAACCTTTCCGGTCATAGAACAATTGAACTATAATTGTAGGAAAGGAAAGAATGTCCATGTCTTTGTTGTTACACTGATCTGAGTACTTCAACCCAGAAGAACTATATCTTAAGATCTTTGGTAAGTCCAAATTTCGACAAATTATCTTAGCTCATTAAGCATTTTCTCCAAAATAAATGGAACTGACTTGAATCCAATTGACTAGGGAATAGGAAAGATGCTGAAACATTTCCAATGCTGGAAGCAAAAGGCACACCTAATATCATAATACATCTAGAATTTAGTTGTCATTCTTGATGTTTGACTTTCTACTTTGCAAAACAAAAAGATTATCAAAGACTTTAATCAAAGAAAATGCATTACAAAATTGTACTTTTGTTTTTTCAAATGTTTGCATCACTTTATGCATTACTAATTTACTACCCTGCTATTGTCTATTTTCTTGGTCCAAGTCTAATCTCTTTTTCCTGCACCGATGTATCATTTCAAGTCAAAATATTTTTTCATTGCTGGAAAATTTTCTCCTAGCATGCTCAATCATTGATCTGGTTAACTATGGATATTTCTGGTCTGGTACATTTTATTTTTTTTGGTGGTACATAGTTGTTGAGTTTGCATCATCATTGCCTGTTTTCTCCTTATACTTTCTGGATTAGTACTATTAACTTTATAGGACCATCTTGTATTTTGTCACAGGATCTGAATATTGGTATAGCATTGTGGCTGGCTGCTAAAGGAGATGGTTGGGTGGATGATGAGATCTGCCATCTGCAAGAAGGCTGTCATTGTTATAGATATAAATCAATGTCAAAGATTCTCTTAATTGGTTCTGGTGCTGATGAGCAGTGTGCTGGTTATGGTAGGCACAGGACAAAATATAGGCTGGGAGGGTATGCTAAATATATGAATTTATTTTTCTTGTCTTGTTACAATTATGAGAATGCTCCTTTCTGTACCACTCTCATATTGCAAGGATGAGTATCTCTTCTTTTTCTTCTAATCTCCAATCCTAGCATCTTGACTTGTTCCGAAACAGCTGACTAAAGGGGACAATGTGTTTTTGTTGCCCATTGACTCAACTTATAATGACTTAACTACTTCTTTGAGAATTCAGATGATCTTTTATTCATTTTGTGGTCTTGTCAACTGTAATACCTAGATTTAGATGCATTTTCTCATGCTGCCTTGACATCTAACATGAATACCTACTTTCCTAGGTACTAGGTAGAGTTGCTTTGTCTGAACTTGGCAACTATTGTTGTCTGTAGTAAATTGTCTTTCTAATGACATCACTGCTATTAATATTAATAGTATCTGTAAGATGTTGGAGGCTGGCAGTAATGGATATTAACTTTTATTGACCTTTGTTTCTGTCAGTTGTATTGCACTTCATGATGAAATGCGATTGGATATGCAAAGGATCTGGAAAAGAAATATGGGTAGAGATGACAGATGCATTTCTGATCATGGGAAGGAGGTACTGTTGAAAGATCAACCCTCAAACTTCTTTACACTATTAATATATCTGTATGTTATTCCTCTCATTATGTAGGCTCGATTTCCATTCCTTGATGAGGATGTCATACGGACTTTATTGGAAGTTCCTCTATGGGAGATTGCTAATCTTGATGAACCTGTTGGAAGGGGTGATAAGAAGATTCTGAGAGAGGTTTGTACTCAATCAAGATAGTTGCAGAGAGGATATTTCTTACTTTAGTTTTTTCCTTTGTGAATCTAATTCATCTTCCCATTTGAGCTTGCGCATGGCCAGATGAGCTTGTTATATTTATGCTGATTTAAATTCTTTCACCTGTTAAAGGTTGCGAAATTGCTGGGTTTACATGAAGCTGCTCTTCTACCAAAGAGGGCAATCCAGGTATCATTTTTACTGCTGCTACTTGAAGATAACAAAATCTTATCTGTTTATAATCCTTTTCTGTTGAAATTGAACAAAAATGGAATGTGTAAATTCTTAACTAACTTTAGAGAGAGAGAAAAAGATTATGCCAGATCAGACATTAAAAAAAATTTATAAAAAATAGAATATAAGAAAAGCAAGGAAGGAGAACTGGATTTCTTCCTGAAGTAAATATTTCCTATGACACTGGTGTCTACAGAGATATTTGCTCCATTTAGGTATCTTTATATATATATATTACAGGAGATTCCAATTCACATGGGTTTGACTAGTGCAATTTAGACTGGGGAGGAGTGCTGCTTTTCGGGGGCTGAGAGTTAGGTTTTCTTTTGGCTTACATTGACATAGGACAGATAATTCCAGTAACCTTATCAGCTAATTGAGACACTGTTTTTGGAGCTGCTAAACTGTGTTGCTTGTAACTTTAATTGACGTGAACTTTTGGTCTCTACTGCATATAGTTTGGTTCAAGAATAGCGAGAGAATCAAATCGAAAAAACTTCGGAAGCAATCGTGCAGCAAATCAGGCATCTGCAGGGAGTGCCATAATTCACGGACCAACATGATAGCAGCTGAGTCTCTGAAGGAATGGTTTTCCTTTGCTTGCGAAGGTCTGATCCAGCGACATCTTTTTATACATTTTGTAGGATTGGCGAACTTGGTTGTTTGCCTTTTGTGCTGCCTGGCATCCTTGCAGAATGGACAAACAATACTTTCCGCATGATGTCAATATTCGATGTATTTATTATTAAAGACCCATAAGACCTTGTGAGGCATGTATTATCGAATTGACTCTTTAGATCGTAATAGGTGCGTGCTGCATGTGGTGTACTGTCCGTGGCCTTGCTTGGCACTATGGGTTGTCTAATATAATTTTTTTTTAAATTTTGGCTGCTACTTTAATTTTTTTTACTATAGTATATATATATATATATATAATTCCTTTCTTACTGCTAATATATGTTTCTTTATTTTGGCTGCTACTTTAATTTTTATTTATTAAAGTAGCAGTAAGGAAGGAATACTAGGAAGAAAAGAATACGACGGTGCAATATCTGGTATTGTGGCAGAATTGTACTTGTGCCTTGCTTGGCAGTAATGCAGTATGGGTTGTGTCTAATAAAAAGTATGGATTGTGGAATATATAGTATGCCTTGGCTGGAAGCTTTGAACTTTCTTATTGAGAGAATATGCGGCAGTGCGTGTAAGATATGAATTCAAATCCTCTTAGCTTGTAGAGTGATTTATCTGGGGCTTTTGAGTTGGGATAAGAATTTATCGGGGAAGCTCGAGTATGGTATCATCTAGGGATGTTAAAATGATCGAGCCGATCAAGCTCGGAGTCCTCCTCGGTAGTGCAGCAGCTTTCCTGCTCACCCTAAAGGAGGAGTTGGAACTGTATGACAACCAGAGTCTAGAGACAGTGTCGAGCCTCCCTTGCCTCAAGTCTCATTTCTCTGCGTGATTTAGTATTAATGGTTACATCCATGAACACCGATAATGACATTCAGCACATTAAGGTAGCTAAACAAACACATGCATAAGCTTTTATTGTCCTTTACTAGTATCAGTGCATTAACGATTACATCCATAAACTGTTAAATTTATTGCTGTGACCCGAAAAAGCTCTTCCTTCCATTGCAGACTAGTTCTTCAGAGGGGTGAAATATGCTATCGTGCTCAGGAAGCCAGTGTAGTTTTCGAGCAGCTATCCACCGTGCAGGTTAAGATGTCACGGTAATCACGCGAGATCGTGAAGTGGTCATAGACCCTTCCGTCGCTGCTCTTTTTGTACTCCAACAACAGGGTAGAATGGTTGAAGGCAGTCAGTTTCACGAAACCGTAGTCAAAATCCTGATAGTAACTCCAACGAGTTCTGATGGGGCTGAATGAGGCAAGGGAACATCCTCCACCTCCAACAACTACATGGGTCGTCGCTTTGAAGGGACCACCATAATGATGTGATCCATTACGAATGCACGTATTCTGCAAATGTAAGTAGAAAATGTAAGTGCAGTTGTAGAATCTCAGGTGCAATCAGAAAGGAAGACAAATTTTTATCGAGTTCAATGTGTTTATTGGAAAACAGTTACCGTGGGATAAAAGATTCTAAAGCAGTACCATAATGAAATCAACATACCAAATGGTTGTATGCGATAAGTTACTCAAAGATTTTTCTTTTTTGAAAAAAGAGAGCCTGAAAAGCATATTTCCAGTACCATAATGGGTGAAGAAGACTACCTGATAGACCGGGCATGTCCTTTCGTAGTTGTGTACATGACCGTAGAAGGCAATGTCAACCTTGTATTCCTGCCAAAGCTCTTGGAGACTTTCTCTTCCCATTGGCTCTTCAAATGATCCTTCCACACCATAGAAATCAGCAGAAGAATAACCGAGAACTCTATGTGAAAGGAAGATCAGCCATGGCTGTTTCTGTCTATCAACAGATGATAGACAATTCTCAATGAACTTGTACTGCTCGGTCCCGGGTCTCCAGTCATGCTCTGTGTCAGCTATACAGAAGCGGAACATGCCATAATCCGTAGAGTACCTGTGAGATATAGCAGAAATTAGTGGATTAATTGTTTATTTGAGCAACTGGGAAATCAAATGGACATAATGGCATCTATAACCTTACCATTTCAGTATTCAACTACAAGCAAAGTGCAGTTCCTTCAAAGTGGGAACTATAAGCAGGGTCAAGCAGAAAAATTGGTTTTTCACTTTGTACTTTCATAGACAATTAAAGGCCTGACATAGAGATGCTTGATATATATAATACCAAGCAGAAAACAAGCATCTCCTAACATTGTTCCAAAAGAACAAATTTTATTACGACTCTGATCAAATAAATCACTAATTTTTAACAGTCACAGCCGACCAATTTTTATTGAGTCATAGAAATAATGCATGCAAATTATGGGAGATACTGATGCCTTACAACTCTATGCCTTGCAGCTTAGGTATTGTAATTTTGCTTATGTCATTATTTTATGGATCTCATGTGCTAATCAAACAGTAGATCACAAAGCTATACCACAATCTAGATAGTTGCCTATTTATATCCAGGGAATTGAAGTTCTTTTCTTTGGAAGGGATCTTATGTAGTTTAATTCAACAAAGGTGATTGAGAAGGGCAAAAGCTATTTTATATTAGTAAAAGAGGACATTAGACAAAAAGAAACAAGAGTTGCTATTAAAGTACCAGAATTTTGCTCGGTTTTCTGCAGGGACATAAAACATGGTTTCTGCTAAAACACCGCATTCTCCACCTGAATCAGCATTGCCGTAGAAGGATCCTGTTCCAGGCCAATCTCTCTCATGATTACCACTGAAAAGAAGATATGTTCAATATATTGTTACACTAATAACATGAGAATAGTATGTTGTGTGATCTATGCGGGGAACTGGGAAGTCTAGAAAAACAAGACTGACCTTCCAATCATATAAGGCACAGATGAAGCAATTGGTTCAATTTGTGCTGTAAATTGATCCCACTGTGATAAATAACCATTTGCATAACTTATATCTCCAATATGTAGAACCATGTCAATATTCTTTAGGTCCTTAATGAGCTGGTAGGTCGTGTTCAAAGAGCCTGGCTGGAAATCGTTATACTCATTGGAACCATCTTCTTCTGCCTAAACATTTTTGCAAGAAAGACAAATTACAATAAAAAACTAAGAGGCTTATTCTCTTGGAAAATATTCAATTTGAAGTAAGGAAAAAGGGTCATCTGAGGCAAGACATCTAATTATTGCATCAGTGATGTTGTAATGCGCATGTCATAATAAGAAATAAAGTGGACCTCTTCAAAGGTTTTGCCGCATAATGGAATTAGTTGCTTAAATGATAGTTAGGTAAGAGATTCATCTGATGCATGACGACAAGATTACAGCTAAAGACGAAGTCTTACTTTTCCCATATCACCAAATATCACAACACGCTGAAGAGAGTTTTGTCCAGGATAAGGAGATGCCCTAAAGCTGTATGACTGGCTCCAAATGTAAGTACCATCAAATAATCTATGTCCAAGCCTGTACGTATATCTGCAATATTGACATATAAAGATATTGACTTTAAAAACTGCAGATGGTTGAATGCTTCAACAATCAGAAAGCTCCAACTACCGGTAGTGGACGTTTACCATCTGACTAATAGAATGATTGAACAAAAGATTAAGTAGGGTAGCCTAGAAACAAGAGTTAAAAGAGATAAATACACTAAATTAGGCCATAAGTCCTTTAAGAAACTTGTATGTATGTAACCAGGATCGCGCCAGCCCACTGTTCGTGCAGGTGCACCTGCAAAGGATAATAGAAAACAAATGATTATTCAGACATCAGAATCTGTAAAATACCTCATTTCCCCCAGTATTAGATTCGTAGTCATGCAATGACATACTGAAGTTCATAGGAAAATAATTGGACCATATTATTGTACAAAATAGACGAGGCACTTTGGAAAACCAAGTGAGTCCCGATTCAGTCATCTTAATCCACTTTATTCTGAAATCAGTCATATAAATCTGAGAAAGAGAATGCATGCACAAGAAAGTTGTCCTCAATTTTTATGCTTAATTAGCAATATGATAGAATCAACACAAGTTATCATCAACCTGCAACAAATTATGCATGAAGGAAAGAAAAGAAGCCATACCACACATGCTATTTCGGTTGAAAGTCAGTGTTCCAGCCGCTGAACGTGTTTGGGATCCTCCTTGTGTACCCCATTCAACAAAAGGTACCGCCTCATTAATACCATATCCACTAGTCCAGGTAACCACCATCTGTTATCATATCAATACATCACTGCACTAAAGAGAAGAAATCTATAGCATGATAGAGACTAGAAGGGTAAACAGACTGATCTTGAATTGACTTTTGAAACACATCTTCCATTAAACTGAAGTGTTGATTTATCCAGTCTACTTATATTTAGAAATGTCTCACATGGCTTTCTGGAAAAGATTTCCTTAAGGCAGTAACTAACTGCTCATGAATTAGCAACAATGGTTACCCACCACAAACTGTATCATGATAGAGACTAGAAGGGTAAACAGACTGATCTTGAATTGACTTTTGAAACACATCTTCCATTAAACTGAAGTGTTGATATATCCAGTCTACTTATATTTAGAAATGTCTCACATGGTTTCCTGGGAAAGATTTCCTTAAGGCAGTAAATAACTGCTCATGAATTAGCAACATTGGTTACCCACCACAAACTGTATCATGATAGAGACTAGAAGGGTAAACAGACTGATCTTGAATTGACTTTTGAAACACATCTTCCATTAAACTGAAATGTTGATATATCCAATCTACTTATATTTAGAAATGTCTCACATGGTTTCCTGGGAAAGATTTCCTTAAGGCAGTAAATAACTGCTCATGAATTAGCAGCATTGGTTACCCACCACAAACCGTTTCATGAATGGATCGTATAACTAGGTTTATAGTTCACAGTACTACTAACAGATAGATCTTTTCACGTGGAGGTTCTCCATCATTCATCTTTCTAAAGCATTGTACATATACTAAAGATAATCTATTATGAGATCGATATTTACAATATGCAGTAGTGGCTTCTATGACATGGTAATAAGAACAAAATATTCACATACTTCTGTTGTAACTAAAGCTGAAAGCACCACAAGATACAGAAAACGAAATTTATCAATAAAAAGATTGCTAATTAGTAAATATTGACAGATGCAACCATCATTAATTTAGAAGAAAAGGTATGTGGAACTTACTTCATTCCAGGATTTTCCTTGGGCTAAGCGTGGGTAGACAGGTGCCTTTGGATAAGCAAAAGTTACTTTGTTTGATATAGCAATCAGCTTTGGCTGTCAAAACCATGCACTCAGGTTAGCTATACCAATTGGTTCAAAATGATAAAACACTCACGTTAGCTATACCAATTGGTTCAAAATGATAAAAGTAAGTTTAGTACTTGAGAATGTGATCAAGATAAACTCCACTTCTGAGGCTAGACCAATATATGGCTATTCGACCCAGTCAGTGAGGTGTCTTCTTGAGACAGCTGACATCTGTCTTATATGAGTGTCTAATATGACACCATGATCTTGTATAGATGTATCTTTATACTTATATAAGTGTGAAATGGTAGTCACTGCACTTTTAAATGAAATATTAGCTAGTATTTTCACTTCTTAGTATTATGGCACACGACCTTATCACCATTGGAGCTAAAGGGGTCTGCTTTTTGTTCAAATTATGGAACATCTTTGTAGCATCATTTTCTGACAGCATTTTCTCAAATAAAGGAAATAATTGTATCATGGGCTTATGCCTGTCCTTTTAAGTAAGAAGAGTGTAAAGCATTAACTACATTATTTCAGCTTCCATTACCAATGTACAGAAACATATAAAAGATCCATTTTTCTTTACAGTATTATTATTATGGAACGAAGATACGTAAAACATCTAAGAGGTTGGTTTGGAGACATACACTAGAAAGACCACCAATAAATAGGGCAAAAGAGAAATCATTCCTTTGATTGATCAACTGAAGCTTTAAAGATCCTTTTCCAGTTTTATCATAGTCTCTGGTTGTGAAGTTTGCATATTGATACTGCAAAAGTATGAAATGTCATTAATTTCACTTTTGTGAAGTAGATTCAGAACATATCTTCAACGTTGACATTTGGCTAGATTTATCTAACATGGCACAACAAATACCAACCTTGATAGGTGCTGTACACAGTAATGGAGGATACTGCCTTTCACTTTCCGGTGCACAGATTGAAGCGCTGGCATTTGAAAATGACACAATAATGAGATCAGGCTTCACAAAGTTACATCAGAAGAATTACTTTATTTGTTTGGTGGCCACTAGCTTTAAAGATCCTTTCACATTCATCTTGGCGCTGTTTGGTTCACAAATATCTAGTCAGATAACTATGTCTGTGACACTTAATGCCTAAGACACGCATCTTTTCAACCATAGTCGTAGGGAACTTCCATTCCCTTGACCAGTCAACCATCTGCATGAACCTATCTTAAGTCTTAACAACATAGCTGCGTAGACTAATGTGGATCAGACTATTTTTGAGTATATTGAAGACCATAATTATACCTTATTACATTTGCATATCTTGTTAACATCCAAAAATTTACCATAGTATCTTTTTCAACATTCAGATTTGCACTAAACCAAACAGCCCTTACTGAGGAAGTTGCTGATACTTAACAGGTAATAGTTACGAAATAATTAGGTGCTGTTTTCCTCCAAAAGGAAGCTTAAGAGTTCTTAGTAAACCAGAAGCAAGTCAGCAACTGTACCCATAAATGGAAGTCAATTCGACTACACAAGAGATGTACTACCTGAAATCTGCAGGAGAAAAAACACCAACCCAATCATCATTTGAGGGATTTGGATGGCTGTATTCCAGACTCACCCACTCCTTAGTTTGCCCCTACAACATGACAATAGAAGATCACGAATTATATTCTTTTGGATCCATCAAAAGGTGTTCTTTTACGCATAAGCATTACAGTACTTGATAGTTTCGGATGACAAGTTCGATACATAAGTTCATCAACCTACATAACATTATTAAGAAAAAAGAACATGCATCAAAATTCCGTAATGGACCTTCAAGCCGAGAACTAGTGGAGAAGCTTTGACATAGGCTGCATCGTTAATGGCAAATGAAGCTTTGTGGATGGCGATTCTTGACAGGGGTTGCTCCCCACCAGCCATCCCAGTGCCGCAGCTAGAAAGGCATGAAATAAGCACCCACAAGATTGACGCCAAGCACCTCGACATTGCTCACAGACTCCTGAACCGAGAAATGGAGTGGGATTTCCTTTTGCAACTGGACCACTGATCAAAAGCGAAGAACTACTAAAGATTGACGACCACGGAGAGAAATAGAGAAGGAAAAGAACCCAAAAAACACAAACAGGGTGTCAAAGGAAAGAAAGAAATTCGCGTTCACAAACACACGGTTTTTTCCTCTTGAGTAACAAACAAACACTGCCAGAGCTGGAAGAACCGAAGCTAATCCAATCCCAACAAATCAAGAAAAGGGCAAGTCGCTCCAAAGATACCGATCCCCACCACTAGCAAAAAGTTGGTCCTTCCTTGCATGCTAGCGTTTAAATTCCACTCTACCACCATACAGGAATTTACGACGGAATTTGTCCACTTGGAGTGCTATATACCTTGAATCCTTGATCCATCTTCATTGTGCTTCGTATAAATTTGGGGCTCTTTTTGTTTGTTATGGCCGATTTTCTTTAAGAGCTAAGCTAACTCATTTAATATAACCTATGGAGAGTACTAATTTCTTTGTCTATACTATAATTAGCTTATTAAAAATAAAAATAAATACTTATACAATTTTGTAACTTGAAATTTCGAATTTGTGCGAGCATGACAAGGGCAAGGGAATATTCCCAAGAGCCGGATAAAAATGAGTCAATGATGATGTGCATTCCAAGTCAGACGAATCTTTTCTTCTTTCTTTTTTTTATTAATAATTTTATGAATCTATGGAACAGTCATGTTAACCAGTATAATGGAGAAGCCATCCCCACTCCCCAGAGAGTTTTGGTTTGAGTATTTGTTATTTACTCAAATATTATTCAGGGTTAATTAAAATTAAATATTTTTTAAGTATTATTATTGTTAAATATATTCTATTCTATTGGGCCGGCCAAATATATTCTATTGGGCCGGCCAATCCAGCCCGTAATGATATACACCCCACGAGAACGTAATGATTAGTTTTCGAGTTATTATAGAAAAAATTAAATAAAAGATTACTTACGAAATTTCCTTATTAAGTACAAGAGAATAGGATTCCAGCCTTCTAGGAATATGGTGGACCGGAAATTACTGTGATGCCCCCGTAAAAATAGTCCAGACTATGACCACGGCAAGGCAGTGATTGGCCACACAAATGTACACCTCCTCTTTCTCTCTCTGACTCTGTATCTCTCTTTCCCTTTTATCCGTGGCTACGTCCAACGAAGCAGCGGTTAGAGAGAGAAGGCGAGGGTGGGGTTGGGCCTTCCCTGAGAGGCTTCTCCCTCATCCCTTTGCCATTCATTACCAACTATTTCATTCATCCATTTCCATTCCATGAGGAAGCTTTGCCCAAACTTTGATAGAGAAGATGGCCTTGACACCGTCCTTGAGGTCCCCATCCCTGATGAGATGTTCCCCAAAGGCGGCGGCAGTGGTGCCCGGCTTCAAAACATGCGCACGTGGCTCAAGGCCCAGGCATTTGATAAGGCCATCGACTCCCCGTCGCAGCTCTCCGGCCGTAACGCCGAGCTCCAGCTCCTCCTCAATGTCGTCGGCTCGCCGCTCATTCCGTGTCCCGTGCCGCACGATCAGGCCTTCAGCCGCTCCATCCGCGACTGCTCCATTGTAACATCTACACTTTGATTCATGTTACGTGCATGCTAATTATTTGCGCATAAATGCATTTTTTATTTATTTTTTAACACATGTATGGGTGCTAATTGTCCGATTGCCAAAGCAAGCGTCGACGGCGAAGTACATCATCCAGCAGTACGTAGCGGCAACGGGAGGGCAGCCGGCGCTGGGGTCGGTACACAGCATGTACGCGATCGGGAAGGTACGGATGTGCGCGTCAGAGTTCCACATGGGGGACGAGAGCGTGGCCGCCAAGGGCAGCGGCGAGATCGGAGGCTACGTGCTCTGGCAGAAGAGCCCCGAGCTCTGGTACTTTGAGCTCATCATGGGCGGCCACAAGATGAGCGCCGGGAGTGACGGCAAGGTGGCGTGGAGGCAATCGGCGTCCGAGCAGACCCATGCGTCCCGAGGACCGCCACGCCCACTACGACGATCTCTCCAGGTATACACACACACACATATATATATATACATATACACATATATTTGAACTAAAGAAAGACAATCTGCTCTAAATTTCACGTTTACTTATTAGGGCCTAGATCCTAGATCCACGGCCAACCTCTTCTCCGACGCGGTGTGCATCGGGGAGCGGATCATCAACGGCGAGGAGTGCTTCATCCTGAAGCTAGAGGCGAACCCCACCATCCTGAAAGCGCGGAGCGCCTCCACGTTCGACATCATCCACCACACGATCTGGGGGTACTTCAGCCAGCGTACGGGCCTCCTGATCCAGCTCGAGGACTCCCACCTCCTCCGGATGAAGGCCGGCCGCCGCAAGGGCGAGAGCATCTTCTGGGAGACCAGCATGGAGTCCGTCATCCACGACTACCGCTACGTCAATGGCATCAACATCGCCCACGCCGGACGCACCGCCGTCACACTCTTCCGCTACGGCGAGGGCTCAGTCAACCACAAGAGGAAGATGGAGGAGGCGTGGACGATCGAGGAGGTCGACTTCAACGTCTGGGGCCTCACGATGGATTACTTCTTGCCGCCGGCCGATCTCAAGAAGGACCAGGACGCCGACGACCAGAATAACGGATGACTATATATATATATATATATATATATATACATACATACATACATATTACTATAATGTGTTCAAAGTTTACATTTTCTTCTACTTCTTCCTTCCTTATTTTTTAACCCCTTTTTGTAAGAGATGTTGTATGCTATGTTAATATCAAGGGAGCGAAGGTGGGAACTGAAAAAGATTTTTGAAGGAAATTACTACCCGTGCATAGAGGTAGTTGTAGTTTTGTCTAAGTTGCGATAAAATAAATGAAATGAAATCAAGAAAGTTCTACGTGTAATAAAGCCTATTGGGCTTTCGTATAGCAATTGGGCCTCCAATTTATGGGGCATGATTGACACTGGACCTCTACATTGGAGACGATATATAGGATCAAAAGAATCAATTCATTTGATCACCTTAAAAAGTATTGAGAGAGCTTTAATCAGTACAACTCTTTTTAGTATATAGAGACAGACAGAGGGGGAGGAGACCAAATACTAATAGCACTGCCTCTCTAATAGCAATGAACTTGTAATTGCAGCACTTATTAATTGCGACGTGCTTTCTTGTAGGCATTTTCAACAAGCATCACAGGTGCAAGTCAAGCGATTAGTGGTTTAACTTAAATTTTACCCGGAAAAGGCTGGAATCCAAGTGAGAAAACAGAGCTCCTTATTATACGCTGAAAAGCCTCTAAAGTTAGATGCATCGGTCAAGGACCTTCCCGTGATCAGAGCACCATGTTGTTCTCCAGTTTAAAACCACAGCTATTACAAACTTGACATCAAATTTCTTAAAACTTGAAGCTCAATATGATGAGAGCAATGTATGTAGACAACCAGATCCATAAAAAAATATTGACATGTTCCTTTTCTTCTATTTCTTATTTGCAGATTACCATCCTTCCAGTTTACAAGAAACTCTAGATTCTGACATCTCTCCTACTTCATATCAATATAATCCCTTTTATCTTCTCTTTGACATATTAAGAAAAGTTTGAAAATTAGACCTTGACAAAGAACGGCATTCACGCGGAATGATGTAAAGAAACAGAATATGATGGGGACAGACAGATGCACAAGACCAGTAAACTAAGTCAATTAATAAATGTCTGCCTCCCTAAATGTACAAAAGGGAACGGAAAGGGAAAGAAAAGGGACTAGTCTTAACAAGTGAGAGACAGCCAATTCCTCATTCCATACCACTCACTTCAAGGGATTCAACAGTCCTTTTTTTTGCCTGCCACTAGGAAAAAGAGAGAGAAACAATCTCTAGTAGATGGACAATAACACAACCTCCAAATACTCACAAATTGTCGGCTACCATTCATTCCAAAACCATGGGTTCTTTAATGTTTCATCAACCACTGAAGTAAACCATGACTGAGAACAAAATGGCAAGGAGCTGCAGAAGAATCCTGGCCTCACGGGGGAGGCCGCCATCACTACTATCAGAAGATATGGTATTTCCTGAGGGGCCTAGTCCTCCTAAGATTGACCCAGGTGGGCTGAAGGTGGTGGGTGTTGTTGATGTTGATCCTGAAGCGTTTGTGGTTGATGGTGTGCTTGTTGTCCCTGCAGCACTGGAGGAAGAAAGAAAAAGAAAAAAATTATTTAGTAGAGCTGAACATAGCAAATTAATAAATACAAGGAAGGATGTTAGAAGAAATATATATATATATATATAGTTTGGCCTAGTGAAAGAAATTATTACTAATGGCCTCAGAGTATTTAAATCTAATCTCATGCTGCGAATATGGAATCTCAGCATTCAAAAGGTTTGGAAGAAACCAGCTGGAACATGGAACAAGAAGGGGATCAGATCCATCCAGAAGATTAATAGTTGATGGAGATGTTTAGGATCTTTATTCCCTGAGTAAAATTAAGTAATGCAGTATTATAGTGACATAAAGTGAAAAAGTAGGAAGTGACAAAATTAAGTATCACTGAAAAGAAAAGGTTTGACAATTGAAGCCAAAGCAGTAAAGCAATCAATCAGTCAGAAAGGAAAGAATAAACCCTACTTCAGAGAAGAAGAAAAAAGAGAAGAAATCAAAAGGGAAGTATGATTTACTCATTAACATACCTGGGGGTAGCAGGGTATGTGCAACCATTACTACCTGCGAACAAAAGAAATTTTGTAGTTAGATTTCATCTCAGTGTGCTGAAATGTGATCAGGATAGACTATAAAGAGAGATTTTTTCAGGACTTACTTGGGTCTGTTGCAGTGAGACCTGCAGAGCCCGCAAAGTCACAAGCCCCTTGAGCTTGCCCCTTCCTCTGGTAGTAGCTATTAACAGCATAAGAACAGTGGCTTCTCACTGTGTTGGGTTGAAAGCAAGCTCCATTTGAGAGAATGGGGTTGCAATCAGCCCCAGCTCCACAAGCATAGTCCAATGACTTTTGCAGAACACTGTCACTCATATCAGACCTACACACACACCAAGCACCATCTTCCAAAAGAAAAAAAAAAGGGAAAAAAGAAAAGGAACAAAAGCTCAGCTCATCTTACCAAACTAATACAAACTGTCAAAATGGAAGAAAGAATAAAAGGAAGCCCCACAGAAATCTCACTAAAACTGAAAGATGACATCTTTTTCATTTTTCCCATCATATAATCCCCCAAAGGAGCTACCTTTTAAGAGGAGAGGAGGGGATACGTGTCTGATCTCACCTCAGTTACTAATTACTCTCAAGGAAATTAAGCACAAGAAAACCTAGGACAGTGGTGAGTAAAGGAGGCTTGTTGACGAGAAGAGGAAGGTAGTGGATCTTTCAACAACGTAAGAGATAAATCAAGAACCTGTAGGATGACATGAAATGGCTTGAACTTGCATACCTGATACACCAAACATGGCCAAGATAAGAACCACGCACACTAGAACTGCCATGGTTGCTTGCTTGTGTAGAAAAAGAGGAGGAGCTTTGGGACAATAGGCAACTGGTTGAGTAGAAAGTCTACATCTACCAGTCCTTAATACCCATAATTTTATTGCCAGACCCTTCTGTAGGAGTGTGTCCTAGGGAAGTGAACTACACTGTCTTTAGGTTCTGGCCCTTATTAACGGCAGCAAACCCATGTGTGGAGTAATGGGAAGTTCTGGACTCAACCAAAGCCCCTGCCTGTGATTGGTGTTGGGGAGTGGGGCCCAATGCGCTCTGCTGCCATTTTTTTATTGATTTGCTAGCTGTCATGATGTGGTTGGACAAAATTCATACTGCTGACTGGTTAGTTCTGTATCATGATTAATGACCTTATTCTATTATCTTCTACCTTCTACTTGGATTCTCTTCTACCATCATATGGGTTAAAACTAATATCATTTTAAAAAAATATATTATCACTACTTTAACATATACTTAAGGTATTTCCGGGTTAAAATATCACCAATTTTTAATACAATTTTATTACTCTTTAATAATTTAATGTTAATTCTATATTATATAAAATATAATAATAATTTTTTTATTCTAGTATTAAACTAAACATTAAAATAATTAATACTAGTATTACTTTTTTTTAATATTAAAAATTAAAATAATAATACTTATTTAGTCTTATTCCTCAACTGAACACAGCCTAAAGATTGTTCTAGTAAAATGGCTGGATATGTGTGAATCATACTTTGAGTGAAATAGCTTTTACTGAACAGCTCTCGAGAATATGCTTTTGTGGCAGTAAATTCCTTTGATCACATTGATTGTTTTTTCAACATTGCTCACATTGATTGTTCTTGCTGGAATTTCTTCCAGCCGAGTACTTCTCTTCCTGTTCGTGATATATTTTCTTTATCACTAGAAAGTCTTTCGCTCGCAATACTTGCACTACACAGTGCTACGAACTTTACAGCTCTTCATTCATTGTAAGAAGCGTGAACTTGTATTGTTAATGAGTTCATACAATTTCAACTTGGAAATAGGAATGTTGCACATTGATAAGTATGCAGATTTTTTACATGAAAAAAGATATCATACAGTCTGCTCATGGAAATACTAATCCCAATCAGCATCAAAGAAACCAGCATCTTTCATCTCAGAGTAGTAAACATTTTCCAAACGCAAATCTTCCTCCTGTAAGCATTGAAATCATATTATACAGAAGGCATAATTGTATCAGTTCAAATAGAAGCAAAAATATCCCAACATCAAGTGATACCAATCCAAGATTTAAGAGTGCAGCGAACCATACCTGGAAAAAGTCTGCAAGGAAAGTCACATACAGAAGTGGTAGATAAAGAGAGTGGTAGCATACTGTTGTGAGATTGTATAACCTGTGGACAGAGATAGTATCAAATGTTTACACCAAATGTATGATAAATAATGATCCATCTTCCAAAGAATTCAATGGTGAATACCAGAAACCAAACCCAGCTCCATTTCCCACAAGAACACAAGCAAACAGTGATATGCCATTCAACAGGAGCATCGCACATATATAATTGTAGAATGCTGGTCTTGCTGCAGCAAAAGGGGAAAGAACATCCAGTAACAAATAAATGACTTAATTCAGAAGTTATAGATATGAGTCACTTGAGTTACCTGGTAACCTTTCTCTCCATTTAGAATGGTACATGAACATAACCGAGCCATAGACTGCGGTCAGCAACAACTTGTGGACAATCCACAGTCCCCACTTCACACGATTTGACGATTCACTGGTGTCGACGAACAGTGGAACACCAAAACCAAATATATAGATAGCCTGAAGAACAAATTCATCTCAGAGTAATACTAATTACAAGTTTCACAAATATAAGGCTGCTGACAAGTTCATTTTAACAGTACATAAGATTGCCCCCTCCATTGCAAAAAAATTAAACTCAGAAGGTGATCAGACAAGTAGGTAAGTAGCTACATAGCCATGCAGCACTGAAGCTACTAAAAATCTTCATTAGTTTCAGCCCAAGCAGTCGAGCTACTGTTTTCTAATAAAAATGCATACCTTTAGTAAAATATCAGCAGCAACTATGACTCCTGATACGACAAATGTATGTGTCAAAGCTTCCAAACCACTAGCATGATTCCCTTGAAGTAAAAACGCCATAAGGCTGATTTCCAGGAACAACATTCCGGATTTTGAAAACAACGATAGCATATTCCAAGAGAACTCTTTAGTAGGTGTACATTGCCATGCCTGTCCTCCAAGAAGAAAGAGAAAAGAGGATGATACATCGCACCATATACTAGAATAGAGATATAAAGGCACGAAAAAGGATGCATATAGTAACATCTAGAAAATCAAGTTTGGTGCAGAGAGGAACCCTTCTTATGTAAGAAAAACATTATGGAAGTAGATTAAGCAAGCAGAATAGCAAACATAACCAGAAGAAAATTAGGAAGTAAGTATGAGCTGATGTGTTAGTCGAAATAGAAGATAGTTTGGTCCTCGTACACAATTTCATAAAGTCTGCAACCAAATTGGTTCGCCCATGATCACACAGCGTCAATAAAATCAAATGTCAAACTTGTTCAAACTCACTAAAGAGGCGAAACAAGTTGCGTCGGTCTGTGCCCCCACCCAGTTTCCGTTTGAGAATAAGGAAAGCAACAATCTTTTCATGCTCTTACCATTCCCGAACAACTAACTTGCATAAATACCTCATGCTCTGACAATTCACCGACTAGCACAGAGTAATTGACAACCAACAAGATAGACACAGAACTCAACAGCATTAATTTCAAAGATGCCGTCAACGAGGCCCAAGAAAAAGTATCAAAGAGTACCTGGAGGAGACACCACAGGAGATTGAGAACGCTGACAACCCAGAGAAGGGCATAATACGCGATCATGATATAGGATCGGCCATAGGTGAGCTTTGAGAAGCTTTTGCGAGCCTGGTAAGCAAGGTACGCCACGAAGAGCGCCGACGGCACGATCAACGCGAGGTTGTACCAGAGTCCGTGGCAATCCGTAAGCCACCACGAGAGGCCGGACCTGCCGCCTCCATCGGTCGGAAATGCCGCATCCGGCGACATCGAGAGGGAGATCCCGGCGAGCTGCTCCAATTCCCTCATCTTCGCGGCAGTGGGAAGAAGGGCATCCGGAAGAACACAAAGCCCTATAATTTGGGGAAGGCGAGAGAGGAGAAAGAGAAGATTACTGGAATCGAAACTCAAAAGGCTAACCCTAATTCTACTGAGCTTTCTTTCGCCTTTGCCGTAGAGTTGCGAACTTGCGATCGTCAAAAGGAAGGAGGACGCGATTGGGAGAACGAGCCGACTTGCCGACTTGGCAGTATTCGGATCCGGGTAACGCGTCAAAAAGGTAAACGGATCATTCTTCTTGCACCTACCCGATATCCAATTAGGTCTCAAGTTGGACTAGTTTAAATAGTTATGCTATGCACGCGGCAAGTTTAATTAGGCCTTGGGCTAGCATTAGCATGGAGTCCATCATTAATAAATAGTTGGTAGAAATACTAGAATAGAATATTAAAGCACCAATACTGAAGTTGGAGAAAACAAAAAAGGAGAGAAGAAAATATTACGCCCATCGTGGGGCTCGAACCCACGACTACAAGGTTAAGAGCCTTGCGCTCTACCGACTGAGCTAGACTGAGAAGAAAAAGACTAGGGTTTTGGAACCTCTGATCTCCCGCGTCTGAGGGTTTCTTCCGGAAGAAAGTAACGGAGAAGAAGAAGAAGAAGAAGAAGAAGAAAATGGAAGCTCCGGGGGAGGAGGAACAAGATGGGCTCTCGCAGGCTCCGCTTTCCTCGGCCTCGTCTCTCCCAAAGGTTCCTTCTTTTATCACTATTTTTTCGAGAAAAAATAGCTTTAATCTTGAATTTATTCATTTTTATTTAAATTTGGTGCGCTGTATAGGAGCAATCGCAGGTAGAGTTAGAACTGAGGCTGTTGGAAGCTCTGGAATTCTACCCCCCCTTTAAATTGCAAGGTAATTCTTCTTCGTTATCTTTTCCTAGAATTTACCATTATTTGTTGCATGACCCTTTTAGGTGTTACTAATCCCCTTTTTTGAATTCCTATTTTTATAGATAATAACTCTTGATAATTATGTGTTCTTTACCTGGTGATGATAAATTTAGAGAAAGAGATTGTTATATCCGTGATTTCGAAAAAGTGGTTCATCCAATTTGTTTGAGGTGGATAGTCCTTGAATCACTTCTGAATCCCCATAAATAAGGGAGTAATGCTTCTCTGTATTTCCTCAATATGTTAATATTGAGTATCATCGGGTTAAATTTTGTTTGTAAAATTGAACTCCAATTATGCATACTGAATATGTGTTCATACTTCAGTATCGGAGATTGGTTTGAAGGAAGCTATTATTATCAGTAATATTATAAATTCTCGCTAATACCGATACAATATCTAAACTCATGTTAAATGTCTATTTTTTTATATTAGGCATCCATCGTCATTTCATTCTCTTTGGATTGATGGAATATTTGCAGAAAAGGTAAGTCTTGATTATTAAAGCATACCTCATACACTTGACCGACTGATATTAGTATACATACAACTAACATTATCTCACTCTTACAGCTTGGATAGACACTTCTCAGCAGATGAGGTCTTGCAACTGTTAGATCGCTTCTTCAACCTAGAAATGCTGGTGAGTGAAAACTCTATACTTTATTTTGACTTGTTTTTATTATTATAATAATCACTTGTAGGCTAGAAATAGTATTGAACATTTTTAAAAAACAAAAGCTTTTAGATGTCCACAACTAGATGACTGATGGATAACTTTGTTTAGTTGTAAATGCCATGACTTTCAAATCTTATAGTGAGAAAATATTCTTACTTTAGATGCTACTATTATACGCAGAAACCTGATGATGAAGAGATTGAGAAATTCAATAAAGAGGAGGAATTCTCCTTGCCGCAGGATTACCACATCAAGGAAGAGGAGTAGCATATCTTATCTAGGGTGATTGTTATCTGCATTCTATCAACACTACAACCTCTTTCAAGAATAGCAAGAGTTAGTTCAATTTTAGCATTCTTAATGCAGTCCTTATTTTGCCAACTCTATGCAGAGCTTAATTTCGGGATTAATGGGGTTGCGGCTTCTAACTCATCAACAGTTCATTTTTCATCTGAATTGGGTTTCTTGTTTTTTTTTTATCTGAGAACTTAGATGCCTTCCTTCCTAAGATTCTTATAACTCGGATAGCGGGATAGCGTTTCCAAGCAAGCGCTATTTGATGTGCTACTCTTGCCACTTTGCCAAATGTAAATGTTATTTTGTTTCAGGAAATCAAGGGTAAAAGTTAACTCTCCTGTTGCTAGTCTGAAGTGGTTTCTTTTATTTCTGTGATCACCTAGTTGACTGTCGTAGAGTACACAAATCCATTTTGTATATAGAAATTGTTGCAGGGGGAATTTTGCCAAATCCATTTTGCCCCAAGGAAATGAAAAACAAATTGTTTGCTCCTGATAATGAATGTAACATATGGCATTGCAAAATGGAAAGAAAAAATGGTGGTTGGTAGATTTTGCTTGTCACAAGGCTGCCATAGTTAGTACAAATTAATAGCCTACTAATGCAACTCAATGGTCTTCCCTTGTGAGATGGCACCGTTACACTAGAGAATGTACAAGTTAAATCACAAATTACATATACACCAATCGAGTAAGGTTAATAATATAATAAGGAACCAGTAAAAGGATCCATAGAAGTGCCAATAAAGAGATCCAGACACTTTTCTTTCATAGGTTTCTTAATGAGTAGTCGTTCGTTTGAAGCCTTAAGAAACCGGCAGAGTTTAGCAGTACAAATAAGGAAAAGGAAACAACACCACCTAATACATCATTTCACTAACCTAAGACATTTAACAGTTAAGGCGCTTTCAAATAAAACATAAAAAGGGTAGAAAGAAAGGGAGATGATCAACGCTGAGGAAGGTTAGATACATCAAGGGAGCCACCTTCTTATCCTGATAACCGAAGAGAAAAAGAGGATTCCCTGCTTTGACCCAGATGTCATACATGGATTGAAAAGCTACTGCAACCCTCTTGAGGATTCTCAATTCCAAAAGTATGCCTCCATTGCATGTCTACCGACACAACCATCCTCGCTAGTTCTGCAACAAGAAAAGTACAGTTACTAAACCTATATTTGAAAGACAATATCATGCAATAAAAGCACGACTAGGGAGAACTGATCGGCGAAACGCTATGCACCTGAGGCTCTGCAGCTGCTTTGGCCTCCTCTCCTCCTTTGTAACCGTCTTCGGCTGCAAAATTTTATGAGTTTCAGCATACGGGAGTAAGACTATGGATCAAAAGGACTAGGAGTAAATATAAATCATCTTTGGAAGGATATGAGACTATCTATCAAACTCTAAATCACCTCCATCCTCAGGTAAATCAGATGTCCAGAGTGTAAGATTGTCTCTCAGCAACTGCATGATCAAAGTGCTATCCTTGTACGACTCCTCACTCAAGGAATCAAGCTCTGCAATTGCCTCATCAAATGCTTGCTTTGCCAAATGGCATGCCCTGGAAATGTTTCAACATTATTGAAAAGATAATTCTGAACATTTTTCAAATGTTTGAATGTAAATAATACCTCTCAGGGGAGTTCATGATTTCATAGTAGAAGACCGAGAAGTTCAGAGCAAGACCAAGACGGATAGGATGCGTAGGGGACAGATCACTGCTGGCTGTATTTGAGGCAGCCTAAAATAAAAGGAAATATATCAAAAGAGTAAAGATTTATGATAAGGACAAATGTTGGACATGCCTGATAGCCCTTCAAAGATTGATCAGCAGCTTCTTTCTTTTCTTGGTCAGTCTTGAACTCAGCAAGATAGCGGTAGTAATCACCCTTCCTGTATCACATACAATGAATTTAGTACTCAAAAAAAGCTTTACCAGAGGTTCCCACAAGCAGCAATTGGTTAACAAGCTTCCACTCCCAGGACGGTTAATAGAGAAAGCTGTAGATTCTCCACTCTCCGGCTGTGCTTATGAAAAATACAAGCAAAAAAAGATTAAGTAGCAGCTAAACTTACATCTTGTAATAAAATACAGTAGATTCTCCAGAGCCAGAAGAAGGAACTAGATGCTGATCGATGATGGATAAGATGTCATTGCATATCTTTGTGAGTTCATCTTCAACTTTCTGGCGATAACCTTTGATCAGTTTGACATTCTGTTCATTCCCTTTTGACTCTTCTTTTTGCTCAATGGAGGACATGATGCGCCATGAAGCTCGGCGAGCCCCGATAACATTCTTGTAACCCACCGAAAGGAGATTCCTTTCTTCAACAGTCAGCTCAACGTCAAGCTCAGCGACCTTCTTCATGCTTTCAACCATTTCTGGATTAAAGATAGCAATCAAATTGATAGTTATCTTATGTACGAACGAGCAATTATACATTTACTATTAGCAAAAATTGACAAAGAGTCGTCTTTGGTGTACCTTGAAGAGGTAATTACCCTTTTCAACACTAGGAATAAACATGACAAGAAATAGATATCTTCATTTGTCATGGTTCATTGCGGCACAACTTTAAATCATACGATCCTTCTATAAAAATTCTTTTTTTTTCAGGAAAAATTATCCGTTGCTACAAAACTTTTCAATTGTCATTCGTATCCCAGTAACATAACCTTAAGAAAAATGGCAGCAAAGAGGAACGTCAATAAGAAAACCAAATCTCGAAAGACTTAAAAATATTACGGAATCGCAAAGAGAAATGAAGAAAAGCTTTGAAAATTAAAAGAAAAGAAAAGTAGGCACAAGACAATTTTTTCTAAAAGGCAATACGATTTAGACTAAGATTTCAGCAAAGAAAAATCGGTAATAGCTCGAATCTACATCACAGAAGGAGGACCAAAATACGGAATAAACTATAAAAAAAGGCGAGATCAGATGAGAGCACTCACCGTCATATCTCTCAGCTTGCTCTGCGAGCTTCGCCACGTAGACATGGTTCTCCCTCTCCATTTCACCACCTCTCGAGGTAAAAACCAAAGAGCCTTCTTCGAACCCTAAAAAGTAACTGCGTTGGAGAGAGATCAAATGATCCGAAAAGAGCGATGGGCGGTACTTGTAACGATGGTGGGACCGTTAAAGGCTCGAACCCTTTCCGGTACCCGATGACCGCGATCCAGCCGTCCGTTTCCCTCATCGAGAGATCACCGCACGAATCGTCACGTGGACGGAGTCGTGGGGTTCGCCAGTCCAATCAGTCCGCCCTCGCCGTGATATGGGGACGTGGCCACGTGGGGCCCATTTTGGCTGTCGTCTCTCAAAATACTGAAAAAATGGTAAAATTAAAAATTATATATATATATGTATTCTTTGCATGGTGATGATGTATTAATCCGTAATCTCGAGTTTGAATGCGTGTGAACGTAAATTTTTCTGTGAAAAAAATTAAAAATATAGATTGCATATTATGTGCCTGTTTTTTGATGTATTGAGCTCATAATATAATCTATTTATTTGTTTTGGAGAAAGATTAGCCCCTATGTATAATTCATAATTAGCCTACAAACTCACCCAAAATAAACAAGCATATTTATAAGTTGTTATATGGTCTTCAAACAACATAATATTACAACACCGGCTGTCTCGCTACAAATAATCACTAAAAAAAAAACTCATGAGGTATTCGTTACTCAAGAGGATAAACATCAGTCATGTCCCTATGGTCTCTGCCGATCTAATAAGAACAGGCTTGACGACCTGACCTGTCATCAGCTATAAAGGTTCACCTGTGAAAGGATCAAACCTATATGGTTGTCCGGTGAATGGATCAAACTTGATTCGAGGACGTTCTGCAGGGCGTTCGGAGAATGGATCGAACTTGATTTGAGGACGTTCAGCAGGGCGTTCGGCGAATAGATCCAACTTGATTCGAGGACGTTCAGCAGGGCGTTCAGCGGAGGATGTAAACTGAGAATCGGATCTGTTGCCGATCTTATAGTCCATGAAGGATGGATGTAGCTTTCCATACGAGGATGTGGTTTCTCCCAATTTTGTACCACTTGATTGGGACAAGAGGGGATCATCACGGAGTGAATAAGTATAGGGATGTACACCTGGGGAGGAGCTATAGCTGCTGTACCTGCAAACAAGTTAGATGTCTCTCATAAAGTTCCCAATGCAATCTAACAGTTCACCAACTGCAGCAAGAGGCTCTTTAGAAAGATACCAAGTGAATAATTGATAGAAAATGCATGAAATTGGCGACAAAGATACCAAGTGAATAATTGACAGAAAATATACGAATTTTTCAACAAATACTTTACAAGAGATTAACATTGAATTAGAAAGGAGTTCTACTGAACTACTAGACTGGATAGCATGAAGAGAATTATGCGACTTGTTATATGACTCAACGAGCTCGCCAGTTGTCTTTGTGCAACACTAACATTAGATAGAGAGTAAAAATAACTAAGCAGGGTGATCAACTAAAATGGCAGGCTACAAAATGAAAATTCATATGAGATGGGAGACTGTCCATGAAAAGAAAAATGATAAGAAAATGCAAAGAATGATTAACTCTAAATACCGAGTAAAGAACTGGAAGAAACTCTTTAATAGAAGAAACTGATGTAAGTTAAAATTAAAAATTAGAAAAGGTTGCAAAAAGACCTGATAAATAAATAATGACGTGACAGTCCAAGCAAATGTATACTGACCTAGCAGAAGTATGATCAATTCCTTGCCCATGATGCGGGGCTCCTAAATTAAGCAGTGCAGAATCCTTGGCTATATAATTACTTCTTGGGAGGAGTGATGGGTTCCCTCCGAAAGCAAATTTGTCCATATGGTGCTGCAAATGACAAAAGAGAGGATCTTCAATGAAAAATAAATAAATAAAACACAAGCGAGGGTAAAGAGAGTTCAAGAACAATAGGAAATGTCAAATAAACCTTAGCAACCAAAGAAGAAAAGTATGCTCCTTTATCAAGTTTGTATCTACCTGATAATATGAACTGCAAACCACATCCAAGAAGAATGATGAAGAGGTTGAATCAGAGAATGGAATTCACACAACTATGTGCATGAAAATTACAAACCTGATCAAGGACTGCTATAGCAGCTGATTCTGGAAGCTCCTTGAGACTAGTAATGCAATGGATATCAACCTGCCAAAGAGTGAAATAGATTCATCGATGAAACAAATGAAAGAATAATGGTTGCAAGGCTTTCTGCATAATAAATTAACAAGAAATACTATAAGAAAGAAGGGGGGAAATGCTTCAGACGAGCAATAGGTGGCCTGATTCATTCCAATGACAGTATGCATCATATTGCTTTTCTACAAGTAGGACTTCTTCCCAACATTTCTCTTTCATTGCCTACTATGTTGATTAAGAACGCGTTAAAGAAAAGTTATAGAAGGGACACTAATGTTAATTAGCATAGCTTACATCATATCGAGTAGCAATTCCAAGACGCAATACTTGAAGCAAGCGTTCTTTTACTGCTGAAGGTAATGATAAAACAGCTGTTTCATATGGATCTGCAGAGGCAGGCACCTAAACAACACAGGGACCCAAAAAAGGATGAGAGAGAGAGAGAATTTGAGCTACTAAAGATATTTTATAGCATTCATAATTTCCCATCCCCCAAATAAGATGATGATGACCGGTAAACTATGATACTCCAATTAAAGAAAACAGACTACAAAAGAAAATATAACCAAAGCAAATAATTGGAGATTATTTATAATTCAGAATATAACTACATGATATCTAAGGAATGCTAGAAAAATGAAGTGAAAAGTGACATTTCACAGCATGTAGAATTGTAGACAACCCACATAATTGGGAGTAAAAGCTTGGATGTAACAGTAACTATTTGCAGGATGATGCTTCTTTTTGTATCCAAGCAACATAAGAAAACAGTACTGCTATGCTACTTCCCTTGATCTGCATAGGTGCCATGTGAGCCCCGGATGGACCAAGATAAGACAGGATCTCAATTCTAGATGAAGCTTCAAAATAGAGGGCATGACAGTAGAGAAACAATTATATTGAGATTCATATAGTAAGCCCTTGTCTAGGTTTTCTTTCATTAAATTCTCACTTGAAGAATTGGTTGGGAGGAAAATAAGCAATCTTTTGGAGTGGGCCAGGTTCAGGCAACTGTAGTTTTTTCAGGGAATTCCCAGTTAGGATCTTGCCCTATCTTCTTCAGGCTGAAACAATACCTTTTCCAGGCACAAAATAAACATTAGGCTGGCTATTAGGTTGCTCAGGCCGATGCAGCCCATTGACACTCCCAATCATGAATAACTACAATTAGATCGTAGAGGCTTGTTTTCATTCATTTTACCCCTTGCAACATGGTCTTGATTAAAACTAGTTTGTCAATTCGCATCCTTTTAAAGAAAGAAGATGCAAGAGTGATCATGCAGAAAATAGTGGACACTACCATATTAGCAAGTCTTGGTGCTTTTGTTTGCCGATCCAATGAATTATGAACATGACTCTCATAAGAATAATCAGGTGGATCTTTGGATTTATTTCCTGGTTCACTTTTGGCCTCATCACGGACACGCTTCCTGTCCTTTTCCGCAGGTCTAGCAACTGACACCTACAATGAAATAAATCATACCCAGGTGATTCTGCAAATTATACTAAAACTAGCAGAAGTAAATACAAAATTTCGAAGTAATGACAAGAGCAGCTCCAGAGATAATTTCAGAGGTTACTATTCCATGACATGCCTGGATCTTAAAACTTGGGCCTCTATGGGGTCCTTGTATTGTTTTCCCATCCATTTCCTTGATTGCATTATCTAGGTCCTGTCAAAAGAAAAACCTAAAAATTCCAAAACATGATTTGTGCACCACTGATGTCACATAAGAAGAGAAAAAAATTGGAACTGCACAAGATGGCAGTCAGACAAAATATTTAACGTTTAGATGAATTTTACACATATTTATCTTACATCTATTGGCAAGAGTGATACCATCAGTAGGCTTTTTATGCCATAATCACCACAAGCAAAATAAATAGAACTGCTTCTCTTCTTAGTTCAGTTCAGATCAATAAAGGAAGATATGATTATAGGGCACATAAGATGCAAAGAAAGCAAAAATATGTGTTGATGAGTTTCATGAATGGAACACAGCAACACTTACTGAACGCTTGGCAAAGTGAACAAATCCAACTGGAAAATGACCCTTTCTTGATAATGCTACCCTCTCCACCTAAGAGAAAAAGAATAGCACGGTTGATAAAAACTTTGCTTTAGAACCTAGCAACCTAGCACTAACTTGTATTTGTTAAGCACTGATTCACCTTTCCAAGTGGTTCAAAGAGTTTCTTCAAATACTCTTCATCAGAACTTGTTGGTAAATTTCCAACAAAAGCAGTCTTGATCTGGAATAGAGGTGAAGAAGAATAAAGTGAGATTATAAATCAATGTAACATCAGTTACATATGTATCTTTATATCCCAACAGAAAAATAACCATCCATTACCTTTGCCATCTCTTCTGGATCAATCTCAGGCTCTTCAGCCCAGTCTATTGAGGGATGCAACCCACCAAGCAGAAAGTCTGATTTTGACCCAATGCGATATGCACGTGCAGCATCCTGTGATTGATATTTTCAAGAGGAGAAGATCAAAGGTCTATGATCTACTTGGCAGATTATTGATTTTTACAAGTGGTTCCCAAGATGATATGATAGATGGGGAAGATTGATGCAATCATAGTGATAAATATCACGATTAGCGATTAGCTGCAACTGACTTAATTAGAAGTAATTCCATCATAATCTTATAGATACACTTGCTTCCCGTCTTTTAGATCTAAGTCATGATGGACTGAAGCAAACACGTAACGACGTGCTATGGCAAATTATAATTCTGGACATAATAAAAATCAACTGTGAGAACAATTAGAAACACAAGGTCAAGGAATATGTTTGATCTTAGGGCCTGTTTGGGTACATTGGCAAAATTTTCAATAAGAGTTTTAACATGTCGGAATAAAAAAGTGCAACTAAAGGATCATATATGATCCTCTTAGGATTGACTCAATTTTTTTTGTTTAGGTATTCGGGGAAATTTTAGAGGAAAAAATAGAGAGAAGGGAGATGGAGGGGGATGAGGAGGAGGATATGTGCGGACGTGGTGGCGAGAGGAGGAGGAGATAATAGGGTGGTGAGAGGGGAGGAGGAGGGAGAGAGAGAGAAATGGGGAAGGGGAAGGGAGAAAGAAAAGAGTGAGGAAGTAGCATAGGAAAACGACATAAGGTCATACTTATTCTTTTCCCCACTTAGGAGAGAGCTAGTTCCAACAGAAACTTTTCTGTGAAATGCTTTTCAAACACCCAAATAGAAAATGTTTCCTATCCCTCTGGAATTTCCTAAGGAAAATCTAAATCCCACAGACTCCTATAGAATTCTTTTTCTATCCAAACATGCCCTCCCTCTCTCCCTCCCTCTCTCCAATGTTACAAACTTACAATCAATACTGACAAGAAAATTACAAGGGCAATGCTCAAAGTTTGCACAAGTGGAAATCAAATAAAATGTTGTAAAAAGGTTTGACTGATATAAGTGCATCAAGATATAAATTTATGAGTAGATAGTGTGAGATTGGTGGAGACCTGCAAGATAAACCAATATGTGAGTCAACCACAAAAACAATGAAATCATCGTTAAGAATTACCAAACAGCAGAGGTGAATGATATAAAAAACCACTTCACATGCATCCGTAAGCAAATTGCAAGAAGTAATGAAGACAAACGACAATATGTAAATCAACCAAATAAGAGAAAGATAAACTAAACAAGGTCAACATTCTCACTGCATGAGAAGAGAATCGGACAAAAGCAAATCCTCGGTTCAGTTGCTTTCTTCCAGCAGAAGAATTTTCAGAGCTTGAAGGCATTGCAAGCTCTACAGATAAAACATCTTGAAATGCCTGCAAATACAAGAAGCAGAGGTGCTTAAAGACAAGTTTGATAATTCTAAGTGTAACAACTGAAATGTGTACCTGGCGCACCAACTTATCAAATTCTTCTGAGCACCATTCTAGAATATATTAACAAACAAAACAATAAAATGTAGTAAGTAGATGCTAAGAGTTTTATTAATGACATACAGTATCCATATCATAACCAAGAAGCGTTTGTCATAGAAGTTGGTACAAGGTTAAAAGTTGTGCTGCATTAAGCTATTTAAAAGTTTCCAGTATCTGACATGACATGATAACTGTGTGAACTGGTTTTGAAGCCTTTTAATAGAAAGCAAGGTTCATCCTAGGGATGAAGATGGATCGAATACGAACTGAATAATGCTCAACCTATATTTGGATTCATATTTTAGGTCTGAATATAAATTTAGATACGAGTATTGAACGAATAGCAAAATTTAAAATCATATCCTAACTAAACGGATACGGATTAGATAATTTTCGAATAGAGGATTGATTAATGCGAATCGAATTTTAAATGAATTATGATATTTCTTTTGGAGGCAATTAACATAAAATATTAAGAGTTTCAAAATAAATAATTTTTTTGCATGTCAAATACATATAAATTTAGCAAAATCAATCTCTAGAAATAATATATAGCACATATTAGTAACAATATTAATATTCATCATTTAAATAAACGAACTAAAAATTGTAAACCATTCAAAAAGATGCAACTATACAGATGTCCGATTTTCGTGTCCGAAAAATTATATTCAACCTATATCCGTATCTGTATTCAGGTTTTTTACCCGTACCTGAATCTGTATCCGTTTTTCTTTTTCAAAAATCCTGCTTGTATCTAAGTCCGTATTCGGATCACATAGAAATTTTTATTCAAATCCAATCCGAATCTAGTCAAATAGCGGGTCAGGGCAGAGTTAATCTGACCCGTTTTCACCCCTAGTCCAACCACAATACTTAAAGAAGATATATGATGCTTAAAGGAATCTACAATGTTGATTTATTGAAGCTCATGGAATCATAGGATAAACCTCCGTAGCCTTCATTTAGAATACGTCTGTATAACAAAGTAAATTATCCTATATGGGACCTTGGACTTGTCTCAAGGAAATCCTATTGTTAATGGATGATTGATGTAAATGCCCTATTTTAACAAAGCAATGGATAAATTAGAGATGTCAACCTAATATATTGTGGACGCATTCATGAATGTGTGACAAAAATATTATACAACTACCTTACCTTTCCGAAGATTTCCAAAGAATAAGGAATCTTGATCTGACGAAAGAGCCACACCTATATTCTTTCCTTGGAGCTGAAAGAGGTCAGTATACAAAATTATAACTAGAATATAATGAACTCCAAAACACAAACTACATGATGAAATTTCAAAGGTTATCACCTACACACTACACGAAAAATCTCAACCCAAGTATTGATGTCAATCTTAAACATTTTCACGAAATGTTAAAACCAATTGCCAGCCAACTTTCACTTCTAATGCTACAACTGTACGTGGTACTGGGAAAAGGCGGCCACTATTCTGACAATAAACTATCATCCTAAGAAGGTGTCTAGGTGTCCAGAGAAGGTTTGGTGCAGAGAAAATAAATCCTTCTAACAATAAAAAGTTGCATGAGAATAGTCTATTGTTCACAAAGAAACATATACAAAGTTCGAATTGAGATGACAATAACAATGAAACTAATAATGCAAGCTCCACCCACATAAACATGTCTATAGACTCTACACCATAGTACATACTTGCACCAATAGAAACAACAATTAGGTAATACACAAGGGTGACAACTAAGATTAATATTCTTTACCATGACTCTGTTCTTTTCCTTTTGAGCTTGCAAAGCGGCCTCCTTAGTCATGAAACGCACAAAACAAAATCCCTGAAAAGATCCCAAATAATAAGTATCTTAACAGTTGGCCATAACCTCCAAATGAAGAGAAAGGGAGGTCAGACCTTTGAATTACCACTCTGGTCCTTCATCATTCGTACTTCAATGATCTCTCCACAAGGAGAAAACAGCTGCAAAATATCGTAAAGAAAAGAATGTAAACCATTCTGCCGCATATTGATAAACAGTGCAACTAAATGAATTGCCCTTTTGGTATCAAATTCATCACAAGCTTAGCAGGACCACATTAATTTCTAGATTCAACTGTTTGCAGCTAGAAGGGTAAGGTGTGTGCAGAAACAAAAGATAATAATTACTTATGAACAGCATATACACTTCTTTTCCATATCAAAAAGTCAATGTTTAGTCTATAATAAATGCCACATTCAGTGTTCCATGAAATGTACTAGAAGTCAGCAAAGCCTAAAAATGCAACATTTTCCTCATAAATTTGTAAAGGATAACATGATTTCCCATTGCTAATGGCCTTGAACAACTAAATCTAACACTTCCAACATAACGTACGATCTAATAACTAAATTCCAGGGTTACTTTAGTGCAAAAAAGCATGGAAGAAGAAATAGATTACCTCAGTCCATCGATTTGTGCACAAATAATGGAGGGAAGTTCTTCCTTAATTTTTTATTCGCATCAACTTTTGGAGAAACACAAAAATCGGAAGATTGAGAAGAGACTCAAATTTTCCTTACGAAAATAAACAAAACTAAAAAATTCCCTTTGGCCACACGCCTATTGGACTATTTATAGGCTAACAAAAGACTCAAAAAAACCTAATCCGACAAAAAGACAAACATTCCATTGATGGACAGTTTTGATCCAGACTCAAAATCCTAGTTTGAGGTAAACTAAGAAACTGAAACAAATGAAATCAAATTCCGAGTTCTACACCGTAAGATATAAGCAAAATAAAACTTTTCTAAAATGGCAAAATTGCTGATTTCCAGGCCTAAATGATAGAATTTGGCTGAAATCCACCTTGGGTCACTACAAGTCTACAAACTTTGTTTGTTGTATAAATCAGAAACACGTCTTCCCTTGGGAAACCAAATCTCATTCAATTCTGAACTCATCACAGCTTGCTTTCTTGTTCAGTGTAAAATTCCTTTCCTTTTTTAATAAAAATAATTTCAGAATGTTTGATTTCTCATCCAAATCTCTTGAATATATCAGTAGATTATATTTTAATTTTGGATCCTTCAAATAAACCAAAATTATCTTTTTCTCCTCCTCCATTACTTTATGGCATCTCCTCTCTTCAAAAATGATCATATCTAACCAAAAATAGAAAACAATTTGAAAAGGAAAAGAAGAACAAATGATCACATTCTAACAAGTAATTTTCTGCTAAGCTACATATGTGATAATTTCTCCTTGAATCTGTTCACTAAGAAAATAGCAAAGGAGAACAAAGGCGCATGGTGTGGATATAAGCAGACCTCTCTGATCATGCTTTCCGTCACAGTACGGGGCAGACCACCAACAAATATCTCTGAGCCTTTAACAAAACGATGCTCTGCTGAAGAAGCACTACCACACTCCATCAGCTCTCGACGTATCACATGCCGCTTGTCATATAATCTACTAAAGAATTAATATCAGAAGGAAAACCTTACCTTGCTCATTAGAAGCACCATACGACGTCTTCTTTACCTACAAATAGAATGGCTAATGAAATCACTATTCTGAAGTCATCGTGGATGCTAATATCAGCTCGAAATCGAAAAATTATCCAGATTACGCGTAAGAATTTAGAGGATTAGGGATCGGATATCGAATACCTTAAACATTGTGAAATTGAGTACTTCGGAGAGTAGCTCCGAACCGATCGAGTTGAAACCCTAGAGAGGGAAAGACGACGAGGGAAGTCGGAAAGCCGGGAGGAGAAAATAGCAGCGGATATTTATTGACGTCAGAGTTTGACGTAATTGCTCTATTGCCACCGAGTCTCAAATGGCTAAAATAGTAAATTGCCGCCGCGGTAACGTAGCAAACAAGTCGCCGAAGATTATATTTTCCGAGCCGCTTCAGATCCTGACAAACATAGGCAACGTCTGCGGAATTCTTCGTTGTTATTACTCTCCTCTCGCATAATTTGCACTGAAAACCTCAACAAAGGGGAAATTATTTTCACTCCTAGAAGAGGGTAACGAAATGGCGTGCAACTATGAGTTTCCAATTTTTGCATTTTAAATTTATTAGCACAACAGAATAGTTATCTTTATGTCGCATATTTCAATCAAACACTGCAATCGTTATATTCCAAGGAACGCGGAAAGCAGAGTACTGCGAGATTTCAACGGCAGTAAATGAACATTTTGAATGGCTTGAATAGATGACAGTGGTGTGTCAATTAATTCACAAAAGATATATGCTAGTAGGAATTAATTCTTTGCTGTAATATACAAGTATAATGGTTTGGGAGGTCATAAATTTAAAGCCAACTCTGAATAAATTTGTTATGGACAAATTGTTGGTTGTTGATGATTTCTTGATTTGGTGGCTGGGCTCGGTTTTACTTAATTGCTCAACGATGTGTTGACTTAAAGAAGTAGCTCGGCATTACAATGGCTTTAAGTAAAAAGCTCGACGGCACAGAGTTTAGATAGGATAACTTTGTATATTCAGTAAAAACTTGATAAAATATAAATATTTTTTTTATCAACTGGGGGTTAACATTTTGTCCAACTCATACTTAGTATTTGAGCTCTTGAATAATTAAAAGAAAAATTAGAATGGTTATCAGAAATCCCAAATTAGCGAGTTAATTAGTATAAGACAGGCTCTATTACAATAAATGAAAAGGTAATGGTCCTACAAATTCATCTTAAATCCCAATCGCTGGACATAAATGGCATGAACTTGCCTACTTTGCCAACTTTCTATCCAATGCCACGCACTGCCTAGAAATATCATCTGGCTTCGTCTACGTTACACAATAAAGCAGCAGAAATTCGATCGAAAGAAGTCCGAGGGTGGCGAAGATGGATACGAACGTGTTCTTCTATGTCTTAGCAGTAACAATGGCTGCCATGGCGCTTAGAGCAATGGCTCAAGATTGGGATACGGCGCACGCCACCTTCTATGGGGATATGTCTGGAGGAGAGACTATGCGTGAGTGTCTCTCTTACAATTTTATAAGGAGATTTTGTCCTTAATTTACATTGAAGATGTAACAATCAGTTCAATTTTTCTTCTTTTTTTTTTTTCCAAAAAGATATCTTTTAACTATATCATGCAGAAGGAGCATGCGGCTATGGCGACCTCTTTAAGCAAGGCTACGGCCTCGAGACGGCGGCGCTGAGCACCGCCCTCTTCAACAGCGGGCTCATCTGCGGCGCCTGCTACGAGCTCCAATGCTACGACGACCAGGAATGGTGCGCGCCGGGCAGCATCACCATCACAGCCACCAACTTCTGCCCGCCGAACTACTCCAAGCCCAACGACGACGGCGGGTGGTGCAACACCCCTCTCAAGCACTTCGACCTCTCCATGCCCATGTTCGTCAAGATCGTCAAGGGCTACCACGCCGGCATCGTCCCGGTGCAGTTCCGCCGCGTGCCCTGCGTTAAAAAGGGCGGGATGCGGTTCGAGATCAAGGGAAACCCGTACTGGATTCTCGTCTTGGTGTACAATGTCGCTGGGGCCGGGGACGTCACGGCGGTGGCGGTGAAGGGGGAGAAGACGGGGTGGATCGCGATGACGAGGAACTGGGGGCAGAACTGGCAGACCAACGTGCAGATCGTCGGGCAGGGCTTGTCGTTCCAGGTGACGGCAAGCGACGGGAGGATGGTGGAGTCCGATGATGTTGCTCCGGCGAACTGGCAGTTCGGCCAGAACTTTGAGGGAGCGCAGTTTTGAAGAACATGAGTGAGGCTATATTTAGTATTAATTTTGATGATTTCATATATGTTACCGCAGTGAGATTAAATGCAACTTTAATAAAAGAAATTTTTTTTTTGTCAACCTTATATTAACATAATTCAGACAATAATATAGACCAAAATCTATGTATTTGTATTCTGCTTCATAAATCACAACTCCTCGTCCTTTCTTCCGACTTGGTTAATGAGCAGGAGGGGAATTAAAGAGAGCGGAGTCCGAGAGGCGATTCTACAACTCACTATAGTTGGATATTCTCTGATGTCTCTATTGTTGAAATTTGTCGCGATTTGAACAGATAACCACAGAGATAATAGATATATAGTATAAATATGCCAGATTAATTTAAAAGATTCTGTTGCAGCAGCCAATTAGAGGCAGGTCCCACGTCTCCGTAAATATCCTGAATTTTAGGGGTAATTTTTAGATTATACGCAATTATAGAATCATCCCGCCTGTCACTACTATTTAGGGGTAGCTTAGTCATTTTGAATCGCTAAATAGTTGAAGCTTCCCGGCCTTCCAAAAGAAGCCATTCCCCGGTCCGTAATTAACGAGAATCACAAGGGCAAAATCGACGAAGTCGCTCACCTCCGCCACCACTTCGCCGCTACTAAAGTCGACACCGCCCGGCGAAAACCCTCTCACCCAAATCTTTTCCTTTCCCCGCCACTCCGCTCTCCTCTCCTCCCTCCCGAATCTAGGGTTTCCTCTCTCATTCCGGAACCCTAATCCTTCGAAAACCCTAATTTTGCCCATTCCCGACCTCGAATTCCTCTTAGTCGATCTCTTCTTCGGCCTTTTTGGGCTTTCTATCCATGGAGTTCAACCAGGGTATCGGGTACGAGAAGGCGTGCCGCCTCTCGAACACGACGCATTCGGAGATCGCTCCCGCCCTATCCCTTCCTTCTCTTCCTGTTTGCTTTGGCTCCCCGGATCACAAGATCGAGCTCTCTGACGAGCCCGGCGGTGCGCGTTTTGCTGATAGGCCGGAGATTCTTGCGCACGCGGGAACAATTGCGGAGCTGCTCAGGAACTGCGATGTTAGCTATCTGTAAGTTCATGAGAATGTTTGGTGTAGGGTTTGGTAATCTGGAGTTGTTATGCTGTTGCATTTTTGTGACTAGTTTGGATTTTGTTTTCTAGTAATCTGAAGGAGAAGGCCGGAACTGCTCCAAATGACCCGAGGGAGTGTTCGAGGCTTTATCAAGAAGTGCTCAAGTACAACCCGGAAGCATTCACTTGCTACTATCGAGGTAAACTGTACTCAGTTAGTGGATGGAGAATGATCCTGGAACAGTCGAAACTTTTGTCATTAGATACTTTTTCTTCCTGCAGAATGGCTTTTGTTGTCCTTTTCTTTTAAATTTATATTTGGTGCTGAGCAAGAAAATTTATACCTTTAACTGATGTTATGAAGAAGTAAAGAACTTTCCCTTTGTTATTTTTTCATTGTATGCTGTTGGGTTTTTTTTTCACCTCAAATGGTTTCCATGCTCATGTTGGGTCCTAAAACTTGGCCAAAAATTTCCGTTGCCCAAAGTGATATCTATCAGTGAACCTCTCCCATCAAGTTGGACTAGTTGTTCAGATGAATATAGATCTGGAAGAAAATTACTTGTAAAATTAAAGTAGTGTGGTGGGAAGTGTTTTTTGGTTTATCATGCATTGCCAGTTGTATATTTGAAGCTATTATTGTTATTTATAAGATACTTATAAGATTGGCCATGCTCTATCTTAAGTTTGGTAGGTTCCAGGATGTCAACATGAGCTTGTAGGAATAGAGTCTTGTCCAAAACAGAATAAATGGAATGAACTTGTGGCAATTCAGACAACATCACCTGGTAATACATAATAATTGAAGATGGTTCAACACTCCAACTTATCCAATGGAGACCATGTAGCAGTTGGAAGGAGGAGCGCCGTCTGGCTTAAGTTAAATTGCCATAAATAGGACAGGAGATTGGAAAATTCTTGGTTAGCATTAAGATCGAAAAGGTAGGAAGGTCCCTAGCTTGATTTTCTCTGTTTCTGAAAATCAACCTAATTGTCATCAGTTCATCACCATCATACCCATCATTGCTATCCTATTATTTTTCAGATCACATATCGCATGCAACCAAGGGCTGTTTCCCATAATAGATTGAATGATATTTGGACATACTGCTCTATTATTATTGTTGTTAGACTAGCCCATGAACATATCCTGTTCTTCTAGTTTCTTGGTGATTTAATTGGAAAGCCTAGAAGCCTATTAGTTAATGCATCGGCAGAGAGTTCTTGTAGAAACCTCAGTTAAGATGTATTTCTCTCTGAAGCCATGAGCAAAATAAGTAGGTCTTTCCTATCATTTTGTAACAAGAGAAAGTTGGAAAATGGAAGGAACTGATAATACTGCCAATTATAGAGGCTTTGGTTGCTTCCAATCATCCACTGAGGTCTTTACTATCAAATGTTTTATAGAACTTTGTGTGCTTGGTAATCCCTTTAATTACATTGAAAATATCTGTTTTTATATATTTGTTTATGTGAGTAATCGATGAATTTTTTGTATAATAGTTCTGTCTGATTCTTAGGTTTCTTATGCTTGTTATAGTCTGATATAGTCCTCAGTTTTACTTTTATGAGCTTGATATTTTATTGATTTAAGCACATTACTTTTTAGGAAAGTTGAACATCTGGTTTTTTTTAGTTGCTGTTGTCAGCCTTATTAAGGTTAGTCTTCCTTGCTTATCCATGCTAATTTTCTGTTATGTTGTTCAAGTTTCTCAGGTTCACTTCAGGAGCAGAGCTCTCGTAATCAAGTACCAGAGAAGAAACCCTTTGAGCAAATTGTAACTAATGCTGTTCATGTACAAAGGGGACAGGAAGGTTCTCTTGACGACAATTTGCAAAGAAATATGGTTCATGTGAGTCAATTTACTCTAGTCAATTTATTTTATTTTGTATTTTGTTTTCTAAACCTCTACTCTTTGTACAATTTATAGAACCAACCTACATATGCTATTTCAAAGAAACCAAAAGTCAGAAAAAAGGAAAGTGATACTGTGCCTCTAACCTCAGGTTCAGATGCCCCTGGTCATCAAGGTTTGCCACATTTTCTTTTATTTCTACTAAAATTATCTTTTCTTTTTGTTTTTTTTTTCTTTCTTTTGCATTGGTGTTCATAAATATCAAACATTTCAGATATCATCATGAACTTCTGTGAGATAATTGAAGACTTCTGTGGAAGAGCAGAGATTGCTGATGACGTAGAAGGTGCCGAGGGGTCATCTCTTCATATGGCTGATTTGAAATTTTTTGTAAATGAAATTACATCTGCTCGCTCAAAGAAGGTCTTGCACTTGATTCCTCTTGATACTCTTACGAGGCTCACAAATGTTCTAGATCGGCAGATCCAGTGTGCACAAGGTTTATCCATTGAAAATAATGAGAATGTAAGTATAATTTGTGATACTAATATTGAGTACATATGGAATATTTATCTGGTATTAATGAAATTATTAATGTTCAGTTTGTATAACTATGAACATTTTTTAAATTGTGCACCATTTATATGTCTGGAACAACCAGAAAGTAAGAGTATGTTGTTTTTTCTAACAAACGTTTGCCAAGTATAGTAAGCAAGAGTGCTGTGAGGACATCTTAATATTGGTGCACGTACATCAAGTGTTAATGCTGTTGAGATATTGTACGCCTGTTTTTGGTAGCATTATTAGAAAATCGAATGTATTCTCATGTATATGCTATTTACTGTATTTTACTTGAAGATATACTTGTTCTGTTATGTTACTTTCTGATGTGTGTGTGATTATTCCAGCCTGATACAGATACTGAGGCATCGATTCTCTGTGCATTGGAATCCATACATGCAATGTTGGCAATTATGACTCACCAAGATATGCCAAAGCAACTTTATCGAGAAGAAGTATGCTCACTTACTGTTTTTGGACTTCTCATATCAGATTTAGTATTTTTTTTCCTAACTAAACTGACTTGCTGTTCTATCTATCTATCTATATATATATATAATTCTATTTACAATGGTTTTATCAGATTATCGAGCGAATTCTTGATTTCTCAAGACATCAGATCATGGAATGCGTTGCTGCATGTAACCCATTCTACCGTAATCTGCAAAAACCAAATGAAATTGGTGCAAATGATGGTAAAGACACTGAACATTGAACCAAATATATATTCATTTTTCTTTTCTGTCTGGGGTTTTGTAATCTAAATTTTATGTTATTTTTAACTCCATGAATGGGAATTGGTGTTGAGTAATCAAGATCATTTTGATTTTTGGCCTCTGTGCAGACATCTTGAAGTCTATATTGTTTGCTTCATGAACATCTACCAAGTTATTTGCACCAATTTATATGGCCGTGTGACTCCTTTAACTTTTAAGATATGAACCAGTATATTCCTTCATACTCATTTTATGGTATGCATATAGATATATCACAATAGGGTTTTGAAAAGTGTTTGGCGGTTGCCTTGGCGGGTGGCACACAGGATGCCCCGCTAACCTAGCTGCTCATACTATGCATTTGTAGTTTGTGGCGGGCCAATTTGCCACCTGGTGAGACAATTTTATCTGGTAGGCTGACTTGGCGGGCTTTGCAGGTTAGGTGGAAAGTTAAAGTTAACAAAAAGACCTTGCTTCTCCATTCTATCTCCAACGAAAACTAAAACCCTAATCTCTCTCAATCTCTTCTCTCTCTCGAGCTCTCTCCTCTCTCAGTGGTGGATGGCAAGTGGCAAGTAGCAGCGTCACATGATGACGAGCGACGCAGGAGGGCTGGGATGAGGGCAGGGCTGAGGAAAGCGACACACAAAGGGCTGGGCTGGACGACAAGTGTCTCTTTCATTCTCTTACTCTCCCTCTCTCTCCCAAGCTCGATCTCTTGGTCTTATCTTTAACTCCAATTTCTTGGGCTAGGCTGAGGAGAGAGAAATAATGTCAAGTGATTGGTGGCAGAGTAGCTAGCTTAGCCATGTTATCTTTTCTATGTTGCTATGGGAGAAAGTCTCTCTCATTCTTCTCAAATTACTGAGCTTACCATAAGAATATGATACTACCTTAAACTTATTGGCTATATAAGTGTCGAATAGTTTGAATCTAATAGTATAGTTTGATCTAATTAATCTGAATTAGTTTGATAAAATTTACATACAATATATATTATATCATATATAATTTTTTTTAAATTTTTTATATAAAAAAAATGTTAGACCGTCTTGGCACCCGCCTTTAGCTTAGGCGCTAGTCTGTGGGGTGTTTGTCTATAATCCGTGACTGCTATTCAATACATTGAATCACACAAGTAGTCAAGTAGTAGCACACTAGCAGAATGTTGTTACCACTTTACAATATGCTGTCGGTAGATATAATTGATACTTCATTTTTGATATTCGGGATATATTATCTATTTACTTTTGGGTATTTTTCTAGGCGATGAGGATGAAGAGGATGAAACTAATAATGCTTCAATAGGCAAAAAGCGGCGCAACACTCGTAGTGTTAATACAAGGAAGTCTGCTGGGAATAAGTTTGTTCTATAACCTCTAGTTGGCTCATTGTTTAGTTGTACTTTCTGCTTGATTATTATCTATATCATTTCTTGTATTTTCTCATGTCAGGGTTTCTGCAGCTGTTTATACTGTGGGACAGAAGCTTTGTTTGATTTTAGGGTTTTTAAGAGAACTTCTCTCAGTAGTACGCCTTTCAGATAGTTGCATTCTTCAGTTAGTGAAAACAAGCTTTTCAACTTTCTTGGTGGATAACATACAGCTTTTACAGTTGAAGTCTATCGATTTAATTTGTGGGGTAATAAGTCACTTGTCTGACATTGCTTTTGAATAATTATTTTTTAAAGTCTTCACTGGCATCTTTCTTTAGTACAGGTGTTTGCTTCATACACACAGCACAGGAGCTTCTTAATAGATGAAACAATCCAGCTTCTTCGTAAGTTGCAGTTTTCAAAACGTGCCCTTAGAACTTACCATCTTCCTGATGAAGAACAAAAGCAGATTCAGATGATAACAGCTTTATTGGTTCAGTTGGTTCAATTTAGTGCAGTTCTTCCTGACAGTTTACGAACAACAGTTAATTGGAATTCCATTTTAGATGCCTCAATAGATGCAGGTTATCCAATTAAGTGTCATGAAGCAGCAACTGAGGTGTGCTGCCTTTTTTGGACTAGTGTTCTTCAGCGTTTCACTACTACTGCTAAAACTCAGGATGTTTTTGAGCCCAAAGCGGTTTTAGAGAATCTTGTGATGGATTTGCTGATGACATTGAACTTGCCTGAATATCCTGCTTCTGCTCCTATACTCGAGGTAATATTCTCCACTTGTAACTGCTGCCAATACTGAGGATATTAGAGAATCTTTAACAAAATCCAATTTATCAAAGATTCTTCTGGCATGCACTGACATCCTGATATATGTTTTTAAATGAATGAAACAGCACTAACTCAGATTTCTTGGTGGTATATTGGCAGGTTCTTTGTGTTTTGCTACTCCAAAATGCTGGGTTGAAATCTAAGGACATCTCAGCTCGTTGCTTAGCTATTGAGCTTCTTGGGACTGTTGCAGCAAGGCTGAAACGTGATTCTGTAGTTTGCAGCAGGGATAAGTTTTGGATCTTGCAAGAGCTAGCTGGTGCAAGTGTTGACACTTCTGATGGCTTGAAAGATGCTTGTTCTATCTGTCTTAATGGGAGAGGTGTAAATATAGTTTGTCATGCTTGTGGCAGATGCTTCCATTCAGATTGCATGGGAGTTGGACAGGAAACCTTGCTTCGTGACTGGTCTTGTCATATATGCTTTTGCAGAAAGCAACTCAGTGTTTTACAATCATATAACAAGTTACAGGGTAAAGACAATGGTAAAAGAAACGCAGACTTACCCACCAACAGGTCTGAAACTTCTGACTCCATTACAAGATTGGAAGTTGTTCAGCAAATTCTCTTGAATTATCTGCAGGAAGCTGGCTCTCAAGATGATGGGAATCTGTTTACGCGATGGTGTGTTACTTGAAATTCTGAATTAGATTCTTCAGTTTTTTGGAGAGTTAATTTATTTAACTATGTGCAGGTTCCATCTTTGCCTATGGTATAAGGATGATCCTCTATCTCAGGAGAAAATAATCTACTATCTTGCTAGATTAAAATCAAAGGAGATTTTGCGAGATTCTGGTAGCAGTTCACTTTTGTCAAGAGATTGGGCTAAGAAAATTTGCTTAGCATTGGGGCAAAAGAACTCCTTCTCTAGAGGATTTGATAAGATACTTTCCCTACTTCTGGTAAATAATACGCTGTATCTTTCTCTTCCTGTTTCATCAATTGCAAATTTTCTACTTTTGATGTAAGATATATAGTGAAGTTCATATCAATTGTTGTTTCTAGGCAAGCTTGAGGGAAAACTCTCCAATAATAAGAGCCAAGGCCTTACGTGCTGTAAGCATTTATAACTTATGGTGCATGTCATATGTTTATCTCTTTATCATTCCAAGTTGATGCATCTATTGCTCTTTCATGTATATTTAGGTTAGTGGTATAGTTGAAGCTGACCCTGAGGTGCTGTGCGACAAACGTGTCCAATGCGCTGTCGAAGGAAGGTTTTGTGATTCTGCAATTTCAGTTCGTGAAGCTGCTCTTGAACTTGTTGGTAGGCATATTGCCTCTCACCCTGATGTTGGTTTGAAGGTCAGTAAACACATGCAAATGCACTTCCAGCATCTCCTAGAGTTATACTAGAATGTTGTTTCTTTGCTCTGCAGTACTTTGAAAAGGTTGCTGAGAGGATAAAGGACACGGGAGTGAGTGTACGCAAACGTGCCATTAAGATTATCCGTGATCTTTGTACTTCCAATCCTAATTTTTCAGAGAGAACACATGCTTTTATCGAGATAATTTCTCGTGTTAACGATGAAGAGTCTAGTGTCCAGGTGAGTTGCATATTTCTTTAATCATATTATCTTTTCTTCTTCTTGAATGATTAGGTAAGTGCATTCAACTTCTATATCAAAGTTCATGGAATAATTGAACTTTGTATTAACTGATTCCATCTTATGTATAATGATGCACTGATTGGTAGGATCTTGTATGCAAAACATTTTATGAGTTCTGGTTTGAAGAATCCACTGGAAGTAATAAGCACTATGTTGCTGATGGTAGTTCTGTGCCTATGGAAGTGGCGACTAAGACTGAGCAGATTGTTGATATGTTGAGGAAGATGCCTAACCATCATCTGCTTGTGACAATCATAAAACGCAATTTAGCACTTGATTTTCTCCCACAATCAGCTAAAGCTACTGGAGTGAATGCAGCTTCTCTGGCATCTGTACGTAGGCGTTGTGAATTGATTTGTAAGCGCTTATTGGAAAGAATATTGCAGGTACAGATCTCTAGATGGATATAAGTTCGTTCTTTGTATAAACATCAACAGCCTTTTTTTTACTCCTTTTCTATTGTAGGTTGAAGAGGGAACTAGTGATGAAGAAGAAGTCCGTGCACTTCCTTACGTGCTTGCACTGCATGCATTTTGTGTTGTTGCACCAACACTATGTGCACCAGCAACTGATCCCTCCCAATTTGTGGTGACACTTCAGCCATACCTTAAGAATCAGGTGATTTTTAATTTCTTGTATTAATAGCATCTCATAGACTTTTTGTCACAATTCTTGGAATCATATGCACCTGATATTTGACAGCTGCAAGTTGACAGAGTAGTAGTTCAAATGTTTATTACCTATATCTCTCTGATACTACTTTCCAGGTCAACTACATCTGTTCTCTGCATTGACTATGAAAATGATGAGTTACCATCAAGATTTTCTTCATTGTTATCTGACTACTTGGGAAGAAAAGTTCTGTTGATTTCATATGCATTGTTTCAAATATATATATGCGTGCGTGCGTGTGTGTGTGTGTGTGTGTGTGTGTGTGTGTGTGTGCGTGTGCGTGTGCGTGTGTGCGTGTGTGTGTGTGCATTACACTGGGTTGATCCAACATCTTTGGTTGCAGGTTGACAACAAATCAATTGCTCAGTTGCTTGAAAGTATAGTATTTGTAATTGATGCTGTTCTCCCCCTACTTCGGAAGCCACCACAAAGTCTCATTGCAGAACTGGAACAGGATCTGAAATACATGATAGTTCGGCATTCTTTCCTGACAGTTGTGCATGCTTGTATCAAGTACTAAATTCCTTCTTATCCTTCCTTTTTTAATAACTAAAATGGTATTTGCTGTCGTTGAGGATGCTGTCTTTGTATCTTGAGAATTCATCTCCTTCATGTGGAATCAGATGGTTATCTCAATATTTGGTTCTGTATGGTTTCATGTCTTATCTATCAAGAAACTCTTCTTTCATCTGCTTGGCGATATAGTGAGAGTTAGATGATATTTAATAGGTAGAATAGAATAATCAGACTCGTCTTCCAGTTATCTTTTGTATTGCTTTGTCTTATCTGTTACTTTTTTACTTGCACAGTTTCTGCGTTTACTCATAGCATTCTTATTTTAGCTTATGTTACTTTCTATAGTGAAGCATTAATATACTTAGAGCAATCTAGATAGTAGACTCATTGCCATCTACTGGGCAATTTTTGTTTGTCTTCTTTATAGAGAAACCAATTGAGTGGAAGGATCCTGATTGCCTATGCCTTCCAGCATATTTGTTTCAGCTCATCAGCTCTTTGCAGCAGCTGATGTCGGTGCTATCTTACTACTTGATTTTCTCATCTGTGAGAAAGAAAGTTTGCATCATCCTAGTTGTTTGCTTGATTCATATAGTTTCCTTTCCTTCTCTTGTATTAATGGTTGATTGTAGAATTGTATTCACTGTGCAGTTTTTTTATCAATTCTACTTTTATACGTTTCATCTATCGCTTGTAACTCTTTCTTCTTTATATTTTTGCTGACCTTTCGGGTAACACCTTAGCAAAGTAATAATCACTGATTATGTTACTTCCATTCAGGTGTCTCTGTTCGCTTAGTAAAATAGCTGGCAAAGGTGCAAGTTTAGTGGAGTACCTAGTTCAGATTTTCTTCAAACATCTTCTTGGTCCCAGTGTTGACAATAAACAGGTAAGCATTTATTTATTAGTTTATTTAAATCTTAGTTTTTGTATACATATAATGCTGAAATGTTATATTGCGTTTACGAAGATGTATATGTATAATTACCTTGTATATGTGGTGGGTGTCTATTTCTGTAGTTTTCCGAATTAACTTTACCCATTTAAAATATAACCTTTTTATTACGTTGGAAGAGAATGAACTTTATCTATCACATTTTTTTATGTTTTTTCTGTACAAACTTTATTTTTATTTATGCAACTACTCATGTTTTCTCAAATACATCATCTGACAATGGATTTCGTGCAAAATTCAGCTATTAGGGCGCTCTCTATTCTGTCTGGGGCTGCTCCTTAGGTATGGCAATGAACTAATTGTCACAGGTGACAATCAACATCTCCATATTGTTAAGAGTCTCTCATTGCTTAAGAAGTACCTTCTTATGGAGGATTTCGGCTTAAAAGTCCGAGCTTTGCAGGTCTGATTTTATTATCCAAATATGTTATTTGAAGTTCTTCCAGTTTTCGACATGTGAATTTCATTCTTGTGGTTTTTAGGCATTAGGTTATGTTTTGATTGCTAAGCCTGAGTATATGTTGGAGAAGGATATTCTAAAACTGGTGGAGGCATCACTTTCTTCTGGTGTTGATTATCGATTAAAGGTACATATCTTTTCCTTTATGTTTTGCATGATGTGTAGCTTGTTGTGACATTTAATCATGTGATCAGATGCAAGCATTGCAAAACCTTTATGAGTATCTTGCTGATGCGGAAAGCCAACTCTCAGATTCTGCCAGTAAGCCTCCTAGTCAGTATGCAGAAGATGGTGGAAAAGTACCTGTGGCTGCGGGTGCTGGTGATACTAACATGTGTGGGGGAATCATTCAGTTATATTGGGATTGTATTCTTGAAAGATGCTTGGATGTAAATGATCAAGTTCGTCAGTCTGCTCTCAAGGTAAATTACCTTGGTTCTTGACATATATCTTCACTTCCCATGCCTGTGGAATGGCTGTTGCCCTTCTCATTGGTGCTAACCCTTTTTTTTTTTTTCCTAGATTGTGGAAATTGTTCTCCGCCAAGGTCTAGTTCATCCAATTACTTGTGTTCCACACCTTATAGCACTCGAAACTGATCCGCTGGAAGTGAACTCAAAGCTGGCCCATCATTTGCTCATGAACATGAATGAAAAGTATGGTCATTTAGTTGAAGTTATTATTTGCAGTATATCCCTAGTGAATTGGAGCATCTTGGCTAATTAAATTATATTTGCAGATACCCTTCCTTTTTTGAAAGCCGTTTAGGTGATGGCTTACAGATGTCTTTCAGATTTTTTGAGTCCATAGTGAGCAATCATGATATGGTATCAGGAACTATGAAAGGAAAACCAGATGGCAATCCCATTGCATTTGTTAGGCCAGGGATATCCCGAATATATAGGCTTATTCGAGCAAATCGTGTCTCAAGGAACAAATTTGTGCACTCAATAGTTCGTAAATTTGAGTCTGATAGCTGGAATAATTCCTCGGTCAGCTTTCTTGTGTAAGTACTGCAGCAGAATCAGGTCTGTGCTCTTTACATACTCTTAACAGATTGGCTTTAAACATTCATTTGTTGCAGGTATTGTACAGAAGTTCTTGCATCTCTCCCTTTCACATGTCCTGATGAACCTCTTTACCTGATTTATGATATAAATCGGGTTATTCAATTAAGAGCTGGGGCACTTGAGGCCAATATGAAACTGTGGAGTTCCTTCTTGCTACAGCGGGACCCAGCAAAGATTTCTAGTGATAGTCTTTATCTTACAACCCAATCAGGATCACATCATTCAGATAATCAAAACATGATAGGGAATCCCGAAATGAGTCCTGACAAGATATGTAGTATATCAGAAGAAGGCGTGCAAAAGTTTCAGGTGATCTCTAGTTAGAGCTGCAAGGCATGAATAATTTCAGGGCTAGAATTTAATGATCTTATTATTTTGTTTTGTAGTATACTGATGCTAAAATTTTAGCATTTCCTTATTTTTACTAGAATGACATGTTTCGTTTTGCCCTGTTAAGACACCAACTAAGGTTGAACTTATCACACTAGTTTGTAGGAGTACGAGTGTCTCCTGAATTCCTCATATATGCAGATTCTATAACAATTTAACATGTCATCTTTCCTCTTATTGTACACTTTTCTTCCTTTTTTTATTTTCACTCTTGTTTCTCAGGCCGATTGTCAGGAGGCTATAGCTTTGCAACTTCTTTTGAGACTGAAGAGGCATTTGAAAATTGTGTACAGTCTAAATGATGCCCGCTGTCAGGTTGAGTTTTCTTTTCTTTTGTTCCCCTTCATTATCTGGCTAATCACTTGTCCACCCATGGCAGATCATGTAAATTATCTAAAAAGATGTTTTTTTTCCTACTCCAAATCAGGCATTTTCTTTGAAGGAACAGCCAAAGTCTGGTGAGACTCTCTCTAAGCAGAACATTTCATTCAACATCAGTGACACTTCTATCAGTATGCCCACCTGCTACCAAGATATGATACAAAAATACCAGGTATTTGTGAAGTAGGTTTTGAAGCCTCCTCAAGCTTCTATTTTCTATGTAACTTGTGTAGTTACATTTGTGGCAAGGATTATGTTCTATAACTGGTTGAGCACAGTGTGTTAAATAAAAGGATCAGAACCTTCTATGCCCCATATGATTTTCTAATTAATAAATTCACTTTAATTTTGTAATTTGATGCCATCTTGCAGGAGTTCAAGACATTGCTGAGGGAAGATGCCATGGATTATGTTGCCTATACAGCTACAGTCAAGAGGAAACAGCCGACTCCTAGGAATTCCAGGCGTGGAAAATCTGCTCTAGCGAAAGGCGAGGATGGTGATGAAGATGAAGCCAACGACGAAGACTGGTCAGGGGGCCCGAGAAGGCTCGACTTTAGTGGACAAAGGAGCAACGGTGGCAGGGTGACCAGACAACGGGTGCAAGTATGAATGTTGTTTCATTATTGTACATTATAGGTCTTCTCCAGAAATCAGGTGGATATGGGGATTAGTACATAGAAGCAAAAAAAAAAGGAAGGTTGGTTACAGTTCGGTTGTCATTGAACTGGAGCTCTTCTCAGTCTCTGTGCCCCTTTTTGTATTTGTCTGGGGATGCGGCAAGACTGGTAGATTGTGCTCCAGTTTCCATATTAATGGAAATCCAATTTTTTTTTCTCAGTATACTCATGCTTTCTGGAGTGCTGTGTCGAATTCTTTTGGTGTTTAGTCGATTTCCGCTGTGATTAACTGGGTTCGGGAGTGTGCTTTCTTCCAGAGCACATCCTCTGCAACCCCAGTTGCGGGAACTTTATACAAATTGGGATTACGTCGGCTAAAATTTCTTTGAACTAGTAAGAGGTTCAGTTAATAGCTTCCAACAACCTTGTTTGCAGGATTCCTGTATCAAGGCTGCAGAAGGGCTGCTACCGTGTTTATCGACACTAGGCCTACATGCCTAACGCATGCAGGAAGATCATCTCATGCTTGCATGAATGGATTAGCTAATATGCGGTTAACCTAGATATCAAGCAAAAACATCAGCAAGAATTGCTGCAAAAAACAAACGCATAGTACCATTGCAATCCAGCAAAAAGTAGTTAAACAGTAAACAGAGTAATATCCATGGAATAGTGGCCACTTTTATGGTCGCTTTGTTTACAAAGAAATAGTTCTGCTACTCTCTAAAGACTAGCAGAACAACTCTACTCGCGAAGCCCTGCTTGCTCTTATTGCTGCTCTCCTCCCTCTTCGTCGTCGTCATTGTTGCTCTCCTTTCTCTTCGTCGTCGTTCTTGTGATAAATTTTGTTGAGAACCCACCTGTTCACCTAGTAAAGAAACAACAAAGACCAATAAAACGAGGAGCCCCTTTGATGGATCAAAACAAAGAAAAAGAGAATGAAAAAGGCATAAAAGAAAGAAAAAAAGAAAGAAAGAAAGAAAGAAAGCCATGCTATTTTTAACACGCGTGTATAAGAGCTCTCAGAGGGAAAGACTCTCAATGGTGCAATACTCCTCCATCTGCCAATTTGTCTTAACTGATCACTCTTCCCATACTATTCCTCCACTTTCTTGATTCATCCTCATCCTTCTTGATCATGTAGCAAACCAGAGATGGCTGGATTGCGAAGACGAGCCCGGTCTCTTGGCCGCGTAATTCTTTAGCCTTAAAGGTTTGACTCCAGAATTCAACCCCATTACCTACCTTCCGGTGGTTATAGTTCAGATTCTTAGACCTCTCATCCATCGCGACGTAAAATAATCTCTCCTACACCCTTCCGACCGGATAATTATCTGCCATGTTACGCAGCAAATTAAATAAACAATTAAACACCACTTAACTTGCATGTATGTTGTTTAATTAACTTAGAAAACAATTAAACATACTCTCGAGGACCCAAGGATCGTGTTAGTATATGTCAACCCCCTTCACTCTATATTCGAAGGCAGAGGATGGCATGAGGTAGGAATTGATGAGTTCTTTCTCAGTTGGTATAAACCTAACTCCATCTGGATACTGGTCTTCTATATCTTTGTTCATTATAGCGACGACTTTTCTTGCTTGTGGTAAGTGCTCTCTTTCTAGCCGAAGTAGGAGAATATTCCCAGTTACAATGGGAGTAGGAATTTTATGCGTAAAAAGGTAGACGAACATTGACCCGGTTTTAGAGATCATGTCACCTCGGTTGAACTATTATTTTATTTAGAATTATTTTAAAATATTTAAATGCATTATATTCCTTCTATTATTTAGCCATTTTTAACTAATATTAGGTGCAGTAGTTTTAGATATTCTTTTATCTATTTTATGTAGGTAAATTTGAATTGTTTTTATTTGGAGTAAGAATTTATTAATAAATTCCTATTGATACCATTTTTGATAAGAATATTATTATTTTTTTCTTCAAATGCCTACGTTTTAATATTTGATTAATCGTACCTACTTGTAATACCCTTCTTATATCTTTATGCAATTCTTTCTTTCTTTCTTTTGAAACTGAAAGTTGATTAACTTAGATTGAAACAATTCTATCCAACCGTGCTGAGTGAAGCATTAACAATGAGGAGATTACAAGACTGGGTCCCAGTTTATAATCCCGCAGGGCAGCCTTGTCCTGTCCTGGGAGTAGCCACTCTATTTCCTTCGTTTGAGCTTGATGTCAATGTTTGCCCAATGGTTAGCCTTGCTCAAGCTATTTTCTCGATTTCTTTTGTATAGCTTCGATTATCTTTAATGTCCCTTAAAAAGAGAAGAAAAAAAAAACCTAAAAGCATCTTAGAACATGGACAAGTTCCAATCATTCGGGTCCACGACTTAAATTTTAATTAAAGAATACGTTGACGGCTCTCAGTGAATTTTGCTCGTTGGAACTCGGTTTAGTTGGGCAGTCAAAGACCAGTCGAGATGTGCAAGCTGGCATCTTTGTAGACTTTAATCTTTTGTATTATTAAATAATTCATAATAATTACAATGCCTATTTCGTCGAATGAAGTAATGAACGAGGTCAGAAGAATTCAAGTGTCACATACATACTGCATTGAATAGCATTAAGAAAATTCCTGCATGTGGAGATGTACAGAATCGAATAGCTGTAAGGAAAACGATAAAAAAAGAAGAAGTATCCTTTTCTTTCCAAGTAACCGCACTACTCGTGTTCTCCTTTTTCGCGATAAAGAAAGGTTTCTCTTTTCTAATATTTCTTCTAGAATTCTACTTTTCTTGGATATTATCCTGCGGTGATCTATCTTTACTTGTCCGCCATTTCTTATTTGTCATTTTGAGTAAATTTCGATTTAGATTCGTGGGTTGATTAGATTCGTTTCGCTTCTATCTCACTCAAAGCGGTCGCCTTTCGTAATCTTTTCGATGTTGTCTTTCCCGGCTTCTTAAGATTCCTTCCATTACGTGTAACCGAAATGGTAAAAGAAATCCTAATCGGTGGTGAAAGATGGTCTTTTGAAAGCGCGTCGTTTGGTTGGTATTTCTTACGACTAGTAATCTTATGCAGATGAGATGTTTGTGGTATTGCTTTTACATGGTCAAACAGTTGCTATTATGTGATGACTGTAATTCACTACTTTGTGTTGTTTGTTATAAAAGTTGCTTCTTGACTGTCGATTAGAATAATCCATAGACAGAGGTGTTGGGAATCTGAGAGCCAGCGTTTTTTTTTTTCCTTTTTACTTAACAAATTATTCCAATGTACCAAATATTGTGGGATTTAAGAATAAAGTATATGATAACCGGTAATTGTTTGATTAGGCCAGTATAACTGTTTAAGAATCGGATGGGTTGGTACTGGGTGGTCGTAGCCCATGGATTGCTTGGAAACGTGTTGATTAGTCCAGCTCAGCTTCTCAAATGGGACGTTTTATATTGCGGCTTTATGAAAGAACTAGGAAGGGGTGGGTAGATCTCGCGTGGGTTTTGGGTATTTAAGGAGGAGGAAGTCGCCTTCTCTTGTATACCAGGAAATTTTCTTCCCTACTCTCCTCTTCTGCCACTTCTAAAAGGTCTCTTTTTGGGCCCGTTTGGTTCGCAGTACTCCACTTGGGAATTGGATCGGTGGTGTTGTCGGAGGTAAAACTTTGTTGATCATCTTCTTAATACCTCTTATGATGAGATCTGGTTTCTGTTTGTGTTCTGGCTTCTGTCTTTGTTGTTTATTTCTTTGTTCCAGGTTATAAGATATTGTTTTCTCTAATTTTCTTGCATTATGCCTTCGAAAATTGTGATCTTTTGCATTCTTTTCCTCGTTTGCCCGTGATCTATGTTCTAGAGGTTTTCTTAGTTTGAGATCTGATGAATCTGCCTCCTTTCATTAGCCCTTACCCTTCAGATCTAGATTGTATTTGTGTTAAATGTGGGCACAAACCTGTGTAGGTGCGTAGTTCTTGCAGATCTTTATGTGGATCTGAGTGGTATACCTGTTTGACTGTTTCTGCTGCGAGGTATGCTAGACAACTTTTTAACTTCTCCTTGGTGGATGATATCACAAGACCTTTTGAGATGATAATCACTGGATACCAGAGATTCCTAGAATTTTCATTTCATTTGGCGATCACATGACATTAGCAATATCTGAGTCCCTGAGTTGTATGTCCTTGGTAATTCCCTTCTTACCTTCCTAAGATCTTGTGTAGACGCATGTCTAAAGTAGACTTTTCTTGTTTAGTTTGTGAAATTCACAATGGCTAAATCCTCCTCTTATTATAATCGAGTCGCTTTGTTTTGCAATCCATGTAGTCAACCTGTTAGTTTGCTAAATGCCTTTTTCAATCAGATATATAGGTTGAATTTAAGTTATTTGCTGCCCTTTTTTTTTTCCTCTGTTGTACTGGAATCAATTATCTAAAATTCTATTGATATAATGCAAATGTAGAGATAGTTGTGAAGAGTGTGTATACAGATGACCCATTGATTCTGCTCTTAATGTTAGCAGAAACCAACCTCGTATTCTTTAATGCTAGAATTTTTGTTTCTTTTTTTTTTTTTTTGAATCAGGACTACTTTCTTATTTATTTCATTTCTAAGCATGTCATGTCTTTTTAATTTTTTCTGATATGGTAATTTGAATCGTCTTAGAATTAGTTGTTCTGCGCTGTATCTCTTAATTTTTTTGATAAATTAACTTTCAGGTCAGCAAACAATGGTGAAGATTTGCTGCATTGGAGCTGGCTATGTTGGGGGCCCAACAATGGCCGTGATTGCCCTTAAATGCCCTTCAATTGAGGTTGTCGTTGTCGATATTTCCACTGCTCGCATTGCAGCATGGAACAGCGATCAGCTTCCGATTTATGAACCAGGCCTAGATGATGTGGTCAAGAAGTGCAAGGGAAGGAACCTCTTCTTTAGCACCGATGTTGAGAAACATGTTTCCGAAGCCGACATTATCTTTGTCTCCGTGAATACTCCTACCAAAACTCGTGGCCTTGGAGCAGGCAAGGCTGCTGATCTTACCTACTGGGAAAGTGCTGCTCGGATGATTGCTGATGTCTCTAAGTCCGACAAGATAGTTGTCGAGAAATCAACTGTCCCTGTCAAGACTGCTGAGGCCATTGAGAAGATCTTAACTCACAACAGTAAAGGCATCAACTACCAGATCCTCTCAAACCCCGAGTTCCTTGCTGAGGGTACGGCAATCGAGGACCTGTTCAAGCCTGACCGGGTACTCATCGGTGGTCGGGAGACTCCAGAGGGCCAGAAAGCTGTCAAGGCATTGAAAGATGTTTACGCCCATTGGGTTCCAGAGGATCGCATTTTAACAACCAATTTGTGGTCTGCAGAGCTATCCAAGCTTGCAGCCAATGCTTTCTTGGCACAAAGGATCTCTTCTGTTAATGCTATCTCTGCACTTTGTGAGGCCACTGGAGCTAATGTTTCTGAGGTTGCCTACGCTGTGGGAAAGGACTCGAGGATCGGACCAAAGTTCTTGAATGCCAGTGTTGGATTTGGAGGATCCTGCTTTCAGAAAGACATCCTTAATCTGGTTTACATCTGTGAGTGCAATGGTCTCCCTGAGGTCGCAAACTACTGGAAGCAGGTCATCAAGATCAATGACTATCAGAAGAGCCGGTTCGTGAACCGGGTTGTGTCCTCGATGTTCAACACTGTGTCTGGGAAGAAGATTGCTGTGCTGGGATTTGCTTTCAAAAAGGATACTGGGGACACGAGGGAAACTCCTGCAATTGATGTCTGCAAGGGTCTCTTGGGGGACAAGGCCACAATAAGCATCTATGATCCACAGGTGACTGAGGACCAGATACAACGTGACCTTGCCATGAACAAATTTGACTGGGACCACCCAATTCACCTTCAACCAATGAGCCCGTCTGCGGTGAAGCAGGTGAGTGTGACATGGGATGCGTATGAGGCCACCAAGGGAGCTCATGGGGTCTGCATCTTGACAGAGTGGGACGAATTCAAGGAACTGGACTTTGAGAAGATTTATGAGAACATGCAGAAGCCCGCCTTTGTATTTGACGGCCGCAATGTGGTGGATCCTGTGAAACTGAGGGAGATCGGGTTCATCGTGTACTCAATTGGCAAGCCGCTTGACCAATGGCTCAAGGATATGCCTGCAGTTGCTTAATGGAGGCTCTTCAGCTGCAATGTCTTCGGACTAAAGAGCTCTGTTAGTGTCAGATGAGTTTGACCATTCTTTACAGTTATTTCTGGACGGAGATTTGGTTTGTTTTATGGTTTATTGTACTGCCTTGCAGTTAGACATCACTTGATGCAGTTTTGTATCATTTGGGGTCTGTAGTACTAATATCTACTCTCTTCCTGTTGGAAACTTGAGATATTTTATTAAAATTCCTTTCTGGTTCTTGATATTATTATTTGGACTTCCTCAATTCAGAGTATTTATCTATTATACAGCGTTATTGACGCAAGATATTATACTATATTAGGATCCTATGTATGATATGGAACACAATCCAAAATTTCGAGATCAATCACTTATAACAGCAGAAGCAGCAGCATAGAATAATTCAAGTTATTTATAAGTTGGAAATATAGGGAACTAATTTTTAAACTTCTTTTCATTTTCCTCTATCCTGTATTACAAACATGGATGTGCAGCAGAGGGCACATGAGCACAGCCGACAAAAGAGAGTATACGTAATCTGAGACATCCCGAAACCGATTTAGCGTCTGATCATTATATGCCATAGTCATACTAGGGTGGTCTCCGGCGATGGCCGGCGTGATTGGTGGCTGTCATCAGACATGCAGGCATGTAGTCAGTCTATCAGCCAAGAAGCTCAGAAAGTCATGTGGTGACATCAAGTAGCAGCAGTTTGCAGAGTGGAAACAGAATAAGAAACAAAGATTCTTGATTCATCGAACCCAGAAAATATATATATTGTAGGATATGATTATAAATAAGGGTTGCTTAAATACTTTGAATTGGTTATGAGTTCTTAGTTGTGTAATCCCTTTCAGCCCTGCAACTCCATTGGCTTTGAAATCTGAACGTTTTAATGGTCAATTTCCTCGTTGGCAGGCTAAAAGGTTGGTTGGCAGCCCACCAAGGTCAACAAATCATACAGTGTCAAGCCACATATTAAATGCCAAGATCCTTTCTCGAGTTCATAATAATGTTTAAGACATAAACAAGTGCAATTGGGTAATCAGCTATCTATTGAGATACAAATTAAAAAAGGAGGATGCATAATTTATTTATTTGTGATGAAAAGCCCATACGCTGATGCTTTCATTAATACCAATTACATTATACGAGCTTAATATATTGAGGAAATGAGCCCAAATAGCTTACATGATCTGGATAGGAATGACCAATTTTAATTTTATTTAGATTAGATCTTGAAGCAGCCTAGCTACAAAAGCCCTGTAAAAAATTAAAAACAAAACACAACAACAAGAAAAGAAACAAGTGGCTGCCACCAAAAAGGATAAGGGCAGCGAGGTTAATGCAAGTGAAGTGAGAGTAGATTGGAAATGGAGGAGGTGAAAGGAGGCAATCTTGACCACTAGCAGCAGCAGCAGATAGCAACAAGCAAGCAGTGGCAAACGATGACAAATGAAGTGAGGGAATGAAACAGAGATGGAGTAAGGGGGCAAGTCGAACGGCGGCAGGTGGACTACGACAACAGGGAGGTGGGTAAGGCCGATGATGAACATCCATAGGTGAGCGGCAAAGAAAAACTAGGTGTGGAGAGAGAGAGAGAGAGAGAGAGAGAGATTGAAGCTAGAAGACAACGACAAACATGCGGAGGGTGGTGAATAGACGAGGGCAGAGAGAAACTATAAAGAAAAACAAGAGAGGAGGAAGTCTCTTCCTCCCTAATTAGTGACTCAGGCTAATCTTTACTTTTCTTCTCTATTATCTCCTAGTATTATAAATCAAGATTTTCAACTAAGTATAACATAGGGTAAAAGATTCTTTCGTATTAAGTTTATTTTTATTTTTCTCTAATTTCTACATGTTAGTGGGGATTTTTATATCCCTCACAAAGGCTTGGTGACATCACCTGATGAAATTGATGAAGCCCCGTGTCTTTGTGGAACTCCCTCCCCCTGTCCCCACATCCATCATCCATCAGAAGGATCCTTCAATCGGACGGCTCAGATTATCCTATGAATTTCTAAATTTGACCCCACATCTGACATTTAAACAACCACCCAAGATTAATATTTTCACTTAACAACAACGAGGAAGGGGAAAAAAGAAGTTTAGATTAGAGTCGAGTTCCGTTACCGGCGACTCCTATACGAAGCACCAAACACCGAATTCGACCAATTTAAATCCCGACACGTGCACTAGATACAAATCCAAGAAGCTTTAGCTAGTCATCCAAAACAAAGAGGAGGAGGACAAAGGAAGGTAGTTTTGGCGGAGTCGTCGCACCACCTAGAGATCTCCAGTAATTCTACGTGGAGGTATAATTGACGTCTGATCAGATAGCGTAGGATCCTCGGTTGAGTACACGTGCTGTTTATTCATCTCTCGTTCTCTCCTCTCTTTTTTTTTTTTCTATTTTATTTTTACTTTGCTTCCATGCATGGGTTTCTCCTCCAATCCATCGCCCAAAAGTGACCCTAATAAAACAACACAAGAGAGAAAAGAACCGTCTCTCTCTCTCTCTCTCTCTCTCTCTCTCTAAAAGAGAAGCTGACCCATTTCATTCAAGAAGAGTAGATTTCCAACACTCCCCAAGAGAGAGGAGAGTGGAGGGCAACAGAGAGCAGCGTCGGAATCCAGTGGTCCGGATCTTGTTCTTCCCAAAGAATCCAATAAAATCCCATCTGGGTATCTCTCAGATGGTTTCAAAGAGCAATAATTCAAAAGTTCTGAGGAAATCTTTGATAGCCATTTGAGTTCTTTCGTTGGCTCTCTATTCCTGTTCTCCAATTTCGGCACCGTCCCCTGTTTCAGATGGAAGGAGAGAGGATTCAGAAGCACAGATGCAAGTACTGCAGGAAGAGCTTCCCTTCAGGAAGGTCGTTGGGTGGGCACATGAGGTCTCACATCCACAAGGCGACCTCTTCTTTGGACGCCGACGAGATGCCGCAGAGTAGCCGGAGCTTGGTTGGGTCAAATGGTGGTTATGGGCTCAGGGAGAACCCCAAGAAGACATGGAGGCTGTCGGATTCCGGTGCGGAGTCTTCTCTGCGAGGTGAGATGCAGTGCGGGGAGTGCGGTAAGGAGTTATTTTCTTGGAAAGCTCTTTTTGCGCATATGAGTTGCCATTCTGAGAAGCCTAGCCATTGTTCAATGGAGGAAGGGGAGCAAGAACAGCAGCAAGAAGAGCAGGAGTGTTCTTTGAGCATTGGTGGTCACAAGATGAGTTTTTGGAGCCATTCAGATGATGAAGTGGTCACAGTAAAGGTGCCGAGGAAGAGAAAGAGATCGAGGAGGGCGGCGCCGATCCCGGCATCCTCTTTTCCGGCGACCGAGATCGACAAAGAGGCAGAGGAAGGAGCCATTAGCCTTCTGATGCTGTCAAGAGATGTAGATCACTGGGATGGATTTTATTCTGTTCAGGAATCCTCTGATAAGAATTCTGTGGTTTTGGAGGATAGGAGGGTCGGTGAAAGGGATGGCGATTTGGTTTCTGATGCAAGTGAAATGGCGAAGGCAAAGAGGCTCGAATTGGAGAGGAAGGGATCTCAATTGAGTGTTTCGGGAAGTGGGTATCGGAGAGATGCGTTCAAGAAGGTGGAATCTGATGCTTCTGATGATGGCCTAGTTGGAGGTAATGAGTTCAAGAAGCCAAACTCCTTTGAGGACTGTGAGAAAGATCTGAATTGTGATGTTACTGGATTCGGGGTCAGAAAGAGATCAAGTGGAATCGAATTCGAAGTTGGGAAGCATTCTCCAAGTAAAAGGAAAAGATCCAAGACTCTGGATGCTGAATTGGGAAAAGATTATGTCAATGGCCATTGTCTTGATGCTTCTGATGGTGCTTTTGATAAGGTCATGGAGGAAAGAAGCAAATTCAAATGCGCAACCTGCAACAAGACCTTCCACTCCTACCAAGCTCTCGGTGGCCACCGAGCAAGCCACAAGAGGTTCAAGAGCTGCCTTGCTTCGGCCACGACCGACGGTAGCGGGAACAGCATGGATACTGATGCTTCCATTGACCAGAATGCAATAAAAGGAAGCTATGGATCACTGAAGAAGGTCAAAGGCCATGAGTGCCTCACTTGTGGCAAGATTTTCTCATCACGCCAGGCTTTGGGAGGCCACAAGAAGTCTCACATTGCTTCAAGTTCCAATGGAGAAGCCACCGTGATTCAGCATCAGTTGGTCGAGATGCCGCCTGACTTGCTGGATCTCAATTTTCCAGCTGCCACAGTTGCAGATTCTGTTAGTACTAATGGGAATTCTGAACTGAAATCATGGTGCGCCACAACCGCGAGCAACCTTCAGCATGAGACACTAGTTGGTGTGATCTCAAATTGACGAGGGTGGAGGATTGTACAGTGAATAATAAGTTCCTGTTACATTCATTCTTTTGATTTCACCAACTGAGGTAAGAATTTTCTGTATGAGCTGAATGAGTTATTGATGAAGCTCAGTGAGAAGAACAGTTTAGCTTACTGATTTTGATTTGGTCTTGTTATCTTCTCATGTTTTTCTTCTTCTTCTTCTTCTTCTGATAAATACTGATTGGATTTAGTTAGGAAGCCTTTTCTGCTCTCTTTTGCATTCTGATACAGTGTCCAGAGAAATGGTAAAAGAACAATCAGGTGCTTCTCCAGCTCTTTTAGTTTGCTGGTCAGTGAGAATTTTTATTTGTCTCACAATGTTGTTTTTTAACAATGCCTCTTCTCTTTCTATGAAGATGTCAATGGCGAAACTTTGTAGTCCTAACTCAACCCAGTTGCCATTATCTTGAGTTCATCTTAAAGAGAAGTGTGAAGTTCAGAAGTCAGCTCCAGTTAGGAAGAAAGGCTTGGCTTTTCTCTGACCTTGTGCTAAAATTGTGAATTATGGGGAGTTTTCTATGAAGTAGAGCAGAATGAAAGCATCCCAACCGAGCAATTAAGGGAGCAAAACAATAGCTGACCTGGGATTAGAAGATTCATATCTGGGCCAGAAATGATTTGGGTGTTCAGATCTTACAACCTCTGTCTACCATTTTAATAGTAGTAAGAGGACATGTGATCTCTAAGTTGGTTGTCGTTCACTTGGCCACGGAAACACATGACAACCCCCACCTCCCCTACTTATATCTTGGTGTCCTTATTCTTTCCCTGCTTAGCCAAGTAGTAGAATACATCACACACACACACTTATATATATATATATATATATATATATATTGCAATGGTTTAAATGCTCCTCATGCACATCTCTTCCCCCTCCTGTATCCAGCCCATCACACTTGTGAGTCCATGTCCTTTTCTTCCTTCTTTTTCTTGGACTTAGCATTGGGAAGCATGACGCTTAATTACAGGACTTCCCCACTCCCCCCCTCACATTCACAACCTGTCAGAATCCATATCTTATCTTAATACACAGACATGACATGGTAAGTAACATTTACAAAGTTGTCACTTATTTGGCAAAATGAGCTTGCAAAATATTACTCAAATTTGTAGCTAAGTTGACTGAGATTTGAGTTTAATTGCTGGCTAAAGCAACAAATCGACTTGGATCTTTGCTGGATCCAATCCAGAGTAGGTTATAGTTCATACCTTAGCTTGATCTTAATTAATAGAGAGCTCAATGCTAGGTATGTAATGGTGGTCACGAGAGTCGATTAATATTGACCTTAATTGGCCTAGGTGGTCCATGGTGACAGGATCTGTAGATAGACTGAAGTCAATTTTTACAGAGTAGCTCAACATTCATCAATAATATTTTACAAGAAGAAAAAAGAAACAGGCTCACTGGTCTCCAAACCTACCTTTGCTAGGGTTTAGCTACAGATCTTCTTCACTCTTATAGATTATCTCTCTTGCCACGGGTAATCTCCTCCCCTTCCTTTCCCTAGTTTGAGTTACTAACGGGAGGCCAACCCCTTCTTGTCCCTCGCTTCTTTCATGCCGCTTGTTTCACCTTCCTCCTCATCTCTTCTTTTATTTGTCGACACTGACATCATTGCCCTCATCACTCTTCCACTCTGATGGTCTCTTATTATTCTCCACTCTCATTTCTTATCTAGTACACTAATTCCTCCTCTGACTCCCTTGTCCTTGTTATCTTCGACCCCTCATCCCTTCTCTCTCTTGTTGCCTCGATAGATTTTGGCCCCTCCCCCACCTCCCATCTAATGTTCACCTTTTGTCATGCTTTCGAACACTTGTTGTGACCTTGCTTTTTCTGCAACTCCGACTCCGTCAGCTATAATCTTATATCGTCAAGCTCACATTTCCTTTATGTTTAAACGCTTGGATTTTTTTTCATACAATTGCTAGTGAAGGTCCTGCTATGAAAGTAATTGATTTCTCAATTCTTTTCGTTATCATATCTCTTTTTATTTGTGTGTGTTATCTTTAATAATATTTCTATTTTGTTAGTTAGAAATTCTTTATAGCATTCGAATTTCAAAGAGTTATGTTTTTTTTATGTGACAAAGCACAACAAAGCTACAAATTAACTTAAGATCTTTTGTGATTGTGTATGTAAAGGGATTGTAATTAAACGTGAGACTTGTATTAAAAGATCATTATTGCCGTATTATCTAATTGTCTTCAACAAATAAAATAAAAATTTGTGCCCACGAGCTTTCCTTAATAAAATATATTTTACGAAACAAAAATCTGTTAATTTTTAAGTCCAAAAAGAAAAGGGGGGAAAAAAGAATATTAATTAGTATGGTTAGCGAATTTGTAATGGGATAGTTGACATCATCTTCCCCTTCGCCGTGCGCCGAGATGGAATACACCGCGCATCACCAGGTCTACGCTGCGCCGGCGGCGCACCAGACCTCCTCCTTCTCCTACTTCTCGAACCCTAACCCTAACCCTAACCCTACTCCTAACCCCAGTCCCATTCCCGTCTATGCCAACCCGGTACCCCCCTCCGATGCCGCCGCTGCCCAGTACGCCGCCGCCTACTCATATCCTCCGGCTCCGCCGGCGCCGGCCGGAGTTGCCGTCGCCTCGTATAACTATGGTCCGGCAGGAGGGGACTCGGTGCCGCAATATGCTGTGGTTCCCATCACCTATCAACCCGTAAGTGATCTCTCTTCTCTATGCCCTAATCTTATGTCGATGTTGGCATGTGAGTTATAATTTCTTCTATCATTTATTATAGAAATACTATGCGCGTTTTGATTTTTTTTTCCTTTCCCCATTTTGTGCTCGGATGATTTAGATATTTGGTGTTAGTAGGCCTGCACTTGTCGGATGCTGATGAGGAATGTGGTTGGTATCTTTTTTTTTATTTGTTATGTTTAGTTAAAGCATTTGTCAATTTGATCTGCTAGCATGATAACATCGATGAACAGATCCACCCATTGATGCTATTGTACCAAAATATGAATGTGGCATTGTGGCATGACTTACCAGCTTACATGCTAGCTATCACTTATCAACTAAGATTTCCTTTTTCGGTGTAATTGATGACTGGAAATGGTTTTTGGTCATTTACTATTGAGTCAAAACAGCTTAATGGAATTAATAGGTTATTTCTATACATTCTATCAAGTTCAAGTCATCTTATTGGATTTTGTCATTAATGATCTAGCCACATTATTCATGGCCTCATTTCATTTCGTACTATATATGCAATCACAGAAAACTCTATATTGGGTTCAGCTCTCTTATAGAACTCGAGGGTATTACTTGGTGTAGTTGTAAGGTTTAGCCCTCGCATCCAAGAGATTATGTAGTGTAAGTCTTTAAAACAATCTCTTTTTAAAAAGTGTAAGGTTGTGCTCATCTTCCCTCCCAGACCCCAAGCCAAAGCTTTGACACAGCGACACCCCTTTATCACTTATAAATGCCTGATATACTATGTAAGTATGTATGCTTATATCACTTTAGTACATAAAGAAGTTGAAAACTTTCTCTGTTTTAGTCTTAAGAGATATTATGTATGCTTATATCACTTACATATGATTTGAAGGTAAGTGTGTTGTGGAATTATTTATTGGAAACACATCTTCCCCATTTGTGTGTGTCTATTCGTGTTGCTTACTATAAAATGTTTCTTGAGAAATAGAAATTCTTTCCTCTTTGTCTGCGTTGGTGGGACTGTCAGCAGAAAATGCACACACAAAAAACACACAAGTGCAGACATTGATCTGTATGGATGAATATTTTTTTTAACTATAAATGTAGAAATTGACTTCTTCATTTTTTCTTTTCCCTGTCCTGTAGATGACGAGTAATACTGTGCCCAAGACAAACTCCTTGGTGTTGGAAGCAAAAACACAGAAGCTTATTCAAGGAGGTGCTGCAGCTTGCTCTATAAGAGTGTGCTCCATATGCAATGTCGTTTGCAATGGTGAGAAGGTGTTTGCTTCTCATCTGACCAGTGAGAAGCATTTGATGAAGGTAGAACAGATAAATGAATATTATGCTTGACCAGATATTATGTTATGTTGTTTTATGTGTCTGATCTTAAGAGATTCATGCAAAAGTAGAGGCTATATATTGCAGCAGTATGCTAGCATATGCTGATTCTAGGAAATAATATGCCATTTTGATAGTCTTATTTAGCAGCCAAAAAGGTGAAACTTGTTACTAATTTTGTCTTGTTTTGCTGCTTGTTCTTTGATTGGAGTGTGCACTAAATTTTGCTGTAAGTGCTCGACTACAGCTTAGATGTGTTGAAATGCTAATTACCAACGTGATGTTAATATGTTATAAAATTTATATGTGAGTATATCATATCTTGTAAACCTTTACTTGAGATGGAGTGCGATGTATATGGTTTCCTGTTACAGTTGTTATTATCCTTATTTGTAGATTAGAACAATAGGAGATCCGTGGAATGTTAAAAATTTGGATTGCCTTCATTGGCTTTCCACTTTAAAGGATTAATAATTTATCATCTGTAAGGAAGACATTATGTTTTGAAAAGCTAACTGAAGATGAGTATCCTGGCATTCTGGCAAGGGTTCCAGGATATCATTGTAGGGTAATGGGTATAGACTGCAGGAGTATACTTTATGTTGGAATGCTGATGACAGCTTGTAATGAAGAAAGTTGCATCATTATGAATATATTTCTGAAAATGGTAATTCCAGAAATTGCATTTTCAGTGATGTTGTTGCACTAATCATTCAGTTTTTGTTTTTCTTTTATCAGAGTCAAATTCTCCCATGATTATTGAATCTTTTACTGTCAAAATCAATCTCACCATCTCTTATTTTTCAGGCTTTAGGAAGACAGCCAGCATCTAAAGGTGGTTTGAAGAAGGGCTTGTCGAGAGTACCAAATTTCATTCAATCTGTTTACTGTGAGGTCTGTAAGCTTAATTGTAACAGTCAGGATGCCCTTAACAACCACAAGTTTGGTAAGAAGCACCAGAGAAACTTGCAGAAGCTTCAAGAGTCTATGATGCCTAGCTCCTCTAATGCTGTTGTGGGCTTCGTGGCTAGTGCTATGAAGGATGCTTCAGCTGCCAATAAAGGAAAAGCTGCAATTGAGCAAATGAAGAGAAAGGCTAAATGTGCATCCGATGAAGATTTGGAGACTAAAAAGCGGAAGGTTTTGGAAGGAGGGGCTGCTGCTTCAGCAGTTAGAGTGTGCTCACTTTGCAATATTGTTTGCAACAGCCAAAAGGTCTTTGAGTTTCATATTGCAGGGCAGAAACATATTGCTGTGGTAAAGAAACAACAGGAGACGAATGTTACCTAATTCGGATGCAATTGTAAATAGGACTTTTGTTGGTACATTTTTGTAGGCATTTCTGCATGATTCCTCTTGTTTAAATTGTCGGGTAAACAAATTAAGACCTATGGTGTTGCTACGTGACATGCTCCAATTTGGTATAGGAGTAAAAGTCTGACTAATGCCATCAGAGTTGTAAATCAAGTAGCTCTTGTTTGGAAAAATGTGCTTGCGGTGCATTTTTTACTTAGACGTTCAGTGAAGTATTCAATTGAGCATGATAAGAATGACAATTCCGAGGACACACAATAAGTTAAACATTGTTATAGATTTGTCTGCAAGTCTTCTATGGCCACTCATTCTTGTCTGTGGATTTGACCATCTTTGTACTTTTATGTATCCAATTTCTATTTTAGTTTTGAGTTACTATTTATGTGGCTCTTGTTAAGTAAGTATGTGCATTGAGTTTTGACCAAGAGATTGTAGAGAATCCTTCGAGTGTGTTTCCATTGCTAGGCATTTTTTTGAAACAGATTTATCCACTAACTTGGAGGAAATGTGGCCGGTTGTTACAAACTGGTAGAAGACTCGGTGGTTGATATCTCCCTTTTAATGGAATATTTAATCAGAGTGGTTGGGATGCAAAGCTACTCAACATTAATTGAAGTTTGAGTCTTTTTATGTTATGGGATTCGTGCACAGCATTGAATCTTCTACGCGATGATAAAGTTGTGAAATCTTTAGAGTTCAACTCCTTTTCTATTTTTTTTCCTAACATGATGTATTAGAGGTATGTAACATACAAATAATGCCCAGATGTCTTTTGCTGTTTCTCATAAACCATCTTTCCCTGAACATCCTCTTAATACTCTTGCATCATCAAGCTCTCATTTGATGTTTTATTTAATCTGCATCTCTCTTAGAGATCCATTTTGTTCTTCCCCCTAAGGTGATAATTTGGAGGCATTCCAATTTAATTATTCCCCAAAGTTTGATTGGGTCGCTAAAAGAAAGAGCAGCATGCCTGCATCCGTGAGCCACGTCTCGCTTTAGGAAACGAATCCCGAGGCAGTATTCAATCAATACTATCATCACTCCACGCGAATCTACTATTGAGTCTCTCAAGGCATGCAGAACTTCATCCCCCAAAAAGAAACCAAACCAAAAAAGAAAAAGGCATGCAGAAGCTTTGATTTGGATGTAGAAATCTATGCCTCCTAATCCAAAAAACAAAAATAAAAATAAAAGATCGCATGGGAACGAAAGAAATCTTCAGAATAAAATGACAATGCTCATCAGTTTTACTCCGCACTTGAAAGAGTGTGGTTATAAGACTAATACTCTTTATGCATAAAATATCTTAGTCAATCATTTATATATACATATGTATGAAAAAAAAAAAAAAAAACTTAAGAATATACTACTCCATACAAACAGATTAGTACAAAAATAAGCAGACTACATAAAGATCATTATCCAAGATGAATAAAGAGAAGAAGAGAGGAGGAAAACGAAAACAAAAAAAGGGAAACTGCACGCCGGCGACTATGTGGCATCAAAAACTGCCAACCTTGGGAGTCCAAACGCGCGAGTAAATAAAATTCCTACTCAAAATTTAATATTAGTCTTGTGGATCTACATGCAGGTTCTGTGTACGTATAGACAGCACCAGACCTAAATAATCAAAACTTCTTCCACAGGCGAGATTTATCTAATACTCCAAAACAACCTGCAAGATTTTGCAACAATCGAATAGGGTAATAATAGAGTAGTTGATCATTTAGTTTTCATGAAAAGTATACTGCGAATGGTGCAAGGACCTGCATGCAGATATGAAACTCCACAGTAGTGGAAATTAAAGGGCGGAAAATAAGGAAAGAAAAAGGATGGTGATTATTAACTTCCTCTTAAAGATAGATGTCAGCAACTACCAAAACAATGACTTTTATTATCAGTGCATCAAGAGAGAAAGACACGCTATCATTCAAAACTGCATTATAGCCATAAATGTTATTATCGTGCACCCTTCTTGATTCTCCACCCCTCCCAATGCATGAATGTTTTCAAGTTTCAACAGCGGAAAGTACCTTTTTGGTCTACAATGTTAGGTACTTCCTAAAACAAATCCTGTGCGGCACCTTTTAGTTTCTGTACCTATGATGAGTTGCACCAAATATGCTCCAAAAATTTAATCATGCTTGAACTTTAATCAGTTTATTTTAACGATATATATCATGGATGCATAAAACGGTAAATTCTATATAAGGGAAAATTAAGAAGACTAAGAATATAGAGTAGTGAGTAAAGTAGCACCTTAATTATTATGCTCATCCTTTTCTTACTCCAGGAGGTACCATATCACCCAACAACCCCTCGTCCACAAAAACAGATGAACTGCTTCCTGGCATGAAGAGCTGGCGATCTCCATGCGACGGTCGCAGTACATGTCCAGCGGCGGCATCCCCCTGAGGAGGGTTGTGGAGGAACGACTGCATTAACGATGGATGAGGCAACTGCGGCACCGTCGACATTGCTAGATGCTCTGCGAAGGTAGCTGCATTGTGAACATGAGCGCTGCTGCGTGGGAAGGACACGGTGTGGTGGCAGTGTTGGCCTTCGTAGGTCGTGATCACAATCGATGGATCCTCCGATGAGCGCTCCACTCGCTTCTTCACCATGCATTTGCTGTTCGTGCACCGGTAGTAGCTTCTGCAAATTACATATATATATATATATATATATATCATGTCGAAAATTATTGGCATAATTATGTCGCATGGTAAGAAATAAAGTTCTAGCTGATATTTAAGAACATAAAGTAGTGATCTAATATGTTCACTAGCGCTGTAACCAACAATTAGACTTCAATTAATTAGGTCAGCTTTTGTCTAGTGAGGCAGGGACACATCATAACTTTGATACTTGAAGAGAACATTACAAGTTGTAATTTACCCTAAGAGAATTCTTATACGAGAATATATTAACAGTGAATTTGAAGTAATAATCAGGATAAAGATAATAATAAGAATAATAAACTAGATACCTGGGGAAGGGGCTATTTTTCACAGCTTTCTGCCCATATTTTCTCCATCTATAACCATCTTCGAGATGATCGATGTCGCTCTTGGTCATGAACGCAAATCTCGGTTGCCGGGCACGCTTCTGTCCCTTCTTAACCCCTTTATTCCTACGGCAAAAGTGGTAGAATGTTTCAAGCTTGATGATATATATATATATATATATTTGCAATTGAACAAATACAATATGGATAAGCTTCAATTTGCACATCTTGCTAGTTTTGAAGGTCAATATCAGCAGCAGAAAGGAATATGTTGTGTTTCACTAAGAAACAAACACAGAATATAGTAAAGCATAATAGCAACTGCAAAGAGGACTAACTACATAATGTAGAAGTAATATGAGACATAGGTTTAAGAGAGCATATAGTGCAATTAATGCGAACCAAATAATGTCTCCTTAATTTATCAATAAAAGCTAGAAGCTGTTCCTGACGACCACCAAGCGTTTAGAAGGTAAAGCAGCTAAGTGAAACAAATTGCAACTAATTACAAATTAGTAAAACAAATTGCAAATAAATGCTAATAAAGCGTGTTAAGTGGAGTTCATAAATCTTGAGCAGATATTCTGGTGTCACAATAAAATCAGGATTGGAAACATTAAAAAAAAAATGAAAGGATTGAATTCCTTATTGCTAACTTAGTGTTTCATATTACCCACAAATGATGGAATGAAGTTTTAAGTAAAAATTTAGAAGTCAATCTAATTAAAAGGAGAAAAAAAAAACAACTAACCCTTTAGCTCTAGATTGCAAAGATGAAATGAAGTACATAAAATTAAGAGATACTCACTTCAACATCGAAGCAAAAAATTTCATCCGAGAGATAATTTAAATACTGTTAACATCATCATAAACGCACCAAATATCGCTCATCACAAGATGAGAAAAGAAAATGTATTCCTCCCATAACTTCTTATATCAATCATATAAGAATCAATTCAAAACTTTGTGCGGTGCATGAATCCGTGCACTTATGGAATCATACCCAAGGATTTTATTCGTCCTTCCAATAATACTTTCTATAAAAAATTCCACTGTAACAACCACGTAAGAACTTAGTCCACTTCTAATTAATTAAGTAATAGAATCTATAAGTCATGCATCGGCGGAGTAGGAAATTAATAATGAAAAATAAAATATAGCCAAGAAGCAAAAACCGCGTATGCATTGAAAGATAAAACGCGGAATTCCCGCCGCGACGAAGACTACGTTCACATCCGAACCGCATATAAACTTTTACGAGATTGCCCCTGCGTATTATTACGAATTTGCCACTGGCGGAGCTCGGAGGAGTTGTAGCTTCTTTCCCAATCCAAGCCATTCTCCCCCGCCCCCAAAAAAAACTATCATATTTTCACGAATTTGCCACCGATTGGGAGCTACTACTCACTCTATCTCGGCCGGCTTCGCTTCCGCCTCCGGCGGAGGTTCCTCGCTCGAGCTCGACGACGCAGGCTCGCCGGATCTCGCCGACATCGCCGGCGCTTCGGATCCGATCTCCCGAGGAGGAGGCATCGACGCCGATCTCGACGACTCCGGCAGATCCAACGGCGGGAAGAAGCCGGAATCCAAAGGTATGCTCCATCCGAACTCGCTTAGTATGCTGGATTCCCGATCGCCGCTGCCGATGAGCTCATCGAACGCCGAGATCTCGGAAGCATAGTGGCTCTTCCATGTCGTCTTATCCTCCATCTACCCAAAAATAGAATAAGGTCGGATAAGTAAGTGGATAGGTAGCATAAGGTATGATGAGCTCTATTCTCTTCTCTCCTCTCCTCCTCTCTTTTTCTTTAGCTCTCTCTTACTACAAAAAAAACAACAGCGGTGTTCTTTTCTTCTTCCTTTTTTTTTTTTAATTTTAAATCTCTCGATTTTAATTTTAATATTTCTCGGTGTTTGGAGTAGACGCGTCGAGGCTTTTGGAACTTTCCTTCCTCTCGCTTTCTCGACTACAATTCTAAATTACGGAAAGAGAAAAAGGACGCATTTTTTAATTATTTCTTCGGGAAATAAAAAATTGCATGTAGCACCCTGAATCATAGTCAATTTGCAAAAAAAGAGGGCCTGCTGCCCAGTTACCCGAGTCATTCTAATTTCAATATTATAGAAGTACAGGGTTTAAACCGCGAAATCTCATAATCTGGTAATAAGTGAGGGAGCCAACTCGGTCGTCAAACCATTAGCGACAGTACGGATACGATCTCGACGCATTTCCCCTAAGCTTAATTAATTAGAGGTGAGGGATTAAATAGCAGTGGTGGGGCGGTGTAGTACGGCGGTGTTATTGTAGGGATTATTTTAACTAACTAATCGAGTAATTAAGTGTCGATGGTAAGATTTGGGAGTGCGATTTGGTCATTAGGGGGGGGGGGGGGGGGGGGGGGATGGGGGTGTGTGTATGGGGCCCAGCACGAATCTTTTGAAACCTAACTTGGCCCGTAAGGAAGCCTGTCGTTATCAGCGGAATTTATTGGTGGAGTCGACGGCACAAAGGGTGATCCGGTGTGCGAGGCAGCACACTGGATCCTCCATTGATTGGAAGATTAATTGATGAGGGGGGGGGGGGGGGGGGGGGGGGGATTTGATTGACTGGTACCATTAAGTGGAGCCATCTGTCGTTTGATCTTTCTTCCTACAATTGGCAATGACGTAAGAGAGATTAAATGAGGGCGATTAAAAAATAAAAGAAGAAAAAGTAAATAAACTCACTTGGGTAAGAAAGAATTTTTAGTTGGAGATTAGTGTGAACATAGAGTGACACAAGTCAACAGCTCATGAGTTTGGAAGCTACAAAGCTTTCATGCTTTCCAAGTCAGTTAACCACTTTTTAGCTTAATAGCGTGGGGAGTCTAGTTAAAGTATTAAACTGGACCACCCAATTTGGTCATGGACACTGCACTTTTTTTAATTTTAAAAATAAAAAAATAAAACTTTGATGAGGGGGAATTAATAATTTGATCAAACCCTGACAAAGAATTCATCAATTTGATGAATTGGAGAGGATTGGAAGGTTGTGGGCATTGAATTAGTTGGATGTGATTAGAGTTGACCAGTCACTTGATTCAGGGCTAGTGTTACTGTTTGTTTTCATGGCCTAAAGACTCCAAATATAAATAAGGGTTTGATTCTCCTACTGTTGGCGATCAACAACATTGGTTCCCGTGATTTCCTCCTTCCCTTGCGGGGTGGGCCTCATTTTCTTGTTAGGCCTGGGCATGACATGACTGCTACTCGTCGCCAAGTAGCTTCGTACTCGTATTATTGTGATAGTCGTGACGATGATAGGTAATAATGTAACTATCATATGAGAGAAGAGCTACAAGTACTTGGTTTTAAGTTATGGATGCTAGTCATCTACGTGGGTCTCATGAGTAGGCCTTCTTGCTTGGCTTGTTCTTGTTAAGAAGCAAGCGATGCTGCACCACCACCACCATTCACTCTTTTGCCACAAGGAGACTTCTTTTCAGCTCATGTCTCTTTTATGCAGTGCTGTTATTGCTACTGCGTGATGGTGGCCTTTGTTGATGAGGAAACGGCCGTAAATAGTAGTAGTAGTAGTAATCAAGCATCACTGTAGCAATCATAGCTCAAAAGCACTCTTGCTTCTTAGTGAATACCTTACATTGTTCGTAAATGTTTTGAAGGTTCTCAATCATTCCATAGACTGCATTTCTTGCTTTGATCAAAATCAAAGAATTTCTACAATAAGAGTATATACATATAACCAAAGAGTATACACACATAACGTCCAAAAAGATTTAAACCTGCTCATTTAATTCTAAAATTCTTTTTTAAAAAAATTGTCACTGTCTGAATGATCAATATGGACAACTAATCTGCCAATTTATTTCTGCAAAAGGAAGATAGGAAGGTCAATGGATGCAGTTTGCTGTTTAAAATGCAGATTTCCAATGACTCACTTTTAAACAGAGTGCAATTAGCGCGATTGCACCAAAACCATCATAATGATTTATGTCCATGTTAAAGCACAATATTTTACATCTCACTGCAAAATACTATATGGTAATCCCAGCTGAAGAAAAATGGACTGCACAAGAAATTTACATGGATTATACAATAAATCACATATAGCGAGAGTCTTCATAATGTTTTGACAGATGAAAGGGAAGAACCAGGAAGGGCTTTCAATAGATGAGTGTTGCACTAGGCAAGCTTGAGGTATGATCCACAAATCTCATGCCTGATCGAATCATCAGAATGATTATAATTTGATGCTATTAGGACCAGGATAGATTAGAATTGAACCCTTTGAACTTGTCTGGATGTGCTGCTGCTAATGCATAGTGTTTATATTTCCTCATTCTTCACAGGAGCCCATGTAGGACGCTGTGCAGGTTCTCTTCTACAACGTGTTATGAAACCAAGAGCGTAACCAAGTAAGGCTGTAAACACCAGAATGCTTGCACCTTTCACATACCAAGAGATTGTAGGCTCAACAGCCACCTTAACATCACTGTCACTCAAAACTTGGCCAGAGAATATTTCAACCATGTCATGTATTTGCCCATCATGATTTCCAATATAGGTAAGCGTTAGTTTCTCCCTTGTAGCAACAAGTTTTGTGTAACCAAATTCACTCCCTCGGTACATAGACCTTTCAGGTTGAGGGTAGATAGGCATGTCTCGGTGGTCAGACCTTGGCTCCCAGGTTGCCTGCCAATCTTGGCCTGCCATTCCAATCACCACATGCACAGGGGCACCTCCGGATTTGAAGCTTGAGGACACATCGACACAGCTGAAATTTTTCATAGGGCAGAACCTCTCGTACCTATGAACATGACCCCATAGTGCAAGGGTTACATTATTCTGCACAAAAAGTGGTTCCAAATACTCGAGCATTCTTTCTGTCAGTGGAGCATCCCTTTCTCCATTGCATGTCATGTACATTGGGCGGTGGCCCTGCACAACAATGAAAGGTGTTCTGTTTCTATCAACTTGCTCGAGATCAGATTTTATGAAGTTGTACTGGTCAGTGCCAGGAAGGAAGTTGGTTTCAGTTGATATGTACAGGAAATGTACAACACCGACATCAAAGGAATAATAGAGATTCAGAGTGTTTGGAGCTCCTGTTCCTGTGGGTAGAGAAGAGTTCCCAGGCATTTTGAAGCGGAGGCTGTATGGAACTCCACATTCACCACCACCATCCTTTCCGTAGACACCATAAGACCATCCAGGTCTCCAAGGTTGTGATGGCCAGTCATACTCATGGTTTCCTATGCAAACATGGTATGGTACACTAGAAGCAATTAGTTCTATCTGACTGAAGAATTCATCCCATATCCATGCAAATCCCCTGGCATAGCTGATGTCCCCAATATGGGAAACAAATGCAGGCTTATCCCCAAGGGCTTCAATGTCACGGAGAATCCACTTTACAGTTGACTTGCTCTCCTCTTGTGTGCGGTAGAAGGTTGAATATGGAACATAGGTACCCATATCACCAAACAAAAATGCGATTGTCTCATTGGAGTCACTGTCACGTGATATAAAGCTGCGGATGTCACTCCAACCTCCCGAATCACTGCCAACCTGTCAGAAAGAATAATGCAGCATGCTAAGTCTTCAAGACACAGGATAGATACACATTAAGTATAGGACAACAGCTATTTTCACCAGCATGAAGTTCACTAGGCTAAGTAACAGCATAGAGATCATCAGGCTGCTAAGCTCTCAAGAAAAGAAAGAGTCGTTATTCTATTTTGAGAACAATAGGAACAAGAGGAAAAATATAATGACAAAAAGGAGCATGCATCCTAGGTATTAAAGTAAGTTTCCACTTGCTGGATACATGAACTTGAGCGAAAAACAGCGTGGAGTGAAGTCGATCAGAATAGCATGGTATACAATCATCATTGACTAGTATTAACAGATATGCCCTTTAAAATATTTAAATGTCTATTCCTATGCATCAACTAACATGGCTCATGAATTACGCGAGGTTCGTCTATCTTGTACGTAAGAGTCATCATAACACATCAAATAATAGAGTCCTAAATATTACTAGGTCTTCTGGACAATGTGAATTTCAAGCAAAAAGCAACAATGAAACAGGACCAAATTAATTGGTCCAGGAAAATTGCCCAATCCAGCATATATACCATAAGAATTTATTCTAAAAATGAGAAAGGCACATTAGTTTCAACTCTCTCAAAATAGCACCTAAAGAAAGTGCAGCAAATAGTTAATATATAACAAAATAGTCAGGTGAGTTCAAATGCAATGATAGATAATAGTGAGGCACTCAATGTCAATACAAAAGACCACTCAGAGTAAAAAGAGAAAAAGACAAAGATTAGCATCTTATTGTACACAGTCAAATCTTGCTCACTGGAATACCACTGATTAGATATTGATTACTGAAAACGAACCTAAAGAAATTATTTTTTGACATAGAGACGCATGGTGCAGAAAAGCAGAAGTACAATAACGTGTATGGGTGAATGGTGCACCCCATAAAAGTTTGTTAAGAACGAACAGCCATTTTAAGCAATGTACCCACCTGGGCATCGGTACTAGACCAGAGAGAGACTAAACAAGGATAAACTCTTCTTCTGCGAATTAAGCAAGGAAACCCAATACTAAAGAAGGGAGTACAATCCGATGACTCCGATTAGAATATCATAAAAGATATTTGAGTCTTCCTCCATGGATCGGACTATAATCAAACATTTTCACTACACTAAGCTGTTTATTGATACTAATGTTAAAACTTTTGAAAAAAATCCAGAGGAATTCATGCTTCAATGTCCTAAAAGAAGGGCAACTTTTAAAATCCTACAGGCTATAGCGAGATATCATCAAAATAAGCAATGCCAAACATCGCAGATGACAAATCCATCTCACCTTGTAATAGTACCTCCTCCCCTTCTCCAAATCATTCATCACGCCATCATGGATAAACCCTGGATCCCTCCACCCAATGCTGGCATTCGCGGGAAAATCGCACATATCCTTCCTCTCATACCTCCTCACCTCCGTCCCCACCGTCCGAACCAACCCATCCTTCTCCAATCCGTACCTCACGAAGCTATCCGCCCCATCCCCCGTCACGAACAGCACCCGCATCTCGCCCTCGTGATCCGTGAACGATAGATGGATCTGATCGGGCCCCGAACCCAGTTCGAACTCGACCTCCTCCGACACCGCGAGCTGGTGCTTGGTCCCCGGAAGCGGGTTGTGATCGTGGTCGTGGTGTCGGTAGTTGACCTCGTCGCGGGTCCACCGGAAGATCCGAAAGGCGTAATTGGAGCGGAGGTTGACAAGGTTGAGCTCGAAGGATCCGGATCCGGATTGCCAGCTCTGGGAGGAGTTGAGGAAGAGGTAGCCGATGAACTCGTCGTTGGGTGAGTTTGGGGGGGAGTAGATACCGAGCCAGTCGAGCTCGGAGGGGGAGGTAATCCCCGACCATTGGATCCGGACCGTGCGGTTGGATTTGGTTAGGGTTTTAGGGCTAACGGAGAGGGAGACTTGGGAGGAGAGGGAGAAGGAGAAGAGGGAAGCGAAGAAGAGGAGGAGAAGGATATTTGGGGTAGCCATGGGGAAGTAATTTTCGTGGTGGAGAGGGAAATTCCTTTTTCCCACTGGTGTGAAATTTGGTGGGTATAAATAGGTAGGGGTAAGAGGGGAAACGTGGTTTGATGGAGTCATTGTGGCCGCTGGATTGGAGCGTATTTGTTCTGATTTGATTGGATTGGTTGGTGTATGATAACGACCTTGCTTAAGGTGTAACCAAAGAGGACCGGAATAAAGTCATGCTGGACTCCGATTCCAACTGCAACGGCCAACAATACTCGACTCCGGATTCGAATCAGACTTAAACCGATCCGTTTTCACCCCTACTCGGTATTGGACTGATATATTTCTTAAACTTTTGGTTTTGCACCCACCATGTATTTCAGATTTATTATTTTTATATAGGTTTTTCTTACATATACACCCTTCTAAAAATCTTTTATTTACATATATGTCATTCTAACTCAAAATTCTTCTTGTCGAAGGGTATTTATGTAATAAAGCATTTAATTTATAAGGGTATATATATATATATGAAACTCTGAGGGGTATACCGACGAAAATATACTTGTGCGCAAAAGGGCTTGCCTGTCCTAGAACATGTTGTAGGCCCAACATAAGGAAAAGCCCAAATTAGTAAGTTTAAAGTCGGCTCCTTTCCGAGGGAGGGAGACAGGGGAGTGAAGACTGGAGAATGGAGATGGGTTCAGGAGGTGAGGCGAAGCGAGGTGCGGCGGCGGAGATGGAAGGGATCGCGTCGATCGGTTTGCTGCCTTGCGGCACCATATCCGGCCATTTCATCCGACTCCCCGATTCCGTCTGCTACGGTCTCCATGGAACCGGTACTGATACCCACTCTCCTCTTCTTCACCCACTTCCTGCTTTCCACTAATGGCGATTGAATCGATTCTTCTGTTTGTTATAAGTTTTTATTGTGCTTTTGTGAGGTAAGAATTATCTTGTGAGAGGGAATGCAGCAGAGGAGAAGATTACCGCTTGATAAAGCTCTCCATCATTGATTATTCTGTAAGACCTAGATAAAATTTTCGAGGTCTCTTCTTGTGTTTGAATTCTCCCTTTGTTCACTTTTTATTCTTATTAGATGGTATGTAATGGCATGTGACAGAGCAAGAAAGAGAAAGTTGTGGTGGTGGAGCGCAGAGGACATGATGCCGCTCGACTCCAAAATATTGATAATGCGCATGGGTAACTTTTCTCTTGCGGATGGATGCATTGCGACCATTACTACGATCAAATGTCTAGTTTTTATGGAACGTTTTCCTTTTACCTAAAATATCTAAGATTTATCCTTTGTGATACTGTGCATTGTGAATCTTCAGGCATAGCAAATCATTTACTTTTATGTAGTTTGGTATGATCAATTCCCAATTACAATCATGAATCCGATAATTAGTCCCTGATAATGGTGGGTGGTTGTCTTTTTCTTAAGTTTGTTAGGTGTACTTAGATAAAAGTTATAGTGTGGATAGTTCTTCTATAATTTTCAGGCTTGGCAAATCATTTTTCTTTCTTCAGTCTGTAACAAGGGTGCGGTAGGAGTGAATGGTGGATGGGTTTTGTGCTTTTTAGTTATGTATCATGTATGGCTCTTGCCTGTAGAGTTTTCATTCTTAGGTTCAGGAAATTGTACAATTTCTCTAACCAAATTGTGATATATTTGATCTGCCCTTGCTGTTCAAGGCACAAGCGTTTGCTACCATTGTGTAGCTCACGGTGATGATTCTAGCAATTTAAATAATAGACATATTAAATAGCTATACTTAATAGTGGTTTTTGACTATTCTTGAAGAGATTTCTGAATCGGCTCTCATTTCTTATACAGTTTTATCTTATTACTCAATATTTGTGTCACTAAGTTATCGCTCCTCAAATACAGGTGGGAAAAGGATGTCATTGGCATGATTGAAGAGAAGCATGGGAATCAACAGATTTCCATTTCTTTCGAGTGCGAAACACTGAAGGCAGAAAGTGCTGCTGAAGAGCACGTTAGGAAGTATATGCCCAACTTGTGTGGACTAGATGCTGTTGGTAAGCAGTGGAGATCACAATGTAGTGTATAATCTAGAAATTTGAATCTGTGCTATCATATCTATAGTAAAGAAAATGATAGAAAAATTAATAAACATGAGCATCTAGAATTCGTTGAGGCACACTTCTTGTTTCTAGCCCCTCTTCAAAATAGAGAAGGTATCATGCAATCTTTCCTTCATCTCAGTTGTTTGCCAAAGGAAACTTGAACACCCTAGCTGTGCAGATGCCTCAACCCCTCTATAATAGCCATTTTGCCCGTGCCGATGACCAATATTAGACAAGTATACAGAATTAGAAATTTACATATGCATGCAAAAGTTTTGGTTGTCTATTACTTACTTATCTATGTTCTAGTTGCAGTAAATATTGGCCGGATGAGTATTTCTGGCATCTGCTTTGGAGAGGAGGATGAGTTCAATGGGAGAGATTAAGTATCACGTCAACAAATAGTTTTCTTATGACATGTACAGTCTAAGCAATTTATCTTTACTTGCACAAAGCCTCCATCTTTTATAGGTATGGAAGTCTTGGGAGGTTTTTTTTAAACACTTTTAAGAGAAGTGAGAACTTAAACAATGCTTCTCGTTTGTTCGATCTATTCTTTATCATGTAAATGCTCGTTAAGTAACTATTCTTATTCTGTTTTGCTGGCTACCACGTATATTTATGATTGATTATAAAGTTTATTGATTTCATAAATCAATGATCCAATTATGCTTCAATCATGTCATGGTTTTACTTTTCAATGCAATCTACTATACCTGAATCGACATCCACAGACATATAGAATGCAAATTTTCATAGGGATATCTTCAACTCGAGCCATAATGAACTTTCACTCTCCACCAAAGAAATTTCCCAAATCTAATAAAATTGGGAATAATAATAATACTCATCATTGTCTAAAGTTGATATTAATTTATAGTTTGATATATAAACTATCGTCCCATGTGTTAAACTATAGTTGTCAAAAGTTAATCCCCAGGATGTCATCTAAAAACCAAGTTAATGAGAAATTTATGAGGATTATATTAGTGAGAAAAATACACTTATGTTAAAAAGGGCCGGGCCACGTTCCCCTCACAAGAACATTCTTCAGGCCCAACCCCCCCCCCAAAAAAAAAAAAACCTTCTTAAAGTAAGAACATTGATGTCATTATCTAATGATAGAAGTCAATTGTGATGCACAAAACATAGATGATTATGAGAATCCAACGCTTAAAGAGAAATAATTCTTGCACATTTACGTAGCTTAATAACTTCATGTTTTAAATCGGATTCAGTTCAAGAATAAGAGGCTAAGGTTGTTGAATGTAGATTACCTAACAGTTACAGGTGGGTATACAGGATGTGATGATGGTTAAGGTTAATTAATATTGGGCCATATGCTTGATAGGTATGTTTAATGTACTCTTGTTTGTTAGCTACGGAGTCACGCGGATGGATTGCTTTCTATGTGGTTCATATTGCTTCATACTATGTCAACCAATCTCACAATCCAAGGGACAAAAAGAAAAAACGAAAAAAAAGGCATCGGAATTTTTTAAAAAATAAAGAGCCGATAATGAAAAAATGTGGAAGTATGGTTAGACTTAAATTTTGTAATTATATTTAAATTAAAATCATTAATTTTGTTATCATACTCGATCGATCTAATTATCAAATTTAAAAAATACTTGTTTAAGAAAAATTTATAAATAATTGGATAAGATTTTTTGACACGTCTAAAATAATATCGATGGCTCTCACATAACAAATGTATTATAAAAATAAATAAATATTAATATATTTGTCATCTAAATTTTGATCGATATATTTGTCATCTAAATTTTGATCGTTATTATTTTAATCCTTATTACTTTGAATGCGTTGAAAAAGTTTATATAATTATTTCAGTTTGAATATAATTATAATAAAGTAGATAAATATAAATAAAATTATAGGAGAAGCCTACGGAAGAAATATATATTTAATAATATAGTTTCCGGGTGTCGTGAGATCTACCGGCGCTCTAGCCGGATAGAATTTGTATTGGGTTCGCAGTTGACGACCTCGTTAGATGGTCGCTATCTAAAAGGCGACAGAAGATCCTAAACACTGTCCGCTTTCGGAGAAGATCGTCTGCGTTGCCGACTGCAGGAAATTCTGCATTCCGGACACTTGGCACGGGATCAGGTAACCAACCGTCTACGGTCCACTTCTTCGATCTGATAAATAGCGTGGGGTTCTGAATAGTTCCAAAGTCGACGCGCAAGGTCATTCTCGTAATATTGCCGACATATTAGGACCATTTTGGAGATTTCGTAAGTCATGCAGATCCACCCAAGATTCGTGGGGGGCAAATCCTCCTCGGGATGATGGGAGAGGGAGAGAGAGAGAGATAGCGGAAGAATACGCGTAGCTTGGAGGTCGTACGAGGTAGCGTGAATGCCATCGGATATTGAATGTTATTACGTTTCTACCCCCAGTATGAAATTAATATTTTAGGTAGTTAGTGAATGACAATGACGCGAATGCCCTCCGCTGTCGACTATTGTAGTTGGTGGATTCTCCACATCCGACATTGTAGGAATCTACTACAATTCCTCTTAAACAGAAGAATTAAACCGCAACAAATACTAAGGTAGGTAGGGTGTAAAATGAGAAAATAAGAAGAAGAGTTAGTGCTTATTCCTCTAATCTGATGAACTAGGTGATCAAAGTTGAATTATATATATATATATATATATAATGTGACAATAAAGTAGAAGCAGCAGCATTGCCCTTTCTAAAAAGTCTTACATTCAAGGCATTCTTACTATGGATGTTTAGCTCTCCACTGAGCCTTAATAGCCTTTTCTGACATCTGCCCTTAAGAAGGTCAAGATCACCAAAAGGTTGGTAAAGTAGCTTCCTTTTTCCTACCAGTAGAACCACAGCCTCATGCTTTTCTCTCGGATAGATAATAGATAGATTAATCTAAAGATGACAGCGAATGTACAGCACCACAAAGGAGAGGAAGATGACCAAGTGAGTTGTGATTGGTCCTAAAAACATTATTAGATTACTAATGTGTTTGGCCAAACATTTGACTGCAGTCTTCTCTTCATCAAATGTAAGTTCTAAATGAGGTCAATTATTATACCATCTTTCTGGTTCAACTCTGTACTCGATCCTATTGATTCCTAATGAATGGTCCCAATCTTCCTCTCATGCATAATGTATTTTGTCTCTTGGTATTCACCCTCATCTCATCTGCTGCTTTTGTAGCTCAGTTCATATACTTTACTTGAGAATTATACATACATACATATATATATATATATATATATATAGCACTCCTTTTTCACATTTGAACATAGATAGAGTAGAAGGATAATTTTTGTTTTTGTTTTTTGTTTTTAAAAAAAAAGAAGAAGAAGAAGAAGAAATTCAAATTTGAAGGCATCTAATGAGACTATACCCCATAATTGCCCAAGTCGCAATAAATTCCTAAAACCTCTGTCTTGCAGAATCCACTCCCCTGTGAGGAAGAATGAGAGCTGGATTCCCTTGGACCTGCAACAGCACAAGGGCAGGTCTGGGTTAAAGTTAGGTTGCTTTCACATGAAGGGTACTAGAGATACACCCCCATGTTCCACAAGGGCCTGAGGTACCAGAAGATATCATAAATATAGCTTTTATGGTGAGCCATGCCATCAATGCCTGCTGATTCTTTTCCTTTCTGCCAGTTATAACCATTTACACTTTACCACCCTTGAAGCTAAACTTAGGCAATTTCTTGTGATAAGATCATTAAAGCCGCGAACCCAGGTACAAAAAGGGCAAACAAAAGCAGGTCTTTGATCTTGAAACCATGACCGCTTAGATGCAAGAGACAAGTTGTATTACCGTCACAGTAAGTGAGACATCTAACCACAAACTTCATACTATTTCTGTAATCCAATTGGGATGGAGACTATGGATTTTCTATATTTCACCTCCACTCTCAACCATAAATAACTGTAACCCCACTAGGATTTTAAAGCCTCATGTCTTTCTTATGACCCAGAGTTGAATGCTGGGCCACATTTGCTCTTATTGCCTAAGTGATGAAAAAAAGAAGAGAAAAATTGTCAACCTAAATGTTCCTTATAGCATTGTACATTTGTAAATTAGCATCACTCTTCAGTTATATTTGATCTGACCCAGGTGTCCTCAAACCAATTCAATATAAATACTCCAAATAATCCATTATATAAAGCTCTTCTCTCTTATCCATGTCCTTAAAGCCTGCCCCATGATTAGCCTCAGTGCTTTTTTGGGTGCCCATCCCCATTCGGTGCATCTCCCTTGCACTCTAAGCATATAGTAGTAGTAGGCCAAAGGCATAGAACCTTGGGATATGGATGGCTGATTGAAGCATTACAGACAAAAGATCCATTTGATCCGAGGATTCCAATCCCTCACTAATAGTATAATTAACAATCCCCATCTCCAACCCACTCCTCCCTACCATTAATATAAATTATAACTATAAAGCAATGGTAGCATGAGGAGGAGTTGGGGTAATCACTTTCCATACATCCCTTGCAAGTTGCAAACGAGTCATGTCATTTGCCATTAGCCAATAGCCAATTGCCGTTCCTGCAATGGTAAATAATGTGAACTGCTATGGCATTCCCTGTCCAGAGCCACACTTTCTTTAACCATACAAAGAAGTCACAACCCCAACTGGGTCCCACACCTGTCCCACAATTTTAATCAGTTGAAAACTTTTGGAGCAGCCAAAGATAAGATGTACCTAATAATGTTCTTTTCGCAATTAGTTTTCATTAAATGGTAAGAAATAGATCGTATTGTGACCAAAATGAGACGAGAAAACAAGAATTTTGTGGATTAAGTAAATATTTTAAATAAGAGTAGTAAATGAGAAAATATAGGTGGTATTTTTGTGGATTTGGAATTGGATTGCGTACTGTCCTTGCAGCAGCAGTTGTGGGTGTTGGTCTGTTTTTTTAATTATTTGTTTCTTTTTTTTTTTAATCTCCCAGAAAGGCAGAGGAAGTGGAGAGAATCTCCGAAGTCTGAACCCCACAAAGAAGGGAGAAAATAAAAATCCCATTTTTATGGTCCTTCCTCCCCCAAAAACAAAAAAAAATGAAGGTCGATATATTTTGAGAGGTGGAGGAAATCAAAGAGGAGGGGCTGTAGAAAGGTCGAGAGAATAATAAAAAATATCCATATGTTGTTATATTTCTGTCACTGTTCTTAGAAGGTCATGTTCTTCTGAGAGATTTCCTCCTTGGGTCTCTCTCTCTCTCTCTCTCTCTCTCTCTCTCTCTCTCTAACATTCTATGGCCCACATCGAGATCGAAATCTCTCAATCTGATGTCGATCTGCAGCTTGGTCTCCTTCCAATGGCTGTGGAAATATACCCTCTCCTCTTCCATTAGTACTTCTTGATCTCTTTATATTCTTATTTTGGAGCCACCTTCCTATTTCCTTACTCCTACCACTATCTCTTTTGGTTGGTTTTATCTTCTGTCGTGCGGGAGTTGGGAACAGTTGGGATCTTTTCTTGTTCTTCCAATGGAAGGAGCGCCGCGGCCATTTGGGTTTCAGATGTTTCGAGTAGTGATGCTGAATCCGCTTCAGCGGAGCTCCAGGGAACACTGACGAAGTTGGCCGAGGTAATTTGCTTTGCTTCATGATCTGTTGTATTCTTTGGTTGGTTTTTGGATTTGGGTGGTGATGGCTCTTGTAAAAGGAGATCTTTTGATTTGGTCGGTGGATTTGCGGTGTTTTGGAGCTGGGTGATGGTGGGCTTTTGGCAATTTGTGCCCTTTTGTTCTTTGTTAGCCTTTTTTTTCCCATAGTATTGTTGGATTTGTTGTCCCACTATTTAGGAAATCTTTTTGGTTTCTGTGTCAGATAAGGGTTCTCTATTTGGATTTCATGTCAACTTTTTATATCTAATTCCGTTCGAGTTCTTAGCAAAAATCTATGAACATCAGAATATGTTTTATTACTTAGAGATTTGCACTTCATAATTTTGCCCTTTCTCTTCATTTTGTCATCTCAAGGCCTTGTCTTTTTGGTGCCTTTTTGCCAAAAGGCGAACTAAAGTTACTAAAGCACCTCTTTTGGACACTTAATGTTGATTCAAGGCAGATTTTATCTGTAGATTTGCTTCTGTTTTATTTTTAGATTTAATCTTTTTTAATCCCAACTTTTGGAATTATTGGTTGTCTGTTGTGCGTCTTATGAAGCTTCACATTGGATACATGTTTTGAGAGTCCACTTCTTTTGAGCAGTCTGATTCAGACCCTTGCTGTGTTGTTGCATGACACTCGACAGTTGTGAATTCAGGTTATAGTGAGAAGGTTTTGCCCATCGCTGTTGCCATCTTAATTCGGTAATCTTCGAAATACATACTGTTTTGGCAACATCAAGAACCTACTTAGTTTTAACCTAAATGAATATCTTCATTGCCTTTGTTCACATGCATACCTTATTAGATCTTTCAGGAGCATTTAATTTCAACTTGTTGAACTACCGGCATCATGCGGTTTCTTTCTTTCGTTCTTTCTTTCTTTCTTTCTTTTTTTCTGTTTATATCGTAATAAGGAACTACTTTCACATGGCGTTGCACAATTTGTTATGGTTAATGTCATATTTTCATGTTGTTACTAGAAACTGAAAACTTGAATGTGATGCAAAATCGTACTCTGACCGTCTGTTCTTTAGTTTCTTTGCAATTCATCTTCGAAAAGACATTCTTCAATATTTCTTTTGTACTTGACTACATTCTCTAATCCATGAACGTCCCTTTCTGAGCATGAAGAAAGCATATGCTAATGCTAATGCTAATGCTAATGCTATATTTTTTTTGTTCTAATTGGATCTGCATTTAATTGTTTACATAGTGATGTAAAATGTTCACTTTCCTGCTCCAGGAAATAGTGAGAGTTTTAGCTCTTTTAGATCTTACAAATTCATTATTCCTGTTGTAATATGTTTGTGTAGACATGATACATGCTTATGCAAGTATGATGTATCTGTTGCAACATACTTTCTTCTATCTCACCTATCTGGTGGCAAAAGAAAATTCTTTGTGTTCGGAAGCTATCGAAATCTATCTGTAACTTTAGTATCATTGATGTTAAAGCTGTGACCTTTTCTTAATATGGGCATATGGTCAACAACTCAACATACTAATATACTACTGAAGACCCTACTGAATCTCTCATTGTTATTAGAAAATATAACTTTATGGTAGCTTAAGGATTCCTGTATTTATATTTTCCTCTTAGGGGACAATATTTATCTAATTTTCTGATCTTCAACTTTGTTATGTATTGTGCTCTTTATGACAATAGAGAATTTGCAGGAATGGGAACTAAATTGGAGGGTAAAAGCTACCTACCAGGATATTTGGAAATGAGAGATCTTAATGTGAATGTAAGTAGTACTTGGAGTGGTTACTATGAAGAGAATATGTTGAGTGGGCCTCCATTTGGTGGCTTCATGGCAAGGCCAACCTATGGCTCACAGTATGATAGGGAAATGCTGAAGCAGATGATGCTTGAACATGAAGCTACATTTAGGAAACAGGTGAACATTCTGATACTATCAACTCAAAAGGTGCAAGACAATCTATTATAGACCTTTCTAAGCATCAGTAGCAAAAAAAAAGAAGCTATTTCTTCTTTTAGTTGCCTCTTTTATCATCTGTGGCTTACTATTTTAAAAAATTGTTGAGCTGGTAGTATATCTTGGGAGCTCTTTATTTGCTTTCTTATGGTTACCCGTTTTTTTCTTTTTACTTAACACTGTTTTTCTTGTGATGTAGGTTTATGAACTTCACCGTCTTTACGGAATACAGAAGGATTTGATGCAAGAGTTTCAAAGCAAAGAGTTACCTAGATACTCAATACCACCAGATACATTACAGTCAAATTCTTTTATGTTTCAAATGCCATCTGAAGGCACAAAAAAGATTTGGCAGATGCCTTTTCTGAGAACCACATATGAAAGCTCCCATATTGCAGGGCGGGTTGAAATGAAGCCCTTACTAAACTTTCTTAAGGAAGGTAGCGTTCAATCTTCTCCAAATACAGCGTCTTCAAAAGATGGGCTTCAGAGGTCAAAGAAAATGTTTGACCTTCAACTTCCAGCTGATGAATATATCGAGAATGAAGATGTGGAAAGATCAGGAAAGAAAAATGCTGCTGAATCATCTTTTAAACCTGCAGATCCTCTTGACATCAGCTGTAATACTAATCCTGGGAGTGATGTCAAACTCACACGAGCTACCAGTGAGAGTCCTAGTTGCAGAGAAGACAGCTGGGTTTCAGATAAACAGAGGCAAAACATCCTGAGAAGCCACAAAGTGGTTGATTTGAATGAACCTACGACAGGGACATCCTGTAAAGGTGCAGCAGATTCAGCATCTACAGATCTTCTTCGCCTGAGAAATTGTAACAAAGAGGATCACTGTCATCATTTGCCAACCACATCAAACACAAGATCCTTTGACTCAAAAGGGGGCTTCTTCAAATTTGTGCATGCCGATGAAAGGACTAGCTCGAATTTCTTTAATGCAAATGAGAGAATGAAACGAGTTATGCCCACCAGTAACAAAGAAAATGGTAATTCTTTGCTAATCAATTTAGATTGTAGCAGTGGGGCATAGAGATGTCCATTACCTCTTTCATTAAGGTTTCCTTTTAAATTGGCACGAATAGCTCATTATCTCCCAGTGTCTTGTAAAGAAGTCCTTGAAGTCAGCAAGCACCATCTGCAGTTAGTAGCACTAAGCAGCTTCTAAGTCTATTGCACTGTAAAACTTCTCTCATGTTTTAACTGAGGCCATTTTTCTTGGTTCTTCAACTAAATAATTTTACCATGGATGTTCAGTTAGATAGGACTTTAACCCTGTTACTATCAAGACGTTAAGAAATAGTCCCTGAACAGCACTAATTTTGGCTTATAGCATGATGTTATCTTATTTATGTCCAATTATTATCAACCTGAAGTTTGCGTTAATCCTTTGCTAATGATGCTTATAAATGGAATTATTTCAGTCGTCTCTTGTCTTATTTCTTTTCTTGTTATCAATCTTACAGGGAAAAGTGTATGCAGCTTAAAATTTTCCACTCTAGAAAGCTGTAATGGTGCACTCGGACGATCATCTGAACAAGTAGACATGAAGTCAGATCGGAGTGAAACAATGGAATGGTTCATGAGAAAAACTGATGGTATTAAAACCTCTGGAAGAAATTACATCTCCAGCTCCAAGAACTCAGGGCAAGCAGATCTTCCGATGCCTGCTTCTTTCTCCATTCTTCAGATGGACCACCCTGGTGATGCATTTCCATTTGTACCATCCTCTGCTAAGACCGGGAGCAGTTCAAGCATAAGCCAAATCCCACTTGCAGTTCAAGCACATCCATGCTTCAATGTGTTACCGACTGTGAATTTTCAGAGAAGTACCAATATTACTATTCAAAACACTGAAAGTGCAATTCAAAAATGGAAAACGAATGGCAACCTTACCTTAGACCCCGGATCTCAAAGTGAGGCTCCTTATATAAACGGATTTTGCCAAAGTATTCCAGGTCAAGCTTCTGTGTCACATTTACAACACCCTTCGATGATGTGTAGTGATTTGGACAATAACAGCAGTAGCAACAGTCCATATGGAAACTTTGGAGGCAGATGTCCTGAGGGTTTGCAGCATGCACATTCCAAATGTCTCAAGAATGTAAATTTGAATCAAGCACTTACAGATGGAATTCTGGAAGGCCAACAAGATAAAGATACTGTCAGTTTTGAATGTAAGGGTGAGGAGACCGGAGTAGGAATTTCCTGGCTCAGAACAAAAGGAGCTGTTAATGAATCTGTTGACATGAAAAGTTCACAAACAGCATTCAGCTTTACACACGGTAATTCTCAACTTGTTTCCAGCTCCAGTAGAGTTGGTCAAGAATCTGAGAGCAAACATGGTAAGGATTTTGAGGTTTCTGAGGATACTGCTGCAAGAATTCTTGGTTTTTCTGTTTGTGACAAGATTCAGAAAAGCACTACGCACTCACCTATTTCGCATCAGCGAAAACCTTTAATTGACATTAACAAACAGATTGAGAAAGAAGGCCTATGCTACACCAACATAACCTGTGACTTGCAGGTTGCCAGTTCGGACAAGGAGAGCCAGAGTCTCATTGCTGGATGGGCTATTGGGAAAAACAGCAAAATCCTGAGGGATTACATTGATCTAAATGATGCCTTACCATTTATAGACAACTCAGAATTATCTGAACTACCATCTGAGGGTGAGGTTCCATCGAAACTCTCAGTACCAAGTGTTTGTGTAAAAACTACTTCTGAGATTGATCTGGATCTGGAAGCACATATCTTTGAGGCTGAGGGTATTGTAAATTTCCAGAAGGAATCTGTTCTATCAGAAAAACAAGAGAGTTCACAGGAAAAAGACTGCTGCCATGATTCATTTGCTATAGCGGCAGCAAAGAATATTCTTGCTATGTCAATGGATACACGGGCTTGTTTAGACAGAATCACATCACATCCAGCCTCTCCTCCTCCATGTGATACTTTACATTGGTTTGCTGAGGTTGCTATGTCCACCGAGAATCCTGGGGTGCTGATGATGGACCTTGGAGTCACTGAGTCCTTGGATGATGGATTAGATCTGTTCGAGTCCATGACATTGCTGCTTGAAGAAACCAAGATTGATGATAACTGTTGCAGCGAGAAGGTAATCGACAATAGAAAAGAAGAAGAGATCGGTGCTGCTTCACTGTTACTAACAAAGCCTCGGAGAGGCCAAGCAAGAAGGCGGCGGCAGCGGCGAGACTTTCAGAAAGATATCTTACCAGGGCTTGCATCACTGTCCAGGCATGAAGTATCAGAGGATCTTCAAACTATTGGAGGGCTGCTGAAAGCATCTGGTAGATCTTGGCAGACAAGTTTAACTAGACGGACAGGCCGAAATGGGTCCCAAGCAAATGGAAGGAGGCAACTTAGAAGTTTGGCAGTCGCAGTACCAGAGATCCAGGTTAACTCGCCACCATTGCATTCCATCAGTACTGATATGGATACTGATGGAAGGAGTATGATAGGTTGGGGAAGGACAACAAGGCGTTGTCGCAGGCCAAGATGTCCATCCGGCAATGCCCCAGCACCTGTAGCTTAAACTTTGTTAGCGCCATAATCTACAAAATTATCATTTTATAGAGGAATTTCACATGGAAATTTTCTACAGAGCAGCTACAAGGTATCAGTGCCATGGCCTTGTGCATGCTCTCTCGGTCTTAATTTGAGCCTTCAGTGACTGCTTTGAGTTGAAAAAACAGCTTGTACATTTAAAAAAAAAACAATAAATGCTGGATTATTTGGTAAAACGACCACATTACATTTTGGATGAAGAGCAATGATGCTTAACCATATTATTATGTTTGCTAGATTTTATTTGTATATGTTGTTAGATTAAAGAGAAAAATACATGGACAATTGGAGCTTGTACGAATGCCCAACTTCTTGTTCATCTTTATTCAAGAATCATGCAGGCATGCAGGGACATTAACATTCTTCAAGAATTTGAGACAGGTAAAATTTTGGGACAAAAATAGATCAACAGATAGCATGTTGTATTGTTAGTCTGTTTTCAGATTTACAATACTCTAATGTCAATGAATGAATTGGCTGGATAATCTTGTTTTCTTCCTGAGATGTTAAACCTAAGGATTACCAAATTCTATTTCAGCTTTCTGCAGCATTAAATTGCTGCAATGTGGCAACCCTTCTTTCTTGTGATCACTATTACTTGCAAGAGAAAAGGTGGCCATCAATAACTCCTATTTGTGCTGGATAATTTTGACACAATGTTCTTTTGCTTTATAATACTCTCCTCTAAGCTCTCTTCCAAACAGCTGCAGATGATGTAAAATTAAGCCACAAATATTAAATAATAATAATGAAAAATCAGTGATTTTATCATAATGCAAGCATAATTCCTCCTATTTGATTTTTATTGACTTCGGGTCTTAAGCGGATCCGTTAAAAGCTTGACCCGATCCGATCCACAAGCTTGACCTTTGTAAATAGCAATGCCCAAAAGTTTGGCGGGAATCTTCAACCGCGATCCCAATTTCAAAACTAGGGTTCGTCTCGCGGAGATAGAATCTATAGAGGAGTCGTTCGGATTAAGGCAACTGGCGACGATTAGATGGAGGGATCTCGGTTGGAGCTCGGAGAACCCATCAAAGATGCCATCTCGAGGATCCGATTCGCGCCGAGATCGAACAATCTGCTGATCTCCTCCTGGGATTCTGTCAGTATCTCGATTCTCTATTCTTCTCCTGATTCTGCTTATTTTATTCATCAGATTTGGTCCTCTGGAGCAAAATCTAATGGGTGTTTCGATTTTAGATTCTACGATTGTACGATGTGGATGGATCAGTGCTTAGATTGGAAGCTCTTTCAGAAGGGGCTCTTCTCGATTGCTGTTTCGAGAACGACATGGCTGCTCTTACTGCTGGTTCAGATGGATTCATTCGAAGGTGGGGGTTTTTTTTTTTTTTAGAAAAAAAAATCTTTCTTTTCCATTACGAGTTTTGTCAATTTTGAACCCTCATCTTGTAATCTATTGGGTTTTAAAAACAGATATCACTTGCCCCTTACATGATATAACTTGGAAAATACACTGCGTACTCTTGTTTGTCACATATTTCTGTTTTCCTGGCATTTTCTTAATTATTCATCCAGCTCCTGTTAGTCTTTATATAATCTACTTCCATATTGAACTTTATATCTATCATATAATCTACTTCTAGATTGAGATTATAGCTTCATCTTATGGGAATACTCTCAGGTATAACTTGTGTTCAGGAACTCAAGATGTAGTAGGAAAGCATGATGATTCAATTGTCTGCATTGAGTATTCTGAGGAAACTGGTATGTGACCACCGATGTTTTTCTCTTACTTGCGTCTTTTTTAATTTGGTGGAATATTACTTACTGGGAGGTCAAAGAGGACTGTGATGATCTGTAAAATTGGGTCCTTTTCTATGTTATGACCCGTTTTGTCTTCAAATACCTTTTTCCTGGATCCATTCCCCAATTCTACTGCAGTTCTGCGTGATAATCATGAGAAATAATTGCTCATGATGTTTGTTATTCTACATATTTATGATATTATTTGGGTTATTGCCACACATCGGCTTTTAAAAATGACAGATAAATTATTTCTATACATTTAAGAACCTGTTAAGATTCTTACGGTGATAGTGTCATATTATGCTTAAAAAAGGAACAAGGTAGAAAAAAGAAGAATATTATAGCAAAGCTGGTTAGATGTCAGTAATTTTACTATTTGACCAGCTTAGTCTGACAGTGTTGCAGTTTTGGCATTGATATATTTTCACAAGGTTATGTAACGATTTCAAGTTACTGTTACTCCCACAATATTATGTTTTAGCTATCTGAGAGTAAGAAATCTGTATACAAACATTTGATTCTGCTGAATTATTGATATTGCATAGGCCACTGTATCTAACATTTGATTCTCTTTCAGGACAAATTGTGACTTCTAGTCTTGACAAGAAATTGAAGTTTTGGGATACACACATGAGAAGTGGAAACTCTCTATGCACATGTACTATAGATTCAGATGTGAGGTCTATGTCACTATGCGGAGTTTATCTATTAGCAGCTATTGGGACGACAGTAGAAATGCATGATCTGCGAAATTTAAAAGGACCAGTTCATACAAAAGAATCATCTATGGATTTTCAAATAAGATGTGTTCGTTCATTTCCAAAGTGCCACGGTATTTATTCCCCCACTTTTCAGCTTCCTACGTCATCATCATTCAGGTGCTCTTTAACTCCTAAACTGACAGATCTAAGTCTTGTTGATTATATGCCCAGTTAACAACATATGGATTTGTCCATTAGCACATAGAAAAGTATGAAAGTTCACATGTGAACATCAGATAAGCTTTTTATTTGGAGTATAGTATATGGATACTGCAAGCTGGTGGAGAAACTGTATTAGCTACACTGAATATAGTAGAAGATAGAAGAAACTTTGTCGAGCAAATAAATCTCATACCTTCTTCCACCTCTAGCCTTATTTGAAGCATTTTAATCTTCTACTTTAGAAATTACCTGTTCTATAGGTTCCAGTTTTAACAATTATGATTTCCTAATCTCCAGGATATGTCACTGGATCAGTAGACGGATGTGTTGCAGTGAAGTACTTTGATCCTGCAATGGAATGTGAGATGGGGTCAGTTTTTGGTACTTACTAACCCTTCTGTTTACATTACATGCTAGCATTACTTTAGGCTATACTTCACAGGATTCTTTGATAGCCTCCATGCACAAGAAGCTACATGCATCACTAGATTGGTTGTTTCAAGTAGTATCTCTTTTCAACATAGTTATGCTGAACATTTGCATTCTAAAAGGAGCAGTCTCTGTCTGGAAATCTGCACAAAGTTCTGCATGGACTTGATCATTGCATTGGATAGACGCTGACATTTCTGTAAAATTGATGGCCTGGGGAAGTATCCTGGAAAAATACATGGTTAAGGAATTCAGCTTGTATATGATTTCATTTTTTTTTCTGGGCCCAATAAGGAAGATCAGTACGAAGAAAAGAAAACAAAGCTATAAAAATTAGTATAAGAATCATTTGCAAATGTATAACATTTGGTTATAGAAGAGAAAAGATGATTTGTTTCTGTATTAAATCTTCACCTTGCTTCATATTAACAGATATGTTTTCCGGTGTCACCCAAAATCAAAAGGTGGAAGAGCTCATCTGGTTGACGTAAATGACATTGCTCTTCATCCATGGTATGCATCAATTTTCATTTAGTAAGTTCATAACTCTTTCTGTAAAGCAAGGGGCAAAGCACCCAAAGTGGGACAGAAGGGCTTACAATGCTCTGGGAAAGAAAGGTGGAGCTTTTTCCACTTTAGAATAGAATAGTTTGAAGTTCTAAATAATCTACTGATCAAAGGCTTCCGGTCAAAGCCCGGTGAGCAGGCAAGATTTTACTTGTCAGATTTAGTAGAAAACCTGATATTATATGTGCTACTGTAGCTATGATACCTTTGTTACCGGAGATAATGAAGGATACACTATCATCTGGGATGCTCAATGCCGAAAGAAGCTGTTTGAGGTGCATATCTAGTTAGCCATCATTTCCAACTGCTAATTCTTTCCTAACCATGTACCTACTATGTATAGCTTTAAGAATCTAAACGTGAATTTTCTCATGCAGTTCCCGAGGTACCCAAATAGTGTGGCTTCCTTATCATACAACTACAACGGTCAGCTTCTGGCAGTTGCGTCCAGCTATACATACCAGGAGGCAATTGAAGTGTTAGTTTTTTTTTTCCTTACAGCCTGCATACATATTCGCCACATTACTCATGCATATGCCTTATCTAAATTTATAAATATACATATACACAAATGTTATGTTAATTCTTAAAAGCAACAAGCATATATATGATGATCAAACGTAACCAACTGACTGAATTGGAGAAAAATTACTGTGGTTTTAACTTTGCCTCAAATTGATCTGTCATTTTTGTTTATCAGTTCTAACTTTGAACCTTTTTATGGTTCAGAGAGGAGTCTCCAGAGATATTCATACAAGAATTAGAGAATTTGGCCATGCGATCTTCATCATAGTAGGGGCTTTGCATGAAAAGATGGCAGTTTTAACTGCATGTTGTATGTTTATGCAATGTAAAGATTGATTTTATGCCTAGCTCACGGTAAGATGTGCAGGACTATTCCTAAACCATTTTATTCTCTGTACACACTTTTGATTATTTTGTCACCTCGATTTCCTTCTCGTTTTCTATTCAAACATTCTGAAAAAGGAAGAATGTGTTAAGTTGGTTTCACTTAGGGTGGGTGGTGTATAAATATTCTCATCAATGTTTAATCTATTCTCGCTGTTATAGATCTTTCAATTTAGGAAGTGCCATGTGTAAGTTTCCTTTCCTAAAAGATTTTTAAGCTTTGCCTTTGCAACATTGGCTGCACTTCCTAAATTGAAAGTTACAATAAATAATTAATATAAAATTATTAAGAGTTTTATAATAAATAAATTTTTTTGTATGTCAAATATATAAAATTAGAGAAATTAATCTTCATAAATAATATATAAAGTATTATTAGTAACAATATTAATATTTACTATTTAAATAAGAAAATTAAAAATTGTAAATCATTTTAAAAAATATGCGGATAAACGGATATCTGATATCCGAATCCGAATCCGAAAAATATATCCGATCCGTATTCGAATCCGTATCCGAATTTTTTTCAAAAATTCTATCTAAATCCGTATCCGAATCGGATAGAAATTTTTTATCCGAATCCGATTCGAGTAGGGTCGAATAGCGGGTCGGGTCGGAGTTAATCCGACCCGTTTTCACCCCTAGATCTCCCTTTACTTAACATGGCATTCATGACGGTAGATATATTAGAATTTTGGAGTTAATAGTAGAAATTCATATTATATAAGAGTTCTAATTCGTATTCCGATACTTAGTATTGATATTTAGTGGTGCACTGTTAATTTTTTCTCTTAAAATAAGTGGATTGTGTTCACATATTATATCATGCTAAAATAAAAAAGGTTAGTCATAGCTAGTGGGAAATCGAATCTATACCTAGTCACAAAATGAGCAGATGAGAATAATCCATACAGGTTTTTGTGCACCGGAGTTTGGATAAGAATTGGATAGATACCCTCACATCTATGAGTTCTGGAGCTTTTACAAATTAATTATATTTAATTTTTTATATTAACATATAATACTGATTATATATATTTATTATTATTATTATTATATTAGAATGTGTATAATTTATATTTACAATGCACACTAAAAAAATTTATTAATACAAATTCATATTTCTAGTCACAACTTTTATAGGTATATTATGTTGCATATGCTCAAAGAGGTTAGCCAGATATTCATGGAAAATAGAATAAAGTTATCCTTATCTAAATCATCTAATGTGGATGCGGATTCGGATTAGGCAGTGATTTGCTTAGGCTAATCATCGCCCCCCCCCCCCCCCCAACACAATGTCAGCGTAATCCTAACGCAAGGATAAGCTTGCCCTAAGATCCACCGTCCACGTGCACATAAGATGATACGGATCACGGATCTTCTATTTAAAGCGGGTCTGCGGAAAACCCTAGCTCGCGGCATAATCCGGATTGCCATCCATCTGTAGGTTCGCGCTACCTCTCGCCGCCTTCTCCCTTTCCTCAGGTGAACCCTCGAGTCCCCTCGTCTCTCTCCTATCTACCCCGATTTCTCTTCTTTCTTGATTCGAAGCAATCGAGATCTCTTGATTAGGTGTTGATCATGTCGGACGAGGAGCACCACTTCGAGTCGAAGGCCGACGCGGGAGCCTCGAAGACGTACCCGCAGCAGGCTGGGACGATCCGGAAGAACGGATACATTGTGATCAAGGGGAGGCCCTGCAAGGTTTGCTTTCCTGATTGATACCTTGAAATCGATCCGATCTCGTCTTTTTCCTCGTTCATTACTTGGAACTATTTCTTGGTTGATATGCTCCGCGGATGTTTCGGATCAGTGATTTGAGAACCTTCTCGCTCTCTCCCTGTCATGGTTCTTTTATTATTCGTGCCGATTTGTATGTTGACTAATACACATTGTGTGGATTGACCGAAACGGAATTGTCTAGTTGGATTTATTTACGTATCTGACCTCGTTTGGATTCTTTGCGATCTTACACGTGCTCTATGAAACGCATATATTTGGATATCGACATGTTTAATATCAAAATTATTATGCTTTGTAATTCCTTGATGGAATGGTTATAGAATCTGGTTCTGTTACATGTACTAAGATATTGTCAAGAGACCGCGTATTCTCGTTTTTGATATTATATATATTTTTACGCAATATAGATTTTATGTCATTGATCTTTGTGTGGATTACCTCTTTCCATTAATTCTTCTTTTTATTTGGTTTTTCAGCTTTTTTTTTTTAAAATTACCTATGCAGAAGAGAATGCTTGTGAAATTGTCCTCTTGAAGTAGAGATTTATCTTTGTTTCATGGTTCATCATGTAGGTTATAAATTGTCCACCTGAAGTTTAACATTCTACATGCTTCAAATTAAATTTCCCTTACTGTTGTTATCGAGAGCTGGGAAGCTACTAGCTATCAATATTCTCTGATCTTGATTATTGTTTCTATTTTGATATAACAGAAACCAAAGTGAGAGAGTAGTGTCGGGGCAAATAGGGTTTCACCATTGAGACACGACTATGGGGAAAAAAGTCAGAACATTTGCATTGTTTTTAAACAAAAATGATGGACTGCTATAATCGCCTAGTTTTGGAATTATGAATTGAAAGTGATACAAGTAGGGGATTATTTTGCTATTTGGAACTTACATGACTAAAAATTTCATAATCTTGCTTTGAAAAGAAGAGCTTTTGGTCTAGTGTTACTTACTATAGTCTTAGGAACATAGTTTCCTTGTTCTAGGGAAGCAACTTGATTATCTGGGTGGAATTTCTAGAAGCTCTTGCTATATGTTTTCCTTTCACATATCTGATGTTTCTTAGTTTTATTCTTGCATGTTAACTCGTTAATTGTTGCAGGTTGTAGAGGTTTCCACTTCCAAGACTGGGAAACATGGACACGCCAAATGCCATTTTGTTGCCATAGACATCTTCACTGCAAAGAAACTTGAAGATATTGTTCCCTCATCCCATAACTGTGATGTATGTTAATTGCATTCGTGCTCATCATCATTCAGTTTGTTCCTGTTGTTCACTTGCATGTATGAATTGCTGCTTGTAATTTGCAGGTTCCACATGTTAATCGTACTGACTATCAACTGATTGACATATCTGAAGATGGATTTGTATGATATTTACTCTCGTTCGTTTTTCCTTGTTCTTGTTTATCTTTCCTTTCTTGTTTAGTAATCTGATGCCTTTGACCTTGGGTGCTTATGACAGGTGAGTCTGCTGACTGAAAATGGTAACACTAAAGATGATCTGAGGCTCCCTACTGATGATAGTCTGCTTTCTCAGGTCAGTTGCGCCAACTATTTGCACGTTCCTTATTCTTGCAGTGAGCTATCTTTTAGCATCATATTAAGTTTGTGTAGGATCTATTTCTGAAAGTTAAGGTAGATATCCTTCATCATGCGCCACTATTTATATGAGATTCTTCTGCAGCATATCAAGTTTGTTTATAATATTATCTGAAAGTAACTCTAGTTAACCTTCAGCTGCATTATTTTTGCAACATTTTAGAAACTAACAGCCTATAGAGGTTTGAAACCGTTTGTATTTTGTATCTCAATAATGGGTCTGTGCTATCTAAGATTCCGTATAGTTGCAGTAAGGTCGTTCAAACTGTGTGCTTTTCCTCTGTTGCAATTTCTTGTAATTTTTGTTTGGGGGAGAATGTATATGTAGAGAATTTGGACACTAGATATGTCTTGAGAGCTTTTTCACTGGATTAATGTTAGTCCTTATTTTCAATTGGTTGTTGAATTCCAGATCAAGGATGGATTTGCAGAAGGAAAGGATCTGGTTGTGACTGTGATGTCTGCTATGGGTGAAGAACAGATTTGTGCCCTGAAGGACATTGGGCCTAAGTAGCTTCTGCATATCGTGTTAGTTTTAAGCAAGAGAATTTGTAATAGCCAACTTTCGGATTATTTATATATTCAGGTGATATATAGGTTTGTTTTTTCGCGAATTCAACTGGTTTTTTTTTGTTATCACAATGACTCATGGGCAAATTAGTCGAGGTTCAGGTGGAACCATCTTTAGATGGCCTATGACGGGGTGTCTATCAAGTATCATGTGTCTTGTATGGAACAGCTAATGCTGGTTGTGACGCAAAGTATTTATGGCTTATGATGGTTTGATCTTTCTATTTTGTTTAATGCTGAAAATCTGTGCAATTCTTAGTTCATTGGTAATCGAGACGACAACGTGCTTTAGTCCTCTGTGACCTAGGGGTGAAAACGGGTCGGATTAACTCCGACCCGATCCACTATCCGACTCGATTCGGATAAGAAATTTTTATCCGATTCGGATTCGGATACGGATAAAATTTAAAAAAAAAATTCGGATATGGGTCGGATATATTTTTCGGATTCGGATACGGATATCAAATATCCGTTTACTCATATATTTTTTTAAATAATTTACAGTTTTTAATTTACTTATTTAAATAATAATACGTTATATATTATCTATAGAGATTAATTTCTCTAATTTTATATATTTGATATATAAAAATTTATTTATTGTAAAACTCCTAATAATTTTGTGTTAATTATATTTAAATAAAATATTATAATTATTTTAACATCTAATAATAGCGGGTAGTTTTTCTGCATCTCGTGAAAGAAAGTTCCATCTATGCAAAAGTAGCTTGGATTCCTCAATCCAACAGTAAATCTTTTCTTTAAAACGAAGTAACAGTTTTAATATTTCATATTAAATATCTTATCTGATAAGTTTTCGTAGGTCTTTGGGGGGCTTATTTTTAAATATCTTATCCGATAAACTCTGTGAGTGGTTTTTCTTTTCTTTTTATTTTATTTTTTGGCTAAACTGGCAATAAATTATCACAAAGGGCAAAAGAAACGTCAGCTAATGGAGATTAGAGGATAGAGATCTAACCCAACGAATCGAAAATCGTTGTTCCCTCCTTCGATTAATCAGTTAGTCACATAGTTAGCAAGATTTAATACTTTGCTAACGTATAAGAATTTGCTGTCGCAAAACTTTAGTTAGAATTTCAGAATCCAATTCTGTTCTTCAGTCATTTCTCAGTGTTGCTAAAAAGGTGTATAGCACTAACAACCTCCGTCTCAGCAAAATCTTTGTGACGAATTATCTTGAAAAATATGGTTTAGTCTTTTCCTTTGACTTATATGCAAAAGTCCCCAATTTTCCTTCTATCATTAATGACTACGGAACACGGTATAATAGCTTTTTAGAAACAATTTTCTGACTGTATCATGGTATAACAAGCGAATCTTTTAGCAACACGAAGGAATGGGATAAGGTTTTAAAGCACGCGGTAGCTGCAAGCTCTCCCGCTGAAACTGCTCACATGGCGGAAACCCTAATTCCTAACTGCACCAGGGGAATCCCATTGAGTTACTCGAAATCGAGGTCGAATTTTGTCGAAAGGCACCACCTTTTGACTCCCATCTCGTCTAAATTAGTTCGTTCTTCTAACCCAAAGAGTGGCATCGAGCTCCAAATCCGATCCTTTAGAAGCCATAGTCGAGGAATTCGAGCAGCAGAGAAGCCTTATTCCGTGATGGAGCTGGGGCCGGGCGAGAAGTCCATGGGCATTGACGTCTTGAACCGGTTCATCGAGCTTAATTTGGGGAAATGGAATGGTTCCTTCTACGTTAGTATTCACAAGCTCTATTCTTTTACCCTGCTTTGTCTCCAAATTTAAATTTTGTAAATGGTTTTGGCTTTTGGCTTTGCAGCAATTCGATGCCCACGGGAATTTGTTGCAGAATGTGAGCACGAAGCTTTCGGCGAGCTCTTATGGAGAGAATGAACTTATCAGCCTCATTCAGACGTGAGATTGTTTAACTTCAGTCACTTATCTTATGCTTGATAAAGCGCCGTCTTTTTTCGCTAATCATACACACACACACACACACACACACACAGTGGTCAAAATTGTAATCCTTTTGGCTCTTTTAAGCTTTATGCCTTATTCAATGGTGTAATTCAAGTGTCTTTAGTTGAATGTATGATCATAGAAGATCACTGCACGTGGGAGCATTTTGTCTTCTGTAAAATTGTGCTTCCCAAGCTTGGTAGGCATGTTAAATGCAGGAAATGTATACCTTTAGTAACGTACTTTGTTCATCTTTAATTCCACTTAAAAGTTGATGTTTGCTTACAATTCCTTCTACACTTCTTTCAAATGCTTATTAAGGATAGCATTGTCAAGTTAACCTGATCTTTCGGCATAAAGAAACTTGGATCCCTAGTTAGTCATATTTCAATTTTGTAGGTTGTACATTAAGCAGCCTCCTTCCAGAACATTCGTGGATGATGATGCGGAATCTGAATGGATGGAGTACAAAATCAAAGAGACTAACATGTTTACTGTTGACAAATATCAACAGGTGACAAGGAATATATACTGGAAGCACTGGAAAACACACACTTTTGTCATCTGTCTACTTCCAGCAGTTAAATTCCCCATATTTCCATTATTTTTTTCATCACTGCTCTGTTTGAATGTACAGATTGGATTCTTCCCTAAAGAGAAAGCATTTTCTCTGAGGTACCAGACTGCTGGGATGCTAGAGACTGTCCTTCGAGCTGGTGTGCTTGGAGAAGATGACACTGGTGAAGAATATCCCAAGTAATTATTTTCCTGCAGCAACCAAGATTTCAGTTCATGAAAGCCAGTATATTCTATGACTTATAACTTATTCTTCCAGACACTTGAAGATACCTTCTCATCGGCCATCCATTGTTTGTGAGAGTTGCCTTTATTCTCTCAGGAGAAAGAGGCGAGCAAGAGCTTTTCACATACTGGACCCAAAGGGAGTTCTTGACATGCTTCTTGTTTTCGTTGAAGAACAAGGAGATGAGGCACCATTTATTTCTTCATTTTCTGACATTGAGGTTAGTATATGTGGCCAAATTTTCTAGAATTACAACCTGGTTAGATATCTTATGATATACTATATTTTTAAATGCATCATTGCATTATAAGCTGTTATGCAGCTGTAATGTGCAAAGTTGGCTTCTGTTTGCTAAACAAACTGCCAGCTCAGAACATTTTATTATGGATCATGGGTCATCCTTACCTTCTCTTCTCTTTTCTTTTTTGCTATTACCAGCAGGACAACCTAGATAGAATAACTCCACTACTCGGGCGATGGGAGGGTCACTCCATAACTAAACGAAGTGGTGTTTATGGAGCAACAGCAGCTGAGGCCGATACAATTGCTTTGCTTGAAATGGATAAGGGTCGGTTAATTCAGGTGTGCTTATGTTTCTATTCACCTTTTCTGTTATACCTTCTTTAAAGCCCAAATTATGTGGTTTCTGTCTACTATCAGAAGAAATCGAGCATCAGACAGAGAAAAGAAAATACAACATTTGCAATACATGAAAAGGTTGAAAATGCAACATTCATGCTCATGGATAAATCCTAACAAATGAGAGCTTTAGGAAATGTCAGATTATGACTGTAACCCTTGTGAACATGTCAAACCAGATCTTTATGGATGTTTGCAATATTCATCGGGCATATAGAAAGCACTACTTGCTTCTATTTACCAGGGTTACACTTATGCTTTACTTTTACAAGCCTTGCTAACAAATAGTTTCAAGTTCATAGTAACTAGGGTGATCTTTCCCTGGTATGCTGAACTCATAATTTCTTGTACAGATAATCAAAGTTCCTTTTAATACTCATGTAGGACATTACATCGACCAGCAGAGGCAGTAGCACGACAACCAATGTTCATTGGACAGGAACAGTAAGCAACAACTTGGTTGTCTTTGATGGAGGATTCCAGATGACATTGCTACCTGGAGGAATGTACATTGGTTGCCCATCTGACGTTGGCAAGAGTGTTGCGCAATCACAGTCCTTCCATCTAGAGTTCTGCTGGATGGAGTCGTCGGGGAAGAGGCAACGGCTCGTTCGCACTTATGATGTCGAGGGCTTGGCAGTCTCATCGACTTACTTCTACGAAACCAAAGTATGAGCAGCCTGCATTCATATATATTTTGGGGCGATCGTCTTGTCTTGTCGGCCTTCAGAATTGTTCATGCAATGAACCAGTTGATCCAGAAGCCCACATTGCAACACTCAGCTGGTATCACATGCGTAAGTAGAAGATCAATAATAGGATGCCATTCTACAATATGGTCATGATTCTCCTAATAATACCTTCAAGCTTCCTACTACAAGACATAGTCCAACAGATTCAAAGTCTAGGGGAAGGATTAAATGGTCTTTTAGACAGAAGCAAATCCCAGATGTTTATTTTTATCTTTCACTTTTTTCCTCCGTTCGTACTCTGTAGGCCCATGAAAAGACAAGAATTTGCATATACTCTGAATATTATTTATGTACTCTACCCTAAATGTGAATGCATGCTTCTTTATATCTTAGCATTCAAGATAAGCTACCTATTTTCCTATATTTTCCATCACTGTTAATAACCAATTTGATATTATTCATATGTTGGTAGATCTTAATCACGCCCTCTAGCTCAATCTTTCTTGGATTACTATGCGGACCAAATATTATTATAATGATTAAGACTCCATTCTTCGTTCCTTCTTCTTTTTCTTTTTGCTAAAAAAATGCACCAATTGTTACAAGATATGATAGAGATTGCATCCGCAGGCACGCGAAATCCCATTGAAGACTTTGCGTTGGAGGAAAAAAGAAAAGAAATTTAGCAAAGATGTAGACATCTAAGGCGACGTGTTTATCTCTTTGCCAACCCCATTAAAAGAAGCATAATTAATTAATATCGTCGACATTCGAAAAAAATGTCATCAAAGACACGCTTTCCTGCAATTTGTTAACATTGTTTTCTACAGCTCATTTACACCTTTAGATTCCACATTTCTTTTTGGAGAATTAGTGTGGTATCAAATTTTGTTCTTGTTGTAATATTACTCTGGGATTAGTGGAATATTAAAGTAGTTTTCTAAGTGAATGTTTAAAGAGTCTTTGGTGATTGGCTTTCTTTGACCCTATGTCTTTATTGGGTCAGTTCCAATTTCCAAGCACTACATAATAGAAAGCCAAAAGAAAAAAAGAAAGAAGAAGAAGAAGAAAGTAGTAATGGTCCTCCACAATTAGCACCAGCATTGTTGGAAGGATGTAATGATGCAGCTCAGAGCTAGCAAATTAAAGCACCATTTTATAAATTTATAATACAAAAGAAGGATCGATCGATCGTAGATTATTACCTATAGCTAACGGGAGCAACTAAGTTAGCAGAACCATAAGATTAGCTCGAACTTCTTTCAAGAAAATATAAAAGTAAATTTGGCCTGATATTAAGATCTCTATATAGCTAAACTAACACTAGAAATTTGTCTCCTCCTAATATTTTATTTTATTTTATTTTATTTTATTTTATTTTTATTTGTCAAATGCTAAATTCGTAAAGATCATTCGTGTCACTTGAAACTTGCGAAGGGGTATTGCTTGTGGTATATCGTATAATTCCAAAGTCAACGCCTATATCATAAAGATTGATTTGGAGGGAGTTTTAACTCCCACGAGCGTTGACGTCTCAATTTTCCGAGACAATTCCGAAAACATCCAATCAAATCCATCAACGGTCGGCCGGTCGGAAACCGCAAATAGAAAACTCAACCTAAAAGACCAAAAAAAGGAAGCATCTTTTTCCCGTTTCCTTACACCCCCAACCCAACCTCTCTTTTCTCAATGCCAGAGGGCGAAAACGGAGCTACGAAGGCGGCGGCGGCGGCGCCGTCGAGCTTCTTCCCCGATGACCACGAGTTGGAGTACTTCTCCTTCTCCCAGCTCATGACCGGATCAATGGTTTCTCCGGCGGATGATTTGGCGACGGCTAGAGAGATAGGGTTTACTTCGAGGCAGAGCATAGCGTCCACGCATTCTCCGTCCTTTATGATGTCGCCTGGGATTAGCTCCACTGGGTTTCTTGGATCTCCAGGGACCTTGTTCTCGCCCAGTTCGGTGAGTCGTTGCTCTAAAAAAATCGATTGTTATTTAGTTTTTCTCCTGCTAATTATGAGTTAAAAGGTGAATGATTAATATAGGGATGTTTTGAACGGTTTGATGTTGTATGCTAGTTCATGGATTGGATTTTGTTTCCTATAAAGATAATTTAATGTGTTTATTGAAATGATTCAAATGAGATAGATTGATATCTTCTTCCGTAAAGCTTTTAAGTGTCTGATGAAATTGTTGCATGGACAATTGTGACATGGATCAAAATTAAACCTTGCATTAGGGCTATTTTATTCAATTTTTGATTCTCTTTTGGATCAAAATCTCTCTCTTTTTGTATGTAATACCTGGAAAGAAGTCGAGCATTTTTAACTTAATTGGCTGATCCATAACTATGCAGGGACTGTACGAATTCCCCCACCAACAACCCGCCAACTCATATTCATATGGATTTCTTCAACCAGAATATCCAACTTCTCAAACACCGGCAACAACAAGCACGGCTGACTTTGCTGTTCATATGTCTTCAATCCATCATCAGATGCCGCCCATCTCATTCGATAACGCAATCTTCAATTCTCCTAACAGTTTTCAGTTCAGTAGGCAACATCAGCCGACAACTCTTATCGTCGATAAGCCTGCTAATGATGGATACAATTGGAGGAAGTATGGGCAGAAGCAGGTGAAGGGTGGTGAGTTTCCCCGGAGCTACTATAAATGTACTTACCCAAAATGCCCAGTCAAGAAGAAGGTTGAGCGTTCGCATGACGGACATATAACGGAGATAATCTACAAGGGTCAGCACAGTCATCAGCGGCCGCCACAGAGTAGGCGTAGCAAGGATGGTGATATCACGCAAGATTGTCCTGGATCAAGTGATACCACATCCAAAAGAGGAGCATCTGAAAGCTTGTCAGGTTCAAGCGAAGGCGAGGAAGTGGATGATACTGAAGCTGCAACAGATGAGGGAGATAGCAAGCCTGATACGAAAAGAAGGTTATCAATTCATGGAGTTAGTAAAACAAATAATTCTTATGTAGCACGGTCTCTGAAAAAATCTCTTTGCTTGAACAGGAACATGGATATGGGAGTTAAGGAATCAACTCCTCACAAAACAGTGACAGAGCCGAAGATTATTGTACAAACAACGAGCGAAATTGATCTTCTGGATGATGGTTATAGGTGGCGCAAATATGGACAGAAAGTTGTGAAAGGAAATCCCCATCCAAGGTATAAACTTTTTTGTTCATTGTCTTCTGTTTTGCTCATTCAGATCTTAGCTGCAGTCCAACTGAATTCAGGTTTCAGTGGAATGAGTGTTACCATGAACTATTATGCTAATTAAAATCTAACATATGAAACAACTGATGGCTGAAGTTGCATTTTTGGGTATCGAAATTTGGCTGATATTGGAATTTGATCCATTTGATATTAACAACTCAAAACCACTAAGCCATGTGTTTCCTTCAATATGTATATTTATACACTCCCATGACTCAGAGACCGGTTTTTTCCCCTTTCCTTTGTTGGCATAACAAAATATTAGATTACCAACATTACATTGATGAGATTTCCTTTTGTGATGTGCAGGAGTTACTACAAGTGCACCAATGTGGGATGCAATGTTAGGAAACACATAGAAAGGGCTTCAACAGATAGAAAAGCTGTTTTAACGACGTACGAAGGAAAACATAACCACGACGTGCCAGCAGCTAGGAGTAGCAGCCACAATTCTACAAGTTTAGCTGCCGCAACAAGTATCGTAAGACCAAAAGCAATCAATCCCAGTTCTAATAATAATCAAATCTCAATAAGTGAGAGTGACTTGAGAAATTCCATTCAACAACCTGTCATTATTCATCAGATGAAAGAAGAAAAATGGATAGTTTAGTTGTTTTGTTTTTGCGTGCTTTGCATGACAATGGATTTTTGAGTGAGTACATGAAGGGGAAGAAAAAAAAAAAAAAGTAGTATGCAGATTTAGGAGGCTTCTGTTCAATCATTGAAATGGCAGCAGAACGAGATATTGGTTAGAAAGCTGCAGCTCTTTGTAAATGTTACAAAGTATTGTTCTATCTGACCAAGAAGTTGCACTGCTGCACATATGATGTAATTCTATCCTCATCGGGATGGATATTTGAATTAATGCATTCAAGTCCAAGATGCATCAAAAAGAAGCAGAAGCCTAAACAGTGGTGGCAAGAGTGGAGAATCTTAAACTAAATAGAGTTGAATGGAGAATCATATAGGTATAACGGAAGGCTTGATTGCTGTTGTGGTTGTTGCTGGTGGAAGTGCGTTGTCGTACTCGTGTATTGATATTTTGAGAGGCTGTAAGTAAAATTCCTTAGCTTGTTTGTTTGACAATACTGAAAAGAAAAAAGATGAATGAATGAGAAAAAGGTGTACAATATTTCTTTTTCCTTCTTCCAGGTGTTCCAAATTCCTCCTCTTAAGATATGGTCAGGGTATGATATTCTCAGACTGATATTTGTACGAACCCTTTTCTTTTTCTTCTTTCTATAGATTTAAGACTTTGGCATGAACGCTCTTCCAATAATACGAAAAAAAAAGGAACTAAATTGGTGTGTAACTAGTAAGGCTTCTGTTGATCTGCTCTATATTGAGTTAGCTTCAGAAGTCCAAAGAGATCGAATCATAGATGGACTTAAATATTAGATGAAAGTATCACACCAAATGCTGATTCTTCTTTAACTTGCAGACTGCAGCTTGACAGAGTGCCAGATAGTAACAAAAAATCAAATGGTACTTTTCTTACTTAATTACAAGCAGAAAATCCACCATCTTTTTACAGTTGTTCCTGATTTGCGTATACATCAGCATTTTAGTAAACACATCAGGTACACGAGTGAAAATTGTAAAGACATCAATGAGGGGATAGATGTGGTGCTTAAATTAGTAGGGATGATCTCTTTAAATTAGTTTCATCAAGGACCATCAAGATGCTTAGACAGGAGGGCTCAATGTCAGAACATTTTCCTCGTCCAGGTAAGTCCAGAGAGCTAGTTAGCTCTGTTCTCCGTCGTTGGTCCATCCGTCTATCCAGCTGTCATCATGGTGTGGTGTAAGAAAGGCAGCATCCTCCCATGACTAATAGAAAGCTAAAGCAATATTTTGATGTGGATGTCAGTCATCATCTAGTGCCACGAGTGTCGGTATCTGTCCATGATCGACAAAATCAATCTTGTTCAACCTCACGCAACATAAGACTTGTTCTGGTAGTTCTTCCTGCTTTTGTGCCTGCGTTGGTTTCCCACGAGTAGGCTTGTAATGAAGCACTTAACAACCAAGACAGGTTTTTAAAAGAATAATATCAAGAGTGCAAGCTTAGAGCTCATATTAATATATAGGTATAGTTTCTTTTAGGAGGACTGGAACATCTTAAGCATTATACCTGGATACTAAAACCTTGTTAATTCTTAGAACTCTTGAGCATGATACTCTTCACAAGGCCAGAGAACATCTTATAACTCTCACTATAAAGACTATTCCTGTTAATTCTTGTTTAACAGACTATAGGGAATTGAAAGGAAGATCAAAGGTGCATTAATAAGCATTATACCTGGATAGTTAAACCAAGATCAAGTATGCCATCTTTAAGACGCTCCCTAAATGCTTCAAGCCCTTTCCTTGATATGAAGCTAAACCGATGTACATCTAGGTCAATCTCAAAATAATTTGGACCCTGTATGTAATCAACACAGGATTATAAATAACATAACCTCGTGCATATGCTACTTCTAAGCAGACGACTGGATACTGCATCATTGAATTGAAATACTAAGCATACTAATCTGTAGCCTTTCTAGCTTCTTTACCATGTAAAAGTTGTGTTGAGGGCGTGAAAGGACTGGCTTTTCATTATAAGCATGTACAAGCTTCCTTTCTGCAGCACTTAGACGTAGATCCTCTGGATTCACTAATCCAGCCAGTATTTTCAATCTCTCCCTATAAGGAACATTGGAGTCTAATGGAAATCCTTTAACCTTCTCAATTTCATCGCTGATAAATCTCTGCAGAGGACCAGATAATATCAGTTTGGAGGTAGCTTCTCGGGGAAACTGCCTAACAATGTGAAATACTTATTCCAGGCTGATAAGAAGTTTACCTTAATAGAATCCTGAAACTGAAGAGAAATCTCTTTATCAAAGTTCTCTGAGACTTTGAAATATAAAACTAGACTTACTCCTTCCCCATCACTATCACCAAGGAACATTGCGGTAGGATAAGTAGGCATCTGTCAGAAGCAATGCATTATGATGGCATAATGAATAGCCAAACTTGACACGCTACATTTCCAGTGTAGTTGACCAAAACTTCAAGCTTAGTATGAAAATGAAAATCACCTGAATATTTACAATGAGTAGGGCGGGAACATTCTCATGTGCCTTTACAGATGGAAGCTCAATGTATTGGGCAACATGATTTATCTTCCGTGGGCACAAAAATAAATCAACACCAATAGGGATATATGGGGATTGGTTTGGAGCAGGATATTTCTTTTTATCTCTGCAGAGAAATAAATCTAGTTTCAGAACACACCAACACAGTTACACGACATAAAAGTATATTCACGCAGTATAACAACAAAGATGAGCTTAGTTCAAGTCATTCTTGCCTGAAGTAGCTCTTCCCCCGAAGTTTGAAGGATGAAGGTTCCAGAATGGACCAGCATCCTTGTGTTGATTTGTCCCCTGCAGAACAAGGGACAGATAACCCCGCTCTAGGACGATACAGATATCTTCTAGAAGCACCTATTGGAACAAAGTGAAATTGTATGAGTCACATACAGGAAACTGATAAGTAGTTGTAGCTGACAAACAACAGATTACTTTGGTCTAGTCTGTAATAATATTACATGAAAAAGTTTCCAGGTAGCTAGTTAAAAGTTAAAACTAATCTTGTTGATGAAATTGTTTTAACAGATAGTCCGATATAATTATATTCAAATGAGGAATCTCTGCAAATCATAGATTATTGCTGAACTCATGAAAAGGTGTATGGTTAGATAGTATATAGCTTCAGTGAATCCCTTTCTCAATACTTGTTGCGCTCATACTGACCAAAACATGCTGTCTACTGGAAAGCAGAAATACAGAATATTTCAAAGAACTCACTGATTTCAGTAGTTTCCTCTCCATCATAGGATCTTCTCTTGAATGAAAGCCTAATAACTGCTGACTTTCTCTTTTGACATCGTGGGCTATTACTAGAAATTGGTTGGATTTTGCTGCTAGAATTTCCAGAAAGAACTAGCCGAGGTGTGCAAGATGATGTAACAGCCTTTTCTTGTCTGTCATGACTATCTTCGTTTAAATCTTTGAAGTTACCAGCCAAGTCTTCAACCTTTTTCAACTTTGTAACATTTTCTGTGCCTTTAGTTCGACCATTTTCCTCCTCAACCTTTGGAACAGTTATGCTATGGCATTCTGGGTTTATGGTTTTGGATGTGTTGGGTTCTCGGATTTCATCTTCATGCAAAAACTTTTGTCTTCTACCTATATCTCTTTTAAGGTACTCTTCAACAGCAAGAGCTACCGGGCAGCAATCAAAAAACTCCTCAAAGTTATGTACAGCATCCACAAAACATGAAGTTTCTTCGGATAGCAACAGTTTTGTGCCAATTGCATTGGTTACAGCAGGCAGAGGGTCTGCAAGTAATGAACACCAAATAAGTAAGTTTGACAATCTGGGTAAGAATGACAAGTGATTAGATTAACTGAAAATGTCAGGCAAAACTATACCCCCATTGACACTAGAAAAATCTTCATCGGAATCAGACTCAAGAACACTGACGGAATCAAACCATGCTTCTTCTTCACACACTACTGCAATCATGTCAAGCTCAAATCAGTAATTATGGGACAACGAATTTCAGACAGCAATAAGAAGGATAAATCCAACACAAGAAATATGTATTTTCTGAATCTGTCTTATTTGGCTTGCTGCAGGGCACTTTTAGGATCTGAATGGAATATTAATCTGCATATTGTACAGATTCCTCTCTTTGAAGTTATGGTTATGGGCTTCTATTACTCTCATAAATGACACTGAAGAAATCTATCCACATGATATAGACAGATGGTGAAAACCAAAGCGCACTCCTAGTGAACAAAACAATACAGTGACTGATAGAAAGCAAATGACAAGCCTAAATCTGTATTGGCAATTCATATAACATCTAATGGCTTTAGATGAGCTTCTTTATCAGTGTGTGATCAAATCCTACATCTCTATCTGATATGTCTGCCATAAGTAAAAAATGTGAAATTAAGATACCATTTCCTGTAGCCATCTGACTATGATGCCATTGCAACTGAGTGAGATGGAACATCAGATTTGAGACCTCTGATCTCTGCTGAGTGGTTGCCGAAGTCTCAACATGAATAACCTCACTCTGAGTAAAACAATCTCCTGTATTGCTGATCCGGATAACAGTTGCATCAGGGATTGCTGCAGAAACCTTTCCGCGGCATTTTCTGACTCTAAGAGAGAATTTCCGAGATTTACATCTTCTGTTTGATGTGGACACGCAGGAACCCATGATGATAATACTCTATGATACAGCAACACCAGAACTAGTGTTCTATGCTGCCCTATTGGAAAAAACCCAGCATAGATCTTGTGAAATATAGAAAATAGATGAACCTGAAAAGAATATATTTTGTCAAAGAGATAATCGCACAATCTATATAATCAACTCTTACAGAGTGATTTAAAAGATAGTTTAGTGGTTCATGTGTAGTCAAATTTATGATGCTCATATATGTAAAGCAAGCGGTGATGCCCATATGAAAAGACTCCTTACTGAATTGGGTGGTATTACTATATAAATGAAATCCTCTGACTGCATTCCAAGCATGTATCTGGATGTGCTAAGCATAGAGAAGGCACAGAAATTAGGACGGGCTAAAGATTTTGAGAACTAGATATCCTCATGATCATCATTTCTTTAGCACATTGCTTCTCAGTTTACTCTCTATAAATCCTCAAAACGTAATCAAGTAGAGATCTTCATAACCATTCATCTAGAAACACCATCGAGAAAGTCCATAGTAACTGAAGACGTAATAACTTCCCTACATTGGTTTTTCAAGGATAAAAAGTGCATAGCTTCTTGACTGTGAAGTACCAGATTTATTAAGAACGCAACATACTGAAGATACAATGTAGGATGCAATTCCAAAAATTCAACATGCTATAACTAAAAGCCAGAACAACGATCAAATCCATCATCTGATTCAAATACTTGTGCAGAAATCCCGAATAACAAGTAGACAGATTTTTTTGCGATCGACACTTACCTAATCGTTTGATGTAAAAGAATCTGAATTTAGACCGTGGATAGCTCTGAAACAAAAAGATAGAAAGTGGGTAAACTTCAAAGGCAGATTTTTTTTATTTTTATTTTTTTACTCAAAAGAGAGGAAAAATAGTGGACGAAAAGCTAGGCCTTTTTTATGGTGTAAATAATCTAGCTCGGCATATTGAGGGTCTACTCACGGACGAGCACTCCACCATATCCATGACAGCTTACATATACCTCATCAAAAGCTGAGTAACATATCGCTACCACAACGTGATCTCCGTGTTATTAATAAAAGATTCCAGAGTAGCCCAACCAACAAATCGAGTAGATGTGACTTCTCAATACAAGAGATGACACGGATTCCAATCCTAATCGGTGGTTACAAAGGAAACAATGGGAAAGGGAGGGATTGATGATTTGGGGGCCATCACAAAACAACTCCTGAAGCAGTCTTCATCAAAGAACTATTCACAAGAAGAAAAGACTTAATCTCGAAAAATCAATCATTTATGGAACTTTTTAGGTTGGGGTCTCTGCCAAAGTAAATTACATAGCTCTTGCAATTAGTTTAATCTTTCCAAAAGTTGACTTAATATAAAACTTAGAAGGGGAAGAACCAGAAACTACCCAATATAAAATGAACGAGATGCAAATTGGTGATTAAGATATTGGCATAAAAACAAAAGAAAAGGAACTTAGACTATGTTTCGAAATAACTGAGTTCATAGTGACGGAGTCCAAGAACATTTTAAAGATTAACAGCATTTCATGAGAAAACTAAATCAACATTATACAGCTGAGCAACCAAATATTAGACCGAAGAACTTGAAAACCCACCGATTCAAAAGAAGAAGGACAACAACAACAACCAAAAAAACATAAGGATCGATCTTTTAATAAAAGAAAGAAAACCCATATGAACAAACAGTTAGAAACCCGATGATCGCATTCCGAGGTTTCTAATCCTCTCGGCTGATGAAAAGAGAGAAGGGGATCGATCCAAACCTATCAGCATTGCATCCGACGGAAGACGGGAAGACTCAATTCGTCCAGACAGAAGAAGACGACGGTATCGCGCACAAAAGAGCAGTCGCACGCGATCCAAGCCCAAGCTGAGCTCGTCCTTCCACTGGAAGAATAGAAAATAAAAATAAAAATAACAGGAAGGAGAGAATGGGAAGATGCCTTCGTTTACTTCTCTTCTCCCACCGCTTCGGCTTTCGCGAGTTTCGAGTCTTCCTTCCCTTTAGCCTTGAAATTTATTAGTTTAGTTTCGTAGGAGTAGTAATGATGCTATTTAAGAAAGTAACAACGCATCACGATCCACGGCTTAGATTTGGAAATAGACAAAATCCCGCCAAAATCTTTTGTGTTTGCCTTCTTCTGCCTGCATCGATCGATCGATCGATCGATCGATCAAGAGTGGCAATCAATGCAACTGCTACGGATTCAGTATAGAGGCGATGAATCCAAGTTCTATTATTCTCTTTGGTGTCTTATTACTTTATCGGTACAATAGTGTTGTTAATAAAACAACATAAAATATAGGCGTAAATGATAAAAATCCATCCCCAGTCCCCACCCACTAAAGTCCAAATCACAAACTTGCAACTAAGTAACGAAGGTTCGGTCCACGTAGGCCCACCTTGTTTGACCACATTAACAACTACTCTTCCATCAAATCCAGCAGTAAATAAATAGATAGTTATCTCCATTTTCATAATCCTAAACTAAACTACCTTGTTTTCCTTTATCCCGACTCCGGATCTGACCGTAGAAAGACCAAAATTTAGGTAGTAGCAGAGACAGTTAATAGACAAGACGTGTCACTTTTCCACTGTTTTGTATTACTAACAGCTAATTTTTTACCACTATAAAGGGAAACTAAATAAATAAAGTAAAGTGAGATGTCCCATCGATTAATAAAGAATTGTCGGTGAATGGGGGTGATAAGATAGTAGTGAAGTGGAAATGATGATTGAGCTAGCTAGCTACCTAGCTTTCTTTTAGTTACCCAATCCTTTTATCGATATTAAGCTAAAGTGAAGCCACTTTGTTATATATAGATAGATATCTCTCAATCTCTTCCCTGCTACTAAGAAGACAAATATAAAAGGGTGTTTTCTGGTACAGCGTGTTAAAGTTGGTTCATAAATGACAAACGACTCAAGTGGTAGGTCGACCTTATTATGTGGCACAATGCTACATAGTAATTAAAAGCCCCACCTGCGTCAGTGCATCGTCCACGTCAGCGAATGGCTTTTTCTATTAAGAGGTGGACGACAACCATGCACTCGTTTGGTACCCACACTCCAAAGAGATCCAAATGGAGAGATCTCTCTCTCTCTCTTTGCTCTCTTTGCTCTCTTTGGAGTTCAATAATATGGTCTTACTGACCCACTTTTTTTTCTTTTCTTTTTTTGTCTTCTTTTTTGAGTGCCGGAAGTAGCCTGAGGAATAAATAACGTGTGCTTAGCTGCACCGTTTAGTACTATGCCATAATATGATATATTGACTTGGGATGATCTTGTCATCTTCTATAAAATAAAAATGCTACGGAAAATACTCACGGAAGAAAATGATAAAAAGAAAGATAGCGTTAATTAATATATAATACTCTTGAACTCAAATAAACGCATAATATAAGGTGCGGAATGAGAATTTCTTCTTCCTTCTTTGCGCAGGAGGGTCCTTATGGTAAAATTGACCAGAAAACACTACGTGGACGTTTCTGACTACGTGAAGGCTAACTTTTTGCGGCTGGAGTTGGGGGGACTATTTGGAGACAGCGGGTCTTCTAAGGACGTGATTGTTGGAATTTCCTACGGCCGTGTATTTGGTAGTCATAAATTCGCCTCGAGTATATAAATTATGAGTTTTAATAAGCTAATGATGCTTCCAAGGCGTTGGATTTTGGGGGGGGGGGGGGGGGGGCATGTGAGCGACAAAGGCTATAAGCCAAGCAATAAAGGTAGGTATCCCACGTGCACGTGCGATGCGCCTGATAAGGATTGGAAAACTTAGATAGATCTATCTCACTCCGTCCTTAAAAATGAGGAGGCACCCTTATAAGGTGTTATTTATATAACTTTAATCTACAATTCTAGGAAATATTAAATGGATTATTGCCAACAACAACCCATTAATAACTTGTAAGCTGGCTTGGCTGGACTCGTTGGATCACATGGGAAGCAACTATCCCGTTCTTTGAGATCAAATACAATAAATTTCTTTACGGGAGAGAACGAGTCAGACAATCACTTGCATTATACGCTACCAGGAAAGAGGTAACATAGTCTCTCTCTCATCCATCTTTTTTTCTATTTTAAAGTCATTGCACCTAAAATGGCCGAGCACTATCCCAGTGACGAAAATGAAAGGAGTTTAAGCCTTTTAGTTTGATTTTTATGTGAGTGAGTCCACGTGGCTTCGAAAAAATATCATCGAGACTAATGGTAATGATATCAAGCTCCTCCCTATCTTTTGCAGAAGGGGTGTCTCTATCTAAATGGAGACACCTTATATAATAAAATTTTAGTATATTTGATTTACCCTCCTCGAGATAATAGAAGATTCAGTGAATCCCTTACTTTGGAGTATCTGGAATTTTGGAGTATCGATAGGCCAAGTACGATTATTTAATATATTTAGGTTTGGAATCTAGCTAATTGCTCGGTGGCAAAGTTAATCCGACTTGGTAGAGAGTATAGTATCTCACTTGAACAAGATCCGGCCCAATAGAAACTCACTTGTAGCTTTTCTTTTGGACCAAAAGCTAATTTGTTTATATATAGGTCCATTTAATGAAATGGGCCACATATGAAGGCCCAAAAAACTACCTAATTTATCCATCCAACTCCACTGGTCAATTATCTTGGCTGGCACGTTGCGTTCTGGACTTGTTTTGAATTATATACTCTAAAGCAAAAGGAAATGTATTCTTTATTCCTTAAGACGCAATGGAGACGACGGCGATCTACTGCGTCCTCGCACTTCTCCTCGCCCTCCTCCTCGTCGCCTTCCCCAATCTCCTCCAAATCCTTAACCCTAACCCCAGCAGCACCACGCCAGTGGTTCCCTTCGCCCTCCCCGTGTTCGGACATCTCCACCTCTTGAAGCAACCCATCCACCGCACTCTCGCCGCCCTCTCCTCCCGATACGGCCCCGTCCTCCTACTCCGACTCGGCTCACGACGCGTCCTCGTCGTCTCCTCCCCCTCCGCCGCCGAGGAGTGCTTCACCACTAACGACGTCGCCTTCGCCAACCGCCCCAATCTCCTCTCCATCGTTCACTTCGGCTACAACGGCACCACCATCGGGGCCTCCCCCTACGGTCCTCACTGGCGGAACCTCCGCCGCATCGCCGCCCTCGAGCTCTTCTCCCCGGCCCGCCTCGTTGCCCTCTCCTCGGTCCGCGCAGACGCCGTCCGATCCCTCCTCCGTCGCCTCCTCGGATCCGATCCGTGCGATTTCCGAGGAGTGGAGATGAAATCCAGGTTCTCGGAGCTGGCCTTCGACGTGGTGACAAAGATGGCGGCGGGGAGGGTGGAGGATGAGAAGGGAAGGAGGTTTAGGTATTTGATCGACGAGTTGTTCAAGGTGAGCGGGGCGGGGAATCCGGAGGACTTCTTGCCGTGGTTGAGGTGGACGGGGTTAGGTAGTGTGGATAAGACGATGGTCAGGTTGCAGAAAGAGATGGATAGCTTATTCCAGGTCATAGTGGATGAACGGCGCAGATGTGAGATTGGCGATAAAAAGACGTTCGTTGACGTATTGCTGGAGATGCAAGAGAAGGAGCCGGATTACTATACGGACGACATCATCAAGGGCTTTATACAAGTACGAGCCTTTTCTTATACAATATATACAGATAGTATAAACTAAAGCTAACGACTAGATTTTACTTTTGTTGTTTAGAACGTTACGTTCGCCGGTACCGAGACTTCGTCGGGGACTATGGAGTGGGCACTGACTCTACTCCTCAACCACCCGGAATCACTCGAGAAAGCCCGAGAGGAGGTCGACTCGCGAGTCGGACACGAGCGACTCGTCTCCGACTCCGATCTCCCCAACCTCCCTTACCTCCACTGCGTCATCAAAGAAACCCTCCGCCTCTTCCCTCCCGGCCCACTCCTACTCCCGCACGAGTCTTCCGAGGACTGCACTGTCCAAGGCTTCCGTGTCCCGCGTGGCACCATGCTGTTGGTCAACGTCTACGCTATTCAACGAGACCCCGAGTGGTGGGACGATCCGACCGAGTTCAGACCGGAACGATTCGAAAACGAAGAGGTCGAGGGGTTCCGTAATTTCCCATTTGGGTACGGGAGGAGGAGGTGCCCAGGAGAAGTGTTGGCCATGAGGCTCATGGCCTTGGCTTTGGCTTCGCTGGTGCAGTGCTTTGGATGGAAAAGAGCGGGCGATGAGTTGGTGGATTTGGCGGAAGGAGCGGGGCTCACCATCCCCAAAGCTAAGCCGTTGGAAGCCTTGTGCAAGCCTCGTAAGGAGATGCTTAGTGTTCTCTCGCAAATGAATATGGATTAGCATGTACATGTGCATTCACTCATTATACTTTTACTGTCCCACAATAAAACCAAGCTAGCAAAATTGAGATTTTGCCCCTCTATTAGACTATAGTTCAATCATTATTTTGTCCGGCCCAAAAATGTCAGGCACACCCCGCGAATAATGGCCCATCCAAAGTTCTCGGTGGTAGAATCAGGCCGAATCCTAAAGCTTGGCCCAGACGTTAGGACCTATGAAAGCCCACAAGAGTCAGCATCAAGCTCTTATAGATTCAGGACCACCAATTAACTCGGAATTTGGCATTAAGCACGCTGGATAAGCCATATTCCTACCCAAATCCTATCGTTCTCAACTCTACCCACAGACATCACAGAACTTATTCAACGATAGCTACTGAGAACGAATATTACGCAGCCATAAATCCATAATTACATAGCAGAACATGTCAGCTTCTTCCGAGGTCACCATCCATGGTTACCGTAGATTTATATTAATCGGATCAGGTGGGTCCCTCTTGGTCTCAGCGAGTCATAGAGAAGAGAAGAACCAAATGACTGACTGCACGGTGTCAAGCGCCAGGACTTCGATGAGTTCAATTGGCACTCTATTTTAAAGCTTTGTCGACCCATCGATGCTTTCAAATTTTAATCAATCCCAGGTAGTTCCAAGAATGTACGTGAGAAGAAAGGAGAAGCAGCAGACATACAGTAATTGACACTACTCCACATGCAAAAAAAATAGAAAAAAGAAGAGTTTTTTTTTTTTTTTTTTTGAATAAGCGCTCTTCCCTTCACTGCCCTATACACATTCCCCTTCCTCTGTGCAACCCGAGGCTGGTGTGGAACCCAAAATGGTCATTTTCCATGTTAGAGAGAGAGAGAGAGAGAGAGGTAGAAGAGAGACCTAGTGCTTTTTGGAGGAAGAAGAGAAGTTGTTCTTTGCCAACGCCGGGGACCATAGATCAGCGCCGTTGCTGTTTGCCACGTGTTCGGTGCTGGAGACCGGTACCAAGCATAGCCCTCGGCTTCTTAGATCACTTGTTCTTGCCTCTCCTCCTATTATTCCCTCCTGGAATGAACTAAAATTGTTATCAGAGTTAACTGCAAGTTAATGATATAGAGGCAATTACTTAATCGAGAGAAAGAGAGAGAGATAGGAAATTGTCTTGTACATGCAAGTGGGCAGAGGATGGCAGGCATTGCAGGTACGGAGAACTGAGAACCTAATTGATAAGAAATATAGGAGAGTGAGAGAGAGAAATTAAGCTAAAAGTTCGAGGAGAAGAGAAGAGAAGAGAAATCTAGAGAGAGAGAAAGAGATTACTGCACCTGAACCTGGTCATGCAGGAACCGTATGTAGCCCAGCGCTTCGTGCAGAACCGAGGCTGTATCCGACTGCATGCATTCCCGCAACCAGTCAAAGTCAAAAGTCAAAGCACAAGAGATAATTTCTAGGCGCACATCAGTGGCTCGTAATTACTACCAGTTATTACTTGCTCTAATGCTCTACAATAACTTCAACAAGTTTTGAGTGGTGCGAGTGCTAGTTTAATTAATTACCTTTCCAAAAGGAGAAACCAGTTGATGCAACGCCATGATTTGCTCCCCCAGCTTCTCCTTCCTCACCTGCTATTCTCCTCAACAAACCCCCAAATTGTTTACTAATTCAAGCACGTATAATTTTTCATTATATATATATATATATATATATATATATATATATATATATATATATATGTGTATATGTATGTATGTGTGTGTAAACAAATTACCTTGGTTGTACCACGATCACTTGAGCTATTAGTTTTGAGCTTCTTATTCCTATCTCCACTACTCTCCACCTTCTTCTGATTAGTTCGGACTTCAGGGTATGAGCCACCGCAAGCAAAGATACAGAGAGAAAGTATTAAGTAAGAAAGGATTACCTTCGATGACTTGGAGCTGGAGAAGGTGGTAGAAGTTGGAGAAGAAGAGAGCGAAGACATAGAAGATGAATCACTAGACTTCTGAGGAACGCCATGGAAAGGAAACACCTCCTCTTCATGCCCACCAAAACATAGCATATGGGACGAGTAGGAACCTGAGGGTGGAGAAGAGATAGAAGGAGGAAGGCAGAGGAGGTGCCCTTCTTCCTCCCCTGAACCCAGCATCTCCAAGTAGCTCGCCTCCTCAAATTCCATCTGGTTCTCCTCCTCCATCACCAACCCATCCATCAACCTTTTTCAAGACCCAATTAATAGAATAACACTCCCAAAATAAGAACAGGGAGATGAGATCAGAGCAGTATTCCTGAGTCAAAAGACTTCCTTTCTTTGTTTCACACGCTCAGAGCTTAACCCAATGGACCCATTCCAGCTCGAAGAAGAGTTTAAAGAGGAAAGAATAAAAGAAAAGAAAAGCAATTTATATATAGACCTCAACGGACGGTGGATGATGTGCTTCTTTGGAAGGGCCCACAGCATCCTATTGGTTTCCAGGGGACTTTGTCGTATCGGATGCTTCGAGGCTGCTTCAGACTTCGGGTTGGTGTCTCCCGGTCAAAACGCTGACCCCAGTCCAACTAAACGAGCGAGCTCCAAAATTAGGCTTGTAAAACTAATCGATCTCGAGAGACTTGGACTGGGATCAATATTGGGTCAAATTATCACGGCCTATTTCGAACTTGGCTCGATCTAGTTGCTTATGATTTGTTTACCTTTATCTGCTTCCTCTCCGTAGTCAGTACTACAAATCACGAGAGAGATGGACGATAAAAGCAGGACCAAATTTTAACCCCCCCCAAAAAAAAAAAAAAAAAATTAAAAGAGCAGGACAAATGATTGATGTCCTTTAATTAATATCCAGTACGAGACTTGTAGTTTGGATTGGCTATGACATAGAAATATAGCATCAGGTGCTGTACTGGAGTACATGATATTACAAATTATGTTTGCTCTAATTCTCTCTATGGTCTAATAAGCAGCAGCTTATGTTTGCACGGATTGATGTGTACCAATATACACGACAAGCTAGTCAGGGTTTTAACTCTTCCTTCCTATCCCCAAGCACATCCTGCCCGGAAAAATCTCACTAGTTTGATTTATTTCTGTGGATTTTCTCTTCAGCATATAATCATTTTTTGCTTGAATTTACCCATTATTGCATTATATTTTCTTTCCCTATTTTCTTTAGCTTTTTTCTCCTGTACTTTATATTTGTTGTTTGTTGATTACTCGAGATCTGTCAACAACTAGTCATCGACGACTTTTCATCCGGTTAAGAGTTAGCTTCTTCTTAATTGCTGCGAAGGTGGATCTAAGGAAGTTGAATGCTTGTTGAACTTATTATCACTATGAACGGAACTTGGATTGCTAATATATATTTCAAACATTATTCCTCTAAATGATGCATTCTGTCTATATTTAACTCTCTCGGATTTGATATATATATATAAATATATTCATTTTAGTTGTTGAGCCTATATTGGGGATCCAAGGCCTACATAGAAAAATCTCTATACTTCCTACTTGCTCCTATTATTCTATATAAAATCTGTAAATATATTTAGCGCTTAAATGAATGTTGTGACGCCTACGAGGCCTAAGAGCCTTTTATTCACATATATATACATGCATATATACAATAGTATGATATGATATGATATGTGTCAGGACTCAGGATGCGTGTGACGACTAGACAAGTCTCATATTTGAATTGGAGAATAGTTGCTTTCAAATGTGCCAATATAGATATGCGATTGGACTCATGGGTGAATGAGACTAGACGAGTGTTTCGATTGAGTTGGATAAAGGTTACGATCAAATGACACACCTGATCAAGAATAAAGTCTAATGCGTGCATCATCAATCAAAATTATTGGACCTACTTCGGTTGACTTAGCTCTACGTCAGCCTTCTGCTCCCATGGGCCTCTCTTCCCAACCATTGTGAAGCAGCTCTGGATTGGCCCGTTAGTTTAAGCTGTTTGAATGTTGCACCGGTCAAAAGTCAACATAGCAACCATCACTTAACTCTTAGCCATTCAACTTTTCCATGGGGCCCTTGACAGCTGGACAACGCGGTTTTTAAAGCAACAAGGCTCCCACGTCCGCAGTCCCACGGCAATCAAGCATGTCTCCCACTATTGGCATACATATTATATACATTAGATAGCTTGGCCCATCACTAACAGAGGTTGACTCCTAGATCTTCTCGTCTTCCGTCAATCAAAATACGACACCTAGGACCAATTCCCCTTGATGGCTCTCCACTACGTAGCGGACCGTCATTAACCGGCCGGGATCTACGTGCCTCCAACCCAAAACCTCAGCTACTATTGTTAAATTTTTCTTCTTTGATAAACTTATCCCTTTCTATCTCATCTCTCTATCCAAAGCCAAGCCCAGGCAATGATCCCTCACTACTCCTTCCTACTCCTATGAGGAGGAGCTGTGATCGCCATTGCTTTCTTGTGCTTCTCTTTCCCACGCCAAGAAGCATAGCAATGGCCGCCTCTCTTCTATTCCTCCTAATTATTCTCTTCTCCACCACCACTAACATCGCCAATGCAATTCCACCACCAGCACAAATATTTGATCCCCGAGACAACTACCTACTCAACTGCGGAGCGCCGGGGAGCACACGACTCGACGACGGCCGCACCTTCCGCTCAGACCCCGAGTCCTCCTCCTTCCTCTCGACTCCAGTAGACATAAAGATCTCCACCGCCGCTAATTCTACGGTCTCCCCACTCTACCTCACTGCACGTGTCTTCTCCGAGCCCTCCACTTACACCTTCTTCATCTCCCAACCCGGCCGCCATTGGCTTCGCCTCCACTTCTTCCCCTTCGCCAACCAAGACCACAACCTCACCTCCGCCGTCTTCTCCGTCTCCACCGAAGACTTCGTCCTCCTCCATGACTTCTCCTTCCAATCCACCGCTCCTTCCCCGGTGCTAAAAGAGTACTTGGTAAACACCCAGGGAGACAGTCTAAAGCTCCTCTTCTCCCCGAAGAAAGGCTCCGCCGCATTCATCAACGCCATCGAGGTGGTGTCGGCTCCGCCCAACCTTATCCCCAACACCACCGCCGGTGTTTCACCCAAGAGCGACGTCGACTTCTCCAACAACGCCTTGCAAGTCGTGTATCGGTTGACCATGGGCGGCGGCCTAATTCTCCCGTCCAACGACACGCTAGCAAGGACGTGGCAGCCCGACGCCTCCTTCTTGAAAATTCCGGCGGCGGCGAGCGACGCGTGGGTCCCGATGAGCACGATCAAGTACCCGGACGACGGCTCCCTCACGCCTTTGATTGCGCCGCCAATGATCTACGCGACGGCGCAGCAGATGGCGAAGTCCAACACGAGCAACGCCAATTTTAACATCACGTGGGAAATGGCGGCGGAGCCTGGCTTCTCGTACCTGATCCGCCTCCATTTCTGCGACATCGTGAGCAAGACCCTCGACAACCTCTACTTCAACGTCTACCTCAATGGCCTCATGGGCGTCGCCAACCTCGACCTCTCCTCCTTAACCTTAGGCCTCGCGGTAGCCTACTACAGAGACTTCGTGCTCGACTCGTCATCCATCATCAATTCCACGATTAGAGTTCAAGTCGGCCCGTCCATGACAGCTGTCTCCGGCGACCCCAACGCCATTCTTAACGGCCTCGAGGTTATGAAAATTAGCAACCAAGCTGGCAGCTTGGACGGACTCTACGCCGTTACTGATGGAAACCAGAGGAGTATTGGGAAGATGGTAGTAACCGGATTAGGCCTCGCAACTCTGGGTCTTGCTTTAGTTCTACTTATAACAATGCTATGTAGACGGAGATGTCAACCAACGGAATGGGACGAGAAGAACAACAGCTTCACTTCTTGGCTCCTCCCCATAAACACGAGTCAATCCAGCTTCTTGAGCGGCTGCAGCAAGATGTCGAGGACTCGCTTCGGCGACACCCGGAGCAAGAGCGGCTTCTCCGGCCTCTTCTCCTCTGGCACCTACGGCGTCGGCCGCTACTTCACCTTCGCCGAGATGCAGAAGGCGACGAAGAACTTCGACGACAAAGCCGTCATCGGTGTCGGAGGGTTCGGCAAGGTCTACCTCGGGAAGCTGGACGACGGCACGACGTTGGCCATCAAGCGCGGAAATCCTTCATCCGAGCAAGGCATCAACGAGTTCCAAACGGAGATACAGTTGCTATCCAAGCTCCGCCACCGGCATCTCGTGTCGCTCATCGGATGCTGCGACGAGAACAGCGAGATGATCTTGGTGTACGAGTACATGTCGAACGGCCCGTTGAGAGACCACCTCTACGGTAGCAGTGACAAAGAGCCGCTCTCATGGAAGCAGAGGTTGGAGATCAGCATCGGCGCGGCGAAGGGCTTACACTACCTCCACACCGGCGCGGCGCAGGGCATCATCCACCGCGACGTGAAGACCACCAACATCCTCCTCGACGAGAACCTCGTCGCCAAAGTCGCCGACTTTGGCCTCTCCAAGGCGGCGCCGTCGCTAGAACACACCCACGTCAGTACCGCCGTCAAGGGGAGCTTCGGGTACCTCGACCCGGAGTACTTCCGACGTCAGCAGCTGACGGAGAAGTCCGACGTGTACTCCTTCGGGGTGGTGCTCTTCGAAGTCTTATGCGCGAGGCCGGCGATTAACCCGGCGCTGCCCCGGGAGCAGGTGAACTTGGCGGAGTGGGCTCTGCAATGGCATCGCAAAGGCCTTCTCGAGAAGATCATCGATCCTCATATCGCCGGGACGATCAAGGCAGAGTCGTTGGAGAAGTTCGTGGAGGCGGCGGAAAAGTGCTTGGCCGACTATGGCGTCGATCGGCCGTCGATGGGGGATGTGTTATGGAAGCTCGAGTGCGCCTTGCAGCTCCAAGAGGCGAGTAAGGGAGAGGCCAAGTGCGATCCTTCGTCGGTAGAGAATAGCGGAGATGGAATTCCGTTGAAGAGCATAGAGGTGGCCGGATTCGTCGCCGTCGGAGATGACTCCGGGACTGCAGTGCCGCCTCCGTTGATGCAAGGGAGATGAAACAAATTCAATTTATCGCGGCGTGTTTAAAATTATCTTTAAAGTAATTTAATTGAGGTGAAATGTGTTGCAATTGGATATGGTTAGTTATTCTTTTGTTCCTGTGAATTTGTTCTTTCTTCTTTTACTAAGGTTGTACGAATAAGGACGTCTTTGCAAATTACTTTAAGAATGCTCTCTCTGGTTATGCTATCGGTTGTAAATTAAGACGCCGGTCTTGTTTCTGGTTAAATTCCGATTGATTCGCAAATTAAATTCTCTTTATAATGATACTACCAAACATGGATTAGAAACTAAAGCTAAAATAGCACTTCTTGACCTATTCGGTTATATAATTATAAAGCGGATAATAGATTCAATTAAACTTTCTCGATAGCTATAGGAATACAAACGGGAGATAAGGACGAGGCCACGAGAGTTACCGGATAACGCGTTTCACACATCTCAATATTAATTTATACGTATACAACGACGTGAAAATTTACAGCCTCTTACATGTGATGGGATCCATTTCCTATTATCCGATTTGTTTCGTGAAAAAGAAAATAGTAGAAGTCGTGGCTCCATTGGACCGCATCCGCGCATCGGATTCCGCTCTCTCGTGCGACACGGAAGCATCTAATGATCGAGTACACATAGCTTTGCTTTGCGTACTAAAAGGGCTCGGTTTTGCGCGGCAAAGGCTTCTCCTCTTCCTCCTCCTCGTTCCACCTAATTGTCTCGGTCGCACACTCACACTCCCTTTTTAACATCTAACAACTCGAGCTTTCTTAATTTCGAATCAAGAAGGAAATCCATGATCGTCTCAGCTCTCCTCACCGCCGTGGGGATCAACCTCGGCCTCACCGTCCTCTTATTTGCCCTTTACTCCATCCTCCGGAAGCAGCCGTGGAGCTCCGGGTTATATGCCCCTCGCCTCGTCGCCGTTGGCGGATCTCAGCCGAGTGAGTTCCACATCGACAGACTCCTCCCTTCGCCGGGATGGGTCCGGCGAGCGTGGCAACCATCCGAGGACGACCTCCTAGCCTCCTCCGGCCTCGACGCTGTCGTCTTCATGCGGATCTTTATCTTTAGGTTATCATTCTTCTCTTGTTTTTCATTCACGCTTGTGTCGATCTAGGGTTTTGGTTTCTCGATACATTTGGCCTCGACGCCGTTGTTTTCGTGCGGATATTTATCTTTAGGTTTTCTTGTTTATCTCGATCTCGGTTCGCTCTTGTGTCGGTTTAGGTTTTTGGTTTCTTAATTTGGTTCTTAATGCAGTTTGAGGGTTTTCTCGGTCGCGGGGGCTGTAGGGATCTTTGTTCTTCTTCCGGTAAATTATTTTGGGGATCAGTTGCGAGAAATTGACTTCTCGGATCTGCCGAATAAGTCGTTGGATATGTTCAGCATTTCGAATGTTCAGGATGGATCGAAGTGGTGAGTCTTATTTGCTTGTTAAGTTGTTGCTCTTAGAATTGCGGGAGAATATGCTGATAATTGCATTGGTGAAATCGATCTAACCCTTGTATAAGCTGAGGAATAAGATGGATGAGAAACTGTCAATAACATAATAGCATGTCGATAGCCTAGTGATTATGACGTGAGATGTGTGAAGGGAAAAAAAAAAGGAAGGAGAGACCTCTTGTACTTCAACCCACTTAGATTATTAACAAACCAATTCAAAATAAATAGCCAAGATTCACACTAAATGCATAATAATTAAAAGAAAATAATAATAGAGAAGTATGACACCATCATATTAAAATTTACATAATTCACCCAAATCTGGGCTACATCCACGGTTTACCAACAATCATATCTACTATCAATTAAAGAAAATTTACAATATTTGAGGTACCTCCTTAAATATTACAACAAGCATATTAATTATCAATTGAAGAAAATTTACAAAGAGGATATTTGAGGTTACCTCCTTAAAGATGACAACAAACATATCCACTATCAATTTAAGAAAGTTTGCAAAGAAGGTATTTGGGATTACCTCCTTCGAGCAAAGGGATTCCTCACAGAATGGCATCATCTCCTCCTTAATAGCTCAAGACCTTAAGCATATCGATAAACTCAAGAAACCCAAACCCAAGTTCTTTTGGCCTCGTTCTTTCTCTCTTGCTAATAGATTGAAGCCTTAGAAGAGAAAACCCTCTCTTTTTAGACAAGACAAAAGGAATGGTTTAGAAAACCCTTTTTAATACAAGCTTTGGAGAATGATCAAAGAGCCCTCAAACTAAAATGGACAAGTATGCCCTTACATGATTATTAAATCACCCATAACAAGATGGAACCTCTTTATGTAATTTCTTATGTGTTTGTTGTGAATCTCTGTTGCTCGTATAATTGCATATAATTTGTTATTTTCTGTTAACTAATTTCATCTCACACAGGTTTCTTTGGTGTAAAACCAAAGCAGAACACTTGCTCTTTACTAAGCTTGTATTGTAATTGCAGGTTATGGTTTCACTTTTCTGCTGCATATCTTATTACGGGAATAGTATGCTACCTATTATATCTTGTAAGTCAGATTTTTATTTTTATTTTTTTTATTTTTCATTTTACTCCCATAGAACTTTCGTTAGGAGTTAGTCTGTTTTTTTTGCTTTACCTACTATAGCCTTCCTGATTTCTTTTCCTCTAATGAAAATTATAGTGCAAGGAAATTAGCTCATGTTATTAGGATGTGACTTTTGTGTGCCATAAGTATCCTTTAGAGGTAGTCCACAAAAATGTTACTGGTGGTTGATTTACATACCTTTAGTACTCTACTGATGAGCAGAGTTCCTCATTTTAATATGGTTATAAAGTTGCTAATATACTAGCATAACTTTTTCTTTAATCTGCAGGAGTATAAATACATCTCAGGTAAGAGGCTTGCCCACTATATGGCATCAAAACTATTACCACATCACTTCACAATCCTTGTCCGAGGTGTACCAATAGGTGAGGGGATTTCTGTCAGTGATACTATCGAGAGTTTCTTCACGGAGTATCATCCCTCAACATACTTGTCCCATACCGTGGTTCATCAAACAAGCAAGCTTCGGCGTCTTGTTGTAAGAGTTTACATCAAATTCCAGAGACTGCTTACCTTTTATACGAGTCTCTGCAATTTAATTTGCAAAGAAGCATTAGTTATCTCATGCTTTGTGTTGCCAAGAATCCTATTTTCTTTTATTGTTCCGACTTCTGAGTTGCAGATTATTCTGAAGACTGTCATGTTTTGGCATTAAAACTTTGATCATTTCCATGTCTTAGTTAATTGTGAATTTGCAATTTTTTGCAATGTACTGTCTTACCTTCAATTCTTGATAATGATTGTTTCATTAATTCCTGTCCAGGAAGATACTGAGAATCTTTATAAAAGACTCACACACCTAAAATCCACGCCACATTCTTCGCGAAACCGTCAAAGGAGTTGCTTTCTTGGTTTGTTTGGGAAGAAAAATGATCTTGTTGGTCACTACACAAAGCAATTGGAAGATTTGGAAGAGAATGTGAGAATAGGACAATCAGATGTTTCTATGACTGGAGAGGTGCACTCATTTTGCCTTATTTCAGTCAGCTTCTAGATATTGTTTGTCAGTTGTCCTTTTAAATTAGTAGTTGATATGGATGATCCTTGAAAAGCTGTTTGCAGAACCTCTTAATTTTGGTTTTAAGTCATAGGGTCTGCTATCAGTTATGTCTTTTTTTATGCTGCATGCTTTTACATACTATTGATATTTTTCATGACAGCATCAGCCTGCGTTATTTACTTTATTGTCTGCACAGTTTTGGGGATGTAGATTATAATAATTATATCTACCAACTCTTTTTCCTCGTGTAGTATCGTTTCTACTTTTTTCTTTGCTTCATTTATTTTTCATTACCTATAATAATATTCTTTTCTTTTATCCAAGTCAGCACACTTGCACTTTCTTGGGGTCTTCTCTGAGAATTTAGTTTTGCATTCCTGGAAGTTCATATTATTGAAGTTCTTGTTCATACCGTAGGAAGTTCCTGCTGCCTTTGTTAGCTTCAGATCTCGTTATGGTGCTGCAACTGCTCTTAACATTCAACAATCAATCAATCCAACAGAGTGGGTAACAGAGCAAGCCCCTGAACCTCAGGATGTTTATTGGCCTTTCTTTTCTACGTCATTCATGCAAAGATGGATTGCCAAGCTGGTGATTATTGTTGCGTCATTTCTTCTCATAGTTGTTTTTCTTATAGTAGCTGCATTTGTCCAAGGGCTAACCTACTTGGAACAGCTAGAGATTTGGTTGCCCTTCCTGAGAAAGATACTGAAGATGTAAGTCTTTCAAGTTGGCAATGTCTCAAAATGCTTGTATCGTTTTCTTTTTTATGGAGTGATTCTTCTTAGTGAAGTTGTACTGCTTCTTCTATAAATGCTGCAGGTAGGTTCAATAACTGAAGATATATTTTTTGTGTCACTCTTATATTACGTATATATCTGCCTGGCCATCTTTCTTTTATGGTTTATACTAGATCAGCAATGCATCAACTATAAATTGGACTACTGAAAAATGTTCTGATGCAAGTAATATATATTTGCAGAGCTGTTGTGAGTCAAATAATTACTGGGTATCTTCCAAGTCTCATTCTTCACGTTCTTTCATCTTTTGTTCCTCCCATCATGATCGCCTTTTCAACCATGCAAGGATATATCTCTAGAAGTGAGATTGAGAAAAGTGCTTGCAGTAAGATGCTTTGGTTTACTATATGGAGTCTCTTCTTTGCGAATGTGCTTACAGGATCAGTTACTAGTCAGCTTCAGATAATTCTTGATCCAAAGAATATTCCTGAAAGACTTGCTGTTGTCGTACCAGCTCAAGTAAGTCTCCCTGTCTCTCTAGGAGTTGTTACATTAGGTTTATTGTACTTTTTAGAAGCTATTTATTTCAGACTGCTGAAACATGATATTCTGGTGATCTTCTAGTTGTGTATGTTACAGCTAGTTTCTATTTACCTGGAGGAGTTTTTTCCATGAAATATATCTGACTAGTTTTGAGGAACAAAAACACTTTCATCCTCACCGGATTATACTGCAATATGCATTACAAAGATGCAAATGGGGGCACATGTGCATTTGATATTAACAGGTTTACATCCATGAAGTATGAAATACAGAATAAGTAGTAAAGAAGAACGGTCAAAGTATTTGCAAAATATGGAAGATAAGTGTTCCATGTCCATTTGCTATTTATATGTCCTTTTTTGTTCAGATGGTCATGAAAGCTGACTTACATTTTATGAAGTAACTTTTTGAGGGACACAAATTCCGCATCTTCATACGTGCTACAGATAGTACACTTATACCAAACTGACTAGCACTCATTCTTTGCGAATGATATACTACAATTAGCATGTAAAGGTGCAAAAGTTCTTTTTCTTCACTCTTGTCCATTTCTTTGCTCTCATATCATTTTGCTAGTATGTTTGGTTTGACTACCATGCCAACAACACTTGATATACATATGTATATTCATATAATCTGTCTTGATTGTCATAGGCAAACAATTGCTGTAGGTTCCTTTACCAATTTTCCTTTATCCTAGCTATCAATATACTTAAAACAAAGAACATTTCCATATATCCTAGTTCCTTGACATGATCGAAAAAATTTCATATAATGGAACATTTCGCAGCTGTATAGTATATATATATATATATGAGTTAGTAAGATGGTACTTACTGCAGCATATTATCACTTTTTGTATGTATTGGTTTGGTGCACATCTAATAAGCAATTATGAAGTACTCGTAACATGCCTTATGCCTTTTATTTATCATAGAATTACAGATATATGCAGTATGTTGAACTTAATCTTTTATTTTCGGATGGGCATATGTTTCACTTGAAGCATGTGCTTGTGAGCTGGCTATGTTGCTACGTGACTGGACACAAATAGGCAACACATATTCATTCATTTCCTCTCTTTTTTTCTTAAAAGTATTACATGCATATTGATAAATTAATATCTACCTTTCAGGCCTCTTTTTTCATTGCCTATGTGGTGACGTCATGGACTAGTGTATCATCAGAACTCACTCAGACCTTGTCTTTCATTGGTCATTTGTTAGGCAGACATTGTTCAAGTTGTAAGGGTGATGACTTCAAGATCCCATCAATTCCTTATCATAGTGAAATTCCTCGAATTCTCTTATTTGGATTGCTTGGATTCACATACTTTCTTTTAGCTCCACTTATTCTACCATTTATATTGGTTTTCTTCTGCATTGGATATATTATCTACCGTAATCAGGTGAGACTACTGTTGTATCTCTGCATTACTTTCTTTTCTCTTGTTTTATAATTTCACCTCTTTAAGAAATCAAATATACAGTAGGAAGTTTTATTGAGGATTCCAAATGAGTGATGGGACATTTATTTTTTTTGACGTGTTCTAATCCTGAATTTTACTATATATCAAATGGTCTAATGACATTCTAGAAAAGAATTTATTCATACAGGAGATAAATGTACCTATGGGCATACTTGTCTGCATGCATGTAAGCTTTGTCTGTCATCTATGCTACATGGATTTGAAGCATGCATAGTCCTAAGTCCTTACTGGGGTTTCCCTCAATTTTTCTCCAAACAAAAATATTTAATTTTGCCCTGTTACACATTAAAACTTTTGCTGATTTTGAAGCTTTTCACTGCCTTCATTGTATTTTGATTTGTTTCTTTTTAACTCGAGTTAATTATTCTATAACGTGATTGCTCCCTGATTATATGATTGTCATTCTTTTAATTCATGTTGTTTATTTATGGGGTTTGAACATTTTATGCAGCTTTTTAATGTGTACTCACCGAAGTATGACACTGGTGGAAGGTTTTGGCCCCTTGTGCACAATTCGACAATATTTTCTCTGATACTTATGCACATAGTTGCAATTGGAATATTTGGGCTTAAGAAGCTTCCACTTGCATCAAGCTTGATTTTGCCACTTCCAGTGTTCACACTGCTGTTTAATGAGTACTGCAGGAAACGTTTTCTGCCTATTTTCCAAGCATATTCTGCTGAGGTACTAATATTAATTATAGTAATTAATCTGCGTTGAAGAGATGAATTATAAACTTCTGAATAATAGCTTTATGAGGTTTACCAAAGGCAATCTGTCGATCTTATTGATCTTATATTCTTTAATACCATCTAGGCTTATAATTTGTTTGATCACATTGGTATGAAGTATTTTACATTGGAATAAGGTCATGCATTTACCTACAATGGTGAGTAGCCAGTAGAAGTTACAGTGACATGGTTAATTAGGGCAATAGACTCCAATGATTGCAGTTGTGCATGTCCAAGTTAAATATTGTTGAGATTTTCATGTTATGTCTACATATAAAATTCTTAGGGTTCATTGGTTGTTACTATGGAACAAGCCTCATGTCTCATACTTGTTACTACTTCACTGGTTATTACTATAGAAGAGGCCTTCTTTAGTTGGAGTGTTAGATGGCTCCACACTTAAATTAGGACGTCCATTTCTTATTCTATCTATTTTCTAGTGGTCTTATTACTTCTTGATGCTAGTTGTCATATTAATCTGTCTATATTTGGAATCTGTTTTTGCAGACTCTGATAAAGAAAGACAGAGCAGATCAGAATGATCCAGCAATTAGTGAGTTCTTCAATAATCTAATGAGTGCGTATCGTGACCCGGCGCTGATGCCAATTCACCATTCTCTTAACACAAATGAGCATAACTCCCCTCTGCTACATCCTTCTTAATCTAGCTTGGGGAGTCTTCCCACCTTTAGCGTGTTGTTTTAATGCTCCTCCAGGCGGTTCAGCTGACATGTCGAAGGTATGAGATTTTAACTCTTCCTTTCCTCTTTTTTTTTGTTTTTTTGAGAAATTTTCTTTTGTTTATTTCTGTTTTTTTTTTTCTTTTAACTTTGTGCAACTCGTAAAACACCACATCTGCTGTTCTTGAAGTATCTAGGTGATGATACCAGTATTGCTATATGCAAGCCATTCTTACATGAAATGCAGACAGACTATTCATTCATGAGGAATATATTGAGGTAGTGTTCCGATCTGCCAGTTTTTACAGTTTCACTTTAAAGCTACTGATGCAAATTACTTGCCTGCAGTTAGATCGTACTGAACTAGCCAAGGCACTGTAACGAAGAGTGGGTTTGCACTGTAGAGGCATATAATGAATTGGTCGACGTCATATGATCCCAGTAAGAAAGCTTGACTGCGTTCTCTATGGGGACTACTATTCATCAACTCGTTCCACCTCATCTGTTTTTAATGTTTTATATGAGAGCGTTCGTTTGTAATGTTAATGTAGATTGGTACATTAAATCTCCTAGAGATTCATTAGTGGAGCATTAAAGCAGTAGGAAAAAAATTATACGGTACTGGTTTAGTAATTGCATGAGAAGTAATTACCTGCTGCATATACTAACCAAATGGTTGATAATAGTTAATAGACGATCACAGGACTATTCCTGAAACTATTGCACATCTCAACTAGAAATTATTTCCCCCGCCCCCCGGACACCACCACCACAACAAAAAAAAACTTGTCCTCATGATACATAAAATGGATAAGTTATTAAGTTATTTAAGTATCGTGTATAAGTCAAAAGGAAAAGGAACAAAAAGTACATAAGTTCTAAGTTCAAACAAACTGAAATTCAAGTGAGCTTCGATGTAATAATGAAACAAATGCAAAATTTAAACTAATTTAATTTATTTATATACTGAATAACAGAAAAAACACAGAAAAGCTAAGAATTATATAGATATTAAATGATGCCATGCAATAAGTTTTTTTGTTCGTCGTGGCGTTCCTCTTGTCCTCGTGGACGATCTTGTCCATCCCGCGAGAGCCCAGAGCAGTGCAAGCGTTATGTTGCTCTGCAATAGTATGATCTGGGGTTGCTGCAAGAGAGAGAGAGAGAGAGAGAGAGAGAGAGAGAGAGAGAGAGAGAGAGAGAGAGAGAGTGAGATTACCACCATGAGTTTGGAAAGGCAGAGGAACGAGGGTGGAAGTACGAGAAGGTTCTAGCGGATGGCTGTCCGGCCGTGAGGTGGGTTAGGTTATAGTATTACTTCACCAAGTGCCACACCTAAAAAGAAATTTGGAGAATAGAAATTAAAGATAACGTTAACTTGGGTTCACATGCAGTAGTCGATATTAGCAATCCAATCCTTATATCAACAAGCAGATGGCGCTGTTTTTGATAACCATTGCCAAAAAGTTACAGTCGACTCAATAATAAAATCCAGTACCAAACTATCGTACTGAACAGGATTTGTTGCATCTGGGAATAGCTAGCTAGATCAAACTGATACGACGAAGGCCAAGGAACAGGATAAGTAGAAACGTTATATAATCAAAAAGCAGGAAATACGAGTGTGATTCTGTAACACCCTAAATTAAAATGGGGGGGGGGGGGGGCTATCTCTCTCTCCTCCTCATGACCCCCTTACCCCTATCAGCCTCCGTGCCTTACCCGACCACATGGCTGCGCCGCCGACGCTGTCGACCTCGATGGTGGCCGTGTCTCTCTCTCCTCGTTTTCCTCCTCTCTTTTCCCGCCCCTTCCCTTCGGCTAGCCACCCACCCCGGGTGAGGGTTACGGGCCGCCGACCTCGAGGGCAGGCTGTCGACGACGTGGGCCACCGACAACGTCGGGCCCTTTCTCTCATTCTCTCGCCCCTCTGTCTCCTTCCCTTGGAAGGGAATGGTGAGGGAGGGTGGGAGTTAAACAACCCCCACCCATGCCCTTGTTGGGTTGCGACTTAGACTGCAGCCCATGAAGAATTAGATGGGCTGCGGTTTAGACTGCACAACTTCCATCTATCATTAGTAGTCGGGTTCTGACTAGGCAGTGCACTTACTCACTCAATCCAGTGTTAAGGGTAAAGTGTATCATATATGACTATATTATTAGCGGCCTACACCTGTGGTCGGGAGCCTGTGTGGCATTCAGGTAATTATACTGCATAGTCAGAACTAGATTATGATGATAGTAAAAATATAATTGTGAAGCGGAGATATATCTCTAACAGTAACCGACGAATATATCTAACAGTACCCGACGACGCAGGATTAACGTATAAACACACACACACATATATATATATATGTATGTTAAGGTAAAATAAATGTATATTATGGGCGACCATTGAGCTGAGGGCTCCTGACTCTCTCGCTTAGAGCGGTGGTGATTTAGAAATAGTGAGATATGGGCCCACGACCGGAGTCCTTAATCTGATGGCCACATGCAAACGATCGTATGCAGTGTCGTCGTGTATATATCCCTCCTTGATGTATAAGATGATGGATTGTTATGTGATGGATGATTTTCTGAAAAATATCTGCATTATGTGGTGAATGGCTCGGTGAGCTAAGATAAAACATGATTAATACCTTGGTGAGCATATAATGACTAAACCTCTTTGACTTACGTGGATACGTGGAAAACTACTCTTTTACTTCTAAGCATAATATCCTGATATGATTACGAGTTAGCATGTTCCAGGATAGTGACGTATAGTTTTTATTGATTGCATTGATTTAATAACTCATGGTAAGTCATTTAAATAAACGTATTTTATTGCTAGCAACTATAGATTGTATGGATTCTACCTGTAAGCGGGTAGCGAGGAGTAGCTATCTTTATTTCAGTTATGACTATTTCTATTAGTTGTATTAAGCCCTTACGAGGGTGTTATGATTGGCGTTGTATTTTGGACATTAAAGTTGCATTTTGGATGTGTATCTTGAAGGCTTGTTGTGGCATGTGGAACTTGTATTCAAACTCATATTTGTTTGAGATTATTTATGATATGAACCTATATTTCTTTGTGCCTTGTGGAAACCTATTACTGATAGGTCACGTGATGCACCGCGTGGAAAATTTACCCACGCAGTGTACACGTGTATTTGGAGGTTTGGGTGTTTCAGATTCAAAGATATGTAACGACCTGGAGTTGATGATCGTTAAGGAAATCCTTTAAACTTGTATAAATAAATGGAAGTTATCTACTTGATTGGACAAGAATCAGCTAATGCAATTCTTAGTAGGCAATTTACAGCACAAAGTACAACAGATAAATGTGCCATGTTAGCTGAAGCATGTAAGAATTAGTCCAATATTATACCAGTGCCACACAAAGTAGCTGAGGCATGGAAGAATCTATCTTACCCATTGAAGGATGTAGAATGCCCTGATAAACATAAGTGATCTACGATTGATCTTTCTGATGATCGTAACCACGTAACAAAAGGAAATTGAAATCCTTCGATGTGTTAAAGAGTTAAGTCATCTTCATATTTGTTAATGTTAGAAATTATGTCTGATCTTTCATCTGATGGGTCTGCCTACTCATAGTTTTAGCCTATTGTGGTCCAAAATAAAAGTCAAAACTAGAAATCTTGATAATTTTGGCATTAACCAATGAGTTTCGACCTTAGTTTTTATAAACTTTGGCTGTTACTGTTTCTATCTCAGTTGAAACTTCAAATCATGCTCATAAGTATTACAATATACCATGCAGTACCCGTTCGTGAATTTTTCCTAGCCCAACAATATATGAAAGCAAATATTACCATGATCACATTCATGCAAGTATGCATGGACTCATTGGTCTAGTCTAGTCTACATGAAGTTGTCACAGATTAACACAAACAGTGTTGACAAGCAGAGACTATGAGTTCACTGATTATCTATCTAAGAGGGACAGAATGCATCATATTGATTCTTGATTATTGAAGAGTGCAACTGGTTCTCCTTTTCGTGAATAACAAAGTGGAGGAGGCAGATAGCAAAAAAGAGAGGTAAACAATCTCAATATTGTGGAAGAGTTACTTTAGAACTCCAGCCACAGTAGAATTTGATATGTATTACCTCTAGAACATCCTTCCATCCATCAAATAGCTGCAATTAAACTAATGGATGACACCAAACGTATAAGCCAGCACTACTTCTTAAACTCTATAGACCATAATCATCCCTTTTGGAACAGACCTTCATATCTCACTAATTTTATGAATTAGAGGGAAAGTCCAACAAGAAAACTGATTTTGCAGTGAGTTAGGTAAGATACTAGATAAGTGGAGTGTAAAAACGAAAATGTGTAGAATGGATGTGTTTTAAAAGAAAAAAAAAAGAATCCTAGAAAATTAATATTCTGATCAGATAGCTGTGCTGATTAAGCAAGGAAGAAAACAATAAATATGCAGTCAGTATAATATTTTTTCATAAATCTCATAGGTTCTTTGTGACATGCTTGATCTTGGTCCTAACAGGATAGTTTAAAAGGTAGTTGTACAATGACAGAGCTTTATAGAAACAAATGATTGATCGAAAATTTATTTTGTTTCTTTCTCTTAATGTCAAATGAATAAGAGCTATGCCCTACTGATGATTACCCACCGAAATATTATTCTACTAACCACCACATCTCCTATCCATATCTACATTATGATTTTCTCCAGCAATTGGACTTAAAGACTCTGCTTGCCGATAGTAACAACACTAAAAGATTCAAACCAAATCATAAATGCACACCAAGTAATACTGGGTAGCAAAGCAATAACATATATCTCGAAATTCTATGACCATGTATTTCAAAATCAATCATTCCAAATTCAAGAACTAGCAATAAGTCTACAAGAAGGAAAATTAAAAACCAGTTTCCCATTATTCACAATATGTACCAACCATCAAGTGAGTTTCCAAAGAGAAGTTTGCACAAGTGTAGCATAAAAAAAGTTACTAGTTTCACGATGTAAGCATCATGACACTACATTCCAACAGTGAAACAACAATAAAGTATCGAGAGTTCATCAAACCTCGTTCGCGCACATTGAACCTTCAGCTATCACTGCAGAATCACCGAAACAATATGCGGCGCCTTCTGGTTGTCAAAAGGGAGGCAGACATACTCCGAAGCAAACTCCCCTGCGATCTCCTCCGCCAGCTCCCCATGCAGCGCCTTGCAGTATAAGTACAGGACTACATTCGTCACAATAGAATACAGAAGCAGCACCGCGATAATCCCAGAGCCGAACACCGTCCTGGCCACCACCGGCACCACCTTGCTCCAACCCCCAGCCTCACCCGCCGCCCTACCCAGACTAAAACCCCAAAGCATACTCCCGATTCCGGCGGCAAAAAAGAGGAAGAGGCAGAGCGCGGCCAGCCGCATCCCACAGATTAAACGGGCACTTCTCTTGAGGGTGCCGAAGCCAAAACTCGACTCCATGATAGCAATCGCACCCGCAAGTGACCAATTCAAGAGGATGTAGATGAGGCCGATGGTGGAAATGGTGGAGAAGACGGAGTAGATGAGGATGACGGCGAGATGGGTGTTGGAGAAATGGAAAAAGTAGACAGATTTGAGGGAAAGGAGGAGGAGGGAGGAGACGAGGGTGACGAGAAGAGCGACGGGGAGGACGGCGGCAAGGAGGGTGAGGAGGAGGCGGCCGAGGGAGGCGGGGAGAGAGCGGAGGGTTGGGAGAAGCTTGACTGGGCGGCCGAAGAATCCACGGTGAACGCTGTGGGCGACGGCGGCGGAGGCGGAGAGGGTTAGGAGGAGGGTGGCGGCGAAGACAGCGATGATGATGGAGGAGGATGCGGCAGAGAAGGGGGGAGAAGAGGAGGAGGAGCGGAGGAGGGAATGGGGTGGATAAGGGCTAGGGTTAGAGATAAAGGAGAAGGGGATGGACGGGAAGGCGACGAGGAGGGAGGAGAGGGGGAGGAGGAAGAGGACGGATAGGGCGAGGAAGTGGCGGGAGTGGGCAGAGACGACGCGCTTCGACTCGTGGATTACGCCGCCGAGCATCTCGATCCAGGTGGTTGCCGGTGACGAGTCCATGGTGGTGGTTGCGAGGTTTGATTTGGGTTTCCAGGAACGAGGAGATGAGAGGAGATGAGAAATTGCGGTCCGGAGGCACAGGAAAGTATAGATAGATGTTATTCTTCTCTAGACTTTTGGAGCTTCACATCCGGAGAGGATTGGAGCTTTGCTTAATGCTTTATGAGAAATTTGAAATAACAATCTTATATTTTAATATTTTTATCCGGTCGTCTATTTACTTTCCATTTTTTTTGTATCTCACCCACATTAATTTAAACTAATCAATTTTTAATTAAAATTATTCCTTTAAGATTAACTTCTAAAATACCATTTAATATCCTTCCCCCTTCTTCTTTCTCAATTTCTTAAATTCCCTTACCTATCACTATTAAAATCCAAACTTTGTAAAATAAGTTTCTCCTCCACGTGTCAATATATGCTTAGTAATTGGTATGTTCCACATACATACATACAAACATACATATACGTGTCAAATACTTTAATATATCTTTAAAAATTATAAACTTAATCCAACAGCTATAATAGCTAATTTTCATACTCGATACCGGTTTTTCGGTACCGATTTTAAAACCACGTTACGTAAAAAAAAAAGTATATTAGTTAAGAAGATTTAATTACGTGTATCTAACTTTCTAATTTTCTTATTATACTCTTGAAGATATTAACAATTAGATTTTCATCAAACTAATTAATTAATAATTAATTAATTTTATGGTACGGAAGAAGCGCTCAACACATTTTTTTTTTTCCTTACATTAAGATTTTTCTCTTAAATATAATTATACCTTAATTATAGAAGATATCATTTAATATTAAATAATTTAAATTTGATTATAAACTCAATGGCATGGAAAAAAATGCTGTATATATATCAACAAGATACTAGTGTTAAGCCTTCACCGTATAACACTACTCTCCTTAATTCTGGACAACAGTGACCTATTGCAGATACTTTCGTCAGTCGTTATTAATTTGATATCCAATTATATATTTAAACTGAAATTTAAAAAAGATTAACAGATCTGATAATCTGCATATATATATATATATAAAAGACGTACGTAGCAGTATTCCACCTGGGTTGTGGCGTAAAATCTTATGAAACCTGCGAGAGAAGAAGAGGAAGCATCTCTGTCCGAGGCTTGCACAAGGCTTCCAACGGTTTAGCCTTTGGCATGGTGAGTCCCACCCCTTCCTCCAATTCCACCAACTCATCGCCGGCTCTTTTCCATTCAAAGCACTGCACCAGCGAAGCCAAAGCCAAGGCCATGAGCCTCATGGCCAACACTTCTCCTGGGCACCTCCTCCTCCCGTACCCAAATGGGAAATTACGGAACCCCTCGACCTCTTCGTTTTCGAATCGTTCCGGTCTGAACTCGGTCGGATCGTCCCACCACTCGGGGTCTCGTTGAATAGCGTAGACGTTGACCAACAGCATGGTGCCACGCGGGACACGGAAGCCTTGGACAGTGCAGTCCTCGGAAGACTCGTGCGGGAGTAGGAGTGGGCCGGGAGGGAAGAGGCGGAGGGTTTCTTTGATGACGCAGTGGAGGTAAGGGAGGTTGGGGAGATCGGAGTCGGAGACGAGTCGCTCGTGTCCGACTCGCGAGTCGACCTCCTCTCGGGCTTTCTCGAGTGATTCCGGGTGGTTGAGGAGTAGAGTCAGTGCCCACTCCATAGTCCCCGACGAAGTGTCGGTACCGGCGAACGTAACGTTCTGAAAATTCAAATAAATAAATAAATACATAAATTATAGAAATAATAACAATTTGTCAAGTTTGTTACCCTTTATTCCAAGTAATTTCTTAAAGATAAAAAATCACCGGATTTAATTAGACGTGTGAAATCTGTTTAATCAGTCCCTAAATAAATAAATAAAAAGGAAGAAAAGTAAACAAAAATAACAACTTGGAAGTTGAAAGCATACCTAGTAATTTTCTACATGTCTTCAACTTCCTATATCTTTGGAATATAAATTTTTATATTATGGAAGAATGTTGAGATAAGTAGAGATATCTATCTAATTGATTAATTTATGAGCATTAAATTACCTGGAGAATTCCCTTGATGATGTTGTCGGTATAGTAATCCGGCTCCTTATCCTGCATCTCCAGCAACACATCCACAAACGTCTTCCTCTTCGTCGTCGTCTCCTCTTCTTCCGCTCTCTTCCTGCGCCGCTCATCGACCATCTCCTGGGATAACTCATCCATCTCCTTTGACAACCTTGCCATCCTCTTGCTCAAACCATCCAATCCGATCCACCTCAACCACGGCAACAAGATCTCCGGACTCCCTGCCCCGCTCACCTCGAACACCTCTTCGATCAAATCCTTAAACCTCCTCCCGTCTTCCTCCCCCACCGTTCCCACCGCCATCTCCACCACCACGTTGAAGGTCAGCTCCGACAGCCTCGTCTTCATCTCCACGCCTCGGAAGTCGTGCGGATCGGAGCCGATGAGGCGGCGTAGGAAGGTTCGGACTGCGGCTGCGCGGACGGAGGAGAGGGCGGCGAGGCGGGCGGGGGAGAAGAGCTCGACGACGGTGATGCGGCGGAGGTTCCGCCAGTGGGGACCGTAGGGGCCGGATGCGACGGTGGTGCGGTTGTAGCTGAAGTATTTGTCGGAGAGAAGGTTGGGGCGGTTGGCGAAGGCGACGTCGTTGGTGGTGAAGCACTCCTCGGCGGCGGAGGGGGAGGAGACGACGAGGACGCGGCGTGTGCAGACTCGGAGGAGGAGGACGGGGCCGTGGCGGGAGGAGAGGGCGGCGAGGGTGCGGTGGATGGGTTGCTTCAAGAGGTGGAGGTGGCCGAGCACGGGGAGGGCGAAGGGGACCGTTGGTGGGGCTCTTCTCGCTTTAGAGTTAGGGTTTCGGAGGAGGATGGAAAGAACAACGAGGAGGACGGCGAGGAAGCAATAGATCACCGTTGTCATCACCATTTTGTTGGTTTCAAGTCTTTAACCTTTTGCATTCTGGGAAATAGGAATACCTGATAAACAAAAGTTTATGATATTTGCACACCAAAGATTTCGATTAATATTAGCTGTGAAAATATTTTCGTCATTTTATAAATATAATTTCCAAAAGTCTACTCTTTTGACATAAAATAACAACAAAAATTCTCTCACTATCTAATATCTCTACTCTACATGTATCAACAGAAACATTAGAAAAAATTTGTAGATAACATGTGGAATAGTTCGGCGGAGCTCCAACTGGGTTTCAAATTTGGAGCCCCATAAAAAAAACATGACAGAAAATATGTTTTGGAAGAGGCTTCCAACGGCATAGATGTTTTATTTTTATAATTTTTTTATTTATAATTTTTTTTATAAAAATGAGTTTAATAAATTATGTGTCCTAAAATATAATTACTCAGAATTATTCTAAATATAAATATTAAATATTAAAATACATTAGATATTAAATACATGAAATATGAAATACATCGTTTTTAAGTTGGAGGTTCATCGGAAGATCAATATAAATGAGGTGGATACAATCAAGAAAGAGGAGGTGGCTACAGAAACGAAAACTGGTGACTATGGAGATGACTTATCAGATTATTAAATATTTTTTATTTTTATTATAAAATGTTAATTTCTGCTTATTTTATGTAATATAATTTTGATATTTTTAGTTAATGATATGTAATACTTATTTCGATATTTATTTCGTGTAATGTAATTTCGATGCGTTTAATTAAAAAATTAATAATTTAAAATTACTTATAAAACTATTAAATATTAGTTTTATTTTAAAGATCTCGATGAGAGTTTTCTAACGATATATTTTTTATTAAAAAATAATAACACTAAAAGGACCTATTAAGTAATTTAAAATAACAAATCTAAATATATATATATATATATATTATTTTAATAAATATGGAGTCCAATGTATTTGAATGCACCGGCTCTTGCTCCATTTTTGACTTCATATTTAGAGCCTTTACTCTAAACAGAGATACTCTAAGGTTTTTAGATAGTGCTAGGTAGTCCTCGTGACTTTTTTTTGTTTATATTAACATCTATGATGACGTTCGATTGAGATAATTATCTCGTGGTCTGTCACACAATTTTATATGTGATATAAAATTAATATATAGGATTAGGGGTTCGAATCTGATGTCATATCCCGACAAAAATAATAGATCACCGTTGTCATCACCATTTTGTTGGTTTCAAGTCTTTGACCTTTTGCATTCTGGGAAATGGGAATACCTGATAGACAAAAGTTTATGATATTTGCACACTAAATATTTTGATTAATATTAGCTGTGAGAATATTTTCGTCATTTTATAAATATAATTTCCAAAAGTCTACTCAATTCTCTCATTAATTGTGACTATCTAATATCTCACGACCACATCCATCCATAGAAAATATTTCGATGTTTGAAAAAAAAAGATTGTGCACTTATAAAGTTTGTGTGGCGTAGATAACATATGGAATAGTCCTGACCAACCCACTAAGATTTTAGATGGTGTTACGTAGTCCTCTTGACTCTTTCTCTTTTGTTTATATTAACATTTATGATGACGTTCGACTGAGATAATAATCTCGTGGTCGTCGCACAATTTGATATCTGATATAAAATTAATAGATATGATTAGGGGTTCGAATATGATGTTATCTCCCGACAAAAATAAGAGTGGAAAAATACAAGCCACCGTCAGCATAGGGAGCTTCCAATCCAAGAGAACAATGGAGTTTACTTAGGTTGATCCTTCATCACAAAAGGCAAAGGCATGCCAAGCTTATTGATTAACCTCGGGAAAAATAATATAGTAAGGCATATTTAAGATTGAGTTTGATAAATCGTTGAGACCCTTAGCAACCGTTGAACGAGTCAAAGGCTCAAAGCCATTGTAGAAGGTTGTGTCACCCTAAAAAGTGGAGGTTTGTTGATTACATGAGTTGGGATAAGATTATAATTTATAAGCCAGTGGTTGATGAGTCGCACCAAGTAATAGTGTGAAGTATGTTGGTAGTCATGGAAGGGATAACAACATAATATATGACGTGACAAGAGAGACAAACATGACTAATAGAAATATCTATGGTCGGTCCAGATGGAATTAAAATTTATTGATATTATATGAGTAAATATACACGTACAACCAAAAATCAAGAGAAAAAACAAAATTTATACTTAAACATCCGATGAAATAATTTGGTATTCAGAGTGTAATAATGATATAAGAGTGAATTAATTCAAGAGGATTATTTGTAACTGATATGAATAATTCAAAATTTTAGTACTTATACCTAAAAATAATAATTTGAGCCTATAGTGGGTAAATATTTATTTGATAAAATCTTTGAAATTGTAGCTGATGTAGTCGGCCAAGGCAAGAGGACCAAACTTGAGCGGATTAAACTGTCCCATTGTTGCTGCTCATAGCATTTCCAATCGGGCTCCAAAACTCTAAATTTGGAGCGCGGTGGAGCTCCAACCGGGCTCTATATGGGGCTCCAAATTTGAAGCCATGAATAGTGGGCTCCATTTATCACATCAACTTTTTAAAAATACCAAAATTGCCCAATAAGTATTATATTCAATAATTTTAATTTCATATGTATCCTTTATTAAATAATTTAGTTAGTTAAGCTAAGTATATAATTAGTTTTACTAATCGGTTTTTAACAAAAATAATACCATTATAAAGGTCTCATCGAGACCTTTAAAATGAGTCTAATATTAAATTACTTTTGAGTTAATTTTAATTTTAATTTTTTTATTATTTATAAAAATGAGTCTAATATTAAATTATTTTTGAGTTAATTTAAATTTAAATTTTTTTATTATTTATAAAAATGAGTCTAATAAATTATGTATCCTAAAATATAATTACTCAAAATTATCCCCAATGTAAATATTAAAAATTAAAATATATTAGATATGAAATACATCAAACATGAAATACATTAAAAATGAAATACATCAAATAAAAATTACATTAAAATTTATAGACAAGAAATTTGTAGAAGAAGCAATATTCATTTTCAAGTCGGAGGTTCATCGCAAGAAGGTGGACATAGTCAAGAAAGAGAAGGTGGTTACGGAACCGAAACCGGTGGCTACGGAACCGAAACCGGTCGCTACGGAGATGACTTACCAGAATATTAAACATCTATTGCTTTTATTATGTTTGGTTAATTTCTGCTTATTTTAGGTAATATAATTTTGATATTTTTAGTTAATGACATGTAATACTTATTTCAATTTTTATTTCGTGTAATGTAATTTCAATGCGTTTAATTAAAAAATTAGTAATTTAAAATTACTTCTAAAACTATTGAATATTAATTTTATTTTAAAGATCTCGATGAGAGTTTTCTAACCATATATTTTATAATAAAAAATAATAACACTAAGATGATCTATTAAACAATTTAAAATAACTAATATAATAATATATATTATATTATTATTATAATATATATGGAGCCCGGTGCATTAGAGTGCACCGGGCTCTTGCTCCATTTTTGGCTCCATATTTAGAGCCTTTGGGCTCCAAATATGGAGCAAGCATTGGAGATGCTCTCATGAGACTCTTCAAATTGAGGATAGAATAAATTTTGGCTAACCACAAAGGATATTAATTCGATTAATACATTGTTTCAGAAAACTAGAGAGGTTAGGAACAACAACCTCAGATTGGGTTGAAGGAGTTCTAAGAGTTTGGCTGGGATACCATAAAGAATTTTTATATCATAGCAAATTGATTTCAAACCACGCACACATATATAATATATCCTTTTCACTTTTCTTTATATAGTTACCATGCTAAAATGAAGAAAACGTTATAAAACTGGTTAAAAGAATCTAAGTAGTGGACTGTCATAGGAGTTAAGAGATACATGACGATGATTATACAGTTTTTTTTTTTCCGGATGAAAATGATGGTTATAGAGTTGGTGACAACTAAAATTATTATTATTTTTATAAAATCTATTAAATTCGTCGGAAAAGTTTAAAGCCAAGCTTATATAAAATCTTGCTACTATAAGTTTTGTGCACGCCACGAGTTATAATATTTTAGAAAAAATAATATTATGCCCACAAATTTAATAAATATAAAATAGATTAAAAGAAATTATTAGTGAACAAGATGATACCGCGTAATTTTAAATATAGACGGATTGTTTGTAGAGTGTTTATGGGTATACAGTAGGCTTTTGAAAAAGTGAAATATAATATTAAATAGATTAATTTTATCTAAAAAAATGTGTTAATTTCTTCTAAACATCCGATGAAAGTATTTTTGTTTTGTTTTTATTTAGGAAATGATGTAATATAAATGCGAATCTAGAAGCATATCGTTTCAGCTCTATCTATTCAGTCATGTGCAAAATCTCTTGAGCTTATCTTCTACATTATTGTAGTCATTAGTCACATTGATATTCGATACATTTCTTTCACATAACGGTGACACGTGGAATTCATCCCTTCATTTTTCCTGAGCCTGATGATTCACGTTCACGTACACGTACACGTACACGTACAGTCCATTCAGAAGTCCGTGACCTATTTCTTTTTCAATTTTTTTTTATAAATTTTTTAATCTCAGATGTCGGATATAAGATGTATATCGAGCAAAGCAATATATCATTGAACGGAGGGGATAAGAAGATCAACTTTTTCTACGCTTAGTAACCATGGAATCATTCGAGCTCTCTCCCTCTCCCTCTCCCTCTCCCTCTCCCTCGCCGTTGCTCTCCTCCTCTTCTTCTACTTTTTCTACTCTTCCTCCGAACAGAGGGATAGAAAAGAGACCAACTTGCCCCCAAGCCCTCCTTCCCTTCCCTTCCTCGGCCATCTCCATCTTATCAAGAAGCCTTTCCACCGCGCACTTTCCACCCTCTCCGCCCTCCACGGCGACGTCATCCTCCTCCGCTTCGGCTCCCGCCGCGTCGTCGTCGTCTCGTCCCGCTCCGCAGCAGAAGAGTGCTTCACCACCAACGACGTCACCTTCGCCGACCGCCCAAAATTCCCTTCTCTTGAACATGTCTCGTACAACTACACCACGCTCGGCCTATCCAGCTATGGGCCCCACCTGCGCAACCTTCGCCGGATCGCCACCGTGAAGCTCCTCTCCGCCCACCGCCTTCTCTCCTCGTCTCACGTTCGCTCCGACGAGGTCAAAGAGCTGGTTCGAAAGCTCTTCTTGGATTGGAGGACGATGTCAACGGATGGGTCGTCCTTAGTCAAGGTTACCTTGTCAACTCGACTCTATTTAATTCGAGATAATCATAACTCCCAACGAGTGGTCTTATAATACATCATTAGTTTAGATTAATTTCCTAAAACTTAGGCTGATAGAGTAAATTAAGTACGTAACAGGTGGAGATGAAGTCGAGGCTATATGAACTGTCGCTTAACGTGATCATGCGGATGATGGCGGGGAAGAAGTACTTGTACAAGGAGGAGGCCAGGAGATTTAGGGAGGTAATGGAGGAGGGGTTTAAGCTGGTTGGAGCGTCGAATGTTGGGGATTTCGTGCCGATGATGAGGTGGGTGGATTTTGGAGGGATGAAGAAGAAGTTGATGAGGTTTGCCAAGGAGAGGGATGAGTTGACCCAGAGAATGATAGATCATGAGAAGAGGAGGGGGGTGGAAGAGAAGAAGACTCTTGTTGGAGAACTGCTACTGTTGCAAAAGATGGATCCCGAATACTATACCGATCTAAATATCAAAGCCCTCCTTGTTGTGAGTTTTAATTATTATACCTCTCTTAGATCTCTCTACCTTTTACTTTCTTTCTCGTTTCTTCTAATAATAGTTTAATTTTGCCTTTCGAAGAGTGTAGTGTCTGCAGGAAGTGATACTTCGTCCACCACAATTGAATGGGCAATGTCACTCCTACTCAACAATCCGACAGCTTTACGCAAAGCCATTGCCGAGATCGATGCGCACGTAGGAAAAGAACGACTGATCGAGGAGTCCGACCTTTCCAACCTTCCTTACCTTAACTGCGTCATCACCGAGACACTCCGGCTTTACCCCGTGGCCCCACTCCTCCTGCCCCACGAGTCATCCGAGGAGTGCCACGTCGGAGGTTTCACCATCCCACGCGGCACGATACTACTGGTCAACGCATACTCCATTCAGCGGGATCCAAAGATATGGGAGCAGCCTCGGAGATTCATGCCGGAGAGATTTGAAGACGGGGAAAAGAGACGGTGGATAATACCTTTTGGCATGGGAAGGCGGAAGTGCGTCGGAGAAGGCCTCGCACTGCGAGAGGTTGGGCTTGTGTTAGGGACTCTTCTCCAGTGTTTTGAGTGGGAAAGACTCGGGGAAGAAGAGGTAGATATGACCGAAGGCTCGGGGTTAACCATGCCTAAGCTCTTGCCACTGGAAGCTTTGTATAGACCACGAAAAACCATCATTGATGTTCTTTCGACTCTCTGATTTGTTTTATGATCGTCTTTTTTTTTATCGTTTTAGTGTCGTTTCTGTGATTATATTTAAGTTCCTTTGAGGTCTATGATTTTTGTTTGTTTGTTTGTAAGAGTCTTGTTCATGTAATAATTATGTCTATGGTTTCTATTTTCAACCTCAAATGTCATATTTGTGAGAATGCGATGGCATCTAAGTAAAAACATACTCGTGCAAGAAAGAAGTTGATGTTACATAAATGCGTCAAAAGATCATTTTTCTACCGCTCTTAAAATCTTTCAATGTGATGAGTATTGATAACAATTCTTTTCACCAGTTGTGTGCACCAAAAACAAAAAGATTCACAGTTGTATATCATAACCAATTACGCTACAACACATTAATATAAATTAGACAGTATATATTATATTAAAAATATATGAGCTAATTTGCTTGACTTGATTAATTTTTCGAGTAAAAAGATTTTGACTCAGCTCGGCTTATTTTTAGATCTCAAGCTAATATCTGATGAGTGTCATAACAGGCAATTATTTTTTTAAACAGCTCTAACTAAAAAGGACATTATCGTTATCTGACAACTCAGTTATCATCTGGATTCGAATTGTCTTCTCCGTGAGTGACGACTTGATATTGGTCGATGCTTTCCCCTGTATTGTGATACTTTTTAAGTGCCACTACACTTATATGGCTGCCAATTCAGTGTTTCATGCACGAAACAAACACCTTAGGATCACAATAACGAAGCATTTGTTGCACAAAGTCACCCTGGCGAAACTTGAAATTGAAACTGCATCACCGCCGAGCCCAGATAATTCAAAATCTTAAGTAAATTTACAGCTGATAGAAATAGCAAGGGATTGTATCTAAAGAGTCCACAATACTTGGTTGCCAATCAATATACATGGAACAGCGATTTGAACTGGAAAGACAATAATAACATCTGATGTGATATCATACATCTTGTAAGTGATGATTTCAGGAATCAGCTAAGCTGGATATCTTCAGCCTCTGGGTTTTTTGCATCACCACAGGAAGCCTCTGAATTATGAGATTTGGATCTCCATATGCTGCAGGATCCGAAGGATAGCCTTTCTACAAAATACAATGAAATGTTAAAACATTTCATCTCTTAAAAAATTTAAATTAGCTGTAAAAGAAAAGTTTAAACAAAGACGGTTCCTAATGCACGAGGCTGGCATTCGTCACAAGTTCACAACAACTATCTTATTCTGGCTGGTCAAATAGTTAGCTGGAAACAGTAGTTGTGGTTGTTACTCTTGATCAGCTGAAGCACATAATTGCATGTAAAGAAATTCAACTGAATTGAAGTGCATGAACACTTACAGCACGCAAACTTTGAATTGTTGCTTCTCGCCAGCAGTTCTCTCGAAGAACTGTGGGTCCAGCATTGTCATTACTATCAAAAGCACAATATACTCGAGTATCCCTCAACCTCATTAGTACACCATCGACTCTAAGCTGTCAATAGAACACATTCAGCCACTGAAAGAGTAATAATAAATGTCAAAACAACAGAAGTTTTAATGTATTCGAAACTAAGCCAAGAAAAGTTGGCATACTATAATCATGATCATCAAATAAACCTGTTGTGGAGCACTATTCCAAGTTAATTCTGTTACCAGCTAGTGATTAATAAGCCCGTTATGGAAGACCTACTCCAAGTTGATTCTGTTATCAGCTAATGACCTGACAACAATTATCTAATTTCTAGGCCAAACTCCATCCCAAAAAAACATTTATCTTGGCAACTAGATGGTAGAATGATATTTGAACATTTCCTAGATGAAGATATCATAGCTCAATTCTTAGGTCTAGCAGATTAAGATGTTTATCTTCGAACTCTTCTTATATCAGAATAATTTGTTGCTATTACAGATTTGCTGAGCCAGGTCACTACACAATTGGGTCCCAGACTCTAGTACATATCTGATAGGAAATATGTATAAAGAAGTATGTATTAAAAAAGCAAGGTAGAACTTACCCAGTAACGCAAGAGAAGAAACCAACAACTTGGCATCACTCGCTGCAGATAAGTGATAACAAGCTTGTAACAACTGATCCCCAATTTAATAGTCAAACAATTTAAAACCACTTACCACTTTCACGGTCAACAATGATACTCCATTGTCGGCTAACTCATCTTCGTACAAAACGACCTATGTAGGTAAATTATACTGGTTAAAAGATGCTGCTACATCAATATAATAACGAAAGCGTTAAACCATCACTCAGTTATTGCATAGAAATTGGCAACCTCATCATAAAAAAGAATAGGTTCTTTTGATGACAGCACAGCGAGATCAAGTCGTTCATCAGTATCTCCCCAGTGCAAGTTGCCACACCCATCATCTGAAATTCTCTGCACCCCAACCAACATTTGGAAGGGAGAATTAGTGTGTAGTTCTCAGCTATCTATCTATATATAACAAACTAAACGAATCAAGTTGTGAATAAGCATGGAACGACATTATGGTTGCAACATATAACAAGTCAATAGAAAGCAAGCTCTGGCCACTGATGTCATAGGAAAAATCTGAATGATTATAATTGTTACTTTTAGTAGAAGATACAAAGTCCAAACCTTTTCCCTGCTTGGTTCTATTGTCTCGCTGCCACAATATGGTGTTGTGAATGTATAGTCGTAATCAAGGATCACTTGTTCTGTGGGTTTACTGCAAGACAAAAAAATCATAAGAACCTGATTAATCTTATTTCATCTGCTTAAAAGCGGTATTCAAAGAATTTTAGTTAGAGAATTGCAACAAGACCCTTCTTCAAGAAAGCTCAAAAGGAAATTTGAAGACTCCTTTAAGCATAGAGGTAAAATTCCATTACTTCAAGCAAAGATATAACAAGTTTGATTCTCTAATGCATCCATGGTGACAAAAGAATAACTTGTAAAACTACCTCTTAGGCCATATACAATAGAAAAGAAGAAGTTACCAATCGGGATTAAATTTATATTGATATAATATAGCATCTGATGCTTCCTAACATGCAAAGAATGCCATTTAAATGGACCTTCTAAATTTCCACTTAGCAGCAGCAGGGACTTCGACCGGTGGCAATGACTCCTGCTTCCATCCCCTAAGAGCATCTAGTGCATTAAAGTGCAATTTAACACCAGTCTTAAAATGTATGAGAAACAAAGAACTCTCTCCAAAAACCATCTCTGGGAAATGAGATGTTCCAAGCTTTTCTTCCCACCTGAAAGAAACCAAAGCAGATAATAGTTCAGCATTCCATCGTTACAGCTATAAACGCTTTCATTAAACAATAAAAATAAAAAATAGTTCTTGCCTACGGAATTGTGAAGAACCTAGTTAAATATATCAAGTATTTAATCTGGTTTTCCCGGCAATCGGGCAATGAAATCCTTTTCTTACGAAAAATTTCAAAACATAAGAAAGAGTGTGTTCCTTCGATTACAATCTCAACTCTATCTTTTTTCGAATGAATAATTCAAAAACTACCAAAAGCAACAAGCAACAGCTGAGATCCAACTCCTAGAGATTCTGAAATGTAACCGAATAGTCTGGATTAATCAATTCGAGTTCCAATAAATCAAGAACCGATCATAGAGCGATCAAAGAGGGGTTTTGGAGATGATAAGAAGAATCCACGTACTCGCGTAGGGCGGAGGAGTTGAGAATGGGGCGCTTGTAGGATTCGATGAGCCAACCTTTCATTCGAATCCCACATCTCCCTTCGAGAAGCTTCTCCGCCCCTGCCGCCTTCAGATCGCTCTCCTCTGCGCCACCCCACTCCGCCATCTCTCTCTTCCCCTATTTCCGTTTTCACCACGGCGACTCGGCGAGTGTAACTAGGGCTTCGAAACGGGTCGGATTGGAACTGCCCGATTCGACTGACCCGTTAAAAAAAAGGCTTTCTTTTTTCTTTGTTGGTTTTTTGCAAATAATCACCTGTATTTTGATCTTATTGCATAAACCATCCTTCTGTTTTCAAATTTACGAGGAGAGGAGCTTTTTCACCATAAATTCTTTTAACTTCCGTGACTATTTGCAAAATAAACCCCTTCTTTTTTGGATCGTGTGCACATTATCACCTAAAATTTAGTCTATTTGCAGAAAAGCTCCTTTATTGCACCTGTATTTGCAAACAAACTCTTTATTGATTCCTAGAAATATTTTTCAAAACTTTCTTGCAAACAAAGAAAGAAATTTTAGAATTCATGGTACCCAGACTTACCAAGAATTTTGAAGTCAATAACATCATCTGAATGGTGCAAGAAATTTTCTTTATAATAAATCTCACGTCCTAAGTTTCATGGCAAACTGCCAAAAGGTCAGTTGATCTTGATCTTCTAAATAGACCCATGATTTATCTGCATATATTTCTTCAATCCCTTTCTACCTCAAATCTACAAGTAGAGGATGATGGAATATCTAAACTGGTACAGAAAAGCATAGTGTTGAGTGAAAGAAAAAGAGCAGAAAAAAACTAAGGATTCCAAGATTTACAAAATTGTGATCAGCAAATCTTGAGTCATGAAATTTATGATACATGGCTATCTCAACTCCAGGAGCTAAGGATGATTGTTTGTATGCATTAGTACAAAAAATGCCTAGGTTTAGCATCGACGGCTACTCCAGAAATAGATTCATTCTGTGTTCCTGAGGGTAATGTAAGGTTGAAAACTTCCATCTCCAAAGAACTTTTAGCTTCACAACCTGAATTTGTAATTTACATGGCACTTTATCCTTGCTCCAGGCTAGGAAATCTCATGAATCATTAACAACTCTGGCAGTGCATCAAAATCTTATCTGGAAGGCTGTCATTTGATGTCATGAAGATATGAGGCAGGAATCTCTTGGTGAGATTGCAACAACGATACACACTTGAACTGTTACAAACAAGTATATGCAATTCAGCTAAATGGATTCAAATACCAAGTAAAGTAAGCTGCTTGATTGGAAGATGCTAACCCTGTGCTGCTTGTATTTTTCTCTTATAGCTGTCCAGGAAGACCCTTTTCGACTCAGCTGTAAGTCGTGTATTGCTTGGATACAGTCTTTCAACTCAGACACCTTATAACCAGTACAATTTTGCAGCTTTTCACTCTGGAGAGATATATATATCACGGTTAGTCAAACAGAAATAATATAGTGTCATTGATGTAAGAAAGAATAGATTCAATAATTTTAAAAGTTTGTAGGCTAAACATTCTCTTACCCAAGGGTGGCTTTCTGAGTCAATAGTGAACCTTGCAACAAAGATAGCTGAAGCAGCAACAACTGATGGTAAGAACCGAACACACCCATAATCCAGTAGACCTAATTCAGCGAGGTAACTTCCAAGGAACTCAAATGACAGATTTGAGAACTGCAAAAGAGTAGTTTTAACCATCATGAGTTTACCAAATTAACAAAGGAGACTAATCAGCAGTCTTCAGATTCTTTTTAATTTAAAAAAAAAAACACCAAAAACCAAACTGAAAAGATCAATACACACTAATATTCACCTTGGAATCCTCCTGAGCAGCCTTTGTGAATCGCCTAAAAACAATAAACACCAACTAGAGTTAGGCAAGTGTATTGCTGTGAGAAGCAATCAAAATAAATGTAATCATACAAACACGCATAATTTCTTCTGTGAAAATGAAAATTAAGTTCAAAACTCGGAAAAAGCCCACACCTGAGAAAGGTTTTAATGGTAGGATTGCCCATCTCAAACTTGAGAAATTTTAGTATGTCACTCTCCATCTTCACAACCTGCATTTTCACGAGCTAATGGTTCATTCATAGGATCTGGAAGCAACATATCTGATAAAATCTATATAAAAAACGAGCAGAAATTTTACCTCTTGCTTTGTATAAGTATTATCGGTAATATAGCAGAAGTCCTCAACATGAGGAGGGCTGATTTCTTCATACTTCCTGCACGATTGAATCCCAATCCACAGCACGTTCATCAACAAACAGATCATGATGAGCAATAAGTAACGATCTTTAGCCAAAATAGTTAGTAAGAGAGCTTACGATGCAATGAGCATAGACGACACCCCAAGAAGCTGCAGCTTCTGCCGATTGAGAGCATTGTAGGATAAGAATCTATCAATGTACGAGACTGTGAGATAGAGAGTATCCGACACAAGCTTGTACTCCTCTGCCACCTCAACCAACCAATCCACCAAGACCCCCCTCATATTAGCAGTGACATCCGTCTGAACCGTCTCGATATAGTTCGCCACAGGCCTTCTCTTAGGTTCCACCTATAAAATCCCACGAAAATAACCAATACCCAAATCAATTCACGCCATTGCAAGAACAATCCCACCTAAAAGGACCTAACTTGCGAAATCCAACAGATAGAAAAGACTACCTCCATGGATCGAAGGTACTGGTATATATCAGATGCGTAATGCCCACAAATCTGCGGGTCGTCAACCGACTCAGAATCACTACCGACATCTACGGAAGGCTTCTTCTTTTCCTCGATCATCACCGTTTCCCCCTCCTCGGATCTAATCTTGGGCTTGAGGAGGAGATCGGGAGAAGGGCGAACGATGGCATTGGAGAGGCTGGGGAGCTCCCGCAAAGCCACGCGCTTCCTCTTCGTTGGGTGATTAGGCTCGGTAGCTAATGGGGCTGCGGCAGCGCGCTTGGCTGCGGCGCGGGTGAGGCGAGGGGCGAGGTTTTCCTTCTCCGCCATTTCCCCACTCCCTTCGTCTAATCCTCTGCTAGGGTTAGTGCCAGGGATTGAGAGGAAGGGAGGAGGAGGAGGAGGAGGAGGAAGACTGAGGTGGGAATGGAGTTGGGGGTAGGGGTGGGGGGTTTGTAGAAGTAGAAAAGGAGGGGAGATGAGAAGAAGCCGCCATTTTTGGAGAGGGAGGAATTCGAAAACAGAAGAAGAGTGGGAAAAGAAAATAAAACAGGAATGGGTTCCTGTTGAATGGAAGCGGGCGCGCTTCGAAGAGGAAGCTTGTTTGGATTTTGGGGGATGTTTTGAAAGTTGGAAAATTTGGGGAGCTTTTTTTGGATTTTGGGTGGGGGAAGTTTTCGACTTGGGGAGTGGCGGACGCGACATTGGCGGGGATTTAATTGAGCTCGAAAGCGGGACGGACGTCTTTTCGTTTTTCATGAGCTGGAGCTCAAAATTATTTTCGTTCCCCGGCTTCTTGTTTATTTACACTTTTGCCCCTAGCTTTGCCAAAACTTTTCAAGTTTAACACACCCATGCAATTACGTTCAAAATTATTATTATGTATTCTAAAAAAGTCTTTATATGTTTATAATTTAAGTGAGATAATTAATTTTTTTATTATTAAATTTAATTGAGCATCACTAAAATACTATATTATATTTGTTAGAGAAGATATACAGATTTTTAATATAATGCTGTTAAATAAATAAAATAGTCATGATGCTTAATTAAATTTAATAAAAATATTAATAATTTTATTTTAATCATAAATATAGATATATTTGACTTTTAAAAATACATATGAGTAAAACAATGTTAAACATTGATATAGAGAAATAAAGTGCATTTACGTCAACCATGAGATCCAAAGTTCCAAACCTCCTGTACTCAAAGCTGTCAGAGTCGTGACGTTTATTTTTCTTTAAAACTCGTAGTTGCAAAATTTCTACAGCACAAAGCTTTGCAAGATCCTATTATTTACCAATAAACGTTTATGAAATTGGGAACCAGTACACATTAGCATGAGAATTGAAACAGACCTTCAGTTATATTTCCTCCAAATTTGAAGTGTCTAAGTCTGCCCCAGTAGTTATAATAGGTACATGTCTGGAACTGGAAATAGACAACCATGGCATCGGAACCAAAACAAGAATTAGTGGTTTGGAAACTAACTACATCTCTTTCCTCAAATATAACATGCTTTACATCTTGTGAAGGTCTCATGACTAATGAGACAGTGAGAACACTGACACCACCATGTGTCCATGCATGAGAAAATTCATTAACTGTTACATTTTTATGCTGTCTAAATCTTCGAGAATTTGTAAATGAATGGCATCTGATGGAGGGTCAGAATTACACAAATCCTTCCTGTCTGTCGGTAGCCAGACATATGCATCCAAGGAGAAAACTGCAAATAAGCTTAGCTTCTCATGTGGCTTTGCCAGATATGTACGAATCATCAACGACCTTGATAGTTTTTCATGCTAGATTGCTAGACCATGGATAACTGATTTACCAAGTGACAACAAAGGCATGTCTTGACGAGCACGAAGATTTCTGCCATTCAACTTTGAAATCCAGACAATCCTTGATTGCACCAAGATTGCTCTCTTCCATAACTATCCCACTGCAGCTAGCTAAGACGACTATTACCTGCTCTTTCTCCTCCTCAGCTCACGTGATATTGCCTTTTTCCTGCTACTGTCTGCAATTTCTTTCAATCTCTCGGCACCACTTATGTCATTTGCAGATCCCATGTTGGTTTTTAGAGCTTCTTTTGAATCTTTAGCCCCCTCTTGTTTGCTCGGCAAGTTCTCTACCACCTTCTTATCAGACTTGAAAATTTTCTTTCTAGTTCTCGCCAATCTGCTACTGTTTTCACTGGTAGAAGCTGCTGGATCACAAGTGCGAGAAATTTTATCAGTGGTAGAAGCAGCTGGGTTGTAGGCTTCTTTGCAAGAAACTTTCATGCTATGACGCGTACTCTCAAACCATTTACTGATCTGCAAGCAACACATTCTGGTATCAGTACTAAAGGAGCAAAACACACCACAAAGCATACTCAGATAAGCAAGCAGACAGACTGAAACCCATGCACACACACACACACACACACTCACACATATATAGAGAGAGATAGACAGGACCTGACGGAATGTCAAGCCAAGCTCTTGTGCCATACTTTCTTTTGTCTCACGACTAGGATATCGGTTTACATTAAAATATTCACGAAGTTTCTGCCATCAAATAAAATTAAACAAGAGTAAACACAAGAATTAATTTTCAGTAAATACAATTAAAGGAATTCACAATCTTTGACGACTATATAAATGAAGCAAAGCATGATGCACAAAATTTCACTCAAACCAGAAGTATAGAGATAACCATAAAAAAATTATAGAAAGGTATAATTTCAAATACCTCAGAAATTAGAGGACCAAAATGCTTTTTCTGAACAGTAGAAGAGTTGGCACCACTAGAATCAGGCTCCCGAGCATCAGCATACTGTCTAGCAACTGAATCGTGTATGCCAGCAGAGTGCAACTTTTGATGTGTAACCCCTGGAGAGCTTTCATGCACTGCTTGTGACATTTGTATTTGACCTAAATCTAGTTTTCTTGCCGCATCATCCTTATGCATGACCCCAGTCCTCCTAGAGCTCTTCCGACTCTCTGTGGAGTGCAATTCCTCACAGGTAGTCCAATGTTCATCTTTCTTCCCTTTCTTCATTGCGCTCCTTTCAGACCAATCTTCATCATCACTTGACTCCGAAGATTCCTTACCATAAGTCTCCTTTGAATTCGAAGATCCCATATAAAAACAGATGAGAAATGTTAGATGACATATAATGGACAATGTAGCAATTTGAAATTGCCCATAATAAACAAGCTAAGAAGGTGAAATAGACATGTGTGTTCGGCTATAAATCAGCATCTCAAACAATATCCATCAATGTTGGGTGTACCAAGAGCTGAAGGGAGAACATGCATTAGTAGAACATAATGCACAGTTACATGATTTATCAAATTCACATTCGTAACAATTCATGGGAGGAGAGAGGAAAAAATGGTGGGCTTGGGGACAGGAAAAAAATGGTGGGCTTGGGTGAACGAGAAGGGACCCATAGGTGACTTGTGGGGTCACCATTACACAGTAATGGAAAAATGACAAAGACATGAAAATGCAAATTCAAAAAGAATATTAACCAAGATTGATCCATTAAATGGTAAGTTGGCAACATATCACTGAGAACAAGATATCCTTCTTGTGTAATACTAGAGCATCAATCTAATGTTTCAAGGATATATGTACCAACTTCAGAGATTTTTGCGGCAAATGGGAATATCAGACTTTTGATTAGTTAATATAATATTTGTAGTCTTTCAGAGAGGAAGGTGCTGTCAATGGCTATATATATATAAACATAAATTTTTCATATCACTTGAAATACATTTAATATGCTCAGATTTTCACATGAGCAGGCCTAGATATTATATATAAAAGTCTTAGTTTTCTGTTCACAATTTTGTTACAGACAAATGGGATGACCAATGTTGTAACTCATGATATCAAGTTCAGTAAGTTGTCATACTACCTAGACAAAATTCATGAGGAAGGATATAATTGTTGTTGCAAAAGAGGCACACTGGAAATAATGAATAACAATCTTTTTTTTAATCAATAGGTCTTCAAGCAAGATATGCATGTGCGGAAATGCATGTGTAGAAGAAGGGAACATACCTCATATAGCTTCTTGTAGTCTAAGCGTTCACGCTGTCGCTGTCTTTTTCCCTGAACGGGTGAGACCTGCTCTTGTCTCAGGTCAGCCTCCAGAGAACAGAGTTCCTGGCCTACTGAATTCCCCTTGCTATCCATCACACTTTTGACTGCATCATCATGATCCACTGGCTTGAGAAATGATAACGAAGATGTTGAAACTTCAGCCAGACCTGAGTTAACAAGCTCAGCACAGAAATCATCAGAGTCTGATGTAAAATCTGACTCATCTGAGCTTGATAGTTTTTTCTGGCTATCTCTATCAGGATCTGGACCCTCAGGATCATAATCATCATCCTCTGAATCATCAGAAGGGAATCCAAGGTTATCATACTGGTTTTTCTGTTTTGAATGCTCCGAATCCTTAGATGAGGCAGTAAAATCTGATTCTTCAGAACTTGATCCTTCTTCCTGATCCTCTATATGAGACTCTAAAATATTAGGATCATAGTTGTCATCCTCTGAATCATCTGAAGGAAAATTTGACTCATCATATTGCTTAGCACCATTTGAAATAGCAGCTGCCTCAGGAAAAACTTTCTGCAAAAAGAGAAAAAGAAAAGATCAGCCATTTATTGGATTATGACTTGGATCATACATCTTGAAAAATAAGATAGCTTTAATATACAAAATTTACAAACAAAACTGAACTACATTAAGTTTTACCTCCCATGAATCCTCTATTGAGAGATCACTTCCTTGAAATTCATTAAGTAAGTCGATACAATCTACCTTGCAATCACATGCAGGGCACAGCCACCCTTGATCTCCTGGAGGGACTGCAAGAAAAAGCAATTAATTAGCATCATTTTTCAAATGTTCCACCACTACCAAATAATACTTGAAAATTTAAACACAAATATTTAGAGGTTCAGATGTTACTATCTTCAGTCAGCAAAGGAGGGTTCAAGCACTTTTGGTGAAACCCTCTGTCACAGATTCCATCACAAAGAATGATATCATTATTAGAAGTCACATCCTTTGAACCACAATTGGCACAAGAAATCTGCAATAAGATGATGTAATGTTCCACAGGTTACTGTCTTAATAGTCTAAACAGCAATACAGGATAAAATGAAATGAGATTGTACATTGGTATGGTCAGACAAGTTCACATACATCCTCACTGCAAATTTCTCCCTCAGCATCAAATAAAGACTCCTCAAGCTTTCCCTGAGAAAGCAAAGAATCTATACGCTGGAATGCATCACGTAATCTTAACTTGTATTTTAAAATTTGAGTTTTAGCTCGTTCCAGCTCCTTCTCAGGTCTAATCTTTTCCAAGCTGCAATTTAGAGGACAAATTAGCCATGGTAGAAAGAGCAATATGAAAAATTATCAAGTAGCAACTACAACACAAAGAAACATGCTAGGTAGTGGTAAAACCACCTAAGAAAGCAGGAAGATGATAAGATATGCTTTGCTTATGATGTTCATGGTGTGGTAAGTCTACAAATTTAAACAACAGAGGGTTTTCCCTATGTGATGTATTTAAACTCAATTAAATTCCAAATGAGATGGTCGCGTACCAGTTACATTTTTCACATTTTAGATACTTTCTAGTTCTACTTTTAGTATCAAACAATCAAATACTTGACATAACACTGAATTTAATGCCTCGCATATCTGTTGATACCAATTCAATGTGCTTCATTCATGCATTTATTAACAACACAAAATGTTACATGATTTAAAAAGAAAAAAAAGTAACTTAATTACATTTAAAAATATTAAAAGGCAAAATTCTAAAAATGTCGGATCAAGAATTTAGCAGTTATGGAAAAAGAACATCTAAAATGCAATTTCAAGACGGCATACTTTTGTCCTTTCCATCCTTCACCAGAGTAAGCATCGATCAAGTTCTGCTCATAGCTCATCCGTGTCAAAAGATATCTCACTCGATTCCTACTTGCCAAGAATTCATCATTGGAAGTTCTTTGTGCTTTTCTCCTCTTCTTTTTTCTTTTCGTCATTGGTTGTACAGCCTGTACCGCAGGCTTCATTGCCTCTGCAGGACTCTTACTCTTCACATTTGACATAGATCGAAGTACTCTAACACCATCTTGAGAGGATCTTAAAGAATATCTTCTACCTCTTAATTTTTGAGGGACTCTCTTCCCCTTCTGTGATAATTTCTTGGAGCACTTTTTCATTCCTTGTGTCATATCTTCCTTTTCTGATTTAGACAGAACTTTTCTCTCATGCTCAGCTACAACAGACAGTTTGTCGGGATCTAAACCATCAGGACATGTAGACATAATATCTGCAGAACCATTTTCCGACTTGAGATCCTGCTCTTTAAGTTCTGAATCTTTCTTAAAGCATGCATCATTTCCGGCATCATTATTGTCTTCAATACGGCTGGGAATATTCATTTCTCCTCCACAAGAAAGATCTAAAATTGATTTTGTTCGTGAAACAATTGGATCATCACACTAGCAATGCTAAGGCACCTGTAGAACCATAATGAACCAGTGAGCTTCGTCCTGATCAAGTACGCACATGTACCTACATAGTTATAAAACAAATAATATATGTAATTGTATTTCTAAAAATTAACAGGAAGACTGTATAAGTACTACAGACATATTAGCAGGTGGTATTATTTACCTATTTACCAAGAGGAGCAGATCAGCTGGAAGAAAACAACTCAACTTGCACATATATGTCTCAAAACAAGGAATGAGAAAGCCAAAAGATTATTTAAAGGAAGAGCAAAAGATGTAGCAACATCAATAGTTGCTAGCATACGCTCACATGTGGTATGATATGAAAGAATAGAGCTGAAACAGTGTATAACTTTGAAAGTTACCTTCTGTCTTTAATAGAATAGCGACACCTTATGGGCACTGTCCATTTACTGCATTTCTACCATAGGTGACTAAAAGTCTGATGTTCAATCACTGTAAGCTGGGGAACGCTTCTACACCAAGTTAGGTTTGTTATGCTTAACAATTTTCTAGTTACATAATGAGCCACTTGGCAGAGGATCTCAATTGTTGTTTTCTTAGCTTGTACTACTTTTGTCGCATATGGGAGCTCACCTATGTTGCAAGTGAACTCACATTCAGTTACTTGTTACATGGGAACCAATAAAATTCAAATTCAAAAGCAATTCTCAACTTACTATTACAGGCAATAATTCCAAAAGAAGTTTAGACTTGACATTCGTCAGCTCAACATGGGTTCCTTTTAGCATTTGTAATCAAGAACTCTCAAACTTGATTTCTTGTTCAAAATCATCCTATTTTCTGGTACACGGAATCTCACTGCAGTTAATGCACAAGATTTCTACTTCAATCCTAATTTCATGATCACCCACATTACCACCAACACCACCTGCCTCATCTTAAAAAGAAACATTCTTCGCACATCTTAAAAAGACCACCCTACTAGGTTTCCCAAAGCTAATCTTGAATAATTTAACAGATCAACTGCTGCATATTCTCAACCCATTTAATCTCACCTATAACTCTCACAACAAAGGCGACTTCAATGAGTTCACCCTCTTAAATTTTTCCAGAATCTGGACACCAGCATGCCGCCATGATGAAGTACAATCAAATCTACAGAAATTAAGTGGAAGAGAACTCAAGAGAACACAAGAAAGAAAAAGAGAAAGGAAAGCGAAGGGAGCCGGAACTAACCGTTCAAATATAATCGACGCAGTGAAGAAAGGGGGTGCAAAGAGGGGCTTTTTGCCGGGATTTTACAATATCATCACAAGAAAAAGTTGGCTCCTCTCTTTCATTGCTTTCTTTTTCTTATTTTCTGCTTCTGTTTCGAGAATAGCGTGCGGGATATCTTTATTTATACCCCCCACAAGAATAGAACTACTATCTCTTTGCAGAATAAACACAAATAATCTATCTAACTCTCTTCTAAATTCTTTCTTAAATGAATCAAACCCTAAAATAGGACCACTTTCTACCCTCCTCCACAAGAATGTAGTGATGGAAAGAGAGAGAAGAATGAAAGTGACGAGTTGGATCTTTGGTTGCTTGGAGGATAGAAGAGAGGTACGAGCGATTAAGGTCAGTGTCAGTCCCAGTAATGGAGTCCTCAAGATTGCGGATAGATAGATATAGGAGATGGAGAGGGAGAGAGAGACGAGGGTTAATTTTACCGTTGGTACCTTGTCGTCCTTGTTCGCTTGGCTCGGCAGACCGCGGGCTATGGCTCTCTTCGGCCACGGAGAATGCGGTGAGCGGTCGAAAGAGTATGGAACTTGCAGTCGATGCGTTCGATCGCGCCGTGTTTCTCGCCCAGGACAGCGGAACCGAGTGCCCTGAGATCGCCCTCTACTTGTTTGTCTAATTTCCACTGTGGCACTAACGAGCACCTCTGCAGATATAATGTGGGAGAGAGAGAGAGAGAGAGAGAGGAGAGAGAGAGAGAGAGAGAGAGAGAGAGAGAGAGAGAGAGAGAGAGGGAGAGGGAAAGTTCTCTAATCTTTGCCACTTGGGCATAAATCAAAGGCCCAACTCCGCTATCTGTAGTTTATCGTCCGCCACAGATCTAGCAGGCTCGCCTCTTAGAGAAATGGGCCGCGTTTGGGCTAGAGTACGTCTTTTTATTTCAGTGAGGTTTTTACTTATACCACCTCCAATTTTCCTTATTTGCATATATGCCCTTCTAAATTTCATATATATATATATATACCCTTGAAATCTATGATTTTTGCCTTCTACTCTTCAAGTTAAAATAAAGAGATTTTTGAAGAGTATACACACAAAAACCCTTCTACAATCTGTCCAAAATAGAATTACTGCTGTAGAAAAAAAATTATCTGATGGATTCACAACAAGATCTGGGCCTTTTTCCGACCAATAGGGAACATATTACCTCAGTTTATATTGTATTCATAGTCCAAGAGTTTGGAAAAAAATTGCAGATAAATTCCCATGTATCTCGTGCGTCTTGTAAACATTTCAGTAGATTCCTAAGTTAGTGTTGTTGAAAATTCACATGCCAAGGTCCAGAATTCTGTGATGGCATCAATATGAAGTTCTCTACAGGTTGAAACCTTGATCACTACTCCACTTTATTGCTAAGTTTGGCATCTGAATCTTGTGAGGCAGAACTGCTAGCTGAATCATCATTAGCTTCTTTAGCCTCGTCATACTCCAACTGCTGAGAATGCATAAAATCAGAGTTAGAAGCAAGCAAGAAAGAAAAGAAGCAGAATAAGGGGTCAAGAAATTCTATGCATAATGCATTATTAGGAAATACTGAGGTTCTATATTACATGCTTTCATCAAGTAAACCATTGGTATACTCTACCAAATACTCCAAATATTAAATGCAATGCAACTGCCCATAAGGCCTATTGCATTTATTTAAAGAAAAAAAATAGGACATATTTCGTTCAGGTATTGAGCTATTCTGGTCAACAATCTGAGGTTTTCTACCTATTTTACCAGTGACATAGCAACTTCTTCTACAGCATATTAAACTTTTCCCAACAAGAAAGAGGTTTAATTACCCAAAAATAAACTAGGAAAATATAGAAAATAACACATAGAACAATGTATGCATATCAACTGTATAACATTCTCGTAATAGATAAACTAACCGGTTTTACTTCCCCATTCCACAAGGAGTGAACAGCCACAAAACCAACAACACCAGGTACTATGTATAGAAGTGCAGGCTGAAATTCCAATGTCAGCAACAAAGAGAATGGGCAAAAATGGAGGACGACAAATAGTCTGCACAATTACCAGTTGAATTTAATGCAAGCAGAAGAAATCACCTGTGCAGCATTAAACCAATTCATTACAACAATCATGAGGATCAGTCCCAATGTGTACCCAGCAAATGCACTATTAAAGTAACGATACTGTTTTCCTCTTGACAAAAATTCCTGAAACATAGCGAGCGATATCAATTGATATAACAGAAAATTATTTGCATTTCCAGAAAGGCTAAGATTTTTCAAGTTCAGACACCTGCAATCAGCCAAGCCAACAGAATCTGATGCATCAGCAACTAAAGTTCTCTACATGAACTCTTATCTGTCAAGATATATATGTGGTAAAAGAAATAGCCATACAAAAACTTGTCTGATTTATCTACAAACATAACCATGACTAGTTTCTAGTTTTCTACCATGATACACTCCATGATTTATTCATACAGCTAAGATTCTAGTAGGCCGCCCTCATTAATTTAAATCTACCATATCACTAGAGAAGTCTCCTCTGGCCATACGAAAACTTGTCTGATTTATCTACAAACATAACCATGACTAGTTTCTAGTTTTCTACCATGATACACTCCATGATTTATCCATACAGCTAAGATTCTAGTAGGCCGCCCTCATTAATTTAAATCTACCATATCACTAGAGAAGTCTCCTCTGGCCGTTGGATAACGAGTTATCAGTAAACCCAATTGCTATATTCTGACTTTTCCACTCCCAGTCATACAAGACATCGAATATTATTAGCGTCATAGACCAAGAGACATTCAAAACTACCAATATAAACTTTCAAAATAAAATTCAATATCAGATGTGGTTCAATTCTTTCTCCAAGTATTCAACTACTCACCAGGTATTACAATATCACCAAGTCCAAGCATAGAGAATGGACGTGAAGGATCTGAAGTTGGAAATAGAAGCTGAAAAGAAGATGGCAAGTAACTAGTAAAATAAAACATGAAATCTCAACCTGGATGATGATGAAAAATAGATATGCAGAGTTGGGGTAAGCAGGAGAGAGTCAAGAGACTAAAGCTAATAAATGGAATAACTGACCTTTATAGGAGCATCAAATGATTTAGCAACACTAACCATCACCGGAGTAAAGAATACCCAGAAAATATCATAAATAAACAGTCCGGCCTGTATATTGAAAAGACATAGTTCATTGCTCATTAGAAGTTTAGAACTATGCAAAGATTGTCGAAAAAATAGGAAATTCCATTTAATTCATGAGGAATCATCAGAATACTTGCAAATTATCATATACAAGGATGACATCTCAATATTATGACACAAGCATATTTGTGATGAAACAACTGAGATTAAAAAAAACAAGAAACACAGAATACAACGTGTTTGATGTGACACCATCACTTCATGTGACATGATTAGTAGGCAGTCAGAACCCTCGTGACAAATGGTGATATCATGAGATGCAGGCCACTGCTTTCCATTCAGATCACTTGTTTTAGTGGCTTAAAGTCAACTGATTATTTTAGCTGACTTTACCTTTTATATCACATTAACATTGTTGCATGCAACCTTATCTTGTCACTCTAGCTCATTACCCGAGATGTTACTGTTTGGTACTTTATAAGTTTTTATGCATCTTCGAGTCTTCTAACATTTTTTTTTTTCAAAGATGATACTTGTATATTATCCAAAGTAGATGATAAGGAGGCCAAAAACTTCAGAATTTAGCATACCAGAAGAATAGCACCAGTTTTTGAATGATCCCAGTGATAGCATCTCAATTCCCTACAAGATGAAATAATGAGGCTTTGACAAATAATTTCCAAGAATCAAAACAGTAAAGTATCTAAAATAAAGTTGACAGCACAAAGTGCATTTGTATTTTGTATTAGTAAATGTAGAATTACACTAAAGATATTAAAACAAATGCTAAAGTTGTGACTTGTGAAGGAAACAAGTGACAATATGAGCAGGAGGTTCATTTTTCAGAAGACTGAATATGAAGCATCTGATATTTTGGATGTTCAAATCAAATACCTCACACATATCCCAAATTTAAATGAACTTTGAAAAATGTTGATCAAGTCCCAGAAATGATAATGGCAAATAATAAGAAAGCAGAGAGCATCAGTTTCAATAGATTCATAAATCTGGATTCACAAGAAAACCTGAATGGCAAATGCAATGCCCAGAACATTGTTTGTGAGCCAATGCTTTTTTGTAGCATACCATACACAAAAAAATGTTCCTGGGATGGAAGCAACAATCTGTGACTTCGTGAATTCCACTGAAGCAGCTGCATGCAATGAAATAATATACCTAAGCATCATTCAGAACCAAATGACCACAAATTAGCAGGATGCAATACAACTAGGAAATCTAGTGAACTTGGTCTAGAAGGAATTTGGAAACAAAACGAGAATTCTGATTCATCTGAATAAATAGATGAGCATACCATAATATTAGACAATATTAAGGTCATCAGAAGGAAAACAATCTGTTCTCAATAACAAATAAAGGATTTTTTTTATTAAAAAAAAAAGAACAGGAGCATACTTACATTGGATGAACGGTGCGAGCCAAACAATCATGTTCTCGTTCCAATCTTTTGGAAGAAAACGCTTAATAGAAGGTAACAAGGTTGCACTGCACATGAAAGGAATAGCAATTAGCAAGAGCATTCAAATCAATTAAAGTACAAGCTACGATGATTCTCAGTGTAGAGTCAATATTCAGAATAGAAACGGAGTAAGGACATACAAGAGTGCAATGATTCCAAGAACAATGAAGTAACACGTCAGCACAGCGTTAACCAAATCTTTTGATACAAACTTGAAGAGAAGAAACAGTGACAGGAGCACAGTACTCCCCACTAAAGGAAAGCGCATAGCATGCTCATTTGACATAGTCTCCTGCATTAGTTAGAAGTTTAGAAGTGCTTGTCACTGGTAGCATAAACACTATCATGCTCAGCATTCAAAGAAAGAAAAACAACGTGAAGCCAAGTCACTATGTAATACTCACTGATGGTGGAGTTGGTTTGACTGATCGATAAGAACCAACATAAACAGTTAGGAATGCTGTCATGATTACATTCAAATTGGAATCTACTTTCAAGATAAGTGGAGCAAAAGTTAGGCCTGTGAGCAAACACAAATCCAACTGCATCAATTCAAGTTCTTTTCTATTGACCAAATACAATTGTTAGACAACAATAGTGAAATAAAAAATACCTGCAAGAGCTAAGTTGGCAGCTCGTTCATGTGTCTTCATACTAGACGACTTATCTGAAGGCGCCGTATAAAAAGTTACGCAATCTTTATATGGAATCAATAATATAAACAGATTCCTATGAACAACTACACTAACTAATAAACATTTGGTCTTCTAACTCTTTCCTGTTTATGCCCTGAGAATTTTCAAGAAAAGAACGAATCAAATTCACTTTATATAATATAAGAATCCAAAGCATACCATAACACAAGATAATATATTTTAGAATGCCTCCATTATAATCGCTGCTTTCAAGGGAAATATCAAATAACGAGAAGAAATACTTAGTTTTCTGAAAAATTAAATGCTTATTTTCCAGAGATCTACTCAGGATGGTATCAAATTATCTTCAGCTATACATCAATGATCTAAAATCACAGTAATTCCACGAAATCGATATCTCTGGATCCGGGGGAGAAGTCGATCCGATCATGATTCCTAATACTACACCCGGTTGGTTAGAATCCTGATCCCCCGAAAGGGACAGAGAAGAATGAATTCGAAACGCTCGGGAAGTGGGAGACGGTGGGATCTACAAATAGAAAAGGTTCGGGAAGTGTTGTGGGGACTGGGCCGTACCTTTCTTGCTGCGGGGGATATTGAATCGAGGAATGAGAATCTTTTTTCCCCCATTCCAGTTTGGAGTTCGAACCCAGGAAGACTAGTAAGTGTGGAGCACTTTGCAGAGGAGGAAATAAATTAATGGTAATTATATCGATGTTTAACTCTCTTCGCTCCAAAGATATAATTATTTATTCTGGGAAAGTTATTTTTATTTAAGTGGATCCGAATTGCATAAATACCTAATGCAAATTTGTAAAAGTATAGTACAACCATACATCTACATGCAAAAGATATGTAAATTTAGAAACGTATTATTACTAAACTAGTATTCTCCTTGATTAGTAGGTACGTCTTGTATTTAAAAATTCAGGTCAGAAACATTTGACTATTAGCTAGATAGGAGCAGTTATATGAAATAAATCCATCTGGTCGTGCAGTCCGACGAAGTCTAAAATGATTCTTGTTTTGTTCACAGTCAAAAGTCAGAACAGATGGAAGATAACAAGAGGACAATAAAGTCAATGTTGTCCTGTTGACGTATGTTAAAATAGATGGACAGATTAGAAATAGTCAAACATCTATTGCTAGTTGCTTGCCTTGTTGAAGATTTGACCTGGCTAGTTTGCAGCAATGCCCTCGAAAGTAACAATTAGCAAGAAGTGATGTGGTCAAGAAAGAGGCCAATCTCGCATCCCTTGCAAATAATTGCGAGACTTGAGAGACAACTTGGTAAGAGAAGGAAACCGCGCTTCTTCTCCGCCGACTTCCACCAACCACTTCGGAAGGGGTTGACCTGGCTCTACATCACTCAACATCAACTGCTTCAAGGCATCCAAACGCCTCACAGATCTCAACTCCTTACAAGCCTGAACCTTTAGGTACCTGAGATGAGGTAGGTTTGACACTTCCACCAAGCTTGAGTTGCCCACTAGCTCCAGTTTCTGAACACTATGCAAGTTCTTGATCTTTGTTATGCTTCCGGAAGCAGCAAGAGTTAGCTGCTTCAAAGAGGTGGCATGGTGCAGGAGTCCATCTGGTAGACACCTCAACTTAGGACATCGAATAATTCCGATAACCTCGAGGCGAGGAAGAAGCAATTTACTACTTTGCTCCTGGATGTCGTCGCCGTGGTCGTCCGGCAGCCACAACCACTCCTCCCAATTGGGCATGTTCTCGAAGAAGAGACGTGTCAACTTAGGAAAACAACACGAGAAGGAATAATGTGCTCCTTTTCCTTCATATAGAAACTCAGATCCGATGCTTGTGATTGCACTAGCACCTGAAATTTTAAGGATGTCCAGCTGTGGAAGAAGCCCCAAAGCTGGCAGTCTATCTAAAAGATTGAACCTCTGCAAGATTAAAATTCGTAGGTTAGGAAATAGAGAAGCTACCATGAACCAGCTTGGAAGCTTACGTCCATAGTACCCTTCCATGTGAAGTAGCTCTACCCGTGATGGCAAGCAGAGCTCTTCGAAGACTTGCTCAATCCGCTTGATCTCCTCCTCTTGGTACGGCGTGAGGAGGGCTTGCATGTCGAAAATGCCAGGCGGCGTACAACTTAACGTTAGAAATCGCAGACAAGATTTTGCTTCAAGCATAGCAGCTCTTGCTTCATCTTTGCTTGATACCCTTTCCAAGTTGAGCACTCGTAGGTGCTTGAGTTTATTGAGAAATTTTAGCTCTCCCAAGGTGCATGACTTGCCTTGCTTGTCGTTATTACTCACTACAAAGGCAGTTATTGTGTTCAATTGCAGTAGCTTCCCTAATCCAGCAGGCAATCGATTGATTGACGTATCTCGGAGGTTGAGGTATTTTAAATTTGTCAACGTATTGATCTCCTGAGGAAGGCTCTCCAAGTATGTACAGCTCTCAAGGTCTAAGTACTCTAGATTCTTGAGATTACCTATATTCTTCGGTATCTCTCGTATCTTGGCTCCAAAAAGACCAAGAAAACGTAGGTGAACGAGGCATCCTATGGATGCAGGTAGAAGACCAAGATTAGTCCCACGGATCACTAGAGTCCTCAAAAATCTAAGCTTCTCAAAGATCTCCAGTGGAAGAGCTTTAAGAGATGGGACGTTGTAGAGAACAAGAGTCCTCAGCGTGGTCTGCTGCATGATCAAGTCAGGTAAGGAGTCTGCATCTGGCTCGTCAAATATAGCTAAGCGGCGTAGCTTTTTCTCCGACGACCAAGGCGATCTTGTAAGTGATATTGTACTAAGATCTTTTGTGCTGCCAAAGAAACACTCCTTGGATGAGAGATGACGAGAAAGAGTTAGCACGAGATCATGCATGCGACAAACCTCTCCATCGTGGACTCCAGGATTAGGCTGTAGGATGCTCCTCCGAATGAGCTCTTGCCAATACCCTTCTGCCAAGTCTTCCAACGACGCCATGCTACTATTACTCCCTTCTGGCTTTACAAAACCCTCAGCTGCGCAAAATCTAACGAAGAAGCCTATTTTAATTGTACGATCTTCCGGCAAGATCAATGATAAGCATGTGAAGCACTGCTTGAGATGAGAAGGTAGATCTTGATAACTTAGGTATAAGGCTCTCGATACCTCTTCAGGAAGCTCCATAGAATTACAAGACCATGCTGAGTTATTAACCACTTTCTCCCACTCATGTATTCTCTTCTTTTTCGTCCTCAGGAGCCCCCCGATCGCCTTGAGCGCGAGAGGAAGGCCGTCGCATTTTCTGACGATGCGCATGCCGACATCCTTCAATTCATCCATGTCGCCTTCCTCGCCGTCTTCAAACACCATCTTGCTGACCAGCGACCAGCCGTCGTCGTCCGACAACTTCTCGACGTGGTGGAGGTGAGCTGCTCCCATCCCGTTCGCAACGGCTTCGTGTCTCGTCGTCAGCAAGATGTGACTCTCGGGCGAGGCACTGCGCATAGGCTTCCTTAACAAATCCTCCCACACCCTTGCGTCCCAAACGTCGTCCAAAACTAAGAAGAATCTCTTGTCCTTAACCAGTTGGCTTAGCATGGGCTCGAGATCCTCCTTCTCTCTAGCTTCACCGGGATCACCTCCGGCGCGCTTTATTACAGCTCGTAGTAGATCCACCTCGGAGAAGTCCTGCGACACGCAAACCCATATCGGGTTGCTAAAGCTATCTAGTAGCCTCTCGTCATTGAAAATTTTCTGAGCAAGGGTAGTCTTCCCTATACCACCCATCCCGACGATGGCGAGGATGGAATATTGGTTCTTTTTGGTCTTCTTTGTGCCTCTTGGCTTCTCCTCGCTAGTCGTCAGCAACTCCACCAAGCTCCGTGTATCGTCGCCGACTCTCTCGCCGACGAGGTCGAGTTCCGCCACGTGTGAAGTGCTACGGGTGATTCCAGTACTTAATCCTCCGAGATCATCGTGAGGTGGGACGGCGATCAGCTGGAGCTCGGATTTGTCTTTAAATAGCTCGTCGAGGAGTTGGTTGAGGTATTGGATTCTACTCCCCATCTCACGGCGAAATTGAACTTTAGCAAGCGATAAAGTTAAACGATCACGTACCTGATAATAATAATAATCGAGAATTAGTTAAGATAATTTTTTTCATTTTGACCGTTATTTTAAAAATATATTTCGAACCATCATAAATTTTTGTTTGATTGTTAAAACACATACTAAACATAGTGTTTTAAATATAAAAGACTAATTAAATTAGTAAATTGACTTGGTGTAAGTCTCAATAAATACGAAACTTTAGGTCTCGTTTGTTTTTAGTTTAAAAAAAAATTTCCAAATTGGTTCAAGGACTTTTAATTTGATTTAGTAACTAAATAAATTTTTTATATCCAACTAAGTTTACTCTTAAAAAAATTAAATCTAAAAAATAAGAGCCACTAATTAAGTTTGGGAGTTAGTTTTAAACCAAACAAGTACTTAAGTTGCGGGAATTAAAGAAGGAGGTCAACTTTCAATCAAAATGACAAAATCTTGTCAGATAATTATACAATAGTCAACTCTATCATTGAAGGAGTTCGGCTACTTACTCTTAATGGCTAATAAAAGAAAGAAACCAATTAACAACTAGCATACCAATTCAGTGACAGTAATAGTAGTACTCACGGACGACGACGACGACGCCCAGCTACGAAGCTCCTCCGCCTTGACTCGGCACTCATCGACGATATCCTCGGCGTCGTACATGATGTCTCTTAGTTCGTCGAGCCATCGGTCGACGGCTCGATCGGCAAACCGCCGCCTCTCGGCGTCTGCGAGGATGCCACCTACCCTCTCGAGCCTCCTGTGGAGCTTCTTCATCTCGTCGGGGATACCCAGGAACTTGACCACCTCATCTTGCGCGAATTGGAATAGCATGTCAGAGAACTTGGAGACAAAGAAATCAAGGTTGAGCGCCATTGATTGCTTCTGCGTGTGTATGGAGGTGTGCACCAGTGCAGGGGATTAATTTGAAGTAACTGCTGATCGGGATTGGGCCTTGACCTCTGAAGTATGATTGTGATGGTCAACGGTTCAGTTAGTAGGAATTCAAAATTAATCAAGGCAAGATACCCATTAGGAAATTGTAAAATTAATCAAGATCAGTTACACGTTTCGTCATTTACGCGTGATTAGAGTTGAAAATTGGAGTTAAGTACGGCTTCCAACTTCAAGTCGCCGTCTTCTCCAGTGGTCCAAGAAGTCAATATGGGAAAGTCGAATAACTCTTGAAAAATTTTATCAGTCAAATGTGGATAGATGACTAGGTGAAATGTCGACATGTCTCTAACTCCTCATAGTTAACTGGGTCAATATGTCAAAGGGATTGCTTGTAAGGTCGAATAACATTATATTGTAGGAATATCCTTTGATTCAAATTTCACTACGTACCGAGCAATTATGATTCATAAGTGCGTAAGCAGCGTAACTGATGCATTAGTGCATATCCAATAATTGCTGAAATCTTCAAGTTGACCAAAAAAAAAAAACCATGTTCATAATAAATAACGATTTAATTGGAAAATAAGTGTTTGAATCATCCCACTTCCTCCTTTCATCCCAAAAATGTGACATGCTAAAGCACAGGCCGGCGTAGTAATTTCACATTCATACAATTAGATAGTTTATTAGTTAGCAACTTAAACTGTTAGATTAATTAATTATCCAATATATTATCAGAACTAATTTTCCTTAAAGAGTCAAGAGTTCAATTAATACATCTTTATTTCATGTCATCTATTCTGAAGGATAATTAAGTTCGTTTGTATGCCCCTATATTAATGCGATATTACTCAAATATATAGAAGATACTAATTAGTAAGATCATCGAGGGGAAAAGTCTGTTAGCCGGAAGAACGGTAGTTAGACCTTAACGTCCATCTACTAGTCTTCCCAAACTTCCAACGTAGGAGGTCTGGTAGCTTCCTCCTTCCATGTTTCAGCTTAACTCTTCTCGATCACTAGATCTCTCTCTACGATCCCCATCCCATGGATTACACAATGGATCGACTACCTCTCTACCACGGCATGCCTCCTCCCAGATACCATCGCAGATGTGCTCGAGCTCTCATCCCTCTTCTTGCATGGCTAGGCGGCACGTAAATTTAACCATCTCCTCTCAAATATATCGTCACTCGCTACTCTTAAAGCTGCCATCTTGCTTAATTAACCCCAAGCTCTTCAAATCTTAAATCACAGTGGCTCTCAGCCTTCGCTATGGGTACTACGGCAATAAGCGGCTGGCGTTGGGCCCGAACTCGTCGTGGATGACGTCGGCGAGCTCGATATTTGTCGAGCAAGTTCAGGTGAAGGGTGAGGCAGAGCAAGGAGTAGTGCTACATGGATTCGAGGAGAAACCTGAACTTAGTTTGGAGACTAACTGGAGTGTCTCAAAGAACTTATTTGTAGACAGCTATGGCAGAAAGGTACTACTTAGTTGACAAGCTAGTAGATATCACTGTGATCATTGTATGAAAAGTTTCCAATTTTTTATTTTCTCTTCTCTGTAGGGGTTTGCCATGTGGTTGAATGAGGGGTCAAGGATTTCGATCTCATGGAACGTGGATGATGGTAGTGGTTTAAGATATGACGATGTGATCATTGTTTTGATCAAGGGTAGTTAACTCTGTTTTTGCTGAATTTTACCTCTGAGTTGCAATAAATTTCTTGTGTTTAGTTTCACTGTTTGACTTATTTATTTCTGAAGGAGAACAAAATCGGGAAGAGTTCCAGAGATTGTACTACACAAGCAACCATTTTTTTATGGGTGCTTCTAAAGAAGGCAAGCAATATTGTATTTGTATTATTCTCATTTCTTGTTACTTTATTTTCTTTCAGCAAATCATATATATATATATATATATATATATATATATATATCACTTAAAGGTGCATTTACTTATTATTACTTAAAATATTTGATGGACGATAATTTTATAATATCAGAGCAATCACATTAGGCTGTAGATTTCTAAGTCAACAAATCTTTATCTAATTAGTGCTAATTTATTCAGGTGGTGGGATATCGGAGTACACCGTTCCTGACGACAATAGTTATTATTTTGGGCTAGTCAATTTAACTCCTCGAAGTGTTGCGATGACCCTGGAGCTTAACATTACATCAAAGATTTATGATACCAGTAAAGCAAATAGAATTTGTTCGACAAGCAGCGGGCCGTGCAAACTCGATCTTAGGTTACTGGGAAATCGCTATTACGTGCTAACAACACCAGATGGTGATGTAAGTTTTACCAACGAATTATCAAGCTCATTACTACTAAAGTTTCTCATAGAAAAATAAATTTTTTTGATGAACTTATTATACATTTCCAGGTTCATCTCAAGGTTTGGAACATCGAGATTTCTTTCGTGGCACGTTTGATTGTGTATTTCTTCATCACAGGTGCATAAAAGTTTCAAATCCATCGACCCATTTGTAGATCTTCGATCTCTTAGTCATGACCATTTTTTGTTGCAGGATTTGTGATAGTTATTGTTTATTTCATCTTGAAGCATCTTGGAGCTTGTAATAATTCTCAACAAACAAGACAAGATCAGACAATTACAGAAGCTGAAACAGAACCGATAGTAGCAAGAAAAGAGATGCCCTGCACTTATGGTGCGACTGAAGAGGATCCTGAATCAAGCTTGTGTTGTTCTTCAGAGGACTTGTATGATGGCAAGATATGTGTGATCTGCTACGATGCAAGGCGAGATTGTTTCTTTACACCTTGTGGACATTGTGCTACTTGCTTCACTTGTGGACTGAGGTATAATTTGTGTATCTCATGATAGATATCAGGAAATAAAAAATATATGAATTATAACTTTTATGGGGTTGTTGCAGGATAGTTCAGGAGGAAAACAAGGTGTGCCCAATTTGTCGAAGGCTTATACACAAACTAAGAAGACTGCACAGTCCTTAATGAAATGATCTCGGTTGCGAATTCAATTATCCTTTTCGAGGCGTTTGCATATCTGAGTTATTGTATCTAATAAAAGCTGCACAAGACTAGTAGTTGAAGTCTTTATTTTGGAGACTTGTGGGGAGCTTGTAATCTAGATGAGATCAATAGATGTAGTTAATGACTAGTTACTTCTCATCCTCTTCTCGAAAATATACTCCTGCCAAGTAAAATTTAATAACATATACCACGTTAGACACCATAAAAGATTAAACTATAACCAACAAACAAACTTCTCCTGCTCCAGAAAAAATAACCAAAGAGGATCACAGACTACCATAAGCTCATCAAACATTGAAGAATAGAAACTTATCACCATTGGTTCGCTATTGTACCAGAACTAATGGCCACTAATTAATAGTAAAAAGATAAAGAACTAAAGTAACAGAAAAGGCACTATCTCGCGTAGAATTTGGTGATCTTGGCAGTTCCTGATGGCTGACTAGCCATGCACCACTTTAGTTCTTCACCCTTCTTTTCAATAAAAGAGACCTTTTCTATTCTCCACTATAGAGTTCTTTGCTACTTTCTTTTTACCATGAGCTCTTCTACCACCCCAAAGAATCAGATGCATGCCTAGCTCTTTTTAGTTCATAAATGATCCAATAGGAGATCTTGGCATGGAGTGAGTGAAGGAATCAACTACGAAGGCCACATTGTTGCCCAGATTGGTATAGCATCAAACCTCCCCTAGATGACACCACCTCCCCTTCATTACAAAACGTTCTTTACATGTTGTCCTATAAATCTTTTTCCTTTTTCTTTTCTGATTCCTTAGTTAACTCTTTTCCCCGGTTATGATATTTACTCAGTACTCTTTTATGTTCCAATCTATGCAAACCACCAACCACGAGATTAAATAAATAAAAACTTCGACTAAACGACAAGTTTCTAGAAAGTTCCAGACGTCTTTTCTGACGCTTAACAATGTGGCCACCGTTGCGACGGAGGAGCGCAAATTTCTTCGCAAAAAAAGAATTAAAAAAAAGCGATTATTATTATTATTTTTGGAAAAAATTTACCTTTAGTCTTTAGATGAAACCACGTGCGCTCCCCCTCAAGCTCCAGTGAGGAAAACGCTCTCAGATCAGATGGCCTCCAACAAAAAGTTCTTTTCACGATTGAGTTATACCATCATACTGTCGTTGATCAACCACAAACCGCCACGTACCCGTTTGCACTAGTAGTTATTGCAGTCGATGTTGCAGAGGTGCTGTCGGGGGCGCGTGGCTCTTTGTTGGGTTCCATTTATACGCAAATATGCTCAAATTGTCCGAAAGAGGAATCCGACGCTGATATCTCCGGTCGAAGAGCTCATCGCCGACTTATAGGCATCGAAGACGCGAGAGCTAAAACGACGGCACGAAAAGGAAAGGAGCGTACTACGAAATTAAAGCTGGCCTTGTAGATGCCGTCCCTACTCGGCGACCCCACTCTATCTCGCCCTCCTCATTCCAACAATAAATCGCAGCCCAACTCCTTCCCTCTCCGCGTACTCCCCTCCTCCATGGCTCCCAACCTCGCCGATGACGACGGGGAGGAGAACGCCCTCCTCCCGACCCAACTAGACGAAGCCAACTCCGGGGAGGAGGAAGAGGAGCGCGCGTACGAGGCGAAGGAGAAGATTGTGGTGCGGATCTCGGGGGAGGAGGAGGAAGACGACGACGGATCCGGAGCGGATCCAGCCTTCTCGTGGCGGAAGCTGTGGCTCTTCACGGGTCCCGGGTTCCTGATGAGCATCGCGTTCTTGGATCCGGGGAATCTGGAAGGTGATCTGCAGGCTGGGGCAATTGCCGGGGACTCGCTGCTGTGGTTGCTGCTCTGGGCGACGGTGATGGGGCTTCTGATCCAGATGTTGTCGGTTAGGGTTGGAGTGGCGACGGGGAGGCATCTCGCTGAGCTGTGCCGCGAGGAGTACCCCACGTGGGCGAGGCTGGTGCTCTGGTTCATGGCGGAGATCGCGATGATTGGGGCAGATATCCAGGAGGTGATTGGGAGCGCCATTGCTTTTAAGATCCTTAGCCGTGGGTTGCTGCCTCTTTGGGCGGGAGTCGTGATTACCGCCGTGGATTGGTGAGGGTTTTGATGAATTTTATCTGCGTCTCTCTTGAATTAGGTCGTTTTTAGTTATTTTAGCTGTGAATTTAGTGCAAAGTATCGATTTTGTTGAGGAAATTAATCTCTACAACCTCTATCTGCATCAAAGATCTGAGGCTTCCAGAGAGATGTTTCCTGAGGTGTTTCACTTCTATTTACTGCAGCTCTCTGTTTTTTCTTTTTAAATCTGCTTTCTTCTAGTAAATTATTGAATTTCTTATGGGGCCATAGGCTGATCTTTATGCTTATATAAAATAATCAGACAATGCAACGGAAGTCATTGAATAGTCATTGGAATGGATTATAATTAATTACGAGCTCTCTATAAGAGTTTTCTTTTTGTTCACTTATTCCTTCACATAATTCAGAGGTTTATGTGGATCCGAAATATAAGTTTTGTCCTGCAAATGCACTCTCTGCAATTTCAGTGAAAACTTCAAATCAAGTATAACTGTTGGGAGTGATTTTTCTGTTGCTTCTTTCTATGCTTTAGAGTAGATCATGTTGCTCATGGTTATCAGATTGTGTGCAGCTTTATTTTTCTGTTCCTGGAGAATTATGGAGTGAGGAAATTAGAAGCTGTATTTGCAGTTCTCATTGGAACAATGGCATTTTCCTTTGCTTGGATGTTCGGTGAAACCAAACCCAGTGGGAGAGAGCTTCTGTTAGGTATGTATTTTCCTGTAATAATTTAACGTAATAGTTCAATAACTGCACAGTGGGAGAGAGCTTCTGATTGGTATGAATTAAGAGTTCAATAACTGCACCAATTTCTTCATAGTTCCTTCTGCACTTGCATTTTAATTCTTTTCTGCTAAGCAGGTATCTTGATTCCAAAACTTGGGTCAAAAACCATAAGGCAGGCGGTTGGTGTTGTAGGATGTGTTATTATGCCCCACAACGTATTCCTTCATTCCGCTCTTGTACAGTCGAGAAATATTGATCCTAACAAGGAAGTCCGTGTTCGGGAAGCACTAAGATATTATTCCATAGAGTCATCCGTTGCCCTATTTGTCTCTTTCATGATAAATCTGTTTGTAACTACTGTATTTGCAAAGGGATTTTATGGTACTAAAGAGGCTAATAGTATAGGCCTTGAGAATGCGGGGCAGTATTTACAGGAGAAGTTTGGTGGAGGGCTCTTTCCTATCCTTTATATCTGGGGAATTGGGTTGTTAGCAGCTGGTCAGAGTAGTACAATAACTGGGACTTATGCTGGACAATTTATCATGGGCGGATTTCTAAATCTCCGTCTAAAGAAATGGATCAGGTCATTGATCACTAGAAGCTTTGCTATTGTGCCAACTATAGTCGTTGCTCTTTTCTTTGACACATCTGATTCTGCACTCGATGTCCTCAATGAGTGGCTTAATGTTCTCCAGTCAATTCAGATTCCATTTGCCCTTATTCCACTTCTTACACTGGTATCACAGGAACAAGTCATGGGAGTATTTAAAATCGGCCGTACCATTCAGGTAAGTGCTTTTTCCAAGTTGCCTTGTCTAATCAGTAGTCCTGCAAATTCTGGTAGCTTTATTCACATGCAATATACGATCACAACTATGATGTGTAATATCTTTTTCTCTGCTGTTCTGGGCAGTGCTGATTGATGAAAAGATTAGCTTGTCATCATTATGAATACCTCTGTATTAGAACTCCAGAGAATGTTAATGTGCATATCTTGATAGAAGCATTCTCGTTACCTAATTTTTCACTTGTAATGCTGCACTTGATAGTAGGGAAGTTACTTATTTCCGACTAATCAACACTGTTTCTTCATGATGTTTATAGGTAGAATTTTGTCACCTTGTAATAAATGAATCTTCTTAGCCAGCAACACTTGGGGAATTTTTATTTCTTTAATTTATTGGATTTACCTCACCTGCTTATCTACATAGAACTTGGTCATGATTCCTGTCCTTGACTATATTCAGTCAATTTTCTCCTTTGAAGCATTGAAAAGTTCCTTAATTGTTTGTGATTGTCAACCTTATAAGGCTTGATCTCGTTACTTATTTGTTGGTTGTTGATGTAGGTTGTAACCTGGACTGTTGCTTCTTTACTGATCGCAATCAACGGTTACCTCTTGTTCGATTTTTTCTCTTCGGAAGCACGTGGCGTATTGTTTGGCTCTATTGTTTCTGTAGTTATTGCTCTATACACAACATTCATAGCTTATCTCATTTTCCGTGGTGGTGAATTAAGTGCTTGGCTTCTCTCAGCAATTGGCAAGAGATTCTCATGAGTAATTGAGATATACGAATACTGCTTTGCTCTCATGAATGGAAAGTACAGAAACTAAAATTTGCACTTAAAAACTTTTGAGGGTCAGATATGATCTTGTATAGCCAAGAAGTGGGTTCTTAAGAATGTTGTAACCTGTGGCCCTCTTTTGTCCACCTGCATCGGTAAATCAGTATCTGCAGCAGTTGTTCGCATCAAATCCGTAGCATTTTGCAATACAGCTGAGGGGGGAACATTGTTGTAAGATGTTTTCATTGCATGTCTACAGGCTGTTAGATTCATATTATAGATTCGGGCATTTCAGAATAGCTATCTGTTGCAAAATTCTCTCTTGTCAGACAGATGTGCACTAGGACCAACCGGCAACCATCAAGCTCACAGTTTTCACTCCTCTGCTGCGACAGTTTATACATGCAATGAAAGACACAAATGAAATCAGAATAGCAATAAACGCTTCATAGTTACTGATTATTGAATTGTTGAATCCTTGCTGATTCTATCCACTTTTGAGGATAGAGGGGGATATATTCTTTTGATCTAAAGTCTACTATTAGTTATAATGTTGTTATTTCAATGTCTTTCCAGCTGAAAGGCGTGCATTGAAGTTCGTAAGGCAGAATCTTAACGTTCGTTCTTATACTCCATATATAAAAGCCCTTTTTTTGGTTTTCTCTAGGAGATTGAGAGCCCGACGATGGTATGGAAGTGCATGTTGCTTGAATAGATATATAACACTGTTTACACAGATGTAAGAATTTCAAGAGTTCGTGAATCCTTTTTCTGCAAGCATATTTTGGTCCGTGGTTGCCGATGTGATTATAAAATGAAATTATCTTGCAACACATTTTAAATCTCTACTTACCAATCACAAGTTTTTATTGAAACGGAGATGCAGAGTTTCCATTTTATCAGTCCAATAGGCATTTTGTAACTTAATTACATTTTATATTTTAATTGGCAACAATAAATACTAGTGTGCACCGATGCACTTCATTATAATAAAATACACATCAATTATACAAAAGTATCTAACATCAACTTTTAAAAGCTCAATCGTACTAATTAAAAAACCAATTATAATTAAATCGTAAAGCCCCCGTCCTACAGCGCTAACTGTTGTTACATTTCCAAATGTACCCGAGATTTTTAAGAAAAAAGAGGAAAATTTTACAAAGTACCTCTGCTGACATCGTGCACCTTTATGCTACATGGTGCATCAGCCTAACTACGTATTAAACTGAAATTGAATCCACCAAAATCGTTTTCCATTTTTGACAATGGGTGTAATCGCGCTAATAAATTAGTAACATACAACAAGATTTCCCATAGGTATCAGTTGACATTGTTATAAGCTAAGTCTGCTGAAGACGTGTCCATGTCGTTCAGGCCTAGCTCTTCGTTTTGCTCCCAGCTTCTCTGGTACTCCTCAACTAATATTCATAAAAGATCAAGTTAGCAACGGCGACAGGGCACCATAAATTGACATTATAGCTCAATCAAATGTGCTATATCTACATAAGTTGACAAATATAGCTCACTCAAAGGTGCTAGTTTAGATATATCACTATATAATAGAAGGCCCAGTTCTGCCTATAATGAAGCAGCACGCAGAAGAGGATGAACAACCGGAGATATGGCTGATTAATGTTATTTCTCCAGCATTTACCTTTTATGCATCTTCTCTAGAAGGTTTCTGATGGCTTTTTTTCTTGTTCAATGTTTATTCAGAGAAAATATCAGGTAACTCTGTCCGTTGTGTGTATGTGGTTGGGAGAGCAGATACTTACTAATTAATTGGCTGTCATCTTCTATGGAGTCGGTAATTGGAGAAACAAAAGAAGCCGCCAATGCATCATCAATAATCAACACCCAAGGATCCTCCAGACTTAGAAGCTGCAAAAAATGAATGTCACTACTGTTAACAAATATGTCGAGAAAATCATGAGAACGCCGTAATGCTCTTCCGAGAAGAAAAGCTTACCCAGTCACTACAAGACAATTAGGAACAAAATAATCAAGCAAGATAATATATCTTTTGGCAGTAAATCATAATAAACAAAATAAAAGTGGACACATGAGGAATAATTAGTTGTAGAGATACTCCAACAAGAATAAGCATCACCAGTACATAGCTAATGTAGTTAACTATGTACCACAAACTGCTACAGTAACAGTGCTGCAGTCCCAGTTTATAATAATGTTATCCTAATCAGATCTATTTTCATCATATTACACAAGAACATGAGTTAACCATACCTTATTTAGGTTCAATTTGAAGTCCTGCCATTTCTCCCTTTTCCAGTCCTCAGTACTATCACCCAAGGTAAATCCATGTACTCTCTCTAGACCTGTAAGAAAAACTTATATATTATTTAGAGATCTCCAGTGATCCTCAAAGAAATTCCATTGGTTGATTCCATAATTAAAAAGAATACGGAACTTTTCAGTGAATGACGATGAAAGACTGTCAAAACCATAAGCCTGGTAGTACTAGGGGTTAGCCAATTACTTAGTACAGAAATAACAGATTGTATCAATAAGAAAGAGCAAAAGGTTTAACAAATATAATTTAAATGGTCATCGTGTAAGGCAACCAATTTCAAAAGCATAGAAGGCAACCAATTTCAAAAGCATAGAAGGCAACCTATATATGTAATTAATGTACCAAAACGGTAGGTGAGCTTACTTTCACTAATTTTGGTAATCAAGCCCTCGACAGTTGTAATAAGCCCGCCTAGTGTGCCACTTGTAAGCTCTAAGTCAAGCTCCGGAACACTCACACTTGCAGAATCTGACTGGAAAGATCAGCAACAACAATTCAAACTATATATTCTGTAAGGCGTAAATTGTTGGAAGGTGCAGTCTTCAAAACAGAAATTAAAACATCTATGGAGTTCAAAACTTCAAATAAAGCATGAGTATATTTTCTTGACCTGAGTAGCCAAATAAAGGAACTCGAAAGAATAATACACTAAAGGAAAGCAAGAGAAAACGATACAAATATAACCATGGTCTAAACCTCTTTGACAAAGTTCAGCCTTCAGGTCTAATAACCCTAATTATTAAAAACACTATGTAAAAGAAGAAAAGCTCAATAAGACTTGATTGCTAATGAGAGACGGCATTAATGTATTATCAACTTCTAATTATCGCTGAACAGCATCTTCTGTCATGAAATTTTTATTCAGTTATGTAATTGATGTCAAATAATATATGGGTGAACTAAAAGTTTTATACAGGAAGGGCTGGAAGGCTAATACTGCACCTTCACTTCCAAAATAGATAAAATTCTAGATCGCTAGCCCTCAACTCCGTCATACAAATAATCATGTAGTGGCCTAAGGAGAACAAACCTTTATAACATCACGGCTAAGATCTTCCAGACTCCGCACATGTAATGTGATCTTCTTTCCTTTGTTGGGAATTTCACCACCAGGCTTTAACTGCTCATAGAGAAGAGCGATGACATACAAAACAGAAGGGAAGTCAACAATAGCAAGATGGAATAGGAATAAGAACTTCCAAACATAGGAATTCTGACTGCTCCATGTCTGAAAAGGGTGGGGATGTCAACAAACCTCAGAGCTACGATAACCACATAAATCACAAGCTGTTGCCATAACTATCACCTCTCGAAAATATGGAATTTCTGCTGGTTGTTAAGGCTGACAAAGTATGCTAGGTAATCACTATAAAGAGAACTGCAGATTAGGGGGCCAGAGGGACTTAGCCTTAGTTCACTTTGAAGATTAAAAGACAATAATGAAACTGAGATAAAAAAAATAGATAGCAACATAGTGTTACCTCATTACCTGTGTCAATTGAAAAGAAAAAGCCATTTCTGTTAATGGAATCTGATAGAGAAGAAGCTAAGAAAGGATACTTGTAGAATAGAAACGCGTGACACACCCAGTTCCACAAGCTCCACAAGTTGATGGCAAAGTGTCAACCTGTGCAAGCAACGAGGCATGCTTTATATAAAAACAATTAATGCACTTGATGTAGACCCACATAGTAGTATGATCATACCTCCTCTGGCGCTGAATATCTACACAAGGCTGCAGCAACCTCTTCAGGTTTTCCCTGAACAATAGCACGGCGACCAGCAATAGCTCCAACAGATCCATGGGGCTCCGTGTGAAACCCATCTGGCACTGCATTATTTTCTTCTACTGTAGCATATCCATCAATTTGTCCAGCTGAGGGTGGTTCAACAAGAAAACCCAATGATGCTTGTTGCTCAGCTGTTCTGTCATAGAACCTAATAGAGAGCAATGGATCTGATGAAGGTGCATTCCTGCAGATTAAAGAACTAGCTTTAGGATCAAGCAAAAGACAGGAATGAATGACTGCAGAATATTGGAAAGTAAAGCACACATCAACAGCAAAATATCTGCCTATAATAAAAGGACAGCTAGAAAATTGTGGACTCCATTGCCAAATTTGAAAAGGATATTATCTTCCTCCTCTGATTATATGGGACTTACTTGTAGCTTGACTCACTGTCATATACTACTAGTGCTAGACATGATCACTTTTGACTTTGAAGATGATATTTTTCATTGAGATTTCAGTTTTACGAAAGTACTGAAAGTGATCACTGTGAAACTCATGACACTTGGTGTAACTATAATGTGTTTGGTTTGAGTGGAATGTGAGTATTAAGCATTAACAAGTCCTACATAATCTGTTTCTTTAATGGAAAAGTCTTGACAGCGAACAAGCTTGCATACAATCATACCCCTCATCAAATCAAAACCTCGACTTCTAGCTTCCCAGCTAGTCAACTGTTCCCTTCCCCCCAACCAATGAACAACAGCTTCTTTTTCAAAGATTATAAGTCAAAGCTCTTTGCAAACTATGAAATAACTTGCTCTCATTTTCACAGTGTTAATTAGGCATAGACCAATCAACTTTATTGTAGACAGTGTAATCTACTTGTTGAAGTTTCTGGAATGCAGTTCTGCTATTCAGAAGCCTCTTTTGCATATAGTCTGGGGCCTAAAAGGCCAGATTAGAGGATAAATGGGACCAAAGAGAAGTTGATTTCTGAGGCTGTTAACTTCATAGTTCATGCAGTGTTCAGGAATAAATAATGTTTTGCATAAGCTTAGGATCCTCAACCTAACATAATATGTCAGAATAAGAAAAGGAAAACTCACAGAACATGAAAATAACAAAACAAATAATTGGATTTGCTGCAACATTTTATCCTGTGAAGCAGCTTGCATTTTTCAAAGTTCTCTAGTATCAACTGGAGAAAGGGTATCCAACCATTAAATCAGCATAAGAAAATAGAAGAGCTTACGGGTTCTCTATGAAGCTGTTTCCAGCAGGATCGTCGAGAATGACAGTAAAAGCTGCGTTTCCAGATGCAAGCGACTTCAATTTTACCAAAAATTGGTCGATAGCTTCAGCTTTCTCCTGATCCACTTTCTACAGACCAACTTACAAAGTTAGCAAAACAAAGAAAATAAATAAATAAGAAAGTCAAATTCAGAGGTTCCTGGATGAACCTTTCGTTCTTCTTGAAGGGATTGCAGTTCATCTACAGCTCGAGTAAGAATTCCCTCCACCTAGTATGGTAATAACAGTTCAGATAAGGGATGAACATATGCATACATGTAGCATCCAAAATTATAGTTGCATCCTAGAGAAAAAAATGCTCCTTTGTTCTTCTAATTTGCAGAATGATTAAAAATAAGATCATAGTCAACAAGAAAAAATGATGAGGAATAGAAAAATGCAAAAGTAAATAAAAAGAATAAGCACAATCACTGTATAGAACTAATAAATGCAAGAAAGAATAATTACCGTAGAAAGTGTTCCACGCTGAGCTTCTACAGGAATCTCAAAATCCAACTCCGGAATCTACAGAATAGAATGGAAAGTAAGAGGACAGATTACTGTACACCCTTCTTATGTAATGGAGTTTGTATTCATTCCTTATCGATAAATAAAATATACGGCAATTTAATTAGTGTTATAACTCATAACAATAACTTGACAGATGGCAAGATGAAGCCTATAAATTCATTTGTCTTGTTATGGTTATGGCACATTGTAGTGGTTGTCAAAATACCTTGATAGTTGCAGAATCAGATTTCACCACTTGACGATTTAGTACCTGCAGCAAGATCCTTTATTAGTTCCTCACTCATGAGATATATATTAACTACAGTTCAATAATATATCAACAAAAACATACAATTCAAAGCATCCATCTAAACAAGTCATTATAGTATACATAGTTCACGGGACAGCAGAAAATGTCAGATAAACATTATCTTCAAAAGAAAAGACAGAGAGAAAGAGAGTACACTAAACTGATGTAATCACTCATGGAACAAAAAAAAACCGTACTAAGTGAAAGGGAAGTGAAAACATACTTCACTGCATCCGAATGGGACCTCCAAGCGGTAGCAACATCCTTTTGGTTGGATCTGACCAGCAAATTGGATCTCATTGTTCCTAAGAAATTAAAATCACAGTTCATGACTAGTTAAAATTAAAACATAGAACGGAATACACACCAATAACTAAAAAGAAAGAACCATTTGATCAATTTGGCTCTATTTAGTTACTATAACTTCCCTAAATTTGGCATATAGACAAGATAAAAACCTTTCGTTGCAGTGCGGGCATTCAAAGGCCATCAACACAACCTACACAAGTGGTAAGATTCAAAACATACACGGGTAACAAATTAAATGCGAAGAAAATTATACGAAAATACTTCATAATTCTCAACTATTTACCTCTCTGAAGTGAGGAATCCGAGTCAAGAGAAGCCTGGTCACGCCCTGCGTAAGAACAAGAAAACGTAACATAGTGAGATCAAAATGCTCCGTCCAAGCTGAAGAGAACGGCTAGGGTTTAAGGTCATCACATTCTCGCCGCATCGCATGCACAGTGATTCGATCTGATGGAGCGGCGACGCCGAGACGTCGTCCTCGTCGGCCGCTACAGCCTCCGCCGCCGATCGGATGTCTATTATCGGACCACCGCCGTTCTCCATGGCCGCCTTCTTCGAATCCGAGTGGGGAACGAGACGATATAGAGAGCTCACTCTCTCAAGCCTCTGTCTCCGTCGCTGCAAAGTAAACCTAGCGGCTTCTAGACATCTCCAGGGCTTTTCAGGACGCCCGCGCGAACTTTAGCTCAATGTTGCGCATCGGTTAAGCTAAATTGCGGTTTCGCACGCGCCAAAGCACACGTATGCTCACATTGGAGTTAACCATCTTAAACGACAATAAAAGCACGATACAAGGTTCTATTTATAAATTTTATATATCTCTTACCTTTTTAAACAAATATTACAAATAACACCCTATCTATTATTATATTAAAAACAGCCCTCCCTTTTTGTTATTTACAAATAGAGTCCTCCATTTCTTAAAAAATACCATGCCGTACTGGGTATGTGTAACTTTTTAACAAAGTGGGGCTTAACAATAGGGAGGAAGATATTTGTAACATGTAAAAGTTATAGGGAGTTATGTGTAACTTTTTCTACTTTCCATAACCTTGGCAGGCCGCGCTGCGGGATTTAATGCTGGATTGGATGGATGGGAACTAATCACCCCGAGTCCAAATCCCACTTACGAACCCCAGTCGAGCGGCATCACGTACTTATCCACTAGCGCCAACGGTTTCGATCCGAAAACAACTGCCGTCTAAAACCCTAAACCCGCGATTCCCACCTATTCTTGTATATTATCTACTCAAATCTTCCACCCACGCCGCCGTATCCGATCCGAATAGATCCCCTCCATCATCATGCAAGCGACGGCGTCCGCGCAGCGCCACCACCTCTTCTCCTCTCTCACATCCAACTCCCTCCCCTTCCCTCGAACCCATGCCAGACCTCGCCGGAGTCCGGCCACCTCCATCCGCATGGCCCTCCGCGAGGACGGTCCCTCCGTGGCGGTGGTTGGCGTCACCGGAGCCGTCGGCCAGGAGTTCCTCAGCGTCCTCTCCGATCGCGAATTCCCTTACCGCAGCATCAAGATGCTCGCGAGCCGCCGCTCCGCCGGGAAGCACATCGCCTTCGAGGACCGCGACTACGTGGTGGAGGAGCTCACAGCCGAGAGCTTCGATGGCGTGGACGTGGCGCTCTTTAGCGCTGGTGGATCCATTAGTAAGGAATTAGGTCCTGCTGCCGTCGAGAGGGGGGTGGTTGTCGTGGATAACAGCTCGGCGTTTCGGATGGACCCGGAGGTGCCGTTGGTTATACCGGAGGTGAATCCTGAGGCAATGGCGCATATCAGGCTCAAGGGTAGGTCGGGGAAGGGGGCGTTGATTGCGAACCCGAACTGTTCGACGATTATTTGCTTGATGGCCGTCACGCCTTTGCATCGCCACGCAAAGGTAAGAATTTTTTCCGACTCTAAAGATCCGAGCTGCGTAGAGTAAAGATCTGAAGGATTGTTAGGAATGGTCTTTTCTTTTTGTCTTATTCTTTTGGTGTTCTTCACTTTCTGGGTAAGCACAAAATATTGGTTTAGTTTTGTATGACTTGTAGTTCGTATGTTTATGCTAGATATTTGAGAATGCAAATAACCAAGAAGTGGAATTAAGACGATTTCTTTAGTTTGAAGACACTAGCACTACGTTTTTGTACTGCACAAACATACTTTATAACCATTTACCCAGCCAGCAAAATAAGTGTACAAAGGAGGGCGTATCTTACTAATCTGCCTATAACTTGTTCTCAATGTAAGAAAAATGAGACCATTTGATATCCATCTATTTCACTCTATGAAACATCCGGGCTTCTATCATCGACTAGAAAAACTTGTAATTTATCCTAAATAACGAAACCTGTGAATAGGCATATTGGTTATGCAATTAGCTGAAGTACGAAAAAGAGAACAATTTCGGTGGTGTCAAGCTTTAACTATTGACATTCTTCTTTCTGTTTTGGTTTCCTATTTGTGTGTTGAGCTTAAAGAACCTGTACAAGGAAAACTGCCACGCTGGAGCATGTTCAGTGGGACCCATCTTGATGGGACTTGGGCAACTAAAATTTCTCTACTTATGGATCATGTTTGTTTAACTGATAACTATATAGGTAGCACTTGGGAGATATTTTGAGCCTGCTAGAAGAAAGATTGATGATCAGAGGATATGGTTGTTCCTTCTGTGTTTGCTACAAATTCCAAGGTTGATTGAACGTTAAAGAGAACTGCTATTTTAACCTGTGAGCTTTACCTTGTGCATGTGACAGGTTGTAAGAATGGTCGTTAGTACCTATCAAGCAGCCAGTGGTGCAGGTGCTGCAGCAATGGAAGAGCTTGAACTGCAGACACGGGAGGTAACCTAATCTGTTTGTCAGATTCCTTCCCTTTCTATCCATATTGTTTGCTAATTGTTAGTTAACCTCTGATGGATTTATTTTCTAATTTCTCTTTATAGGTCTTGGATGGGAAGCAACCAACTTGTAAAATATTTAAGCAACAGGTTCTTCTTTTATTGTCCATGTCACTCTGCTTGAATGTACTATATATGAGTTGGTTGACACTGAATATAACTCCTCATCATCTATTAATGCAGTATGCCTTCAACCTGTTCTCACACAATGCACCAGTTCTCGCAAATGGTTATAATGAGGAAGAAATGAAACTTGTGAAGGAGACACGGAAAATCTGGGTAATTATTTCTGTAGTTTGTGTTAAAACTGTGGTGCTTATGTATTCATAATTTCGGTCCTGTATCCTTTTATTTTACTTTCTTTCTTTTTCCAGTGAATTAGTATATTACTATACTTCTTGCCTTCAACTCTACTTTTGGTTTAATTAAATGGATATCAGCCTAACCTAACTTTTACTGCGAATTATACCTTCTGTAGAATGACATGGATGTAAAAGTGACTGCAACCTGTATACGGGTTCCTGTGATGCGTGCACATGCGGAAAGCGTGAATCTTCAATTTGAAAAGCCAGTTGATGAGGTGAGTTTAAAAATGTGTCTATATTTCCAGATTTGGTCTTAATCAGCGGTGATTATCATGGTGATCAATCAAGTCACAACCCACACCAAAGATAAAAATCAGTTTATACATGAAGCATTTTTAGACTAGTTTTTTCCTTTCCGCTCTTCCATAATAGCACTTCAAATAACCAGTTGGTTGGATTAATTAGAGGAAAGGCATGAAATTATGGGATTTGGGTACCTGTGTGGAGCAGTGAAGCTGGAAGCACCTGTGACAGTTACAATTTGGTCAACATAAAATTTATTTAAGGGCTTGTTTGCCAAGTCAAGTTATGAAAGCCATTTTTGACTGTAAAATATTGGAACTTGTTGATCATTCCTTACTGCTTGAAACATCATTGATGTATATCAGATCTTAGCTCAAGCTAACTTTTTTAGTTGATCACTTGTTTTGTTGGTCAGTTTTGTAATTATTGACATCATAGACTCTGAAATTTTGAATCTTTGTGTTTCTTTAAGGGATATCATCTGATACGTTTCATCTGCACTTCACAAACTTACTCTTTAAATAGTATAAACACATTAGCTTAGTTTTCCTGTTTGCATCTTCTTTTACTTTCAATCCTATCTGCTTCTTTATCGAGGCATTTGTACATGATCTTTGCTGAACACATTTGCATGTTTATTCTATAGGATACTGCAAGACAAATATTGAAGGGAGCTGCTGGTGTGGTAGTTATTGACGACCGCACATCCAATCTCTTCCCTACTCCTTTGGAGGTTATTTGATCCCCCATTCCAAGAACATCTAATTATCCTAACTAAGAACAGGATGACTGAAGCTAAAGTACTTCAGGCATAAAAAATTTCTGTTCTTGTCTGCATGCTTAGTTCCATTCACAACTGTTGGTCACTCAATGTAAAACTATGCAGTAATTTTCATCACATGCAGGTGTCAAACAAAGATGATGTTGCAGTGGGCAGGATTCGGCAGGACTTGTCTCAAGATGGCAACCTTGGGTTAATTTCCTTCCAAACAATGAATCTTAATCATGCCACCGCTATAATCTCATTTGTGTTTCTTGAAATAAAAACTACCATTCTGGTTGTTGTATGATACTAACTAGGAAATTTCACGGCAGGTTGGACATATTTGTTTGTGGTGATCAGATACGTAAAGGTGCTGCATTAAACGCAGTACAGATTGCTGAAATGTTGCTTTAGCTGCCGTTGATCCTTCTTTGCGGCTGGAAATTGTTCTTCATCGGATTGGGATTGTTGCGGTGCGGAAGAGAGTTAGATGGTCGGTTTTTTCCTTGAGATGTTGTAGTTAGCTTGAGAAACTAATTATGAGCGGAAGTTCATTATAGTTTCTTCTTGACTCCAAGAATTTTACATATCGTTAGAGTCAGTCTTTGCAATTCATGTTCCTGTAACGATGAAATTTGGTGATGAATTTGAACATACCAAAGCCTATGTTGAGGGAATAATGGTTTTCTCTTTTCGTCTACGGGTTGAAATGTTGAAGTTAATGTACCAGGAGAGAGGTCAGAATGTGACAATTTTTGTTTAATTTTGAGCTGAATAAAAGCCGTAGGATGCGGATAAATTTATGCAATACTTGAAAATGCGTTAATGCTAGGTGGCATAATAATTGTTACTATTGTAAATTTTTTATAAAACCCCCCCCAAAAGAAATCAATATTACTTTGTCAAAATATCTCACTAATTTGTTCTTTAAATAAAAAGTTATTTCGTACCAGAGAATATTATCTTTCACGCACAATTCTATCATCCTAGCGTAGGATTATACAAGAGGATTGCACAGTATAGTTAAGCTAACGGAGGACAAGTAGAAGTATGACAATAGAAATGGGGCCCACACTAAAGACCTCAGGTACCATTCCAAATAAATAATTGGTGAGACTTGGACTTCACGAGACAAGAGACGAGAGAGTAGATAGATGCACGTGTGCACACATTGATTGATCGGAGGAGAAAAGAGATCTTAACTAATTATATTTCAAATAGCTGGCCGACTGGCATAGGCATGGATTGTAACTCAATCAGGAGCAGTCATCTGTAGGAAAAACTGAAACTGGTCTTTATCTGGATATTTTGAATGCAAACAATGCAGTGGATAATTTAAAATGGGAGATTGGTATTTAGCCATAAGACTAAGATTGGTTAGCGAGGAAAATCACATGAGAATGTCTTCAACTGGGTACTGTGGCATTTGTTTTCATTGAGTGGGGGATGGCATAATCATGCTGATAGTACTGCGAGAGGCATGGCTTACGTTATGTAGCTGGTTTGTGACGTAATCTTTTGTTTCAGTTCTCACAGTACTACTCTTGGCCTTCTTTTTTTTGCTCTCACTTCTGAAAAAAGTAGTAGATTTAATTTCTTTTTTTCCCTTGCTTGTTATGATAAGCATCTGTCACTTCTGTTTTCCTCTTTCTTGTGTCCAGTTATTTACTTATCTTTGGCAAAAGAGATTCTTTACAATTCCATTTAATCCGACATTATTTCTCAAAATACTGTACGGTTGTTGTATTATTAAAAGAAAAAGGCTGGCTAGTAGACATAGAATATAGACTTAGTTATAGAAGTGATCATCATCTGTGCATCACTTGGGCTGCACACTTCTTTTGGTTAAAAACTCTCTAAGATAGTGGATTAGTGTTAGTTGGATCATGAGAAGTTATGGAAGCCCACACTGAGAACAAGAAAAAAAATACAAACACTTTTAGCAGATAATAACACAGGCAAATCCAATACACCTCCCCCACCCCAATGGCCTAAGCCATTAATTTATTCCCTACAAGTATAACACCAAACGAGTAAATACCACTTACTCTTCTACTACACCTTGAAGCTTTAGTATACGTTTATTCTGTACCACCACTCCATATGAAAACCTTAATTAGAAAACATATAATGGTATATTTAGCATTAAGGCCCTTTGGAGGAAAAAGAAATGCTCATGGGCATTTGGGCCTCCTCCTTTTGCCAGTGCCAGTGTACTTGTCTCTATAGCAAGGGCACTCATCCTTGTTCCCATATGTGCCAGATGGTACGCAGTGGCAATCCTCGCAGCAAACCCCACAGTACTTGAGGCATCGATCTTGCACGCTTGCCTTGGAGCACCTCACCTTACACTTGCCATCACAAAATGCTACAAAAGAAAGTGACAATAAAAAGTTAAACACCCCATATGTACGATCTACAGAACTAGGTAGATGAGAGGGCTTGTTAGTAATTCATCCTATGAACAACCTGAGCCAGCCATGGAGATTTCGAGGAGTGAGGCCGAGAAGAAAAGGAGGAGGAGGAATAAAGCAAAGGTGGTGGAGAAGGGCTTCATTTCCTGAGTAGTAAACTGAGCTTGGTATGGTGATGTGGGTGGGATATTGGAGTGAGTTTTTGGGCCATTTATAGGAGGGGGAAGAGTAGGAGTTGGTAGAGAGACTGATGGGCTGGCATCCAAAGGGCAGGCCATGAGATGATGGGATGATATCATGATGGGCGTGATGCTGCTGAGAATATAATAGGGACTATAATAAAAGCATGGGATGGTGGGATGCATGTACTACGCGCCAAGGGCACTTGGGTCTTGGCCATAAGATCATAACATAGATCATTAGATAGTAGAAATAGGCTTGGTTATGAAGTTATTAGTGTTCTAGATAATTCAATGTTTGATACGAGCAATTATTTTGCATTAATATATAAAAATTAATTATTGTCATTAGAGTTGGTTTTGAGTTGGCTCGTATATGAAAGAAATTTGAAAGAAAATAATAATAATAATAATAATAACTCATGAGCCCATAGGTTCTGGACAAAATAGTTTATATTTTCTTTTTTGATATATAATAAAAGAAAGTTAGGTGGACGAGGTGGGTCACCAATTGCCAATTGCTTTGCTTTGGTTAAATGGTTGATGGCTGTGGAATCGAGCAGAAGAGCAGTAAGTATTCATTGCGAGAGCGACGGATTAGGCTTTATTGATAGGGTCAATTCAATTGTCCTCTCTCTCTCTCTCTCTCTCACTTCACTTCCAAGTTCCCCATCTCTCCTCTGTTTGCGAGACGCGGTTTTCTTTTATGTTTGACGCGGAGAGAGGAAGGCCAAATGGCAACCAAATTAACTGAGGTGGGTTTTATGCGGTGGCTTTTATTACCCTACTTTAATTGTTTGCATGCTACTTACTCTATACCTACGAGTAATTCCTTGTGTTAATATTAAGTCAAATCATGTCACAGTCTTAGTGCGACTAAGAGCTTGATTTGTATATTGTGGAGTTTTTAGAAAATTTAGAAAAAAAAGGACAAGAACAGCATGGATTCTTGGTAGAAGAAATGGCTCCCGAATTTAATGTAACAAGCTTTAACGCTTGGTGGCTCAAACTGAAAAAGATAATATGCTTATCCTCTGGTGTGAGTCAAAACAATAACGCTTCAAGAAGTTTCCAAGGAAGTTTCTCGACGGATGTCGCCTGTCCAGTTGGATTTCAACAAGGTATTTGTTTCAAATTAAGATATGCTTGGATTGAGGGCTACGTTACGTTATTATGCACAGAAGATTAAGATACGCTTGTTCGCTTTCAGGCCTTTACATCCTTCTTTCACTTTACCAATGGCTCAGCTCACTCACTGGGAGATGACGGAACTATCTGATCTCTATTTAACTTGGCTGCAGAGAGGAGCAGAGATAAAGATGGTAGGGGTTACTAGTTACCAATCTCTTTCGGTAATACTGTGGTGGACCTTATGCCTTATTTGCCTCTGCTTGGCTCTGGGTAAAATTAGGACGAGATTATCCACCAATTTGATCAAGAATTCTGACACGTGAAAGCCCATACAAATTAACCAGTGTATCCCAAAGTTGGTGTTAATAAATTATCCCGCAGGGAGGGCATCGCCGCATATTCAACGGATAGCAACATAGCTTTTGCACCACACTCTCTTTTGTATTCCTTTTCTTTACTGTAAAATTTGCTTCTCTTAGGAATCGATAAAATAAACTCACAATTCACAAGTACAGAGAGAAAAAGAGGCTTAAATTTAGCAAACCACACATTAATTTAGGACATTTGTACTTGTTGATCCGGGACGATAGGTGATAAGAGTGAGTATATCTGTCCACAAAATAGAACAAGGTCAGAGCCACGGATAACATTAGGTATGGTTGACTACAGAGTTCGTTGCAGTAACTAACCTGGGATTGGGATATCAAGAAGATAATGCATGTTATGCATCGTAAGAACTTAATCCAGCAACCACTGATCCTGTTGTAGAGAATGCGGAAGCAACATCTGCGTAGTCTTTCCACGACTTGTTAATTTTGAGAGATGGATACAGCCAAGGCTTAATGGAGTCCGCAAATGTATCCAGATTGGAGGATAAAATTGCTTCCCAATCAACCTGCACGCCTGGCGGAATGCTTCGCGTGACTTCCATGTTTGCCGCAAGAAATAGCCCAAGCATGACAATGTAACCAACAGCAGCCGAGCCTCTAGATAGGGGCATGAAATTGTACCTGAAAGTTTAGTTATGTTGCCATATATTATGGGATGAATACGTTTGCAAGGAAAAAGTAACTGTACGTAACAGCAGTAATGCATTTAACAAGTAGTGAAGTACCAGTAATATGTCATCCGCAGGATTGCATCCTTCACGGCCCCAAGCATATTAAGATCCTGTGAGCCATATAGTTCACCGCAATAGGCATTGCATAGGGCCTGGCATTCAAATAAGCTAAATGTAAAGTGAGATGGATATTGAGGGAGAAAACTTCCCGTACATATGCTTTGATAATCTACAAAGAGTTAAACTAAAAGCATCATATTATAGGAAAGATAAGAAAGCAGATAGCTGCATTACCCAATGCAGCCACCTCGGCAGTCAAAATGGAATTAGTGCATGATATTAGTAAAATTGTGATGCTCATAAAATGGAACTTAGAAGAAACAAAATCTGAAACATAAAAATCACCAAAGGTATACCTCCCATGCTAGTGTCATTTCTGCATCATATTCATCCCATCTAAATGGTGTACAAGGTGTTCTAATTGCGAAGTCAAATCCTATTTTGTCCCTGTTATCATTCAATATAATGGAGTAAGAATAAAGTGGTTAAGTATTTAGACATAAAGATACAAATATAAATTACATTTTCTGAACAGTAATTCTTGTCCCCTCAAGGTGCTTCCTGGAAAAGGCAAGAATCAATCAGTCAGAATTTGCAAAGATCGGTAAGTTACTATTTTCTAACAATGCATCTAGGTTTGTCTAGAATTCCAAATGAAGAAGTTTATGAGGCAATTATATTTCATTACTCCTCAAATGCTGTACTGTCACATGTGGTAGACACCCAGAAGCTCTCGCCAACTATATCGTACAGGTCAGAGCAGGATACTGCATTTGCTATCTGCAGGTTTATCTTCTTTCAGTTGGAACCTCAGATGTAAATAGAAAAACACAGTGTTGAACCATCTACAAATGGTTCAACAGTTAAACAAGACAAATCCCCAAAAGCATTAGATAGTGAACACTGTTAAGCATCATTAGATTAACATATAACTCAAATCAATATTAGGGTCCAGAAAGAAAAGATATTTTCAAGAGAACATGTTAATCTAGCACAAAATGGCTTTGAAGTCACAGCTTTAGCATGATGTAAATTTTATAATATTTGAGAACTGCTAGGTACGGTTTATAAAAGGTAGAGGCACTTCTCACTTTTTCCAACTTCCCAGCTTCTGAGAGATTAATAATTTTATCTTCTGCATTATTCACATACTTTGTGTTGATCATGATGTCCTTGCAAGCATCCATTGTCCTGCCAAAGTGGAGAAAAGCTATCTGACACATTTTCAACATCATTTCCAGAAAAAGAAAGAGTCAAGTTCGTACCTTTGGTAGTTTGGATAGTAGCGGATCACTTTTGCTTGACCAAGAAGCATTGGTGTGTGAGAACCAAATCCAGAATTGAACTCTTCACTGGATGTACACAACCAAATATCAGTAGAGGAAATGGATAAAGACGACGAACAATAAGGGTCATTCATAATGATCATGAGGTACAATAGAAATAGGCAATTTGGTATTTAATAGACATCCTAAAGTACTTGCTATTATACCAGCATTCAGTAAGTTCCTGATGTTGTATGGCACACTGTCTTCTCAGTAAAATTACATGGAGAAAAAAAGCTATCCATTTAATCAGTCCACGGGGATAAGAGCGTTCATTCAAGAGGTACTAAAACTATCAGTCTAACATATACAAGTAGCAGATAAACAATCTGATTTTCCTATAGGCACGCCAACTAGTCTCATGTTACTCTTGAACAAAAGGCAACTGCTATGGTATTGCCATAAAAAAAAATTCATTTATTTGTCCCCATAAATACTAATGAGCGCAATAAAAGATTTTAATAGTAAGCCCTATCTATGCTTCAATTTTGCTCTAAATGTTTTGCATTTCTAAGGTTCAGAATAACATAGGAAAGTAAAGTGACCCACCTCAGCTTGTTCACCCAAACAACAGGATCACAAGGTTCAGAAATCTGTCTCCATTTGACAGCTAGAGAATAAATATTCTGCCAAGACAAAGAATATCCAGAAGGATATCTATCTTCATTTACGTTATATGAAGTCGAAGTTTCAGATGAGGCACTAGTGCTACAAAAAGCACCCCCTCTGTTTTGACTCGTCATACTGAGCTTTTCTTTTTTCCTGGTCTGTTTCCCATTCTTTTTTGAACTTCTAAGAGAACGCCAAGCCTTTGCAACCTTTTGAGCTATCTCGATAGCTGCTAACCCAGCCATACGATGCTGTTAAAGAAAAATAGAACTTTTTTCAAGAACATTTATAAGCTCAAAATAGTTCAACATATGGATCAGAGCTCAAAAATATATGCTCTTCAGAGTTCAGAGACATGACCAATGAAATCTACCAGGGACACAGAGTACCAAATTTACATTTCATATGAATATGCAACAATCAATTTCAGTGATTAGCAACTTCTACCGAAAAAAGAATGAAGGGTATTCACCTAACCATGGCTCATATAGATAAAAATTACAGTGCAAGAATCAGTAAAACTAGACGTTGAACATCTTGATGAAACACTTTGTTTCAGTTAAGCTGCTTTTACATACTTACTACTGAGTGGACAATAGAGGTACTTTTAACAAGGTTCCACTACCTAAAATAGCATAAAGATTTCCACAGGTTAGTTTTAACAGTCCGTTGGACTATATGCCCCACAACTTGTGCCTGTAGTTAAAGGGCTTGAAGCCCTGAACTTGGCAGATCATGGGGCCCTAAGTGCTGCCAATTTGTATCTGCAGGTCACAAAAAATAGAATTCTGTTATCCACCTGTGGGCCATAAGCCTCTAACTTCGAGCAAGGTCCCTAAGGTCATAAACTAGTCCCATGACCTACCAGTTAATAAAAGTGTCAAATAAGAGTACATAATATAATTTATTGGTCTCTTAGAGCCAACATCAAGTAAACTCTATCCATACTTTTTCACACTTCTCCATCACATGAATGAGAGCTTGAGTAAAGAAGTTGAACTAAAATGGGCATGACATATTCATATAATTCTTTGGTTGTTTCCCACAATCTTCTCATATTTGGCAAATTCAAAAACTGCCATTCCTTCTTTTGGATATGTGTATGAAGAATGAGGTTTAATGGCAAATGCATATATATAGATGTACAGAAATCCAACTAGTTCTCAATGCAAGAAATGACTTTTTATCTCCAAAATGAAGCAACATATCCCTTTGATGACATGATAACCATAAAAAATTTAAAAAACAAAAAAAGATACTCAATGAGGATTGTGAAGAATGGTCACCTGTCGTTTATTAGGCAAGAATCCTGGAGAACTATACTGAATTTTCTTCCCTATATAATCTGCTGCTTGAAGAAGGGTTATTTGATGTTTTGTGAAACTGAATTCTTTTTTGGTTAGTCGTCCCCCTTTCAAGGAGGACCGCAGAGGAGGTTGGCGGAAAACTTTTTCACATACATATTTTGGATGAAGTCTCTTGCACCAGTACTCCTACTCAAGAAAAAAGTTGCAAATGAAAAGAACATTGAAGAGAGAAAATAGAAGCAGAAAACACAATATTGAAAAGATCATGAACTAGTTACCTAATAAGAGGAACACAACAAACTGTAATATATCAAAAGAGATTTAGTATTCATATGTAATCAGTTTGTGTAATACAAATCGGCATACTTCAAGCAAAATAAGATATTACTATTAATGTTTTTAACACCAATGATTTTTATCAACAACATACAATATCATAAATGATCTATTTCTTTGACAAAGACAGTTCTAGCAACCCATAAATAAATCTCTGGTCCGAGGTAAGCCATGTAATAGAAGAAAAGGTGAACTAAAGAAATATTGCCACATTCTATTAATCATCAAAAGAACAGCTCCAGTATACAGAAGTATGAGTTGTTCAATGAGCATTCTCATGGAAAGGGGATGGAAGTTGGAATTTCATTGGATATAACACAGCAAATGAGAAGTATGAAAGATTTAAAAGAAGCTTATCTACATCTATATATCTGCTCCAAAAAGATAAAAACATAATTCATGTAGATACTTGTGTAGATATTATCAAATTTACATGCGAACAAAAATATGCAACTCTAAATACAAGAGGCACACTCTCAATATTGCAAATAAAAAGAATATAGATTATAACAAAGTACCTTGAAAAGGGGATCAACATCATTATCAATGTTGAACTGAAAAAACTCAAATTTGACTTTCGAAGCAGTATAGAGAGCAATTTCCTTCTGCAATAAGTCCCAGGATGGAAAAACAAGTTAGCAATATAAATTTCAGAGATGAACTGCAAAGAGGAAAGGAAAAGGTGATCTTGGCTAACATCAAGGTAATGCCAGGATATAAAGATTGCTTCCAAGTTGAAGCTCCGTAGCTATGCATATTTAAAAAAATGTATTACATTATGTAACTGTATATATGTATATTTATTTATATGCATATGTACGTGTATATCTCTGTGTAAGTGTGTATACCACCACCAAGAAAACAATTGATGTAGCTCAACCCGATAGACATGACTCTCTTGCTAATACTTGTGGTGCAGTTGGGGTGGGTGTGTGTGTTGGGGAACCAGCAGCACATGCCACAGTATGTTGTATTTAAACTGAAGCATCTCGAAAGGGTATGGTGCATTCAAAATCCTAAAACAAGAAGTAAAGGGTGAAGGTGAATGTGAACATGCTTTACCAGATTCCAACTTCATTTACTTCCACTATCAGAGCTATAATAGAAGAGATAACCATTTTATTACAAACAAAAACCACCATGTGAATGGAACAGGCAAAATGGAAAGGACGCTCTGAGAAGTTATTCAAATTAGTCTAGAATCATTGAAATTCCAACTCTCCATATAAGTAGTAGTGAACTGACTAGATTTTAAAAAAATTGAAAATCAATTGCAAGTAACAATAGAATTCAGACACAAATTCCCACAAGACTATAGCAAAAGTTTCAGGCCAAAGGCAAACAAAATCATAGGAGAAGCAGAGCGGCTGAGGAAGTACCTGATAAAATGCCATACATTGTAGCACAAATTTATCAACAGAATCCAGCTCTAAATCCAGTACAGCATCATAATCTTTAACCTTGAACAAAAGTGGCAATAAACAGTAAAGGAACTTTATGTCATTCTATGCAAGAGGTCTAAATTATTATGATAACAAAAAAGTGATTTAAGGAAGTAAAGTAACAGAAATCAACAAAGGAGCATAAAATCTGAGATAAGTTAAATTTGAGATTTAATAAGTATCTACACATGGTAACAAGAAGATGATAATAGGCTTTGCTGAAAGGCTCCCAAAATATTCCACTTTAGGTAGTTTTGAATACTAGCAAACATCAAGGAATAATGTTAAATGCATGAATTTTATCTTTTGAAACCCTCACAGTAAATATCTTTTATTTCTTCCAAAAATGAACATCTCTTCAAGTCTATGCCTTTAATATTGGAAGCTTAGGAGGCATGATAACCGATGGTCAAGATCAAGTGGCTATATACTATAGTAACTAAACACACTCTATAACTAAGCCAAAAGATGGATACAAGAAGAATAGAGCTTTAATCACTTGTAAGGCAAGAGTAGCAATGTCAAACCAGAGAACATTGTTACAGAAAAATTGAGAGTTGCAGCAGGGGGGGGGGAAGAGAAAATAAAGGTTGCATGTAAGTAAAAAGAAGAGAAGAAAATGTAACGTACTGCAGCTTTATATTCTCCAATTGCATGGTAACATGAAGCACGCAGATATAAACACTCAATATTTGAGCTCTCAAAACTCAATCCGAGCGACAAATCTTTAATTGCTATCCTGCAATACCAATGTGTTAGCATGATGGCTTAGAAATAGCTGGATGATTTTAAGAAAAGAACATCATGTAAAAATAATTTGCTACATCTAATTGCAACAGAGGAATATACAATTGGTGTAACAACTCAATTCTACCCCTGATTTGGCCCCATCAGGCCATATGCTTCCCTATATGGGGGGGGTCTAAGAGAAAAGACGTACACGGCCTTACCTCATTTATGAGGAGGCTGTTTCCAATAATTTAGTAAGTGGCAAGTTTTTACATTATACGATCAACACTGAAGTATGTTGCATATTCTCTTTGGTGGACGAACATCAAGGAGGTTCTTTTTTCCTAACAAAGGACTAAAGAGTATTTGCTGCTTGATATCTTGGTGGTAATGCCACTATTTGGCTCTAGAATATATGTGTGCGCAAGTCTCACTGCAAGATCCCGGGTTGGGTGATTTTGAGTAGTTCTTACGAATTCCCGTCCTATGAGCACATATCACCTTGATATTTGGAAAATAAATTATAAATGTGAAGTTATACATAACATGACCAATAGGAACTTGAAAGTCAACAGCAAGTGATGAGGGGCATATGACCTATGTTGTCCCATCCCGTGGTAGAGTAGCCCACGCAGGTGATATGCTTTAGCAAACCTATGAAACAATTCAAAGAAAGAAATCTTCATAAACAAAAGAAAAGTATATGTTGACAGGAAAAGAATGAAAAATACAGTACACAAAAATTGGGATGCTAATGCACCTTGCATCAACTAGTAGGACCTTCTCAAGGCAACGCAGCGCCTTCTCGTAGTCTGCCAAATCTTGGTAAAACTGCAACGCAACCATGAAATAAGTATTTTCTTAGAAAAAAAAGGTAGTAAGTCTAAATAAAGGAACTTGCATAATAAACCATGCATTTGACAATTGAGGTAATGGTAGAAACTATCACTACAACAGAAAAGCCTAACAACACTTAGATCATAGCAGATAACTTCCAATTCTTCAATAAGATTTCCAACCAAAGTGGTTACTCAAAAACAAACTTATGGAAATTGCATAAACAGAGACAAGCACCAAAATGCTGAAATGGATTACATAAGTCCCAAAGGGCTGAAAGCTTTAGGGGAGAGCACAAAGGCACACTTTTCCCCATTAACTAAGAGACAGGAGTCACAGGATGAACCAAAGTTGATTCAGTGAGGTTCAAAAACATTCATCTAAGAGTGAGTTTAGATTCATATCAGCAGTAAACTAATTCCAAACGAATAATATATAGCCAGTGAGAGAAAAATATATACTACAGTGTAATAAAGTTAGCAGTGGTCTACTGAAGACATAATTAATAGAAAAGTAACATCCTGCCACTTTAACTGGCGCTAATAAAGATTTGAATTTATAAAAGAAATTAAATAACATGTGAAAAGCAAAAAACTACAGAACAAATAGAAAGACAAGGAATTAAACTTCAGTTAGTAAAATTACAAAAGGAGAAGATGAGAAGTCTCTGCTCTCTAATATATTGCAGAAGAGCAACCTGAGCAAGATGGACCCAACCCTCGAGGAAATTTTGATCAAGTTGTATTGCAAGGAGATGTGCATCTTCAGCTCGCTGGCACTCACCAATTGCAGATAAAGCCAGACCCTACAGCCATGGTAATCTCCCATTAAGAGCACATAAGTAAGATAGTATGCTTATCTAAGATTTATCAGAAAACTCAATTTTGAGATGGGCCATGAGAAAATTAAACAGAGCCAAGCTAGCAACATTTAAAAGGTTATTGTACAAGACATTCATCATTAGCAAAAGGTTCTTGTTCCAGAAAAGTGCTTTAAATTTCTTGGTGCCATCAAAAATATAAATCACTGAAGAACCAATGTAATAAGAACAAATTACAGCTGAATGGAAAGAACAACGAATAAGGACTAACATCATCATGGTTGGAAACATGTTTATATTAAAAAGAGTATGTTTGAATATCTACGCTTGGTGGGTAACAAAACTAAAACACTCAAAGAAAGGGAAAAAATGGACTCCACTTACTAAGTATGTGTAAGCAGAGCAGTTCTTTTTGTCACGCTTAACACATGCAGAAAGGTCTTTTACTGCAGCACTATAGTCCTTGAACTTGAAATTAACAATTCCTGCAATATGCCATGTTATACTACAAAGTAGGCATAGTATATCTTGATGTTGAGCAGAGGTAATCTGTTATCTTGTTAAGTAGAGACAATTTATTATCTTGTAAGTTGTAAACCAATTACATCTTAAAATAACCGAATGTTTATCTTCCAACTTCATAGCAGGACCTTGTTATCACATTATAAGAAAATAAAGCACATAGAGCACTAAAAAAGTAAATCACAATAAAGAAATTGAAGAAAAGACAGTTCCCGGTAGTAATTCTGCAATATATAATTGATAGTCCTGTATCACGAATAGCATTCACTCCAGTGCTTGATCATTAATTCACAATATGGGCGCAGAATAGACAAGTTACAAATTCAAGTTGTATACGTCCTCTGAATTAAAATGATGACACATTGAAAGGTTTTCAAAATGCTCAAAATATTCTACATACCTGTTTTCCATGAGTTATGTATATGAAACAGTTGAATCCAAAAAAATCAGCTTGATAATGGATGAAATGACACAGCAGCCATTTGATTTAGTCCTCTAAAGCATTTGAGTGTAAAATATCATTCTGGTCATTAATGTCTATTATAAAACCTAAAATAGTTAACATGAAATGGCTCAACTCAAAACCTTTCAAAAGTTCAGCAGTTAACAAACTTATGAACAGGACATTTCTTTGTTTCAACAGAACCATCACCTAACTGGGATTCTTCCCCACATTTCTCCCTAAAAAAAAGAAAGAAAAAGGACAGAAATGTCGCTTAATGAGCGGATGAGAGAATAAGACATGAAAGTGAGTACATCAAGATCAATCCAATATCATGATATATTGATATTATTCAGATAAGAACATTGAGTCATTGATCAACTAACCCCTCTCATGTAAAATATCTGAGGAATTTGGCTCAAATTCTGAAGCTTTAGACAAGTCTCCAATGGCCTGCAAATCAAGAAACCTAGAGTAATGACAGAGAGTAATACAAATACAAATATAGATGCTAGTAGAGGATGAAAATGATAGCTAACATATCAGAATTGATACTTTTGCATATCATTGATGCTAGTGCAAACTATTCTGTCAGTGTGGTTGAAATTTCTAACTCACAGCAGTTAGGCCAAATTGTAACTAGAAAAGAGAATATTCACATGCTTCATTTAAAAGTACGTGACCACACCTGATGGAAAATATTAAAATTTTAATAAATTGTATTTCGAGAATGAGAGAATGAAATGGCTTCACCTCAGTAAATTCTCCCAAGGCAGCACGTGCCTGCCCCCTCCGTTTCCATGCCTCTCCAGCTGATGAATTTGATTGTATAGCCTATCAAAAAGGTATATTTAGGAAAGAGCACAAGTAGAAAAGGAAGCTTGTTTACATGAGTCACAATACCATAGTAAAATCGGCAATAGCAGCATCAAGTTCTCTTTGAAATGCATAAGCAGTCCCTCTTCCTATAAGGGCCTCGGGATATGTAGGAGTTTCCCTCAAAATCTGTGGATGTCAAAGAATCATAAACGATTTTTAGTTTTCTAATCAGAGATTCTCCCATAATAAGTGGACAAGCAGATACAAACCTGATTAAAGATGGATATAGCTTGATCATAGTTTCCTTCATTGACCTGTAAAGTCTCAATAGTTAACAGAATAAAATATTAATTGAATGATTTATCTATCTTACACATTGTCAAGATTCCACTGTTCTGCAAAGACTTATATCCAGAACATAAGTAAACTTGCATAATGAAAACTTTGAGATTAAAAAAGAATAATAAAAAAAATAAAAATCCCTTGAATATTTTTATTGTCCTCAATCACTCAGAAAAATGTTAAACATGGTTGACTTATTCATCTAATCAGTAATCAACTTTATGGGTTATAATGTGCATATTCATAACCACACCTGGCCCTTCAACTATCATAGGTTTAAAACGAATGTATGTATCTAAGAGCTGATATATCACCAGAAAAGCAACAATGAATACAAAGATGGACCTAGTCATATATGCATTATAACATAACCGAGTATTATAAACCGCTTGTGGACAAGAGAATTAAAGCGAAGGGCAAGTAAAGTTATCAATGAAGTAGATGATGCCCGACCTTCTCTTTTTCTGGGACATCATATGATCACTGATGACACCGAAATATACTTATCAGGTCATATCAAAAGTATATGTATGATCATATAGCATCCTCCGCATGATTAGACTAGATTTCCATTTTTATGGAATTATCTTAGGCAACTATTCTTAGAAAGAGTAACCCAGTTCTCCCCTCCCTCCACTAATAACTTAATATTGTTCTTTTATTTTCAAAATCTGACAGATAAATGGTTGATTTATAGAACGTTTGAACATGTCGACAGCAGCGTAATTCACTCACAAACCTAAGTAATTTGAATGAAAAAGAAGGAACCACAAGATGAAGAGCAAAAACGAAAATGAAATGGATAGAAGTAGATATATAACACATGATGCCCATTGACTTATTAATAAATAAAGCAAAATGGAAACTTTTTCCTACGCAATACACATACACAAACACAGAAAAAAAAGAAGGCAAGGCTCTATCATGCTGTTGGAATTCTTTCTCTATTGCATTTTCCATAGTTTGCACTTATGGAATGACAATAATGCTTAAGGCACTTCGGATAACTGGAAGGGAACTTCATCACACATAAGCTTCATTAGGAAGTTCAAATGTATCTAATTTGCAAATAAAAAAGAACACAGTATACAAATGGACCAGTCAAGAAAATTTTCTAGACTTCTGATGTAGTTGAGACCATAATAAATGAAAGATGCATCTCTATGAGACTCCTAGTTGTTACAAGCGGTTCACCTTACATGCATATCTGCAATGGATGTGCACTAGGTAAATACAAATTAACCAACAAAATTATACTAGAGTATATGGACTCTACCTGTGCTATACCCCGTGATAGTCGGAAATCCAAGCTTATTGACTTGGACTTTGACATATTCGAAACAAATAACTTCCTGTCAAACTTTATTGCTTCATCGGGTTTTCTGCATGTTTCTATGGTATTGATATGTTGACTGGTGATTTCATTTGTATCATCTGACTTATTGTGAATTTCAGATGGCAAATCACAAGTTGATGTCACCGTACTAGATAAATCCATAACATGGTCTTCACATACAACCGTTTTCATGTCAGAGTTTGGAGTGGTTGCACAAGAGGAGTCAGCAACACGGTCCTCTGAGATGACGACTTTTGTATCACATGGTGATATATCGATGGCACGATCTTCACAGACAACAGGTTTAGATTGTTTAGCACTCATCACTAGCTCCTCCAACTCTAGCAATTGTTTCAAATCCGTAGACTCACGAACTGCAATTTCATATCCTTCCTCCCAAACAAGCAAAGCATCCTCTTTTCTTCCCAAAGCCGACAAAGCATTACCTGATAATTGATGATAATAGTTTTATCTATCAGCATATTGAACAAAAATATCAAAGGACAAGTGCAGTCACATTGCACAATTGATATTGTACTCCAATACCAGTCTAACAAAAGTCATATATATGCAGGAAAAGTTGATCACATTGCTAGTTCGAGTAGCAAGAAAAAAGAGTGAATCATCTTGCAACAAAAGTGCCATCAATAGTATATTACAGTAAAGTAAAAATTCTTTTGAAAACTGGAAAAAAAAAAACTCCACCAGCAGACAGGATTTACCAAGATAAATTTCAACATAATAAACAGACTTTGCTATGTGAAAAATGTTAGCCTTGGCCATGAACTCGCTAAATATTCTAAACATTTGATAACTCATTGTGGTATTGATTTTAGGTCTCTGAAAAGTCCATGAACATTTTAGCCTTCATTCAAGATTTTGAATTTTCCATGACGAGGAAAAGTGGATTGAAAGTTTAAAACCACTACCTCGTATTTATTAATCTAAAATTCGAAGGAAATGCACAAAGTAACCACTGTGTAATCTCTATTTAAAAACAAATAGTTCACTCAACTTCTCCTGTCTTAAAGCACTGAATAGTAATGAACCATATAGGTGGATTTCACATTTTCACATCCCTTGATAGTTGATCCATAACAGGACCTAGATGGATTGGATCAAGTAATATCCTTTTTTAAGTTGCAATCATGTCTTCCACCATAATACATTCTAAGATTCTGCTACAGAAAATAGAGAAGTTATCCTGACAGGTACTTGCTTACTAGGTTCCTCTCAGTGATTAGTTCATACTTTTTTCTTCTGCTACAGAAAATAGGAGAAGTTATCCTGACAGGTACTTGCTTACTAGGTTCCTCTCAGTCATTAGTTCATAAATTTTTTCCATAAATAGCAAGATTCAAGGAAATGAAATTCATGGGTCCAAAAACATCCTTGGGAAATTCTTGATACAATATCTCTATATATTGGTAACGTAAGGTAAACCAGCTACCCAATCTATACATAATTAAACAACAGAAAAAATAAATCAGAGCACCTAACTCTAAAATCAGCAGAAATGAATTTTATTACAAGTTTCTCATCAGTGCCATCTTCATTCTGAACAAGATAAAATTATCAGACAGATATTAGTCGAGTAAGATGACTTGACTGTGAAACGTGCCTCCATCTAAGAATTCAAATTAGAGCAGTAAAGGAAATCATAAATCCCATAAACACTATGCTTGAATCCACACGTCACAAGTACAGAGTACTACGGGAAGAAAAACTAGTTAAATGCAAATAGAGCCAACCTTTGAGGATGTATGATTGAAGAAGAGAGGAATCAAGCTGCAGTGCCTTGTCGCAATCCTTGATTACGTGCTTGTGCAACTCCAATTGGCTGTAGCAGAATGCCCGATTGCTACAACAACCAAAGAAACAATAAGAGTCGGATTTGACCAACGAAAGCAAATTAGACTAATAGAATCAAGTTCTCAATTCGAGACTAAACAAGAGGCCAGAATCAGAAGAATCGAATGAGATGGACATTCCAATAAAGGATCCGAACCGTATGCCTTGGATGGGGCAGGATTTAGCGAGGAGCAAATCAAGAAGGAGACTAATAGAATTAAGAAACCCGAAGAACTCGGATTGTGTGCCAATGAAAGCAAATTAGACTAATAGAATAGACAAACTTCTCAACTCGAGAAGGAGCAAGAGATCAGAATCAGAAGAATAGATTGAGAAGGGCATTTCAGGAAAAGACCCAAACCAGATGTCTTGGATGGAGCAGGAGCTGGCGAGGAGCGAATCAAGCACGCGAATGGCCTTCGACCAGTTGCGAGCGCTGCAGAGCTTGGCGAGCTCAACCCTCTCATTCGCCATCAACTTCGCTCTCTAAGGGAAGAGATCTCGCCCTAGTTAGCGATAGAGAGCTCTCTCGTCAACGAAGGGAACGAGATCGTGGAGACTGGAGAGGACAAATAAGATACGAACGAGAAGGAAACGAGATGTAAGGAAGTGGATTTGGGGGTTTTTTTTTTTTTCCTTCAAAACGCTCTGCTTTCTCTGTTTTTATTCTATTTGAGACCCAACCTTTTCCATTTTTTATATTTCACTCCCTATACGCGGAGCTTTTGTTTGTGAGGGACTGGGATTGGGATTTTTATAGTTAGAAAGGGGTATTAACAGAATATTCCTTCCTTTCATACGCGGCGAGATCGTACAAAGCTTATACGCGGAAGTGAGTAAAGTTTAGAGTAGAACGAATACGATGATGAGCATTTTATGATGAATATGGATGTGGAAATAAATCTAGACAACATTAATGTTACATATGTGGTAAAAACATTACCTTCCTGTGCATGTCTATATAATTAGTATAATGGACCCAAATTAAGCTAGGCAAATCTAAGAATTCAAACATCTATTAATGTAGCATTTGAGCTTTTTATATTTAATTATGTAATCGACAGTGTGTACTTAGAATATGGTTTTATTTATGTAACGTGTCTACTACTTTATGTGTGATCTTTAGTATAAGTTATGATATGTTTAATAAAAAATATTAAAGTGAAATATTATTTGTGAAGCTAAAGATTTTAGTCTAATGGCATCAGTTTGCAATAGAAAAGTATATGTGAAGAGCAGTTTGAGGCTATCTTTGGAGGAGCTATGTAAAGACTTAAAAAGACCTAATGTTATGCCATATCTTTAGTATTGTTTGAGCTAACCCTTTGAAGTCTTAAATAAATCAAGATCTCAATCTTAAAAGAGTCAACGACAAAAAAAAAAGTGCTAAATGTTCTCTTGAGATCTTGTCTTCACTGAATCATGAAAAATTTCATCTTGAGAATTACTAAGACGAAATCATCAATCTCAATAATTATTAAAAATAAAAATTAATTATAAGAAGTAGTATATTACGGATTCAACTGAGTAAGACTATGACATATCTGTAAATCCATCTTGTATGGTTTCAATGATTAACTCAATCTTAGATAGAATACATAATTTTTAATCATTTCCTTAGAGATATTTTTATGTAAAATGTTTATGTGTTTATTATTTTCTTTATGCTTTATTAAATCTCTATTAAGTTATCATCGTAGCATGTGATTGATCCTCCCTTTAAAATTATATATTGATTTATTGCTCTTCTAGCAATAATAGTGTGAAATGGATATGCTCTCAATTTATTCAAAATTGAATACAAAATTAGCTACAATCTCGTCAAAGAAAATTAGGAGGTAAAGGTATCTCTGTGAGACATCTCACCATTCCAAGACCAGCTTTTGAGCAGTGAATCTGTCTCTTTCTGCATGCCCAAGTTCACGCAAAGTTCATAGAGGACTTTCATTTTAAAAGGAAAAACATAGAATCCTCTCCTAAAAGCATTGGAAGTTAGTTGAACATAACAAAGTGAAAGAATACAAGATTTATTCCATAGAAGCCTTCGTACCAACTAAAGAAAAAACTTATTCAAGAAGAATAGAACAAACAGTAAGCACTCATGAACATCAAAAAGAACTTAAGTCAAACTCTCAGGTAGTTCCACTATGTACATCACCCCTTCAAATCTGTATTGCCTCTTGGCTTGGCTAATCTTCGTTACAGGTTTGGCCTAATAGCACATCTCACATGAAACATCAAATGTCTCTGGCTAATTAACTATGTTTTAATTGTATTTTTGGAACTTTTATTCACAAAATATAAAGTTAGTTTATACTTGGCTGTGCTGGTATCAACCCCATGCAGCATCTGTGATGAGGTTGGGCTGGAGAGGATCCTCAGATTCATCAGCGTTGAAGGAAAAGATGTCAATAGGTGCACTGGTGCAGTTAAAAGTGCTATCGTTGAGTTGGGGTTGTCCACCTTGGCTGTGATGATCAAGATAGATCACTACGACGGTGATGTCATCATGAAAGTGTCGCCTTACTCCTTTCTCTAGCCTCTTTATATCATCATATCTCATCTCCCTCTTCTTTGCTGCCTCATTAAGGGCCGCTCTTACTAATCTTTTTGCTATTCCCTGCAAATTTTTCACATGGACGGGAGATATGTTAGATAAGCATTTGATTAGGTGCGAACAAGTACAAGACTAGATTTAGGGCAGAAGGAATGACAATGGATGCTTACTACTCTTGGATTCTTGAAGACTATATCAACGGCAGCTTCATCACTTAATTGCTCCCAGAGTCCATCTGAGGCAAATATCAAAAAGAGGTCATGTTCTTTAAGCTTACGAACTCGAATGGATGGCTCTGCAGTGATTACTGCTCGCTTCAGTGGAATAGGTGACACAAACCGCTGAAATAAAGGGTCCCTACTGAACTCGGGTTTCTTCAGGTAGATGTCCCCAATAGACCTTGACACCTAATAATGGGAAATAGTGCAGTTAGCCAAAAGTTTAACTAATTCGTCATCCTATTTATTCAATAAGGACAAAGTACCATGAACACTACAAGAATGTCGAATTGCCATCATGTAGATGTACAGCTCATATAATTAAAACTAAAAGAGATTCAAGCACATATCAGCAGATAAAAATATCCAGATATCTAAGAGTTTTACTGGAAACTGCCAGCTAAAAGAGTATTAAATGATTAAGCATGCCATTTCAAAGCTGTGATCTAACCTACGACCAGAAGTATCAATTGACACCACCAAAATGTCCGAAAATCAACATCTATAAACAAACTAATATATATAGACTATAGAGCAAGCAGAGTTCTACTTGGTACCTGTACTCAAATTTACAACCCCTTGCACACACCTTGCCTTAAGATACCAAATACAAGAAAGCAGAAATAAGGAAGTATATAGAAAGTATTATCTGTGGCTCGTATTCTAGTTATCAAACTTCCACTGTTGTGTCAATAGATTTGACTACACAGGCATGTACCTAAGAAGAAACAATACTTTATGAGCAAAGAATTGCAAAACTGAACACTCAATAATATTACTCATCAACCTTCTGTTAGCTTCAACCAAAGAACTCATCTTGAATTTAAGACTCCAGAGTGCAGATGTTAGATCATGTATCTGACAAGCTCAATTGAACTAATACTCAGCTATTCTCATGTATGCAAGTGCACAAAGCAGAAGATATCAATGTGGCAACTACACTATAAATATTGTCCACATAGTCAGTTGATACCTCTTCATCCACCACACTTAACTTGATGACAAGCTTAAAAATCTAAGTACGCAATTCAACTCTTTGGGAAGTGATATGCCCTGCATATTATTTCATAGGTGGGTAAATGAAAATGTAGGTGACAATGTGGCAGCTCTACTCAAGAAACATATGCTATACAGTCCATAATTTTTTTTTTTAAAAAAAGTGAAAACATACTATGTTATGCCACAAATTGTCCAGCTTCCTTGATTTACGAACAATTTAACTGTAGAAGTGTTCAATTTCCTTGCTTTCCAAAGAACACAATTCTAAAAGGAAGTGTTGCTTGTCATTGTTGCTGTTTAAAGGAAGAATAAGAATCTGTATCACAGCTTTAACAACAATAATTGAGATATATCCAAGTACAGAGCATAAGATTTGTGAAGGTATGGGAATTTATGCTGGAAAAGAGAACATTGCTTTTGACAATTGCCAAAGTTGGGCATCTTAACACAGAAAAGGGCTGACTCGATAACAGATCAGTCCTTTAGTATTAAGAAACATTATCCTTGTTTGTCATATAACTGAAAAGCCTGCAAGAAATGGACACTTCAGGTCCTATTACCAAATACCAACTAAGATATGCTCAAAAAAATCTAGTTTCAAGACTTCAAGCAATTGTTCAAATCATGCACAGCAATAACAATGATTATAGCACAACAAAATCACAAAAGGTAATTTGGCTCCACTCATATTAAAGGATGCTAAGTGCAGAAAGCCAAATTTTCCCTAAAATATACCTCCACATGTTAAGTTACTATCACATCTAAAAGAATATAACAGAATTAATCAGACTATTCAGAAAAGGATTAGCAAGGGAAGGGGATTTTGGCTTTGTTTGAATTCATGACCTTCCTGATTCATGCCATAATATCACATCTAAAAGAATATAACAGAATTAATCAGACAATTCAGAAAAGGATTAGCAAGGGGATTTTGGCTTTGTTTGAACTCATGACCTTCCTGATTCATGCCATAACAATACAACAAAATCTAAACTTCATATAGAACAACCAGATTATAAGAAACCAATAATTCCTAAACCTATGTTACTATCATTACCGACTAAAGCACCAGCAGTTCCTCTAAACTACACGACTAATTCAGACATATTATATAGGCTTCTCTTTAAATTGGGAAGCCAACAAACATAAATAGCATCAGAAATCACAGCCAACTTATTACTCGTGCTAATTCTTAGAACATCTTAGTTAATCTAAGCAGAAAAGAGCGATTTTTTCTGTACCTGAATGATCCCCTTAATCCTCCAAACTCCTCTGGTATGCACAACAATATGCGAATCATCAGGATGGAGCGCAGCCAGCTCCTTCCTAACCTCCTCCACGGCGACATTGTGATCCGTCGACAGCCGCTCGGCTACCGCCTTCCTCCCATCCGACCCTCTCCGGCCGAGCACAGCCCTAGAATCCCCCAAATTCGCGACATACAACACGTCATCCGCGATCGCCCCGACGAGGCAGCACGACCCCACCGACGCGATCTGTGGCTGCGTCGGCCACGACCGTTTCACCAGATGCAAAAACTCTTCTTCCGTCGCATCGAACGCCTTCTTGATCACCTCCACTGACAAGCCCCCATCTTCCGATGCAAATCCTAAGGAATCAAATAGAATTGGGATCAGGGAGTAAGGAGATGGCGACGAGATGTTAGAAGTGGGAGAGAATAGTAGTACGGTGGAGGTTGGGGAAGAGGCGGGAGCTGACGAAGCGTGAAGCTTCGGGCCCACCATGGCCGTCGTAGACTCCGATGAAGGTCGCTGAAGGGGAGGTGAGCACTTGACCTTGATCTTCCAGGGCGTTGTTGGCTTGGACGACGGCGATGGAGAAGTCACCAGATGCGTGGGGCTTGAGGTCAAGGTGCCATAGAAGACCATCTCCTACCCCGAGCCTTCCAAAGCACCGCTCCAGCGGTCGAAAGCACGTTCGCAGCATCACTACCTCGTCTTCTCTCTCTCTCTCTCTCTCTCTCTCTCTCTCTCTCTCTCTCTCTCTCTCTCTCTCTCTCTCCCTCTCTCAGCCTCTTTTGCAAAGTATGGATTCCCAAGCTCACAGCTGTCTCCCCCACTCTCTGTCCTGTTCTATTCTCTTCTCTTCGAATGGCAATGTGGAAGGGGAGGGGACGACGAACGAAGGAGAGGAGACGAGAAAGCGGAGGGTCGTGGACGGCGACTACCTTTGTACGAAATAGTCGTATGCGGACTTTTCGGATCAAACCGTACGATTCATTTCGTTCCACTGATAGGCGGCTTAGATCGGACCATAATGAAATGGACGCGCGTGATTAGGCGAGCGCATAAGTTTTAAGTTTGGGTCGTTAGAGTACGTTGGTAGCAGCAGAAGCAGCAAGCAGCAGTAGTAGTAGTAGTAAAGGGGAAGTGGAAGAGAGGAATTGTTGACGTTGAAACGACGTTAGCGTAGGAAGCGCGTTAAACAGTGGAATAGAGAAGCCAAAGAATAGACGATAAAGTAGGACGCGAAGTCGGACTTTTGGTGCGCGTTGTGTTCACTTCTTCGCGAAGGTTATCGTTTCTTTGCTAGCGTCTCTCACAAGTCTATATCCATCCTTCGGTCTTCCTTGTATCCTCTTTATTCGTTGACCAAGATATGTGAACGCATACTGAGATCAGTATTAAGAAAATACATTGACTACTAAATAAAGATAATTTTATATTGTAGTAGTAGACTTAGCAGGATTTGAGTCTTATATTATACTTGGACGAGTCTAACTCGGCTAAGACGGATTACATTTGTAGCAAGACCGACCTCTCTCTAGAATATCAAAATCCAGACGAAAGCATTCACTGGCATACTTGCAAAACTTTATTAGAGTCTGTTCAGCAGTCACCATAGTTCTAGTGGCTGATGTTTTACAGACTGGACTACTAAGTTCTTGTCGGAAAAAAGAGAGATATTTGGGTGGGGAAACAGTTCGTAATAGATGGTATAGAGCATATGGGCTTGCAGATAAGAATGTTAGGTACGTAAATTGCAGGCGTGAATGCAGGTATTAACCCTCCCTCACTCTTGACTCTTGAGTAGGTTCATGGAGCAGTATCCGTAAGCTATCACAAGCACAGAGAGTTAGTATGCCCAAAGAGTACGCCTTATCTTTTGGAGTATCCAAAGATTAAGATCAGCAAGTTGTTCGAATAACGAAAAGGTAAGGATGGGAAAGAGATCGATACTTTCGCATATTAAGGCATCAATCACGTGGTGTTTGATTATTGGTAGCACTGGTTTGTTCTTTGGTAAAGAAGAATAGATTGGACGTTGACAACGGCAGGTAGTTTGGAATTATTTTAAACTTTTTATATCATATAATTTAAAACACTTAATTTGAGATAAAATAAAGTTTCAAGAGTACCAAATATAAAGCTCATTTTATATATATATATATATATAATTTGAAGTTAAACCAACTCACTATGGACTGCAGAATACATGTCTTAATACATGAAATATCCAAAGAGAAAAAAAAAATTACAAAAAAGGTAGTACATAACCCTCGTCAACACTACTGGCAATATTAGACACATCAAAGGTAGTAAAACTTAAGAGGCATACAAAAAAGCATCAGCTTTAGCTTCATTGTCTCCACTATCTATGATTCATTTTGTAGTTAGGGGTCAGACTACATTTGCTCGACAGTATGGGCAATCGCCATGAGACTGCACCCAACGATCTAAGCAATCAGAATGGAATGTATGCCTGCACTTCAATTGAATTAGGCCATTTCCATCCAAAAGCCTCTCCAGACATATACAACACTCAATTGATAAACCACCATCGTCGTCATCGCTTTCCGTTGAGTTTTCGAGGACTTCTTGTTGCACCCCTGCAACAGCCTCCTGACAAAATACAGAGGGTTTTATGCGTAAATCACATGAAGATTGTATAGTGTCTGAACCAGACTCAAACAACTCTCTTAAATTTGAAGATTTGCCATCTACAGAGTTAATTAATGTCAAGTCAGTGGTAGAGCAGGACTTATCCAAAAAGATAGCTGTATCAGGAGTTTGCCTACAGGATAAGAGAATGAGAAGCATTAGACATATAAAGAACAAGATCCCAAGAGAGACAACTGAAGGTTCACTTGGCTTTATGTAACAAAGTAAAGAATAAAGTAAGCCCAACTTGAAGCTTGAGTAGTTTGTTAACCTGAATCCTGTTAGAGTTACGCCATGCAGTCTTTGCAGAAGTCTTTGTCGTGCCAGTTTTACAGCATCAGGAAGCTGGTCGTCTGGTGCATCTTTGGTTAGGCTCGACCTAACGAACTTTCTGTTTGAACTTCTGAAATTGTTGTTGTCAGATGACTCACATTTACTAGTGCCTCCATGGTCCACCAGACTAAATTCAAGTTTGTGATCCTGCCAATGCCAATGAATTTTTTAGTAGCATCCAATGTTTTTTTTTGTCAAAAGAAGTCCACCAAGTTCATGCAGTGTTATAATATCACTCAAGACTAAGATATATTAAATATAGTACAAAGAAAAACTGGTAAGAGATCCAAAATAAGACCATGGAAAAATATATCAAAGTTAATATGTTGAAGTAATTGGAAATTCTATTCCTGACCAGAGCCACTATTAGAACCAATGATTCAATCCCTCACATTGAAACCACTATGAAGTTATTAATGGAAGCTAGGTTTTGTTTGTAGCAGTCAGAAATTAAAGAAATAGCCAGCCAATAGTCCAAAAAAATTGGCAGACATGTCATTATTGTCATATTAGCAAGACGAAAATGTCCATAGTTGTTCTACAAGCCAAATTTCTTGCCTAAACTAGTACTCTTTGATAGTTGATAGTTTGATACAATGGCCAAGACATGTAATTAGCAAAACCAAAAGCAGAGACAGTGAATCATACTACTTATCAAGCTCAAGCCACTCAGCAAAGAAAGGATTAATATTAAGATTCTACAATTATGTGAGTAATTTTGCTTTGTCAATAAATTTATCCATCAAACAAACCTTTCACTAACCAAGAAATAACAGAGTAAGGTATGTTACTCTATTCACTATCTATAGCCCTTTTAAATTGGTCCCGAAATAGAAAAGTGAAGTTAAATTATATCTAGAAAGGCATACAAACCCAATCATTTTCAAAAAATCACTATAAGAGAAGCACAATAAATGTTGCAAATTGACCCTGAAGGTGGTTCTCTTCATGACATGGGACTCGCGGCATATGAGCAATCTCCTCAATTCCTTAAGAGCATATGGAACACGAAATTATCACTTGGAAAATGCATTCACAGCAAGAATATCACACTACGCGAAGATGCACGTAGTGAAACTAATGACAGCAATGTCCAAAACCACTCTTAGTAGATAAGTGACAGACTTCCAGCTAATGGAATTCACAATCCAGAAAATGCATAAAATATTTACTCTTTAGTGGTCGTACATCTGCGAGGCAATTCCACAAACATCTGGTTGTGAGAAATTCGAGCACAGCGCATTTAAAAAAGAAAATCAAAATAAGTGAAAAAGATCACCTTTTTGGAGATGGGGCGGAAGGGATTCTTGCCATGGGGATGGCGATCAGAGAGCTCGCGTCGTTGGCTCTGGTCGTGGTGGTGGAAATCGCCGCCGCGGCCGACACGTGGATGGCCACGGCGACCTCGATCTGGTGAATCCGAATCGAGCCCAGTCTCTGGCTCAGAGGTCCGGGTCGTTCGAGATCTCTGGTTGTTGTAGTAGAAGAGCTTCGAAGCTATCGTCATGCAACGGAGAGCCCCCTCTTATGCTCTCTTCTCTCGCTCTCCTTCTGTTTACGCTTGCTTTCTGTTGTACCTGCGGGGGATAATAAGGAAGTGGAAGGGAATAGGGGATGAGAAATAAAGGGGAAGGAGACGCAGCAGTAGTTGAGCTCAGGCAAATATCGTGCCGCTTTGGGAACGACGGCCACTTGCCAACTTCATCTTTGTTCTCAGATTTTTAATTGCCTTTATTTATTGGGTGTCGATCTCACACACTATCTATAAAAGATCCTTTTAAAAGTATATTACAGAAATAGCCCTCACTTTTTCTTCTTTACGCAAGAAAGATATATGGTCACATAAAAGAATCCAACCACCAACTTAAAAATAAAATTAAAAACTCGTCCTTATTTCCATCATGTATGTAGCTAGTTGCTCATCGTATGTATATTTTACAAGTTTCAAGATTTTAATGGAGTTTTCGATCCTTATCAAGAATTTCTTTTCCTTTTTTTTCGATAACAACTCCATGAGCGATTTTTCGATATACTGTAGTAAATTAAGATGTTAAAATTGCTGATCTATTTAACAATTTATGTATCATAGTATTTTTATATCTACGTGTACATAAATTTGCTCATGAAAAAAAAAACAATTTATAGTAAATATAATTTTCAACTTAGATAATAATATTTACCCGGTACGACATGTGTATTAAATTTCTTATTTACGTGTATCTCCTTCACGTTATATTATCTCAGTAATTTATTAAATAAAAGGCATATGTACTCTTAAACTTACTGATATCTTTTTATGGTTATAAAATTTTAATTAAATTTTCTCTCTTCAATCATTTTTTAATTACTTATATATAACTCTCGATGGTTTAAAATTGATGTAAACTAAAATTTGATAAGAGATAGAGAATTAAACTTAAATTAAATTCTATCTCCTATAAAATAAAGAATCAAATTTAATTTATCTAGTATTAAATTATATCTCATATAATTAAGGTCTAATTATAACTATCATAAGTAAAAATAAAAACGTGAAATTAAAAACGGAGATAAAAATAAGCTATTATAATTATATATTTTAGAGGGGTACTAAAGTATTTGACTATTTATATACATTTATAATTTATCCTACGTGACAATGACGTGATTTAAAATCATCTAATTTCATAAATATTATAACCCGCCAACTTAGCTACGATGTTTACTGTGCAAATTTAAAAATAGTCAAACTCATTTTAATGCCGGTGAGGTCATAACACACATAAGAATTTCAGATAACGTCGACGAGAATTGGGCTTGCTTACCTTGTAAGCAAAGTTCGCTCGGAAATGCTCTTACTCTGCCACGTTGAGCAAGAGATCTAAGTCGTCCGCACTTGTGAGAACGTAGGATTTTGTTCACTGTACTCCGTAAAACGTCTGACCGTAATGCAGAAATATACATATCAAAAGGAAGCTTCAGAATCAGTAAACATCCAATTCATTGTCAGAAATAATGCGACAAGATACGACTCAAAAATGATATTAGATAATAAGTAGTTATATCGATGATTCCATAAATATTGTTTAGCATTGAGCTGAATGTTATTGAAAGCATACAGCATTTTTGAAATGGCACAAGAAGAAACAATCAAGAATAATAGCCGAAGGAAATCCTGGAAGATTCACTTTAGCCTAGGAATTTCCATCACCTCTGTTCTCTTGTTTGTACAGTTCTCTTTGTTCTACTTGCTTTTGCCATCAACGCCTCCTTCAAGTGCGCTTGATGAGAGACTGACAAAGAAAAAATTAGCAGTTAATTAGTGATCACATATTTGCATAAGCATCAAGGTTACTATCTTTTTTGTTAATTAAGTGCATTTAAAGGAAGCCAGATCCTCGGGAATAACACATCTCAGAGACATCCTTCACCAAAATAGATTGGAGGTCAGGACCCCTTAACCCATCCAAAAAAAGGAATTAACAACCCTACTGACATTTGCTATCCAATTTGCTGATTGGCTAGCCTGACTGTAAATGTGATTAAAAGTTGTACACTTATATTGCAAAATAATTGAAAAGTGCATCAAGGTTGCTATTTAATATCTGTATACAGATGCTAGCACCCTATCCATTAACTCAATTATTTCCAGACGGTACAGAAGATGATGAAATGAGTGTAACAACAGGCATTGTAAGGAATGAGGATAGAGCCAGAGGTAGTAGCCATGTTATTTGTCAGAACAGTGCAGATGCAAGTAAAATGTTTACAAACGTAAAAACATTTTGCATAATGTCTGCTCCTTTATGTGAGACTAAGTATGCTTACATCAGCTGCTAACATACATATGCATGTGCGTTTGCAAGTAAAAATACTTTTAACTGTTGAACGATAATAATAATCTTGTGCAGACTTCTTAGAAGAAGACTATATTCCCAAAATTTAAATAAAAAAAGACCGAAGAAAGTAATCCAGTTGATGGTATGTTGGTGTCATACTCAATACATTTTGCTCTTATTTTTGTTTAAAACATACTACTTTGTCATCCACATTAGAAAAAAAAATTTCAAAAAGGATATTTTCTTTAATTGCAAAAATGAATATTAATCTGAACATAGATATGAAGTATGCAGGTTCAAGAATTCGGGAGCAAGTTGCAACTTCATTAAGAAAGCGTATGCACACGAAAATACACCAAATATAACGAGGGAAAGAGAAGTTTGATACAGGTTACAGCTAATTGGGTGTTGAGATATTTCATAATCTGACTAGCAGATGAAACTCCCATGGCATTGATTTGATCCCATGGCAGTCATTAATCATTCGTTTGAATTACCGTAGAAATCAGAAAGCAAAGCAAAAGCATGTAATGACAGAACTACTTGGCATGCATGAAAAATATAGAAAAATGAGGCACTAACCAGCCTCCAAACAATTGTAATGGCCAACTTCTTTTCAGTATCACTCTGAATCGGTTTCTGCCTGGCAAACAGGGAGGTAATATGTGTCCAGTTGCCAATATTTTTGTTGCACACCTTCCCAGACTTCCTTTGCCAAGCAATCTTTAACGGGAAGAGGAACAAATTGTGTTGAATAGCCTAAATTCGTAAGTTCCAATGAAACTAACTGGCAATAAACCACATGAAAAAATGCATTATCACCACAAAGGCCATTAAAGTATGAATATATTCCTCCAGGCTTCAGCAGACGAGGAAGATGCTGCTGAAATTTTTTCATGTCCTCATAATATTCGCCATAGGTGTCAAAGAATATACCTGTACGTGTAAAGGTGTTGCATCAACTTCAGATTCAACTAATATCCACAAGGTATTGAATATTAAACATATTGTCCAAAGAACAATCATTAGCAGAGTAATGGATGACAAATGGCACCTTGGTAATCCTCATAAAAAATTACTCTTGAACTGGTTGCCATACATTTTCAACAATTTAGACACAACACACTATCTAAAAGCAGAATGCTTGAAGATGATGTTGGATGATTGGTAAAGTTTTAGTATTGATTTTCTCAGAAGATCTGACAGGTTTACATTTTTTTCAGGAACACAACTTTCTCAAATATGGTCCCATAAGAGTAAAATTTCTTCTTTCTTCTCTTCCCTTATGTAACATGTCAAACTCTTGTTATCTTGTATGCTATATCTGATCCTAGATATATGCTACCTCTCTCAGAAAGCATGTATGGCAAGCAAAAATGCTTGCAGCTTCAGGCATATCTACACAGTATAACTGCATGAAGTATTAGATGTAAGCTTCATGGATTTGTCCGACAAAAGTTTTGGTAGAACTTCTCGGCTGTGGGGAATGAGATTAAATGATGCACATCCTACGAACACTCTCACTTCAAGTCATGGTGCCATCTTGATAGTCCTCAACATCAACATGCTGCGTGAATACGCAGTCAGACATCCCAAAAGAGACTTTTTCTCTTCTGATTGTTCTAAAAGTGCTTTAAGATGAAGATCTAGTTTTTAAAAATAAAAATTCATCCAAGCTTCAAACTTCAAAGTATCTCCTTGTACAATCTATATGCCCATATAGCGGAACACATTTTAAAGAAACTAGAGGAATCCTTTTACATGAGACTCTAATCCTACTCCTAACAACAATGATCAAAATCGAGCTAAGTCAAGTAAAATTAATATTACCTAAACCAATTGTCTATTCTTATGGAAAAAAAACGCCAGCTTCGTACAAAATCAACATTAGAGCTCAAACTTAAGAATACAAATAATATGATAGATTAGTTATAGAGTGGAGAAGGAAAATTAAGTTACCATCATAGGATTCAAGCTGATTGATAACATCTTGCCACCGCCCAAAAACAATCTTAACATTCTTCTTCTTCCCCCACCCCAATTTAATCATCCGGTCATACACCTCTGGGTGTGCCTCCACGATCGTGTGCTCCTCTGGCTCATACTTCTGAATCGCCTCATCCACGAGCCCCATCCCAAACCCCACATTGAGCACTCTCCCCGCCCCACCACTCCCACAGATCGCCCTCGCGTGCGCCTCCATGAGGGGCCTTTCCCACGCCATCATCACCGCCTTGCTCTCCGCATCCAGAACCTTATCCTCGCTAAAGACGACCCTCTCCTCGAGATACCCGCCGCGTTCTCCGCCGCCGGATCTGGCGATGGAGCCGAGGACGAGCTCGGCGCGGACGGCGAAGTCGAGGAGGAGCTCAAAGGCGGCGTCGTGGGAGTTGGACATGGCGAGGTCGCCGGCGGAGAATCCAGCGGGGGAAAGGGCGTTCCACGGGGCGCCGGCATCAAGGAGAAGGCGGACGACGGCGGCGTGGCCGTTGCGGGCGGCGTGCATGAGAGGGGTCTCGCCAGAGGTGTCGAAGTAAGAGGGGTCAGAGCCAGAGGAAAGTAGGTTGGATACCTCGGCGGCATCGCCGGAGGCGGCCGCCGCGCAGAGGAGCTCCTCCGGCGATAAATTCTTCTCCATTTGGTGGACGAGGAGTGTAGGGTTTTCGCGAGTGATGGGGTTTATGGGCGAAGTGATCTGTAACGATGAAAAGTATCTTAAACCAGCCTGGCCCAATATTAGATACTTGGGCCGAACTAGTTTCTAGTAATATGGCCTAATTCTTATCTTATAAGCCTGTATCTAGATAAAGGCCCAGTTTCTATAATTCTATTGCTCTGGCCCTATAAATTAATTCCTACATCAAGCTGCTCTCTTTTTTTCCTTTTCTTGTTTTCCACTGTCTACTCATCTCTCAGTATAGTAGCTACTTTTCTCTGATTGAGATTCGCTGAGAGCCTATATCATTCCAGGTGCATCATTGTACATGCATCAATTACAACGTAAGAATTCACAATTTCAAACGGATCAGCCCACACAAAACCCAGTCCACTTTTTTCTCTCAGTAGCGAATAATGCAGCCGACTACCATCAACGACAAAAGCACTTACAGGACAGCATCTGGTTCACAGGCGGACTTTAGTGCTTTATTCTGTAGCCTTTGAGATCCTCCCAAAGTTGAGGTCATAAAGGTTTATTAATTCTTCTTATATATAGTTTCATTCCTTTAGCATACTCGAAATTTTTAAGCTTCAGCCACCTCACCTACGTATAATAAAGTGGAGTCGACCATCTACTCGGCAAAGCCAACTGGTTTAGTGGGTTTCTTTTGTCCAACCTATGTGGGTGAAAGAGATGTAGCAGTGTTCCTCTCCACTGGGGAATCTCATCATGATGTGGACCCATATCAAATTTTCTTATCAATTTAGACCAGTTACTTATGTTGCACAAAAGGAAAACCCAAAGAAGCAATGAGAACTCCAAAGTAAGGAAAAATATAATTAATCACTAGTAGAATGATCATGCCTATCTACATAGGCCAGCTGCAAATTATGCCATGTGTAGCAAATGTATTGATGGGCCATCTCTCTCTCTCTGCTTTCTTTCTTTTTCTTTTTAGAAACAAAAAAAAAAAAAAAAAACTCTCTATACGACTATACTTTCTACGAGTAGATAAAATAGTACTAATGCTTCAACCTATATCAAATTATCTCATTGTAAGACATAAAAAAAATTGCACAACTCAAGGTTGATGCTCTGATAAAAAGAAGTTCGTTAAAAATTAATTCTATTAACACTGTAGAATTTATGAAGCTGTTGAAGAGTCACCAGGCCTCTCCACCTGTATGGAAATTGGGACATTGCCCGTACCAAAGTTGAAAGCAATGGTCCTTTCTTCGAGACATTTTGTACGCATAGAAGAAGTCTAAATCTATGCACTCATATATACGTACATACATGGGGAACCGGAAAGGTGTGGCTATGATAACTTCTTTTATTTATTTATTGTTTATTTCTCAAGCAGTTACAAAAGTCGATGCACCGCTACCGCCTGTTGTTAATTGCTTTAATATCCTGAACCACTTTCCACTCGACCGTTGCGTTCACGAGTTATTCAAATTCGAGGATTTAATTTCACGCCCAAATCCGTGTGAAGAGAAAGTCCGTGACAGGTGTAGCTGAGGTGAGACTTTAAACGGTTCAAATTTCTAATTTTTCTCCGTCAAAGTTTGCAGATATGAATATTGAAATACAAAATATTTGTGAATAATTACTTTGATGCAAGATCGAGTGGATGATGAACTCATTCAATTCCATTTATCTCAATCTAGTAAATCGAGCATGTCCCACGTCAAATCATGTCGGTTTTGAACCAAATTTTAAGTTTTAATAACAATTTATGACAAGAAAACGTTAATGGAGCGAATTAAAAGCAATCAATGTACACAAGGTTTACCAAAGTCTTTTCTCTTGTCTTCTTCCATTCATCTTCTCTACCGCTACTAGAAATTAATCATCGAAGAAACGTTACAGATAACACGAATTCTACTCTCCACTTATCGTGGGGCGGTGGCGGGGTCCACGGTTGTTTTCGGTGGACTACATCAAGCTATAGAGTTCATCAGGCACCGTCCAGTTAATTACCTGATGTGATTATGAGGGTTAGATTTGGAAATTTAGGTCCATGTCAGAGCGATCGGGCTGGCAACCACGTGCTTCCCGTCGGACCACACGAGCCGCCCGAACCCAGTAGTCCCTGAGGGCAGCGACCGTGCGGAGAAGGTTACCGTGTAGCTCAGCTGCTCACCGCCCTTCTTAAAGCTCAATTCCTCTGGCTCCACCTTTATTGTCACCGCCCCGCCGTCCACCGTTGCCGTCGCCGTCGGCTTGTACGTCCCCGGATCGCCCACGTTGGTCAGCGTTCGCTTGTGCGTCACGGAGGTGACCCCACCGCCGTCCTTCATGGTGTCGAACGCCACCATGAAGGACGGGTAATTGAGTGCGGACACCGCGTAGGTCTTCTTACCGTCGCACGTGTCGTTTGCGCGCTTGGTGACGGCCGCGATCTGGAGGGAAGTGTAGTTGAGCGCGCAGAGGAAGTCGACGTAGTCGTCGGTGGTGAGGTCGTAGACGAGCCCCGGATCCAAGGCGCGAGGTGGGTCCACGTGACCAGCGCCGAGATCGAATGGGGTGGCAGCCTTGCCCGTTGCCACGTCGAGGATGCCCTCGCCGCTGGGGTAAGCGGTGTAGGCGGTAGTCATGAGGGCGGACCGGACAGCAGCAGGGCTCCATTCCGGGTGGGCCCCTTTGAGCAGCGCGGCGAGGCCGCTTACGTGCGGGCACGACATGGAGGTGCCCGAGATGATGTTGAACTCGACGCGGCGGGGATCCACCGCTAACCCGGTGGGCCCCACGGCGCCGGTCCAGCCGGCGAGAATGTTGACCCCGGGGGCGATCAGGTCCGGCTTGAGTATCTCCGGCGTGACGAGGTTGGGCCCGCGGGACGAGAACGCGGCCACGACGGGCGAGGGCCGCACGCCGACCTGCGTCCCACCGAAGACGATGGTGGCGGTGGGGTTGGAGTTCGAGAAGAGGTAAGCCTTAATGGCCTCACCAGCCTTTTGGCCTACTCCGGTGGCGGGGAGGAGGTGGGCGTCGGCGACGAGCTCTTCCCCGTTCGCTGCGGTGTTCGCGAGCACCATCCCGGCCCCACCTGCTTCCTTCACCACGTACCCCTTCTGCACCCTCGCGTTGATGCCTCGATCGCAGAGCACGACCTTCCCGGCCACCTTCTCCGGCACAAGCGACCCCGGCATACACAGGTTACCGTTGGTGGAGTTCGTCACGTTTCCAGCGTAGACCAACGGGATCAGAGTGTTCGGTAGCGGCTTTCCGCTGTAGAGCGACACGCCTGAAAAATTTCGGCCGTTACCTAGCACGGCGTAGGCCGGGAAGTCGCGGTCCAGCGTGCCGGCTCCAACTGTGGTGATCCACGGCGCCGTGTTGGAGAGCGTGGAGGCGCCCGGGCCGGCGTTCCCTGCCGAGCACGAGACGAGCACGCCCCTTTCCATCGCGGAGAAGGCCCCGATCGCCACGCTGTCGCGGAAGTAGTCGGCGGAGCTGCCGCCAAGGGAGAGAGAGAGCACGTGGCAGCCGTCCGCCACGGCGGCGTCCATGGCAGCCAGTATGTCCGAGCTGAAGCAGCCCCCGACCCAGCACACCTTGTAGGCCGCCACACGCGCGCGCACGGACATGCCACGAGCGATCCCGGCAGCGTAGCCGAGGAGGCTCGCGTCCTCGACGGGGGATCCGGCAGCCGTGGATGATGTGTGGGTCCCGTGGCCGTCGTTGTCGCGCGGTGACTTCGACTCCTTCGACTCATCGATGGGGCCCATGCTGGCCTCGTAGCCCCTGGAGAAGAAGCGAGCTCCGATGAGCTTCCGGTTACAAGCGGAGGAGTTGAAGTCCCTGCCCGTCTGGCACGTGCCTTTCCACATGGCCGGGACGGGGCCGAAGCCGGTGTCGTCGTAGCTCTTGCGCTCGGGCCAGACCCCTGTGTCCAACACCCCGACCACCACGTCGCTCCCCGAGTTCGACGCCGGAAAGAGCCCGTCCTGCTTGTCCAACCCCAAGAACTCGGGAGTCCGAGTCGTATGGAGCTCGTAGACGACCTCGGGATTCACGGAGAGGACCCCTCCTCGGCGAGCCATGGCTCGAGCCTCGGCTAAGGTCAGCCGGGCGGAGAAGCCGTGGGTGACCGTCTCGTAGGCGTATAGGAGCTCGGCCGAGTCCGACACAGATCGGAGCGAGGCGCCGTACCACTCACCGTGCTCCGTGAACTCGGCCGGCATCTGGGACTTGGCCATGTGGACGATGTAGGTCTTTCTCTCCTCCGCCGCGGACACGTGGCACGCGGCGGCGAGAACCGCCGCGAAATAGAGCACCGACATCCACCCCATCGCCATTTGGTGTTGGGTTGTGGATGGGTTTGGCCTTCCTCTTAAAAGGAGTGTGGGGAAGAGTACGGTCTTTAAATTATAAGGGTGGGTGAGAAAGAAGAGACGGAGGAAGAGTAATATGTGGGAATGCGATGTTTGCGCGTCAAAGATGGACAAATGATTGATTGCTTACAGACAAGAAGGAAGGGGATTACAGTCGAGCAAGCAAGAGAGAGATTGAGAGAGTGAAGTGGGGGAGAAGAAGAAAGAGAGAGAAGACAGAGTGGAGAAAGGTGGATTAGCTAGGCCAGTCACATGGCTTCGTCTTCTACTCGTTTTTCTTTTTTCTTTTTCGTTTTTCTTATTTCTTTCTTTATTTCTCGCTATCTCTAAACCGCCGATTATTCAAACATTTAATGAGGCTATTAATCTAATGTACACATGCTTAGTTTTGGGGCAAATTTGGTATATTAGCGATCTTTGAATAAAATTCTAGCTCTAGTTGATCAATTCGAGAGAGAGATAGAGAGACGTGCCGATTTCTGATGAGGGAAAGGGCAAAGGTAGGCCGTAATGGTGGGGCCCACCTTCGCTGGCCTTTGATGAGGAAGGGAGCATTGGGGACGTTGCGGATTTTGGGGTATAGTTCAAGCGCTATCGGAACCTTTGCTCCCATTTCTGATCTTTTAAAACGGTCGATATCACGATATGGAATATATATATATATATTAAAGATTTGCAATTGTTGCATGCTCGGATTTGCGGTGCACTGAATCTGAAAAGTGACAGCACTATGGTAGTGCTAATGGCAGTGTGTGGGTGTGGCTCGATTAATGGGAAAGGTAATTAAATTATCTAATCCTTAAACTTATATACTTTGAGGCTCATGTGCATTGTATTAATCCAAAAGCTCAGCATTTTATTCAGCCCATATTTAGAGAAAAAACTGTGGTTTTTTTTTAATGGGTTACTTAAGCACCTCTTGTACCACTAATACCAGTAAACAAAAAAAACACAATAGCGCGAGTTGGGAAAATTCCATTCCCAAGTACATCCGTATTTTATATTTCTTTCTAAATTTGCTAACCAATTGATAGACTTATTAGCTTTAAGGAAGGCTATCACCCGTGACACATTAGGTGCCCGAAACAAGTACCCAGCAAGCAGTCTCCTATGTGAGGTGACGCATAGTCGCATAGACCAGGGGCCAGGTAAATGCCACTGATAAAATTCGGTGTCAGCTATCCACTGTTAAATTTGTAATGACTTTCTGTCTTAAAAAATAAGAGCATTTTCGAAGAGCAGAAACTTTAGCGGAAGTTGATTTAAAAACAGTCAGCTATAATTGGGGAACCCTGTAGAAGCAAAGGATAAACTCTCCTCCCCTAGGGATGGAGAGATCATATCCACCCTATCCGGGTCTTCTCTAAGTGGGAGATAAGTAGAGAGAATTCTCTCACTTGGGGAAGGACTAAACATTTCATTTTTGACAATCTTCATCCCAGGAGCGATCCCAGATGAGCTCCTTAACACAATAGGTTCAGTCAACTAGGCCTGTGTTAAAGAAAGTAGGCTATTTTGAGAGGGGGAGGTCGTTAGTGCACAGGTAATAAAAACTATAATTTGTCGTTAGTGCACAGGTAATAAAAACTATGGTTAATAATTAAATTAAATTAAATTACTAGAGTGTGATAGAAAAAATATATTAGAGTAGTGAGTGTAGCATACAGAAAGGTAGCCTAGAATTTTATATATATATATATATAATGCTTAAAGGTATTATAATTATTTTTTTTATCGTCCAAGAGTCTGAATACTAGATATAAACTAAATATAAGCACTTAGTTTTTACCAAGTTTTAACTAATATAATCTATTAAGCTATGCAATCTAGTTTTCAAATCATATACGTCGTTGAACTATTGTTTCGAACTAAATGCTATTGAGACATTACTCCAAGTCAACCGTATCATTTAGTCATCAACTGAGCCGAGTTATTAAGCTAAGCTATCAAACCATCAAATAATTTTCTCCACAGTAATTATTTAATGTTGGAATTGATCCCCAACCAACCTTTTAGACTATATTATTATAAGAATTTTTTTTTTAATCAAAGGAAGCCACGTCCACCTGAAACTAAACAACTCGTAGCCATTGAGCTGTCAAAATAGAGGAGGTTATAGTTCCTCAACCAAACCTATCGGGTGTTTGCCTAATATGCTACTCTATTCCCCTCCCGATATAAATGAGCCATACTGAACTTTGTAAAACTCTTACCCAGCCTAAGACACTCAATGATTATCAACTTGATCCTCTACGGGCACTCGGTCTTTCTCGAGCAAATTTAGGCAAGTAAGGAGGAGTCAACTCCACCTATACACCTATAATCTACGATATCCATAAGCCGTAGCTATCCTCAATCCTAGCGGAGTGCCCAGGCTTCACTCATCAGCACTTAGTCCGCTGGCGTCGGCTCCCATGCAATTTCTACGAGGCTTCCATCCTCCATACTCCGCACCGCCCAAAATTAATTACATTATTATAAGATTATATCCTTTGATCACGGTTCACCTATGTATGGTAACAGATCGTCTGCAGCCCCGAATGTTGGAACACTACAGCCATGACTTGGAAGCGTCCTATTAGATGTAACATATTTCTGCGATACATAAGCTTATAATGCAAGTTAGGCTATTCGTACTAATGGGCTAATTGGGCCCAGTATTGGTCTCCTTTGCTTACTGGACCAAATTTGTAGTTCGATTGCAGTCTGGATATATTCAGACTCAAATTTAGCCCAGTAGACGGGTGGGTGTGTTTAAGATTTCATGTAACCCGTCGTTGAGCTAACTCCATCCCCGGGAAAGGAAAATGGCGCTCCGCGCGAGAGATCTCCACCGCCTCTACTTCCTCCTCCCCGAGGCCATCGCACCAATTCACTCCGTCTCCCGCTTAACGAATCCTAGCTCCAATGGCCGAGGAATTCGAGCACTAACCACCGATAACACCGCCCGCGGCAATGAGGATTTCGGCGGCAAGAGCGCCTACGAAGTGCTAGGGGTGTCAGAGACCAGCTCCGCGGCGGAGATCAAGGCATCGTTCCGAAAGCTCGCGAAGGTGACCCACCCCGATTTGGCCGCCTCCTCGATTAGCCACGCCGCCGCATCGGGACGCTTCGTCCAGATCCTCGCCGCTTATGAAGTATCCCTATCCCTTATGCTGTTATTTAGATTTTGGAATCCGATGCTTCCCTTGCTTAGAATCTTCAGCTAGTTTTGCTTATTTTTGATTGTATTGTGCGATGTCAGATGGATACTCTTTTTGAGAATTTATATCATGGTTAACTTTAGATGAAGTAGGTCTTTTGAATTGGTTTGAGGATTTGACCTTATTCTTTTTGTACCTTTCAATAAAAAGGATTAAAGAGAATGGACGAATTGGCTTAGACTGCTGTTTTTGATGATTAAGAACTAGACTGATGCAGTGGATGGAATTGATTTTGTTGGGGAAGATTAAACAGGATGGTGGCAAGATGTTTCATTTAATCAATGTTCTATTAGGAAGAGTTGGGTTTGAGGAGACTCATTGGAAAGGTTTATGAAAGTATCAGACCGCACAATATTTTTCATCTGAATTTGTAGAAAGAGTCTTTTTTATGTCGTTCTTCCTCATATGAAGACATCAACAACTTATAGTTCTTTGCTATTGGTTACTTGTTTTTGCGTATTTCATTATGGTGTGGAGGTAACGGGTGTATGTCAACATGAATAACAACACATATTGCACCATATGTTTCTCTCTTTATGTTTTTTTTAACTCGCCAATGCTTTTGATTACTTGCTGCAGCAATTTATGAAACCTTGCTCATTGTCACTTGCATTGTGGCACAGATTCTATCAGATTCTCAGAAGAGAGCCCATTACGACGGTTATCTATTTACTCAGAGAAGGACAACTCAGAAGCATCCTGAACCTGGTTCGGTTATGTACACGAGAAGTTCATCTATTGTAATCACTAGGGAAAGTAACGTCGTTGAGTGGCTAAAGTTGTATAGGCTTGTAATTGATGACATAATTATGAAGAGAAAAGTTGCAACAGGCTCGAGTTATTTTGATAAACTTGAGAATGAACTTTATTCAGCAATACGTGCTGCGTATTATGGTCCCCTAATTGAATCTATGGATTTCCTCCCAGATTGTTTTGAAGCTGAGGAACGGTCTGTGTACGAGACTTCTGAGTTATTGCACCTGGTTTCAGGGCGTGATTTGTTTGGTATTATTTATGTTGCAGATGATGTTCCAGAGCTATCACATGGTTTCCATGAGAAACTAGAACCTTTTGATCACATAATGCGCGGAGTTTCTCAATATCCTCGGCATACTATGAGACAGAAAGCTTCTGTACCTTTAGGTACTGTAGATATTCATGAGAAAGATGATAAACAAAATGGTAACTTCCAGTCAGATGTTTACAAGGATCTTGAATTGCATCTCTGTGGAAGAGTTGTTGCTACTGCAACAAGGAATCCTACATGCAAATGCCTTGATTTACCAACTGCTGATTCTGAAGACCACATACATGTCTTTCTTACTCCAAATGAATCAGTTTCGCATGGTCCATCTCAATCATGTATCCATCTGGGCACCATAACTGGACTAGGAAGCACCGGAGAGGAAGGTTCCTGCTCTGTTTACAATGGACATGGTACAGAAACTCATGTGATTATGAACCACAGGACATTGATGGTTTGTACAATCATTTCTTCGGATCAAATAACTTGACATACTTTTCTAGATACATACTTAGCTATTATCTATTGCTAAACCCATAGCTACAATGTCCTAACAGGCCCAAAGTTTGTTACTCCTGACGATGCTTAAGACATTGCTTATGATAACATATATATGACAAAAATGCTTTAATTTGGAAATATGTGTATTTCATAATTTGAAATTGTTCACTGCATTCAGTCTCATAGGAGGACATCAGTAAGTTTGACAATGAGGCTTCACAGGCATTGTGGTGGCACAGCCCTACTAATAGAAACAACTTGCCTAGTATTGGTGTTAAGGCTACATACTTTTTGCACTCTCTAGGCTCCACATTGGTGGGAGCCTTGTGCAATTATGATGCCTTTGTAGGTTGTGCACATTGTCTTCATTAAATCTTTGCTTGCTTTTATAAATCGTCTAGTATCTTTAAATATTTGTTTATAGTATGCATGTTCTGCTGATACCTTAAAAGTTTTACTTTGCCGCAAAACCTGCAACAAGATTCTTTACCGTTAGATGGTCCACTCTGGTTATGATTCATATTTTATTTGCCTGTCCTGGAACTGAACTAACAAATCTTTTTTATTTTGTATCTATTGCATCTCTTAGCTCCTTTAGCTTGTGTATAGACTAGGACACAAAGCACTAATGATGTGCTTGGGTTTCCTGATACTTCAATCAACCCCTTCTTTTCTTATGTCTAATTCAGAGAATAGGGAATAATGTGCAGATCTAAATTACCACCATAAACTTTGTAATTGTTGTTTGTGCCTAGAGATAGGATGGCTATACTCATCCAATCTGCTATGTTGCACGTCTAGTTATACTGCTTCATTTCACAGGTAAAACACATGCACTGGTATCAAGTTGGAGGTGAAGTTTCAAATTGTGAATGTCGATGTAGTAGAGCTCGCTTGCCGCCTAGCAGGTACACTAGTTTGCCTTATATCGTATCACTCTTGATATGTTTGGCCAATTTTTGTTGATTGTTGTTATGTAGACTGGCTTTACATCTAGAGCACTAGTTTTTAGGTACTAGTAGTTGGTCAGTGGTAGTTTTTTTATCCTACTTTAGTATTTGATTGATTTTTTTTTCTTTCTAGCAAGTAGTATTACAGAATCTGTAATCTGCTTGCTTAATATATGAAAACTGCCTCTTACTCTTTCATGTTTTCAAGCATTAATCATTGTTAGATCAGTTGCTATCTGGAGATTGTTTAGAGGTAAATATTGCTTCTATGGAATAGCTTATTTTGGTCTCGTAGGAGAAAAGTTGCATGAGCATTCTTTCAATTGACTAAAAATCAGTGGGTTTAAGAATTGGTAGGATTTGGCACTGTCTGTAATCACCAGTAGAGAAGTCTGCCAGCTTTCTGTAAGTCTCAGTAGATTCACCCTTTCTAACTATCACTCCTGTGTTGCTTTTGCAGATATTGGCTTTTTGAGCCTCGTTGTTATATGCATGATGTTGGTGGCTGGTATATTGAAACATTTGGCAGAGACAAGAAAGGGAAAACTGTCCCATCGCCAAGGCAGTGGGATGGTTTCATTGAACATCCTGAAAAGTAAGCTTAATAAACAATAGTAAATATTTATATAAGTAATTTCCCTGGTTCATTGTTCTTACGAAATCAGGGACCTTTCCTGAGTTAGGAAATATAGTAAATAAGCAAATAATGCAACCAGCTGAAATCATAAATTGTTTGTTCAGTCAAAATCAATATATACTACATAAGTTTTTTACACCAATCACATACTTTCTCTTCATAGGTGACAATGATATGCTTCAAAAGTACTAAGTATTTTTTTAAAAAAATATACTACAGCTAGTAAATATCCTTCAAAAGTATTAAGTATATTTTGGAAATATAAATGGACTAAATAATTAATTATATACTATTTATTCTTTTCTTCTGTCTGACCAGTTAAGTATATTTGCCAAGTTATCTTGCAGAAGTTTAGTTATTAAAATTTTGGAAGTTGTTATTTGCTAATGACTATTCTTCAAAAGTATCTGATAGTTTGAACTAAAAGTTTATTGGAAATAAATTATGAGATAAAGTGAAGTTTCAATCAAAAGCATGCCTTAGATTTTGATGGATATTGTGGATTGATTACCGTATAAATGTGCAATTACAGGAGACTACATCCTGCAATGTATTTGCTGGCTCTGGCATATAGATCATTAGATCTCGAGGAGGCAAAGAGAAGGAGATGGAATGTTAAGAATTTTTTTAAATCAAACCTTTATTATATTCTTCACTGGTGTAAGAAGTTCTTTTAATGGGGCCAATTCAGAGATATGGAGAGAAGACATTGGAAGAAAGGTAAAAGCTTGAGTTATAAGAAACTTTTCAGGAGTTCACTTTAGTTCCTGTCAGGAATTGCCACCATATCTATCTACTTCTGCATACCTCGGAGACATTGAAGCTAGCAAACTTTGCAACTTTTAGTTATATACTATTCTATGTTGCAACTTATGTGGATCCTCACATTTGGTTGACGATTATTGCGACGTACCTTTCCAGATTGGTGGATTTGGGAACGGTGGAGCTTATCCTGTATAACTCTTATGTCACATGCCGAGGGTTCCAGACTTCATTCAACTGGGGCGTAATTTTCCTGTCAAGTTACAGAGGAAAGTCTGTTATGCTGTACATGGCATGATTTTCTACCACTCTTAGAAGCCAGCAGATGGTAATCAACACTATCCCAATTTCCCTAGCAATTTCTTTCTACTCATTGTTATTATGCTATGAGCACATTGTTCATATTCTTTTTTTGTGCTTTTAACATTCTGGCACTCTTACAAGTGCACTATAGAAAAGAAGAGCATTTACTTAGATGTCGTATTTCTTTTCATTCCATTAGCAGGGGATTACTTTGCCCCGCCGTTCTCTTTGACTCTTTTCATGTGAAAGGAACGCTAGGAGCAATATACAAAGTGCCTGCGCATGATTCCAGGTGCATTTAAGATTGTGACATTGCTTTAGGGAGTTGATTGTTGAACTAAGATTCTCTGCCCTTACCTTAAATTATTCTCATAGATTCGCACGATATCAACAGAAGTTATATGTTTTTAATTGATAGGTAGACATTGCATGTCTACATGTTTTCTAAATTCTCAGCATGAAAGAAGATTCGAAGTCTCTTTTCACAATCTATTGTTCTTTCACCAGTCTTTCACTAAAACTCATACTAATATTCTTTGATTACTCATGGATGGATCTCTAATTCCTGCCCTTTTGTAACAGTGTGACAGGTGAATAGTAGAAAGGTGCATCTGAGTGTGACCCAAGTTTCATCCAATCCGACCGGACCCAGGATGTTACTATTGCTAGTCCTAATCGAAGTCAAAATCCTTCCCACTGGACTTAATTGAGAGCAGCCTTGAAGCTTTTGGAAGCAAAGCGAAGTTTTGCTCCAAATTATTCGAATAAATGAAGTGGAGGACAACCAAACGCTTCTTCCAATATCGTGTGGACTCGTGGACACCTGTCTCTTTGTCCCCCACGAATAGTATCGCCAACCATCCTCATTTATTTGAGCCTTTCTTTTCGAGACGATTAATTATTTCATGAGACGGCAAGTCTCGTACGCAATTGTAAATAAAGATTCTTCCTTTCCACTTCCTTTGTGCAATCAGCACAAAGTATTGGTTATTGGTGTCAGAATGGTTTTGGATAGGTTTATTTGACTAAAATATGCAGGCAGATGACGAATTGCTTATTGAAATTGAATTAAAACTCGACCATTATTAAATGCTAATATTACAGGCAAAAATATAATACATAAAAGCTCGTGGTAACAGAAAGATTAATTTTATCTTTTTATCTGTCATATTGAAACATTTGATTATACAAAGCAAAATGAAAATAGAGGATGATTCTGCAAAACAAATAAATAAATAAAACTATTTTGAAGCTTTTTCGTGCAAATGACTGAAATATTTATCTTAAAAATAAAAAATAAATAAATTATAGCGGAGCAAAATTTGCAATAATTGGAGAAGAGAAGAAAAAGGAAAGGAAACTTACAATTGTAGTCTCACTCAAACTCTGTAATCCCATCCTTGTCCGAGCCCCTCATCCCACGCGCTTTTATAGCCTCTCGGAGCCTTCCACTTCGGCATCGTCCTGTGGTCGCTCTACGACTCTCCTCTCCTCTTTCTCTTGTTACGATCGAGACTGAAGGGGTTAGAGAAAGAACCCTAGGAGGGAATCAAAAGAGAGATAAGGGATGGGAGGCGGCAATGCCCAGAAGTCGAAGATGGCACGCGAGAAGAACTTGGAGAAGAACAAGGCCTCCAAGGGTTCGATCTCGATCTCGATCCTTAACCTTTCCTCTCTGTCGATCTTGTAAAATTTATCCTATTTCTCATAGATCCGTCGGTTTTGGTGTGCAGGGAGTCAGTTGGAAACCAACAAGAAGGCCATGACGATCCAGGTTCTCTTTCGATCTCCTTACGCCTTCTCCTGCTTTCCTCTTCTCTTCTCATGCTTGTTTCGATAAGATTCTGATATTAGAGGTGGTCTAGGGTTTTAGATCTTCCGGTTACTCCTATGGATATCAGGGTGGATTACTGGATTTTGGTAGATCTGTCACTTATTAGTGGAATCAGCAAGTTTAGGTGTGAGGGATCGTTGGTGCTAGTCAAGATCGGAAATAGTTAGCAGGACGAGTTCTTTAACTATATGCAATATGAAATTAAGAATAACCGTACAAAATGGAGGAACCTCACATCTGAACGAATTACTGATCTATGGATCTTTTTGAGAGCTGATAGCTTCATAGTAATTTGTGGACCATTAATTTGAGCGTGATTTGGTCAAAGACTAGTAAAGAGATCTCAGTTTTGTTGTTTGCAGGGGGCACCAGTTGGCTGGTTTATGAATCCTTAGGGTCTCTTTCTTTCCACATGCGGCAAAAGTCTGTGTTGTAATCATGCTCGTGCATTTATGAAGAAAAAACTGAAGAAATGGTTTTCATTAATAATCCTAATCTCTTAGCGAATGGATTGTTTGTTTGCTAGTTTATTTTTAAGAAAAAAGATACACATCCTTTTTGTTAGTCTTTCATTCTTTGCATGTGACATTGTGACATACAAGTGATACAACTGGAAGGTAGGTGTCTAGAATTAAAAGAATCATGCAATTCTGATGTTCTGTAAAGATGCATTCACTGGAACCAAAGTTGATAGTGTTGAGTGCTAGTGTATGAATTGAAACATAGGATTAAAGAAATTAAAATGCAAATCATTGACCATGACTTGTACTTCTTCATATCAAATTTTAATAGGTGTGGATGTTTCTCACACTTTGGTGATGCATCAAGCATTCAATCAATATATGTGTATCTATTGTTTCACTCACCTAGATAGGCATGCATTTGTGAATGTATTGTTTCACTTGATAAGTAGACAGAAGACTTTCAAATCGTGTGGTCTTTCTTTGTATCTTTCCTTGAGGAATTTACAATGATGTCAATCGATTTCATCTGGGTGAGATTCCATAATAGCTTTATTTTGTGGTTCGGTATGGCTATGATAATCCACAGTTAAGAGGAAATATGAGGAAATTATGGATAGTGTATGTTTTTAACATGGATTAAATCATAGTTTTGCAGCATTCAGCCATGATGCCCGACTTTCATGCTTATTGTAATATACTAATATTGTGATTTTAACCTTGTGTATTTTGGCGTGTTTCTAAATTCTAATGTAGTCTCATCCATCTTTAACTGAATGCAGTGTAAGGTGTGCATGCAAACATTCATCTGCACAACATCAGAAGTCAAGTGCAGGGAACATGCTGAAGCAAAGCATCCAAAAAGCGCGGTCGAACAGTGCTTCCCCCACCTTAAAAAGTAAAATAGTGGCGCCGAGCTAGAAGGAATCATTTCATCTAATTAACTTACAGTACATATGATATGTCCTAGTATCCTGAGAGTGCATAATATATCTGCTATGACTATTATTTAATTGTGTTTTGCATTATGTAGGCGTCTGCTCATTGTGCAACTTCTTATGATAGTGGATTTGCATTCTATTTTTATCCTTTCACCTTGCTCTGCATTTTTCTTTTCTTTTCTTTCCTTTTGCAAAGAAGTGTTACGTCCAGTGTTGTGCATGCTTAACTGATAACCGATTAGCAAAGATAGGCATGCATTTATCGGATGCAGTAAAATTAAGATTGTAGAGCTATAATTTTTACTTTTAGTTGTTGAACATTTTAACTATTTCATTTAAATGAACGTACAAAATTTCAACTCCCGACACATCATCTTATTATCAACGAGTGTTTGTGGCACTGGTACCTTTACAATACATAAAATATGAAATTACCACAAATATAATAAAACGAAAAAAAATAGAAAGATTCATGCTGTAGAAGCACATGAAGTTGCAACGAGCTATAGAATTATTATCTCGTCAGTTGGAGAACAATGAGAACATAATGAGGGTTTGACGGAAGTACAAGCCATCAATAGAGGAATTCTAATTAGAACAAGCTGTAGGCAACACAACAGTAGATATGTTCACACACCAATACAGACAACAAATGCGCTGGCACAGCAACTAAAACTAGTCGAATAAGCAGCAATTTAACTGCTCGACAGCTCAGAGAGGTTGTCTGCAGACTTTTACTCCGAAAAGAGAAAAGGACAGCGAAGAGAGAGGTTGGAGCACATAGGTCGGAAATTACAATAGGCAAGTTCAAATTACTGTGTCCGAATTCTGCTATTTTCTGCGGCTCTCACTTGAAGAAAGTACGGGTGCGCCTGTAAGTGTAACGGATTCATGATTAGGATTCACAACAGAAAAACATAAATAAATGGAACGGTAAATATTAGAGAAAACTGATAAAGCAATTAAAGTCAAGGGCATTCAAATGAGCAGTCCCAGGCGAGCTCCTAATAGCAAAATGAAGATTTGCTGCTAATGGCAAGGTCCTGCAAACCAAGTAAGATATCCATATAAGCTCTATAATCGGGAGATTTAGCATGTCTGGAATTTCCACGCCTTCAGATTCGTCGGTGCTAATGGGACACGATAAAGGTTTTCAAGACCATGACATGAAGATATAATGCTATCTTCCAATTACCACAAGCACTGTATGCAGCTCTTTATCTCTAAAGTCAGTTCTCTAGCTAGGCTCCTTGGAGATAAAACTGCATTCTATCCCCAATTGCTTTACATATGCTATTCCACAACTGTGCAAGACCAAAGCACTTCCAAAGAATGGTTTGCTTTCTCATAGTTTTCTTTTAAGGATCTGTTGCCCAGTCTTAAATGTAAAACCTTGGAGAAAAAGAAAATGGCACAAACAAAAATTTCCAAATGGGACTGCTACTTCAGGAGTCAAAAGGAATATAACATGATAAAGAGCAAGAATTGATAACAACTGCAACTAAACTAAAGCAGAAGTGGAATGGCGCATAAAATGAAGATTTTCTCGATAAGAAATGGAATTTGAGTTACCATAGCTTCTCTTGCTGTGACCCTATCATGGTGATCATACCGAAGAAGCTTATCAAGAAAATCTATTGCCTGCATGCCACATATCCACAACATCATGCCAATGAATTCCTATCATAAGTTCCTAGATTAGGTGCACTAAGTGGGAAGAGGGTGTTAATACCTCTGGAGAAACAAGATGCTGATTATCTGCATTGATAAATTTTGACCAAGGTTTTCTGCTATGCCTGCATATCATATGTCGAATAATGTATCATGAGCTGCTCAACCGCCTGTGGTTGCTGACTTAGTTTACATAGAGTAACCAGATATCCTTGAAATGATAGCACTAATTTATATAGTTCCTTAATAGCAAGGTAAGATGTTACCTTCCAACGAGTGCTTCAAGTTGTGGGTCAAGTTCTAATCGATATTTATTTAAATAAGCGTTTAGCTCATCAGTTCCTAGTACCTGAGAAAACATCCTCAAGAAATATAGTCATGCTGGAAATTGATCTTTCTTTCAAGTAAACCATGCAGAAGTTTAAAGAGCAATATATCTTAAAGTAATGTTAGAATACAACATTCTACTATTGTCATCTGACAACAGCAGCTCCTTGCCTTTAGAAAATGACCAGCCAAGTAAAATACATCTTAAGGTTGACAACATTAATGAAATCAAATAAGGGTCTGGAATCAACAAAATTGTTTTGAGATGCTAACACCACAAACTTAAATACACGGCAAACAAAAACCATGTCAATTTCCATTTATTAACAACAAACATTTTCCTGATTAAATAGCATACGGACAAATAAAAAGAAGTTAAAGAAAAATGGCTTAACAGCTTTCTGCTTAATTCTTAGCACTAAAAGCAACAAGAGTATGTGAATGTGATATTACCTTGGCAATCTTAACCAGCTGGTCATGGTTGTCGTGGCCATAGAAAAAGGGTTCCTTCCGAAATATCTACATCCAACAACACAATTACCATCATCATATATTACCTATGAAAATCATCAGATAAGATCAGAACAAACAAAGTGTTGCAAGTCTGCAACAATACTGAGGCCAGGATAAATACCATGCCAGCAAACATGCATCCAAGGCTCCACATGTCCAATGAGTAGTCATAATCTTGTAAATCAACAAGAAGTTCAGGTCCCTTGAAATACCTGCACACAAGAGACAGAAGGTCAAAATCTCTGTCAAAGAATCCAACAAATAACAGAAGGCAGGAAAGGAGCTGAATATACTTAGAGTAGTGCACAAATGGTATCTTAATGAGAACAGTAATGCACCACAAGTAGATCGAGTCCAAACTGACCTCGAAGCGACACGGACATTATATTCCTTGCCAGGATGGTAAAATTCAGCAAGACCCCAATCTATTAGACGGAGTTTCCGGAGCTCATGATCTATCATAACATTGTGGGGCTTGACATCTCGATGCATAATTCCTTGTGAATGGCAGTAATCTAGAGCCTGCAGCCATACAGGAAAAGCAAAATGTCTCAAGCTCTTTCCAAAGACTTCAAAATAATTTTCATCCATTTCACACAATGGTAAGACAGAAGAGGCAGAAAAGACCTTGAGAAGCTCATAGATGTAGTAACGAATGTCATAATCCGTCAACGTCGGATATAAAACCTTGAAATCTGTGTTATTAACATATTCAAATATCAAGCTAGGAGTTTTCGAATGCTGATCTCTCACAATATCAAGCAGCTTCACAATATTTGGGCCTCCACAAAGGTTCTGAAGTATTTTAATCTCCCTCTTAATCTGCAAAAAGACAAATAAAGATCATGTCAGTTAAATCGACAGCTTGGGCGTATTGATTCAAGATCTATGCAGTTAGAGAAAATCTTACTGCAGGAAGAACAATTAAGTTGACTAAAAATGGGCTCCTAAAAATTTGGACTAAACCTGTATAAGCATACCATCCTATATTGACAGAAATGATTAGGTACTGAAGATAAATTGCCTAAACATATATATAACAATGCCATGTGCAAAATCAGAAAAGTACATACTGATTTATTTTAAATGAAGATTCACCATTACCTTCTTTTTCTTCACGGGCTTAAGGATCTTAATGACACATCGCTCGTTATTAGGTACATTGATGCCTTCAAATACCTCACTGTATTTCCCTCTTCCAACTTTCTTGACGACCTCATAATCATCTTGGTCACTGGTTGAAGAAAGATATAATAAATGACAAAGAGGAAATAATTATGAAAATCCAGTGATATAAATCGGACGTCCAGAACGATCTAAAGTGACAAATTTCCTCCATTCATTATGTTAAGTGAACAATTGGCTAAAAGACCAATTGAGGCAAATCAAACCATAGGAGCCTGCCAAGACAAAGATATCAAAAGTTATCCTAAGAAGTTCCTCGATCGAGAAATCAAAGATGCGATTAAGGTAACCTAAACGACGTCAAAGCTTCTTCAAAACAACAACTAGAAACCCGAATTCTCGCCTTCCAAGGAAACAAAGATATAAAAGTACAGCGAAATATCGACATATCGACGAAAGAACAGATTCCAAAAGCTCAAAGCTCATGTTGCTCCATTAATTTCATAAAAGTATACAAAAGGATCAACAAAGATACCAAGATCAAATCAGGACTAGGGTTTACCCCCATTGCACGGTGAGGGACTCGTAGTCCCAGTACTCCTTAGGTCGGAGGACGTTGACATCGGTGTAGACGCGAGACTTCGACATCGATCTATCTCCGACCTTGAAGAAATCCAAGATCTCGACGCGTCCGGCCGGATTCGCGACCAAATCGGCGTCGATCAAAGGCGTAGGGGACGGGAGCTGCGGAGACCCCACGGGAGGAGGAGACAGAGCTAAGAGCGCGAACGCTAGGGCTAAGACGATGACGGAGAGATGGTTGAATGCAACGCTCATTCAATTCATTCTACTGCGTTATAAGCCCCTCCGGAAAAGATTAGGGTTCCGTTTGCATTATTGCAAGCGATGGAACTACTTTTTGGGGAATCTCTTCTAAACTTTTGTAAAGGAGAAATATCCTATCGGTGTTGGAATATATATATTTGGATCATCCATCCAATTAACCCCCTTTTACTTTGATTATAAGGTCCTAATGGCACGCAAAAGATTAAAAAATATGCGGAATGAATACTTAAATTCTTTAATTTGCATTTTAGGCATGAAAATTAAGCAAAATTTATCATACTAATGTTTCTTTTTCTATTAAATTCTTCTTTGAACTAATATGTCAATAAAATCCCTAAAATTATAGTAAACCATGTTGAGTTGATGATTGTACGTTCTCTTTGTGAATTATTAGCTAGTAAAATTTTGTGATATATATATATATATATATGTATTTTTCTTAGTATTTTTTTTCAGTAATCAAATGAATCTTGGACTCCAAAGCTATTTCATGTTAATTATTCATTAGATTTCTTTTATTAAAAATGTTATGTGACGAGTGTTAGGCTCTCGAAATAATTTGATGTTTTTTTGTTAACATCGGAGCTAATAAGAGATATCAGGTAGTTGAAATATTAAAGTGCCACAATAAATAAATAAGTGTGTATATAAAAATTGGCTAGAGTTTCAGAGTCTAGATGTAAAATTAGAATAGATAACAATCATAAGGTAGTTAGAAGATGAACAAAGGAAGCTGAGGCTCTCATGATTTATAATTTACCTTCTACTAAAGAAGCCACAAATGCGCATGTAGTAAAAAGCTATTACATTGGCTGCAATTAAAGAGAGTTATCATGTCATCTTAAGACTCAGACATTGGAAAAACCATGCTGGTTGCTTAACACCATCCTGTCTCACTCCTTCTCCAACATCGTAGGGCATTGTCCTCTCATAAGGGAAGCCACTGCTCACATCTCTCACCTGATGTAATCCCCATTCATGGCTCATTAGGCCCCCAGACTCCGTTGAAGACGAAGAGAAGCTTGCGCCAGAATCAGAAGTAAAAGGAGTTCCCTCTCTCTTCTTCCCACTGCTTCCAATGCCCAGAGTGAGCTCCAATTCAATGTCTTCTTCAGCATTTCCTATATATTCATCTGCTGGTAGATCAAGATTAAGCGCAGAACTAGGCTTACCCGGGTTGTAATTTCTATATCCTGGATTACATGAATACTTATTGTTTGCTCCATTCCAATTAGTGAGTTCACTTTGAGAATAGACAGGCATCCTTCGTTCTTTTAGCTCTTTGTTCTTCATATTCCTCATCAGTAGCTTCTGAACTCTGTATAAACGATGGAGTTCGTGAACCTAAAACAGAAAACAAGTAGTAGAATAATTAGAGATTATATGCTTGCATGAAATATTGAAATCAAATTGTAGGTAGTATGTTGGAGGGCTACCTGTTGTCTGAATGTTTCTTCATGCTTCAGCATGGCCATCTTCATGTATTCCCTGTCATACTTTCTCAGAGACTGCTCCATGGGCTCCTTTGAGGCTAATTTGTTAGAAATTTTGTACTGATTTGTGCAATGAAGGTATTGAATCTATCTCACTGCATTCTCACGGCCAGAATCTATTGATATCTTAAGTTTGATTTCACCCTGCACGTATTCAGATTCTAAATTATGGGTAAACGACATTGATTATGTAATAACTGATCAGATGCTTTACAAAAATACACATGACAGCAACAACACACCACACCAGACAAATTACAAGATAATAAAAGCATTGGCAGACCACCCTTAATAGTGTTAGAAATCAAGAATTGTGAAAGTTTGATTAATATGTGATAAGTGAAATATCTAAACAATCAGTCATGAGGAGTTGTGTGCTTGTCACTCTTAGACGAATCATTTTGGAAAAAGGAAGGAAAAGGCGCTCTCCAGCTTTAATTATCCACTTTCCTATATCTAATAAACATCACAATCACATAAAATTTCCTCTAGATGCGTATCCTAACAAGGAAAGGATCAAATAATACCATGAGGGTCTCATTACTGTGGGATCAGGGGGATGACAAGATACTTGCAGCTTTACCCCAATTACAGGAGAGAATTCTTTGGATTCAAGCTTGTGGCACTGGTGCACATGGGAAAAGCCTTGATCATCGCACGAAGTAGCACCCTCTACATGGATTATATAGTGCCTACAGTTGCCTTTTGCATAGAACTAGTTCATAAGATAGCGCATTTCCCATGAAGAAAGAACTTGATAAATTAAGATGAAAAGGCTGCTAGTTAGATCAACTAAGATGAATATTTAAGCACAAAATCTACACTACTTGGAATGTGTCACTGACGAACCAGACTTTGCTTGTGTCATATCTTTTAGATGGTAGTTCTTCCTCTGCTACTCTTATCGTGAAACGAAATTCAGCATTATGTCATCGAAAGTACACTCTTTACATCAGATTAGCAGAAAGCCAGTGAAATTGCACTATTTTCCTTGTCTAATAATCAGTTAATAGACTCAGAACTTTGGAAAAATGAGACAACCAAGAAAATTTAAAAACATTTGTAGTGAACTGTAGCAGGATCTGCCTGCTTCAGTTCATGAAGAGGAAAAGATAACAAAAGATCGAATCTGCAGTGAAGAAGATTATTCATCTGAGAAAATAAAAAGGGAAGGAGAATCAGCGAAACTACTAGATCAAGAAAGACTTATATACTGACAGATACATAGATAAATTCCCAAGGGGATATAATAATGCAACTCACCCCTATGCTCTGAAGTTGAAAGTCATGCAAGAAGAATATGTAACCACTTCTAAGAATCTCACTCATACAAACTTTAATCAAAATCAAGCTAAGAATCAAATTGCATCGTTCAATTCAATCCTCTAGGATCAAACCTCTGCACAGTTTCCAGGCACTATAGCAGACCCTCTGAGAAATGTTTTAGAAAGCTGAACGCTAAATAGAAGAGCAGAGAAAAGAATGCGTTCTGACCTGTGCTCATCTGCGGCAGATATCAGCTGCTAAAGGTAGAGAAAAAACCAAGAACTGCATTTATGGAGAACACTCATATAGAAAAGTAGAAAACACTGAGAACTGCGTTGGTGGAGAACTTTCTATCTCCAGTCTGATCACACCCTTACTAAGGACACAGCTACCCTTTTATAGACAAGAAAACATCTAATTATCTACATAGTGAGGTAGGGGTTTAAAGATTCCCCCTCACAAGACCTTGCAGAATAGTTTAATAGAGTCTATAAGCATGCCAAACAAATCCCAGTGCATTAGTCAATGCATTTCAGTGCATGAGGGGAAAGATGCCTCAGACAGTGTCAACAAGAGCAGGAGTAAAATAAGAGGACCCACTTATTATATGTGGTATTGGGTAATTATATTGCACTACTCCAGAGAATCATCAAACATGACAGTTAAACCTGCTATGGTAAACCACATGTCTACTGGAACTCTATGATCATTGCATAGTTCTCTCAACTAATATACTATCAAACTTATGTACTTGTGTAATATGATTTTGTTCTTTGACTATTATACTCATAATAGGACTTAACTTGCTAATGATCCAGAAATAGATGGAATGTGAAAGAAAATTGAGAATTATAGAGGAAAACATCTTGTTGGTTCACAATGCATTCTGTGGAAAGTGGGCCATTCCGAGTCAAAATTGATAGGCTGAACAATCAAGTTTGTTGGTTTCTTGTTCAAATTGGTAAACAGATCAATGATTCAGTTAGAGGTCAGAAAAAGTAGCATTCTTTGCTAGAAAGGGGGGCCAATGAAAGAAACCACTCCTATTGCCACCTCAGTATGGCAAAAGAAATCGCGACATGAGGTGAACACAGCATGCCTCAAAATCGCATTGTATGTTAATTATTGGTTCTAACCAATGAAAATTTAGATCCTAGAAAATAATATACCTCGGACTCCTAGTGCAAATTGATCAAATAATACTCCTATATGTCTATGATTGCCTCAAGAAAAAAGGCTCATCCACTCACACGGTGTATGGGCCCACCTCCAAGACCATCTCAGAGGCATTTAATCAAACACAAAACTACCTAGTAAAAGCTCCACTGAGAGCAAGGACTAACAAACAGTTCTGCGTGCATTATTGCAACAAGAATACAAATCCACCCATTTCTTTGGGAGAAGGCAAGGCTTAATTTTGTCCTTAGTGTAATGACAGAGGTCTCTTTAAGCAAGCGTACCCAGTCCCAGGGAAGGACGTCGTTTTGCACACAAAGTGTGTTTGTGGCTTTGCGTCACACAAGAGATGCTCAGTTGTGGGGGCAAGTGTGGGCAACCTTTTAACCCCCCCCCCCCCCCCCCCCCCCCCGGCCCCAAAGACTTCCAAACGGGGACAGAGAAGCCGACATCGGTGCACGCGTTGCCGGTGGAGGGAGACGTAGTCGTACGACGCGGTGGGTCCGAACTCCATGAGGCTTCTCGAAAGCACGAGCCCATGAGCTCGTTTCTTCTAGCTAAGTCAATATATATAGAGAGAGGAGAGCAACGGTGAGAAAAAAGGTTATCGGAAAGTGAGAAAGCCAAGACAACGTTGTCTTTGTTAAATGATGAGAGAAAGGAAAGCTACTTTTCCTACCCATTTCGGACCACCTTAGTCATCATTAATGATTATTGATTCCAGTAATTACTAATTAAGCTTGACCTAATTATGTTCATTAAGGCTTTATTGAGGGTCAAACAATCTTATTGCTTTTCCAAAAGAAATAAGTCCGGAATAAATTATTTCAGATGGACATTTAATATAACAATCAGAGCACACAAGGTCTTCAGTTATAATAATAATATACACTGTGATATAAGTTTATAATTATTCCCTCTTGATATTATATTTGTTAGAGAATTATCAGTAGGTTGATATTTAATTTAAGATTCGAGTAAGAAAGAAAAATAAATTATTTTTTAATAAACGCTAGCATTTAGTCACATACGTCTAGATAATTAAGAAAGCTTGGTTAGTACTAAAATGTTCAAGATCTTATTTGATTGAAGAATATGTGGCTCTTATTCAAGAATCAGAGATTCTTTTAGTTTATAGTTAATCGCTACAAAATCTAGTATAACAAATATCATAATTAATATTTCGATGGTATTATTAATATTACCGATAACAGATCCTTTATTCTTGTTTTCCTATTTCAATTTAGAGTTGAAATAAGAAGAAAACTATTTATCCTAATATTATATTCAAACACAACATACAGCTTTATCTAAATTGTGAATAAAAAATAAGTATAACACTATATATAAATTATATATATATATATATATTAACGAGACCAGACAGTCGGATTAAGAATGGAATAAGACATCGATAAAAAAAACGGATAAGCCTGCAGAGCTATCATTCCACAAGGTAGAGGTGATTAAATTCAGTGCTAAACCTTTCAGAAAGTACATTGGTCTCTGGGAAAAGGAAAAGCTTATACAAACTGCATGCTTCCCTTTTGTCTCTCTCTCTCTTGTATTAGATATTATACAGTCTCTCGGAATTAATGCTTATCTAGGGAGAAGAATTAGCTTTTGCTAGTTTAAACAATGGCTAGGCATTCAGAGCTACCTAAATATCACTGCCCAAAACCATCATTTTAGTCTTTTATACTCCTCTCATTACCTGATAACACTGCTCATTATATGCACATCACTTCTGGACTTCTGGGTCCAAATCTTATCGTCTCTCTCTCTCTTTAATTATGTGGAACAGTTTCATGGTCTTGATGAGAAATTATTCTGAGTCTATGGTGTTTCCTTTTCAGAAAGATGGCCAAAACTTATGGTGTTATAATTCAGTCATTGAGATAGTCTTAACTTCAATTACTGAGATATCAACTAAGGGACATCGCAACGGTATATAGTACTTTGTCTAAGATCTCATCTCATCTCATGCATAGATAGCTATTCTGTGAGCATGCTACAAGAAAACTTGTCTTGGGTTATGAATCCAGCCGACATGGACCCATCACGCTGCTTAAGTAATTAATTAATTGATTAGTTAATCTCTAGCTACCCAAATGAACTTTATGCCAATGCACTCATGGGTCCTCAAAAGAATGGCATGACCTCACAGTGTACCCCTAAAGCAGTCACATTCTCTGTCCAATTATTCTAAGGTGATTAGTAAAATATTATGGTTTTAGTCTCCCGAGACTCTCCTGAAAATTAGGGTTATAACTAAGCTTAGGTTTGGATAGGTGAGTTTGAATTTAACTTAAGCAACAACTTGGGGTGCTTATTTGACACCCCTATACTATTAACACATAGTAGTACGGCCCAATGCCCATGGGCCAATTTTACCTTGGGAAAAAAATAAAATGAAAACAATCCATTGAGATTGAGTTGTTTTTATTTTTTATTTCCTAAGGTCAATAAGAGATAGAAACCAGCAACTCTTTATTCGAATTTATTGGGCTATTCAAAGTTCTTTAGGGGTAGTCGATAGCTTAATTTAATTGAACTCATGGGCCTTATGCTATTCGCCTTCTAATTATTATTATTATTTTTCTCTTTGGACATTTATTTTGATATGGCAATAGGAATACTTTCACATATAGCAAAAGAGGAAGTAGACAGCCAAATTATTCTATTGTAGTGCAAGGAAGAAGTAATTGTCGAGGACTCGTTAAACAACCAAATTGCCAGGAAAGAGGCAATACATTGCATCACGTCCTAATCAAATGGAAAGGAAAATGATAGTATTTAATTTTTATTGTCACCCTGTCTTTTTTATTGGCTATATCATGGACCCCATAAGGAACTTGCTTGGAATAAATTGCTTTAATATTAATTTGTAGGTATTGAATAATATAATTATATATTTATATTCTTATGGTTATGTTATCACAAGTTCATATTAAGAACTGCTCCATAAGAATAATCTTCTAACTAAAGAAGTACATTGCCTTAGGATATCCAAGTACCCAAGTACTAATCATACATGGATAGATTACTGTTAAATAGATTTTATATATATATATATATATGACAGAATAATCTTAGATGCATGCTGCAAGTTAAGTAGGATATAATTAATAATATATGTTATATTGTTTGATTTGGTGTTTGTTTTTATTGGTAGACTGAGTCTTGTTCAATATAAACCCTTGTGGCAGAAGTATTCAGAGAATTTTTTTATAAACACCAAATTGATTCTAATGCAGAAGTTTGCATGACATGAGCTATACTTAGTACCTTTTAATTGGAAGTTGCTACAAGTGATCATTATGGTTTTCTATTAGTGAGCGAAATCTTTTAGAGAGATTACAGCTCTTAAATTTATTAAACTAAGCTTTAATTATCTAGCTGATCATCTCTAACTAATAGTGCAGCATGGAAGAAATAATAAAAGAGAAATAGAAGCAATTATGTAAATTACTTGGCTTAATATTGATGATTAATTTACAAAATTAAAGCTACAAGTTTGGAAGACTTATAAGTATATACAAAATTAGAGATATAACTTTATAATATAGCTGATATATACTGCTGTCAGGTTAGATTAATTGGAGCTTATGTGATTAACTATTAAGTTATATGAGTAGTTAAAGTTTGAAGATTAGAAAACCTTTGACTTGATAATTTTATTGCAGATAGACTCTTATTACCATCCTGGTTAGCGGAAATTTCCTGAATATTGGAACATGGCACGAAGGTGATGTCTTAATTTGACCTAAATATTTATTTCCCTCACACGGAATAATGAACAAGTGGCATGCAATATTTCTGATTGCAGACTTCTTCTACAAGCAAGATTAAAGTTTTAATGAACATATTACAGACTCAATCATACTTGGGTCGAAGATAGAAAAAGAACCAAAAGTCTAAGAATGATCAAGTTTGGGAGAACTATCTACTAAGATATGAAAGTTAAGTCAGGGGTGTTAATTTAATTATGACAGCCCAACAACCATAGTAGAAAAAATACCTAAAAATATACGTAACTAATGTGCGATACATTTTCTTCCTCTGATTCTTTCTCCTCAATCGTATGCTATATATATATATATATTGACCTCACCATCGAAGTCGTCGTTATATATTTCTTTTGTTTTTGAGAGAGAAAGCTCGAGGCAAAGATTCCATTCATTCATTTAAGTCCAAAAAATGAACCAGGTCAATCCCTCCAAATTAAAAGGCTTAAACATTAGTTAATTTCCAAAACCAAGCTACCTTTGATATACATTCCTATATATCTTACCTTTCTCTCATCTCTCTCGATCTACAATTAATACTATCAGCTAGCAAGAAGATGGGTGGATTTAGAGTGGGTTTCTTGCTGCTAACCCTAAACCTTTGCTACCTTTGCTTCTTCTCTCACCCAGGCTTAGCGCAACTCTCTCCAAACTACTACGCCACCATCTGCCCAAACGTCGAGACCATCGTCAGAGGCGCCGTCACCCAGAAGTCCCGGGAGACCTTCAACGCCGTCGGCGGCGTCGTTCGCATCTTATTCCATGATTGCTTCGTCGAGGTAAGTTGTCCAATTTCAAGTTCATGTCTATATATAGATATCAAACTAAATATTAAGGCTTGCTTATCCACTACTGTTGCATGCATGCATGCATGCATGACGTCATGTTAGGGTTGTGATGCTTCTGTACTGATTGCTTCCACGCCGAGCAACGCGGCGGAGAAGGACCACCCGGATAACTTATCCTTGTCTTTCGACGGATATGACGCCGTTATCAGGGCGAAGGCGGCCGTCGACGCCGACCCCCAGTGCACCGGCAAGGTCTCGTGCGCCGATATCCTCGTCATGGCCGCTAGGGATGCCATAGCTCTGGTCGGTGTATTACGATAACCACCACAATAACCCCCTTTATCCTTCCTTTGTTTATGCCGCTTTAAAACTCGCGCTTATTCCGGTTTGCGTGGGATGGCTTTTTGGTAATTTACCAGGCTGGTGGGCCGACGTACGCGGTGGAGCTTGGGCGGTTGGACGGGCTGAGCTCAACGGCTAGTAGCGTTAACGGGAAGTTGCCAGGGCCGGCGTTTGATTTGGATCAGCTAACGTCAATCTTCCAGGCTAATGGGCTCTCAGTGCCCGATTTGATAGCTCTCTCAGGTGAGGATTAAATAATTAATTCCAAGAGTTATCCGAGTTTAGAGTACTTATAATTCCCTTCTTGGATTATAACGTAATGAATAAAGCCAACGAAGGAAATATAAAAGCATCCGACTTTCTGGATGCATACAAGACAATCACCATCACCTCGTTCCCGGCCTTCTTGACTTTCATTACAAGAGAAGGAGATATGAACACACTATCAGACTAATTCATAGATAATTATCGTTTGATTCTTATATTTTATTTTTTATTATCTAAAAAAAAAATCCATCGTTAAAATTATAAATTAATACCTTTGTCTTTTTACCATTAAATGAATCGAATTTTGATTGTTGCTTAGCTTTAAGAAGCATTCACGTAGAAGCTAACGTGTATTGTATTGAGAAGTACATATACCAAAAAAAAATACTCTATCTTGTGATTTATTATTATTCACAGACTACCATATAAATAGTTATCATTCCACTCTATTTTTAATGCCTCAAAGATATTCTATATTAATTTTACCCCAATAATTTGTTACCTAGAAAAAAAAAACCTGAAATATCCCTATTTTCATTTAAAATTCAGATCTCCATTTATTTTTATCTTGATAAAAAAAAACTATATTTACTTTAACCGATTTTTTAAGAGAACTAACTGCAAGATTTTTTTTAAGGCATTTTAAGTCAAAATAATAACAATAAAGACAAAATGTATGGATGTTTTTAATAAAACCTCCTCCTCCCAACAAATAAATAAATAAATAAATCTAAATTTTTTGTATTTATCTTTTTAGCAATAAAAAATATTCGTTAAAATCTTTAATTTGACCGGGACCCAGCGGCGCACTCTGTGGGCGTGGGCCACTGCAGCAAGTTCTCCAATAGGCTGTATAACTTCAGCCCAGGAAGCCCAGTAGACCCAACACTCAACGCGAACTACGCGGCCCAATTGATGAACTCCTGCCCCCTAAATGCGAACACCGATGGAACCGTGCTCCTTGATCCAGTGACACCTGGCAGCTTCGACAACCAGTACTACAAGAACTTGCAAGGCGGGATGGGCCTCTTCTCCTCCGACCAAGTCCTCTTCTCCGACATCAGGTCCAGGCCCATCGTGGATTCTTGGGCCCAGAGCTCGCTCGCATTCCAGCAGGCCTTCGTCGATGCCATCACTAAATTGGGCCGGGTCGGAGTCAAGACCGGGTTGCTGGGTAATATCCGCAAAGACTGCGCCGTGTTGAATTGAGGATTTTAGCTTCTTCTTCGTTTGCATATATACCCCTCAAAATCTCCTTATTTACGTAGATGAAAAATGAAATGTATTTACGTAGATAAGGTGTTTTTAAAGGGGTATAGATGTGAAAATGAATAATAAAAATCTGGAAATGGTCATTTTGCTTTAAAAGGAGGATGATTTCTACTGAGAATTATATGTGGCAGAGCAAGTTGTGTGAAGTGATAGGAATGTAATAATAATAATAATGTGTTTGTTATTTCAAATTATGTATGTAATAGTTGTTGCCCTGTAACTGTAAATATTGATGTCCTTATTTTTTAAAATAAAAACTTTGAATGTTGGTATTTTACTTGGCTTCCAATGTTATGTGAGAGCTGAGTGTTATTGTGAAGTTGTGCAGCATCACTACATTAAAAGAAAGAAAATCTTCGACTCTCTGTTTGCAAATTACCACATTTGCCAGGAGGATAAAATTCATAGCTTGCATCTTACTACAATCAGAGGGTGAAATTCATAACTTGCTTCTTATTACAGTCATCACATGGCTCTGACGAGCAATAGTATCTCAGATCCCATGTCATTTCATCAACTTCTTGTGATTTCTCAGGAGGAGATGAGTTACATCTTAAATTTCACCAAAACATGCAGCAATCACATAAAAAGAGAACTGCTATCCAATGAAGAAATCCTCCATTTCTTTTCTTTAATATATTTCGGTCAAAATCCAGTAACATTGAGTTGAATAAAAAGAGTAGCTTCAAAAGCATCAGATTCTCATCTCATGCCTAAATTACAATGTACACTTACTCAAAATACATCTCAGAACTGAGTCCACCCTCTTTGTAAGCTATTTCATAGAAAATAATCAATTCAGTAACCAAGAAGCAAACCGTGCCTCTTTTGTTCCAGCCTACTTCAGTTGGTAATATCACATCAAAGAATGGAAGGAACTTAGGAACATGATAGGCGAGATGAAACTTGGTTCATGGATCTTCAATAATTCCATGCTAATCAAATAGAGAGCCTTGAGTACATTGACTGATTAAAATGTTTGTTAAACTTTGGTTTTAGTTTCGAAATTGTACCGGATAGAACCATTCTTCTGAGCGTAGTTCTAATTTGACTCTGAGGTATACAAACTTATTCTTCTGAGAGTAGTTCTAATTTTGACTCTGAGGTATACAAACTTACTTTCCTGATGGCATTAATGGCACCATGTTTTGTACTTCTGCTGTTCCAAAGAAAAATAAGCCCCATTTCTGCAACATGAGGAAACGAAGAGTAGTGATAATTCATATATACATAAAAAGCAACTATTAATAAATGAAGCAGAAAGATGAATAAATAGATGTTGAAAAAGATAAAGAAAATTTCTAGTTTCAAAATTTACTTTTGAAAAATATAATTCATATGTACACCAAAAGAAACCATGAAATTACTAAAGTTGCACCTCAGAGGATCATAAACTTTCTACTTTTGAAGAGGATAATAAGGGATACATATATATTAGCAACTTAAACAACAATTTACACAAATAAATTCTAAAATACAAATGTAATAGATCCTTTAGAAGTGTTACCAATGCCGAAGTATAGTCCTTTTCAGCTGACAAATTTCAGTTATTCATTGTACAAACAGCCACCCATATTGTGGTCACCACTCCACCATCTTACTACTGGAAACATCACAAAAAAGAAATAATTTAACGCAATGCATCATGAACTCCTTAATGATTCCCTAAAGCAGAATGAGAGAAAAAGAACAAAACTTTGTAGCTTACAGAGAGATGTGCTGTGCTGCAACTAAGCAGTAATTATCTTCCTGGTACTTCAAGTGATTTTACAGACTCTCCACCTGCATTCACAAAGTTTGCTACCAACCATTTTATTTTAGGCAAGGAAAACAGTTGCCCAACTAAGACAACATGTCAGGTCTGTCCGTATTTTTCATACATAAAGATGCAACAGCGACTCAAACATTTCTAGCAAGAGCATTCCACCTGAAAAGCTCATGTCAGGACGTGCTACCTTGTATAGAAAAGACGATATTTGGCTCTAATCTTGTTGACTCTCTCCTAATTCTGAGAAATTACACTTACAGGATTTTATATGGTCTGAAAGGACACAAGTAGAAACCACATTTGTTTGACTTAGACAGAAATATCATTCAAAATTCAAATACCGTGTACAAGAATCATTTGATCCTAACTTTGATTTTATCATAGAACCTAGCAAAATCAAATTCCCAAGAAAGAAAAATCTAATCCTTTATTACAAGAAAGCAGTAAAGATACTACCGCAGGACCTGATCCATGTCAAATTTTTTTGAACAGGAAAGAGGTTTATATATATGTATTGGAAAATTTTCTCACTCTTGTCCGGGACAGTAGATATAATCACTTAGTATTTTCTGTCACAAAGAGTCAATCAGTCGCAAAGAGTCAATCCTTCAGAAAGTATTTTCTGATTGAACTTTATTCTCATGAAAGATGTTCACATAAAGAATCCTTGCAACTTGAATGTTCACATGCTCACATTGTGAAGGCTTTTTGTGTGGCATTTTCTTTGCTTCAGCCCAACTTATTATACTGCTTCAATATTATCAAAGACTCCCAGAGTATTCCATATCTTTTACCTGGACTCATATAGTATTCTACTATTTCCATCATAAAAGGGAGACTTGAGCGATGTTGTCCTTCCGTGTTCATTCTTCTAAAGAACGTAGGCTTATCTTTTCAAGCTGTACAGGCCAATCACCTCCGAGCAACTGAGGTTTTGATTCCATTGCCACCTGAAAATCTTGTAAAGAAGCATGATAACGCTGATTTAATCCAACATGTCTGTCCTGCAATACACCATTCATACCCCCCATAATCATTCCGTTTGCTCGAGGCGTTCTCCTATTAGTGCACCTTGCTTTTCCCAAATCCATACAAGGTCTGATCAACCTCCTCAGAAATGCATCCAGTCCAAAATTCAATACATTAGCGCACTCCAATGATACACCAAGTCCTTCAGCCTCAAATTTCCGCTCCAGTTGCTTGCATAAGGACCTAGAATCTGGCAGTTCAGAAGTGCTACAACAAGACTGAGGAACAGATGACCTCAAAAGATGAAACCCGGCTGCAGAATCACAACGAGTTGGTTTACGTGGAAGAGCACCGACAAATTTTGGAATACCCAAAGGAGCCCTTATAGGACTTCTACTTTGAACACATGGACTGCCTCTCACTTGCTCCACCTCCTCCCCATCTTCCACTGATGCAACTTCTAATGGAGCTTTACTACCAATAGATATCAACTCTGGAGCGCTTTGCTGATCTCTCGACCTTTGCATGTCACAAGAATTGGTGACTTCTTGCATTGGTCCAGGAGGTACCTTTCCATTAGGACCGAGGGGGCTCGGTCGATCCCCAATCTTCCGATGACGGCTGGTAATGGATCTTCCTCTCCGAGGAGATGCGGGGAATGCATCTCCCAACTGCCCACTCGATATTTTACTGGTCCTAGAATGCCCTGTAGCTGTTTGTTTGCTAGGTGGTCCAACTCCAAAACAGGCATTGGCAAGAATCGAACGAATAAACAAATTGTGAAGGGCAATATTTTCCTTTCCAATGGTACTGTAGCACAATTTGTCAAACTCCAGTTTACTGAGTTTAAGGCTCATCAATCTTTTGAGGTAATAAAAATACTTCTCAGCTTTCTGCCGTCCAAGCTTCTTGAAGAGCTGAGATTTGAGCTCCGCGAGATCAACTGGGGTAAACTGCCGACAAGATGGCATCTTGGCTCCAATTACTACTCAGCAATGGGAATGCAGCTTGAGAAACCCTAAATAGAGAAACCACGCAATCCCTTGTCTGAGAAACAAAAGCTCGATCTGGGTTCGCAGAGAAATTGCAGAAGAATTTTTGTGCTGGATCAACTGGGGAAAAAGGAAAGCCACAATTAAAATGAGATAAAGTTAAGTAGATTTCAATGGCAAGGTCACTCATTTACTTAAGAAATTAAACCTAATCGACAAAAATTTAGGGCAAGATGCGACGACTACTCAGGTAATTTGCTCCAAGTAACAAACTAATCACGAAACCCTACTCCGAAATCAGGGATAATGATTACTAAAAGCTCGCGATCGAGCACGCGATCGAGGAAAGCACTAGATAGCGAGGAAAGGAAAAGAAGAAATAAAATAAAAATCTACCTCTGTCGTCGAAGAGCTCGAAGTTTGAGCAGCTCGATCGCAGGAATTTGGTGGAGAGAGTCAAAGGGTAGGTTCTAAATTTTTCCCCCTTTTTACTACTCGCGGCCGTGCTTTCGATCTGTTTATATATTAATAAAGGGGGCGAGAAGAAACGTTTGGGTTCCGGGGGAAGTTTTTGTGACACCAAAAGAATCGGGGACTCGAATTGGGGAAGCTTCGAAGGTTCGAAGAGTAAAGACGATTGTTTTTGGGTCAACAGCACGTGCGGCTCTCGCCTACGACGGCCAAATAACCTCTCCCTCACCCATGGAAATCCAAATACAAGTTCATAATAGATACGGTGAGAAATATATATGTTCCATATAACTAACTTTATACGATCTTCAAATTCGACTAATTTAATTAAATAGTATAGAATAATAAATTATTATTAATTATACTTTAGTGTGAATCATCTAAAAGTACTGAGAGTTTATATGAAATTGAATTTTGAATTAAACCACATAGATTGAAGAGTAATTTCTCTTCTTTCTTGTAGCTATATGTTAAAGTATAAAAGAGAATGATGCCCATTAGTAGTCAGAGAGAAATAAATATAAAAAAAAAAAGAAGATAATTGAATAGATATTTTTATAAATTATCTTATTATGTTTAAAGGTACTATGTATGTTGTTATTTGTTACCTAATAATTTAAAATTTAAAATTAACTAAAGGTTTGTTTTCAAATGCTTATAGTATAAATCTCGCTTAGCTCTCATTTAATTTTAATTTTTCTATTATATTCTCCTATACGGTATAAAGAGTTGCACATTTTATGTGTTCATATGCGATATATAAAGACCATACATGAGATGACATGTTAAAAATATAATTTAAAATTTAAAATTAATTAATTATTCAGTATAGTTAACTTTTATGAGTACACATACAGAATAAGGCTTTTAAATATATTCATACAAACATTGTTAAAAAAATATTTGGTTCAAAGGTAGGTTATAAATATCAAATATAGAGGAGCATGAGCACTTGAGGTATATAATTGTAAAAAATAAAAACTAAAAACATAATTAATTAATATGGGCCGGCCCAAGATCATAGCCTTATGGAGCAGCATGGTTCCCTGATACTTCTCTGCCGTCTTCTTCTCTCTTCTTCTACTTCCAAGAAACAAAAAAAAACTTAAGATCGCCGGAGAAGGTTTGTTTCACACGTATAGCAGTATCAATTTGCCTTTGAGTCTCCATTGACGACGGAGGAGGAGCTTGGAAGGGCCACTTGGGCTCTGCATGCTTCATTATAAACTTTGCATGAGGCTGTTAAGTGTTAATTTATTTTGTTAGATAAATCATGAATAGACCAAAAGCTTAAACTGCATGCAGAGGTAATAAAGTATATTCATATAGTCACTATACGGATTCAAGCATGCAATAAGTTTCAGCATTTACTTGTTCCATTTTTATCAACAGATCAACTAATACAACATATGATCGATCTTGTAATTCTTTTGTGCAGTTCTTTCTTTTCCTCAGGATATATTATTTGTTTTCGTTTGTCTCTTTCTTTTGTCTTGCAGTAAAAAATCCGATGCAAAGCAACTGGTATCGATCAACCGCACGTTAATTCTTCTTTTCATCGAGTTAATTTCTTAGCTGTTCTTTTTAAAGGTCAATCATAGTTTCATTCAAATGCGTGCTTATTCTTACGTATAGCAAGATACGTTTGACGTGGCATGCATGCATTAAAGCACTCAGTGTCGTAATCCAATTTTTAAACAATCTTTTTTTTTAAAGAAGGAAGTAAAAGCTCGCAGGTGTTCGTTGTGACGTAGAAATATTGACGTGAACTTTGTGCATGCAGAGGTCCATCTTGTCTCGACTTTATCCATGCAAAGTAATATCCTTAACCTTTGGGTGCAATTTCCTATGGTTTATAGATGAACATTTATTCAGTTTCACTATTTCTTTAAGGTTTCTTTTCTCTTTTTTCTGCAATAAGATGATGAACTCTGGTTCTTAAGACAGTTTTTTGTGCATAGTGTTTGTAAATATATACTTCTTATATCATCAATATATGTTACTGTAGCTTTGATTAAGAATAAGATATGATTGCATTTCATTATCTTGAACTCACTTAGGAGGCAAGTCACACTTATAGCAATCATTTACCACCTTGAATATAACTTAAGTTAGTACCTTTAAGTGTAGCTAAAAATCTCCTGCAAAAGTAATCGAATCAGGGAATTTCTGCAGACTGGGCTGCAGAGAATCCACATCAACCTCATTTTGGCTTCTCGGAGAAGAATGCATGCATGTCAATAATGATACGAGGTGAAAAAAAAAGGGAATAAAAAAGTACTGACACTTGCATGCTTCTTGGCCATATTTGGTAGTTGTTAGTGATTAATATATATATATATATATTATATATATATATATATATATATATATATATATATATCTGGATATATAAATGGCATATAGTCACATATAAATATAGAGAAGAGGCATGCAATGCAATTTACTTCTTTAATTCCCACCTCATATGGAGTATATTATTTTCTATAATTTTCCACATAGTAATTTATCCTATAGGAATATTAGGTTATGGCATGCCATAGTAAGCATTTATATGCCTGATTAAAGTTACATATTTCGTTCTTTTGGATAATGGTGTAAAAAATTAAATTTAATACAAGTGTAGACAAAAGCTCTTCAGCTTTATATCATCTCAAGATTTCTTGAACTCAAGCCTACTTGGGAAGTTGTACAACTTCTTCTTCACGATAGCAGGTATTAATTATTACCGAGTTGTGTCTCTAATCCTCCTCCTAATCCTGTAGAATTATGAGCTAAATCATGATTAGTCTTAATGTTGAGTATATTGCAGAAACGAAAAGAAATTAAATTAATCAAAACCAAGCAAGTCTAGTTAAAAGGAAAAGCCAAACCTAGAGATTTGTACTTGGTCCATAATAATAAAATTAAAAGTATTTATTCATTCTTTACTTGATTCGATGCTCGTGGCTAATTCTGAAAGATAAAAAAGATTAGTAGAACCTAAGCTTACTCGCCAAGTTGTAGGGGTTTTCCTACAATAGATTGATCCATAATTTAATATTTTAATTGGATACGAAAGCTATCAAATTATTTTTCCTTCTATAATGCAACTAATTCGACCTACCTAAATCTATAAGTTTGAAGTTGACACAAGGTTAGCTGCTAAATATTAATTAGTGGTTAATTTGGTCACCCAGCAATAATATGGAAAAGACGAATTTACCCTCACCCCACTAGTGGTGACCACAATTACGCCTTACAACGTTCGCCTCGCTTTACTCCGCCCATCATTATGTTTTCGCTTATCCTTCTAAACCAAGTAGCTGTAGAGGATGGTCTGTATGCAGAGATGCAGGAAACTGGTACATCCATTTGTTCATTGAGCGCACTCCTGCCTATACGTCGAGATGTGGGGACTGCAGACGATCCTATAGTAATAGTCTTCGTCGAATAAGCTACAAATATACGGTCAAAAAATAAGAAAGAGAAAGTAAAAAAAAAAAAAGGAAGGTAAATTTTTGGTTTTTGGAGGAGTAAAATGACAGAAAAACCCAGGAAAAATTTCTTCGTCGTCTCCGTTTCGGTACCCACCTCCGCCCCTTCTCTCGCTTCCGTTACTTCTTCCACCATTCTCCTCTTCCTTTATTTCTATATTCTCTTCTCTGTCTCTGTCTCTCTCTCTCCTTCCCTCGCTTTCCCTTTCTTGTTCTTTTCCCCTTTTCTATCTCTAGACTCTTATCTCTCTAGATCCATACTAAGCTCTCTTCTCTTCGTTCCTGGCTCTCCATTACCCCTTCCTCTTCTTCTACTCCTCTGGTAGATAAGCTGGAGTCAAGCGATTCGAGTGTCGAGCTCTGTGGAAGCAACCAGGTACCAGATCAGAGAGATAGAGAGAAGAAAACGCCATGGTTGTTGCGGTCCCCGCGGCCGCAGCGACGCCGACTACTTCGAGCGCACGAATCCCGAGGAACCCATCTCCCTCCCGTCGTCCTGGCTTTACCCCTTCGGAGAAGGACCGCAATGCCACTCTTGTACGAAGGCCTAAGTCTAAGGAGATCTCCTCCAGGTACTTAACCACTTCTTCTTCCTCCTCAAAATCCAATCTTTCTTCGGCTACAAGTTCTTCTACTACTACAACTACTACTACCTCCTCTTCCTCATCCGCTTCTTCTCGACGTTTTGCTTCCCCTCTCGCAAACCACCGCCCCACTACTCCATCACCATTGCCCCAACCGAAGCGATCCCAATCGGTCGATCGCACGCGCCCAATCGCCACTCCTCGGGTAACCAACAACGCCGCCGAGCTATCCTCCGCCGCCAAGTCCCTGTGCAAGACTACCCGAAGCCTGTCGGTGTCTTTCCAGGGGGAGTCCTTCTTCTACCAGACCAACAAAGCGAAACCCACTTCCCCTTCCTCCACCCGGAAGTCGACCCCGGAGCGGCGGAAGTCCAATGCCTCCGCGGAGAATGCCAGACCTTTGGAGCACCGCCATTGCTGGCCATCGGCCAAAAACCGGGAGCTGAATCCGTTAACCAAGAGCTTGGATTGCTCCTTGGAGAAGAAAGAACCGATCATGGCTGCTGTCCGGTTGCTCCGGAAGTCAATGATGGAGGATGAAGGGGCCAGAAGGGCTTCGTTTGATGGCGCTGAATTCTTGGTGTCAGACACGGATAGTGCATCTTCGGGGAGCAATTCGGGGTCTCTGGAGCCCGGGATTCCTCCGAGAGTGCGCGCCACAACTAAAGGAATTGGTGTTCCTATGAGGTTCTTTCAGGAAACTACTAGCCGGTTGCGCCGCTTTCCAGAGCCAGGAACGCCACTGTCGTCATTGGGTTCGAAGGCCGTGGCGTCTCCCAAGACAGTTCCGGCAAAGAAATCGCTGTTAAATGGCATGTTATCGTCTTCATTCACTGCATCCTCTCCTCTTCATGGACCTATCCGGTCTTCTTCTCCAAATAGGCCTGTGCCTACTCCATCAGCTCGGAGAATGGCCAGTCCTTCCCGGTCGAGGAACGGTATGGTGGTGAATTCATTCAGTGGTGAGCAACAGTTCAAGGGCTCTTCAGTTCTTAGTTCCATTGTGGATACTAGGAGAAAAAAGAATGGGGATAACAGGATTGAAGAAGCACACCAGTTAAGGCTGTTACATAACAGACAGTTGCAGTGGTGGTGTGTTAATGCGCGAGCAAATGCTTCCTTTTTGGCGCAATCTCTGGATGCAGAGGTGAGACATGAGGTTCTTGAACTGAAAACTTATTTTTTTGTGATAAATCATGGAATATATTTATGCCTCAAGCACCTAATAGCGAGTCTTTACCTTTACATAGGCATTTCAATTTTGTATTTGCATGATGGTTTGTGTTTAATTCTCCTTAAATGGGTTTCTTAAAACTTTACAAGTTGAATGTTATTCATTTTATGCTTTATTAGTAAGAACATGCCCTTTAATTTTTGTTCTTGCATAGATGTTTTGTCACCTATCTGATAAGTAACTCAAAGAAATTTCTTACTCCATAGAGAACTGTCAAGGGACTGCTGCATAAGATCTGAGATATAAGCAGATAATCTTAGAGTTTCAATAATTCATTGTTCATGGGCTGTGCAAGGTACTCATCATCATAGATAAATTGTTTGGTCAAAGCACCACTGTTATTCTTCCAGGAGGGAGGATTTTTTTCTTCCAAATTTAATCAGCAGGGATTCTTCATGCTGTCTCCTGTAATTTTTCATGCATCTGATGCCCGAGGAAAGTTGGAATTGGATACTTCATTTCATTATTTTTAGTTGCTTTTACAAGCTTGTATTCTGGCACTCTAAATTCCAATGTTTTGTTGTCTAGACTGAAATATAAATCAAGATCAAGAAATAGAGGCTTGTAATTTGTTTACATATATGCCAACTTATTAAACACACATATCAAATAAAGGTGTTGGTCACATGCATTGTCAAGCTACAGTGATACTCAGTGGAGTCGGAAGGACCATGCATGGGAACTTTGAAAACTTTGTGCAGCATATCTTTCAGGGACACCTAACAGATTGCCATGTAATTTGTGCAACAAGAACACCTTAATCATCTGGTCTATTTGGTTTGGCCCCAGTGCATCTTTCAATTCTGGTTGGCATCTACTGCTTAGATCAAAAATTTATTACATCATTTAAATGCTTCTTTTTAATATATATATATATATATATATATATATATATCTTCTTATTTTCAGCTTTTCATTCTTGAAATATCTAATTTTCTTCTGATTCTTACCAGAAATATCTGTACAATGCTTGGCTTACTAACTCGGAGATGCGTGACTCTGTTATGTATAAAAGGCTTGAGTTACAATTTCTGCTGCAGAATACAAAGCTCATGTCCATTCTCAAGGGACAAGTAAAACTTCTATCCTTGTCTGTGTTTCCTTATTGCTTATTTTCAATGTTACCATTTTCTTCATTTAATCTTTTTAGATTGGCATTATCATGTCTGTCATCTTTCCTTAGACATTGATTCCTCTTAAGTAAGCCAAACATTCTCAAATTTAAATTTAGTTTGATCACATAGTCATTGAGGTTTCAAACCAAACCAATAAGATTGTAGGCACTAATTTAGAAGTTAAAGGCTTATTTTTTAGTTTGATCCAGTAAGATAAAGAACATTTGATTTAGGGATCGGCTTTATCTTGAGGCAAAAATCAGCCAAGAAAACCAAATGAAGCTCAGTCCAGTATGAGAAACCGTGGACACTTATACATGATGGCATGATACATGACTATAACATCTATTACCTAATGCTGAGTAGCTTAAGACATAATATTTGCAAAGATTCTAGGAGACACCTTTTTTTGCCAATCCCAAAAGTTCATATGTTTTGTTACTAGAATGTAAACTATCAGCAAATTTCTTACAGCTTCAAAAGTCCTTGATGATAATGCTCTGTAAAGATCTTGTTGCACTCTACTGAAACAGATGGCATATCTAGAGGAATGGGCTGTAGTAGACAGAGAGCATTTAAGTTCTTTAGCAGGAACTATTGAAGCATTAAAGGCTAGCACTCTCCGCCTTCCAGTTACAGATGGAGCAAAGGTATGAAATAGACAAATGTCTTTTAATGTTTTTTCATAGGTATGTCTGTTAAAGGCTTGAAGTTCTGAATGAATGCAATTACTTTCTGTTCAACAGGTAGATATCCAAGAAGCGAAAAACGCTGTGGGATCAGCTGTTGATGTGATGCAAACAATAGGAAGTTCAATATACTCTTTACTTCCAAAGGTGTTGTTTTTGTCATTGAAAATTAGTTTGTTTATCATATTTGCTTGTTGTTCTGCCTGCCAACATGGAAAACATGTTGGTATTTATAGTTTTTAACCAAAGAACCTAATCGTTTCTTTACCCATGTTAAGTGCTGCATATTTCATAATTGATGAGCAATTGTACATGAACAGTGAATAGGATATGAGTATCAGATTCACATGTTGAACTTAATGCAGATGCAACCCACCCATATCGATGTCATCTACCTCTTCGTTAGGTCTTTCATCAAAGGGAAGATGGCTATTTCTGATTCCTACTAACAATTTCCTCCCAAGGAATTTTTTTACGCTTAAGCATATTTTCTGTTGTTATTTTTATCAATTTATCAATGACCTATTCAATAATTTCTGTTTGTAAGATGTGACAAGCAGATTCTGTTGTAATATTTGGCAAATAAAATCCCAAACATGAAATTTCATTTTGTATCCATACGTACTTTAACTTGCATTGTAATGGCTGAAGTTCTAAAACTAAATACCTTCTTAAATTGTATATTTTTGCTTCTGGAGACTGTAACTGTCATCACATACAGGTAGGAGAAACAAGTCTTCTGGTGAGTGAACTTGCTAAAGTTGCTGAACTAGAGCGATCTCTAATGGAACAGTCCAGAGAATTGTTATCTACATTTGCAGCAATGCATGTAAGTCATTCCACCTGTGTAATAGATTCCGTTCAAACATAATCTTCATGTACTTGTCTTTCAATTTCCACCTTCTTGTTTTTGATTCAAACTTGTAAAGCAGGTTAAACATTGCAGCCTACAAGGGCAGATAGTACAGCTAACTCACAGACAAAGCCTGGCGCAACCTTAATACAGAGACTATGCTTGAAATCAACTAACATCGCAGCACAGTTGCTAACTGGGTCTTGCGCCCAAAAGTTCCAAGCACTAAAACTGGTGTTTCCTGGATGCAAAAAGAGTGTTAACTCTACTGGCGATCTCACCCAAGTCATCCGACTCAATAGTTTTGTATGCTTACATCACAGTAGTGGTTGATTACAGCTTAGTTGCTGCATTAGATGCACACGGGTAATATTTGCTTTACTGATAAAAGAAAAAGTTGATGTGTATATATCTGATGCTTTCTTTTGCCTCCTTGGTCAGTACCAAGTTTCTTAGTACTAGGGCTACTAGCTCATATGTGAATGTGTTCGCTTTGTGTAGTGCTCTCTTTAGTGAAAGATTTGTGCTTTTGGTTTAACCGCAAAGCTTCCCCTTTTTATCTCCATACTGCGTGATTGATGTCTTGTATTTGCCCATTGGATGTATCAGCTTTCTTTTGTCGTGTATTTTAGTTGGTAAAATTTATTTTTCTTCCTTGTCTTTTGGATGAGTTCAGATGATAAGAACGAAAGATTGTTCTTTATTGTTCACAGTGCTATTAGGAACATTGGATCTGCCTTTGTGCCGTGTATAAAAGGAGATTCTTTGAGAGCTGAGATTGCTTGCCTAACTTTTTTAGATTGGTATTGTTGATCCTCAGTTGACCTTCTACTCAAATTTTGTAGTCAACGCTGAGTCATGTAGACTCTAACAAATGCTAACGTGGCAAGATGCGACAGAAAGGTCCTATCTTACTCTATCTAGCCATGATTCTTGAAGGTTTCAAACTCAAATTCTGGGCTCTATTAAATGCCCAACGTACAATACATAGGGGAGATGAATCCAAATGTTGGTCTCTCAAAATTCTCGCCCATATCATTGGGGCCTATAATTTGCTCATACGTGTGCTGCTTCTATCTATTCACGGATAAGATAGAATTACGATCCACTTGCAGGAAGATAAAAATATTAAATAAATTGCTAGTTGCTGTCTTCTCTAGATGACTTGCATGGGTGTTTAATCGTTAGGTGGTGGATGCTGCTCAAAATATTCTCCTCTCTGCTTGGATAGTAGGATTCTTGGGAATCTTCTCCTTTTTCAAATGTTGAACAGTATACTTGGCCCTTCAACGTACACACAGCCACCCATATGTTTGCTCTCTCTCTCTCTCTCTCTCTCTCTCTCTCTCTCTCTCTCTCTCTCTCTCTCTCTCTCTCTTCACTTTTGGTAGCACATTATCACCAACTCTCTTAAAAATTAGATTACAATAAACGCAAATCATATCAATTTTAGCCTAAACTATATAGATAAGAGTTTCAAACTTCTCTCTCTCTCTCTCTTTATATATATATATATATATATATATATAATTGGGAGAGATGAAAGGAACGATGGGGAGACGTCGAGAATTGCCAGTGGAGTAACTTGTGGGACCCAGATGTTACACGGTGGCCTGCAAACGAACAGTAAACCTGTTTAAAGAGGCATACAGGTGGACGGTGGAGGGCACCTCGTTTCTTGCCAAGCTTAGACAACAAGCTGATCAGGTGGGACCCGAACGGGGACCGCCAACCAGGATACGACGGGTCAGCGACAAGAGAAGAAGCGAGTTGAAGTCTCTCACGTGAGATAGAGAGAGTGGGTGGTCGAAAGTTCTAGCTCGTCATTTATCCCTCCTTAGCTCTGACCTCTGACCTCCATTTTTAATACTCCTTTTGGATTCCCAAGAGCCTCCCCCCCCCCCCCCCCCCCTTGGCCTTTGTCACCTCTCTCTCTCTCTCTCTCCCTCTCTCGAGCTTGGGCTTTTAGTTCGATCGTTCCAGCAACTGGCTCGTAATATATCTAAATAAAGATTTGAGTGGAATAACGTGATTTATACGATTGACACACGCTCAATGGCAACGAATGCTAATCATCTAGATAATTCCATCTCAATATTACCTTTTTTTTTTCTATGTATTACATATAGTTTTACTTCTAAACTATTATTATTATTATTTCAGATATTTTCTCTAAATTTTTTTTATAACACATAAGTCTTTTAAATTATTAAAAATATCTCAAATATCTATCTCGTTAGAGTTTAAGTTGAAAAGAAAAAAAAAATATATTTAATCTAAGAAAATGACTTATTATTAATAGTTTAGAGAGTTTGAGCGTAATTATCCCCTTGTCTATAATGATGCCTCGTTGAGGAGTATATGACAATAATCAAAAGCAAAAGGGTTAATTAGCATCCATTCTAGTGAAATTAAACTTAATACAGAAACAAAACAACGTACTAAACGGAAAGAAAAAGTCTCCCTGCTTCTCGTTTTTGGAAACATGCCCCTCACGAATCACGAGAAAAGAACTAGAAGCCTCGGCTCCTTTCCAGCCGTCCGATCTTCTCCTCCCGCACTCGTCGTCACGGATCCCTCCGAGTTCGTCGACGGGGATCTCGGCATCAAGCTCAGATCTAAATCACACGGTGGGGGAGATCCATCCTCCGACGATGGGCACAATGAGGCCGGCCACGGCCCTCCTTCTTTTATGCTCCCGTACAACTCCCCCATATCGCCGGCGAGTTCCGGAAGCGGCCGGATCGCTCCGCCGGAGAGCACCGCCTCCACCGCCGCCTGGCACAGATCCCAATTCCCAGTCCACAGCAACCCGACGGCTCCGATGACCGGGTTTATCGTCCGGCCACACGCATCGTAAAGCAGCGACCGGAACAGAGCTGCGTCAAGAATCGCGAGATGAGGGAGGGTTCTTTTACATATATAGCCTCAACAGTCCCTAAATTGCATACATACCCCTCAGCAAACTAACTATTCAGAATCTTCTTATTTTTCACAGGAGCAAATAAGAAACTTTTGAGGGGTACACGTGCAAAAGACCATTTAAAAAGTATGGGAATCGGTGAGTTACCGGGGCGGTGAGGGGAAGGGACATTGGAGAGGAGGGAGACGAGGCAAGCGCGGCCGTAGAATTTGGCGACGAAGACGGTGGCGTGGGCTTGGGCTTGTGGGCTTTCGATCCACTCCACGCTCGGCCGGAGCACGCACTCGTCGCTGCACCCCTTCCGCAGTACTCTGCACGCGTTGCAGCTCATCTTTTGTCTATGAATTCTGATGCCTACCTAGTGTTTGAAGGATTTCCTCGCTCACATCATTAGACGCCCTTCCTCATTTGTTGGTAGGTGTAGGAGAGGTTATATAGGAACATATATATGTAGAGAGAGAGAGAGAGAGAGAGAGAGAGAGAGAGGGGGTGGTGTGGATGGTGGTGGGTGCAAATTACGAAAATACCCGTCTTTGGAGGAACTGATTTCTTTGGGGATAATTACGAAGGTGGGGTTCCAATGAGATGGGGGGGATAGGAGTGTGTGCGTCTCCGTGATGCCGCACCAATGGTTTCCATGGATAAATTTTCTCATTGAAGGGTTGTTTTGCATATTACCATCTGGATCTTTACCTATGGATAAATTCTCATTGAAGGGTTCTTTTGCATATTACCAATTGTATCTTCATCTTAGTACGAAAAAAATATATTATTCTTTGATCAAGAAATATATTATTCTTTGTTCCATATCTACAAATCATATCTTTCTTTCAGTGGATTTAGATGAAATCTCCTCAGGAAGATGAAAACCATCTAAAAAGTATCTGCGTTAAAAGAGAGTATACTTCAAAAAAATAATTCAAACTACCATAATTACCATTATATTCTTTAAACTATCAAAATTATTATTATAATTAATTTTTAACAAAATATTTGTATGCTATATTAAAGTTAATAATCAAATATAAATGATTAAAAATATTGTTTTTTAAGTCTAGAATATAAAATATTTATCCATAATTTTTATCACGTATAACATAAAATATATTTTGTTATACTATTGGATATAATTATAGATAGATTTTCTATTACGTATTTAAAATATTATACTTGTCATCAATATCATTGTGCTCAGTCAAAAATTTTATTCCATTAGTTAAATCTAACTAACCATGATTTTATAAAATTCCCTTCTTAGAATGATAAGAAGTCGGTTCATAAATATATAAAAAGAAGGGCTTCTATGAAAAAAGAAGAAGTAAAATGTGGGGCTTGATATGCAAAAAAACCAACTAACAAATTAATTAATTAATTAATAGTTCTTATTAAATATTTATCATGTTGAGGGCAGCCGTCGTACCCTCTGGGAGAAGCCAAAGGTCGTGTGGCTCTTCCTTTATAATCTCCATATGAAATTATTAAAGAGTTCGGATGGTGAAGGGAAAATAAATTAACTGTGTAAAGATCGAAGGCCAGAGTACGCGACAAGTTCGGATGGAAACGCGTAGTGGAAGCCAAATAGAGCTGCAATATTCTTTTCTTTCCACAAAGAACCACTATAAAGCCACGGGAAAGGCCAAAAATGATAAGATTTGGGACTCTAGAAGAGATAATGAATCCTGAGAAGTTTCCAATTCACTCCTTAAATTATTGATTTATTATAGTTCGAGATGCCCGGCAGATCATGCTGTGACTGATGGACTGGTGATGATGACTCCACCTGTGATTAGATTAGTACAAATAGAATGATATCTACTAATCACTTGTTAAAGGAAACTAATGGAAATAGTGGTATCCATAGGCAACTCTAGAGAAGGCCCGGTCCAATGTTTACCTAAGTGGGCCGATTCGGCCTCAGCCTCCAAGTCCAAGACAAGCCCATAAGCATCGCGAAAAGTTAGTTACCATTAAAAGGTCCCCTAGCTAATGAGCATCATAAAAGCCAACCTCATCAGCTGATAGAAGCAATACAAAGATAAAGTAGACATTGAAATGGAAAGGATCAGTTGATATCGACTAAAAACTAAAAAGCTTGACATCAGATGAGACTCCAAAATGTTTGCAAGACTTGTAGGCAGCTAACACTAAGTCAGTATAGGAGATGGTTGAGCAGCATGAAGTTTCTAATACTAGGAGACTGGAACTGTAAACTGAAGATGTGTAGAAGAGGTAAAGATCAACAAGAAATGAGAAATATTTACTCTGCAAGATCTACAGTCTAATATTAACAAGATTCAGAATTGATATCTGCTTTAAGTACCTACTCCAAGTTTAATATGGAAGTATTAGCATCAGCTATAATCACCATACATCTATATCATGTCTTGCTTTTTTTAAGATTTGTCTTATTCTCATTTTATATTCGTGTCTTGTATCTGTGTCTGTGCTTCTTATCCATATATAATACCACAAGCCGAAAAGTTTATAAAGAAAATCGAGTACCATCTTACTTTGTTGCCATCACTCTCAATATAGCAGAGAATGGGACCAGCAAGAAAAAATAAAGCTAATTTTTTCTTCTCCAAACAAAGTTAGCAGTGACTTTGACATGTTCATCGATTGTCACCATGGAAAGTTGCTACTATATTGCAATCAGTACCCATCTAGGAAGTATATGCAATGGCAAAATATCAATCAAAAGATTGAAGAAGGGATAACTCTATTCACAAAGAAAATACACTATGACAGATACACCCTTGCTTTATCCTTTTACACCCTAACTGAAAACACATCCGATAGGGTTACCTTGGTCATTTTAAAGGAATTGCTTTGTCAACAGTGTTGTTTTCTTTTGTATATATCATCAAACCATAAAAATAGCAAGATAGTTGACTTGTGAAAATTATTGTGTGTGTGTTTTTTTTAATAAGAGAATTATTATGTGTGATATGCATTTAACATCACATCTTGAAAAGGAGTCGGAGCCAGTAGAAAAGGGAGCAACTATCAGCAGTACCTTAATAGTAGGACTATCCCTTCAGCTTCATACTTCACCTTTAGCAGTTTCATAACCAAAGAAAATCAGCCATGGCTCCTCGAACTCCAAGAGTGGTAGTGCCTATCGATGTTAAGAAGAAGCCGTGGGAACAGAAGCTTCCTCTTCATAACCGCTGGCACCCAGACATCCCTGCTGTTGCTGATGTAGCTGAAGGGGAGGTCTTCCGAGTCGAGATGGTAGATTGGACTGGAGGCAGAATTGGTGATAATAACTCAGCTGCTGATATCAAATCAATAGACACTACAATTGTGAGTTACTTTATCATTCTGAAAAGAGAAAGAAAAAGTTTGATATTGTTTTCTGTACTCTATTTCATATGAATCCAGGTGCATACTAAGGACAGTTCCATAGATCTAGTTAATTAATAAGTAGAATAGCATATCCGTTGCTATCTATATAAATTAATAGCTGAATCAGTAGTAGTATTTTACAAAATCACGAGTAACATAGAGCTCATATGAAAGAATAGTATAATGGCATGCATATCAGATCTTACACATAATAGAGGAGAAAACACAGATGAAACACTGCATAATACAGAGGTGAAGCAGCCAATCCATACCATAAGTAATATCCAAACAACATAATCATAAGCATGCTTTCACGAATCATGAGTGTACCGATGGGAAGCCTTTCTGTTTTTGTAATTTGTATCTCCATGTATGAGCTGCCAATCACTCAAAATAAATGATCTACTTTGTGAACTTGAAATTGCAGGGAGGTATAATACTTGTGTCAGAAAATTAAAGTCAGGACTCCATGATCGACCTATTCCTATAGCACGAGCTTTAAGAGAATTAGATGATACTTGAAGATTTCTCAGATTACTACTTTCTGTAGGAAACATTTGAAAGTAGATGTAATTCTTAATTTTTCAAATCAATTCCAACATGTCTACAGCAATTGACCAAAATCTCTTTCACAGACACATTACCTTAGCGGGCCTTTAAGAGTTTCAGATTCCAAAGGTGTCCCTGCCCGGCCTGGCGATCTTCTTGTAGTTGAGATCTGCAACTTGGGCCCGCTACCTGGCGATGAATGGGGTTATACAGGAACATTTGATAGAGAGAATGGAGGTGGTTTTTTAACTGACCACTTCCCTTGTGCAACAAAAGCTATTTGGTACTTCGAAGGAATCTATGCATACTCTCCTCATATACCAGGCATACCTTCGTCTTCCCCTCTATTAATGGTTCCATACCAATAAGCATACTAATCCTTGCCCAACAGGTGTTCGATTTCCAGGATTGACTCATCCTGGAATTATTGGAACTGCACCATCAATTGAACTTCTAAATATATGGAATGAGAGGGAAAAGAAACTAGTAGAAAGCGGCACTCAGTCACACAAATTATGTGAAGTTCTGCACCAGCGCCCACTTGCTAACCTGCCAACTCCCAGGAATTGCCTTCTTGGAAAGGTAAGAAGCAACAGCTGAGATCCAGATCTTGATTTAGTTATTTAGACGACGGGAAGCAGGACTTACATAGCCCTATGATAAGATCAATTCCAAACTCATGCTTGCTCATAATAAGAACAGCAGTACTCAGAACCTGATTCATGCTCTATACAGATCAAAGAAGGAACTGTTGATTGGGAAATGATTGCCAATGAGGCTGCAAGAACTATACCTGGAAGGGAAAATGGGGGGAATTGTGACATCAAGAATCTTAGCAGAGGTTCAAAAGTATATCTTCCAGTATTTGTAGATGGAGCAAATCTTAGCACTGGTGATATGCACTTCTCCCAAGGTGACGGTGAAGTTTCCTTTTGTGGAGCAATAGAAATGAGTGGGTTCCTTGAGCTAAAGTAATTCCCCAAATCTTTCTCTCGGCACTATGTTTTTCCTATGATCCTATTTTGCTAGATGATTTCCCCAAGGAATATCACTGCAGATTTAATCTTGGCGAAAACAGAATGGCACAAAATATTCAGCACATCACAAGCAAGGACTATGTGCATCTCTTAGAATCATTCCTTCTGACATCATAAATATTCATTCCTCGCAGCCTCCAAGTTCTAAATTTCTAATAACCAGATGAATTATATGAAATTCTAATGATTGCTCAATGATTGAACTGCATGCACGCTTGTAACATGTTGTGTAACATATTGTATTGCAAGCTATATTCCATTCTTCATTAACTCGGTGCTTCAAACACCAACTCATGCATAACAATCATGTGCTTTTGAGCATAATGTTCCAACACATATGAGTGTCTGCAGGTGCGAGATCATAAGGGAAGGGATGAGGGAGTACCTGACACCTATGGGCCCTACACCTCTACATGTTAACCCAATCTTTGAGATAGGGCCAGTAGAGCCACGGTTCTCAGAGTGGTTGGTTTTTGAGGGAATCAGTGTTGATGAGGCTGGGCAGCAGCATTACCTTGATGCTTCAGTAGCTTACAAACGTGCTATTCTCAATGCCATTGACTACCTCTCTAGATTTGGATACTCAAAGGAGCAGGTAGGCTGTATGACCAGACCAAACTTAGAACTTCATTTTTTTTTTTATTAACCCTATTCTGATGTTTAGGCTTTTAAGAATGAAACCCACCATGGTTTATCCATTTCAGGTATATCTGTTACTGTCATGCTGCCCCTGTGAAGGCAGGATATCAGGAATTGTAGACACCCCGAACGCAGTTGCGACCTTTGCGATCCCTACTGCCATTTTTGATCAGGTCAGCAGTCGTATGGTTTTATAATCTCTTGCTGCTATCTTCTGGCTAACCAACTCAGCCACAAAAATAAAGTTAAATCCCACCTAGCACATCAAGGAGTCATCTTATTATGATTCTGATAACTGTTTCAAGTCAGTCACAGCAGAAACATTGGACACTAGCATAGATAGGTTAATACAAAGCAGAGAGAGAGAGTTAGGGATCAAATAATCACTTCTAAGTTAGAGAAGATTCAGCACACACCCACAAATGCCATAAAAGTAAATCCCACATTTCTCAGGTAGTGTTATAGATTTACAACTAAACTAAGGGAATCAGTGTTAAATGATAAGATTTTCCTGCAGTTATGACGTAGCAAGAGAAGTTCAAAATTGTGTGCAAAGTTGCAAACTAGTCTAATGAAAAAAATGCTACTATCATTTAAATTGCACTTCTCTCAGACCTTCAGACAAATTTTCAACTGAAAACCTATCATACTCGTACTTATATGTTGTTGTGTGCATGGGTACAATGTAATGCCAACAAAGGATATAAGGCCAAAATCTGGAAAGGTGCCTAAGGGTCCAAGACTCATGAAAAGAGTACCGGACGTCCTGAAGTGTTCATATGATGGCGATCTTCCTGTCACACAAAATCCAGCTGGGAATGAGATGGATCGTCAAGATTAATGATACTGTCAATTGCAGTAGCACTGCCTTCCCTGGATTATTGTCTTGCTAATAGAAAATAAAAGCATATTCTATACATTGTTTCTTATCGTTTTATATTGTAAACAACAGATGTGCTTTATAGAATTCCCGGAACCTCTGGTGTGATACCATGTTAACTCCTACAATCTATCAAAAAGGGATGAGGAATTAGTCATGTAGCCTCTCTTTCTGCAGGAAATGCAGTACTCATAATCGTTACGGAGTTATAACCATGTAACTAGGTATATTATCTTGAACACAGACATAAAAATGTCGATTGAAATTGATATAAAATAACGCCGCATACAAGCTCCTATTAGCATCAAATGAATAATGAGCAAACAATATGAGATGCTGTATGCAAGAGACTTAACCACAAATATGGTAGATAAATCATAATTATAGAAACTATATAGATACCAGAAACTAACCACATACGAATTCTAGCAATATTAATTGTGCGATCCAATGCTTCTCCTTAAACCTCGGCTGAGATTATAAGACGATGGATAACGATGGCTCACTAGATCACTTAACTGATAGAGATTAAAAAAGGCACAAGACTAAGATAGCAAATTCACGTCCTCGAAGTGGAAGCTCCTCGTCGTCGTCCTCCATCGTCGTTTTCCTTGAGCAAGAGGAGGTATTCTGGGTCGACGACGTCGAGCTCCGGTCTTTCGCCATCACTTTTCTAGGTCTCGATCGAAAAGCTAGGGTTCTAGCCAAATCCGAGAGAGAGAGAGAGAGCAAGGTGTGGAAGAGGATATTAGATTATTAGGGAAGCGGGAAAGAGAGAGGGCAATAGGTCATATAAAAATATGTTTTAAAATTTGACGAAATATTCTCGCTCCTTGCATCGACGGAAAATAAGGGGCTCTATTCATAAATACATAATTTCCGGACCTTTGGATGCAAAATTTACCAGTTCTTTTCCACAGCTTATCTGGACAATTAAAAGATAGGGAATTATTATATGAAATATTTGGACAAAAGCAACATCAAAATAAAGAAGGATAGCTCTAAGAACAAAATGCATACTATAAAAACGGCGCCAAAAGATTCTGGTTGCTTGGAATAGGAATTAATGCAGTATGAAAAATATATAATAGAACTGCCATAATGATTCCAGCAAATAAGAAATCGAGAAAATTAATCTTATTAAATTGCTGAAGAACAGTTAGAATTTGGTTATTTCTACAGTACAGGCCCAAAAAGAGCTGGCGGAAATCTACTGATGAAGATCTGTCAGAACAACGATACAAAAAGAAACAACAGTATGTCTTAAAAGATTATATTAGAGCCGATTTTGTCAGAGTGATAACATCTCAATGAACATAGATACGATATACCACAACAAGAAGATACTTCTAAATTTTTGACTATGGGATCCAATTAGTACATCAGAAATATGTATGGTAATCCTGAAATCAGGAAGAGAACTGCACATAGACTCTTTTCCTTTTCCGTCTCTTATACAAAATATCACCACCCTGAGTAGAAGGCACTTCCATTTTTGCACTTACTGCCTCGGAAATAGGTGCGGAAATCATCTCTTGCACTTTAGCACTTTCCATAGGTGCATTAACTGTCTCTTGATCATTAGCATTCTCTATAGGTGTATCAACGGTCTCATGCACTTCCAAATTCTTGATAGGTGCATCAATGTTTTCTTCCACTTTCCTGTCCTCATGTGGTTCAATGCAATCATGAACTTCATCATCCCTTATAGGCGCATCAACGGTCTCTTGCACTTCAGCATTTCCCATGGACGCAACAATGGTGACCTTGTCCTTGTCTTCCGCCATAGGCGTATCGATGATTTCTTGCTCTTTCACATGCTCCATATGCGTATTAACATGATTATGCATTTTATTGTCCTTCATATGTGCATCAATGGTCTCTTGCACTTCAGTATTCATTGAAGGTGCATGAACAGTTACATGTACTTTCTCATCTTCAATAGGTCCATCAACTGCTTCTTGCACTTCCACATGTTCCATATATCCATTGATAGAATCTCGCACTTCATCTTTCTTCATACGTGCATCAGTGGTCCCTTCAGCATATTTGATGGGTGAATCAATCACCTCCTGCGATTTGTCTTCCTCAATAGCTGCATCAATGGTCATCTGCATTTTGTCATCCTTGAGAGGTGCATCAATCACCTGCTGCAATTTTTCTTCCTCAATAACTGCATTGATGGTCATATGCACTTTGTCATCCTTGAGAGGTGCACCAATTGCCTCTTGTACTTTCATAGTCCCTGTAGGTGTATCAACAGACTCCTGCACTTTATCATCCTTCATATATGAATCAACAACCTCTTGCATTTTACTGTGTACTTTCGTAGTCCCTATAGGTGTATCAACAGACTCCTGCACTTTATCATCCTTCATATATGAATCAACAACCTCTTGCATTTTACTGTCCACTGTAGGTGCTTCAACGGTCTCTTGCACTTCAGCATTCTCTGAAAGTGCATCAATGGTTCCCCGCATTTTATCGTCCTCTACAGGTGTCTCCTGCACCACAGCATCCTTAGTAGGCGAATTGGTCTCATGCACCTTAGGTTCCTTGGTAGAGGCATCAACAGCCTCCTCCAGCATATGTGCCTCCTCCAACTGACCAAGACTGCTCTCTTGTACTTGGGACATGTGAAGCTCAGTGTGCCGATCATCGGCCATAGGCTCAATGCTCCTCGTCTTATCCAATTGCAATATAGTATTGCCCTCAGCATTATCGTCACTTGTATATTCCACTTTAGCAACAGTGGTTTGCATTGGATCCAGCGAAACAGGAACTACCGTGGATACCATAGGCTGTTCTGACGAAGAAGGCTGATCTGATTTAAATGGTACAGTCCGTGCAGCTTCTCTGGTAATTGGAATTGCAGCAAGTGGCAAAATTTGCACCGAGGATGAAGGCTGAAACTGTTGCTGCTGTCCACTGCAGCCAAGCTCAGAAGTTGCAGTTGCAGAAGTAAAATGCTTAGCCTTCTCTAGCTCAGTGGCTATATATGCATCTATCTCGGTGAGGGTTGCTCTAATCCTCTTTCTTTCCACGTCACCTGATAACAACCTTCTAATCCTTTTTTGTACAGTCATCACCACGTCCACCTATTTATGTTTCAAAACTTACGCTTATCAATTCATTAATTTGACATAAAATGACATTTAGTCTCACTAAGCTATAAAAGACATATAGTCTCATTAAGCTATACGTACCAGTGCGATCTCACCATGCCCTAGCGACTGATAGGATATGACAGGACGGTCAACTGGTGTCGAGATCCATCGACGTGTAATTCTCCAGTACCATTCCAGGTAATGGTTTCTTGCACGAGTTGGATCTGGATCCACTGCCTGGTGCTGTTCAACAACAGTGGAGAGTCTACTGTCCCACTGCTTGATGTATTTATCATGATAAAGAGACCAGTCTTCATCAGCTTTGCCCTGCATTGTAACACGCTCGACTATCTCAACTGTATCTGGGATATGCTGGATCATTCCAAATTGTAGCAAAACACGATCAGGCACATGCATTTCCACAATCTGGAAACAGATAAGTGGAGTCCTACATAACCAAACTGCTGAGCCAGAAGTGCAAATAGCTGGAAGCCCTGACATCAGGTTTGTCGTGTATGGGTCCCACGTGATCTGTTAGGGATGCCTAATGTCACAGATATGATTGACAAATCTTACATATTAGGAAAGATCAATTTCACGATATATTACTCCAAGAATACCTGAGAGTCTAAGATGGTATCAATGCCATGCCTATAAAACTCATGGTCAAGCGATCGAGCATTTTCACGACTCTTAAATGGGACGTTCCACCTTATCACAAAATTGTTTCCATTTTAAATGGACAAAATAAGGAAAAAAAATATGCAAAATTGCTAACAGTGCCACACAAGTTCAAAACTTCAAATACCTGCATCCAAGGGGTCTGCCACTAAGAAGAGCTTTGACCTCTAGTCTTTCAGGACGTCCTATCTGGATATGCTCCCATGCCCATATCTAAGACGAAAATCATGTGCAATTCAGAAAAGCGATCTGAAGATACTCATACGGGAGGCAGCATAAGAATAAAGCACAATCTTACTTGAAGAAGAGTGAGAAAGGCACAACAATTTGCCTTCCCCTTCATGCTGGCCTTCCCCAGCTCTCTGTAGAGGTGGGCAAGAACAGCAGCACCCCAGGCCATCTCTCCCGACATGTCAAAATCGCGAAGCAGTGCCAAATATCTCAAATGCACCCGAGTCCCGCTAGGATCAGGAAACAAGCTACATCCAATTTGGTATAAAATATATGCCCGTGTGGCATACTGTACCTGTGCTTGCCCAGCACCCTCTGGTATTGTATGGAATGTGTCATATAACCAGGCAATACCAATGGAACCACCTTTTATCTGTGGTGGCTCCTGTCCTAGCAGCTCTAAGCACAATTGTTCCCATCTACAATCTGTATGGAGGGTAACAGGACTTCCATCGACACGTAGTCCAGCAAGTATCGCCACATCTTTCAACAAGATTGTAATCTCCCCAAATCGTAAGTGGAAGGTCTGAGTCTCACGCCTCCACCTTTCAACCAATGCGTTCAGCAATGCATGATCTAATTGTACCCTCTTCAAGCGAGACAAGTAGTAAAAGCCTGCCGTCCTCAATAGCTCAAGCATTCTGTCATGCTTCACCTCCCACTGATTAAGTCTAGTGCCATGCTCAATAAATCGAATAGGTTTATAACCCTGTAGTACAAGTGTAATAAGTTACCGAACTGGTAGAAAACCAACATCCATGTTAAACCTTAGATAAGTAAATAGGCAATTTACATACCCTGCCAGTAAAAATGGCCTCAGATTTGTGATATTCTTGCTCCACGAGTACCGACCTATCAATTGGTCCAGGGTCTGGACGCTGCACCATTTATAATAAGGAAAGAAAATATTTTAACTATCAGAAATTTAAGGGAATTAACCTAATGAAGACTATGAGAAAGATCACAATATAATTACATTCATGATAGAATACTCATGCTTTCAACCTGAATACTAAAACAAAAGAAATGGCACATATAACATAACAGGAGTAGAGAAGGTTCTTTCTACAGAACAAACATGATGCCAGGACATTGATGAAACCCAAATAAACACAACTTGTGGTACTGGTGCAGACAAAATCAAATAATGTCGACAATACTGTACAAAATTGCGAGCAGAGGTGCATGAATCTCAAAATTACTCCAATAGGAATTAGTTGCTTGCACTTACTACTAATAGTTTCTCCCATGTTCCTCTCCCTAATTCATCGAATTCTTTTCGAAGCATTAACTTTGGACTCTTCAATTGTCTCCTGTGCAATAGCAACAAGCAACTAAAAGGTTTAAACGTGACATATCACTCAACATTATGGTCAACTACGGCCCAGCAATTCAGTTACCACTCTCCCTAATTCTTGCCCTACCCATAATACTACATCGTCCAAGTAAATCACAGTGATCATCTTCAACAAAGAAGTAGATACCAGCTTCCCAAGATGCACGAGTGCAGTACGCCAAACCCTAAATTCCAATCAGAAATCCCACTCACAGCAAAAGATTCAAAATTGAGAATTCACGTTGCAAAATGAACCGAAGAAAGAGGAATACGGATCATATATTCATCAAAGTAGAAGTTTAAAAAGAAAGAAGAAGAGGAATTTCAGCATCTAGATTGGGATTCGTAAGAGACCTGGTTGAGGGAAGCAGTAATGGCGAGTTTGCTGCTCGGGTCATCGGCGAGGCTCGTCATCGGAGAGAGAGGGAGAAGAAAAAAAAAGCGCGGGAAGCGAGGAAGCGAGTAAAGCTACGAAGAGCGAGGAAGTTGGGAGGGGATCGAAGCGGAGAGAAGGGGGAGAGACGGCAACGTTTTGGTCGAAAGCCGTAGACGAAACCGACCCCTAAAAGTCCCGCCGTCTAAGGCTGTAAGCCTAAGTCGGCCCCGAACTCCTGCCCCTAAATATAATCTCAACCAATATGACCGGAAACATCGCAGATTAAGATCAGATCAGACTAGGTTGCGTCACTTTTACAGAAAACACCTTGTCGGACCCTTTTATATAGTTTTTATTTTATTTTTTCCCCCTTTTTTTTTCTCATTAGAAACGTGGCATATAGTTAGATATCTAATGCCCCAACTTAATCTCAGGTGTACGAACTTGTGTGATTTCTAATCAAATAAAGTATAGTATAATGAATTTTTTAAGGGTTTTTTTTTATATTTTAAGTTGTTGACTCCAAAAATACGAAGTGCATAGATAGTAGAAAATAAAAATTAGATTGGATAAAATAAACTCTAGACCTTAAGAATAGATATAGAGAACAAATATATCATTTATTCCCTATGCCATGTCATTTCCTTTTTTTAAAGTTAGTTATTAATATGTGAAGAAAATAAAATAAAATTCTATGTGATGCAACTCAAATTTTGCTTCCTCTTCTAAATGTATTGGGCTTCATTAAAAAAAACTCAATAGTTGACATAATCTAGTCCAGACTAGACTGTGAATCTATATTAGAATATAACATCTTCTCAAACATAGAAAAAAGATATACTATGTAGCGGACCAATTAGTAATAAGATTGGTTTCAATAATATTAAACTTACCTTTTTGATGACGAATAAATAAATAATAGTAGATAAATAGTGTCTTAACAAATTTCTTTTGATTCTATTTTCGGACGTAGGTAATTTTCTCTTCTCCATTCTCCCATTTCTAAATAATATAACTAGCTCAATTCACAATTAAAAAATAAATAAATGGCTAACTTTAACTTCTTAGAATTTCTCTTTCAATATAATACAATAAACAAAATTAATTTCTTAGGACAAGATGTCCACTTCATCTTAGAGACTTATCCGTTCTGCCCAGATTTATCCGGATATATTGAAAATTGACAAAATTTGGGGCCTTTTTAGTTAGAGAATATCTTTTCAGATAAGGATGTGAAAAGATATTCTGTTGCAAATGCCAGAATAAGTTTGGTTTAGAAATTTATTCTAGCGTCTCAGCTGTAAGAACGAGGAGCATCTACATACACATACAGAGGCCGGACGTATCTACCGACTTCAATAACAACTTTGCCGACTCCTGTAATGTTTTGCGGTATTGGCGCGGTAGGTGAAACCGGCAAAGGTGCCGGAGGCTACAGCCGACTTATCTCGAGAAAATCTGGAGATATTGCCATATGACACCCTGTATTTAAGCGATTTTACATTTACCATGGCTGAGTTCGGATTTTTCTTTTAAAATGAAAAATGATAAGGTTAAATGCAGATTCGTTTAGATGTAGGGTGTTATATGCAAACTTTCCTAAATCAAGAATAACTCGTACCTTTTATTCCAGGGGTAGATACCAAATCATCGAGACTGGGGCGAGGAGAGAGAGAGAGAGGGGTAGATAACAAAGGAAGGTATAGATGGGCTCGCCGCCCTCGTGATACCCCTCGTCTCTCCCTCCTTTACATGGCCTTGTGGCCTCTCCGCTCCACCGCATCCCATCGTCTCCTCCTCCTCTCCTCCTCTTCCCCTCCTCCTCTTCCTCTTCCTCTCCTCTTTCTCCTCCCTCTCCGGTGGTTATCCGCCGCGCCGCCGCTCACCGGCGCCGCCGATCCCCCCGTCCGCATCCGCTCCATCCTCGCCTCCGTCGCCGCCGATACCATGGCACAGCGCATCGGGAAAGCCATCCGCCGCCCCGGCGCTGCCTCTAAGGCACGTGTGTACACCGATGTCAACGTCGTCCGTCCCCAGGAGTACTGGGACTACGAGTCTCTCACCGTCCAATGGGGGTAACTCCTACCTGATATTGATATATTCCCTTTTCCCTCTGATATTTATATTTTCGAAGTCGAGATTAGGGTTTTTGTGCGATGAAATTTGTTCATGGTGAAGGGAGCAAGATGATTATGAGGTTGTTCGGAAGGTTGGGAGAGGTAAATACAGCGAGGTTTTCGAGGGAGTCCACAGTATCGACAACGAGCGGTGCATTATTAAGATATTGAAGCCGGTAAAGAAGAAAAAGGTGCGATTTTATTCTTCTTATAAAAGTATATGCTATCTCGATGTAATGATCAAAAGCTTATCTTGCTTTTGTTTTGTTCTTTCCTGTCCGCGTGATGGAATTTGTCTTTCTGTAACTGCATTTTTTATGCATTGTGTTTGTGGACATGGTATGATGCTACCCTGCAGTTGAAGAATTAAGCATGCCTAATTTAGCTAAAGGTTATTAATATGATCTTATTAGCAAGGATAGGAAATCATCAAGATGTAAGTGGAAGTTAGAGGAACATGTAAAAGAAATAATTCTAATGCAAAAGGCAACAAGATAATTGAAGGTAATCCCCTGCAATTTACATACATTGTAAGCTTAGTTATTCAATAGAAAGATATAGGGAAACACAATTGGTTCTTCGATAGAAACCTTAGTATTTCATGCTCACATTTTTATGTGATGACTTCCCAATTATAATATCTTTCTGCTTTCATTTTAAACTTTAAGGACCCGCTGTATATCTTTTTCTGCATCTCATTAATTTCTGTGTTCGATTTTACAATGCAGATTAAGAGGGAAATAAAGATACTCCAGAACCTATGTGGTGGACCAAATATTGTGAAGCTACTTGATATTGTCAGAGATCAGCAATCGAAGACACCCAGTTTAATCTTTGAGCACATCAATAATACAGATTTTAAAGTTCTCTATCCAACTTTGTCAGACTATGATATCCGATACTATATTTACGAATTGCTGAAGGCAAGGCTATGTTTTCATGTGCATAATGAATTATAGCTAAAAATGTTAATTCACTGAGGCACGACATTTGTTTTTGTTATCATCATTTTTATTGATTACATTACTGTTTCTCACTAGTTCTATTATTTTGATACTTCTAAAGGGTTCTTATCCAATTTTGACAGATGAAATGAATATTATATTTCATAAGCTGTCAGTGTTCCTTCTACAGTGGTTTAGGTTCTGATTAATTTGGCATATCGCATACTTGTGGTGATTCAGCATTTTCACAATACTTATGGTGAATCGGCATTTTCAGTTAAAGACATTAAGGTAAAAAGTAGATACTGGTAGGTGATTTTTATCTAAGTGATTACATCTCTGAGATAAGATTAGACAACAGTGGAACATAAACGGCATATGAACATTGTGATGAGTTGATAGAAGATGAAATTATGTAACTGTACAACAAATTTGTGTATTAAAGTTTGCATATTTTAGTATTTCAGGAAATTTGATCCTGAAGAATTTCTTAGGCATACCTAATGTTGGTAAGTGACACCTAGAAATGATGCAATTGAATAGGAAAACCTTCTTTTGGAAACTATTATTTTGCTGTCAGATGAACAGAAAGTGTGAAAGTGTTACTGTTAGGTTATGGGTATGGTAGACGCACTCAATTTTTACTGACGCTGAAGGTGATCTACCTCAGGCACACAGCAATTTCTTTATACTCCGTCCATTCATTAGTGCTTGGAGCCACTATGGGCTTTTGGATTGTTTTAAGTCAAATTCCCTTGATATTTTGTTCTTTTTTGCTAATATCTATGTATTGTTGTTCTGTTTTGTATAGGGTTCTTAAGTATATTTTGCTGAGATGCTGAATGTTAAGTAGTTCAGTGCCTAAGGGTGGTCCAAGATTTTTTTTTTCCCCTCGTGTTTAAACTTCCCATACAGCAAGTTATGCTGCTTCTCATATAAATGCTACTAGTCATATCTTGCGTGCTTCTTCCCTCTTTGATAATCCCCTAACATGGAACTGCCAGGCCACACAAATGTTTCTTCACTAACTTGTGAGCCCTTTACAGATCATGCTTGATTTATAAAAAGTAACCCTTTATTTCTGCATAACAATAGTTGTTCTAGGAGATAATCCTGATTGGTGAATCATAATGCAATTAGTTTTCTAGATGTTCTTAAAAATATTCAGATATTAATGGATAAGGTCGATTCAACTTGTGTTCATTCTTTGCGCACGTGCGCACACACACATAATTCCCTTTCATTCCATGGTAATGTTAGGTTCCGTCAAATTTGATTGTCTTTAACTTTTTCAGGTATTTGTGTAGGCACTCGATTATTGTCACTCACAAGGAATCATGCACAGAGATGTCAAACCTCATAATGTGATGATTGATCATGGGCAGCGCAAACTTCGTCTCATTGACTGGGGTCTTGCAGAGTTCTATCATCCTGGGAAGGAGTATAATGTTCGAGTTGCTTCAAGGTCAGTTCCCCTTCCAGTAGTTGTTTGTGTACAGTGGATTTGGATGTGCTTTTTTTTTCCCTTATTGGAATACTTGTATCTACAAGAGTCTAGTACCTTAACTTCTGCATAATATTGAAAAGGAGTCCTACATGTTTCATCAATGATCAGAGGACCTCTGTGAATTACATCGATTTTTAGTAGATCAGACTGATGATTTGATGATTGCTGCCATGCAGACTGTTCTATGGTTTAAGGAACAATGAGTTTTTTGTACTATTTTTGTAAGTTCATTTATTAATGTATCATAAAGGTTGGTTGTATTGATCATTGCATCCTAAGTTGGTTGCGCGGCGACTTGACTAGGTTTTTCCAGAATTTGTCTTGCTATATATTTCTTGTTGTGTGGATGACACCCTGTTCCTCTGCTTGCTGCTTTTGTTGATGAGGAGACAAGTTCTGTTACTAGCAACTTCAGAAGCATTCAGATCTAGCATGTGGCTTTTTTTTTTCTGGTTAAGACCATAGCAAGGGATTTTCTTGGGTTGCATCTATGGCATGTTATAGCTGTTCAATGCAATCTGGGCTCTTTTATTGGTTAGCTAGTAACTGGCCAGGATATTTGTCAAAAAATTCATCCTGCTGATCTAGCTGTTAATCATGACATGTTGGTGTTCTGTTTCTTCTGTGTATACTTCTCCTGTTGCTTCATCTATTCTATTTTAAGTATAGAAGGATCTGGGCATGGGAACCGGATGATATTGTTTTTAGAAAGAAAAAAAGTTTGATTTATAGCAGTGGAAGATGTTCTATGTAATGACAATGACTTCATATATGCATTTTCATCTCCAGATTTGTTTTGGCATGTACACTCATCTTTTCATCATCCTGAAATTAAACAATTGTAAAAATGTTGAGCTGTTTTCTGTGGCAAACTTTTTAGAAAACCTATGTAGGTAAATCAAATAGTATTCATTTAGCTTATGTGGTCATTACCATGCTTCCTGTTTATAATTACTTTGTTAGATACTTCAAGGGCCCAGAGCTTCTTGTCGACTTGCAAGATTACGACTATTCTTTGGACATGTGGAGCCTCGGTTGTATGTTTGCTGGGATGGTAAGTAGTGTGTTAGTCATAGCCATTCAGCAACATTACCTTTCCTAAACTCTATAGTCATTAGCACATCATCTTCCTCAGATATTTCGTAAGGAGCCTTTCTTTTATGGACATGACAATTATGACCAATTGGTAAAAATAGCTAAGGTATGTTCAAGTTTTTCAAGTCAATAAGATGATGTTCTTTTTTTACTTTTTGGGTTTGTTTTCATATTTCCTGTTGCAGATAAGATTGTGTAATACGACATTGCTCTTCCTTTTCACCCTTTTTGAGTATGTACTTTCACTTTCTATTGACACTTTATTTAGCTAATATATTTTCAAGCTCTGTTAAATTTTTATACCTACAAGCAGCTTGATTTTGCTGGTATACCAGAATGTCCAAATAACATTGCCTTCCGTTTTAGTTTAGTTAGTTGTTTTCAAATAACCTTAGTTTGGCTTCTGATAGGTGATAATCCAGTCCACATGAGGTGGATGTTGAATATTTTCTGGCGATGTCTTATCGGAAAATTGGGTAAAAGTAAGAATGCTAGTAAATCTCATACATTTATATAAAAAGGAAAAAGTTGAATAACAGTAATTACCTTCTGTGCAGATTATAGCTTGCTGTTGTTGTAGAGTTATTTTGATCATAATTCTTTAACGTTAGGTCTGATAGATTGGTATCTCTATTTATTTTCTTATACAAGAATTAATAAACCTCATCTTTTGGAGCCCAATTGAGACCTGATGTCTGTTCCAGGTGCTCGGAACAGAAGAATTGAATGCATATCTTGGAAAATATCGTCTTGAGCTTGACCCACACCTTGAGGCACTTGTCGGAAGGTTGTGAATATTGCTCTTTTTATTTATTAATCATACAAACTTTTTCTTGAGAGAAATCATACGAGCTTGTTGTTTTTGTAAGACTGGAATTTTCTCCAGAATTAACGGTATTGGTGTTGTCACAGGCACAGCAGGAAGCCATGGACAAGGTTTGTTAATGCTGATAATCAGCATCTGGCAGCCCCCGAGGTGGGTTGATCTCATGGCCTTTACATTGATTCTGTTCTGTACTTGTTACTTGTCGTCTTCTTTAACCTATTGCGTCTTCTGTAGGCGATTGACTTTGTGGACAAGTTGCTTCGCTATGACCACCAGGAGAGGCCAACGGCTAAAGAAGCTATGGTAATAGCACTTGCTACCATTGTAGCAACAATTTGTTGCAAAAATTTATCTAGACCAATGTAGTTAATAATGTCATAACCCATTGTCTAACTAATAATTACCCACTGCATACAGGCTCATCCCTACTTTTATCCAGTGAGAAGTGCTGAAAGCAGCAGGACGCGCACTGAGTAGTTTGGATTTTGAGTGTGAATTCCTGCACTGATGTTTGTTTCGAATTATCGTTTCTTATCATTTCCGTGCACTATCGAGTATCAAGAGTGGGCAATCTTTTTCTTATCATATCTGTGTACTATCAAGTATCAAGAGTGGGCAATCTTTTTAAACTACCGGTGGAAGAACATTGTACAAAGAAGTCAAAAAAGCTATTTTCTCACTGCCTAGTCATTGTGTTTCAAAATATAATATCAATCACTGGAGGCAATTGGTACGTCTTCTTCCAAAGAATGTGTTACTTCTTGAATTCAAGCTTTTGAGGGCATTGGTTCTGTGTTTGTTATCTTGTTTCTTTCATGGACAATCATATATATTAGCTTGCTGGATAGCTTCTTTAGCTGTCTTCTTCCCCTCTTATTTGCTTGAGAGTCCATTTCATCCAAGTCCTTTTCTGATAGCGGACTTGAAGATGTCTAGTATACGTCCGTGGATCTTTTGACTCAGATTTTATATTCCTATCGGATTAGTTCCTTATTTGTTCTCTCATAGGAAAAAGGTGTTGCAACAACATATGATTAGGATCTCTTACTCTCTGATGTGAACTTGCTCCTAATCAAATAATTGTGTACCAAGTCTGATGGTACTTGTGATATTGGCATGCAAAGTGGGCGTTCAATTCAAGTGTGCTTATTGGATACTACCTGATGAGGTACCTTTCCAAGGCCAGTCAATTGTAAATTACTGAAATTTGATAGTGATGGCCTTCTCTCGTACCGAACATAGAATGTAGCTTAGTGGTCATTGCTGTTCATGATTTGGTCGGTGAACCAACCTTCATTAGTAGCATATGATACATTGGGCCACAATTCATGGAGGCTGGAAAGATTCCAATTTGCTCAATAACTTATTATCAGCTCTCTTTTAATAATTTTTATCAGAAAAGTATGTTTTAGAGTTTTCTTTGACTAAATTAGCCCTCTAGATATCAGGATACCCGGTGTGAGAAAAAAAAAAAAAATCTGTATATAAATCATTGATTCAGAAGCAGTGACTTATATTAAAAGGGCGTTAAATAATTATATAAAAAAAGTTATTTAAAATTTGGTAAAATGTTTATATAAGTGACTTATATTTGAGTTTTAAAATAAATTAAATGCGTAAAAGAATTAGTGAAATAATTTAAAATAGTTTTTTTTTAAAAAATACAAACTCATTTTATCGTTGCAATGGAGTGGCGATTTGATAGTTAGTAGTTTACTCCTGTCCGTCTCAATTGGGATGTAGAGTAGTCTAATTCATCACGAGTGACGACGCAAGAAGTGAGGAGAGAAGGCCAAGTGTCCGGTTACTCTGCCAGCAGTCACTGTAGCCGAGTGACAGAGATGGAGATGTCCACATCTCTCCACTCCCATCCATGATTCCGACAACATGGCAACTCCCATGGCTCCATCTACTCTTGGCATCACATGGCATAACATGGTGATATGGTATGGCAGCCCCTCATCCTCATGACATGCCTCATCGAAAACAATGGATGCTATATATGATAAACCATCCATTTCAGTTGGGGGTAAATACCGTAGACACGACACAGGCAGGCGACATGGATGAGACCTAAAGGAGATGGTATGGTATGGTATGGTTGAATGTTTGATCCATTCCCATTTGAATTTTGAAGGTCCAAAACGAAGGGTGTTCAAAGGGGGCCCCACTTTGGTCTTCTGGGCTCTTATCCCAAACTCTAACTCTTCGATACGTCTCTAATTAGTTGTCTTATTGTACACGTCTTACGGTCTATGCCTCTGCTTTTGGAGTAGGTAGTAGTGAAGGATTAAATTATAAATAAATAAACGTTTTCCTCTCTTTTCTTTCTTTCTCTCTCTCTCTCTCTATCTTTGATAAATATTTTGGCAGAGATTTTGTGGTACAGAAAGGGATACTGCTTCTTCTTTTTTCCTTTTACTCTGGCATGGCCCATGGGCTTTGGTAGATATAGATGGAAAGTAGATTATGCTCATGGTCAAAGATATGTTTTGTTGAAGCCCAACTACTGGTTTTGGACTCTTCTGAACCATATGTCCATATCCTTCTCCCCCAAAAAAAATCTCGAGTTTAAATTTTTCTGGACTACTAGAATTTTACAATCTAATTTTATCTAATTCTATGTTTTTTACTGTGGTGTACCAAAATATACATCGACTATTAAAAATAAATGGAATTATTTTTCTATTGCTAAATATTTAAAAAAAACTAAATATAATTAAATTGGATATATATATATATATATCATGTGACAGATTGACCAATGTCTCATATGGTGATGATGCAAGAGCAAGGGCATCACAGCATGATGGCATAGCTGGCATGCCCAACTAAGCAAGACAAGCCTGACATAGCATGCCATGTGTACATGCCTCTCCTCGACAGCATAATGTTTGGTCTAAACACTATATCTTTACTATGAGATTGTCTAAAGATTGCCTACCATAACACATGCATTTGAGACAGCTCCAACTGTAGCTAGAATCCCAATTATGGATGAGAGAAGTCCTACAGACTCATCGCATACTTACAACCACAAGTTGCTATTATCTTATTACATTTTTAAGCATTACCCCCGGGTTTTATGCAGCCTACCCAGCAACACTAACTTCAACTTACAATTACAATCCGAGCGCACAAAACAATGTTCTTCTAAGTTGAAAATTTGTTAACAATATTAAACTCTTAATTTAGTGAGTGTACAACTAATTGTCACCCTTAATTTGAGGCAGCTGAGTGTTAATTAATCCCCCCCCCCCCCCCCCCCCCCCCCCCCACCCCCCCACCACCATGTCTCGAGCCACTCCCCACCAGCCATTCCCATTCTCCAACCCCTGATTTTGGGTCAACCTCTCCTCTCTCTCTCTCTCTCTCTCTCTGTCTCTCTCTTTAAGACTCCTAAATCCAACATCAGACACTAATCCCTAATTGCCGCAAACTTGCTGCCCTACTTGTCCAAATATTATGCTCTCTCTAACCTTATAATAAGTCTAGTGTTTTGAGTCAGAGAAAAGGTAAGGTGGCAGCCATCCATGTGGCCATGTGGACAAAGGTAGGTTATCTGCGCGGACTTTCGGTCCTGTCCTGGTACGACAATCCTTGGTTAGTATTCTCATGTCTATGTTGCGACAAATAGGGTTCAACCCTCCTAACACCAGTAGAGAGTGGGAAACATAATCTAATTAATTATACGGATCGGATCGAGGCGACTGTCTTTAATTAGCATGTGTTTAGCGATGCTTAATTACTTTAGTGTTACATTAGGACACAATGTATATTAGGGTTGTCTCTTCCATTGAGCAAACATGCTGGTGGTACCGGTGGAGAAGTAGCTGTTAGAATCCTCTTATTAGCAACAACAAAAACAAAATTATACTTATAGAATTGAGATGAGCCAGAACTTGAGCCATGAAAAGTAGGTGAGGTCGAGTAGGATGAGAAATAATATTTTAAACCAAGTGGGCCTCCAATCTAAAATTCCTTATTTTTCATGAATTGTCCAGTCAACATCATTGCATGGTTTAGGAGAGGGATGGATATGGAAAGAATAGAATCCCAATCATTGCCATCCATTCCCATTGCTATTGCCAGTGCCATCGGGGCTATGCCCATCATCATCATCATTATCATCTAAAACGGCTCTCCTCCTAATCTTCTATTAAGTAATTAAACCCCTGACCACCTATCATTATTAGCTAACTGTTAAGAAAGCAACCATCGCCCTCCTTATCCTCCTCTCACTCTCTCTCTCTCTACCCACGTCATAAAAACGTACTTCTAGAGGATTGGAATTGCATATATATATATATATATATATATATAGTTTTTATACTATTTCTATAAAATAAAAAAGAGATAGAAATTTTATTGTTTTTTAAATAGATAAATTTACTGGTCCTCGTTGCCACGTCAGCGACGGATGGCTTGGATCTGGGTGGTCCCCCCCCCCCCGGAGTGCCACCTAATTTAAATGGCGTCGTGATAGTAATTAATGCTTTGGTGACCAGTAGGAGGGTTTCATAATTACGATCGTGATCCCGCCGTTAACCGCCGCCTTGGCGTACACGTGGCGAGCGTCCCATGGCCTTCTCCCTGAATTGCTGGCGGCCGTCGTGCCACGTTGCGGCCCCACAGAGTCAGTTCGGTTGCATTGCTATAACAGGGAATTTTTCTAAAAGAAAGGACCATTAATGCGCACCCCGGACTCTACCTCTTTACATACCCAAGTGGGATTTTTTAGCCTACCAAATTTACCCTTCTACCCTCCTTCTTCCTCAGTAGGAAATTTGCATTTGAAACCCCCCCCTCCGGCCCCCCCCCCCCCCCCTAATCTTCAATCCTCGCCTCGTTCATTGAAATAGCAGGCTGCGACATGTAAATAGTGAGAAGGAAGGGCTCTAATCGTAAACTTGCTTACATTGGCAGGTGCTATTTGCAAAGTGGATTAGGTTATGAGGCGGGTTATGATGGGAAATGATTTGATATACCCGCGGCGCACCAGATGCTGGGCCGGCGCAGCCATAGCCGCAATTCCCCCTACTCTCTCTCTCTCTCTCAGAGAAAGCGACGATTCTAGAGAGAGAGAGAGAGAGAGAGAGAGGGGGGGGGGAGAGAGAGAGGGTTGTAAGTGAGAGGGCCCATCGCCTCATATCTGAATGTACCCCACTAACTCGTGCTCTCCTCTTCTTTCTCTTGACCACCACCATGACTACTTCACCCCCTCCTCCAGTTCATTCGCTCGTTTATAAATAACCACCACTCCATCCTCCTCTTCCTCTCACTCCTCCATTAAAGCCTTCCCAATGATGAAAACCAACTAGCGTAGAAAAGCCCAAAACGATATATATCGGAAAGAAAGCCCAAAAAGAGAGAGAGAGAGAGAAAAGAGAGAGAGAGAGAGAGAGAGAGAGAGAGAGCCTTGGAGTGTGTATCTGTTAGTTGATATCAAAGAAAAGCAAAAAAGAGATCCTCCTTTCTTTCCCTCTTCCTCTTGCTTCGCCTCACACGTGATTCAAGAGGAGTCTTTATAACTCTTCCTCCCTTTCCTTTTGCCGTGTGTATATATATATACACACACATATATATAGTTCTTCAAGAACTCTTCTTTGTTCCTCTATTAGAAAGAGAGAGAGAGAGAGAGAGAGAGAGATGGAGGAAGAGGAGGAGGTGATCGTAGTGAGAGAATACGACGCCGAGCGAGACCGCCATGGCGTGGAGGCGGTGGAGCGGATGTGCGAGGTGGGCCCCAGCGGTAAGCTGTGCCTCTTCACCGACCTCCTCGGCGATCCTCTTTGCCGCATCCGCCATTCTCCTGCCTCCCTCATGCTGGTATTAATTCTATTATTATTATTATTATTACTATTATTATTATTATTTGTTTCTTTCGAACGTTGTTGGCTTTTCCTCTTCTTAGACCTTAGTCGCGGATCATAACAGGTTGCCGAAACAACTAATGGGCCGGTTCGCGAGATCGTGGGCCTTGTCCGCGGCTGCATCAAGACCGTCTCCTGCGGCACCCACAACCCGCACCGCTTCCCCGCGAGGCACCACACCCATCTCTTCACCAAGGTCGCCTACCTCCTCGGCCTCCGCGTCTCCCCTTACCACCGGTACGGTACCTATCGATATTATTATCCTTGTATTCTTCGTAAGTTGATTACAAACTATTAATTGGATTATTTGGAATAGGCGAAGAGGTATTGGGTTGAAGCTGGTGCGGAGAATGGAGGAATGGTTTCGAGAAATGGGAGCGGAGTATTCTTACATGGCGACGGATAAAGACAACGAGGCGTCGGTGCGGTTATTTACCGAGCGCTGCGGGTACTCCAAGTTCCGGACACCGTCCATCTTAGTCAATCCGGTGTTCGCTCACCGCCTCCCCCTCCCGCGCCGCGCGCAAATTATCCGGCTCCCGCCGCGCGAAGCTGAGATGCTCTACCGGCTCCGATTCGCCTCCGTCGAGTTCTTCCCCCGCGACATCGACGCCGTCCTCTCCAATTCCTTGTCGTTGGGGACCTTCCTCGCCGTGGAGGGCTCGTTCGAGTGGCGCGGTGCCGAGTCGTTCCTCGCCGAGCCCCCGGAGTCGTGGGCGGTGGCGAGCGTGTGGAACTGCAAGGAGGTTTTCCGGCTCGAAGTCCGGGGCGCGTCGAGGTGGCGCCGCGGCTTCGCCCGGACGAGCCGGCTCGTGGACCGGGCCTTCTCCTGGCTCCGGATCCCGTCCGTGCCCGACCTCTTCCGCCCGTTCGGGCTCTACTTCCTGTACGGCGTCGGCGGCGAGGGCTGCGGCGCAACGAGGCTGGTGACGGCGCTGTGCCGGCACGTGCACAACATGGCCCGCGACGGCGGGTGCAGCGTGGTGGCGGCCGAGGTGGCGGCGTGCGAGCCGCTCAGGGCCGGGATCCCCCACTGGGGGAGGCTATCGTGCGCCGAGGACCTATGGTGCGTGAAGCGGCTCGCCGAGGAGTACAGCGATGGGGCTCTCGGTGACTGGACCAAGAAGCCTCCTGGGCCGTCCATCTTTGTGGACCCCAGGGAGTTTTAGCCCCATCCGACGGTGGATAACCATAGGAAGCTGTAATTTTCTCTTTTAGCCCCTCCCTTTTTTCTTTTTCTTTTTTTAATTTAAAAAAAAGGAGTTTTTTGCATAGTTTTTGAAGAAAACACTTGGTAACGGATTTAGGGAATTTTTCGCCTGTTTTAGTGGGGAGGAAAAGAGTAGTTCGTAACGGTTTAGAGAGGAGAAATGGGTCGAAGAAGAAATAGTATAGTAAGCAATGTAGGTGTCTTTTTTAGGACTTTTTAACTAACTAAAAGACTTATCCCTTCTCTTCCTTTCCTTTCCTTTCTCTTTACTTTACTTTATTAAAAGAATATCTTCTTTGAGCTTTCTATTTTCTCTCAGAATATCCCGGAGAAACCTCAATCTAGCTAAATTCTGGGTAGCCCTTAATGATCCACTTTTGTTGTATATTAGCCTAAAGAAGCACCAGTGAGATTGGATCCTAATCTGAAATTGGGTGTTAGTCTTCATCCTAATCATGTGATGGTGTACTCGAGAATCGAGATCTATTAGGGGACAAGATTGGGCCCTCGAACTATGTTTAAATGATCCGACATGTTGAATCACTAATAGTATCCAATATAAGGGTACATCTTGTCTACCACTTTCGTCTTTGGGCCCAATATCTTTAGCGAGAGGCATCGCCAATTTGATTCCTAGAAAAATCTCTTCTTTTTTGTTTAACTTTTCCGATGACAAGAACAGTTAAAAGTAATATTAGAGAAAATCCACTGTCAATAAAACAAGTCCATCATCAGCATTAAGCATCCTATTATTGATTCAATCACACTTCCCCCCTCGGCTTGGTAGTTTTCTTTGATTTTGATTTCTTTAATTCCAACTAGTCTCCTTGATATTTTCAAGGGATTATATATATATATATATATATATATATATATATATATATATGAACAACATGATTGAAGAGTTATTCATGAGGAGGTGATTAGACATATATTTTATTTCTTGTTAAATTATTTTTACTACAACAAATTTAATATTAGAGGAACTTAAAATTAAACAATTTTTTTTAGTTGAGAGGAAAAGTTATGTGGCGATTTATACTCTATGTAACTCAAATTATTTAAAAAAAAAATCAAGAGTAAATATACAAAGAAGAGTTAAAAAGTAAGGATGTAACATAAACAAGTTACCTACTAGATGTGCAATAACTCCTCACTAGGCCAGCATCATAAAACTTGACTATTAAACATTATAGATTATTAAAGTTAAATAAACCAAATCGTATAGACAATTTTGTTTTTCACAAACAAAATTCTCTCACGTCAATTTCTCTCGCTTTTCTTATAGTCTAGAAAAAAGAATTGCTCTATACTTTTATTCATTTTTTTTAAAAAAAATTCAATTGAATATTAAACATGTATATTAATACAGTCTAACCTGATAAGATATTCTATTACTAATATAATTAACGTGAGAGCTTGAAGTTGAGCCCATTCTTAAAAATATCTGATCTCATAACCTTACGACCACTCAAAATTATCTTACTTTCTTATAACTACTAAAAAAAAATAGAAATGGGTAACATTCTACGTATATTTCTTTAATTTTAATTAAATGTTCGTATACTGATACTAATTAATTTGAAGGCGAATTATGTGTACATTAACACAAACAATTTGATTATTAGGAGAGAATGAAAAGGAAATGTAAACTAATCGTCCTTGTAATAAAAGCTACTCTTAATCTTTAGACGATTTATTCGTCTGTTAGAGTGGGTGGTCAGTGTGCAGAAGAAAAGATATAAATGGAATTAAAGAAGATTGCTCACTAGCTAGAAAGAATGAATAATTCTCTGCATAAATTACAATTAAATAGCCACCGCCACTATAGAGTTGAACGAATAAATGAATAAATATTAAATTATAAGAGATGATGGATGGGTGGGAAGTGGGAAAGATATTCTATAGATTAATCTAGGCATGAATAAGAAGGCGCGGTTTCTTGAAGGCGAGAGGACTCTGCACCTCCTCTTCCTCCTCCACCGTCGCGCACCACCGCGTGCCGTCGAACCTGGGAATCTCCGGCATCGCGGGGAGGTTCAGATCAAACACCCTTTGGCTGCGGCTCGAGCTCGCCGCCGACGGAACTCCGATCCCCTCGCCCCCACCTCCGATGATCCCCTCGTAGTGGCATCTCTTGTGCCCCCCGAGCGCCTGCCCCGTCGGGAACGTCTTCAGGCACACCGAGCACTGGTGCACCCTGCCGCCGCTGCCGGTGGACGATCCCGACACCGATCCAGATCCCGATCCCGACGCCGCCGGAGAAATCGCCGAAGATTCGTAGGCGGCGATCGGCTTCCGAGGCCCGCCGTGGCTGGCCTTGTGCCCGCCGAGGGCCTGGTAGGATCCGAACGCCTTCCCGCACACGGAGCACTTGTACTCCGCCCTCGCCGGCGGGGGCGGCAGGTCCGGGATGCGGCGGTCTGATCCGGCGCCGCCGCGGGCGAGCATGACGAGGCAGAGGGCGAGGTACTCCTCCTCGGTGAGCGTGCGGTGGCGCCGCGATCGCTTCCGCTTCGCCCACCCCTCGAGGTGGGGGAACTCTTCCCCAATCGCCGATGTGATCGGGGCGGCAGAAGTCTCTAGAGCATTCATCACCATCAAATCGGACGGCTGAGGTTGATCAATCAGGAAGAGAGAGAAGAAGAAGAAGAAGAAGAAGAAGAAGAAGAAGTAAGGAAGAAGGCTTAGGTTGGGGAGAGTTGGGTAGTAGTGAGGAGTGAAGATGATAATTGGGAAGTTGTCATATATAGGGAGGAGAAGAGTGGAGAGTAAGGTCTAAATTGGGAAGTTGCGTCGGAGTTGGGTTAGTTGTGGGGACGATATAATCTAGTCGTGCGTCAACGACCGGTGAGTGGAGTGGAAGTAGGAAGGGACTAAGGAATAGAATACTCTCAAGTTTCTCTTTTGCTTAACCGGTGACCGTAACATAATACAAAGGAGTAAGAGGTGGGATGACCTCAGAGGTGAGGGAAGGTGGATCGCATTGCGAATTCTGGGAGGATAGAGTACACAAGTTGGATTAGGCAGTTGTTTGTTTCGTTCTTTAGGTGGACTTTCCAAAGCGGCAGCTTTGGAGCCTTCGCACGAAGCATCGCCGGTGAGTACACGTGTTTCTTATTTCCATTGCCGATGGCTTGTTCCACTACACTACAACTTTTTTTTTTATTTTTTTATTTTTTAATTCGACGAGCTAAGACAGCTAAACCGCCGTTCAATTATGGAATTGTAATAGACTTATTTTAAAATAAGTCTTTTTATTTTAGTATATTAATTCAACATTACTCTTATTTTATTTTATATAACTTTTTAAAAACTAATTTATTGATTACTTGAGATTATTATTTTACTGTTTGAGATGATGATATATAATTATCAGCCTTATCAGCTACAGTTGTTGTACTTTCTTTTTCTCCTCTGCTCTACTTACTGTATAGTATGTAATATTATCTCATAGACTTCACATCTTTCTACATACTCGCGCAATGCAATGCCAGGATATTATCTCGCATACCCATATATAAAAACTACGTATTTTTTCATATACTTGTGCAGTGTGGAGTATTATTCTTTATACTTGAGTGTGAATTTAGAACTTCGCATGAAAAAATCTATCAATATTATTTTTTGCTGATAATATGGGAAATATGCGTTAAATATTATATAATACGAATTTATAGAGTTTATTAAGTCAGTAGTTATAATAAAAAATAAATTATTTTTTTAAAAAATACCATTTATTTTTACTATTTTAATATATACTCGAGAGTATTTTTGTATTCAAAATATTAGAAATACAATTATATTTTCAATACTTTAATATTAATTTTATATCGCAATTAATATAATTATTACTCTGTTAAACTAAATATTACAAGAACTTATATTAATATAAGTTCTCTTATTTTGATATTAAAAATTAGAATAATAATATTTATTTTAATCTTTTCTCACAAGTGAGCATAGTATAAAAGAATTGACGTACAACTTGGGGGATATTGATAATTATGTTGCCATCTCTCAGCAGAGCCAGATTTGAACACCTTAATTGGTTAAAAGGATTAATATTCCAAAGTTCGCAGTCGCATGTAACGATGTAAATCAACCTACGGGTTTCGCAGAAGTCTCCTTGCTTTCATGCAAATTTCTATTGTCGAGCTTCTCGGAACTTACGGTTTAGCTAAAGTCTCTCTACAGTACTTTTGACTGATGCATTAAAAATTTAAAAGAAAAGAGCTCAAGTTCGTTTGATTTGGACTGCAATTTAGTAAGAAATAGTGCTTCTTGATACCTAACACTAGACCTCAGTCTTCTTAAAGCACTCCCTGTAAACCTTATCTCCTTAATTATAACTACTAATTATATGCTGGAAATAGATAAGGATGATGATGTAACAAGTACCTAAAAGTTAGACGAACACGAAAGAGATCTATCCACAAGCAAAGCAGATTTTTAACTAGATGCCATCTGTCATGAGCTAGCTCACGACGTCACGGATCACTGCGAACTCATTCGTATTATGGTGTCAATAGGCCAGTTGCATGCATCTTATTATCTTAATATCTTATTATGGATGAGATGGGTGAAAACGGATCGGATTTTGGTTTCTCTATATTTGATCTATATTTTTGCTTAAGATATTGATTCGGATTTGCAAAATATCAAATCCATAATAGAACATGTATTTAATCAGGTATTAATCGAGTTTAATATGGATTGTAAGAGCTAGAGAGTTATACTAATATATTTATTTATTATATATTTGCTGACAAATAAATATTTGAATTAATTCATATTTAATAGTTAAATGTGGATTATGGAAAATGAAAGAGAAACATAAATTATAAGTGAATTTAAGTTATATGAGTGGGTAAACAGATATTCAAATCTGAATCAGAATATATATTTGAAATTTGAATCCAAATTTTCTTTAGTATCTGAATATAATTTTTTTTAAAAATCATTCATGAGTCTAAAGGTTAGATATAAGCTCAAGCTGCTCTTCTAAATTAACAACAGTGCTAAACTATCAATCAAATCAAATCAAACTATTGAGTTAAGCCATCAAATTATTAAATAATATTTTTCATAATATTATTTGAGATTGAAGTTGGACTTATAACTTTATTGGTCATGCAAAAAATACTAATCAACTCTCGGAGGATAAGGATCAGAAATTTTCTTTGCCGTTTTCACCGCCGGATCCAAGTCAAACCCGAAACCTGCGGGCTGAGGCGGATGGCTGCCGTATTGATAGGAACTCTTTGACTTTTGACAGAGGCCTGGCTGGTTGCCTGCCTGCCTGGCTGTCCTCCATTAAGAAATTTTTAAGTCTGAATAAATGAGCAAGGTAACTCCTCCCTCCCTCTCTCTCCCATTTGCATGCATGCATGCACTGATGCACCTCACCTAGATCAATCACATTTTCCCAATCCAACGGTTGAGACTCACCAATAAATGAAGCTCCAGCTCATCAAACCCCCATCACATTAGCTGTCCACGTAAATCTCAGCACGTCACAGTACGTGTTATGCCTACTTCCCTTCTCTCTTCTTCTTCTTCTTCTTCTTCTCCCCCTTTTTTCTGGAGTGTGAAATGAAAAAAGAAGAAGAAGAAGATGAAAGCTCTTTCTATAAATGAATGTGCTTGCAATTCTTCAGCATGGCTGGCATATATGTGTGTCGGAGATGTTTACGGATAATAACATGCTCGTCAATATAGTCTTTTACATTTATTCGGATATGATATATAACATGTACTACAACGTGAATTTTTATGCTATGAACTAGGGATATTTTATTCGTGATTTATAGTTAAACCGCAGAGACCAAACCGCTTATCATTGTTTCTTATTCTAACTTAGGTATAGTTTGATTAAAACATAAGATAATTAATGGATAGTGTTATACTAATTTTCCATTTATTTATCATTTAGAGAGCTATGTAATTTTAAAGTCTTCTGTGTTTGGTTGTAATATTAGGATAGATGATTATCTCCCTTGTGCTAACTTAAATTGGAATAAGAAAATAAACCAAAGAATAAGTATAAAACAATCCATAAATTATGTTATCTTTTGCATATATATATATATATATATATATATAAATATAATACCTATTCCTACAAAATAATTTTGAGATCCGTCCTCTTGCAATAGATTTTTTTTATGGAGGAATGGAAGGCCGAGAAAAGCTCGTAATATTTTTCGTGAAGCGAATCCGATAACCGAGTCAAAATGCCGCGGAAACTCGTCGGAGTTTTCAATACCGCGGGTCTCGCGCTCGTGGCTGCAACCTCTATTCTCCTCTTCCCACTTCCCAAATATCTCTCCCTCTCTCGCTCGCTTACATGAACCCTCGCCACCTCCCTCTCGTCTCTCCCACGTCCTGTCCTCCCACCTTCGAATTCGATATCTTGCCGGGATCCGCTCGAAGCCTCGCAAGGTATTATTACTCCTTTTTGTTGTTCGACTTCCGAGAAAAGAATGTAATCCATCTCTTCTCTTTTCTTCGTCCGCTTTCCTGATGGAATCCAATAACCGACGGGTTTTGAGAAAGCCGACTGCTGTGTTCTTGTTTCAGATCTAGAATGCCGTGATCCGATGGGTACATTTTCTGTAGATTTAGAACTTGAGGGTTTCTTTTTTTCTTCTTTTTTTTGCTTCATATTAAATCATGCTTGTTGCAAGTAGTAGTATTGAAATTTATTGCTGCTCTATAATATTCGCCAATAGATTCATCGATCAAGCAGTGTTTCTGTTTTCTCCTCATTTAATTTCTCCAAGAACGGAACCTACCAAGCTGGTTTGGGTGGAGAGGTTCCTGTAAATGAAGCATAAGACAAGACAATGTCAACACGACTAATTAGGTTGGAATTTTCATGCTGAACTAATGAAAAGTGGCAGATGATTCAATATCAAGTTTGAAATTCCAAATTTTACTTCTTAGAGATTGCTATTTGTGTGTACTTAACAAAGTTGGCAAATTTTTAAGTGAATTATCAGAATGACAAGAGACATGAAAAGAATGATCTCAATTTCATTGTTTTGTACCATTAAATTAACAGAACATGCTTAAGAAGCAAATGAAAATCACATCAGAGCCTAATATAGTTTTCTTCTCAAGTGAAAAAAAAAACGATTTCTCTTGTATGCTTATGAAATGCTTCTTCAAGGTAAATGTGCCTCATTTAACTCTCTTATGTTGTCTTTTGGCTTTAACAAAGTGCTCATTTGAATATTCTCTGTTACCTGAGTTAGTTACTACTAATGATCAGCTTTTAAATTAGGCTATGTCACTGAAGCACTAGCTCATGAATACTTCATCAGGTGAGCATGATTGGTAGCGTTAAGTCTTTCCATTATATCTTTGTTTCATGTTGAAGAACTAGCATATACCTAGGGAAACCTGTGAGCAAAATGCATGCTGAACACAAACATAGTGAACTAATTTAGCAAATCCAGCTGCTTACTACTCTCTTGAATCATTTGAACTATGAAATTAAGCATGTACATGATTTTGGTGTTCTGGAAAATTCAAAATTTACATCTTAAGTGGTTGCTGCCTGTACCTCACATGAATAATTGCAGCCAGCCAAACACTTTTGTTTTTGTTTCATAAAATTACGGGTTGTTCCTTGAATTGTTGGATCTGATGTTGCACATTGAATACTAATGAGACTCAGTGGTGACATATGAGATTGAGTCTTACCTTTTCTTTACAATTAACATGTAGACCGACAATTGTCCTTATTCTATGATTCATAGGAACTTTAATCCGACTTGATACTCTCTTGACGCGTAATAAATTAGTTTTGAGGACATCTTTCAAGTATTTAATATTCATGAAGAAAAAACTCATAATATTTATGAAGATAGAATAAATGAAGAAGAGATTTCCTCCTTTTATTTGGTTGGTCAGGAAGGTTTGTAATGATAGTTGAATTTGATATTATAAGTTACTTACCATGGATTTGATGAACATAAATTTCTGAAACTTGTTCGATACTTCAGGAAATTGTGTTGGATAATTTTTTCCTAGTATTTAATGTGTTGAAATAATTAAAGAAAATCTTATGGACGGCTTAGATAATGACGATGAGATATATGAACTGAAGATAGAAATAATGGAGATTGAGGCCATCTTTCACATTGGTTCACTGGAAGTTCACCATATCTATTGCATTTGTTATCATAGGTTCTGCACAATGGATTTGATGCATGCTAAGTTCTGCAGTTTGTCGGATATTTTACGAGTATTTGTTGGATTCTTCTTCCAAGTAGAATAATTAAGGCAAGATATGTAGAATCACTTTGAGGTGATTTACAATTTACAAAGATTGAACTAACGAGAAAGAAACTTCCATCTCTTATTCTGGATCATTGGGAAGTTCATCATATATGTTGAATTGTCATGATAGGTTATATGTTGTGGATTTGATGAATTGAAAATTTCTGGACCTTGTCGGAATTTCATGAATATGAGTGTGACATTTCTCAAGTTTTACTTTTAATAAGGTAAAAAGAATTTGGAGTTGGCTTACAGAAGGATGCTTAGATTTAGAAGAAGAACAAACGGAAAAAAGAGACTGCTATCTTTTGTTTTTGTTTGGTTCACAGAATTCATCATAAATGTCGAATTGGTTATAGTAGGTTATTTATTGTTCAGTTTGATGGATAACATAGTTTTGAAGTTGATGGATGACCATAGCTAATTGACCTGTTAGAGACTGCTATCTTTTGTTTTATGTTGGTACATAGAATTCATTAATGTTGAATTTGTTATAGTAGGTTATTTACTGTTCAATTTGATGGATAACATAGTTTTAAGTGGATGGATAATGATAGCTAAATGATCTGTTGGATACCTAAATACAACCTTGCTCCTTGATTAATTATCTTTCTATACGAGAGTAAGATAGTTGTTGCTTCTTAGTTATATTCACACTTCTGAAGCAGACGCATGTATCTATTTTTGTACTCATATTCCATCTTGCTTTTATTTGTGTTTGTATTATTATTGACCTATCTATGATGTCATTTGTATCGCTTATCCACCTCCATGCCACGTAATTTTGCTAGGTAACTTCAGAACATTATATTGTTAAAGCTATTTCCAATTTTCCATTCAGCATCATGACATATCATGTGATTATCCTAGTGGTTTATAAGAAAGAGATTCATGTAAAAGTTCTTATTTCTGCACTTTTTCATGCGGACTGTGCATGGTGTTGTTCTAGCAGCAGTTGGCACTAGATAGCCTTGGTGTATCCTGTTGGTGGGAAGAAATATCATTCTTTTACTCTTTTCCCGATGATTCACTTCATTTTGGTCCCCTTTCAGGCTTTGTGAATATGGAGTCCTGATCAGCTGCTGCATTGCTTCTGGACTCGTTGCTTAGTGACTATTACTCTTCAAGAATTCTGGTCAGCTCATCTCAGACATACAATTTTGAGTTAAAATTCCAAGCTTTAGGCTCATAACTGATCCTCTTAAGCTGTGATTTATGTGAAAACCAGCAAAAAGTTCTGCTCAAGTCAGTTGAACCAAAAAGCTGAGAATTACAACCCGAGCGAAAGTATATGATTATGACAGTTTTTTTTTTAAGAAAGAAAACTTTATAACCGGAAGTCTCAGGTCCTTGAACAACTTGTGATCTAGTAATTGGAGAATACAATGCCTGCCTTTTTATCATTATGTGCCGCTGACATTGACCCTCCTATCAAACTGTGACTACAAACATGAAATGGCTTGTTTAGTCAAAGAATAAGGCTTATTGCTTGCAGGTAATTAGCAATAATCCTTATTACACTGTAGCAGGACATAAAGGACCTACTTTCTCCTTCTCTAAGGGATGATTGAGATGCTTCTGCCGTGTTATTGACAAAATTATCTGTTGGAAAAAGAAAACATTTTAAATTTTGCCCTTTGTGGTTTGATTTCTTTTTTTTCTTTTGAGAGAAAAACGGGTCATTTATGATATATTTATTGAGGAAAACTAAATAACTCTTTTGGGTTTGGCTTGTATCTTCCCTTTGGCTTCTCTGACTTTTATTTCAGGCTCTTATATATTTTGTGTATTATGGGCCAGTTGACACAAATTATATAGCAGAAGTTGTATACTGTTTTGCATTAATTAACAACCCGAACATAATATTCTTTTGTCAACTGGGTTTAGATGCATTAATCATTGGTATTCTTTGACAAGCAGCTTATAGATCCTTGTTTAATATGAATTCAGTAATCAAATATGTCTCGAATAAATGCTTGAGCATGCCCTAATTTAAATGCTTTATTTCTCCTCATAAACGCACACCATTGCACGATCAAAGAAATTAGCACAACTAGGTGCACCGAATAGAATGACTGAAGAATGTCATACTAACTTATAAATTTAGCATCCACCAACCAATTTACCCACCGCAGTTAACATTTGCCTCCCAGGAAACCTTTTCTCCAGAGAGAGAGAAAGAGGGAGGGAAAAAAACGATGCTAAACATAATTTATCAACAATAAAGAGTTCCTTCGGAAGAATATTTTTTTGATTTAAATACTCCTTTTAATTAACTTAGATTACTGAGTAAATTTTGTTTCATATTATAGAGCTAGCAAGAATAGCAATTCATCTTTTTATTTCTAGAATAAAAGGTAAAGTTTCCTGGCCGGTTGGAATCCGCCCATTGGAAGCTAGGATGGTAGCAATGGTATCACGTTCAAAGGTTGATAGAAAATAATAATAATAATAATAGAAATTATATATATATATATTGACTATAGAAATGTCAAAATATGTTGTCTGACTTTTGAGATGTGAAGAAAATAATAAAGGCATCTAGAAGCCTAAACGTGCGAATGATATTATTTATGATCTATTTTAGGATGTTGCTGTCGGTTTCCATATGAATGAAACATTGGTTTTATAATTGACAAAGAAATATAATACTGTGATAACCTCTGCAACTCCCCCCTTCCTGTGGGCATATTTTTATTTATTCCATTGTGCCCTCTCGAAGCTCTGGGAAGTATAATTTGATTGCTTTCAGACGACCATCAAATTAGAGCTTATTAAAGGAAAGTTAAATAAGTTTTCTAGCTTATGATGCACCAGTCAAAGGCTATATTCCAATTAGGTCTTACCTAAGAAAGGTATTTAACTCTATATTGTTCAAATGCAAATGGATCTATTTGTCTTCTTCTTTTTTTTTTTTTAAAGTAGAAGAATAGTTTTTTTCTTCTCCTCTTTTAAATTTTCTTTGTTTCTTTCAAATGATAAAACTATAATTTAGATGCATAATATATTGGTAAGCTCATAATGGGTCCAAAGGTTATGCAAGAATGGTGAAGGTTTATGAACTGTCAAGGCAATAATTTAGTAGCATGATACTATTCTCATTGGTTGGACCAATTAATCACATGAAAATTTACAGGGATAATAATAATAATCCTCTCCAGATATTTGGAGGTTTAGCTTGCTTGCCCATTGATTTCCACAGAGGGATACCTGAAGGTGTTCATCTATGCTTCTAATGCTTCTATTTTATTTTATTTTCCCCTCTTTTCTTCTTTGCAAACTCTTTCTTTTTAACCTGAAAAATTCACTGCCTTCGATTATGCATTTTCTTGGTCTAAATTCGTTTTAAGAGATATTTAAAAGAAAAAGGTTTCATAGTGTATTATTTACTCCCCAGTATTCATTATTAGGTGCTTAAAGAACTACAAATTCTCTAATAAATATGTTCACATTTTTTTCTTTTAACAATGAAAGTTAATCATCCAGTAGCTCCTATTTTATACCAATTTGAATCTATCGGGCAAAAGGATGTCGCACATCGAATATATGATAATTCCAGGGGAATATTCTTCTTTGTTTTTGATATGAGTGGAGGAAAAAAACAAATGCTCTATATGTTTTGAAGTCAATGAATAAACTCCTTATATTATGTCATATTATGATTAATATCCAGGGAAAGGTTACATTATTTAACAAGAGTCAGACAAATTTTGGCAAATGCAAATGTCTTCAAAACAAACAAACAAACAAACAATAAATTTTAAAAAAAGAATTCCTCTTATTATTATTATTATTTTTTTTTCAAAAAAAAAAGTCAAGAGGAATTTAACCATCAAATAATTGTTGTAGAATTTGCAAAAAAACAACACTGCATCTTAAATTATTGCAATGTTCCATTAAACAGCTAAGGGCAAATCAACATCTCCCATCTGTCCATCACAGGTGAGTCAACCATTAGATTAAAAGAAAAATTTTGACATATCATAACATAGTATATTTTAGACCCACAAAGTTGTTCTCTAATGGATCATCGTTTAATTATCCTTCTAGGGGCGATTTGTTTCCAGAATCACCTCAGTTTCAGAGATATATCAGAAATTGAGTATAAACTACACACAAAAATATAAAGAACATAAAGAATGGAATGATCTCCTTCTTTTGTACATATGAATGATCTATGTGGCATTAGAGTTTGCAGTATTCAAAACAATCGATGTGCCATTGTTTCCCTTACCCTCTCTCTCTCACTCTCTCATACTGAGCTAAAAGTCCATCTTATTCAGCAAGAAGTAGTCCAAAATCTTTTACTTACCATCAAATGTCATCAAATGATAGGTTGTAACTCAATCATTTTATTAATATAAGTTTTATACTGGTGGTCAAGCTACCAATTCGACCGTTTGCATTAATCTACACTAAAATGGCTATTGAAATATAAATAAATTAAAAAAAATATAACACTAAGTACATAGGACGAGTTGTTGATGCTGTAAATAATGCTGATGTGCAGTTCTTTAGATTCTAAAGATCTAGTGTTGTAGATTTTGTTCAATCCTTACATTTGGTTCGATATATAGTTTTGCATTAAACTGAGAAGGTAACACATTGCAGACCAACTATTTTCAAACATAAACACTGCAATATTACTATATGTTGCCTTCCATTCTAATTGTACAGAATAACATATTAGACAATAAATGACTTCTTTGAAACTCTTCATGAATAAATAATTAGAATCAGAGTGGTAGGTTCCCTTTCGTTGCTAGAAAAATGAGAAGATGCTGGATTAATTAGAGGTAAATTGTAAGGATTTTTCCATTGTAGAGATCCCACATTGAATCTTATTAAAGCCTTCAGCATAGTATGTAGTGATATTATGTTGTATTCGCGGCAATGCTGTTAAGAGTCTCATACTTTTATTCATCCATAGTGGATTAAAATGACTAGCAAAAGAATAAGAAGACAGTTACTGCTTCTTTACCATCCATAATTTGCTACAGAACGGTCTAAGTTTTTGTTTCTGGAAGCTGGAAATAGTAGAAGCTTACTGATGCTGAAGCATAAGAAATGGAACTATGGGTAAGAGACTTCATGGTTGGCGAGCATCACAATCAGTGGTAGCTGTGTTTTATGGCATAAATAATATCCTAACTCCTCGCCACGATCATGTGGACCTCTCTTCTCTTTTATTTATTTCATCCTTTTTTTTCTTTTAAGAGAGACAAGTATTTTTGTATCTATCTCATTCTATTTCTTTTTTCCTGATATATTTGTTCTCCTACTCAGTTTCGTCATGAATGAATTGTATTCCAATCATTTAACTTACTTTATAGCCCCCACACAAATCTCACTGATGGAATTCTTAACTATTATCTTGGATGTCAACATCATGTTAAGTATCCCACAAGAGTCCATTCTATTCTCATCCAAACCAGTGTTCTATTCAGAGCTATCTTAATTGTATCACCAATTCAATCCTTGTAATTAATAATTCGCAACTGGTTGTAGGGGTATTGAGTCAGCTATGACATTCATGTGCTATAAATACACCTAAAAAGCTATGCAATGCATCAGCAAGTCTTTACATCTTTACTCAAAGAGCAAATACTCCCATCTCTTTTCAATCACTGGCAATGTCTCAGCAACAAATTGAGACTGCATCAGTGATCCAGGAAGCAAACTGGAGCGCATTTCATGCATCAATCCCAGCAGATGACTCCGAAATAGTCACGCAATTGTTCGATATGTACCCCTTCCAGAGCGAACAGGATCATCAAGACTTAGGCTTTGGAGCTTCATCCATGTTCTGGTCTGATAATGCTAATGGTAACTCTAATGTATACTTTTGGTCTCAAGGGGATAGTAATAGTAGTTTTAGCACCAGCACTAGCAATCCTAGCTACTTTCTTCCTCATTCTGATTACCAAAGCTACTATCTCAATGAGTCGAATGCGGCCATCGGGATTAGTACTACTGGCTCTGCACCTATGGACTTCAGCTTGGTGGAAGAGCAGCATGAGAACAATGTATCTGTTCATGTAGCTCCCTACTCTGCATTTAGTGATCAAATGTGCTTGAATGAGGAGATAAGCAGTAATATTCAAGGAGACTCCATTGGACTTCTCGACCAGCTGAAGCAGCCCAAAAGAAAGTCTTTTTCAGATATGAACGAGAAGCTCATCGAAGATTATAAGTTTGATACTCCAGCTGCAAGCCCCAAGAAGAAGTTGCGCACTACTTCTACTCAAGTGAGTATGATATGAAGCATTCTATCTTTAGTCTTATTTTAGATTGGTAATTGTGTAGAAGAGATGCTAATTAGTATGATCAAAATGCAGATTAAAAAGTGTGAGAAGAAGGAGCAGTCGAAGAGAGCCCAAAAGAGTATCAGATGTGGAGATGAGGAAGAGAACAATGCAGCTTTAAATGGTCAGAGCTCAAGCTGCGATAGTTCAGATGATGATGATTCAAATGGTTCCCAAGAGATGAACGGAGAAGGCAGTACAATTTCCACCTCTAAAGGCTCTCATGCTCTTAATCTGGACGGGAAATCTAGAGCTGGTCGCGGGTCGGCAACTGATCCCCAGAGCCTCTATGCAAGGGTACTACACTTACCAGAATACTACCTCATAAGTTCTTTTTCCCATGGTTGAATAAGTATCTGATGCTGCCATTAATTGAATGCAGAAAAGAAGGGAAAGAATCAATGAGAGGCTGAGAACATTACAGAACCTCGTCCCAAATGGAACCAAGGTAATTAATTGTTCAGATGAGCATTGTCTTCCAAAGTAGATTAACTTAAAAGAAGTGGTAGCCTAAAGGATTCCTAAAACCTTACAGGTAGATATTAGCACTATGCTTGAAGAAGCAGTCCAGTATGTCAAGTTCCTGCAGCTCCAAATTAAGGTGAGAATTATTTCAGATTCATTTCCTCTTTGCATGGAAAACAGTTTCTGAAGATAGTAATTATTGACATGGCATTAGTACTAATTATGGTTATTTCATGTAGCTCTTGAGCTCCGACGAACTGTGGATGTATGCGCCGATTGCTTACAATGGATTAAATATCGGATTTGATCTAAAGATCTCTCCACATCAGCCTTGAATTAATCTGAATCGAATACGCGCAATGATGTTGCATGAAGAGAGCACGTAGGCGTAGCAGTGCTGTTTATAAATCTTCTCAAAATTTACCTTAAGGATCGGTTTTAATCCCGCGATTTTATCTATATCATAAATAAGCGATTGCGGGTTATATAATACTTAAGTTGCTCAGATCTCATGTTCTTCAGAAACTCTTCAATTTTAGCTTTTCTGAAAGAAGTTGCTGAAAGAACTGAATTGTACCCCCAAGACTCTAAATACTTTTGTATAAAAGAGATACAACTTGTAATGAGGCTCTTCAAACTTCCAATTATTTTCTTCTCTCTCTCTCTCTCTCTATATATATACAATTCCTTATTAAATGAAGAGATGACTGAGTTTAAGTAGAAGATCATACAATTCCTTCTTAGTTTTTTTCTTCCTCATTCCTTGGTCTGTTCCAATAACCATCAATCTAGTTCAAGACTTCAACTGCTATGCACGTCTCCAAGAATGGAAACACATCAAACTTACAGAATGTTATAATTTAGAACTTGAACTCCCTAAGCATTTAGAACTATGCATATAGGAGTTGACTAGTCAATCATCGTGCGAGTCCATTTTTCATCTCGCCGTTGACTATAATTTTGTGTATCATATGTCAAACGCCTTTTCTTTTTTTTTAAAAAAAAAAATTCTTTTTCTGTTGACTTTCTTTGCCTCCAATTTTCTTTTCAACTGACTTCTATCTTTTGTATTAAAATTAGAAGTCAAATTCGTCACTCATGACGATGTTCATTGCACCAAGTTTAGAATTTGGCATCCGTGGTGTACGATTTATTTCTAATTAATTGCTATTAATGGAAACACATCCTGACCATCACCCTGTTCTCATCCATACCTTTTGGGCATGCATTGTTTTTCTATTAAATCCTTAAAAAAAAGCCAATGATGAAATATAGGGGTTTGAATTAAAAATAATGAAATGAACAGGGAGTAAATCGCAATAAACACCTAATGTAGGGTGTGAAGTGAGAGATCCTTTCTAACCGACTGTTGGAAATTCCTACAGCCGTGGCTGCAGATGATCTGCTGCAGATGGGGTGTAAGGTATTTATCTCTTCTAATTTATATTCTTAATTACTAGGAAGATTTGATCTTATTAATAAAGTCTATTCTAGAAGAAGTATTTTAATTTTTAACACTTAAAAAAAAGCTAATACTAATATAAATTATTTTATTAATTAGTTGAATTTAATATAAGAAGTAATAATTATATTTTAATGTGATATAAAATAATAACGAATAGTAAATTTATATTGAGAATTTATTATATTTTAAATTAAATGATAAAAATACCAGTGATTGAATGTAAAGTAATAGTAAAAGCAAAATAATAATTTATGTTATTATTAAATTAAAAATTAAAAACTGTACAGAATAAGAAGCGAGAAAAGGATTGAATTAGTATACCCAAAAAAAAAAAAAAAAATTAAACCAACTACGAGTATTCCTATTCTTAGGATAAGATCATAAGATATATTCCTTTGCACTTCCTTTTATTCCTGATCTACAATTACGATTTCTAAGGTTGCTTTTTATATAGAGATGTTTTATGATTGCATGCATTTGATGGGGCTCAGAGAAATAACTAGAAGTTTAAGCTCATGAAAGGAGTTACTTTAATTATTTCTCATAGGATTGATTAACTTTTAATGTTCTTAAACCCATGGCTACGCAAGGCAATGTTCTTTTCTTTCAGAGAATCTACTGATCTCAAGAAAAGAGCAAATGGATATTTCAGAACTAAGATACCCACTTTGGATTACATAGATTGCTCAGAAAGCAACTCTTACAAGAGATAAAAGGGGAGTAGATGATGAAATAAGATAGAACAAAAGAAGGGATGCCATGGCACAAAGCTTAAAGAGGAACACTGGTGAAAATTTGCAGACAAGAAGACAGCAGCATCTCAAAAGGATCCAAACTCGTCGCACCTGATCAATTCAGCACAAATTGGCAGTGTCGAAAGCCTGCAAGAGTGCAATGAATTAATCAAAGAGGAGGCAGACAGAACTATGCCACTAGCATCAACAATATTCAGATAATTTGTCTTTCCTCTGCTTTGATGAGTTTTAATTCGAAATTTTGAACAAACTTTGAAATGTTTGTAAAGCCAGTACTCATGAATATACGGAAGATCAAGTTTTCTGATAGCAAATTTATGAATAAGAGAAAAAGGGGTCTGATCCACTTATCATCTACATTATGAGATGCACTTTAAGATGTGCAATCATCAAAGAAAATGTATCTTAGTACAAAAAAAAAAAGCTGAAAATAGGTTACTTTACTACAGATGGGGATCTCTGCACAGACTTGTATCACATTACCTCACTGTAGAAAAAGATGCTAAGATCAATTCATGGAAGACTAATGAGGAAAGAAAAGAAATGAGATTATAAAGGATTGTTATTTTAATTAAGTCCTACCGAGAGAATATAGATCATATCTTTATCATTTAAAATGCTACAAAGGACCGACTCCATCTACTTATTAGAGGCATAATGGTAAGGAATATTTGAGATTTCACTTGATTATTGCACTTGAGTATAACAACTGGGAAGATCCATGGAAACAAAGGTATACATGGTACGTGGATCAAAGCATATTTTCAGTGGGCCTTGGTAAAGAGATACGAAATAGAGGGAACAAGCAATCATGTGATCTTTAGACATGTCACAAGATAACCTCATTCCAGTAATGTCCTAGGAGAATTTAAAGTTGCTTTGATAAAGAAAGTGTAGGAAAAGAAATGCAATAGGCCCACCTTGGTTGATCTGGTCTCATATTTACTTTTTCCCGTTACACATGACAATGCAAAAGTAGAACTAGGGATTGTCAAATTCTATAGTTAAACAAATATTTATTTTCAAGTTTTAGTCACATACATGCAGATGCTGACCACAAATCTCAAAATAAAACAAGAAAGGGATATAGTTTAGTGTGGTTACAGCACTTCCTCAGTAGTGAGGATTACCATAAGATCAAGGATAATGCCCTTCTCCATGTAATCTCAACGAAGAAGCCATGCATTGCATTTTTTTTTGTTTCATTGGCACTATTGCTGATACTAACCCATCAAAAAGTACTAATTTTAACTATCACTTGATGAAGATACTTGATTAATTACAGCGGTTGATGGTCTTAGTGAGGTGAATTGCTACTTTCAAAAAGAAGAAAAGAAATTATAGGCAAAAGACAGAAGATGGCATGAATGGAGAACAACTGCAGGGAAGAAGACAGTATATGGAGTACATGCTGTATATAAGATGATAAGGGTGCATAGAGATTAAAGGAAGAGATTTCTGATAGCATTAACACCAAGATACCAAAGACATATAATCAAAGTAGAACCACACAATCACCATTCTAGCAAAGCATGCAGAGTACTTACTTGGATCGGATGTAACAAGCATGGCTGTTCCATCAAAGCTGCAGGTCCCTCCTCTATGTTTCGCCATTTGCCAGTAATTGTTGAAGGCATATGAAGCATGGACAAGCACAGTATCAGGATAAAAACAACTACCATTAGGCCCAATCTCCTCACAGTCAGCGCCACCTTCCCCACAAGCGTAGTCCATTGCCTCTTGCAATTTATCAGCTGGAACTGTTGGCTTTGCGACGCACCACAGATGCCTTTTTGGCCCTACCTCTATCCCTGTCCCTGGGACTGGTGCTGGTGCAGGGCATGGGGATCGATGTGGGGTTGCAAAGTCAATAGGTGGATTAGCAGGGCCTTCTAAAGGAGGCATCTTTGGTGCTCGAGGTGGCGAAAGGAACACAATGGGAGAGATGGCAGGGGGGATAGATGGTGAGAATTTTGACAATGGTGATGGCGACGGATACACCGACGATTCAGGTGGGTTGGTTGGGATTTCAGACGGCGAGGCGTTGGGCACAAAAGAGAAGGAGGCATCAGGAACTGGTGCAAATTGTATGGGCGTAGGTCTTTGTATCTTAGCAGTGAATGGTTCCAGGAATGAGGGGAAGGGCAAAGAAGACAACTTTCTGCTCTTGGGTCTTGCTACTCTCACAAGCCTGATGTCTTTGATCTTGGAATAACCCAATTTATCCAGAGCAGCTCGGTGAGAATGCAGAGTTTGCTCAATAGCATCATATGAATGCAAGAAACTTGGAAGTGGGTCTACAGAGTAAGCCAAGCTGTTCTCTTGGAGAAACCTCAGCAAAGGTTCCATTATATCTTGAATCAGATCACTTCTAAACCTAAAATAGGGGTAATGCAAGCAATCAGCAGAGAATGAAGGAGAGACTTTGATGTCTTCCACTAAACCCCATCTCACAAGAGAGTAGTACAAATTTCTCACAGAGGGCAAAACCAATCTCCACTGATGTGCATTGTCTCTATTGCACAATACCCCTTTACCTACTAAGATGGTAGTGATTCTAATGGCAGGATGGTAAGCAAGGACATGGGTTTTTAGCCAGCTTTCAGCTCCTAACACACTGTAAGAGACTAAGGGAAGGTCTGCTTCAGTGACAGAGACTGCAATGGGAAGTGAGTTCCTGGCATCCTGGGGAGAGTGGAAACTAAATCCTTGGCCTGCATCTTTATACCACAAATGAAAGAGATTATATATATATAGTGAAAAATTAAACAAAATAGAGAAGGGTGAGAAGAAGAGGTTGCTTGCTACTTACTAGTGAGACCCAAGAGAGGGACAAGGGAGCCGATGAGAAGGTAAAGGTAGAAGAACTTCATCACCCACATTGTCGTCTTCTTGTTCTCCTTCTTCTTCAGGTAGAAGAGAGTTAAAAAGGAAAAGTAAAACACTGACTTAGAACCCCTAGATAGATAGGTTGGTGGCTTTCTTGAGCTTATAATGGGTTAGAGGGAAAAAGGTGACTTGCGAAGCGGGAAATTTTTTTATTTTTTTTTGTCCGAGTATGGATACAGGAACAGGAACAGGAACAGTAACGTACGGTGGCATTAGATATCTCCAGTAAACGTTACTTTCTCCCAAACCAATTTATAGATTGAGATTATGAGAGGGGAGAGAAAAAATATATATACAAAAAAGACTTTTTATTTTATTTTTTCTTAATTAATTATAATTGTACTCCTAAAATGATTTGTATTTATATTTTACTGATTTAATAGTGTAATATTTTGGTACTCTCTCTTCTTTTTTTTCAAAAATAAACATTTCTTTTACTCTTTTTTATGTCACATCAGATAATAATGACACCTAATTTTAAATCTTCTATCATATATCATTAAGTTTTCTTCAAAATAAACAGATTTTCTTCTTAAAATATATTAAATTCACAATAGTTTGAAAGAAAAAAATAAAACCCAACATAAGCGGGCTTGCAACCGCATAAAGCAACACTAAATCTCACACACGAGAAGATAAAAGAAAAATTATAAGCTAAGTGACTGCAGGCTTATAAGCCTTAATAAGCCCACAAGCATGCCAACTTAAAGGCTTATAAGCTCTCAATGAATTTGATTCCTTTTAAAGAAAAAGAAAAAAAAATAATCATTCAAAAATACAAAAAATTAGTACTAATGTACTTAATATTTTAGTTCATCTATTAAACTCAAATCAATTGGAGTCATACGTGGACGGGTTAATGAGAAGTTAACGAGCCAGATCGTTCAAAGAGTTCAAATGCAAAATTAATTGGAACGGGCCAATTTTTATCGGGCCGCAGATTTAAACTAAGGAAATTCTTGACCCAATTGTATTCATATTCATATCCAATTACAGACAGCACGATGCCTTGCATTAATTCGAACTTTATATTACGAAGGAGGATATAGAATCTCTTACATTCGGCAAAGCGAAATAAATCGAAACGAACAACTTCATATCATTGTAAATAGTTGAGAGTTACTAAACTTCTTCTTTACTCCCCGAGCTCGAAAGCAGAGACGTTGAAGCTATCGGATAAGCCGGTGCCGGTTTTGAAGGTGATCTTACCTTTAGAAGCTTCTTCAACGTACACCTCCACCACAGTGAGCCACATGAACATCTCCCTAGTCTTCACGCCGGTGATCTTCTTCAGCTTGCCCTTCTCCACGAACGCCGTCACCTCGGTGGCGTACGATACCACCTGCTTGATCTTCTTGAACGTGTGATCCTTCTTCTTCTTCTGAACAAACCATATAAACCCAGCCGTGCGATTGTAGCCGAACTCCTCGATGTCCTCCAATGGTAGCAAGCCTTTCGGGAGGTCGAGCTCTTCCAGCAGTTGGATGGAGTTCCTCTTGCAGAGGTCGTCTCCACGGACTACCTCGGCACCTTCGCGATAGCTCTCAATGGTTTGGGATGCCATTTTATATCTACTACTACCTACGTTGCCAAATATGAAAGACTAGAAGGAATTGGAGAGTGAGGAGACTCAGGAGGTATAGTGTAAAGATAGAGGTTGTGATGAAAGGTTTAGGAGAGAGGTGATGCATATATATAGATAGTGGTGGGGACTCTTGGTCAATTAAACTACGCTGATGCAATTCTAGTCAAGATTCTTGTTGCAATTCTTAATGAGACAAAAGACGAAAAACTTGACAAAATGTCATAAGATCCAGATGTTCATTTTTGACCCCATCATTTGGATCTCACTAAGAAGCTTTCAAGATGTAGGGGCAGTGGAGCAAATGAATTGAACGCGTCTTGGCCACAACTATATAGCTCCGACGAGTTGAGCGAAGACATTAATATTGACGTGTAGAAAAAGTTACAGAAGTCGTTTAATATTGAAACCGGAGCATTGACTTGGTCAACTTCTGAGTTTGGTCATATAAGTTATGCGGGGCCCATTGGCTCTTCACCAGGTCAAATTTGTTGGCCTCCCACCTTGCTTCCTACGTCGCACCTCTATATACACTCGTCCTCTTCCCCAATCCCTCCATCACAAACTTTACTTCACTCCAAACTCTCTTACACAATTGATTAGAAAGCTTAGATAAAATGGCATCCCAAACCATTGAGAGCTATCGCGAAGGTGCCGAGGTAGTCCGTGGAGACGACCTCTGCAAGAGGAACTCCATCCAACTGCTGGAAGAGCTCGACCTCCCGAAAGGCTTGCTACCTTTGGAGGACATCGAGGAGTTCGGCTACAATCGCACGGCTGGGTTTATATGGTTTGTTCAGAAGAAGAAGAAGGATCACACGTTCAAGAAGATCAAGCAGGTGGTATCGTACGCCACCGAGGTGACGGCGTTCGTGGAGAAGGGCAAGCTGAAGAAGATCACCGGCGTGAAGACTAGGGAGATGTTCATGTGGCTCACTGTGGTGGAGGTGTACGTTGAAGAAGCTTCTAAAGGTAAGATCACCTTCAAAACCGGCACCGGCTTATCCGATAGCTTCAACGTCTCTGCTTTCGAGCTCGGGGAGTAAAGAAGAAGTTTAGTAACTCTCAACTATTTACAATGTTATGAAGTTGTTCGTTTCTATTTATTTCGCTTTGCCGAATGTAAGAGATTCTATATCCTCCTTCGTAATATAAAGTTTGAATTAATGAAAGACATCGTTCTTCTTTATCATAATTGGGCCATAAATCCCGGGTCAGGCCCGTCAAATAATATGGCCCACTATCCCATTAAATTCGCAGACCCGAACCCGTTAACAACATAAAAAAAATAAACCACATCGCGTTACAATTGTATCCAGCCGCACCTTAAAATTAACCAAATCACATCGGAACTAATTGGATTGTACTTGAAATCAACCGGACCCAACTTCAATTACCGGACTCACCGAAATAAAAAATTCACAAAAAAGACATCAAAATCAATTAAATTTCTTCGAAAAATCCCTTGGGGGAGAGAGAGAGAGAGAGAGAGAGAGAAAGAGAGTATACTATTTACTATTTAGCGAGGAACACTGTCTCTGCCGCTGTAACTGCTGAGGCTAAACTGCGCCAAAGATCGTCTCCTCCTCCTCCTCCTCCTCCTCCTCCTTCTCCTTATCCTCCCCGCTATATTTGGGCCCGGCAGCCAACCGTCGGCGGACAAAGATTAGATTTCTCCCCCATCCCCACCCGATTCCTAAAAAATGCAGATTAGCCCCCGCGAATAGAAGAATCCCAAAACCAACATCGAAACGAAATAAATCCCAATGGAAGACGACTCCTCCGATTGCTCCGGCATCTCCATCTCCCACCTCATCTGCCAAGAAGACTGCACCGACTTGGACTCCAACGACGGGAACGAGGAAGCCCGCAAGCTTATTCCCGTCGGAACCGAAGACGAATACATAGAGAAGTTGGTGTCCAAAGAGCTCGCCTTTGAGAGCCAAAGCTATCGCCTTTCCTCTCCTTGCGACGAGTGGTTCATCTGGGCGCGCTCCACCGCCGTCCGATGGATTTTACAAGTGAGCCCTTGGAAATTTGTTTATGGTCTTTAATCTAATCTTGGATATCCATTGTTGTATTGAGCAAGTCGAGTCCTTCGTTGTTCATCAGATGAGGATTTGTTACAGCTTCAACCACCAAACTGCGTATGTAGCAGTCTCTTACTTCGATCGCTTCTTTGCGCGACGAGCCATTGATGTAAAGTGAAGCTATTTACTCTGTTATTGATCTTTCCTTTTTTCTTTTTCTTTTTCTCACATTATCTTATTGTATCAGAAGGGGAAGACGTGGGCAGTTCGATTACTATCTATAGCTTGCTTGTCTCTGGCTGCAAAGATGGAAGAGAGCAAGGTGCCATTGCTGTCGGATTTTAGTGTAGAAGAGTATGAGTTTGATATCAAGGCAATACAAAGAATGGAACTACTAGTGTTAACTACTCTGGAATGGCGCATGAGCTCAGTGACTCCATTTGAGTATCTAAACTACTTCCCTTCTAAGTTTGAATGTAATGAGAGATCAAAGGATTCAATGCATAGAGCTATGGAGTTTATTTTTGATACTATTGAAGGTTAGTTACAAGATAGATACACTTTTTTGTGGTTACTTTAGCAAAAGTCTTGCTATTTCTTTCTATCTCATATGCATTTTGGTGAACGCAGTGATGAATACTCTAAACTATAGGCCATCCACTATGGCTGCAGCTGCCATATTAGCTGCATCCAATGAGAGATTGACGAAGGAATTAGTGGAATCAAAGATGAGCACACTTACCCTGTGTGGGTCCTTAGATAAGGTGCCCTCTCTTAAGCTAAGAGAATTCTCCTTTTGATTTGCTGCACTATTGCATACCGACAATTACATTGTAGTCTTATTGAGAAAAGAACAAAAAGGCTCCTTTTTCGTTTGCAAAATGGGCTTCTTATATTTCTCCCCTCTTGCTCCTTGAGAAAGAGACAGTGAGGTGATTTTTACAAATATACATGAAAAAGGAGTCAACTTTGCAAATATGTCAAATAATGATAAAAGTTTTCGCAGTAAGACAAATGTAGGTGGATCTAGTGTTTATGGAAAAAAATAGTCAGTTGATAGTAAATGATTTGACTCCAATATTATCCTTCATTTCAGGAGAATGTATATGCATGCTATTATGCAATGTATCAAGAGTCATACAAGAAGCTGAAGATATTAAGGAGATTAGCTTCTTCAGAATTGTCAGCAAACTGTTCCAGTGTTACTGATGCAGTTGATGTCACAGATACTGCCTCTTTCACCACTACAGGCAATAAGAGGAGAAAGTTACAATAGCACATAGCAATTAAAAATGCCCTGGCATTTCCTTTTTTAAGATGTCCATGGGCTTGGTTTGTTTGTTTTATGTCATTTTTTTTTCACCATAATCTTTTGTTATTTTTTTTTTGGCAAAATTGCTCATTTGAGTGGTAAGTTTTTAGAATTTCTTGATTGGTGAGTTAGTTTGGAAAGGTTTGTTATTGAAAGATTAAAGAGTAGAAATTTATCCAGAGTAAGCAAAGAAGGGTGGCTGCAATGCAGAAGTCCATAGGAGGTGACCCCATGAAGCCAGTGAAATAATGTTTGTGAATAGTGCTGAGAGCATTGAATCAGTTTCCCTTGATGATTTATAAGGGTCAGTGGAAGAAACAAGTGGAGATATCTACTCCTTGATGCAGCTCTTATCTCAGTCATGTTGGTGTCCATTTTGAGGGTTCTTGTCTGAGTCATTGAAAAAGACTGTAAAGCAATGGAATTGTGGTAGTGTGTTTCAGTGCATTTGTGTAAAGTTAGATGGATATGAGTGGATTTGATTGGTTTTTGAAAAGGAAATTTGGTTGCATTCGTGTCTGCTTTGTTTTCTGCCATGGAATCATGACCAGCCTTTGCTTCTAGAAAGTAGAATCCAATGAACTTTTTTCTGCATGTTGAGCTCTTTATAGGTACATGTTATGCTTTTGGACATGCAGTTGCATCAACACATACTATGATTTGAGAAGATATATGGAATTATCCATCAAAACCCTACATAATCCTTGGAATAAAACTATTCTTCTCTTACATCCAAGTACAAAATGGTTGTATGGATATAACTACAACCTATAAATTTATTACTTTGAAGCTGTATGCAGTACAAGTAGCCTTCTGGCTTTGCACTCTCGGATAAAGTCATGCCTCACCATGCAATCCAGCTGGTAAAAGTTCTAAAGAGCCACTGTCAATGAAATGCCTATGGACTTTCTCAGCACCATCATCTATCTCTGCAGCAACACTTTTCCCCATGAGGAGTACTCTGTACTGCCTCTCTGAAGCATGTGGCATCTGAAGTTATTTTTCTCGCTTCAGTGTGCAAGCAGCAAGCCTCCAGAATAATCCTATCACCTCCACTCTCCGCTCCTTGTCAATGATCAGATAGCTGTGATTTGGTTCAAACCAAAGGCCATTGATGGATTGATTGTTTTTAATTGCCTTGGCATTTGTCCATGCAGTCAAAGAACAGACTTGAAGACAAAGTTTGGTAAACTTGTTGGTTCAAATGTGTACCACCTAGAAGTAAGTGGTACCCCTCTGGATGGCAGGTTGGCTCTTGGAAAGCACCAGGAGAGTGGGATTAAAATACAAGGAAAAGGGGTTACAGTTGGAATTTTATGCAGTGGGTCTCTGAACAAAGGGTGTGATTCAATTGGTGGCCCTGCACAAATGGTGCAGGCCAAGCCAAGGAGAGTAGTAGTTTAAAGATTTTAGCTTGTGAAGCCCAAGGAGGAAAAAGTTTACTGTCTCAGTCTGGCCTGGTCAAACACAACCATTCTTATATTTGTTTTGAAATGGTGATCTGTCTGCTAGTGAGTGTTGTTCCAGTACATCATGAGAAGAATATTAACAATCTGAATTGTTTTTTTAGATTAAGGATTTGCGAGATGGATAAAGGGATGCTAATCCTTTCTTTTTTTTTAATACCTTAAAATCTACTGCAAAGAATTGAAGCACTGGTCCTCATTTCACTGACCTGGTCAATCTCGAGGTTTGAGGCAGTCACAGTACTCGAGTTTTGTGAGCCTTCCATGCTCTTTCTTTCACACAAGAACCTTTAACAATGAACTGGAAAGCTTTGATTGTGCGTGAATTGGTCGGTTTGTACTGCATTGATCATCTACGGGGTTAACGAAGTACAAAACATAGAAACTATACGTAGTTTGATTTAGTTATATAAATGATCCAAGTCTTCTTCAATTACGACAATTATTAATGGTAACGCAAGATTTATATATAGTTCGCAAAGTACATTATTAAAAGCTAAATTTTGGTTGGCCCAAGTTAGATTTGAATGTGGTGTAACTAGAATGGATTTTTAGATTCAATAGAGGCCCATCAAAGCCAATCCAGAGAAGGATAGGGGCTGGTCTGGGTTCGAGTTTAAGCCCACGAAGTATAGTATCACGCGCTCTAATTTTCCCAATTCAAACTACTCCCAAATCCAGCGCCAAAATTTCTAACCCTACCGATCTCCGGCGATTCAACGGCGATCCAATGGAGAAGCGCCACCACTCCACCCTCCCATCATCGGTCGACGATCTGCTCTCCGCCGCTACTTCCCTCTTCTCCTCCAATTCCGGTAAGTCCACCCTCAAAACCCAAATATGGTCTCTTACCCCTTCCTCCCCTCTCGTTTCCTCTCTCCCCTCCTCCCTACACCTCTCCATCTCTCAATCTGTCTCCTCCTCCAAATCCTCCTCGCCCACTCGCTCTTCTCGCTCTTCTCGCTCTCCGCCGTCGAAGCGATCTCGCGGGACCCAATCACAAAACCTAGACGCAATCCACCTCAAGAACCTTCGCGCCTATGCGTACGTTGCGCAGCTCTGCCTCTCCCACCCAAAGAAACCCTTCCCGCCGTCCGAACTCCTCCCAGCCGTCAGATCCCTCCATGACGGCCTCGTCCTCTACGAGGCGGACCCGGTGCTTCTCTCCCAGGTCGCTGCCCTCTGCGAGGACTGGTGGAAGGCGCAATTGCCCGGTAGGGAGCAGCTCATCACCCAGTCTCTACCCTTTTTGCTCTCAAAGTCGCTAACTTTATGCAAGAAAGCGGACGTGAAGAGAGTTTACACTCTCCGGGAGGCTTTCATGTTGTTTGATTATTCCGACGAGAGCATAGAGGATGTGAGATTGCTCCTTGTACGATGTGTGATCACACCGGTGTATTTGAAAACGGATGAAGGTAGAAGGTTTGTCGCATTTTTGCTCGGATTGAATGGGCAGCTTGCGAAGGAAGCTCTGGCGCTGATTAGATCTCAGATACCATTTGGGAGGAAGTCAGTTTTAGAGGCATATGGCGAGATTATTTTTAAGGCTTGGAAGGGGTCGGAGGGATGTCTGAGAGAGGAGATTGAGGATGGGTTCTTGCAAGGGTTGATTGAAGGCGCAATACACGCGAGTTCTAGGTCGTTGGCTGCGTCGATTAGGAGGGTGTTAGGAGGTTTCATTGATCAGCGAGCAACTGATGGAGTTGAGAAGGTTCTCTTCCGTCTCGTGGAGCCTGTGCTGTTCCGATCTTTACAGGTACATTCTTTCTGCCTCTTCCCTCCTGTTCTTCCACTATTATCAACTGCACTCCACTGCCAGGTTAGCTGCTCAAGTCCTTATAGTAAAATATTATCATCTTAAGATACATATCATTTTAGGTGTTTTAGCTGAAAAAGTATTAATTCTATGACTCTGGTTGGTCCCGTTCCATCTTTTACACAGCTTGGTCTTGGACATATTGCACTGTAGACCAAGTGACGAAAACAATCTTATAAGGAAATTGTAGCTACACCTATTGTCTAGTTGTTAATACGACCAAATGATGGACTTTATATCAAGTTTTCTTAGTATCTTTTAAATCCATGGATATTTACATCTATAGCACCTCGTAGTTGTTAAATGACCTTTTTATTTTGTATATTTTTAGTTTTTAGCTTTGCATTTTGCACCTTTTTGCTGCATTCCCAATGGTGAACATGTGATTAATGCAGGTTGCCAACTCCAATGTTCGTCAAAATGCATTATATCTATTCTTAGATATGTTCCCACTTGAAGATCCAGAGGTCACAAAGGAAGCAAAGGATACCTTGCTTGACAAACAGTTCTTTTTGTTAGATAAACTTCTTTTGGATGATTGCCCTGAAGTAAGGACAGTTGCAGTTGAAGGATTGTGTCGAATTCTTCATCTGTTTTGGGAGGTTATTCCTTCATCAATGATTACAAAATTTCTAGCGAAGATTATTGATAATATGTCACATGATTCATGCAATGAGGTGAGGTTATCAACAGTGAATGGTGCTATATATTTACTTGACAATCCGCAGACTCATGAAATTATGAAAGTTCTTATTCCAAGATTGGGTAGCTTGGTCTTGGATCCTGTTCTTTCTGTTCGAGTTGCTATTGTTGATCTCCTTTTAGTTGTCCGTGATATTCGTTCTTTCCAATTTCATAAGGTATACACAAACATTATGAGTTACTGTAATATCTATTATTTCATCTTAAGTTGAAATAATAATTCAAGTTGCTTTATTGATTGGTTAATTTTCAGATAGTGGGTTTAGACACTCTATTGTCTTCTCTTGCAAATGATCACTCTCGTGTTGCTCAAAAGATCACGAGGCTTCTCATTCCCTCTTACTTTCCATCGAAGTTGACTTTGAAGGAGGCATGTAGCCGTGTTGTTGCTCTTGTAAAAAGGTCCCCTGCTGCTGGGGCAAGGTTCTGTGAATTTGCTTTGTCAGAAGGGTCATCCTTGAGGTCTCTCATGGAACTTCTGAGGGTCTTTACCGGTTTAGCCTTATCACGGAAAGGCCTAAATCCAGATCAGATTGATGGTTTGCTTGTTGCATCAGCCAATATAATCCATGGACTTTCCAAGGAATCATCTAGTATGACTGCTCTGAGGGAGTTCTTTTCAACTGCCAAGTTAAAGTGCTTGCTTACTGCAGCAGCTTCTGACCGTGCCCGGACTTCTATCTTGACCATTGCTTCCGCTGTATCTCCAGATAATTTGGCTGGATTACGTGGTGATTGTGTGGACATCATCCTGAATTCTTTTGAACTATCAGAGAATGTAGAGCAACAAGGATTAACGTTGGCAGTTCATAAGTTGATGCTTTCTTGTGGTTGGTTTGATGACATGTTCAAAGCTCTGACAAAAGTTCTAGAAAGATCAGCAAAATCTGTCACATCAACTTCTGAGCTAGAGTTTGCTACTGCAGCGGCAGCAGCATCTTGGCAGATCAAATATCTGCTGAACACTGAAGATGCCCGGAATTCTATTCTAAAATCTCCAGTTTCCCGATCAACATTTTCTTCTCTGAAGACCATTTCACAAGTGTGTATTGAGCAGTGTTTGCACAGCGAGCATTTGGATATGGCACCTATCTCAGCATATATGTCTTTTGCAGTATATATGTCTCTTCAAGATATTGATTTAGCTGGTACAGAAAAACATGGTAGCAACAAGAATAATGATTTTCAGCAAGGAAGCTCTTTTCCAGAAGTAAGTTCTTCCAGCTTTATGCAACTGTTAATAAAGGTTCAAAGGTGTCAATCAGCCTGTAGAAAAGTGAAAAGTGAAATTTAGTCGTCCTTTTTCATGCTAATTGACTCCACTCAAAAGGCTTCATGTTTAGATTCTGAACTACAGAACTAGTAGCCTATCCTTGTTCTGCTTTTCTTCTGAATTGTGCATTTCTGATAGGAATCTAATTTTTTGATAAATCAACACAACTTGCAGTGGTTTTTTCTAATGTTTGCTATTTACCAGACAGAAGTTGATCGTTCAGTGGATCACTTACTGAACTGTGCTGAGAAGTTCTTTGGAAAACCTGTTCATGAAAAACCATGCAATACATCTTCCAAGCTCAAGCGTAGAAAGAAAGTTGTGGAGCAACAGAGATCCAGACATAAAGAAACTTTGGAAGGTACTGCTAATTTTATTGAATGTGTTTATAAATTAAATGGAATCTATTTTTAGGAGCAATATATTATGTATTATTTAGTTTAAATTGGAGTTGTCAACCTGAGGATTTCTTTTGGTTCCAAAATAAATATTATACTTTGACCACCAGAACTCTTTTTTGACATTCCATATTAGGATCTGATTTATACGAGTTAGGAAATCCACGGTTTGTTGATCTAAACTTGTAATTCACTGTGACCTTTTCTTCATGTAGGTGATGAGCTCAAAAATGGTATTCATGAAGTAAGAGAAACAAGAAATCTGATTAAGCTGGTCACAATGATACTTAAATTTTTTGTTGATGCTGCAACTATGAAGCTTGCTCATCATCACCAAGTAAGGTGCTTGAAGTTTGCATCTGCTTATATCCAGCACATGTTATCTGCAATCAGAAGGCATCAGCAGCATGAAGAATCTCTCGAGGGAGAGAATTCAAAAGATATGCTGACACTTCTGAGGAGCAACTTCAGCTATGCAGCCAAGTTGCTCCATTTGGTGCTCACATCTTCAGATGAATCTTTGCCACCACCACGAGAGGCTTTCTATCTTGCAAATGATCTTCTAGACCTTATACCCTCTGTTGAATCATGTCTAGGATCAAAGCACGCGTCCTATTTTGTTTCCATTGCCAAACAATGGCTTCCTGTTCTTGTATTAGGATTGGGTTGCAACCAACTGTGCGAGGCAACATATAAAGCAGGAGGACCTTCAAAGCTAGGCGACTTCATCGGGGAAAATTTTCCTGTTTGGCTTGCTGCTCTAGGCAAGGCTGAGTTGGTTGAACTTAATGAACTCAGCGAGAACGAGCAGGCAACTCAAATTACAGAGACAAAGGAATCTGTCTTCAGAAAGCTAGTACAGATGATTGTTATCCTCCTGAAGAAAGGAAACCCGAGAATATTGGACGCGGTTAGCAGTGTCTTCTTTGCAGGTCTAGAGGTTGCACTTGAAAGAGCAGACTCTGGCTTGGTCTTAGGCCTGGTTCACTTCATATGTGTAAAGGTTCTGAGTAAAGATTGTGCTGTCCTAGATGAACTTAAACTAACATCTAGTTCTCTACATGAGTTCTTTCTGCAGATAGAACGGTACCTCAGTGACCATGATGTTGATGACGGCCACAGGCAAGAATTGGAGAGTGCCAGGACATTGGTTAGGTCCATCTTGGTTTAATGGTAGATAAAGGATTTTTGGTTCTGTGCGGGAAACCCCTTTGAAACGCTTGAATTGTAACTTCAGGATTAGTCTCAAATTCAGTCAGAATGTTGCAAAACAAGCTTATCTCTGCTTGAATGTATGTTGGGAGAAATATGCAGTCCTGAGAAATGCAATCTGATCTAAGATTTTGTACAGCATATGCTGTGTAATATACCTGCATTGTACTTTCAATTTTGTTCATCAACTTGTACTGCCTACAATTTATATTGTAGGTTGAGGGCCACCCGGACCGACCGCACCAGTTGGGCCCGATGAAAATTATGCTCAATACTAGCGACGTAATGCCATGGCGTGGCACGGAGTTTGGGACAGGCAGGCCAAGCGACTAATTCGTTGAGGTAATACAACAAACAGACTCCAGGCATCTGAATTCTTTCCATTTCGGACTCGCCCAATTATTCGGACCTCCCTTTCGCTTTCCTCCATCCACGTTGCTTGCTTCGACTAGTAGGTAAAGCATCTTCCCCCACCTCTCTCTCTCTCTGAACAAAACTAACTACCTTTCCATTTCCTCTGCCTCTTCCACTGCTGAAACTTCAGAGGCTTGAGAGAGACATCGCCAATGGCGAGAGAGACGGAGGCAGGTGGAGAGAGCTCGCAGCAAGCGCCGACGCCAGCAAGGATTCGTGTACGGCCGGACCCCTTGTTGATCGTTTGCCGCTGCTTCAACCTCGTCACGGCCGTGACCGCCATCCTCTGCGCGGCCGTCAACGCCCTCTCCGCCGTCCTATCCTTCAAGAATGGATCTGATGTAAACTTTAACGACTCTTCTCCCTCTCGTCCTTTTTCCCATTTCTTTTTCTTTTTTTTTGCTCTTCCTCTCTTGATTCTGATTCATGCAAAAGATCTTTGGGGGAATTTTTCGGTGCTACGCGGTGGTGATCTCGCTGTTCGTGGCACTCGTGGAGACTGAGTGGAGTTTTATTTTCAAGTTCTCAAAGGTGTGTGTTTAATTCTCAAGATATTTTATAGCTAATAATTTGTACTTAATTTGCATTTAAATTGGCGTAATAAATACATTCAGGTATTGGAGTACTGGCCTGGTAGGGGAATGCTGCAGATCTTGTAAGTATCTTGTCTCGTTTACTGTGTGAATTTGGCGATATTTATTTCTTTGTTTGTTTGCTTGCTAATTCTTTTTCCTTCGCAAGTCTCGCTATAATGACCAAAGCTTACCCAGACGTTGTAAGGAAAGATTTGGTTCTACTTCAAGAGATCGCGAGTTATCTTCTTCTTGCTTGTGGTCTAATCTATGTGATCTCGGTAAGGTTACTATTTGGTGACTCGTGGTCGTTAATTCGCATGATGATATTTCCTCTAGCACAATCTAGATTAGGTCTGTGTGCTTATTCGTTAGTGTGGATGTGCCAAATTTGGCATGCAATGCTTTCAATAAAATATGATATGGATTTTTTTATTTTTATTTCTAAATCTATTTGAGAGTAAACAAGCTAAACTGTGGATATAAATGAAGCAAGAAATATGATGAACCCAAGATTCATTAGTTCAACTGCTGTTAGTGAGATTAGCTTGCTTGTGCTCTATTTAAGTTTTAACATCATGTAACTCCGAAATTTTAGTCTAGAGTTGATATATGTACTGCAAACTTATAGCTGCAAATATTCAGGGTGCACTATGTCTTGGTTTCTTGAAGCGTGCACGGCAGAAAAAGGAAATAACCCGAGATCAAGCAGCCAGAGATCTGGAGGTAAGCATTTAGTCCTTTGCATGAAAGGATTATTGACCTTAGACAATATAGATGATGTTGTATTTTACATTAGCATTCTACATTGTCATTGTTATTTTTGTTATTGTTTTACTTGTTGGATTTGGTTTTTATGTGGCCAATTAATATCTTGAGGCAAGTATACTAGGAAATACTTAATCAAGCATCTCCATGAACTTTATTATTTGCTGGCATTCTTTTTTACTTGTGTCATACTCTTTAACTCAAAAGTTGAAGCTTGTATACTTCCCTACTTCAAATCTTGCCATTTTCTTCATTAGGATTGTGTCTGTGATATTCCCTTGATTTAGGAGCAAAATACATTCCTTTTGTCTATTTTTTAGGGCAAATTGATAATGATACATCACTTTCTTGGTTGAAATTGCCTCAGTCAAGAAGCCAATACTGTTTTGTGTCAATCTAATTATTAGATTCGGTCATGATTTTGGGTCCTGTGGCTGATAAATTTCACTTGCAATGAACTTGGATGATGATAACATGACTGCTAAGGAAACAAGGAACTTATCTGTCCCTTCTTCTGTTTCTACTTTCCACTTTTTAGTTTTCTCGATTTAATTTTGCGTCTCATAAGAGCTCTGATTGGGAGTCAACTACTCTAGGTATTGTATTGTTTCAGTTCCTGTAACTCTTCTTGCTGTTAATCGTGCCAACTAATGTAAACAAAGTAGCTGTGAGTTGAACATGCATTCGCATTCTACTTATGGATAACAATTTTGCTTGTCCATTTTTAGTTTTTCTGTTTGGGCTTCCCCGCTTCATTTTCACATTTCTAATTTCTGTTAACATTTTGTATATGTTTGTAAACTTGAAGTCCAACATGCTGTTTCAGGAATTGGAGCGACGTAGGGAAGAACTTGAGGCATTATTAGTTGCTGAAAGGACCTAGCATAACCAGTCATACTGGATTTAATACTAATACCAATGAAGCAATATTTCATCCATTAATTTGACTCCATGCTTCTGTCCATTTAGTTGTCTGATGATCTTTGAAGAGTTGATGAGACTTGAGCTCTCCATCATGTAAGTCAATTATCCAAATCTTGAAATAGATTACTTAAGAACATTACATTCTTCTATGGACATCTTTGCATTTGATTTGAGTTTTACTACTATCAATGCAATTTTATTTTCCTACCATCCGTGCTGCATGACATACTCTTCTTATTGTTATTTACGGTAATTTAGATTTACTTTGATCATTTTTAATGTTAGGCTTTTTCAATTAAATTTTGAACTATCCTTTAGCCATGTTTTGCATATGATGTGTTTTTTTCATTTACAGATGTTGCTATCTTGACCACCAGCTGTTGCCATCTTGGAGCTCATGTGCTCCGTCCTTAATTCATCAGCCTAACATGCTCCGTGAGCCATGTTGCATTTGTTTTGTTTTTTTTGTTTGTGTGTGTGTGTGGAGAACTTTTCAACGAAGGCTATTTGCTGCATGCATGCAGTGAACTATTATTGTACTATGATATTCTCATGCTTTTGTATATCGATATTCCTTTTATTTCTTTCGTTCAGGAGTGAACCTTCGTTTCCATATCGATTTCCTTGTCTGCCAACTTTGAGTTGTCATATCTTACATTTGATACACTATTTCATTCTTAATGTTTTATTTGAGCTCTGGGATGCTGCCTGCAGGCAGGACATAATTGAAGCGTCTTCGTCGACCTACTGCTCCTCACCATATTGACTCTCATCCGTCCTTTATGAATGTGGTTTTGACTCTGATGTTTCTAAAGTCAATATTTGTCAATTGAAGTATATGAATGGTATTTAGAATTTCCTATTTGTCAAAATTGGTAACAAGTCGACTAATTCGTAAGAGATCTATGAGGATGGTTCTATGGTAGTCGGTCTAGTTCAAATATGGGATTATAAGGTGGTATATCAATAGTCTGATTCGAGTCTACCACTTCCCATTTCCCAAGCGCTAGTATACCATCATCTCTCAGGCAGGTTTCCGAAACTAAGAAATAGGGAAATTGCATTTCTTCCTGGCACACTGTCGACTTAGCTCAGCTCTTTAATATGTTGAAAAGAGCTAGTTTTCTTGTCTAAACTATAATTATCATTATATTCTTTAAAAACAAAAAGAGAAGGAAAGGTTCGACCTTGCAATATGCTGAACAAATAAAGAAGAAAAAGAATTTTCTCCACGAGGAAAGTGTATGGACTTGCAGCGATGATCTTATCCCAAATTTGCTGATATTAATTAATCAGTGAAACTAAAGAATTGTTTACAACACACATTAGAATAATAAGAAAGCTTGAATTTATCTACAACCGACTTTTGACTCTTGACTACGTTTTACAACAAATTCACCAATGGTGTGGACCTGGTCATAGAACTTCAACCCTTTCTGAAGTTCTTAGATACAACAAACAACAGCATACAAAATAAGCCTCCCTACAACAACAAACGACTCCCTACTCCTGTCCAAGATTGTTTACTGTGTGAGCGAGATCTCCGACTCCGCGGAAGGATGTGTCGACCTGCATTAGCCAGCATCTACAAGATTTCCTGTATCTTATAATTAGCAGACTTATAACTGCCCAGGCTGAGTTGCAGGAGCACGAAAAAGGAAAAGGCAAAAAAAAAAGAAAAAAAAAAGTGGAAGGGACTGAGAATCCTATGTACTATACAACTCAGCTCCTCAAGAGCTCAAATAATCTTGTTATGCAGCTGCTACTTCCCACATGCAGGGGAATGCACCATGCCAGTCGTATTAGAGATTCAAAACTTCCTTTCCGTGAGGCTTAGGCAATGCACAGGGATGAAAAGTCCCATTAGCCAAGTGCATACCATTTGAAGTGCTTCTTGCCGAGCCGGCGGGACTTGAGGCAACATAGTTTGGGTGTGGAGGGGATAAATTAGGAACCTCAGGATTCGATCTATATGATGGACGAGAAGATGCAGACTCAGAAGATTCAGGGTTTGATTGGCTGGATTCAACGCTGAAAATAAAATCGCCTTGTTAATATGTAGATGAAGGGAACAAATGCAGATTACCCAGTACAAATAAATCAGATTATGTAAACTGACTAGTTATTATGGATAAACTACCACTTACCCATAAGACTGTTTCCCTCTCACACACGAATCACTTTTAGATGACTTTCTGTCTCTTTGGCTATACACAGCATCCTGTCAAAAAGTTATCATATGAGATCGAAGATACTTATATTAACCGTGAAGCTTCAATAATTGATGAAAGAAATCAAAGTAAGATTCCTTTACAAGTTTGATTCCTGCAAATGCATGTATTGAACCATGAAGGTTGTGGTGGTGGGAGTTCCGAATAAATGGATGTTCTAGCAACATGGTTGCTGTTGGTCTCTCAGAAGGGTTCCTACGGAAGCAGCGTTGCAGAAAGTCGTTTCCCTCTGACGATAATGTGTCGGGAATTGGGGGATCTTTATGCAATACTTTAAACATGGCTGCAGCCTGTGATAATTGTAAATGAAAAAAAGATCAAGTTTTCGATTATAAACAATAACAGCTGGATCAGATATCATCAATGAATTCCAAGACTGAACTTCAGAGTATAAATCACAAGAAAAAGGAAAGCAAAGTTTAAAGCATTGATTTCCTTTAGGTTTCAGTTGGAATAATGGAGTACTGATACCAGTAGTTTCAGTTATTTTAGTAATATTAGATTTTTATCCAAATATTATAACAAGAATATTAGAATTGAACAACCTAAAATAAAAGCAATAAATAGTATTAATATGTTAGAGTTACTTCCTAGAGCTGCTTTATGTAATGACCTGAGCTTTCTTTCCTCTGATCTTTGCTTAGAATTTAGTAAATATCTTACTCCATATACATTCATCCTATTAACACAACTATAGCAGTCCCAAGAAATATGAGAACGATAATGCCAACATTTGTTCGTCGAAGATAGTGATTATCCGCCTGTTCTTTGGGTTACCTCTCTTATCATGGAACTAATCCATTTATAAGAAAATAATGTTCCTTGGGATTGGATAGGAGGTTAGGAACTAATAAAGGGAACGTGATCTCAAAATGACTTTCCTCAAACCAAAAAGAAAGCAAAGAAAGTACTGTGTAGGAACCAACAGATGGTCATCATTGTCACAATAGCTCCATGATTCACAAATGCAAGTTCAACTACCAGGCAAGATGATACATTCAAATCACCATGCTACTTGTAAGGTACTCAGGCAAGAAAATATAGCACTTAGGAATTTTTTATTCCTTCAACAAAAGAATCCGAAGGCCAGTCATATTAAAGCACTCTGGAGCAACTAATATGATTTATATCTCACAGTGAATAGGTTAAATCAGAGTCCAAAGTTAGACCATCAGAGTTATATACTAGGAATTCATAGCACATATATCCATCAAAATTATAGGTGCTTGTAAAAATTTTGAGAGAGAAATCAGTTACCCCTTCAAGGCCACTCCAAGGATGTTTCCCTGTAAACATTTCGATGATTGTACAACCCAAACTCCAAATATCAACAGCAAGATCATAACCAGTATCTTTAGTCAAGGTAGCCTGTACCACCTGCAAGAGATGAAAGGCAACTACAACATCTAAGAGGATGCTATGAATATATGTACCAAAATTGGTGTACAAATAGTTTCCTCATGAGATATTCCATCAGGCCTTGTTTGCTTTAAGTTTAAGGCCCCTCTCTAAACTGGATCAAGGACCTCTAAATTAGTTTAATAACCAAACATATTTTATCTTTTTTATATCTAATCAAGTTTACTCTTAAAAAAATCAAGAGTAAAAAATGAGACTAACTAATCGAGTTCGAGATTTAGACTCAGACTAAACAAGGTCTCAGAGACCACATTTTCAATTTTCAAGATGTATTCTATTATCAATTTATCATTGACAACTCAAAAAAACAAAAATGACATCCATTTGATGAGAATGAATATGATTACCAACTCCAGATACAAAAAAATAAGCATGATAATAGGCATGAGCAAATACCTCTGGAGCCATCCAATAAGGTGTCCCCTTCAATGAAAGATTGGGTGCTGCCGAACTCAACTGATGAAAAGATAAAAACAAAGAAATGCTGTTAATATATCTGATAAATACAGAAAATATACACAATAATGCTGGATGGATGAAAGCATTCAGAGAGTAAGGGATGGATAACAATCACAAATTTAAGATGGTTTGAAGCACAATTATTATAAACTATGAAAAATGATGAGAAGAATAATGAAACTCAGAAACCCATCTTCTGAGAACACCTCAAGAGAACAGGTAGAAATATCCATCAGCCTGAGTACGCTAAGCAGGGCTAGTGACCCATTTAAATGAAGAGGCATGAATCACTCAAAACCTAATCAAACAGAAGCATGCTTTTTGCAAGTTTATGTAGGCCAATTTAGAGTAGATTGAGCTCCTCATTACTAATATGATGCACATTTATGTAAAAGAATGTGGTGACCAATATAACATTATTTCAGGTCAAATATTTTTTAAAAAAAAATTGTCTGTGTTGCATGTCTCATATAGCAGCACTAAGCATGAAAAATGGCAGTTCTAGGTCTAAGAGCGTTAACGGATGCATGATGGATCTATCCCTGCCCTTGCATATTCCTTTTTTTTTCCCCTACTCCAAATAGTATAGAAATTTTAATGTTGCACTGTTTCGATACTCAGCCATGTCTTAAAAAGTTGCTCTGTAAATTAGTTACCACAGTTTCCTACTCACCAACCACCAATAAGGCATATTAACCTTCTTAACCAATGTTGCATTAAACAAAGAACTACGGATTAGATTGTGGTTAAGTAAGATCAAATTTCCCAAAAAGCCTTTAAAATGAGGTGGAATCCTTTTCATCTAGAAAATCATAAATATGCAAAATGTCTTTCCATTTTAAGGTTTAACGATAAGCTGCAAAAACCATTCCACACAAGTTCTAGAAAACATCTAGCTCTTGTAATTACCGATAGAACAAGCACCATCTTTCTGGAAAATTTACTCATGTGACTCTTCCCTATTTTGGTAGGCACATCAAATAAGATTTTGTAATTTTCTAGAACACCATATCCCTTCATGCATATACATAGGAGATAAGATAGTAAGGGATTATGAACTCCCACTAAACATCTAATATAAGAGGAATATAGAGAAATGAAAAACATAGCAAGCAAGTACAGCACAAAAAAGGTTGCTACCCACATGTTTGGCCATCCCAAAATCAGCCAGCTTAACAACACCATTCACATCAACTAGCAAATTTGCTCCTTTGATGTCCCTGCAGGAACCACTAGTTACTTAAGAGTACCAAAGAGGCAACTTTGAAATGAACTATCTTCAACAGAAACTTGTCCATGAGTATCTTCCTGCACAACTATCCACATATTTGTACAGGAACAGGCAAAGACAGACTCACGTGCATATGCACAAAAAATAGATTTTAGCCCGCACATATAGACACTGGTTAGTAAGAGATACTGGAATAACCCAATAATGTAAAAGCAAATTGAAGATAGATGCTTTCAACTAAAGGACCAATGTAATAGCTTCATGAACTCTATATGTAGGCTGAAAATAATGAAATTGAAGATATAATAACTTAATAAGTTCATTTTCGTAGAGTATGTCAAGCCTAAAGTACCAGAACTTCTCTTAAGAAAGTTTAATGTTATCTAAGCAAAGCAAAAACTAACAAAGAACAAAGATTGAAAAAGTAGACGCGTACCTATGCATTATCTTTTTACTATGCAAGTAAGCAAGTCCGTTAAGGATATGACGGGTGAAGTTACGAATCATTGATTCTGTCATTGCTCCACAATGCTGACGAACATATTTATTTATGGAACCAGGATGAACATATTCTAAATATATGTAAAACCGGTCCTCAATCTGCAATTAGGAATAACTGACTGTTACATTTTATCCACTATTCACTAATAACACCAGAACCTAAACTATAGGTGCTGCAAGAAAAGCTCACAATTTCACTGCCATAATACTGCACGATGTTTTGATGCTTAAATTGACTAAGAAACTTTATTTCCTGGAAAAAGAGAATAAAGCCAGTCAATATGTATAAAACAAACATCAGACAGCAGAAATTGCTTCTATACACAGGGAAAAAAGTTATATAATATTCATTTAGAACAAGAACATTAAGGAAAAAGTCAACATAATGGTTAAGTAACTATAACCAAAAGAAAAGGATACAGCTCTAGGAGATGCGTATTGGGAACAAGGTAGTAACTGTCAGACATACATCCTTACATGTCATACGTATAAGAAATTAAGAGAAGCAACCATGTTCACGCAGGCATGAGAACCTATTGAAAAACATAATACTGAGGATAATACAATGGAACGAGTCTGACATCAAAGAAAGAAATGGTAGAGCAAACAGTTCAAAAAGGTCCTGTTTCATTATATCAATTCTTGCAAATAGCTTTAACAGTGCTACAAAAAGTCACAGAAAGGGCACCACTGCACAAGTTAACAAGGCTTGTAAAGGGCCTAGGCTTGTAAAGGGCCTAGGGAGGGCATGATCTATGCAGTCTTACATTGAATAAAATAATTTTATGACTTAGAACCAGAGCCAACAAGGTGCATCAGTGCATGAGACAAGCATTTACCATCACATCAGCTATGCCTTCAAGTTTAGGAAAAACTCCAGAAAGTCTACTGATTGTACTAGTAATTTACAATTAATTTCTATATAAAACAGCAGGTTATACCTCAAGTAAATATTGCCAATTATAAAATCATTATGGAATTCACTCAGAAGTAGAATGATTAAATACTAACCTGCTCTAACTGCTTTAAAGATTCAGCTGATTTGGAGTCGTCAGGAATTATGTTGACTTCTTTCATTGCACATAATGCTCCAGTATGCCTGATTAAGAAGATTATGAAGAGATGTTGTAACAATCAGGAAGACACAGGACCTGACACATACCGTAATCAATCAAGAGACTTGTATACCTATTGGTGGCCTCGTAAACATTCCCAAATGTACCACTTCCAATGAGCTTTCCTTTCTGCCACTGACCTGACACAGGAGACACCTCAGTTTTTGTTGCACTCTGATGTGTAAAACTTGATTGCATAGGGCTTGTGGCTCCTGGAGGGAGAGGTAGTGGATGAACATTGACATTCCCATTACTATCATGCCGTCCAACAGAGTTATCTGGGAACCTGTTTGAATGCAAAGGTGACGGCGGCGCACTGAGATGTCTTGATCTTATGGCAGGGCTCTTCAATGCTAAATTATATCGGGGTGATTGCTCAGGACTAGCAACAAACTTTTCAGGTGAAGCTTGGGGAGAGGAAACTGTCAGCATAGTGGTAGAAGGGATATCTGGAGCTGACCAGTGAACCCCTTGAGTAGCCATAGCAGATGTAAAGAAGTCTACATTGCTCAATCTTCTTGGACTACAAACAGGACTAGAGAAACCACTACTTGGAGCACTTTTAGCAGGTATATTCAACCTGAAGTTCACATTTTCAATTGAATCGTGGAACACCTTCTTATAATGACTAGAAATATGTCTATTGAAAAGTAGATCACTACGCTCTGGACTTCTAGGAGCACTCTGGGGACCCAATCTACTGCAGCAAGATAATGTATGTGTTAACATACTTATGAACTAGCTTATAAATGATTGATCATTCTACAATCAAAAAGTCCAATAAAGCTAGTGTGCTAGTCTAGTACGTCAATGTACTGCAGTAAAATATATATGGACCAATATCAATCATAAAAGAATCTCACAGAAGGATGTCCACACTCATCAACTGGCACATATAAATGCTACACAAACACATTTTATTTCACACAACTGCACTTGTGTATGAATTATTTCTATAGCTCCCAATTTTTTCTTTACATAAAGATTTGGCACCAAAAGAAATCGTAAGATTTTCATTTGCTGAGCATCAGTCTTAATAAGAAGATGTTTAAAGCTTTATAATATCCAAATCAATCTGAGAACATTAACCTACTTATTGTGCAAAACTTGTTGAGAGGCACAATAGAATGGCAGATAAGCAATAAGTTCATTACCAATATAGCTTGAACACAATATTTTTTACCTAATTTCTATGTCACACTTCAATAAGAACCAAATAACAGAATAAATTTCTATTTGCTCGCTACGAACTAAATAAAACAAGAAAAGGGCAAATCCTGAAGTCGAAAATTAAAAAGAAATGTCTTATATAAATAGTACAGAAGAAGAAAAAACAAAAAACAAAGCTCTTGACTATTTCAAGAATATGCTTTTCAACCTTCATTTACCCAACACAAGACAGCTAAAAGAAAAGATAATACAAACACCGATGTGTAAATTTGCAAACACCTATGGTAGGCAAAACATTAATCAGAGGTTGCAAAATTCCTCCAAACTTATCAATAAGTAACTTAATACAACAGAATACATCTATTACCTAGTCAACGTGCCCTTATTTTCATTTTGCAGAAGTTATATTTTCAGAAATCTCTCCTTAAATACCATCCCATTTAATTTGCCAGATATTGCAGATATATAATATGCAATAATTAAACATTAAATGATTCCGCTACAAAATCTAGAGCGAAGATTGTATCGCCAATTAATAATGTTACCTGACCACGGGAGACGATGAAGGATCCACAGAAGCATCATACACATCCTCGCATTCTACCGCGCCGAACGCCCCTCTAGGTGAGGGCAAAGGGCGACCGAACGCCGATCCCGAATCTCGATGGGGGGAGGCCACGGCCTCCTCCGGCAAGGGCAACGGCTGCGGAAGCAACACCGGCGAAGAAGACGACCTCGGAGGCGCGGGATCAAGTTTATTGGGCGAGTGCGATGCCGGCGTCGATGCGACGGAGGAGATGATCCCAATACCTACGTCGAGAGGAAGCCCGGGGACCTTGATCTCGTCCAGGTGGCGGAGGTTATCCTGGCGGGTGAGACGGGCACGAGGGGTCCGGCGCAGGCCAATAAAGGTGTCCCTACGGCTCCTCCGAGGCGAGGCGGGTGATCCTAGGGCGGAGGAAGAGGGTGAAGAAGAGGAAGGAGAGGAGGAATTGGTGCTCTTCCACCAGAACATCTCGACGCGGGTGGAGGAAGAGCATCGCAGAGAGAGAAACCCCTAGAATGGAAAGCGGCGAATTGAATAACAAAACCCTAACCCTAGAATGGAGTCGTCGATGGCCATGGGAGGAGGTAGCGAGGGAGGGAAGGGAGGAGGAGGGAACCCCTAGCTAGATCGCGAAATCGGGGTACGAAAGAGAGACGACTGTGTCGGCCTTTATTTATTTATTTCTTCTTTCTCTCTTTCTGTGTCGTGTCCACGCGGCTAAACACGACACACGAGGACGAGAGGAGGTGCTGGGTTTGTTTATTTATTACACATCAACCAGCTTCTCGACAGTTTTCTTTTACCCGCGAGTCAGCGGACCCGCGGTCTCCGACGTGGCTGGATCCAGCTAAAAACATAGAAGACAATTATATATATATATATATATATTTTTTAAAAAATAATAATAAAAATAATAATAAAAATAAACCACACAGCCTATTTTCTGTTACCAATTTTATCCTATTATTAAAATAAAAAAAAATAAAAGAGTTTAAAATTATAAATCGCCAAAAAGAAAAGGATGATCTATTTTTGAAACTCTTGCAAAGCAGTCGTGGGGTCACAGCTATGTTGCATAATTTAATTAAGGTAGCGTAATGAGATTTATTGATTTTAATCTAATAAAGAATAAACTAACTTTGTTCCCGTAACTAGCATTCATTCGTCCAATGATTGTTGTTGAACCTAAGTGTGGGTCCCATATCACACACACACACACTTCCCACTCTATTATCACTGGTCAATTAGACCGCGTATAAGAGAACAAACTCTGAGTATCCGGTCTGGAATGCCGTTGAGAAGGTATGATGAGTCTGGGAGTATTTGAATCGGTCATCGGGCCGAGCGAGGCTCGACCAGATCCACGCGTGTTTGCTAACAATTCGAGAATAGGCGTCCAAGGTGTTATGGGGGAAGTATACGCGATCAGACTAAGATAAACCAAAGTAAAAGACAAAAAGGCCAAGCGAGTTGACTAGTTGTCATAAAGACATTTGCGTAGGTCCAGGGGCCCGAGACTGGGTCCGAGTCAAAGGGAATTGCTCTGTCCACCGAGCTGAACGAGTAGGCACAGAAAGGGGTTTGTGTCGTGATTCACGAGAGGGTTGAAGTCGAAGTGCGAGGGGTTTCTCCTCAAAGTTTACCAATTCCAAAGCCTCCATACTTGGGGTTTAACATATTTGTCACTTCTTCTTCTTCCTACTGCTTTATATTTGTACTTTATTTTTAGTTATTTTCCTATCTTACCTTTATGTATATATCTTTAAGATCCACAACGGGTCTAGTATTTGACAAAATTAAATTAAGCTTTACTGTAGTTAAGCTGGAATTGAAGGTTTCCAACGAAGACTACGGGCCAAAGAATTAAGTCACTGATGATATATTTGTGGATGAGCGACTGATTCTTGCATGCAACGACGTCAAAAAGAAAGCCGAAAAAGATATTCATTTTGGTGTGGACTGCATGCTTGACTGAAATAGATTGATACAAGCTACGTACAGCTTCCATCAAAACTGTGAAAAAGAAAACATATAAGCTATTAACGAACTAACAACATAAGAAAAGTAATCTTTTGTATAAACTGGAATTTGAGGTTTCCAATGAAGATTACAAGCTAAAGAAGCCTTTCAACGTTCAAGAGCAAAATACACTCGTCCTGATAGTTACTAGCTAGAGCTTCCACCGAAACTGGAACAAGACGAGAGCTGGCTAACAAGCGTTAGGCCTCACCATGACAATCACCTGCAACGCCGTCGTATTGCGGCGGCGGCTCGGGAAAGGCAAAGTCATATGCGTCCGGTGAATAGATCGGCATCTCCGCTAATTTCCTGTTCGCCGCTGCTGAGTTAGCGTCGTCGGAATAGCCCCAGGCTCCCTCATTGCCACCAGTGTTGGATACCCCTACTTCCTCCTGCTGCTGCTCCGATGCAAGTCGCGTACCCTGCTCGCTAGATTCCGCAATGGTAACATAGCCCACAGTTTGGTAATTATAGCCAGCGTCGAAAGGATCAATTTCCTGCTGCTGCTGCTCATTGGGCCACTGCGGGAGTTCCGCATTAATGGTCTGCTCATCAAGTAACGGCGCATCATATATGTCACCCAGCACTTGTGCTCGGAGTTTGGCGTTCTCCTCACTGGATCTTCGGATCATCTCTTCCAGCAGTAAGCGCCGGAACAGAAGCGAGTCGACGTGGGAAAGCATCCGGTGCACGGGGCGGATAAGAAGCTGCGCATCGCCGACGAGTTCCTCCGCCAACTTCCTCCGCTCCGCCGGCTTCCGCGACTCGAGCAATTCCTTCAAGATTTCCATGCCGTAGACCTCGTGCACAGCGAGGAATCCATCCATTTGGTTAGCCGGGAAGTACGGCGCGAAGGGGCAGTCCGGCTCGCATTTGGCATTCATATGCATGCACGCTGCGCAGCACCGCGAGGACGACGGTGGAAAAGGACGAGACATTAATTCTTGATCCCGTGCTTTTACTCTGTTTTGAGAGCAGATCTCGTCAAACCACCACCAGGGAGAATCTAATAAATTAAGGTACACAAATTTACGTCAAAAATCAGAGGAAATTGTACCAGATCATAAATAGAATACACAAACTATAAATCTCTCAAATAATCTAATAAACAGAAGACTACTCGTACATCGTACTTCAAAATATTACTAAGATAGATATGCCCCGCTACTTAAATAGAGTCGGTATCTCTCCTAATCCAACTCGGAAACTATAGTAGGACTCTAATTAGGACAGGGTTAGTTACAGGAACTCTGATGCACAGGTTCTAAATTATCATACACCAATTAACCCAAAATTTTAGCTACATTTAACACGCTTTCACATACAACCTCTATATACTATACTGTATCTGAACAGATAAAAAATATAATAAGCTATGCATACTGCTCACTAAAGCTCTCGGGGACGAGGAGAAAGAAAATTAAACCGCTTTGACCGCAGAGAGAAGAAGAATTAGAAGATGATTCGGATACGACGATGGAATAGCTTAATTTGCTCGATCTTCTAAATGGGCCTCTATTTTAAAAGCAAGGCCCAATACTGATGATCGACCTATTGAGAGGATCACTGATGGAGCCTTTTTTGTTGTCCCATCTTATAACTCAGGATAAGGGCTAGCATCTATCTGCTCTCTCGTGCTTTCAAGTTCACAGAATCACACAAGTTTGCAACATTTTGCCATCAATTTTTGTGATTGATGTCAGAAGGACAAAATAGAAAAAGATGCTGTATTATTCCATAGTAGTAGTTCAAGATAACCTCTGGCTAAAGAAGACACAGAAGAAAAAAACTAAAATGGCAGCAAAGACTGCAGCACTAGTCCTCTTTCTGCTAGCAAACATTCTGGTGCAATCCACTACATGCAAGACGCAACTATGCCAGGGAGACAAACTATATTGATTGAAGATTCCTTCTGATCTAAAACTCTGCACCTTTGTACTACATGACAGGAACTGAACCTTAGTGTTTTGGCTGCATTGGAACAAAAAGAGTTCTGATGAACATGGTTCTGATCACTTCTATTCTCTTCTCTTCTCAAGCTTGCATTTTTTTTTTCTATCCACATAGATAACAAGGATAGATAATTTAATTTCTCACTAGTTGCTGTCTCCAGCAAGAGGAAAGGGATTATTCTTTTCTTTAGACCGCATGATTCAAAAGTTGGGAGGGTTATGGCAGTTCATCCTTGCTACGTAAGAAGATGCTACTAATAGATGCAGTGTATTTCTTGCCTTCGTCTATTTTCTGGTGTGGATTTACTTGAAGATAAAGCTGATACTTTTCTAGTCAAAAGCATCAGACAAACAAGGAAATTTTGTCGCTGAATGCAGCAGTAATTGTTGAAAATTTTGATGCAAGAGTCCAATGGCTACAGAGTAGTGCGATAAGAAGATGAAATTATATGCTCGAAACTGTGGGCATACAGAATATTTGGCAAGATGAGATGTCCAACCAAAGAGCATGTAGGTGAATAGATTGCCAAAGAAGGCAAGCAACCAAGATCATTCAATCTTATACGCTGTTCTTCGTCACAGGGGAATTCAAACCTACCTGTAAACGAAGCCAGCAAAGAGTCGCAAATTATATCGAATCTAAGCATCTCACATAAAACTGAACAACCATTCATGCTAAAAGGATGGTAAGACTTAATCTACAAGGGAAAATGACGCATTCGTTCACTGTTCAATAGCATCCAAAACAACCTCATATGTCCAGAAATTTATATAAAAGAAAACTCATAAAATAAGCAGTAAAGATATGCCGTCAGAAAACTTGAACCTCTGCCCAAAATTGCATGCCAGGAGCTTAATTCTACTTTCCTCAGAACTGCAGTCTCTCCTCTTCGTGTATAACTCCAAAAGATCTATTCATCTCTCTACTAATCTATTTCCATGTTTTAGTCTCTCCTTCACCAGGCACCTCCTAAGGGCCTCACTTTTGTTCTTACTCCATTCATTTAAGCTATGCTCATCAATAATTTCCTTCATTTCCAACTGTAGCATCCTGATTTCCCATCGTCTTCTTCACAGCTATCCCCCAATTGAAGAGGACCCTGAGGGGAACCAGATTGAGAACCACTCTGCTGCGAGGTAGTGCAGTGTTCCTGATTAACCCATAATCCTCCCATCATCGTAATCGTTCGGTTTGCAGAAGTTAAATCATTGGTCGGTGTTCGTCGAGTATGCAATCTGTATTTCTGGAGATAGAACAGTATGTTAGAATAGGAAAAGATGCAGAATTTGAGTGGTAGAGACAAAGACTAGATATGGAATTAATATGAAACACCAACCTGGAGATGACTTTTAACTTCATCATTTGTCAGGCCATCCACCTTCATCAGCTCTCTAATTTGCTTCGGAGTAGCAACTGCAATAGAAAAAAGAACACCAATTAGAGCCAGAGGAATGGAGAATGTATGTATGCTGTTCATCTCTTCTGATACCAACTCATGTTCTATTTCCGATTTCACTCCTTTCTCTTCACTAGATGTTACCATGGAACAGCTCTCAACTATTCAAATCTTCGAAAGTTAAAAAGTACAAAAAATAAATAAATGCCCTTTACTTACAAAATAATATAAGTTACCGTCTTTACAATACGATGGAACATCAAATGAATCCAAAAAAAAAAACAGAAGCTTTCATCTAACCTTGAGGGCCACCGAGCTGTTTCAATGCGACGAGGAACCTCCGGTGCAGCTCCGGCGACCAGCATCTTCTCGTCTTCCTCGCTAGCTGCTGCTGCTGTTGGTACTGTAAACTAAGATGACCACCTCCCTCGGAGGTGTTCTTTGCTGCTCTACTGATGTCAGAGTAGTTCTCCATTAAGACCAGGGGAGATTTCTTGCTTCCAGGATATCGCATCGATAGATCAGGAAGATCCATAGAGATCTTCTCCTCCTCCCTCGAGCTAGTTGTAAAGGTTGATCGGCTTCTAAATGGCACGAATGCACTTGGCACGTCATGACTTTTGCTTTCTAAGAATTGGGCCTCCTCCTCTTGCCTCTGATCGAGTTTTACGTCTCTCTACAATCCAAGCAGAAATGGCCCATCAGAAAAGAATGATTAAAAAAAAAACAAGAATTTCTAGCTTCATGCCACATACAACTGTCGTCGTTCTGATCTCTACCTCTTGTAAAGTTTTCTTCTCGTTGTTACTATTGTCATAGTTATCGGTCCATAGCTGAACAGAACTCATCCAATTCATCTTATCTCTGCCATCGTTTTCCGGTTTCTTCACCCCTCCTTCCTCTTCTAATTTCCTTTTGATGGGGATAAATTCCTCGATTACACGGCCACTAGTTGGGAATCTCTCCCCCCGGCGTTGCTTCACCTCCTCCTTCAACTCCTCAATCACTGCAACCGAACAAAAGATTAGAGAGAAAAAAAAAATATCACTTTGAAAAGAAAAGAGGAAAAAAAAAATCCAATCTTGATCCACAAATGGTGGTAAAAATTCCAAAAAAGATAAATCCCAACTCACCATCCCGGAGGAGACGCACGCAGAGCGGTAGCTCTCGCTTGAATACGTCGATCTTAAACCTCTCCTCCTCTAACCGCCTTACAAACTCCTCCATCTTCGCCACCTTCCCCTCTCCTTTCAGGTCCTCATCAATACTCTTCATGGCGCAAAGCTTCAAATCTAAACCAATCTCCGACACCTCCAACCCCATCTCTCTTCTCAGATTTCTTATCACCTTCAAGTTGGAAACAAACGGAGCCCGAGAGAGAGAGAGAGAGAGAGAGAGAGAGAGAGAGAGAGAGACAGACGTAGGAGGGGGGGAAGTAGGTGCCTTGTTTATATAACAGTAGGAGAAATGGGGGAAAGAAGAAGGGGTAGGGAGAGGGAGCAATCCGATCAGATGAAGCGGGGAATCTGGAGAGGAGGGGTCGGTTCGGATGTACCGAATGTGAGGGGGGTAATATGGGAAGAACAAAAAGAAGTTCTCATCTTTCTTGTCATTTGACAACCCACTCCACCCCCCCGAAGACGACGATTCGTCGCGTGCGATACTAGCCAAAAACCGTGTCGAGATCCCGCTCCCACGCGGTGACCCGACTCGGGGGAGCGGGGAATCTCTCTCTCCTTTTTTTTTTTCTTTTAAATTACACTTTGCACCCTTAACTTTAATTTACTACCACTTTACCTCCTCAACTATGAAATGTACCATGCAACATCTAAAATGTAACACTCGGTGTCCCTAATTTATAAGGGTGAATTAATATTATACACAAGGACAAGGAGGTTAATATTATACTGAGCATATTGTAATTAAGTCTTCTTTTCTTTCATATTTGTCTTGTACCCAATTCTTATGTTTAAAAAGATCTGTAGTTCACATAAATTCAAAAGAAAAAAAAGAAAATTTTATCTTTTGAGACCGATAATAATCGATAGTTTTCTTTAAATATTCTTTTTTAGTCACCTTAGTTAAAATGAGCAAAAAGTAAAAAGGGTTTTTTTTTCTCCTTGCACTCCTTTCCTCCGGTCTCTCAGTCTCTTCTCTCTTTTTCACCTTTTCTCTCCAATTATTACTACTGCCATTGTTGATATGGTTATTATCTTTTTTTAAGATGAGGGTTTAATGTTATTACGACAGAACTCCCACATAATATTCTCTATTCTCACTAGTGCAAAAGTACTTATAATTAATATTCTATATTACTTATTTCTAATTAAATATGAGATTTGTGTTCAGAGTCGTCTGCCTTATATTTCAATATAATTTTGTTTGATGAGCTATGGATGATGGTCAAAATTTTGTACAATGAGCTGAGGATGGTGGCCTTAGATTTTTGATAGGAAAAGGTTGGAATCCCTTCGATGCCTAAAATAAACCACATGAAACGAAAGCTTTTGCACATTAATTGGCTGTCACGTAGATTCTATTCTAGTGTGCGGTTCACAGGGTTCGATGGATCCGACGGTGGGAATCGCTTCTCCAATAGCATCATGCAAAAGCGACCCTTATCAGAAAATGCCATGTGATTCGGATTCTGATAGCATTATATTTATTTTATTTATTTTTTGGCAGAAATTTATAAAACAAGAAATTATATTTCTTATTTGGTACCTCAATTTTTAATTTTTGAAAGTAATGGCATATTCTTTTTATTACGTCAATTTTACATAGATTTTGAGGTAATAAAAAGAAAGAAGAATTTTACAAAACTTATATATATATATATATATATATATATTTTAACCGTAGCACTTAACATAATGCGATATTAATTAAAATATAAGCGTCGTATTTTTCATCATACTTAACTAAATTTTGTGGTCAAAATTGTACATATTTATTATGAGTAAATTGTAAAAGATTGAATAAAAATTTCAGTGCATTTAAAATTTTAAATAATAGATATATTTGAACGGATGTATATTCTTATAATATATTTGTAATCTAAAATTTAATTGATATTATTATAAGTTTGTCTTTAATATAAATATTTAAATTTAATTTGTGTTCAATAAAATGTGATAAGATACTAATTTAAATTGTCTTTATTAAGTACTTAAGTTAAAAATACACGAAAGCCCTTAAAAAGAATATGCCAATAGTTGATTTTTCTTTTTATCATTTAGAGTCTTAAGGTTAGATATGGGTTTCATAAAGAGTTAACCCTTCTTAGATACAAAGGTACTGAGACTCATCAAGATTTAGTGAATATATTAAGCTGCATAATTTAGACTTTAAGCTGTATGCATCGCTAAATTATTGATCTGAACTAAACGTCGCCGAGACATCCCTTAAAATTATCGCGTTGTTGAGCTTCCTCCAAACCAACTGTATCGTCGAGTCCGTCATCATCAACCAAACTAAGTTATTGAGCCAAACCATCACCCACTATTAAATAATTTTTTTCATATAATTATTTAGAGTCTGAGTCTGCAGTGGAAAGTTGAGATCTTTCCTGTGATAATAAGTGATAATAATAATAATAAAAGTAAAAAGGAAACGGTAGTTTTACCGTATCACTTATCACTATCATACGAAGTTAAGGTCAAGCAGTAGTACCGTAGTTCACTAGTACTAAATGTTTTTCAAAAAAACCCAAACCATATTTTTTATTCTATTTTTTGTCAACCGTACGTTGAGTTAGTGTTCCTATGCACGCACTGTTCCATATGATGGCACTTCTGTTATTAGCGGAAAGATCGAGGCCATTTAAAACGAAGCATGAAACCCGTATGCGGACATCTTCCTCTCATCGCATCCGATTCAATGCAAAGTTCTCCGTATACGAATCATGCATCCATACTCAATAATTAGAAGAATCTGACACCAATCCAATTATTTTATTATAAATCACAAATCAACCCCTGATTTTATCTAAAATTAAATTATTTTCTAAACTTCTATTTATTTCGCATGGTACCTGTGGTTTAACTAACGTGAAAATGTTCCTATTCAAACTTAATAGAGAAATTAATAGACAGAATTTTGCCCCCATTAATGAATATTAAAATATCATAATAATTATTCTTGTCTTCTATTAAATTTATTCATCCTATCTTATTCTTTAAATATAAAAATCTTAATTACTAATGATAATTTATATTGGTCAGAAAGTCCATGAGTAATTTAATTTAAAGGCATAACCAGAGGGGTAATATATTATTTACCTATTAGTTTAGTATAATAGAATATCCAAAGAACTTTATAATAACAGTGGTTTAAGTTAGGGGCTCAATTGTGATTTAAGAATCTACAAGCCCTATTTTTTAATTTGATAGAGAAGAGAGGAAAAAAAGAAGAAGAGAGATTCGAATTATAAGATAAGATTGTTTTCTTGGGGAATCATAGAGGCGTAGGTCTCGTTAATTACGACTGGCATTGGATGCTTAGATTCTATCCCACAAAGCTAAACAATTGATTTGGAAAGAAGCATATGTGATAAGAATAAGACCAATGCCCACTGTTTGGTTGTCGAGTATATATACATACATACATATATATATATATATATATATATATATATATATATATATATATATATATATATATATATATATATATATATATATATATATATATAAATTTGGTTAATAATTATCGAGCTTAAGAAATATACTTGTAGGCTAACCTCGTGCTGATTAAGTTAATCCCAAACGATAACACCCTACGTACGTCCTGACATTATGAAGTCCACTCTTATTATTATTATAAATTAAGCTTTTACTTTGCTAATATATATATATACAATGCCCAAGAAAATAATTGCAATATTCTTATGGAAGGAGATGGCGTACGTACGTGAAAGTGCAATATGATAACTTTAATTCAACGATCGATCACTCTGAGAATCTAAGAATCTAGAAGGCGTGAGACAGGGCTTTTAGTTGAGTGGATTTAGATCATCCCTAGTTCCAAGTCTTCCAGGCCGGCAACTTTGAACACAAATTAATTCCCATTCCTCGACCTTTAAGCATTGTGATATCCACTCGGTAAAAAAACGCTATGATTTCCAACCATAACCATACTTCACTTTTGGGTTTGTTAGTTTCCAAACTGTATTCATTTCAACGAAAGGAAAACGCCAACCATATCTAACAAATGTGGATCTGAATCACAAACTCTCTCTCTCTCTCTCTCTCTCTCTCTCTCTCTCTCTCTCTCTCTCCCTCCTGTTCAAATTATTATCTATGGCAAGTTTGAAAAGGTCAAGTTTTGTGGGCCAGCCATCCATCACGTTCGATCTCACTTCCATGAACTCTTTCACTTTCCAGATCTCTCTCTCTCTCTCTCTCACAGAGCTTTTAGTAGAAAGGGAGGGCGGAGAGATGGAAGAGAGTGGTGTCCTACTGCATGTACTGTTGCTGTGTCCTACTGCATGTACTGTTGCTGCGACTGCAAGAAAGTGGAGGGCTCTTAGATTTTGGTGGTCAAAGACTCAAAGGTAGAGATGGATGGGAAAGTAAACCAATATATATAATATTGGAATGAACAAGAAGCAATATTTAGTTGTCAAGCATCTGGAAGGCTAGTGATGCATGCACTAAGAAGACTTTCCTGTTCTTGCGATTATGACCAAGTCAAATGATTTGTTACCTCTAATATATATATATATATATATATATATATATATATATATATATATATACATACATATATATGAAGATACGTGATTAAAAATGAAGCATGAAAGGAGCCTCATTATCCCATGAGAAGGCTATGCCTCCCCTGAATTTTTTTAATAAAATAAAATATTTCTCTAACTGTTCTAAGTTTGAATTATGTGATTGATTTTATTACCTTGACTTTGATTAGTATTAAGTTGGCCCTAATGCATTGGAAGAGCTAAATTGACTTGTTACTCTCTTGAGAACACCCAACAGTTAATAATATTTAACCCCCTAAGATTCTTCAAAGACCGCAATATATATATATATATATATATATATATATATATATATTTCTAGTTTCTACCACAATTATTGTTAAATAAAAAAAGGTGGGAATAAGTAATCCAACCCAAAGAACAAGTAGGCGAGATTCCACCAGCTTTTTGCGGATATCTTATTCGGTGTGAATAAAATATATAAGATTATTCTGCTTGAAAAGTCGTGGGGGAAAGATTCTTAACCGGGGAGAAGGGAAACCGTCCAACTCCAGGAAGGTACGGGCCGACCACGTGGCGTTGTCGGTCGTGTGGAGGATGACGAGGCCACTCACGAATCGGTTCGCCGCATCAGTGGTCTCGGGCCCCACGAGAGTCGGAATAAGTAGGTTGTTATCCGAGGTGGAAGCCACTTATTCTTATCCCCCCCCCCTCAACCCCTACTTTAACATAAAATGAAAGATAAATAAATTTTATTCTTATATATTTAAGTCAACAGTAAATACTATTTTTTCTCTTCCTTTTCTCTGAGAAGACTTTTTAACGTATAAATAGTATTTTCTTGCCGGAGAAATTGGCCAATAAATGATAAATTAAATATATGGATTCATCTTTAGAGATTTTATCGCAATTAGGCTAAAGTATAGGGTTGTGAGATGCATTTTTTTTTAAAAGCAGTATGAGCTTAAGGGGGCAAATTGTAAAATATGCAAAACTCGCTGCATTTAGGAACCTTTACGATTTAGCCCTTGACTTTCCAATATATTTGTGAGGCCAACCGATAGATTCCTTCGCGTACGAAAAGGCTTTTTTATTGTCTAGTTGGTCTCAATCTCGTGACAGTCACGACTCGCTATTGTAGCAAAGTGCAAATATATATATATATATATATATTTTACAAATAACTCCCCGAAAATCAAAGTATCATGGCTGGCACAATTCTTTCTTAACATCTTTGCAAATTGGCCCGTCGCCTTTTAGGTATTGCTGCAAAAGGACGTCACGGTAATGGCACCATATGATTCCAAAGCTTTTTATTCGCAGACGTACCTTTCTAATAATTAAATGTCTTAATTAATATATATAATATATATATATATATATATAGATTTTTAGAAGGGCATAAATGGACTAAGGACTATTAACAGGTTGATGAGAGTGATGTTATGATACAAATAAAGATCTTGAAGTATTTCTTTTGACATGAGTGATGGTTAGTGAGTATTCCCAGTTTGTTTACTTATCTCCTCATACAAAGAATATAGATGTTTAAAGCTAAGTTTGATGTCTTTCATATCCTCGTAATACTGTTACCCCCTTATCCAGAGAAGAATACAGGAATAGGTAGAGGGAATAAGGACATGCTTAAGGTGTGGGTCTAGTTGATCATAAAAGATAAGTGTTTTCTAACAAGAGGGAATCTAACAACGACATGATGATGCTGCTGCTGCTGATGATGATGAGGTTTCTTATCATCTTCTTAGTGGGTGGATTCGTAAAGTAATTGAGGAATCTCTTTATCCCACCTAAAGGATAATACACTTAATAGCTTGCTTGACTTTTAAACTGACTTTTAAAGAAATAATCTGATTCATAATACTAGCAAGTCCTATGCTCTTGGAGGGCTATGATAGATTGGTAGCTATGGATTTATTACCCTATTATCTTTACAGTGAAGACTCTAGTGGTAGAAGAGTAGATGGAATCAATGAGGAACATGAGCTTTGTTCTTGTCTCGTTTCCTCGTCAAAAATGGCATCTACTACCTTTTTGGGGATGGAAGTGTCTTCTTTCATTGGAATAATTCTATCATGCTTGTCCATCTCCTATTTCCCATGATACGACTTCATTAGGAATAGGATGGTTCTCTCTTCTCTCTCTCTCTCTCTCTCTCAAATTGTAAAAGATTATATTCTTAACACTATTTTCGGAGAAGAAAGGAGAGAAAAGAATAGAAATATAGAAGAAATTGAGGAAGAGGAGGAGGAGGAGGAGGAGGATAACCTCCGGATGGTGTACAAGAAGAGACGACTTGGGATGGTGGTGGGAACTGTTCAACTTTTACTTTTGACTTCTTGTGATCTAATTTTTCTCCTTCAAACGCCAACAAATCTCCACTACTTAGCCTTATCTCTTATCCACATAAAAGATTAATTTGACCTCTCTCCTCTTTCATGTCTTTTTTTTTTTAAAATTATTTATGAAAAGGTCAATTCTATCATGTTTTGTTGGACTTTCTCTGAAAAGATTTCTTTCCAAGTTGTGGGGTGGAAATTATATGGGCACTCGGCCTTCCACTAATTTAACTAATGTACTTATATAAAGACAACTGGATTCAAATTGTAGCATCACAGGAGGTCTAAATCTTTATAAGAACTGGGAATTCAACCATCTGAGTTTGTATATCACAATATATATATATATAATTCAAGAAGAACATGGTAGATTTTTTTTTACTAAATTTGATCGTATGGTGTGTGGAATCAATCCAGTGATGTACACACAAAATTAACACACAGATACACCTGAAGGTGAGAGCAATTCTAGCAAATGAAACCTGACACAGGTTGATGATGCCTGCCCAACTCTACTGCATTTATGACCTGTCTGTTTCCAATTGCGTGCAAGGAAGATCACTTTCCTATGCCTCAAATCTAAATTCTCATATTCTCTCTTGCAGGATTCCCATTTGAGGACCCAACTTCACATGGGTTGGGCCCTATCCTGTCTGCAGTGAGAATTAACATACAAGGAATACATGAATCAGAATAATGCAACTACCAAGTAGCTCACCTGGCAGTACTCGATCCCAATCTTCTAAATAGATTCTGGATCAGGAGTGACTGTAAGGAAAGAGACCTGGGAACCACAAGAGCTAGTAGACAATTACTTGGACTTTTGCCATCATGTAAGAGCCAAAAAAAGTACAAGATTTTAGATTTGGCAGTGAGTAACTGGGGGACATGTGAAGTGAAAAGGAACGGTGAAAAATATCAATCTAGTTTAACTTTAGGAATCAAAGCATGATGAACACAATTACAAGTTTGAAGGGAGAAAATTGATGCAGTATAGCATTTCCCTGAATATACAAAAGATACTCAGGTAGCATTTTTGGAGATAATTTAATACAATAAGCAATCACACAAACAGGAAACTGCATGAGTAATGAAAAATTAGCTTCTATTTCTGAGTTGGAAGACAAATAGCATGTCTTGCTTATGAATCCTTTAACCATCGATCCAACATTCCTAACTTACTAAGAAAGAACCCTAAAGCGTAGCATACAAATTGCGGGATGTTAATAAAGTTACAGCTCAAGTTAAGCAGCATAACTAAGAGAGACTCATCACTGAACAACTCAGATGATCAATAGGCTTATTCACTATTCATTTAGTATACTTCTTTGAGATAAAAAGGTTGAAACCTTTATCCAAAGATATGTGCAAAATTCCAAGTTCACCATTTTTTATCAATAAAATACCGGCTATGAAAAAAATAAACCAAAAGTTTCTATCTTCCTCTAACCGATTCTAAGTCATTTTCCATCTAAAGTTTCAAGCACCCTTTTTTTTTTTTTTTGGGTTGTTGTTGTTGTCAAAAGAGACTCTTCCACTGTAGAAAGCATACATTATTTTAGTTTTCTCAAAGCCAAAAGCACTGTAATTCACCGGCCTCCTCTTGCTATCTGCAATTGCAACTTATATGAATAAGAAAATCAAAAGGTGTCCAAATGAACGGCCCTGGCGTTGTGGTGACTGGGAAGGCAATATATATATATATATAAATAAATATGCAGCCTTACCAAATTTATTGGAGAGATCGTTCCCCGTTACTCCAATCTCTGACCATTTGGTACAACGATAAAGCCTTGACTTAGTAGTTCAATGTAAAATAAGATCAAAGAATATTCACTACATTAAGATATGCAGGTGAAATTATGATTTCATTCCCATATTATATGGTAGACTAGGCTAATCAAAACAGTTTACTAGAAAGAATTTAATATTACACTGTAATACAAAATTTCCCATTCCCTTGGGTTTTAACATAAAGTACCAGAAAGGCAGCTCACTCTTTGGTCTTGATAAAATGAGGAGCCAACAACTTCGCAACTGAGAAGCCATTGAACGAATCAACCTTCAACAATTCTTTTAGCTTGTCATCGCATAGGATATTCCTCTTATCAGCAGGATCCTTCCACAAATAAAAAAGAAGTTCAGATAGACTTCATATTGAAGTCAAGATATTAAGGCATAGGATTTGCAACTAAAAGACATCAACTGTTAACAAGGTATTTATATACCTGCAATGCTAGTGCCTCTAACTAAGAAAGGTATTCTGGTGCAATCTTTAAAAGTATTGCCACGACTTCATTTGTTGAATTAATAGTTGAATGCATGTTCCTAACAAATGGAAAAGCTGTAGATTTCCAGGTGACAAGTACCTTGATCTGACAACAAAGGCTTCACAGAAGCTGATTACTGATGACAAAACTAGGGCAAAACATGTGAAATTGATGGCATCTGGGAAGCATGCATGGAATAACAAGAAATATTTTAAGTTGGCCCTCCAAACATCAATACAGATTCTACGAAGTAGTGCATCGCAAACCTCCATTAACAGCAGATAGCACATTAAATGGCTTGTTCACTGCCAATTTTCTTTTTATAGCATTCATTATGAGATTTTCTTCAGATGTCCCATCATTCTTCTGATTGTCAATCCAAATAGCCGGGACTCAGGACTAACGGCTTGATTGTTGTTGTTGTTGTTGTTGTCGTCGTCGTCGTTATTCATCAATATGATGACTGATTTTTGGGAACAGAGTACTTCTAGGTAAATCTACCACTTTCACCAATAGATGCAACCAAAAATCTGAAATTGATCTACAGCATGCATTAAGCATTATAAACCAATTTAAAAAAGAATCCATGAGAGGCTTGCAAATTGCACTGGATGCAAATCCCAAAAAATGTTACCATGTAAATGCAAAAAATTTAAATTACTATAGCTCAGACATACTAAGTGAATCTTTTGCAGTTAATAAGCAAGGGCTTATATCGGGGAGGAACTTAAAGATCTGCTTATAGTCTAGTGCTACTTTCTCCATTGGTAACAATTGGCAAAGAGCTATTTAAATTGTGATTGACAAAAGATTAATAGAACTTGATACCATTTACAAAAAAAATTATGCAAATATCTAAAACCAAGATAAAGACATCAATGTACCTGTAGGTTGTTCTGCTTTATGTACTCCCACATCCTCTTCACAACATCAGACCGTGATAGGGTATTCTCACCAGTACCAATAAACTTCACTAGATCATTGGAAAGTGGAATAGGTATAAGAAGGCCAGAAGACCCCCCTTTCTGTCTTTTTCCTGTACAAGGCATATCATCTAAACCTGATGAGAACTAGAAGAGATATGCTGCTATAGTAAGCCAACAGCAAAGGAAGAGATAGTGTTCCCTAACCTTCATTCTTGCCTTTCTTTTGCCGCTTGTCCTTTGATTTTGAACTCTCCGGAGATAGAGGACCAGCTATGTCATAGATCATCAGTGTGCTAAAAGTTAGAACTAAGTCTCACAAAAATAGAAACTTAAAGATAATTGCACCATGCATGAGCCTAAATATTCTCTTGATGAGGTAACATGAAATCCTGAGGCATAAGGAGAAATGCACGAATTTGTGCATTAACATTGGGAAATTTTTTTGGTAAACAGGGAAAAACTATTTAAAGAAAAGTTTGATAAATCAAACAATTTTGTTTATGTTTATACATCAACACATAAATGTATACATCCATATGTACATATACGGAATATTTAATGCCATATTTAAATTTAGCCCATGCGATCTTGTATTTACCTGTATATGAAGGTTAATGGAAAAGAAGCATACATGCATAGATACATATATAGGCGCATGCACATGCCCCGACACATAGAAAACATACTCCAAAGCCTGTACACATGCATGCTTGTGGAAGCATGCAGGCATGCAAATTACCACTAAGTAAAGTCAAACCAAGAAGATGCTATTGTAGGTTTTATGAAGAATAAGAAAACATATCCAATAAGATACTATTGCAGATTTATGAAGAATTAGAAAATCTATGCAGGCACATGAAACAATGTATTTCGATACTATGTGTCTATGAGCAGAGCACAGAAAACACTACTTGATTAACTTTCTAACCCTGTATGGATCATGATGAGCATATTTCGATGATTGATAGGCAATTATTGGAGCAATCACCTGCAATGAAGATGATTCATTAATATTTAGGGTTAGAGTTGTATACTTACAAAATGATAATGTCTATGTCTTCCTTTAGTAAGACTAGTGCATTTATAGGATTTAACTGTTGCAGTCCAGACCATCAGCACTACTCTACTCTATTTGACTATAAGGGTGCCGCCATTTAGCCGAGGAAAATCCAATAGGTGGAGGGGGAAATTTTTTTTTAAAAAAAGTGCAGCTTAATGTTTGCTACATATTATTTGCAGGAAAGTGACACCCAACCTAAATCAGGTAGACCAAGATCACCTAGAGACTTACCATCTTCAGAAGCCAGCGGCCAGATATGCTTTGTCAGAGCCTTATTCATTTGAAACATGTCGATGGAATTTACATTAAAAAGACTTCGAAGGCTCTCATCACATATTATCTTTCTCTTATTGTTTGGGTCTTGCAAATTGTTTTCTCGGATATAAGCCCAGAGTTTCTTGACAACCTGAAAACATAGAAGAAGAACAAGCATGAACAATTAAGATCCTCATCAGTCCTTTTGTTAAGCTGAGAGAATTTCGACGGGATATGACTTTGAAAAGTAATTGTCATGTTCGGAAATCATTATGCCATTACCTCAGTTCTTGCTAACTCAGATTCACCAACAAAATTCTGCAGTTCTGGGGAAAGGCTGCATAGTTTGGTGAAGCCGCCGCCCCTTCTTTTGACCTCCTTATTGAGTTTGTTCAACCTTATAAAATTAAGAGGCAGGAAAACAAGGAAAAAAATTCCAGAGATGTTTAGAGTAGCCTAATGAAAGGATAAGATGATTAAGATAAAATATCCAGACTGAGATAAACCAAATATCACTTTAATTTTGTCCTCCAGCATGTGAATTGGAATTGAATTATTGAAAACTCACACTGATGGAATCAGAATCTGACAAATTCAACTATGAAAAAGGGAAATGGAAATGTATTCCATTGTAATTTAATGGCCATAAAATAAACTATTTGTTGGTACTTGTACATGACCATATTGATAACATCCAAGAAAATTCACTAGCACCTTAGTGGTTAGAGACATGCAGTTTGCTCAATGATACAAACTATTTATAACGCAACAGAGGTCTAAGCAAAATACCATCTTTACTGTACCCATAAATGGTTAATCCTAATTGCTCAAACTGAGGAAATAATGGACTAGGATCCTGATATATTCAGATACAAGTGGCCCACGTATGATCATTCTTATTATTTTCACATTCCATCTTTACAAATAAATGTTACAAGTAATAATTTTGACGATAAGGTAAATACCATGCAATCATTCTACCTCTCAACAAGGTTCCCTGAAAACTTTACAGTAACAGAAATTATATAACCAACAAAAACGGAAAGAACCTATGGTTTCTGCAGAATGAGAAGCATTACGTTTGCCCTACAAAAACTGATTAAAGCGATTAAGGGCAAGAGAACAAAAACCCCCATCCAACAGCAAAAGAAGAACCTCGAAACCAAAACCATGCATAAACGCAAGATTCTGCCATTAAAAAAGGCTGCTTTCAGCGATTAAGTACTAAGAAACATATCTACAATTAATTTTGAAACAAAAGTTGTTATCACCTTTGACAAGGAAACCCTAGTTATCAGAAATCCTTAATGCAGTCAAAGAAACCTACTAAAACCCAATCAAGGATTAGCACTAAATAAAAAGCTCACCGTCTCTTTTTACTTCCTGCCCCATTACTCTCCTCCTCCTCCTCCTCCTCCTCCTCTTCCTCCTCCTCTTCTTCCTCCTCTCCACTAGCCCTTTCCTCCTCCGCTTCGCCTGAATTGTCCCCGTCCTCCTCCTCCTTCACTTCCTCCTTATCCTCGGACTCGGGCTCGGGCTCGGGCTCAGGCTCGGTGTTGTCGTTATTGTTGAATTCGCTGTGGAGGAAGAGGTCGACCTGCTCCCGAATGAAGGCCTTCTTGTCGGAGAGGTTGACTCCAAAGTCCTCCTCGAGCTTGCGGCGGACGATGGCGGTGGTGGTGGTGGAGAGGTCCGACGTGCGGAGGAACTCCCGAAGACGAGCCACGAGCTCCGAATCCGACACCATTGCCCTCCTCTCTCCTCTCTCTCGGTTGTTTCGCCCGCACACCCGAGTCTAGACTCAATGCTTTGTCTCCTCTTTGGGCTTCGGATGTTACTTTAGCTTTCTATCGTGTAATGGTTTGGGCCGGTGAAATGGGCCGTAGCTGAGGAATAACTTCATATATATATATATATAATGCAAGGTGGAATGACGGTTACGGTTTAATTATATTAGTCAGAGGATATATAGCAGTGGATTCTCTGCGGAGCCAAATCTAAGAATGCGTTACAACGGAGTAAAACCCATGAGAGAGAGAGAGAGAGAGAGAGAGAGAGAGAGAGATAAGATCTAACAGATTTTTCCATTGAGATGAGGTGTTCTTCTCTCTGAGGCTGAGTCATCTGATATTATTTCTTTCCTATAACCAAGAAGTTTATAATACGTTAGCTTTAAATAATTATTACAAGTAAAATTATTTAGTAACTTGGCTCAATAATTTGATTTCATTGATAACTTAAGGGTATAATTAAATTAGAGAAACAGCCTCACAGTACGAAGATTTAGAGTATATTTCAGTGACATTTAATTTAAAATAATTATAATTTAATATAAATTAAATAGTTTATTATATTAACGAAAACTCAGTAGAGCTCAGGAAGGCTTATCTTTTGTTGAGCTATATTTAACTTTCCTGACCTTTTGTTGAGCTATATTTAACCTTAAGCACATAAATAATAATAATAATAATAATAAAAGTTAGTTTATTTTTTTATGCCCCTCTGTCTACCTAAAGCATACATTGGGGAGTAGGTCCGTCCTTTCCGATAATTATAATTTAGCCCCTATATTTTTTTTAATAACTTACATTAAAAAAAATCCTTAACCATCCCTATATTTGTTATTAGTATTTCTATTAAGTATTGGCCAACGATCCCCCAAATGAAGAAGGGTAGCTTTGAAAGATAACGCCTATTTCTATTTATAGTAATTAGTCCGGAGTCGCATCGTCACAATCGCTTATCCTTTCATCTCATTCGGATAAAAACGCTCCAATTTTATAGGACCGCTCACTAAAATTCTCTGGAAATTACTTGATCGTCCTCACTCTCAGAAGCAACCGGTCATTTATGTGGTGGAGTATATCCTTTCTCCTCATCTCTTTTTTTTTTTTTTTTTGAATTTAATTTTTGGGTATATATCATTTAGCCATATCTTAGTTCATATTTACCCATTTTAGTGATCGTTAGATGTAGAGTAATAAATAGAATCAGTCAGCATGGGACTGTGCAGTATAAATTGTGCATCTTCTGAAGTCTTAACCATCTCGTTAGTGACGGTAAGTCTACCGCGATGCGCGAGTTCGCCACTAAAAGCAAAAACCGACAAGGAATTATAACCGTTTGGTCGGATCTTTATTCATGCGCCTGTAAGGTCCGTAGTCAACTAATTTCCTCCGCCCGATCCGAATCCGACGGCTACGATCATAACCCGACGCATTTAGGGGTGGGGCAGTTGGGGGGGTAATTCTATCATTTTCTACATTTGACGGGATATTTATATTTAATTTGCGGGAACACCCCCCCGGATAATTAAATTCTTCCAGTCTCAATTCTTTAGGGAGCTTTCTTCGCTGCGAAGAAGAAAGAGAGGTCGCGAAGGGAGCGGAGCTTTCGCTGTCGCTGGTAACTGCCAATCCAAAACCCTAACCCTAGAGGAGTAAACGAGATTAAGAAGAGACTGATATAGAGATTCGAGGTGGAGATCTTTGCGGAGGAGGCGAATCGTATCGGAAAGGCGCGTCGCCGGGGGTTCGGCTCTCGATCTCCTACGGTAGGGTTTCGGAGGAGAGGTGTTTGGTCTGAAATTAGGGGGAGAGGAGCAGGAAGTGGACGATGGAGCGGGCGCCGTTGACCGTCCGGTTTGGGATGGATTTACCGATAATGCACGACAGCGACCAGTACGAGTTGGTGAGAGATATCGGATCGGGAAACTTTGGAATCGCGAGGCTGATGAGGGACAAGCAGAGCAAGGAGCTCGTGGCCGTCAAGTACATCGAGAGGGGGGAGAGGGTACAGAGAACCTAGTTAGCGAATTGCGCTTTTATTGTTTGTGGAGATCCTTTCTGGTTGGCATGTGTTTTTTTTTTTCCTATCTTGGGTGCTTTCTTTTCTGAGCTTAGTGCGTATCTGAGTTGAAAGTTTGCATTTCTTTTTTGTTGCTAAATTTGGTTTGTTATGATTGAAGATTTTGGAAAAAGTTGCTTCTTTAGGCTAGAGCGTCGTGCAGCAGATACGATACTCTGGAACTGGTTTCTACTGGAATTGTTAATTTTGTTATACAATTGAAACTGGTTCAATTGAGGAGTTTCAGAACTTCTGGCGTGCTCTGTATTATTGTCCTGTTAAAGAAATCTGACTTGAGGTTTCTTCTTATTTACTGTTTATAAGCAATTAAGCCATTTTTAAGTTTTAACTGGTAGTGGTAAAGCTCTAGTTGCTGTTACTCTTGGAACTTGGCACAGTCCCTCCACACGGACTTATTTAATTTATCTATTCATCCAGCTTTTGTGATTTACAAGCTCTAGCTTGGAAGGATGTCTCTGTGCTTTAGAATATGTTGCTTCGCTACAAATCATGGTTAGAAAGATGACATGCTTTTGATTCTCTTGAATATGCTTGATCACATCCATAGATTATATCACCGTATCAATCTGCTAGTTATCACATCTTCAGCAATGATGGTAACACCATACTAATTATGCTTTTTTTTTTCTCTTTTGTATAGATAGATGAAAATGTTCAGCGTGAGATTATTAATCATAGGTCTTTGAGGCACCCTAACATAATTAGGTTCAAGGAGGTAAGTTTAAATTTAATTTTCTATTTTAAAGAATAAAAATACCTGCTCAGTCATGTAGATTGTCCTCCATCCATATTTAGGTTATTCTTACTCCGACCCATCTTGCTATCGCCATGGAGTATGCTTCTGGTGGTGAACTCTTTGAACGCATATGCAATGCTGGCCGCTTCAATGAAGATGAGGTTCTTATCAACCTGATATATGTTTTGTTTTTATCATTTTATCATTCATATCATATATTGAGCTGAACTGATTTTTTGGTGGTCTCATCTTGTAGGCACGATTCTTTTTCCAGCAACTTATATCAGGAGTCAGCTATATCCATTCAATGGTACTTATACTATGTTCTTCCGATCACATTCGATCTATCTTTGGTTCATCATGTTATTAGATAATCTTATGTTGTGGTTTATTTTATTGTCAAGCAAGTATGTCACCGTGATCTGAAGATGGAGAACACATTGTTGGATGGAAATCCTCCTCGTCTGAAGATATGTGATTTTGGCTATTCTAAGGTAAATGACACCAAGCTACTGGAAATCTGTACTTTTGTACCTTAAATATTTGTGTATTGACTTACTTTTAAGGCTTAAGAATCTCTTTCTCTAATGTACTATGTGTCATGTATATAGTGATGCCTTACCATCACAAACGAAATCTAGGGTGTCATATACATAATTGACTGCTGGTTGTGTGAATGTCAATGTCCATTGGGAACATCTTGTTTAATCAGTATAAATAACCTATATATCTGTCACACAATTTTTTTTTGGTCTTGTTATAACCTTCATACTGTATTTACAGTCATCAGTTCTCCATTCACAGCCAAAGTCAACAGTTGGAACTCCCGCATATATTGCTCCTGAAGTTCTAACTAACAGGGAATATGATGGCAAGGTATGTCTATTTTTGAAATTCTTTTCTCTCTAGTTTGGTGGCCAAATTTCTATTCTTGATAAATTAGATATTTGATCTTTCAGTATCAAATTCTAGATTTTCCTGTTCTTAAGTTATTAGAATTTCTGGCACCGGAAAAATTCTGAGGTAATTCGAGTACTTTTTATCTAGATGTAGTTGTCATTATACAGAAAATGAAAATGCTATAGAATATAGATTACATGATTTCTTCAGTTTGTTATGATCTAATTTTTGTAGTGTCATGCTGTTGTTTAGTAAAGAGTGAAGTCTGAATTTGCCGATCAACTTTGCTATTGTTAAAAGAAAATTTATTTCTGTTTGTTAATACCAGGGTGTTTCTTCCTTTCTACCCTTTATTTTTAAATCTAATACGTTGAACTCTTGCAGTTATCAGTTATCACCTTTCATCCTTAATCATTTAATGAAGACCTACTGAATCAGTGAGTAGTATTCCCATGTTGTTATATCAGACAATGTATTGAAGATGAAGATAACATGAAAGAATTATTTAAAGATAAAAATGAGGAAGACTTGATGATTCTTGAAATAGAAATTGGAGTCAAATAGTTGAATGTGCTTACTAGGAAAATGGTGCTTGTTGGTCATTTGAAAGATTCATAATTGAATGGCAGCGGAGGTGGGTTGCTGGAGGGGAAATGATTGTTTAGTGGCATAATGGAGGTTGAGCTAGAGTTCCATTTATGTTAGTCATGGTTCCTACTTGTTAAAATTTCAAACTTGCAGAATTTATATTTTAGTTTAGTTTGATACGAAGCAACTATTTGACAAATTATTTGACCTAGTAAAGATGACATATACATGTGTAGACTTTCAAGCATTTGGACAGGTTTTATGAGTCATCCTTTCAGAGGTTAAATTTGTGTTGCCATCAGTTAACTATTTATGATTTCTGTGGTACTATTATTGCCATCTCATCTGGTTGAGGAAGTGCATTTTTAGAATGTAGGCAATGTCATGATCTTTGCGACTATTTTTTTTACTAATGCAGATTGCTGATGTGTGGTCCTGTGGAGTGACACTTTACGTCATGTTAGTAGGTGCATATCCTTTTGAGGATCCAGAAGAACCTAGGAACTTTCAGAGTACTATACAGGTATAGTCCTTGATATTTCATCACGAGACTTCTGTATTGTAGCTGAGGAAGTCACTTCTTAATTGCAGCGCATATTGGCTGTTCAGTATTCAATTCCAGACTGTGTTCACGTATCTCCCACATGCCGAGAACTAATATCGAGGATTTTTGTTGAAAATCCTGCTATGGTAAGTATTCTGTTTTGACACACTTAAAAGCCTTGAATAAGGGATGGAGTAGTTTGCTTCACTTGCTAGGTAGTTAAACTTAATGTAATTTTTAAAGTTTGTTACCATGTTGTATCTTATAGCAAATATTCTGATAATAAAAGTCTGGCTTTTACTTTAAGGAATCCTGATAATGTCTGGAGAAAATTATATAATATGAAGTAGGGGAACAACATTTGTTTGAAGGGTGTGAAGGACGTGAGATCCTATGAAATTTATGAATTGTTGGCAAATGCTGATATACACATAAGAGATGAATTGTTTATTAAGTTGTATCTCTTACTACTTGACCCTATGATATGTATAAGTTGTTGGAAAAGCTGATATGCACATAAGAGATGCACTGTTTTAAGTTGTAGATTTTACTTGAATGGCACAAAAGATGATCTCTTGACCTTTTGACAAAGTTATATTTAGCTGCTCAATTTTCAAATTATTTTTCATATTGAGGGTTATTTCTTATATGTAAATATGAGGTTTGTTTTCATCAAAGCTCATCTTCAGAGACATCACAATATTAAATTGCCAATGATGATTTCTCTGTTGCTATGATAATTGTTTTTACTTGTGATTTATCAAACAAGTAGCTTATAATGCTTTAATTTCTGGAAATGCTTGATGTCCATGTATTCTGTACTTTGATGATGGATACTTTATTCTTTCTGCACATCACCATCATGTTGAATTTGCAGAGAATAACAATCCCCGAGATACGAAACCATGAATGGTTCTTGAAGGACCTTCCTGCTGGTCTAATGGATGATGACATGATGAGTAACCAGTACGAGGAGCCAGACCAACCTATGCAAAGTATAGATGAGATAATGCAGATTATAACCGAGGCAACTATACCAGCAGCAGGTACTCATGGTAACCAGTTCTTTAACGACAGCCTTGATATTGATGACGACGACATGGAGGATCTCGACTCTGATCCTGAACTAGATGTGGACAGTAGTGGCGAGATAGTGTATGCTATGTGATTCCGTTGCCGGAACTGGATGGTGGATTCAAGTTCCCTATAACTTGGCTTTAGTGGGGGTCTGTATTTATTTTAGTCAAAAAAAAAAGAGGGTCTGTATTTAGTGCTCACTTTTGATGCTGTCAGTGTTCTATATACGTCTATAGGTTTGGTGAGATGTTCTCCTTCTGATGGCTTTGTCCATTGCCCCACCTCGCTGTGGTCTGCCATTTAACTATTAGTCTCTTTGCTGCTTGGATAAACAAAGCATGTGATGATCACATACTTCCCAGGTTTTTATGAAGCTTTCTAGGAGTAAGATCTCCATCCTTGTTGCTATCGCACACTTGTTATACAAGGAGATGTCTGTAGTCTGTTGTACTTTCCAGGAAGTCTTGCAGGCGTAATCCTTCATAAACTGTAATATATAATATTGGTGAAAATGGTATTTGATACGTCGATATTCTTCTCCTTTTATCAAGAAAAAGAAAACACATTTCAATTTCCCAAAGAAGCAACAAGGATGTGCCCACTGAGGATTAATTATTTCGATTCATGCGAGAGAATTCCCCCATATCCCATATCCCACTTGGATATTTGGATACCCCACACATATTATATTAAAAGGAACCTCTTGTCACGAGTATAGACCATACGGAGTGATACTATACTCTACTCTTCACTTCTAGAATGGAGATAACAAAGTAGTAACATATACAAAAGAATCTGTGATCCGAACTTCCATCAGTCTCAAAAAGAACTCAGAACGTGGGCATTATGAGATCGCATGCCTTCTCGATCGATGTTGTTGTGAATGTAGTTGTAAGCATTACATGGGCCTCGAGAAGTACGTACAAGAGGCAGGAAGGAATGGAATATAAGCTCCAAGTTTCGAGGCACTCATGCACTCTATCACGCCACCACCCCACCCCCCCCCCCCCCCCCCCCCCCCCCCTTCCTGATGATGGATGGGGAGTCTAGTGACAGGAAAAAAAAAACCCCTTCTTTGCCAACATAAGGCTGCAGTTTTGGGTTATGAGAGAATCGAATCCACCTGCTGTTTAAACTACACACACATTCCAATTAAACTTTCCCACTGCTCCACAAGCAGCACGCATCTCCAAGCACCACCATCCGATCCCATCATTAGACCCATTAACTTATAACAAAGATTTGAAGTCACAAGCTAAACACACATTGTAAAGATGTAATTAATTAATTACCAAAACCACAACCAACTAAGTAACATTACACCGACCCAACAAGAAGAAGACCAACAACTTAATTAGCTTGCTTACTCCTCTAATTAAGGGGGAATGCTCCGTTTGTAGTAGAGAGATCGGCCCAGGAAGCCGCATGATTCCAGCATCCAAATTGATCACCTCCCATGAAAGGAATGGGCTCCAAGATAGAAGTAGTAGCAGTAGCAGTAGCAGTATTACCCACCATTGCACTACTAGTGCTCACCAAACTCGTATCAATAGAAGAACAAGACGAAGTGCGAGAAGAACCAAAGCAGCCACCATTGCCGATCATCGCCTGCAACTGATCGTTGTAGTAATTGTTACCCGAATTGGACTTGATCACCTGGTATAACTCGTGCATGCCCGAGCCTGCCACATCGAGATCCCTCCCCGACTGCGTCGGAGGATTATACGAGTACGGGATGGAAGGATACAAGCTCAAGCTCTGCGCATTTAATGAGCCGATTCCCAAAATGCCACCGTCCTCCTTCGCCCGTACGGAGCTGAGGATAGTATTAGAATTAGAATTAGAATTAGTATTAGTATTAGTATTAGCCCTCAGCAGGGACATGAGGTGGGCGGTGTTCTGCGCGTTGGCCCAGAAGAGAGGGGCGGATTGGAACAAGTCTGCTGACGTGGGCTTGGGCTTGGCGGCGGCGGGGGATGATGACTTGGCGGGGACGGAGGTGGGGCCGGGCTTGGCCTTGCGACAGCCGCCGCCGATGGGGACGTTGCGGAGGGCGCCGCCTTTGGTCCAGTAGCGGCGGCATGTCTTGCAGAAGTGGCGCGGTTGGGTGAGGTTGTAGTTGTTGTAGTAGCAGAACTTGGTGTTGGACGAGTCGCACCGCGGGCACCGCAGTGGCGGCTCGGCGTTCCCCGGGGGCGGCGCCGCCGCCGGCGAGGGGGACGAGATCATGGGAGAGGAGGGAGTAGTAGGCGAAGAGGTGGTGGAAGATACTACTCGTGGGATACTAATGTTTTGCATCTTTCTCTCCTCCATTGCTCCACTTAGTAGCTCTTGGATCATCTCTTTGATTTCCCTTAGGATCGATTCAAAGAGGAGGAAGGCTGGCAGAGAGGAGAATGGGATCCGATGTTTAATTATTGGAGGAGAGAGGGTTGGGAGATTTGAATGAGAGTGCAAGAAGTTGGAGTAAGAACAGGAATTTTGGCTGTGGGGAGGCTTGGGGGGTTTATAAAAGTAGGTGGGATGTCTCTTTGCACTGCAAAGTGATCTGGAGTTTGCCTTCTTTATTTCTAAAAAGGTTCCATCACTCTTCTTTATTTCTTTTATAATATTTTTAATAATTATTCTTTTCATAATAATTAACTAACTTAAATCTTCTTACCAATATAACCATTGAAAGTGCATTGGTTAATTAACTTTTAGATAAAATATTAAGAAAAGTGGAGCTTAGTGATACATTAGTTGAGCAATAGTTGAGGTTACTAATATGTAACTAACTCTAGTTTCTCCCTTGGTATTTTAAGCAAGCACAATCATGATGCACTATCTATTCTACAAGCCACTGAGTACTTTGTCGGTAAGAGCACAGGGAAGCTATCACAGGGAACTGCTCAACTACTCCAAGTTGAGTACTGAATAGGGCCAATTGGAGATCATGGCTCCTGATCCAGTGCCATAGAGGATGACAACAAGTTTGTCTCAATCCCTGAGGGAACTCAATCATGCATTGCACTCAAATGGATCATCACCTCATGTTGGAAGACAAATCCAGATGAACATTTGTCATGACCTCTAATGCAACCATGGCACTCTCTTTGGACTTTGCCAAGTTCTAATCATATAGCTTTGCCAATTGGATTTTAGGCTGTGTATGTCTAAATTGATATAAAATGGCAATAGTCCTCCAATTTGTAATCTCAACTAGAGTACTATGTTTTTTATTATTTTTTTTTGAAAAAAAAAATATATCTTGTAGATAGAGATGTGTCGTGTAGAATGTTCCGTGAATCTTGGCATGTTAATAATTTTATATATTCACATGATTTATCTTTGATTTAATGGAGCTATATAAAATTAATATTAGTTAGCCATCAATAATATCAAGCACCACTAGCTTGTTAAAAGATTCCATCCGGATAAGAGAGGAGATGTAAACGTATCCTAGTGGTGACTTGGATGACCAACGTGATTAACGAGTAAGACTAAAGTAATTAAAGCACATACATAGTATCTATATTTATTGTTCTGTCTACCTATATAGATCAATAAAGCGAAGCAGATAAAGTATAATTCCACTTACGAAACGTATATATATATATATATATATATATATTATCTATGTTTATGTTTTACTTTTAAATAGTTTGAAAATATCTCAGTACCTTAATTCTTATTTTAATTTGTATCTTAAACTAACAATTTTAAAAAAAATTATTGAAGAGGAATGTCTATTCCCGTCCACGTGGCAGTCCAACAAGGCTGCAGATCGCGCGTGCCGTCCGCGAACACCGCAGCCGACCGTGCCGGCACGCGAAAGCGACCGGCTTCGTGTCGCAACGCCGATCGATCCAACCCCGCAGCTCCCATCTCTCCTGTACGTACTTTCGCTTCTCAGACCCTTCTCTGGGACCAAAACCCCCTCTCCTCTCCTCTCCTCTCCTCTCCTCACCCAGCCAAAAGCAAACAAGGAATAAAGTTATCCAAGCAGTCCCTCCCTCCTCGTAACTCGCGCTATTCTCGGTCTTTATCCGTCAGCCGCTCTCGATATCCATATCACACTTTAGTTCAGTGGTTGGTGGTGGTCATGCATGGGAGATTCCTTTGCCTTCTTTTCGTTTCTGGTCTTCCATCTTTTTCGCTTTCATACCTTCTTTAATGGAAGGAGGGGAAGAGAAATGCGTAAGGAAGAGATGGGGGGGGGGGGGGGGGGGGGGGGGGGGGGGGGTACATGCCAAGATGGCCATGCATGTCAGTGCCTGTCATGACATGACGTGACGTGCATGATGCCTTGCCTGACCTGACATGAGGTGACGTGACATGATACCCCCCCTCATGCACTCCCTTATCCATCTCTCTTCTTATTCCATGACTAGGAGCCCTACATCTCTATGTCCCCTTACTAGGAGGCAACTCCTCCATCGATCCCTTACCCTTTGCCACTACCTCCATTCACACACATACACACATACATACATGACACTGACACACCATATGCTTGCATGGCTTGTGAACTATGGGCATGCAAAAGCTTTGCATGCATATACGGTGTAAGTGTAAGTGTAAACTTGGTTACTTTTTTTAATTCCAGCTTTCTCTAATGGAGATTAGCCTAACAAAAGGATCACACCAATCGTAAAAAGATCTGGGCTATAAGATTAGAGCATTAGTAATGAAATGATTCCATGCCATGAGAAGCACGCCGATGAAGACAAGATTCGAAGTGCACACCTTGTAATTAATTAACTAATTAGAAAGCATGCCAATATTCTCGACAACCTTCTGATAAGAAGATCATCTCGCTAAAATATTTTACTTTCTCTATTTACTATGTCATGGCATTTTAATTCATTCTTCCCTTCCTCAACTGAGTTCGTACATATATATATATATATATATAAAAGATATATCCCTGAGGCTCAGGGTGGTCTCATTACCCAATGATCTTGTTGTCCTTATACGTAAAACGATGAGATAAGGACTACTTTTTATGACCTAATTAGTTCTATATTTCTTGTGAAGCATTTTGGGTGGGGGGAAAAGAACATCTAGAAAGAAGAATAAACTCAAATCACAAAGAAGTTGGTCTTCACTCATTATTAGCCTAGGATGACCCCTATGGTCAATCAGCCCTCAGGACAGTCCAAACCTAGAACTAGAGAATCCAAGTGTTATGTGGTAATGAGATGACAGAATGACACGTGTCAGGTGTGGGACCCAAAGTGGTCATTGGCTCAGAGCCCGAGGAGAGAATAAAAGTGGCTCTGGGCCCCACCGCAAACAAACAGTTTGGAGCACAAGAGAGAAAGTGACGACGATCCATCCAAATTCCAATTATACTTTGCTAATTACATTGGCACATATTAAGTTAATGTATCCATTGGCTTGATGTATATGGCGCGAATTTCGATGCACCCATCAATCCTACTGCAAAGTGTTAAGCTGAGAGCAAATGGATCGTTCAATTATTAGAAGGCAGAAGTGCATGTAGAACTCTCATCTCCTAGCCATGAGAAATATCTCTATCATCTACACAAGTGTCTTTCAAATCATTGATGCAAAATTTCAAAAATACAACCATATTTGCCTGCATGGATTGAGGAAGATAATTGGATTGTAAAGCTGATATGTCTAACCTCAATACTCTACTACCCAATTGCTATAACATGGAGGTTATCTACACATTATTATGCCATTTATCCTCAACTTCTTGACATTATTTTGTGTTTATAATTAAAAAAAAAAACTCTTTTTTTGTGTGTATACCTCTCTAATATTAACATTGACATTAATATTTATACCTTTGAGATATATTTGTTTGTGCAGATAACTTTTCCAGTTAATATTTAATAAATATACAGTTAAATCTCAATAATTTAGTAAAAAGAAATTTCTTAACAAAAAGAAATGTATGAAACTAGAAAATGATTTTTTTTTATATTATTCAAATTTTGACGATTCATTAACTCATAAAAAGTATTCATACAAAATATAAGAATTTTAAAGAATATACATGCATAATATATATACTATACTAGTGTTTGATTAGTGTATTGATCTTCTTAAATGCAAATAAGAGAGGAAAATAAAAGTGATAACCTCATCTTAGATAGAAAAACATGCATAACCTATAGTTTCACACATTTACTAGACTTACGATGCATAATTCTAATGAGAGAATGGTATTTGGATGTTATTTACACACAAGAAAAAGTTAGTTCATCCTATATATTTTAAGGGATATACATATAAATATCAATATTTGAAGGATATATATATATATATAATGTTATAAGAGATTTTTTGAAGTGTGTACATGCCCAAAAAAAAAAAAAACCTTCTACATTCTGCACATCTTATTTCCAGCTGCATGGAAACAAATACTTCACCATCACAAAAGGCAACGATATGGTTTAAGTTCTATTCTTGTATAATAACTTCATTCCCCATAAAGAATGTATGCCTTTCCTTCTGTTCTGCTAACATCTTCAGGCCATCAGGTTTTCATCATCTAACAAGTTCTTAGAACATGTAAGCTCTCAATTTCTTATCCATATACTACCCAAAGGTCGGAAATTGTAAAGTAATTCTTTCATAAATATGGACTCTACTATGATAAACAAGACAAATTTCCAGAATATCAAAATAGAAAGCCATTCTAATTAGAGTTCTTACCATGGAGGTACAACCTGTGCTTTCTGTAATTCTAAAACAATTGATCACAAGGAATCAGAGTGTATATTGCAGTTCCAGATCAAACTCACATGATGAATTATAAGACTGCCATTCTAATTTACCAAATGATTGATCACAAGGCATCAGCAAGTAAAATTTGAGATGTTAAATTCCTACAAAAAGAAACTGCTTTTGTTCATAGATGTTCTTCAAATCTTTCTACTGATGTTACAGGGCATTGTTTTCATCTCATTTTCCTGATCGGCATTTAAACCGTTTCCAAGAATCAAACACTGAACAGATATGTTGTGACACCATGTACCAGAGTAAGACACCTCACTGATTGTATCAAAAATGTGGAACCCATGCTATCACCACATCAGAGTTAAGGCGAAAACGAAAATTTCATCTTTGAGTATTACATGAACCGCGATGCTTTTAGATAGCAGAAGAGTATTATCAGACAACCAGATATTTAGATGAAAGTGCTGAGCCACTAATTCATCTTGGAGAATATATTGTTGAGGTCAAATGATATGAAGTAATCTTGCAGCAGTTTACTCACTTGCGTCTCATCCCTTTCGTAGGATATCTTTACTACATTTACTAGATAATAGTCATGGGAGAACCATGTAAGACAATCTTTAAAAGACAGATAGTCAATAGTCATGTTTGTTTCATGTTCATTTTCTTCATGTGGGATGAACTACACAATCAATAGTTCAACTTCTGGCCACGAAGAGTAGTTGTGAAGGATAATAAGTAAAATGCGAGTCATGATAGGGGTAGGCTGAAATATCACTTATGACAGCATTCAGCTTGAGGCAAGGTTAGGTCGGTCCTATACATATTGTACCTCCACTTCAATATGATTATTCAAGGTATTAGGTTAACAGGAAATTGACTGTAGCCAAGAACATACAGCATAAATACAAAGCCTTTCTAGAATAGTATGACCTATTGCTTAATAACTTCAAAGTTTGCAGAATTAAATAGGAAGACCTACTTCAAAGTTTGCAGAATTAAATAGGAAGACCTACTTCTTCCACAGGCAAAATTAAATCCTTCACCCATTAGAAATCATGGATACAATACCTTTCAATAAGATTGAGCTTATTTTAACAGAAGCAATGTGTAACTAGGAAAAATCCGAAAAGTGAAGACCTTAAGAGTAAAAAACAGAAGATGTTACCAGACATTAAACTAGAGGAAAAAAGGAGCCAACATATTATGCTGGAAAAGTTCCTGGATGGTACCAAGTAACATGCAATCAAGTTCAAGATTCATTTGGGCTGTGGAAATAGGGTTTGGGTTATAGGAGGAGAGTTCTCTCTACTATGCAGACCAGTACCAACTGCTTGAAAGAGAAGAGAGTAAGAAACAATAAACAATAATAAGCAACACCCTTGCTGTATGTACCATATAACAAGAAAGAAGCATAAAATGGACATGTAGTAACATCATCCAATACATGACATGAGAATCTACGCTAAGTTGTGAAATATTTGGAAATACATGTCTGGAAGCTATGTTTCTTGCTAGTTCCAACAAAGTAGATGGAAAAGAACATCGCTTACTGAATAGGATTATTTACAGAAAGTTCCCCAGATTTGCATCAAATAGTCTAATAGAAGATTAGGAAGCACTAAGATACGAGATGAATTTATTTACTAATGCTCAAAGGTCCTATGATATTTTACTGATAACTTAAGTCAGGGAAGAACAAATATGATCTCTACGAAATTATGCATACTTTCTATTACTGATCCTCAATATTCCAAAAATCACAAGGTAGTTTTTCGTGAATAATCAAAAGCTGCAGCTAGAACTTATCAAACCTTAATCTAAGAGGACGAAGAAAGCAAGAAGAAGAAAAAAAAAATCAAACTTTAGTTGCTGGTTCAGAAAAAAGAAATACCTGCTCCTTATGTTACATAAACAACACAGTTTTTGTAAACAACCTTAATCAAACTACGGATGCCTGCGTAGTCACACCAGTTGTCTCATGACGCCTTCTATGCCACATGAATGCAAGCCAAGCAGTCCTCCAGAGTCCACCATTAGCAAAATGAGGAATACACAAGCGGCCCCAATACGGGTAATATGGGCCAGGCAATTTTAACAATAAGAAGAAAGCTGCGATCATAATTAAATGCCAGGGGTTTTCAACTTCCTGTTCATGGCAATTTGCATGTCATGAGTACCATTATTGCCAAAGTATAGATCTTAAATGACAAGAAGTTTAAGAGCTTAAAAAAAATAAAAACAAAAAGGAAAAATTAACCAACCTTAAGCTCTGGAGATAGGTCGACTGCTGCATTACTAGCAATCCCAGCAAGAGCAAACCCAAGAAGAAACGGGATTGGTATCACACCCATCTTTCTTTCGTGAGCACAATACGACATCTCACTCAGAGACGAAATAGCCAGAAGCGGAATACAGAGATACTTCGCAACAAACAGAGCAAGCCCAAAGATGAAATTTTGATAGATGCCCAATAATCTACCCCATGGGAAAATCTTAACTGGCTGAGGTAAACTGTCAAACATCTTGCGGACACCAACCATCCACTCCAAATTCAACTCCTCATGGCTACCGGAGTTTCCAGAAGTTGCACTCACAGAAAGAGGAACGACAAATCGACTCCTTCGATATAAATTAAACCCATTGGGCATCGCTTGTGGTGATCGAAATGGGATTGGCCATAGCCCCTGTTGCCAATGGAGAACAGAAGCAGCAAAGGGTTAATAGGAGAGAAGAGAAGAAAGCAATGAGAATTCACAACTGAGTTTTCGCGAAGGGGGCGACTTGCCGTGGATTTCTGCAGAGAAGACGAGCGGAAAGGCCTCGCCGGCGCCAACTTGGGAGAAGGGTGTTTGAGTGCTGCGGTAAGAGGAGGAAGGCGAAGAAGGGATGACATCTCCAACTACTAATGTGTCCGAGACCAAAGGCTTCTATACGCAGCGAGAGAGAAGGATCATATCGAACGGAGAGCGAGTAATTGAGCGCCGCCGCTGCAGCTAAAATGGTGCCGCTCGAGAAAAAATAGGATAAAGTTCTATATTTAATTTTAGAATGATTTGCATGATAATTCCACTTTATAAATATATTAGCAAATATGGACCAAATACTCACAACCGGACCCGACCCTTCCCCACTCGCGATTCAAAGCACTCCATTTCCCCCGCCTCCCGTCTCCTGCTCCCCCTTGTCTTCTCTCTCAAATCTCTACTCTCTCCCATGGCCAAAGAGGAATGGACTCTCGCCGACTTCGAGATCGGAAAGTTCATCGGCGAGGGCAAATTCGGCAAAGTTTACCTCGCCCGAGAGAAGCAGGTCCGATCTATTCTCCTCCGCAAACTCCATCTCTCGATTCCTTGATCCAAAACCTAATCTACTAATGTCGAATGGCAATACCAGAGCGGTTTCGTTGTGGCTCTCAAGGTGATCTTTAAGCAGAATCTAGAGAAGCATCGGCACCACGCTCACCTCCGGCGAGAGATCGAGATCCAGCACGGTCTCAACCACCCAAATGTGCTCCGCCTCTTCGCGTGGTTCCACGACGAGACGCGAATTTTCTTGGTACTTGAGTACGCTGCAAGAGGAGAGCTCTATAAGCTTCTCAAGAGTCTTCATCACTTCTCCGAGAAGAGAGCGGCCACTGTGAGTTTTGGGTCTTTGCAATTTTCGTTATTATTATTTTTTGTTACAATTTTCTGATTTTACTCTAATCTTGTCTCTGTGGGATTTGATGGTGGGACAAGTATATCGCAAGCCTTGCGGGGGCACTTGCTTATTGCCATGGGAAGCATGTGATCCACAGAGACATCAAGCCGGAGAATCTATTGCTGGATATTGAGGTTAGCAACTCGTTTATCTTTTCTTCCCTTCGTTGTGTTTGGTTTGGACGTCCTAGACCAACGTCCTAGGTTTCTTTTGTATCACGTTAGATCGCTATTAAATTGTTACCCTCAGGATGTGCTAAATTATCTTGCTGGGCCATCCAAATGGTAAAACTAAGAGATTTGTATGCTGCTTGGATTGGATAGTGAAGGAAATCTGCTGAAAAATCTTCAACTGGGTACTGTGGCATTTGTATTCATTGAGAGGGGATGGAACACTCATGCCGATAGTAATGCGAATGATACGTACATAACATTAAAATATAAAATATAAAAACTATTGTTCTCTAACAATTTAAGTTTTAGAGTAGTTGATAAGTTAACATGGTATCAAATGTTGTGGATTCAAATTCTTGTTATGTTTATCTTTGCCTGAAAATATAAAATTATACCCATTTAAATGAAATCTACTTAGTGAGCTCAGTATAGAAGTAAGAGAGTATTAAAATATAAAAACTATATTTTTTTTCAACTTAAGCTTCTAGAGTAGTTAATGAGTTAACAGAAAAATTGTAGCTGATTTATGATGTAATTTATTGTTTCAGTTCTCTCTATACTCGAAGCCTTTTTTGGCTTGACTTCTCACATAAAAATGTAAAACTTAAGATTATCATATGCCAGGTTCTTTAAGGTGGTTTACAAGTATGTTTGGAATAGATATATAATGCAGTAGGAAGTGATTTGTTTATAGGGGAGACATTCCAAGGGAGAGGAGAGAAGAAAAATCTTAAAAACCACTTGGTCTGAAATGATGAGAAAGAAATGGCAAACCCTTTTATAGGTGGAGAATACTAAAGATAGAGCTGAATGGTGAAAAAAAATTCATCATCAACACAAATGAATTGAACATAAGGCTTCATTTATTCTCACTTTTGGGATATTTTGCAATACTTCTTTCATTAGGTTCCACCGTACGAACTTATTCTTGGAATTTGATTGGTCCTTGCAATTTTGCTTAGTGGTTTCACTGATTTTGATAGTTTTTTGATCAAGTTCAGTGTTCTGCTGAAATGTTCACAGATTAGTTTTAAGTAAATAATGAGCTTGAGTTTGGCATTTGCACTAATAGTTTTACTAAGTTGAGGTCCAAAATTAGTGAAAAGATTTTACAGATAGCAATCCATGGTATAAAATCGACTCATCTATGAGTTTCCTTTTAAAATTAACTATAAGATGTAAACATCATATGATCAATAGTTGGGACATTTAAAGCATTGGGATCAATTGACTTGCTGTTGGTGTATGAAGGGATAGTCATAGTATTGTCTAACTAGGCTAACCAGAATTATATCATAGTATCATACTATAAGAAAGCCCAAGAACTTAAGTTGTACTGATGGGTTTTTATTTTCCAGGGTCAACTTAAAATAGCAGATTTTGGATGGGCAGTTCAATCAAACGCTAAGAGGCACACCATTTGTGGCACCATTGATTACCTCGCTCCAGAAATGTTGGAGAGGAAAACACACGACCATGCTGTCGATAACTGGACTTTAGGCATTCTCTGCTATGAGTTTCTTTATAGTGTTCCACCATTTGAAGCTGCTGACAAGTATGATACATTTAGGAGGTAAGAACTATTACTTACCACCTCCTATGCTGCATTCGGTTGTATGTAACAGTAAATGTGAATTTGGACCAGGATAATGAAGGTGGACTTAAAGTTCCCTTCTGATCATTTAGTCTCTGTTGAAGCAAAGGATCTCATCCGCAAAGTAAGTTAAGAAAGCATCCATATTTTGCATTGCAAAGAGATCAAGGTGTGCCTGTTTTCTGAGTCTGGCTAATGGCTATGCAGCTTCTTGTGAAGGATTCATCAAAGAGGCTTTCTCTTCGAGATATCTTGAAGCATCCCTGGATTGTCAAGAACGCAGACCCTTCTGGCAGTTGCAGTGAGTGAAATGTTGGTGGTCATGAAGAGATTTCTTTTATAGCGCTGTTAATGGAGGGATGACCATATATATGCGAATATCTTTTGAAAAAGCTCGTAATAGTTTCAACTTTGATGGTGATAGTGCACATAATTATAAACAATGTGCTTGTCTAGATCAAGCATCAGAAGATACGTTGCATTGTAACTTGTAACTCTTCTTTCCGCAATGAAGAAATTTTATTGTGGTTCAATAAGAGACTATGATATGGATGTCTTTAGTAACTTCTCTATCCCAGATACTCCTCTTCTTTGCTATCCTCTATAAATTATCTTCATCTTAAGATACGTACATAGCAAAGTTACACTCCTAGGAATTATTTGGTGAATTAGAGGACAAGCCTCAAGAATCTCTAATGTTAATGTTGGGTGATTTCCTCTTGCCTCGGTTGGTAGGAAGGAGTTGAAAGCCTAATTGTCTGATTGGGCATTTCAAGAGCTCTGATTACAAAATATTTTTCTTTCAAAATGTACTCAGATGGGAGGTTAATTTCATAATATTTGTAAACAATAATAAAAGCCTAAAAGATTATTTATACGCTATTATAGTTAAGGAGAGTAAAGTAATACAAAGTCTAAATTGCATATGAGCAAACTGTAGTTTAAACTAGTTTAATCGACAGATGGTATGGTAGGCCATCTATATCAGGCGTTCATTCATTTGATAAAAGAAGGATATGTAATCGAAATCATTCCAAGAGACTTTGGCTTAAACAGTAAGAAAGGAATAAAGAGAGGTTATTTTTGTAACTTAACTGTCTTAATATCCACTATCTTCTTCTCTAATTTTATGTATTATTATTGATAAAGAGTTCGTTAATCTAATTATAAATTAGATATTGGAGTTAATTCTCATGGATATATATATATGCACAGGGAACAATTCATTTTATTTGTATTGCTGCATTCTTTACGCTAATAATAAATTACTCTAGAAGCAACACGGCTCATAACCCCCCCAAACTCCCATGTAATTCCCCTTTGGTTACAGATCAACCTTGAGTCTCGTATTCCATTTATTCTCCGAAACCTAGAGAAGATTAAATTCACACCTATTCTTATTTCCCCCGATAGAAACCCTAATCTATTCTTCTTCCCTTCTTCGCGATCGTCGATATTTTGTGCCTTTATGTAGCTCGACTTCTTGCGATCGATCTCGTTCTTGCTTCTTCTGCTAACGAAGACGATTTCATTTATGGAAAATGATTTGTTGCGCTAACTTTTATCTTGTTGGATTCGTAGCCAGTGCTAGTTCTTAGGCACCATGAATTGCGAAGTCTGCGAACTTAAAGAACTGGTTGGTTCTGTTCTTGGTATTTGCTATGCTATTTCTTCTTCCTTGACTTGCATTAGAGAGCAAGATTTGAGATAAAGTTGCATGCCTTTTTGCAGGAGGTCGAGCACGATGAGATTCGAGATGTTTTGCGATGTGAGTGTACTCGTTCTAGTTGGGTTTTCACGTTGATTGTAGCAGAAATAATCTTAAACCCGTATAATTGAAGGGTTACTCCATTTGTGGTTTGATAATTTCATACTTCACTGCTCTGTTCTAAGTCACACAGTTAATAGACCTTTGTAGCTTTATCTCTTGCTCTCTTTGCACTGTGACCCTAATTGTTGGCAACTTGTTCTGATTCTGGTATGTTGACATTAAAGTGTAATAAGTGCCGAGCTTCCAGATGAACTAGAATTTCATAGTGTCGAGGAATGCTTGATCCTTTCAAGCTACAGTTCATCCTGTATCCTTGTATAATTCATGGAAATATTCAGATATTATGTTCTAGTCCAAGAATGAGAATGTGCTTGAAGAAACATTATATCTTGTGGTTTGAGTTCCCCAGAATCTTGATTTTAGACTTCAGCTTGTGTCATACTCAGTATTTAGTATCAGACTAACCCTAGATGCGCCTATATACCTATGGCATAACTAAGAGTAGGAGCATTAGGCTGCTCTCAAAATAGACTTTAATAGTATACGTATTATATTTCAATTTCCTCAACTGGTTTGACTGTTTTTCAACATGCTACGCAGATAGGTTTTAGTCAGAGTCCTTGTTTCTAAATATCTTTGCTGGAATTTATATAATGCATTTGTTTCTTTCTGATATATGTTTACATCTTGCTGCAGGCATACTGCATACAATTCTATTTCACAGAGCTTTAGGTCTCGTTCGGCCGAAGGATGTTGACTGTGAACTTTTCGAAATAACCTACGTAAGTACCAAGAGATGTTGGCACATCACACTGGATGAGACAATAAAAAAAATTCTCATCTAATTTTCATGACATTATTTCACTTTGCGTGATTGGAATGAGGACTTTAAGTTCTTAAAACATGAAGGAAACAATTTTTGATCCATTGAACTGGCTAGTTGGAATCCTCTGGAAAAAGTTGGGGTACAGACCTCTAGACCTTATGAGTTATGAGGGTTTCAACTGCCGCTCTCTACAGTTTGTCATGCTGAATTTTTTGGGGAAATGTAATGTGTGTTTACATCTCTTTTATTAAAACTGGCCAATTTTGGACTGAAATTTCCATTCTGGAGCTGATTTGTTATGTATCTCGCTGTACACTGTTTTAGAAGAACGAGTTAGTACATTGAAATGCATCTCCCTAAACCTTTATTTTTTGTACTTAATCTATCTTAAGGTCTAAAAGAAATGCATATTGAACTAGATCCAGAATTGAAATAAGAGTTAAAGACATTTAATTGCCAGAAAACAAACCATTCCAAGAACTTTGTTCTTTGCTCTTAACCCCTTTATGGAATCAACCGGTATACAACTATTGGTTTTTCCATCACAACTTAACAGAACTGATGCTTCGTAAATGTCTGAAAGCTTTGGCAGGTAAAATCTTGCCAAAATTATTTTTCATGACCAAAATGTTCTTTGTCCATAAATCATACCTTCCAAACATGAGCATATATAGTTGCATATTTGTTGGCACCACAGAAGGGTTTGGTTGACCTGACATGTTTTTTGCTGGAAATACTATCTTCAGCCAAAATACTTCATTAATTGCCAGTTACCATTCTAGGAACCCTAGAGAAAGGTTATTTCACATTTGCAACCAGATCTAACTTTGTATAAATAAGATATAGAGTGGTGAACCTAGTGACTAGAGTAACTGATAACATTGCAATTTTCACTTCTACTTGGAGTCCTTGCTCTTTAATGTAACCCTTGAGTTTGAGTCTCACTATAAGTGAACCTTTTGCCCTGATGTAGGTAGCTCCATTTGTTCTAGTACTTGGACTAAATTTTTCTTAACAGGTACAATGTGGAATATCTGAGCTAGAAAAGGAAATAGAGGGAAAGATTGAGGAGTTCATCAGTAAGGTTGACAAACATCCAAACAGGAGGAGCCAGGTTTACATATCTTTCTCCTCAATTACTGAATACATATGGTTTGTAACTCTGGATCCTATCTGTCATTAGTATGAAGTTGCACAAAAACCTGCAATCACAATAAATGAGCATGTTACGGTGGTTTGATTAAAGTTGAAACCAAAGGCACTCCTAATGGAATTCAAGAATTTTGTGCCATCTTTTTGTTTGCTTTTAAATAATAAGTTTTGTTTATGACAATTTAGCCTACCCTGTTCTTATTATTACTTCTGAATTCAAGTTGATCGAAGCGCACTCAGCTCAACAACTATGTATGCTGAATTTAGTTCTAAAATTGCAGTAAAATTCATAAGCAAATTTAGGTCTATGTGAACATAGCCACATATTCTTTTGTATATAACTTACCACGGACAAGCTTGATGAACCAAATGTCATTTAACATATATATATTATCATTCAGATATGCGTCTCTTTCTATGAGACGAAGAATAAGCAGCAACCATTGTTTGGCAACAAAGTTGAACACATGGATTGGGAGCAATGGTATGTTAATTTGCACGTGGTTAATCGAAAACCACATGGCAAGTCTCATCAAAACAAAGTAGTTAGAGACCCAGGAGGTAAGACTATAGAAGCCATCTTTTCCATCAACCAGTGGCAGTGTTTTTTCCCATGATTTTCGCTATTATCTGATGTCTTCCTTCGACTTGTTATGTGACGTACCTGCCTGCTGATTAACTTCAGAATGTTCTTTGGAGGAGACTAGTTCGCGGCGTGCTGCCTTAGGGTCATCACTGCATGAAGTTTTATTTCAGATTATAACATTCGCCAATGAGAAAAAGGACCACTTGCCTCCCATACCTCCTAATAAAGAGGGCGCCTCGTTTCCTTATGAAATCACAATCCCGAGGTTTGTGTTTTATATCCTCTCCATTCATTCATGTTTAAGATAATATGCTTTGGATCCTTTTAAACTGAACCTTTTCTCACTATCACTTGATGAGCTTTGCTTCATATCTCTCCACAGTTCATCTGGTTCTTCTTTTGGGTGGCACACTGATGTTCTCAAGAGAATGCTGCAAAGAGGGCATCCAACAATGCTCAGCTGACTTCATGATCCTGACACCATACTTGCATGCAAGTATAGAAGATGCGCCGCTCTTCTTGTAGATCCCTACACTAACGAAACTTGCACCTCTGCTCTTAGAGCTTCGAGGATTTAAGGTGAATTTAGATGGGACTAGGTTGAATAATGAAAGCAAGTTAGACGTGTAATTGGTTATAAAAGCCTCTGCATAGTCTTTTGGGTCATTGTATGTATTGGACCTGGCAATGAATATATCTTTTATATATATATATATATATATATACTTATATGAAATGAATAATTATACATGGTGATATTGTATTGTCTGGATCTTACAGAGTTGATGATTGAAGTGGTGGTCGAGTCGCGCATAAAAAGTATCTGTTCATAAATTAGATTTCTCGTAAATATATTTTACAATCAAATATTCATTTATACATATAAGTTAAATTTTGTATAAAATAAATTACGTAATAAGTTATGCATAAATTTTATTACAGGTCTAATGCATGCATATTTTCTAAGCAAATCTTTTATTATAGTTAACATATTTATTTATAATTTAATAAAAAAGTGTAAACTTTTACATTAATATATTTAAATAATTATTATATTTTAGATAATTTTATATATAAAAAAAGATAATAAAATATAAGTAAAGTTATATATGTATCTAATTTATATTTATGAGATGTGGATAAGGTTATTTGTAAAAAAATATTTAAGTGACGTGGATAAAGTTATATATGTATCTAATTTCTTTCATTTGTCTAGGGTTAGAGTCTAAGATGTCTAATAAGTTGCCGATTTAACTTCCGGCACAACTAGCACATCCTATTCGCAGTCGTGGCATCTCTAAATACAATCTATATGCAGCCGCCCGATCTTATCAGAAGCTACCTCAAATATCGTTATATTAGCCGTCCGATCCGTCGATAACCACGGATGCCTATCTATCCCTGCGGAACAACACACCGAGATTCCGGTCACCGCCCCCGCTATCCTCTTATTCCGTTTCAACTCCCAGAGCAGGAAGAAGATCACAGCGTTGAGAATGGCATTAATTTCCCTATCTATTCTCCTCTTATTCCTCCTTTTATCCTCTCCATCCTTCTCCCTATTCCTCTCCTCCAACTCTTCCTTATTTGCCTTCCCATCCTCCTCACCCGTCCCATCTCCTCCTTCGTTCCTAGGCGAGATCGTGAAGGCGATCGCGGAGAAGGAGCGGTGGGATCCGAGGGGAGAGGTGAGGGTTTCCGATCTCGATGGCGGGAAAGCTAGGGTTGGGGTTTTGCAGAGGTACGAGTTCAAAGGTAAGGCCGGGAAGACGACGCTGCTGTTGAGTTTCTCCGATGAGACGGTGGAGTGGAGGAGAGCGGCCGGTGGAGCACCGGCGGTGGTGGAGTCGGAAATGGATTTAGTGGCCGGAGAAGGTCTGGTTGGGATTGGACCGGCGGTTAGGGATCTGGAATTGACGGGGCCGCTCGATTTGAGGGTCGACAGTGAGGTGGATGATGAGATCTCGCTTCATTTGACCGCGGTGAGTTATTAATTAGTTCGTTTTAATCGTCAATTGATTACGAGTTCTCTGGTTGGTTATGATATAGAGGGAGTAGAACTGGAAAGGAACTTGTTTTGTGATGATTAGTAAGATAGTATAGGAATTCTTCTGGAATTGTACTCGAATGCTTCTCATGTAGTACATTTATAGTAGAAATAGCTTTCGTTTGAGGTATTTCTTTGTCAGGCATTCAAATTTGGACACATGCTTCGCCCAATTTGAATGTTAGATCAGTGAAGAGATTTAAGTGCTATGAGTTTGTGGCGTAATTCTGACCATAGAATTTGCTGTTGTGTGGTACATTACATATCTTATCAATTCAGAAGGACCTAATCTAGAGGAGCTGCTGGACTATTTTCCTTAGGAAGGCAGTGACATGATAACGAAGGGCAAGTCAAAGAAGTTATTACTTTTCTTCTTTCTTTTATTTTCGGAAGTTTCTGTTTAGTTATATGTATAGGTAGTTAACATGCTATGTGCTCCTGAACTGTAAGATGACATCTCCTTTCCAAAGAGTAGGATGGCATAGGACTAGAAAATCATTTTATAGTTTACTTGCCAAACCAAGTTCATGGATTTTTTCAGAGGCAGATTTAAGCATCTTAAATAGGCTTCAATTAAAGATATGGATGTTTAGTTACTTCCTGTTGCCAATGGAAAGTCAACTCTTTTACATAAGCTTCTCTTTTTGTGCAAATTAGTGATTCTATCTAATTGCTTTTCGATACTCAAATTAAACATCTCCTCTTCTAGTCTCCTTTCAACAAAAGTTCTTAATATTATTCCCTCTATAACAAAGCCTCTGGTGCTTCTTGCCATATTTGCCCCTTTTGTCTAACCAGAGTGGATCCAGGTTTAGAGTATTGCCGTCATCTCTATTCTCTAGCCTTGGAATCATAGGACACTTGTTTCCAAGTGAAGAGAATTCTAACATTTATGAGTATTTCATTATTTTGATTATCCTCTCTCAATAATTATATCATAAATATGATCCCATATAATTGTGATCACTTCGCAGTTGTTAAGTGTCTTCTGCTTTCTATTTTATCATCCATCTTGTTCATATGTATACTTAATAATTACCCACTCTCTGATTTTATCCCACTTGTGTTTCCTGCATTTCTACTATCAGGAAGAATATGCTGCTGTAATTGTACTATAGAATCTGAACAGCACATTATGTTGTTATGCAGCTAAATATTACACACACAAGATTAAAGCGGATACTTGTTGCTGAGGGCATCACATTAAAGGTGGTGGGTGCTCAGGAAGTCTCCTTCATCCACCCCTATGATATTGGCCTGACGACAAATGGCAGCTTGGTCACTCACAGTGAAGATGATAACCAGATTTGGCCCCTCGGTTATTCCTCATGTGCTCCATTACTTTCAATGCATGTTAAGGGATCTGTCATGGTTGTTGCAGATAGGACCCGCAGATCTGGAGCTTTTCTCAAAGCTTCATTTGAGTCCCATGATACCGTTGAGTTATTATCAGAAAAGTGTTTTGTCAATGGGCATGGGAAACGGATTTCAAGATGCTTATTCTGTTCTGTTAGTCCAAAACTAGCTTTGGTGGGGACAGTTGTGAGAACTTTGCTAGACAAGAAAGCTTTAGAAGATATATCCATACGCTTCCTCCAAGCTAAGATCGTGTCATCGTTGTTAGTGAAATTCCAATTGAAGCTAGAGAGAGAGATAACAGAAGATGATAGGATCTGGAAAAATGTTTCAGAGTGGAAAATGAAACCTAAGATCCAACATGTCTGGCTTCAGGTAGTGGCTAAAGTTGAAGGTGGGAGGCTGAAGGTTATACTAGTGAAGAAACTTAAGGGAGGTTTTTATCTCTCTGATTCTACTGCTTGGAGCAATCTAATGTCAAACGTGTCTTTCACTCAGTTTCCATCTTTCATTGTCCCTCCTGAGACATTGACATTGGATGTCAAGTGGTAAAACAGCATTCATTAATTTGTATTTAAGGTGTACACAAGACCATCTTTCCAGTGTTTTTATTGATTTCTTTTGCTGTAGAGGGATATTGTTGTTACTTACCAGAAGCTCTTTTTCTCCTCTAGTCAGAGGTGAAGTGTTTCAACCGACACCAGCGTTTGTAAATAAGTACGCAATCTTGGTGACAGAAGTCAGTGTGCTCTGTATTAATATTTGGAAAGTGGCTAGCATTCTTAGTGGTTGTATTGCTGTAGTTTGTATACATTATGAAAAAGAATAACTTTTTTATACATTAGAGTAAATATGAGATGCATGCAAATGTGATTGTTTCCTAGTATCACCATCCTGCAGGTTGGGCTATTTTAGATGCTTACTGTTCTTCAAAAGAATTAAATGTTGTTTCCTATTGCATTGTCGAATCTTTCTGGAGCTACGCTGTACGTGGTAAAGTTCCAAATTGGACAAACGCTAGCCGGAGTTCTTGATGGGGTCATATTTTTACACAGAATTTTCATGAACACGAAATATTAATTGATATTTTGCTCTCAAGTAATCAAAGGCAGCTGCTTTAAAGCAATGCAGAACATCGGCACATAAAAGAAGCATACAAAGGTTCAGAGATATTGTGGATTAATAGAATGGTTGCTACTGACCCACAGACTACAACACAACTTGCAACCAATTCAGGGAACCCAACTTTATTTGTATCTACACAATCTTATCCATTTCTACTGATTATGGCTCAGTTTTTGCTGAAATGGTGGACCTGGATGTTTTCCACCTCCAGTTTCTTGAAGTCACTGATCTTTCTCAACTTGAAGAACTTTCCCCAGTTGTACTCCTTGTATCTAGACGGATGTTTCTCCTCGTCTACCAGCTCCTCCAATGGCTTCACTGTCACGTAATGTGCAGGATTGAAGAAGAAAGGAATTGATAACCTCCCCTTCTCGGAGTTTGCCACCACCCTGTGTTCTACACTTTCATACCGGTCGTTGCTCCAGACCTACTTCAAATTATTTTCAATCGCGGTTATATTTAAGTAGCAAATTTATAAACTTTTTAGTAGTGTGATGTTGACGTACCTGAACAATGTCTCCCACATTAACAACGAAAGCACTGGGGAAGGGCCTGACACGGATCCACTTGCCATCGGACCGCTGCTTGACTTCAAGACCACCAACGTCGTCCTGTTGGAGGATGGTTAGGGCTCCGGAATCTTTGTGACGGCCAACACCGAGTGCCAAGCGTGGGGAAGGACATGGAGGATAGTAGTTAAGGCGGATGAAGCTGGTCTGATCTTTGAAGTAGTTGTTCAAGCACTTGGTGGGCATGTTCAGTGTTAGTGCTATCAGTTCCAACAGCTTAAAAGCCAGCTCTGTCACTGCTTTGGCGTATTCTTCACAAGCCTCCCTGACAAAGTACAGTAATAGTGCTCAAATGAAAGAGAGGAAAGATGTAAAAATACATGACTTAACCAATATATTGAAACCTGGAAGGCTCCCAGTGAAATAAGGAGGAATCCGCATCTTAAAACTACGTGCCACCGTTAACAACGAATGGAATCCCATTATGATTTTCTTTTCTTTTCTTTTCTTTGTATCACCACCTACATTTTGATATTATAGCAAAAGAAAACCTTTTTTTCTTAAATCTTCTCTAAAGACCGGCCTTTTCCATCTTTTTAGATATACTTTCGAAAAGAACATCTATCCCTGCTTGCAATGATAGGAAAACATTTTAGTCCATAAAATAATATATATAATACTGGGAATATTTTTTTCCATGAATCAATTGTAGATTATTTGCATAAAGTATAACTGAAAGCAAGACATGCCAGACCAAGATATCAAACAGTAGCGGAGGATTTAGTTAAAACTCTCACCTAAATCCGATCGGGCACCTTGGCCACTGATTATAGAGCTGGAGCAATCCTCCCAATTCGGGCTCGGCCGAGTCGGGGATCACCATTGGCTCCTCTACCGCGAAATCGAAAACCTCCTTCCAATCCCTCACGTTCTTGGTGTGCTCCGACTCGTAGTAACCCAGCGGATTCACCTCGTCCCTCCTCACCCGCCTCTTCTCCTCTTCCTCCAATCCAAAGAAACCCCGCGCCAATGCTGCCGCCTTCTCAACGACCTCCTCTGCCACCCCGTGGTTGACCACTTGGAAGAACCCCCACTCCCGGCACGCCGCCTCCACGTCAGCCAGCATAGCAGCTAATGGCTCCGGGATGGCGGCTGTTTCTCCGAAGTCGGCATCGGGGATTGAGAGGTGGAGTATAGGGGAGAGGTCGATGAGTGGGATGCCACCGGCTTCGACGACGGTGTCGTTGGGGCGGTGCTCGGGTTCTTGGAAGAAGGCGGGATCTACCTCGAGACCCATCGGATAGACCTGTAGATGAGGCTGGGGAAAGAGTACCTTGAATCTAGACTTTTCACATCCTCTTTATTGAAAAAGGAAAGGTAAAATATTTGCATATATCACCTTCCAATCTTAGGCTTTCACAGTTGCAATCCTGCAACTAAAATTACACAGAACACTCAATATTTAATAAAACTTAGCAGTGTTTTGGATGACAGACAAGAGACGAGGAAAAGAAATTTGTTATTTAATTGGGTGGCTGTGAACTAAAAACATAATGTGCCTTCGGAGAATAATATAGATACAAACTATAAATTCATCTAAATATAGGGTGTTATATGTAAGATTTATTTATATTCGAGTGATAAATTTAGTGGGTACATGTAACGGGACAGTGATCCACATACCACTTTGAGACCCCAAAAAGAATACAGCTACAATACGTGGCTCTTACATGGTACTATGGCTCCACCTGCCAAAGAATGTGTTCTCCTCCGGCGTCGCCGCCACTCTCTTCACCTGACATGTTTCTACTGCTCACAAAGCTCCTCAAACCTGGAAAGGCTGAAACAATATATAGTAGTTAAGCATACAGCATAAATTTCTTATTTTCTACAATAGACCCTTGATGTAGTCAAGTGTACAGAACGCCAGAAAATAATCCAGAAATGACTCGCAGCAGTAAAACTATTAGAGTAATAGACTAAGTCCAAGGAAATATGTGGCCACATCTAATATGGTAAGAAAAAAATTCATGGGACCATCTCCTCAGTATTTTGACTCAAGATGCGTTGTAGTACATTAAATATCAAGAATTAGAGTTAAATAGGTTTTACCTTTAAGAAAATTATAATATAAAATGAAATTAGGAATGAGGACTCGTAATGCGTTTTTTTTTTCTTTTTAGATCTCCTTCAATTTAAAAGGCTTTTTTTACAGTAAGCTGACAAAGAGATCAAGTTCCGAAGACAAGATAAAAGTTTCAGTGACAAAAGAAGTTTTCCATGAGAAATAATGTAAGTACCGCATGCAGAGATAACGGACCTTCTAAGAAGGGGCTTTGGATTGTAAGGAAACAGGTTTTTCCGATGAAGATCTTCCAATGTCTTCTTTAAAGAAAGCAAGCATTCTTTAGCCTTTTGGAAAGGCTGCAGATTGATTGTCTGAGTTATGCTACCAAATTTTTGCTCTGGTTTGTAGGTACCAGCCACCAATGCTGCGGAAGCTGAAGGATCTAAATTCCCCTTAAAATTGCTATCATGCGTAAAGATCTTTTGTCTCTTGTAGCATGGCTCCTTAATTGCAGTATCAGAAATTGAAAAATTCACAAAGATACACCAAGAGCGAGAAATTACACGTAAGCACCTACAAGGGCAAAAAGTCAAGCCATCATGTATCGCAAGAAAAGAAAAGAAAAGCAAGTACATGAACACACCCAATAAGATAACGAATCACGAAAGTTAAATTTGAAGGTAAGGCAACTAAAAAGGTAATAAGAAATGACAGATTGCAAGGCATGCAGCAACTAGACATCATCTGAGAAAAGGCGATTAAAATGTGACAAGAAATAACAAAGAATGTTATAGCGTCCAGCAACCAGAACTCGTTGCCTTCAATATTTTCATCAAACTAACAGTTCATCATTCTTTTGAGATTGGTCTAGAGGATAATCTTCTAGCTAGATATTTGCCAAAAAGGTGAAAAGTGGAAACACATCAGAAGGAAAGAGAGATGACGGTGCAAAATTTTCATGTTTTATGCCTGCATAAATTTACAAACAACTAGCTACTCAGAGTGTCGGTTGTCACTAACCATTTGCATCTCAAGTTAGTAAAAGGTCCTTACTTTTTTCTACAGGAAATTATGAAAAAAAAATAGAAATGGGTTTTGACAGTATGTAAGGATAAGGAGTAGAAATGCACCTCCTATATAATAACAATGTAAATATAGCAAAAGAGTAAGGAATAGAAATGCACCTTAATAGATATTGAGCACAGAGTACACCTGTATCCTTCGATATAAGATAATCAACAAGCACCAAGTGATCAAAGTGTAACTGCAGAATGAAAGAATATTTTGTATTATGATCAAATTGCTGTGCTTTGGCCTATTACCCTAAAATAATCAGAAATGATAGTAAAGCATGCACATTTCTTTTATATATTAGTCATCATGAATGAATTAAATTGTGGGGTGGCATAAACCATGTTGTCCAGCACATACAGTGCGGCCCCAATACATAAACATCAGCATGACCTGGTGTTACATAAGATAATTTACGATTATAGCCTCCGAACAACAGAAACATCAAAAGAAAGGACATACTCAATTTGCTATTTAACATACTCACCAATGAAAGAAAAAGATGGAAAAGGAAAACGGGATTAAAAATGGCTGAAAATGCATCTCTAGTAGTTTCTTTAGGAGCCAATTTCTTTTCTCTGTCCTCCCTGCAGGTTTTAAAGAAAAATGAATAAAAATATATCCCAGGAAATTTAGTGTAACCTTTGTCTTTTAGGATAGATTTGCTCACATATGTATGGTAAGGAATGGAGCATCCAAAAGCTCCAAGAGCATACCAAATAACATATCATCCTGCAGTTTTGAAGTGAAAACTCTTAATCAAGAAGGTGCCCAGAGATGAAAGAATTTACAATATCTACTAAAGATGAAAAAGTTAGGTATAATGCTCGAATAATGATGAGTTCCAAAGAGAACAATCAAACAAGCAAGGGATCCTCAGGAAATGCATTTTAAGCAATGCCAGCAGATGAGGGAAAGAAATTTGTAGATGCAAGGGCACCTTACCTCCTCCATATATAAATCCAGGAAGGATAAAGCAAAATCTAAAGATGATTCATTATCGCCATACTTCTTTATTTGACCACATTTCTGGAGCCATTCAGAAATCTCTGATAAACCAATATGACTGCAACAATCACTGCAGAGTTGTGACTCACAAGCAAAAGAAGAAGCTTCTTTTGAACATGAACATTGCTGTCTAGTTACATCATTAATACGTGCCAACATGAAGCAACATTTAAAGAGTAGAAATATAGCCTGTCTCTGCAAGTGTCGGGTGCATGAATTATACACCTTCAACCCATTAGCAATACTAGATAAAAATGGGGATCCTTCTAAAGAACTTCCAGAGTCAACAGCAGATTCTGAGATAGACTCACATAGAAGATCTTGGAAATATTGCCTGAGAAATTTAAGCCACGAAACAAGACGAGAACTTTGCCACCGCATGTGGGAGCTAACTCTTATCATTAACATCTGCAGAAAGGACCAAACATAATTAGTTGCATAGAGCCTCATGGATAACTGGCAGAACATATGTCAATTCCACAAGACATTAATACCCTCAGCTTCCATATAGTCGGAAAATATATGGTAGTAACAGAAAGCCTGCCTGATGTTATGAATATAATAATGTAACTTCATTTAGAGATAAAAAAAATTACCAGCATTTTGTGTCTCAGATATATGGAAAGGCAACTGCCATCACCTCCCAGCTGATTGCAGAAACAAGACAAAAGCTCAGGAATAAGATCAGCTAGTTTGGAATACATACAGTGCTCATCCAGTAAATCATTCTTCACATTTTCAAAACCCTTTTGTTCAACTAGGGAGCAGAATAGCTGAAGGATTGCCCCTGAAAGAGAATTTTTGAACCCTGAAGAACCATTACTCTTGTCAAGTGCTTTATCGCTGCCAGCTCTAATCACCTCGCTAACATTTATCTTACCAATTAAATTCCAAGGCATCCTTTGAAGAAAAGGCACAGCAAGATGTAAGTACCTGTCTTCAAGCTCACCATAGTCATGTTTAAGAGACTTCAGAATGTTACGTAAAAGTCGGAAAAGGCCAGCCACCATTTGCCAGCTCATGCTTGCAGACCTTAACTTCAAAACTGCAACAAAGCTTTCCATGTCAAAACTTGAACTTTCAATTCCAGACACCATATTTTTTGTGAGGGAGTAACGCTCTATCAAGCATTTGTCTCGAGGAGTAATGGAGCCAACTGCTGAACCTGATAATGTGCAGCCACAAATGTGTGACATCGCTGCATCTAGGGTAAACCATATCAACTGAAGAAACTCAACCCATATGTTTTCCTGAGGGATCAGAAAAGAGAAACATTAGAAGAATCAGCAGAATAAAGTACAAACTCGTAGAACAGACCAAATACTCTAGACAAGTTGACTACATACAAAGTTAATAAGAGAATTGGAGATTGCAAAGAGTATGTTTCCAGCCAAATGTTGAACGTATCTGCTGTCATAACCCATGAAAGCAACCTGAAAGAATGAAAAGGAGGCAAGATTATCACCCAGTAACACTACACGCAAGCTGAGCTTCGATTGCTGAACTATCAGCAGCCGCCCATAAGTACATTCAAGATTTGCAGGCAACGGAAGCAGAGTAAACATCTTTTTTTAATTCCTACTTCCAGAAGACTTACCATTATGGAAATAATATTAGCCAAGCATTTGCAGCCACCGTTAAGAGGCTGCTCCAAGGGAATAAGACAATTGTGAACAGAATGAGAGTCATCCACTTTGTCCTATAATATTTATATAGAAAGATGTCATTTCTCAAAAGCTTCTTTCTTTTTCTTTTTGACATAGGATATATAAATGGGGTACCTAGCAAAAATACGAAATGCATTCGCGTAGATAATTCTCAATTATCTTCTACTGTTACTAATATATTCACCTTTTGCAGAAGAGCAATAACGCAGTAGTTTAGCTTCCGGAGGATATTAAGAAACCGTATCATTCAGCAAAAATTTAACAGTGCTATTTTTCAAACTTAAACCATAACCGCTCCTCTCAAACTTATCCGGACGTTTCAACACTTTCGAATTCCAGAAACCAACTAAGAAGACCTAAAAAAACTCCGGAATCGAAGGCATGCGAGCTCATACCAGATCTATTGTGCAGCTGAGTTCGGTTCCCCATTGCCGGATCTCCTTGGAGACCTAAGAAACGCATTAGAGAAGGGAAAGATACGAAAAGCAAGAGGTAGAGAGATGAGAGCAGAAATTACTCGAGAAAGAGATAGAAGGATCTGCTTCTCGAATTCTTTCGTCAGTGGAGAGGGCTTGGATTCCTGTGCGAGAGAGATAGGATCGGGTAAGAAAAAGTACTCACGATCGCAGTGAGATGGAGGAGAAGGAGAGAAAGATTAGGGCACTGACGAGGAAGGAGAGGAGAGAGCTCGTCGTGAGATCGCAGAGGTGAGAGATGCGCGCCATTTCTTTTTCGCCTTTGCTATTAGGGGGTGGGATGGTGCGTTGGCTGGTGTTTGTGAAGGTGAGGTGATTCGCTTCTCCGCTTATATAATGGTGGGTGGTGGTGCTCAAGCGTGGCTACTGAACGGCGTGCCCAAATGAAGCAGTACTAGTACTGCGAATCGGATGGATAGCTAATTCGCATGCTTCTGTTTTCTGAAGAGAAAGCAGCGGAAAAAGAACAAGTAATTCTTTTTTTTTTTAATCTTTTATTCTTAATTATGTATTCCTTTTCTTTCTTTCTTTCTTTCTTTTTTCTTTTCTAAAGATTGATCCCCAAGGCATATGGTGCAAAATCTTTCTTTTTTTAATCTGAGATCCACAACATGCAGCTCAATAATATTCTTAAGTTGTTCTTAGGTTATGGTTTCAAAACATCAGCCAAATATAAGGAACCAAATGAGCGATAATGGCCATTGATATGAAGCCAACAACGAATGCTGAAACAATTTGAATATGCAGAACAGAAAAATAGTAGCGTACCAGTATGCTCACAAACAAATGATGAAATAGCCAAATCTTGGGGCATAATGTTACAATTTCCCCCTTATTTTGCATATATTTGTCACAGTTACATTCGTCCCACACAGAATAAGGGAGATTTTACTCCTTTCGATCAACGTTACATTCAAAGCACAGACAGAATAAATGAGAGATTTTACTCCTTCAAAAATCTTCACAAAGTTCGGAAGGACCAAGAGGACTTTAACATGAGCGAAATGAATCTGTGTGATGTACTCTCCTGTCGAACCAAAGATTAAGAGCAGAACAACAATTTGCTTACATGACACAGTTCCAGCAGCTATGTTTCGGCAGCGTAAGCTCTCCAATTTGTTTCTCACGTAGCAAAGCCATTTGAGCAAGACAGTTGCTAGATATGATAGCATTCGTCAAAGTGAACTGATAGATCTCAGCAGCATTAAGATCTGAGAACCATCAAAACACGTTTTCTGAGATGATCTTTAATGATCTAATAATGCAATGCTCCTCCATTGGCTATAAACAGATAAGAGGATGCATTCGAATGGCAAGAGTAGCAGAAAGTTTCTGCAGGATTCTGAAAGCCTTAAACAATCATCTGCCGATAAGGCAGGCAAAACAGAATTCAAAGGCAACAAATAATCAGAGAATAACTCTCGAGCATAAACAACATTAAAAAGAAAAAAAAAACAGATGAGTAAAGCAGCTCCTTGTAAGAGCTCCTAAAAAATCCATCTTTTTTTTTCAGTTAATGTCCCCAAGAAGGCACCATTATGAGATCACCGGTGCATAGTGTACTGGACCAGTTTCATAGACAGTATCTGATATTCTTGACGGGGGCCAGTATCGAAGCACCGATCGTCCAAGAATGTTCTTCACAGGAAGTGGTCCCCTAGAATGATACCAAAAAAAAGAAACATCAAGAAACCACCAACTGTAAGAAAATTTGCATTGTAGCTTGATCGTTAAGGAAAACGTTGGTGTGCAAAAACAACAAAAAACAAAAGGATAGCTTGTAATCGGGCTTCAGGGCATACCAGTTATGAGAGTCGAAGCTGTTGTTTCGATTATCACCCAGCACAAAGACATATCCTTCAGGCACAAGCTATATACACAACAAAAGCAAGTAATCAGTATATAATCAAATAGAGAAATAGAAACAGGCTCTAGCATCTGCTGCATATGTAGCAAGATGAATTTAACTTATGTTGTCAAGCATCTCATCTGTCAGTAATAAATTCATCAATTGTATTCATTATACCTATTTCAGTAACAAAAAATAATTCCAGATGAGGATCAAGAGAACATACCACTGTTTCCATTTCGTAGTTAAGGGGCTCCAATATGAACTCTTCATCCTGGACAACACCATTCACCAGCAATTTGCCATTGTGGACCTATCATGATGGACAATATAAAAAACATTGTCATTAAATGAAATGGAAGGTCAGTTTACAAGAATACAATGGAGGAAGATAAAAGTGCTATTTGTTACAATAGAAGCTTACTTCAACAAAGTCTCCAGCTTTAGCAACAACTCTCTTGATAAAGACATCACCTGAACTGAAACCATATTCCTGCAAAGATGAAAACTCAATTAAAATCGTAACGCGCATGTTTGTAGAATTGCTTCACAAAGAACAGAATTCTACCAGAAGACGCGAAGGAGCCCTGAATATAACGATGTCTGTGATCTCTGGCTCCTTGAAGAAATAGGATACCTGCAATTACAAGAAAAATAACAACAGCAAAAGAAGTTAATTACCAAGATTATTCTCCGTGACAAAATCAACATCAATACTAACATGTAAACCAAAGGTCGGTGGATTAATACCTAAAAATCAAGTTTGCTAGCATAAGAAAAGAACAAATAATCTGTTTACCTTCTCTGCTAGTATCCGGTCTCCAACATCAAACGTCGGAAACATAGAACGAGAAGGGATCGATCTCGGCTCAGCCAAGCACGACCCATACAGCAGAGGAACAGTCATCGCAGCAAAAACAGTCTTCGCATCATCCGAGCAAGAGTTCACCCACCGCGAGAGCCAGCTGTTCCTCTCGCCAACCTTCATCTTCGCGGAAGACACGATGCCACCCATCACATTCGCACTCACCACACTACCAGAGGTCGCCTTAGCTTCGCAAACAACAGGGGAAGCAACACTTTTCCCCCTATCCGGGGCAGCCGCTGTCCCTCCCTTATCCACTGGGGCACTTCTTGATGACCCCGGGAGGAATTCGCTGCACGGCAACCACTTAGTCGTCTCCAAGAACGGAAACAGTGACGAGGGTTTAAACCCCAAGCTCATAGAAGACGAGACCCCAAATCCTCCGACTCCGGCAGTTGACCCAGAGCCAGAGCCCGGAACGATCACTGAGAGCAATCCTGCAGTCAGCCGTGACTTCCCGCCCTTCGCAGACGAATAATCTCCAGCAATAGCGGAAAACAATCTTAACCCCGAGCAATCTGAGGAGGAAGAGGAGACCTTCTTGGAAGAGTCTCCAGCAAGAGACGATAGCTTGGAGAACGCCGTACTCTTGGACCAATTGCGGGACCAGCACCGATCGCCGTTGCGGCTGTCAGGGGGTTCATGATCGGATCGGTGGCTGGAGAGGAGGGCGAAGGAACGGCCGGCTTCATAGAAGAAGCGGCAGTTCCCGTTCCCGCACCGGATCCCGGCCGAAGCGGCCAAGCTTTGCGCCAAGAAGCCGGAGTAGGAGATGGTGACCCGAATCGCCATACCTGCGAGGTTAAAGAACCTTCGAAAGATCGGATGCACCGGGGAGGGTAAAGAACCTGAGGGGATACGGGAGACCCCCGAGATCACAGATCGGATGCCATTTCCACGGAGCAGAAAGCCAAACCGGGACCCGGAAGGGGGAATCGAAGGGCTTCGCCGAGATCTAGTGTTCCGAGGACGCCGCGATGGAGAGGTATAAGGCTTGTTTTAGGTGGGGAAGACGATCTAGGGTTAGGCTTTACAGTTTTCTGATCGATTGCGATCCCGAGCTTCCCTCGTAAAGAGAGGAGCTCAGGGACTCAGCAGGCAGACGAAAGGAGAGAGAGAGAGACGAAACAGCTAAGCCTCACGAAAAGATCTAAGCTTATAGGCCGGGTGATAGAACCTTGACCACGATTGTGGAGATATTTACAAAATAACTGGTGGTTCGGTAGGTTATTCCCATTGACTAATTCATATTAGGCTAACCTTAAGATTCTATCGTTCTATTGTTTCTATTTTCACCATCTCCCTTTCAATCTTTTCTACTGCAAATTCTTCGACACGTGTGATATATCCAATAGTTTGACTCCAAAATTTTGACTATTTCTTATGCCCTCCTAATTTTACGGCATATTCATAATTTTACATAATAATATTCAAGATTTCGCAGCGTGAGAAGTGTCTAGGTTCATAGTCTCTGGTAATCGTGGTGGGACAGGTTAGTTTGGTAATTAAATGCAGTCATAAGGTCATCTCATTTGTATTAATTTTTTATTATTCGAGGTTGGTTCAGTGCTTCCTAGTAGCTTCCGGGACAAGCATAAGCCCAAAAGTCCGATTAAGACTACCACCGCTCTCTGGGAGCTCGCTCTGTGGCAGGAAAAGTATTACACCTTCAATTTTTTGTAAATAAATTAAAATAGATCGTCCCTGATGGGACGTAAATGAGTCTACTCGGCCCAACTCGATTGAGATGAAAAGGTTTGGTTAGGCTCGGCTCATTTTTAGCTTAACAAAACTTAATACCCAGATTGGTTTATTTGGGCTTAATAGTGAGTTAATGAGTGGAAGGCTGATATAAATAATAAAATAAATTCTAAAAGGAGGTGAGACCGTGATATCATTGAAAGTATAAGCACCGCGGTTATGAGACAGTCGACATCTGTAAGAAAGTAAGACGATAAGAACAGTACGATAGATGCTCATCGGTTTAGGAGTGAGCGTAGCAACTTCTTTAAGATAGTGAAAACAGTGACGAATCTAATGACGATAGGTGCTTATCGACTTAAATTGGGGTTAAACAAGTCAAGCCCACTAGTGCATAAGTTGTTTTTTGACGACCCTAATCTATAGTCTATCTATTTTAGCACCCCATTTGTCATCCAATTTTTCAGGATAATTAGTTGATGTCTAACTTATGTATCTAAAAAGATAACTTTTTATATCTAACCTATCATTGATTGATCTATAGAATAATTTATAATTAAAGCACATAAATTATTAGTAACAATTCCTATCGAACAGTTAGGACTGCCGAGTTGCCACGTTTACCGGTTGTCTATTAAGTCGTAGTTGAGTAAATTTCTACCAAATAATTTTCCGCCCTCCTCGTCCACTAAAAAATTTATCGGGTGAGAGTAGAACACATGGTCAACGGTAGTAGGAAGGCAAATAATTTGCAACAAATACTAGAAATATTATTCGTAATTTTTATCCAGTAAATAATCTGAAAACTTTATATAATTTCTTGAGAGAATATAGCAGGAAGAAAATAACAAAAAATAAAGATTAAAAAAAAAGAAAATCAGCGGGCTGGGCAGGGATTGGATGCTTTAAAGTCAACATCAATGACGTGGCTGTTTTAGTTGGTGGGCCCTCGATCATCTGAGTGACGCAAGCGCGTACGTATAGGAGAAATAATAAGTTTGACTAATAAATATGGTGTTCACACTCGTCTTATGCTATTATTATATAACATGGTCAACTAGTAGAACTCGTTTGTTTCTCTTAACATGTAGAGCTTTACCAAATAACTTATTAGAGAGAAATTATTTTGACCCTACTTCATTTAAGAATATTTTCTATTTAAAATACATTTTATACCGCACGCTAATGTAATTATTAATTTATTTTTAATATTATCATATTAATTTATAATAATTTTATAAAAGTAAATTATAGTTTTTTTAATAATTACTATACTATTATTAAAGATAAATTCTTACTTTTAAAATAGAAGAATGCCAAGAACCAATTCCTTAAGTACGAAGTATGTAAAGATATCATATGTACATAAATAGACAGGGGTTGGCTTTTACAACAGAGCAAGTCGTTTACTAGTTATATGTAGACAAGAACAAGTCTCGAATAAGATCCATCAATGTAGGATAAGAATTGACTTGGGATACACCATATTTCTTCAGTTGTTTGCTGGATTCTTTTGACCTAGTGATTAGATGACATTTCTATACCTTTGTGAACTTCACCTCAGAATCACTGATGATTCGAAGTCATTAACTGATGATTCGAAGTCATCATTTGTAGCTTATTAGTTGACTATTACTAATTTATGTTGATAGTAATAAATTCGATCGCCGTATGCATATTAAATATTATAATATGATTTATAATAAATATTTTATTAAACCACTATATATATATATTTTAATCTCATTATAGTTCTTAGCCAATCCAATTATAGTTTCTACTTTCTAGAAGGATTGGCTAGTTGTCCCATCTCTTTGTTTATTCTTAGGAGAACTTTGTTTATTTTAGGAATAAAATTAAATTTAGAATGAGTATATTTTTTTTATTATAGAAATAGCTATCTTTATATTTACTTATATTTTATGATAAGAGTGAAATATTTCATTTTTATATTTTAGAATATTGCTGAAATAAATGGAGATATTCTAAAAATTATATTTTAGAATAAAAAAATATTGCTTAAATAAATGGAGATATGTGATCAATAAATAAATAAATAAAAAGTTGTAATTAGTAGCAAAACTGATAGCCTCTTCGTGAACAAGCTCAAGAATCAAGTGGAACACAGCGGCAATTAGAAATAGCAGTGAGAAGTAGAAGACTGTTAGGCCACTGGAGTTCGATACTAATATCACAACCTGCAGCCCAATATGTCCGGTGGAGGAAAAAGAGAATGAATCAGGGATGATGCAAAGAAAAGTTATTTACAATCTTGGTGTTTCAAGGTGCTTGTATAAGAACACATCGCAGAGTACATAGGAACGACCGGATACAGAATAACCACAGAGATTGATGCAAGAATTACTGTTACAAGATACCAGGCATGCATTGTTCATGCAACTAACGCCTGGTGGTACGAGACTTGGGCCTGGATGACTTCTGCCAGACATTAGATAAGAAATAAAGGTTAGGAAAAGGAAAGCAAACACCAAAGAGAATAAGCTTTTTAACAAATTGGATAAAAAAACTCTACTTACAGAAGCACCACCGAAGCTGGATCCAGAACCAGTGGCAATACCTAAAAAGTAGGCAAACACTTCATTTCAAAACAGATGTAAACCTAAGAAAAAAGGTAGATTTATCCAGATACACATTTAGCCTACAGAAAGAACTAGAATTTAAATGTCAAAATAGTTTAACTTTTCCCAAACCAGGATGAATGAGCAATAACTTGAATTATACACAGAAAAATAATTCACAATCAGCTGGAACTGATTCTATAGATTTTTCCTCTAAAAGCTTGATAAGTGCACCAAGGTTAAGGCAACTCTTGAGTTAGCCCACCATTGGAAGCCATGAACATAACCTTATTAATTTAAAATGAACGGATAAAATTATCTAGACACTTAGTAGAAGTAGCTTATGGTACCTGCACCAAGAGACGGTGTGGAGAAGAGTGGAGAGCTACCCATGGCAGGTGTGGATGCAAAGGATGGGGTACTAGTTCCAAACCCAGATGGAGTCTGGCTTGATCCGAATAGAGATGTAGAGGCAGTTCCAAATGGTGTGGATTGGGGTGAAAATCCAGATGAACCAAATAGAGTAGATGATGGAGCAGATGGTGTTGGGGTTGAAAAGAGAAAACTAGAAGTAGCAGCAGGAGATGGAGTGCTAAAAAGTGATAATCCACTACCAGCAGTAGCTGCAGAGGGTCCAGAAGATGGCTGTGGTGGGGTTGGCACTGATGTTGCTGAGTTCGGAAATGCACCAGCAATTTGTGTTGTTGGTTGCGGAGTTGCAGGTAGATGCAGTGTAGGATGGACTCTTCTAGAAGCAGCTTCTTGTTTAGCTACTTCCCTTCTGTTGGCCTCAAGAAATGGATCATTTCCATCACCACGTCGACGCTGGTTATTAAGATATGCAGTCTTCATAGACTCAATATACTGGTGAAGGCTCTCGACCTGCAAAAATCAATCGAATAAAAAAGTGTTACCATAACAAGTTCTATCAAAAGCATACACAGAAGCATGTGTAGCAATCCAACTACAAGGCCCGAGCTGGTAAGCTAGTTTACAAACAAACAATTGACGTAGCATATATTAAGACCCCACATTCCTTGTTATGGTGACTTGCGATGCTAATGAAATCAGTAGACTATAGTAATCATCTAGGAATCCCCATCCAGCTAGCAGTTGATGCAATTCAAATTAGTATTACAAATAAGATGTAATAAGAACTATACAGGTAATCAGATACTCTGAAAACAACAAATTAGGGCCAACTATATTCAATATTCTAAAGAAGCATTAACAGAAGTCTAATTTTGCATGGCTAGAAATGAATACGGATTTACAGTTTCATATTTTGAGCATTGACGATGAGAGACAACATGAGGCACCTTACCTTGGAAGCAACATGAACAAAATAGTCATGCACGTTCGAGAGTACTTTTGGCAAAGCTTCTAAAGAATCCAAAGATCGTTTGTTGGTATCCATCTGAACCAGTTGCTCAAGTTCTTCAATCCACTTGCAACACTCTCCAAGATACTTCTCGAACCTAGCAGCTGTATGCTGCATAAAAGGAGAAGGCCTCTTTGGAAACCCATTATAGAAATCAAAAGTTGGTGCTACAGTCAGTTGGCTGGGATGGCTGGAAGCTACAGCCGTTCCAATAGGACTTGCAGAACTAGTGGTAGTTCCAATATTTGGGCGAACAAATCTTGGCCTAAGCATCATGTATGAACGAATGGCAAATTCCGTGCTCCACATCATATCATTCACAGTACTAGCTAGTCCTTGAATTGAAACTTTTTCTCTCTCCATAGCAGTTGTAGTTCCTCCAAGTTCCTGTGATGTGGCATAAGAATCCACGGTGTCATTCCAGGAAAGTTATAGACACTACGATAATGTGCATATAGGCAGTCAAATAATAATAAGTCAATTCATATAGCTGATCTAAATATCTGATGAGAGTAGAAGACCATAATCTACATGTGTTCCTCTGCGAACTAAAAAGATTTCATATCACTCCCATGATAAGTGATTCTGTCATGTGAATGAAAGAATAAAAGCATCTAATCTGTAAATTCACAACTAAAATCATACGACTGGAAATAAAATCTAAACAGCACAAATATATTGTGCATGAAACTCAACAGTGAGATAAGAAAAGGAGGAAGAAGAAAACCTGGATGATACGACTAGCGTCAAGCTCAAAACTGTCATTAGACACTGAAGAATCATAAAGGCGGCTACACAGATCCAACCTCTCACTCTCGTCCTTGTATTCACGTATCCGTTGTCTACAAAATTCCGGTTCTTTCAGTATTTCACCATGTCAAGAGTTTAAAAGAGGAAAAGGCAAGAGCTTTCTGCTATTTAAATGACCCACAACTGAAAGACCAAAAAACAGATAAATTGGAGAAGAAAACAAGGTTATATCACAAGTCGCACTTTCATCGCTGTATGTGGGAGTCATACAATAAGAAGTCATGGCAATTGCTTAATTCCACTAGCACCGGGACATGCAAACTGTCATAAATAATATTGTTCAAAATAAACAGTTTTTGCAGAACAAATGAAAATGACAATGTAAAAAATAAATAAAAATAAATAAAGACGAGATCTGGAAAATTGCAAAGAACCCAAGTACCAAAAGCCCACCGAAAAAAAAAACACAGCCTTTAAAGAATCATTAAAGTTACTTAACGGAAAAGGTAGGGCAAACAAGCCCCCTCAAAGAAAGAATCACAAAATGAGATGTTCCATACAAAATCCGGAGCTGGCGAACCTTGTGACTCAAAAGCTGTAAATTGCCAGTCTAACGTTTCCAAGGATCGATTTTTATGACTTACGAAGTAGTTATAAACACTAATTAAGCAATCGATGGATATTTATGAGCAAATTACGGGGATTTCCTACATCACCAAATTCCACGAACAGAAGGCAAACAAAGAAAGAGAGAAGAGTGCAAAGAACCAATACTCGATCTGAAGCAGAAATTTTTGGGAATCCGGATGCAGATCCTCCCATTTGGTATTGTACCCCGCCGGCGACCGATCCGCCGTATATAGCAGCAACTGCTGCTGCGCCGCCATCGCCGCTTGCTGCTGCTGGAATTGAAATTGCTGCTGCTGCGGCTGTGGCTGGAACTGCAACTGCTGCTGAGGCTGTGGCTGGAACTGGAACTGCGACTGCTGCTGCTGTTGAGTAGCTGAAGCAAACGGCGAGCCCTGCGGGAAGAGCTGCTGCTGCGGCGCAGGAGACGAGAAGGAGAAGGCCATTGAAGGCAATGGCGTCCAATTCCAGCCGCGAATCGGAGGAGAACGGGTCGGAACTCGGAAGAGTACGGTGGAATCGGGATTAGGGTTAGGGATTCAGTCGTTTAAACCCTCGGAGGAGTTCGAAATTTTTTGGGACCGGATTTATGGAATGGACGCATTTACCCTTAAAACGAGAAGGAACTCGGAAATGAGATCGGAGTAATGCATGGTGATTTTCCCAAAGGTTTTAGGCTCTTTTAGTCTTTTAGAAAAAGTATTTGGCGGCTGGGAGGTTTTAGAAAAAGGGTAGCGGATCGCCTGCAAGCTATAGGTTGTAGCAAATTTAGTGGAGCCTACAGGTGTCCATTGATGTAATTAATCATTCGAGTAGGTGCCAGAACCATCTTTATCATAATAGTTTCGTCGGCTAACCAAATTTTCTCTACTAATAGATTTCCTTTTCTTTGGATGTTTAGAAAATAAATATAACCCAGAGTAACCCGGAAATATTATTCGGTGGTTTGGTAATTTAGTTTAACTCATTGATTAGTTAGTTTAAAAAAATAACTTAACAATACTTTAAGCAGATTTTTTGATTTATCCGGAATAATTGTTCAGTAACGTATATAACTTGAAGTTTAAAATAGTCAGGTAAAAATTTAAGTAAGAACATAAGTGCCTATGTATATCTAAGAAAAGTTAGTCTCTTTGTTTAACCGATATCTATTCTATGTGCTCATAAATGATAAAAACAAAATAATAAAAATAAAACCCTAAATATTATTATTTTTTGCTTCAAAGTGCTAGCTGAGTAATATATATATTATTATTATTAATGAAATGGTACCAGATGAGTTAAAGACACGGGATTATAACTTTTATCTTATCCAAAATAAAAGACAGATACTCACAAAGTAAACAAATCTGCGACATTAGTTGATGGAAGAAATAACAATATCTACTAACATATGACGTTAGATTGAGTAGGAATCATACAACACTCGGGCGCTCAAATCTTAACGTCTGTCTATCTCAAAAATTTAGCTCAGAAGGACCCGACCAAAGAAATTGAAAAGTCGAAAAAACACCCTCAGAAGATAAAATATTCACGAATGTGCCCTCCTCCCACCTTATGCTAATCGGGCCCCTGGCCCGCTGTTCCCCTCGGCCGAGCTCGACACAGCAAGATCCTGCCAAATCGCCGCCGACGGAGCTGCAAAACACTCCCCGCCGCCGCTCCTCATCTTCCACGTGTCCCCTCCTTCCTCTTCCAGCAGCGCGGTGGGCCATAGCAGCTGAGTAGTCCCCAGACCAAAGCTAAGGCCTAAGTCGTCCATACCCGGCGAAGCCGGCCCAGCCCACGAGCCAAGACCGAGCCCGAGCCCGAGCTCGAACCCAGCTCGGCCCTCAAGAAACGGCTCGCCCAGCGCCAGGAGCGGCTCCGCCAGGAACGACCCGAACCCGCCGACCGGGATCTCGAGGGCCGACGACCCAACCGACCCGTGCACGGCCCCGCAGCTCGCCTTGGCCGCGGAGGCAGCCGTCCTGAGCCGCTTGCGGGACGAGCCGCCGATGGGGACGTTGCGGAGCGAGCCGCCGAGGGTCCAGTAACGGCGGCACGCCTTGCAGAAGTGGCGCGGCTGCGAGGTGTTGTAGTTGTTGTAGTAGCAGAACTTGGTGTCATGCGACTCGCACCGCGGGCACTGCTCCCGCTTCGAGTCCAACTCGGGTGCCGACTCGGCCGCCCTCCGCCTCCCTTCCCCGGATTCTTTTAGCATTGCCTCTATTCCTTCTTCTTCTTCTTCTTCTTCTTCTTCTTTTTCTCTGTCTTTAAGATGTTGGGTTTCTTGGGTTTCCGTTAGTTTGAGATGAGATGGTGTTGGATGGGTTTTAAAACGGTATAAATAGGGAGAGAGGAAGAGAGAGGTCATTGTCTTGGTTTGTACCGCGGGGGGAAAAAGGCTGAGTTGATGAAGAGGAGAGCTAACAGGAGTTAACAGGGAATTCTTTCAGTAGGGATAGACAGAGATGACTGCTCAAGTGTTTTTATTTGGCAACACCTACTGTGTTATGTCATATGTGATATATGTGTGTAGGACTGTAGGGGGGCTAAGATTCCTATTAGGTTCCAGCATACTCTATATAGACTCTAGACTGTAAAAACCTTCTAGCATTAGCCGATTCGAATTTTGAGAGCCCTCAAATTTAACCAGAAAAAAAGAAAAAGATATTATAACCGACTATTTTTTTTAAAAAAAATTGCAATAGAAATGTTTTGAGATATTACGAGTAAAAATTTATTCATCCAATATACTGTATCCAGATTTATTATAAGAGAACAAGTCGTAGCCTTCTCAAAACGCTAGTGATATGAGCAAGATTGTGCAATGTCGCGCAGGTCTATGATATAAGACACAACATGTCATGTCTCAGGAGAATGTTTCAAAGACAAAGATTGTTTCCATAGACATAAAACCTATTGCTAAGGGCAAAATCACCGATTCCACGTCATGAAAATGGAACAGTCCTTTTAACTATTTTATATATATGCTTGGTTAGACGAGGATACGATAATTTTCTCTGCAATAAGGCACGGCTATGTCTCCTCAGGTCACCCATGTTCATGGAGCATGGGGTCCAAATTCTCACCTTCACTCACTCATCTTTGCTCACCTTTTATTGAAAACAACTGTAGAGAGCCAAAGTAGGAAGAGGGAGTTTCTCCCTATTGTGATCATTAGCTTAGTTAGAAAAATCTTTCTTCATCAATAGTAGTGGGTGAGCAGCCACTGACAGTAGTGGATATATTATGTTTGTCTTTTTTACTCTTTATTTATTTTATTTTTGTAAATCGGTGATATTTGATTTTTCTGTCTTTAAAAATTTATGTGCCTACACTTTTATTAATATTTTCTTAATGTCCTTGGGTTTAATTAATTCATCATTATATTTGCGATTCAATTTGTAGAAATGTTGAAAAAGACTATGAGGAGTCACCATTTGATTATGATGTTTTGGTAATAGCTAACAAGTTTTTTTTTCTTCTTCCAGGATGGCATCCATGCTGAAAGATAGAAGAAAGAACTATTGTTATTGTGCCAACACATGCATTTTGAATAACTACTTAAATATAGTTGTGTGTGTGACATATTCTTTCGTCAAATATTTCATATATGTGCTTGGCTACATGAGAAGAGGATAATTTTCTTTCGCACCAAGGCACAGTCATTTCTCCCTCCTCTCCTCTCTCTGTTATTCTTCAACACAGTCACCGAGAATATCTCCTCCGATCTCTAGTGGAGCATGGGGTCCAAACTCTCACCTTCAATCACTCTCTTTTTACTCGCCTCTCATTGAAGACAATTAGGAAGAGAGTTTTTGTGGCGCCCCCCCCCCCCCCCCCCCCCTGCTCCCATGAGGTCGGTGGTAGTGGATATATCATGTTTGTCTATGTTTTTTATTCTCTTCATTTATTTCATTCTCCTATCTTTAAAAATTTACAGTCACACCATATACGAACACTCTTTATCAATAGTTTCTTAATGCCCCGGGATTACTCCGTTATTATATTTGTGATTCCACTTAAGACAACTGTGTGAAGTACCTTTTTTTTGTTTTGGGTCAAATAATCATTACCCTATCTCTCTCCTGTCATTTATGTATCAGACTCTTACCGTAATCATAATCATTTGGCTGCTAATAAATTTTACTATTTACTCCCAAGAAAATTGTCGGTGGGGCTTGCGAGCCATGGTCGGGTCCTAGTCTGATCCATGGACATGTCATCTTCCTAAAGAAAAATATATTCATTCCTGTGACACGGCAGCAGCTATAACTGTCAGCCTGCTCGGACGGTAGCCGGCACAACTGATGCCATTCTTGGTTACTTGCATTTGGAACCTTTTGGTGCCTCAGATCGAGGGAAGCTACTTGTACGTATGATACGGGAAGAGAGTGAGAGAGAGAGAGAGAGAGAGAGAGAGAGGATCGAACTGATCCCTTGAATTATTTTCTTAGAATATTTATTAAAAATATTCTTATATTTTGTCTTCATTAGCTTTCCCATCTTTCTTCCCACCGCACAAAATAAGGCTGACAAAATATATTGAGGTTTTTTTTTTTTTTAATGTCACTTAACTCACTTATATTTCAATGTATGTGTAAACTATTAGTTTCTGCGTCCAAAAATAAGGATACAAGTTATTAAACTTGTAAAAACAAGAATAAAGATTAGAGGATTAGTATTTAAAAAGAAAAAGAAAAGAAAAAAAGAGAGGAATATTTTAAGTAAAGAAATTGAGACGATACGAACAAAAGTTCAAAAAAGATACTCTGAATTTTATTCCAGCCAGAGGGTTGTACGAGACTTCGGGCTTATGGAATAACTACCAACCTATGCGTTGTGATTTTATAAAGATAAGGATCAAGTTATTCGACAATGACATACAACTGTTTCGTAGTATATACTCTGATCAAGATGGAACGAAGTTATACGCTCTTTGGCGGGGCTGAGCTCGTTCGCAGTGCTATCGACTGCAGCTACCACTGGCATAGAGCAGCACTTATTCGCCCCAGTTTGTCCTGTGGAATAACTATCGGGGGCCACCTTTGTCCCCCAACTCTAGAGTGTAGACAAACACAACCAAGTACTCTAACCCAACAAATTAAAGCACGCAGTCTAGTATTTCTCTCAACATATCTCTGGACTCAGGTACAACTTACTCTTTGGGTCCTTGTGGTGGTTCCTTTTGTTGTTGTACTCCTTTTGCTTGCAATAAAAAGTTAAAAAAAGAAAAAAGAAAGGTAAAGGACTTCCTCACCTAGTCATGTAAACTAAACTACCAGTTCTTCTTCTTCTTCTTCTTCTTCTTCTTCTTCTTCTTCGTAGCTTTCTAATATTCCTTAACGAGAAAAACCTCAAATCTATTGGGTTTTTTTGTTTACTCTTTTTTTCTCTAAACAAATGTCGAAGAATGTCTCGTTCATATAAAAGGAGCTGTGTTTCTCTCAGCAGGAGGAGGCAGTGACGGGATCCAAGTAATTATCAAACATCAATAATTGAGTTATATATATATACATCTATATATATTAAAAGATAATAGAGTTATAACGACGCGGTCAAGGAACTGCAGCGGATCGATCAATCGGAACGAGGTGCGGTACGGCACGGTGGATTGATTCGCTGCAGGGCGCTGTAGACTTAGTAATCCCCGTTCACGGGCTAGCTCCTCGGTCGAGCCGCCGAGACGGACAACGAATCACCAACCAGCAGAAACCGGGCCCGGTTCCCGAGGGCCTGGACCGGACCGGACCGCTGCAGGTGGCCGGCTGCCCCTGTCGGACCCACACTGCTACGGCTATCGGCTATCGGCTAATGCCCCTGTTGGCTGGAAACAGTAAAGGGAAAGGGAAAGGAGAAGGGGGCAGCGCATCCGGGGGCGCCAACACGTGTCGGTTTCGGAGGGTGGAGTGGGGCCCCTCGGACCGGACGACGAGGCGTCGAGGTTGTACGGGCGAGTATATTTGGTCTGCTTGGAAAACCATTTTGCTGGGCTGGGATGCAACTTCTGGTATATCATCACGATGCAAAAACTGAGAGAAGAGAGAGAGAGAGAGAGAGAGAGAGAGAGAGAGAGAGAGAGAGAGAGATGATGGTGGTGTTGATATTAGATGATGGTACGTAGAAACTGATAAAAGTAAACAGAGGAGAGAAGGGGAAGAGATTGGTTGGCGTTTGTGTATGTATGGTATATGGCGTGCTGTTATTATTCACGTGAAGGGGGAGTAAACAGTGTGCGTAGAGAAGTAGCTAACTATAGGACCATGAGATGTCCTTTTCCATTTTCCAGTTTGCCCCTCTAAAAACACCTCACAACTCACAGTAACTGAGAAGAATATTACTAACCTCGAATTTCATTTTTCTGCAAACATATTTCCTCATATTCATTTTAGGGGAGTTTATTAATCCAATGTTTTTGGAAAATCTAACAGAGTATCCTTCAGCTGAAAACATTGGGATAATATATATATATATATATATCTATAGAAGTAGTACTGAAAATGAAAAATGTACAGTGTAAATCTTAAAATTATAAAAAACTATAAGGTGTGAAATATAAATCTCCTCTTTGTTTCGGATAAGATCATAAGGGTTACCACCTGTACAAGTTTATTATCTGTAGTCCATCATATGTGGGATAAGAGCAGCCATCAAATAGATAAAAAAAAAAAAAAATCAACTCCGATTGGGCTCCGATTAACACTAAGGTGGGGTTATGTGTATCATTAATTTTTCTTTTAACAAACATAACATAAAAGATGCTCTATACGAGAAGAAGATAAGATGGACGATCCAACAGCCACCTTTGGGAGGTGATTTCTCGGCTTCTTTTATATATAAAGAAACATACAGTTTGTCTACCGATCTGATAATAAAAGTATAAATTAAGCACAGAAAAAAAAAAGAGGTTTAATAAAATCAGGTGAATCTTTTGTTTTCTCTTGTTTGCTTTGAATGGGACCCACAGAAGCCCACTAAAGACCGGGGTTAAAAGCCGGCCCAACAATAAACTTGGCATTATCTAACAAACACATCATTAGAAATTAGATAAATACTTTAATACCACCCCTCCTAAAATTTATAATCTTAGGCTATAATAATAATCAGTCTTCACACCGGATAAGGATTCTTCAGTACCGGTTTCAAACCATATTATATAAAAATAAGACATATTAGTCAAGTAGATTTAATTATGTGTGCCTAATTTTTGGATTACACATTCTTTTCTTCTGTTAAAATTTCTCTTTTATGAGAGTGATAAGTATAATTATACCTTAATTATAAGAGATATTATTTAATATTAAATTATTTAAATTTAATTATTTGGAGATAGACTTCAATTTATATAATTCTTTATCTCTATCGGTTATTAAATTTAATTTAAATTAATCTTAAATTAGCCAAAGATATATATAAATAATAAAAATAATCAAAGAGATAAAATTTAATTAAACTTCTATCAAGAGACCGTTAAAATTATTTACATCATTTACTTGATAAATTAGTAAGATAATATAATTAATTAAAAAATAATGTGCAAAGATAATATGATAATTACATATTAAACCCATAATATCTTTTAAATTTATTATATTCCTACTATATTATACCTGAAGAATCTTAACTCCGCCCATTGATAAACAATTGCCTCTTCAAAAAATAAGCTCTAGAAATTAATGAAAGCTAAACAAAGCATTAGAGCCTGCTCGCTAGTTTCTTTATATTCATAGCTTCTGGAAATTGAGCTTTTTTTACAGACAACTCTAGTAGATTGGCTTACAGAAAAAAAAAAAAAAGAAAAGAAAAACTAATATTGTGTCAAAAAGACCACAACTTTAATAATCAAACTATTAATATCATTCACATATTTACAAAGTCCAAACACTAAGCATGATCAGAACTTATTCAGTCGGTTTCATGATCTGGGGCTGCAGTATACCAAGCAGGAAGCCTCCCCTTGCTTCTTAGTAGCCTGGTGAAAGGAGAGTCTGGCATTCTAGCTTTCTCTTCTTCCTCAATCTCTTCCAGGGTCTTTGGCAACCCATCAGGTATAGGGCAATGCCTTTCCCTCTGTGATTGTGAATTAGCCAATGCTGGCTGTTGAGTTCCTTGATCTTTCTTCTTTTGGAGTGCAGTAATTCCATGAACACAATCAATTAGAGATTTCACTCCCCCAGCTTGCCTCACAAACTTTTCGACATCTTCTTTAGGCAATTCTTCCTGTTTCAAACATCATAAAGAACGTTAATTATAGTGATATCAGATCACAATGATAATGATACTAAAAAGTTCTGACAACAAGTGGATCATTTGCATACTTCGAGATCTTTAAGTTCAAAGTAGGCTCTCCAACAACTGTAGGATTTATCACCTTCAAGCGTAGTGCAATATTCTGCAAAGAAAGAAAACAATTAGGGCCGCCACTTAGCTTAGGTCATGGATTTGATTTCCCTTCTTGATGAGATTAATATTTGGTGAATTTATGTCCAAATAATGCTCATATAGCGCTCCTTATATATTGGAAATCGCGAGTACTTATGTCCGGCCTATAATAGTATAAGACTTATAATCTATATTTACAACAAAAAAGAAGAAGAAAGTTTATAATACGGTAAAGTTTATTACAATCGTGGAAATATATTTGTTGGGTAAACTAAAAAGGGTATATTTGTTGGGAAAAGAATATTCAAGATGGAAATTTCAATGATCCACTGAGGATTAGAGAACTAACTCTTGATGTCTATCTCCCAACCATTCAAGAGATTTCTCATTAATGGCTCACACAGCTTACAGTAGACTATCATTCTAAAGGTTCATATGACATGCGGAGATTAAAATTAGAAGGGACAAGCAAACAATTTTAATCGATCTAATCTAGCGATAGAGAAAACTACGGAAGGAAAGAGATTCAAGTAGGAGCCAATTAATTGATCCATGGAAAAGAAATTAACAAAAGTTATACACAAAAAACGGAACTTTTAAACGGTATAACACGCAAAGACCACTCGCTTCTCCGATCAAACCATCCAAAGAAAAAAATAGTAAAGAAAATTACAAACACAGGAACATACCGATGAGATCGTTCTCGGTCTTCTGCAAGAAAGGGGGGTCTTTGACTCCGCGATCGATCCGGCTCCTATTGAAGGGCTCGAGCTTGGGGATGGCGGCGTCGCTCCTCTGGTTCGCGTCGCAAACCACGCTCGATCTCCTCCTACTCCTCAATAGATCAGCGGCGCTACTCTCGAATTGAAGAGCGCGAGAAGAAAAGGAGATCGGGTTCGTGGATCGGAGAGCGATGGATCCGAGCATTTCGTTTCGATTTAGGGCAACTCAGGGTGGAAGTAAAGACGAACTCGTTTCTTTAATCTTTATACGCAAGGAAAGCGGGAAGAGAGAACTATATCGGATAAGGATCACAAATATACTAATATAATACAGACCTGATAAAGAACCATGAAAGGGGACCTATGTAAAGAGTTTGATGACGTGTTGGAGGGTATGGAAGTGGGTGCGAGGAGCCGCGAAATCGAAGCCGTAGATTGGGAGGAGGGATGAGGCGACGTGTAGAACTGCGGGCGATTCCACCGGATTAAGACCGATCGGGTCACCTTCAGGTGAGATTTAACTGCCCACCGTATAGATACGATCTTTATTTTTTATCCAAGCTCCAACTGATTTCAAAGACAGAGAGCGGTGAGCCTACTGATTTCTATTTGAGAGTTTTAATCGTAAATATAATATGAGCGCTTCTTTCTTTCGTACAGTAATTATCTTTCAATCAAATCTAATGGTCGAGATCCTCAAAATTATAATACAATAGGAATGTTAAATATCTAAAAGATATTATCGGTTCCATAGTTAATTATTATTATTTAAATATATTATTATATTACATTATATTATCTTAATAATTTATCATGTAAAAGATATATCTATCCACTGAAACTAATATATATATATATATATCTTATATATTGATGTCTTTTTTATTATTAACTCCATGAAAGTTTAACTAAAATTTATCTTTTTAATTATTTCTATTATTTAAATATATCTCTTATTGATTTAAATTAAATTTAATAATGGATAGAGATTAAGAATCATATTTAAATTAAAGTTTATCTCCGAACGATCAAATTTATATTATTTAGTATTAAATAATATCTTCTTTAATTAAGGCATAATCGGATCTATGACAATTATATCTAAGAGAAATCTTAATATAAGAAATTAGGCACACATAATCAAATCTTTTTTACTAGTATGTTTTCTTTACGTAATGTGATTTAAAAATTAATATAGGATATGAAAACTAGTTATTATAATCATTAGATTAAAATTATAAATTTTAAAGGGGGTATTAAAGTATTTTGCTATATAATATTATTTTGTGTGAAGTAACACAGGTGGGTTTGAAGTTAATAGTTAATAATAAATTATTTTTGGAAAAGAAATAAAAAATAAAATCGATGAAAGTTGACTTTGGCGGTGGTATAATGAGGCTAATGGGCGTATACGCCCATTGTTACGGAATATTATGATAAAAGAGAAGTATGGAAGACAGGGATTGGAACTATGGACGCGAGGCAAAGAAGGCTTCGGCCACCTAGGAATGAGCCCAATAGATAGATAAGGTGGCCTTTTGTAAGTCGTCGTCGTATTTGCAAGTCGTCGCTGTTTAGTGATACTCTGCAACGCAAGCCTCTACGTTGCCGAATCAGCAGCTGTCCTCTCAAGCCGTTCACGAGACCTGTAATTCCACCGACTTCAGATCGCCATCTCGTCGACGAACGCCTCAACATTTAAGTAGTCGGCGGTGGACCTTCTTATAGGGCCGAATCCTAGAAGATTCTTCCACTATCTTAAGCTTTCAAAAATTCTGTTACTCCTTTCTTCGACATACCAACATGCCAGTGGATATGATGCTATCGGTATTAAATGCTGCAACTGCCAAGGAGCTGTAAAGATTTAGCAAGGGAGTGCTACTTCTCTTAATGATAGAACTATTAATCCATTCTTAAGTGAGAAGTAAATTTTGTGAAAATTAGTAAAGCAGCAGGAAAGAAATAAACACTGTCAGGTGGCATCTATAATTTGATGCCCAGATTAGCTGATACCTTATTGCTATCTTGTTGTTGGTGATTAGACCTTTTCCTCCACCATCATTTATTGCTGTTCCTGAGAGCAAGGATGTGCTACTCCATTTATAAATGCTGTGGTCCACCAGTCACTCACAATGTGGATCATCTGTCTGCCCACAGGATTGTCATGAAATGGCCTAAAGACTGAAGTTGATGCAATCTGACTTGGATTTGCTTGCTGCTTGAGTTAAGAATTGGTAGTTGTTCATGGGCCCAAGTTGGGTCACATTGAATTTATTGGCACACCTGTTTAAGCATGACTGGCCTGTGCAGGTCCTTACAGTCTCTGTTCGTCTGAATAAACTACACTGAAGCATGCAGAAAAGGCCTATCCAAGCATCTCATATATTATTTGAGCGGCATCCAAACATTGAAATTAATTTGTATAAACAAATGGCAACTATGAGATTTATTAATTATTCTTCCAAATCTCAAAAACTCACTCAATCTACTTATTTGACATCTCTGCTCATTTGGGTAAATCCAAGGTGAATAGTTATCAGTAGTTATCTATACATAGTGCAGATGATGATTAAGAAATACTTTTTCTAAAAGGAGGTGGGGTATATGAAGACTAAGACAAATATAAACCAACTATGATATCATTACATAAAGAATCATCTTGAGAAGTCCAACCAATCACCTTTATGTCTAATAGAGTAGACAATGAGACCACTTTTATAGTACAGATACTTAGGTCCAAGGTCCTGAGAGGGGTTGAGGTCAAATGCCAAACCTGCCTCTTGTTAATTTTTTTTCTTCCCCAAAGATAATTATGACCCACAAAAAGGTAATGACTAATGAACTTGAAAATGATCATTTCAGATGATTGATTGTGAATGATAATAGGGGTATATTTAAGTGGCTAGCTGATTAATCTAATTTATTGTTTCCATTTCAGACATTCTACCTTCTGAAACTTGAGTGATATAAGAACAATAAGTAACATACACTTTAAAAATAAATGATGAAAAAGATACAACAACTCAATTGCACTCAGCTGGGGTCTCAGCTCCACTTCCAGAGAAAGATAGATTCCTCTTGTTTGGTTTGCAAAGTTGCTAGCTCCATAAACTAAACCATTCTTCTGTACTATTTTACCAGTTTCCAAGTAATGGAACACTGTAGAAAACCCTATATATAATAATAGCCCAAGTGGGTGCTCTACTGCTATCTCCTCTAAGGAAGACAAGTAAAGTGGGGAACCCCAGAATTGGGTACTGCACACTAGCTATTATACAATCTTTCCCACCTTTTATTGTTCGATGCTCCAAACCATACGCTTACGTTACCTTTTGCTTAGGAAATGAGGCACTGACTAGGAAAGTTGCAGAGACCCAAATGAGCAAATTAACACATGAGAGACAGAGAGAGAGAAGAGACAATGGAGCTAAAGGAATTCCAGATCAATAATAAAGGACTACAAACCGAGAGAGAGAAAAAAAAATCCTTCAAGGTGAGCTTTGTTCTTCTTTAGACATGCTTACATTGGAGTGCCCACAAGTCCACTCAATGAAATAGTCCAAATTTTTTATTTGGTGTTGTGAGCTGGAAGAGGACAAGTGAGTAGTCACCAAAAATTGTTTTAGCTTTGACAACTTCACCGGTCTGGCTGCACACTGCACCATGCAAGCCTTCTAAGATTGATTTTATTCATTTTTAATTGTACAGAGTTGATTGGAGTATCATCAAATGGACATAATCAGACGGAAGTTATAATATTATAGAGAGACTAACAAAGGATTAGTCATTGAAATGTGCTATGCGAAGCTAATTCATGGTATTAGTAATCAGTCTTTCACATTGTTATCCATCTCATGACACAGTGCCACAGTAGGTCAGTATAATTAAATGCCAACTAGGGCCAGGATTAGTTTTAGATAATACAATTCCAATTTCAAAAGATGCTCCTATTCTGATTAAACTTTAGATCAACTAACGATCTTATTTTTTAAACTTTTATCCAAGTTTTTTATATGTAGATCATGGAGGGATATGCTCATCAGCCATCTGATAACGTTGCTTTCGCGTGTATGCCTTCAATTTAAGCCATGATTGACCGGCAGATAGATGTAATTATATATTAATAATCATCACTCTGCAGATCTTTGATAAGATCTAGAAAACTAAATATAATACTGGAGTAATTGCCATGATGTGAAAGCGAGTCTCACGGGCAAAAGGTTAAATGAAAGCAGGGCTTTAGAGAGATGACAAATTAAGCCCTAGTTTAAGTAAAAAAAATGGAGTCATTTGCTTTGGCGTCTAACGCCCTAACTAGAGTCAATGTGAGGCAATTTTTCTTTTAAATTTTGTGTGACGTTTGAGCTTAATATAATTTTTATTATTATTTACACTAAGTAACGGAGATTTGTTCAAATTATCTTCTTCTTTTTTTTATGTATACCGAATTTTTTTATCAAAAGTAAATTAAAAAGGGAACTCCAAATCCTTATTTAGCTAGACTTTTAATCTGATAAGAAGTTTTTGGTTCACAGTCTAATTAGACCACTTCATGAATTATGTCCAAATAGGGTGTCATTTTAGACCAAAAGAGAGAAAGGAAGTTAAATGTAGACATTGCTATCTAATTAAACAGTGAGGGCTGACTTATGGTCCAATAATGCTAAATTTGAGGGCCTAATTGTAAAAGGGACCTTTATGAAATTGTCAGAAGAAAATATGTTAAAAACTCTGGTAGAGATATATAATATATCTAGGAGAAGTCAATGATTGCGATTTCTCTTAATTGTTAAATGTTGGTTTCAGCTTTAAGATCACCTGTAGCTTTTCTTTTCTCCTTGGCATTTTTTTTAACAGTTGAGGAAGTGGGTAGTTCCAGGATAGATGCTATGGTGGGCAGAGCCCAAGTCCAGTAGCAAAGTAATCAATGCATCCTTGTGGGGATTGACCATGGGAGTAATGGAGCTGGTGGGAGAGGTGGCTAGCTTTTAATTCTTTGCAGGAGAGGTTGGTGGTGAGAGAAGCTTAAAGCAGAGAGAGAGAGAGAGAGAGAGAGAGAGAGGAGTTGAAAAAACCGTTCATTTGCAGGGATTTAGGGATCTGGGGTTGATTGAGAGGGGGAAGATATACTCTTTTCTGAAATTAGGGTTCTTGAGACTTGAGGGCCTGAGGCTTTTGCTTATTTGACTTCATTGCTTAACTCCTTTTGTGGTTTTAGCTTCTGGGTCGTGGTTCGGTCGTTGCGTTTCTGCTGGTTTTTAGTTCGAATTGAAAATTTTCTTTTTGTATCTAAGAGAAGGGAATCGAAATCTCTCTCTCCTTTTTCTTTTTTCTTTTTTTTTTCTTCTCCTTTAATTTGAGTTTTAGTTCCTGTCAAACTCTTATCTTTGTTTTCCTTCAGCGGGAATCTCAGGCTTTAGGGTTTGAATACGCTTTTTTTAATCTTTCGTTCTCTTCAAACCCAAAAGTAAAAGCCCTCGATTTCATGCCAAAAGCGCGAGAATGTCGTTGAATCTCTAGGGTTTTGTTCCTTTCGTCTTCCCCCCCCCCACCTCCACCACTCCCACGTCCCCTCTCCTCCTATTTGAGTTCGATTTCGAAGGAGAGGTCCGATCTTTTCCGTCCATCGTTACACCCGCACTGGACGAGGGTTTGGATGTAATTGATGGTCTTTTAGTGGTCCTCGAGGAGTAAAGAACCGATCTGCATACATGCATCTGTCTCTATGGAAGCCCATATCCCACTGTGCTGCTCTGATCCTGGAGAAGAAGAAGAAGGGATCCAGCTTGGGTAATGGAAGCGGCGGCGGCAAGATTAGGCCCTCGATTCTGCGGAAGCTGCAGGAGAACAAGCTCCGGGAGGCGCTCGAGGAGGCGTCGGAAGATGGATCCCTCTTCAAATCCCAGGACATGGACCCGGAGGTGTTTGGCGGTGGCGACCCGAGCTTGATCGGCAGGTCGAGATCGCTTGCACGCCTCCATGCCCAGAAAGAATTCCTTCGTGCCACCGCCCTTGCCGCGGAGCGCGTGTTCCACTCCTCAGATGCCCTCCCAGAGCTCGAGGAGGCCTTCTCCAAGTTCCTCACCATGTACCCGAAGTACCAATCATCAAACCAGATCGACAATCTCCGGTCTGATGAGTATTCTCACCTGTTGGAGGACGGCGGGAAGGTATGCCTAGATTACTGTGGCTTCGGACTCTTCTCTTATCTACAAAACTTGCAATACTGGGAATCATCAGCCTTTAGCCTTAAGGAGATAACTGCTAATTTGAGCAATCATGCTCTGTATGGTGGTGCCGAGAAGGGCACGGTTGAACATGATATCAAGACTCGGATAATGGATTATCTGAACATTCCTGAGAATGAATATGGCTTAGTCTTTACTGTTAGTAGAGGGTATGCATTTAAGTTGCTTGCAGGATGCTACCCTTTCCAAACAAACAAGAAATTATTGACGATGTTTGATCATGAAAGCGAGTCTGTTAATTGGATGGCTCAGAGTGCGAAGGAGAAGGGGGCTAAGGTGCATACTGCAGGGTTCAAGTGGCCGACTCTCAGACTCTGCTCGACTGAGTTGAGGAAGCAGATCTCAAGCAAGAAGAGGAGGAAGAAGGATTCAGCCGTGGGCCTTTTTGTGTTTCCTGTCCAGTCGAGGGTGACTGGAGCCAAGTACTCTTATCAGTGGATGGCACTGGCACAGCAGAACAATTGGCATGTTTTGCTTGATGCAGGGTCTTTGGGTCCTAAAGACATGGATTCACTTGGGCTTTCACTTTTCCGGCCTGATTTCATCATAACATCATTCTATCGGGTTTTTGGTTCTGACCCAACAGGTTTTGGTTGTCTGCTCATCAAGAAGTCTGTCATGGGAAGCTTGCAGAACCAGAACGGTGGCACTGGTTCTGGAATGGTGCGGCTAGTTCCAGTATTTCCTCAATATCTGAGCGACTCAGTTGATGGACTAGATGTACTGGATGGTCTCGAAGATGATACGATCATCAGAGATGAAGAGGGGTCCCTTTCTAATACCAAAAAGGGATCACAGTTGCCTGCTTTCTCAGGAGCATTCACATCTGCTCAAGTGAGAGATGTGTTCGAGAGTGAGATTGATCAGGACAACAGCTCTGATAGGGATGGGGCCAGTACCATCTTTGAGGAAAATGAAAGCATCTCAGTTGGAGAAGTTATGAAGAGCCCTGTTTTCAGTGAGGATGAGTCGTCGGACAACTCCTTTTGGATTGATTTGGGTCAGAGTCCATTTGGTTCAGACAATTCGGGACAGTTGACCAAAGGGAAGTTGGGATCTCCGTTACCACCTTCATGGTTTAGTGGAAGGAAAAATCAGAAGAAGGCATTTGCAAAGGGAGCATCCAAGGTATCAAAGAGCCCTATTTATGATGACCATGTTCTATCTTTTGATGCAGCTGTACTATCAGTCTCCCAAGAGCTAGACCGTGTTAAGGAAATCCCTGAAGGAGAACCTTCACAAAATGGCCGAAAGAATGGAAATTTTTGGCAAGAAAGTGAGATTCAAGAAGAACCGGAAATTAAAGCTTCAGCCTATGCACGTTCAGTAATATCATCTTCAGCTAATGGTCTAAAAACACTTAGCTCAACCTCTGTTGTTGGGCATCACACCATTCATGAAAATGGTTCTACTTCAAAAATAGACTCGGGATGCCATGTTGAGGCTAAAGAAAGTGCCATAAGGAGAGAAACAGAAGGAGAGTTTCGCCTATTGGGGCGGAGAGAAGGAAATAATAACAGATTTACTGGGGGCAGATTCTTCGGGGTGGAAGAAACGGAACGAGTCACAAGCATGGGACATAGGGTGTCTTTCAACATGGAGGACAGCACCACTGCAGACAGATTGTATCATAAATCAGATGCTGGTGAAGTGTCTGGCCTTGCAGTTCGCGATGATGATGCCATAAGTGATGATGATTATGATGATGCTCAAGAGTGGAACAGAAGAGAGCCTGAAATAGTTTGTAGACATCTTGATCATGTGAATATGATGGGTCTCAACAAAACCACTCTTAGGTTGCGGTATCTGATCAATTGGTTAGTGACATCATTACTACAGTTGCGCTTACCAGATTCAGGAGGTGGTAATGGTGTGCCTATTGTTCAAATATATGGTCCAAAAATTAAATATGAAAGGGGAGCAGCTGTGGCGTTCAACGTGAAGGACAGCAACGGGAAATGGGTTAACCCAGAAATTGTTCAGAAGATGGCTGAGCAAAATGGCATCTCTCTGGGCATTGGCTTCCTCAGCCATATAAGGGTCATGGAAAACCAGAAAGAGTTACATGGGGCAATGGATATGACTGATGCATCCTTCTGCAAGCCTACATCAAATGGCCGCCATGACAGTAAGAGCGCTACAATAAGAGTGGAAGTTGTCACTGCATCACTGGGTTTTCTCACAAATTTTGAAGATGTGTACAGGATATGGGCTTTCATTTCGAAATTTCTGGATCCATCATTTATTGAAAGTGAGAAGCTGCCTACAGTTCCTGAGATTCCAGAAGAATAGCCATTAAGAATTTGATTGTATATTCTGTCAAGATTGCAAGTGGCCAATGCCGACTGCAGCTCCGAGTTACATACATAAATTGTGAGCGGTGACAAATGGTTTGCTTGGGAGATGGAGATAACAAAAGCAGGGGAAGAAGTCGAATCTTTGGCCTGTTTCTTTTGCATCCGCATTTTTTCCCTGTTATAAAGGAGCAATAGCTTACAGTCGGCTGGTTAAATTTATTCATTCTTGCCCTTTCTCTCAAGTATGTAACTTTTTGTGTCGTGTAGAGTTTGCTTAAGATATATGTACCACGGTGTCAAAAAGTGGAGCTTTCTTTTCTATGGAAATATTCAGTAGAACAGCTAATGGTCTGGAAGTAGTCCCCCCTCTTTTGGTTGTATGATTCTTATTGCTTGATTAGAAAGATGAAGCAATTTTACCTTTTTTTTCAGTTCTTCCCTTCTGAATGGCAGCACTACCATTGATTTCAGATACGATATATTGAGTCACTACTATTTGATCCATGACAAGTCCCTGTTGTCAAATTTATCAATGAAATGTAAATAATTATGACCCTTGGCGTTTTATCTAATATATTAAACTCTTTGGTCGCAGGAAATGCTATCTGGCGAGCGAAATAGAATAGGTTCTTTAATCAGAAAAAAAAGAAATATTTTTACAATACAAGCATGTACAATAGTATCAATATTTGGTCTTTTCTCTGAACACCATCTATTGAGAAATTTATCATTTCATAGGACGACATAATAGTTTAACAAGCAATAGAGAACGGAAATTACACTCATCTGCTTCATTCTGTTTGGTCTCTTTTTATAAATCTTATTATATACAACAAACATATTTTGTGAGCTTCCTTTTGCTTTCCTCTAAAGCAGCTGTAGTCACTTATACAATCTGAAATAGATGTGCACAACTGAAGAGATCTCATTCTCCCTCCCGGATTCTTTCAAAAAGAACAGCATGCATGTTGATGGAAAGAAAGGAAAACGGGAAGCACTGGTTCGTAAGATTGAAAGCAGCTGGTTAGAGTTGTGGCCAACTAAACCATGAATCTTGTAATGCTGATGCACCAGTAATGTTGGATTTAAAATAGAACGGTTCTTCCAAAACCTGACAATTGCATTAGACCTCACGGTGAAATGTAGGCGCCTCATATAAATAGGAATTAGCATGCATGTCAGCTTATCAAACAATTGTTGGATGTCATTTCCCTGTTTGCATGAAGAGCTTTGTCCTCCAAAAAGATGCTTAACTCGGTCAGAAGTTAGGAATTGTCAACCATTTTGATCAGGAAAGCAGTCTCCAGTGCCAATTCCTTGGACTGCAAATACAGGCTTTCCTCTACTATATCTGTAGTCAAATTGAGCACTATAGGACGTTGTGGATCATATATTGTCAGCTCACGGACTCTTGCAACCCATTTAGCAGCTTCCCATACGCCAAATCTACATCAAAATAAGTGCTAAGTTTTCCTTATCTTTTTTTCTTTTGGCAACAGATCAAATAGAAACAATCAGCACATGTTAAGGGATAAATAAATTTTAAGAGGCTAACTTCCTTGTATGTTGGAACAATGTATGACCAAAGTATTGGACGCTAACAGAATAGTTACTTCACCAGCCTGTACACATCAATATATGTCTAACCATCAGGAAATGGGAATATGAAAGTTTGTCTCCCTCCCTCTCTCTCCCTCTCTTGCTCTCTTGAGAAAAAAAAGTCACCCCAATTATTTGTATGAAGATATCAACTATCAGCATGAGTAAGACAAATTTGAAGATGCACAACTTCAGTTGGGATGTTATCAAAAGCTAAAAATTAATAGGAAAAGAGATGGCAAAGAACACGCTATAACCTACATCTAGGGGAAAACGCACCTTGTATTAAAAGACGATGTCACTAACACGGCAGGATAGAGAACGTCCTTTTGAATGTTATCATATGGAGAATACTTCTTGATGGCGAGAAAATCTTCAAGATCCACAGGATAGCCGAACTCTTCATAATCAACAGGAGTGAGAGGTAAAATAGGGTAAAGAAGAGTATTGCATACATCTAAAAAGGGAACCTGAAAAGAGGAGAAATGGTTAAAGGACAGTATCGCATACATCTCCAATCATATGATAAAGCAAACATTTTGTAGCCAAATTTCACAGCAAAACATGCCCATATAAGGTGTCTGAATTCATCAAATCCTTTTTATAAAAAATCATAAGATAACTCAGAGAAACAAGCTTAGATGAGTCAGGATATAGCAAGATTTGTACCTTCAAAGCAGCAGCTCGAAATAAATCTGGTCGATTATTGATTGCTGAAGCAACAAGAAGGCCCCCGGCACTATAACCCCAACCAGCAAGCTTATTTTCATGCACGATACCTTTTTCAACTAGAAATTCCGCACATGAAATATAATCATTTATAGAATTCTGTTTCTTGGTGCGTCTGCCATCATGGTGCCACTTCTTACCACTACCTCCGCCTCCCCTGTGAAAAATAAATCATCCATAATTTGTAGCATGCAGAACAACAAAATTACAGTTTTAACTCAGATGCATTTTGTTCACGACAATGCAGTGGAATGCAAATAAATGCTCCTTCCTGTCCACAAGCAGCATTCCAGTGAATAGAATGGTTGGATCTAACAAAGAGAATAATATATGCGAGCTGAACAAACCTTACATCAGCATATGCAATGACCCAACCCCGATCTAGAAGGCTCTTTAACTCACTCCGCCAACGTTTATCCAACAGCTCACCATAAGCCCCGTGACCATGAAGTAATCCTGGACTTCCCTCTTCTTTGTGCTTCCGCGAGTACACAACAGTCAACGGAACCAAAACTTCATTGCTTGAAGGAATATCATAGTACTCACAAGCATACAACTCAGAGAGCTCATTCCAACTATTATCTAGATGATCCTCAGATGTTACAACAGAGCTCTTTAATGAAGGTTTGTCCATGTTATTTGCAGAAAAAGAATTTCCATATAATGTTTTTGTTCTTTCATGAAGCATGTTTTGCTGTTGCACTATGAGCCACTTCCCGTTTAATAAATTGTAGTCAACAACAGCATCAGGCATCTGCAATAACAAGAAATGCTGCGTATGATGAACTAAAGCAAAGTCTATTGAGAAAAGTGTGAGAAAACCTTTTAACACATATAATAGAAAATAACACAGAAGCTCCGCAATGCTGAGAACTGAAACCATATATACAGTACTTGGGAGTGGAACAATATCACATACCAAAGGAGATGATATGGTAAAACGCATTGTTGAGGAATAGAAGTCATAATTTGGACCAGGTGTGATCTGGCAGACATGACCTGGAAGAGGCAAGTTTCGGGGATTAAGAGCTGATAGATGAACAGGAACCTGGCAGGAAATCAGAGAGGAATTTTTGAGATAATATTACCCAAAACTGATCACATGATGGCATATGCTGAGACTGAGAAATATTGAAATATGACATAAAAAATAATTTGTAAGCGGTCAACACAGGTATTTTGATGATTTCTAACATTGAATTGCATATGGAAGATCCATACATCAACATTGGTAAGTTGGGATAGTCCTTATATCTGCACCCTCTTGAAAACGACCAAAATGCAGTAACTTACTTTTACATCCACAGGCAAAGGTAGTATAACCGAACAAATTCTCAAATTCTTTGCTTCTTTAAGAACAAGCACCATATGACTATCACAGAAATCCACATCCTCAATACTTACACCTGGCTCCTCGACAAAAACAATCTGGTCCGCAAGAAGAGAATGGTAACACATTAGGTAGAAGTATATACATTATCAAAAATAATTCTGGAGTACCTTTAGTTAGAAAAGAAAATAATAACAATGCACAAATGATGAATCAGTAAGATGAACCTCCAAAACATAGAACAAACATACATCAAGTTCCTAAAATTCATTATGAAAAGGCCTTTTGACAACCAATCAATCCTCTCATATCACTAAGAAGAATATTTTGGTGCAACATTATGGGAGAAAACTAAAATTGATTACTTGATATGACTGATTGAGGAGTTAATGTACATTAAGGGAAACTAGTCCCCATATGCTAATAAGCATCAGTTGTATCACCTTTTCCAGATATTTGTAGGGAAACTTTTGACAATTGATAGCTTTGCAGACTCTAAACTATCAAGGGAGGTGGCATAAATTGCATAACTTTGCTACATAAGTCCTTAACGTATCTTCGGGTCTTGCAATTGAAACATACATAAAAAATTCTTCAAAATTAAATAAAATTTAAGCAATAGATACCTCTGGACTCCTCCACATGTTGTAAAAGTAATTGTTTCAAGAAAATAAATCACAAGTTAGAATAATGGCTTTGGTATGACTATGGAAGGTACAACACAAACAGATGCATAACACACACCTCCCAGTTCTTTGAACCGGACGATTCGGTGTCACATCGTAGCAGATAATGCGAATCAACAGGTACACCTCCTCTTGCAGCATCTGTAAATAAATACAAATATCCTCGATGGTGCTCAATGATGCAATGAGCCTGCGGTTCACACTCCCATACAAGTTTCATACCAGAAAGAGGTTCAGCGGCTTTTATTAAGTAGACCTACAATAAGAGCCTTAGTTGGGCTAGTAATAAACCGAACAAGTAAGACAGAATTTTTTGTTAAATCAACTGATACCTTTGAAGAAGTGTCTGAAAAGATATTTACAGTTACATAGCGGAAATCCTTAGTATTTCTAATGTTCACGTAAACATTCTCATCAGATTCTTCCAAAATCAGAATATCATCTTTACCAGACCCAAGAATGCTACAAAAGATCCTAAGGCAAGAACATTTTTAGTTACAGCACAATGACAGAAAAAAGGTAAGACACAAGAATGTAAAAGGTCAATGCAATAACCTATATGGTCTTCTATCGTTGTTCGTGACTGTGTAGAGTAAAGCTTTCCCGTTCATTGCCCAGGACAAATTGGCAACTCGATCAGCATTAGGTTTGTCGCAAAGTGCACCTGTTGTTAAATCCCTCACAGATAAAGTGAAGGAGTCTTTCTCTTTGTTATACATAGTATATGCAAGATAGCGATGATCTGGAGACACTTCAGAAAGTTCCTCATAGGAATATCCTGCATAAAAGAAAACTTGAAATATGTCTAATGTCTCCTAGATTACTAGTAGAAAGAAAAAAAGAGATCTTTTTACTTCTTTTGTACCTCCGAAGCGCTCGGCTTCTTGATTGTAATCGACCAGCTTCTGCTCGATCCTCTTCCCCGCGATGAAATCGAATCCCGCCGAGGGATCGCTGTAAGAGATGAATTCCTTATGGAGGTTCGCCGACCTCCGGCAGAGCACGGGGTACTGCTTCCCCTCCTCCACGCGTCGGTAGTAGAGCCACGGGCCCCACCTGACCGGCGGCGTAGAGAGGTCCGATGCTAGGCGCGGGGCCATCTCGATCTGGAGCTTCCGCATCAGGCGGTCGGCGCCGGCCGAGGCCATCACCGCCTCCATGTACTTCTCCTCCTGCTCCACGTACACGTCCATGTGCCGCATCGCCACGGCGTCGGAGAGGGACGACATCCAGCTGTACGGGTCGTGCCACGTCACGCCGTGGACGGTGAAGGGAGCCAGCTTCTGGGGAGGTTTCGGCGGGGAAGGCGGCGGCGGCGGTGGAGGCGGGCGGGACTTCTCCTTCCTCCGGTGGATGAGTCGCCGGAGGAGGAGGAGGTGGTTGCGTGGTGATGCGGAGGGGGAGAGGCGAAACATTGGAGAAAGGCGGGAAGACGAAGGAAGGGGTTTAGGGTTTTAGAACCCATTCTATATGGGCTGTGGATTTGAGTCCAGCCCAGGAAATGCACTTATTCCTGAGGCCCAAATCGAACAAACGAACGGTGATGATTTGGTGAAAAATGTGGACCCCATTTGGCCAATCCAATAGATGCCAATTTCGGACCTCCATTTTCTCTTGGTCAGCATCTCTCTCTCGACTCTCCACAAGGATAGAATCCTCTCCTCTCCGCTTGGCAACCAACCATAAACTCCCTTACCTTATCCAACACCAACCCTCTATCTCTTCCATACAAAGCTCCCTCTTCTCATCTCATACCATCATTCTACACTTCAAGCCAGACCAAAAGAACCAGGTAATCAAATCCACCACCATCTAACTACTAACACTCTACTAACTTCTGACCATTATTACGTAGACCAACGTTATTAATTAGTTTCTTTTGTGGACTTGCAGGATCTCACAACAATGGCAGCAATCTTAACTCCATCCACACTCCCTAGAGCTGCTGCTGTCTCTGGCTCAAGCTTGAGTTCTACCATGAAGAGGAAGTCTGGTGTTACGTACATTGAAGGGATGAATTCCTTTGGAGGACTCAAAGCCCAGAACAAAGTTACATCCCTTGGCCTCCCCACGTGCACTGCACAGTCCTTTGCCAACGTTGTGAGCTCTCTGAGGGCGTCGTCTCAAGGGAAGAAGAAGGGAAGGGGTGGAGCTCTCTCCTCCACGTGCAACGCCGCGGCCGAGATCTTCCGGATTGCGGCCGTCATGAACGGGCTCGTGCTTGTTGGCGTCGCCGTCGGGTTCGTTCTGCTTCGAGTGGAAGCGTCTGTGGAGGAGGCGGAGTAAAAGGGTGGCCAGTAAATGGATTCGGTCGTCTATGGTGGATATAAATTTGTTTTGGATTGTATTGAATACTTTGAAACAATCATTTTCAATTGAAAGCATGCAATTTCTTAGTTAATTGCCTTCCGATGTTGGATTTGATTTCCTGATACAAAGAAATTTGGCAATTCCTAACTTTGAAGGGAGTAAATTAACCAGTTCCTCTGAATGGAATGGCTCAGATTGAAACAGTTCGCAGCAGTCACAATAGAAGAAAAGGAACAATAAGAAACTGGTAATTTGGACTAAATTTATGTAGCTCAAGGATAAGCATGTCCGTGCAAAAGATGAAAACGAAAAACAAGATGAAAGAACAAGGGCCTCTGAACTGCAAATACTCGACAGGCTACAAAATATGACACGATAGACTCCTAAAAGGTTAGGAGTTTGCTCCATTCTTCTACAAATCCCAATTAGAATTAGTGACAATTTTCCGACAAGGTAACTTTGAAGGCAATCGTAAGATATCCTCCAAGTGAATGGTGCTATTCTCATTCATCATATTGGTCTCTGGCAAGCGGAGAAGAGCTGCCAACTGATGAAGGCCATCACCAACGAGGAGAATAGTTCAAATCCCACCACCTTTGGGGTCTGCCATTCCAAAGATCTCCTCAGATAACTGCGAGTTCCAACACTTCCAGTAAATATGTAGCCAAGAGTACATATTCAAGAAACTTCGCATGCTAATATCAAAGTTTTAAGATCCGAAAATCTAGTTAAAATGCACATTGAAAAGAGCTATTTGTCAATTGAAAAGGTATGAGTGCAATTTCATTATGAAGTATCAATAACACGAGAAAGGACAACCACTCCACCTGGTAATAGATGGCATTGTTGCGAGAAGCACAGCACATGCATAAATGATTGGAATCAGAGTCTTAGGCTTGTTCTTCCTAAGCCACATTAAGGAACCTAGAGCAGCCAGTGACAAATTGATCACCTGCGACAGAACAAAAAGGATTCTTCTGTTAAATAAATTTATTGGATGCACAAAAGGATCTGTTGCTCAGGATTCTATACATTAAGTTGAAGCAAAAAACTGAAGACTTTCTTAAATGAGTAAAACTTGAAAGCTCACAAACAGAAAATTTTACCTGCTGGTAATTCACAAAAGTAACTATTGCAAAGCAGGAAAGAAATAAAACACATACAAGATTTGCATTTGCTTCAATGCCTTGGAATATATAGTCCCATGTAAATTCCAACCCTCTAGCCCCCACCCAGAGAGGTGCCAACCGGTGCAAAACAGAATCTGCAAAAGCCCAACCTGCAGCTCACAGGATAAGATGGCATCATCAGATATAAATGTCCTGAACTAAACAGTTACAGCAACTAAGAAGTAAGAATAAGTTAATAACAGAAGCATAGATGGGTCGACCAATGGTCTTCTTTTGAAACAATTTTAAGAAAAGGAAGCAAAAGTAGAGGAAAGCGGAATGCCTAATAAGAAGGCCTCCCGACACAACTCAATAATCTATTCACAAATGGAAAGATATACAGTTTGGTGCTAAGTGAGATACAGTTGAATCACTACTGAAGTTTTCAACCAATATTGCAGTAATCTAACAATATAATTCCCTACTCACCGAGTCCAACAGCCTGGAACTTATGATTCTGGGAGATGTTTCTATGAGTCAACTGTGTCAACACAAAATAGATGCCAGCAACATCTATAAAGCCAATAAGTACTTTCAGTAGCTCCTGTTAAAGCATCAAAGATATCCACAAACCCGAGATAAAACATCTATACTTTAAGAAAAAAGAACGCTCAAACAATATTTTAAAAAGTAACACATGAAAAACTACCTGATAGGGATCAAAACTATCATTCTCTGGTACTTTGAGAAATGTTGCTAGACAAACAAGCTTCAAAGATGTAATAATTAAGTCAGTGATCTAAAAAGAACTCTCACAAAAAAATGAAAGAATCAGAACCACAGCAAATATGAATCAATAGGATGCTAGTTTACTAATAGCTAAAAAAACCTTCAAGAGATTTAATTCAAAGGTAACTGCTCATTCCTTGGTAATACAGAAAGGAAGTTGACTCCAAAATCTTAAAAGAAATCTAATAAGATTAAATAGGGGCTCACTCAAAGTTCAGGAAGTTACTTGACAAACTAAATTCATATATACAACAAAAATACGCACCATATATGTTAAAACAAGGTCCATCGAAGTTAAAACACCAACAAATGAGGAAGTTAGCAGTTTCATTTGTCAAGTCTGCACTTTATTATATTCTTAACAAGCATTCTGAATGGTTAATGAAAGCAGAGTGACAACAGACCTTTATCAGTGCTGTTCCAAGATAAACAAGAGCTGCTTTTATAGAAGTCCCAATAGTGTCATATTCGGATCTGCATACGATAAAATTGAATTTTATCAGAACTTTAGAATTGAAAATGTATAACATGCTTTGTTTTCGAATGTTATTGGAACAGCTTTTTTTTTTTTTTTTTTTGAACTAATTTTGGGAAGTGGGTGTCTTGAATTCGGAATGTTTTTGTTGTTAGATGTTGGAACAATTTCTACTTGTTTTTCGAGTTGCCCCTTAGGATGGGTTCTTTCTGAATTTCTTTCTGTTGGCAGTGTTTCTGCTGTGGTGGAAATTTGATGGATATCTCTATCAAATTCATGTAATTTCTGTGAGTCTGTTTTATTGTTTCAATGAAACAGGGCCTCGGCCTTTTGTCAAAGAAAAAAATAGCTTTATTTTCTGATCTGTATATATAAGTCCAAAGATAGAGTAACAGGAAGATAGAATATATATGGACAGAATAAGATTTTAGTTGATTTCTGTGTTCTTTTGCCTTCTTTTATTTCTACCACTTCTCTTTCAGTACCAATATATTATTTCAAAGAAAATCTTGTTATAACCATCCTATTATTCCCAAAACCAAGTATGCTGAACTATGTAACGCACCAAATCTTTCTACTAGATGACAGTTATAGAAGTAACACCAAAGAACATTGTTTCGCTTGAACACCTCCCAATTAGATCAAAATTAGAAGTGAAAAAAAAAATTAAACACTTTCAACCAAATCTAACTCCAAATCTCAGCTCTCAAGAGCACAAAATCTAACAGAGCGATCAAAATTCGCTTAACACAGGAAAAGATCCTGTTAGATCCGTTGGCGCATCAACACGAGGCATGCACCAAGATGCCTAATTGTTCTTCAGATGAGACATCTACTATAGAACTCAAGAGACCACAGATTAGGGTTCCACGATCGGATCTTTGAAGAGGTTTGTGGAGACGAGAAGTGGGACTTACAGAGGAGTGGCAGAGTAGTAGACGACGTGAGGACCAAAGGTGAGAATAGCGCAGTTGAAGAAGTGGAACACCGTCATCTTCTCTCCTCTCTCTCCTCCACCCTACTCGTCGTAGTCGACCGGTCGTCGAGACGTCAAGAGGAGGAGAGCCGGATCCAAACTCGTTCGAGTTTGGACTTTGTTCATTTATACATCTTTCTAGCCCGAGCCCCAATTTAATAGCGGGCCTAATAAGATTGGCCCAATTGAGCCCAATTGTGAGATGTATGGGCCGTAATCTCAACTTTAATTTATACTTAGATTTTAATTTGGATCGTTATATTCAGCGTTCTTCTAAATGGGCCTTTTGGTGGCCGGCAGTGCTAGAGGTTTCGCCAATTGTTCTTTAGCTAAACTTAAATATCTTTAATATTAGACACATTTATTAAGCACACTCTATACTTTACCTTTATTATCACCACCCTGGCAATGGATATTTATCATTCGACTCCTGTATTTTTATGATCATAAAATACCTCCTATAAATTTTAACCTAAAGAAGCTAACTAAGTAGAAATTATTTTATAAGTCTACAAAATTAATATGAAATTAGAAAAACTACCCGTCATTTGATTCTAAATATAGTTTTTCATTTATTTTACTTAACTTAAAAAATATATTTAAAGATATTAAGGTCATTTTGCATCTATAATTATTTAACTCATATAAATGGTGACTTATCATAAAGAAAACTAATAGTATTGTGTTTTTCATATATTTTTAAACAAAATACAGATAGAGGTCAAATGATAAATATCTATATCGTTAAGACGTAAACCGTAACAAAAGCAAAAGGTGAAGTGTTTTTATAAATATCTGGAGCACTGAACTAGTTACAGAATAGAACCATATTGAGGCAATGAATAATTGAAATGATACAAATATAAATTATTGGAAGGAAGAAGAAGAAAGGCAAAAAGAATAATGATTTTAAGTAGGTTATCCGAAACTAGTTTTAGGATAAATTGTTGTTAGGATATTAAACCATTTTGGTGCACATACTAGCTAAGCTAGTTTAAAGTTATGCCTAAATCACATCCAAATTGGACTGAAGCTTTTAGCAGGCATTCACACAATTATCAACTTTAAGAGGTATACTTGCAAATAGTAGATGTTAGGAGAGCATATATGTAAAACAAATTCTATTATTATTGGTGAGTTGGTGACTAGGATGTCCAAAGTCTTATATGACAGGCGATTGCTGTTGCATATTAGTAAGATTTAAGAATTAAGGCAATAGTTATTGCACATTAGCGAGGATAATAGGAGTCTCTTCTTAGCTATCAATTACTTGTCATCTCATCCTCTGATGCTAATCATTGTCTCCATGACCTCATGTGGTTCAAAATTCACTTTATCTTCTTTATCATCCAATGATCGAGGCCTTATCAATCAAGTCGGATACTATGCACGAACAGTGCATGTCAAAACTTTGCCTCCTGGACCACCCTATGTCAGCAATGTGAAAGATTCCGTGCTATTTTCGTGACATAGTTTATTCCAATAAATCATAGTAATTAACTCCTTTCTTCTTCTTTTCATATGATATTATATGCATTACATCCACATTAGTCAAATTAAGCATGATTCAAAGCATAGATAGGGTTTAAAATGTCTTGAGAAAAGCAAACAGGGAAGTACTATAGACTACTTGTACATATTGAAACCTAGACTACGACAGGCAAACCTAATTGATGCGAGGTAGTACTGTTATCCGTTTTGTTTGGTATTATGAAAGCGACATGTATATAGCTGATGCTTACCTTGCTTCTATGGTCGACTATCTCACTATAAATAAAGGAGATTTAATGTGCAAACTGATGGAAAAAAGTAAATAGAAAAAGTATTCTTTGGTTTGTAGTTTGGCGGTTTAATCAACTTAATTATTATCATAAACATAGTAGTTTATTGCCTAAAGTGGGGTCTTAAAAGAAATTAAAGAATGACAAAAGATATTTAGAGGAGGGAATTAAGGAGTGCAATTTTTGTTGAGCCCCCGTCACTTTACGTACTTAAGGACATTCCAAGTAGCACCAAGTATTGGAAAACGAAAGGTGGTCACGTCGTAGCGTTGTTTCCAATAACAAAAATCTCTTACCACAATAAACAAACAACGGCGTTGGGCTCTCTAGGTTTTGGGCTTTGCCCTACGTAAGGTTAAAAAGTTCTTCCACCTTCGAGGCGACAGATGGCATTGGATATGAAACGCATGTTCCTTTGTTCTTACTCTTCCATTTCTAGCTTCTTGAAATATGAGTTTAATCAATTTATATATATATATATATAAAGAGAGAGAGAGAGAGAGAGAGAGAGAGAGAGAGAGAGAGAGAGAGAGAGAGAGAGAGAGAGAGAGAGAGAGCACTTATAATGCAATAGTTATATACTAGGTTATATATGGCTTTAAGGGCTAAGCTGAGGCAGGTAAAAGGAGTGGGGTTCTCTTTTTGTGGAAGGACTAAAAGGAGGTGGAAAGGAGACGAGCTTTTTAGCTCAATTATTGAGTATTTGATGTGGGGTTTGACTGGGTTTATATCTTATAATAAACCTTATGGGTGCACGTTAGTCCTGGGCTCTAGTCTCGGTGGTCCTTTTTGATCTTTCTCCACAGTAAAAAAGACTAGACACCTGCGCACCCCCCGAGCTAGAGGATGACACGATTAATACCAGCTAAGATTTCGAGGAATCGAGCAATGGATCCGGTCTGCATGCCTACGCATTAAACGATCGATCCGTAATCGTGTTTCAGATCGCTTTCTAAAAGTTGCTGGCGTTGTAAACAATAAAGAATCTTTCCTTCTAATATAGTCTCTTTGCTAGTAATCATGAGTGATTTGCTCACGATCGAGTTCAAATCAATGTCTTGATCAAGTAGATGAAGTGTCTACATAATTCCAATCGTGGGTTGGTTGAGCTGCAGCTTCTGCGACTGGACTGCATGCTCTGCGTATACTAATTAGATGCAAAGACAACGTCAGGAAACAAAGCAATTCAGAAGGGTAGGACCGATTATTGCTACGAAGACGGAGCTTTGTGAGAGACCGACCCCAATGAATGATCCATTCATTGATCCAATTTGCATGCCTCAGAGAGAGAAGTACTGGGGTCCAAGGAGGAGCAGGATGAGCCCTTTCCCTAACGTAATGATACCCCTTTTCTGGATCTTGCATATATAGCTAGCTCACGTGCTAGCTGTACACCTCAACAAGTTGTAGTGATGTCTAACTCGTGTCAGCACCGACCATGGAGCCAGGAGACCACCCGTAGCTCCACCCACAAGGAAAGCTGCCTTCAACTGTTCCACCTTCCAGTCTACTCAGCTATATGATCTCCTCTCGTCCCAAACATGGAATTCATCCCTAACTAGCCAAAGATATACTATATATATATAGATGAATCAACTGATGCGTAGCAGTATGATCCCATGCATGCAAGTATACACACACACACACACACACACACACACACACACACACACACACACACACACTCAATCTTTGTTTGGAAACTACGAACCATTTGCTAGCAATGATCAGAACAGAAATCGTGCATCAAGTTACGATCGACTTATGGAGATAATATCTAATGATTCTTCTCAGATGTTTAAAGTTGGCAGCATATGACTTTTCAAGATGTCATGCGTTCTGACCAACAATGTGTACGTTATCCAGCATGCGTAATTAGATAATTGACCAGTGAAATGTCCAATAAATAGTTAAAAGTAATCAGTCGACGAATTAGGCATGCCTCTGGTAAGTAAAAGTTTATACTGTTCAGATAGGAACCTCGTCTTCCATTAATCAACTTACGTCATTATATATATATATATAGCAACCATCTTGTCTTGTAGGCTGTCTTCGCTGTGAGCATCGAGTATTACTTTGAATGCAAACCGGCAAAGCGAAAGGAAAGCTGTGTAACGTAGAAGCTTTGTAGTGCGGATCCTCCACACTGCAGGTCGTAGGAGACTTTTAGGACACGAATCAAAAGCTAAAGAATTACGGAGCAAATTAATACATGTTACTATATACGTACGTAGGAGAGCTGTAAAAGATCCCTAGACACTCTTTGTAAGCCTTTTGTGTGGGTTGGTCGGGTTGGACCTTTGACCCAATGAAAAGGAGCCACGTATAAAGGATCTGCTCTCCCTTCATGCAAGATGTACCACTAAAGCTCACCGTGTATATATTCTTTTCTAAAGGCGATCTGCACCGGAGCTTCATGCATGTTAGTACCAAATAAAGTTGCATTTTTTTTTGCCAAAGGATCGCCGCATCAGGCGCTGACCGCTACTCCGGAATCCATTAACAAATCCCACCACCCTTTTAATTTTTTTAAACTTAAATCCCCCCTCCCCCCCTCCCCTCGCCACTCTCCCCCAAAAGTTCTTTCTCTTTGTTGTTTCCATCCACCCCTCAGGTTAAAAGATGAAAACGTCGCTTCCAGCTGTCACGTGAGGGGGAGCACGTGAGGGATGGAGTGGGGACGTGCCCTCGAGGGGCTCGAGAATATTATTAGTATATATATATATATATTTATATTTGGACGCAGGAGAGGGAATACAGGGGAAGGCGTGGAGAGGACAAGTGCTAGCCGTTGAGGTGCGGGATGTGGGGTCAGGATGAGGCCGGAGGAGAGGGGGAGTGATGCCATGCACGTGGTCTCGCAGCCCCGTTGTCGCCGGACAACCGGACTATAGATACTGTTCGTGGGTGGGAATTGGAGCTTTCCCTCGTGCATGCCCGACGCTTCACCTCGCACGTGTGCATGGGAATTTATACTGTTAATATTTTTTGATCTAGTTAATAACCTTACCTTAACAATACTACACTTAATTTACCGTCACACTTGACGTGCATGAAGTTACTACTAAATGAGTCAAAGATGACCAACGACATGATGCCAAGAAGTCGGACCACTGGGAATTTTCCAAAGGGGAGAAGTAGTACGCTTTACTCAAAGTCTTAAAGTGACTTCTATTATGGAACAAAGTTAAGAGGGAGAGCGGCGCCACTAGGGGAAAAAGACCCTCGTTTTTTGTTAGCTAACTTGAGATATTTCATCAAATACATTGAACTATAGAAGAGTTAATTAGCAGTCTAATTCATATTCATATATTTCCTAGTATCATTCTCCTGCTCGTTTCCACTTCAGGGGCACCTACAATGTATTTTTGACTGGGTATATTTAGGTACTTATCTCTCAATAATGTTGACGTCAATGAGCTGGTATTCTATTGGGTCACAAATTCCAATACCCTCTCTCTCTCTCTCTCTCTCTCTCTCTCTCTCTCTTCTCCCTCTATCACTATCACTATCTCTCTCTCATGCCCACCCCACCTGCAGTCTCTCCCTATCATCCATTTATTAGCTGCACCAGTCTTCCAAGCAATTTCATGGAAGAGGAAAGAGATTTCGCACACTCTCTCTCTAGGTATTATACCTCTGCTTACTTAAACTATACTCTGTCGAGATCTTTAGTCTCTTTGCATTTTATTCTTACCTGGGGACACTGGAATTCCTTCCTATCCAACCTCGCTTTTAATAGCATAGTTTATCCCTCATTGCACACTTCCTCTATTATCCAACCCTTTCACAAACACACACACCCTCTCTCTCTCCAGCCTCTTTAATAATATCTCTAAGCACCATTCTCATGGAAATCATAAGCCACTCATGACCTAATCACTCAAAAAACTTGCCCTATTTATCCAACCCCCAAACCAAGCTCTCCTTTTTGATCATCTGTATCTTCCACTCCACCTTCCCTTTCTCTTTCCCCAGTTACTGTACCGCTGTTGCCTTTTCCTTCTTCCCTCTCGCCCCAACCCCACACTCTTCTCCCTTTACCAAGTTCTCTTCACCAAACAACTCATCATGATTTGATCTGGGATCAAAGTATTATTGCAATGACCACCTTCCCTGATCTCTCCCTCCAGATTAGCCCTCCGTCGTCATCGTCGATCACGATCGATGTGTCGATGAGGAGGGAATTTCTCGGGGGTCAGAATTCTGGAACGGACTCCGGGAGCAGCGGAAGCAGTGACATAATTAGCCACGACCAAGTCTTGTTGCACCACGGCGAGCCGGCGCTAAAATTAGGGTTTGAGGTCCCTTCGTCGGATTCCGCGTATCAACAACTGTATCACCACCACCATCACCCTCAGATCTATGCATTCAAAAGGAGTTCGGCGTCCTCGCACGGCAGTAAGAGGAGCATTAGAGCACCAAGGATGAGGTGGACTACAACACTACACGCCCACTTCGTCCACGCCGTCGAGCTCCTCGGAGGCCATGAGAGTAATTCTTTTTATTATAATTATTATTTTTTCCTTTTTTTTTTCTCATGATGTGGTAATTCTATATATGGACGCTAAGTTCTCCATCTCCACAGGAGCAACGCCGAAATCGGTCTTGGAGCTGATGAACGTGAAGGACTTAAAGCTGGCTCATGTGAAGAGCCACCTGCAGGTATAGAAGAGAAGATTATAAAGTTTCTTTACCTTTTTTCTCATCTGAAATCTGAACTTGGAAGTCGCCAAAGGAGCTAGCTTTGATGCTATCCGTTTCTCTCTTTTGTTCTTGCTGCTTGTTTTGTTGTGGTCATCATTACTCGTCCTACTAAGTGTTAAGGTTAGGGTTTTGAGATGGGTGAGATCGATAGTGGGTTATACCATACAAGCACTAAGGACAAAATGGCATCTATGTATCTTAACCGTGAAGAATTCACTCTGTTCATCTTATTCTCTTTTAACGAGTTTTGATGTGGGTTCTTTCTTCTTTATTTTTGCAGATGTATAGAACAGTGAGGAGCACTGGAAGAGGGGCATCAGGTACTTAGATTCTCTATTGTTAGTGCATCTAGCTACATGGGTTTTGCTATTTGTTTCAAAGGTAGCAGATGACATATCAGTATATCACCCAGTCATTTCTCTTGCAAGCTATAGGAAGTTGGCTTGGATTGGTCTACTTTGTTCTACCTTGGTGAATTATTAGGAGCGTTGTCCTTTAAAGTGCATGTAGCCATTTGTGACTCATTGGTGGAGGAAATTGTTGCAGGCCAAAGCCAGACAGATATGGGCTTGCACCAGAGGACAGGGATAAGAGAAGTGGAGGGAGGACTACTGCCATGTGACAAAGCTGGGATCAATAACCCTTCTTATTCCGTCACCACACCAACTCCACCCACACCACTATCTGGGTTTGTGTACTACTCCTTCCTCTTCTCATTGCATCAACTTAAATGACATAAAAAACACATAGAAATTTAACTTTAAAACAAGCAAAAAAATTAGATCAAATCTAAAATCAATAGCACTTGCGTATGTAGCCGATCGAGCACATCACTCGTAAGTGCAACCATGCATGTGGAAGTACTTCCAACTTAATGCTATTACCTGTGATCGTTAGTGTATCAAGATAGATGAACGTAGCTGGTCAAGTGGTTAATTTTGCTTGTCTAAGCTATAGTTTTAGGTAGGGGAATGGATATTTAATTCATGGCAGACTTTCCAAGTATTTGACCGCTAGTTGCTGACATTGATGTTGAGGTTGGGATGGAATAATATTATATATATATAAGAGGCAGAAGGTTTGCAGAGCAATATGGTATATAATAAATACGTGATAATTCAGAACAATAATGCCTTGAACACCCAAGGATGGGAAATGCATTGGAAAATATATTTTATATAATTGCATTCAATTTCGAATTTGACCACTGTAGTTGATTCCTATTACCAGATTTGGCTGGTGAGGTCTTCCCTTATGAATGTGCCAAATGTGATATTGTTTTTTAGATGCAACGGTTGTTTTGTTCCACGTTTCTAGATACATTTCCTAGAAAAAGAGTTCTTTCCTTTATTTCTTGACCGAAAGAATCTATTCCGTATATTTTTTTAGTAAATGTAAAGATGTATACTACCAAAGTAAGAATCAAGGTAACGTTCTCTATATGTACTTGAATATCTGTAAGCTATAGTCATGACATACATATAAGCTTCCTATTCCTAGACGCTAATCGCTATATGAATAACAAATTTCTGAAAAGAAATAGATACCACCGACTCACCCACTTAAGATTTGACCTGAATATTGCACCTCTTCACACACACACACACACACACACACACATATTGTCGAGTTCTCATGATAAAATTAGCTATTATACATCTATGATCCAGATTTATGTGATTATTAGTTTGTCACTTCTTTCCTCTTAACTTTGTAGTGCTACTGTGCATGCAGCTGTTGCAGTCAGTGAGCAGTAGAATGCATCATCAAGTAGATGAAGAATATAAACTCTCTCTCTCTCATCTCTGAGATTGATTTTGTCTTTGTGACAGTTCTATTTGTCGGTGTGCACATGCATGTACTTTGATCATAATTTGATGAATTCACGCCGAGTTAAATTTTTTTGGAAGTCCTCGATCTTAATGAAGAGGATAGAACCTAGAGGGAGAGGAGAGGAGGGCCCACACTGGCGTTGGTCCTTTAGCCATGAAAGCCATGACATTAGCTTAGGCAGAGAGAGACATGAGACCAGAGGGAAGAAAAGAATGATGGCTAGAGACTTAACTTTGCATTGATGAGGCCTGTGGCAGATGCCAGATTGTCCCTGTCCCATTTGGAATGCACAATGATGGCATCAAGCAGAAAATATTAACAAAGGACAAGACATTTCTCATTGATTTTCTCCAACATATTGTACATCGATCTAACCTTCATGTACTGTAAAGCAAGTTACGCAGATATGCTGGTTGGTTAAAATTAGGATATATCTTTTTGCATTTTTACCTATACATAAACCACCCCCACATGAAACATATTATATCTTGCTTAACTTTCACAGCTAGAGTGAAAAAGTGAACTTCTAAAACCCTAAGAAGAATGTAATTACAAAGTTCATTGTACTAATTTACTCCTTCTTTCCATATCTTAGATTATTTTTACCTCTATTATATTCATTTACACCTGCCATGAAGTATAATTATTTCCTTTCATCATTTAAATCTTGTCTTTGATTCAAGTTTATAACTTTAATCTTTTTCTTATTTGCAGCATCTGCCTATCAATGGAGGGAAGTGATTGGAACCGGCAAACACAGCAAGATGAATTTTCACACCCTTATCTAAACTGTGATTATTTTGGAAGAAGAGAAAATCAGGTAAATATTTTCCATAAGTTTCTATTAACCACTAGTGATATGTCACACTCTTTTGCATTTTCAACTAAGAAGATCCATTAAAGATATAGATGATGCTAGCTAAAGCTGAAACACTTCATCTCGAGCTTTAGTTGTAACACCAAAAATAGAAAATGCGATGTTTTTTAAAGGGTGCCGACACAGTAGTAGCTTTATTTACATTGAAAAGATAGCATTGTCTTGTTGACTCTAGTCCAATACTTTTCCCTTGCCGCGGAACAGTGAAATAATGTCAGTGTTACTGTTCTGACTTGCATGTGTCACACATATGATAGAACTCGTGTCGTATAACATCATCTCTAGGGAGTGATTTTTTACTATTGCTAGACTAATACAAAGTATATTGTTGCTGATGTTATGATAGACTGGTCAGTGTAAAGTTTTTGGTTATAGTAAGATTTGAACTGAAGATATGAGATGCATTGAGGTGATTGGTTTGTTTCTTCTGCATTTGGAATAGGTGGTGGAGCAAGAAGAAAGGCAAGACCTTCAACTTCCTCAAGGAGTATGCGATGAGGTTACCAACTCAACACCATGGAGTTTGCAATCCCAAGCCACTGATCCAAGCAAGACGATTCAAACAGCCCCTGACTTAGAAATCACCTTAGGAAGGCAGAGTTGGCATATGGAGAACATCGAATCTTCGAACGAACTGACCCTTCTCAAGTGCTTGTGATTTTTTTTTTCTTCTTTACTCTTGTTTTCTTGTTTAATAAAAAGGTTAAGTCTCCTGGGTTTCAAAGGAAAGGTTTGGTTTGCTGTAAGTTTTCTTGAACATATCTTGCCATTAACTCTGAGTTAACCCAAAAATATGAGTATAAAAAATGTTTGTATGAGTGGTAGAAGGTCATTGTAATTAATCGAGTGCACAATCTATGGCTCTAGAGATGGAAGTGCAGTGATTCTATATATCTAATTTGCTGAAGTTGGAGTTCAATAATCTTAACTATATATTTCTCAGTTGGAGTGATGGCTGGAAAATGTTGCCTTCTAGTCAAAACGTTTTCAGGCCCGCAGAACAGTAAGATGCTTCCAACTTTGGAAAACGTCGATGTCTAGAAACTGGCAGTCTGGCGCAATGGGTCCATCTCTATGGTCCATATTTGCAAACACTAAAGCCATGGGCCAGCTTCTGTTTCACTGGGCTATATTTTCGGATTCGGATCCTCTCCTCCATTTTGTTAGCATATTTGGGCCTTTTATTGGGCTGTGAAGCTGAAAATTATAATCTGGAGATAGATATTTTTCACATATATATATATATATATATATATATATATATATATATTTAGATATCTGGTCAACCAGGATAAGTGTAGACAATTCTTCGTAGTTATCCACAGGACCATATGCCCAACACGTGGCCTCGTCAGTCACGACAAAGCGGATAAGAGACCGCTATTCTAGTTGGGCCCGGTTTTATTCGGTCTTTTCGCGAATAAGGGACCTCTCCTAAACCGTGTGCATGAATACATCGATCCCAGTTTCCTGTAACCCCTGGTTTTCATTTCCCTTTTTCATTATATATACACACCATGGATAAACTATTCCTCTTATCTACCAACATCGCCGATAAAATATCCACAGCGGAATAATGTCTGGATTGGTGGGAATATGGCTGGGCGAGTTCGCCAAGTTCGGGAATAAGTGGCATTCGATGCCATCCAACTGCAGCGTTGAGGCGAATAGGCAGCATAGCAAGCAAGAAGGAAGGAAAGAGGAGAGTGGTGCGAAAGGGAGGCTACTTTTGGAAAAGAAGGAATCCATTAGAGCCAATAAGGGAAGGGATGATGGGGGGGCTCTCTCTGAAGCTGCTGTGTGTATGCTGATGGACCGATTTGCCCCTAGCTGAGCAAATTAATTACCTTGATGTATAGTTTTATGCTGATCAATGTTTTGGTGTGTTGCTAATCTTTCCCGTGAAGTTTGATGTACATGTAATTAATCTTTTAAGTCTGTCTCAATTCCTGTAACTAATTTTTGAATATTATGACAAAAAAATTATTAATCGAAAAATGTTAGGGCTACAGTTCTTAAAATTAAGCTTTTAAGCTACTGGTATAATTATACTGGTTAGTTTTTATCTACTCATGATAAAGATTATGTGTATCTTGTGGCTCTTTTTTATATAATAAAGTTAGCTCAGCTGTTCAAAGACTAGCTAGCCTATATGCTGCCTATTGGACGGTCATGATACGTTGGCTGGCGCTCATCCGACGGTGGCCTGAACTATTGAGCTTGGGTGGGCCGGCCCTTTAAAAAGGGAGCCCAAGTTTTAACTTGCTTCTAAAGTCTAAAGCCACAGAGAGCCGACTAGCGAAGCAGCGAAGGAAGCACAAATAGTAGTCGTCCGATGGAATTCGCCGCCGAAGAAGAAGGCAAAGCCTTCTCCCCCAGTTGCTCCGCTCTTCTTCTAGTTCGTAACTTCTAACCCTGTCGTTTTCCTTTTAACATCTGAATTTTTTTTTCTAGGGTTTTTGTTGGTTATTTTTTATTTTTTATTTCTCTTGATGCATTTTATTTTTCTTTTTTACTCTTGTGGAATTCCCTAGCCGGCTCTCTCGATCGGGAACGTGGGGCAGTTGGCCGTGGATCTCTTGGTCTCGTCTCTTGGAGCGAAAAGAGTTGGGTACTTGGATGATCCATCCCTTCTTCCTTGCGTTGGAAATGACGCGTATGGACCGGTTGCCGACGGTGATCTCTCGCTTCCTCTCGAAGGTAATGCTTTACTACTTTTTGTTGTATAATTTTCCATTTTGTGTGACGGCTGCCAGGTGTTTGAGAGGATGCGTCATTGTCGTTGGTTATCTAGAACAGTAGAATATATGGTTTTGAAATTCTTTTTCTGTAAGAAGATTGAAATGGAATCATATTCAAATGGGTTTTCCATTTTGTGTGAGGGCTGCCAGGTGTTTGAGAGAATGCTTCACGGTAGTTGGTTATCTAGAACATTAGACTATATGGTTTCGAAATTCTATTTCACTAAGAATGAGAGGTAATTATTAAGGGTACTTGACAAATATGTTTGTTTCCAAGGTCACTGGTCTTTTCTTCAGATATGTGTAATAGTGGTGTTTTCTTGGTTTTTGCCTTCCTACATCCAATAATTAAATTTGAAATGACAAATTCCACTCAATGAGAATGCTTTCTGAGTGCAGTTTATGAGTCTCCGTCTCATGCGCTGGGTCTCATTCAACAAAGATCTCCAGTTCTTAAGGTAAGACAACTTAATTTTTAGTTAACAAGCAATTTGACATTGTTAGTGTTCTTGTTGCTATTTTTCTTGCCATTTGTAACGTAGAGGTGTAAATGTGTAACTTCTCAAATGATTAGATTTTCCTGATAGAAAAGCTAGTATAGAAATGCATGTGTGCCGCATACTCAGAACATAGAGGCATTCATCAGGGTCAGTGCTCACTATTTGTTCTGCCAATTTGACTTCTTATCTTGCAAAATAATTTATGCCTGTGCAGTGCTCACTATATCTTTATCATTTGTCCTTGCTTCTTGTTATTGCTGTTTAATATTCATTTACACTTTTTGTCAAAAAAATATTCATTTACGCTTAATGACTGAATTATGAATAGTGGATGTTCCACTGTTAGGTTATTTGCAAACATTTATGCTGATAAATCTGGAGAATATTTTTAATCAAATGCAGAAGTTTTATCTAGATACCCTAGAGATTAAAATAGTTTATAAATGGGTTAGTTCATTGTATGTTTGATATCGCAGAGACAGGTGTTAAATGGCAATACCTGTTCTTTATTCCTCATATTCTTATTTACCTAGAAAAGTACACTTATTGTTCATTAATGAAGATAATCTGGACTGAAGCATTAAATGACTGCTCTATTCTCTAATTACTTTCATCAAGGACCTTTTTAGTCGAGCTACCTTTGCAGTGGCTTATGTGACCGTCTGATCTGATGTATACTAGGTTATAGGTCTACAAGCGCCAAAAGGTGTACATATATAATATTTACACTTTCAGGAATATTTAGCTTATAGGAAGTCTATATTTAGGTATTAAATTTGAAAAACCCCTAGACACACGTATGTATCTAAACACTAGGTAATGATATCACTCGTTCGCTTAAATAAAAGTTGGAAGAAATATTAAAAACGAGAGTAGAGATGAATGCCAAGATTTTAACGTGGAAAAACTCAAAACGGAAAAAAACCACGGATCCAAACTCGGATCAAAACCAATCATTAGAATAGTAGCAGTTACAAAACTGACTCACAAGACAATCCGTCGATCCTCTCGACTTTGTTCTTCTCAGTTTTACTCGCTAGAACTCACGATTCATTGTTTCTCGTGATTGATATCCAACCTCAATAGCCCTCGAGATTGATCTTTCGTTTAGATAGCCCTTAAGACGAAAGATTAAGCTTTTAGAAAAGTAGGACGTTATAAGTTGAAGAACCGATGTAGCCTTTAGAAGTCTCCTTCAATAATGCTTCTTCAACCACCCTCTAGTTAGGGCATCACAATACTTATATATGATCTCCAAGATAAAGCAAAATCCAAGTATTATCCGAATTCACGAAAGTCCAAGATTTTCAAACTTCGTTGGTGCGTTCGAACGCGGTCCGGGTGCGTTCGAACGCGACAGCTTGAATTCTTCAGGTTGCGTTCGAACGCGTTCGTGAACGCTGTTCTCGGTCTGTGTGAACGCAGTATCTGCGTTCGAACGCGTTTGTGAACGCAGTTCTTGTTCTGTGTGAACGCAGTACTCGCGTTCAAATGCGTTTGTGAACACATCGCATTCGAACGCGTTTGTGAACGCACTGCATTCGAACGCGTTTGTGAACACGGTGTGAACTCATCAACTTTGCTCCAATAATCTTGCAATTCTTCAAACCAGAGATTTTTTAGACTTGTATAAAGCTCATATACATGTAAAAATGTATTTAGAATATTTTGTACACAATTGCCGACAATTAAAAACCTAACAAAATTATTACTCCTTAATAGGCATTTTACAGGGGCCAAAAAATTTAAATGTTGATGACAGGAGTCCTACATAACCTTCCATAAACAACATTCACAAGCATCTCATAAAGTTCCTTAATGTTCCAGTAATTTTTTTAAAAAACTTTCTGCTCTCCTGGAAGCATTATTGATTTTTCTTATTTAGACAATAATGCTGTGGCTCCACTGCGGAAGCTTTCACGCGCCTATAGCAAAATACCTACTTGAGATTTTCAAAGACATGCTTTACTAAATAGTTTTTGTTTTGTTTTGTTTTTGTGTGCGCGCGCGCGCGTACGCACAATAATTTACCTAACCATCTCGATACTAAAATAGGGAATGATGGTTGCATATGCAAGGAATTTAGCCAACTTCATATGCAGCATTGGAAAGAAGCATGTCATTATTCTTTCAAGTTTAGATGCTGGTAGAAGGAAAAAGATTGATGCATCCAGGTATCTGAGCTGTACATGTGCATCATGCTCTTAGTCTTTCCCATTATGCTATTCTATCATAAGATGTATGTGTTTTCTTGACGATATGGCTGTGGAAATTCAGTCATTTGCAGGTGTATTATGTTTCAAGTATCAATTCTGATGGAACTGATTCTGATTGTGAAAAGTTGGGGTTGAAAAAATTTGAGGAATATGACCCAATTCAAAGGCGCTGGAAGTATCTTGCTCGTCTTGCTAAAGGTGATTCTTTATTGGAAGACATGCTCAGTGATGAAGATGAACTGACTGATGAAGACTATTATCCAGGCTTGCCTTTTGCTGCACTATTTTCTTGCTGCAAGGTATCTTATTTTGTTTCTTTGTCAAAATAATATATTTTTTCATTTTCTTTTTTATCTTATTTCTGGAAACTTCTTATATTTAATCAGGCAAAAGGTCTGCAAGTTACTTGTTTACTGTGCTATTGCTCTGAAGGGGACAACATCTCAGATTCCTTCCAGTTGGCTGAGGCAGCTTGCAAAATTTTGGGTGTTAATCTGGGCAACTTTCATGGTACAGTTCTGTAGATCCGTTATTCATTTTTTTGTTTCGTAGCTCTGACTTGTGGAAACCATAAGATAGAGCTTGTATACATCAAAGAAAAGCTTCACAATTTAAAGTCGCAGCTAATAGTGCCATTGTAATTGTGCACCTTTTCCATTTTCACAATTCTGCATTTATTTAAGCAATTATTGTTGAGTTATTTAAGCAATTATTGTTGACAAGCTTCTTGATTGGAAATTTCCAGGCCATGGGCAGAGCGAGTGGGTAATACCATTGTCGTGGAGATCAGTATATGGACCACCTCCTGATATGTCAATTTTCTAGGCTGCTTTAGTGGATGGTAGTCGGTGAGATGTCTCTTACTAAAGGAGAAAGTGCTCATTCTTCATCGTCCAATTATGTTAAATGTGAATTCAAGTTTATTGAATTATGAAAGAATGCAAAAATATTTATCTAACTTACCTCGAGAGTATGTCTTGCGTAGTTTATAATAAAGTTAAATGATGACTGGAGAACTATCAAAATAGTAAAACCCAGTTATTCTTGAAGCTCTAAGTTTAGAATATCGTATCATTTTATCGATTCACCCTTTTGATTTGGTGTACAAGAGCGAACGCATAGCATGCTGGAGTTTATGGAAGAGGAATATAATTGCATGTTTGGTGGTTTGAGTAAGGTATAGGATAAAGATTGGCCGAGCAGTGTGCCTGTGCTCATCTTATCTCTATTAGGAGGCCCTGATAAAGATAGATAGGCCAATAAGGAAAAGGACGTAATTTTTGGACAGCATTGTATCTTGAATTGATATTTGGCATTATTGAGGCTTTTTCGTCGTTGTACGTACTGTCAAAATGCTTCGCCTTTCTTGGCAACGTGCATGATGCACATCGCTTCGTTATCTCAAATTGTTTCGATATATAAAACAAGTCTGTTTTTTAAGCTTATTATATAAGTAGCTCTATTCTTAAATTTATTTATTAAATTAGATAACACTTAATTTTAAATATTAAAAGAGGGTTTATTTTACTTGTAGCTCTAATTAAAATGTTTAATGAGTAAGCGTTTTACTTATCTAAGATTGAAACAATGATAGGCTAGGGTGTTTTACTTTTTCGATGAATAAAATACTTAATAATTAAATATTTAACTTAGGGCTAAAATAAATTTCTTTTAATATTTAAGTTTAGTGTTATCTATTTTGATAGATACATTTAGAAATTGGGTCTAAACTATTCAAGAGTGATAGATTAAATTACTTTTTTTTATTTTTTTTTGTGAAAGCGATTCACTATCAGTTCAACCTTAAATCGTAATATCGAGAGCATATTCCAGTGAACTGTTAGCTGATTTTAATTGTGAAACTTTTTTCGGGAAAACTTATTTACTTTATAATGTCTAACAACAAGGGGTGCATCCCTAATTTAGGGCTGTACATATATATATATATATATATTAGGGTTACTTTATAATGTTAAAGTTGGTGAACCAACGAGGAAGTGAGATGAAACCCAACTCATACGGATCGATAATAAGAGAGGTATTCTGTACGCACGTCCTAACGTGCATCGTCTTCCAATCAATACCCACTTTTTATTTTTATTTTATATGAAACATGAGTACCTGCCAACTGCTAAATTAATACTACCCTCGTCTACTTTCCATATTTCCAAATCCTCCCCCCATAAAACCGCGAAAATGAAAAAGAAAGGCAAGGAGAAATAGTAGCCCACCAGGGCGGCAACCACCTCAGCACTCAGAAGGTGGCCTTCTTAAGGGAGGTCAACTTGACTGCGGACCCGAGCGGCGAGGTCCCCACCTCGATCTCGAAAGAGTCGTACCTCAAGAACAACTCCACCACCAGCAACCTGGCCACGAACACGACGAAGTCCTTCCCCGCGCATTGCTTGTTCCCCAGCGTCGCCGCCTCCGTCTCGGGCCCGTTCGACCACACCACGTACTTCAGCAGCCTCTGCCCCTCCTCCCCGACGAACCTATCGGCCACGAACTCCTCCGCCCTCTCGAATACCCTCGCGTCCTTTGTCGCCATAGGCTGGTACCCGAACAGCATCTCCCCCGCTCTTACCTCGTATGCGGCGTCGTGGCTCTCCACCACCAGGTCCCGTTTCGCCCTCCCGTACTGCAGCGGCACCGGCGGCTCGATCCGCAGCGCCTCGTACACCACCGACTTCGTCAGCGGCATCGCCTCCTCGATCGCCCTCATCGTGATCTCCCCGTTGCAAGCTCGCACCGCCGACCTGACCTCCTCCGCTATCCGGCCGTGGAGCTTCGATCCAGCCCGCCCGATCAACTTGATCAGGCTCGGGAACAAGATCCTTATACCACCAAACGAATTGAAGCAGGTGGCGAAGAGGATGTTGTGGACCGCCTCCTCTCTCGAGACCCCGAGCCGATCGGCTTCGTCGAGGATCGAGCCGGCCGATTCGCGGAAAAAATCGGCTAGCCGATTGTAGTCGGATTTGACGAGAGGAGGAGGGAGGCGGAAGGAGTGGAGGAGGAGGTCTTCCAGAAGGCTCGGGAGACCTAGGGTTAGTATCGGGCTGAGCTGGAACAAAACCCACTTCACGATCAACTTGGGCCCGTCGAGACCGAGCTTGGTCTCGGCTGGGTCCCGATCTAGCAGCGCTCGCGCGAGGAAATCGAACGCCGCGCGGTCGTTCGCCTCGCCGAAGTCGGCCTTCCCCTTCTCCCCGATGTCGGACTCGAGGCTATCGAATAGACCGCCGTAGGTGTTGCGGAACTCCGGGACGATGGCGTGGCGCCGGTACGAGAGGAGGTAGAAGAGGAGCTTCTTGAGCGGGGCGTGGTTGGGCTCGGAGGGGTCGAGGTAGGAGAGCACCCGGAAGCCACCGGTCAAGTCGGTGGAGGGCATGTAAGTGCCTGTGAAGAGGTCGCGCTTCTCCACCAGGGTCGTGTCGAAGAGGACCGGGAAACTGGCGGCGTCGAGGAGGGCAACAACACGTGGGTCGCCGGCCACGAACGGGCCGGGCGGCATGTTGACACGGATCACGGTGGAGTTGTGGATACGGATCCGCGACTTGAAGAAGTCGTCGCGGCCCTCGTGGTAGAAGTAAGCGAGGCGGTCGCGGAGCGGGCCGAGGATAGGAAGCCCGTAATCTCCCGGTATCTTGCGGATCGGGAGGTTCTTAGATCCGGCCTGGGTACTTGCGGGCTTCTCCGATACGGATCCGGTGATCCGGCGGTAGCGGCGAGAGGGAGTTGGGATGGAAGAAAAGGTCAAAGAGGCAGAAGCCGTGGCTGCCATTTCTTCTTCTTCTTCTTCTTCTCCTTCTTCTTCTTCAACTTGTAATCTAATACTTAACTTTGGATATCGTCGTGGCCTGATCGGGGGGGTTAATTTATAGTAAGTGAAAGATGACAGAGTGGCCAGTGGTCGCGAAAGGTGTGCTAATGTTTTCTAAGTCACATGGGGTTGTGAATGGGAAGGCAAAAGTTATTTATGCGGAGCACGTGTGTGAATAGTCAGGTGGCCCTGAATGGAGGAAGAGAAAGTACGGCTCAACTAATTCTGAAATAATCATCGACTTCCCCACTAGTTCGCCGTTTGTAGTGTTTTACTCACCAAAGCGGCCATTTAGATTGAACAAGAAGAAGAAAGAAATAAATAAAGATGTGAACTGATGACAGCATGAGATAGCAGAAATGCATATTAAACATGGAGAATAATATTATTAAAGATTATCTTTTCCTGTCATATGTCATAGAAAAAGAAAAATCAATTGCTTTTAACTTATGGATTGAAAATTATTATGAATAGAAAATGTAATGTAAATATAATGAAAGAGATATTAGAGATATTTTATTAGTTTAGGTAGTCCCTGTGTTATCACAAAATAAATAAATAAATCTAGAGAAGCTTTGTGAAGGAAAAATCAATAGTTCTATAGATCAACATGCAATTAATTAACTGTATTCAAAATAATCTTTCAGAAACCACAGATGTCATTGTCCAATTGGTGCGTTGGCTGCATATAATAGGCTATTCTTAGTCGTCCATGATCCGAGCTTGATCAAGTGCTTCCAAGTCAAAAAGCCATCCACCAAAATTTGGGTACGAATACGTGGTGAGAACTATTAGTTTACATCTCGTTTCTTGCTGTTTTTTTATTGTCTTACTTCTTTTATTAGGTAATAAAAAGTAAAATATAAATCAACAAGTATCTCTTCTTGTAACTCATATAAATGTGGGCTTAATTAAAGGGTTATTATTCCTAGACTACTTGAACTACAAGACCTTTTCTATTTATTATTTTTGTAACACATTGACCCTTTTTATAAGATTTAATTTTCCTATTATTTTGAGAAGAAGAAAGATAAAATTAAGAGAAAATTGTAATGATGTTTTCTGTTAACACCGCCTACCCATATTTTAGAAGGAAAAAAAAATATATAAATGTTGGAAATAAAATAATAATCTTATGTTTTCTATTAATATCGTTGGGCCACTAAAAAGATTTAAATAATTAAGAAAATCAAAGTGTTATAAGAAAAACAGAAAAGTCTATCACGAATATTTATCTTTTGATTGAATAAATGTTCTAACCGGCCACAATAAATAACCCGACTCATGTCTAGTAAATTTTAAGAGCTGAAGACTTTTACAAGCTTGAGTAACCTCTCACGGGACACTTTTGTCGCCTCCATCTAAAGTTTTCACATTATTATCTGAAAAGTCTCCCTTCCAGATGGCGTTGTGGCGACCTTCCTCGTCCTCGTCTCCATCTTTCCCTTCCCATGCGTTTTGGTCTCGTAAGGTAGAAGACTTGAAATGACGCCTGTGGTGGTTCTTTTTTTCTTTCTTTCTTACAGCGATCGTGCAATCGATCTGAAAGTGGTGGATGGTGTATAAGACCGTCAAAATAATTGTGCCAGCTCGAGTTCTGCTAAAAAATTGGTTGAGTTGAATTTAATTAAAGCTAGGCTCGAAATTAAATTCAAGTCAAGCTTGATCCCGAATCGGCTTGATAAGGCTCGAATATATATAATATCAAACTAATATGAACCATCAGATTAAAACCCTTTCACCCATTCAAGATTTCAGTCATTATTTTATTTTTCTAACACAATTATCTTTATTGTTTGTAATTTATATTTTGGTTGCTTGTAGTTTTTTGACACAATTATCTTTGTTACTTGTAATTTATATTTTGGTTGCTTGTAGTTTTCTAACCTATTTATCTTTATTGCTTGTAATTTATATTTTAGTAATATTTATATCTTTATAATTGAATTAAGTTTTATTTCAAGCTTGATTCAAGCCTAAATTAATTCAAGATTGCTCAGGCTCGAAAATGGTTTGAAATTAATAAGGCTTGAAATTGCTAATTGAGCAGCTCGTTTAAGCTCGAAATTAGCTCGAGGTCGAAATTGGCTCGGATTAAAATAATTTTATTTCAAACTTGTTCACAAAGACAGATTCAAAATTAATTTCAATCCAAGCTTGATTAGAGCCAGGCTCGATCAAGCTCGGCTCATTTACACCCCTAATGGTGTATACTTGAAATTATAATTGTTAGCCTTAAATTAGTTTACTGTTATATTAATATGCGAATTAGTGGACAATAATTAGAGGTTTTCCTAATCATGTTTTAGTGGATCATTATGTGAACCTGTGTTTGAGAGTAAATATGTATGCATGCCTAAAATGCAAGTGAATGTGAAGTGCAAGAATTACGCGAATGTATTATAAGTACGGTGAATACGGGTGTAAACGAGGCGAGGCTGAGTGAGCTGGCTCTCAGGCTCGGCTCAACTAAACTCGAATTGAGCTCGAGCCGGGATAGATGAAGTCTAAGCCTAAATTGAGCCTATCATCAAACATTATTCAAGCCGAGCCAGATTGAGCCAGATTGAGCCCGAACCGAGCCACAACCTATTTAAGTTGAAATAAGTTGTAAGAGGAGGACGATGATGAGGCAGAGGTTTGAGGAGGGAGATGAGCACGGGGCGGTGGTTTGAGGAGGAGGTGGCTTACCGAAGGAGGAGGAGGTGGACTGACGGTGGAGAAGGACGAGGTGACAAGTCCACGATGGAGAAGGACGAGGCGATGACTTGAGGAGGAAGACGAGCGTCGAGCAACAGCTTGAGAAGGAGCTAGCTTGCCAAAGGAGAAGGAAGAGAAGGTGGGCCGACGGTGGAGAAGAATGAGACGACAGGCCAATAGTGGAGAAGAACAAGGCGATGGGCCGATAGTGGAGAAGGAGGATCGGAGCGATCGAGCGAGTGAGGACTGAGGGAGAGCTAGCAAGAGTTGAGTGACTATATTTAGAAATTGGGACTACGGAGTTGAGGCTAGAGTTTCTAATTTGAGAATACCTTATATACTGAGCCTATCGAGTTTAGCCTGAGCGAGCGGGCTCTAGCTTGGACTTGACTCGAAATTGATTTCAAGCCTTCTAATCTGGCTCGGGCTCAGCTTAGCTTTATTCGAGTCGAGCCAAGTCCGAGCTGCTCGTTTATTTTGACAGCCTTAAGTTGTTATGCTGCATATGCAGTTGACTAAATTTGTAATGTTTATATTCTTATTTTAGATGGAAAAAAATATATTAACATATCCAAATACTATTATAAGTGGAGGAGCACTTTTGTCTTTTTATCTTCTTCCCCGTCGAGAATCAGTTTTTTAAAAGTTTAAGAAAGCTCATTTTACTCTAAAAAAATTCAATGGTTCAAGAAATGTAAAAAAAAATTCTCTCTAAAAAATAGATAGCTCATTTTGCTCTCTCCACTATCATGCTTTTCTTTCTTTATTGTGGATATAGATTTCAGCAATAATCTATTAGCCCTTAAACTGTGTATGGGACAATGAGATTAGCTTTTTATGATAATAAGATTGAATAATTGGATCAACCCTATAATTAGGTTGGATAACGAGAGAACTCTAATCACAAAATACCCATACTACCTCATGTAGAAAACTTTTCTAGATATAGATGGGCATTTGAATCCCTAACCAACCTCTTGGTAAGACAGATATAGAAATTATAAAAGATCGATTTAGAATTTGATACTCGGAGAAGTTGTCATAAATACTACTAAGCAAGAAGATGAAAGAAAATGTTAGAAGGTTGGGGCATTTTATTTAAGTATGAAGTTAGTCAAATGTTTTAAATCATTTCTATCAAAATTTTAATAAAAAATATTAACGGAAGAAACTACATCAAAAAGTTTCAGGGATGTATCTGTCCACTTTAATATAAAAGCGATCAATACGTAATTAATCTTCTACTTATTTGTTCAAGTGTTTAGGTTTGGGCGTACGTTTGCATTCCTGGTTATAAAATTCTCAAAAAAAACCTAATACTCCTACTCACAATTTGCACCTGATATGAACAGTGAGCAAGGAATAAATAACTAGGTGTGACTCTAAAAGACAAGAAAGAACAGTAGTAATCACTGTTTGCTCACAAGGCATACCTGAAAAAAATTATATTGCTCATGAACGGTCCTGGCGAAGCTGTTGGTTGCCACCTATGCATGTCAAGTTGTTTCCCTGATTGTCTGGAAAAATTGTCTCCACTTCCCCTTGTCTGAAAAAATTCAGCAATAATAGGCTCTTCTCAGATCCATACAAGAGAATAGGGCTGAGAAAGAAAGATCCAAATTGTATAAAGCTGCTAGATTTGGAAATCCTTCTTTCACCACTATTTGATTGGCTCAGTTAATTAACAGCTGTGTGATTAATACGTGGACGCTAATAGAGTAGCCCTACTGTTACTGGTTCTTTGTAGTGTACTCATAAATACAATAAAAATATATATTTTAAGTGACATGAATAAAAATATAGTACATAAAATTGTGGTGAGTGATGACTATTACCGGAGATAAAATTATAGTACATGGAAAGTTAATAGCCATCATTTAAACTAAATAATCAGATACAAACTTGCCTTATAAGATATTTTACTTGTCGATAGCATTTACAAGAATACTACATATGATCTGAAATATTTTGAATAAGATAAAGAAAAAAATGATTAGCATAAGCACATAAAGCCTAATTTGTCGAGGAGTTTCACCAAACTAGGCATAATCGTTACCCAGTGAGACGTGAATTGTCAAGTTCATCCGGGGTCAGCTGTGAAGGTTAAAAGATCACTTTACACATTAATACATAAAAGACAAGATTCAAACGTAACCGAGGAACAAACAAAATGAGTCAGCTTTTATCAACGGCAGTAACATAAATTAGAGTCCACATGTTTTGGGTTCTTTGCCAAGGTATAAACCTCTTCTATTTTAACTTTTTATTTACTTTTCCAATATGATCGATTCTAACTTGCCAACATATTTAGTTTACAGCAACTTGTCACTTGACATTCTAAAAGAAAACTTTGCTCTCTAAAGGAAAGAATAACTCATCGTCTGCAAAGAATAGCTTGATCATAAAGAAACATAAAAGAACAGCAAAATCACTCATAATCTGCATGATTCCCAAGATAATCGTACATAGGAAGTAGGGAAGACACAAAAATGTCATATGGATAAAAGAAAAGAAAGTGGAAACTGACAGAATATTTATGAGTTCGCAATAAAGCTTTTGATGATATATCACCAAGCATGCATAACTGCATGACTCGTTGGTGTGCAAAAAAGTTGGGAGTGAAAGCTTATCATTGCGAGAAAGAAAGAACAAGGAAAGCACTTTAGAACCAAGTAGGTCGTAGCAGTTTCTTCTACCAAGGCTCCTAAAAGTAAAGACACTTATCCCCACATCTTGTTTGCTTCCCAGTCTCTTTGGTTGCTCTGACTACAAGAAATAATTGCAGCCAGCACAACCATTGCGATAATATTACCTGTACAAAATTTCCTTCTTGCATTTTTGGACTTATTAGCTAGCTATTCAACTCATGAGAGCTCCAAATTCTAAGATGTATCCATGGATGGTTTGCATCTCAATTGATCATGATCTTGACTGAGACGTGAATTGTATTCATTTGGAGCCCAGCGATATCAAGCATCCGATTTGGCAAAGACAAACTAATACTATATGTCATAATTGCACGATAGATGTTGATAGAAGAGTTAGAACAATGACATATTAGGCAAACAGTTATACATCTCTTTTACTTCTTTATGAGTATTGTTTATCTTTAAACTCAAAAACAACGGTCAAGTTGACCGTTAAAGTAAGTTTAGAGAATATTATTAATACTGTGTGTCCAGGTTGTGCTGTCTCAGATGAGACATCGGAATCTTGGTGCCACAATAAACCAAGATCGCGGCTAATCTTTCTGCCAGGCTATAATTTAGACTATCTAAACTCGAATTCGGAGAACTAAATCTTTGGTTGAAAGGTCTCGTGGAAGTTAATGATCACATAGGTATATTTAAAGCACACGAATAATTCATCGTCAAAGTTGTCCAAGCCTGTGATCCCCTTGTATTTATTGATGAGATTAGCGAGACACACTGCAGATTATTATGTTGCACATAATAATTTCTCTCTCAACTAAGTCTCATATTTAAAATGAATCAAACTTAGATTAATTAGATTAGACTCGAATTTTATTTCAAGCCAAGCTTGAGTTCATGCCGGCTTAAGTAGCTCGCCTTGATAAAGCTCGATATAATAATAATAATAATAATAATATAGTTATATGCTTAATTTAATTTAATTAAGTGTAGGCTATCCAACATTCCATTCAAACTTGATTCAAACTAAATTAAGACAAACTTGATTTGAGCTTGATTCATGCTAGAATCAAATTTAATTTGAAATATATTTAAATCTGTTTATTAAAGCAGCTCAAAATAGCCGGCCCAAATCGAAATAGGCTAGAATTGAATTTTATCAATTCAAGTTTGATATTTTAGGTTAGACTTTTAAACTAATTTTATTCCAAGCTTGAATAGAGCTTGCTCCATTATATACCTACTCTCATCAACCTCTAATATGCTGCCATGTGATAGTTTGTGAACAGTCAATAAACATATTATTAGCGGATTATGTTAAATTAATCTAACATATGTACTATTAGGGGTAATAAAAAGTACACGAGCTGGGAAAACGCGATCAATACCTCCTCTCTCTCTCTCATCCTTGCTTTCCTTCCTCCCTCTTCCCGTCTTTTAAAGCTTCAAGCTTTTATTCGACTAGTGCCATTAATGCGCTGCGGCAGTGGTGGATGAGCATTGATGAGCCCTGGATTGCCTGAAAAAGACCCACAAAGTTCTATTTATTTTACACCAAAAATAGAAGAGCAGTAAGCATAGTGAAGTAACTTTGGCAGATAAAAGTAACTTCTTTTACCACGCCAAAAAACATTAAAAATTAATATAGTTACTAATAAATTAAGTAGAGTGATTGCTTTTAATGCGACGTTATTCGAGCGCCCTTGTCCCGTTTCTCTCGTTTGGAATCCCCTTCCACTTAGAAAACGAATTCTTTTGCTTTTCTTCTCTGATTCGCACCAGGCGCACCATCCCCCCGCCATTACTCGTACAACCTTGTTCTCCTCCTCCTCCTATGTGAGACGTAGTAATGGCTTAGGATTCAGCTAAAGCTTGAAGGAAAGGTTCGGGATTTGTGGAGAGGAATTAATGGCGTCCGAGAAACTCAGCTCCAGAGGCCAGGCGTGGTATGCTCTGTTTTTTTTTTTCTTCTCTATCTATCTTTTTCTCGTTTTCTCGTAACGTTTGATCATCTTTCTTCTTCTTTAGGTTTTGTACTACTGGATTGCCGAGCGATGTGGTGATCGAAGTGGGAGAGATGAGCTTCCATCTCCACAAGGTAATCTCTAATTCGAAAACTCCATTTAGGATATCTATTTCCCAATGCTGATTCTTTTGTTACAGTTCCCTTTGATGTCTAAGAGCAAGAAGCTGAACCAGTTGATAACTGAGCGGGAGCAACACCCTAAAGTTGGAGCTCGATGGCAAACTACGGAAGAAGAAGAAGAAGAGGAGGAAGGAAAGCAGCACGAGGAAGAGATCGAAGAAGAAGAAGAAGAAGAAGAAGAAGAAGAAGAAGAAGAAGAAGAAGAAGAAGAAGAAGAAGAGGACTTACACAGCATCGCGCTCCCCGACTTCCCCGGCGGCTCCGAGACATTTGAGATCGCCGCCAAGTTTTGCTACGGCGTCAAGATCGAGATGACGGCGGTGAACGTTGCTCCACTCCGCTGCGCTGCCGAGTACCTCGAGATGACGGAAGAATTCGCGGAGGAGAACCTCATCGCCCGAACCGAGCGATTCCTCGCCCAGTCCGTGCTTCGGAACATCAAGGAATCGTTGAAAGCCCTCAAGTCCTGCGAGGATCTCGTCCCCCAGGCCGAGGACCTCGGCATCACGCAGCGATGCATTGAAGCCATCGCCGCCAAAGCCGGCTCCTCCGATCCGAGCTACCTCTTCGGTTGGCCGATCACAGGGGAAGAGTCCAAGATCTCAGCCTCCGTCGCCGGGATCTGGAACGGGATCGACGCCGGGATCCGCCACAAGAGCGGGACCAGGTCTTCCTCTGCCGCAGTAGCCGCCGCCGCAGGCGACACGTGGTTCGAGGACCTCGCCGTCCTCAGCCTCCCCATCTACAAGCGCGTGATCTCTGCCATGAGATCTCGGGATCTGAGCTCCGATCTCATAGAGGGAACCCTGATCTCCTACGCTAAGCGATCATTCCCGGGCCTCTCGCGATCGAATCGCCACCACGCGCCATCCATCACACCATCGGAGGAGGAGCAGAGAGAGCTCCTGGAGACCGTGATCTCCAACCTTCCACAGGAGAAGACCTCCGGGCCCACCGCCACCGTCCGATTCCTCTTCGGGCTGCTTCGAACCGTCAGTATACTCAACGCCTCCGAGGATTCTAGAACCGCACTGGAGCGGAAGATCGCATGGCAGCTGGAGAAGGCGACAGTGGACGATCTTTTGCTGCCGAGCTATTCCTACCTCGTGGAGACGCTCTACGACGTGGACTGCGTGGAGAGGATCTTGAAGCATTTCCTCGATAACCTGGAGGAGAGCGCGGCGACCGGGGCAGCCGAGGAGGGCTCAGTACGGTCACAGCGGGGTAGCGATACCCGAGCTCTCACAGCGGTGGGGAAGCTAGTGGACGGGTACCTGGCGGAGATCGCGTCGGACGGTAACCTGAAGCCGGATAAGTTCTGCGACCTTGCGCTGGCGCTGCCGGATCAAGCAAGGGTATTCGATGATGGGCTCTATCGGGCCGTCGATATTTACCTCAAGGTTCGTTAGATGAATCATTATTTACAGTTCACACCCCGCACGTTTTGGAATTTACATTTCAACCCGTAATTTTGGATTTCAAAAAACGTTGACTCGGTAGTCTTATCGGTTGGTTCCATTAGGCGCACCCAGGCATAGCGGAGGAAGAGAGGGAGAGAGTGGCCGGTGTGATGGACTGCCAGAAGCTGACGCTGGAGGCGTGCACCCACGCGGCGCAGAACGAGAGGCTTCCACTGCGGGCGGTGGTCCAGGTCCTCTTCTTCGAGCAGCTGCAGCTGCGGCGGGCCATTGCGGGGACGATAATGGCAACGGAGGCGGCGGAGGAGGAAGAAGGGGATATGGGATCGGGTCGTAGGCGGGCGGCGATGAGGGGAAGCCAAGTGCTGCGGCTGGATATGGATAGCATGAGGAGCAGGGTGAATGAGCTGGAGAAGGAGTGCTCCTTGATGAGGAAGGCGATAGAGAAGATGGACCGCAGAGGCGGCGGCGGTGGCGCCGCCGTGGAGGGAACTTGGGGTTCTATGGTGACGAGAAGGTTCGGGTGCAAATTTCGGACCCAAGTCTGTGACTCACAGCAGAGAACGGTGGTGGCGCCGCCCCGGAAACCTCACGTTGAGCAGAGTCCATGATTTCGAAATCCTTTAATTCTTTTTTGTTCACTTTCCTTCTTTTTTGTTCACTTTTGTAATATTAGAATTTACTTATTTGAATTCAGATTTTTATGGAAGAAAAGAATTAGTTAATTTCTTCAGGGTATCTATGACTATGAGATGGTTCTTGTTGTACATCAGATTCAAGAAACAGCAGAATAGCCCAAATGCATATTTTCTTCAGACTAAACAAGTGGTAAAATGGTGGAATGTAAAGGACCAACTCGTTACTTTTTGTCAGCAGACTTCATTGATTTTGATTTTTGGCACAACGAAAATTAAGAGGGGAAACAATTTTACCAAATGCTGCAGCTGACATCTTCGTAAATATCTCACCAATAATCCCCACAAGAGCAAATCCCATCTCTGAAGTGGTGGAAACGCTTGTTATCCCTCACAATGATCTCTCTCTCCACGACCTTGGACATGAACTTGACGGCATTATGGCAGTCGCCGCAAATCCTGAGGTTCTTCATGATCCTAAGCGTCGTCCCTGGCGGCGTACTAATTAGCCCGTAAGCAATGGCCAATCTCTCACTGTGATACATCAGTGCGTTCTCCTTTGCCTCCTCGTCGATGTCGTGCAGCACGTACTTGGTGTCCGGCACGTACCCGGCAGCCCTGATCTCCTCATGTAACTCTCTCACCTTCTCATATGCCTCCCTCCTCTTTGGATCAACACTACCTTGTCCATTTGGAGAAACTTTAGGAGGCCTCTTCCGTTGTGGCATTTCGTCGAACAGATGGCGAGCGTCCGCAGTACCACCCAGTTTACAGTAGAGAGATGCTAACCTGTTGATGACCAACGTATTACTTCTGGACTGGGATCTCATGATGAGCTTGTCGGCTCTCCTCACGAGGGCCAAGGAGCGGGATTCTGCACAAGCTTGGAGAAGTAGAAAAAGAGTCGGCAGTTGGGTTGGAGCCCCCTTCTTGAGCAATTGATCGAACAGTTGAAGGGCAGCTTCTACGTTCCCGTCCATGCACAGGCTCTCCAGCTCATGGTTCGAAAGATACGCGCCCTTCGAGTGATAAAGCTTGTGCGGCGAATTCCTAGTAGCCGTGGAACTGGAATCTGCTACAATTAAAGGAGTTGTATTCCCTTGAGGAAAGCAACAGAATGGGCGGTGTCTTGTGCGCTTTGATGGGCGAGATTCCAAAGTGCCCACCTTGGTAGGCGTAAGGAAATGGAGAAATCGAGATGTTGCAGAACCGGTAATCATGTCACAGGAGGGTGGAGAAGCAGTAGCGGCGTCTGGGGTCTAAATTGCAAGATGTTATGGATAGATTGATTACAAGGAGATTACCAAAATAACCTCCAACAGCCGAGACATCTACAAAGGCTAAAGATTATTATTTGTTTATTTTCTTTTCTCATTAAATCATAAAAATAATCCGATAATCAAATGAATATAAACCTGACTCTGGCAAGAAGATCGCCTAGCTACAATTTTTCCCTTCAAAATATTCAATAGAAGGTAAAACAAAATATTTACAAATAAATCAACAAATTGATATTATTAGAGCTGCAGAAATGAGATCCAAATCTGAAAGGAATTCATATAATGTAAATTAATCGGATATATGTTTCAGTCTGTAGCTTGTTACATTTGCAAATTTCAAAGAAGAACACGTGCAATAATTCATATATGTTCTACGTTCCATGTATTCTTTCCTCTCAAGAGCTTGGAATGTTCTCTTTCTCTGCTCTATAATATCAATTGCGTTGGCGAGCAACAAGTGGTGACCATATAAGATGAGCTTGCAGCGTCATAATTTCCTAAGAAACTTAAGCTTTAAGAGATTGCTTCCCTTTCTTGCGTGGAAGCAAAGATCTTTTTTTTACTTTTCTGTCTGATATATTTGAGCTGCACAGTGTACACAGCATATTGAAATACTTGGCAAAATTTGTGAATCCATACAGCATTATCACTGACCATATACCTGAACTGTTATGCAACTCGGTTTGCTTTTTGGTCTTCCTGAAGTGAGAAACCTTCATGATCTACAATGAAGTCTAAATCAGAGGTTGATTTGCACTCCAGAGAAAGCTGGAAAACTTCAGAGAATTCTTTAATTAAGGCGTCATGGGTGATGTCCATTAATATCTTATATTTATCTTTGCTTGCATCGGATGTCATTGGCGGGAACTCCTTAAGAGTACCAACCAGGCGATCGTGTATGCCACAGGGAATAATATACTGAAAAGGGGTTAAGTCTGTGGTAACATTCACCGCCAAGCCATGATAAGTTACCCATCGAGACACACGAATCCCTATTGCAGCAACCTTCTGGTTTCCTTGATAATTTCATAGCAAAACACAAAAAATGAAACTGTTAGAAGCAACCTTATTGAATTAATACCTAGTTACTGAGCATAAGAATGCAGGAAAAAGATGGGGAAAAAATTAAAACGAAGGGGAAGGAGAAAGCATGTATTATGAGGATTCTATCTTCAAGCTCTATCATAAGATTATAGACAAAGAAGCAACAAACTTTATGTTTCAAGATGACAAATGTAGGAGGCATAAAAAAGAGCAACATCAAACAACTGAACTTTAACTCTGTCGGTGAGAGTTTAAGGTTATACTCAATCCCCAACAAGTGTGGTACCTTTTGTGAAGAGTACCTCTATAATTGTTTTGGTTTGATGAGGGATATGCTATGATGCTATCAATTTGAAGAGGGTTCATGTCAAAAGGCACCTGGTTGTAAAAGTTCATGATTTCTTTTGGAACCCTTTTCATTCCCTAGTCTAGATAACTTGAAGTCCCCGGTTAGAGAGGCACGTAAAGATCGATAAATAAATAATTGAGGACAAAAAATCTCACAAAAGAACATGGACGTACCTACCCAAACTCTGGTAAGACCCTCCATTCTTGATGCCTTGATAGAAAAGGTTGATGAAAGAACTCGAATAATTACTTCTTCAAGCGACCTAAGGTACCAACGTAGATTCATTTTGTGATACCGCAGATTGAGGATAGGTTACATAACAAGCTAAGGAGAAAGACAAAGGAACACTATAAGAAACGAACAAAAAAAAACAAAGTAAGACGACTATATCATGACCAGTTATTTCTTGTTCTTTCCTTTTGGAAATAAAGTATTAGCCTATAACGTTCTTGTTTTCTTTCTCTCTTTGATCCCTGGCAACTTCTATTTTCTCAATTGAATACTTTTGTTAAAAGGAGTTCAAGTTAGAGAAAAACATCAAGTGTCAAACTAGAAGTATCGGAAATGGGTTCAAAGAAGTAAACTTTGGACAAAACAAGAAAGACAAACAACTCATTTCCTCAGTAGAAATACAATAAAATTATACAAGGTATGCACATACACAATTTATTACATAGTAATACCCGAAATTCTTCTAAAAATGAATAAATAATGGAGAAGGGACTAATTTTCTTTATAGAGTACTTCTACAATGACCTAATAAATGTAATCAATGGAAGAACTCAGCCACTCTATTGTTGGCTCTATACTTTTATAGTAGTCAAAATATAGAATTTGATTCACTTACATAGTGAGAAATCATAAAATCATCGTTCTCAGTCAATCAATATATTACAGTCCAATTGATCCTTTCATATAATACGTCAGATGTGAAATGCAATTAATCAGGTTATAGTTTTGAGTTCAACCTGTCAAATTGATAGAAAGAGGAAAGCAAGCTCTAGTTTAGCACAACAACATTAAATTCTCCAAAATAAAAGTAGAACAAAGTATATGAGAGAAAGAGTAGAGGAAGAACCTGTCCAGGGCCATGGTATGTGACCTCCCCCCCGCGTTCAGTTCAGTAAACATCATAAGGAGCGTTTTGCATATCAAATTTTAGGTACTTCTCCAGACTACGAGTACCCAGAGTATAAACAGGAGGATGTTGAAGAACAATCAACATATCAGAGTGGTCTTCGTCTCTATCTATCAACCAATGCCTCCTTCTTACAATGGACTTCCGCCAAGACCAAGCCTTTACATAGGGAACCAGTTGCTTGCAGAGATCAAGACATTCGCACCTGTTCAGGAATAGAATAGAAGGCTACTAAGCTTCTTAACCATATCCATTGATCAAAGATGCACATAGTTATCTAAACACTTACCTCCTCTTTGGGTGATCGCTTACGACAGTAGATCCACTCGCCTCACTTTGCCGGAATCCACGGATGTTTACAACCCCCAAAGAAGAAAATTTCCGGCGGTGCGGCTCGTCTTTGGAATCGTAAGGTGAAGACGGGGTAAGAAATCGGAGACAGGTTAGATTTACTACCATTTTCGATGCCCCCGATGTGAGATTAAATGGGCCGTAGCCCGTGAGACGTCTTTTTGTCTAGGGAGGGAGACCGATAGGCCCAACATGGGCCGGCCCACTTCTTATCCTTAGACGATGGAGAGAGGCTAGTTTAAAAGGGGCCCACTTGCTAGGTGGATTGGTACAAGGCCTAAATATCTTTCTCGGAAACGTTAACTATGTGACAACAAAAAGGCTCTCAGCAATCATAAGGACATTTCCTCTACAACGATTACGTCCAAGGGACCATAAGTCCATAATGTGTGGGGGCAAAATATTCCCAGCTATTTTATTACGAAAAGGACAAACCGAAACTACACTGCCACCTGGCCTATGCGCTTGAAAATGAATAACTTGCGGCCACGTGTTATGTCGATTGTCGTCGAATAATTGAGTCTCTCGAGCGTGCGACAGCTAAATAAGAAACAAAGTACGGAATTCAAATGCTTGCTGGGCTTATCCAGATCTTATGTCATTTAACGACAAACTTTATCTTATTTACTAAACTAGTAACAAAGAGTTAAACGCATTTCATCCGATCAAGAAACAGCTAATTAAGAGCTGGCATATTGCGGATGCAACAGTTTTCAGCGACTTAGGCTGTAGGGGATCGGCATTTCTTACATCTAACGGTCCGTATGGTAGGAAGAAAAAAAAATTGATCGGATCTCCTGGAGAAAAAAACGATCAGATGGATGAGAATTTAAGCGAGTCAAACGGATCGGAAGCCCGCGGGATGCGACAAACGTCGATTTCGCTCCTCTTCCTATCGTTCCACGTGGCCGTCGGCAACCGTGAAAGATCTCAGCACGAAAAACGACCCCTCCTCTTCCTACTTACACCTCTCTCTCACTTGGGAATTTTGTCGATCAACTTCTCTCCTTCTCTCACCCTTGTAATTGGAATTCGATAGAGGTTTTGGGAGGCGATGGGTAAGATGGCGTACTTGGCAATGAAGACGGACGAGGTCGGCGGCAATCTCATCGAGTCGGATCTGAAGGAGCTCGGCGCCGCGGTGAGGAAACTCACCAACCACGCCTTCCAGCTCGGAAGCGGACTCGGATTCGGCACCACGTTCCTCAAATTTCTCGCTTCCTTCGCGGCTATGTAAGGATTTCGATTCGTTGTACGGCTGCAGAATTTGTTGATTTGAAGTTTAGATCAGGTTATAGTTTTTGATTTGGTGAACTTTTTGTCGCTTTATCGGTTGCGATTTGGAAAAAGCGATTGGTTTTTAGCTTCGCTTTAGGGAGATGTCAACTTCCTTTCTTTGTTTTTCCATTTCTTCAGTTAAATAAAGCAAAAAATCACTTTTGATCACGTAGCTGTCAGATTTACCTGTACTGCTAGTTTTCTTCTAGAGTGATCTTCTGGTTGTTTCAATTGAGTCGCTTGATTTCATCAATGTCTATTAAGATGGAATAGTAGATATTATAGTATAATTCTTCTTGCGATATCAATAGATCTAGCCTATATGGGCATAGCATTACTCTGAGAGATGGCACTTTTTAAGGGAAAAAAGGGATACTGTCTGGATTTATGTGAATTCTCATTTGCTGGAACTAGTCAATTGCATGACATATTGGCAATTTTGTATTCTTGTGTAATTGTTTTTACATCAATTTGTTGATTCGGGCCGCTTTTTTCCCAATATTTTTTTTCGACTCCTAAAACAACTATTTTTATATGAGCTTTGTTTTTAGGATCCTAATGACCATTTTAATTCCGGAGATGGATGGCAAGGGATTTAAACCGCCTGAAATCCTCCTGATGTTTGTAGATTACATGGAAAAGGTTGTAGTTCGTTATTTTTTCTAAGGTGAATATTGTTAAGAAGCAATATCCAATGGAATATAGCTTTTAACACAGAACATAAGTTTCTGCTCTCTTTAAACAAAAAAATCCTTGTTAATCAAGATTATGACAGTATATTTTCATATGAGGCCACATATATTCTGATATAAATTATAAATCATATTTAACAACCCGTTCTATTTTTGTTCTTGCAGATATCTTTTGATATTGGATCGGACGAACTGGAAGACCAATATGCTGACTTCACTTTTAATTCCTTACATTTTCCTGAGCCTCCCCTCTGTACTATTTTCACTTTTGAGGTTATCACTCTTATATATTTTCTTTAGATGTATGTTTCAAAGTTCATTGTGTTAGGATATTAGGCAATCTTTTAAAGTAAGTGATTAGTGGGAGATATTAGGAGTGGAAGGTCTAATCAAAACTGAGAAAAAAGAAAAGCTACAGGTAATATCTGATATCTGAAGCAACTCTGTTATAGACAATGATTAAAGTGATGATATACCACAGGGAGACAGCGGAGTTGAGAGATTGTAAATGTTTCTTTTGGTTTATTGGATCATCAACTGCAGTAAGTGTAACAATTTTAAACACTATGACTGCAAAAAAGTGGTGTGTTGAAAGAACATATTGTGAAATTTGTTATAGCGAGATAGGCACAAACCTAATTTGAAAATGCATATTGTGAAATTCTGTGAAACTTTAAATGCTGTAATAAAGTTGTTCCAAATAGATTTTGTTGTTTAGTTTTATTATGGGATTACTCATATCTTTAAATTTAATTCCTACTGCACTTCTTTAATTATCAAATTCTCTGCAGAGGAGAAGTTGGGAAATGGATTGCATTCATTGCGGTTGTGCTGCGACTCTTCTTTCCTCACCGTTTCCCTGGTATGCTTTTGTTAATATTCTAGTTTTATTAACTATGTAATTGCTTTTACTTTGCACTCAATATCTTCATCATAGTTTGTCTGTTCTTGCATAATGTGCAGTTGTGCACATCTAGATCATATGCTAGTTTAATTATGTGCAGCACTATTGTTCTCAGTGGCTGTCATGCAACCACTTCTGGTAAATGATTTCTGCAACCACTATTGTTCTCGATCATTTTTTTCATTCTTATGTTCCTACAATCAGAAAGAAAAGGTTGTATCTGTGAAATCTTTATGTATTTTCGTTTCCTCTGGACTCTGGAGTACCACAGTTTAAGATCTAGGTTGGCGTTACTGTGGGTCAAAAATTGCTAATGGGATGTCTTGATTTTTATCTGGTCAATTATTGCTGATACTTAGATGTTATGCCATTTCACTTAATAAGAATTTAGGGATGTCACTGTGTTGTAATCATCTGAGCATTTGGGGTTTCTTCCTACCTAGATCTCGGAGTGTGGCAGAAAAGTCCTAATCATGATTTCCAATTTCTGCTCATATTCAGGTTATCCCTGATTCTCTTCTTTACTGCTCTGCCTAAGGTATTAGAAAGACCAGCGGAACATGTGTTCTTTCCTAGTGAAATAAGTTGCATGTTTTAGCCAATCTCTCTTGACGTGTTAGACCTGTGTGTCAATTAATGTTAAGTTCAACGTTGCAAATTGTACAACGATGTACAAGGTCCTTATCCCATGTAGTCTCAGTATTCATCCTAGGTACGTTCTATTTCTACAATCCAAAAATGAGGTTACCCATATAATGACAATTGTTTCTTGTATTTTGAATACCCTTTTTCTAAGTGTTAAAGATTGGTCCTTTCATAGAAAAGGTTCTCCAAGAAATGTATGCTACTGCTGCTAAACAAATGTGATGCAAGTAAAAATATCTATTTATATAGATCAACAGTGTTTCAAAAAATTATGAAAAAGAATTCATCTTTGATTGTTTCTTATGGTGATTATTCTGTCTGGTGGAGTAGATTGGTTGGAGTTGCCTGGATCACTGGTCCTTCTTCTGGTGGTTGCTCCTGGTTTCTTTGCCGACACCGTCCGTGGTGGCCTGATCGGTGTCTTTGTATGCTTATTCATTGGTTGCTACCTGCTTCAAGAGCACATCCGGGCATCAGGCGGATTTAGGAACGCACTGACAAAGAGCCATGGCATCTCAAACACAATCGGCATCGTCCTTCTGTTTGTTTACCCCGTATGGCGCTTGGTGCTGCATTTCATCTAAGTCATACTTCCAGTTGCAAATATGCATTTATCTCGTTTGCTCCGTTGTGGCTCTGGCTATCTTAGATGCCAAACTAGTGTGCTTTCATTTGTTTTCAGGACTTAAATTTGTTATTATTCGTTGTTATATGAGTATGAGACGATAATTTATTGTCTTTTCCTGTATCCGAACACTATCGCAAAGTTATTTCTTAATTCGGTTTATGCATTTGGTGGGTGATTTATATCAAGAGGAAATATATTTGAACCATTTTCATTTTATTGGCCCCATTTCATGAGCGGATATTATTGTCATTATCCTGCTTCAATATATTGGAGAGAAGGGCATGATTTCGATAGGCGAAAAGGGTCGAATTGAAAACTTCCATGGTTTCAAGAGCTAAACTATTGGACTTCCGTACATAACTTGTCAGATAGAACGACATTTTTGTAACGGGGTTAAATAGTTGAGAGTGCTGAAGGGTAAAATTATAATCTGAGAGATATCTGCATTAGAAAAATTCTTAAAATTTTACTGGAATTATTGAGCGCATGTAAAAAAAAAATGAACCCTAATTTTATTTATCACTAAAATCTAAGTGTTCTTTTAATTCAAATAGTGCGGGTTCGGATTGTTCATCTGATAGCCCAAAGATCGCCCAATGCTCGCTCAAATGTATCCAGCCACAACCTGGGCCAATTCAGGCGAGTTCGGGCTTAGCCTTTTCAGATTCGACTCTGCCCGAAACCTAAAACTTGAGGCCCACCCATAACTCAAGCTTGTAACCTGACCCTTGTGACCCATAACCCGATCTTGTAGCTGGACCCGTAACCTAACCTACAGGTTGCAATCTGACTACTAGCCCATTTATCAATAGTACAGGCCTAGGGGCAGACTCGTCTATTAAGAGCTTTATATATAAACCGCCTCGAGCCCAAATATTAAAATATACATTAATTGAAGAGCAGGGCAGTTTTGTAAATATATATAAATGTAAAGGAGATTAAATCGTGACCTAACCCTAGATTTCACCACCTATATAAAGTTTGCCGTGCCGCTGAAACCCTCCGCACTGCCCCCCCCCCCCAATCGTTCGAATAATCTTTCGTTCTCCTCTGCTATGGGGGCGGGATTGGGAGATGTCTTCTCTTTACTTCTGGGATTTCTTCGTTTGTTTTCGTTCTCTTTTCTCTTCGCAATGCTTCTAATATAGCCTCTAATTTCTCAATATTTAGAGGTTGGGTTGTAAAAGTTTTCTAATTTATGGTGAAGGGTTCCTCAGTGATGATTAAAACAGATGACGAGTCCGATCCATTCAATTCCATTCTATATGAGGACAAATCGAGGCATTTGTCTGAGAGGAACACCAAAAGGATTTTCTTTTGACGGTTTTTTTGGGGGGTTTTCTAATCTTTGATTTTACTCTCTTAGTAGGGCTATTCTTTCCTATTCTTTTTTTTAGTACATTTTACTTTTGATTTTGGATCAAGTAGTGGCATTGTGATGAAGCTTTTCTCTGATATTTTCATATTTGATGAATAATCCTCCTACTCATTCTGAATGCCAGCTATTTTTGTTATTAATCTAAAGGAAAATATGAGATTTTTAATCTAAAACAGACTCTTTTGTGCAGTAGATGCCTATATTACTCTCACTGACTGATAGATGCCCTTGTTAAGCTTGTATTATAAATGGGCAAATCTCTTGGTATTATTGGACAAACCAAGCCATGATATATTTCCAAAGAAATAAAGGTACAGAGTTGGAGGACTTGAAGCAGAACTAATTTTTTAAAGGTCACAGAGATTGAGGTTGTAAGCGGAATACAATTTGGCAATTCTGCAAATGTTGAGTTTAAATGTAATAATAAAGTTAATTAATGGTAAAATAAGATGCAACCAGAATTTGGAGTTAATAAAACTAATATTCTGCATCACTATTAGCTAACTTTTTATTGGCAACAAAAGCTGCTCTTCAACAATAATCCACATCACTATTTTTCTGTGTTAATTACACTTAATTCTCCGAATTATTACTGTGGTTTTATATGTATCTTTTCAACTCAATTTTGTAAACCATATAGGTCTTTTCAACTAATTTTTTTTACGACATAGATACCTGAATTAAAGGTTTTATGTAAATATATTTTTAGTTGAGAGGGAGAAGGGTGGTAGTCTAACAGAGCTAAATATAATTAATCATTTTGTTTTTCTTTTCTCTCTTATACAGTTGCTCAATAATTGATGGATTTTTTTAATGACAGATTTGGATGCTCTGATGAAAGAGGCAAGATTCAAGCTGGCAACAAGGTGCTATATACAAGCAAGAAGTTATTGGGGGCTTTTGTACCTGTCTTTTGATAGAATGTTCATGGTTATGTTGAGCAATTACAGGATTTGGAGATAAATTTCTCATGTATACATCTAATGGCTTCATTTATTACACTGTTCTTAAGGAATCAAATACTTGCTGGAAGTTTAATGCTGTCTTAAATCTCTGGACTTCTAGTGGTTGCATTGTTCTTGCTAATTGATTAGCTACTGCAGAATAGAACATAACGCTTTTGTAACTGGTAAAGTTACTCTTGGTTCAAATGAGATAAGAAGAAATTAAAAAAATAAAGTAACTTGATTGAGCTTATCGACAGTATCGATTTCATTATTATCTCTTCTTGATTAAGCATATAATTGGACCAAATCTGCAAAGCCACTCAGAAATTTGCAAATGAATGTAATCTAAATTGATTAATAAATAAGTTAAGTTACAACTCACCAAAGATCCCGACATGAACAAGAACCATCTCTAAAATGGTGAAACCTCACATTATCCCTCACAATGATCTGCACCCCAATAATTTTAGCCATGAACTTGATAACATTGTGACAATCTCCACAAATCCGCAAGTTCTTGAACACTCTGACAACTGACTCACCATTCAGATTCAAGATTCCAAATGCTACTGCAAGCTTCTCACTGTGACTGCACAAAACTTCCTCCTTTTCCTCTTTGTCAATATCTTGCAGAACAAAGTTTGTATCAGGAAGATAACCTTCGAGCTTCATCTTCTCCGCAACTCTTCTCAGAAAACCATAAATCTCATCTCTTTGGACATTTTTATTATCACCTTTAACAAAATTGTAGACTTTGCCTTTTATTTGGATCCAACTGCAACCAGGCAATTTCACTATCCCTCTGTCTCGCATTTTATCCCTCATTAACACCCGAATCTTTGCTGCATCATCCCACATTTTGGCAGTGACTAGCATATTTGATAGCAGCACATAGTTCCCAGGGTTCTCTGGCTCAATCTCAAACAGATGCTCGGCTGCAATTTTTCCTAACTGAACATTCTTGTAAACTCTACAAGAAGCAAGCAGAGCTCCCCATGCACTAGCTGTTGGATCCATAGGCATGTTCTGAATTAGCTGATAAGCTTCTTCCAGATAACCAGAACGGCCTAAGACATCAACCATGCAGGCATAATGCTCAGCATCAGGTACAAGACCATGATCTTTTATTGAATCAAATACCGCACGGCCCTCATTGACGAGCTGTGAGTGACTGCAACCGGATAGAACTCCTGTGAAAGTCTGAGAATTAGGTTTTATGCCGGATTCTAGCAATTCATGGAAGAGCGACAGAGCTTGATCGCCAAAACCGTGCATGGAATTTGCGAAAATGATCGTGTTCCAAGCAATAATATCCTTCCTACGCATCTGGCTGAATACTTGTCTTGACTTGTCCAAGTCCCCACATTTGGCATACATGAAAACAATTGATGTTACAACCATCATGTCCTCCACAAACAAGTGCCTAAAAACGTATCCGTGGATTTCCTTACCTCCTCTTAAACTCTCAGTATTGATGCAGGCTGGCAATATGCAAGCTATGGTGACCTGGTTGGGTTTGAATCCCAGTTCTTGCATTTTGTTGAACACTTCAAATGCTTGTTCTGCTCTTCCATTTTGTGCAAGCCCACTAATCATGCAGTTCCATGAAGCGGATGTGACTGCAGCATTCTGTGACTTCATCCATGCAAAGAGCTTCAGAGCCTCCTCACATTCCCCAGCATGAAAATAAGCAGCCAAGATTATGATCCATGAGATGGCATCCTTGTCTTTGATGCTATCAAAAATAATCCTTGCTTCCCTGGTGTTCAAACAATTGGCGTACATATCCACAAGCCCACTATTTACAAAGATATCATTGTCCAATCCATTCCTTAATGTGAAACAATGGATCTCTCTACCGATATCTAACAACTTCAATTCCGAGCACACTGGAAGTATTGTCGAAAGAGTAACTGAATTGGGTCTTTGTCCTGAGAACAACATTTCACGTAAAACCTGTAATGCATCTCTTGGTAGCCTACAATTCACATAAGCCTTGATCAATGAAGTCCAAGATATGACATCCTTCCCCTGTAACTCTTTGAAGACTTCTCTAGCACCCTCACTAAATCCACATTTGCCATACATATCAATCACAACATTGCTCAATAGAAGGTCAGACCTGAACCCAAAGTTCTTAACTTCTCGATGTATCTCCTTGGCATTGACAAGATCAACAGCACACGCACATGCCTTTGCAACAGACAGTAAAACCAACCTATCAGGCTCGAGTTTCTTCTCATTTCGGAGTCTGAAATAGAGCCTAATCGACTCTTTAGGAAGTCCTTGCTTGGTATAAGCAGAGATCAGGATTGTTAAGGAGCGGAGATCTGGTTGGGGAATTTTATCGAGCAGGTCTCGTGCTCGGTCCAGTTCTCCAGATCTCAAGTAAGATTGAAAAAACTTGAGGCAAACATGCCGCGGGAGATTAGTTGTAGCCACCTTCGAAATCATGTGAACATACGGTGTTAAACCAACTAGGCAATTACTCGAACATCAGATGGGCATGACCTGTGCGATGTTGCAACGGCTATCTAAACATGCACATGGCCGATGAGTGGATGACTCTGCCCGGTTCGACATTGGCTTGGGTTGAATCGGCCCGGTCATTGTTTTCTAATCCAAAGGGAATCTTTCGATTTGCACCGTATTCTTTCATTTATTATGGTTTGCACCAAAAATTTCGAACTGTCTTTCTAGATCAGTCCTCCATTTAATTTTCTCTTTCCTTTTTCAACAATGGTCCGAATTATTCAGGAACAACGACAAACCACAAAGCACACGTGGATTCATTCACATTTCGATGCACCTCTACCTTCTCTCTATCCTCTTCGCTTTCCAGCCTGGTTTGTCGTCCCTTTTGTTGTTAATACAACAAAGTAAATGGGATCCACCAACCTGATCTGGCGCAATTCGAACGGGCCCATATCAATCAAGACCCGTGGGCCCGTGTGCTCCTATTCTGGGACTCCTTTCTTCTACCACTGCGTTGGAGATTCTATAGATACATATAACACGACGACAGAATTCGTATAGCGTTGAATAGAAAATACTGTCCCTTTCTGTTGTACCGTGGCAGCAGAAGGTTCACAGGGTGGTGCATTGTTTGAATTCTATTGGCAGGTTGCCGGAAAAAATTGCGAAATGATCCGGTGAACAGGGGAGGAGGGGGGGCCCATTGGGCACCCCGTGGCCCAGACATGAGGGCGATTAAATTAATCCTGAGGTTCATCACAAACACGTGGCCTCGAGACCAGCAGTCCCTGAGCTCCACTCCCGAGGAGCTGTGCTTCCCTAGGTCTTCCCCCTTAATCTACTCGTGGCAGCATACGGCTTTGCAACCAAGCTACACAGCGTCCAGTATAGTGCCACGTTGCGTGTATTATCTATCGTATTTTAGCGGTTACTAACCTTCTTTTACCTCTTTCACAAACTTACCCACGTGATCAATCATGGAGACTGTTGAGGACACGATAGCAAAATGATGTTTAGTGTTGCAATGGGATGCCACGCGTCCAGATCTCCATAGTTTAAACACAAGTGTATGGCCTTCGTAAGGGAGCACGTGATTAGCACATGTGATCTCTACCGTAGGAACGAATAGGAGGGGGATTTATTAGACCGACGCGTGTACTAATTAGCATTATTATTAGTGCACGGTTGGTCCATTTCTGGATGGCATTTGCGGAGCTATCGACGTAGCCCACCAGAGCAGAGAAAGACCCTCTTGCGTAATTTTCTTCCAAATCCAAGTCCTTTTTAATTAACTACCACTCGACCAGTCTCCTTCTCCCGCACCTCACCAAGCTTGTGCAACCAACTCCAGGCTGTCACGGCCCCCTCGCTAGACGACAAATCACCGACTCGTCACTCTTCTCTACAAGACTATAAATACTTCCCCCCACCCTCTTTTGAGGCCAAACCCAGAACCCAAGACGAACAAGAGTGTAGCAGTAAAAGATCGCTATTCTAAACTTTACCTTCTCTCTTCCTCGGCGGCAATGGGAATCTGCACCTCGTGCGAGGCGGCGGCGGCGGCGGTGTCACGTACTGCGGCGACGGCGAAGCTCATCCTCCCGGACGGCGAGCTCCGGGAGTTCGCTACGCCGGTGCGTGCGTCTCACGTGACGGAGAGGGATCACGCATTCTTCGTCTGCGACGCCGATGTGATGCAGATCGACGGGTTCGTATCGGCGATCGGCGCCGACGAGGAGCTGAGGCTAGGGCAGCTCTACTTCCTCCTCCCGAGGTCGATGCTGAAGCGGCCGCTACACGCCGAGGAGCTGGCGGCGCTAGCCGTCAAAGCCAGTGCCGCCCTCGTGAAGGCGGCGCACGGCGTCTGCGGAGGCCGCGGACGCCGAGGGTTAGTGTCGCCGCTGGCGTTTGCTGAAGCGAGTGAGGAGGAGAATGTGGCGGTGAAGACGGGGGAGAAGAAGAGGGTTGGTGGCAGAGGGCGTAAATTTTCCCCTGATCTGAGTGCGATTCCGGAGTAGTATTCATTCTTTGGGATGAATGTTTTGTGGATTCATTTTTGGAACGCCGCTATCAGATTCCAAAGGACCATCTGGACCGTCAGATGTGTATATCAGGATTTTGCATGGACCTCGAGAGCTCTCGTAGTCTCGTCCGGTGCTCTGTGAGAGGGAGAGCGAGTACAGAGCAAGGACAAATTTGGAATTAGACCCTTCCATTTGTAAATGCACAAAAATAACTATATAAATATTACAGCGAAAAGATGCACAATTTTGAAGTCTGGAATCTTTTTCAGGAAAGATAACTGCATATAAATTTGAACAGCTTTGAACAACTAAACAAATGAGAATTACAATGAAAAGAAAAGAAGCACATATTAAAAGTACAGAGGCTGTCTTTTTTAAGGGGATAAGGCTGTGACCTGACGCATAATAGGGTGGGGGTGTAGGGCGACATGATACGGGAGGAAGAATAGGCCAAATAATTCTATAGTTCCACACTTGATTAAAACATTGTGAATAATATTATAATTATATCTAGTCTTCTGGTTTAAATAAAATATAATACAAAGGACATTTTTGGAGGATTCACACCAACAAAAGGTTTAAAGGTGGCGTGCGATTCCACACAGGACGAAAGGAGCGCAATGCTACTACATCCCAAAGCGTTACTAGTGATCGAATTAATTAATGGTTCGAGTTAAGCATAATAAGCAGCATCCTAAACTAAGCAACTATTTGGCAGTCTTGTCGCCATAGAGAGTATATATATTTAGTTGCTTAGTTTCCAAGTAATGCATAGTTTCCACATGGGCGATTTGTTACATACTCTAATGAATTATGCAAACTTTTGCCAACCACTGGCGCACCAAACCTTTCTATGTCTTATCTACTTCAACAAATTTAATTTGCATCTTAAGTCTGTGGTGCATAAAACAAATGCTAATTTATTCAATATCAAGATAAGTCTGTGGTGCAAAAGAATACTGTACATTTTTGTCTTTATTCTCATTCAAGATATTTATTATTCCACTGTTCACTCCCAAAATATCTTGCCGTTATTTTACTTAATAGATAGTTACTACACAGATTATACGTACACTTGAGTGATTTTTTAAAAATAAACCGGAGCCAAATTTTAATGTCAAATAAGAGGTTTTTTTTATTTATTTATTTTAAAATATAGGATATTCTCTGTTCATTGATAAGGGCAGTCATGGCGTGGGCTTTGAGCTTTGGATTCTTCTCGAGAGGCAGATCGGAGTCTTGCAGAAATGAGAACCTCTATGATCTCAGAGAGCCTATGCATGGTATGTAACATAGCTTATAAGACAAATTATTAATTTGATGGTGTTTCTTAGTAGTTATATAACTCCTTAGTTTAAGAAGAACTTGAGAGAACTCGTTGGGGTATCTTAGATTGCATCGAAGTTAATTTAATTTAAAGGCTATTGTTGAAACCATTTTAGTGTTGCTGGTTTCCGAGCTGTGGTTGATCCTTTAATTAAAGTAAAAAGTTGAGAAGAATAAGTGTACTGTGTGGCTTCCACGCAGCTGTGCATTATATTGTAGAGATAGACGTGGGAACGAGTAGCTAGTTTTATGAGACTATCATGCAAACAAGTGAGTAGTTTTCTTAATTAGTCGTTACCAAAGCTTAGTATGATAGAATCTTAACTGGAATAACAATAATTGCAACTAATGGCCTTTGACTCTGTTTTACTCGTTGCTTATTAGTATCTTAATCTTTGGATTGCTAAAGATATTTTGAATATCTTTTTCCAGTAAATGCTTGGAAGTAATATCTGAAGAGCACATGAAAGTAGCTGTTCTTCGTTCAAAGGTCGTCGTGAAACCTTAAAGTCCTTTCCCTTCTGAGAGAAATTAAATAAGACGATTATGCCATTTTTATAGATTCTTAATCTGATGTCCGTACCAGTTAGATAGCACACTTAACTGATTATTTTATTTATTACCAAGTTAATAATGTTTTTAGTTCAATAAAAAGCTATTTGCTTGTGTTGGCTTAGCTTGAGCATGGCGTACATAAGCTACCGAATTGAATGGCTTGAAGCCAGAAAGGCTTTGTTATGGGAATCAAGGACTCGAGGATTAATTAGCTTTTTATCATACATGTTAGGTTCTTGATTCTTACCATGATCTTCATCCTACTTTTTAGCTTAATTAATATGCTACTACTTTAGTTTAATTTCTATGATGGTGGACGACAGGTTGAAATGGAAGATGAATGACCGAGTAGGTGAAAAGTAGACTGAAAGCAACCTCCTCTGTTTTTAGTTGTAAAATCTAGTTGATCATTAATGAGAAAAGGGCTTTGGATGATGTCTACTAAATGCAAGAGTGAGACACCAGAACTTTGGGCGTTGTCAAAGATGTGGGTGCAAATCAATTCATATGTTACTCAACTATAAAGTTTTCTCTCCGATTTATGGATATATAAAAATATAGAATATTATACATCCGTAATGTAACACAGAAGGCTTGATAGAGGAATTAAAAGACATTTAACTTTTTTATTCAAAATCAAACGAAGCAAGACAAGAATTGATCAAACAAACTCAACATCAACACCATGAGCATCACAATGCTTCAAGATATAAAGCAAAGAACGCATATTCTCGGAAGAAATGATAATCTACATCTCGGACTTGATAGCTGCAACCAGATGATCATAAGCTTCTGACCACGCTTCCTTCATCTCCGGAGACCACATGTACGGAATTGCCTCCTTAATAGTCTCCAGTAGTGCAAACTTTAGAACCTGCAAGATCGAATTCGAAGCCGTTCTAAGCTTAGATTATACAAATTTTATGTGAGATTTGCCAACTTTTGAACTTTCACGTGTACCTCAAAGTGCACATCAGTAATGCCAGCCTTGACATGAGCAGCAGCCAACTTCGTGAAGGTTGTGTTCCCCACACTGATCTTCCCAGTCTTCCATAGCTGTGTAGCTGCCTCGCATGTCTGCATTCAAAGCAATCGAAGCCAAAGTTGCATCATAAAATTGAATCAGGAAATAGATCGACTACAAAAAAGTTTCAGTTGACATATAGATACCATGACGAAGACCGACAAAGCATGGGCTTTGAGCTTGGGGTTCTTCTCAAGTGGCAAGCTCGAGTCATGCAGGAAAGAGAACCTCTTGGTAGCAGATGGAATGATCTCAAAGAGTCTACGATGAACACAGGTCAACGTAACAAAAACTACATCTTTATTAAGAAAGTTATATGCTACTTAGTAATAGTAGGACGAGAAGTTTCACCTCAAGAAGAACTTGAGAGCAAAGGTGGCTGCGTCGTCCTTCATCTCGTTCCATGCGTTAATGACGAGGGTTCCCTGAGCCTTGCTGTAAGCCATTGCTAATGTCGCTAAAGTTGCGAGAAGCTAAACACAGCTTAGAAAATATACACTAAGGTCTTGCTTTAGCTTCGATTGCTTGATGCTCTTCTCCTTCCAACGGAGATGTTTATATAGGCAGAGTAGATACATTGTAAGTTTCTAGTTTGTCTTTTAATATTAAGAAGATTAGCACAACATGGGGGACGAATATAGTGAGTCAAAGCTTACAAGATGAGTTGTGGACTTAAATTATAGGGCATGAATCGTAAGGACATGTACGTGAGTGGCATTAGAAGGCATCAGAACCAATAGTTGTAGGTTTGAAGTTGGCATGACAAGTAGAATAACTATAACAACCACCATTTCCAGAGGCTGTTGCTGGTTTTGGAACTGCTTTAATCCTTAAACCTTTTTAAATGTCTTGGAAGTCATTTTAGTATGCCTGTTACTTTATTGGAGATATATTACTTTAAGTATTTATTATTAAGTACTCAAGGTTAAGATTATTAATAATCCAAGTTTAAACCTATACTAAGCAATGAGTAAAACAGTAATTTTATTCTAAGAGAGATTGACGACCAACAAAGCCTCAGCTACAACGCAATGACTTAAAACAGAGTTATAGCTTGAGATCTTGTTGTTCCACTAAAAATTTGATCCTACTTGCCTTAACTAAAAATAGGGACATTGAAATGAAATTTAAAACATTTAAACAGTTTGGAGATTGGATTGTGTTCTTGCCTTTTGACTCTGGTTTACTCGTTACTTATTACTGTCTTAATCTTTGGATTAGTAAAGATATTTTGAGCATTTTTTCAGTAAATTAATACCTGGAAGGAATATCTGAAGAGTATATGAAAGTAGTTGCTTTTTGTTCAAAGGTCATCTTGAAAGTTAAACCTTAAAAGTCTTTTCCTTTAATAAGATCATTATGCCCTTTCTAAAGATTCTTAATTTGATGCCCATACCAGTTAGAGAGTAAACTTAACTAACTGTTATATTTATTAATAAGCTAATAATATTAGTTTAATAATAGCTATTTGCTTGTCTTGGCTTAGCTTGAGCTGGCTGTACATAAGCTACTGAATTGAATGGCTTGAAGCCAGAAAGGCTTTGTTATATGAATCAAGGCCTCGAGGATTAGCCTTTTACCATCCATGTTATCTTATTAATTCTTACCATTATCTTCCTCCTAATTTTTAGCTTACAATGCTACTCTCTTTAGTTTTATTTCTATGATGGTGGGCGATGGATTGAATGGAAGATGAATGATTGAGTAGGTGAAAAGTAAATTAAATGCAACCTGCTCTGTTTTAGTTGTAAAATCTAGTTGATCATTAATGAGAAAAGGGCTCTGGATGATGTATACTAAATGCAAGAGTGAGACAGCAGAACCTTGGCCCTTGTCAAAGATGTGGATGCAAATTAATTTATATGTTACTCAACTATAAAACTTTCTCTTCGATTCATGGGTTTGTGGAAATATAGAATCTTACACATCCATAATGGTGCACAGAACGTTTCGTAAGAGAAGAACTCCTTATAAGTTAAATTGGAAGAAATGCCGTTAGTAACTGTTTATTCAAGATCAAATGAAGCAAGACAAGAACTGATCGAACAAACTCAAACATCAACACCATGACGCATTACAACAATCCAAGATATAAAGCAAAGAATGCATATTCTGACGACTCGACGATGTTCATCAAAGAAATCGGAATCTACATCTCGGACTTGATAGCTGCAACCAGATGATCATAAGCTTCTGACCATGCTTCCTTCATCTCCGGAGACCACATGTATGGAATTGCCTCCTTAATAGTCTCCAGTAATGCAAACTTTAGAACCTGAACGATCGAATTCAAAACCGTTCTGAGTTTAGATATATTATACAAATTTTATTTGAAATTTTGAGAACTTTTAAACCTCCATCTATACCTCAAAGTGCACGTCAGTAATGCCAGCCTTGACATGAGCAGCAGCCAACTTCGTGAAGGTTGTGCTCCCCACGCTGATCTTCCCAGTCTTCCATAGCTGTGTAGCTGCCTCGCATGTCTGCATTCAAATCAATCGAAACTAAATTTGCATCATAAAATTGAATCAGGAAATAGATCGACTACAAAAGTTTAAGTTGACATTAAATATATATACCATGACAAAAACCGACATAGCATGGGCTTTGAGCTTGGGGTTCTTCTCAAGAGGCAAGTTCGAGTCATGAAGGAAAGAGAACCTCTTGGTAGCTGACGGAATGATCTCAAAGAGCCTACAACAGTAAACACAGATCGACATTGTAACAAAAACTATTGCTTGTAAGAAAGTTACATGTCACTTAGTAATCCTAAGATGAGAATTAGTAGAGTTGTCACCTCAAGAAGAACTTGAGAGCAAAGGTGGCTGCGTCGTCCTTCATCTCGTTCCATGCGCTAACGACGAGGGTCTCCTGAGCCTTGCTGTAAGCCATTGCTAATGTTGCTAAAGTTGCGAGTAGCTAAACACAGCTTAGGAATCAAATAAACACTAGTGTCTTGCTTTAGCTTTGATTGCTTGATGCTCTTCTCCCTCCAAAGGGAGGTGTTTATATAGGCAGAGAAGATGCCTTGTAAGTTTTTAGAGTTTGTTTTTTAATATTGGAAAGATTAGTACAACATGAGAGATGAATATAGTGAGTACAGTTGTGGACTTAAATTATAGGATATGAAGGGTACGGGCACGTAGGTGAGTGGCATTAGAGGGCACGAAGGATACCCATGTCCCATAGTCAAAAGGTTTGGAGTTGGCATATCAAGAAACCATTTCCAGAGGCTGTTGCTGGTTTTGGAGCTGCTGCCTATCCTTAATATAAGCTATAACTAAAACCAATCCTCAAACTGTTTAAATGTATTAAATTTCTTTTTAAATGACGTCCCTATTTTTAATTAAGATAAGTAGGATCAAACTTTAAGTGGAACAACAAGATCTCAAGCAAGCTACAACTCTATTTTAGTCCTTGCCTTGTAGCTGAGGCTTTGTCGACGGTCAATTTCGCTATTTAACCTTGAGTAATTAATAATAACAACCTGAAGAAATTTATCTCAAATTATATCTGGCCATACTTATCTTTATTAACAACAGGGATACTAAAATACTTCTAAAGCATCTAAAGAGTTTGATTAATGAAAGCAGTACCAAAACCAGCAACAGCCTCTAGAAATGGTTTCTTGTTATAGTTATTATATTTGTCATGCCAACTTCAAACCTACAACTATTGGTTCTGATGCTTTCTAATGCCACTCACGTACATGTCCTATAGTTTAAGTCCACAACTCATCTTGTAAGCTATTCGTCCCCCATGTTGTGCTAATCTTCTTAATATTAAAAGACAGTATAGAAACTTACAGGGTATCTACTCTGCCTATATAAACACTTCCCCTTGGAAGGAGATGAGCATCAAGCAATCAAAGCTAAGAGCAAGACACTAGTGTTTTAATTCCTAAGCTGTGTTTAGCTTCTCGCAACTTTAGCGACATTAGCAATGGCTTACAGCAAGGCTCAGGGGACCCTCGTCATTAACGCATGGAACGAGATGAAGGACGACGCTGCCACCTTTGCCCTCAAGTTCTTCTTGAGGTGAAATTTCTCATCCTACGATTACTAAGTAACATGATAAATAGTCTTTGTTTACATTGACATGTGTTCATTGTAGACTCTTTGAGATCATTCCATCTGCTACCAAGAGGTTCTCATTCCTGCATGACTCGAGCTTGCCTCTTGAGAAGAACCCCAAGCTCAAAGCCCATGCTATGTCGGTCTTCGTCATGGTATCTATACGACAACTGAAACTTTTGTAGTCTATTTCCTGATTCATTTTTATGATGCAAATTTGGTTTCGATTGCTTCGAATGCAGACATGCGAGGCAGCTACGCAGCTATGGAAGACTGGGAAGATCAGCGTGGGGAACACAACCTTCGCGAAGTTGGCTGCTGCTCATGTCAAGGCTGGCATTACTGACGTGCATTTTGAGGTAGTCACGGAAGTACAAAAGCTCGCCAAAATTTCATATAAAGTTTGTATAATATATATTAACTTAGAAGGGTTTTGGATTGGATCACGCATGCAGGTTCTAAAGTTTGCACTACTGGAGACTATCAAGGAGGCAATTCCATACATGTGGTCTCCGGAGATGAAGGAAGCATGGTCAGAAGCTTATGATCACCTGGTTGCAGCTATCAAGTCCGAGATGTAGATCGATTTCGATTTCCTCGATGAACGTCGATAGAGTCGTCGGAATATGCATTCTTTACTTGAGATTTCTCCTGATCTTGGTGGTGTTTGATGTTGAGTTTTATCCCTTCTTGTCTTGCTTCTTTTAGCAGTGAATAAAAGATCTATTCATGTCATTCTGTCTTCCTGCTTCTTTCAGCCTCATGCAATCACTTCTTTTGTTTCGTCTAAAATGTGAGTGCCCATTTTGCCCCCACGGCCCGAGACCAAACTGGGCCTGGACCGGCGGCCCTGGCTTATATGATGTGATATTTAAATCTAAGCGATTCAATAAAGTGAGGTTATAGAAAAGTCAACGATGCGAGAGGACTTAAAATATCGAAGGTATTCAATATATATGTTTTATAGATATCCTAGTGATTACTTTTCAATAAATATAAGATTATGTCTCAATAACTTAATATGTAAAAGACAAAGAACACTTGACTAAGAGAAATGTATCAAAACTAGAATAAGAATATCTTTATTCATTTATATCTAACGCGTTAGTTAACTTATAAATATAAAAATTATATATTTTGAGAGATTTACTGCATACATACAAATATATTAACTTTAGAGGCGTACGTAAGTAAATAAATAAGAGATTTTTAAAGAGTATACATACAAAAATTTACCTCATATTAAATTATGATTAATTGTATTTTCAACCTTATATCACATTAATTGCAATTTGTGGGTGCAAATACCAAAAAACTATCTTACTAGCTGCTTGAGCAGGTTGTACACAAGCCATGCATTCAATTGTCAACATCAAATGGGTTGAAGAAAGCAAGGACTGCTGTTGTTATGGGCATCAAACGCCTTCATTGATGGATGGGTGAGGAAGTGAAACACTAATGGTTAAAAAGAGGAGAAATTGTGAAACATAGAGAAACTAAAAGGATGAATAATTGAGTGGTATGCTGTCTTCTATTGTTGCAGAAAAATAAATATTCGGTGTTATTTGTATGCTTATTCTTATGCTAATACATGGTAAACATACATAGACACTTCCGAAGGACTCACTTTCTTATTTTAATTATTCAAAGCCTCAAGATTAAATACAAGAATATTTGATACTAAACCGTCTAATTTAGACTCAAACTATGTGCACAGCAGAGAGCTAATATGTATAATTAAATATTATTCAGATATTGCTCTAAATCATCACACGCCGAATTAACAACCAAGTCACTGAGTCGAGCTATTAAGTAATTTTTTCTATGATAATTATTTAAGATTGAGTCTTATGACATTCTTAATTTGAGGTGGGGAGGGAGGAGTAACTAGGAAGTTGGTTGGTTAGTTCTCAATTTCCAGATGTGATATTGTGCAATCTGCTCTGTTTTTTAACTTTCTTTTTTCTTTCTTCACTTTCTCCCTGTTTTTATTTTTCACAGAAGTTTTTGTTTGCAGTTGTATTATGTATTTGATGACTAAGGCAGTAAGGAAAATCAAAATTAAGAAGAAACTCACAGCATAAGTCTGAATAGCTAGTACAAATGATATGAATCTTTTATTCAAAACTAAATGAAGCAAGACAAGAAGTGAGAAAACTCGACATCACCACAATGGTGCATCACAACACTTGAAGAACAGGACACAAGATATAATTAAGCAAAGAGTGCATAGTCCGACGACTAGTCGACGTTCGTCGAAGAAATCGAAATCGATCTACATCTCGGACTTGATAGCTGCAACCAGATGATCATAAGCTTCTGACCATGCTTCCTTCATCTCCGGAGACCACATGTATGGAATTGCCTCCTTGATAGTCTCCAGTAGTGCAAACTTTAGAACCTGCATGCGTGATCCAATCCAAAACCCTTCTAAGTTAATATATATTATACAAACTTTATATGAAATTTTGGCGAGCTTTTGTACTTCCGTGAATACCTCAAAGTGCACGTCAGTAATGCCAGCCTTGACATGAGCAGCAGCCAACTTCGCGAAGGTTGTGTTCCCCACGCTGATCTTCCCAGTCTTCCATAGCTGCGTAGCTGCCTCGCATGTCTGCATTCGGAGCAATCGAAACCAAATTTGCATCATAAAAATGAATCAGGAAATAGACTACAAAAGTTTCAGTTGTCGTATAGATACCATGACGAAGACCGACATAGCATGGGCTTTGAGCTTGGGGTTCTTCTCAAGGGGCAAGCTCGAGTCATGCAGGAACGAGAACCTCTTGGTAGCAGATGGAATGATCTCAAAGAGTCTACAATGAACACATGTCAATGTAAACAAAGACTATTTATCTTTGTTAAGAAAGCTGCATGCTACTTGGTAATCGTAGGATGAGAAGTTTCACCTCAAGAAGAACTTGAGAGCAAAGGTGGCAGCGTCGTCCTTCATCTCGTTCCATGCGTTAATGACGAGGGTCTCCTGAGCCTTGCTGTAAGCCATTGCTAATGTTGCTAAAGTTGCGAGTAGCTAAACAAAGCTTAGGGATTAATAAAACACTAGTGTCTTGCTCTTAGCTTTGATGCTCTTCTCCGTTCCAGGGGAAGTGTTTATATAGGCAGATGGCACAGGACTTGAGCTGTCCAATATGGCAAAGGTTACCACATCATGGCAAATTAATATAGTAGGTCAAAGCTTAGGGCATCAGCTGTGGGGCTTAAATTAGAGGGCATCTAGGATGAGTTCATGTACGTGAGTGGCATTAGAAGGATTAAAAATTAACAAAATCCATTTCCAGTGGATGTTGCTGGTTTTGGAGGTGATGATGATTCTTAATCTAAGCTGGGACTACTGTGCCCTCCACGCAGCTGCACTACTGTAGAGAGAGAGAGACGTGGAGACGAGTAATAATTAAGTGGGTACATGTATCATGCAAGGAAGTGGGTCATTTTTGTTAATCAAACAGATCATTTTCTCTGTTGCATCCCTAAACTTTTTGCTCTCTAGATCTTCTTATGGCACAGGTAGCTTAATCTGCTACAATATCTACAAATTAAACCAAATTACTGGATGCCTTATATATGTCCACTGACTAGGAGATGTGAAAGTGCTGTTGTAATACCTTTGCATATGTTCTATTTTTACAAATTTGTTAATGTAAATATATTGAGTTAAAACTCTTAAAACATACCCCATGGGAAGTTTAAAAATCAACTAGCAAGCAGCTTTCCTGTATCGCATAAAAACAAAATAATAAGCAAAATAAAACTGCAAATACCTCATATTTCATAGAAGAGTCCGCAATAACAAAATATTTACACAATCCCCTGGAGGAAAACTTCATACAACACCACAGAACATATAAACTCAACTTATTCAGTTGCTAAGGAGTACAAGAGAAGAGAAGATTAATACTTGAGCAAAAGGCTAATCTTCGCTTAGAGGGACGAAAAGGGTTTTAAAAAAGAGAGTAATTTTTGGCCCAAAAAGATTCACATTATCCAAAGCCGTATCTTATACTGGGAGAAGTAACATCCGGCTCAAATGGGATTTCAACTCTTTCTTTCACGAGACAACGGGCAGTCCCATCTTCAACAACCAGAACCTTGCCAGGAGGGCAGCGAAGAGAAGACCGTCTTTGATCAGCTACTAGATTACTGAACAGCCCTGGAATGTCAAATTTGATGCCACTCTTTCTGAGAATTGGCTTATAGCCAGCAACGCTTAGAATGGACATGACACTAACAAATGTAATCACTGATTTAGCAACCCATCTTATGGCAGATCTTATTGGGGCAGCCTTGTTTGAAGAAGGCCGAGAGGTATGATTCTCCTCTGGTTCATCCGAGCTCTTCTTAGCTTTACGTATGGCTCTCTTGGGGGCATAGTCTGGAGTATATAGATCGTCCAAAACAAACGAGCTGTTAAGGTGGCCTGTGTACGGTGGGAGGATGAGGCCATTGTCATGATCAACTGTTTCACCAGCAAAGGATGCAGCCTCATGAATGACTTCCCAATCCTGCCCTTTATATATCTTCAGTTTGCTTAGCAAGATCTTGCGACTGCAGTCAATCTGGTTCAGAATTGCTTCTCTCTCATATATTTGTTGCTGTTGAAGAGCCTGCCAACATCAAAGTTTGATGTTATTACCTTCCAATTCACCGGTAAATTAAGTGATACAAATTTGTGTGAAGAAAAAAAAGGAAGCACTGCAGGTCTACATACGCGTTACGTACAGCAAATTAACATTGCAAAGTACCAAGGAATAAATGCCTCTTTGGATGCTTATAGTTAAATCAGAAAGGCCATCATGATAATATCATCATAGATTGCTAGCAAAAGGCTAACCAACAGTTCCGCCAGCCAATCATTATCAGAACAAAATTGCATCTTTCATGATAATATCATCAAATCTTGCAGCTTCTAAAAGTTTTTTTTTTAAAAAAAGAAAAAAAAAGATCTTTTTTACGTGATTCCAAGAGAGAAAAACTTTCCTTAAAATCCAATTTAGCATCCGGAGAATCAATACATGCCTTTTTTTTCCCTATAAAACGCAAATAAATCATAATCTAAGAAAGCCCTTAAATCCATCAGAGCACAAGAAAACAATTCCATCATCAAACAAGACATGACTACACGAGATTTCGACCTGCAACGCAGTGAGCTGGTGCTCCAGGGATTCGAGGGCGGCTCGAATACCGAGAAGGCTCCCCGTCTCTTCGTCCTCTTCTTCTTCGTCCTCTTCCTCTTCTTTCTGCCCTACTTGCTTATTGGCATCACTCCCGTGGCTGTAATCTGCGATCTTGGATCGCAACTCCGACGCCCGAGCCAAAACCAAACCTATCCCCTCTCCTTCCATAGCTTAAACCCCACTTCTCCTCCTCCTCTTTGGTAGTATTATAGTAAAATATCTAATTACGAAATCTTTTCAGTAAACACCCTATCCTTCATATATTTTTTTGGTCTATAAACCCTGTAATGCAAATTTGCAATTCGAACCCCATCTTTTTCAGCAAAACAACCTCCATGGTCCATTGTGTTAACTGTTTAGTTTCACATCAGCTGAGCCATGGTGTGATTTCAAGATAGTAGAAGTACAGGGTTTGCATCGTAAATTCGCTTAATTGCTACAACACGGTAAAGGTGTTTCTTCTGGGGGCCGTGAAAGTGAAAGGATCTTTGCTGGCCCCCTACCAGTCCGTTAATTCTTTGCAAATTAACTCCTGCAATTTAGTCTTATTACAGAATTTATAAGATTTTGCAAATCCTATAAATCATCACCTGGGTCTTAGTCTTAATGACATTTTTGCAGATGAACTCCTTTTTCCGTTTTTTTTAAAATTTTTTTTTTGCAAAAGAGCACCTCCCCTTTCCCACTGATAGGATTGGGTCTGAGAGGATGTCAAAAAACTTCTCGCACTAGTTTTGATGAACATAATAAGACTTAAAAGTTCAAGTTGTCAATCTGAACTTGTTGATGCTCACTAAGGTTGACTAATTTGAACAGCCATCAAAAAGCAAATGTCAACCTTCCTCATTAAAGATCATACCAAAATGTGACATGGTTTCCTTTTCTTTCTGTTTATTTACAGAAATTACAGTGTGCACTGTCCCTATGTACACGAGAAGAATTGAAAACTCGGGCCAAAAAATGAATGAAAACAACAATCTTCATCCAATCTGACATGCACAATTTGATAGCAGATCCGTCTGGAGTTGTTGTGTTAATTATAGATGGATGCTGTCAGTTTATATGAGGAAATACCAAATCTCTTGATAGCAAATACCGGAAACTCGAGTTGTAAGGAACCCATTCGACGATCTTGTTTGATCTCCTCTGTTGGCATCTCTGTATTGCCATTCGTAGAGTCTCGGGAAGATAACGCTGAACCATGTCCACCATAGCTTCTGAAGTTAATTTCATTTCCTTTGCATATGAATCTATAGCCTTTGGAAGAAGGATCTTTTGTTCCTTCCATATACTGACAGTTGCCCGAATGAACTCTTCTTTGGCAGCTTGAAGCTGTTGAAACAATCTCCTAGGCGTATATACTCTGACCTGCAGACAAATTCAAAACGAAGCACCACGCCACTTGTTATGTATAGTTTATTGAAGACTTTCTTATTCGTAGCCAATTCAATGCAATGTAAAACATCGCTAAAGACATGAAGTTTGATATTTTTTGTTCTCATGGTGGTGGTCATGCATTCAAGTTTTCATCAAACGTTAGGAGAGAAAAATGCAGTTAAGAGGCTTACCGCAGGATCAGAGTGGCTTCCCGAACAAAGTGCAAAACGTAGAAGAGGTTCGGGTTGCTCAATAGAATACGCTTGCCACTCATTTCCTGCTTTGTGCTTCTTCATCTTTGCGTAAAGTAAAGTCCGGAGCCACTGCAAGGAAAGGAAGTGCTACATTAACTTCACTGGAAAACACTTAGCTGAAGATGTTTCATGGTTTCATCAGTGACAAGAAAATTGCAATAGACTGTTGAAACAATTTTCTTTTCAGTGATCATAGTAGGAGGAAGCCTGTTTCATCATAAACGACTTCCCTTAAAGATGATTAAACATCGTCGTTTTCTAATTTATAATCTATGCAAGTGTTTGTTTTCTCTAGATTCCAAGAGTCCACGATGGCTGTATGACCAATGAGGTCTCGATTCTGGCAAGTGGCATGAGAACAACCATGATCATTGCATAAAATGCTAGATCTCCAAGTCTCTAGGTGCTTATGACTGAAAACCTGAGAAGCTTTATGCATGTAAGTTAGAAGCTGAGAAAGATGAGACGCATACCTGTCCAGGAGAATATGTATGGCATCCCAGAATCAGACCCTGTATTGTGGCTGCATTTATGAACCGTCCACCTACTCTGAATGTGGCCTGAGATCAAGACAATTATCATAAGGTTATACTTCGTCTCTGAACATAGTGTAAATAATGCTTCCTCTCATTTTACCATTTCCTTGTATTTATGCGTGTAACCTTACCTTTACAAGTAGTGACGTCTTCTTCACATTATTTTGTGGCATACCATATACTAAATATGCCTGCAGGAACCCCAAGAAACAAAATCACTTATTTAGGCAAATTGAGAATATACATCCGTAAGAAAGTGCAGTGTAAAAAAGATATATAGCAGGAGAGAAACCATTACATGCATCAATAAAGCATTGTGTATGTTGATCCAGAAGGCTATCTTTTCATCATTGTTCAGCTTGCTAGGATCAACTGTTTCGAGGCGATGAATAAATGAACTGAAACAAAAAGATCCAGTCTGGAGCTTGTGAGAATTATTAATAAGGAATAACTTAATAATTAAATTTCTAGATCCAATCGAATGGTTGTTTAAGTATTAGCAGAATGCTCACATCACTGATTTGCAGTGAGTGATTATGTGCACCAAGGATCATTTGATCCATCAAAGTATATTGTTCGGTTACCACCTGAAGTGCATACTGAAATGTCTCTCATAATTAGCATAAATTATAGTGGAAAAAGAGAGTAGGCATGCAACAAAAACTAGCTTAATCAATATTACTTGCACTGGTTTACAAGCATGAGGTATAATATAATCGTTTGATATCCTATAAAATGAAAGCAACTCACTTGTAATTTTGTAGCAAATCTTTGACATCCCTCAGTCTTCGACGATCCCGACAAATCAAAGGCACCTCTACCATTGCACTGTATGGTCCACTGAATTCTTTCAATCCTTCAACACGGAAAGGATTTATCAACCGAGCATCAAGAGTAGATTCTCTTTTAAATCCAGGGCTCCACACTTCTCCCATATTTCTGGGAGAAACTCCGCTCATTGATGAGAAAGATGAGGTAGGGGAAGATGTGGTGGCATGATAGATCAGTGGAGGGTCTGCAAGTTTACAGTATATCCCAGCCATGCATCTAACCATTTCTTCAGAAAGTTTATTAGGAGTCTCTGGGATGATATCAGCAATATTTGTACCAAGATAATCAGCTAAGCTTATCACCCCTGAACTAGCATTTTCTCCCTCCTGCTTCTGAGGCTTCTGAGCAATGGAAACCACAACCAAAAGGAATTAGAATAATTTGTATTGTCATGGAACTGAGCTTCTTAATCAAGTAAGCTTGAAGATCAAATAAACTATAGATCAATTTACCGCAATAGAGGACAAAGGCTGTGAGTAGCTCGAGCGGAGAGCTCTAGCAAGACTTCCTTCTGACGGTGATATTCTAGCTGAACTAACTGCTCGCTGTGAGAGTGACGAATGGCTACGTTGAACACTGGGTCCTTCTTGCTTCTCTGATAAAAGTACAGAAGAACGTTCCATATCTGGGTCAATCTGCTTCTTAGGAAGCTTTAGATGATTAGGCTTAACTGCTGGCTTTCCTCCCTTGGAAGAATTGTCAAGCTTTGGAGTTTCTTGAAACTGCCCTGACTGGAATCTTGATGGCTGCTTCGAAGAGTCTTTTCCAGTGGGAGACAATGCTGATATTTGCTGATCAAAAGCTTTACGGTAGAGTGATAAGAGATATTGCTCCAAGTGCATAACCTCTATCTCTAAAACAGCAATTTCCTTTATCAATTCCTTGGCGGGCTGAAACATCACAGAAGCAAATATAAATAATCACTAAAACAGAGAAAACTTAATGGAGGTTAGCCTACAAAGAAAAGAGGTACTGAAATATCTCAATGGCCAAAATCAAAATGATAATATAAACTATGAACCTGCCTTCATCATATAGTAGAATATCATGGAAATTACATTTGATAATCAAGTAATTTAAACGGTCCTGTTCAAAGCAGAAATCCTTCCAATCCACAGATGTTAAAATTTACTTCCTAAAGATAACTTCCTTGATAGAGGATGATTAAATATTTTAGCTCCAATTCATAGAATTAAGTAAGAGTTACCATTGGCATTGAGCTATCATGAGACAAATTAATTGCAGATGCTTTATATCCCACTGCTTTTTCTAGAACAGCGCGCACCCCCAACTGATCCTGTAGCCTTCCCTCAAGTTGTAAAATCTGCAGCACAATATCAAATCAAGTCAAGGAACTGCTGCAGAATATGACTTCCATGAATTGTCTAACAAGGAAGAGCTGAGTTATCAAGTGATTAGCAGGGCATAGCACATGATGTACTCTGGAAGTCTAAAGTCTAAAGTGCTTTCTATGTGGAAGGTGATCTACTACTTCACAAAGCTATATCAGATCTCTGAATACCTCTTGTTTCAAGGAGCTTTGGACCTCTGCTCCAGGCAATATTTTCTTTTTTATTTCACCACATTGGCCTTCCATATTTACAGTATCCTGGCAACCAAAAAGAATCCATAAACAAGTACATCTCAGTAACTCCGCTATGAAAGGAAACTAGATTTAGTCAGTAAGGAACATTCCGTAATGCCAATTATCTGAAGCATAATTCAGTAGAAATCACCTATCATGCAACCCTAGGAGTTTCATCAAATTCAAGAAGTCAGTGATATGATATCTAAATTTCCACTTTAAGATTATAATGACCAAGTAATCCAACAGAACCCTGGTTAATATATATACATATATATATGCTAATGTTTCTTGAGCATCCAAATGGCAAGAGTACCTAGCATTACAAATCCAAGTTATGCTTGAAGAGAAGAGAGACGACAAGAAATTACCAACTCAGAATGATTGCTGTATTTAGGGGAAGAATCCATTTTATCTTTCCTAACCACCTCATCAGAAACCCTGTCATTAGGAACTAACAACAATTAGGAAAGGGTATATTCGAGAAATTCCAAATCTATTCGTAGGGTGTACATATAACCACTAATCCAACAGAAGCAAAAGTAGGTAGAAAGATATATCCGTAAAAACATCAAGCTACCTCCTGGAATACTTGTTCTTAAGAGATTCATCGATGGAATCCACTGCTTTGACAAAGGGATTATGGCCTTTCACCTCCTGCATTTGGATAACATGGCTTGCCTCAAGCTCCATTTGCATGATGTTTTCAGAAAGAGAGCTCTGCAAGCATCACTGAAATTTCCCAATGCTAAATCGTTAACAAACACCCAATAGATAGTGATACTATCAAATGCAGACAAAGATAACAGCATTTTTTGCTCAAGAAAAGAAAAGTAAGAGCCTGTTAAAGAGGTAAGAGATTACCTTGGTGAGTTGCAGAGAAGTGGAATAGCCCAACAACCAATGATCACAAAAGTCAAATGGAGCTTCAGATATCTCTCCTCCCACTAATTTCCAAAATGTCTTCCAGTTTGCTGAGCTACCAACCAATTCATTCTCAAGAATCAACAAGCATTTGGAAAAGCTCTGAGCCTAAGAAAGGAAAGAGTTTAACTGCTAAACCATAGAGCTTTTATAGGCTCACACTCGCACAACCACTCAATAATTTCTGAAAAGGACATTTGACCATCACAAATTCTAAAACGCTTTAGCTTTTTAATTTACTTTAGTGCAGATAAAATAGTGAACAGTGGAACTTTGTTGAGGTCACGTAGGGGGCATTAATTATCAAAGACCAATTCGTTACGCTTTTCCTTTACTTGTAGCAGAGGATCAGAAAGAAAGGACATCTCAACACACACACGTTTTGCATTAATGCAAGTTCATGGGATGCCATTATGTACCTAAGCCTCACTCTTATTTATGTATGAAGCCATGCATTATGCATACCATAGTTTAGACAATATTTTTCCTTTCTCTTTATTCCTTTCTTTTCTTGACCAAAATCCAGCTTCCCAGAATTACTACGAGTGTATTGCAGATCTACTCTCAAGAGCTCCAATTTGTTAAGACATGGCTGCCACTAATAATGAAAGATTAGTTCAATACAAGACAAAAAATATGTACTGATGTCTATTGATACAAACAGAAACAGGGACAAGACATGTGGTTAGATTAATGTAATGGTAGACCCCAAGTAGAGTATTCAGCACTAAAGACAATATTGGTTTTGTCCAAAGAATGTTTAAAACTTTTTTAAAGGCTAAAAGAAAAGGAAAAACAACCCTCAAAAGGGACGAAAGTGAGGGATAAAGGAGGTATTCTGTACTCCAAGGAAGCTGGCTCTACTGGGCTCTTCTTCTTGTTTGGAAACTAATATAATCTCAAAAGAAAACCCAGGATACCCAAGTTGTCCTCAGTTCCCAAGAGCTTAATGCTTGTCAAAGAATCCAGTAATAATACGATTTGCCACTGGTTGGGCTTCTGCAGTACCAAGGCGAGAAGCAAGTGTGTGGGTAAAGTGGCCACCATAACTTTACACACTTTTCCCGTTCCCATGAGAGCTACCAGGAAAAGGATTACCTTTTCCTAAAGTACTAATGGAGTGGGTTGAAGAAGAAGAGAGAAAGAAAACCAAAGTCTTCCTGTAACCACTTGGGTTTGGAGCTTTGCACGTTGAGTATTCTATTCAACGGTGAGACGACTCATGGAATAGAATATGCAATAAAGCTTATTCTATGTGGTTGGTTAATGGTTCTGAATGGAGTGGAATGGTAGTTGGTCCTTTGGAATGTAGTAAATGGTGGGTCATATGTAATTTCCCATTGCAAGATATTATCAGTTTAAATTTTCTAATCTTTGGATTCAGAAAGTCGGATATCTTCTTTAAAATCATATATATATATATATATATATAATTTTGAACTCGTTTCACTTCCTTTATATATTACATATGACTATACTTATTATCAAACACTTTTAATTTTACTAAACACTAATAATAATGACTAAAGTGACTATTAAAATTTTTCACATCTAAAAATCACTTTTTCCCAGTTATTTTCTATCAACCAAACATGTGAGAAATTTAAGCTTAAATATAATTTTTGTAAAGAATCATTAAAATTTCGCATCTTAATTTCGCTTTCAAGAGGAATAAAGTAAAAACATACTAATTATTGAATAAAATATTGGCGATGTTTTTCTTTTTCTGACCGTTAACGTTACAACCCCAAAGTATTCTATTTGTTAACTAGACATTTCTTGCTTAAGAAATTAAAAAAAGGGGGGGAAAACTAGACGTTTCTTGCTTAGAACAAGCTGAAGTTGCATAAATAAGCCCATCATTCAAAAAACTCTAATTAATGTTTGGGGAATGTAAATACTTAGTCCACGATCAGCAAACAATATCCAGTACTTCTGTTCTAGATTACCATGCTGGTCTCTAAGCTGCACAATTAATGACTTTATAGCAATGATGTGCCCTAAGCCCAACAACTACAAGATAATACAAGATTAACAGACATGCTCGAAGTTTGATGCAATAATGGAGCTGTGAAATAAAATTTCTTTGTTATATATATGTCAATGCCACATGGATGAGCTACACTTTCTTGCCTAATTTGAGATTGATATCCGGAAAAGATGCCCATGTGTGATGTGCCCACATACTAGGTCTGATGCCATTCATCATCACACTCTCTACCTAGGTTTTTGAACCTTTTCTTATTCTTTACTGCAAGGTCAAAAGCCATCAGAATCCAATGTCCTTTCTAATCAAAATTCACAACAAGGTTCACAACTAAGCTTAATCTTAATTTTGATGTCATCCATACTTACGTGCAGTTAATAATCATTATGGGAGGATAAATCACTCCATAAATATTGAATAAAATAAGCACTAACAGTTCAGAACATCCTAAATCTATGCTATTTCAACGCAAGCAAGAAGACTAGAAGACCGACAAATATGACCGTAAATTACATGACCAAAATAGATTTAGATAAACTATGTCTAGAGATGAGTAGGAACATATAAAAGAACCGACGCAGAAAACCATAGCTTTTAAAAGCCCATCCACCCACCACCAAATCCAATACACTTATAAAGCTAAAGACAGGGGAAAATAGAGGCTACAGAATTAATATTATACTACAAGATTAACAAGCATCGTCGGCGGGAATCAGGGTTCCCTTCTCCCGGAGTTGTGTGTGCAAAAAGGACCGCCAGGGTAAGTGTGCTTGATTGATATAACAGTGATTGAAAGCACAGTGGGGGTAAAAGAGGAAGGAAGCGAAAACAAAAACAAAAAAATTTGCAGGAAAGCCATACTATTTCCATCATCTTTTCCAAAAGCTGAGACACTTGAAATAAATAAAGGAGTACGTGAGTTTGGTAGAGATTTGTACAACATAAACGACGAGAGAACTTTCCAAGAGGAATAAGACATGCATTCAAATGCTGACTAGCTTATAGTTGCACAGATAATGGCCAGATGACAATATAGGACACCTTTGGCACGAGTGGAAATACAAACTGACCAGCATGTATTGAGAATTTCCTTGATGCACATCATTGAATAAATGGTTAATAGGCAAATTCATGTTACATTCCAAGGAGATTCAAAAACCATTCTCCTGCATCACTTGGGTAGGCCAGTCTTCTTCTACAGGTAAAAGTCACCCTAACACTAAAATTTGTTATATGCAATTGAACGAAGAACATTAGATCTAAACAACTAGACTAACATTGTGGACCCTAAAATATGTAAGAAAGATCGATAATTACATGAAGGTTATCAGTTGATGCATTTATCCACCAACAAAATGAGAAATATGCTTCATGGAGGTAAAGTCCAATTTCCTCAACTACCTTGCCTTAGAAGAAGTGGTTTCACCTTGCGCTTGTGGCCCATACTGTTCACAAGATCCTTGCGAGCACATACTGGAAATATATTGACTCCTGGTATCTTCAAACGCCTCAAAACATAAGGAAAACTAAGTTGATCTCGAGATGTGAACCGAACCACTTCATTAAACCAAAGGCACATGAAGAGATTTGTTGATGGTGTGTGCTCCCTCACAATCACTGAGGCTTCTGCTAGAGCTGCAAAGGTAATAAATCACTATAGCAACAACTTGCATAGACATCAATAACTCATACTAAATTTGTATTTGGTATCTTCTTAAAGAGTTCTGTGCAGAATAGACACTCAACATCCAAGTGAACATGATGAAAAGATTTTGATGTTTACTTCATCTGGCAATTGGCTGGAGGTCCATTTCATGACTTATGGTTCTGCTTCTTGCTAGTTACTACCCTTGCTCCAATATAATCAAGATGTTAGTTTACTAGTGAATCTTACACTCTAGAGTCACCAAAGGGAAAAAAAATGTTTACACCCAATACACCCAAATTATCATATCAATCTGAAGTGTTAGCGTTAAGGGTTAACACATTAGAAAGTATGCATGTTCTTGTGCATTTGTTATAGATTGGCAGATTAGGCACAATTAGGAGCTAACCTTTCTTTCCATTCAGTTTCTTGTCATCAGGAACACCATCTCGGCTATACTGATTTAACTGCACCTCTACCTCTTCGGAAGTTGCCTTGTGCTTCTTCACAACTGCTTTTGCCTCATCATGCAGATTACTTCGTGCTCCATGCTCAGAAATAGCAAAAACAGATTTTGTATGCCAAAGAAGTGCCTCCAGCACACCTATTGGATCTCTTTTGAACTGAGATTTTGAGTCCACCCAAATCGAATACCTTGCTTCAGGAAAAAGGCGATGACTCAACATCTGAAGCAGAAATCAACAAATACTTCGTCAAAGTAAATATTAAAAAGAAATAAAAGGAGAAAACAACGAAATCCTAGCAAGGGACTATTCAATCTGCAAAGCCATAAGTAGAAAAGTCCAATGATGTGACGTAGTCAATCATCCTTTCTCCTAAGAAAGCATGTAGCTACATTGTTAAAAGAAGCAAATTTAACATATATCTAGAGGAATGCGAAAAGAACAGCTTTTAGACTTCATAAAATCATTCTCTGTTCACCAATGTTTATTAGGCAAACAAAGGAAATTACAAACAAGAAGATTGCCAAGCACAATTTTCAGAGGGCCTAACTGTTTACCATTTTTCTAAAAGTGAGTAACTCAAGTTGTGGAAAAACAGATTCAGTCATCCTGATGAGCACCGAGTATTTCTAAATGCATTTGGATACATGACGAGAAGATATCAGCAAACAAGTAGAAAAAGTATTTTTATGCAGTGAAATACCGTTGCAACAATATTAGCGGCAAATCAGGAGTAACGAGTGAACTAGATAAACTACTTGCACAACAATGGAGCTACTGTGTACCATATCCAACTAAAATAGCATGAAAACTCCAAACAACTAGTAATTAGTAAAATAAGCTCTCTGGACTATTTACTACTCATACAGAATAATTCATCTAGACAATAAAAGCAAATATTAGCAATAATATAGTACAATATATAATAGCAAATGAAATGTAACTTACTTTAGGTATTTTCCCATTCAACCGTTGATCTGAGAAAGGAAGATTCTTGACAACAACAATGCGCCATCTACCTATCATGTGGTTGTCACCGATTACTTTTCCTTCAGCTTCCTGGGCTGAGCGAGTGACGACGTCCCAGAATGCCACATAGCAAACCTGCACAGCAGGAAATAGATTACTCGTAAAAAAGAAGAAATATCATGACACAGCAATGAGCACAAATTAAAGTTACCTTCTCAATAGATGCCTCTGTCATCCCAATAGGTTGGTAAAGATCATCCCCACCGCCAAATGCACAAGTAGATACAACAGCTTTGCAAGTTCGCATATAACGTTTATCATTGTCAGAAACTGTAAACCCTCCCATCTCACTGTAAAAGCCACAATGCACCACAGCACTTTCCTTCACCTGAAACAATCGTGTGTGCTCATATATGTCAAGACAAAGTGAGATGAGGTAAAAAAACAGAGAGGCATTGAAAGATGCAACCGAGTCTCACATGCTCATTTAACTACATTGGATAGCAAAAATCATCAACTAAGAAACTAATAGGCAAGATCACATAAAACAAGCGATGAATTTCCAAAGGGATGTCAAATAACTAAAATTAAAGGATTGCATAGGTTAAAAATAGAACCTTGAAACTTTCTTCTCTTTCATGAAGCGTCTGATAACCAGTGAATAGATTAAATCTTGCCGCTTCTTCAGGCTGCAGTAATTGTGTAGCATTGCCTTCATCAGATCTGTACAAAACTCTCTTTACGGAATAATTTGAACCCCCAGTTGCAGGGAATTCCAGAGTAACTATTTTTTCTGGACTAAGGATTTTCAGACAAGCTGTCAATACCATATTACAAGTCTATAAGCAAAGAGTTTCTTAAAGTTGCATCTCCAAGTTATAAAAGACAAGAATGTACATAATTCGCATAAAATCTCTTATTATTAGAAATCTAGCAGAAAGGTTTAGAATGCCTAGTAACCCAATTATTTATAGAATCCAGCTAGTTCAAAACATACTTTCCCTACTCGTCGCGTTGTACACTTCTCTGACAAATGTTGCTAATTTTGTGAGCTCAATTTGAAGAACTAGAGAAATTTCAATTTATAATCGTAGCAAATTCAATCATGAATAACGAATTTCTTCCATTACTTCTAAGGAGCTTGTAAATCAGATGGCAATAGCAATTCCGTAATTCCATGATAACATTATACAAAAGTAATAGAAAAGCCAACAAATTCCACGGATCTTACGCTTTCTCACGATTTTAGAAGTGTTGCCGGGTTTATGTATGTTTCCCATGGAGGCGGGATGCGATTTCCCCTCCTCGTGGGCCGGAACCGACTTCTGTGTGACGGTGACCGGATCCGGTTGGGGCAGCTCGCGTGGCAGACGCACGAGCTTGGGGAATTCAAAGAAGAACAATGCTAGCAACGGGAAGAAGAGTAGGACGGGCCACCACCGCATCGCCTTCCTAACGACTCGCGGGAAGAGCTCCGGCCGCCGGCGGCGGGCCCGCTTCTTGCGCTTAGGGCGGATCCAGACTTTGTCCTCGTCGTCGTCGGAGACGGAGATCGAGATGCTTTGGATCATGGAGGAAGACGTCGCGCGGATCGGAGAGATCGGAATTGGACTCGGCCACCGGGTGTTGCATGCGTCGAATGGAAGAGAGAGATGGAGTAGCTTACTTTTTTCTTTAAACTCTAGAAGGTGAGCTGGACAAAGAGAACCTTATATAATATAAATATAAAGACACATAGGCCTTATAAAACTGTTATCCAATAAATATAATTATTTAATCTAATCTCTAAGTCTACCGCAGAGCTATTGCTCCAGCAGCCGTGCCGAGCAACTTATCTCTGAAACAGGTCGGTCCAGTACACTGGCTGCGTCCGACCAACTTATGGCTAAAAGTGATCACTACGATTTACAGCAGCACAATATAAACTTTCGTCTATAATTTTTTATTTCCAAATGCGTAGGTTTTTCTTAATGGATCAAGAGCCTTGACTAACCATACGACAAATAAAAGGGTTAATCCTAGATTACAGGACTAAATCAGCCTCTTAACAAATAAACCACAACTGCTCAAACCATACAATAATGCTTTAGTTAAAATCCACTGAATATTAATCTTAATATTCACGAAAATTTGGAACCCATGTCACAAGCTAGTAAACGATTTAGCACACTATGTTTTGGATCGAAGAGAAGTACTGCAACCAAAGTACGATTCTCGAGCAAATAAACGATCCAGTATAGCTACACACCGCAAGAGAGAGAAGGTAAAAAAATTAATAGTTTACTTGTAAGGATACACTAAATAGACTGATGGTTCTGACAGAACCTTAAAAATCATGCAAATGTATCACTGCTAAAATCCAGCCAATTGGTAACTTAATATACAGGTCTTTCAGATGCCCAAATAAGTAGCCGATCCTAAGCGCAGACTGAGAAGTAGAAATAATCTGCAGTGGGCACACCAGAATGAGGTCAGAGAACTCCAAACAAAGGCATATAGTACAAATTTTAGTTCCAAAATCAATAATTAGAACTTGTTCACAGCTTCCCTTTCCCCTTGGATTCATAAAACCAGTGCAAAGAAGGTAAAAAAACAATATAAGAGTTCTGGAAGCTCTCAAGTAAATAGAGTTCTTTTCCTTATTCTTTCTATGCTCCTATTTGACTTCATCAATGCCGCGGTATCAAAACATGAAGGGTCAAGAATAAGTCTAATTGTGCAAAACTTATGATACATGAATGCCGTGGTTTTCAATTGCTTCTCTTTTTTTTCCGTTCTTTTTCTTTATTTTGGTCTCAACAGATAAGTTTTTATGCCCTCTGCATGGGAGTTCGAAATTAGTATATATGATCATGAAACTAGATCTGGTAGCCCACCTGGTCTAATAATTCATAGAACTCTGACAAGCTAAAGGAAATTAGTAGGAAATTTTCATTGATGATCTTAACATGGTAAAGAAATACGCCCACAAGCCAAAAATTACAACTGGTGAGGTGAGTATCACATAAGAATCAGTCCAGAAGGAAGACATAAACCACTTGAGGAAACTCACTTAAGAAGTTCAAAAGTAAGAGGCCGTTGGTTCATAGTCTACCTCTTAACGTTTTGAGAATTGAGGAGCTTTCCGTGCTTTTTTAAGGCCGGGCTTCTTCCTTTCAACAACACGAGAATCTCTTGTAAGGAGGCCCTCCTTCCTCAAAGCACCTCTGTGATTCTCACTGACTTTAAGCAATGCACGTGCAATACCAAGAGAAATTGCTTGAGCCTGGCCTGACAGACCACCCCCATGAGCTTTAACAAAAATATCATAGTTGCTCTCAAACCCTAAAGTCAGCAATGGGGTTTTGACATACTGCAGCCACAATGGATTTCCTTGAAGATATTCCTGCAAGCAGATCGACAAGATTACAAGACTGCTTCTTCAAGTGCATCAAAGGTCTTATGGAAACCAAGTACAGAACTGTGCATATCATCATGCTTTAAATTCTTGTTCTCTACTATATTTTAAGCAAAAACTTGAATCAGAGAAACCAAAAAAAAATGATTACAAACCTAATAGAGTCAATAGATGGCACTGTGAAAATTGACAATGATAATATATCAAATGTAATCAAGCATTATGCATTACAAATTTAAAACTCAACAAAACTTAGAGTTGTTTGGTCACACAAATCATGCTTATAATTGATTATTGGCCTTATAACCAAATTAAATTTTAATGTTTACTTCATAACCATTGGAGAGGACGATGGTGCATTTGCCAAGTATCCTCATACTTTAATTGCAACGAGCTGCTAGAGTAGACTTGGGCACTTGCTTAGATGATCATTTGTTGAGGGTCGTCAGGTAGTAGGCCTCAAGTTCACCTTTCATTTTTTAAAATGGGATATAACTTAAATCAAGTCTGCTATCAAGAAATTTAGTTGATGGCCTTTTTCCCCTCCAAAACCTCTGGAGAATTTCCTCTTTTTCCCTGTGATAAACAATGTGGCAGCAGGAATAGCAACCGATTAATCCCAGTTATTTATCATGGGGAGGCTTGATCAGGCTTTAGTCCAACTGGATGGAAGCCTTTCCAAGTTCTTATGTGGATTAGTCCTTTCGTTTACAAATCTTCTTTATATAGTTCTTCAACCAATTCTCGTCTTGGAGACAGGAATCCTGTGAGCCGATCATATAATATCAATGCAAGCATCGGATTGAACAACTCTGTTTTGGATTGGCTCTATGAATTGTTTTCATCCATCAGTTATTTTAGTGGAAGTTAATGAAATGCAATGTGGACCTGTTAGACAACCATCTAAAAGTTTTATATATATATCACCAAGCAGCATAATCGTTAACACATACTTCCTCAAGTCATCTAAATGTTCAATTATATCCATTTGACAATATTCTTACTTTCAGGCAAAACTAATATCTCTGTCCAATCTTACCATGTTTTCATTTGTAAACTCATGATCTTAAGGACTCATGGACCTATAAGACCCAAGCACCTCGAATTTGTTAAATAATAAAATAATAATATGTGTTTTTTTTTGTGACAAAAGGCAGTAACCCACCACTAGGGGTTAAAGACATCCAAAAAAAAAAACAGTTTCCACCCTCAAAAAAAGTCCCAGATTTTATCAGTCTTAGATTAGCAGTCAGCAACAAAAGAGAACAACAAAGTTCAGATTAAGAGAGACGAGATCCTCTTTAGGTTTTAGTCCTAAACTGAAATAAGTAAATTTACAATACTACAATATCCTATAGTACTCTCACTAGAATAACTAGATAAGCGTAATTCTCAGACCAATCTGGCTCAGATCTTGCTTAACTAGTGAAATGCCACAGACAAATCAAAACATATTTAAGAATAACAAAGTAAACTTGCATCCATCTAACAAAATGTATATATTTCGGTTGAAATGCAACCTTAAAAGCAGATAAACGGGGAATTCTGCAATCGTCAATCTCACATTTCTAGTACAAAAAGAATTTCCCTTTTTCTCGCCAAGATGCACACTTCGAATCCAATTTTAACCCAAACAAACGAGAAAACCGGAAAGGTATAAGCAAAAACAACCCAAAATTTAGGGACAAAACGAGAAAGATTCTTTCGTACCTTAGCGTCGCGGTAATTGATGATGACCTTCCCGCTTCCCTCCTGGAGAACAACTCTAGCGATAGCGCACTTCCTCCTCCCCGTCCCTATTATCCTCTGCGCGGCGAAACCCCCCGGGAGCCTCGACTTCACGTACTTTTCGAGGGTCAATCCCTCCAAATCTGCCGTGGAGGCGACTCCTCCGCCGGATACGGCGGCGACGGTGGTGGAGGAGGAGGCGGCGACGACGACGCGAGGAGTGTTGCTTCGGATGGCGGCGATGCGTGGGAGGGATTTGGGAAGAAAGATGGAGAAAGATGGGGGCTTGGAGGAGACATTGGAGGAGAAGGAGAGGGAAGCGAAGGAGGAGGTGAGCGAGGAGAGAGAGATCGCCATTTTTAGTTTGTTTGCTTAGCTTCCTCGCTTTCTCTGGGTTTGGGAGATAAGAGTGGGATAGGATTTAAGCGGGGTGGGACGAGAGAGAGAGAGAGACCACCGGGTGCGGGTCCGAACCCGTTTAGTTTGGTATGATTCCGATCTTAATCGCAATCTATATTCGGTCCATTAAGAATCCGATATTCTCGGATCCGAATTGGGCCGGGCTTGACCCGAAAGCCTCTTCTGGAGTTTATTGTTTCTCCCGCTTGGAAACGAGAAGCGAGATAACTACTAGGGCTTGTTCGAGAGGAGGAAGACGATGGCTTTGACCAACTTCATACTTACGGTGGTTGGGGTGAGCGCGGCGGTGCTCCTCCTCCGCAGCGACGTCAAGCAGTCCGCAGCTGTCTTCCGCCGCAACGTCCGCCACATCCGCAACTGGCTCGAAGAGGAGTCCGCCTCCGCCGCCAAGTAATTTCCCAAAAATATCCTCTCCTCCTTGTCTTTTCCTGAGCTATAGAGGAAGTACAAGACCCTAACTTGATGCCTATCTAGTATATTTAGTTAATTCGTTTTGCGCTTCCTGGACTGGGATTGAAGTTAAATCTCTTTCTTTAGTTTTGTGGATTTCTTTAACTAGTCGTACTTCCTACTGGAGATTATCTTTAAGAATTCTTTTTGACAAATCAGGTCGATTATATTTAAGAATTAATTATACTTGGTAATATTCATGATGATTCAGGATTCATAACATCTATGTTTTTTTGTTGATGCTTTGGTTTGATTAGTTGTTCTGTGATCTGCAAATTCCAATTGCATCATGATTGTTGGAGAATGATTAGATCTCGGTTCTTACTAGTAAGTGGGCAAAGAATCATCTCATAAGTCATAACGAAGATGATGCGATTGTTCTTTTAAGATTCAGTGGATATGTTAAGAACACTTGCAAAATGCCATGCAGAGGTTTTGAAATCACCGTTGTATAACAAATCGAGCAGAAATGAGCTATCGATCTACTTAGGGTTTCTTGTAAGATTTTTTACTTTTGAGTTTTGAGAGACCAATTCTGGGTAGATTTTTTACTTGTTCAGTTCGAGTGACCCAGCTCGATCTGTTGCAGATCATGGAGTAGAAAGTCCAGGAGTTAACAGCACTTTAGATTTAGGTGATATTGACAATGTATTAATGGTGTAGTTCACCATCTCAGAACGTGAAAAAGGAAGGTTCGGAACATGAATTAAAAAATGTAAAATATCAAGAACTTCTTATTGGTATGTGCCAATCATAGGGCTGCTGGAGTTGTCTGCTCTAGCAACATAGTCGGTTCTCTGAGGCTCTATTTCCACATACCTAACCACCTATAGTCTTTTTAAATCATTGATTAGTTCCGTGATCGGTACTCTTAAGTGGATTGTCTTGTTACATTGGTGATCATGCTGTAGTCTCGGAGATCACTGAATATTCATAGATCGTCTATCATAGAATTGCCTGAAGAGCATTTTGCGGGAGTTGCAACCTGTTACTTATTCTTATATAAGGTTTAATTTTTAAGTTCATGTACTCGCATGCCAATCTTAATTTGCTCCGGCTGAATACTGCGTTGGTCAGAGGAAAATGGTTTTCTTGTCTTTTCACTGCCTCTGTTTCATTAGCTTTTGATGCACTAAGGTAAATTTGCAATTTCGACACACTGATTCTTTCTATATTTGTTCACTCATGAGTTTCAACTTGTCTCCTTTTTCTTTGCACAGAACCGCAGAGCGATCAGCACCCAAGGAGTTGGATTCTCAGGCTGCGAAGAAAGACATTCCTAAGGATGAGAAGCATTAGATTTTTCTCAAATTTCAGTTAGGCTTTTTTGGTGCTTCAGATTACACCTCGCTTGCATCATCTAGTAGGTGTAAGAATGTTTGCAACTTTCTTGTTGAATAAGGTTGCTATACAGGAAGGAAGTAGGTTAATTTCACCTTTAGGTGGGAGCATTTGTAATCCACGCTTCCCTCACTAGAACATGTTTCATAAATTCTCATCAACTGTATTAATTGTCTTGTGCATTGTTGGCATGTCTATTTCCTTCACTAACCTACTCAAAATGTTTGCTTATATTGCCTTGTATTGAATTTTCATACATTGAATTTAAGTACGAATAGTGAGAAAGTTGGGCCCTTGGAGGACAATGTGATGGATGTTCCAAATGTATACTCGGGCCCTTTGGTGCCAGTCTTCGAATTGGTCGTCCCGGCCCATGGTGTATCGAGATTCACTTGATGAAATTAAGATATCATCAGCCCATTTAGGCGAGTCCTCAAATCTAGTTAAACTGTTGGATTGCAATGGGACCATAAGCTAATCTTAGGTCATTTGCATTTATGAATTTATCAGGTAGTGTTTGATATCTTATATTTATTTTTTTGTTGTGATGTAGACGTTCAGTCTTTCTATCTCCCTCTCAATTTGTATAAAAAATTATCTTTAATGAATGAGTGAAATCTATGTCAACGGACTTTCATTTATATTAGAAGGACTAATCCGAGATTTAGTCCAAATCAATCTCATATCTTCGTGCAGGTCAATCCGGATATTCAATTAATTGATAATATCTAATGACTTCAAATTGCACAATCCTCATACTAATAATATCTATATAGTCTACTCTCTTTTTAGCCTAACCAACCAACTGTGAGCAATGATTAATAAAGTTTCTTTTATCTAATGCAGGAACCATCATCATCATCATCATCATCATATCTACATGTTACCCAAAAATAATAAAGATGTTATCACGCGTGAAGCCGAGGCGCCACCAAACAGCAGAACCAAATCATTAATTCGTTCCTCTCTCCCATACAAAATACCAATTCGTCGTCTTCTTAATCCTCCTTAATTATTCGCATATAAATCTCTTTTTCCCTCCTACCTCGATCACCACACACATCCACGAGCACACAGTGCATTCTTTGTCCCATCATGTTGTCGCTTTCTTCCATCATGCCACATACCCCAACCACCCCCATGTAACCCCCATCATACATCCATGCACCCATGCATGCATGCATGCTATATTTAAATATACCGTATAATGCAAAATTATAATTAAATAATATACTCTCTGAAACAAAATTTTAAACTGTGTGTTTATTTAATGCTTCATGGCTTTTACCTTTTATCGGACGATGGAGCTCAAAGTGGTTTAGTCAACATCGTTCCAACAGTACGACATCGATCCTCGCAATCCAAAGCTGCTTAATTTAGAAGTCAGTCGGTCATTCCATTATAGATCCTTTTTCTTTGTTCCTCATTAAACATAATGAAGCACACGACTGGAGTATGTTTTAAAACATTATCCTCTCAACTCGGATATTACATTTGAGATTTTACCACTCCCATACTTCCAAAAGGAAAAGCCAACACAAAATAATCAAGCTGGTTTTTTTATTATCCTTTTATTATGGTTAATGTAATCTTGCGGTTAAATAAGTTGAAACAAAACTTTGAAAATATACTTGCAAAAAATGTGTGGATAAATTATTTTTTTGTTCATGTAGATGTATCTGTAAATAAGCAATTTGGAAGGGTATATATGCGAAAGATGTTAGAATTGTAGCACTCCTGCAGTATCTTAGTCAGAGATTTTTGGGCATTTTCTGGGCATCTGAAACGTGAAGTGGGACTGTGAGTACTACGCTCCGGAAATCATAAGAGAAGAGAGAGAAGAAATATAATAAAAGAGAGGAGGGAGGAGTTGGTATGATGATGTCGTCGAATCTCTACGATGGGAAAAGCAAGGACATGCTTATCTGTTAAAAGTTGGAACGAACCTCTTCGTTTGCCAAGGTTCCTCTCTCTCTTCTTCTTACTCCTCTTATTTTCCTTTATTTTCCTCTGCTTTAAATTGGAAAGAAATGCAGGAGTACGCCATGGGAGGTCAAAGGAGCTGAGCGATAAGGAGTAAGTGGGTTTTTTTCTTCTTATTTTTCGGTCAAGGTTGGCTATTTCGTAGAATGCTTCGTTCTCTAGAGTTTCGTGCTTGTTGATTTGGTTGCATTTGGAATTTGGTGCGATTTCTTGGGCTTTTGAAGACGACCCACATGTCCGTCTGCCAAAAGTTTGGATCTTTTCATGGATGCGATGAGAAATTTCAGTTTTCTAATTGTGCCTCGCGGAATGGTGATATGCGTTTGCATTTTATTAAAGGAATCCGTACGGAAAGACATTGTTCATGAGTTTGGATGCATTTCCTTTGCTAGTTTTGAGCGTCTCTGTCAGGGTTTTTTTTTTTCCTGATTTCAAACTAGAATTTAGGAAGAAGTATTGTTATCTTGAAGGCGAAGGCGGCCAAACAACTAGACAACTAATTTCCTTTTTCTTGAATTCTGTTTCTCACTGTTTAGGTTTACACATGAGTGTCATGTATTGAGAAAAAATTAAAGCTTTTTGGGGGAAATCAAGTTTCATACTTGACATGCTCTTGAGAAGGGTCCATAAATCTGAAATCCCATAGAGAGGGTTGGTTAAGAAATGGAAGATTTTAGGGTTAGAAGGCTTCAACCAGGGGCAGGGCAGACAAAGATAAGAAATGTACCAATTGCAGTAACGCCGGAAGGGTTCTGGTGTTGCCCTTCGCCGGCTGTGCTGCAGAAGACCTTAAAGAATCAAAACCACCAAACTAAGCATAAAGGGTCATCTCTTCCAACATCAAAGGCCTTCTCAGTAGAGAAGTCACCAAATATTGCATCAGAAAAGAGAACGAGTTCTACACCGACAAGGTCTAGGCCGGTTTCAGATGATCAGAGATGTCCAACTACTGATAATCCTGCTTCAAGTCCAACAACGGCCTCCGAGAGACCACCACCGAAGCCAACTGCAGAGAGTCAGCAACATAAGATATCTGTTGGATTTGGTCAACCTGAAACGAGCGATTTGAAGGTTATCTTGTATGGGAAAGAGGGGCTTGCAGTAAAAATGACTGTTCACAGTAATATTCTTGCAGAGAACAGCAGCTACTTTTCAGATAGACTCTCTAGACAGTCTCCAGTATCATGTGTTGAGATACTGGATTGTGAAGATGTGGAGATCTACGTCGAGACAGTGGGATTGATGTACTGTAAGGAAGTGAAGCACAGATTAATCAAGCAAACTGTTCCACGTGTACTCCGCATATTGAAGGTGTATCCTCTAATGATGTCTTCAATTTATGTTCATTTTCAAGAAAGATTTGTTTTTCTCTGTCTTCCTATTTTCTTATATTAAACATCTCTCTGCTAAAATTCTCCATTTATATCTTGATTTGTGTGTTTTCATTTGGTGAGTAGTTGATCCTTAATCTTGTCACCAGAACAAATGGCTGCCATGCCCTTGTTGGGTCATATTCTGCAAATTTGATATGTTTTTATTTGGGCTACTGGTTATTTTTTTTTGGTACTCAAGTGCTTAACCACAATATGGAGTCATGTTTGAATTATCTTGAATAGGATCTATGACTTTGTAAAAACTCCATTTAGCTGAGAAAAGTTTTTTTTTGTTTGCGTTTGGCTAAATATATAGATTGAGCACTTCATTTAGCAGGAAAGTAATTTTTGTATGACTCAATCTTAGTATATAGATTGCTCTAAGCTGATTCTTGTTATTGTCTAGTTATTAATCAAAAAATCAAATTTTGTTAGCCTTTCTACATGATTTAAGCTGGCATTTTGTAGGTTGCTGAATCACTTGGCTTCCGTGCTTGTGTAATATCATGCTTGGATTACCTAGAAGCAGTTCCGTGGGTTGGAGAAGAAGAAGAAAGTGTGATATCGTCTATAAGACATCTTCATAGTGATAATTATGGAGTCAGTCCTTTATTGAAAAGAGTGTGTTCCGATATCACCAATCCCCCTAATGATACGCTTTCACGTATCATGGAGCTGGTGCTGAAAAGCAGTGAGGACAAAGGGCGACGTGAGATGAAATCTCTAGTCTTGAAGCTCTTAAAGGAAAATAACATTTGGATAAATGGATCAGCAGACATATGTATTGAAACTTTATACAGTTCATGTCGGGGTTGCTTGGACTCGCTGCTAGCTCTGTTTCGGCAAGCATCTGATGATGATTTTGCTGATACATCTTTGGAAAGCAAAGATATTGTTATGCGGCAGATAGCTCTTGATGCAGATAATCTTGTTTGGTTGGTTGAGATATTGGCCGATAGGCATATAGCCGATGATTTCGCAGTCATATGGGCAAGCCAGAATGAGCTCGCCGGGTTGCATTCAAAGATACCAATTGTGTCGCGTCACCTTGTTAGTTGTGTCTCAGCTAGGCTTTTTGTTGGTATTGGAAGAGGAGAGATGCTTCCTTCAAAGGACATCCGACAGCTTCTGTTGCATGTTTGGTTGCAGCCACTGATTGATGATTACAGTTGGTTGCAGCATTGTTGCAGATCATTCGACCGAAAAGTTGCAGAAGAAGGAATTGGCCGAACGATCCTGACACTTCCGTTGGAAGACCAGCAGACTATATTGCTCTCATGGCTGGGAAGTTTCTTGAAAGTTGGCGATAACTGCCCTAATCTTCAGAGAGCCTTTGAGGTCTGGTGGAGGAGGACTTTCATAAGGCCTTACACTGAGAAGCAAGGTCAAACTTTGCAGTTGGATAGAAGTTGATCAGTTGGACTAGAATAAGTTGGTCGTGCTTTAATATGTAGAAAAAAAAAAGTTTGAGTGATGGGTGAAACAATAACAGAAGAGGTTTTGTTTGTTGACCAGAAGATACTGTTTGACTGCCTCCTAGAGAGGGAAACAACTCGTTAAGGTTTCTGTTCTTATTTTTAGATGCATTGTACAGGATTTTGGTGGTAATTGGCTTGTCTGCAATTTGTTGCATGCACCAGAGTTCTTTATCTGTTAGTGCTTTTCGACATGCAACGATGTGAAGGTCCCTAAGCTATGTGAAATTCTCTGAATTCTTAACAAGATTTGACTTCTCATTTTCTATCATCAAAATCGATATTGGATTGCTTGCTGATGCAATGATTCTGTTTGTTTTGCTTACTTTGGTGCGATGCAATCTTATTAGTTATCACCACTGATATGCTCATTTGAATGTTCATGATATTATGTTTTAATGTCAGTTGGCAATTTTACACCATTACAGAGCAAAACAACATGATCCATACCGTCACTCTTTAAGATATTGATTTGGATTTAGATATCGAGTATAAATTACGAATATATTCATCATTTACTCGCTCCCCCCGGCAATGCTACAAGAAAAAAGATTGACGAAATGCATATCCTTGAAACTTCTGAAGAATGTGATTATTTTCTCGACGGCAAAGTACATCGAAACAAACTATTATGTATAATTCGTATGCCAAAGGAATTTTCTTTATATTACATTCAATAACTTTAGACTGGATAAATCTTTTACAGAAAAAAGAAAAAGTTATCTAGTTACATCGCCCTAGATAGGTTTCCATTGCCCAAAAATTACAACCATACTATATCTTATGGGCTTTGATTTGGAAAAGCCACAAATTATACAACGGTGATCCTCGCAATCATGCAGCAAGTCTATTATAAAGTTACAATTGTAACTTGCTGTGTATTCTTCCGGTGGAAGATAACGCGCTGAATTTTGTCCAGAGTGTTCAAGCAGCACAGTTGTTAAAAAATTCTGAGACAGATCCAAAATGTAACCTGGAACACTTCTTTCAAAAATAGTCTCCATACTCGACCCAGCAACAAACTGAGCATCAAGGCATTTGATCTCAACTGGAGTTATGAATTATATCAATCAGTTTAAGTATCCAAGATTTCATCAGCTTCAATCAGCTCTGGTACTTTATCTAGTAAGCGATTCATGTCCTGAGGAAATTCTAGCTTTGCTCTGTTGGTCTTGCCTCCAACAACGACTGTACTCCCATCTTGGAGGGCCCATATCTAAGATGAGCAAAGATACATATCTTATGGTTGGACAATTTTGCTTCTTACAAGGGAGAAAAAAAAAAGTACATGTAGATATATGTGCACTTATGAGTATAAGACATTAGAGAGAGATGCAGCACCTGTGAGTGGGATAAATAGCTAATGCAAGTCGTGAGCATCAGAGCACCAAATCCAGCATAAACAACAGGCACCCCTGGATCAGTCTGATAAGATTGAAAATAAGACACATTTCAGAGGAATGAAAGGGAAAAGAGAGTGAAGCTTAATCTTGGAAATTTATCTACCAAGGCACTACTTTGATCCCTCACCTTCAAATCAAGACCACTACTTCCAATGGCATCTTCAATCACAATTTTGTTACCATTGATTTCAATAGGAAGTTTTGAGCTGGGTCGGCGAACTCCCGCAAATTTGCCCTCTTGATCATACAAGACAATGGACTGCAGATCACGAGCAAGCATTGATCTGATAAATTTTAGAAACAGAAGAAGGGTCAAAAACAGTTGATTTATCACCTGGAATTATTTAAAAGAGGGAAATGAGATTATAGAGAAAAATCTAACATACATTCCCTTTACGTTAGGAGAATCAGCATCTCCAATAGGTAGGAATGTTCCATAAAGCTTTTTGTCACCATTTATCTGTAAGGGAGCCACAGCCAAATTGAAAGGACCTTCACCATTTTTTGATACTTGGAGTGCAGAAAACCCCCAATCTGTCTGGTAGATTGTAATCCCTCCATATCTTAAAGGATCATTAACTCTAATTGTCTTTCTCATCACTTCTTTACCATCAAGGTTGAATAGTGAAATATCAGTGTAAAATTGTGAAACCTGATCATGCATCATAGGAATGTCAAATGAGGTATTCAGAATCATTTTAAGTTTCGTGAAGGCAAGCACCAAATAGCAAGAGAGGACAAAAGAAAGTAACTCCTGTTTATAAGCCATTACCTCCCCACTATCATAGTAATCCATGTAGAATCTGTTAACATGGACTTCAGTATTGAAAACTTGTGGTGGAAAAGAAAGAAATCCGCTAGGAACCATTACATCCCCCATAACAAAATTGAGTCCTTGGGGCACAGTTACAGAACCTTTAAAGCTTCCAGTTGCACTAAGTGTACCTCCTGCCATGATCAAAAGCATTGCTAAGTGCACGCCAATGGGAGCAAATCGACCTGCCATTCCCCTGAAAGCATATAAAGATGGCCCTTTAATGAATACCTGCCATACGAGGAACAAAGCATTCTGAGATTAATACCGATTACTGACTTATTAAAGAGCAACCAAAGACAAGAAGAGGCCTCAATATTTGTCTTGTGAAACTAATGTGGTAAGATTTTACTAAAAACAGACTCCGAAAAATTGCTTCTTGCAAAGCAAAGCTTCCACTACTCAGTTTAACTTTCTGTTCTACTTGAACCTACAGACTTTCAATTTCAGAAGTTTTGCTGGTTGCGATTTTAGTTCACATTTCAAATTTCAGGAAAAAGCACCAAAACAGATAGTACAGTGAAGCATTTTGCAAGATACATAAAAGATCACCCTGAAGAATGCTGTCTTAAGAAATCATGGGCACAATGTGAAGGATAATGCTAGAAACATGCAATTTAGTACAGTAGCCCAAGTAGCTATTTTGTAGAGATAGGATAAGACTTCTTAAGGGCTCATATAACATAATAGGCAAACTTATATAACTGCATAGACATGACAGTATGTAAGTTGCAAGGGTACATAATAGCAGTGAGCATAAAAAATGAAAAATGACCTCATATCCTGCACCCATCAAGATAATGCCCAAATCCTGAATGGATGCTCTTGGAAGAGAATCTGCAAACTCCTGTTTGCTGATAGCTTCTGCCGACTGCGTGAAAGACCATCTGCACAATGGGACAATAAAAAATTGAGTTAGTTATTTCTGACTGGTTTATTCCTGCTTATGACTCCAAAATCAAAGAAAGAAAATACCTCTGAGCGACTTTAACCAAAGGGATCTGAGTTGTATAGGTACAGGCCATTAGAGACGCTGCGAGGAGGATCAGCATGCCTAAGAAAACAGGGGAAGAGAACATGTGATCAAACCCAAGACCAAGAATCCATCTCCATGTAACAAATCCATAAACAGGATTGTCTTCTGGATACTTCTGGAAATAGTAATCTGGTGTTTCCCCCTGATCTATAAATGTACCTGTGGACATAGGAACAAAACACTATTCATTCGAACAAAGTAACAGTTCCCCAGATATGCTTCCTAAGCATCAGAATCAATAATTAAAATTAATGGTCCCAAAGCTTCAACAAGAGATTCTAGTAATAAGTAGGTTGATGGCTCATCATTGGTCTGTCCCCTATGATAGTGTTAAAGGCATAATATAACATTATTGGTATGTTACCTAACATATAGTTCTTCAACAATCATTGTTTTTCTAGAAAAAAAAGAGGTAGCTTGATAAGATCACCATCTGTCGAACTATAAGGAAGGTGAGAGAAGAGTATAGAGAGGAAGAATAAGCAATTGTAAAACCTAGTAATACATTTTCCCTTCCTCTGCACCTTTTATCGTAAAAGTACTTTGCTCAGCTAAACTAAGATTGGGTTCATAAATATCAAGCTTTTGCGCACATATCATCAAACATAGGGAACAATACAAACAGAACAACCCAACATACCCAAAGCCATCAGCGCCGCAATAGTAAACATCTCGCCGATTGCCAAGGGGAGGTTGGAGAGCAACGCCAAGGCCCTCTTCGGCGCCCGCTTCAGGAAACCCCACGACGGGATCCCAGCAACCTTCCCCTTCCCATCGGAAGCCTCGCCATTTCCGGCAACTTCCGACACGGGCGGGGCCGCATCGAAGAGGACTATCTCCTTCTTCTCCTTCTTCGCTAGGGTTTCCCTCTTGCTATCCCGGGAGGTCCTCAGCTTACATCCGACTCGGAGGGCATAGGAGTGGCTGCTCCGGAGCACAATTCGACCGTCGGAGAAGAGGAGGGAGCAAGGGGATTTGGATTTGGAGATCGGGAGTGCGATTAGGATTTTGGCGGGGTTTAGAAGGGAAGACATCGGAGAGGAGAGCAGTGACGCGGGTCTCTGCCATTGGAGAAAGGATAAGGTGAGGAGGGGATGCGGATGCGGATAGGGGCACCGATTTCTACGTGGCCATACTGAGACTCTGAGTCTCGAGGCATGGGAGGGCAAATTAGTCTTTTGGATGACTAAGATCCCTCCTGGAGTCCTGGGCCTTCAAAATTAATGGGCGGACTAGTGGTCCATCTCAAGGCAAAGCCCACTCTCTTTGTGGGCTCCTTCTTCGTTTTCCAATTAATTGATAGTAATATAACAACCGATCATATCTTAGTCGGATGCTCCTTTTTTTTTCTCTCTCTTATGTTTTGAAAGAAGTCCGTAGAGGATTTGTACGAGTTGTCCCCTAAATTGTTTTGAGGGAAAACAACGGACTGGAATCTCCAATCAAAGAAAAGGAGGTCGTAATTAGAAAGAGAGGGGAAATTTGGAAGGAGACACAATAACATGGCTTGGAAAATGATATCAAAACTACTTTAGGCTAATTAAGATTTGGGATTATGGGAATTTCCCACCGCTTCTACTATTATTGCCACCTTTTACTCTTTGGATACTTAGTTATATTAAAAGTACTAGTAGAGCATGTGCTAGGAGAGCTCTAATAATTGTGAGAGAAGCCCCTCGCTCAGTATTTGCCATGTACTTGATTCGGTACACACATGCATTGCACATGGCCATGCTAATAATAGAAAAGGCAAAGGATTAAAAGATAGGTCAAAAAATATTACTAATTTTCTTGCTTCCATGAGTCCATCCCACAATCACTTATCTACACCTCATCTCCTCCTTATCAACCGATATTATATATTAGCCTTTTTATTTGAGCGTCGAGCGTTAAAGAAAAAAAAAATGTAAAATACAATTAAAATAAAATAAGGAACGGTGGTGATTTCAGTTGTCATCTATTGAGAACGGTGCGCGGAGAAGATCGTAGGGGGCCCAGAGGGCGTCGAGTGGGCAGGGTCTACTTGCATCGATCCGAACCCACGGCTTCCCTTTGCCGCTCCAGTGTAAGAGGCTAACGGGTCCTGGATGCAGATCCCTGCACAACCCGCGAAAATTATCGCCTCCGAGGCCGTGCTGGTTCCACCGATGGTCCACCGCCGCGATTCGACCCGCAAAGACCAGTAAAAATGGAGGCAGGGAGCCTAGCTCGTAAATCCGCATCCGCTTCTGGAGCTCCATCCACTCCTCGATCCGCTCCGTGTACCCGCCTTCCCTCCACCGCTCCAAATCCATTACCATCACGCCCGTGTTAAAATAACACGGCGTCCTCCCCTCGAACGTCATCGATAGAGCCGGGTTCGACCAGAAAGTGGGCGTAAAATACGACGTGAAGTTAGCATTGCAGTACTCGGGGGCGGCTAGGGCGGTGTTATCGGGTAGCGGAGTCGAGGCCAGACCCGCGATGTCGTCCACTAGAACCAGATCCGAATCCAAATACACGACCCGGCGGACGCAATCCGGGAGGATGCGAGCGAGATAGGATCGAGCGTAGTTGAGCGGGCGATCCAAGGCTTCGCGGATCGAGGTGGAGATGAGACCCGAAACCCGGGACTCGTCGAAGGGGTAGATTTGGAAAGAGAGGAAGGGGAAGGAGGAGGAGATGGTGGAGTTGAGGAAGGAGATCGCCGAGGATGCGAGGAAATGGAATTGGATCGACTCCGGGCACGAGGAGTGGTACAGAATGGAAAAGATCGCCGCCACGGAGCCGCGGAGGTACGCCACGTCGAGCGTCATCGCCACGTGGACGGCCGCATCCGGCGAGCACGCAGCTGCGGAGGACGGCGGGAGAGGCGGAGGGCAGCTGGGGGAGTTGTAGAACTGAGGGGCCTCGTGGAATGCCAGGCTTTTGCCGGCGGTGAGCGCACCAGCGGAGGAGGAGAAGGTGAAGAATAGGAAGAGGAGGAGACGAGCGTAGGCCATCGCGTCGAGGAGTGGAAGAGGAAGGGGGAAGTGGGAGCTGGGATTATTTTATACGAGGGAGAGGGAGAGGAGGGAGGGTGGAGTAGGGAAGTCAAAGTTGAGAGGAAAATTGAGTATAAAGTCATAAACCGCATGATCTTTTATGCATATTTTTCACAAATAGCCTTCTCCATTTACATGTAGATTTGCAAACCACCACCTCTTTGGCTCTTACTAGCTTATTAGTAATGCATTTGTCTCAAATTTCAATCTTATAAAGATATTTATCTTAATGGAAACTTTGTTTCCTGTGGAGGTGGTTTCCACTAGTCAAGTTGTAAATATGTGAAAGAGGGGAGGTTTTTCTGTAAAATATTATATATTATATATTTGCAAAAGAACCCAAATAAAAAAATGCTTAGGCTGCTTAGGATTGACGAAAACGGGATAGAACCAAATAGGACGCCGACAAGTCGAAACGCGTGACGCGTGGCATTACCACTGGTAACAGGAACTTGAAATTATTAATTTGCCCACAGGATGGTCCTTCGCTATGCGCCCAAATTGACCGTTTTGAAAGGTTGACCGTGCATGTAATTTTGCATGTACGTCCAATAAGATCGGATATTTAGGTTATGAAAATTAACGGCATGCACCATAAATCCTCTCGCAAGTCTCAAATAAGAACAAAACCAAGTGTCAATTGCCCCAATTTGCACAAGTGCCCATGTGCTAGTAAAAACTTCTTTGCGAAAAAGACCCTTTAACACAAAAGAGGGCATCTTTCCCCTTCTTCTTCCTCTCCCTCCGACTATATCTCCTACAACTACTTAGCTTGTTAGTTATAGTGTCATACTCCTGATTGGCCCACTCCTCTCTTTTGCATCTTATAATTTCAAAACTAAGATGAAAAGTCACTTTCCATTTTATAGATTGTAAAACATCACCAGAACTCGGAATTAGGTCTGGGTTCAGTCTTCTCTCAGGCTACTCGTAGCTGAGAAGAGCACATCTTTCAGTTCTTGAATGCCAATCACCAAAAAGTGACTTCCCCCTTTCTCTTGCTTCGAGTGTGTGCATCCCACAGGGGAGGAGGTTTGGTAGCATTGGGTTGCTTAGCTTCCGTGAAACCTCTGACAAGAAATGTAAAATTCTTTCAAGGTACATGAGAAAGTGATATTCTTTTTCTTTTTTTTCTAAATTTATTTTTATAAAGTAGGTGTGCTTCTTTGTCATGGGCATGGGCTCTCTTAAAGAGAGGGATTTGTTTAGCATTGAGTGATGGTTGGATACTTGGATATGCTTACCACATTAATTGATGCATTTGGAGATCGACCACAGTCCATGTGCTGTTATGCCTCCTTGTCTCTTTATTATGTGAAACAGGAGCATATATGCTCTACGGCTAGGAATAGACCTTTTGTTGCATCACTTTATTATTTGCGTTTAGTTCAAAATTAGAACCTGTGCACGAGCAATTCGATGGAGTTAGTGCATAATTTATACTTATCTCAGATTATTAGTCCACGTAGCAGGTGAGAATCCATTATTATTCTTCTTCTTCAAAAAAAAAAAAGAAGACAAATTTGAATAAATTATCAGAGGGAGAGAGAGAGAGAGAGAGTATCAGAGTATTTATTCCATTGAATATGAATAAATTATAATCCCAAAGAACTAAATTTATAACAAGTTTGATTCGATCTGTTCGATATTAACCTGCCACTATTTTCTTCTTCTTTTTGGGAAATTATGAGCTTATATGAACAGGATAGGTTGGATATTTTTGAAGTGCATCGCGTGCCGAACGAAGTAGGAAGAAGGGGAGTCTTATCCCAAGTTTTGGAATCTTATGGCATGCATTAATATGTACATTTGACTTGGAGCATCACTACAGTTTCAAAAAGAATGAAGCAAGTTGAGTGTTTGTACTTCGTCAACTTGTAATACAAAGGATATAACAATCATATATATATATATATATATATATATATATATATATATCCAGGAAGGGCATATGCAGTTGTACGTATATGAGACTATGGACTGCCTACTAAGGCAAATGGAGGAAGAGGACAATGTTTGCCAATCTAGTAATGGACTCTTAAAACTTGATTCTTTTGGAAGCGTGTCAATGACAATCTGGAGAGATAAGACATCAGATCTTGCTTATTACATCGTTGACCGATCTCCATATCTAGATGATTACATGTAGAACTTGAAAATAACACTAATCTTTCAATCAAATGGAATCTCCTTCAATAGATAAGCATATACTGATAATTAACATGCACAAGTTTATAGCTGTAAGTGGAGACGAGTACATGGTGTGGAAAATACATATGGAAGACTGCCCCCACCCTCGGCCTAACCCTCTCCCTCTGTCCACCAACCAATGGACAATGGACAATGGCCCTATTCTAAAAGGAAGGTGGGACTCCTGAGACTGAGCTTTTGTAATTTTTGTGCAGAAAGTACATAGGCATCTAAAAATATCTATTACACACACAAGTTATTCAGACATTGTAACACAAACATACAAAATAAGAAGGCGTCCAATTATAGACCAGTGTGAAGATTAGGGCCCTACGTTGAAGTAAAAATAAGCATAAGCTTGTGCTGCTATAGTAAAGTTTAAACTAATATAATAATCAAACAAGAACATATCCCAATCTTGCATTCATTAATACCTGCTTCTCTCTCATCTTTCCATCCAATATTTTATATTTACTAACAGCTAATCAATATTTTAACCTTCAAAAGACATGCTATCATTTCAATCATTCTCTTTCTTTCTCTTCTCTCCTCTCATCATCCATCCTTTAGTAAAGAATATTTAATCATTTGCTAAAATATCTTCTAAATTTATTATTTTTTATATTACATCAAATGTAATAATGTATTGATATATAACCAAACATTATTGATATAAGCTTTCCTATGCGACCTTTAAAAAGTAGACATAGCTAAACGACCAAACACCACCTAAAAAAATATGTTTCATACATAAGTGTAATAACTAAAATACAAACTTTGATAAGTTTTGCATTATGTTGTAAGTGGGGATGTATAAGACCCAAAACGTAAGAGATGTATAAGAACCTCCAAGTAAACTTAACAAAAACCAGGAATTTCTCAATTTCCTTTCAGCTATTCCATCAGCATATGGTCACAAAAGCCAGCCACATAAACATAATATCATACATCTTACATCTCACTTGCACTTGCTAGCGCCACAGCTCATCATGAACACAAGAAGAAAATTAAGTCCAGTTAATTTTATATTTGGCTACAGCAGAGGCGTGTAGCTGCAGAACTTGCCCAAGATGCTTGGTGTCTGCACCATCTATCGGAAATCTTTCATTACCATGAAACCATGATGAGATCCAATAAACAAAATAGAATAAGATTTTGAATAAGGGCTATTTTCAGTTGTCATTTTAACACTAAGACAATGTAGTACAGAAGAGTACATAATACAATTTATGTAACTTGTCATTTCCTTCTATTTTGACAAAAAAATAAAATAATAAGGAGATACTTCATTCACCAAGTAGTATCGAAGGCTTCAAAGATAATCCTCTATCCTGGATTTGCTAGGTTTTGTAAAATAACTATGAAGACCTCCTCAATATCTCCGTTGAGATTTTTTTTTCACTTAAAATTGAGCTCTACAGACTTCATGCAAACGAAGGATGCGATGCTTTAGTTCAGTAAAACAATGCTAACCAGTCAGTCATCTCAAATCATGATGACATGAACAAAAGTCTAAAAACCAAATTATCAGAACCATGACTTATGCATGCAAATTATCACAACCTACAGCAACAAGGCCCATATGAGACCCAGCTGGTCTCTTCTTCATTGCTCAAAAGTAAGAGAAGCCCACATACTTCGCAATTGTGCATAATCTGTCTTATACTATACCTAGCACACATGCATCACAAAATGAATAGTTCTTTAATTTACATGTCTTATATTCCTACGAGTTTCTGGTATTTTAATCCAGAGACAGACAATCAAAATGTCAAACTTGTAGGCGGCAAAATATGTGCGCATTCATGTATGTGCATGCCAAGAGAATATTATACTAACAAACTGATTTACAATCATACTAGAAAGCCTCTTTCTGGTATTGAAACTGTGAAAGTACTTGAAAGTTAAAAATGCTTTTTCACACACTTAATAACCAAACCAGCCAAATGTAGTGGTTGTCTTGTAAAAATGAAACCGCAAATATTTGTCCCTCAATCTCTAAAGTGTCCATCATATAAACATGTAGGAAATCAAGTTGTTTAAACTAGAAGTCATGGTACAATATGCAACAAACTTGGTCAACCACTAATTAAACAACAAGAACTTCATAGATTAAACAAACAAAAAATACAGAGTGTATTTTCTAGCAAGAAGCAGAATGAGAATGACATCAGTATAGATAACTGTTGAGCCACGGCACATGCACACTTTATGAACATTTCCATCAAGAAGGATAATAGATTTGTGCAGGTAGATAAGGAAGCACATTAATGCATACAGAAATCAAAAAGGACAAATCAGCATTATTTGCTCGCAACAAAGCATGGCATAAACTATCTAAAAGGCAACAAGGCTAGCAACTACAAGAACACCAACCAGAATTAACAATGCCTTTAGGTAGACATCCGCCTGCTGTCCATGAGGCACTTGTCGTGGGAATCCATGAGCATGCCCACCAGGAAATGCATGGCCGTGGCCATGACCATAACCATATGGAAATCCAGCAGCTGGCCCATAAGCAGTTGCATCCGGAAAACCATGCACTTGGAAGCTCAACAACGGGAACAAACCACCAATAGCAGCTGAGAATGTGTAGTTTCCCCATCTACCATTGGCATCCGGAGCCCCACCCATGAACCATGGGTTTGTGTTTGGGTACTGGTTAGGATCAGGTTGAGGAGCAGTTGCAGGCCTCTGCCCTGCAGGGCGATTTGGAATTTGAACACCAGGAATCGATTTAGACCGTGGGTCAGTTGGATTCTTTCCTCGTCCATAAAGAGGTACTAGTTTCTCCTCTTCAATATAAGCCTTGCAGACTGGGCATTCGGGTGAGTGAGCATGGACATGGAGCCATTGGTAAAGGCAAGGCCAGCAGTAGAGGTGCCCACAGAGAGTGACAATTGGATCTTGCGCTAGTTCAAAACAAATGTTGCATGCAAAACTCCCAGCTTCATTGCTGCTGCTACTACCAGAGGAAGATGCATTCTGGGGGTCTCTGCTTGCCGATTCCCCAAAACCACCAGCCATCTTTGTACCCTCACAAGCAATACGCTGCATTAACAAGAAAGAATATAAAGGATAATTATATATAGTTAAATTACCAGGGAAGCCAGTTTGAATAATGTATGATACTGCGCAGGAAATAATTCAAATTAAAACAAAAAAAAAAAACCTTCTTCTTTTATGAAAATTTTCACCTTTCTATAGGCAGGTAAGTTAGTGATTAGATAAAGCACCGTTTAGATTATATCATAGAAGGAATTATATCCGAAAGTCCACTCTGCAAACAGAAGAGCGAAATATAGAGGGAAAAAAAAACATCCAACTGACGAAGTACACATCAAAGAGTATTTGAGGAAATCATGCACAAACAAACAGGAACCCTACCTTTAACCAATATATAATCAAAACTAATCAAACTCTCGAATAAAAGCTAAACCAACTTTATCTCCAAGACGATGAAGGAATTCCAAAATCGATCAAGGCCGAACAGGTACTATGGATGAATTCCACCCAGAAAGGGAAGGATCGGTAAGTCGTCTATAAGATCGAACACGCAAAGCGAAAATTTAATACACGGAATCAATCTACAAACAGAAAAGCGAGATATCGAAGAGGAAATCAAGAAATTATCCGCGGGAATGGATCAATTCCTGGCGAGGAAAAAAAAGCTAGGACGAGATTAAAGTAGAGAATTACCAACTCTTAATCGAAGAAGAAGAGAGAGATTAGATCGTTACCGAGCAGAGATCACCAAAGAGATGCAAAAGCTTCGAATCGATTCAAAGAAGACCTAGATTAAATAAATACATGAAGTCTCCTCATATATTTTATTTTTGCTTCCCTTGTCTATGACGGCATGAGCGAAAGAGAAGAAAAGGCGACCGAGATGGAAACTTCCAGATCTTTTCCACCCCTCTCCGGCTATCCTCCTTCATTGTCCTGGATCTTTCAAGAGTTATCGGGTTTGGTATATTTTTCCTATAACCCTCCTCCTCCCATCATATATTCACGTGACAGGTGTGAAGGTATGATTGGTGAGCCTTATAGTGGGCCCCGCATGAGCTAACTGGGCTGTCTGGGCTGGCCTGTGAGGCTACAAAAGGATGAGACTTGGGTCGAAAATTCCCCCCCAAAAAATACAAAAATAAATGTCTGAGCCCGGGTTCGAACCGGGGACCTCTAGTGTGTGAGACTAGCGTGATAACCAACTACACCACCCAGACATATATATTTTTCAAAATAATTCCATTATCATAAAATTTATCCGTTACCCAACCTTGGCTGATGAGAGTTAAGTTTCACCATCCCTAATTAAGGATGGGGTCCATCTCATAGACTCGCTTCTAGTGGCCGGGAGGGAGTTGACATACTGTAGTAATCGTTGGCCAATTGGACAGCTTTTCGTGCCACTAACCTTTTGGGCTTGTTGCACCACCACCAAACACGAGCGACTTCCTTTATTTCCATATTTGCTAAGCCAATCCAGCTTCAGTATTCTCATAAGTGGTTGGAGGATCAAGGCAATGGAACACAGACCGATGATCGACAAAGTAGAGAAGAAGCTGGCAGGTTAGAACAGAAGTCTGCTCTCAATGACCGACAGACTTGTCTTAACAATGCCACCTTGTTAGCCTAGCCATCTCCACTTATTGGCTAGGTAGCACTTGGTTTCGGACTCTATCAAAGGAAGAAGGTGGTTTGGCAATTAGAAGGCTCAGGTGGGTCCGGTGTGCTCTCTTGGGGCAAACTTACTCTCAAGGTCCTCAGCCGGGTTGAGATTCCACGTGTCAGAATATTAAAGGCCAAATACGGTGAATTTGCAGTGGCAGTAAGAGAAGGATATCTACAAGTACCTAGACCAGACAAAGTTAGAGAGATGGTCAGGATGAAAGAGGCGGAAAATATATGCCTAGGAAAGCCCCTTTATCGCTCGTGTTTGGTGTATCTTTTTCCAAATTCCAGTCCCCAGTTCATATCTTCTTCCTTTCTGGAAGGCAGACGGGATGACCTGCGGATTTTGACTCTAGAATTTTATTGCTGTCGGGACAACATTGGCTGACTGTAGAGTTCAGACACTCCCCATTAGTGCATCCCCGGCCGTACGTAGTATAAGCCACAAAATTGAATTAGGTGGCGGGTATCTTATCGCACTTCTATCTAGAAGATTATGGACAGGTTATTTCTGATTCGCTGCACGATTACTTATCAGTGGATGCTGGGACTGACTGAGATGCCGATGTTGTTGAATTTATCGAGCAAAATATCAGCCTGCATTAATTATTGCTCCCCAGACAAATTGAAGCGTTCGCTATCAACTATAAGTTGGTGGCTTTATAACGCTATTACCATTCCAAGTGTGCACTCAATCTTTAGAGAATTTAAAATTTAAAAAAAAAAAAAAAAAACCATAAGCATCGTTTTATCTACATCGTAAACATGAGATAAAGATAAAGAGCTAGCCCACTTTGCGGTTTAATCCCTAAAGTAAACGATTTCAAAATTTAAAATTTAAAAACAAAAGAACTGATTTGTCTCACAAATTATCCATTAAACGAATGCCCTAATATTCCTCCTCTTTCCCCCATTAATCCCACCGACGGCACCAGCAGCGTAACTCCTGCTCCTCGGAAACAGCAAATCCGACCCGATCTTAAAATCCCGGTCGTTGAATTCCAACGGCGCGTCCTCGTCGATCCTGCCGACCGCGACGCTCTGGCTCCTCGGCACGTGCCCGGCCATACCCCCTCCCCCTCCTCCTCGCCGCTGCGACGCGGCGCGTATGAGCTCCCTCAGATCGTCGTCGCTTGTGCTGTTCATGCTGTAACTCCTCGGCACCGATCCCAGCGCCGGGTACCCCATCGGCGCGCCGTAGTTCATGTGACCGGCGCACCCGGTCATGCTCCTCACGTAGAAGTCCCGCGCACGGCCCAGGACTCGCAGCGGCGCCCTCAGGCACCGGCTCCACCGGCTGCCCCTGCTTCCCATGGATAAACAAAACAAAACAATACACAGATAAAGAGGTTTATCGTATCAGGAGATCGAGCGAAGATTTGAGATGGAATAGAAGAGGAGCGTTTATATAGTGGATAAAGTTTATAGGAGATATGAGTTGGTGGGGATAACAATACCAATAATAATAATGATAATAATAATAATAATTAATGATAGTTGATAATTATGTAGGTGCGACGGTTACTTTTTCTCCTCCGGGGACTTATTCGGTGTAGTTTTCTTTAGTTGGTGGCTGGATAAGGACGAAAAGTATCGCGGATAACTCACGCTATACCTGAAACCGCGGCATTTATTCATAGCCCCAGGGTTTAGCGTTTTGTCGACGAGACCTAATCAAGATTAGGTGGTTGGACCTTTTGATCTCATCAACGGGCAACCGCCACGAGCTCATAGTGTCCAATGCTTCATATTTGACTTTAATCAATGGGCCAACTACAACTATTTATTTATTCGGTTTGGAAGATAAACAAATGGTTTTTTTTTTCCCCCCAAATTACAGCAATGATTGTGAGTGTTAGGCAGAGGAATTGACCGAATTAAGGGCTAATTTTGAATTCAACGTTGGCCTAGTCACGCTTTTTGACTTCATGGTTGGTTTGGAAGTTTGAACCGGCAAATTGATTCCCCTGGTTTTAATGACGCCTGGTCAAATAATCCGACAACATAGTCGGTTTTCCGACGGTCCTGATCAAATGTGATGCCGAGGAGTGGATAAAATTATCGGAAAAGCCCGATAGATCGCGTCATAAGTAATACACTAATTATATCCGCTGATTCGAAGAAAATGGTGACTAGGATCCACGTGAAGATGCTCGATATTGATAAAAGGACTTTTTCCATGATCACGTGCAAACAATATTACAAAACTTTAATAGGAGCATATGTTATAATAATTTTCTGAACTAGTGTTGTTATTGGACTCCAATGTGAGATTTCATCAAATCAACCGTCGCTACCGATAATACGGGAGTTTTCATATTTTTATTTTAAAAGTTTCAATGACCAACATACATAAATTAACTTAACCGGAGTTCGCGAGTTTAATTTCTCTAGTAAAGTTGTGTTTATATCATTTTTGGACGGTTAGTAAAAATATAAAATTTAAATATTAGCCTGCGTTATCCTCTTTGTCTAATTTAATTAGTAATTAACCTAGTAACTCATGATATATTAATATTATATATATATTTTTACGATAATATACTGTTAACCTATTAAGATGGATTGGGCTAGTTTTGGCATTCTCTTCTCCGCTGTATAACATATTAGAAGGCTCGTTCTAAAGCCCACAATTTTGCCAAAAGGCCCTGTCCAAAGGGTGGAATACCAACAGTTCCGGCTCATTGTTAAGCTAGGGTTTCAGCTGTCTCCTTTCTTAAGCTAGGGTTTCTTTCTCTTGGAGAGACTCTCAGCCCCCACCTCCTTGTTACAATCATCATCGTCGTCTCCTTGTTACAATCATCATCGTCGCCATCTCCACCCTCCTATCACTGCTCCTACTATAACAATGTTGTGTTTGCTTCAGTGTAAATCCAAATCCGGTAGAGTCGCGATAGAGCCCCTTATTCGGGGGGCGTCGTGGGGCCCAAGTTGTCGGCTTGTCTAAAGTATTTCTCGATTTCTTCTATGTATTATTAGCAGCTTACGAACTTATTCGTTGTCTCTATTGTTGGGTTTGGGATTGGGTTTGGGTTTGGGTTTGGGTTTCTAATCGTACATTCTCTTACTGCGTAATACGAGATTATACACACAAATTGACTCAGTCTAAGACAACGTGACGGCATCTCCGCTGGTGTGAACACCGTGGACTGGATGACTTACATAGTCGTATCTCGCTTACTTTGACCAGCGCACCCACGTGGTCGCCAACCTAGCCGCCACGTTGACGTGAACTTGAGGGGTCATGCTCTCTATCTAATTCCACCGCATCATGTGTCGTATATTTATCATCATCTCCGCCATCTCTCCTACGTTCATTAGTTTGTATGCCTTTGCAAATTGCAAATGGAAACTTCTCCTCTTTCTCTTCCTCTTCATATGGTGCAAGCCCCAGAGCTGCCGCCGCCGCAGCCGCAGTCGTTTCACCCAGCGCTCCATTCTATCCAAAGATCGCCGGCGAAGCCGTGGAGGAAGCCGGGGTTCTCGGCGTCACAGCCGGCGCAGCCGAAGGTATACCGAGTGGAGCCGCGAGGCTTTCGCGAGCTGGTTCAGAGGCTTACCGGAGCACCAGAACATGTAGAACGACAGCTTAAGGAGAACCCTCTGCCGCTTGAGTCGCCGCCGCCAGATTTGAGGAACAGTTTAATTGAAGTCGTGAAGAGTAATCCTGGTGTGAATTCTCCCGGTGGATCAGCAGGAGGGGAGTTATTGTCGCCTTCCTTCTATTCGACATGGTGCTCGTTTCCACTTCTGAGTCCATCTTCGATGCAATTCTAGGGCCCGTTTGGGATGAAGAAACGAGTTCTCTCACTCTTTTATTTCAAATAAATAATAACTAATTTGTCTTGGTGATATATAAGAATGACTCTTTTTTTATCTCAGTTAGATTCGAGCACTCGCATTTTAATATGATGATTATCAGATGCTTTCTTATATATTTGTAGTAAAATATTGTGATGCTATTGTGATGGTATTTATATATTGTGTAATTATAGAGAATTACATTCTAGAAATCAATCATAAGAAGATAATAATAATTATAACATAAATTTTACATTTAATAATCTCATCTTTTTAGGATAAAATAACAAAAAAAAATATCTGTTTATATTACAATAAGAAAATGGTAATGTCCCACCAATTACAATTAAATACAATTCTTATTCAATACTTTTACCTATTCCGATTTTTCTAACTAAACGTTCAAAATAAAATTATATAACATCAAAAATATTTGTGAAGTGTTTAATTGTAGGCATAGCATTATTCTCTCGTATACAGACCGACAGAAATATCATCTATCTGCTTCTTTTGTTTGAAATTCCCAACATGGTTATAGTTTCAAGCAATAAAATTATACTCGGAAGCATCAGAATGGTAGATATATACAATAATTTCGTGGCATCTTAATTAGCTGCATTACGATAGTTTTTGACAAAAGCTTCGCACTTATCGTCAGATCTTAAAATTCGAAACACACCACTACATCATCAAAAGTCAAAACATCGATTTACTACTAACAGTAGCCGAGGCAGTGCTTATTGCAATCAATACTGCATCCACCTCCACCTCCTCCGCCGCCGTAGTTCCTCCCGGACCGGCTATAGGAGGTAAAGCATTTGGCCGGACACGTCACCCTCTTCTTGTAACATGGGCCCCTCTCTGAGCACACCACCGACGTCGGCACCACGCCGTTTCTGCCGTAGCCGCCATTTGGGCCGCCATATCCAACTCCATAGCCATAGCCGCCGCCGAATCCGGGGATAGTAAAGCCGGCGCCATGGAATAGGTCACGACACGTGGCGACGGAGGCGGCGGCGGCGAGGAGAAGGGATATGAAGATGAGGGTGGTGGTCTTCATGAAGACCGATCTGGTGAAGTATCAGCTTGGAATAATATATATGAGAAGAAGAGATCGAGATGGTTAAATAGTAGAGAGGAGAGGGAACAGGCGACGGTGGACGGGTGGAGACACTGCTGCAACTGGACTCGGTGATCGGTGCACTAACACTAATTATTTCGGTAAATTTGCACATAGCACCCTACTTTTAACCGAATCTACGTTTCTCAAATCCACTGTTCTCATTATTCATCAATTACCGAAGATAGATGGGGTGAAACAGCAAAAGTGTAGCTTTCATGCAGCTCTGGCGATGGGTCTACACAAATAGTATCCAGTATCCATCACTATATATCAACGTATGATCATGGACGACATAATAACAAAATTCACATGAAAAATGTATAAATGGCTGTTTCCAGACAACTAAGTTAGCATCTGATGGTGGTGGTTGCCTGCCACGCACCGCTTATCCAATGCGCATGCATGGTTAATGGCTTCCAGTAACATGCACCTCATGACAACTTGACTCTACGATCTCCCAAAAGATGATTCCACCCACACTTCCATGTACATCATATTCAAGGAAACTTAAGATGCTATGCTTATTTGGATATCTCTCTATAATCTCCGATGTTAACAGCATTAAAAGTCTTGGAATCATTTCACTGTTCTTTTTTTGTCGATTTATATATATGGTATGATATTTTAGAGGAAAAAACTATTTGTATTTCCCTATAGTTAATTCTAAATTTATTTCACCTCCCGCTATCAAATTTTTTTAGAATTTTTATAAATCACACCATATATTTTGCATATTTTGTGATTCGCACATCGTATTTGGGATTTTATAACGCGACTTTTCTTTTTTTTCTATAATATTCATTTAACACCCCAACATTACTTTAGCTAACTGACATTAGCCATGCTAGTTCAAAGATTACTAAAATATCCTTTAAAAGTTCTTACATAACTTAAATCCTCACAAAATCTAAATCTTCTTATCTAAACCCTACCGCATAAATTATAATATCAAAATTTATAACCCACAAGAATTTCCCAAAATTCCCACCACGTACAAGCCTGCTTCCCCTAACTTTATCTATTTTTCTTTATCTCTCTAGCTCAAACTCTTTTTTTTTTCCATCTTTTTCCAAATTTTCTTCTTTATTCCCATCTTTGAGATCACAAGCAATAAAATCAGCTTGGCATTTGAAAAGCTCTAAAATCTCCATGGCTTATAGTTTGGAAGCTCTAAGATTGGCTTAGCATTTAGGTGATATTCTCTATGGTTTTAAAAAAACAAGATATTCATGTTATGAATAAAATTAGAGATAAATACAAGAGTAATTTAGAAATATTATAAATTACATAGTGGATTATAACAAAATATTCTCTTTCTAGTATCATTAAGTTTAATTATGGTTAGGTTAAGTTAACTCAGGGTGTTAAATGAATATTATAGGGAAAGGAAGAGATCGTGTTATAAAATCCTCAAATACGGAGTGCAAATTATAAACTATGCAAAATATAGGGTGTGATTTATAAAAACCCTAATTTTTGTAAGACGAGTTTGCGACTCATATCTCTTGGTAATTTCATGCTTTAATCAAATTTTATTTTGATAAGCTTAAATAAGTTGTGAACGAGTCAAATTTGACTTAAATTAAGTTCGAATTTAGGCTAGTTTACGCTCTGACTTAAAAATCAATCGTGCAAAGGCTAAGCACAAGCTAGTTCGCTCACGCCCGGCTTATTTATACTCGGTGCTCCACGAAACATCAAACAAGAAATTAAAAAAGAAAAAGAAAATAGAACCATGCGAATAAATAATATAATTATTAGATGTGTATATATATATATATATATATATATATATATATAAATTAGATACGGAACAGATGGGATTGCAAATAAATACTAGCAATCCTATTTAAATCCGAAAATTTTTAATAAAAAGCGGCCACTAGTTATGCTTCTCTTGGGTATATATGTAGTCAGTATGCGCAGAGAGAGTCCTCCTCATCAAACATTCATCCTCCCCAATTCCCTCGCATCCTTCGTCTCTCCCAAAGCTCTCCTTCTCCAAACCCTACAATGATTCATGCAAGTTATAAGCCAAATCAAATCGACATATGAAAACCTTATTTGGGTAATCTTAATATACCTTGCTGGGTTCCATTGGTTCATGTCTTGCAGCTTCGGACATGGAGACAGAGAAGAGCAAGAAGCCTACGAACAGCACCAGGGTGATCCTCTTCGACATGATTAATTTGGTTTGGGCAAAGGAAGAGGTTGTGTTAATTGGGTATATATAGCCGGGGAGGGAGTAGAGATTTGGGTAATTAATCTGATAAATATATTCGTTTGGAAGATAATTTAGGGGGGAAATGTGTCGTTGCTATTACCAGAAAATTCGTACGACTTTGTGGCTTTGTTTAATTGCAGCGTTTACGTAGGCTGGACGAATGTGGGGCCTAAGATTTTGGCCAGAAAATTAATTCAGTTAATTTAATCCAAGCCAACCTAATTAGTAACTCCCCAGCCTAATAAATACAAACAGCCTCAAATTGGGGGTTTGTTTAGTCGTTAATTAAGGAATAATTAGCCGTGAAAGTCGACTAAGTCTCCTTTTTCGTCGAATTTCTAGAGAACGTATCATTCTAGATCGATTGACAGGATTCCTTTTCTATTATTTTCTGTACCCGCGTTTACACGATTAGAGTCTATGAAGTGACATATTTACAACAAGATTAATATAAAGAATAATATATATAAATATATAGTATAGCATCTGATGTTACTATTATATTAGTTGGGTAATCGTTTACAATATATTATACAATATTTCTTTATAATTTGAAATCGGTTAACAATTAACCTACAGTGCACTATTATATATATATATATATATATTTTTTTTTTTAACTTTTATATGAAAGAAGGTCAGTTTTTTTTTAATATATTTTAATTTTATGAATATAATTATGTTGTGGTCCAGTATCAACGTGCTAAATCCACGATTAAGGAGAGAGAGAGAAAAAAAGAATTAATTGGGAAATTGTTGCAATCGGATGGATGCATTAATTACGTAGTTATCGTTAGGATGGCCGTCCATCACGTGACAACCACGAGACGATCACGCGCACAGCGACCCCACTGTGGTACTAAAAAGGGCAAATAATGCATTCATACGAGTTGGGCCCAAGTAAAGCTACGATAATTATTCCTACGGAAAGGTGATGGGAGGCTTGAAAGCAATACATCTTCTTATCGGTTAATTTATGTCAAGCCGACAAGGTAAACCCTTTTTGTTAGGAGACTAAACGTAATTAATGACAAGGCGGAAGAGCATCGACGCTCGTTAACAGTGACGTGATATTAATTCTCCATCGCCGTTGGAAGTAGCTATCTCATTCGACTATCCTGCGTGCCACTTGGATACCAAAGCTACGTAGCCAACCTATTCCTAGGAGCACACCGTTTCAATTCTAAGCCACGTAGCCAAGTTCTCCTTCTCACATTTGTCCACACGTTTCGGCTCTTATCAATTATAATAAATAATCTTTTTTTGAGTTTATAGAATCGAGCATGGATTTCGTTTGGAGCCTATAATTAGATCGGGCTTGGCTTATTTATACTCGAGCCGAGTACTAGTTAAGTTGAACTGTAATTGTCGATACTAATAATTCAAGCTTAGACTCATTTATATTTGAGTCCAGCGCAAGTTGATTAGTTATTTTGATAATTTTTATGTCTATATATATATATATACACACATGAGAGCTAAGGATAATTGAGCCCAACTAAAGCTTATGCTATAGTTTGGGCCTTTTCGAGTTTGGGCTTTCATTACTATGTACAACTGAAAAGATTGTACTATTAATTGTTTCAAAGTAACAGTTTTGAAAGAGTCATTTTTATATTTTAGAGAAAAAAAAAATTTAATTAGTTTTAAAGGATATGGAAACTACAGTGCTAATTATTTTAATGTAGAGAAGAATTTTCACTTATAGAAATTAGGAAATGACTAGTCTTTTGTTCTCTAAATTTTAGAGTAGGGAATTGGTTAGAGAAACTGATGAGAATTCTTTAATCCTTAAAAACGAATAAACAGTGTGTATACAGTTTGGTAAGGTAGATGGTTTTGATCATTCTAGCTATCACACAGACACTCGCTTATATTAGATTTTTTTTTTTAAAAAAAAAAGAAAACTGTTTATAATTAATAGTCATGCATATTTGATGTGTTATCACAGTCGCTTAGTGAATTTTGGCATGCTTTGTTTTAAGTGGGTAGTTATCCCCAGGAAGCATACAATTTTGATGAATGGTGACATGAAAAAGAAGATCGTCCAGATTTGAGGAATGCATCTGGTCAATAAGAAAGAAACAAAGCAAAGTTAAGCAATCCATTATTCTTAACTTTGGGGGTCTTTTGTCGATCGACATAAAAGCTTGATGGGTATATATGTCTCTTGCTATATATATATATATATATATATATAGATATATATAGATATATAGTTTAAGACCGTAGGACTTAGATGCGTTAATTTAAAGAAAGATTCATATGTGGGATGAAATTTCTGAATACCCTCTCAGTCTCGATGTCACCATATCTCTACATAAACCATTAAAGCCAGTAGCCATATCATATCATATCATTATCCATAGTAGTAGTGGACGCCTATATCTTTTTCTCCATCAACCTAAAGGAAAAGTTGCACACAACGAAAGAAAAAGAGAACCCTCTCCAGTCTCTCACTTTATCCATACCCCTCCCTCTTGAAGACCACATGCATGGGAACGAAGTCTACTTATCCTTGCATGCAGAAGCTCAACTTTTTCCCATGGCCAAGCAACTAGCTTTATCACCGTGCCGTTCAAACATCCCATGTGTCTGCCTGCATGCCTTTAGCTCCCCCACACACACATGCCTCCTCTTACACATAAAGACCTGGAAATAAAGCCTATCCACACGTATTATAACTAAACAGCTTTTAATATAAACTACTAATCATGTACTCGCATTAAGACAGCCGAATAATCCCATCATCTCCCACTTTAAACATTCCTTAGTGTTGCTTTTGCTCTTGGTCTCTTAATTTTATATGTTTATATACATATATTTATTCATATACATATCTTATCTAAGTCGACCTCCATGTGGCAATGCTGTACGTAGTTGGCCAACAGAACAGCACTTAACAGTGGTCGTCCTAAAAGAAAGCTTTTACTAGTTTACTTAACCACTAGAAGTTTGAAGAACTAAAGGGAAGAAAGAAAGACAAAGAACAAAAAAAGAAAAGAAGAAGAAGAAGAAGAGGTAATTAATATATTTGGGTCTTCATGTCCGAATCTTTCATGGTGATCTCGTGGCACCCACTAACCCATGATATCTTTTCATATCTCATCACGTCTTTTCTTCAGCCTAAAGTAGGGAGCAATATTAACAGAGAGCTAAATATGCAATTAACCAATGACGCTAACTATTGTTAGTCTTATATATAATTAACAGTGAAAAAGGAAGAGTGTATTTACGTTTATACCCTTGCCACTGTACGTGCCAACTCGAGCCTGTAGGATGGCCGACCTGTTAGCCAGCTCACTCGTGTCAGCCAGCAAGCAGTTGACACGTGTTGTCCAGCACCATCCCTCAATTACTTCGTGATTAAGCTAAATCTCAGTTGGGTCCCAGTGCCTTCCTTCGTTCCTTCCACATCACGAACCCATAGATCTTCCCTCCTATGCGACCTTCCAGTTACTCCCATCGTGTACATCTAGCCCTCCATCTTTAATGCGAACTATACGAACGCTCGTATCGAGTTCTGGAGTCGCATTGCCGTCAGTGCCGGATGACTCGGATGCGTTGACGTGGCATCACAAGATCCTCCTCGCCGCGAGAAAAAAAATAAAACCCAACGACCACCCAACTGTCGCCATGTCAGCAAATCACACTTTTGTGGGCCACATCATTCCTCTCTCCCTCTCCGGCCTATAAATACTCCTCCCCTCCTCTTGTTCCTTCCCTTTTCTCCCGCTTCCCTTCTTACCCCTATAGCTTGCTTAAATTCTCGATGCAGTCCTACGACGAGGCCTTCCTCCCCTTCCTCGACCCGGAGTTCGACTCCGGGTTCGAGTGCACCCCGTGGCCCGAAACGGACCCGACTCCGACTCCCGAGTCGGGCCTCTCCTTGGCCGAGCAGCGGCGCATCCGGCGGATGATGTCGAACCGCGAGTCCGCGCGCCGATCCAGAATGAGGAAGCAGCGCCACCTCGAGGAGCTCCGGAGCCGGCTCACCCGGCTCCGGACCGAGAACCAAGAACTGACGTCGCGGCTCGGCGGCGTCGCTCAACAGTGCCTCTTCTTTCACAGCGAGAACCACCGGCTCCGGACCGAGTCCGACGGCCTCCGGCGCCGTCTCTTGGCGGCTCGCCGAGTGCTGCTATTGCGGCGGCTGCAAAGGCTGATGTCGATGCACGCCTCGGGATTCGAGCAGACCTGGGCGTCGCTCATCTCGTAGGGATTTGAATTTGTTGACGAGGAGAGAACCGTCCTTTTCACCTGTAAATTTGAATTAGTTTTCGAAACCGGCGTTTCATATAATTGCGGGGTTCTTTTTGAGTGAAATAAAGGGGTTTATATGTAAATATCCGTAATCTTAACGTGGGATTTATCATTCTACCTCGTTTTCGACAACTTTATACCACCAAAACTCCTTCTCACGAGATACTTTTCCGGATCACAGGACAACAAGTAACGTCGAGATTCATGTTGATTTAGATGGAGGGAGATTAAGAGACCTAATTATAATAGGTAGTTTACTGACCTAATTAATGACATGATTACCGGTTAAAGGTGGTGTCATGGTTGTTTGTATGAGCTAGCTTTAGGTGTTGATTTGGTGTGCGTCTCTCTCTTATGTTGTTAACTTGTATATATATATATACTAGGCTATCAGCGTCGCCACGTCGAAAGGGCGGGAGCTCATGTTTGTTGGTGGGTTGGTGATTTCAATGCACGTTTGCTTCATTTTGACCCTCAATGGCGGCATAACTTTAGTGGATAATGTCGGCTAGCTTACAATAGCACCCTATATATCCCTACTATTTTGCCGTATACCCTTTATGCTTCTGGCATGTATTTGCAAATCACACCCTCTCTCTCTCTTTTAAATTTTATTTATAAAATATGTATATTTTTTATGAAAACTACCTGTGTTAGGTAAAACATGAACATTCTGTTAGGCTGGGAATGATGTCTATAATACCAAAACCACCCTTTCATCTTATTATATAATTTATAAATTAAGTAACACACTCATAGACCTCATTAATAACAAACAAACTAATAATTTAAAAGCCAACAAATCATTAATGCTTACTGTTATAAATCCCTCTTCCATCTCCATTCCCCAATCTCTCTCTACCAACACTCTCGCCTCGTTTGGATATCCTCACCAGAGTATCCTCCCTCACCGGACTACTACTCTTACACGACAGCCCAAACCTCTCCTTGCCAGTTCCCTTCTTCCCTTGCTTCTTCACACTCTTGGTGCATTCCATGTAAGCCACCAGGAAAGGGTCCTCATCTCGCCGGAACCCTTTCGCGCCCGAGCTTCGCCGGAACGGGCCTTTTGGGCTGTCCGACGAGCACGGCGGCGGCGGCGGCAGCCTGATGGGCTTTTGTCCCGGCCCATTTATGACGAGGGACTCTTCTTCCTCTATGTCGCTGTGAGGCGCCACCTTTGATATCCCTGGCTGGTTCTCCCATGAGAAGGGCACGCTTAGAGATTGCTGACTTTGGTGGCTCATCTCTCTCTCTCTCTCTCTCTCTCTCTCTCTCTCTCTCTCTCTTGATGGTCTTGAAATGAAGTGGTGGAGATTTTATGGGAGTGAGAGAAAGTGGTTTAAGGAGGAGATCCCATCATGCAATCCATGCTTGGCAACGGTTGGTGGTAGTTTTTTTGGAAAGTGGGGGAACAAAAACTTGTAAGGAAAAAGTTATGGATGTTTCACTACTATATATATATATGATATGATATGAGAGAGGAGGATACGTACGTGATCAAAATTGTTATTAGTCTACGTATATGGAAGGCTAACTACTTGGTTTACTTGTATTTTGTGGAATGGGAAGACTAAGGGAAAATTAGGTGGAATCGTAGATGAATTAGGAGAGCTAATTAGAGAGGCTCTAAAAAATTATTTCCGTTTATTATACATGTAGTCATTGTTTTAAGTTGCTTGTAAAGAGATACAATGTACAGGTATAATGTTCTTGTGGACTTAATAGTTTATGTTACCAGGTCCTATTATAGGTTTGATTAGTAAGCTACGTTCATCATTTCTTTACATGTCTTATGCGGAAAAGGATTCTAATCTTGTCCACTTTGCATTATTGCTTTTGTCATTAAGATACAAGTAGTTCATATCATATTTAAAACGACAAATAAACGTCCACAAGAAGCTGAGAAGACTAACTAATAACAAATGAGACGTATAAATGCCAAACTTTGACCAACAAAATAGAACTGCAAAACATAGTTTTCAAAGTGGACTTTACTTCTCGCTTACCCTTTTCCCTTGCAATTGATTTGTAATTAGTGGTCATTGAATAATTAAATGGATCCATCAAACAGAGGAATATAAGAAGCATAGTACACGTCTGGGAATTAATTTCCTCAAAAAAATGCGACCTTAACTTTTGTGTGCTTAAGGCGGCTAATGATGTATCTTGTCATTTCAAGTTGTGATGGATTGGATTAGTAATGAATATAACAATTTATGTGGATATTTCTATTTCTCCAAGCCCAAGGCCACACCTGGCCCATTTAGCTCGTCCCATGAGACTTCATTAACCAATCACAGCGAGTCGTTAGTGAGCCTAGAATCTGGCTGTATTAATTTCCTAATCGTTCGAATTAGGATTACAAAAATGTAATAAGAAGGATTCATAAAATTAATTATGGTTACTCTCTAAACTATATCCGATTTTCACACAGACCCTCTAAACTTTTTTAATTTACAATGTCACCCTTGAACTTTAGGCGTAGAGTGAAAAAAGTAAGCGATAGAAATCATGTAATATCTAACTACACACCTAATTAATATGTCACAATATTATTAAATTTTAAATTAAAATAGTAAATAACTTACTCTCTTCTCTCTCTCTCGTCCCAACTCGTTCGCATCGGCTGGCATGTGAGAGATAGGGCTATGATAACGAGCTCGTTGTGGCCTCCCGTCCCCGTCCCATGTGGGGCGGCAACGAGCTCACCACAACCTCTTCGTCCCATGCAGTGCAGAAGTGAGCTTGTTAGGGCCTCTCCATCCCACACGGGGCGACAGCTAGTTCGCTCGCGAAGAACATATGCTAGTGCTCTCACTCGAGGAGGGAGAGAATAGAAGTGAGGGAGGGTAAGAATAGAAGAGAAGGAAGAATTAAGATGAGGGTGGTGATAATGAAATGAAAGGGTGAAAGACGATTGAATATAATAATGATTTTTTTTATTAGAATATATTTTATTATAATTTAATAAATGAGTCATATAAAGATTATGAAGGCATTTAGGTAATTTGGAATTAATTACATGTAATATAATTAACACATAAGTTGACTTGCTTAATTTTTAAAAAAAATTTAAAAAAATTAAGAGTAATATTGTAACTTAAAAAAGTTTAACAATTTTCTTCTTAAAAATTGAGTATAATTCAGCAGGGTAGACAAAATTTTTCCAAAATCTAAAATTTCTTTCAAATGTTTGTTTTCTCCTTACTTTTCTGTGTTAATTTGATAAGCTTTCCAGGTATGATTATTTTTCCTGCCGAGGAGCGCCGGATCTGAGCTCTTTTGCTCATCTCTCGTTGGGGACGTTTGTAAAAGGCTGTGGCTGTGGGTGACGAGTGAGGGGTCCGTTCGTGGTCCTCCTCTCCTTCGGGATTACCTTTTTGATCATCTGATTGCGAGAGGCATGTAAGTGCTGGTGCAGTGATGGACTCTTTTCTATACCCATAGAATATGTTATATGAGCACCTACTCCTTTATCCCTTTCTATTACAAATTTAATCGATTTTCAACTTTTAGTTATCCTTAGAAAGCTTTTTTCAACTTTTTTTCTTTTCTTTTCTGAAGAATTGTCATGTGAATATAAAAATTAGATGGTCTTCATTTCCTAACAAATTTACTCCACTTAATTGTAGGAAGCAGTTCATTTTGTAGCTTAAGAAGTATGTTCCTCTGTCATTCCATTGCAAGTACCATCCCCTAGAATTGCAGTGCAGTTCTTTTGCTTTGTTAAGTACTCTTTTAGTCTTATTTTGCCATGCATTTTTCCTACTCAAAGAACCAGACACAGACAGTACCTTTAGATAATTTAGAGAGTAACATTTAACTTTCCTAATAATGGAGATGCCGTTGCTGTTGCATGAGTACTGCCGACGAAATGGATGTATCCTAACTGAGTTTCGCTAATAGTTTCAAGGAATTCCACTATAGCTAGAGGTACTATGCCATCCTATTCTGTGAACAGTTAATAACAAGAAGAATGCAGTGGAGTTGTCAGGCTTTTTAGCGCATAAAAGAGTGCTCTTATCTATCTTTGTTCCCAATCATTCACAGATAGTGATAACCGACTGCTTTCTTTAATAATGATCTTATGATAAGCAAGCAAAATAGTCTCTGCAATTGAAGCCTGAACTAGAGATTTGAAAGTGGCCCAAACATCTAGACTGTATTCTTTACATACGAAAAGGATCTAGGCAGCAATCTGCACTTAGAAGCATTCCACAGTTACATCAACATCTTATACATGATATAGCCGCAGGAGATGAACGGAGTGCATCAAGGATGCCGACTGTATCCTTGCATGATACAAGTAGTAACATAAAGAAAACAACAAATTAGCACAGCAGAAGTTGTTCATCCTTTCGAGGCATCACAAGCTCAAACTCAGAAAGAATTAAGGAACATAGACCTAGAATTAACAATGCTCTCATGGAAATGTCTGTTACTCCATCAGAGTATCTGGATTCGTACTCTGTCTTTCCTAGTTCTCTCATTGTTGCTGCTGATTTTTTACAATGAGGTGATTGATGACACGCAGGGGCTAGTCTTCTACCGAGTCCGAGCCATTAACTGTCGAGCTTCAGAGCTCAAGAGCTCTGGTTTGCTTATGTGAGTTCGTTAAGACCTCCCCCAGTGGCCCTCCATGTGAAGCCTTCCAATAGAATGGTATCCAATCTTCGTGTACCTTGCACTCTTCAGTTGATACTTCAAGTGGTGAAAGTGCAAGTAGCTCCTGCGGCAGCAGCATCGGAGAAGAAGATGGTGATGAAAAGTAGGATTTGTCACATGGATTAGGTTCTGTTGGTATCAGCGATAAGGTATCCACAGGCTTCAGGCTAACAGAATTTAGCTTTGTCGACTCTTCAAAATCTTTCACATTTCTCTTCATGTTCTCTTCGCTTATTTGTTTCCTGCACAACAATACAAAATCTGTAACACAAATATGACGTAGCTCAGAGGTTTGTTTGTTATGAGAACAGCAATTGTCCAGAACTGTTTTGTCTATATGGCCGATCAATTACTGTTGATCATTTAGATTATATTGCATTTAGCTCTCAGTCTCATAACTATTTGGTTAAAATGATTATGATGATAAAGCTGACTAAGAAGCAGAAACTATCCAAATCGTCTCACTATAGGAGAAAAGTAATAGTGTGTTAATCTTACCAATTAAGATGCCTGTGGGGAGAACTAATGATGCCTGGCTGCAAGTTATTCTTCTGATGAATTGTGGATATGCTAGATGATCTACTGCCAGAAACAACGGAGGCTGATGGTACATTGGCAATGGCAGGCACTGCCTTCCCGGCATGGCCAGTTTGGCCTTCCACAGGCTTTCTTGAACGATGGCGGTTTCGGTTCATGTGTCTCTCGCAGTACTTCTGATCAGCAACTGCATCTCTCGAGCACCGCCATTTCTTACCATCTGTCCGCCTGCATCTTCCAGGCTCTGGATCAGTATTCATGGAGAAGCCAAGTTGGTATGGTCTCCATCTCACTGCAACAACACGAGAGACGCAGGAAATAAGAAAGAAACTGTTACAGGAAATGTTGAAACAAAATGTGCTCTAATGCACTATATTCAGTTTGTACTCTTGAAGAGGGCCTTCTTACATGTATTGTTTCCAAGAGATGTTGTTGAGAATGGTGAGCTGATGCCTTTTCTGATAGACGTGAGTAGGTTGGATGGTATTGGAGCATTAGCATTGAGGTACTTGTAAATCAAGGCCTGTTGTTCCAGTTCCAGCCATTGTGAGGGAGTGAAAGGCCTTTTGGCCCGAGCTATAACTTCATGCACATTAATGTTAAGGTTTCCAGATACCAATCCTGATACAGAACAAGCCATAGATTTCAAGGCTATCATATATGTACAAGCAAGTAGGAATGAAAGGAAAAATAACAACGAAAAAAATACAAGAGACAAGAAACATTCATGACTTGCCTACAACTTTGCATTTATATCAAAAGGCATAAAGCGCACAAGTTGTTGCTATCTACTCTTCCTTTTACAGCTTCATAAGAAACTTAGATAAACTAAACTCACACCTCTCTTAGTAGAACCCCATAATGAAGCAAAAAATCAAGGAAAAAAAAAGACTAACTGCAACTATGAGAGATCACACCAAACTTAAAGAAATGCCATTCTTATTCTTCATATTATTCCCTTGTTATGCATGCCCCTAATCTTCATTTCTTTGTAAAGAAGGAGAACAACTAGTATCCCATAGCATCTACATTGAAAATACTGTGCATAACGCCATTTTGCTCTAGACTGTCTCTCCCTTTCAAATCATAGCCAGTAGAGAGGCAAAAGAAAAAGAAAGACGGCAATTTCTACCTGAGAGGACTCAGGCTAAGAAGCAATAGGATGCCATGAAAGATTTCCTTCTAAACCCTCTCAGCATTGCAATAAACTAGATTAGCAAAATGACATCTTGCAATGTGCTTAAAGACCTAATAAACCCCCAAAAGACAGAATCTTGCAATCCTACAGGCCCTATATTCTGTTTTTACCTGCATTCTCCCAAGAGCTTGGTGACAACGTTGCAAGCAAGGAGTCATCACTATTCAACAAGAAACTTTCTGATTTGGATGACGAAAACATGGGCAACTGTTGTTCATAAGAGAAGATAGAAGAAGATCCAGTCCTGGCCATCTTGAGGCATCTCCACTCATGGTCCTCAAAGCCAGCAGACTTCCCCTGCTTCACAGAACCAGAGGAAAAGAGCCCCTTTTGCCTATTGGCTTCAGTCTCTGAGGAAGCCATGGAGTTAGTACACACATCACCACATAGAGAAGAGGTCCCAGAAAACCCATTCATGCCCACCACCCAACCAAGCTCCATTCCAAGCACCAATGGAAGTGGGCTCATGAGGCACGAGAGGGAGAAATGAGGAAGAAGAAGAAGAAGAAGAAGAAGTAGGAGACGGACAAGGAGAGGAGTGTGAGCATCGTTGGTATCTTTGAGAAGCAAGGACAGAAGGGGATGGATATTAGTGTGATTTTGAGTACAGAGAAGCAAGACGTTATTCTTTTGGGGAGACAAGAGAAGAGGATGCCTTCAAGAGAGACAATATTGTAGGTTATCTTGGTGAGCTTGGATAACTAAAGGAAGACATTTTTTTATCAAGTCAATAAAGGAAAAACGCCTGAACTGAACTACACACTGATCTATTCTCATGTATAAAAGTCAAAATGAGCAGCACTAGAAGATCTTAATCATTAGATTAAAAAAAATAAAAAAAAATCTTATCATCTTGTCCTCTGTATAATGACACTCGCTGCTATGGATGTTCTCATGCTACTGCTGCTCGTCATGTTAAAAATTCCACGAGGGATAACTTAGTTGAATTGGTGTTGTTATCTAATAAGTCCAACTGTCCACGAACCCAAAAGGACTGACTGCCATGGCTGATGGCTAGGTCACGAGGGTCTAGTGAGAGGAGAATGCTAAGCTTCTAATCAATACCAGTAGCACAGGGAGCATTAATTTTACAGGTGAAGGTACAAGCTAAACCTTTCAATGGTGGTGGTGGTAGTGGTGGTGTATTAGTAAATACTAGTGTGAGAATGTTGGAGAAGATCCATACATCACCTGATGTGGCATGCACATACCAAGACATGCCTCCAGAACTTAACTCATGGCCATTTATTATACTACCCATTTTTAGGTCGCCACTCTCGTGCGTCTCGCGTGTAGATAGAGAGAGAGAGAGAGAGAGACCAAAGATTAAGAAAATTTAAAAACATCCAAACTAGATAAACTAGATTAAGCATTAGTTATTTAGTTGCATGTTAAGAGACATTTCTTGTCCTTTGTATGAGACTAATAAATATAAAACTCCATGAGTAGGCTATGCTGGATATTTAGTAGCATCACATGTTGCTTGCTCTCGGGTCTAATAACCAAAAACTTGTTCTGAATAATTGTTTGAGATTGTCAAAACCTAGAAGCTCAGGTTTCTGCCACAGATCTTGTATTCCATCTCGTTCACCACCTGGCTTTCTGTCCGGATTTATAGATACACCATGATCCAGACTGGCTCTCTGTCCGGATTACGAATCAAACTACCAGCAATGCAGATTTTAACTTGGCCCAACAATCTCCAACTTCAGATCCTCACTTCATCTAATTATCCAGATTATAAGTCAAACACAGTGATGGGGTCCAACTAATATGTGACAACAAACATTATGAGTTTGCTTTCACTTAACAGTTGTCCAACTTATACAAAAAAAGACTGAGGGCACTTGATGCATAGTAATGTAAAATAAAGTCTTAGAAGGATAAAAGTGATTTTAATCCAACGTAACGGTGTAAAGTTTATTTATTAACACAAGAGGAAATCACTGATAGGGTCTATTCTGTGACTTGCCAATATTTTATTTCAGTGGAATTACCATTAGTCCAGAGACTCAATGGGCCCAATCCACTTGGATGCACCAGTGGCCCACAATTTGGACGGCTGTGCTTAATGGGCCTCACTACAAATAGGAGAAAAAAAGAGAAAAGAAGCTACATACGACGCGAATCTCGATGGAAAGCGACGGCTGTCCTTCCACCGTGCTCTCTTTGGGCCAAACAGGGCATATGAATCGTGCGGCTGCCGTTTAATCATCGGCTCTAAATGGCGACCCATCATGATCTAGTTGACGGCGGAGAATACCGTTGACATGTGGCAGTGGAGACAGCTATTTTAACACTAGGATGATGGCGACGTGTCGAAAGGAGGAGTACCCCACGTCTGACCTAATGGCCCCCGGCGTCGAAAATTATTATCTCGGAGTCCATTTTGCACATGGCCTCTATTTATCACAACCTTGTTTAAAATAATTATCTTCTACCTATGATAGCTACTGGCTACATGTTGGTAAATAATACTCTCTTTTTTTTTTTTCTTCTTCTTTTATCTATTTACTCGTGCGTAAGAATTTCTCTAAGGTCTGACTTGGGCCAGGCCCATGTAATCCGTGGGCCTTTTAGCTACATATTATTGGGCCATCTACTCGATCGGATTATTCTTATCATCTTATCTGTACTGTAAGCAGATAAGATATTGGATAAAAGGGTCTTATATTTTCATTAATTAGCGAATACAATTCGTATAAGTTTGCGTTATAAATTTAAAAATGTTAGTTTATATTTTTTTTTATAGAATTAATAAAAAAAATTTACGAGAATATTTGGTTAAGATTGCAATTTCTAATCTTAAGATCCTCAAAAACTGTTGTATTTTTCTTCTATATCTTCAAAACTGAGAGCTCTGCAGTAGTATAACGACCAGTAACTATCCAGTTCGCTTAAGATCAACGGTTCAAATCAACCCGTAAGATTCCAAATCCCACATCCACCGTCTATTTCCCTTCGGCTCCCCCGAACTAGAACCCCACTAGATCTCTCCCAACCCCACTCCAACGCTAAAACCCTTGTCTTCCTACTTCCTCTAGGGTTTGTCCAGAGTCCAAACCCTAACTACCCTCCTCCTCTCCCCCGCTCTAACCTTTTTAGGGTTTCTTGGGGCTCGAGGGTTTCGGCTTCGGTGAGTCGGGAAAATGGAGCCTTCGTCTTCTTCTTCGTCTTTGTCGTCTTCGCCATCGTCTGAGAAGGGGAAGCTCTTCGTCGGAGGGATCTCGTCGGAGACGAGGGAGGAGGCGCTCATGGAGCACTTCAAGAAGTACGGGGAGGTTAAGGAGGTGGTGGTTATGCGGGATCGGAACACCGGGAACGGAAGGGGTTTTGCGTTTGTCCAATTTTTGGATCCGCAGGCGGCGGAGAGAGCTCTCGAGGAGAAGGAGAAGGAAAAGCATGTGATTCGTGGAAGAACGGTTAGTTCTGTTTCTTCCTTCTTTAAATTTTTGAAGTTTCTTGAGATAGAGGTGTAATCGATGTTAAAACTGGATCATTTTTTTATAAAAAATTTATTTTGTATTCTCTTTCGTTCTTGGTGATTTCAAATTGATGCCTTGAAATCTCTATTCTCTTCTTCCAAATTCTTGTTTAGCTTATGATTTCCTGTGATTCAAGACGTGATTTTTCATTTTATATTTATTCAGGAAAATCATAATGCTCGATGTTCGACCTCTGATGAGTATAATTTAACGCAACATTACTTGCCAAAATTAAGAATCCAGCCCGCGCTGACATCATTCTGAATAAAGGACATTTTTGGAGCCTCTAATGTTTCTCGTAGTCTATTTTATTTACTAAGTAATGCATGCATATCTTTAGATGTTGTCATCGATTTTGATAGGTTTTACTTAGATATGGATCACATCTATTGCATAATTGATGTTATGAATAATTAATCATCATTTGTTTCTGCTATTTTTTCTTGTCAAACTTTGGGCCGTCAGATAATTAGTGTTTGGTTTCTTGATGCCTTATCTTGCCTTTTCAGGTTGAAGTGAAGAGAGCAATACCAAGAAGTGAACAGAATCAAAATCACCAATCCTCCCAAAACCTATATCCAGATCAGAGTCCACATCAAAACCGAGTGCCAAGTAGGGATAACACTAACAGCTATAATGACAATGGGAGTCACTCTACTTTAAAGAAGATTTTTGTAGGTGGTTTGCCTGACAATATTAGGGAGTCTGAGTTTAGAAATTATTTTGCAAAGTTTGGTACGATAACTGATGTGGTTGTGATGTACGATCCTTCTACGCAGAGGCCAAGGGGCTTTGGTTTTATTACCTTTGATTCAGAGGAAGCTGTGAGGGTAGTGACAGAGAACAATTTCCATGAATTGAATGGGAAGATGGTAGAGGTCAAGAGAGCAGTGCCTAAGGATGGCAATAACCATAGCAATAACAACAATCATAATGATGGAAGTTACAATTCTAGAATGTTGGGCGCAATAGGGCCGTCATTTGCTGTTTATCAAGGAGTATATCCACCTTATGGTCATAGATATGGTTTTGGGCCTTTTGGCTATATGTCAGCCCCTATTCCTTCATATCCTTATGCAGGGTACGGTATCGGAAGCTATGGTGGACTAAACTATGGAAATGTGTTTCCAGGCCCAAGGGGCCCTTGGAGTGGCCATGGTATGATGGCCAGAAGGAGTATGATGCCCTATGGCAATCTCACCACGTATTCAAGCTATGTAAATGGAGGAGGATACAAGAATGTGCCTGGTGGTGGTCATCGGGGGGTTTCTAGTTTCAGTGATGGCAAAGGAAATCAAGCCGGCCAAGATGTGCAATCAGCAACAGTTACTGGAGCAATTACAACACAGATGGAGGCTGTCAAGTTGGATGCTTAATAACTCAGTCTTTGGTATGGTCTTGTCAACTCACTTGGCTTATTTTGTGATAGAGTTTTTCTTTATAGGTTGTAATTTTTTTTCTTCAGATATTTCTTTTACTTTTCTGGTTGTCAATATAGCTAATATAGAAGAGTTGTAAATCGTAATATGATTCCATGATGACACTAGCTCCTTTTCCAAGTAATTCCAAGTAACCAGGATGAGTTTGTATAACCAATCAATATTGTGCAAAAGCAACGTTTTCCCAATTAGATCACTTAACATATTTTGGGAGAACAAACAAATTATTTGTTCAATCCTCTACACCCTAGTTGCATGAGGAGATAAGTTTTCGCTCAATAGACAACATGTAGTATCTGTGGTTATGTTGAAAGAGGCAGATTACTTTGTGATTTCTGTTCAATAATTTGCACTTGATAATAATGCATTTGGCATTGACTAGGAACATTATGACTTGCTAATTTGCTTAATAAAATGTGTGTCCATCTAACTGAAATCCTACTGTCAATAAATTGTAGGCCATTCTGAAAAATGCCTCTGGCATTGACTAGGAACGTGAATTGCTAATTTGCTTAATTAAATGTGTCCATCTAACTGAATCCTACTGTCATTGGGCACATTTTGTATAGTTTCCCATTGGCTTTTGAATTTATTAAGTTTTACTGATGAACTAGGTCAATGTGTTGCATATCTGCAATCAGGCAATCCATATCGCTTAGCCTTGAATCTTTTGATGTGCAAGTAAGAAAACGTGGAAGTTAAGCCTTTTTGTATCCTTCCATCTCCTGAACGCGTGGCATTTCCAAGTTTTTATCATAAGCTTTAGAACTGAATGGATCATGATCGTGACTATAGTTCCTCTTGTTTCATCTATCGGACAGTGTTTTCTTTTCAAGTTTGTTTAGAACTGCAAAACTTTATCTTATAAGGATTGTGCTTCTCTAAGGTGCTGATAACATCTATATTTATGGCGATTTAACCTCTTGATTCTTGAACAGTTCGATGAATGGAGGAAGTATTCTATATTGATGACCTTTTAACCTCTTGTCTCAATATTTTGACCTAGTGTTCTATAGACACTCGATCTTCATCTTAATCACGTATTATTAGGTTATCTTTTTCCAAACATCCTTGACATGTAGTTGATCCTTATAAAACATCAGAGGTTGTGTGCCTTTGTACTTGGGTCGTCTTATTGCACAATACATTGTTTTTATCTTTTGACCATCGCTTGCATCATAAATAGCACCAAGGTTTGAAAACATGGGATCGAAATCGGCCGCATGCAAATCATACTAATTTTAATTACATAAAATTATAAATATTATTTAAAAATATAGGTTTTTTTTTGAAAAATTTAGAAAAAAATGATAAAAATTAAAATAATAATTGCACACATATAAAATCTAAAAATAAAAGAAGTATTAACTTTCTCAAAACTTTGATGAGTATATGCTGGTTCTCGTAAATTTGTGTAATCATCATAAGTTAAGAAGAAAAAAAAAAATTCTGTTGTACTGAAGAGAGAATGTTGAAGAACCAAAAAGAAAAAATTCTACCACGGTGAAGAAGAAGAGGGAGAGTGGAAGAAATGAAAAGAAAAAAAGGAAAAAAAATCTGCCACAGTGAAGAGAAAGAGGGTAGAAGAACCGGAAAGAAAAAAAAGTCTATCATAGTGAAGAAGGAGAGAGAGAGAATTGAAGAATTGGCCATATCCGTTATGAATCTATTATGGATCTAACCTGAACTGGTCGATCTCGATCCAGATTATGATTGACCGATTTTCTAATCCATGAATAGCACCATACTGCTATAGGTGAAATGAAGAAATTTATTGAGTTGGCTAGATGTATCAACTAAGATTGTTTTTGGAAGGGTGATAAAGTAACTACTTTTATCCCCAATTTATCTTTGTCACTGTGAAAGGAAAAGGCTGGGGATAAATTATCATCCTCAGCTATTCTACTTCCATATACAACTGAGTATAATGGATTCTCTGGAATATACTGTCTGGAATTCTTAAGTGAATATTTAACTTTTTATACCTGGTATTTTTTATCCATATTTCTGGTTTTAGAATCAATTGCTCCAATTTCTGTTGTCAATTTTGTGTGGGGAAAATGTGGTACAACTTGCCTATACTTTTTGGTTGCATAACACTTTTAACCAAGTTTTGTGTTTGGTAACAGGTTGATGACTTTCAAGTGCACTAGGTGTTGGGTCTCTCCTTTGTGAAGCTGGTATTCCGAAGCCTGAGTGTAGATTATTTTATGGCGACATACCATTGAAATTATTTGACTTTTCCTTCTGATAAGTGTGTTCTATTGTTCACTGAACTTTACCTCGTGCTTTGATGGGTGGCCTAGTTGGACCATTAATTTTTTAATTGTTATGTACCCCGTTATGTCTTTCATAATTTGAATGCTTAAGGTCGCAGAAACTGATTGACAGATAACTTCTTCTACCCTGAAGACAACAGGCCAGAATACCCAGGGATGGTCCCTTGAAATGTCTCCATTTCTTAAGTCTTTTGTTTACCTAAGAAATTGATTCAAATGGTTCATTGGTAGTTTGCTGATGAAGCCACAGTGATGGATAGGATTCCATTTATTCGGTACTATTGGTCAACCTAGATTGATCGCTGAAATAATTGTTTGAACTTTGAAGAATGTCTGTCTGTAGACAGTGTATGTGTTGCTAATAAAGAGGATACGGAATGAGTCAGCAAATATGGGAGTTTCCGGCCACACTATACACCTGCTGTTTGATCTACACCTTCCCACAGGTTGTAAATTGTGAGTTACTATATTCTGCCATGAAGGTTGGGTTTTGGTTAGAGGCAATTGCTTATTATGGACTCTGTGGTGGCAGGTTTGAGTTATAGAGATATAGGCTTCATAAGAAAGGATTAGAACTAATTTTGTTTGATGATTAATATATGTCCGACAACTAGGGTTTTCGCGCTTCATCCTTGTGTTTCTTGTAATTTTCCTGTGTAACAAGTCTAATCATCCGTTTGTGTTCATGTTTACCTAATGGTTGTGCATCATGCCACTTTTGTATGGGTTTTGAACTTGATCATGCTCTGCCCTTCTTGTTTAATTGTCAATCTTTGGATATTTAGATCACATTAGAAAGAGTTTGATGCACTCTACATGACAGGCAAAAGTTTGGCCAGGAATAGACTCTTCGATAGGGCAGTGAATGGACTCGGGGTTTTCTTCTTGGCATGAGAATAGCTAGTGAGTTCTTTTAACATAAGATGCATCAACAGTGCCATTTAGTTTTAAGTAGATAATGCCAATGGCATTTCATTCCAAAGTCTCTATCGAACGAATCAGTACCATATTGTGACATCTTTTCTTAGTCCATATAGGTTAGAGACATATGGGCCCATAGAAAATCTTACAATTTCTTAGGGCTGCATGGAATGACCCAATTGTCAATGTTTGTCCCTATGGCTCTCTTTTAACGCTTGCATAAACTTACCATCTGATGAAAATTCTCTGTATCTGTTACATCTAGACTTATATATGATATCCAAGCCAACTAGGGCAATGACAAGACACCATGTTAGTGCTCAAGATTGAGGGGCACGTCACCACGTAGAGAACGACAATCTTAGCCAGCAATTGTGGACTTAATTGGAAGCATGATCACTTCTCAGGTGTCCTCACTCAAGGTCTTAATATTCCATTCCTTTGATGTGCATCCAACTAGGAAGATAGTGGGTGTGGAGTATTATAGAAAAAGTAACAATATAACCTCTATCTTTACTGTCAATTCCGTCTTATCTGGAGGAAATGGATATCAGTCTATTTTTTACAATTCTAGTTCTTTTATAAATTTAATCTAAAAGTTCATCTAGACTACTACAATTCATCTTCGAAGGTGGATCTCTGTATTCTTTACAAGCTTTGTACCGAAAGGGAAGACTATCTAATATGTGAACTCTAGTGTTGTTACTTTGGCAAGAGACTTGGCCATTTTTCAAATAGCATCATGTCAGGAAAGGCACCAGAGAGAAAAAGAAAAACACTAAGACAATTCATGTTCATTTTCTTGACCAAACTTGGCATTGTTTGAAGGTTCCACAACCAAAAAAGAACCAGAGGTTGAGGACCAGTGTGAACAAATAAGCAAGCCACTTGGGATTTTCAGATGCAGACAAGGGTGAGGAGGAAAGAAAAAAAAAAGAAAGAAAGAAAAGAAAAGCAAAAGCATAAGCATGGAAACAAAGCAAGTAAATTTTCAGCCTTGTAGCAGAGACCCAAGGACAACTTTTGCATTGAAGGTTGTCTCTTTCTCCCCCCACCACCGTGTTCCTTTAATCAAACATGGCAGAGAGGGGAATGTGGAGGCAAGCAATTAACCGTGGAGACAACTCAACCGCCATGAATCAATCTGAATTCCGAGGGTTGGTAGGATTAGGCTCCTGGTCTTAGGCTTATTTCCATTTTTGTGATCCATCTTGCTGTGCCCCATCCTTCTGAAAGTGAGAATTAATGCAGAGAGGATTTTACCCAAAACTCTTTAGAAGTTGCACCTTCAATAATGTCTGTTGTACAAAGAGTCAAATATTGAATAAGTTAGTAATGTAAAAGCATTAGAAGCTTTTAATGAAGCACTTTAATAAGAGGTAGGAGGATGTCCTAGTTAAACTGATACCATTGAAATTTAAACTCAAAAATGTTGGTCCAATATGAGCCTCCTTAACTAGCCTATCCTAGCACTATCCAATTGGTGCTATTAATGACACACACACACACACACTCTCTCTCTCTCTCTCTCTCTCTCTCTCTCTCTCTCTCTCTCTGGTGTTGGTCTCGTTTAGTTGCTATCTAAAAGCTCTTTACTCCCTTTCTTTTTGGGCTGCTTGCACCTCCTTGTTTGGTATCTAGCTTGGATTTTATTCAGATCCTGTGTTGCATACCCTCGTGAAAGACAAGAACAACCACTTAAATGCATCACCACTGTAGAGTGCATAGTAGCAGAGGGTTGGGTGGGTTTGTAGCCTCGTTTCTTCTTGTGGGTTTTCCTCCACTTGCTTTTTTATATGTCAGTTCATATCTAGATTAGATATTTGGTTGTCTTAGAAGTTCTACTGTTGGACAAATTGGGTCAATGAAAAGGACAGAGTGACATTTCTCCTCTCTGTTTTAATGTAGCTCATCTTGGATCTTCTACAAAAAATCACAATCACGCAATTCACTTTTTTTCTTTTTGTTTGTTTATTTATCAATCTTATCTTCTTTCTTTTTTCCTTGATTTAGTATGGGCATGATAACTTTTTAGTGCATAATGTGGGAAGCTCTCTATGTATTGTCTTGTCACATATGTAAAGAGACTCTGGCCCTCATCTGTGATCTGTGTATGTGACACCAATTACCATCTCAGAGCCCTACGAGACTCCACCAGTGTGATCCTCTGAAATGGACAAATGGGTTTGTCTATTTTGGACTCGAATCGAACCATCAGTGCCAATTGGTGAGGAATCCTTCCCCCTCTTGCATGCCAGCTACTTTGGAGTTTAGATAATTCATCAGTTTACTTTCAGATTAGTCTACAAAAACTCTTAGAATAGCTAAATATTGGGATTAGCATGTCTACTTAAGTCTCTCACCTATGTGGGCCTCACTATAAGAATTCCAGAGAGTTGGGGGGTTTGGTTTAAGCACACACGCAGAGTTGCAGACACGTGTGGATCAGAGAAGGCACAGTATTCCCATCTGGCTACTTCACGTGCAATGTGAGGTCCCCCCACCCCTCCCCTGCCCACATTAGGGATAAGTTCCTTACTTCTTTACTCGAATTTATATAACTCTCTATGTAATAAGTAAACTTTTGTTTTAGCTTAGGCTTGTGTATTTACGGATTATTCTGATCGTCTTGACTTCACCAATTAATTGGAAATCCAAGCTCTCTGTGCGTCTGTGTGTGAGTGTGTGTGTGTGTGTGTGTGTGAGAGCGAGAGAGAGAGAGAGAGAGAGAGTAGATGATGCATGAAGCAGGGCATTCATCAATTGCTGCCATCTGTGGACTGGTACTTTGGGACAGTTTAGTGCATGACAAGTCCTTGTTCTACTACAATACTATTCTTAGACTTGGTATCACACTCCATTCTGTTGTTTATATATTATCACCGTTTGCCTTTCTCGGCTACTAAAGAAGAGAAAGTTAAGACATTAGAAGACAAAGGCCACAAGTCTTAAACCAATCTGACCACTCCTGCAGCATAGAGAGGGACTTGTGAAAGAGAAAAGGAGGAGATATGGATTGAAGCAGAAGGAGATGTTAGTATTTTTTGCTCCTTACTAAGGAGGCAACAGTTGCCAAACAAAAGTGTTGGTGTGGGATGTAGCTGTTGGGTATCTTGAATTCTTCATCATTCCATTAATCAAAGTGGAGCAGGACAGTTACTTAGTATATTTTATTCCCTCAGAACCAGCCCCTCATCATCATCCCCATAGCACCTTTTCCACTACACAATCATGCTACAAGAGCATGTGTCTACTTAACACCATGCACATCCTCATGCATCAGAGATAGATTAAGCCAGACTAGTAGTTTTCAAGACTAAATGAGAAGCCCTTGGAGAATCTAATGAGATCTTTATATTTTGTAACCAAAATAGAGACAAGCAGCTCATCTGGCAAGTTGTATACTTGCCATCAGAGCAGGAGGAGGAGATGATAAAATTGTACTGATGCTCCTAATTAGCAGCAGCTTTTCCAAGTTCCTCTTTGGCCCTTCTACATCATTCATGGAATATATGGAGCACATCCTATTGACCCACATCTCTCCTTTTGTCTGCAGCTGTTGACTGCATTCAAAATCTTTGAAAGCAACCATGGACAAATTACCCCTAGGATTGTAACCATATAGCAAAACCAGTATCTCTATCCTTTCTGCCACCGCACCTGTTCTTGTATATGCATTCCCTTTACGATGAAAAATCAATATTGGGTATAATTAATACAACCTTCTTTTCCTTTCCCTTGTTTTTTATTCTTCTCTGATTTATTATTTTTTTAAAGAGGAAGTTGTTCCAGTGGGCCTAGTGGCATAAATTACACTAGAAAAGACTAGATTTAGGTAGATACTTCAATGACACTATAGGCTTGCACAGAGCTACAACTGTTGTGAAGTGACTAGTTGTACAGTCCTGCTGCCAATCAATCTATCTCATGGCCAAGACTGAAAAAAAAAAGCAGCCTTGTTTTGGCCATCAGATCACCACCCATTCTTGATAGTAAGAACAAATAGGAAAGGAAGAGAAGGAAAGGAAACTTCTCCATTGATTATATGGGCTTTCCCAAGTCTTTTTATTGGCACAATGGCCACTCTGAGACCCCATTTGGGGTGCAACTTTGTCTGGGTTTGGGACTTGTAATCAGGGGCTTTAGTGGGGTTTAAGGGGATTAACAAAAAGGCGGATATGTATGGGTTTGAAAGAAAAGAGAGCAAGAGATGGTCTTTCTCAGAACACAGATCCCCATGGGATTGCAGGAGGGTAGAATTTATCCAGCATTTCTTTGGGGGAACTCATTCCTTTTGCTTAGTTTAAAGGGACTAGCAGTGGTATCATCCCCAAGTGCTTTTGCTTTGCTACTCACACTCCACAAGGGAGCTTGTTATTAGTGTTTCCACCATGCGAGTCCATTTTGGTTGAACACAAAAACCCAAGTCTCAAATGGTGGAAAACCACAATGGCAAGCATCATTAGAGTGTGTACTCTCCAATGATTGAAACTGCCTCCTCACATTGGATCTTGTTAAAAATTTCTTGTAGTGGAGGAAGATGAAGTCCATGAACAATAATAACAACTGGTTGGGTTTCTCTCTCTCCCCTCATATGAACATGGAGGTCTCTGCCGGACCAGACCACCAACTCAATGATCAGAGCCATCATCACCAATCCCAGCCAATGTCTGCTGTCTCCTCTTCTGTTTCCACCGTCTACTTCCCTTCTTCTCACTTGGGCGGCTCTGGTATCTGCTATGGTGTAGGGGAGAATGGAGGATACTATTCTCAGTTATCCTCCATGCCACTCAAGTCTGATGGGTCTCTCTGCATTATGGAAGCCCTTACCACATCAGAACAAGGTTTGCCTCACCTCTTTCCTCTCTGTTTAGCTTATTCTGGCCTCCAAACAAGAAGGTCATTTCTTAAGCCCTTGTCATCATTTCCTTTTTCTATTCAATGTGTTGTGTTGAAGGAATGGTGCCATCTCCATCCCCAAAACTGGAAGACTTCTTAGGGGGTGGTCCTAACATGGGGACCCATCAGTATGGTAACAATGACAGGGGAGCAATGGCATTAAGCTTAGACAGCATGTACTACCATCAAAACCCAGGTTCTGAGGGCAACCAAACTAATCCTTTAGAACTCCAACAACAGCCAATGAGGTACTTCCAGCCATTGCAGGAAGGAGAGTGCGGTGTGCTCACAGGCCATGGGATGTACCAGGCAACAATGGTGGAAGAACCAATGGCTGATGATGGAATCCCAAGCCTCAAGAACTGGGTCTCAAGGAACTACAACATTGGTGCAAATGGTGGTATGAGTGATGAAGGGAGTATTACATCTGGTCATGTTGGCTATTGGGATTTGCATTCTTTGAGCTTGTCCATGAGCTCAGGTTCACAGTCTAGTTGTGTCACAGCTCCACAGCACGCCTCTCCTGCTACAACGACTGACTACATGACCTTAGATGCAAGTAAGAAGAGAGGGACTGGGAAAGGAAGCCAGAAGCAGCCTGTTCATAGGAAGTCCATCGACACATTTGGCCAAAGAACATCTCAGTATAGAGGTGTTACAAGGTTAGTATTAATCTTCTTTTGCATCATTTTACTGTCTGTCTGCATATGTTACTCTTGTAATGTAATACCTCTCTCTGCTCTCTTGCTATTTAACATTTGGTATAATGCTTCTTGCCTATTTAACATATTCTGATATTAGAAAGTGGTGAAATCTATCTACAACAGGCATAGGTGGACTGGTAGATATGAAGCCCATCTATGGGACAATAGTTGCAAGAAGGAAGGCCAGACAAGAAAGGGAAGGCAAGGTTAGTAAAACAATAAAAACTGGCATTACCAACTTAATTATCCTTCAGATTCTATTTCCAAAAAGTCCATGCTTTGCTAACTATTATGTTATAATTGGGTTGTCATGCTTGTGCTTTGGGATGTCATGGATGAAACGTGTGTTCTTGCAGTTTATCTGGGTAAGAGCCCTCGTTTTCTTTTCCCTCATCTGTCGGATACTTGTAATCTTCTATCGGATACTTGTTAACTATAGAAAGCCATTTAAATATGTGGTTCCAGGGGGTTATGACATGGAAGAGAAAGCGGCGAGAGCCTATGATTTGGCGGCGCTCAAATACTGGGGTCCTTCGACGCACATCAACTTCCCGGTATGTTTGATCAACTGACGTTTCACTAAAAGCTATAATTCTTTGGAAGGAATTATGTTTTATTTTAAACATTGCTTATGAATGGTTTGTTTCAGTTGGAGGACTATCAGGACGAAATGGAAGAGATGAAGAACATGACTAGGCAAGAATATGTTGCTCACTTGAGAAGGTCAATCTATTAACTTTTCCTTGTTGTATTAATACAACTGTTTTAAAATTATCTAACTCTGAAATCCTATCTATAATTTGTTTCCCTGCAGAAAAAGTAGTGGATTTTCTAGAGGAGCTTCAATGTACCGTGGAGTAACGAGGTTTATATCACTAATTATTTCAGTATCGGATAGTATCTTCTCCTCTGGTTAACAATTTATTGTTCCTCTTTGTGCTTAGGCATCACCAACATGGAAGGTGGCAAGCACGAATAGGGAGGGTATCCGGGAACAAGGATCTTTATCTTGGAACATTTAGTAAGTTTTCAATTTGTACAAGTTGTTTATCTTTGTTGCATATTTTTGCATGCTTCCATCATTGAGGTGTGACCTCTGAAATCATTCAGAGTTTGTTATGAAGATTGGAAACCAGATATCCAATCACAGTGTTAGTAACCTTAGCCAATGATTCCTCAGGCCCTTTCAGAGAATGTTGTTGATGCTTTTGATAGCAAACCAAGACCTTATCCTAAAGAGTCTTTAGTTCCTCTTTTCATAAGGCTGATTTCAGCAGTAGCTTAAGCTTCTTGTTTGACCGAAACTTTAGTCTTCAAGATTAAAGGTGAAAAAGAAAAGCACTCTACTGCCTCGTGATATGATTGTGTTCAACAATATCTTTAAGGCTCATTCTGCACCTCATGTTTAAGTGTTACAAGTTGGAGGATGAACTCTCAGGTACACAAGAGGAAGCTGCTGAAGCATATGACGTCGCGGCGATCAAATTCCGTGGGCTGAATGCAGTCACAAACTTTGACATAACAAGATATGACGTCGAAAAAATCATGGCAAGTAGCACGCTTCTGTCGGGTGAACTTGCAAGGCGAAACAAAGTTGTGGAAGCTCGGAGTGATGTTCCCCTAGTCCAAAATAGCAGCAGAGAGCTAGGCTTACCAGATGATAATCCTAGCAGTGGTTCATATTGGAAGATGACTTCCTATCAATCTCCTCATCAAACTCCATCGCATTCTGATGAACATAACCAGGATATAGTAGCAACTAGTGGTGAATTCCGAAATGAATCTTTTTCAGCTCTTCATGGCCTGGTTGGTGTTGATGGAGTGAATTCAGCACATGTTGCCGACGATCCTTCTAATGTGTCGTCCCTGGTTAATAGCTTGAGCAACTCTAGAGAAGAGAGTCCCGACCGCGGTGGTCTCGCCATGCTCTTTGCCAAGCCACCATCAAAGCTCATAGCTCCTCCACCATTGAGCTCATGGATGCCATCAAACCAGATTAGGCCAACAGTGCCGATTGCTCATATGCCATTGTTTGCTTCATGGACTGATGCCTAAGCATGGCCAAGGACTAAAGAAGCTGGCGAAAGGAGATGGGCATGATGTATTGGAAAAAGGAGGGAATGGGGTGGTAGGTCTTTAGCTGTTTGCAGTTAGTATTGGTGATCATGGGATTCCAAAGGTGGATCAGGCCTCTATCCTTTTCCAGTGGCTTTAGCTTTTTGTCACTGCTGGGGCCATTTGGACAAGGGTTTTGCAATGTAGAGGCCAAGATTTCACTCCCTGAAATAGTACTGCTAACTTTTAATTAGGTAGTTTATTTGAAGTTGTAATATTTATCCTAGTCTTGTTCTTATCTTGCATGGCCTTAAAGTTCTGTTATTAGTTGTCTTTCATTCACTTCACTGTTTAGGATATTGTTGTGATGCTTAAACAATCCAAGCCATCTCTTCTCAAGTTGCAGATGCAATACCAACTTACTTTTATCAAATATTATAAAATATAGTTAAATATATATTTTATCTTACTCTGGATCAAAAATTATTTTATTTTTCTAAACAAGTTGCAGATGCAATACTAACCTACATTTATCAAATACTATAAAATAGAGTTTAAATCTATTTTATCCCACTCTGGATTAAAATTATTTTAATTCTAAATTTTGTTTTGTATCGCCACATCTATCTTCTTGCTATGCTTTTATCTGAAACAGACAAAGTTAAGAGTGACTTAGTAAAATAATTTTTATGCAAATTAGTAATAATTTTTACATTAAAACTTATGAGTAGTATTAGATTTAGAATTTTTTTTTAGTAATTTTTTTATAAATAGTAGTAATTGGCTCCCCTTATATTTAAAAATGTTTTTCATATACTCTTTGTTTTCAATAAAATACGTTTTAGTATATTTTTGAGAGAAATAAATATATTCTACAATCGAAAGCTTAAAAAGAAATATTTACATAGAACATATAATATTCTTCTATACATTAATAGTAGTAATTAGTGATACTACCTCTCTTACCTAAAATTCCAGACTCTTAACCCTATCAAATATTATTCTCCTAGCTTACCTTTTTATCAAACAGTTGGTGGACAGTTCCTTAAGATCTCACGGAGAGAAAGACACAGAGAACCACAAGTAAGTTATTTGGAAGAGATTGAAGAGTTTGATTATGATATTATCCAATTTTGTTAGCGATATTAATAAAAGAAGCAATCTAATCTACTCTAAATATGTAAGTAATAACTAGATAAATTAAGCTTATCTTTTTTTGTTAGAAAGAAAATATATAACGAAACTCTTGTCAAACATGTGATGGGTCCCAATTACGAGTCACATTATGTGGTGCGTTAAACAGGACGCGTACTGATGCCCAGGTGGACGGCAGCCTTTAGGGGATCTAGCGTCGAATCTTTTAGGAGTAGGGAAGTACTACCACGTCAGCAGATGCCGCGCGACGTGGGTCCAGTCATCCGTTGACGGCCGATGTTTGACCATTGACAGCTGGGAGAATCCATCCTTTGGATCTTGTCTGTCTCCATGCATTTGAAGCGAGCCATCGGTCCCCAATCAGCTGCGGCTTTGCCATTCGGCTTCATCCGAATTACTTCTTGCCATTACTAGCGAGTAGCGACAAAGGTGGTCAATTTGCATTTAACCCCTACATATTTTACTGATATACTTTACAGTTACGACCTTGCATATTCCTTATTTGCGAATCCTGAGTTAAGTAAACTTTTCCTTTTGGCTGTTAAGTAAGTAAACGTAAGTGCAGGGTGCGATTTGTAAAACATGAACATATAAAGTTTTTCTTTAGTTAAAGCACCTGGGCTGTTAATGGACCATTATTGCCAACTATAGTTTAAAATGGGCCAGGCTATTGATGTTGATAGCCCCCACTTTTTGTCTTAAGCCCACTATCCATGGGATATAATATTCATAAACATTACTATGTACTTGAGAGAAGCCAAAAACCCAACGGTCCACTTATTAAGAATTAAACCACAGATGATTGGTATTATCCAACGGCAGTAGGTAGTATGGGGTCCCGCCCAAGCATGGTCAGATGACAACATAAAAAAAAAACCCTACCACTTGTGTATTTGTGTTTGGAGCTAGCTTCAGTAGCTCAATGGTTTGGTCCAATTGGGCCGCGCAATAGCTTATAGAAGATTAGAACGTTTAGTTTGAGAGTCTAGTTCAGTGTAGTAGCAGCTCGATGAGATGAGATGATTAATTTATGCATGACTCACTTTAAAATTTTGTATTTATATATAAGAGGGCTGAAAATCTGTAGCTCTTAGTGTGTTAAAAAAGAAACTTGATTAAGAATTCTATACAAATTTCTTACACGCGTACGTTTGAATGAGGTGATGATAGCTGGAATCGAAGTGGAATGGTCCATACGCCAATAGTCATCACATGAGAAGATGATAATGATCATAACCAATGGGCAAATTGGTAATTAGCTCAGCATGCAGAAAAGATGATGCATGCATGCTGTACCCAACTCTGTGATTAGTATTAGCTGGAAGATGCAAATGCTCCACTTAGTCCTAATAAGAATGCTCTGTCTTTCCACCGAATCTCTCACCCAAAACTGGATTAAGACAAATCAACCTCCTGATCTGATGCAAATTAAGACAATAGTCTTCTCTAAGCATCACACATACAGCTGGAGATATCATCGTCTTGACCAATACAGACAAACTTATTCTGTAATTAGATAGGAATACTTGTTTAAACAATAGTCTAGAACCATTATTTGGGTAATATACAAAACTTGATTCCATCCAACCCCTGCCATTTGGACTTGTCTAAGGAGACCCTACTATTTTTTGGAAAAAAGAAGTAGAAAGCTCCCTCTATGATGTTGTTACAGGCTTACAGCATCTCTGGCTTATTTTTTTTGTAGCTTTCTGTGGCAGAATTAGTACATCTAATATAAGAGATACCAAATGAAGCACATCAGTTCTCCATCAGAAAAGGCTCTGATCCTTTTGAAATAAGCTGTTGAATATTTCAAGTACATGATACTGGAAAATAGACCCTGCAACCAACACTGATGACAATTTCTTTCCCTCTCCTCATGACTATCAACGACCCACAGAATGTTCAAATTTGGTTCCATTTGAAAGATCACAACAACTGTTCCAAGTGAGATCAGCACAAATAAGAAACATATGACATTGTCAATATGAAATCCTTGGAATCTTGGTAATTCACAATGCAGCATCTGGACCAAGGTTATTCTAAGACTTCTGAAGAAAGGTAAAACTATGTGGAACTGTATGTATGGTCCCATCTGAACAAAATTTTCTTACAAAAGAATATGGCCTGAAGGAATTAGGCTTCTGCAGGCTGAAAAGCAGAGCTATCTACACCTCTAAAGAGAGGACCTTTAACTAAAAACAACCCTGGAAGAGGGATGGTGATGTTCTGGGATGGAGCACCAAGTTAGGCAGCCTTCCCCTAACAAGCAGTTAATTTGATATTTGCAGAGTCCTTCTGATCATATACTTCGTGTTCTCTTCTGTTCCTTCACTCGATCTGTTCCCCTATCAGGTCGAGGCCGACGACCAAGAATGAGATTCCTTGAAAGAGAAGGAAGTAGAAATGTATACCCTGGGCAGATAGCAGGCTTCGAGCTGCAGCAGTCAGGAGAAGGAAGGCAAGTGCTAGTTCTTTCGTATAAATCCTGTTGTGTTTTTTCTTGGACTGCTTCTTGGGAAGGGCTTGCTCCTTTGCCATGGTATCAAGGTTAGGCACGGAGCCACTTCTTTGGTGCTTAGGCTCCTTATGCACCAAGGAGATGAGATCGCCTTCAGAAGAACGACCGGATTTCTTTGTCACAACCCACTCGTAGGCACTGCCAAGCTGAAATAGGCCTGAGATCATGGCATTGAACTTGGTTACTGACATGGTGTTTTCAAAGAGGAGATAGGGTACGATGAAGGGGAACGATCTTGGGGCCGGTAGAATGTTGAGGAGGGACATTGCGGCGGGAATGTAGCAAACCACCCAAGCAGGAAGCTCGGCTTCAGGGACAAACATTGTCATAGGAAGGATGATGCAGAAAAGTGTGAAGGAGTAGAAAGGTAAGATCAGCTTCCGGAGGAGGAAGAATAGAAATATCAAGTTAGCCTTCTTCCAGAAGGCAATCTGCAATAGAAGTGCTGAGCGTTAGGACAAGGAACATTCATCAACTACATTTAAAAAAGAAGTATAAGAATGAAACAGATATCTATAAAAAGCTAGGCTAAGTATTTGATCATAGATTAAGTACTTCATAAAGGAGAACACATTTTATGATAGCTAGAATATAAGCATAGCTGGGTTAATCTAGCTAATACATGCCAGTTCCCTATCACTGATGACAACATCTATGCTATGAGATAAATAGATGTCAGTCTGCTGAGAGGTTGATTTTCTACTGGAATAACGCAGAATAGAATATAAAGGAACATTGGCAAGTGGCCTTTCACCTCATGTTACTACTTAGCATCTCAAACGATGGTGGTATTGATGGTACCTTTGATCGTATAATGTCTGGTAAGCAAAGCCTAAACAACTGCATTGGGCCCGAATGCCATCGATGCTGTTGTTTCCTGTAAGCCTCATATGATTCCGGCAATTCGCATTGACACTGTCACCAGATTCCAAGATGGCAAATCAATTTAGGAAAACTCACTAAAACAAAAAATTAGTCCATTTACCAAGATGTCTTTTAGTACCTCTACATCATTGAGGAAAACAAATTTCCATCCTTTGAGATGCGCTCGGACTGCAATGTCCATATCCTCCACAGTAGTTCTCTCCATCCATCCCCCTGAATCCTCCAATGCCTTAATTCTCCACACACCCGCAGTTCCATTGAAGCCAAAGAAGTTAATGAACACTCCATTCACCTGCTGCTCCACCTCAAAGTGGAAGCAAAGATTAATGTTCTGTAACCGGGTTAACAAGTTCTCATCCTTGTTCACAAATGACCATCTTGCCTGCACCAGCCCCACCTCCTCATTGTCCTGCAAATTTCATTAATCGCATCTCGTTAGAACTCAAATTCACTACTTAACAAAGAAGTTGAAGCAACAACAAGATGCCCTCTAATTCTACCTTAAAATGCGGCACGGTGCGTTTCAAGAAGTCCGGTGTTGGCTGGAAATCAGCATCAAAGATTGCGACAAATTCATAGTCTTTAACGTAGCTACAATTCATGGCAGATTTGAGATTCCCGGCCTTGTACCCATCTCGGATTACCCGGTGACGGTACACAATCTGAGCTCCATTCTGCTGCCACTTCTCCACCTCCTCCTTGATCAATGCCCGCGTTGCAGGTTCATCTGAATCATCCAAAACCTGAACCAAGAAGTTGGACTTCGGCCAGTCCAGATTACAAACTGCGGCGATTGATTGCTGATACACCTGAAAAATCCAAAATCCACCACCAAAGGCAGCTAATTTAGACAAAAACTCGCAACGCTAACTCCCAAAATCCAATCTTTAGTTCACATTCCAGCTTACCTCTTTCTCGTTGCACATAGGTATTTGGACTAGCACCATGGGGAAATGCTTCCCGGATTCGGGATCGTCGGCGAAATTGGCCACCTTGGCCACAGGCCTTATCTTCTTCAAATGGATCCAGAAGCAACCGAGGCAAAGGATTAAGCGGTCTGCGCTCTGGATTAGGAAGAGGACGACGCAAGCATTGGTGAGGAATTGCAGCAGGGGAGCGATGTAATCGGCGCGGAAGCGAACCCAACCGGAATAGATGGATTCTAAGAGGCTATGGACGCCAAAGGAAGGAAGCACGAAGTTTTGGAGGTCAGGGGCGGTGAGATGCCATCCTTTGTAGTAAGCGGCGACCTCGAAGCCGAGGAGGAGAACCGAGAGCCAGAGGAAGACCTTGATGCAGGAATAGAACCGGCTCCGGAGTACAGGGCTCTCCCCCGGCGGAGATGCGCCGGCGTCGGTGTCCATCCTACCGGCGGTGACTCGGCGTCGGACGGCGGAGGCGAGTCCGACGGCGGTGGAGGCTAGGTTGGTAAGGCAACCGGCGGCGCGGTGCGCCTTGAGGAGGAGGACCCACGTGACCTGCTTCGCGTTCTTCCCCCTTCCGCCCTTCCTCGGGCGCGCCGGGAAGTCCCCGGCGCCGGCCTCGGCGACGTAGTCCTCGTCGTCCGGCGACGAGATCTCGGCAATCGACCAGTTGGGGTTCTCCATCTTCACGATCACCGGCGTTCCCCGGTGGGTCTCCTTCCCCCACCAATCGAAGAATGGCGCCATTACAAGTATCAAATGTACCAATCTCTGTTCTCAGAGGTTAGCGCATAAGACTTCGACTAAATGCCCAGCCCCGAGATGGAAGCTTGGAGACAAGCTGCCGCTTTAAGAAGGGCTTCGAAGAAGAATAAGAACAGCTCAACACGTCTATCGGTCCCAAAAAAAATAAAAAAAAAAACGATTTTTAAAGGGAAAAAGGTCTCTTTTATCTACTATTTCCTTCCCATGATTACCGTGGAGGAAAGGGAAGGGGGAGCAGGAGAAGGAAATGGAAATGGAGTAGTTTATCTCAAAAGTGGGATCTTTCTATCACCACGCGGTTGTTGGGATTAAACAAGGAAGGGAAACAATGAGGAGGTGATCTAGGTTGGGGAGAGAAAATGGAGGACCTTTTTGTATATACGAGAACGACGTTTCCTTCCTTCTTCGTCTTCACCATTTTAGCTTCGAATTAACCTCATCCTCTCCTCGAGGTAAAAGTTCGGTAATGGAGAAGAGTAATTTTGGTCGGTTCTTTGTTTTTTTCCTCAACAGAATTTGAATGGAAAATAGCAAGCAAGAGGAGGACCACCTTTATTTGACCGTACGCAAATTATTAGTGGATTAGGATTAAAACAAGGAAATTTCGAATTAAACACCCCACATTTAAGCCAATTCGTAGTCCTAGTCCTCCACCTTTTTAACGTCTTTTTACAAATCGCACCCTACTACTTTTTTTAAAATAAACTTGAAAGTTGATTCGATTAATGATATGGTCACCCTTTCCCTTCGCGCCCTGTCATTAATAACCTTTGTTCACATTTTAAATCCACAGCAGATAGGTTACCTTTCTCTGTCGGTGATTAAGACCAAGATGGATCTCAGGGTTAAGCATAACATATATAATTTTCATTCAAATTAGTCATCCAAAATTCTTTTTTGTTTTTCCTATCTACAATTAAAATACCAAAGTGGCACGGGTCGTGTTACAGGTAACACGTAATTATTGTCTTGCTTTATTGATATTTTTATTTTGAAAAAAAAAAAGAGAGAGCAAATTTCCACATGGCAATTTGCAAATAAGCACTCGTTTTTTTTTTTTTTTTGTCAATTGGGGGAAAAATTTATATCGGCGTAGGTTGTAGTAGAAGCGTCAACAATTGTTGTTAATAAGAGCGTACCATCATTTAATGCCATCCTTTATTCCTAAACACAAGATTATTATATAACATAAGTATACACATAAAATAGTATAATAACGCTGAGACACTACAGTCACGTAAACAATATCATCTCTCTCGCTCTCTCTTTTTTAAATTACAATTGGAACGTGAACCCAACTCTTAGCAAACCGCCGCGTGTCCGTCGTTTACACGCCCCTCTATCTCTCCACGATCGGCGCCGGCGGCCGGCGAGGGGCCCCTGTCGTGCACCCCGGTCCGGGCTTAATCAGCGGCCGCGCACGTCAACTCTCCCCCTATTTTACTCTCTCTCTTTTTTTTTAATAAAAAATATACTTTAGTCCCTCCCATTCCGTATAATTTATCTTTTTGATCAAAGTGAAAGGGGAAGCTTGATAAAAATAATAATTAAGTGGAAACGCATTGTTATGAGAGCATTTGGCGTCGGTGCTCAGAGTATTTAGTTATAAAAAAAGAATGGCTGGTTGCTTGGGTTTATGAAGTCACTGCACTAATAAAGTTGATGTTGTGGTGCCAATGTCTCTGTCTGCCTTTTGTCTTTTGGCCCTCTCCCTGTTTGGGTTTAAATTTTCGCTACTAAATGGCCCCCACTATGCTGGCCCTAATTACTTGCAGATGCTCCCTCTAACGCAAACTATTCAACTCAATTTTCATTTGTTAGTAGTATTGAACAAAAATGTTCGAAAGAAGTAGAGAGAGAGAGAGAGAGAGAAGTTGAGCATCAATCAAGTGGGCGGATGAGGTTAAGGACTCGCAGCATTGCAGCGCATCCTCCGACAAGGCACATGCAAGTGCGATCTAAATGCTCATTGAGATACTGCTCGATTTTATTTTTAGCCCCAACTTGATTCGTATAAATACAAATAATTAATATCCAATTTTCAAATTTTATTTGGAGATTCCGACAAATAGGCAGATAAAATGGGTAAAGATAAGCAAAAATCCACAATTCCAGCCATTCAAAAACGTGGGTTGCATAAAATTGTGTCGGCATATAATAGAGATGATGGTTAGAAATTAGAGCCACCGACACCTGAAATAGGGGGGATAGGGAGGTAGGTAGGTGGGTAAGGGAAGCACGTAATTTAACTTCTCTATAAATACTTTAAAGAAACTTTTGATGAAGTTTTCGAGCCCATATTAACCCGATCTTAATTTTTTTCTTTGAAGTATAATAATAAGTTCGGTTTGGGTCTTGTACACTAATAATTCGTGCATGTAACCACATGAAAATGTGGGCTGAGCACATGAGGTTTTGTTTGTATGTCCGAATCATGGCGATGGATGGGTGTTTAAATGGTTAATTAGCCGGATCGAAGCAAAGGACAAAGCTTAAACCATGTGCCGCTTGTCTTTACGCTGGTACACGTAGGCCCAGGTTTTTACGTGGCAATCGGACGACACGCCAGATGGTTCGCTGCTCTGCTAGACCTTCGCACGTGTTTTGGCCCATTGGGCCCAAAATCATTTGAAACCCGAGTATCTTTTGCTTTGTATTATACTGTGTAGCTTACGTTTGAAGTAGCCAACAACAAATGAATTCAATTAAACAATTGAAACGTAAAAGGCAAGTAGAAGTCAGTCACACTTTTAGATTTTGGTACAAGACTTGCCGTCTTTTTCTCTTTCAGGCTTTAGGAGTTTTGGTTGGTGCTTTTCTCTTCTCTCGTCTTTTTCCATGTGAGGACATGGTCTACTCTTTCCTGATGTCAAGCTGCAAGAAAGGAAGAAATGGTGACAATTTAAGGTCTATATATGAGGATTAAGTTCACGGGATATACTGTGAGAAGTAGAACCTTGCAGTCTTTACACTTCTTTTTGATGATGCCGCCTTTGCTGTCTCCTTGCAAGTCTCCAGCTGCAATTTGTATTGAACTAATGATGTTCGAAATCCCGTTTCACTGAAGAACTAAAATAAGGGCATTTACCTACCTTCTGCAATTGAAGATTGCTTGAACCCAATTTGGTTTCTTCTACTTGTCTTGCTGTTGCACTGCGTCTTTGCTTGATTAGCTTGCTGCTCTTTCCGTGAGATGTTCTTTTATTTTGCTGCATCAAGTGAATATTTTTAATTAACTTGTGGAAAGAAAGAAAGGGAATAGTGAATTGGTAAACGTACGCATATTCCATCTCCATGCCCGAACGCAGTCTTAGTCTCTTTCTGTGGTTCAATCTGAAGCCGCCTTCTTTCTGAATTTGCCTCTTTCAGGATCCCTCTTTCCTGAATACAGCTTATATTGTTAAATTCATCTAAAGCGCCAAATGTAGTAGTTGATTATATAACCTCAAAGGGAACTCACATTAGTTCTTAATCTAAAAGGCTTTGGATTCGTAGTTTTCTTCTGCTTCCCCCCGTTGTCGGAATTGCCATGAGACTTGTGTTGTGCTTTTATTACCTACACCATGATGAAATTTCAGAAACAGTGAACATGATAATGAAGCTAATATGCAAGAAAGAACAAAAGAAAGAATAAACTTTAAAACCTTTTGAGGAACATTCTCACTCGTCCTGGACTGCAAGTTTTCACTTTTATAATGCGCTGTGTTTGGAATCACATCTCTGGCATCATTTCACAGTACAAGAGTAAGTATAATTTTATCGGGGATATGAAGAGAAAATCATCAAAATGTAGATATATCAAAGCTGCGAGTGCAGTAATGAAACTATTTATCATACCCTATTCATTGGTTGCAGATTATATCAACCTGGTATGGTTAGTCTCATCTTCAACCAAAGACTAAAAAGTGGAAACCAATGAAGTCATAATGCTCTCATTTACCTGGTTTTATCGCTAACCGAAACATTTTCCTTATCGTCATCAAATTCATTAACGTGCTCCACATTTTTGGGATCTCGCAGAAGTAAATGTTTACTTTCTAAATCTTCTTTGAAGTTTTGTGTTGTCAAGTCATTGGAGCTTGCACATTCTGTTGTATTAGAAGAAGGGGGAATCTTTGTTTTGTTCTTCCTTTCTTCTACCCCCGGGTGAATACATTTCCGTAAAGAACTCAAATTTGTCTTCTTCAAATTCGTTGTCGATTCTTCACCTCTATTGGAGCCCTTTGTACTAGATAGGTATCGGCTAGGTACAATCTTCTTCTTGCTAGCTAAGTTGAGCTTCTTCATCTTGGTGCAGACATCAGACACTGGGATTTGGCTCTTAGGAGGAGGAGGAGGAGTGCTCTCAGTTGCTTCCTTTGGCATGTTGGCAAATAATGCCTTAACGACAGTTCCATTTCTAGGTGCTGCAATTGGTCTCTTTTGATACTTTACACTAAGAAAAGGCTCCTGCTTGGCTAGGGATTTTCTGTTCCGTGGCGTCGTTAAGGCCTTCTCTGCAGTTGAGGCTTGAGCTCTTGTCTTTGGTTGGGCTGGTGTGGATCTCAAGCTGGAAATTGGGTGATTCTTGATCTTGGCATTCGCCATCTTCTCGGGAATGGAAGTGACAGTGCTCACTCTCATAATTCTACACTTGGGTGGCTTTGCAGGTGCAGAATGAGGGCATTTTACACTTGATCTGAAAGAGATGCGATTCCTTTTTACATTTTTTTTCTAGATCATATCACATTTTTTTTTCAGATAAAAAAGGCAATCAGGTTAGTAGATGGTACCTTCCATCTTGTCGATATAGAGATTTATGAAGTCGAACGTTGGGGCTTCTTGCTGCCATCACCTATTGAATTCGTGGGTTTGGTCTAAATGAGATGCAAAATGATTGGAAAGGATAGAGAATAAAAGATATAGCTAGAACTGCAAACTAACCCGAAGCACGAAATGTTTATGCAAAGCATCAGGGTCGACTTGCTCATGATTTTGGTCGCACCCTAAACAGAAAAATTCAGTGTCACAAATCTCATATACAATTCAAGTGTCCTAGCATCAGAATTGAATCTTTCAAGAGGAAAAGAGAAAGAATTCATTGGTCACAAGGTAAAAACCCAGTTCAAATCGTTCAGAGAACCAAGCGAGAGGAGTACTTACCGATACGAACGCAGAACCAAGAGCTATCGTCTGGACGAGACCGATCAGGGACGGTGAAATCGACGAACTTCGGAGCCTCGATATCCTCGTAAATCTCATCATCTTCTTCGATTACTGCCGATTTCCTCATCAAGTCTAGCCTTAGATCCTCCATTCCAAAGCAAACAAGAAACCAGAGAAAGAAGGGATCTTTGGAACTTATTCAATGGGTAATTTCCTTATGGGGTTTCTCCTCTTCCAGATTTGCCTTCAGTTTCAAATCTAAAGAGGCTTGAATGTATTCCACTGGTCCGAAACTAGCCGTTGGAGCGGCTTTTTGGACAAGAAATTTAAATAAATAGGGCAGTGATGAGGAAAAGGAGGTGCATCTGTCCGCATAAAAGATTTCTGCGGAGCGGTTCATAAAATAGATTCGTATGTGGTCACATCTGATGAATTTAACTGATTCGACCGTTTGGCAAAAGAGCTAGTCAGTGAAAGCCCTAAAGAATCCAAGAGCATGAAAAAGAAAAGATAAATAATAAATTTAAAGAGCTAAATCTAATCGATTAGTAAATAATGAAACCATGGAAGAAAAAAAATAAAAATAAACGCATATTAACTTTAAAATTGTGTGATTTTTAAGTTTGAGCTAGAATTCCACACATGGATTTTGGTTGCACCCGGCATTTTGACCTCTTATCCCAGTGGGGCTTTTATATATATATATACATGTCTGAAGCTAAAAGTTATCATAAAACTAACTCTGGAAAATGAAACTCCTAGTCATTGCCACCACTGGACATAAATTCTCGCCCAAAAGAAAAGGAAATAAAAAAATCAGCTTTACTGTCATGCTCATACTGCCTTACACATAGTAAGAGGCATTTAGAGCACACAATTTCCCCCAAAAAACAGAAGAAAGGAATGCTATTGATCCTCGTGAACATCCGTCTCATCAAAGATCTCTTCCTGCATGAATAAGAAATAGCAGATGAATAATTTTCTTTCTTTTATTTGCTACCAGTCATAATAAAGTAAAGATTCATTAGAATACCTGCAATAGCTCTTCAATGACATCCTCCATTGTTATTATCCCGATTGCTTCTTCGTACTCATTGAATGGTTGTAGGTCTGTGTCATTTATATGCAGAACATTTGCTGCAGAATCCCTTGACCATCTTCTAACTCTATTGCCTCTACTAGAAATCTGAGAGTTGGGATAGCTCTTCCACCTGTGCAGCGGTTTGGTAATTTTCACCATTTTGTCAACAGGCTTCTGATCGACATCAATGTCTAGACTCAAATCTTGTATTTTTTTTCGGTCCCGATATAGTATTCCAGAGCAAAACCAGGAAAACTATTAGGAACATAATGATCAAGCAAAAGAAAGCCTGAATGTTCCACAGTAGCCAGCTCAAAATTAACACGTGGAAAGATATAAGTAAGCTCTATAAAAGGTTATATGTATCTTACCACCATCCAGGCTGTTATTTTCAGTCAGATTGTTTTTCTTAACGACGATCGCCATGTGGCTATGACCCTTCTGAAACTCATTTAAGATGTCATATAGAGGCATGTCTTCTGTAACCCTTCGAATCAACAGATATAGTATATAGATGAATCAGTTAAAGATATATATATATATCTTCTAAATCATGAAGTATATGTCCACCAAAACCAACCTAATCCAAGTATGATCGCTTTCAACTAAAAACCATACCGTGGGATCTTGCGAATTGTGACATTCTTAACCGGAACCTCATCATCAGGGTGTATGGATAATAAATTCTTCACCTATAATTTAGTGAAGACATTCCAGAACATATGAGTATACACAGATTTACATCTACTAAAAAGCATGGTAGAACTAAAAGAGAACAGCATCAAAGATTAGTTCATCCTTGTGAACAAAATACACATTATAGCTCAATAAATCAGCAATCTTAGTCGGCATTCTCAGTCTAAGCATCTTAAAATTAATGTGTCCTTATCATAAAATATTCCTGTAATATTGTGGCCCTGTTCCTAGGAGCAATCACTGGAAAAACACAGAGCTGAAAATATCTGGGGAAATGATCCCCTGGAATTCAATGAGTAAATGAATAGTATATTAGAACAAACAGCTATCCATTTGCATACCAACAACTATGGATATATCAGGTTATGAATGCATTTGAACACTTTATGTGCAAATTTATGGGACTACACATGCACATCTTATCAAAATTTTACTGAAATGTTAGAATACTTCTAGGATACAAAAAAAAAATCACGGCACTGCACTGTTATATTGTTGCTGCTAATTTTCAGAAGTTTTACTGTTTCAATAGATAAAGAAACTTGGCAACAGTGGCAATATATATTCAAGCATAATGAGTGATGCAAGGATGATAATTTCATCTATTTTGTTGATCATCATCATTCCAATACTTGCTTAAGTAAGCTTCTTTTGTCTAACAATTTTCAGCGACTCTATTGCATATCAGTCCGCTAGTGAAATTCATGTTTAGTTTTGTATAGTCTCAACTCCATCCTACATAAAGAAGATTCCTGGGGTCACTGTGACTAAGTTGTTATGGCAAGTAAATAAGTGAAGTTGACACTAAATGTTCAAAATCAAATCACAACAGTCATAACCTAAACAATGATGCAACATTACTGCAAACAACAACAAGTGCATACAATTTCAATTCCAACAGAGTGTTAATGCATGTGTTACCAGTATTACTCCAATTATGTTTGTCTTTTTCTCATAAAAAACTGGCACTCGACTATGACCCTTGTCCAAAATCTCTCTCATTAAAATCCTGCACAAAATTAGATAAATGACAATGATGCTAACATTCAGTTAACAAGGCCATCATGCTTCCCTTGATTCTAAATAAGAAACAAATGAATAACTGGCCTATCAAGATTTCTGTTGACATCAATGGCAAAGGTTTGACACAAAGGGGTCATGGAATTCCTAGCTGTCTTCTCAGTGAGCTCAAGTGCTCCAGCGATGATGGTTGTTTCGTCATGGGTTAACTCCCCTCCTTTTCCAGCCTGCTCGCAGAATCGAAAGCATTGAATTCACAAATACATTATTAGCTTCTTGATTCCAATAGAATGCTAGAGAGAGAGAGAGAGCGAATAGAATCCATGAGCCTAGATAACCTAAAGTCACCTCATTTCCATGCAACTTAACTAGTGTTTTCAGCTCTGCGCGGCGGAAGAGAGCTACATGACCATCCCCTAGCATATAATCCAATAACTGAAAGAATTAAAGATTTGAATTCAGAGATCATTGCAATGCATAGTTGTTGCTGAGAAAACTCAACTCTTCACAACTGCGCCCCATTAGAAAAAGGATAGGAGGAACCTTGCTGATTGGATACGCCACAGGAAAGCATATCCAGACAAGTACACGAACTACCGGAGCAACCGTTGCTCCAATTGCTAATCCATGACGAGAACAAACAGACTGTGGAATGATCTGTTTATACACAGAGAAAAAAGAAAATTTTGCATCTTTAGGATGTTATTGATTATTCTGCAACCATTAAGAATGTTTGTGACCTTGAAAGGCTCACCTCACCGAATAGAAGTATCAATGTGACCGAGATCAAAATCGCACCCCATGCTGTAACCAAACTATCGAGAAAGATAGGCAAAGCCTGGATCAGGAGAAAAGAAAAGAAATCAAATCCAAATACATTAATTCAAGAACATCCAGAGTTTCTGTCATGAGTTTAAAAGAAAGGTTACCTCCATGGCAGCGGAATTGCAGATGAGAAGAGTACATAGGAGCAGATGTTGCTTCCTCACAACAGGCAATATTTTAGCTACAAAAAAAGAAAAGAAAACAAAAACAATTACATTGGTGGAATCTACCAAAGATGGAGAAGAAGAAGGAGGTGGTGGATCGATCGGTCACCGGCGTGCTTGCGATCCTGCGGGGTGCCGGACTTGGCGAGGACCTCGAGATCGACGAGGCTGAGCGACATGAGACCCAAGGTTAGACCCGACATGAGACCAGCGAAGAGGACCAGCACCACGATGATCGCCACGTGTTCGAAGAACTCCACTCCGCAGCAGTCGTACTCCACCGCCATCCACTACCACTACCACTACCACTACCACTACCACTACCACTACCACTACTAATCTCGATTGATCACTTTATAAACTCGTACTAATTTGCTTCTCCTTCGACGTCTTCTCTTTGTTCTCGTGCCTTCGTTTTTGCGGCTGGTTAACTAAGATGGCGCTAGTGCCGGCTATCGTAACGGGGGAAGCGACGGGTGGCGATTTGGTTGGGCCCACTCGTACTCGTCTGGACGTAGTCCGCTTGATTGGTTTTTATCTTGGACCGAGTCTGGGGGAATTCGAAACGGATAAAGTGCTTACCGGGTCGGGTCGAGTCGGGTCGGGCTTGAGAAGTTATATTTGTAAGGCCCAGCCCATATGTAGAGAGAACTAGGCCCGGCCCAATCAAAGGATGCCAAAGAATAGACTCCCCATCTCGATTAAGTTAGGACTAAACCAGGCAGGATTATAGCCCCCCAAATAGATTGGGTGGTATAGGTATACTGGTATTACGATGAATTTCCTTTATAGTTTCTCTCCTGTATATATACTATTCTGTGCTCCGTCGGTTAAATAAAATCGTATCCTAGACTCGAAGAAATTGAAAGAGCTAGCTAGTCTTCGACGCCAAAGTCTGTGATAAGTCCTCCCTGAAGATGCATGCGTCCATGGAATAACGAACGAGGGAAAGAGATGGTTTGGATGCCTTCATTGTCATATATCTCCACGCCATGGAATTTGAAGATGGTGGTGCTGATTAGACGTGTAGGGGAGATGAATTTTAATTGAACTGAGACTCTAAGTGATGAAAAATTAAAAACCTAATAATTAACCAATGTTGGACTTTCCTGAAAGTGTTTATTAGTCCTCTTTGATCAACAAGATCTAGAAGAAAAGTAACAGCGACACGGTACGTATCTAGACAAAATCCCCTATCTATGAATCCACATGAGACTCAGCTTCTCTAGGCTTTTCCGCATGGATATTTCCCAGTACTCCAGAAACGAGTTTGTGGTTTTGATCATTCCAAGCAACCATTTTTCCACGCAAAGTTTGCAATTTTTCCACATTCATCAGCTATATAAACCCACTCCATTCACAAGGTGCACATCATCCACCATCTATCTAGTGTTCTACTATGGCATGCTCATCAAACCTAGTCGTCACTTTGATTAGTATCATGGCTCTAGCCATGGTACACAAAACTCTAGCCCAAAACTCTCCACAAGACTTTGTCAAAGCCCACAACACCGCGCGCGCCGCCGTCGGTGTCGGCCAGGTGACGTGGAACACAACCGTGGCGGCATACGCGCAGAACTATGCCAAGCAAAGGATTGGTGATTGCAACTTGGTGCACTCCGGGGGCCCTTACGGCGAGAACCTCTTCGAAGGTTTTGGCGCCGCCTTCACCGCGGCGGATGCCGTCAATGCATGGGTGGCGGAGAAGCAGTACTACGACTATAACTCCAATACTTGCGCGGCCGGAAAAGTTTGTGGGCATTATACTCAGGTGGTGTGGCGTGCATCCACTAATATTGGATGTGCTAGGGTTGTTTGCAACAACGGTGGCATCTTTATTATCTGTGACTATTATCCTCGAGGTAATATAGTAGGGCAACGCCCTTACTAACAAGGCCTATAGCTAGAAGATTGGTATGGTAATATATACTTATACCTCTCTCGAATAAGTATTTCACTTAGGCCATTACGTGTTATAGCGAATAAGGCGAATAAGTTATGCTGTTATTGTTTCTGCTATCTTGGAGTGGATGATCTGTAGCCTGGCAGTAGAAAGTTCCTGCATCTATCTATAATTTTAATTTTGCTGTTTCATGTTTGGAACCCGTTCTTATAACTGCATGATGAACAAACCATTCAAATTCAAACTAGATAACATTCAGAAAATTTTACCAAGTGAACCTTCTCGATATCATTACGCAATCTACACCTGTAACTATCTAAAAACTTACATACGTATCACATGCAATACCAAACCTATATTACAAATTAGATTAAAATAACTAAGATTGTTTCATTCATTTACAAGCGATTAGCCCAAAAAATTATAAGCAATAAATTAATGCTAGGTCGGTTATTAACTATATATGTGGAAAAGTTCAGACTAGAGTACTATATGCTGTGGTCTCTTGGATGGCTAATACAAGACCTAGATTTCTTGCACCAATAGCTACTCGTCCACGTATCGACTTTTTTTTTTATTCTCCAGTTATTTGTTGGCACGAATTTTGACTTCCGATAGATAGGCGAACAACTTGCTAAAATAAAATTAAAATAATAAAAGAAGGATAGATAGTATAGTTTTTTTTCTTTAGTTTCCAAATTAACTATGATCATAGGGAAGCAAAGGGTATAGAAAAGAGAAACTAGATCAGAGGATTAGAGGGGACCAAAAGCAAGTTGTTAAGCGAAAGACTTAACAATTAAGACATAGCATATTATGGTGGATTATACTATTATACTGTTACTTATGATTTAATATCTTTCAGATCCTGCTAAGTCAAGATAAGATAAACATCATAGATTACTCGAGATATCAAATCAGAGTCCGTTTGATTCGGCATATTTAAAAGGATTATAAGACCAATTTACTATACAGAAACGTGATTGTTGCGGTTTTTCTAATTATTTTGGTACAAGTTCTTGTCACCATTCAGGAGAACTGGTCAATTAAGAATTTTAATTAAGATAAGAACGTACGACGAGATTGTTGTGCTAATAGATCGATCATATCAAGAATTTGTGCACTACTGTATTATTGAAGCAAGGTAAGATAGAATTGTGTGTACATTTATACTGAGATAACTAAGCATCTTAAATTATGTGAGAATTATTTCACGTTTGCCTGGTTTATGCTAGGTTCATAAAGAGATCTATTAGGAGTCCTAATAAGTTTCATATTGCATTAATTATAGGATTAGTTTTATGATCATCTGGGTAAATCGTCACATGGAACTTGTAATAATATATCTGCGTATCATTTACTATTATATCCCAGTTTTTTAAAATTGACTTCCTGTAGATATATACTATACTCGAGAATAGTATGTATATTCGAGTACTAGTTTATCCAGGCTAAGCTTAGACTTCTTCAACATTCATCAACTATATATACCCCCTTCCTTCTAAAGGAAAACTTCATCCATCCAATAGTGTTCGACTTCAACAATGGGGTACTCATCAACCCTAGCCTTTGCTTTAATTTGTGCCATGGCAGTAGCCATGGTTCAAACCACCCTAGCCCAAAACACTCCGGAAGACTTCGTAAGGGCCCACAACTCTGCCCGCGCCGTCGACCGCGTCGGCCCGGTGACTTGGGATGCCACCGTGGCGGCGTTCGCGCAGAATTACGCCAACCAGAGGAGAGGAGATTGCAGGTTAATCCACTCCGGTGGGCGTTACGGCGAGAACATATTCATGGGCTCCGGTAAAGCCTGGTCGGCGACGGACGCCGTCAACTTGTGGGTGTCGGAGAAGAAGGATTACAACTACGCCGCCAACACGTGCGCCGCCGGAAAGGTCTGCGGGCATTACACTCAGGTGGTGTGGCGTACCTCGGTAAGGATTGGATGTGCGAGAGTGGTGTGTAACAATGGTGGAATCTTTATTACTTGCAACTATGATCCTCCTGGTAACATCAATGGGGGACGTCCTTTTGATGAAGATACTTGGTCAATTATATAGCTACATAGGCTATATATAATGTTTACACTAGCTCTTTCTCTCTCTAAATAAGGCCATCGAGAAGATCTAGCTGGTGGAACCTACGGGGAAGACGTCTGTCTGTATGGCCCAGCGTGGTGTTTTAGTTTCATAAATAAATTTGGTTATGCTGTTGTTGTTTGCAATTTTATCTTTTCCAGGGGTTTCACTGCAAATAACCATCTATATTTTCCAATTAATTATCCAAAACGAATGAGAAAAAAAAGGAAAAGATTATGACTGAATTATCTCGTACGTGCTGACCATATTCAAAGACCGGCGGATCGAGTTGTAAATTTGAAAACGTAAGGTTGTTTTTTTTTTTTCAAATTAAAGTGTACTTAGGTGGCTATTTACAAAAGAACCCTATCTTTTCTTTAATTATTATCAGGAATTAACTTTGCGTGACGCAATATTGATGAAAGGCCACGCCAGACCTCGTCAGCTAGCAAAATGGCCCACAGGCATTGCATCACTGATCACTGTACCTAAATTGTTTGCAAATATTTGGGTCACATAATTTCCTACAACATTTGGGCCAAGCTCTGATATGGACTCCATTTGCAGCCCAGCCCATCTAATGGTGCAGTCAATAGTAGTCAATGCTCGAGTCAAACAGTAGAAATTCCAGTCAGTAGTCAACAAAAAAAAATATCAAACTAAAGGTATAAAATTTACAATTTTGTAAGATTAAAAGAAAAATTAGCTATGACCCGTCATCAGGGTTGGATGGGTTTACTCTCTCAATGTAATGTATATATATATATATATATATAACGAACTCATAGTGTCCAATTCAACGAATTAATAAATGACGTTATATAACATAATCCGACAATTGTTGTTCGAAAGACATTGTCCACAAAGAAGCCCCCATTTGTTGGGACGTTAAGCTCACGTCGAACACGAATTACGTCTACAAATGGGCTTAGTTGGCCCCCATTTAATTTTCTATAACTCACCTATAAATAACTCCCATGATTTCTACCAGAGTTCCAAACGAAAATTAATAGACAGACATGCCTCTACCTTCCTCTTCCTTCTTCCTATCTTTGTTTGTAATCTTCTTCTCCTTGTTCTCCACCATTACCTTAGATCCGAACACCCCGTCAAGACTTCCTCGACCTGCATAACTCCGCTCGGGGCAACGTCAACGTCGGTCAGATATCGTGGAGCGACACGGTGGCGACCTACGCCCAAAACTACGCCTGCCAAAGGGCGGACGATTGCCAGCTCGTCCACTCCGGCGGGCCCTACGGCGAGAACATCTTCATGGGAGGGGGGCGACAGCTGGACGGCGGCTGACGCCATGAACTTATGGGTATCGGAGAAGCAGTACTACGAGTACGAGTCTAACTCGTGCTCGGCACCACCAGATAAGAGCTGTGGGCATTACACTCAGGTGGTTTGGGCCAATTCAGTGCAGCTTAAATGCGCTAGAGTTACTTGCAACTATGACCCACCTGGCAACGTTAACGGAGAACGCCCTTATTAGAGTCATGCACGTTGTTGCTCACTTTGCATGCATGCATGCATGGAGCAGGTGTGTACGTTGTGGTTTGCTAATGTAATAAGCTCCTTTGGTTTCTACATACGTTGATAAACTTGATTTACATAATTCGTAAATAAGTGAGTTAAGGCTGTGTTATCACTACTCTTCTTTCACAAATGATTCGAGTTGATCTTTTTCTCTCCCGCAAAAACTGTTTGTTGTTTAAGTTTCAATATCCTTGCACGTGTCATAGATCATGTATGTATCGAATTTTGTTCCTTTATAGTGGTTGATATATGCCTCTGTGCCAATATTCCTGAGCTCCCCAGCCACTCTTTTGGGCCTAAAATTTACCGTTTGTTGTTCATTAGTCTTTGGGTGGCTCTTCTCGAAGAATGAAATGATCGTTGCAGGATTCTCTTGAGCGAGCGTAAAGAAGAAAAGAAATTCTGCCAACGTCGGCCAGAGCAGCGTTTTGAGGGTCAAGGAAGTCTTGTGGGGGAGTTTTGGGCATATATCCACAAGTAAGGATGCATGCTTTCCTCCTGTGTGGACGTAATTTGATCTTATCTCTAGTAAATTCTTTCTTTGAAGTGGTCATGGTATAATAACTACTTTCGTGGAAATGAAGGGATAATCTGTTGCAGTTTAATTTCTATGGCCTGCATGTAACTACCATTCCGTGCTCTATCCGTTTATGAGTCGTGTCATAGACATGTAGAAATTTAAGAGAAAGTCTTGAACAACGACAAACTCGGCGACAATTCCATGGAAAATAAACGAGGCCGAATTAAAGAGACGTTTCCGATCGAGGCTTCATTTTTCATATTCTCCATGCCGTCGAATTTGATGGTGATAAGCTACATAAGGGAGACGAATTTTACTTGAACAAAGACTCTAGGTAATGACAATTAAAAACCTAATTAATGAACTATAGTGGCCTCATGTCCTCTTTGATCAACAAAAGTTCTAGAAGAGAAGTTACAGCTTACTAGGTACGCCCATAGCTAGAGGAAAACTAGGTATTAGTAAGCGCGGTCATGGAAAATTAAGGCATCAATCTTATTGCTTGACTCTTACTTGCAGCTTCCTCGAAGACGCATTGGATACGGCCTTAATAATATCCGATTTTTCAGATACTTCGATACCCCTTACTAACTAATATAGAACCCGTTGTAAGAGCCTTTGATACGCTATTAAAGAATTTATTAGTCAAAAGCTCATCACATAATTCCGGAAGATATAATAAATGCATCAAATGCACAATTACTATTTCGTAGCTCCTCCCATGGGGTTTGTGAATTACCTTGAGGAGTTGAGTTGATAGATATGAAGAGATAACTTTGTAGTTATTGGATTGTATGCATATAGATGAAGATATAATTGTCGTTAAATTATCTTTCGCTAGGGATTGTGAATACAGATGAAGAGATGAACAAATAGGTAGTCGTATCTCTCTCTATATTCTTCGTAGCCCAGTATTTGTAACGGAAAAAGAACACAAGATTAGAATACATCGATGGAGAAAGAGAGATCGCCATTTACTTTCAATGTCACATGTAGTATTGCATCCTTTTTAACAATCAAACCGTCGTGGAACTTAATTATAGTCTCCTCTAGTCTTGTTAAATAATCTAGATTAATTCTACTTTTATGGAAGCGTGTGACTTTGAAAATAAGTAGTTAGCAATATTAGTCGATATTGAAAGGATAAGCCAAGCTAATCAAGATAAATGTCAATAAATTAGTTGAGACAGAAATATTTCTCTCACCAAACTTTGGTGAACGTAAGAAACCGTATAGTCTAAAAAACTCAAAAGTCTGAAACAACGAACTCATGAGCAACATATATAAATATATATAACATTGCGATACAAGATAAATATCACTTTATTTAATAAATAGAAGCCACGTAAACATTTGTCTTCGTGAATTTATTCATGCAGATAATTAATAGGCATGGTATTCGCATTGGAGCTTATTTGACACACTTCAACACATGCTCGATCCAAATCGTAGGTATATATTGCATTCATCAAATTGCAAAGTACGTAACGTAACCTCCCCCAGCCCTAATATGGGCGTTCTCCCACATAGTTGCCAGGTGGGGAATAGTTGCATGTTATGAAGGTTCCACCATTGTCGCACGTAACCGCAGCACACCCTAGGTATAGCGAGTTAGCCCACACCACCTGTGATAAAATATTAAAAGTTAAAATAGCTTTTAGATCTGTAAGCTTAAGGTTAAAATAGCTTTTAGAGTAATTAGAGGTGTAAGAGTAATCTCGATGAGTTAACAATTAATTAACCTGAGTGTAATGGCCGCACATCTGGCCCTCCACACAACTGTTGCTATTGTAGTCATAGTACTGCTTCTCTTTCACCCACAAATCCACGGCGTTGGCCGCCGTCCAGCTAGCCCCGGCTGACCCCACGAAGATATTCTCGCCGTAGAGGCTGGTACCGGAGTGCTGTAGCGCACAATCGCCGGCTCTTTGGTTGGCGTAGTCTTGCGCGAACGCAGCTACCGTGTCGTTCCACGACATTGGGGCGACGCCAACGTCAGCCCTAGCCGAGTTGTGAGGGTCGAGGAAGTCTTGTGGGGAGTTTTGGGCTAAGGTAGTGGTGGAGAACAAGGCGAGGAAGATTACAACGGAAGCTAAGAAGGAAGAGGAAGGTAAAGCCATCTCTATTTTGTTTATCTATCCCTTTAATTAGAAGCTAATCCCTGATGGAAAGAGATAGAGGAGAGTTTGGGGTATTTATAGGTGCAAGGTCGTGTATATGGTTTAAATAAAAATTAATAAATGAAAAATGTGCTTGTAGCAGACGCAAGAGAATGCTTAGCTCATTTGCAGACGTACGTAATTTGATATTATCTTCCATTGTTTCTTTGAAGTGGTCATGGTATTCTTTGAAGCATATATGCAAGCACGTTTCGTGGAAAATCGCGCGAAAGGCAACTTGCAACTTGATGGCGGCTTCTGCATGGCTCGATCTGAAACTAATAGCTTTATTTGGTTTGCTACTAACTATTTTAACTTCAAGCTTAAACCGCCATTGTACGTAGCAAGAAATAGTGATAAGCAAATCCTACTTCGTATCTTAATTGTTAATTTATTACATCTCTCTCTCTCTCTCTCTATCGTAGCTCAATACTTTTGACGGGAAGTACTTTAAAATCCATGTGCATCAAAGCCTAGTACACCTCATCGAAATTATACTTTTTTTTTTCAAAAGAATAATAATTTAATCTATCATATGAAAAAGCATATGTATATAAAAGAGAGACTTTATAGAGGGGGCCATATATAACTAATAATACTTTGAGATCCTGCTAAGCCTAGCTAATGAAGATAAATATCAATAAATTATTTGGTTTTGGTTCAACTAACTGTCTTTCACACAGTCAACTGGCATTGGTTCAACTAACTGGCTGGCTGCTATTGATATCAGAGCCCGAGCCTTTGCCTCGGATTTCTCTAACTTGTAACCTTTTAAACTGCCTAACATATGCATTAATTAACTCCTACTAAATTAATTTAAAAAAAAAACTTGGGAAATGAAGGTATCTTTTTTATTTATTTTTTTTAAATTTTTTATCTTTAACAATTTGTTGGCACATCCAGCTCGTTCAAACGAATTCTGGAACGACATTATTATTTTTCCAAAAGAATCACTGAAAAGGATAATGACAAGGCTGTAGTTTTAATCCTCAAAAAATTGAATGGACTAAGATAATTTGTCTGGATTGAATGGCCTAAAAATACAATTAGGTCTCGTGAAGATTTTGGCTTGGTCTATTAAAGCTTGATCACTATTTATTTTGTTTTGGAGAAGGTGATAAATCAATCGGATTTTATAGTTCCGCATAACTCAAAGTCCAAATCACATAAATTTTAATTTTCTCAAAATAAAAATAAAAATATATAAATTTGAAGAATAAAGAAATAATGTTTTATTCCAAAATATATATTTCTAGCGATCTTTCAAGAGTGACTAAGTGTTGACGAATATATACATATATATAACCAATAATTTTTTTCGATCCTGTTAAAGCAAGCTAATCAAGATAAATGTCAATAAATTAGTTGAGATATCAAATCAGAGTCCGTTTACTTTTAGTTCGACGCATAATTAACGGGATCGTTTAAGACCAACTTGTCAATTAATATAAGAACTCAAAGTGATCGATGTAGTACCGAAAAATATCATATAATATTTCATTGTTGTTATAATTGAAGCAAGATGAGAAGGAATTATATCTAGAGACTGAGTTTAATTACCATTTTTAATATATTATGTAAAAATTAGTTATGTTAGCTTTGTCTATACTAGGCCAATTTTTTATCTCCTATGATGAGACGAGAAAGAAATTTACTCTGATATATTCTATACAAAGATGGTCATTGTTTTACTGCTTGTGTCATCGTGTGAGATGATTTGAATCCTCACATTTGACTTGCAATAATGTATACGCATATCATCTTCTACTATATTTCAAACTAGTTTATTATGTACTGCCTTCAATTATTTCGAATTGACCTATAGTAGATAGTACAGTCAAGGATAGATATTAGGATATATTCGACTAAGTATATCAACGTAAAGCTTAGACCTCTTCAAACATAACTTAGGAAAACCGTTTTGGCAGAACACAATGTCACTCCTAGGTTTTGAAAGAAGACGATTTATTTCTTATATTCTTTTAATTAATGTGTTTCGGGTTATGCAGAACTGATAAATCCACTTTAGTATCACCTTCTGTGCAACAACAATATATATATATATATATATATATAATATATATATATATATATATATATATATATATATATATATATATATATATATTATGGTCCTGTCTTCAAAAAATTAAGCTGAGAAAAAATAATATATAATAAAGATTATAATGAACGCGAATGAAGAACTGTGAGCTTGATTTGGTACTGTAGAAAAATGAAACGACATAGAAGATATGATAACAACCATACTCATTATTCTTTAAAACATTAATTCCATGCATTCGAATACACGATATTATATATACCAGCGCAAACATAAACATGTAGTAAAGCATAACAACAAGAAACTAACATTATTGCCCTTAGTTTTATTTAAGAAGATACCATGCATGCATGGTGTGCTTCATGCACTAGGTATATAGAGACACATCATGCATGCAAATTGCAAAGCACGTACGTAACGTAACGTCCCTCTAATAAGGGCGTTCCCCCTCATAGTTGCCAGGAGGGTAGTAGTTGCATGTTATGAAGGTATCACCGCTATCGCACGTAACCGCAGCACATCCAAGTTGCAACGAATCGGCCCAAACCACCTGAGTGTAATGCCCACAGCTCTCATTTGGTGGTGCCGAGCACGAGTTAGACTCGTAGTCGTAGTACTGCTTCTCCGACACCCATGAGTTCACGGCGTCAGCCGCCGTCCAGCTGCTGCCCCCTCCCCAGAAGATGTTCTCGCCGTAGGGCCCGCCGGAGTGTTCGAGCTGGCAATCGGCCGCCCTTTGGCTGGCGTAGTCTTGCGCGTACGCCGCTACCGTGTCGTTCCACGACATCGGGGCGACGCCAACGTCAGCCCTAGCCGAGTTGTGAGGGTCGAGGAAGTCTTGCGGGGAGTTTTGGGCTAAGGTAGTGGTGGAAAACAAGGCGAGGAAGATTACAACGGAAGCTAAGAAGGAAGAGGAAGGTAAAGCCATCTCTATTTTGTTTATCTATCCCTTTAATTAGAAGCTAATCCCTGATGGAAAGAGATAGAGGAGAGTTTGGGGTATTTATAGGTGCAAGGTCGTGTATATGGTTTAAATAAAAATTAATAAATGAAAAATGTGCTTGTAGCAGACGCAAGAGAATGCTTAGCTCATTTGCAGACGTACGTAATTTGATATTATCTTCCATTGTTTCTTTGAAGTGGTCATGGTATTCTTTGAAGCATATATGCAAGCACGTTTCGTGGAAAATCGCGCGAAAGGCAACTTGCAACTTGATGGCGGCTTCTGCATGGCTCGATCTGAAACTAATAGCTTTATTTGGTTTGCTACTAACTATTTTAACTTCAAGCTTAAACCGCCATTGTACGTAGCAAGAAATAGTGATAAGCAAATCCTACTTCGTATCTTAATTGTTAGCTTATTACATCTCTCTCTATCGTAGCTCAATACTTTTGACGGAAAGCCCAAAAGGATTAATAGAATGCATAGAACAAGAGAAATCACCAAGTGCTTCCTTACCTGTTTCATCGCATTGTTAACATTCGTATCGTATAGCAAACAGTTGAACGTCCATGCATCTAAAGTCAAATTTGGTGTCCAACGTGCCAATCTCGCCTTTGGATTGAGAAATATCATGATAGCAAAGTTCAAACCAACCAGACCTACTTTTTAGCAAATTGTTAGAACTTACTTCTGGTTGCCAAAAATAAGAAAAACGAAAGAAAGAAGAAGTAGAAAAACCCTGTCTTTATATTGTTTGTGCCTAACATGGCCCAAGTTGTTAGGCACAAACCCCGTCTTAATTTATATCAAAGGAACGTACTCCTTAGTCGAACAATGCTAAACTGAGCTCGATCAAAAGTAAACGCGAGTTAGATTAAACTCATTTTTAATACCCTAACGAGGGGCCGGCAACGATTACCTACAAATTGGGAATATGAAAGATTTAGACCTTGCTATTAATTAGCCTCGTCATTAACGGAAGCTCACCCCCTTTGCCTGTGCAATTTATAGATGGCTATCCTTTTTCTTCTCGTTTGTTTAGATAAAGCCCGGCCATGGCTCATTATTCATCTCGGTGGGTCTTTTTGAAAAGTAAAATTACCGTTTAATATCGGCACCGAATACTGACTTTGATTCGAATATGGCTATGTATACATATACCAATTAAAACATTTGAAAACAAAAAAAAAGAAAAAAAAAAAGAAGATCCTGCTAAACCAAGCTAATCAAGATAAATATCAATAAATTAGTTGAGATATCAAATAGTCGGTTTACTTTTAGTTCACCGCATAATTAAAGGGATCATTTTAAAACCAACTGTATAGGAACGTGATCGTTGGCTTTCCTATTCATTTTGCAATACGTTTTCAAGAATTGGTCAATTAATATGAGAACCCTAAGAGATCGATGTACTACCAAAACAGATCATAGTATTTCATTGTTGTATAATTCAAGCAAGATGAGATGGAATTATTTCTAGAGACCGAGTTTAATTAATTACCATCTTTAATTATGTAGGAATTAGTTCACCTTTGCCTCAGTTTATACTCTGCCAATTTTCTTATCACCTATGATGATATGAGAAAGAAATTCTGATTCTATACAAAGATGGTTATTGTTTCGCTGTTCGTGTCATCTTGTTAATTTAAATCCTTTAATTTGCGAATAATGTAATACACATGTAAATCATTTACTACTATATTTCAAACTTGTTTATTATATACTACCTTCATTTTTTATATAAAAAAAAATTGACCAGCGGTAGGTTGTAGAGTCAAGGATATATATTTGGATACATTCGATTAAGCATATCCATGTAAAGCTTAGATCTATATGGAATAAAACATTATTTCTTTATTCTTCAAATTTATATGTTTTATTTTTCTTTTGAGGACATTAAAATTTATGTGATTTGGATTTTGAGTTACGCGGAACTATAAAATCCGATTGATTTATCACCTTCTCCAAAACAAAATAAATAGTGATAGACCAAGCCAAAATCTTCGGGAGACCAAATTGGATTTTTAGGCCATTCACTCCGGACAATTTATCTTAGTCCATTCAATTTTTGGGGGATTAAAACCACGGTCTTGTTATTATCCTTTTCAATGATTCTTTTGAAAAAACAATAATATCCTTCCAGAATCCGTTTGAACGACCCTTCGGTTTTGAGAAGAAAAAAGACAAAAGGCTGCGTTCAAAATGAAATATGACCTAGATGTGCCAACAAATTGCTAAAAGGTAAAATTAAAAAAAATAAAAATAAAAAAGATACCTTCGTTTCACAAGTTTTTTTAATTAATTTAGTAGGCGTTAATTAATGCATACAATAGGCAGTTTAAAAGGTTACAAGTTAGGTAGCTCTTCAATTAATAAGATGGTATAGAAAATAATGTGATGTTGATTGATCGACATTGTTTCACAATATTAAACTAAAGCACACAGGATTTATTTATTTATTTATTTTTGTTAAGAAAAATGCACATTGGATGGGAGAAGCGTATCTGCAACGCCAGTTGGTGGAACTTACTACAGAAAAATCTGAGTAAAATATTCCACTTAATTTGTCAGCCAAATAATGAGGTACCAGGTATGTTAGACTGAAGGAACTCTCCCTTCAGTTCTGCAGGAAATCAAACATTCTTACCACCTGATCAACGAATTAATCAAAGACGATCAACTTTATACCGACCTTACGACCTAATTAATTTAAGAATCGATCCTTCGAGGAAGTCATGCAAGTACAACATTTCCATTATCCAACCATGAGAAATATCACCTATAAAATGTTCCAGAAACTTGTTCAGCCAAATGAAATACTGCCAAATGCATGCCAAGTATGTTAAGTGCTTCTCCTTCATTCAGTTCTGCACGCTATCGTCTTCTTACTACCTAAAATTCAAAAGCTCGTGCTACTAGGAAGAATGAATCGAATCCAATAAAGTTTAATATTCGCAAAATAAACTAAAGAATCGTTTGCGAACGCAAGCAAGCAAGCAAGTACATTTCCATTATAAATACTCTCGACTCCGAGGCTTTCTTTCATCAACATCGAGCAAACCAATTAATCAAAGAGCAATATTCTCTATTAATTAGAGATGGCTTTACGTTCGTCTTCCTTCCTAGCTTTCTATGTTATATTTCTTGCAACCATATTGGCCACCACCTCAGCCCAAAATTCTCCACAAGACTTCCTCGACCCACACAACGCAGCTCGGGCCGAAGTCAACGTCGGCCCGTTGTCGTGGGACGACAACGTGGCGGCGTTCGCGCAAGATTACGCCAACCAAAGAGCCGGCGATTGTGCGCTACAGCACTCCGGTACCAGCCTCTACGGCGAGAATATCTACATGGGGCCAGCCGGGGCTAGCTGGACGGCGGCCAACGCCGTGGATTTGTGGGTGAAAGAGAAGCAGTACTATGACTACAATAGCAACAGTTGTGTGGAGGGCCAGATGTGCGAACATTACACTCAGGTTAATTAATTGTTAACTCATCGAGATTACTCTTACACCTCTAATTACTCTAAAAGTTATTTTAACTTTAAGCTTACAGATCTAAAAGCTATTTTAACTTTTAATATTTTAACACAGGTGGTATGGGCTAACTCGCTGTACCTAGGGTGTGCTGCGGTTACGTGCGACAATGGTGGAACCTTCATAACATGCAACTATTCCCCACCTGGCAACTATAAGGGAGAACGCCCATATTAGGGCTGGGGGAGGTTACGTTACGTACTTTGCAATTTGCATGCATGGAATATATACCTACGATTTGGATCGAGCATGTGTTGATGTGTGTCAAATAAGCTCCAACGCGAATACCATGCCTATTAATTATCTGCATGAATAAATTCACGAAGACAAGTGTGTACGTGGCTTCTATTTATTAAATAAAGTGATATTTATCTTGTATCGCAATGTTATATATATTTATATATGTTGCTCATGAGTTCGTTGTTTCAGACTTTTGAGTTTTTAAGTACTGTCAATTGTGCACGTAAGTAGAATCCATTACATTCCGAAACGTACTGTTCGTTGTATAATATATTAATACGCATGGTGAGAGAATAAATAGGATTTCACGTTACTCCAACCTCTTCTGTTTCCTTTCCGTTAAGGATTACTTCCCAACGGGAGAGAGAGAGAGAGAGAGAGAGAGAGAGAGAGAGAGAGAATCTATGACCCACCCCAAATCAGAGCGACGTTGTTGATACACATTGCATGCATGGAGCAAGTGTATGTGTTGTGGTACATGTGCTAATGTAACGAGCTCCTCTGATCTCGATATACGTTGAAAAAATTAATATACTTAAAAACTCATGGTGATTGCTCGTTTTACTTTAATCATTATAACAAAGTCCACATGTAGTATTGCGTGTTTTTTTAATAAATCAAATCGTTGTGGAACTTAACTATAGTCTCCTGTAGTCTCGTTAAATAATCTTGATTAATTCTACTTATTAATGGGGACTTAAAATGATACAATTTACGCCTGTGTAAAATCTAAACCATCATTAGAATCTAATGGACTTATGGGCTTCTTAAGTCCGGCATATATAAACGAAGTTAGACAGAATCACGAGCCTGATAATCCCCATTTAGGGACGTCGATCAAAGCCTAATACACCTCATCGGGACTATACTCTTTTTGGTTTTTAAAAAAAAATAATTTAATCTATCATATGGAAGCATAGGTATATAAAAGATAGACTATATGGAGGGGACCATATATATATATAACCAATAATTCTTTTCGATCCTGCTAAGCCAAGCTAATCAAGATAAATGTCAATAAATTAGTTGAGATATCAAATCAGAGTCCGTTTACTTTTAGTTCAGCGCATAATTAAAGGGTTCGTTTAAGACCAACTTGTCAATTAATATAAGAACTCAAAGTGATCGATGTAGTACCAAAACATATCATAATATTTCATTGTTGTTATAATTGAAGCAAGATGAGAAGGAATTGTATCTAGAGACTGAGTTTAATTACCATTTTTAATATATTATGTAAGAATTAGTTCACCTTTGTTGGCTTTGTCTATACTAGGCCAATTTCTTATCTCCTATGATGAGACGAGAAAGAAATTAACTCTGATATATTCTATACGAAGATGGTCATCGTTTTACTGCTTGTGTCATCGTGTGAGATGATTTGAATCCTCACATTTGACTTGCAATAATGTATACGCATATCATCTACTACTATATTTCAAACTTGTTTATTATGTACTGCCTTCAATTATTTGGAATTGACCTAGAGTAGATAGTAGAGTCAAGGATGGATATTAGGATATATTCGAATAAGTATATCCACGTAAAGCTTAGACCTCTTCAAACAACGTTCTGTCCTTCCTTGTAACTAAGAAAACCTTTTGTCAGAACATTTCGTCACTCCTAAAATATCGCTATAAATATCAGACACACCGTTTTAATGGGCGAGGGTTTCTAGGTTTTGAAAGAAGACGATTTATTTCTTATATTCTTTAAATTTATGTGTTTCGGGTTATGCAGAACTGATAAATCCCATTTAGTATCACCTTCCCGGCAACAACAGTATATATATTATGGTTCTGTCTTCAAAAGCTTTACGCTGAGAAAGAAGAATATATAATAAAGATTATAAAGAACGGGAATGAAGAACTGTGAGCTTGATTTGGTACTGTAGAAAAATGAAACGACATAGAAGATATGATAACAACCATACTCATTATTCTTTAAAACATTAATTCCATGCATTCGAATACACGATATTATATATACCAGCGCAAACATAAACATGTAGTAAAGCATAACAACAAGAAACTAACATTATTGCCCTTAGTTTTATTTAAGAAGATACCATGCATGCATGGTGTGCTTCATGCACTAGGTATATAGAGACACATCATGCATGCAAATTGCAAAGCACGTACGTAACGTAACGTCCCTCTAATAAGGGCGTTCCCCCTCATAGTTGCCAGGAGGGTAGTAGTTGCATGTTATGAAGGTATCACCGCTATCGCACGTAACCGCAGCACATCCAAGTTGCAACGAATCGGCCCAAACCACCTGAGTGTAATGCCCACAGCTCTCATTTGGTGGTGCCGAGCACGAGTTAGACTCGTAGTCGTAGTACTGCTTCTCCGACACCCATGAGTTCACGGCGTCAGCCGCCGTCCAGCTGCTGCCCCCTCCCCAGAAGATGTTCTCGCCGTAGGGCCCGCCGGAGTGTTCGAGCTGGCAATCGGCCGCCCTTTGGCTGGCGTAGTCTTGCGCGTACGCCGCTACCGTGTCGTTCCACGACATCGGGGCGACGCCAACGTCAGCCCTAGCCGAGTTGTGAGGGTCGAGGAAGTCTTGCGGGGAGTTTTGGGCTAAGGTAGTGGTGGAAAACAAGGCGAGGAAGATTACAACGGAAGCTAAGAAGGAAGAGGAAGGTAAAGCCATCTCTATTTTGTTTATCTATCCCTTTAATTAGAAGCTAATCCCTGATGGAAAGAGATAGAGGAGAGTTTGGGGTATTTATAGGTGCAAGGTCGTGTATATGGTTTAAATAAAAATTAATAAATGAAAAATGTGCTTGTAGCAGACGCAAGAGAATGCTTAGCTCATTTGCAGACGTACGTAATTTGATATTATCTTCCATTGTTTCTTTGAAGTGGTCATGGTATTCTTTGAAGCATATATGCAAGCACGTTTCGTGGAAAATCGCGCGAAAGGCAACTTGCAACTTGATGGCGGCTTCTGCATGGCTCGATCTGAAACTAATAGCTTTATTTGGTTTGCTACTAACTATTTTAACTTCAAGCTTAAACCGCCATTGTACGTAGCAAGAAATAGTGATAAGCAAATCCTACTTCGTATCTTAATTGTTAGCTTATTACATCTCTCTCTATCGTAGCTCAATACTTTTGACGGAAAGCCCAAAAGGATTAATAGAATGCATAGAACAAGAGAAATCACCAAGTGCTTCCTTACCTGTTTCATCGCATTGTTAACATTCGTATCGTATAGCAAACAGTTGAATGTCCATGCATCTAAAGTCAAATTTGGTGTCCAACGTGCCAATCTCGCCTTTGGATTGAGAAATATCATGATAGCAAAGTTCAAACCAACCAGACCTACTTTTTAGCAAATTGTTAGAACTTACTTCTGGTTGCCAAAAATAAGAAAAACGAAAGAAAGAAGAAGTAGAAAAACCCTGTCTTTATATTGTTTGTGCCTAACATGGCCCAAGTTGTTAGGCACAAACCCCGTCTTAATTTATATCAAAGGAACGTACTCCTTAGTCGAACAATGCTAAACTGAGCTCGATCAAAAGTAAACGCGAGTTAGATTAAACTCATTTTTAATACCCTAACGAGGGGCCGGCAACGATTACCTACAAATTGGGAATATGAAAGATTTAGACCTTGCTATTAATTAGCCTCGTCATTAACGGAAGCTCACCCCCTTTGCCTGTGCAATTTATAGATGGCTATCCTTTTTCTTCTCGTTTGTTTAGATAAAGCCCGGCCATGGCTCATTATTCATCTCGGTGGGTCTTTTTGAAAAGTAAAATTACCGTTTAATATCGGCACCGAATACTGACTTTGATTCGAATATGGCTATGTATACATATACCAATTAAAACATTTGAAAACAAAAAAAAAGAAAAAAAAAGAAGAAGATCCTGCTAAACCAAGCTAATCAAGATAAATATCAATAAATTAGTTGAGATATCAAATAGTCGGTTTACTTTTAGTTCACCGCATAATTAAAGGGATCATTTTAAAACCAACTGTATAGGAACGTGATCGTTGGCTTTCCTATTCATTTTGCAATACGTTTTCAAGAATTGGTCAATTAATATGAGAACCCTAAGAGATCGATGTACTACCAAAACAGATCATAGTATTTCATTGTTGTATAATTCAAGCAAGATGAGATGGAATTATTTCTAGAGACCGAGTTTAATTAATTACCATCTTTAATTATGTAGGAATTAGTTCACCTTTGCCTCAGTTTATACTCTGCCAATTTTCTTATCACCTATGATGATATGAGAAAGAAATTCTGATTCTATACAAAGATGGTTATTGTTTCGCTGTTCGTGTCATCTTGTTAATTTAAATCCTTTAATTTGCGAATAATGTAATACACATGTAAATCATTTACTACTATATTTCAAACTTGTTTATTATATATTACCTTCATTTTTTATATAAAAAAAAAATTGACCAGCGGTAGGTTGTAGAGTCAAGGATATATATTTGGATACATTCGATTAAGCATATCCATGTAAAGCTTAGATCTATATGGAATAAAACATTATTTCTTTATTCTTCAAATTTATATGTTTTATTTTTCTTTTGAGGAAATTAAAATTTATGTGATTTGGATTTTGAGTTACGCGGAACTATAAAATCCGATTGATTTATCACCTTCTCCAAAACAAAATAAATAGTGATCAAGACCAAATTGGATTTTTAGGCCATTCACTCCGGACAATTTATCTTAGTCCATTCAATTTTTGGGGGATTAAAACCACGGTCTTGTTATTATCCTTTTCAATGATTCTTTTGAAAAAACAATAATATCCTTCCAGAATCCGTTTGAACGACCCTTCGGTTTTGAGAAGAAAAAAGACAAAAGGCTGCGTTCAAAATGAAATATGACCTAGATGTGCCAACAAATTGCTAAAAGGTAAAATTAAAAAAAATAAAAATAAAAAAGATACCTTCGTTTCACAAGTTTTTTTAATTAATTTAGTAGGCGTTAATTAATGCATACAATAGGCAGTTTAAAAGGTTACAAGTTAGGTAGCTCTTCAATTAATAAGATGGTATAGAAAATAATGTGATGTTGATTGATCGACATTGTTTCACAATATTAAACTAAAGCACACAGGATTTATTTATTTATTTATTTTTGTTAAGAAAAATGCACATTGGATGGGAGAAGCGTATCTGCAACGCCAGTTGGTGGAACTTACTACAGAAAAATCTGAGTAAAATATTCCACTTAATTTGTCAGCCAAATAATGAGGTACCAGGTATGTTAGACTGAAGGAACTCTCCCTTCAGTTCTGCAGGAAATCAAACATTCTTACCACCTGATCAACGAATTAATCAAAGACGATCAACTTTATACCGACCTTACGACCTAATTAATTTAAGAATCGATCCTTCGAGGAAGTCATGCAAGTACAACATTTCCATTATCCAACCATGAGAAATATCACCTATAAAATGTTCCAGAAACTTGTTCAGCCAAATGAAATACGCCCTTCATCACCACTAGTGCTCCCAAAGTCACCTTCAATGCTCCACCCTTCAAAGTAACGGTGAAGCCCTTTGATTCCAAGACCCTAAGAGAGATGAGGTTCTTTTTCAAATCCGGTATGTACCGAACTTCTGTTAGCTCTTTGACGGATCCATCGTGGAGCTTCAAGTGAATAGTGCCAATGCCTTCAGCTCTACAAGGGCTATCATTGCCCATAAACACAACTCCACCTGAGATCTTCTCAAAAGTGGAGAACCAACTCCTATTTGGACACATATGGTATGTGCAACCGGAGTCCAAGATCCATTCATCCGTGCTACATGCAAGAGCCGAGCCTACCAAGGCGCTTTCTGAGTCCTCATCATCCGAATGTGCCACATTTGCCTTTTGGGGTTTCTTGTCCTTGTTCTTCAAAACTGAACAATCCTTCTTCCAATGCCCTTTATTGCGGCAATAGGAACATTGGTCTTTGGCAATTGACTTTCTATCTGAGGATGCACCCCTTGACTTTGAGAAGGATTTGCCTCTCTTCCCAAATTTTCTGTTTTCAGATCTACCCCTCACCATCAATGCATCTGAAGATGACTCATGAGTAGCTTGCTTGTCCAATTTCCGGTACTCATTGTTAATTAATGCATTTGCAACATCTTCATAATGGATTGAGTCTTTTCCATACAGTAAGGTAGTAGTGAGGTGGTCATAGGTGTCCGGCAAAGAATTCAACAATACCAATGCCTTGTCCTCATCTGAAATTTCAACATCCAAGTTTTGTAAATCAGCAAGCAACTTGTTGAAGCCATTCAAGTGCTCCGCCATTGGCGTTCCTATCTTGTATTGAAATCTGAAAAACTTCTTCTTCAAATAGAGCCGGTTCTCAATGCTCTTGGTCATGTATTTGTCCTCCAGTTTCTTCCACAAGCCCTTCGCCGAATTTTCCCTCATCACAAAATATTTTTGATCCTTTGCTAGACAAAGCCGAATGGAGCTACAAGTTTGCCGGTTCATTTTTTCCCAATCCTTTTCGGAGATGTCTTCGGGCTTCTCCTCCAAGGTGATGTCTAACTCTTGTTGGAACAACACATCCATAACTTCACATTGCCACATTCCAAAATTGTTGGTGCCATCAAACTTCTCAACTTCAAACTTTGCATTTGAGATAAGTTTGCCCGATCTTGATGATTCCCCCATTTTGCCAAAATTTCTTCAAATCCTCACTATTCCCAACTTCAATAGCCTAGGTTTGAAACCAATAGCTCTGATACCAATTTGTTGTGCAAATCTACCAAATGGGTGAAGGAAGCGGAAGCAATACCTTCACCCTCAAATGTCTTCAAATGGGAATAGTGAAAGACAACCAAATGCAAAGCATACAAATACTCCAATAGGAATGTTAATGGTGTTAGAAAAGCCCTAAGCAAGTTCTAATCACAGATTAACACCCTAAAATATGCAAGCATCAACAAAGCCAATAATGGAGACAATAGAGAGAGAGAGAGAGACAAGATTTACGTGGTTCGACGATGTGCCTACGTCCACGGGCGGAGCAATCTTCATTACTATGCAAATCTCTCACTTACAAAGAGTTTAACAACTCTAATCACTCTCAATACAATGGTGGCTCAACCCTCATTAATGTTTTTTCCCAACCTCCAAGTCCTAAAACCCCACTTTAGTATTTATAGTCAGGTTCAGAAAAAGGGGGTTTTCAGGGTCGCGTTCGAACGCCCTCGGGGCGCATTCGAACGCACCCAGTGTTAATACAGCAAAACTCAAGGGGCGTTCGAACGCAGGAGGGTGCCGTTCGAACGCCTGCAGAAAGTCTGCTCTCAGGTTGGCTCGCGTTCGAACGCGGCTGGGGCCGTTCGAACGCCTACATCACAACTGCTCTCTGTCTGGAGCCCGCGTTCGAACGCCCTCAGGGCGCGTTCGAATGCGCGGCACAGAAATGCTGATACATGCTGAATTTTTCTGAAAACTGAATTTGAGCCAATTTTTAACAAATTAAAGGGATCATTTTAAAACCAACTGTATAGGAACGTGATCGTTGGCTTTCCTATTCATTTTGCAATACGTTTTCAAGAATTGGTCAATTAATATGAGAACTCCAAGAGATCGATGTACTACCAAAACAGATCATAGTATTTCATTGTTGTATAATTCAAGCAAGATGAGATGGAATTATTTCTAGAATTCGAGTTGAATGCTATTTTCGGGGGAACTCCTTTAGAATTCAAAAAATATCAGCAACTCGTTAAATCCTATTCATCTACTTAATGCTCGCGTGACAAAAGCCAATTATTGCTGTCCAACAAAGAATAATCGTCCCAAGTTGTTATTAATGTATATAGAGATTATTAACACAGAATAGGGGTCAACTATTAGAGCTCCAAAATAAATTACTTTTAGCCATCATAGATTTTTGACTCACAATAATCGCGAAAATTATGCGGCCAGAATAGCTCTGCAATTGTTTGAACATTTCAAGCGATAATTGAGGATATTGAAAGGATAACTATCCATTTATGGCGAGCTTAGGCTAAAAGAATGTAACCACCTATAAGTTTTCCAACCTTTTGTGTTTCCTTTCCATCAAGGATTAACTCCCTCATAGGGAGAAATATAGATGGCTTTACCTTCCTCTTTCTTCTTCCTATCTCTCTTTGTAATCTTCTTCTCCTTGTTCTACACCATTACCTTAGCTCAGAACTCCCCACAGGACTTCCTCGACCTGCACAACTCGGCTCGGGCTAACGTCAACGTCGGCCCGATGTCGTGGAGCGACACGGTGGCGGCCTACGCGCAAGACTACGCCAGCCAAAGGGCGGCCGACTGCCAGCTTATCCATTCCGGTGGGCCTTACGGGGAGAACATCTACTGGGGCTCGACCGAGGAATTCACGGCCGCCGACGCCGTGGGCTGGTGGGTGGCGGAGAAGCAGTACTACGACTACGAGAGTAACTCGTGCTCGGCACCGCCAGATGAGAGCTGTTTGCATTACACTCAGGTGGTTTGGGCCAACTCGGTGCAGCTTGGATGCGCTAGAGTTACATGCAACATTGGTGGAACCTTCATCACCTGCAACTATGACCCGCCTGGCAACTTTAACGGAGAACGCCCTTATTAGAGCCACACCGTCGATCGCTTTGCATTGTTGAACTGCATGCACGATACGTACGTGCTACGGTGTGCTAATCTAATCAGCTCCAATTTCCACACCATGGCATCGACATATGTGCCTAAACTTGATAACTAATGTGTGATTATTATTGTTGTTCGCCGCAATACTTGTCTCGAATCTAAATCATATTTCATTTAAAGGATAGTTAGATATCTAAATCATTATTAGAGAATTTTACAAATCAAACCTTATATTTTCTTATTTTCTAGTTAATACTCATTCTTTTCGAATTTTATAATGCGACCCTTTTGTTTGAAAATTATATAACACCTTGAGTTAATTTAACTACACTATTAAATATACTTAATAATTTTTCAAATACTTAACCTTAGTCATTTGCCTTTCTCCAAACCATGGATACTATTGCCTAATGCTCTGGGTTGAAGGAGTTTGTCCTACGAGGTTGCAAGAGTCTCGCCGACTTAATTTGGAAAAGAGGGTTTAGTTTGGTGAAGGAGATTTAAATTTTGTGGTGTGGGGTTTATTTTTGAGTAAGAAAATTTATAATTTAGTTAGGGGAAGTTTAGTTTTGAGGAAGGCGATTAGATTTAGTGAGGTAGGATTTAGTTTTGAAAAAAATATAATGGTAAGATCACAAAATCCTCATAAAAATTAAATAATATATAAGGTGTGATTTGGAAAATTCCTGATTATCAGCCCAACCAATGTAATTGTGCTATATCTGGGCATTCTCAATCAACGGTCTATCTCTACCACCTCCTTGACCGGTTGACCCCATGAGCCCATCCTCCATCGTTCCAATTTGTTAGGCCGAAACTGGGCCATCTTAGAGCCCATGAAAACCTATTATTATTTGGGCTTAGCGTTGTTATTCATAAAACATAACCTACTATTTAAGAACTTAAGATATTTCTGAGATCACGAGGAAACCACAAACGACAAAGTCTGCCATGGAAGGAAAAGAAAACGACGTAGAAGAGGAACCAACAGATCTTCAAACACATATTAATTCCACGCACTCGATACAAGAGCAAACATAAACATGCATGTTTATTTTATGTATATACCATGCGTGCATGTTCCGCTCCATTTACTAGGTATATTCTGTGTGTGTGTGTGTATATATATATATATATATATATATATATATATATATATATATATGCACGCAAATTGCCATAGTACGTAGGTCCCTCTAATAAGGGCGTTCGTTGTTATAGTTGCCAGGAGGGTTATAGTCGCATACGATGATGGTACCACCACCGTTACTGCACGTAACCGTAGCACATCCAAGTTGCACCGACTTGGCCCAAACCACCTGAGTGTAATGATAACAGCTCTCATTTGGTGGTGCCAAGCACGAGTTACTCTCGTAGTCGTAGTACTGCTTCTCCGCCACCCAATAATTCACGGCATCAGCCGCCGTCCCGACGCCCCACGACCAGTAGATGTTCTCGCCGTAGGGTCCGCCGGAGTGGGCCAGATGGCAATCGGCAGCCAATTGGCTAGCGAAGTTTTGCGCGTACGCCGCTACCGTGTCGTCCCACGACATCGGGCCGACGTTGACGTCAGCTCTAGCCGAGTTGTGAGGATCGAGAAAGTCTTGGGGGGAGTTTTGGGCGAAGGTAGTGGTGGAGAACAAGGAGAAGAAGAAGATTAAATAGAAAGCTAGCATGGAAGAGGAAAGTAAAGCCATCTCTATTTATATTCTCTCTCTTTGGAAGCCAGTCCTAGATGAAGAATAAGGAGACGCGAGAGTTGGGAGTATTTATAGGTAGTGTCTAGGTTTAAATTAATATATACATACATATAGATGCACACGCGATGATGCTTAGCTCATCTGTAGACGTAATTTGATCTTATGTTTAATTAGTTCTGTCAATTGTTAATGGTATCCTAACTAGGAAGAAAAAACCACGAACATGGTGCTTGTTCTTATACTTGGGGCGTCCTTGACGTTGTAGTTGATTACAACAACGCCTTATAATTTATTTGCTACTAATCCGAACAGAATGAGAGAAACTAGTTTATCTCCTCTAATTTCATTTTCAAAACGGTTGCAAGTTGCAACAAAATTTGACTTTGGACAAAATTGAAAATAAAGAAAAGAAGAGACGATAGTTTTTATTGGAGTCAACTTGCCAAACTTTCGTACACGGTTTTTTACTTATAGGTATGGGCCTCATCCTTAATGGGCCTTCATATAGCCCATGAACGAAATCGTACTGTTTTGGGCCTGCCTCGGGACTGGGTCTAATCACCTGCGCGAGTGGACGCAGGAATTGTACTAAATCAGCCTCTGAGGAAACGAAACGTGGCAAGGGCTGACACCTCCCGCTGTCATCTCGCCCAAACATGGCTTTATGCTCCTGCCGCTGTCTACACCCATCTAACTCTGATGTTGATTTGACCGCCACCAAACAGTTTGCCCGAAACGACTGGCCCCACCGTCGTACGTGCTCCCCCACGTCACGTGATTGGTGGGTCACCCAGTGGTCTTCTTGACCCAGTTCCATTTCCGTAAATAAAATATGGCAGGGTCTTATATGCAAATTGGTCCGATTTCACATTAAAGACGGATTAATTCTGATAGTAATCCAATTCCTTCCTTCGACTATGCACACACCAGTGATACGTACCATCCTTAACAGGAAGAGAGAAGAGATAATACGAAGTGGGGTCCGGTGGTGGGCCAGCCAAATGGAGGGAAGACAAATGAGGTCAACTCGAGGCGATAGTGGTGGGTCCAGCTGCCACTGGGGGGAGGGAGGGGTGCTGGGTTTAGTTCTCGGTCCCTTTTGTACGTGTTCGGGTTGGGATTTAGAAACAACAGAACTCGCGCGAATCGCGCGGTCTAAACTCTGTGTCAGATTGCTCGGGCTCTGGCCCTGGCCCGGGCCCGGGGCCATGCCGCTTTCATCAACACCCACACGTGTTTTATTTTTCTGTAAAAAGAATTAAAAAGGAGAATAAAATAATTTATATTTATAATATATAATATTGTGTTTTTATCGATACATATATCGAAAAAAAATATATGTTTAAGCTAATCATTACATTCTGCTTGTCAAATTCTATAAACTCAACTTTTGACGCTGGATAGTTGATAAGGCTGCAGATAATATTCAAAAGAGCATTATTATATTTTAGTATTTTATAAGTAGTAAGCTATCGTGTTTTCTTCTTACCTATAATTTCTATATGACACGCTACCAGACTACCGTTACTTTTACACTGGCAATATTTATTAAATTACCTACTAAATTCAGGTTCATCTCGACGTGTTGGGGCCTACACGTGTCCCATTTCTTTTCAAAAAAAAAAAAACATGCTAGAGTTTGAACAAAGATCATCATGGCATGTTTGTGGGGCCCATCAAGAGGCGCTGTCGTTTGATTGGACAAGACGAGAAGAAAACACGGACTGCTTCTTTTCTCTCTCTCTCCCTTCTTTTTATTTATTTCTTCCTCTCCATGGGATCGAAGCTCCGAGCAAAAGGAGTCGTTCTTGAGTTCTCTCTCTCTCTCTCTCTCTCTCTAGCTCAACACGTGAGGCTACTGACAGAAACACTGTTTACCGTTATTATAATTTGCACTCGATCTTTGACCTCCAGGAACCAATTAGCCACCTCTTCGGTCCTTAATTATTAAGCTAATGAGTGTGTTAGATGACTAATCCAAATGCTAAACCTATTGATTAGATTTCGATATGTTTTTTAATAGTTGGTTCTTTATTTATTTTTTTCTAATCGACTAGTGTGTTAGATAACTAATCCAAACATAATTTCAAGCTCGACAGGTCAACTAGAAGTAACGAATCACACTTCCCATGCGTTTAATATTTCCTATATATACCGAAAAATATACCTCGCTGTCTTATGTCCTTGCCTATTCAAATTTGAGACCACCGTAGGAGGGTAGGACTTCTTTGTAACGGGTGGTGTAGTATAATTCCGTAATACAGGGTCCCACGTAATGGATGGTAATTAATGGCATGGAGGTATTGGATCAATTACGTAATTCACATCCCAACATGTCCCAGTTCAAAACTACTGCGGAGCACTGCACTGTAACATTAAAAGTTGCAAGTATTTTACCATGCATGAGAGTACTTTAAAACGTAATAGGGTAAGTAGACGAGGAAAAGAAAACAAAAAGGATGCGAGATTTCCAAGCATTCTTCTATTGTTTCTAATAAGCTACAATACCATCCTGTAGTCTGAGCTGAGCTTCCTCCTGTGTGTGTATATATATAGGTAGGCTCATTAGTTAAAAGCTCAGGGCGAACTACAGTGGAAACGTTAGTGGAGATGCAAATGGCAGCCTCTTACTTTCCCAAGAATCTTCACACCCTAAAAAAGAGAAAAAACAAAGCAAGTAATCCCATTAAATGCCAGAAGAAATCATATCTGAACACCTGTTACACCCTGGTGCTTCATAGATCGAATCGATTCTCTGCATTAAATGATGTACAAAGCTCCTAAAATAAGTCGACCTAGCAAATTAGCAGGTGCCACGTTCCTGATGTACGAAATTCCTACGATCGGAACTGCCACAGGATTTCTTTTTCCCTTTGGTTGAGGCTCAACTTTCTAATCTCCAACCCTCTCCTTTCTGAGAACAAGTAACAAAAGACATTCCCCTTCCCGATCGATCTTACTCTTCGTTATCTTAAAGGCCCCAACGAGAAGCTCTTAAACCTCCAAGGAAGAAGAAGAAGAAGAAGAAGAAGAAGAAGAAGACGAGCTGATGATGGCACGTGTGATCTCATACGGTGCAACCCTAACATACCTTACATGCTATGTATCTTCCATGATCTGCGCCTCCTCTTCTTTCTAACTTCTTGACAGTTAGATCATCTCATGCTAACTCCCTTCTTTTTGTGTCATTCTCTGAGAAATTTTACTTGATTTTTAATTTTGTGTGTGTGTGTGTGGTAAAAATGGTTTCTTTTTTATGTGTAATAACACCACCTGTATCAGACATCTCCCCTCTACTTGATTTGACATTAAGAAAAGTTAGACAATAGACACCACACATGGCTTTCCTTTCTCCCCACCTCTTCTCTTCCAGGTCTTGAGACTCTATTTGGGTTTCTAGGGTTCTTTCTTGTCTCTTCCTCGTCTCCCTTCTCAAATAAAATTCTTGGCTCCTCTCCACCTGTTAACCTCCAAACATGGAGGAATTCATCCATCTTGGTGGTAGTGGTGGTGGTGTTGGTGGAGGAGGAGGCAACTCAAGGGGTTCTTTCTTATACTACCCTTCGTCTACAACGAACACAACAAGCACATCAACTAATCCACCACCTGGAATGGTTGCACCACCACCAGGCTACTACGGCTACGGTCCTACTTCTTTACAACCTCTCAAATCCGAAGCTGGACCTTCTCAATATCCACCTCAAAGGGAAGCAATTCATGTAGGAGAAGAGATCTCCCCAAGAGATATGGAAGCCATCAAGGCCAAGATCATGTCTCACCCACAGTATTCCACCCTACTTGTTGCCTTCATGGAATGCCAAAAGGTTAGCCAGGTTAATTTTTTTTAATAATATGTACATAATTCTTGCCCTAATATTCTTCTACAGGTGGGAGCACCACCGGATGTGGTGGAGAGGTTAACTGCCATATCGAGAAGGGTCGAGTCGTGTCCGAGCCGCCGGCACGAGCCTACGTCTGACCCGGAGCTCGACCAGTTCATGGTAGTATTCATCTTGACTCGTTTCCTACACTATTATTGATAATGGATTTTCTAGCTTTTAATTGTATCATACTTGTTCATTATTATATATAGGAGGCGTACTGTAACATGCTGATTAAGTACCGAGAAGAGCTGTCGAGGCCAATCCAAGAAGCCATGGATTTCCTCAAACGAGTTGAAACCCAACTCAATTCTCTCACCAATGGCGCTTCTGCTCGCTTCTTTACTTCTGGTATTATAACTTATATCAATAATACTATTATATATTCGATGCATGAGAGGTGCACTAGTATCTATTTTGAACGCAATGGTCTAGTATATATAGGTAAAACCAAGTACTTACGTACGTATATATATATATATTTCCGATGTGAAAGGTTGCTCCCCACATTACAAGCAAGGTTGGGAATGGAAAGACAGATTAAAGCATTGACCGAAATCTTTTCTTCTTTATTGCAGAGATACTGCACTTAGTTCTAAAAGATAGCTCACGTCTCGGCCTCTCGTTCTTGTTCCTTCTTTCGTTTAATAATAGCCAAAGGACTTTGCTTGTGAATAATCTAAGGCTAATAAGATAGGGTCGGTTATGAGGGAAACAGACGTTTGTGTGCAATAAGCTGGCGATTTTGGTGCTGACAAGTGACAAATGCCATCTTTTAGGGTTCCAAAGAGAATCCTACCTCGAGAATATATGCATCACTTGCCTTTTCTTTCTTCTTATCTTATATTATTATCTTAATCAACTTTGTGTCCATCTCTCTCCCTCGAGTATATTTATCTGCAACATTAGGTTGTACATGCATGAGATGCTATTCTAATCAGTAACACCCCAACACCCCCATCCACCAACACTTCCAGCTAGTTATACTATTATTATAGTACCATATATGCCATTGCGGTCAATGGTGCCATGCTGTAGCTCTTTGAGAATACACCACACGTGTAATGGTAGGCCAGGCATTCTTAAAGCATATATAAAGAGTTATTTAGAATGAGATATACAGTGCGTGGACATGGGAATGTTTAGTGAAAGTCTAGAGCATCTATAAATATTTATACTAATTAAAAGATTTTGTAATGATAATGGTAAAAATTCACTGAGGTATTAGGCGTGCCATTTCTTGTAGCTAGTTCTCAGTAGAGCACGGAATTATGTGAAAAAATTGACTAGCTTCATGTGATTTAATATTCTAATGCAGCTCGTCCTTATCTTTAATGAGGTTGAACTAATACTTTGTACCATACAATTTCATAGCTTTTTATTGATTGTTGTGGCAAGTGATAATTATAGAACTGGTTCATGCATGTAGAGAGTTCAGATAGAAGTATTATATATAATACTAATAGCAATGCAAGTATATGAAAAAAGTTGATATTTGGCAAGAGTGCTTATCTAGCTCCCTTGAAATATTCTTAGGAGACATCTGGTTGATTGCTTTGTTTATAACAATAAATGATTTGTCACGAAGTAACTTCCATATGCAAGTATTTGTCGTTACATTTCAATGGAACATTTTACTGATGTAGAGAAGCAAATGAAGAACTGATAATATTGCTTCTGTTGGTTATATTCTTCTGCTGCTTTACAATGAGTAGAATATCCATACGATGGATAGACAAATTGAAGCTATATAAACTATTTTGGTTGCAGAACCACGAGTATGCATGGAGAAAACTGAATGACGACTAACCATATTTTGGAAAGAGTGAATTTTTCAACAGTAGTAAAATTCCGACTAGATTTTGGAATCTCTACTTAGAAGGCCCTAATCAGGCTGGAATAGATGGATAAAATTTCTCTTCTGTAGAAACCTTTGAAACAAACAAATTTTATCGGAAATTTCCAAAAATAGTAAATTTCTGCCTGGACTTATAGAAGTTAGAAACCCTAAAGTTCTAACGAAGTCACTATGGAACTGCTCTAGGCTAGTTCAAACTCGGTAATGTCATTGTTTGGGTTCTGCAGATGCGAAATGCGAAGTTGGTTCCTCTGAAGAGGATGGCAGCGGAGGAGAAGGTGAAGTCCCTGAGATTGATGCTTGCACTGAGGAAAAAGAGCTAAAGCACCACCTTCTAAAGAAGTACAGTGGCTGCTTAAGTAGCCTCAGGAAAGAGCTTTCGAAGAAAAAGAAGAAAGGAAAGCTGCCAAAAGAGGCACGACAAAAGCTACTCAACTGGTGGGAGCTGCACTATAAATGGCCATATCCATCGGTATGATATATTTTTTTTTTTCGCCGTAGTAGATATGATCAAACATACCTCTATGATATGTTTTTTTTTTTTCGCCCTAGCAAGTATGAGCAAACATACCTCACTTTAATGTTCTCACAATATATAAACTGGATTAATTGTGCTTGGGACACTATCGCAAGCACAATTCCTATCCTATTTAGATAACTACAATGATTGCTACCAGCGCTAGCTCAGATCCTCATAAGTATCTGAGTTCCTTTGGTCATTGGCATATATTTCCTGCCAGATGACTCATTTTAAATGATCAAGATATATAAGCAGCTTAATTTAAGTAGCTAGTAGCAATTACTTACCTATTCATACAGGAGGATTATTCTACAACTCATAAAGTAGATATATATGCATTCCTTTACTATGTCCTTGTTATGTCTTTGGTTTTGTGTTAGCTATATGCATGTCCAAACTTTTTTTTAGCATATTAGAAGTGGTTGCAGGAGACGGAGAAGGTTGCGCTGGCTGAACTAACTGGCCTTGATCAGAAGCAGATCAACAATTGGTTCATAAACCAAAGGAAGCGGCACTGGAAGCCATCAGAGGACATGCAATTTGTTGTAATGGATGGGTTCCGTCCTCAGAATAATGCTGCTGCTGGTTTCTACATGGAAGGGCAACTTATGGGTGATACCATGTTCCGATTTGCTCCATGACATACGCAGTATTGAAGTCACAGAATATAGTGGTATGCTTGATCTTTGTTATTTTGGATTGTATTTATAGTTCTGAAATGCATATACCCTTCTTTTGTGATGTTAACGCAGTTGGTAATGTTACCTATAATTTGTCGTTATTATTGCAGCTAAGTGAATTTGGAAATTATCTCATTCTATAAGAAGTTGAAATTTTCTCCTTCAAGTTGTTGTTCCGTTGATATAATCGATTTGAAGTAATAAACACTTTGATACATAATCACATCATATCTCGCTGATATGAGACGTACCATCAAACAATTATGATCACAATATTTCTTCTTTTGTAAACTGCACAAACATAACTTGTCCATAAATCTTGTTGATAGTCATGAGCAAGAGCATGCCAAGCTTGTAAGTCAAGCGTGGAGCTCGTTATTCTGTATAGTATAAATCATCATAACGTAAGTCTATGATAAGCTGACATCAATTTCCAGAGGAGAGTCACCGTTGTCCACAGTAAAAGTTTGAGAGTATTTCTTCTTCAAGCTATAGACCTCAACCGTGTAAGTTCCATGGAAGCCTCTGAACTTGAACTCCCCTTGGTCATCTGTATGTCCATGAGCATGTGATAGCCATTCTTGCTTCAGTGCTAGGTACCTCTTGCCAGCTTCATTGACATCACCTTCAGCATTAATCAGGTGTGAGTTATTCCGGCTCATGAACAGCTCCCAGAAACCCCAGAGCATGATACCCTCGACGGCCGGGTGCGCGTACGCCTCCCGCAGCATAACCTCTAAATCATCAGCTCGTACGTATTCGTTCGTCGACGATACGTCTACCTCGGTGAACCAGATAGGGAGGCCAAGAACCCCCAACTTATCTAATGCAGAGGATACAATAGGTCCTACAGGGTAATCTATATGGCCTTGCACTCCAATTCCTCCCACAGGTGCACCTTGGTCTTGAAGACCAAGTATTTGCTCTATGTACACCTCAGGGGTTGCTCTAACATCAGCTGCATCCTCCACATGGTAGTCATTCACAAAGAGTGTGGCAGAGGGATCAAGTTGGCTTGCAGTCTTGAACATTGTAGGCCTGATGTCTTTACCCAGCCTATCTTGATAAAATGAGCCATGAAGCATTTCATTGTTCACATCATAGTGCCTGAATTTACCCTTGTATCTCGATAGAAGACCATTAATCCGGTTTTGGACGGCGGTCATCAGATCGTTCTTGCTGAGAGATTGGACCCAGGACTGGACTGCACCTTGCACTTCCCAGAATATGCAGTGGCCTCTCACCTCTATGCCGTTCTTGCTGCACAGATCAAGAAGCTCATCAGCATCCGTGTAGTTCAACACTCCTTGCTGTGCCTCCGTCCAGTACCACTTCAGCTCATTCCCGAACACTGCCCAGTTGAAATTTTTGAGGAAGAAGGCGACGAAATCTTCGTTATCTATGTTTGTTCGCATGATGCAGGAACCAAAGGGGAAGCTGTTCTGCGTCTGTTTCACTCTCACTATTGCGCCATTTAGAGCGTCACCGTTCGAGCTTGTAACTTTTAGAACCACATCACGCTTCCTCACCTGCATGCATAGGTTCAGGTTTGAAATCAAATGATCGACAAACAAATTAAAGTAAGTGTCGTCAATCCAAGTCGAACCCAAAAGGGTAAATTTCCAAACAAATTAGAAATAAATGGATTACACCTTTTGATGTCAAATTATATTGGAATAGATTTGCAAGGAAGTCTACCTTGTCTGTTTGCCTGTTTAGATGTTTGAATCTTGCTATCCTATTGACCGGAAAGATCTGAAGCCCAGCAACCATTAGATCAACACCACCAGCAGGACCCTGAACGTAAACCAAGACCCTTGATGGTTGCTTCTCGATTCTGAATGCACCCCCAACCTCATACCATCTATCATCATCAGCTTCAACTTGGCCACCATTGATCCACTGGCTATCGACTCCGAGCGCGATGTTTATATTCTGAGGACCATTTCTTTGAGAGCCTACTCGAACCCAAGCAGATACTTGGTATGTTACAAATAAGCTCAACTTGTCAGTAATTGTTTGGGAAGGCCCCATCCAAGTCTGGGTTCGATTTGTTACAAGGATGTAGCTTCCATTTAGAGGCTCATGCTGCCCGAGAGATTCTCTTGCCATTGGAGGGAGAACACGAGGGGAGCCATTCGCAATGCTTAGATTACATGGACCAAGAGGAAACCAGCCATTTAGGCCATCACTGAGGTTGCTGTTTTGAATAATGTTTACTCCATATAGAACATTCTGTCACAGCAGAGCTCATTAATGAGAAAACGGCGGGAGAACTTTCCCTTACATTTCAAAAAACCAATTGACAATCCAAATTTCTAGCTAACAGAGTATATTATTTCAGAGCACAAATTGAGAATATACAATTAAATTGAGTTAGCTGATACGACAAAGACTTAACCAGAAAAAAAAAAAACTCGTAATCATGTAAATAAACTGACCGCAAAGTCAGGAGGGGATGATGGTGGGAGCTTCTGTGCATGTTTAATCACTAAAGTGTTCAGAAGAATATCAGTACCAACAGGTGGGCCTTCTATATATACAACAGCTTTGGCAGCAACACCATTCAGTAGAAATTTCCCCTGCAACTGCACCCAATCCTTATCTGATGCCTGCAGACTGAAAGATAAAATCGAAAGTTATACATAGTCAGATAGAATGTCTGCAAGCAAATATGGATGCTTCTCTGGTTAAGCAGAAGATGAATAATTTGACATGTTTCAGAGGATTAGTACTCACTTGCCGATGCCTATGTATTGATCACGACCGTTTGCTGGTTGAACATACAGCGTAGCGCGAATATCAGATGTGCTAACATTTCCAATTATCCTTACAGTTGCAGTGACCTCATAAAGAAGCTTTCTTTGCAGCCTGCCTGTAATATCTTGCTGAATTCCATGCCAGTTCTGTGTCCGCCCGGTCGTCGAAACAAAGTGCTTACCGCTTAATGGAACTATCTTACCATCTCCCATGGAGTCCTGCAGAACTATGTTGCATCCTCTTCCAGACCAATTGTTCAGGCCATCCTCAAAGTCAGGATTCAGTATGATGTTCTCATCTCCATCAGCAATGCAACTAGAATTTAACTCCTTTTGCTTTAAACAAGAAACAGATGCAGCATAGTTGTTATTTGGTTGAGTTGAAAAAATTATGAACAGATTGACCTTTTAGTTCTCATGATATTACGTTCCGTTTAGCATTACTCTTTAGCACCATCACTCCCCTCTACAAATATCAGATAAGTGACCTGCTTCCTTGCCTAATTAAGGTTCATAATAATAAGTAGCACATTTCATGCTTCTTCATGTACTGCTCAAAATCTATCACTATTCCATGAATATAGGACTTATCAAACAGACTGTATTAAAAAAAAGATAATAATGCAAGTGGCTCAACCTAAATGACTCAATGGGTCCAACTCCTTGAACCAAATTGTGAACTAGAGTAAACAGGGACAAATAAACATAACGCTTACCTTTGAACTTTCCACACTGCAGCTATTTCCTTGTGTGTCAGCCATAGGATATTGGAAATTTTGCTCAGGTACTGAGGGCAAGAGCAATAGAGAGACTTACCAAATGGCTGATGGGTGAATGGCCCTGGAACCACCTCCAAATATATAACATTTCGGGAGATCCTTGTCCCTGTCTTGGTTTCAAGTGAGATCTAAGGAAAAAAGAAAAGAGCACGAGACCAATTAACCGACCAACCAAAATATACTGACACTGCAAGTAAACTAGAGGCGGCAGTGCTTGAAGTTTAATATTAGATATTGGTTATAAGATCCTTTCTTAAAGTGGATGGTTACTTCAGCTTAGTATTTGGATATTGGAGCTCTTTTCTCTCTCATGATCCCATTGTTGCATTCTAATATAAGACTTTAGATTCTAAGATTATGCACTAAATTCCCCTGTTTCATGAGACTTGTAAGTAATTGAGTTCTATGAGAGAGCTCGAGCCTTTGGAGTAAAGGAAAATGGTCTGTGATGGGGAAAAAAAAGCAACTTAGTTCCTTCATGAAGGAAGCATGTTAAGTCCAGTGCAGCAGAGGACCATCTGTTACAGAGAATTCCCTAAAGAAACAGCAATCTCATAGCAAATTTATATAAACTCATTGAATCAGTTACAACCTAACAACTTAACAAATTATATAAACTCATTGAATCAGTTGCAATCTTATGGTACACGCATCAACAAAATCCTATTTGCAACTCATAAACATAGCCTTATAAAGATGGATAGTTGCATAAAATGGTTATAAAACATATATAAAACTAAAATATAAAAGAGCATAAAATCTGCAAGCACCTACTTGGGTGCAGCAAATGCAGGAGCAATGGTGAAATGCCTTCCCTAAAAGGTCTACAATCACAAGTAAAACATACTATATCATAATAAACACAGGAGCATAATCTGTACAAAGAAATTTTATTTTATGATAGATACTAGAGCTTTGCACTAAATAATCGGCCTTTAACAAGACTCATAAGATCAAGCGCATCAGGTATCCAAAGAAAGCCTCTGTGAACAATAAACTAATTTAGCATCGTAATTTTTCATAATACTGTAAAAGCCCATTGATGCTCGAAACAAAGCAAAATTTTGTTGTAATGGAAAAAAATTTCAAATTGATGATTCACTAATGGTAAATGAAGAACATCCATTATAAATTTCTAACCCAAATTTTCAGGCCTAGGCTCAGAGCCCAGTCAATGTTCGCTACGAATTTGGCCCGGCCCAATAAGAAAGATAAAGAATCTCTTCTAATTTTATTATTATTAAAACAAAGTTACTGCAAGATTATTTATTATTTGACCCTTATATTTCCTTTTTTTAAATATCCATGTTGCATATAGAATATTCTGTTCTTTTCAGTAATGAAAAAACTAAAAAAAATCTAAGATAGCATATGAAGGATTAAAAATGTATAATTATAAAGCCATATGGTAAAGAGTGTAAATTATTTTAAGATATATAGCTGCGCATAATATTCCATTTGAGCAGTAGCATGCACTATGCTGTTCATGAAAAAAGATGCTACATTGCGTTTACATTCAAAAGATAGCATATGCATGTATATGTTCAAAAGATTCCTCTCTCTGTTTGCTGGAATAGAAGTGAGAATTATTATTATTATTATTTTTGGCGTGAGGGAATTGGTACAGTCGAAAGGAAACAGCTGTGACTCCATGTCTGCTTGGAGGAATTCCGCACAACTGACCCACCTTTGCTATATCTGAGCACGAGTTCTTTCTCTTATACTCTCCACTGTGGTAATGCTATTGCCCATTTGCCCATTTGCAATGACATTTTATGTACAAACTCTGGCCCTTCTACTCCTCCTCTACTTTTATCTTTTTATCTTCTGGTCCTGAGGTTATTCTTTGGTTTTATAATCTTCTTGTCCTTTTTGTTGCTGCTCTGTCTCGCACTCTCTTTATAAAGCTATTTCAACTGCATTTGGTACCTGGCCATCATCTTATTTATTCTCTTCTCTGTCTCTCTGGAGCAACTTGGAGAACATCATTCCTCCTCTTCTCTCTGTTTTCCTGTTAATTTCCCCTTGTAATTCATTACAATGGGCCATTTATTAAAATGCATCAATACATTCTCCATGCTTCTCCTCTTGAGCTCCACTCAAGTAGTTTATTCATCTGGAGGTAAGACGGTTTCAAGTTTCAACCAACCATCATCTCTCTCCTTCTCTGAGTTCTATATAAAGTGTTGTGTCCTATTGCAGGGAGATCGCTGCTTCCTCTACTAGAGCTTGCCAAGGTGAGCCCTTTTTATTAATTCCAGTCTTCCAAATTCCTTCAAAACACTTGTTTTTGGTAGTCTCAGTTGTTTTACTGGGTGATGGGTTGATTGGAAGCAGGACAGAGGAGATAAGATTGCAGTGAGAGCACTGATAGGATCAAGGCCACCAAGATGTGAAGGGAGATGCATGTCATGTGGGCATTGTGAGGCAGTTCAGGTGCCCATAGTCCCTCAACTGAGGATTGGAGTCAAGCACATCTTTGCAACACTGGCTTACCGAGTTGATGACCACTCCAATTACAAGCCTTTGAGCTGGAAATGCAAGTGTGGGAATTTGATCTTTGATCCATAGCCCACAATGAGAACCAATACCCATATGGATTTTTGTGCATAGATTATATATATAGTTTGGGAATGTGAGATTCTTTTGATCTCTTCTTTGTGTTTTTGATCCCTGCTCTGTTCCCTTCTTTCGGGTGCGAATTGTAATGCTTCTGTGACATAATGTAAAGCAAAAGTTTATTAGCTGAAATATTGATTGCAATTGTACATCAGCTAGTGTAGATGGAAGAGTGAATTATAATACCTTCAAGGTACAGACAATAGCATGCGACAAAGGTAGTACAAACCATGAAAAGTCCTATCAATGTATAAGATTAAAAGCCTGCAGTGATCTCAGACTCCACATTGCAAGCAAATCATAGATTGGCAGGACGATTTGGGGAGGTGTGGAATTAATCCCACATGTGTACTCAGAGATGTAGTTTCTTAGAAAGGAACTTGTTCATCTTTCTCATCTATTCCCTTTTCTGCTCCTCTTTCCACTCTTTTGAGTGATATATATGTCAAGACTTTAAGTGCATTGATGAACCTTTTCACTGATGTCTACTAGGTACCACCTATTACTATTTTTAGTTTTAATTATATCTTTCTAACTATATGTATATATATATATATATATTCTTTCAAGTAGCTAAGAAACGTTTTAACTGTTCTGGATCTAATCAAGGACTGCCAAAAGTGGTGCAGTCCACCTCTAACCACCATTATCTTTCACAACAAAAGTGAAAAATCCCAAACTTTTTGGCTGGAAATTAAGAGTTCATATAATTTTCTTCCCCACTGTCCAGATGCAGAAAGATCTATCCATCTTCCATGATTGATTGAGGAGTTGGCCTAGATTGAAGCTATTGGATCCATTGACTGCTTTTTAGGAAGATCCATGTGGGTAGGGCTGTTCCATGGGGCCTTTTTCAATTTTGGAGGACATAAGACAATGCCATAAAAATCCAAAGAAGAACCAAACTAGTAGCATTTATAGTAGATTGTTTAGATTACTTCTAAATAATGTTTGAACTAAAATGATATAAATATGGAAAAAGAAGAGTTTAATTGAGTGAGATACGTATGGAGACAAACCATAGTCATACTATTTAGTACAAAATGGTGTGGGCTAGCCATGTATTTGTAATGTAGTCGATCCACAATAAAAGTTTGACCACTAATTTGGGCAGATTAGTGTTGGTAAGCAGCTATGACTCCCGCCCTTTCCACGTGTGTCGTTCAGCCTTTTGGGCTGTGGAATGGGGACTCGAGCCATCGTTTTTAGGTTGACACGTCTCATTCTACCACCATAACATCGAATAATTGGGAGCACATCTAATTGCTATTCCTGAATTATTGATCCACTTTGGGTCCAAATTATGGTACAAAATATTATTGTCGTATATGTTATGGGGATTTTCGAACCAAAATGTCATGATTACGATTCAAAACTCCACGTGGACAATTTGTTTTTTGAAAAAAATATTTTGGGTGGTTCTTTGGCATGTAGCCACGTGTACTTTAGCTTTATCGTGCATCAATCTCATGATTAGGAATTCGTAAGATTTAAATGGACCGATCGGATTCTTGTTACGCGGAAAAAATTACATGGTTCCTCTCTGGTGACCATCTCAACCGTCCATCAGATTGAGCGGGCAAGGGATCCACCGTGAAGGCTGACAGGTGGGTGGAAGGGACGGTGTGATTAAATCGAAGGTAGCCACTTGGAAGCGACTCGAGTTCTTCAATCGGAGCCATTAGATCAAATCTCTCTTTTGCGCCTATCACCTGTCCAACGACTCGGTTGTGAGGAGAAAGAGAGATATGACTAGAAAAGGCTTGAGTTCTCGATTTATGGGCCCTTCGTCTCGCTAGTCTTCTCCATAAACAACAGTTCGTTCTCTTTTCTCTCTCGTTCGTCACACTGTCTACATATTTATTTAATTATAACATAGCATCGAGTGAGTCACTTTGATCTCATATAGTGCTATATTTGCCTCTTTAAGGCTTAGAAAACGTCGACAAGGATTTAGAAACTAGGGGAAGTACTGTATTGTTTACAACTCTCGTTTTGCTATCATGCAATGGGACGACTGATATCCTGCATTTTAGTGGTATGAGGAAATGCGCTAATGAGAACGGCATGGAATTTTGCTAAATGTAATCAATTATAATGTAAAAGTGAGGGCGTGGATATATGTCGAAATTGTGAGGCTGCTATTTTTTTTTTTTTTTCATCTCTTTCCCTAGGATCCGTTACAGAAGTCATTTATACTGCCATCTCATGGATGAATGCAGAATTGAATATATTGTAGCATGCATATTGGATTCTATTGAGTTATATCATTGAGGATAAGATGTGTCTTGGATCCCTTGCATCTTGTCGTGTTTTATACTGTCACATATGTCCATACTTGTTTCCTATCTGAATCTTCTGAAGTTGTGTCCTTCATTCTGAGAATTTACTTTGAAATCAAGCCTTTGTACAATTTCTTGTGGGGGGTGTCGGAAGTTTTCTGGCTATGCTAGGTTGTCTGAAGAGTTAAGATTATCCAGTGCAATTATAATTAACATTCGGGATCTCATCGAAGAAAGTTAAGACGCTTCAAGTAAGGTAAAGCAAGAAATCCTGTTAGCGTTTGTCTGAGCTCTAACCAACTGGTTCAAAAACTATATCAAATTTAGGCATATAGGTCTATTATTTTCACTGTCTGCTACACATTATTTTTAACTGTAAGGATGTTCTTCTATTAGAGTAATTCATCTGTTTTATGAGTGCTTTTCTTTTTCTGTTATTTTTGTAAGGTACCTCTACATTTTGATGCTATAAGAATGTAAACGCTCATCAACCTCACGGTACCGTAGCAAATCTTCTAGACATTGATGGACATGCTTGCAGAGCAGACAGGTAATTTGTGCAAAACTTTGTTCAAGTCATTCAGGTGTTGCAATAAATGCCCTCATGACTAGCATGATTGATTACTTGATTTGGTAAATAACACATTCTTTGCTATTGAGTAGCACCTCTAATCGAGTATTCTCTTGGCTTCTGGTTCTCTTGGGTAATTTGTGTCTCTCTCATATTATTATGCTACATATTCACAAAGATAATGGCATCTATGGAACAATGAATACCATTATGTATTTGAGGGCTAATTAGAAATTCTGGCTGAATATTTCATACTTTTCTTTTGCTTAATTTGGCATCTTCCGTTTCTTCATGGGCACAAATCTATTTTAGAACATATGATTCTCAGTAATGTTATGGTTTTGACCTGTAGATAGTTTACCTAATGAAGCCGTTCATTGCCATTCACATTAATGCTGAAAACAGGCTCTTTATGGGACAAAAATGACAATACAGATAGCATGAGCAACTATTCTAAGCTCTACTGGATGTTCTCATCTTTATGTTATAACTCTTAGAAATGTTTAGAAAATGGAAAGACTTATCTTAGTTGGATTTCTTAAGGCAAGAAATTTTCTTAGAAGCAGGTAATGCGTGTTGGATGACCTGATCCTCTGTATATTTAGTTTTAGGTCAATTTCTGGTCATCTTATTTTATGAAGTGCAATGTTATATATGGACTCCTTTCGCTTTCCCTTGTCACAACTCAACCAGCCATGACTAGAGTTAACATATATTAAGTTGACAAGATTATAGACCTCAATTTCTTTCTATTAGGCCCTTAAGTTTGTTGTAGACTGATCCATCGGTTGTCATAATCTTTTATTTTTAGAGTTGGCTTCCAGTGAAATGTCGGAGCAATACCTCCTCAGGGATTAACTATTGTTCCTATCCTCGAGGTCTGAATTTTAGATTAGCTCATCTACTGCAGCAGATATCAAAGCAGTTAAGATTGAACTTTGCAGGTTCATAATACACTGAATAGTGGGTCCATTTCTCATAATTTTATTCCTACATTTGGAATCAATACCTCTCCTCTCCATCCAATATCGAAGCCTAGAATTCTGAATGGATCTTTGACTGTTTTTCACCACTTTTATTCTTTAAGATTCTTTCAGTTTGAAGGGTTTTAGCTATGCTTCTTATGATTTTCGCTTTCCTTCTTCTCCTACTACATCCTGTAGTCCCTATAAGTGGAGGTGAATTTACGTTCAATGGGTTCACTGGTGCTAACCTCACCCTTGATGGGATAGCATCAATTACATCAGATGGCCTCCTAAGGATAACAAACAATACGAGCCAGATGAAAGGCCACGCCTTTTATCCATCCCCTCTTCACTTCCGGAACTCTTCTAATGGTAACATCTTCTCATTTTCCACCACTTTCATGTTTGGAATCATACCTGAGTCTTATGACCTTAGTGGGCATGGAATTGTCTTCTTGATCTCTCCATCCTCAAATCTCTCCAATTCCTTGCCAAGCCAATACCTGGGCCTTCTCAATATAGAAAACAATGGCAACACAACAAACCATATATTTGCCATTGAACTCGATACAATTTATAGCTCTGAGTTCCAGGATATTGATGATAACCATGTTGGAATTGACATCAATAGCTTGAAATCCAACAAGTCTCATACTGCTGGCTATTATGCTGATGATACTGGCTTGTTTAAAACCTTGAGCCTTACCAGTGGCCCAGCCAAGCAAGTATGGGTGGACTATGATGGTGAAAAGATGCAGATAAATGTCACCATATCTCCTATCGGGATTTCAAAACCTAAAAGGCCTCTATTGTCTTCCACCGTCAATCTTTCAACTGTGTTATTCGAAATCATGTATATTGGCTTCTCCTCTTCAACAGGTTCTGTCTTGACATCACACTACATTCTTGGTTGGAGCTTTAAGATGAATGGAATAGCTGAATCACTTGATTATTCAAAGTTACCTTCACTCCCTCGTGCAAGGTCAAAAGACAGACCAAATACTTTGGGAATTTGGTTGCCTTCATCTTTGTTTGCTTTTGTGCTAATGATGGTTTTCACTCTTCTCTTCACCATGAGGAGGAGTTTTAAATATGAAGAGCTACAAGATGATTGGGAGGTCATCTATGGGAGTCACCGATTTTCATATAAGGAGTTATGCAGAGCCACCAATGGATTTAATGACAGCGAGCTTCTTGGTGTAGGAGGCTTTGGGAAGGTTTACAGAGGAGTGCTGCCCACATCTAAAAGGGAGGTCGCGGTGAAGAGGGTCTCTCACGAATCAAGACAGGGGATGAAAGAGTTTGTAGCTGAGATCGTGAGCATCGGTCGCCTTCGTCATCGGAACCTTGTGCAGCTATTGGGCTACTGCAGGCGAAAAGGAGAGCTACTCTTGGTCTATGATTTTATGCCCAATCGTAGCCTTGACATGTACTTGTATGACCAAGATAAACCCACTCTTGCCTGGGATCTGAGGTTCCGAATCATCAAAGGAGTGGCGTCAAGTCTTCTTTATCTCCATGAAAACTGGGAACAAGTTGTCATTCACCGAGACATTAAGGCAAGCAATGTTCTGTTAGACAGTGAAATGAATGGCAGGCTAGGTGACTTTGGTCTAGCTAGATTATATGATCACGGAACCAATCCCCAGACTACCCGATTTGTCGGAACCATAGGTTATCTCGCTCCAGAGCTTGCGAGGACTGGCAAGGCCAGTACTGGCACTGATGTGTTTGCCTTCGGTGCTTTCATCTTGGAGGTTGCCTGTGGAAGAAGGCCAGTAGAGCCAACTGCACAGGGTGAACCCCTTGTTTTATTGGATTGGGTGTTAGAGAATTGGCGAGGGGGTTCACTTGTCAACACAATGGACCCAAGGTTGAGAGAAGAATATGTGCTGGAAGAGGTAGAGATGGTGCTGAAGCTTGGACTGCTTTGTTCGCATCCACTGCCCACGTCTAGGCCCAGCATTCGCCAGGTGATGCAATACCTGGACGGTGGAATGCAGCTTCCTGAATTATCACCAGCTTACCAGAGCTTTAGCAGTCTGGTATTGCCTCAAAATGATAATTTCGTTTGCAATCTTACATCATTTCCCTCCTCGGTGGCAACTGGATCTGTTCTTTCGGGGGGCAGATGATAGTTAGGATATTAAGGTAGGAGATATGATCTACGGAAGATTGTTCCTGTCGTTCAAAGCCGTAATTAACTTTGCCATCTTATTAAGTATCTACCCACAGCCTCTCTACAGAAAAATGAATTGAGATGATTGATGAAACACTGAGCTGGACCAGCGTATAGATTGAGGAAAGTACTCTTTGTCAACTAGGCCATCAACTAGTATCTGACTGAAAGGAAGTTCATACGACAGAAGAGTGGTTTTGGTTGACTAGTTGGATAATTAGTGGGTCTACCTAGAACTCGAAGGCTATGATGTCATGACCTTTAATTTCATCTCTCTGTATAGGATGTATTTTCAAAAATTTAGAACAGGGAAACTCCATATTTGTTGTGCTTGTGCCTAATTAGGAATTCTTGCTCAATCTTTGGACTTGTTTTTGAACTTAATTTTGTCTCTGCAAGTTCTTCGTGGGGCAAGATTTTTGATAGTTGTACATATTTTGTTAATAATATTACATGGTTGAAGTATACGAGGTTTTGATTAGTAGGCATTATGGCTTATGAATGCATCTTTCATCAGTCATTTTAAACAATTAAATAATGAAAACATTTATACGATGGAGAATGCTCTAGCTCGGCTGAGCTTGAGACGAGCTAGCTAATAGGGGCTCGACTCGGCTTGCACAAGTACCAAGTTGGCTTGGGTCAGCTCAGAGTGGCTTATATCTAAAATACTACATAATATTGCCTTGGGTAAGGATAAAAGTATTTTAACCAACTATGTGCTAGAATAATTTTAGATATATAAGCAGAACTATATATATATATATATATATATATATATATATATATTGAGTTGACTCTAGCTCTGCTTGGACCAGTTAAATTTTTGAGTTAAGAAAATAAGCTCGGCTTATTTAGAATTAGAGCCGAGTTTACAAGCCTCACGAGGGTGCAAATCTTTTTGACTAACCCTATATATGTGATATAAAGTTAATGTTAAAGTAATTAAATTTTTTTTATTATTATAATATAAATTGGTGAAATTTTAATCCAATAGACAAAATACTCTACTAAAACAATTTGGATGTATGAAGTGAAAGAAGAAAGAAATAATAATTATTATACTAGTGTAAGTCTAAGTCATTCTTTAGTTATTATATAATTACTTTTTTTTAATTCAATAAGTAACTAAGAGTGCGTGCATATGACTAAATTCTGTCACTGCTGCTGGATTATTTTAATCTACGATATATCGTGTCAGGAATCCTTTCTCTATCCATTGTCACAACTCGGTGATGTGATTTTTCCGGTAAGAAAAGAGACTAGCGCTATTATTTTAAGAAGACTTCATGATTGATGAATAATTCCTACATCGTGGAATAGGTCTGAGAAGCATCTTTGAGATTTGAGCTAATAAAGAGCATTTGTATGTCAATAAGCCCCATTTGTATGTCAATAAGCCCCTTACCCATCTGAGCTAGTGCTCATTGCAACTAAGCAATGAAGTTGATTAACATTCTTTCTAGATCACAGGATTGTCTACTCCGTATTTGACCTCTTTCAATTATTTTCATCGAAGCTTCAGTGCTGTCTTTTTCTTGGGCTGGTCCAGGGAATAAAAAATTGTTTAGATTGTAGACTTGTAGACTACTTTTCTTTGTCCTAAAGTCTTGGCTCTTCAATTCGATCACCTACTAAAAACAAGGTCGAGCCATCAAGATTGAAAGCCCATTAGTCGCCGCACGTTCTCATTCATTTTCACTGTTTTCACTGAATTAAAGTTTGATCCATCGAAGTCTGAAAGCTTGCCTTTAAGTTATAAAGGGAACTTGTCTCTGTGTTTCTCTTGAAAGGTTCCTTTATAGCAATGCTCCTCAGGACTTGGGCCGTCTTCTTCCTCCAACTACTCCTCCTAACTCTTGCAGTCTCTGCAAGTGAAGATGAATTAATCTTCAATGGATTTCCTGGTGCAAAACTGAAGCTTGATGGCATAGCATCAATCACATCCAATGGCCTCCTAAGGCTGACCAACGACACAAGGCAGAAGAAGGGCCACGCTTTCCATCCTTCCCCTCTTAAATTTCGGAACTCCTCGGATGGTAAAATCTTCTCCTTCTCCACTACCTTTGTTTTCGCCATCCTCTCCGAGTATGTGGACCTTAGTGGCCATGGAATTGCCTTCTTGATCTCTCGAACCACAGACCTCTCTAATGCCTTGCCGAGCCAGTACTTAGGCCTTTTCAATATAAACAACAACGGCAACCTAACAAATCATGTATTCGCCGTTGAACTTGATACGATTTATAGCTCTGAGTTCCATGATATTGATGATAACCATGTTGGTATTGATATCAATGGCTTGAGATCCAACAATTCACACACAGCTGGTTATTATGCTGCTGATACTGGCTTGTTTAATAACTTGACCCTTATCAGTGGCAAAGCCATGCAAATATGGGTGGATTATGATGGTGAAAAGATGCAAGTAAATGTCACCTTATCTCCTATAGGAATTCCCAAACCCAGTAAGCCTTTGTTGTCTTCCACTGTCAATCTTTCAAATGTGTTGTTGGAAACCATGTATGTTGGATTCTCCTCTTCAACTGGTTCTGTCCTGACAGCTCACTATGTTCTTGGATGGAGCTTTAAGATGAATGGAATTGCTCAAAAACTCGACTACTCAAAATTACCTTCCCTTCCTCGCACAAGACCTAAAGGAAGATCTAAGGCCTTGGATATTTCATTGCCTTTGGCTTCATCTGCTTTTGTACTAGTGATTGTCGCTGTTGTTTTCTTCGTCCTGAGGAGAAGAGTCAAATTCGCAGAGCTGCTTGAAGATTGGGAAGTCGAATATGGTCCCCACCGCTTCTTGTACAAAGATCTGTTCAGAGCTACCAATGGATTCAAGGACAAAGAGCTACTTGGTATAGGAGGTTTTGGAAGAGTCTACAAAGGAGTGCTACCCACTTCAAAATTGGAGGTTGCAGTAAAGAGAGTGTCTCATGAGTCAAGGCAAGGGATGAAGGAGTTTGTAGCAGAGATTGTGAGCATGGGCCGCCTTCGCCATCGAAATCTAGTGCAATTACTGGGTTACTGCCGGCGTAAAGGAGAACTGCTCTTGGTTTACGACTTCATGCCAAATTGTAGCTTAGACAAATACTTATATGACAGCACTAAGCCATCTCTGGACTGGGATAGGAGGTTCCAGATCATCAAGGGGGTGGCATCTGGTCTTCTATATCTGCACGAGGGGTGGGAGCAAGTAGTGATTCACAGAGACATTAAGGCCAGCAATGTTCTACTAGACAGTGAGATGAATGGTAGATTAGGTGATTTTGGTCTAGCTAGATTATATGATCATGGAACTGATCCGCAAACCACCCATGTGGTCGGAACCATGGGTTATCTCGCTCCAGAGCTTGCAAGAACTGGCAAGGCAACCACTCTCACTGATGTTTTTGCCTTTGGTGCTTTCATACTAGAAGTTGTTTGTGGAAGGAGGCCAGTAGAGCAGAGTGCACAAGACGAACACCTAGTTCTGGTGGATTGGGTGGTAGAGAATTGGCGTAAGGGCTCGATCCTTAACACATTAGACTCAAGATTGGAACAAGTCTACATGGTGGAGGAGGCACAGATGGTATTAAAACTTGGACTACTTTGTTCACATCCATTGCCTTCAGCTCGGCCTAGCATGCGGCAAGTGATGCAATACTTGGATGGCAATGCACCAATTCCTGAGTTATCGCCTACTTATCTGAGCTTTAGTGTTCTGGCGTTGCTTCAAAACGAAGGTTTCGATGATTGTCTCATGTCTTATCCCTCCTCTGTTTCAACTGTATCTGCTATCTCAGGAGGAAGATGATACAAGAATAGTAGACAAAGATTAATATATGATATATAGTTCTTATCTGCCTCTTTGTTGTGCTATCACAAATTCTACAACGGTGTCAGCAGTAACTTGGATATACAATGTACATCTCTCAGAATTAATATCAGGAAGTTAGTTACTACTTACTACGACAGTAGTTTTTGGTTATCTTTCTTTCTGTGAATTTACTTTTGTTATTCCTTTTTTCATTGGGGTAGGCTTGAAGTAAAAAATTTCCATTATCTACCTCTGATATGGGATTACCTTGTTTCTCATCAATCATGTTGATGTTTTTTTTTAGCAAAATTAGGTGGCAGTTGTTTATCATTAGTTATATCCAAATATCCAATCCATTAGAGACAATCCAAATTCCAAAATCTTATTCTTTCAAGGCTAGGGTTGATTGTACCAAGAAGGTTATCACCCAGCTCGAAGCTTCTAACTTTTTGGAGAAAATCTTTTTCTATTATGCCCCTTATCCTGCAAGGTCGTTGACAGGGACAAGTTTTGAAATCTAGGGAGTGATCTGCTCAACCTTGCGTCATATATATATGTCATCTTTCTAACTAAATCTGACAACAGAATATCTACAGTTAGAGTATTGGCTGTCAGAGACTGGCTCCAGATTTTTTTTTTCACTTTCAATTTTAATTCATTTGGTTTATTGAGACAAGGAATTTATATGCATACGACTAAAACTCCATTGGCCAAACTTGTTTCCTTTTTTTTTTCCTGTTATTTTTGGTGTATTATTTTTATCTAGGGAATATCATGTCAAGAAATTTTTTTTTTCTCTCTTGTAAATGAATGTAGATGCACGCTGCACTATGCATCCTGTAGTTGATGTCAGGAACATCAACTAGAATCCTTAGCTGGAATTCTAGTTGATGTAGATGCACGATGCAAGCCTTGCAGCTGTTTATGCAATGCCACAGACATGATTCGAACTAAGGAGCACTTTTTTTGAGGGAAAGAAAAAAATACAGGGAGAACTTGTATGTTAAGAAACCTTTTGTCCAACTGTTAATGTTACTGGACAATGGAGTTGATTAATGCTCTTTCTAGATGACAGGATTTTGCATGTTCTATAATTACTTGATCATCTCTTTCACTAAAATTTCAGAGCGGTTGTCTCTCTCTCTCTCTCTCTCTTTAACCTTCCTTTCAGGGAAGAAAAAAGAAATCTGGACTTTAGAACAAGACTTGTCCTTGTCCTTCTCGACTCTTGGAGCTTATATTTCGTCACATATTTCAGAAAATATCGAAGCCATAAACAATGGAGGTCCATAAGTTGATGGTTCCATATTCAACTGAATATTTAGTCCATGCAAATCCGGAAACTGCTACCCGAATTCTAAGCCCTTCACTCCCCATCGCCATCCGTCACGCCATTGGTACTGATCACTTGCTTAAAGTTCTCAACAGATCTTATTTCCGTGTTTCTCTTCCTTTAAAGATTCCTTTTTAGCTATGCTCCTCCAGAACTTGGACTTCCTCTTCCTCAATCTAGTCGTAAATCTTGCAGTCTCTGCAAGTGAAGATGGATTTATCTACAATGGATTTCCTGGTGCAAACCTGAAGCTTGATGGAGTAGCATCAATCACATCTAATGGCCTCCTCGAGCTGACCAACAACACAAACCAGACGATGGGCCACGCTTTCCATCCATCCCTTTTCAGCTTTCAGAATTCTTCTGATGGTAAAGTCTTCTCCTTCTCTACCACCTATGCGTTCGCCATCGTCCCTGAGTATGCCAACCTTGGTGGTCATGGAATTGTCTTCTTGATATCTCCCACCACCAATCTTTCTAATGCTTTTCCAAGCACGTACTTGGGACTTTTCAATATGAACAACAATGGCAATCGAACAAACCATATATTTGCCATCGAGCTTGATACAATTAATAGCCCTGAATTCCATGATATTGATGATAACCATGTTGGTATTGATATCAATAGCTTGATATCCAATAATTCTCACACTGCTGGCTACTACGCTGATGATACTGGCTTGTTTAAAACCCTGACCCTTATCAGTGGCAAAGCCATGCAAGTATGGGTGGACTACGATGGTGAAAAGATGCAAGTAAATGTCACCTTATCTCCTATAGGAATTCCCAAACCCAGTAAGCCTTTGTTGTCTTCCACTGTCAATCTTTCAAATGTGTTGTTCGAAACCATGTATGTTGGATTCTCCTCTTCAACTGGTTCTGTCCTGACAGCTCACTATGTTCTTGGATGGAGCTTTAAGATGAATGGAATTGCTCAAAAACTCGACTACTCAAAATTACCTTCCCTTCCTCGCACAAGACCTAAAGGAAGATCTAAGGCTAAGGCCTTGGGCATTTCATTGCCTTCAGCTTCATTTGCTTTTCTACTAGTGATGGCCGCTGCTGCTTTCTTCGTTGTGAGGAGAAGAATCAAATTTGCAGAGCTGCTCGAAGATTGGGAGGTCGAGTATGGACCTCACCGCTTCTTGTACAAAGATTTGTTCAGAGCTACCAATGGATTCAAGGACAATGAACTACTTGGTAGAGGAGGATTTGGAAGAGTGTACAAAGGGGTGCTAACCGCATCAAAAATGGAGGTTGCAGTGAAGAGAATGTCTCATGAGTCAAGGCAAGGGATGAAGGAGTTTGTAGCAGAGATCGTGAGCTTGGGCCGCCTTCGCCATCGAAACCTAGTGCAATTACTGGGTTACTGCCGGCGTAAAGGAGAGCTCTTCTTGGTCTATGACTTCATGCCAAATTGTAGCTTAGACAAATACTTATATGACAGAACTAAGCCAACTCTTGACTGGGATAGGAGGTTCCAGATCATTAAAGGGGTGGCATCAGGTCTTCTATATCTGCATGAGGAGTGGGAGCAAGTTGTGATTCACAGAGACATTAAGGCAAGCAATGTTCTACTAGACAGTGAGATGAATGGTAGATTAGGTGATTTTGGTCTAGCAATATTATATGATCATGGAACTGATCCGCAAACCACCCATGTGGTCGGAACCATGGGTTATCTCGCTCCAGAGCTTGCAAGAACTGGCAAGGCGACAACTCTCACCGATGTTTTCGCCTTTGGTTCTTTCATATTAGAAGTTGCTTGTGGAAGGAGGCCAGTAGAGCAGAGAGCACCAGATGAGCAACTTGTTCTGGCGGATTGGGTGGTAGAGAATTGGCATAACGACTCGATCCTTAACACACTAGACTCAAGATTGGGACAAGTCTACGTGGTGAAGGAGGCAGAGATGGTATTAAAACTTGGAGTACTTTGTTCCAATCCATTGCCTTCAGTTAGGCCTAGCATGCGGCAAGTGATGCAATACTTGGATGGCGATGTGCCGCTCCCTGAGTTATCGCCTACTTATATGCGCTTTAGTGATCTGGCACTGCTTCAACACCACGGTTTCGATGATCATCTCATGTACGACCCCTCCTCTGTTTCAACTGTATCTCTTCTCTCTGGAGGAAGATTATAGTGGATGAGGATAGAGTGGTGATATATAGTCCTTATCTGCTTTCTATGTTAGTGTTATCCTAACTACTATAACAGCCTTGGCAATATTTTTAATATACCATGTATGCATATCGCTCAGAATTAATATTAGGAAGCTATTTAGTACAACAATGTCTGCTCCTGTTGATTCCTACTTAGATCCTGGAATTGAAGAATTTTTAGAGAAATTTTTTTTTTAATATCCTGATATCAAACTAACTACTATGGAAGGGAGTAATGCCACAGTCCAAACCTCTAACAAGTTTGTATAACCATGTTGTAGCATTACTCCTTACAGAAGAATCATAACGTCGCCTGAAGATATCAAGTTATATGACCAAGTCTAGTCTAGTACAGCAGCGAAACGTCGCCTTTGCAGCAATTTCTCTGCAATTGGGTGCTTTGCATCCTATGATTGGCTACAAGAGCAGCAAATATGGACGGCATTATTCCGCGCTTTGTTTGAGTTACGGGCTGGTCTCCCAATTTAGTTACGGATCTCTAATCGTGTTCAGTAATTAAATACTATTTTTTAAGCCAAGTTCATAAATAAAACTGGAGAGAGAACATATAAATAAGTGGATTTATTTTTTTTTCTCAAATTATAATTTCACCTTTAAAATAATTTACATTTATGTCTTATAAATTTAATAATAATACTTACTTTTCCTAAAAGGTAACTATTTTTGAAAGTTTTATATTACATCAAAATAATAATGATACTCGTATTTTAAATTCACTCTCATATATCCTCAATTTTTCTCTAAAATGAATATATTTCTCTTTAAAAAAAAAACTTAAAAAGTAGTTATGGGCTTAAGCCTACAAGTAGTTAAGCGCTTAATAACTTACTTTTTATTTTAATAGTATTTACAATACTAAGAACTTTTAAAAATTAATAAATAATAATAGCATTATACGTGAGATTATAAGTGCAGGAGATGGAAAAAAAAAAAATTTATTCTAGAAAAAAAAAAGATAAAATTAAATTGGTCTTATTTATAGTATGGATAAGAGCTTGTAAGCCAGTGACAGATTAATATGCTTCCAAATTGAGAAATAAAAAAAGTGATGTAACTTATAGTATAGTTGGAGGCTTGTAATGGTATAAATTATTCTACCGAATAACTATATACTAGCAAAAATGTACTCTATTCTTCTTAGCCACCCTTCTCAAGTTTTCTTTTTTTTCCTTTCCTCTTCCTAAATCTTGCAGTCTCTACCGGGGATGACGAAATTGTCTTCAACGGATTCACTGGTGCAATCTCACTGACAAACAACACCGGCGAGAAGAAAGGCCATGCCTTCCGTCCATCTCCTCTTAGTAAAATCTTCTCCTTCAAGACCACATTTAGAGAATTGGCATAAAGGCTCGATCCTTAACACGCAAGACTCAAGATTGGGACAAGCCTACATGGTGAAGGAGACAGAGGCGGTATTAAATCTTGGCCTACTTTGTTCACATCCATTGCCTTTAGCTAGGCCTAGCATGCACCAAGTGATGCAATACTTAAATGGCGATGTGCCTTCAGTGCTCTGGTGTTGTTTCAGCACGAAGGTTTCGATGAATGTCACATGTCCGACCACAAGAGATAAAAATGACATTATTTATAATGGGTTGGAGGAAAATGTGAAGCAAGGGTTTCAATGATCACTGGACGATAAAAGAAACTGTGAAACTTTGGAACTTTCTGAAAAAGAAAACTTGGAGGCTTTTAAACTGTAGCAATAGACTTATATGCCCCCACCTTAGTAGGGAAAAAAAAAAGGGTAAATAATACTCGGAGATCATTTCTTTTTCATCCCTTTAACTATCGTACCAATGATCGTCTGAACTTTTTTTTATACATGATGGCTCACTAAATTTTTATTTTTAGTACATAATGATTAATTAAGATATTTATGATAACTTATAAGATTATTATGTATAAAAAAAAATTAGCAAGTGATTGTGAAAAAGAGTAATAGTTCATAGAGTAAAAAAGGTGATACTTATAAGCCTTATAAGCATGCAAACCCGCAAGTCTAGTGATATTTGGAGGCTCACAAGGTACATAAGCTTGCAAGCCTATAATAAATAAATAGTTTTATTTAATATATTTTAAAATTTTAAATACTTAGTTTTATCTTATAGTAATATTTTTGTCTAATGTCATCAAAGCCAAAATGCAATTTGATCCATTAATTTTATATATCATCTATTTACCTATGAAACAATATATTTTTTATTTTTTATATCACATTAAAGATAATAATTATACTAACAGATTAGTTTATAATAAAACATTATATTTTCTCGGTATAGTTCAAACTACTAAATTATGACTAAAAAATAGAACAACCAGTTATATTTGGAACTTAAACTCAAATGAAAAAAGAATGTAGAATAAGGACGGAATAAGATTAATATTAGTATAAATATTCTAATTTCTTATACTAGTATTAGAGAATATAAACTATTTTTTATAGTAACATAATATCTAATAATTATACTTAATGAGATATAAAGTTGTATCCCACTCTTGTTAGCATTGCTTCTCAAGTTTCTATTTTTTTGCCTATTCCTAAATTTTGCAATTCCATTCGTCTAGGAGTGGAAATGGGTGGAACTAAATTCGAGCCACTATTCAATCCGATTCAAATAAAAGATTTTTTCTCAATTCAAATACAGGTAAGATTTTTAAAAATAATTTAGATATAGGTTGGATAAAATTTTTCGAATATGAATACATTATCTATATATTTTTTGAATAATATAAAATTTTAATTTGCTTATTTAAATAATAAATATTGATATTATTACTAATAATGTGTTTTGTCTTATTTATTGAGATTGTTATAATTTTATATGTATTTAATATGAAATAATTCTTTTTGAGGATGCTTTTTGATATTGTTGTTTTAATTGTCTCTAAATAAAAGGTTATAATTTATTAAAAATTTAATTCGCACCCTCTTAAGGTTCAATCCTCTGTATCAAAATAATTTATTTTTTAGTTAGAATATAATTTCAAATTCTACTATCTATCCAATATTTATATCCGGACAAAAAATATATATATATATCCGAATATGAGTTTAATATTATCATATCCATGATCTGTTTTCACCCGTCATCCATCTCCTCCAATAGTAAAATTTTCTCCTTCACCTACTTTGTGTTTGGAATCATCTCTCAATCTTATTGATATTGATATTGATATCAATAGCTTGAGATTAAAACATACTGCTGGCCACTACGATGATAGCACTGGCTTGTTTAAAAAGTTGAGCCTTACTGGCAGCCAAGCCAAACTAGTAGGGTGGACTAATAATGGTGAAGAGACGCAGGTTAATGTCACCAAGACTCCGATAGGAGTGTCTAAACCCAAGAAGCCTCTCCTATGTTCCGACATCATCTGCAAGACTGCAAAGTACCGTCGTCGAGATTCGAACTGAGGGGCGTTTGTACCCTAAGAAACCCCTTGTTCAACTGATACATCATCTTTTCTTTCACTGAAATTTCAGAGATATTGTCTTTGTTAGCATTTGTAATTGATAAATATGTGAGAAAATAAAATTCATATGAGTTAAAATTTATTATTTTGAATTGTAAATACCAAATGCACATCGCAGAGGAAAAGAAATGCTTCCGTTCAAACGGATCTTCCCACGTAGCGCTATTTTCGTAAGTGTGGAAAAGACGTTCGAACGGACTTTTGGAATGTTGTTCCACTCGAACAGATTTTCAGAACGCTATTCCGTTCGAACGAGATATGCGACAAAGGACAAGTGCATATCGAACATCAGAGCAGCATTCGAATGAGATTTTTAGGGAGCACTATATATCCAACTTTGGAAAAGGGTTCGAACGGAATTTTTTAAAGAGCACTCTGTATCCAACGTTGGAAAAGTATTTGAAAGAGATATGCGACTAGAAACAAGTCCTTGTCGAACATTGGAAAAACATTCAAACAATATATTCTACAGAGCTCACTGTATCCATCGTGGGAAGACGTTCGAATGGCTAGTTAAAGACTTCAAACGTTGGAAGAACGTTCGAACAAAGTCTGTAGAACGTCATAGGTTGGAACTCAAACCTTTCGAACGAGATCTGGTCCGTTTGAATGGTTTTATTAAGTTTGCTCCTATTGGTTTTGGTTAAGATTTTTAGTAAGCAAATTTTATGGGATATAAAAGGAGATCTTGAAAAAGGTTAGAGCACCACTCTAGATAGCTGAAGTGATACCAAAGGGAATAGTGGTGAGCTCTTAGAGGTGCTTGGAGTTTTGAAGGCATTGGGTCTAAAATTGAAGAAGACATTTGAGATAATCTCAATGGTCACCGAGATTGAGTTGCAACCTTAAATGTTAATTAGGTTGTGAGCCAAGCACAAAAGGTGGTGTACCGAGGTGGAGTCAAGCAAAACACTATCGTAACGATTGCGGTAATTGCAATAAATTTGTATGTATTTTTGTAACCGTAATATTCATATTGCTTGGTTTTACATTATGAAAGAGGTACGTGATTTTTTTAATACTTGGTTGACAAGAGTTTTTTTCACATTAAATCTACTTTGTTTGTGAATGCATCATTCTTATCTTTTACTCGGCAAAGTGCCCTCAGCGATGGTTCTTGTCTAGGGACGGTCGAGTATTTTCAGTCTCTCTCTCTTTTACCTCCCTCCGAGGGAAGTAAAAAATATGTTTAGATTAGGACTTGCCCTTCTCCTCGACTCTTGAGCTTATATTTGGTCACATACTTCAGAAAATATCGAAGCCATAAAAGATTGGAGGTCCATTAGTGGGCCCATAGTTGATAGTTCCATATTCAACTGAATGTTCAGCCCATGCAAATCTGGAAACTGCTACACGAATTATAAGCTCTTCAATCCCCATCACCATCCCTCGCGCCGCTGGTACTATAAATACACGGATCACTTGTTTAAAGTTCTCAAAAGATTTGTCTCTGTTTTTCTCTTCCTTTAAAAGATTCCTTTCTAACTATGCTCCTCAAGACTTTGGCCTTCCTCTTCCTCAACCTCCTCCTCCTCCTAAATCCTACAGTCTCTACAAGTGAAGATGGATTTATCTACTATGGATTTCGTGGTGCAAACCTGAAGCTTGATGGACTAGCATCAATCACACCCAATGGCCTCCTAAAGCTGACCAACAACACAAAACAGATGATAGGCCACGCTTTCCATCCATCTCCTCTTAAGTTTCAGAATTTTTCCGATGGTAAAATCTTCTCCTTCTCTACCACCTATGTGTTCACCATTGTCCCCGCGTATGTCGACATTGGTGGCCATGGAATTGCCTTCTCGATCTCTCCCACCACTGACTTCTCTAATGCCTCGCCCAACTCATATTTGGGGCTTTTCAATAAAAACAACAATGGCAACCAAACAAATCATATATTCGCCATTGAGCTTGATACAATTAATAGCCCTGAGCTCGAGGATATTGATGATAACCATGTTGGTATTGATATCAATAGCTTGATATCCAATAATTCTCATACTGCTGGCTACTATGCTGATGATACTGGCTTGTTTAATAACTTGACCCTTATCAGTGGCAAAGCCATGCAAGTATGGGTGGATTATGATGGTGAAAAGATGCAAGTAAATGTCACCTTATCTCCTTTAGGAATTCCCAAACCCAGTAAACCTTTGTTGTCGTCCACTGTCAATCTTTCAACTGTGTTGTTGGAAACCATGTATGTTGGATTCTCCTCTTCAACTGGCTCTGCCGTGGCCGCTCACTATGTTCTTGGATGGAGCTTTAAGATGAATGGAATTGCTCAAGAATTCGACTACTCAAAACTACCTTCTCTTCCTCGTGTGAGGCCTAAAGGAAGATCTAAGGCCTTGGACATATCATTGCCTTTGGCTTCCTCTGCTTTTGTACTAGTTATCGTCGCTGCTGTTTTCTTCGTCATGAGGAGAAGAATCAAATTCGCGGAGCTGCTCGAAGATTGGGAGGTCGAGTATGGTCCTCACCGCTTCTTGTACAAAGATCTGTTCAGAGCTACCAATGGATTCAAGGACAAGGAGCTACTTGGTATAGGAGGATTTGGAAGAGTGTACAAAGGGGTGTTAACCACATCAAAAATGGAGGTTGCAGTGAAGAGAACGTCTCATGAGTCAAGGCAAGGGATGAAGGAGTTTGTAGCAGAGATCGTGAGCTTGGGCCGCCTTCGCCATCGAAACCTAGTGCAATTACTGGGTTACTGCCGGCGTAAAGGAGAGCTCCTCTTGGTCTATGAGTTCATGCCAAATTGTAGCTTAGACAAATACTTATATGACAGAACTAAGCCAACTCTTGACTGGGATAGGAGGTTCCAGATCATTAAAGGGGTGGCATCAGGTCTTCTATATCTGCATGAGGAGTGCGAACAAGTTGTTATTCACAGAGACATTAAGGCAAGCAATGTTCTACTAGACAGTGAGATGAATGGTAGATTAGGTGATTTTGGTCTAGCAAGATCATATGATCATGGAAATGATCCGCAAACCACCCATGTCGTCGGAACCATGGGTTATCTCGCTCCAGAGCTTGCGAGAACTGGCAAGGCGACCACTCTCACCGATGTTTTTGCCTTTGGTGCTTTCATATTGGAGGTTGCTTGTGGAAGGAGGCCAGTAGAGCAGAGAGCACCAGATGAATACCTTGTTCTGGTGGATTGGGTGGTGGAGAATTGGCATAAGGGATCGATCCTTAACACACTAGACTCAAGATTGGGACAAGTCTACATGGTGAACGAGGCAGAGATGGTACTAAATCTTGGCGTGCTTTGTTCACATCCATTGCCCTCAGTTAGGCCAAGCATGCGCCAAGTGATGCAATACTTGGATGGCGATATGCCGCTTCCTGAGTTATTGCCTACTTTTATGAGCTTTACTTCTCTGACATTGCTTCAGCACGAAGGTTTCGATGATCACCTTATATCCTACCCCTCTGTTTCATCTGTATCTGTTCTCTCGGGAGGAAGATGAAGATAGAGAGGTGATTTATAGTCCTCTGCTTTCTATGTTAGTGTTATCATAACCATTATAACAGTCTTAGCAATATTTTAATTATGCAATGTATGCATATCACTCCGAATTAATATTAGGAAGCTTTTTAGTACAAAAGTGTCTGCTCGTGCTGATTCATACCTAGATCATGGAATTGAAGAATTTTTAGAGAGTGAAAAAATCTCTAGACACACGTATGTATCTAACCTTTAGACAATGATATTTCTCGTTCGCTTAAGTAAAAGTCGGAAGAAATATTAAAAACGAAAGTAGAGATGAACACCAAGATTTTAACGTGGAAAACCCAAACGGAAAAAAACCACGGATCCAAACTCGGATCAAAACCAATCACTAGAATATTAGCAGTTACAAGACTGACTCACAAAACAACCCGTCGATTCAAACGACTTTGTTCTTCTCAGTTTTGCTCGCTAGAATCCACGATTCACTGCTTCTCGTGATTGAAATCCAATCTCAGTAGCCCTCGAGATTGATCCTTCGTCTAGATAGCCCTTAAGACAAAAAATTAAATTCTTGTAGATGAGTGGAACCTTGTTAGTTGAAGAACTGATGTAGCCTCAAGAAGTCTCCTTCAATAATGCTTTTTTAACCATCCTAGAGATAGGGCATTACAATCCTTATATATGATCTCCAAGATATAGTCAAATCCAAATCTTATCCGTACTCACGAAAGTACAAGATAGAGTCAAATCTAAATCTTATCCGTACTCACAAAAATACAAGATAGAGCCAAATCTAAATCTTATTTGTACTCACGAAAGTCCAAGACTTTCAAACTTCGTTGGTGCGTTCGAACGCGGCTCGGGTGCGTTCGAACGGCATGACTTAATCTCATCAATTTTGCTTCAATAATTTTGCAATTCTTCAAACCAGATATTTTCTAGACTTGTGTAAAACTCATATATATGTAAAAAATACACTTAGAATATTTTGTACATAATTACCAACAATTAAAAACCTAACAGAGAGTTTTTTTTAATACCATGATATCAAACTAACTACTATGAAATGGAGTAATGCCAGAGTCCAAACCTCTAACATGTTTGTATAACCATGTTGTAGCATTATTCCTTACAGAAGAATCATAAGTAATGTGTCTCTCATGTCAAATTCCTGTGATTGGCAAGCACAATAAATTAGTAAACCCATTAATAGGTGCACTTAGTTTCTTATGAGTCGTGTTGTGCAACAAAATTATCAAATGGAGAAGGAGAGGAAGCAAGATATTCACTCCAAATAGCTCAAATGAGAATAGTGGAAGGAAACATAGTGCAAAGCTTAGAAAAACTCTAAAGAGATGTTAATAGTGATAGAAAAGCCCTAAGTAAATTATAATCACGGATTAACATCCTAATATAAGCAATCGCCAACAATGAAAATAATAGAGAGAGAGACAAGATTTATGTGATTCGGTGATATGCCTACGTCCACGGGCGGAACAATCTTCTTTACTATGCAAATCTCTCACTTACAAAGAATTAAACAACTCTAATCATCTTCAACATAATGGTGGCTCAATCCTTATAAATGTTTTTCTAACAACCAACTCTAAAAAACCCACTTTAGTATTTAGTCAGGTTCTGATTTGGAGATTTTCTATGTCATGTTCGAATACTTTCAGGGGTGTGTTCGAACGTGCCCAATATCAATACAGCAGAAGCAAAGGGGCATTCGAACGTAGGAGGGTGCCGTTCAAACGCCTGCACAAACAGCTGCTTTCAGGTTGGTTCGCGATTGAACGCGGTTGGGGCTGTTCGAACGCCTACAGAAGTCTGCTCTCGGGTTGGCTCGTGTTCGAACGCCTGCATCACAGACTGCTCTATGTCTGGAGCTTGAGTTTGAATGCTCCCAGAGTCCGTTCGAACGCGCGACGCATAAATACTGATACATGTTAAATTTTTGTTATAACTGAATTTGAGTTAATTTTTAACAAGTCGGATTTTATATATGACATTCATTTCACGGCAATTTGTAGTCTGTGTTGCTGATGCATTATTTTAGACCGTGAACGATCAACTTTCTCCTTCTCCATTGTCATTTTTATAACGGGGCTGCTTTATTTTATGCAAATTTCGCTTTCATATTATATACAGCTTAATTATATGACCAAGTCTAGCCTAGTAAGAAACGATTGGGTGCTTTGCCTATCATTGTCTGCAAGTGCAGCAAAATATGGATGGCATTATTCGGACTTTTGTTTGAGTTCAGGGCTGGTCTAAGAATTTAGTTACGGAGTTATAATCGTGTTTAGTAATTAAATATTATTTTCTCCTCAATTCCCTTCAAAATAAAAGCATTTCTCTCCAAAAAAAATTTAAAAATTTATTACTAATAAAGTAGTTACAAGCTTACGGCCGTAAGAAGTTGTTAGGCGGTAATAATTTAATTTTCTATTTTATTAATATTTGCAATACTAGGAACTTTTATAAAATATAAAAATTAATAATAGCATTATACAAGGGATTATAAACCCATGAGACCAAGCCTGCAATAATTTTTTTTTAAAGTACAAATTATTTGATATTTTAAATTTTAATTGGTTTTATTTCTATTTAATATCACCAAAGTTGAAGGGCATTTTAGTCAATTAATTTTATATATTATTTATTTTTCTTCAAACCAATATTTTTTTTTTATATCACAATAAATATAATAATTACGCTCTTAGCTTAGTTTCCAATCAAAATCATATTTCTAGTCTAGTTCAAATTACCTAAATTATGACTAATAAATAAGGTCAGCTAGTCTTATGATACCTTAGACTCAAACCAAGCGTGAATATAGAATAAGGATGGAAAAAATACTTATTTTAATTTGTTTATACTAAGATAAGAAAGCTTATATCGATATATAAGTTATTCTCAAGTTTTTTTCCTCTTCCCAAATCTTGCCTTCTCTGCTTGGCGATGACGAAATCATCTTCAACAAATTCACAGGCGGAGACAACACCAGCGAGAAGAAAAGCCATGCCATCCATCCATGCCTTGCCAAGTCAATACTTAAGCCTTCTCAATATTAACTGCAATGGCAACTCAAGCACTCATTTTTGGCGTAGAGCTAGATACAATTATAGCTATTACATAATATTGATAATAAACATGTTGGAATTGATATCAATAGCTTGAGATTCAATAATTCACATACTGCTGGCTACTATACTGATAGCGCACTGACTTGTTTAAAAACTAAAGCTTTACTAGTAGCCAAGCCAAACAAGTATGGGGGAACTAATAATGGTGAAAAGATGCAGGTAAATGTCACCATAAGTCCTATAGGAGTGTCTAAACCCAAGAAGCTCCTGCTATGTTCCGAGATCGTCTGCAAAGTACCGTTGAGATTCGAAATAGGGAGCGCTTGTATGGTAAGAAACCGCTTGTCCAATATAAATGGACAATAGACTGTAGATTTGTCCTCCTCCTCGAGTCTTGGAGATTAAATTTGATCACATACTTCAGAAAATATCAAAGAGGTAAAGATTGGAAGTCAATTGGTGGACCCATAGTTGATAGTTCTAAATACAACTGAACGTTTAGTCCATACAAATCTGGAAACTGCTACACGAATTCTAAGCCCTTAACTCCCCATCGCCATCCGTCACACAATAGGTACTATATATATTTATACATGGATCACTTGCTTAAGGTTCTCAACAGATCTTATCTCTGTGTTTCCCTTCCTTTAAAAGATTCCTTTATAGCTATGCTCCTCAAGACTTTGGCCTTCCTCTTCCTCAATCTACTCCTCTTAGATCTTGCGATCTCTGCAAGTGAAGATGGATTTATCTTCAATGGATTTCGTGGTGCAAACCTGAAGCTTGATGGAGTAGCATCAATCACATCCAATGGCCTCCTCGAGCTGAGCAACAACACAAGGCAGACGATGAGCCATGCTTTCCATCCATCTCCTCTTAACTTTCAGAATTCTTATGGTGGTAAAATCTTCTCCTTCTCCACTACCTTCGTGTTCGCCATCATCGGCGAGTATGCCGACCTTAGTACCGATGGAATTGCCTTCTTGATCTCTCCCATCACAGACTTCTCTAATGCCGCGTCAAGCCAGTACTTAGGCCTTTTCAATATGAACAACAATGGGAACCTAAAAAATCATGTATTCGCTATTGAGCTTGATACGATAGATAACAGTGAATTCCATGATGTTGATGATAACCATGTTGGTATTGATATCAATAGCTTGATATCCAATAATTCTCACACTGCTGGCTACTACGCTGATGATACTGGCTTGTTTAAAACCCTGACCCTTATCAGTGGCCAAGCCATGCAAGTATGGGTGGACTATGATGGTGAAAAGATGCAAGTGAATGTCACCTTATCTCCTTTAGGAATTCCCAAACCCAGAAAGCCTTTGTTGTCTTCCACTGTCGATCTTTCTACTGTGTTGTTGGAAAGCATGTATGTTGGATTCTCCTCTTCAACTGGCCCTGCCCGGACAGCTCACTATGTTCTTGGGTGGAGCTTTAAGATGAATGGAATTGCTCAGGAATTCGACTACTCAAAACTACCTTCCCTTCCTCGTACGAGACCTAAAGGAAGATCTAAGGCCTTGGACATTTCATTGCCTTTGGCTTCCTCTGCTTTTGTACTAGTTATCGTCGCTGCTGTTTTCTTCGTCATGAGGAGAGGAATCAAATTTGCAGAGCTGCTCGAAGATTGGGAGGTCGAGTATGGGCCTCACCGCTTCTTGTACCAAGATCTGTTCAGAGCTACCAATGGATTCAAGGACAATGAGCTACTTGGTGTAGGAGGATTTGGAAGAGTGTACAAAGGGGTGCTACCCACATCAAAAATGGAGGTCGCAGTGAAAAGAGTGTCTCATGAGTCGAGGCAAGGGATGGAGGAGTTTGTAGCAGAGATCGTGAGCATGGGCCGCCTTCGCCATCGCAACCTAGTCCAATTACTGGGTTACTGCCGGCGTAAAGGAGAGCTCCTCTTGGTCTACGACTTCATGCCAAATTGTAGCTTAGACAAATTCTTATATGGCAGCACTAAGCCATCTCTGGACTGGGATGGGAGGTTCCAGATCATTAAGGGGGTGGCATCTGGTCTTCTATATCTGCACGAGGGGTGGGAGCAAGTTGTGATTCACAGAGACATTAAGGCCAGCAACGTTCTACTAGACAGTGAGATGAATGGTAGATTAGGTGATTTTGGTCTAGCAAGATTATATGATCATGGAAATGATCCGCAAACTACCCATGTCGTCGGAACTATGGGTTATCTCGCTCCAGAGCTTATGAGAACTGGCAAGGCGACCACTCTCACCGATGTTTTCGCCTTTGGTGCTTTCATATTAGAAGTTGCTTGTGGGAGGAGGCCAGTAGAGCAGAGAGCACAAGATGAACACCTTGTTCTGGTGGATTGGGTGGTAGAGAATTGGCATAAGGGCTCGATCCTAAACACATTAGACTTAAGATTGGGACAAGTCTACGTGGTGAACGAGGCAGAGATGGTATTAAATCTTGGAATACTTTGTTCACATCCATTGCCCTCAGCTAGGCCTAGCATGCGCCAAGTGATGCAATACTTAGATGGCGATGTGCCGCTCCCTGAGTTATCGCCTACTTATATGAGCTTTAGTGATCTGTCACTGCTTCAGCACCACGGTTTCGATGATCGTCTCATGTCCTACCCCTCCTCTGTTTCAACTGTATCTCTTCTCTCTGGAGGAAGATGATAGTAGATGAGGATAGAGTGGTAATATATAGTCCTTATCTGCTTGCTTTGTTAGTGTTATCCTAACTAGTGTAACAGCCTCGGCAATATTTTTAATATACCATGTATGCATATCACTCAGATTTACTATTAGGAAGCTATTTAGTACAGCAATGTCTGCTCCTGTTGATTCCTACTAAGATCCTTGAATTGAATAATTTTTAGAGAGTGTATGTTTTTTAATACCTTGATATCAAACTAACTACTATGTAATGGAGTAATGCCACAGTCCAAACCTCTAACAAGTTTGTTTAACCATGTTGTAGCATTACTCCTTTCAGAAGGATCATAAGTAATGTGTCTCTCATGTCAAATTCTTGTAATAGGCAAGCACAATAAATTAGTAAACCATTAATAGGTGTAGTTGTTTCTTATGACTAGGATTTTATGTATGGCGTTCATTTCACGGCAATTTGTAGTCTATCTCGCTGATGCATGATTTTAGACTGTTAAAAGATCAATTTTGTCCTCCTGCATTGTCATTTTTATAAGGGGGCTGCTTCGTTTTATGCAAATTTCCCTTTCATATTATATACAACTTATATATGACCCAGTCTAGTCTAGTACACAGCAGTAGAATTGGTCTGCTACACCAATTGTAGCAAGTTTTCTGCAATTGGATGCTTTGCCTATGACTGGCTGCAGGAGTAGAAAAATATTTTAGGCATCATTTCGTGTTACAAAATTTGCACCAAAAATAAAATATATATTTTTTTCACTCAAACCCGTTTTTTATTATCTTTGCGAACTTCCAACAATAAACTTTGTCCTCCACCCTATTTATTTTTAGAGTTTTTATAAATAACACCTTATATTTTAACTATTTTATAATTCATATCTTTTTTTAAGAATTTTTAATTTGATCTATTTTTTTTAATAATTTTTATTTAACACTCTGAGTTAGATGATACTAAAAAAAATATTCTATTATAATATATAAAATAGTTTATAAATACCTAAATTTATTTTTTTTCTCAAAATTATAATTTTACAATTGAAAAAACTTTAATTTATGTTTTACATTTAAATAATTATATTTTAGTAATATCTACATAACATACTCAATGTTTTTTACTATTTTATGTCACATGAAAATAATAATGATACACCTATTTTAATTTTTTTTCAATTTTTCTACAAGATAAGTACATTTCTGTCCATAAAGAATATAAAAATTTATAATTTTTAATAAATATTTGCAATACTAGTAATTTGATAATAATAATAATAATAATAATAATAATAATAATAATAATAATAATAGCATTTGACGCAGACATATAAGCCTATAAGACTAAATAAAGTAACCTTACCTTAGGGAGAAAAAAAAACGTGGCCTTACTTATATAATGATTGCGGACTTGTAAGCCGGCGATTAATTTATATGCCTACATGGCTACACAACCGGGAGATTGCTAAACGATCACAACAGATTTGTCTCTGTATTTCTCTTCTTTTAAAGATTCCTTTTTAGCTATTGTAACACCCCAAATATTAAGGAAAAAAAATCCCGTGACGCACGCGCCGAGCGCGTGAGTCACAGGCGCCTGCCACTTCCCCCCTCCTTTTCTTCTTCTTCTTCTTCTTCTTCTTCCCCTTCCCTTGCCGTGCACGCCATCTCTGATCTTCTTATCCCCTTCCCATCACCGCAGACTCCTCGATTCTTCCCTTCATTTTTTCTTCCTCCACCGCACTGTCTCTCTCTCCCTCTCTCTCGTGGTTGCCGATGCCGGAGCCGACAGCCTCGAAGCCGCCAAAGCCCGGACCGAGATCGTTCGAGCTTGCCGACCAACCCCTCTCTTTTTCGGTAAGCTTTCCCCCCCTCGCCGTCGTCGGAGTCCACGGCGGCCAATGACCTCGTGTCTAGCCGCCGATCCGTGGAGCTCCAGTGGAAGGAGAGAAGCCCACTCTGGGCTTCGGGCCCTCTTTGAGGAGAGGAGGCGCCGCCATGGCCGCCGGCCATGGAGCGCTGCCCGTCGTCGTCGGCCCTCCTCCTCTCTTTCCTTTTCTTTCCCTTTTTCCCCTCTTTTCACTTACCCGGCGATCTCGTGACCACTGCCAGCCTCGCACTGCGCCACCGGCCTCGTGGCCGTGTCGTCGGCCTCGCGCTACGTCGCCGACCTCGTGCCGCGCCGCCGCAACCCCCAACCTCGTGGACCCCTCTCTCCGCCTCGCCTCCTTCCATCGGGAGGAGATAGGGTGGAGGGGTGGGGGTTTAACCCCCACCCATTTCCCCCTTAGTGGGCTGTAGTGGTTTGCAGCCCACTAAGCTAGTATTAGGGTGGGCTGCAGACTGCAGCCCACCAACTCAGTCTGGGTGGGCTGCGGGCCGCAGCCCACCTGGCCTTGGATCCGAGTGGGCTGCAGGCTATAGCCCACTAGCCCATTGTTGGGTGGGCTGCAGTCTGCAGCCTACTATTCCAACCTTGGTGGGCTGTGGCTGGGCCCCCAGCCCACCAAGGCCCTATTACTTTTTGGGTTGGGTTTGAGCCTACCCATTGCCTCTAGCCTAGCCCATTTAGGGTTATTTGGACCCGTTTATCTTTTGCATAAATAGGATTGACATCGCCTGAGGAAGATTTTGGGTTTCCGGAGGAGCCGGCTAGCTGACGAGTTTTACTATACGGTGGAGATCTCCCAGGCGAGTAGAGTTATACAAATCTAGAATAACATAATTAGAGTCATTATACCTGTCATGACACTGTAGGAAATGTCAGTATTAATGCATGCAGTTAGTACACATGTTATATCCCTACATATGTGGTTATTGATAACTTGCTCATCATATCATTATGAGAATATTAATGTAGCACAAACATTAATGTGATAATGCTTTACATGTGCCCTGTATGGTATATTATTGCATAGATGTATGATTGCTGTGAATATAGAATGTAATGATCATGATGACTATAACATGCTTTATACACTCATAGACACTGCACCACTTACTCACTTAGCCCAGGGTTAATGGTAGAGTGTACCTTATATAACTATACTATTAGCGGCCTACACCTGAGGTCGGAAAGCCTGTGTGGCATTCAGGTAGTTATACTGCATAGTTAGGACTAGATTACGATGATAGAAGAATATGATTGTGAGGCGGGGATATAACTCTAGCGGTACCCGACGACGCAGGGTTAGGGCGTCTGTGGATGAGCCAAAAACTCCTGATTCTCCCGCTGAGAGCGGTGATGATTTAGAGAGAGTGAGATACGGGCTTACGACTGGGGTCCTTAGTCTGATGGCCACAGACAACCGGTCACATGTAGTGTCGTCATACACGTGTAGATGACATTACCGCTAGATGTGTATATATCCCCCTCGATGTATGAGATGATGGATGATTATGTGATGGATGATAGTTTCTTGAGAGTATTTACCCTGTGTGGTGAATAGCTCAATGAGCGATGATAAGTATGATTAATGTTTAATGGTTTGGTAAGTCTGAGATGACTAAACTGCTATTTTATTGCTATGCATAACATGTAAAACCTATGATTGAGATGTGTACGAATAAGAGATTGTATCAAGCTTTATATCTGTGTTAACTTATCATGATACGTTTAGGAACCAGCATATTCCAGGATAGTGACTGGTAATCTTTATTAATTGCATTGATTTAGTAAATTGTGATAAGTCTTTTCAATAAGCATATCGTTATCGTTAGCAAATATGGGCATACATTGAATATACACATATGATTTCATTATTTTAAATTGTATGGATCCTATTCACTGGGTTGTAAGCTCACCACCTCGTGGTGGCATTATTTCAGAGCTAGGGGATGTAGGTGCGGGTAGCGAGGAGTATCTGCTTTTCCTTTTCAGTATGTATGTTGGTTGTGTTAAGCCCCTGCGAGGGCGTGGTAATGATGTTGTATTTTGGACTTTAGCATTGTATTTTAGATGTATATTTGGGAGGCTTGTTGTGGCCTGTGGACTTGTATCCGGACTTTTATAGTTGAGTTTATTTATGGTGAAATTGTGCTATTGTGTGCCTTGTGAAATCCTTGTACTGACAGGTCATGTGATACACCGCGTGGGAGGATTTACCCACACGGTTTACACGTGTATTTGGAGGTTTAGATGTTTCAGCTATGCTCCTCAAGAATTTGGCCTTCCTCTTCCTCAAGCTTGATGGAGTTGCATCAATTACATCCGACGGCCTCCTAAAGCTGACCAACAGCACAAAGCATATCATGGGCCATGCTTTCCATCCATCGCCTCTTAATTTTCGGAATTCTTCTGATGGTAAAATCTTCTCCTTATCTACTACCTTTGTGTTCGTCATTGTCCCCGCGGATGTCGGTAATGGTGGCCAAGGAATTGCCTTCTTTATCTCTCGAACCACAGACCTCTCTAATGCCTTGCCCAACTCGTACTTGGGACTTCTCAATAGTAACAACAATGGCAACCGAACAAATCATATATTTGCCGTTGAGCTTGATAAAATTAATAGCCCTAAGTTCGATGATATTGATAATAACCATGTTGGTATTGATATCAATAGCTTGATATCCAATAATTCTCATACTGCTGGCTACTATGCTGACCATACTGGCTTGTTTAATAAATTGACCCTTATCACTGGCAAAGCCATGCAAGTATGGGTGGACTATGGTGATGAAAAGATGCAAGTGACTGTCACCATATCTCCTCTAGGAATTCCCAAACCCAGTAAGCCTTTGTTGTCTTCCACTGTTGATCTTTCAACTGTGTTGTTGGAAACCATGTATGTTGGATTCTCCTCTTCAACTGGCACTGTCGTGGCAGCTTACTATGTTATTGGATGGAGCTTTAAGATGAATGGAATTGCTCAAGAATTCGACTACTCAAAACTACCTTCCCTTCCTCGTACGAGACCTAAAGGAAGAATTAAGGCCTTGCACATTTCATTGCCTTTAGCTTCATTTGCTTTTGTACTAGTTATCGTCGCTGCTGTTTTCTTCGTTGTGAGGAGAAGAATCAAATTCGCGGAGCTGCTTGAAGATTGGGAGGTCGAGTATGGGCCTCACCGCTTCATGTACAAAGATCTGTTCAAAGCTACCAATGGATTTAAGGACAATGAGCTACTTGGTACAGGAGGATTTGGAAGTGTGTACAAAGGGGTTCTACCCACATCAAAAATGGAGGTTGCAGTGAAGAGAGTTTCTCATGAGTCAAGGCAAGGGATGAAGGAGTTTGTAGCAGAGATCGTGAGCATGGGCCGCCTTCGCCATCGCAACCTAGTCCAATTACTGTGTTACTGCCGGCGTAAAGGAGAGCTCCTCTTGGTCTACGACTTCATGCCAAATTGTAGCTTAGACAAATAATTATATGACAGCACTAAACCAACTCTGGACTGGGATAGGAGGTTCCAGATCATTAAGGGGGTGGCATCTGGTCTTTTATATCTGCACGAGGGATGGGAGCAAGTTGTGATTCACAGAGACATTAAGGCCAGCAACGTTCTACTAGACAGTGAGATGAATGGTCGATTATGTGATTTTGGTCTAGCAAGATTATATGATCATGGAAATGATCCGCAAACCACCCATGTCGTCCGGAACCATGGGTTATCTCGCTCCAGAGCTTGCGAGAACTGGCAAGGCGACCACTCTCACCGATGTTTTTGCCTTTGGTGCTTTCATATTAGAAGTTGCTTGTGGAAGGAGGCCAATAGAGCAGAGAGAACAAGATGAGCACCTTGTTCTGGTGGATTGGGTGATAGAAAATTGGCATAAGGGCTCGATCTTTAACACACTAGACTCAAGATTGGGACAAGTCTGCATGGTGAAGGAGGCAGAGATGGTATTAAATCTTGGTCTACTCTGTTCACATCCATTGCCCTCAGCTAGGCCTAGCATGCGCCAAGTGATACAATACTTGGATGGCGATGTGCCGTTCCCTGAGTTATCGCCTACTTATATGAGCTTTAGTGATCTGGCACTGCTTCAGCACCAAGTTTTCGATGGTTGTCTCATGTCCTACCCTTCCTCTGCTTCAACTGTATCTCTTCTCTCAGGAAGAAGATGATAGAGAGGTGATATATAGTCGTTATCTGCTTTCTATGTTAGTGTTATCCTAGTTAATACAACAGCCTTAGCAATAACTTTAATATACAATGTATGCGTATCAAAAAGAATTGATATTGAGAAGCTATTTAGTACAATAGTGTCTGCTCCCGTTGCTTCCTAATTAGCTCCTTGAATTGAAGAACTTTTAGAGAGTGTTTTTTTAATACCCTTATCAAACTAACTATTCCAATGAAATGGAGTAATGCCACAGTCCAAACTTGCAACAAGTTTCTATAACCATGTTATAATCCAGAAGAATCATAGATAATGCGTCTCTCATGTCAAATTCTTGTAACAGGCAAGAACAATAAATTTGTAAAGCCATTTTTAGGTGCACTTGTTTCTTATGACCAGGAGTTTATGTATGGCGTTCATTTCACGGCGATTTGTCGTCAGTGCTGCTGATGCCTGATTTTAGACTATGAACAGTCTTGTTTGGCATTCTGCGCGATCTTCTATTAATGTCTTTATAGCGTGATGGTGATTGAAATCAAATTTTCTATTCTCTGGAAATGATGGATAGTGCTGTAAATTTTGCCTTTCTTTGTAACTGGTAAAATAAAACAATATTCGGGTTTCTACACTTGTGAGATACTGCTAGAAACAGAGCAACCATAGCTTCTTCTTCTTCTTCTTCTTCTTCTTCTTCTTCTTCTTCTTCTTCTTCTTCTTCTTCTTCTTCTTCTTCTTCTTCTTCTTTTTCTAACCGTAGCTAAATTTAAAATAGGTAGCAAAAACACGATCATCTTTGTCGTCCTCCTTTGTCATTTTTATAAGTGAGCTGCTTTATTTTATGCAAATTTCCCCTTCATATTATATACAGCTTATATATGAGGACAGCAGCAGAAGGTCGTCTGCTACGCCAATTGCAGCACTTTCTCTGCAATTGGTTGCTTTGCAGCCTATGATTGGCTGCGAGAGCAGAAATAATAAAAATTATTTTAGGTTTGAGTTCGTTGCTAATCCCTAAATTTGGTTAGAGATCCCTAATTATATTTAATAATGAAATACTAAGTTAAGTTCACCGGTAGAGGAAATATAAATAAGTATAAATTTAATTTTTTTTTTCTCATATTATAAGTTTATCCTTGAAATAAGTCATCGTTATATTGTATAAATTTGATAATAATATTTTTGTATTATATCCATGACATACTCAATTTTTCTAAAAATATATATTTTTATTTTTTAATGTCATATTAAAGTAATAATGCCTTTGTATTGGATTCTCTCTTATGTATATCCTCAATTCTATTTCCAAAGTAAATATAATTTTTTAGAAAAAGAAATTAAAACTTACTAAATTCATAATAATTTTTAAGGTGGTTGCTACCTTAAGCCACAAGCAGTTGTAATCCTATAGTAGCTTAAACTTTTTTTTAATAAAGTTTACAAGATTAAAATATTTAAAAAAATAATAAAGTATTTCAAGCATGCTTACAAGCCTAGACGACGAAAAGAGAGTATCCTTGCCTTAGCAAAAGAAATGATGATTGCGGGCTTATAATCTAGCAATAGACTTACAGGCTTGCAACTAAAAAGAAAAAATTGATGTTATTTATAGTATAGTTATAGGCTTGTAAACAAGCAATGGACTTACATGCCGGCAACATTAGTAAGAGAAAAAAAAAAGTAAATAATAATTATAAGTCTTGTAAGCATAAAAATCCACAAGTTTAACGGTGTTTGCCGGGCTCACAAGCGCATAAGCTTGCAGGATAAATAATTAGTTTTATTTGATATATTTTAAAACTTTAACTATTTAGTTTTATTTAATAATTATAATTTTGTCTAATATCATTAAAACCAAAATGTATTCTGATCAATTAATTTTATATATTATTTATTTATCTCTAAAACAACATATTTTTTATTTTTGTATATCACATCAAAGATAATAATTACACTGTTAATTTAGTTTATAATTAAACACTATATTTTCTTAGTATAAATTTAAACTATATAAATTATGACTAAAAAATAGAGTCAACTAGTTATATCCAGAATTTAAACTCAAATTAAACATGAACGTGAAATAAGGATGGGATAAGACTAATATTAGTTAGTTATTCTAATTTTATATATTAGTATTATAGAACATAAACTAATTTATTATTTAGTTGTATACTAATATAATACATAATAATTATATTTAATGTGACGTGAAGTTGTATTCCATTTTCTTTAGCCTTGCTTCTCGAGGTTTTCATTTTTCTCATTCCTCCTCTCCCTAAATCGTTAAGTCTCAGCTAGCGATGACAGAATTATCTTAAAGGGATTCACAGGTGCAAATCTCACATTTGATGGCATAGCATCCATGAGACCCAACGGCCTTCTAAGGGTAACAAACAACACCACTGAGAAGGAAAGTCATTAAAGCTTCAGGATCAAGGCTGAGAGATGAGAATAAGTGCAGGACTCGAGTTGATAGACTTAGGAGGTGCTGTGCTCGGCTATCGAACAGAATGGACCAGGATTCAATACTTGCCCGGCCCTAATGTAAGCAGGAGCGGATTAATTTTGATTCGACTCGCTATTCAATCCAATTAGGATAAAAAATTTCTATCTAATTTAAATATAGATAGGATTTTTAAAAACGGATATGGATTCAAATATAGGCCATATATGATTTTTCTGAATACGGATATAAATATCGGATATCTAAATATCCGTATATTTTTTGAATAATTTATAATTTTTAGTTTGCTTATTTAAATAGTGAATATTAATATTATCATTAATAATGTGTTTTGTATTATTTATAAAGATTAATTTTGCTAATTTTATATATATTTAACATACAATTTTTTTTAATAAAACTCTTAATATTTTTATGTTAATTATTTCTAAATAAAATATTATAATTCGTTAGAAATTTAATTCATTCAATCCTCTATCTTAATTAGAATATAATTTTAAATTTTATTATCCATTCAATATTTATATTTGGACCTAAAATATGAATACAGATATATATATATATATAGAGAGAGAGAGAGAGAGAGAGAGAGAGAGAGAGAGAGAGAGAGAGAGAGAGAGAGAGAGAGAGAGAGAGGAGAGAGAGATGGAACACTATTCTATTTGTTTTCACCCCTATATCTATCTCTCCTAAGCTTTCGTAGCTATTCCAGTAGTAAAATCTTCTCGTCTCCTTCACCACCTTTCTGTCTTCAGACTTGTCTAATGCCTTTGCCAAGTTAATACTTGGGCCTTCTCAATATTAACAACAATGGCAACTGAAGCAATCATGTTTTTGGCGAAGAGCTACGTACAATTTATAGCTCTGAGTTCCATGGGATTGATAATGAAGATGTTGGAATTCATATCAATAGCTTGAGATCAAATAATTAAAACATACGGTTGGCCACTACGATGATAGCACTGGCTTGTTAAAGAAGTTGAGCCTTACTGACAGCCAAGCCAAACAAGTTAGGTGGACTAATGATGGTGAAGAGACGCAGATTACTGTCTAAACTCAAGAAGCCTCTGCTATGTTTCGACGTCGTCTGCAAAGTACCCGTTCGAGATTCGAAGTAGGGGGGTCTTGTATGCTAAGAAACCCCTTGCTCGACTGAACTTGGCCTCATTAATTGCTATTTGTTAATGGACAATAAACTTGATTAATGCTCTTTCTAGATTGACAGGATTGCATGTTCTGTAATTACTTTATCTTCTCCTTCACTAAATTTCAGAGCGGTTGTCTCTCTCCTTTTTACCTCCCTTTTAGGGAAGTTAAAAAATGTTTAGACTAAGACTTGTCCTTCTCCTCGACTCTTGGAGCTTATATTTGGTCACATACTTCAGAAAATATCGAAGCCATAAAGATTGGATGACCATTAGTGGCCCCATAGTTGATAGAATTCAACTGAATGTTCAGACCATGCAAATCTGGAAACTGCTACGCCAATTATAAACCCTTCAATCCCCGACATCATCCCTCGCGCCGCTGGTACTATAAATACATGGATCACTTGCTTAAAGTTCTCAAAAGATTTGCCTCTGTTTTTCTATTTCTTTAAAGATTCCTTTTTAGCAATGCTCCTCAAGACTTTGGCCTTACTCTTCCTCAATCTACTCCTAATTCTAGCAGTCTCTGAAAGTGAAGATGGATTTATCTACAATGGATTTCGTGGTGCAAACCTGAAGCTTGATGGAGTAGCATCAATCACATCCAATGGCCTCCTAGAGCTGACCAACAACACAGGGCAGATGATGGGCCACGCTTTCCATCCATCCCTTCTTAACTTTCAGAATTCTTCTCATGGTAAAATCTTCTCCTTCTCTACCACATATGCGTTCGCCATCATCCCTGAGTATGCCAACCTTGGTGGTCATGGAATTGTCTTCGTGATGTCTCCCACCACCAATCTTTCTAATGCTTTTCCCAGCACGTACTTGGGACTTTTCAATATGAACAACAATGGCAATCGAACAAATCATATATTTGCCATCGAGCTTGATACAATTAAAAGCCCTGAATTCCATGATATTGATGATAACCATGTTGGTATTGATATCAATAGCTTGATATCCAATAATTCTCACACTGCTGGCTACTACGCTGATGATACTGGCTTGTTTAAAAACCTGACCCTTATCAGTGGCAAAGCCATGCAAGTATGGGTGGACTACGATGGTGAAAAGATGCAAGTAAATGTCACCTTATCTCCTTTAGGAATTCCCAAACCCAGTAAGCCTTTGTTGTCTTCCACTGTCGATCTTTCAACTGTGTTGTTGGAAACCATGTATGTTGGATTCTCCTCTTCAACTGGACCTGTCCGGACAGCTCACTATGTTCTTGGATGGAGTTTTAAGATGAACGGAATTGCTCAAGAATTCGACTACTCAAAATTACCTTCCGTTCCTCGTACAAGACCTAAAGGAAGAAGTAAGGCCTTGGACATTTCATTGCCTTTAGCTTTGTCTGCCTTTTTACTAGTGACGGCCGCTGCTGTTTTCTTCTTTGTGAGGAGAAGAATCAAATTTGCAGAACTGCTAGAAGATTGGGAGGTCGAGTATGGGCCTCACCGCTTCTTGTACAAAGATCTGTTCAGAGCTACCAATGGATTCAAGGACAATGAGCTACTTGGTGTAGGAGGATTTGGAAGAGTGTACAAAGGGGTGCTACCCACATCAAAAATGGAGGTCGCAGTGAAGAGGGTGTCTCATGAGTCAAGGCAAGGGATGAAGGAGTTCGTAGCAGAGATCGTGAGCATGGGCCGCCTTCGCCATCGCAACCTAGTCCAATTACTGGGTTACTGCCGGCGTAAAGGAGAGCTCCTCTTGGTCTACGACTTCATGCCAAATTGTAGCTTAGACAAATACTTATATGACATCACTAAGCCATCTCTGGACTGGGATAGGAGGTTCCAGATCATTAAGGGGGTGGCATCTGGTCTTCTATATCTTCACGAGGGGTGGGAGCAAGTTGTGATTCACAGAGACATTAAGGCCAGCAACGTTCTACTAGACAGTGAGATGAATGGTAGATTAGGTGATTTTGGTCTAGCAAGATTATATGATCATGGAAATGATCCGCAAACTACCCATGTCGTCGGAACCATGGGTTATCTCGCTCCAGAGCTTGCGAGAACTGGCAAGGCGACCACTCTCACCGATGTTTTCGCCTTTGGTGCTTTCATATTAGAAGTTGCTTGTGGGAGGAGGCCAGTAGAGCAGAGAGCACAAGATGAACACCTTATTCTGGTGGATTGGGTGGTAGAGAATTGGCATAAGGGCTCGATCCTAAACACATTAGACTTAAGATTGGGACAAGTCTACATGGTGAACGAGGCAGAGATGGTATTAAATCTTGGAATACTTTGTTCACATCCATTGCCCTCAGCTAGGCCTAGCATGCGCCAAGTGATGCAATACTTGGATGGCGATGTGCCGCTCCCTGAGTTATCGCCTACTTATGTGAGCTTTAGTGATCCGTCACTGCTTCAGCACCACTGTTTCGATGTTCGTCTCATGTCCTCCTCCTCTGTTTCAACTGTATCTCTTCTCTCTGGAGGAAGATGATAGTAGATGAGGATAGAGTGGTGATATATAGTCCTTATCTGCTTTCTTTGTTAGTGTAAACCTAACTACTGTAACAGCCTTGGCAATATTTTTAATATACCATGTATGCATATCACTCAGATTTAATATTAGGAAGCTATTTAGTACAGCAATGTCTGCTCCTGTTGATTCCTACTAAGATCCTTGAATTGAATAATTTTTAGAGAGTGTATGTTTTTTAATACCTTGATATCAAACTAACTACTATGTAATGGAGTAATGCCACAGTCCAAACCTCTTAACAAGTTTGTTTAACCATGTTGGAGCATTACTCCTTTCAGAAGAATCAGATGTTATGTGTCTCTCATGTCAAATTCTCGTAATAGGCAAGCACAATAAATTAGTAAACCCATTAATAGGTGTAGTTGTTTCTTATGAGCAGGAGTTTATGTATGGCGTTCATTTCACGGCAATTTGTAGTCTGTGTTGCTGATGCATGATTAGACTGTTAAAAGATCAATTTTGTCCTCCTCCAGTGTCATTTTTATAAGGGGGCTACTTCGTTTTATGCAAATTTCCCTTTCATATTATATACAACTTATATATGACCAAGTCTGGTCTAGTACACAGCAGCAGAAATGGTCTGCTACACCAATTGCAGCAAGTTTTCTGCAATTGGATGCTTTGCCTATGACTGACTGCAAGAGTAGAAAAATATTTTAGGCATCATTTCGTGTTAGAAAATTTGCACCAAAAATATATATTTTTTTTTCACTCAAACCCGTTTTTAATTATCTTTGCGAACTACCAACAATAAACTTTGTCCTCCACCCTATTTATTTATTTAGAGTTTTTATAAAAAAAAACACCCTATATTTTAACTATTTTATGATTTATATTTTTTTTAAGGATTTTTAATTTGATTTATCTTTTTCTCAATAATTCTTACTTAATACTCTGAGTTAACTTAGATGATACTAAAAAAATATTCTATTATAATATATAAAATAATTTATAAATATCTAAATTATTATTTTTAATTTTTTTAATTTTTTTTCAAACAAGGAGAAGAAAAAGAAGAAGAAGAAAAGGAGGAGGAGAACATGGGGAAAGGGTAAAGATTAGGAAAGGTGATAGCCGCAACGATAATGACATCGGTGGGAGAGGTAGGTGGAAAAAATGATAGAAGGATATAGAAAATGAGAGATTAGTATGAGTATTTGAGTAACTTGATCAATTTTAGTTAATCAAAATAATGTTATTGTGTTTAATGAGAATTATAAAAAAAATAAAGGGTCAAATTATAAAATCTCTAAAGATAAAATATAAATAATAAAATAAATAAAATATGAGATGTGAATTATAAAACTCGCTTATTTTTATAATGTACCTGCTTTATTTTATTCAAATTTCCCTCCATACGACGGAGTCTGGTCCAGTACAGCAGCAGTAGGTGGTCTGCTACGCCAATTGCCGCAATTTCTTTGCACTTGGGGGGCTACGCCTATGATTGGCTGAAAGAATAGAAAAATATTTTTAGGCATCATTCGGCTTTCGGTTTGGATTCAGGGTTGGTGTCCGAATCTTTGGTTACCAACTTTTAATAGTGTCTTGTAATCAAATATTTTTTTTTTTCTCTAGCCAAGATCATGGGAGAGAGAAGAAAGAAAATATAAATAACTCTAAATTTATTTATTTTTTCTCAAAATTATAATTTTACAATTGAAAAAACTTGAATTTTATGTTTTACATTTAAATAATAATATTTTAGTAATATCTGCATAACATACTCATTTTTTTACTATTTTATGTCACATGAAAATAATAACGATACACCTATTTTAATTTTTTAATTTTTTCTACAAGATAAGTACATTTCTGTCCATAAAAAATATAATTTTTTTTAATTTTTAATAAATATTTGCAATACTAGTAATTTAAAAATAATAATAATAATAATAGCATTGGACGCAGACATATAAGCCTATGAGACTGAAGAAAGTAACCTTACCTTAGGGAGAAAAAAAAACGTGGCCTTACTTATATAATGATTGCGGACTTGTAAGCCGGCGATTGATTTATATGCCTACACAACCGAGCGATTGCTTAAAGTTCTCGACAGATCTTGTCTCTGTGTTTCTCTTCCTTTAAAGATTCCTTTATAGCTATGCTCCTCAAGAATTTGGCCTTCTTTTTCCTCAATCTTCTTCTCCTAAATCTTACAGTCTCTGCAAGTGAAGCTGGATTTATCTACAATGGATTTCCTGGAGCAAACCTGAAGCTTGATGGAGTTGCATCAATCACATCCGACGGCCTCCTAAAGCTGACCAACAGCACAAAGCATATCATGGGCCACGCTTTCCATCCATCGCCTTTTAATTTTCGGAATTCTTCTGATGGTAAAATCTTCTCCTTCTCTACTACCTTTGTGTTCGCCATTGTCCCCGCGGATGTCGGTAATGGTGGCCAAGGAATTGCCTTCTTTATCTCTCGAACCACAGACCTCTCTAATGCCTTGCCCAACTCGTACTTGGGACTACTCAATAGTAACAACAATGGCAACCGAACAAATCATATATTTGCCGTTGAGCTTGATACAATTAATAGCCCTAAGTTCGATGATATTGATAATAACCATGTTGGTATTGATATCAATAGTTTGATATCCAATAATTCTCATACTGCTGGCTACTATGCTGATGATACTGGCTTGTTTAATAAATTGACCCTTATCAGTGGCAAAGCCATGCAAGTATGGGTGGACTATGATGGTGAAAAGATGCAAGTGAATGTCACCATATCTCCTCTAGGAATTCCCAAACCCAGTAAGCCTTTGTTGTCTTCCACTGTTGATCTTTCAACTGTGTTGTTGGAAACCATGTATGTTGGATTCTCCTCTTCAACTGGCACTGTCATGGCAGCTTACTATGTTCTTGGATGGAGCTTTAAGATGAATGGAATTGCTCAAGAATTCGACTACTCAAAACTACCTTCCCTTCCTCGTACGAGACCTAAAGGAAGAAGTAAGGCCTTGCACATTTCATTGCCTTTAGCTTCATTTGCTTTTGTACTAGTTATCGTCGCTGCTGTTTTCTTCGTTGTGAGGAGAAGAATCAAATTCGCGGAGCTGCTTGAAGATTGGGAGGTCGAGTATGGGCCTCACCGCTTCATGTACAAAGATCTGTTCAAAGCTACCAATGGATTTAAGGACAATGAGCTACTTGGTACAGGAGGATTTGGAAGTGTGTACAAAGGGGTGCTACCCACATCAAAAATGGAGGTTGCAGTGAAGAGAGTTTCTCATGAGTCAAGGCAAGGGATGAAGGAGTTTGTAGCAGAGATCGTGAGCTTGGGCCGCCTTCGACATCGAAACCTAGTGCAATTACTGGGTTATTGTCGGCGTAAAGGAGAGCTCCTCTTGGTCTATGACTTCATGCCAAATTGTAGCTTAGACAAATACTTATATGACAGAACTAAGCCAACTCTGGACTGGGATAGGAGGTTCCAGATCATTAAGGGGGTGGCATCAGGTCTTCTATATCTGCATGAGGAGTGGGAGCAAGTTGTGATTCACAGAGACATTAAGGCAAGCAATGTGCTACTAGACAGTGAGATGAATGGTCGATTAGGTGATTTTGGTCTAGCTAGATTAAGCGATCATGGAACTGATCCTCAAACTACCCATGTCGCCGGAACCTTGGGTTATCTCGCTCCAGAGCTTGTGAGAACCGGCAAGGCCACAACTCTCACTGATGTTTTCGCCTTTGGTGCTTTCATATTAGAAGTTGCTTGTGGAAGGAGGCCAGTAGAGCAGAGAGCACAAGACGAGCATGTTCTTATGGTTGATTGGGTGGTAGAGAATTGGCATAAGGGCTCGATCCTTAACACACTAGACTCAAGATTGGGACAAGTCTACATGGTGAACGAGGCAGAGATGGTATTAAATCTTGGTCTACTCTGTTCACATCCATTGCCCTCAGCTAGGCCTAGCATGCGCCAAGTGATGCAATACTTGGATGGCGATGTGCCGCTCCCTGAGTTATCGCCTGCTTATATGCGCTTTACTGATCTGGCACTGCTTCAACACCACGGTTTCGATGATCGTCTCACGTCCGACCCCTCCTCTGTTTCAACTGTATCTCTTCTCTCTGGAGGAAGATGATAGTAGATGAGGATAGAGTGGTGATATATAGTCCTTATCTGCTTTCTATGTTAGTGTTATCCTAACTACTATAACAGCCTAGGCAATATTATTAATATGCCATGTATGCATATCACTCAGAATTAATATTAGGAAGCTATTTAGTACAATAATGTCTGCTCCTGTTGATTCCTACATAGATCCTTAAATTTAAGAATTTTTAGAGAGTATTCTTTTTGATACTCTGATATCAAACTAACTACTATGAAATGGAGTAATGCCACAGTCCAAACCTCTAACAAGTTTGTATAACCATGTTGTAGCATTATTCCTTACAGAAAAATAATAAGTAATGTTTCTCTCATGTCAAACTCTAGTGATAGGCATGCACAATGAATTAGTAAACCTATTAATAGGTGCAGTTGTTTCTTACGAGTACAACTTTATGTATTTCTTTCATTCCTCGGCAATTTTTAGTCTGTGTTGCTGATGCATGATTTTAGTCTGTGAACTATCTTATTTGATGTTCTATGTGATCTTCTATTATGTCTTCATAACTTGATGGTGATTGAAGTCAAATTTCTACTTTTTGGAAATGGTAGGACTATAAACTTTGCCTTTCTTTGTAACTGGCAAGGGTTTCTACACTTAAGATATTGCGAGAAACAGAGCAACCGTAGCTAAATTTTAAATAGGTAGCAAAAATACAATCAACTTTGTCCTCCTCCATTGTCATTTTTATAAGAAGGGGGCTGCTTTATATTATGGCCATGGATTGACAGACTTTCAGTCGGAGGAAAAAAGTTATGTTAGTTATAGTATAGTTGGGGCTTGTAAGCCAACAATGGAATTACAGGTCAGTAATCTTAGTAGGAGAGAAAAAAATAAAGGTAAAGCAATACTTGTAAGCCTTACGAGCATGCAAAATCTATAAGTTCAACGTCATCTGCAGACTAACAAGGTATAAACCTGCAATAAAAGATTATTTTTCATAAAAAATACAAATTATTTGATATACTTTAAAACTTCTAATTAGTTTTATTAAATACTAATATTTTCGTCTAAAATCATCAAAGTTGAAGGGCATTTTAGTCCATTAATTTGATATATTATCTATTTTTCTTCAAAAATCAACATCTTTTTTTTCCGTATCACATCAAAGTTAATATTTACACTTTCAGTCTAGTTCACAGTCAAACACTATATTTTTTTAGTCTAGTTTAAATTACTTAAATCATGTCTAAAAAGTGAGATCAGATCACTTGTCTAAGAAGTGAGATCAGCTAATCACTTTTACAGCTTAAAAATAGGAACGTGGAATAAGAATAAAATAAGACTAGTGCTAGTATAGTTAATCTAATTTTTTATACTCGAACTTATATTTGGTATAAATTATTTTACTGTATTGGTATACTAGCAAAATTGTACTCTAGTCTTTTTAGCCATGCTTCTCAAATTTTTTTTCTTTTTTTCTCTTTCCTCCTCTTTCCTCCTCTTCCTAAATCTTGCATTCTCTGCTGGCGATGACGAAATTGTGTTCAATGGATTCAGCGGTGCAATCTGACACTTGATGGCATAGATTCCATCACACACCCAATGGCCTTCTAAGGGTAACAGACAACTTCGATGAGAAGAAAGGCCATGCCTTCCAATCCATCTCCTCAACGCTTTCGGAACTCTTCCAATAATAAAATATTCTCCTTCTCCTCCACTTTTGTGTTATTGGAATTATCTCTCAATCTTATGACCTTAGTGGGCATGGAATTGTCTTCATACTCTCGCTCACTTCAGACTTGTCTAATGCCATGCCAAGTCAATATTAACAACAATGACAACTCAAGCAATCATATTTTCGACGTAGAGTTAGATACAATTTATAGCTCTGAGTTACACGATATTGATAATAAACATGTTGGTATGTATGTCAATAGCTTGATATCCAATAATTCACATACTGCTGGCCAATAAGATGATAGCACTGGCTTGTTTAGAAACTTGAGCCTTACTGGAAGCCAAGCCAAACGAGTATGGGTGGACTAATGATGGTGAATAGACGCAGGTTAATATTTCGGGCGCTCCGAAATATTAATCTAGAACGCAAGGAGGCGTTCTAATACCCCAGGAGCCCATTCGAACACTTCAATATGCAAAATCTTCTCGGGGCTAGGTAATCAATGCCACCAAGGCCCATTCAAAGGCTCCGGCACACAGAGCCGGAAGAAACTTCAAACGGATCCAATCGAACGGATTTCCTTGATTCGAGCCGATCTTTAACACTTTCTAGATGACAGGGATGGATTTTATGTTCTATAATTACTTGACCTTCTCTTTCACTGAAATTTCAGAGCTGCTGTGCCCTTTTTACTCTCCGTCAAGGAAGAAAATTTTGTTTAGACTGTAGACTTGTCCTTCTCCATGAGAAAATATCAAAGCCATAAAGAATGGAAGTCCATTAGTGGCCCCATAGTTGATGGTTCCATATTCAACTGAATCTTTAGTCCGTGCAAATCTGGAAACTGCCACCCGAAATCTAAGCCCTTCACTTCCCATCGCCATCCGTTAGGCCATTGGTACTATAAATCAATACATGGATCACTTGCTTAAAGTTCTCAACAGATCTTGTCTCTGTGTTTCTCTTCCTTTAAACTTTCCTTTTTAGCTATGCTCCTCAAGACTTTGGCCTTCCTCTTCCTCAATCTACTCCTCCTAACTCATGCAGCGTCTGCAAGTGACGATGGATTTATCTACAATGGATTTCCTGGTGCAAACCTGAAGCTTGATGGAGTAGCATCGATCACATCCAATGGCCTCTTAAAGCTGACCAACAACACAAAACAGATAATGGGCCACGCTTTCCATCCATCTCCTCTTAAGTTTCAAAATTCTTCTGATGGTAAAATCTTCTCCTTCTCTACCACCTATGTGTTCGCCATCATCCCTCCGTATGCCAACGTTGGTGGCCATGGACTGGCCTTCTTGATCTCTCCCACCACAGACCTATCTAATGCCTTGTCCAGCTCGTACTTGGGACTTTTCAATGTAAACAACAATGGCAACCTAACAAATCATGTATTCGCCGTTGAGCTTGATACAGTTAATAGCCCTGAGTTCGATGAAATTGATGACAACCATGTTGGTATTGATATCAATAGCTTGATATCCAATAATTCTCACACTGCTGGCTACTATGCTGATGACACTGGCTTGTTTAATAACTTGACCCTAATCAGTGGCAAAGCCATGCAAGTATGGATGGACTATGATGGTGAAAAGATGCAAGTAAATGTCACCTTATCTCCTTTAGGAATTCCCAAACCCAGTAAACCTTTGTTGTCTTCCCCTGTCAATCTTTCAACTGTGTTGTTGGAAACCATGTATGTTGGATTCTCCTCTTCAACTGGCGCTGTCGTGGCAGCTCACTATGTTCTTGGATGGAGCTTTAAGATGAATGGAATTGCTCAAGAATTCGACTACTCAAAACTACCTTCCCTCCCTCGTGTGAGACCTAAAGGAAGATCTAAGGCCTTGGACATTTCATTGCCTTCAGCTTTGTCTGCCTTTTTACTAGTGATGGCCGCTGCTGTTTTCTTCTTTGTGAGGAGAAGAATCAAATTTGCAGAGCTGCTCGAAGATTGGGAGGTCGAGTATGGGCCTCACCGCTTCTTGTACAAAGATCTGTTCAGAGCTACCAATAGATTCAAGGAGAATGAGCTACTTGGTGTAGGAGGATTTGGAAGAGTGTACAAAGGGGTGCTACCCACATCAAAAATGGAGGTCGCAGTGAAGAGGGTGTCTCATGAGTCAAGGCAAGGGATGAAGGAGTTTATAGCAGAGATCGTGAGCTTGGGCCGCCTTCGACATCGAAACCTAGTGCAATTACTGGGTTACTGTCGGCGTAAAGGAGAGCTCCTCTTGATCTATGACTTCATGCCAAATGGTAGCTTAGACAAATACTTATACGACAGCAGTAAGCCAATTCTTGACTGGGATAGGAGGTTCCAGATCATTAAAGGGGTAGCATCAGGTCTTCTATATTTGCATGAGGAGTGGGAGCAAGTTGTGATTCACAGAGACATTAAGGCCAGCAATATTCTACTAGACAGTGAGATGAATGGTAGATTAGGTGATTTTGGTCTAGCTAGATTATATGATCATGGAACTGATCCGCAAACTACCCATGTCGTCGGAACCATGGGTTATCTCGCTCCAGAGCTTGCGAGAACCGGCAAGGCGACCATTCTCACCGATGTTTTCGCCTTTGGTGCTTTCATATTAGAAGTTGCTTGTGGAAGGAGGCCAGTAGAGCAGAGAGCACCCGATGAACACCTTATTCTGGTGGATTGGGTGGTAGAGAATTGGCATAAGGGTTCGATCCTTAACACACTCGACTCAAGATTGGGACAAGTCTACATGGTGAACGAGGCAGAGGTGGTATTAAATCTTGGCCTACTTTGTTCACATCCATTGCCTTCAGCTAGGCCTAGCATGCGCCAAGTGATACAATACTTGGATGGCGATGTGCAGCTCCCTGAGTTATCGCCTACTTATATGAGCTTTAGTGCTCTGGCTTTGCTTCAGCACGAAGATTTCGATGATCGTCTCATGTCCTACCCCTCCTCTGTTTCAACTGTATCTCTTCTCTCAGGAGGAAGATGATAGTAGATGAAGAAAGAGAGGTGATATATAGTCCTTATCTGCTCTCTATGTTAGTGGTATCCTAGTTAATATAACAGCCTTTGCAATAACTTTAATATACAATGTATGCATATATCACTCAGAATTAATACTAGGAAGCTTTTTAGTACGACAGTGCTGCTCCTGTTGACTCCTACTTAGATCTTTGAATTGAAGAATTTTTAGAGATTGTTATTTTTCTTTATATATCCTGATATCAAACTCGCTATTCCAATGAAATGGTGTCATGCCAAAGTCCAAACTTGTAACAAGTTTGTATAACCATGTTGTAGCATTACTCGTTACAGAAGAATCATAGGTAATTTGTCTCTCATGTTTTTTAAGTAAACCCTATTAATAAAATGATAGCACTGGCTTGTCTAGAAACTTGAGCCTTACTGCCAGCCAAGCCAAACGTGTATGGGTGGACTAATGATGGTGAAGAGACGCAGGTTAATGTCACCATAACTCTGATAGGATTGTCTAAACCCAAGAAGCCTCTGCTATGTTGGGACATCCTCTGCAAAGTACTGTCGAGATTCGAACCAGGAGTTATGTGCTAAGAAACCCCTTGTTCAACTGAACTAGGCCTCATTAATTGTTACTGGGCAATAAAGTTGATTAATGCTGTTTCTGTTGCGCAAATCTCTAATGGAATAGTAACGAGAGGACAGCAACCGAATCCCAAACACTTACACCGCATTCTAATGGAATAGTAACGAGCAAAATAATATTAAATAAAAAAATCATAAATACTATGTTAATGATAGAGTAATAGCAACCAAATAATCTAACCACAAACAAAAACTCCAATTGCAAGTAATCCACAAAAGAAAAAAAAAAGAGACAAAAAATTTATGTGATTTGATATGTTTAGATTCACAGGCAATACAAAGCTTCAATCTACAAATTTAAACTAAAATATAAAAAAATTTCACACTGCAATCTCCCTTAATATAATAATAATTATATCTCTCGAGTATCTCTTTATATAATAATTTTAAAATTCTATCGTATCTGTATATATAGAGAGATGACTTGATAGAGAAGAAAATCATTAGGAGCGTTCCACTACCTCGAAAATATTACTCTGAAACGTGGAAAAGTGTTCAAATACTCCTGGGTCCATTCGAACATTTTAAATATGCAAAGTCTTCTCTTGCCTAGGTAATCAAAGCCACCAAGACCTATTAGAAAGCAGATCCAATCGAACACATTTCCTTTATTCGAGCCCATCTTTAACACTTTCAAGATGACAGGGCTGGGTTGTATGTTCTATAATTCTTGACCTTCTCTATCACTGAAATTTCAGAGTTGTTGTGCCCTTTTTACTCTCCTCGAGTCTTGAAGCTAATCTTAATCACATACTCCAGAAAATATCAAAGCCATAAAGAATGGAAGTCCATTAGTGGCCCCATAGTTGATGGTTCCATATTCAATTGAATCTTTAGTCCGTGCAAATATGGGAACTGCTACCCGAAATCTAAGCCCTTCACTCCCGATCGCCATCCGTCACGCCATTGGTACTATAAATGAATACACGGACCACTTGCTTAAACTTCTCGACAGATCTTGTCTCTGTGTTTCTCTTCCTTTAAAGATTCCTTTATAGCAATGCTCCTCAAGAATTTGGCCTTATTTTTCCTCAATCTACTCCTCCTAAATCTTGCAGCGTCGGCAAGTGAAGATGGATTTATCTACAATGGATTTCCTGGTGCAAACCTGAAGCTTGATGGAGTAGCATCAATAACATCCAACGGCCTCTTAAAGCTGACCAACAACACAAAACAGACAATTGGCCACGCTTTCCATCCATCTCCTCTTAAGTTTCAGAATTCTTCTCATGGTAAAATCTTCTCCTTTTCTACCACCTATGTGTTCGCCATCATCCCTCTGTATGTCACCGTTGGTGGCCATGGGCTTGCCTTCTTGATCTCTCCCACCACAAACCGCTCTAATGTCATGTCCAGCTCGTACTTGGGACTTTTCAATGTAAACAACAATGGCAACCTAACAAATCATGTATTCGCCGTTGAGCTTGATACAGGTTATAGCCCGGAGTTCCATGATATTGATGATAACCATGTTGGTATTGATATCAATAGCTTGACATCCAACAATTCTCACACTGCTGGCTACTATGCTGATAACACTGGCTTGTTTAATAACTTGACCCTTATCAGTGGCAAAGCCATGCAAGTATGGGTGGATTATGATGGTGAAAAGATGCAAGTAAATGTCACCTTATCTCCATTAGGAATTCCCAAACCCAGTAAACCTTTGTTGTCTTCCACTGTCAACCTTACAACTGTGTTGTTGGAAACCATGTATGTTGGATTCTCCTCTTCAACTGGCTCCGTCGTGGAAGCACACTATGTTCTTGGATGGAGCTTTAAGATGAATGGAATTGCTCAAGAATTCGACTACTCAAAACTACCTTCCCTTCCTCGTACAAGACCTAAAGAAAGATCAAAGGCTAAGGCCTTGGAAATTTCATTGCCTTTAGCTTCATTTGCTTTTGCACTATTGATCGTCGCTGCTGTTTTCTTCGTTGCTAGGAGAAGAATCAAATTCGCAGAACTGCTCGAAGATTGGGAGGTCGAGTATGGACCTCACCGCTTCTTGTACAAAGATTTGTTCAAAGCTACCAATGGATTCAAGGAGAATGAACTACTTGGTACTGGAGGATTTGGAAGAGTGTACAAAGGGGTGCTACCCACATCGAAAATGGAGGTCGCAGTGAAGAGAGTGTCTCATGAGTCAAGGCAAGGGATGAAGGAGTTTGTAGCAGAGATCGTGAGCATGGGCCGCCTTCGCCATCGAAACCTCGTCCAATTACTGGGTTACTGCCGGCGTAAAGGAGAGCTCCTCTTGGTCTATGACTTCATGCCAAATGGTAGCTTAGACAAATACTTATATGACAGCACTAAGCCATCTCTGGACTGGGATAGGAGGTTCCAGATCATCAAGGGGGTGGCATCAGGTCTTCTATATCTGCACGAGGGGTGGGAGCAAGTTGTGATTCACAGAGACATCAAGGCCAGCAATGTTCTACTAGATAGTGAGATGAACGGTAGATTAGGTGATTTTGGTCTAGCAAGATTATATGATCATGGAACTGATCCGCAAACCACCCATGTGGTCGGAACCATGGGTTATCTCGCTCCAGAGCTTGCAAGAACCGGCAAGGCGACAACTCTCACCGATGTTTTCGCCTTTGGTTCTTTCACATTAGAAGTTGCTTGTGGAAGGAGGCCAGTGGAGCAGAGAGCACCAGATGAGCACCTTGTTCTGGTGGATTGGGTGGTAGAGAATTGGCATAAGGGCTCGATCCTTAACACACTAGACTCAAGATTGGGACAAGTCTACGTGGTGAAGGAGGCAGAGATGGTATTAAATCTTGGATTACTTTGTTCATATCCATTGCCTTCAGCTAGGCCTACCATGCGCCAAGTGATGCAATACTTGGATGGCGATGTGCCGCTCCCTGAGTTATCGCCTACTTATATGAGCTATAGTGATCTGGCACTGCTTCAGCACGAAGGTTTCGATGATCCTCTCACGTCCGACCCCTTCTCTGTTTCAACTGTATCTCTTCTCTCCGGATGAAGATTATAGTAGATGAGGATAGAGTGGTGTGATATATAGTCTTTATCTGCTTTCTATGTTAGTGTTATCCTAACTACTATAACAGCCGTGGCAATAACTTTAATATACAATGTATGAATATCACTCAGATTTACTATTAGGAAGCTATTTAAAGTACAGCAATGTCTGCTCCAGTTGATTCCTACTAAGATCCTTGAATTGAAGAATTTTTAGAGAGTGTATTTTGTTGTGCAAATACTTCAAATGGGTGAGAGAAGCGAAAGCAAAACTCTTTACTCTTAAATAAATCCAAATAGGATAACAATAATTTGAGGCAAACTAAATATTAGTAAAGCTAATATCAATATCAATGTGAGAACTCCAAATGCAAGATGCTAGTTGTAGAGAACTTCAAATATCCAGAGTAATCACAAGTATGGACACCAAATCAATGCAAATCATAAAGAGAAAAGAGGGAGAGAAACGATTTACGTGGTTCGGTAATGTGCCTATCTCCACGAGCGGAGCAATCTTTAATCCACTATGCAAATCTTTAAATACAAAGAGATTACAACTATAATCTCTCACTAAACAATGGTGGCTCTCCCTTACAAGCTTTTCTCTCTTGCAAAATGTCCACACACCAACCCTAAAACCCAATATTTCTATTTATAGAGCCGGTTCAAATTGAGTTTTTCCGCGTCGCGTCCGAACGCCCTCGGGGGCGCATTCGAACATGCTCAATATCAAAGCAACAGAACCAAAGGGGTGTTCGAACGCTGAAGCCCCATTCGAACACCTCCAGAAACAGCTGCTCTCGGGTTGGCTCGCGTTCGAACGCGGCTGGAGCTGTTCGAACGTCTGCATCGCAAACTGCTCTCTGTTTGGAGCTCGTGTTCGAACGCCCACAGGGCCCGTTTGAACACGCAGCACAGAAAAGTTGATACATGCTGAATTTTGGTTGAAACTGAATTTGAGCCAATTTTAACAATTCTCCATCTTGGTGACAAATTCACAACTTCACCAAATCACACTCCACCATTGCAAAGTAATTGCAAATCCCAAAATTGCACCGCCTGCTAATTTGCATCAAAAGACACCAAATCCAAACAATTTTTGCAAACAATTCCAAAATAAACTCCAAATGGTCTTCCCCTTGCAAAGTGAGTGCACCACTCCAAAACCCAAATACAAACAAATATAATGAGACTTCAAAGATGCCAAACAACTGTTTCTACCAATGCAAAGCGAGTAAGTGCACCATGCCAATGCTAAGTAGTCAAACATGCAAATACTCGATCAAGTCCAAGCAATGTTGGACCTTGACCTCACAACTGCACTATCGTCATGAACAACCAAAATTGCATATGCCATTCTGTTAGTACACCATGCAAACTTCTAGGTCTACTAATTGCAATTGATTTTTCTTTCTGTAAAATTTTCTGAGTTGAGGTCTCCACCTTATGCAAACTTGAGTTTTCTACATCCAAATTGGTAGACTTTGGCGGAGCACCAAGGATTTCATTCTCCACCTGCTTCGAAAAGTCTTTGCTTATGCCATTTTGCAAATTCTTCTGATTCAAAATAGAAGACTCTCCAATTCTCTTAAAGACCTCATTCTTCGAATTTGGGCTTTGTGATTCATGACCATATCTGCCTATCATAGTCTTGCCCTGCAAAAAATACAAATTCATTTTCCGAAGGCCTTTCATCACAGCTCGAATTCCCAATGCAATTTTCAAAATTCTATCTTTCATTGTGATTGTGAAGCCTTTGGATTCCAATGCATTCAATGAAATGAGATTTTTCTTCAAATGAGGGACATATCGTACCCCCGTCAACTCTCTCATTGAACCATCATGCAACTGCAAACGAATTGTGCTAATTCCTTCAGTTTTACAAGTATTATCATTACCCATAAAAACTATGTCATTGTTCAGTTCTTCAAAAGTGCAAAACCAATCTCGATAAGGACACATATGATAAGTGCAATCCGAATTCAAAATCCACTCATCTGTATGACATGGTATAGATGAACTGCTAAGTGCAATATCCAGATCCAAATCATCAAACTCATCTTCAAGATCGGCCACATTTGCCTTTTACTTCTGCTGATCCTTGCCATTCAAAACCGAACAATCTTTTTTCCAATGCCTTTTGTTGCGACAATATGAACATTCATCTCTAGCAGGAATGTCTCTATTGGACGATCCATCCAGCTTGCTAAACTTTTTAGTTTTCAATCTACCATCCACTGTCAATGCTTCAGATGGAGAGTCTGTATAAACCTGCTTATCCATCTTCCGATATTCATTATTGATCAATGCATTTGCAATATCCTCATAATGAATAGATTCCTTTCCATACAGTAAGGTAGTAGTCAAATGATCACATACATCAGGCAATGAATTCAACAACACTAAGGCTTTGTCTTCATCCAAAATTTTCACATCCAAATTTTGCAAATCCGCAAGTAACTTGTTGAAGGCATTCAAATGCTCGACTATAGGCGTTCCAACCTTGTACTAAAATCAAAAAAACTTCTTCTTCAAATAAAGCCTATTCTCAATGCTCTTAGTCATAAACTTGTCCTCTAATTTCTTCCACAAGCTCTTCGCCGAGGTCTCCTTCATCACAAAGTACTTTTAATCTTTTGCTAGACAAAGCCGAATGGAGCTGCAAGCTTGCCGGTTCATTTTCTCCCAATCCTTCTCGGATATATTTTCAGGCTTCTCCTCCAAGGTGATATCCAACTCTTGTTGAAACAAGACGTCCATCACTTCACATTGCCACATTCTAAAATTATTGGTGCCATCAAATTTTTCTACGTCAAATTTTGCATTTGAAATAAATTTCCCCAATTTGGATGATCTCGACATATTTGCAAATCAATGCTATCCCTAAATTCAAAGCTATCCCCAAATTCAAAGCCCTAGGTTTGAGACCTTGAAGCTTTGATACCAATTTGTTGTACAAATACTCAAATGGGTGAGAGAAGCGAAAGCAAAACCCTTCACCCTCAAACAAATTCAAATGGGATATCAATAATTTGGGGCAAACCAAATATTAGTAAAGCTAATATCAATATCAATGTGAAAACTCCAAATGCAAGATGATAGTTGTAGAGAACTTCAAATACCCAAGGTAATCACAAGTATGAACACCAAATCAATGCAAACCATAAAGAGAAAAGAGGGAGAGACACGATTTACGTTGTTTGGCAATGTGCCTACGTCCATGGGCGGAGCAATCTTGAATCCACTATGTAAATCTTCAAATACAAAGATATTACAACTCTAATCTCTCTCTAAACAATAGTGGATCTCCCCTACAAGCTTTTTTTCTCTTGCAAAATGTCCACACACCAACCCTAAAACCCAACATTTCTATTTATAGGGCCAGTTCAGATTGGGTTTTTTCGCGTCGCGTTCGAACGCGCCCAATATCAAAGCAGCAGAACCAAAAGAGCATTCAAACGCCCGCTGGGCACGTTCAAACGCACCCAGTGCAAATGCAAACTGGCGCTCGAATGCCGAAACCCCGTTCGAACGCCAAAACCCCGTTCGAACGCCTGCAGAAACAGCTGCTCTCGGGTTGGCTCGTGTTCGAACTTGACTGCGGTCATTCGAACACCTGCATCACAGACTGCTCTCTGTCTGGAGCTCGTGTTCGAACGCTCCCAGGGTCCGTTCGAACGAGCGGCACAGAAAAGCTGATACATACTAAATTTTGACTGAAACCCAATTTTTCACATATTTTTCTTAATAGCTTGATATCAAACTAACTACTATGTAATGGTGTAATGCCACAGTTCAAACCTCTTAACAAGTTTGTTTAACCATGTTGTACCATTACTCCTAACAGAAGAATCATCAGTAATGTGTCTCTCATGTCAAATTCTTGTGATAGGCAAGCACAATAAATTAGTAAACCTATTAATAGGTGCAGTTGTTTCTTATGAGTGGAACTTTCTGTATGGCGTTCATTTCACGGCAATTTGCAGTCTGTGTTGCTGATGCACGATTTTAGACGGTGAAAACTGTCTTATTTGGTGTTCTTTGTGATCTTCTATTATGTATTCATAACTTGATGGTGATTGAAGTCAAATTTCTACTTTTCGGAAATGGTAAGACTATAAATTTTGCCTTTCTTTGTAACTGGTAAATAAGATAATATTAGTGTTTCTACACTTGTAAGATATTGCGAAAAACGGAGCAACCGCAGTTAAATTTCAAATAGATAGCAAACATATAATCAACTTTGTCCTCCTCCTTTGTCATTTTTATAAGGGGGCTGCCTTATTCTATGCAAATTTCCCTTTCATATTGTATACAGCTTATATGTGACCAAGTATAGTCTAGTACAGCAGCAGAAGGTCGTCTGCTACGCCAATTGCGCCAAACTTTAACGTCACTTGTATGCTGAGAAACCGCTTGTCCAAATAAATGGACAATAGACTGTAGACTTGGCTTCCTCCTCGAGTCTTGGAGCTTAAATTTGATCACATCCTTCAGAAAATATCAAAGATATAAAGATTGGAAGTCCATTAGTGGCCCCATAGTTGATAGTTCTAAATTCAACTCAACGTTTAGTCCATAGAAATCTGGAAACTGCTACACGAATTCTAAGCACTTCTCTCCCCATCGCCATCCGTCACGCAATAGGTACTATATATTTCGACATGGATCACTTGCTTAAGGTTCTCAACAGATCTTGTCTCTGTGTTTCCTTCCTTTAAAGATTCCTTTATAGCTATGCTCCTCAAGACTTTGGCTTTCCTCTTCCTCAATCTACTCCTCTTAGATCTTGCGGTCTCTACAAGTGAAGATGGATTTATCTTCAATGGATTTCCTGGTGCAAACCTGAAGCTTGATGGAACAGCATCAATCACATCCAATGGCCTCCTAAAGCTGACGAACAACACAAAGCAGATGATGGGCCACGCTTTCCATCCATCCCCTCTTAATTTTCAGAATTCTTCTGATGGTAAAATCTTCTCCTTCTCTACCACCTATGTTTTTGCCATTATCTCCGGGTATGTCGACCTTGGTGGCCATGGAATTGCCTTTTTGATCTCTCCCACCAAAGATCTCTCTAATGCCACGCCCAACACGTACTTGGGACTTTGCAGTATGAAAAACAAGAAAACAAATCATATATTTGCCGTTGAGCTTGATACAGTGAAAAGCCCTGAGGTCGATGATATTGATGAAAATCATGTCGGTATTGATATCAATAGTTTGATATCCAATAATTCTCACACTGCTGGCTACTATGCTGATGATAGTGGCTCGTTTAAAACATTGAACCTTCTCAGTGGCAAAGTCATGCAAGTATGGGTGGACTATGATGGTGAAAAGATGCAAGTAAATGTCACCTTATCTCCTCTAGGAATTCCCAAACCCAGTAGGCCTTTGTTGTCTTCCACTGTCAATCTTTCTACTGTGTTGTTGGAAACCATGTATGTTGGATTCTCCGCTTCAACTGGCCCTCCCTTGACAACTCACTATGTTCTTGGATGGAGCTTTAAGATGAATGGAATTGAACAAGAACTCGACTACTCAAAATTACCTGCCGTTCCTCGTACAAGACCTAAAGGAAGATCTATGGCCTTGGACATTTCATTGCCTTTAGCTTCATCTGCTTTTGTACTAGTGATCGTTGCTGCTGTTTTCTTCATCGTTTGGAGAAGAATCAAATTCTCAGAGCTGCTCGAAGATTGGGAGGTCGAGTATGGGCCTCACCGCTTCTTGTACAAAGATCTGTTCAGAGCTACTAATGGATTCAAGGACAAGGAGCTACTTGGTACTGGAGGATTTGGAAGAGTGTACAAAGGGGTGCTACCCCCATCAGAAATGGAGGTTGCAGTGAAAAGAGTCTCTCATGGGTCAAGGCAAGGGATGAAGGAGTTTGTAGCAGAGATCGTGAGCATGGGCCGCCTTCGCCATAGGAACCTGGTGCAATTACTGGGATACTGCCGGCGTAAAGGAGAGCTCCTCTTGGTCTATGACTTCATGCCAAGTGGTAGCTTAGACAAATACTTATATGATAGCACTCAGCTAACTCTGGACTGGGATAGGAGGTTCCAGATCATTAAGGGGGTGGCATCAGGTCTTCTGTATCTGCATGAGGGGTGGGAGCAAGTTGTGATTCACAGAGACATTAAGGCCAGCAATGTGCTACTAGACAGTGAGATGAATGGTAGATTAGGTGATTTTGGTCTAGCTAGACTATATGATCATGGAACTGATCCGCAAACTACCCATGTCGTCGGAACCATGGGTTATCTCGCTCCAGAGCTCGTGAGAACTGGCAAGGCGACCACTCTCACCGACGTTTTCGCCTTTGGTGCTTTCATATTAGAAGTTGCTTGTGGAAGGAAGCCAATAGAGCACAGTGCACCAGATGAACGCGTCGTTCTGGTGGATTGGGTGGTAGAGAATTGGCGTAAGGGCTCAATCCTTAACACACTAGACTCGAGATTGGGACAAGTCTACGTGGTGAAGGAGGCAGAGATGGTATTAAAACTTGGACTTCTTTGTTCACATCCATTGCCTTCAGCTAGGCCTACCATGCACCAAGTGAACCAATATTTCGATGGCAATGCGCCGCTCCCTGAGTTATCGCCTACTTATATGAGCTTTAGTGCTCTTGCATTGCTTCAGCACGAAGGTTTCGATGATTATCTCATGTCCTACCCCTCTGTTTCAACTGTATCCGTTCTCTCGGGAGGAAGATGATAGTAGATGGCATGTGATATATAGTTCTTATCTTTTTCTCTTTGTTGTGATATCATAAAAACTACAAGAGTGAGATCAGTATCTTGAATATACTGAACATACAATGGATGCATCACTCAGGATTAATATCAGGAAGCTAGTTACTACAACATTGCCTGGAAACTAGGAAAGTTTTAGATTATATCTCATATCTATTAGTATTTCTACTCCCACACCTTCAAGATCCTACAGTAGTTTTTAGAATTTCTTTTATCTTCAAATTTATTATTGTTAACGGCTTAAGTATTTTTATTAATTGTCAGAATATAAAAATCACTTTATTAACCTTTAAGTTTGAAGAGGAGTTTGTGAGTTAACATAGTAACAAAATATAATAAATTCAAATCTTATCATACTTATATTTAACCTAAAAATATACATTTTTATTTATTTAAATTAAATTTATTTTTTAGACTCATTAAATTTTATTCATTGAGATTTTTCGAGCATTTGGTAAATTAATATTAACTATCTCTGAAATGGGATGACCATAATTCTCATTAAGCATGCCGATGTTTTCTATCAAAATTAGGCAGCAGTTCTCACTAGTTACATCCAATACATTAGAGAGAGACAATCCAAACTCTTATATTTGTAGGCTAGATTTGATTGTAAGCTTATCACCCATTTATTTCAACTTCCAACTTTTACCTATGAAATGAGAAAACAATCGTATAGAGAAGAATCTTTTGCTATTATGGCCCTAATCCTGCATGGTCGTTTATGAGGACAATTATAAAAATCTATAAACTGATGACGTCATGATTAACCAGTCATTTGTCATCTGTCATTCTTCTAACCGCAATCTGATAACAGAAAATCTACAGTTGGGGTATTTCGCAGCCACAGACTGGCTCCAAATCTGTTTTTTCTTTTATTAATTCGCCTTTATTGAGACAAGGAATTTATCCGCATATGACTAGAAGTCCATTGGCCAAACATGAGCCTTGTTTTCTGTTATTTATTGTGTACTACTTTTATCTAGGAAATATCATGTCAAGATTTCCTTTTTCTTTTTTCTTTTTTCTTTTTTCTTTTTTCTTTTTTTTTAATCCTCTCATAGATGAATAATGCTTAATTCGAATTCTAATGGTGCCTAGTTGACGTAGATGAACGATGCAAGTTCCTTGAAATTGCTAAGAAATCCCTTGTCCAACTGAAGTAGGACTCATTAATTGTTACTGGACAATGAAGTTGTTTAATGCTCTTTCTAGATGATAGGATTAGATTGTATGTTCTATAATTACTTGACCTTCTCTTTCACTGAAATTTCAGAGCCGCTGTCTCTCTCCTTTGTACCGATCATGGAAGAAAATTTTGTTTAGTCTGTAGACTTGTCCTTCTCCTCGAGCCTAAGGTTGAAAACTGAAAAAAATAAAAAAAAACGAAAATGAGTTGGAGATTATATTTGATCACATATTTCAGAAAATATCAAAGCAATAAATACTGGAACTCCGTTAGTGGCCCCATAGTTGATAGTTCCATATTCAGCTGAATGTTTAGTCCGTGCAACTGGAAATTGCTACCAGAATTGTGAGCCCTTCACTTCCCATCATCATCCGTCATGCTCTTGGTATTATAAATCAATACATGGAATACTTGCTAAAAGTTCTCAAAAGATCTTGTCTCTGTGTTTCTCTTACAAGATTCCTTTTTAGCTATGTTCCTCGAAGCTTTGGCCTTCCTCTTCCTCAACCTCCTCCTAAATCTTGCAGTCTCTGCAAGTGAAGATGGATTTATCTACAATGGATTTCCTGGTGCAAACCTGAAGCTTGATGGAGCAGCATTAATCACATCCAATGATCTTCTAGAGCTGACAAACAGCACAAAGCAGATAATGGGTCACGCTTTCCATCCATCCCCTCTGAACTTTCAGAATTCTTCTGACGGTAAAATCTTCTCCTTCTCTACCACCTATGTGTTCGCAATCATCCCCGAGTATGTCAACCTTGGTGGCCATGGTATAGCCTTCTTGATCTCGTCCACCACAAATCTCTCTAATGCCTTAACCGGCCCGTACTTGGGACTTTTCAATATGAACAACAATGGCAACCGAACAAATCATATATTTGCCGTTGAGCTTGATAGAGTTTATAACCCTGAGTTCGATGATATTGATAATAACCATGTTGGTATTGATATCAACAGCGTGATATCCAACAATTCTCACACTGCTGGCTACTATGCTGATGATACTGGCTTGTTTAAAACCTTGACCCTTATCAGTGGCAAAGCCATGCAAGTATGGGTGGAATATGATGGTGAAAAGATGCAAGTAAATGTCACCTTATCTCCTTTAGGTATTCCCAAGCCCCGTAAGCCTTTGTTGTCTTCCACTGTCAATCTTTCAACTGTGTTGTTGGAAACCATGTATGTTGGATTCTCCTCTGCAACTGACGGTCCCCTGACAACTCATTATGTTCTTGGATGGAGCTTCAAGATGAATGGAATTGCTCAAAAACTCGACTACTCAAAATTACCTTCTGTGCCTCGTACAAAACATAAAGGAAGATCTAAGGCCTTGGAAATTTCATTGCCTTTAGCTTCATCTGCGTTTGTACTAGTGATGGTCGTTGTTGTTTTCTTCATCGTTTGGAGAAGAATCAAATTTACGGAGCTGCTCGAAGATTGGGAGGCCCAGTATGGGCCTCACCGCTTCTTGTACAAAGATCTGTTCGGAGCCACCAATGGATTCAAGGACAAGGAGCTACTTGGTACCGGAGGATTTGGGAGAGTGTACAAAGGGATGCTACCCACATCAAAATTGGAGGTTGCGGTGAAGAGAGTGTCTCATGAGTCAAGGCAAGGAATGAAGGAGTTTGTAGCAGAGATCGTGAGCTTGGGCCGCCTTCGCCATCGAAACCTAGTGCAGTTATTGGGTTACTGCCGACGTAAAGGAGAGCTCCTCTTGGTCTATGACTTCATGCCAAATGGTAGCTTAGACAAATACTTATATGATAGAACTAAGCCAACTCTGGGCTGGGATAGGAGGTTCCAGATCATTAAGGGGGTGGCATCAGGTCTTCTTTATCTACATGAGGGGTGGGAGCAAGTTGTGATTCACAGAGACATTAAGGCCAGCAATGTACTACTAGACAGTGAGATGAATGGTAAATTAGGTGATTTTGGTCTAGCAAGATTATATGATCATGGAACTGAGGCGCAAACTACCCGTGTCGTCGGAACCATGGGCTATCTCGCTCCAGAGCTTGCGAGAATTGGCAAGGCGACCACTCTCACCGATGTTTTCGCATATGGTGCTTTCATATTAGAAGTTGCTTGTGGAAGGAAGCCAGTAGAGCACAGAGCACAAGATGATCACCTTCCTCTGGTGGATTGGGTGCTAGAGAATTGGCACAAGGGCTCGATCCTTAACACACTAGACTCGAGATTGGGTCAAGTCTACAAAGTCAACGAGGCAGAGATGGTACTTAAACTTGGACTACTTTGTTCACATCCATTGCCTTCAGCTAGGCCTAGCATGCGCCAGGTGATGCAATACTTGGATGGCGATGTGCCGCCCCCTCAGTTATCGCCTACTTATGTGAGCTTTAGTAATCTGGCCCTGCTTCAGCACCCAGGTTTCGATGATCGTCTCATCTCCGACCTCTCCTCTTTCTCAACTGTATCTCATGATCGTAGATGAGGATAGAGTGGTGATATATAGTCGTCCTTACCTGCTTTCTATGTTTGTGTACGCTAATTACTATAGCAGCCTTAGCATAATCTCAATATACAATGTATATATATCACTTAGAAGTAATATTAGGAAGCTATTTAGTACAACAGCGTCTGCTCCTGTTGATTCCTAATGAGCTCCTAGAATTGAGGAATTTTTAAGAGAGTTTTTTTTGATACCCTGTTATCAGACTAACTACTCCTATGAAATGGAGTGATGTCACAGTCGAAACTTGTAACGAGTTTGTATACCCATGATGTAATACATAAGAATCACAGGTAATGTGTCTCTCGTGTCAAATTCTTGTGATGAGCAAGCACAATTTAGTAAAACCCATTACTTGGTGCACTTGTTTCTTATGAGCAGGACTTTATGTATGGCGTTCATTTCACGGCGATTTGTAGTCACTGTTGCTGATGCATAATTTTAGACTATGAACAGACGTGTTTTGCGTTCTATGCGATCTTCTAATATGTCCTTATAGCTTGATGGTGATTGAAGTCAAAATTTCTTTTCTCTGGAAATGATAGTAGCATAGTGCTATAAATTTTGCCATATCTAAATGGCAAAATAAAAAAAATATTAGGTTTTCTAAACTTGTGAGATACTGCTAGAAACAGAGCAACCACAGCTAAATGTTCTTTTTACCGTAGCCAAATTTGAAATAGGTAGCAAATTTCGTAAGGGAGCTGTTTTATTTTATGCAAATTTCCCTTTCATATTATATACAGCTTAATTATATGACCAAAGTCGAGTCTAGTGCAGCTGTAGAAGGTCGTCTATTACGCCAATTGCAGCAAGCCAGCAATTTCTCTTCGCTAATTCCTAAATTTGGTTAGGATCCCTAATTGTACTTAATAATGAAATACTAGTTAAGTTCAGAGTAGAGAAAATTTAAATAAGTATTATCCTTGTAGTTATATTTTATAAATCTAATATAATATTTTAGTATTATTATATTTTATATTCATGACATATTCAATTTTTCTTAAAACAAATATTTTATTATTTTTAATGTCACATCCTATATGTATCCTCAATTTTTTTTTCAAAGTAAATACAATTCTCTCCGGACAAAAAATAATTAAAACTTACTAAATCCATAAGACGGTTGCTAGCTTAAGCTACAGGTAGTTGTAATCTCATAATTGTTTACTTTCCTTTTTCTAATAAAGATTGCAATACAAAAAACTTTTTAAAAGTATAAAAAAATATTATAGTATTACAAGCGGTCTTATAAACCTAGATGACGGAGAGAAAAAAAAAACTTATCTTAGCGAAAAGAAAAAGTAGTCTTACTGATAGTACGATTGTGGGCTTATAAACCGATGATAGACTTGTAATTAGAAAAAAAAATGTCATCATTTATAGTATAGTTTACTTATATGTCCTTAACATTAGTAAGAGAGGAATAAAAGAATAAACAATACTTAGAAGCCTTATAAGCATGCAAACTCGAAAGTCTAACGATGTTTGTGGGCTCATTGTGAGCGCATAAGCTTGCAAACCTGCAATAAATACTTAGTTTTATTTGATATGTATTAAAACTTTAAATAATTAGTTTTATTTGATAATAACATTTTTGTCTAATATCATCGGAGTTAAAATGCAATTTGATCATTTAATTTTATACAACATCTATTTACGTCTAAAATAATATATTTTTTATTTTTTATATCACATCAAAGATAATAATTATACTATTAGTTTAGTTCAAACACTATATTTTCTTAATATAGTTCAAACTAACTAATTCATGACTGAAAAATAAAGCAAACTAGTTATATTCTGAACTTAAACTCAAATCAAACAAGAATGTGGAATAGAATAAGATTAATATTAGTATAGATTCTAATTTCTTATACTAGAATTAGAGAATATAAGCTATTATCTTATTTAGTTGTATATTAACATAATATATAATAATTATACTTATTGAGGCGTAAAGTTGAATTTCACTCTTGTTAGTCTTCTTCTCAAGTTGTTCTTTCCACCTCTTCCTAAATCTTGCGATCTCTGCAAGCGATGACGAAATTACTTTATCGGATTCACACGTGCATATCTCATGCTCAATGGCATAGCATTAATCATACCAATGGCCTTCTATGGGTAGCAAACAACACAGCTAAGAAGATGCCTTTCATCATCTAGGGGTGAAAACGGGTCTAATTAACTCTGATCTAACCTACTTCTAATTTAGTTTAGATTAGATTTAGATAAAAAACTTCTATTCAATTCGAATACAAATTTAAATATGCTTAGGATTTTTAAAAATAACTCAAATACTGATTCCAATTTGAGTTGGCTATAATTTTTTAGATACGAATTACAAGAATTGGACATTTCATTTCCCGCATATTTTTTAAATAATTTAATATTTTTAATTTGCTTATTTGAGTTATTTTTAAAAATAATTTCCCGCATATCACTAATTATATATTATATATAATTGGAAAGTTTAATTTTACTAATTTTATATGAATTTAACATGCAAGAATTTTTTTTAATTCTTAATATTTTTATGTTAATTGTCTCTAAATAAAATGTTATAATTTATTAAAAATTTAACCTGTATTTATTTAAGATTTAATATTCTATTCAAAAATTATTCGTTCTAATTTATTTAGAATATGACTTTAAATTAGGTTGATACTCATTTTTAAAAGGACCCTAAATATTTTTATGTTACAATGTCTCCATTATCTTTCATCAGTAATAGATCAAAATACTTTCCACCCTCCGTTAGACTAAACCTACAACAGTAATAGATCAAAATACTTTCCACCTTCCATTAGACTTAACCTATGTGGCATTCATAATAGATAAAAATGGCTAAAATGCTTCATTTGGACGGAAAGAGATTAATTTCATTTTGGTCCAACGGTAATGAATCAAAATACCTTTTACTCTCCTCTTTCCCTCTATTTCTTTTGGCCAAATACCTCCTCGCCGACCACCACTTTCGTCTAGCCCTCCTCAGTCCGTCGCCTCCTTCCCCATGTCCAAAAGGGCCTCAGGACCAAGACCCGCGCAGTGGTCCTAGGCAAACCCTCCTCGTCGACAGCCACGTGGCAAACCTTCCTCATCGATAGCCAATCGGTTGGCCCTCCTCGGCGAGACCTACGTAGCTGGCCACCGCAACAATGAGGTTGGGCTCGCCTCCATTGCCTCTTTCGTGTGCTCGAGAAGTTTGTAAAGGAAGCAGGCGAAGGCGATTGGGCGGTCAGCGAAGGAGTCGAAGGCGTGGATCCACTTGATGCCCAGTCGGCCTTCTTGGCGATGATGGGGGCGATGTCGATGGCACAGAAAGGATGATGACCTCCTCAGTGGTCCAAAAGGAGGCGACGGCCTCCTTCCGTATTGCCTCCATCGACGACCAAGTTGGCCTAATTCTTAGTCGCCTCCGTCAAGACCCATGCGGCGGGCCTTCCTTGGCAAGACCCACATGGCTGCAGCGTCTAGGTTGGTGTCACCTCCTTCAGTACAACCCTTCTCGGCTTCAAGGGCTTTGGGTCCAAGATCCACCGGCGGTTGGCCGAGGCGATCTGGATCGCCGCCACCGTCCAATCCCAATGTAGATGGCGCTCACGCTGCCTCACTGTCCTTCCCGGCCGATGCTAGGGAAGGTAGAAAGAAGTGGAGAGACTATATGGTACTATTTTAATTTAAAAATTAATGATATGATATAATTATTAGGGGTATAATAGTCATTATGTGTATATTTTCATGAGGATGTTGTAATTTAAAAAAGTTTAAAAGAATCGCTATAAAAAGTAGGTATACTTTAAATTTTATTATTTATCTAATATTTATATTCAGACTAAAAATATGAATTCTAGTATAAATTAAACACTATCTATATTGTATCTGATTTGTTTTCAACCCTACGTCCATCTCGTCTTTGCTTTCGGAACTCTTCCAAGAGTAATTTTCTCCATCACCACCTTTGTGTTTGGAATCATCTCCCAATCTCATGACTTTTAGTGGGCATGGAATTGTCTTCGTACTCTGTCGCACTTCAGACTTGTCTAATGCCTTGTCAAGTCAATACCTGGGCCTTCTCAATTTAACAGCAATGGCAACTCAAGCAATCATATTTTCGGCGTAGAGCTAGTACTATTTATAGCTCTGCATTCCATGAGATTGATAATGAAGATGTTGGCATTGATATCAATAGCTCGAGATCAAATTATTGAAACACACTACTAGCCACTACGATTATAGTGTTTGTGACGTGATGGTGATGAAGGAGGAATGTTGGGAGAGTTAGATGAAGTATAAGTTGATGGTACTTGTGATGTTGTGATTGGTAAAGGTGATATTAGAGTGGATGTAATTATAGTGCCATGTATGGAAGTTGTGACCGGCGGTGCTTCTGACTGTCTCATGTATTGATATGGGAATGACAAATTGTGATAGTATAGGAGGAGTAATTTGTCGAAATGAAAAAATATGGTCAACAAAGGTGACATTCCTGAGATGAAAATTTTGCTTTGTTTCTACATTATATACATAATAAGCCTTTTGCTCCTAGGGATAATCTAAAAATATACATGGAGAAGCATGACTAGAAAATTTTGTCACGATGCGATTTAAGTGTTTGAGCAAAGCATAAAAAAATACATAAATAATCATAACTAGGAATAATGTAACACCCACCGCTAAATACATGTGGAATCCACATGACTTGTTGCTCAAGATTTCAACACAATAAACTAAAGAAAACTCATATTTTTACAAATAATATAAACAAAAAGAAGCTCATAACACCAAAGATCACAACGAGCCCAAAAATATATAACCAATAAATGCAATTGCTCACACAGAAGCTACATAAGCAATAAATAATCTATCATGCATCAATCCGAACTATCAAATCCTCAAACTCGAGCTCACACCAATCTCCACCCATAGGTCATATCAATACTACACCACATGATATGCATCATTTTAGACTATCAAATCTATAATATAGGCTTATACAGAGCTATGCTCGTAGGCTACATCAACACTCACATCTGACACACAAACCCACAAGAAATAGTATATCATAACGATAACTCGCCAACCCGTCACTAGGCGAACAACATGACTGACTAACTAGCACCACCGACTAAGAATCTCAGTCGTAAGCCCATCACATAGGTCAGTGTTATATATTGATACTACCATTTGAGTTGTCAACTCCACATCATCGCATTACCGTGCAACAATTATGATCGTTGCTCACGAACGCCCTCACCTTATGTTATTGGTACTACTAGGTCTATGTTATCTTATCCTTCTCTCTCTATCTTAAATATCATAAAGGGTATGACTCTTGTCGATCAATGAGGCCTAGCATGCACCAAGTAATGCAATACTTGGATGGCGATGTGCCGCTTCCTGAGTTATCGCCTACTTATATGAGCTTTAGTGCTTTGGCATTGCTTCAGCATGAAAGTATCGATGATCATCTCATGTCCTACCCCTATATTAAAACTGTATCCATTTTTTCAGGAGGAAGATGATATTTAATGAAGATAGGGATATTCCTTATCTACTTTTTATGTTAGTCTTATCCTAACTACTATAAGAGCCTTAGCAAAAGTTTTAATATACAATGTATGCATATCACTCAAAATAAATATTAGGGATCTATTCAGTATAGCAATGTCTGCTCCTGTTGATTCCTACTTATGCATATCACACCACTATATATGTTACTTTGTTCACATCCATTGCCTTCAGCTAGGCCTACCATGAGTGATGCAAAACTTAGATGGCGATGTGCCGCTCCCTAAGTTATTGCCTACTTATATGAGCTATAGTGATCTGGCACTGCTTCAGCACCCAGGTTTCAATTATCGTCTCATTTCCGACCCCTTCTCTGTTTCAACTGTATCTCCTCTCCGGATGAAGATTATGATAGATGAGAATAGAGTGGTGTGATATATATTCCTTATATGATTTCTATGTTTGTGTTATCCTAACTACTATAAGAACCTTAGCAATATTTTTTGATACAATGTATGCATATCACTCCGAATGAATATTAGGGATCTATTCAGTACGGCAGAGTCTTCTCGCGTTGATTCCTATTTAGATCCTTGAATTGGAGAATTTTTAGTATATATATATATATATATATATATATATATATATCCAAATATCAAACTAACTATTCCAATGAAATGGTGTAGTGCCACAGTCCAAACTTGTAACGAGTTTGTATAACCATGTTGTAGCATTACTCTCTACACAAGAATCATCGGCAATTTGTGTCATGTTTTTTAAGTAAACCCCATTAATAATTGGACTTGTTTCTTATGCCCATTTGTAGGGCTTCATATATGACGTTCATTTCACGGCAATTTTTTATAGTCACTATTGTTGATGCATGACTTTAGACTATGGACAGTCTAGTATAGCGTTCCATATGGAACATGATGGTTGTGAATCTCTAGGATAAAATCCAAAGAAAACACAAAAGCCCAAATAGTTTTCAAATCGTAAAATAGATTGACACAGCGAAAATAGTACTCAGTCTTTAGAGTTCTCACTAAGCGGCTTCTTAAATTCCTGTAAAATAATAAGTCCTCATGAGCTAGATGCCCAGCAAGTAACCCACTCTACTAATAATATGTCTAATGACAAAAATCAACATATGATACGTATAGTAGTAGAAAAAGAATCATAATAATAATATATAAGCTGTCTGAAAAATAAATAATTTTCTTGTCTCTTATATTAAATTTTAAAATCCATATATACTAAATTAGAATCATAAATTATTCATATTAATTCATTTTGAATAAATCAATATAAAACGAATCAATCTCCGCTGAAAGTGTATTTTCATAGAAATCAAATCATAAATAATTCATATTAACACAATCCGAATAAATCAGCATAAAATGAATCTCCACTAAAGTGTATTATCATGGAAATCGAATTATCTTACAATATCTCAATTTAAATAAAAATATAAAACAAATCAATCTCTATTGAAAATATACTATCATGAGAATCGAATCATAAATCATTCATAATATCTCAATTTGAATAAATCAATATAAAAGCAGTCGATCTCTGCCAAAAGTGTACTATCATTGAAACCCGCCAAAACTGATAAAATGTCATATTGTCTCATTAATTAGTACTCTGCCCCGTAGCCACATTGCACTACCTAGTCATCACCGGGATGGCGTCTAGGACTTTTCTAAATAGTCGATCCGTCTAGGGTTACAGTAGGTACTATACAGTGCCCTGTTGACTTTTTCACTAGCGTTGAGAAAAATTAGAGTCACCAGGACAAAAATCCAGAAATATTTTTCCTAATTCCGCCAGAGTCACTTGATAGCATGTCGCATTATTACATTCCAATAATCTTTTTCCTTGACTTATCTTCTTGAAAACAAATTGGGTTCCAAATCTCACTTTTATAAGTATTCAATTATACTGATTCATTCTGAATCTCAACTATCAAATTCTTCAATAACCAAAATTCTCAATTCTTCAAATACAATATATACATAAATAATCCATAAATTCAAATACTACTATTTCCTCTAATATATATATATATAATATAAATCATTCTTAATAAGTCATAAAACACGAATAAATAATAATCTAATATTTAATCTTGCAAAATTTTACGTCTCAAAAATAATATTTTATTTTTGATCATATCCCAAAAATAAAGATATCTTATATTTTATTTATAGAAAATAAAATATATTAGCAAAAAGATTTCCTCTATTATTTTCTGAAAATAATGTATAATAATAAATATTATTTTTTTACAAATCCGAAATTCCTTTAAATTGAAGTAATTCTAATTTATATCTTATTTTCGAGAAACAAAATAATATTATTTATTTTCAAAATTTTGAAATCCATATAAATTAAAATATTACTACTTTATATCTTATTTTCGACAGTATAAATAGATATGAATTATTTTCAGAAATCTAAAAATTCTTTTAAATATAAATATTCCTAATTTATTTCTTATTTTCTGCAATAAAAATAAATACTTTAAAATCTGAAAAAAAATAATAAAAAATAAAACCCCTTTTTTTCAATGAATGATAAATATAAATTTTCTATAAAATACGAAATCTTAATATTTATTGAAAATCCTTAAAACAATGAATTTCTTAATTTTCCGTATAATTTACATCATCATATTGTAAAATTTCTTATCTTATAAAATTAAACAAGATAAGAATAAATATAAAGAGATATTTATAATTCATCAATTCTATTTTTATATAATAAAAATTTAAGAAAATATAAATGGGAACTTGCTTTATCGCTCAATCCAAAATAATTTGATTTTCGCAATCTAATCATAATCTACACGAATTTTAAAGCGCTCCATGATTGTCTTCTCTTTTATTTTCTTCTCTTTTGTATGATGAAATCTTTTTCCATATATTTTCTATTATTTTTTTTCTATTCTCCTTCAAGATAATCTCTTTCTCTCTTTTTTTTTCACAATATCAATGCTACAGTACCACCTAATTTCTCTCTTCAAAAATCCACATATGGTTTTCTTCTAACCCCCTTGTATAATTGAAAATAAATATAATAAGAGTCCTATTAGAATAAGGATTCTAATATCTTAAAGATATCTCTAAAATTTTAATTTAATTTAATAAAAATCTTAGAATATAAAAAATAAATAAAATTCCTCATTATCTAATCTGTATATTTTTATTTATTTTATTTATTTATATTTTAAAATTTTAGGTTGTTACATATTATGTCTGCATAGATTGATGGTGATTGAAGTAAAATTTTCTTTTGTTTGGAAATGATAGTATTGTTAAAATTGTTTTTCTTTGTTACTGGAAAACTAAGAAAATATTTGGGCTTCTACACTTGTGAGATATTGCTAAAAACAGAGCAACCTATATATATTGCAATGCAGTGTTGCGGCACAGTCTTGCGGTCTCTGCTGCAGACGATCTACAACCGTCAACACTCGTCATTTGTTTAAGATGAATTGAATTGTCTTCCTAGTCTTGAGCTATACCATTCATCTTAAAGCTCCATCCAAGAACATTGTCAGAATAAAGGCCATGCCTTCCATCCATCTCCTCTTCGTTTTTGGAACTCTTCCAATGGTAAAATCATCTCCATCTCCTCTACCACCTTTGTGTTTGGAATCATCTCTCAATCTTATGACGGTAGCGGGCATGAAATTGGGCCTTCTCAATATTAACTACAATGGGAACTCAAGCAATGGTATTTTCGGCGGAGAGCTGGAATTCCATGATATTGATAATAACCATGCTGGGATTATATCAATTGCTCGACATCCAATAATTTACATACTGCTTGCCACTATGATGATAACACTGGCTTGTTTAAAAAACTTGAGCTTTACCAGTAGCCAAGTCAAACTAGTATGGGTGGACTATGATGGTGAAGAGATGTAGTTTAATGTTTTACTTTTGGTTCTTTCAAATAAGACTTTACATGTGGAAGGAGGACAGTAGAGCAAAACGTACAAGGTGAACACCTTGTGTTGGTGGATTGAGTGATTGGAGAATTGGAGAAGGGATTCGATTGTTAGTCACTGGACCCAAGATTGGACGATAATTGTGCATCGGATGAGGTGGGAATGGTTTAAAAGCTTTGACTACTTTGTTCAGATCCATTGCCTTTGGCCTGTGGGTAGGCCAATGCGGCAGTACCTGGATAAAGATATTCCCCTCCCAGAGTTATCTCCAACTTATCTGAGTTTTAGCGTTCTCACACTGATGCAAAACGAAGGATTTGACGATTATGCCATGTCTTATCCCCTCATTAGTTCCAACCGCAACTCGTCTTTCAGGAGGCAGGGATGATTTCAGCAATGATACGAAAATAATGTTAGAATTGTCGAGGATTTCAGGTAGATGTAAAAGCAGAGCCTGTTCCCCCCCATTTATCGCGTTTACTCAGTTAGTTAAATTCTAATCAACATGTTAACGTACATATGTAAGCTCCTAGCAATCCCAGTTGATTTTGAATTAAAGCATACAAACCCGAGCTTGTTACTTTCCACTGTAAGCCTATATTTGGTTGCAGGAAATTTCCAACAGTCGAGGTTTGCAGATAATCGATCTCTTCCGTACGGATTCGAGTCAATTTAGTTTATACCCAAATCAGGCGAAACAAAAGTGGACACAGCGGACCACCTCTGCTCCCTCTTCCCTTCGACATCCATCCAACATCCAACGGCTCTACCGCGACGTTGGGACTCCAAACCTCAATCCCACACCGTCCGCGATGCATTGGATGCTTTCCGTAAGCCCAGAAAGAGCCGCAATGACAGCTATCATGTCATATCAGATCGATGCTTCGGCCATCCCAACTACTGCCCGCTTTATTATGAGCCCGATTGCCATAGATAAGGCCACGTGGCCTCAGCTCATCCGTCAATTCCTCAACCCTAATCCCAGAAGAAGCTATATCGATTAATCCCAAACGTTAGGCCTCCCGGTGTACAAGGCGAAAGTTTATGCACATATAGGTAACACAATCAACGTGATAATAAACGACTTTTTTTTGTTCATTTTTTTGGGCCACTAGAAGTGTACCACACTGATCACAAGCACAACCATGTGACTGAGGGGGCCCTCAAAAGCGGCATTCGTTTCAATTTCGAAATCCTTCTCAACCGGAAACCGGAAGGGTAAGACGAGGACATTAGCAAAACAACCGCGGCCTTCATATATGCAATTCAAAACTGGATATAATTTGAAAAGGATTCTTGCGGTCGAGCAAAAGAAAAATTAGAATAAAATCAAGTAGCCATCACCATCTTCCTCAAATTTGATTGAAAACACTTAGTACTACTACTACAAGTTACAAACTAAATAGCTAAATAAGCCTCTCGCCTCATCGCTTCTAGAATTGAAAAAAACACCTAGAAGACTAAAAAATAAAATACCAATCGACCGAAAACAAACGAGCAATCTGCCTTCCCTTTTATACAATCTCGATCTAACCTCAAGACCTAGAGAAAAATTTAATCAATGGAAATGCTCTGAAAAAAACAACGAGCAAACACGAATTAAAACGCATCCGAATCACCGCATCGAATCAGAATGCGACAATTCCTTCCGGAGCTTATGCGAGAACAATCTGCAAGCGTCCATGCTGAGATCGATAGCGGCTGAGAGAGCTACGAAAGCGGCGGCGTCCTCCGCGCACGTCACGTGCTGCACACCCACCTCCACAGTCGGCCGGCTACACTTCCCCTCCCCATCCACAGTCGACGACATGACAAAGCCGCGATAGCTCGAGAAAGGCCAAAGCCCGTATCCGAAATCCCCACTACCCCTCGGGCTACAGCCCGGCGAGAAAGTACGCCCCAAGGGCTGAGTCGACGTGAGGTCGATGGTAAACTTACCGCCCTTGCTCGCGCTCAGCGTAGATTCTGCAATGGAGACACCGGAGCCCATGGCCGAGGCGGTTTCGGGAAGCAGCTCGAAGCGGTACCCAAGGCCGTCAGCAGCGGCGGCGCCGCCGCGCTCGCGCCACGCCTCGAGGCGGCCCCATGGCTGCCATGTGGCATCACCAGGTCGAAGTATGAGCCACGCGCCGGGGTTGGAGCGGCTCACGCGATCCGTGCCGGGCGAGGCGACGAAGGGGGTTACCATGGAAGCGAGCGCCACTGGAGATCCCGAGAGATCGTGGACGGTGATCGACCAACCCTTGCGTTCTTTTCCGGATCTCTCGCGGTCGGATCCGAAGGAGACGAGCCAGTTTCTTGAGCTACTCGGCTCTGATTGCAACGATCTGTTCAAGAATTCGAGGTTAGAAGAGTAAATCAGGAGTAGATCGAGAGTAAGGGGGTGTGGATTTGAAGCGGACCTGGATTGCAAGTGGCGATCGCTGGGATTGCGGCAGCTAAACTTGCAGGTGAAGACGGGTTGCCGCATGTTTCCCTGAAGCTGGAAGACCTGAGGGCTGCACTCTGGATCGGAGTCGAACTCGAAGACGAACCTTGGATCCGGATCCGCCCGCACCGTAAGGTGGATCTGGGAGGCGGAGCCACCCTTGGAGCTCTTCCCAACGGGGATCCACCCGTTGTGGAAAACCGCGGCCTTCTCCCCCGCTCCTTTAAGGTCCAATGGCAGAGTCAACTTCCCTAGCAGCCTTCCTGAACTCATCCCGCACGTAGTACCTCGCCGGCCAGTGTATATCGCCACCTTGAGTCGCGCAGATCGGTCGCCAGAGAAGATGGAGGACTTCCCGGCTATTCGGTCCAGGTCGGCTTTGGAGAGGTGGAACGCTGCAGCAAGAGCCACCGTCTGCGGCGGCGCGTTGTCGGATCCTGGCTGGACGAGAGGGACGACGGCAGTCTGGTAGGGGAGGTTGTTGAGGCGGATCTTGCAGTAGCACGGGGCGGTGGAGGGGTGGACGCCTGCGCCGGCGGGCCGAGCCGCCCCCGGAATCTTGAGCGATAGGTTTCCGACGAGGACCCGTACGAACGGACACGGGTCCATCTCCTCTCTCTTCGACCTTTTCTTCTTCTTTCTTCTCCTCCTCGGTTTAAGGATTCCTCTGCTGAGTTTAATGAGGGTTAGGTTTAGTTATAAGGAAGAAGAGAACAGTTGGATGAAGGCAGAAAGATACCAGGCTGGCAGAGGGGGGATTAGCTGGGGTAGCGTGGGGGACGAATCCATTATGTAGGGAAGCGTGCGGGGGAGAAGGTGAGCTGGAGTCGTCCGGATCCAGGACGGAAAAGGTTTTACACATTTGCATTTAACACCCTCTATTTTAACTAATTTACAGTTCCAAAACTTTGGATTCCACTATTAAGTAGCACACAGTCTTTTACGAAAAATAAGCAAAATGCAGGGAATCATTTGTCAATTATGAAAATGCAGGTGATAAACCAGTACACCATAATATTGCTCAAATGTAGGGTGTTTTATGCACATTCTTCTATAGTTTATTACTTGTAAACTTAGAGGACTATAAGCTGGAACTATTATCTGTCCCTTTCTGTATTCCACTCTAGAATTTAATATGAGAGATGCTTTCCCGTTTACACTACAGCAAAAGGACCCGTAAAATATAATTTAAATTGGGTAACGAAGGAAGGCTATGAGTTGGCTCCTGAAAGGATAAAAAGGATATAAGAAAAAGGCTTCAGTTCAGCCTGTAGCAGTCCTAGTAGGGAAACCGATATAGAGATATTAAAATAATTAATTATAGTACAATTGGGTGACGTGAGTGGAGAAAGAGAGAGAGAGAGAGAGAGAGAGAGAGAGATAAAGGACGATCGTTGGAATCCAGCTGGGAACAACCTGGCCGGATCTGAAACCATTTAGAATCCGAGGCTGGACCAGCCAAACTCTTCATCGGGTCCCACCAAAGGTGGACCCACCGGAGTTTTGAACTGGAATGCATTTAGCCGAAGTGACAACAATGTCAAGCATCCATCCATGTGCTTCGGCGATTGCGGCTGGGTTGGTCCAGGCGTACCGTTCAGTCACGCACATTCCTTCATTTTTATTCTTTATTATATCCCCCTCTGTATTTCTATTTTCTTTTTCTTTTTTTCTTTTTCAGATGCGTTTGAAACTAATATATATATATTGCTGTTTCGAATCAACTCCCCTCCCCGGAAATAATAAGCCCGAACAGAACTATTAAATTTACTCAAATATAAATAAGGATTTACTCAAATACTCTCTTATATATAAATTTAAATAAAATTATTTATATTTTCTATATGTATTGTATACTTACATTCATTTTATCGGGGGACGGGAGACAGACTTTTTGATATACCATATGAAATAATTTTACTCAAATTAAAAGTAAAATTCATTCTACTTTTAAATAGTGTTTCTAAGTTAGAATTAAAATAATTAATTAGAAATTAGGAATTTAAAATAGTGTTTTTAAATCAAGAAGAAATAGGAACCAAACGTGGGCTTTGGAATCTAATCCATTTTCTGTTTGCTGCAATGAGAGCAGTAAATGAGATTACGAGAGGAACGGAGATTTGGGCCAAAATAAAGTTACCATCATAGTTGATGGTGATGGTTGGCACAAAATTGTCTGTCACGTTCCACCAAATACTGTGTTGGATATGGACGGCTGATGGGCTAAAGGCGAAGCTGCACGCTTTTAAGCATCTTTTTAATCTATTAAATCAGATAACAAAAGTTTTAATAACTAATCTAATACTCGACCATTTGACCAACCGTGCTGTATCCACAGTTCCACAGTTACACCATCCACACTCCACACTTCTTTGCGTACGCAAGCAACGCCAAACAGAATCCTCCACATGCTTTACACGTCTGTTCCGAATTCCTGCGCTCCGGGCTGTAAGAGATCTATCCTCACGTGTGGTGGCAACCCGTATGTATATAATACCGTCGTACACCGTAAAATATTATAAAACTACCCCAAGATCATAATGAGACGAATCCTCGAGTTTTCTCTTCTTTTTGTTTTCTTTTTTTTAAATTCGGGGGAAGGGTGGTGGTGTATGTTAAAAAGGAATCATTGAGTTGAGATGACTTCCTAACTAAAAGATTAGTTGGGTGAAATTTTGTTAGGACGACTTAAGGTTAGGTGGATGATTGATTGTGCTCAAAAATAATGGAGTTGTTGCTTGAGCTCTTCCTCATGCGCTGCCTACTTTAATCCTGCAGATGCCCAGTAGATGTGCAGAAGCATTACAAACTGTGGCAAGACCGTAAGAACTTTCTTTCCACGGATAAATTGTTGTAATATTTCCTAGTGAAGTATGCAATTCTTTTATGTTGTGGAATGGAATAGTACTTTCTAACAGTGATTTATCATTATTTCGATACACTATTTGAAATCGACAAGCACAGAAAGAAACAATTCTTTCCATAGCTTAGAATATACCCCATCGCTTAGAGGGTACTGCAAATTAGGATGATTCTGGCATTCCAATGATGACAAAGCATACATTTGTTCAGTAAGAGCAAGCAGATATTAAAAGTCTACGAGCAAACAAGAAAGCATTTGGAACACTTCAAAAATACTGCAGAAAGTGGGGGAACAGCACAATCCTTGATTCATCAGCCAAAACCTAAGTGCAGACTGATCGAAGATAACGATCGCCCTTAAGACAAGTGAGAATTTGGAGAGCTTACTTTTAAGTAGATTTTAACTAAAAGGTATGGAAACAGTAGTACCAATCAAGTAAATCTCCATCTCTTCGCAATATCAAAGTGCTATTAAGCAGGATGTCCATTAATAGCTACAAGATAATTGATTGCTTGTCCATCTCTAGTGACCTCACATTCTACAACATAAAGAAAAGGAAAGAAAAGGAAGTGCTTCACTAATAGCAGATATACTTGCCGAAGTAACATCATGAAACCACCACTCCAATAAAGTTCTCATTCTGAGGCATATTATGCCGGAAAAATACTAGATTAGCAGCTTCTCAATGGCATCCTGCAAGTTCAGTAATAAGTTAACACTATGAGAGAAAAAGTGTGGTGTTTTAATGCAAAAAAAAAAAAGAACATAGAAGTTCAAGTGAAATAGGATCTTTAGATCTTGGAGGAAAAATAACCTTGAGTTGCTGTATCTGGGATTTCAACTGGCTACCTTCATTGCTGGTCACTGAGCAAGCGATAACAGGCCTTGTGACCCCACAGGCTCTACCAAGAGCTTGTTTTGAAGGGACAAATACATAGGGTACATTCTGTTACAATGGAAAACATTTTCATCAAATATACGCATAAGAAATGATAGTTCAGTAAAGAATGGAAAAAAAAAGTTGCACACAGCATTGGGCTTAAAATTGACATGAAGAGGCAAAAAACTATGATTGATAGAAATTCATTAAATGGATGTCAGTAACAACATTGAGCCTGGACAATAGGTGAAAAAGGAAAAAAGATAGCTTCATAATAAAAGTATTAAAAGAAGAATAATGCCACAGAATTTTGTCAATTTTGTTGCATACTTGCATCAATATACCAACACAAATTTAGATGGATATTTTGTGTTTTATTTGTCTTTCTTGCCTCTGTATCTCCATGGCTATTATAGGTTTTAGAGTAAGACATAAGAGATCAATAAATATTATGCAGTTCCAGTTATGAAAGTAATGAATTCGGATTAGAATACGATCCTTAATGGATTTCAGGATTCAAATAAGCAGTAAAATTTCACAAGAATACGAGAGTAACTATCTTATGCAATCTCATGCAATTTTTTAATTATCAAAGTTTAATCTAACATGGAAAAATTAGGATTTTAGTAATTTCAACAACAATTTTGTGCATAGTGAACCCCTTCAAATGTCAACAGCTGAATACTTCTAATATAATCGAGGGTTTATAACATAATAGCACTGCAAGAGTAAAACTGCTTCGTAATACATAATAGCCACCTTCTATTTTGTGGTTATAGAAAACTTTAGCGGTATACGTTAGAAGAAGAAAAGAATCTTTTAAGCCAAGTTAAAAATTTTACATAATATCAAGACAAACTACCGGTTTCTACCAAGAAAGATGAACTTGGTACCTTGTCTTCCGCAAGAAGAGGAAGGTGGAGTAGGATTTCAAGGGGCTCCGTGTCCGCCGCCATCACCACGAACTCCGAAATACCCCTATTGAGAGTCTTGGTCGCTACAAAGATTAAAAATACACAAAAGAAGCAAGAAACACAAAACCCACCAAAAGTTAGCCTCAAAGGGTCCACATAGGAATAAAAACAAACGGTTGCAGGGCATGAATCAAGAAACCTTCATTAGCCCCCTTCTTCAATTGCTTATAGTTAGCCGCTTGTTGGATGAGATCAAGAATAGTAATAGTAAGCTGCGAGTCAGCCAAAGGGTACGCCTTGGGATTCACAGTTTCGGTGGTCTGAAACGGATTCGAGGGAGAAGAAGATTAATTGGTAATAGAGAAGGAAACCTAAAGAGGAGAGGATGGAGAAGAAAGGATATATGATTACCATCTTCTTAGGCTTCGAGAGTGGAGGCGCGAGAGGACGCGAGAAGACGCCTTAAACCCTTGCTTTCCTTCGGAGAAGACGGGGTTTAGTAAAGGGGTTGGGGATGGGTTTTATGTGGAAAAGTATGCCCTAGGTTATTGTCGGGTGAATTGTCCCTTCGGAACATTGTAGCCTTAAGAGTATTTCTCTAAACAAGACTATTCTCCCTCCTCAGGAGCCCATCGAAGCCCAATAGTAAAGGCCTAGTTACTTATGGCCCAATTAAGCCCATTAGATAAGTCGACGATTGATGGGATAAAATGAGGCGCTCGTGGATTTGGCTCGCTCCTCGCAGAAGCTTTGGTCTAGGGTTTCCTCTGCGGAAGAATGGGCCACTCCAACGTTTGGAACTCTCATCCCAAGAACTATGGCCCTGGATCTAGGACTTGGTAAGGATTTATCATCCTCTTCCTCGTGTTTACTTCTTGTTTTCTGCTATGGCTTGCAATATATGCTACTAATTATATAATGTGTGGTTTTATTGCCCTTCTTTGGGCGTTTGTGTTGTTAGGTCGTTTGTTTTTGAATTCTGTCATAAATTTGTCTCCTTTACTCGCAGTTGTTCGAAGTGAGGTTATAGTATATTAAAGAACCGGATTGCTCTTAATATTGTTAGAAAGAAGGGTTTTTGAGGTTGACCGATGTTGGGTCTAGATGAGTTCGCGATTTATTGATATTACCCTATTCGATTGTTAGATACTTTCGCGATAATCTTGTCCATAGTTGTGGAACATTTTTCTTGCTCCTTTTCTTTATTTTAATATGATTTTTACAGCATAAAAGATTACGCCTTTTTTCTATCAACTTACCTTGTTTCTTTTCTTCTATTATATTTCGATAAATTAACTTAGTGGTTGAAAGTTTCATGTACTATAATGTATTGATCATGCAATCACTGCTTGCTCGTGTTCTGCTTTTCACTTTACTCCATAGCTAATCATGTTTTGAAGTTTCTTTTGGTTTCTTAAACCAACCTAAACTTTTTCCAGATTGCATGCTGAGCAAAACAAAACTTATAACATTTAGATATCTATCCCTCTCATATGCAGTCCTTTTATCTAATATTTGTTTTTGTTGCATTTGGCAGCCGTGTATGTGGCAATCCACATGCTCTGATTCGAAAGTATGGGCTCATGTGCTGCAGGCAGTGCTTCCGTAGCAATGCGAAGGAGATTGGCTTTATTAAGGTACTTTAAGAATCCATTTGGCAGTTCACCATTTTATACATTTCTTGCGGATTAAAGAGGCCTTGAAACACAATGTTCTGATAAAAAAATTTGCATAGCGGCGATATAAGGAGGTAAATGAAGTGCCGATGCTCCTATAGTGTTTTGAATGCAACTTTTCTTGAACTACTTGTTCACATACTGTCATTTTTGTTGCTTATCTTGGAAGCTGACATGATATTTCATATTTCATTCACAAAATTTGTGATTTTCCATAGAATCTAATTATATGAAACCATCATTACCTGAAAATACTGGCTTTGGTACTTAAATGTATCTAAATATGCTTATCGCCAATGTATATCGTCATTCTTCCTTCTATCTGACTTTGTAATTTGATTTTTTTTCTCTCAATCCTCGTACTGACTACTACCTTTTCTTCTTTTGCTATCTCAGTACCGCTAAGAAGAACAGAGCTTGACCAACTCAGGATTATAGGCGAAGAGTTCCAGCTGATTTTACCTTTTGAAATTTTCTTCTTGTTTTAGAATGGAATGTTGACGGTCGTTTGAGTTGTTTGGGAAGTTGTTGCAGGCTTCTCCTTTCTTTCTTTTTTTCCAGTTTATCCTGCTGGAATTTGTAGAATCCTGAGGCTGATTTAATTTTAAGACAATTTGATTTATTGGCTGGCTGTTGCCTTGTTCTAAAGCTTATCCTTGCGTGAGCTCAACAAATAGCTTTACTTAAAATTATGCCATTCTTAGTGCAGAAAAGATTCCTGTCAATAAATTAGAACGATTAATTCACGCAGGTTACTTGTTTGAGATTATAAATACAAGAAACAAATGAAGATTTATTTCTCTAGCTTATTTCTGAGATAAACAAGCATTCTCTGCGGTCTTGGCTGCTCTACTGTCTTCTTTAGCTCCGTCCCTGAATTATTTACTCGTGACTACTCGCAAATACAAGCTGCAAGCCTGCAACACAAAAGGCCAACAACAAGCCGAAGCAGGAAGGATCCACTTTAGCTCCTCATCTAACTAATATCACTAGGATACTTTGAAAGGTCTGTAGCCTCCAAGATCATGAATGAGCCCTTGAATAGATCCACAAGCTGCAAGCACAGACACCACCAGGCAGACAAAGCTCAGGATGTTCAACCATGTCCATGGCACTGAGAACTTGCGTACTTTAGCTTGCGCCATGTACATCTCCACCGGAAAATAGACGGTAAGCGGCCAGAACGACAGAGCCCCGATCAAGCCGAGGAAATCATTGAAGAAGGGAAAGATCATCGCAACAAGTGCAGTGATCATGACGTACAATGTTCTCCAGGTCAAACGAAGATAACTCAAGGGAAATTCACCAAAGACTGGAACTTTTATAATGTGTTCCGTCGTCACAAATGCGTTGTTAGGCCAACGTTTTCGGATCAAGTTCTCGACGAATTGGTATATGGGTTGGCAAAATACCTGCAATTCAATGTTACTATCATGTTAGCAAGTGAAAAATAACCCTTTGTGAAGTTGATGTAGATCATGTATATATATACCTGGTAAGCTCCAATAAGATGGATGGCAATGCAAACATTTCCAATGTCTATGAGCCAAAAGGGCTCGTAGAAGCCAAACCCAGTAAGAAAATTACCAGGTGCATGATTCCCAAATGCAGCATAGCCTAAGATTCCACACAACATATAGAAGGTAGTTGTAGTGGACACCCCGATGAAGGATGCCTTCTTCATCACCTTGTTCTCTGCTGGACTTGATTTTAGAGTGTCCTGCAAAAAATATATATATATATATATTTGATTAGTTACTTGTGGGTAATTGCTATGAATGTTTTATTATTGGAAATATTATTTAACCTATGCTCATGAAAGATTCCGTTCATGCTATTGATTGCAGAAGTGTAATCGTTCAAAGCTATTGTTAAATTGTCAATTATGGAGAACAGACAATTATGCAAGACCTTCTAATATGGATAAGAGACACTTGGTTGAAGAGACGTGGAAAAGGATCTTTTGTATAATTGACCCCTTAGACAAGACACTTTTGGAAATACGTTTTCGTACTTTTAGCTTATAGATTCCTTCATTGTCTTGTCGCTGAGAATTGAAATAGAATACCGATATGGGATTATTTATCTCTTTTTTTAATATGTAAAAGTTCCATACCAGTACCATCATTCTCTTTGATTCGTGAAGACATATGTCAAAGTTCTATAATTTAAGTCTCCCATATAACATTTATTTGAATCTAGGGATGCACACACATATTTAATGATGATCCTATCTCTTTACCTGGATCTCAATGAGAACATTGGAATACGAGTAGGCAAAGGCTATGTCCCCAAGAGATTGAAACGTCCTCCAAATCTTCTCGCTCCCAGAGACATCCACTCCTACTGCTACTCCTGTGAGTGTGGTCCTCACCTGTCCCCCTTCTAAATTTTTCAAAACAAATGAAGCTAAGAGTAAGCTAAAGACAAAACCTCAAACATATACCAAGAACCATAGAGTTAATGCCCATTTCTTTTGCTAATTAAGATTAAGAAGACAACCTGCAATCTTGGCAATGGCGAGTCCAAGCCCAATGGTAGAGTATACAAGAGACATGACGGCTGCCACTATGGAAAGCCACCATATCTTATGGAAGTTTGGCAACTGAGACAAAGCTATCTGTATTGCTGCAAAGATGATCATGTTTGTAGTGTTGGATGCTTCGCAATCCGCATCATGGCCGTTTTGATGGAAGCAGTTGGACTTTTTGATGGCCCTGGTCATTTCATGAGAACGAGTACATGAGCATCCATTTTTGTACGTATCTATGCTTGTTTTTTTAGTTCTTACCCCATACTGATGGCAGTAGTAATTGTGTATCCAATAGTAACTCCAACTAGGTTCACATATTGAGCCAATGAGCAAAACTTATATTTGACAACTCCTGAGAAGAGAAACAAAGTGAAAAAAGAAGAAGGAAACCGAGATAATTAATACTCACACTAAAGCTTAATATATATACCTAAGTTGACTTTCACTGCATCTCCATACGTATAGTTCCTCTTGCCATACACAGGATGAGGAGATCTATAACAATCTGCAAGGAGACTGGAGCAGAACCAGGTGATGAGAGAGAAAGCCACAAGAACACAAGGCCCAATAATCCAGCCCAGTTGAGCTATTGCCCAAGCTAATGAAAGCACTCCAGATCCAATCACAGCAGTTATAATATGAGCACTTGCAGTTATCAAAGTCCCTACAAAAATGCATACAAAGCTATCAAGAATCATGAGAGAAAAAAAGAGAGAGAGAGAGAGAGGGAGAGACAAAGGCGGATAAGGATTAGAAGAATATGAGACCTGTTCGCCTCTCGCGGCCGTCGTCGTCGACGTCGAGGTCGGTGGGGGTTTGGCCGGCCTCGTCGATCTCAAGGGGCTCCTGGGTTAAGGCGGTCTTCTTTCCCTGGTTCTCCATTGCTGTTGCTAGCTAGTACTCTTCTGTTAGGTGTGACAAAAGGATGAGTACTATTTGAAGGAGATGACTGGGTTCATATATGTGGTTTATCTTGTCCCCTGCCCAAAGTTTAATGTAGACATTGTTGGCATTTACTTCTTTCTTACAGTAAAAGAAAGAGTTATAGTTAGAATGGCCTTCTCAGTTAATTTCATATTTGAAATTAAATACATAAATTAATAACACCAGAAGCCTCCAATCCATGCAGCAACGCGTATGGATTTCGGTTGGAGGGATCCCCTGCACTCTTGATCGCAGAAATTTTGCTACAATCAGCTCACTTAGCAGTAGATATATGTAGGATAGCCACTCGGATCCTTGGATTGGACCACAATTTGACCCATCCAGCGTCCGTGGCCTTCTCGGTCGAGTCCAAGTTGGGTCATACATACTATACTTAAATATAAAGCTTTGTCCGGATTAGATCAAATTATAACACTAAGTCAATAATTGAAGCCTAAACACCGAAGCTTTGTCCGGATTCGATAATTAATTTTTTGTGGCATTAATTCGAAATAAAATCGCGGCACGCCTCTTAATCTCTTATATTGGACCCCGGACACACTTTATATTTCCATTTCCCAATATATATATATATATATATATATATATATAGGATAATTACAAAAAATATCTAATTATTTATAAATATAAATAGGTTAAAAAAAAAGTCCCTGTAAAGTTGTTTACGTACATGAATAATCCTATGGCCCTGAAAGGTATACATGCCAAAAGTGAGAACTTCGAAAGGCATAACACCAAAAGGTCTTGAAGGGTATTATTCATAAATATCAAATTTAGATGGGGGGCAATATGCAAATAAAGATATTTGGTTCTACATTAAGGTTTAATTTAGAGATGAGGCGAGAAGAAAACTACTACTCCTACTACTTCACGAGGAGCAACGGACAAGGAGCAAAACGACGTCGAATCGAGCCCACTCGCGTCATCATTTGGCGTTCGTTGGTGGCATCTTGCGACACGAGTCCATGTGGGCCAAGCCGAACATTAATGTGATTTGGCCTTTCAACCCCCCAGAAAAAAGAAAATTTGTGAATTGGCCCCACTGACCACCTGATGCCAGGCTAATGGTCCATCCAAGACTTGGACATAATATTCGCTACCCTTTTCCTTCTCCGAGGGCTAGCTAACTAATATCTTTTAAATTTGGGAAATTTTACAAAATGAATCCCAAACTCTATCTTATCATTCTTTTTAAAATAAAATCATTATTTTTAATATCTTAAAAATTATTCTCATCATCTTATTTGAGAGCCTCCTAGGGTGACTACATAAAATATTTATGTTCCATCAGGCTAATGTGAGTTTAAGTTAACTCACAAGCTCTTTCTAAATATTCTTAGAAAAAGATCGGGACTTGATTACAAAAAGTGACAAGGTAGAAATTAGAATCTTAAAAAGCTCATAATATAGGGGCTTTTTTAGCAAATTTTCCTTTAAAAATTCATTGCAGCTCCTGAGAATTCTCTAGATTTATTCTCTAATATTTTAAAGACACCCTGTTCTCTCACACACTCCTTTTTCTCTAATTAAAATATATATTATATATATATATATATATATATATATATATTACAAAAACTAAAAAAAGAGTACATTTCATGAAAATTACACTCGGGTCCCAGCTAAACTTTCAAAAGTTGGAAGTATCCAAGCTAGAGTAGAACTTTGAGATGACCCACTTCCAGCAAAGTTCTGAAAGGTCTATGTAGTTCAAAAGCTTGATGTTTTGCTAGACATTTGTACTAGTTTTATGGGTCCCTGGTGGACCAAGTTGTGCCACCAGTGGGGAAGTGCTTGCCCTAAATCTCACATAGCATAGTGCTTGTGTGATGCAGTGCGTACTTGGGTCCTATGGATGGTCCACTTATTGGCCAACCATTTGCTGCCTCTCATGGAGTCATGGGGTTTGATAAGCCAGTGGGAATTTATTTGGATGTAATCGTTTTATTCAAAAGTGATTTAACATATTATATTAGTAAATTGAAAAATTAGTTGCATTCAGCTTTCGTAGCTCAGTTGGTTAGAGCACCCGTTTAGTAAGCGGGAGGTCTTGAGTTCGACTCTCAACGAAAGCAAGCTATATTATTTTATTTTGCGTCATTCTCTTGGAATTCCTTTGATTTTATGTGCAGGTTATATAAACTATTGATCACGAGAAGCGAACTTTTGTTGCCTATAGAAACTGTCGGTTTTGACTTGTGAATGCCCTTAGATCGTGTATTTTGACGACTGTCGAAATACATGGCAAAGTTGACCATGGTGGGACTACATGTAGTCAGTCATTCGAGGAAGTGTCCATGGAAGAGGACAAGTGACAAGATTATTTTTGACATCTTGTGGATTTACTTTTTTGACTATTGGAGTTGTATTGATTGACGTATCTTGTGATTAGTCTTTATTTTAAATACATAAATTAGATAATCGCGTCAATCAAAATATAATAAGTATAAAACATTCGTACATAATATTTTAATAAAAAAATTATTAAAAGTATCAGCTTCAAAATTGAACTCACAATTTATGTTATAACAAGATAGGATTCAAACTATTTGGGTACAGTAGTGACCTTTAATGCTTGATCTTTGAACCATTGGTTTTCTTTTATTGTAAGATTTGAGGAAAACTGAGGGACAAAAAAGAATGACCTCCTACGCTGGATTTTGAACCTACTTTCGTCTTGTTGCTAGAGTTGAAGGAGATGAGAAAAATGAGGAACACAAGAGTGACGAGAGACATGACGGTAGAAACGGAGACACATAATATGGAAACTTATCTTTACCGTAGGGTCTGAAATCCTGGAATTTTGTTCGATAAACAAGAAGGGAAGAAGCTGTAATTTTCTCTTTCACTTTCTTCTTACATTCTCCGGAAAGAAGATAAGTTCATTAGAATCTACGAGAAAGCCATTAGAGAATGACTGTCTCCTATTCGGCAAACATTTCTTGGTAAATTATGTAACACTTCCCACTTTCACAGTGAAAGTACTCATGTCTACAGAAGGCAAGAACACTTTCCCAGCAGACTAAGCTGTTCTCCGTTTCATATTAAGATATTATGTGTAACCTCAATCATGACAAGGCCTTGTTCCCCAAGCTTGGTGAAGTTTTCAAGTGCAGAAATATCGGCAGACTAAATTACTAGCTTGATTCAACTTAAGTTTTTTTATAAATACAGTACACATAAACATCCTGTAAGCATAGTAATTGGAAAATAGGACGGCAGTGTAATAAAACATTTCCAAGCTAATAATCATCCTTCAGATGTTTAAATCCAATATCAGAAACATCACATGGTAATTGGAAAATACATCAAAGGACTAAATACTTCCAGGAGATGATAAGAGCTCAACAAGGGACTTGGGAGATGCACCACAACACCAAGAAACTAGACAGCAAATATAGTAACTTAGATAATAACTGGGAACCACACATCCGACTGACGACATAGAATTGATGGCCGAGAACTCAGTACTCATCACCTTCATCACCATCTTCACCTTCTGCAGACTCAGCACCAACTTCCTCGTAATCCTTCTCCAGCGCAGCGAGATCCTCACGAGCCTCAGAGAACTCTCCTTCCTCCATGCCCTCACCAACATACCAATGCACAAAGGCACGCTTGGCATACATGAGGTCGAACTTGTGGTCGATGCGTGAGAAGACCTCAGCAACACTGGTGGAGTTGGAAATCATGCAGACAGCCCTCTGCACCTTGGCGAGATCACCGCCAGGCACAACTGTTGGTGGCTGGTAGTTGATGCCACACTTGAACCCAGTCGGGCACCAGTCGACAAACTGAATGGTGCGCTTGGTCTTGATGGTAGCAACAGCAGCATTCACATCCTTAGGCACCACATCTCCACGGTACATGAGGCAGCAAGCCATGTACTTTCCATGGCGAGGATCACACTTCGCCATCATGGAAGATGGCTCAAAAGCACTGTTAGTGATCTCAGCAACAGAGAGCTGCTCGTGGTAAGCCTTCTCTGCGGAGATGACAGGAGCATAGGAAGAAAGCATAAAGTGAATCCTTGGATAGGGAACAAGGTTGGTCTGGAACTCAGTGACATCAACATTGAGGGCACCATCAAACCTCAGTGAGGCGGTCAAGGATGAAATCACCTGCACAAACCAAAGCATTGTTAAAAACATATATTGAAACAAGGCATTTAATCATACACTTGAGAGAACATACCTGAGAAACAAGGCGGTTGAGGTTTGTGTAGGTGGGCCGTTCAATATCCAGAGAGCGCCTGCAGATGTCGTAAATGGCCTCATTGTCTAGAAGGACAGCAACATCAGTGTGCTCCAGAAGGGAGTGGGTGGAGAGGACACTGTTGTAGGGCTCAACAACAGAGGTGGAGACCTGAGGTGAGGGGTAGACAGTGAAGCCAAGCTTCGATTTCTTTCCATAGTCAACAGAGAGGCGCTCAAGGAGGAGAGAGCCAAGGCCTGAACCAGTGCCTCCACCAACAGCATTGAAGACAAGGAAGCCCTGAAGGCCCGTGCAATTATCAGCGAGCTTCCTAATGCGATCAAGGCAGAGATCCACAATCTCCTTGCCAACTGCAAATAGTAATTGAACAAATGTGAGTATACAGATAAATTATGGAACCATATCCAATGAGGCAAAACGACTTGGGAGTACAAGACAAGGGGAATTACTGGTATAGTGGCCACGGGCAAAGTTATTGGCAGCATCCTCCTTGCCGCTAATGAGCTGCTCTGGGTGGAAGAGCTGGCGATATGTTCCAGTTCTCACCTCATCAATAACAGTGGGTTCCAGGTCAACAAACACAGCACGAGGGACATGCTTTCCAGCACCAGTTTCACTGAAGAAGGTATTGAACGCATCGTCACCTCCGCCAATGGTCTTGTCACTGGGCATTTGGCCATCAGGCTGCCCAATAGATTTGGTGTTAAAAGGCACGTTATTTTCAGTTTAATTAAAACGCAGATAATTTGCTGCTTGACAACAACTTCATTCTAAGGAATATAATTGCATCTAAATGCAAAGATTAGAACAGCATTTTTGTTTTAAGGCTAGTCATTTAACGCAATATACCTAGGAACCAACACTAGATCCAGTCTGTAACCATAGGGAGAGTGCATTAATAAATCCACCAAAAATCGGAGGTCAACAAAAGAATATGATATCCAGTTGAATGGCCAGATCTCCATGAAATGGAAATACATACAATCTCAAGTTAATATAAGAAATCATAGAACTTAGACGGTCGTGAGACAGAAGATGAAGCATTCTATATAGAAGAACGAGGTTACGTTCAAAGCATTGGTCATCGTAAGACATTGAAAAAATGAATGATGGACCTACTCCTTTAAATACCTACATATACAAACATTGATATTACCGAACATGAAAGACCCAATCTAAAAAAAGAGAGAGCAATTCACCAGATCCGCTTAAAAGCCCCAGATCTGAAAGACAAAAAAGGATAAAGCCAGAACCTAACGATAAGGCGTCCACATTCACACAACTGTATCAGATCAAAATCTATGAAAGACTCGTATGATCAAAACAAGGGGGAGAATAAAGGAATAATTTCATAATCTTCACATTCACACAGACACATGAGATCTTCTTAATCAAAGCATATCTTATTTAATCACAAAAACCTCGATAAGACGATCAATTCCAGAATCTTCATTTAACAAATAACCACGAAGAACATGAAAAAAAAAATGCAAATGCCTACAGATCTATCGATGCTGGGAACCCACATTCACACATATCAACCAACTCTTCGTCGTACAACCTAGATCCACTCATAATTCTGTCTCAAAATGACATCAAGCCTAAATCTATCAACAGATCAACAGATCGCTTCCATGATAGACGCAAAAATTCAATGAAAAAATAAAAAATAACAAAAACAATACCAGATCTGGCTGGATCTGGATCTAAGCAAGAGAACACACCTGAATGCCGTGCTCGAGGCAGTAAAGTTCCCAGCACGCATTGCCGACCTGAATACCGGCTTGCCCGATGTGGACCGAGATGCACTCTCTCATATTGACAGCAAAAAATTGAACACCTAGAGAGAGAGAGAGAGAGAGAGAGAGAGAGAGAGAGAGAGAGAGAGAAGGAAGAGAGATGAAGAGATAGAAAGAGTTAGGCGTGTACGATGACGCCTTCCTTTGCCCCCGCTACCTTCCCCTCGCCTTGCCCTTTTATAGAGAATTTGCAATGGGTGGAGGAGAAGGAAGTCTAACCAGAGTAAATGTAACCACGGTTAAACTGACGGTTGCCAGCGAAGCAGGACAGGCCAACCACCGCTCTTTAACCATGGTTAAGCGTCACCGTCTTGGCTTCTTTTTGCCGCCGGATTTCGATTATGATTTAAGTCATTTTTATGAACCGTCCAATGTTGATCGGACGGACGTATCCGTACAAGGGTCGTAGGTGACAATGATGCGACGCTTCAACGGCTCTGATTTTTAAATGAAGAGTTGATAAGCAAGTAATACCACAAGTGGGGGGAGGGGCCCAAGTCTTGCAGATTTGGGCCGTTCCGATACGATTCAATCAGTTCCTTTTCACAAGATAGGCCCAAGACTTGCAGATTTGGCCCGCTCTAATGGATCTTCTTTGGTTACTTGGACCAACTCACTTGATGGGCCGTACTTGGCAATTCTAGCCCAATACTCAAAAACACCAGTAAAACTTAATGGTATCAAAATAATCACAATAATTAGGAAAGTGTTTTCTTCTCATATCCTTTGACGTATTTGTCAGTGCCCACGTCAATATCAGCATTCAGTACATTCTTATTCACACCCGCATCATTAATGAATAGATTAAAGTTTTCCTAGGGAGAATCTGAAATAGAAATGTGTCATATTTGGAATTAAATCAATAGGACCACTTTTCAATTCTAGACAGGGAATTTATTTGGGAAAGCGTAATGAAATCTCTCCTTTCTAATATCCCTCTGTCATCTATGAAAAGCCAGTTGCCAGTTGGAATTTCATGGGATAATCGAATCTCTAATAATGGTGACCAAAATAATTTCCTTTTTGGAATGACAACTTCCAAGTGGGCGTGACAGCTCAAAATCGACTGTAGAATTACCACGGGCCAATGTGTTACTAAGTTTCGGTTTTGATTTAGATCTTAATCTAAGAACTAATTGGAGATTCTTCTTTTTTCTTTTCTCTTATCAAGTTTCAGGTACTTTTACAGAAGTCCACGAGAACCAGGTAAGCAGCACTAGCTTGAAATTTTCCAGAGCCAAATGAATCGCTTTGTGGTATTGCCTTCAATCATCTGAAGAAACTAAGGTCTATTTCATCCATATGGTGTATGTGGCATTCAACCCATGATGATGGGTGTGCAATGGAGAAGCCACAATGGATTCAATCACCAAAAAAAAGTTAGTCCCCACTTCTAAGTGGACTCATGCTAAAGTTAATGGAGATACTAGTTTATCTACTTACTATTACCCCTTTTTTTCTCTTCTTACACTTGTATAATTATCGAGAGGACCATATCCAACAAACTATTACATCAGAATGATACCCAGAGCACATCGGCAAGACTTGCAGACTGGCAGTACTAGTACTACTCCTTTTTGGCATCTTTCTTTTAGATCATTCTCACCAAATAAAGTGAAGAAAAGGAGATTAAATTTAGCAGGAGAATACCCAAAAGAAGGAGAACATTGATCCATATGTTGTATGTAGGTCCAGGGCACCAGATGCTGCGTAAATACAAAGCAGTAGTCTGTTTTAGATTCAGTAAAATCCTTGCCAAAAAGGCAAAGAGATTATAATGACATACATAGAGAGCAAAAACTGTTTAATACTCTTCCAGTACTCAGTATAGTTATAGGTAAAAGTATAAGTATACATGCTACTACTAAACTTAGTTTTTAAACCCTCTAGTTGAATCTTTCCTTCAACTCCCTAAGCTTGAAGGAGCCATTGGCATCATACTTGCAAGGGTCGGCTTCAATTAACAGTTGAACAACTTCATTCATGGATGGACGCAGACTTGGTATGCTGCAAGTGCAACGAATGGCTACACGTAAAACTTGTATCATTTCCTCCTTGTATAAGTCCCATGATATGCTTTTGTCGAAAGCCTCCACTGCACCTTCTCTGGTCCCCATCTTGCTTGATACCCAATATATAATATCCCGGTTGTCGCCGAACTCCGGTTCGTTCGGCTTTTTCCCGGTCACCAGCTCCATTAGTACCACACCAAAGCTATAGACGTCACACTTTGTTGTGGCCTTGGAGGAGTATGCATACTCTGAGATTGTAAAGAAAGAAAAGCTATCAACTTTGACAAGAAGTCATCTCTAACTACTCAAAAAAAGCCTAGTGTGAATACAATAGTAACAATACCTGGGGCTAGATAGCCATACGTGCCTGCTATGACTGTGGTTGATGAAGCACGGTCTCCTCTTCCCTGTAGGACCTTTGCTATGCCGAAATCAGCAACCTTGGGCTCAAACTCTGCGTCGAGGAGTATGTTCGACGACTTGATGTCACGGTGAACGATCGGAAACATGAGATCATGGTGTAGATAAGCCAATCCCTGCGCTATACCAAGTGCAATCCTATGCCTAGTAGGCCATTCTAACAACTTCCATCCTTTGTGGAGAACATCCCAAAGGTTTCCATTTGGCATGTACTCATAGACCAGGAGATTGCTATCCATGCTAGAGAAGCAGCAATATAGCTTAACAATGTTCTTGTGCCTTATGCTTCCTAGTGTCTCAACTTCTGTTCTGACCTCCCTGTTGAGGAGCATCTGATCAGGTGAACAGCGATCCTTCGTCTTTCTGCTCCATAGTTTCTTGACAGCAATCAACTCGCCATTGCTCAATTCAATCTTGTACACTGTCCCCGAACCGCCATGACCCACGATGTTTTTATCGATCAAGGCCTCGACGATCTCGTGGTGATCAAAGCTTAGTTTGTGGAAGTTCGTTATGTCATAGGAGAATGATTCAGAAGCCGAGAGCCTCTCCTGCTCGGTCACCGAATCCTTCCTACTAAACCAATGTCTTATGATCAAGACGACTCCGACGGCCGAGACCATCACACAGATACCTATGACCCAGATGTTATTTAGCCTTCGTCGCATACTAGGCTTCGGACAGAGAGGAAGAAATGGGCCACTACCACTGGGGTTGAGATGGAATGCAACACAGAGTTGCGGGTTACCGGAGACGCTCTCGAGGAGGCCTTCTTTGATCAAGGGGAGGGGGACTGGTCCCGAGAGCTGATTGTTTGAGAAGTCTAGTGAATTGGGTAACAAATTGCAGAGGCTATCAGGGATCTCCCCTGTTAGAAGATTGTTAGAAAGGTTCAGAACATTGAGAGACCGAAGTGAAGAGAGTGAGGCGGGAATGGATGAGTTCAGCTTGTTTCCCTGCAATGACAACTGATTCAATTTACTTAGTTTGCCAACTTCTGAAGGAATTGGACCTGTCAGGATATTGTTGCTAAGGTCTATCTTAACCAGATTGGTAGCCCATGAGATCTCGACTGGCAAATTCCCCACGAATTGGTTGTCCAGCAAGAACAACGATGACAGATTTTTAGCATTCGCAATAGTTTTGGAGATCATACCTTCAAAATGGTTATCAGCCAGATCGATGATTGAAGCATGGGGAAGGCCAAAAATCCCTTCAGGGATTGAGCCGCTCAGCTGGTTGTAGCTGACTCTGAAACGTAGCAGAGTCTTGCACTCTGCATACGACTCTGGCAATCCACCAGAGAAGAGATTGCTCAGTACCAAAATATACAGCAACTTCCCACCGGCGCAAACATCGGGCGGCAGCTTCCCCGAGAAGGTATTCTCCGACACCTCGAGAACTATAAATTCAGAGAATTTCCCCAGAGTCGACGGCAATTCCCCTGAGAGGGAGTTCCTGTAAACAGATAGAATTCTCAACTCAGTAGAATTCCCAAGAACTGGGGGAATATTTCCGGTCAGTCTATTGCTATACAGCTGCAGTGCTGAGAGATGTGGAAGACTGCAGAGACTAGCCGGTATTCCGCCGGTTAAATGGTTCTCCGACAAATCAATGTCGGTCAATTGTGTCAGATTTCCGAGCTCATCCGGGATCTCTCCACTGAGCAAGTTGTAGTAAAGTTCAAGAAGTTGCAAATTTGAGAGCTTTCCGATCGTCGCCGGTATCCGTCCCACGAGATAATTCCCGGCGAATTCGAGGTCTGTAAGAGACGTCATGTTTCCAATCCACGGAGGAATCTCTCCTCGCATCGAGCTCGTCGATAGGATCAAAACTTTCAGCTTTGTCAACCGGACGACCGCCTCCGGTAGCCGCCACACCTCGAATCCCGGGTTTTCGTTGAAGTTGATAACCTCGAGATTGGTGAGGTTCATGATCGACATTGGAAAATCACCAGAGAAGAAGTTATTGGAGAGATCAATGGAGCGCAGGGACTGCAGAGGTGAGATGTCCGGAATTGTTCCAGTAAAGCAAGAGCTGCTCAAGTTAAGCTCTTCCAAGAACGTGCAGTTAAGGACATCCACTGGGAAGGCGCTACGTATGTCGTTGTAGCTGAGGCGGAGGACGCGCAGCATCGGAAGAGACGAGCAGACGCCGGCCGGGAAGTAGCCGACGACAGACCACGAAGATATATCGATCCCGACCACGTATCCACGATCGTCGCAGGAGATGCCAGCGAGGTTGCAGTAGGAGCTATTTCCTGCATCCATGGAAATTGAGCTCCACTTAGCCATGGAGGGGCCAAGGAGAGAATTCTTCATTAGAGAGAGGAAGTCAGCTTGGGTGTCAAGTGCTGTGGCATGGAGTGGGAGGTATATCAAAGGGAGAAAAAGGAAAATAACGAGAGGTGAGTGCAGAGCCATGGGAGTGGTAGCAATGGAGTTCTTGCTCTATCTTTTAGTCTGGTTCTGTGGTTGGTGAGAGAAGAGTTCTGAGTATAAATGAGAGTGTTTGGAGAATCCTGGGCTGCTGTGGAACCAGGCACAGAAATATATAAAGAAGAGTTGCATGAGAAAGGAGATATGCATGTCTTCATGGAAAAGAAGCTTTTGGTTTTATGCTCATTGATGTGATACTATGCATTTTTTTTTGTATAATAAAGTCTCGTAAAACTACAGAAGAGAATAATTTTATATCATGGCCCATTGCTGTTACAAAAAGGAGAATCCTTCTCGAAGAAGAGAAGGCTTCACAGGTTCCTCAACATAGTCTACCTCAAGTGGATGCCAAAGAGCATGCCTAGCTTCATTAAGCAACAAGGAGAGTGGAATATACAGTTCTGCACCGAATTCTTTCTCTTTTCACTGGAGACATGTATACAGTTCTGCACCGAATTCTTTCTCTTTTCACTGGAGACATGTACTGAGATTTTTGTAAACAATCACAATTAGTACATCACTTTGTGACATCAGGAGAGATGCTTCAACTATATTATGCATTCCGTAAGGGGAGCAAGTTGCTCGTGGGGGTCTTAATCATGTCCTAATATAACTCAGAGATCAATCGATGACACTTTTTCGCGAAATGTATTAGGAAACGACACGTATGACATGAACAAAAATGACTCGAAATAATTTAGGGTTATGTTTGATGACCATCTTGTAATCCACTACACTCGATAGTGGATTAATGATGAGTATTTCCATGTGATTCTTGCTAATAACGTGTTTTGCGAACTTATGGATAGGAATTGAATTTATTATTATCCGCGAATCATATCATGCCTATCTATCAAGTAAAATATTGCATGCGTAAACTTAATAACTTAATAACAGTGAGATTAAAAATGGATTTTTTTTGAGCCCGGGTGTCATTTTCGTGAAGAGGAAATTCATGTAGAAGGAATCCAAACTGGATAAGGGCGGTTAAATGTGCACAGGGGAAGATGCCCACTATGTGGAGAGGTGGAAGTGCAAAAAGAGATGTCGACGTGCCATTAATTCTTGTTCTCTATGTTCTTTATTATAGAAGAGTGGCCATGGATGAGCAATCACGAGTCGTCACAAAAAGAGTGGGGAGCTAATAGTCTCTTAACTAACTCCTAATTTAGTAATCACTAGCTAAGCATGAGAAGGCTGCTTAGTCTATATAAACTCGTGATAAACAAAGACCACTGAAAGGTCTCTTTAACTATATGCCTTACAAAGTTGTATGTAGATATGATGCCATGATGGGCATAGGCGACTCCATATACTAGTCTAAAAAAAAAGAAAAGTTAAAATAAAAACTGGCATTGACCTGAAACAAGAGACTAACTAGTTCGTATAGCAATTCAAGGTTGCCTAGAAATAAACTAACAGTATGAGTTAATGGAAACTAGAGCTCATATCAGTACACAGAGCAGTGAGTCAGCTCTAGTAGACTTTAACAAGACCACCATGGCGATCGATGTAACAAAACATGAAGTATTCGTGATAGGCATTGTTGAAAGAGAGAGGGATAAGAGTCATCGAGCATTACCATACGAGTGGAGAATACTGCTTTTATAAAGGTAGAATCCCATGAAAGTTGCTCATAGAGTCAAAACAACAAACAATATGCGGGCGGCAGTGGGAGGGTGGCTACCTTCAGGTAGATGTATCATTAGCTCTCCACTGCATATACTATTAAAGAGAGGCAGAGAAGTAAAGGCGTCCCACACTGCAGTGGAGTTAGATAGACTTTGGTTAATATGGGTCAAGTAGAGGTCTAACCTGAGTTATCTACTTGGTTAATATACTAATACGTGATTAGGTAGGTCTTTCTCGTCTCTCACTTTGTTTTCTTTTATGCGTCAATATGGCATTCCTTTTTGCTATTGGTTTGGATTCCCGTCTCAAACTTATAGTTAAACCTTTGGAACCTTTTCATTTCACCCCCAACATCATGTGTTTATTTCAGTTTTGCATTCTATTACATATATTCACTAGTTTAACTGAACTCTCTTTTGTTTATTAAAAGGTAAATACTTCAATACTCGAGAATAAATTGTAAGTATGATTTGATGACCGTAACGGCCCATTTTACCAGTAAAACTCATCTGGTATCAATTTCCCGGTACCGGTTTCAACTCGTAAAAAATAGCATATTAGTCCTTTTAGCACATCTCCCTCTCGCTTTACTTTTCCCTTCTTCATCGACCTTTGATCTATTCTCTCTCTGTCCTTTTCTCCTCCCATATCCTTATTTTTTATGGGTTTTTTTCTTCCAAAATTGAATGACAAATACGGAAATATATATTAAGCATTCACTCCAAAATTACTAAAACTAACTTTAGTTTATTTTCGTTACGCTGTCTCTATATGAATACAAGAATGGATAAACAAATGCAACTCTATTAGATAGGAATGTGGGCCCGGGCCGATTAGTTTGAGGTTGATTTGGATCCGATCCATTAAACTTCCACTGGCCTGGCCCAATTGAGGCAAGGGAAATGATAGTAGCAAAGTCATAGATCTTTACAAGAGTTGGTATAATATTTTATTCACATTTCACTTTTTGGGTTGTGTGGCGATATAAACAAATAGATTTCAAGTTGTATATTCCAAAAAATAATCCAAGTTTAGAGAACAAAAAATTCATATTCTTTTTTATTAGAAAAATAATTTAATTTTCTGCCATAAATATAGCGAGGGCCATTCACGTTAGCAAATGTAATCGTGCACTAAGGACTAGAGAATGAACCCTCCGAAATAGAATGCGACCAAATCACATATTTCTATCCCAATTTGTTAACCAGTCTGAAACAAACATAGGAACCACGTACTAAAGAGCTGGATTGACCTTCTTGGGGATATTGAAGAAGAGAAAGGAATAGGGGTGTAAACTAGCCGAGCTCGGCTCGATAGCATATATACTCTGGCTCGAGCTCGATTTGAGCTAGAGAAAATTAACTTGGCTCGCTAGCTCGTGGATTGAATGAGTTGGGTATATTCATCATAGGTTTACAGTTAAATATGAGGAAGGTTAGGAGGATGAGATGGATTCAGTGATAAAGATAGAGATGGTTGCTGACTCGCCACCGGTGTCACCTCAATAGTGAAGATGAGATTTTGGTGGTCCGATGGAAATTGATAGAGGATTGGTTGTTGCCCGTCGGCACCTCGACAATGAAAATAGAGATGATCGTCGTCAGTTGGTGCCTCGATGATGAAGAAGGCAATGGTCATCTTTGGTGACCGAAGAAGTTGGTGGAGAAAAAGGTCGGTGGAGGGTTTGGGCTTTTGGGCGATGCCAACTGATACAACTGATGAGCAATAAATTTGGGGAGAAAGCTAAGACTTTCTCCTTATTTATACATATCATATCAATCGTTAGATTCATTGGTTCTAAATCATGCATATATATATAATTGAGCTGAGCCTAAGTGAGTCAGTGCTAGCTCGGCTCGACTTGATAAATCTTTCGAGCCTAATTTTTTTGGCTCGGCTCGGCTAGGCTCATTTATTGCTCGATCCTCATTAGCCCACGGGCCTTTTTGATAGGCCTATGAATCGGCCCCATATCAAGATGGGTTGAGTGTCATACATAGCCTGAGCAGTTATGGAATCTACTGGAGCACGAGGAAAAATGCGGAGGATCCCAACAAAATTTGATAGTTATATCTAGTTTACTAGATGTGAAACTAAACTAAAAATGTAATCTTATTTCAAACAAACCCTGTCCGTTAGATTTTGCTCACGTGTTCATTTAATATACGTCCATGATTGAGCGAGTTCGGTGGAGAACGAGACAAAGGAAAGAGAAGTGTTAAGAAAGGAGAGCTTTCTGCGATCTCGGATTCCCCAAAACCCAAAGAACCACGGCAGCAGATAAGGATCAAGAAGGAACTCTATCACTACCTCATCCGATCACGCTTCCCAATTCGACCCATACCCAGTCCATAAATTTGTTTCAATCCTAAGAAAAGGCACGAAAAATCGTTTCTTTTTTGCTTCCATCCCTGTCTTTGATTCTTTCCGGAGATCCAACCTTCAAATATGCAGCCCGGCCCCGATCCTTCGCAACGTATCGCTAGAATCGCTGCTCATCTCCACCCTCCCACCTCCCAGGTTTGCTCTTATTACCACTTACTATTGCAATTTAGAAGAAATTTTGGTATTGTCGGGTTTGGGCTCGAACTGCGGTATGTGATTAAAAAATTGAATCTTGGTGGGACCTTTACGAGGCCAATCCCCATTGTGGTGTGTATTTCATTTAGGTTTCTAACTGGATTTAGACGTTTCAATGATGCAATTATTGAGGTGGGTTGATTGGGTTGTGCTTTGTGTTCTTGAAGATGGAGGAGATTTCCTTGCTGATGCGTTCTAATTGCCGCGCGAAAGGAGGGGCGCCTGGTTTTAAAGTTGCAATCTTGGGTGCTGCAGGTGGAATTGGTCAGCCCCTTGCGATGCTGATGAAGATGAATCCGCTGGTATCAGTTTTGCACCTCTATGATGTTGTCAATTCACCTGGCGTAACTGCAGATATCAGTCACATGAACACCGGCGCCGTGGTAATCTACTTGACCTTCGTGCTTCTATGTATCTAGAAATATTTAGATCAAATGATCCGATTTAAGTTGTACAGGATTATTCTGAATTCCCCCATTCTTGTGTTTTGCCAATCTTTTGATAAATGTGTCAATTTAATGGTTACATGCATATCTTCATTTACTTGTAAGGCCTAGAACTTTTGAGGGCTTTTGCATGAAAAAAATGGAAGGCATAGAACGTAATGTTGTATTGCAAACATTGTAATGGAATTTGAATTGTAGATAGGAAAAGCATAGCTTGTTAATGTTTTTTTCTGTTTAAAATCTTCAGGTGCGTGGTTTTCTAGGCCAGGCACAACTGGAGAATGCACTTACAGGAATGGATCTAGTTGTCATTCCTGCTGGCATCCCTAGAAAACCAGGAATGACAAGGGATGATTTGTTCAACATCAATGCTGGAATTGTTCGGACCCTCTGTGAAGGGATTGCAAAGTGCTGCCCTAGAGCAGTTGTGAACTTGATAAGTAATCCAGTGAATTCTACTGTCCCAATTGCAGCAGAAGTTTTTAAGAAAGCTGGAACCTATGATCCCAAGCGCCTGTTGGGGGTAACAACTCTCGATGTAGTGAGAGCCAACACTTTTGTGGTATGCCACATAGCTGAAATTTTTTACATTAATATGTGGTCTTATATATATATATATATTCCCTTTTATGGACATCTTGAGTCTTAGTTTCAGAATTCTACACTTTATATTAGTTTTCTTTTGTATCATACTCATTGGCATGATTTAAACATAGTTCTGAGGTTTTGAACATCCTTAATATTCATTCTTGTTATATTGCTATCTGTAGGCTGAAGTACTTGGACTTGACCCTAGAGAGGTTAATGTTCCTGTAATTGGTGGTCATGCTGGGGTTACCATATTGCCGCTCCTGTCACAGGTGAGACTTCTCTTTGTTAAGGAGTTTAAGTGGTGTACCCAAAGAGTACCTTATTCCAGTTGTTATGATTAGCTTAGTGGCAGATTTCATACTTTTGTAGGTCACTCCCCCATGTTCTTTCACTCCAGAAGAAGTCACATATTTGACTGATCGCATACAGAATGGGGGTACAGAAGTAGTTGAGGTTAGCTAATATTTATTGTAAATAGATAATTTTGAGTGAACTTTGTTTTGATCTTTACTTTATCTGAATCTAATGTTATATTAGATACTTAATGTTCTTAATCTTCCAACATGTTCTTGGAATTTGTCCAGCTCAGTTCACAATAATGACTGATTGAAACTATCTCTGTTTTCATGTTCTTAAATGTCATCAACATTAAAAAGACTAAGAACTGACAATTCCTTGATTGTGTTGTATCAGTAGGTTTAAGTAAATATGAAGTGAAGGACTTGAGTTTACTTATAAGTGTATTTACTAACAAAAAAGAAAAGAAAAGAGATAAGTGTATTTTGGCCTTTTCATGTGATGAGCTATATCTTTTTGGTTGGTTAGGATTTTTCCATCCTTCTTATGGTTCTGCTTGTTTGGTTGCTTTTCAGAAGTAACTAGAGTTGAAAACAATTCAGATGTGGATAGGATATTGGCCATTCTATGTGGGGAAATTTTGTTAGTATCGGTTTAATATGGATATATGTGAGAGAGCGAGGCACTACTCTGTGGTGACTTGTTTCCTACACCATAATGCTTACTTAGTGTAGCCCATTGATGGAGCAGTCAAACGTAGAAAGTTCAGTGATACCAATACTTGGAAGCATCCAGGCTTCTAAATTATACCAACATTTCCATGAAGATGCTGCAGTACCATTGTAAGATGGAGCAGTCAAAACCTCAAAAATAATGCTTACATTTCCCAGAAAACACAACCAAATAGACTGGGGTTTAAATCAAGCTTGTGGAAGTGTTGGAGTATGCCAGAGGATCTTTAGTTGAAGACCATAAATCATGCTTCTTTAGAAATGACCTATCAAGAGTCATATTGTCATCATTCACTGAGAGAACTTAGAGGAACAACTGATAGTTCTTATAGTGCAAGAGTGCTGCTATCAATTGCAAAGAGGATGAGGAGGAACAGTGAACAAACTTTAAAGAAGTACAGAAACAAGCTCGTGAAAGGTTCCTATCATCAGTGATTAGCTGCTTTAAAACCTCTTCATATTTTGGCATTGGAGTTTTTGTTGAGATTAATGGAGGACTATTGATCACTATCTTGCTTAGTTGATGTGCTAAATTGCTAGTGGCATGAAACTAACACATTGCGATTTGTGCTGCAGGCGAAGGCTGGAGCAGGGTCAGCAACTTTGTCAATGGTTAGTGTTGTTTGCTTTGTACCTTTTTTGACATTAATATGTAGTGAATCTCGTGAATATATTTTTTTTGCTAACTAATTTTGTACAAAACTATTCTCAGGCATATGCTGCTGCTAAGTTTGCTGATGCATGCTTGCGGGGATTGCGAGGTGATGCTGGCGTTGTGGAGTGTGCGTTTGTGGCTTCTCAGGTTGCTGTCCTACAAGACAATTTGCCTTGCTGCTCATTGCTAACATACGGAACCTGTTTATAAGCTCTACTTGTTGCTTTTCTTTTACGTTTCACAGGTGACAGAATTACCATTCTTTGCATCAAAAGTGCAGTTAGGCCGTGGAGGCGTCGAGGAGATCTTCACTCTTGGACCATTAAATGAGTTCGAAAGGTCTGTATCTCAATTTGGTTGCCTCACTGCTAAAGCAAAATTCTTGCTTGTACTTGTTGGTTCAAAAATAGAATTCTTTGATGATCATACAATCTAATGTCTGTCTATCTACTTATGTTATATGACAGAGGTGGCTTGGAGAAGGCAAAGAAAGAGTTGGCAGAGAGTATTCAAAAGGGCATCTCTTTTGTCAACAAATAAAAAGTGGACGTAGGGAGCTACCTCAGTATGCTCATCCTTCTCAAACCTATAGTACTTGACTTGCTATAAACAAAACGTTATAGCTAGTGTTGTAGTGCGTGTTGTAGTGCGTCTACATCACTTTGGTGCAATAATACTGAGACCATTATGATGTCTTTTCTCATGTAACATGCAACCTTTATCTATTCTTTTTTATACGCTAAAGTAAACTATCAGAAGGGATCTATATAAAGATGTGACCAGAGCACTATGATTATCGTGCTAGAAATTGACCAAACAACTTACTTTTGGAGATTCCTCTGTTTGACAACAAATGATAGAGCTTGTTTGTGATATTAATCAGTGCTGAAATCAACAGTGAAGAAAGTAACTTCATCTTTAGAAAATTGAAAGGATCTTGATAGATCTAACTCTCTAGTGCGCTGATGGTTAAAGGAACTTTAATGAAACTGGGATATCATAGTCGGACTAAGTTGTGCCATTTTCTTCATAACCAGGACATCTGATGATCTGAACAAGCTTTATACAATCAAATAGATCAGTAACAAGCTTTGCTTTTTGACCAGGAAAATTGAATATAGACAAGGAAAGATTTGTATCTTTGTGGGCTCCATGAATTATTCCATGATTGAGGATGATGGGGGGTGGGGGGACTATCCACCTTTCTTGGCTCATGGGCTCAGGAAAGCTGAAACCATCTCAGTTTCAAGGTCAACAGGCTGGAATTGCACCCAGCTGTTACAACTTTACATCTCTTTGCCTCATAAACTTCTGTATCATTGCATGCATTCTTTTCTCTATCCTTTTGTTCCTCTTCGCACTTTTGGGTCGGGACATAATGAGGATTGGGGGGGAATCCAATTGATGCTGTCTTTCTCTCTTTTTATGTTTGATTTCAGATGCTCTTTTTTTACCTCTCTCCTCTCTCCTCTCTCTCTCTCTCTCTCTCTCTTTATGGGGTTTTGTGATCTCGCTTTCTTTGCATGAGTTGCAAAAAGCTCTCATGGTAACGAACAGGGGATCAGGTCTTCTCCTTTTTAATATAATTCCAGGCTGAATACGACACTTAATGCACACAAATTAATGCTATACGTGACACTATCATATGTATATCCATGAACTTATAATAATATTCATCATGACACACTATATCCGGTAAATTAAAATTCTAATTAAATAAGTTAGGCCTTAGCATATCTTATCCGACAAGATCCCAATCTATTATTTTATTTATTAATATAGTATCTATCAAATATATTTAATGCCTTGATTGGGACCTTGATTAGCCAGAAACCAAATGCATATTAGCTAAAAAAAAAGGAAACAGTGAATTAATTAGTATAGAATTAAGGAGAATTTGCATATAGCACCATATATTTTAATATAAAATTATAGTTTATATTCTATATTTTTACTGTTTATAAATCAAATATTATAATATAGTAAATATATGTAAAAAAAATTCCTGAGTTAAATTTAAATTAACACAACACAGTAAGAATATTTTATTTTTAAAATAACTAAAATGTTCTTAATATGACTTAGTTATAATTAACTTAATCCAGAGATTTAATTAAGTTTAACAGGCAAAAAAATATTTCTTATATATATTCACTAAATTATAAAAATTAATTTATAAATATCAGAATTATAGAGTGTAAACTATAATTTTACTATAAAACACATTGATGTTATATATAAATTCCTCTAAAAATTAATTCACAGATGATGACAAATGGGAACTCAATCAATTAAAGTCCAGATATTTAAGCAAATAGGTTTGGGGTCCAGTTTGTCTTTATCAATCATTTTCACTTTGTACCCTAAATATAATGTAGAAGTAACTAGTGGAGATGCTGGACTACCTACCTACTTGCCATTTGCATGGCATTATTACTTATTAGTGCAGAAGGCTTTTGTCGGAGGTGAATGACGTCTTCTTCTATTATGGATTTGCATGGTAGGTAATCACTCGTTTTCAATACAACTTCTCTTCAGGGTCTCTTTTATCTCGTTACTAAATCCATTCTACTATATAGAGCTCCTTTTGCTAATCTATATCCATTCGGTCTAATTTATTCTCTTACAATTATCTTTATCCCATCCTTCTGCTCCGATAATTACTCTAATTTGTAGAGGTTAATAAACGTTTACATGGCACCTAGTAAAATATATAGGCACGAGGTTAAATTGTAAAAGAGACACGACGACAAAGAGACATCACCCAACTACCCACTTGTCAACTCAGGCACAGACGCGGGACCCACCCCAAAGTACCGTCGCGATCAAACTTGTTGCCCTTAGGCTGTCCACGTGGAACGGGTCCTCTTATGAGGTAGGGGAAGGGGGGGGGGGGGGGGGGGATTCGGGTCTTAAATGTCACCAAAATGGTCTACCTAAATGGTGTCGGATGCTAGTCCCCCACCCTACTTACCGTCCTATTAAATGAACTGAATGTTTTGAGCGGTGAAATAATTAATGCTCACCATACTCGGCCTCGGATAAATGCCTCTTATCAAGGAAATCTTATCCGAGAAATAACGGCCGTCTGATTATGAACAGGTTGTTTACGAATTATGACCGGATAAGCCCCACCCACGTGGCCAGTAGAATAAGATACATCTGCGCCTTTTAGTGTGGTTTCGGGGGTGGGGGACCGATCATCGCATTGCATGGTCATGCTAAAGAAAGCCTTTCGGATTGGCGATGGATAAAAGTAAATATAGTTTTTGACTGTTGGATGGTCAATGTCAAAGGACAGTCATGAGTCATCTGACTCGTTTGCATGCAAGCATGGTACATGGGATTGATGATGATTTTAAATCTCTAGCTCTTTGGAATTTTGAATTTTTGAACATTATGCTTGTCGGTTGTACACGACCGTGTTCTAAAATTCTAATCTTGCGTTATGTATATAGACAATTCGGAATAATGGTCACGTGCATATCTTCGAGAAGTCCCTTTGTGCTACGTTACGAGCGAATTAATTTCCTATGCAACTAACCTGTTGAGTGGCGTTATATATTCTCAGGTGATTCCTAAAATGAAAGAGGTCCATATGGAAGTCCACGTGGACGGTGGAGATTCGAATCTTTTCTCCTTTTAACAACATAGATGTGATCTTCCTCCCGGTCACCGACTTCTTACTTCTTTAGACGAGGAAGCTTTGAGGATGGCATCTGGTATCCAATGCAAGTGGGTGAATTGCATCAATTGCTTCATGGCCTCCAATGCCCTATCTGCTGGGGAACTCCAGTCCATTAATAACATGTAGTTAATGCGAGTAAATACGCAAGAACCAACACAATTCTACCCTCATAAAAGTATACGTTATGGTAAATAGTAACTATAATAGCATCGATACCGAGGCTCTCAGAATGAATGAGGTGTTCCCAGTGGTCGAATTCTATCGGTTCATGAAAGGAAATTATGAGAAGGTTAACATTTGATAATTTTTTTTATTAGAACACTAAGTGTGCATGATTTGGACTCATTTAAATCGATTTTTTAGTGAATTTTATTAAGTTACATCAGAACCTAGGATTCATTATCTATCATAAATAAATAATGTGCCTCACTAATATCCCTTGTGATTCTTATTTTTCAGAAAAAAGCATGAGAACTTTTTTGTAGTAATAGTACCATTACAGTGCCGATGAATTATTGGTGCATCTTTAACAGTAGCTACTAGACGAAATGAGATTAAAGTACTGTAGATGATTGCTATTTGTGCTTTAGTATAAAAATATTCAGTAATTACTTTTGATAGTTATTTAGATGAGAGTATCTAACTAAAATTGGTCTTCTTATAAACTTATTTACCTAAATAGTTCACCACCCAAACTAAATACCAAAAATAAATATATATCTTTTCTTTTTTAAAAGCAAAGTTTATTTTGGACCCGCCAATAGAAAACAACCGAGCATTTTACATAAGTTGCAAAATGTGGAAGAATTTAATAATTAATTCTAAACATAAAATATTAATTTTACCAGTATCTTTATTTTTATTAGAAATATAGATTAAAAAATTAGAATATTATTCGGTGATTTATATTTATCTGTTAATTATATAAAATGCTGAAAAAATTAGAGTTTTAGCTCTTATATATATAACCCTGATAAAATCAATATTTTTCTATAGAGCTTTGTACGATAATAAGTTTGACGAGTAGATTATTTGGATAAATAATATATTATTTGGTAAATTACTATCTAAGATGAAGTTGATATTCTCTTTTCCGACTTGATCCTTTGTATCCGTTAGGCACTGCACTGGCCCAATCAAAATCGACAAGAATCTCCAATCAACATAAGAAGAGAAAAATTCAACAGGAAAAAGAAGTATCCAGTGTCAGGGTGTCAGCTGAGTCAGCTTTTCTCGGCAGGCTCATGGAGCAGTCTCCCTCGTTGTGGCGTGTCAAATCCTCCGACTCCTAGACTGTACACTTTCTAATGATGAGGTGGAGCTGATCACGAGTCATGAGACTCGCGACCATGGTCACCGAATGGATTTCTAAGTTGACTCTTGAGGACCTTTTGCCATTCAATAGTCTCAAGAAGCATTGGAAATTGATACAAATATCTCTCACTCCCCGTAGTGATCAGTGAAATCAATAACTCTCAGTCATCAATTCTGACTCCCAAACTAGCCCTGGCTTTGCTTACCTGCTTAGTTCTCCAACAGTTTACAAAGAAGAAACTCTTGGCAACTCTTTGGTGTGCTCACTGTGGAAAGAAACAGAGCCGCAGCAGCGAGTAGAGAAAAAGGAGAGAAAGCAACAAAAGTAACCCGCCAATTTATATGTACATAAAAGCCTAAACAAATCATCCTACTTTAAAACATAGATTAAACCACACTGAGACAAAAAGAAAAGGACCAAATTCTACTCTTAAATGCTTCAAATGCTAAGAAGATCAGGTGGGGAGGAAGGTGGAGCTCCTCGCTGTTCCTGCTCTTTGGTTTCCTTAATGGGAGTTGTCTCAGCAGAGACTACTGGTGGATCGGATCCAGACCCATCACAACCGGAAGGTTCATCTCCAGTCTTGGAACTCGGTTTTGGGAGTTCGGTTAGGATTTGAACAACTTCCCTCATAGTTGGGCGTTCAACACTCTGTTCCTCCACGCAGAGCATGGCTACGTAGAACACATGCATCACTTCATGTAATGGAACAGTCGGAAGCCTTGAGTCTAAGATTTTGGTCACTTCCTCCTTGTTGGAATCCGTCATCCTTCGAACCCATTGGACGATGTCGACGCCGTCGCCGAATTCTCCGACCGGCTTCCTTCCGCTCACCAGCTCTAGTAGCACCACCCCGAAGCTGTACACATCGCTCTTCTCGTCCACCTTAAGAGTGTACGCATACTCTGTAGACCCACATAGCAAAAGTGTTTGATTAGGAACTAGAAATTCGAAGACAAATCATAAATATAATAACTCTTTAAGAATGGAAGATTGGTTACCAGGAGCTATGTATCCGTAGGAGCCAGCAATGGCAGACATGCACTCCGACGTGCCGGAATCTCGCAAGAACTTGGCAAGCCCGAAATCCGCTACATGAGCTTCGAAACTGGAATCTAAGAGTATGTTGTTGGATTTCACATCGCGGTGGAGGATCAACGGAGAGCAGTCGTGGTGAAGATAGCAGAGGCCTTTTGCTGACTCTACTGCAATCTTGTACCTCGTGTCCCAATCCAAGTAGCCTCCTTTCTTCCCATGAAGGACTTCGCCAAGGCTACCATTGGGCATGTACTCGTAGACTAAGAGATTGGTTTCATGGTTCGAGCAAAAGCCGAGTAATCTCACAATGTGGCGGTGTCGGATTCTGCCGAGAGTTTGTATCTCGGCAGAGAACCCGTGGTCGTGAGACGAGCCCCGGCTCATCGCCGGGAGCCGCTTGACTGCGACCTGCTCGCCATTGGGCATTACGCCCTTGTACACGATTCCAGCCCCTCCTTTTCCTATAACGTTCTCTTCTTTGAGGCAATCCAATACGTCGTCGCAGGTGAAGTCTAGGCGCTGGAAAGCTGTGAGCTTCCATGCCCTGGCCTCGCTTGCCTTCTTTAGAGATCGAGCTTTTAGTACAGCGGCGATGGCGAACGCAATGGAACAGAGGAGGAGACCTACGACAAGCAAGAGCTTGAAGCTATTGGAAAGAGAGCCTCGGGTATGGGCCGGTCGGTCTCCGTCGGATACCCCAGGCCGGCACGGCCCGAGGTAAGGGCCGCATAACTCCGGGTTGCCGACGAAGGAAGTGGCGTTGAAGTAGCTGAATTGGCCGGTCCCCGGGACGAGGCCGGAGAGGTTGTTGTAGGAGAAATCCACGGCCGTCAAGCTCTGCATCGTCGAGACGGATGCTGGAATCTGCCCCTCGAGGTGGTTCCTTGACAAATTGAGGTAGTTCAAGATCCGCATTGCGGTGATCTCCGCGGGGATTTCACCGGAGAGATTGTTCCGGCTGAGGTCTAAGTAGGTCAGAAGCTTGCACTTGCTGATCGCCGGTGTGATCGGACCGGAGAACCCGTTCCCGCTGAAATCGATCTTGGAGAGCTGCTGCAACCTCCCGATCTCCGGCGGGATCGCGCCAGAGAACATATTGCGATCGAGGAGAAGCTTCTGGACCCCGGAGAAGCTCCCGATCGACACCGGTAAAACGCCGGTTAACCGGTTGTTCGACAAGCTAATCTCACCGAGATATGGCTTACCGGCTATCTCCGGGAATCCACCGGTTAGTAGATTGTCCTGGAGCTCGACTTGAGTCAGCTTCGGCAGGCCGAGGAGGCCAATGGGGATGGAGCCATTAAGGAAATTCTCGCCGAGTCTGACTCGGCTCAGCGACTCGCACCGCCCGAGCGAGTCAGGAATCGAGCCAAAGAGAAAGTTACCGAGCGCTATAAGCGTCTGGAGTTTGTTTCCAGTGCACAGATAGGGAGGAAGCGATCCGGTGAGCTTGTTCGAGGAGAGATCGAGAAGCTGGAGGCGGCCATTCTTGCCGAGGCGAAGGGGGACACTACCAGTGAAGTTGTTCTCCCAGAGCTGGAGCACCTCCAACGCCGGGAGATCGCCGACAAACTCAGGTATGGTGCCATACAGTTTGTTTCTGAAGAGGTTGAGTAGGGTTAGGTTACTGAGATCGGCGAAGCTCGCCGGGATCTCGCCGGAGAGAGCGTTGTTGGAGAGATCAAGGGATTTGAGGTTCCCGAGACGGCCGACCTCCGACGGGATCACCCCAGAGAGGCCATTGACCTGGAGGAACAGCGTATCGAGGCTGGAGAGGCGACCGATCTCCGGCGGGATCTCGCCGGCGAGGCCGCAGTTAGCGGCGTCGAGGCGGATGAGGTTGGAGAGGTTCCCTATCTCGGCGGGGAGGGCGCTGTCGTAGGCGTTAAAGTACCCAATGTACAGCTCGCGGAGGGAGGTGAGGTTCCCGATTTCCGGCGGGATCGGGCCGGCGAGCTCGTTGCCGGAGACTGCGAGGTATTCTAACGATATCATCCGGCCGTACTCAGGAGGGATCTGGCCGGAGAAGAAGTTCCCTCCGAGGTGGAGATGGCGGAGGCGGGGGATTCCGGCGAGGCCGACGGGGAGGGGACCGGTGAGGTTGTTGTTGTAGAGGTCGAGGACGCGGAGGTTGGAGAGGCGGGAGAGGGAGGCGGGGAAGGAGGAGTTAAAGACATTGTTGGAGAGGTTGAGGTAGCGGAGGTGGGAGAGACGGGAGAGGGATGAGGGGATAGGACCGGAGATGAGGTTAGAGGCTACGGAGAGGCGGAGGATTGAGGAGAGACGGGAGAGGGCAGGGGAGAGGACGCCGGAGAGGTTGAGACCGGAGAGGTCGAGGGAGACGACGAAGTTGTGAGAAGGGTCACAGGAGACGAAAGGCCAGGAGCAATGGTGGGCGGTGGAGTTCCATGACGAGAGGGCGGAGGAAGGATCAGAGAGTTGCGACTTCGCATCGAGGAGGGCAGCCGCCTCCGGCGGAAGGATTGGGTCGCCGGCTGTGGTTCCGGCGACGGCGACGAAGAGGAGGAGGAGGAGGAGGAAGGGATGGAAGGGGAAACGCATGTTGGTGTCTCTCTATTTTCTAACTCCAGGGTTGCTTCGATAGTAGATTTTGTAGAAGTTGAGATAGAGCGAGAAAGAGAGTTTGAGTGAGAGTGGGAGAACGACTTCTCTCTTCTCTCTGTTTCCTTCGCCTTCGGGTTCGGGTTCGGGTTCGGGTTCGGGTTCGGGTTCGGGTTCGCGATTTAAATAGGCGTGGTATTACTCCTTTTTTTTTTTATGCGGTGGTTCTTTTTAAAAACGAACTTTTCGTGAATAGCTTCGCGGAATTATCGGGTTTTTGGCGCTTTTATCTGCGTTCTTCACCATCTTAGTTTATCCGATCGAGGGTGGGGTTCGCCGCTGGCGTTTATTGGTCTCTCTAATTTATTCTCTTTCCGAGAATTAGGAAAGCTGGCTCGCTTTTTATCCGTCAGAATACAGTATATACGCAGGAATAGATGGATGGAGTGTTTGCTCCGCTGAATATGAACTCTAAGATAGAATACCAACCACTAAAGAAAATTTGCCAATATTGATCAAAGAAAGTAGACTCACTCATCACTATTTGATCGGTTCTTTTTATAATTCATGAAGTTACTACGGAATGCATATGACATCCATGGCGAAATTTTTAACATAAATTGGTTGCTATTCGTGAATAGATTGCAAAGAGGATAATACAGCCGAAGAGGACCCGAATTGGACTTGGCATAGTCGGTAGTAATGCTTAAAAGTGGGGGTTGTTGTAGCCATTTACTACGGGATGAAGTGGGCCAGTAACCATTATCTGAGTTGAAAGACTTGCTTGGTTTTCAATCTTAGCCAGTCTGGCTCGTATATAAACATTAATACCTCCTTATCCCGAGTCCGAAGTAGGTCAATAACTAGGTCTGTGCCCAATCATCACATCGTTTTACGACGGCTCCAAATTTAATGCCTTTCTGGATTTAAACAGGGGAGGGGTGTAGCATTATAACCAGATAAGGCAATCGTAGCCTGGTGAAGGCTATTAATATCCTCTTGGAGGCATAAGAGACGTTGCATTATATGTGTTTATCTTTAGAACAAGATCATATAGTCATATACTCGTCGTCAATTGTGGGCATAAGTGGTCAAACTCTGGTCCTGCCTATGCCTATGTTTTTATATCTACTTCGTAGCATAGATTTCCTTATATTATCTTTTTATCTCTCTCTCTCTCTCTCTCTTCTTTATCAAATCCAATGGAGGAGTTTGTGACTTGGGAAGGTGAGACTATCGCTAATAATTAAAGTATAGATCTACAAACCCAAGATTTGCTCTCGATTAAAGGCTCCCCACCAATTAAGTTACTCATGGTCCCCTTGTTTGAAGCCTGCAAATTTCAAGGCTCATCTTTTATAGAGAAAAGGACTGATCGAGTCTGTCATACATCCATCGTATTCATCCTTCAAGGCCACTAATGTCATTATCCCTGTGTCCAACTCCTAGCTACACCATACCAACTCACCATGTTACAGATCCTCTCTGCAGCTCAACTGCAGGAAATCCCCTGCAGCCAGCTTTCCTAAGTTGGTTAATTGTATTGTGGTCACGTTAATTTTGGCAGCAAGGCCAAGTTTAATAGCAGTCACTGGCCTCCTCTTCTCCTTTCAACGAGACTAGAGCCTTGAGCCAACGACCATGTGATCGCTTTGAGACAGGTGAAAAGAGATTCCCTCTGCTCCGTGTGTTAGCTTATATTACTTTAATTCGAAGATTTGGGTGCCTCTGTTTTCTCCTCTCTTCTTTTGTTTTTTTTTTTTACACTTACCCACTCCATAGATTGTTGCTTAGATAAATAAATTACTCTGCTGTGTGTGCACGTATTATTGGCAAACAAACCCCTTAACTTGGGGAACTAAGTTGATGTCTCGGATAGAGAGTCCATTGCCTGCTATGCTTTGAATACCAACAAACACATAACTACGACCAAGACTGCTGCTCTGTGGTCTTTAGTATCATCTAGTGCACTTCCAGAAACGTTAATCCAAACATCCAGACCTCCTGCTCTCTGTGTAATCCTACAGTGCTGTTGATGTACCAGCAAATGGCCCACATGATATCAGGCCTATTACTGATTAATTTGTAAAAGTAGAGGATTGACTACATATTTCATCATAAAAGGTAAGTGATAGTAGTTCGACCAGAAGATAAGATGTGGACAAAAGGAATGGTCCCCAGGAGTAGGATTAATTAATTGTTGTCTTAAGACTTAAGTTGACGAATCTATGAGTTTGTATCTATGAATTTGTTGCTTCAAGCGATAAATAAAACTTTTATTAGATGCCCCTAGCCTAGCGCTTATAAAGCCTGGAAGCATGACGATCGAGTCATGATTGTGTCTTAGACCCAATATAAGCCTCTAGAATAGATCAGAAATTTTTTCATTTGTAAGCATCATACCATGCAGAGCAAATTAAAGGCTAACTATTCAATAAGAGGAAACAATATTCAAGTATGATGATAGTTGCAGGTAAAAAAAAATCACTATCTAAGTGTATAAGTTTGAATAACTACAGAATACATTAATTAGTTCCAGTAACAATCAATACAACAGGATGATTATAAAAGAAATGATCACGAAAATTCTAAATTGAAATGTAATTTCCTCCAAACAACACAAGGGTTTACCTCAAATACATTAAGAAAAATACTGATGGGATGGATTACAAAGAATATACAGCCTGTGACTGTCTAAACAAAACATTCAGTCACAAGCACTATACAAAAGAGAAAGTATTAAAGAAGAAAAGATGGCTACACAGAGTTAGAAAACGAGACATGCCAGAAGATGGGATCAAGAGGCCTTGGCAGCATGTTCTATATCGCTCCAAGGGCTACCACAATTTGGTCAAGTCTGGACAATTGATGGTTTCTTTTGGCAAAGATGAGGTTCAAGATCCAGTAGCAAAAAAGTCTCAGAGATGCTTGCTCGTTTGCCTTGCCCTTCCCCATCCCCGCGAGTAACTCATGCAAGTTCTGCAGGTCTGCAAATTATGTCCCTGCTAACGTCGTCGAAATTATAAGTTAGAGGTCAAAAATTTAATTGCCGTACCACCAACAAATGAATTATGAACAACACAAAATAGTAGCAGTTCCAATGATCCAAGATAGCAAGAAGTGTCTTGGATCTTCAACAATCTAACATATGTGGTGACCAAGAGATTTTACAACTCTACTGTGAGACTAGGCCACCTGCTTGTGATACTAATCAAGGTCTCCAAGCATGGGAGGTTTTCTATGTGATTGTAGCTCAGATGAAAATGAATGTGAAATAGGAACACTTGGAATCCAGCAATAACAACGAATAAAGATGAAGTACCTTCTGTTGCCACCAAGTCTTCACTACAAGAAGAATGATTTCTGCTGTTCTTTATGGCAAGGGCAAGGCTCACTCTGTGATGTCTGGCAGAAGCTTTCACGTGTTTCTTGAGCAAGTTTTTCAGGAGTGTAGAAACATTTACTTGCTCTTCCACTTGTCCACTGATTATCAATACCAGAATATGATGGCTGAGAGCAGCTGTGAGACATCATATAATAGGAACTGAGGTGCTCCTGTCTACATAAGGTAGGAATGTCATGTTGGCCCCTAAGAAAAGCCATAGAGCTGAAACCTTGGTGATGTTGTAGGAAGCAATTGGTTGGATTATATGATTGTGCAGTGGGATTAGGAGATGACATTAATGGTGAGGTTCTTCCATGAGGAAGAAAAGACGATGGCTTTCTACCATCAGAATTTGCACCTGGAGTTGCACAACCTTCTATTGTTAACCCTTGCTTAGCAGCCAAGTCCATTATTTGCTTCTGACTAAGCCCTGTCCCGAAAAGCATATTCCACAGGTTCCTTGTTGCTTCTCTTTGATTGTGTATGACTTGATCCCGCATTGCCATCTCGAATTGAAGCTCAGCATTGGCCATTTCCTATATATTCAAGCATAGTATTATGTTATCATGCAAGAGATTAATAAGTGAAAGAATTGGTGATTTACTTACAAGAAGCCTGTACTGACTGAGAATATGCAGGTAAGTTTTATTCCCATTGTTAGTAATAGCTTCATCAATCATATCTTGAAGCTGTCGCTTCTGTTTCTCATTTAATCCAATATCCTGAAAAGTAGGGGCATATCTAGTCAGCTCTCGAGAAGGCAACAGCAAAAAGAATATAAATAAGAATTCTTAAAATTATAGAAAGAGATGGAAACAGCAAAGATGATGAGAAGCACCTTTATGTAACCAGCACCAGCCTCATCATTATCACGAATATTATCAAGAATAACCTGTCTCCTTGATCTTAGTGCTTGTACAACTGTTCCATACTTCTCTAATACCTAGATACACAGCTCATAATTAGAAGTTCACGAAAAAAACATATAAGCATATAGCTTCTGCAGCTCATGCCCAAGTAAATTGCTACAGTTTGCAAGCAAATAGGAAACATTTGTTAATATATATAATTATCTATTATGAGGCAGTTCTTATCTGCTTCCTTTCTCAGTTATAAACTACAGAACAGCTGGTTTCACAGGCAAAATTAGTAAAGATAAAACAATTCATTTTCTTAAAAGAATGAAACAACTCTTCATTTGATGCTTGCCTCTTTCTCTTCAGCAGAATAAGATGTTAGTCACAACCTTATGTAAGAAAAAAAAATTAAAAGAAAATCTTTATTAACCTGTTGTTTGGCAATTGCATCATCAAGATGTTGCAGTTCAATGCGATTACGTCTATTGGTTTCCTCAAGCTCAAATAGTGCCTTTTGTAGATTTATGCGTTCCTGAACATTTTCACTTGTTTCACGGCTCAAAACATTTAACCAAGATAGCTCGTCATCTGCAGCCTTTTCAGTTGGTTTTACACTTAGCTGGGACTCTTTTTCTGCCAATTCCTTTCTTAACCGGGAAACCTCAACCTTCATAAATCATGAGCATACATAGTCATATTGGATAGGACCAAAATAATAGAATTACGATATTTCCTATAAATATTTACCTGGAGATTCTCAATCATTAGCTGATAGTCCTCAACATGTGTATCAAGCGTCCCAATATTTTTCTGAGCAAAAAAAGAAAAAACTCGAAGTTCATAACAACCCAATCGGTTTTTTCAATGTCATATTCTGATAGGCATAAAGATGATATGACAGGAAATGTAGAACTTGCAATTGTTCTTAGAAAGAGCACTTCTGTAATCTTATACACACAATAATTTAAAGTACAGGACTACCTCATCAGTCTACGTCAAGGAAAAATAATTCTTCCAGTTGTTGGAAGAGATAAATAGCCTGGTTTACTATTCTACCATTTTGTTCACGGAAATTTAGTAACTAGAGCAGAGAACCAGTCTTACTTGGACATGCGTTTTAATCTCCTTAGCACGGTCAGCATATTTCAATGTATTGATAGTGTGATGATACTGATGGTCAGCAGGTGATATTGTTGCAACCATGACAGTTTGAGAATTACCACTAAGTCCATCCTTTAGAATACGGGTCAGTTTGCTGCAAAATAATTAGCATTAGCAACCTGTAAAGAAAAATCAGTTCTCCAAAGTCACCAATCAGATACCTGTTGCGATAAGGAACATATGCAAGACCCTTTTTCTGGTGCTTGCCAAGGGCATTAATGCAATTTGCCAAAGCAAGAAGTGAACGGTTAATATTAGCTCCATCTCTAAGTTTTTGACCACCACTATTTGTTTCAGAAGCCCTTTCACTGTACATAAAAAAAGTTTATCTTTTATCATTACTCTATTCCACAGGGGTGAAAAATGGACAACTATGTTGTAAGTAGCTACTACCTGCCTGCAAGATCAACTAATGCAAGCTTTCCACGAATAATTTGACTGCCATATTGCTTTTTCTGTTTTCTTTTCACAGTGATCTCCAAGACGGCATGTGAACTGTTCAAGCAGATAAGGTACAGAAGTAACAAGTTACAAATGACTTCTCCACACAGAAATTACAGTAATTTTGTATTTGCAGTGTTTTCTCAACAATGTCTTGGATCAAATATATCAAAAAGAAGTAACCGTACAAAATGAACTGATACCTTCTAGGATAAAGGTTGAAAATTAAGATAAAGATACAACAGATGATAATGTGAATTGGGAATTGGTTAATGAATTAACCTTAACAGTGAAAGGTTAAAACAAAAAATACTTTCACTGGCATGGAAAATCCAAAAAGCCACCAGAAAAGGAAAGTACATATAGAGACTTTTGACACTCAATTACCGTGATGAGGTTGCATTTGCTTCTGTGCTTTCTGTTTTACGCCTACTATTTCCAAGATTTAAAAGTTCAAGAATCTTATCTGCTGACTGAACCTGTGGAATGAAAAGATTTAAATCGATCATATTGTTTTCTGTCAGGAAACATGCAAATTCTTAGAAGGATCATATTGTTTTCTGTCAGGAAACATGCAAATTCTTAGAAGCTCAAGATGACATGAGTCATGATAGTAGATCTTAGAAATTAAAGGCATCAAAAGTTCAGAATGGGAGAACTGCAATATTTAACATTCAATTGATACCTACTATTAGGGGGAAAAAAGAATCATCTAGCAAAATCATGCTGAGCTCAGTTGTAGGTTTTTTGACGAAAGAGGTCAGTTGTATTTACTAGAGAAAAATAAGCATTGCAAAATTAAAAAGTGAAAAAAAGAGGAACAGGGATAGGTACGCCAAAATTCAAAGTAACTTAGTAGACTTGTTTTCCCTGCTTACAGTTCACAGTTCAGAATACAATTTTGCGTGTCTGTCTAAATTATGTGGCATACAATCTTTCATGCTTCAGACTAAGTGAAGACAAATTGGAAGAATAAATATCAATATTACTGAAGTAGAACGAACAAAATTAGCAAAACAAAACCAGCACAACCAACCAGCTGGAGTAGGCTTGCAGAAAGAGAGGGATGTATCACATGAGGTATGGAACTAATCAAAATCATGATATATTCAATTAGAAGGAGGAAACTGACAAAAGTAAAGAAAATGTCGGGAATGGCTGTAAAACCTTAATACTTCTTAAACCAGCAACTATTATGCCATGCTGAGGATCTTCTCGGAGCTCCAAATGTCCTGATGATTTTTCAAGCAAATCATAGATAACCTGGAATTAAGCAGAAAGGGAAACCTATTTATCAGCCCTCTCTTTTCATGAATAGATGCATGGGCAGCATAGCAATTAACCCTCTCAAGCACTCATAATGTAAAAGCTCACAGCATACTTCATTATACACTTCAAGATAGGAACAAGTGACTTCAAAGGTGTCTGAGCTCTCATCATTCTTGATAAGATCAAAAATTGTGTGCAAGCTAAGAACCATGAGACCAGGGTCATTACGGGTCCCAACCATCGTGTAAGTTTTGCCACTGCCAAAAAGAATAAAAACAATGCCTCAGTAACAAGAAACTTTTCCCTATCAGTATCAGCTTCATTTACAAACAAGAAGTGCAGCAACCCTAGCATAGCATACCTAAAAACATCAAATCAGTTGTAGTGTGACCCTTTTCTTAAAGAAATGAATGATGCATTAGCCAAAGGGGCTATTTGCAGATCATGAATATTCCCAAACCAACTAAGAGAAACTAGGCATTATGAAAACCCATAAAAGGTCTAATTTTGCTTAACTGGAAGCTCAACTATATGTGAAACAAATCACCTACACCAGCTGCAAGAGTCCTAACAGAATGGAGGATAGGTTTACAGCTACTAGGGGGGAGAGTGACACTACCCCTCTTTTCCTCCAAAGGAAGATGCCACTGGATTTTCAAGCCTGTAAAGACAACATGATAGATATCTTTGAGCCAATGGCCTGTAAGAGTATAGCTCAGATGAGATGAGGAATTACAGCCCACTTGGTTATTATTGGGCTACACTATTGATCCTTTCTATTTCACATGGTCTTTGATCTTGTTTTCTCTCACGATTTAATGATTCTCTGTGCTCTATATGGCTTACAGATACATGTAGGACCCGCTACCCTACCAGTCTGATATCAGGTTTGGATTAGGATATGCTTTTAGTCCTGTTATAGTAAATATACCACAAAAGAAGCACAAAATAAAACAAACATCTCAGCAGTGGATTAGATTTAAATCTAGACATGAGTATTGGATTAACATCGGCTTGGAATTAATTTACATTACTGATATTTTTCTTCATATGTTACAAATATAGTATAACAGACTTCTGATTTTCCTTGATATCTGCATTGCTTATCTAATGAAGACCTTCCAAAATTACAAACAATGCCCTTTAATGCAAGCTTACAGTCACATATAAGGAAAATAGCAACAGGATAAAGCAATTGTAGAGGATATATTCTTAATAAATAAGTAGAGGATATATAAGAAGTAAGTACCTTCCAGTAGAACCATATGCAAATACAGTTGCATTAAGACCTTGAATGACACCAGCAATTGTAGAGGATATATTTTTATACACATCCTGCAAAAAGTGTAATCACAGTTCATATAGATGGATGTACATAAATCTGTTCAAAAGAAAAGGATTAACCCTTCATTTGGGTAATAATTCTTCCACTGAAGGCAAAACAGTAGAATAAGAGCCAATGGGAGATTTAAATAAAAAGTATAATGGACTCATTCCTGAAATTTCCAAACTGAGCAACAACTACATTTCAATCACGGAACTCTACATACCGCATTAACACACCCAGGTGCAAATACATGATCAAAACTGTATCTTCTCTCTTTAGTTCGATTTTGGATGAGATCCAGGTAGTCCTTTGATAGATCAGGGTCCAAAACAACGACATTCTGCAATATAAGAGAAAATCATGCCTTACTACTGTTTCATGCGAACAAAATATTCCTTCACATTCTAAGGGAATCAAGAAATTGTCGCACCTTCTTATCAATCACTTGAATAATATGACGACAATGACGCCTCTCAGCTTCAGTCAATGGCCTGCATTTAACAGCCACCTGCAACAAGAAAAGGCGCAGGAAGAAATTCATGTTGAGCATTTCAACAAATTGCAAGGCTGATCTTTTGCACTTGAGGCACCTACCAAGAGTGTCGCTGTCTTTTTCGAGGCGGGAGCTCTGATGCTTGGCATTTCTTATCCCACAACTGCTTCCAGAAATATCCTATTTCTTGGCCAGAACAATCGCTGCTCTAATCTTCCCTCATTGAATGGTTTATGCTCAAAAGTTTTGACTGATCAGCATAAACAATTTTGTACGAAACGCAAAACAACAGAAGAAAACAGCAATCAAACTAAATTTCCACTTGAATACACTACGATCACCAGAATATTCTTCAACTTAATTCAGTACCAAAGCAGTCAGAAGGATAAAGTAACTGCATTGGTCATTCACCAACGCAAAAATAGCTCAGACCACTTTAAACCGAAAAAAGTCAGCACATGGTCCAAATCCGGAGCTCTAAAACCCTAAGCCATCAAACCTTCGCGCCTCCAAGTCGCATACTTGAAATAATCCCACCGACCTGATCTCCGTTACTCTCGGAACTCCAAGAAGCGCGCTTCTTTCTTTGCCAAGCCACGCAGAGCTTACAGAACCCCTAATTCCTCACCATTTTGACCGAATTTTTCAAGAGAACGAGCGTCTCCTCCCCTCAAACACTCAAAGAACCGATTCCAATCCCCACTCCATGAAACTGGAAGGGATCGACGGAGACGACTTGGATCGCTTCGAGATCGCGTCCACCGACACACGAAGCCAAAATAGAAGGGAAGCAAGGGTTCTGAGAGGATCGCAGTAGGGCCTCGAGCTCGGAACTGTGGAGATGGTATTATTTCGTTCTTTAATCGCGGCAGCTGCGAGGGAATCGACTCGTTCTCCTGCTCCGCGGAACAACATAAGAACCCGCCCCCCCAAAAGAATCCAAACCTCCAGGATATTGGACCGTTCGCGAGCCCGTGATAGTGCCAGGGTGTAACGAAAATTTACGAAAACACCCTAAAAGTAAGTAGACACCAAGACGGTTGGTGGGGTGGTTGACAAATTTTGGCAGTAAGCGATACATGGGATATGGATAGAATTCTACGGGTCGAAGGGTATAATTTAAGTGAAGCAGTCAAATCTATGAGACTCTGTTTGCTTGTCGCTTCTCCCTATGGATTTCCATTTGTTAAGGTAGTGGAGCCCATGAGGAGAATTACACGTTAATGCTAACAATGATTAATGTGTCCAAGAAACCAGTGAGCTCCACGGACGAGTTCGATTTTAAGAAACTTCATCCAAATTTTCTCTACATTACATTCTATGGTAAAGTTTTAATTCACGATGGCATTTTCAAAGAGATGTTTGGGTCGTGAGCCGAAAGTTGCTGGCCCAAAATAGAGGCAGGCAATAGTGGTGGCCCGCGATGCCAGTTCCCCTAATTAATGACCAATTAGCGAATTAATTAAATTAAACAATTGAAGCCAAAAAAAAAAAATTAAATAAGAAAAAGAGGTTTTAAGTTGACTCAGGGAAGAGGAAAAGCGTTACATAAAGGGGATTTGCCAAGGCCCAAAAACCAAAAGGCATTCATTGATGGGGCTTTTATAGAAGGACGGTGGGAGGTGGCACGCCACGAGCTGCAAAAGGATTGGTCCTTTTCGCCTTTCGAGCGGCCCACCGCAAATTTGGCAGTACGTGCCTCGCCGGGTCCCACGTGTCGCGGTCGACTCGGCGCTAATTTGTTGGAATATATATATATATATATATATATTTTCATAACATTTAATAACCATCAGCTTATTATTATTACTTATTTATTTATTTATGTAGCCAATGAGATAATGCTATTATCCAATGTCAAATTTATCTGTAAAAAAATATCAATCATATATATATATGTATCTATATAAATATATAGTAGTAGTATATCAGTAGCTTACTATTAAGCACACTCCCTAGTAACAGTACGTCTTCAGATGGTGCACCGAAAATTTGCTCTTTTCGTTAGTGGCAGGATCTTATGTCACTATCTAGTCAATCACTTTACAAGCTCGTAGGGTTATTTAGTTTTAGTCTTTAGGGCCGACCTTCGAGCAACTATGATGATTCATCATTTGGTCAAAACGCAAATGCCTCTTTAAATTCCACTATTCGTAAAAGTTGTCTCATGGTTTCATACTTGAACCGGCATAAGGTTAAAGGAGTCTGTACGAGATGAATGCATCTACAGTAAGTAGCCACCTCAACTCCAACATCCATCATCTACATGATAACCATAGAGGACTATAGATTTAATAAATATTTAAGAAGTTTTTCTTTGGAGCTTAAATATGAGATATAATTTATTTACACTCGTTTTTTATTTTTATTTTTTCCTTCCTAGGTTTTCTTGAGGAGAGGGTTGTACAATTTCTGAGACGTCGCCGTCTGTCTAAATGTTCAGAAAAATACTATTGTAGCCTGAATCTATTGTTCTTTAGCTTTGTTTGCTGCTGCTTAAACTAGTTCTTTGGGTAGCATTGGTCTGTCTTTTGGGATGCTGCTCATTTAACTTGTCAACTAGTGCATCAGTTACAGCCTTACACGTAGCCAAAGTAATAAAAGCAAAGGTTAAAGTCATGTTGGATTGCTAGTGCGATGACAAAAGAGTGTATGTATGCATAAGCCCAAAATATTGGGCCAACCAAAGCCCAAATATTCGGATCTTTTATTGGCATCCGATTAGCCCAAACGGCACGTGCTTCTCGTGTGGTTCACGCCAGTTGCATCGCATATAGCAGTATAGCGATAGGGGGGGAAGGATGCGGCGAGGCCTCTTTAGGCTTTAGCTCAAAGTCGCCGAAAACCGGACCATTTCCCTTATTAGGGTTTGGTTCTACCGCCCTACCGACCGCTCTTCGGCCCCCTCGTCGACAGCGTCCGCTTTATCTGCTAGGGTTTCGATCCGAAGGCGTCTGCTCGACCTTAGGGTTTTGATCCCCTTAAGAAGGTATCTTCTTCTTCTCAGACCTCTCTTTCCCAAATTTGTCGTCACTTTTGGATCCGATCGCTGTCTTTTTTAGCTCCTCACGTCTGAAGAACCATCAGTTCTCCGAATATTGTTTAAATTCTGTCAAGATTTCATCAGAATTGCCCTGAGCAAGAAGCCCTACAGGTTCGGAGCAATGAACCGTGAATCTTTCGTTCCATAGAAATTAAGCGTAGGGGCATCTGATTTTTCGTGCCTATAGATTTATTTCTTTGTTCACTAAGTTGATTATCTGTTTCTTTCGAAGGCTTTTTTGTTTATTCCTGGAAGTCTAATGATCTTTGTTCCAAGAGGAATGCTGTTGTGCTCCTAGATATGATGTGGAAACTTTGTTCGTTGTTGGTACTGCTGAGACATAGTTTCATCCTCATGTTTCCTCCATTTACCTGATGTTTTGTGCAACCACTTGATTGTTTTTAGAAATCGTTGTGCAGAAGTTATGGTTTTGTTTGTCGCAGGCATCTGTCTTGCTAATCTATCTAATTTGTCCTCCTTTTATGTTGACGAATCTAGAAGTAAATACTCCTAGGCTTTTCATGGCCCAAAATCTTTTTATGGGGGGCTTTCCTCATAGCTTGGATATCTTCATTTTTCTTTGTTTTCATATGGCCTATCTTCATATACTCCTGTCTTGAACATTTGATTCTAATCGTACACTATTATCACCCAACAACGACTGTCGTTTATACTTCACAGTTGTCTCTGTAGAAATTTGTTAACTTTAGGAAACTTTCAATTGATTATATTCAAACTAAGGGAGATGACACGGGAGAGGATATTATTAGGACGATTATGAGTTTTAAGTCCTCTGTACAGACTTATACATAATGTTCATAGTATTTTTCTTCTCTTTTATACTTAAGATGGAACCTTCAAGCCAAACAAAGAAGTTATTTCCACTAGCTATTCATTTTTAAGGGGATATGAAATTTATCCTCTCTAAAAAACTCTTTGATGGTCAGTTCACTTGTGCTCTAGATTGGACACAATTAAGGACCAGATAAGTTAGTTTGTGGTTTTAGAGTTACTCCGGTGAAGCTTAAAGAGCAGATGGTACTTTATGGCTCTAGATTTTTATGTTACTTCCTAAAAGTTGATCATATGTTAAACCTTGGATCTTCACTTATCATCATCTTGATGAACCAGACTTTCTAGTCTACCTAGTTCAACCAGTGATTATCCATGGTCAGGTATGGTCTATGTAAGGTTTTATTTAGGAGAGCATGCTTAGTTAGGAAGGAGGAGAATGGAAGGGTGGGGTGGCAATAGGCTGAATAGGGCTAGGCGGTTTAGTAGGAGAGAGTTAAATACTCAGGGTGGAGGAGAATATTGAGAGGGAGGGTGACAAAATGTGGTGTTTGAAGATTTAAAGAGGAAAGCTAAGATTAATTCTTGTAGCTAATAGAGGGAGGGTGCCAGGAGAAACATGCTGTCATATGTAGTTAGAAGAAATGTGAGAGAATAATTAAAAAAAAATGATTAAAAGCCTTAAGTGCATTCCTACTAGAGTTACCTCACTAGCCTCCTAGGCACCTGCTTGCCTAAGCCTCCTTATATGTTGCTTCTTGATTCAAGTGGCTAAGTTACTTATACCCACATTTGCAATTCTATTGTGCTATCTTTCTTACCTAGATTGACCAACACTTTGATAATAATTCATAATTAAGGTTAAAAATATTAGGATCGGGGTCGACGCCTGAAACATATACATGTTGGGCCGTTTCGGCCACCAATGTTGGATTTTGGTATTGGACTGTTTTTTTAATCATGTGAAAATATAAAAATTAAAATTGGAATATTAATAATAAATAAATAGATAAATATAAATTACTTTCATATATATAATCTAAAATTAAAAATACTACTTCTCAATCTCTCCCACTCACTCTCTCTCTTCATCTTTCAATCTCTCCCACTCTTCACAGAAATGATAAATCTCTTGCCCACTCTCCCATTCTCTCCCACTATACTCCTTTGCCACGTCTCACTCTTTCTTTTTTCTTTGTTAGTGTCTATCTCATTTTCCCTCTTTCCTCCCTCCTCTCTATTTCACTTGCATGTGTTTGCTCTCGCTCTCTGTTGTTACAAAAAAGAGGGAGAGTGATAGAGGGAGGGAGATGCATTGAGAGAGAGAGAGGGGCTCACCAAAGAGAGACCGAGTGAGAAGGTAGTTGGAGAGAGGAAAAACAATAAAACAAAAACTTAGTCGAGGTCATCGGAGAGAGATGTCGATGGATCCGTCAGATGAAGAGCTGGCCACTGTGTTAGAGAACTTTGCAGGGTGGAGTATGAGAGAAAGGAAAGATAATTGATACATTGGTAAAGGAAAGATTTGCTTCCGGTTGATCCGACCCATTTGGGTGGTTTCGGTCGGTACGATCAATACCTGACTGAAACTAGTATGTTGATTAGTTTTAGGGTTAGCCAAAACTGGGAATCTTAGTTTACACGCACATTTGTGTCTCTAGCATTTAAGTCACATTGTATTGCTTGCTTCTAACTAGATGTTGTAACTTACTTTGACAGCTATGTTGATGGCTTGTTGCTTTTGTATTCAGGAAACAACTGCCCTGCACTTAACATGAGCAGAACTGGTACCCAAAAACATTATCAGACTAGTTTGATCAGCTGTTATTTAAATATATTTTGAGATATCCTGCATGGATGCTATACCACCCAGTGACCCTTCACATTACGGAATGGTGGAAAGTAGTCCATACAGGTTCTCTCATGATAGGCTTGAGGAAGCAAGTCGTCCCGGTTCTTCTTGGTATTTCAGTCGAAAGGAGATAGAAGAAAACTCTCCATCTAGGAGAGATGGCATAGATCTGAAGAAAGAGACATACCTTCGCAAGTCATATTGCACATATTTGCAGGATTTGGGCATGAGACTTAAAGTGTAAGCTTCCCCGACATTTTACTGTTGCTTTTGCAGATGTTATGTGCAAACAGGAAGTTCAATTTTTTTATTAGCTTTTTATTCTTTTCTCTTTTCATAGTATATCATCTGTATTTTTTTTGGCTAATTTTTTTCTTGTCATCTTAGGCTAGTGCATTGAGTAGCCATTCCTGGTGCTTCAAGTTATTCTTGAATATGTTGCTGTATTTGATTTCGTTCTCCTTTTTAACACCAGTATGACACTAATTGGAACACTGCATCCAACTTGCTTATATGGTAAGATTCTGAAAGTAATGATGGAAGTGTTTGAAGATTGTGAAACATTGAATCCAGCTCTCAGGTGGACTGTGAGTTGGTGTACATCTATAAGTACATTACTTGTATATCTGCGAATGGTCTTACTATAGTTAGTTGAATGTTTTGGAACATCACCGCTCTTATATTATGTCAGAATTCTCTAAAGAAGGTGGTGGATGAGTAGCTAGATTCTGGCTGAAGATTTGGTCAAGAATAAAATACAATGCAGTTGTGCTGGAGCTCGCAGTTTTCTGTTGTAACTCTTCAATTCTTCATTTTTCATAATTAGGTCTAGATAAAAGGTCATGCTCTGTGGGGTTTTTTTTCTGTAAAAGTTTCACATTAAGTTATTATTAGTTATTTCAATAAGTTCTTTTGTACAAGGTGACTAAGGATGTAGGAATATTCATTCTCATGGTTTTTGTGAACAAGTTCAGAAAGCTAATTTGCTTAGTAGTTCTGTAAATGCTTCTTGCTTGCTTTGGAAACTTTTTGTCATAAATTCAAAAGTTACACGACCACAATACTTATATTTTTAGTAATACAATTTGTCAATGTCAGTGGCAATGACCAATGGATATCTTATATCTAATGCAGGCCCCAGGTGACAATTGCTACAGCCATAGTTTTTTGCCATCGTTTTTTCCTCCGCCAGTCCCATCTAAAAAATGACAGGCGGGTAAGTATATTTGATTTGTATGTTATATCTTGCAATCCAACTTCATTTGACGTTTTACTGGCTATATAATTAACTGAAATAATCTCCTTCTGATTTTGTGACATCTTTATTTTTCTAAACACATATCCAACCTAAACGAAATCTTCCCACCTCATAATAGGTATCTAATATTGCACACTTTTACGTAAGATTTCAAATAGGGGTCTTATCTTTCAAAACTTATATTAGTTGTGGGTTGCTTTATGAGTAAAAATCTGGCTGTCGGTGCATTTGTTCTGAAACATTGCAGCTGTTTTAAAAACACTAGATCTGTATGTACCATGCATTTATAAATATTCATATGGGGGTTTTCTACTGATATTTTATACAAGAGCTTTCTTTTGCGCACCGTCTTTGATTTCATGATCATATTCTTCTAGGGAAGTGCCATTACTGAAAGCTGCTCATGAACATATAATCTGTTTATACAATTTCCAACCTATTTGTTGATTGGCTTAATCTATATAAAGACAGTGCAACAAAAATATGAGATCCACACATAATTATTTATGGATTATTTCTGGTCTTCCACTATTGCTAGTGTATAAGTTGACATTCTAATATACCTGCAGACAATTGCCACTGTTTGCATGTTTCTGGCGGGGAAGGTTGAAGAAACACCTCGGCCTTTGAAAGATGTCATTCTTGTTTCTTATGAGGTTATTCATAAGAAGGATCCTGCTGCTGCCCAGCGAATCAAGCAGAGGGTAATAGATTGCATGGTGTTATGATTGTTTATATGTTGATTGATGTTGGTTTTTTGCTCCATATTACCGTTCATTTTGCCTATAGTTATTAGAACCGGATCAGACCAGTGAACAAACCAAATAGCCAGTTCAATATTGTTATCACATTACAAATGCAATCTGATACGGTCAAAATCTACCGACCAAACGGTTCAACTAGCGAACCGCAAATTGCTTGGGTTACTCATTTTATATGAAAATTATCTAGTTGTCCTTAATATACAAGTATTAATTATTTACTTTAAGGGTAATTTAGTCCTAGAATTAAAATAATTATATTTTAAAAAATTAAAAGTGTAATTAATATATAATTTTGTATAAGTCATATGATCTAATGTACCTTAACCTAAATATTAGTTAGGAAATGTCTAGTAATTGAAGAAATACAATTGTATTGCTTTTATAGATATTTTTTAGTTTTTAGAATAATTTAGAACTATTAATATATTATTTAAATATTAAAAGTAATCCTAAATAAACAAGCAGTCCGACCAAGTGACCCACTAGTCGAACCAGTAACCCGATGACCCATACAGTGAGGAGGTTAGATCTCCCCACATCCTTCCTCCTATTGTCAGCCATTGACTTGTAATCAATCTTTTCTTGTTGTTAAACCTCGTTTTATATAATATTGAGTTTTATGGATGTTTGTGTTTCCTGTAGAGTTAGGTTCTGCCTTGTCTTTTCTCTGTGCAATTGCTTATATGACTAGCATTTTGAATGAATTCATTGGGAAAAGTACTTGATGGATCTTGGACATTCTTCGCACAGGAAGTATATGAACAACAAAAGGAACTTATTTTACTAGGGGAGCGAGTGGTTCTTGCAACTCTTGGCTTTGACTTTAATGTGCATCATCCTTATAAGCCGTTGGTTGAAGCAATAAAGAAATTCAAGGTTGCTCAAAATGCACTTGCACAAGTTGCTTGGAACTTTGTCAATGATGGGTATGCCAGAGCTACCATTATTCTTCTTTTCCAACTCAATTTAATAATGTATATTCCTTACATATTAAAAGGGTTGTGCAGGCTACGTACTTCACTTTGCCTACAATTTAAGCCCCATCATATTGCTGCTGGTGCTATCTTCCTGGCTGCAAAGTTTCTGAAAGTGAAGCTTCCATCTGATGGTGAGAAGGTCTGGTGGCAAGAATTTGATGTTACTCCACGACAGTTGGAAGGTTAGTGTCCTGGTCCTCCTTGGTACGGAGTTCATAGTGTTAGTTTCATATTCGGCTTAAAACTTTAGGGCTTTTATTGATATGGTATCTGTTATGTTGTCTGTGGCACATGCGAGAATTAGCAGCCTACGTAAGTGCTTACTTTTGTGTCCAACGTGTCATTAAAGAGCGATGTCACTCTGCCTATTCATGTCTTACATCTAAATAGCACCTTTTGGGTTGTGAAGATCAAACGCCAATATTTGGCTGTTTAGTACTTTGGAGAATTTGAGAATTATGATCAACTTGCCTATATTCCGTGGTGTATATTGTTTAGATATTTATGTCTTTACTGGGAGCTATCACTAGATGAGAAGTGCTTATTGGATGTGTTACTCTGATAAATGACTATGTATCCTGTTACAGGGTGTTGGGTGGAGTGATTTGCTAGAATTAGGCATTACCATGTGAATTGATTGGATAAAGAGAAACTTATTCAGGATATCATAGACAGTAAAAAAGGTCTTTCAGTATCACTGTATCAGATAGATCTTTTAGTGTGGATCAGGACTTATGAACTCAATTTTGTGGAATTTGTTAAATGTTTCTAATTTTCTTTGTCACTACAGCTTGCTTTCATTCATTAGATGAAAAATTATTCAACTGGAGTATTCTTTTCTCCGTACATGTTTGTCATTGACATAACAAAATTGTTTCTAGTTAGTTCCTATACTAAAGCCATGTTTGATTGTAACACTAATTTTCTTGCTTTCAGAGGTTAGCAATCAGATGTTGGAACTGTACGAGCAAAACCGTCTAACACAACAATCCCATGGAAATGAAACTGAAGGGAGCTCTGCCAGTGGGGCTCATCATCATGCTCCTGTTAAAGCTCCATTTCCTGCTGAGGAACCTCCTGCACAAAATGGATATTCTCAGGCAACAAAACCATCTAGCTTGCAGCATTCTGTCCCAAGCATGTTGACTCACGCTGGACATGAGCAATCACAATCTGAAAAACAAAATGGAACCCAAAGACTATTGCAAAATGAAAACAATGACTATGCAAGCAATAAAATCAGGAGTGGCCCTGGTGACAGCAAAATGGAACTTGGTACAAAGGATCATTGGCATCATGATCAAGGAAACATTGCAGGAACTTATGAAGGCAGATCCAGCAGATATGAGTCTGAGTGTCCAGTAGAAGAGTCTACTGCGGCTGCCACTGGTGGATCTGATGGAACCAAAGAGAGGACTTCTAATTGTACTGAAGGCCCCAAAAATTTCTCTCCCATGATGGATGCCATGAAGAAGATTGATAAGGACAAGGTGAAGGCAGCTTTGGAGAAAAGAAGAAAATCCAAAGGTGATGTTGCTAGAAAAATTGATCTCACGGATGAAGATGACCTTATTGAGAGGGAGCTGGAACATGGTGTTGAATTGGCTGTTGAGGATGAGAAGATAAAGCAGGAGAGGAGGCAGAGCTGGTCTAAGACTTTGTACCGAGAGGGGCCCAAGAATTCTGACCATGTGACAGAGAATGGGAATCTCGGACACGAGAAGGTTACAGAAAATACAGAAGAAGGGGAGCTATCGATGGATAGTCAAGATTTCCGTTCTCCTGAGCCTGGTAGTCATAAGAGAAAAGCAATGAGCCCAGGTAAACAGTTTGGTGGAAGGGATGGATATGATGCACAGCATTATAATCGTGCGCCTACCTCAAATTACCACGATGGCCTTGATGATGCGCGTTCTGTTGGAAGATTTGAGCGTGCTGAGAGAGAGCATAAAAGGTTCAGACATGAAAGTTAGGTTTTGTGATGAAGGACTGCAATGCTGAAAAAGAGAGCAATGTAAGGTTCTTCTTGATTGGCTTATTATGGAACTTCTACATATGTCAATGGGTATGTCTTGCAGTTCGGACCCTTCCAGGAAGTTGTGTTTTTCCATGATCTTCTTATATAGCAGCTTTGTACTGCTAAGTGTTCAAACTCTCCACTGCAGATCATCAGGGGTCCACTTTTACGATTGTACTCAATTTCTGGATTTCATTAGTGGGATATTTATGGGATGAAAGCTGCAATGGATATTTTATTTTGTTCAAATCTTTGATTACTTGTTGTACATGTTATACAATGATGAAGATGCTCATAGTTAAAGAAAACAAAGAGATGCTCGTAGTCTCTCCTCTCCTCTGTGCTGCTCCCTAAATTTCGCTGGTAATACATCTAAAATTCTTGAAGTGCACTTGTTTACTATGTCAGATATCCATATATTGTATATGATGTAAATTAAATGTCAGATTATTGCTGTATTATATGTTGCTTAAATTTTCATGCATTTATCCTTCCGTGCTCGGTTTCCGTCTAGTCCAAACTTGTGTGGGTTAGTTTTCGGGCGACTGTAGGATGAGTGTAATGCACAAGTCTGCGCATAGATACGAATACAATAGCGTCGGATCATCTGGACCAAGCTACATCTCGGATGGAATCTCAATCCCATTGGTCCTTTTCCTTCTGGCCCTGACCTTTTAGTTGGAAATAGATAGCTTCAAACTTTAATTTGTAACTAAAAACTTGCACTAAAAGGGAATTGGGGTGAAGGGCCCCACAAAAAAGATACATCCTTGTTGAAAATAAAGTTGCTTTTAACTTTAAATTTTGTAATGAAAACTTGCACTAAAGGGAATGGCGTAAAGGGCCCCACAAGAAAGATACATCGTTGTTGAAAATAGAGATGCTTTTTATCTTTAATCTTTTAAAACTTGCACTAAAGGGAAACGGGGGTAAAGGGCCCCCACAAAAAAGATACACCCCTCTCCAGAGTCCAGAGCATCCGAGGGGGCTACAGAGAATGCAAAAGAGTGAGTCCCCCTCGATCCAAAATTGTGATAGCTTTTCAGATCATGGGATTCCTGCAGACTTTGAAGTCCGAGCACAGTAACCTCATAGGACTTGTACATGGGGATGAGGTATGCTCCTGCGACCCACGGATTATAAAGCCCGCTCCCTTTTTAGAAGGCTCCTCACGCCCAAATACCCCATCAGTGTTAAGCTCCAGGCCTTATATATCTTGGCAACTGCTTTCAGTGTGCAGTGTAAACAAACAAGCAGAAGCATCTAAAATGAGTCGATCCAGTTTTACAGGGTGAATATTAAAATTCATTGGAATTTTTAAGACACGGATCTGGAAAATAATTATCCCGATCACAAAATTTTAAATTTACGACTATTGCAGAGAGTTACTAAGAAAAAGAAAGAAGCCACGAATGATTTTCAAGAGAGTTTGCATTTCATTACCAATTGATCTCTAATTCCAAATACAAATTTCTCCCACAAGAACCAAACAACAAACAAACGGAACCCAGAGTAACCTAAGATCCAACACACAACGGTCAAAAATGAAGATAACCATTCGAAGATGAGCTTCGAAACACAACGATACGATCAGAAGAACACGGATAACCATAGCCTACTTATCCTTTTTGACTTCAAAAAAGATAAGGGCTACCATAGCAGCACTTTTAATTCCTCCAGCTCCCGTCCGATGCACCACCGCCCCTGGAATAGCGGGATCCACCATCATATCCTCCGCCGCCATATCCTCCTCCTCCCCCTCCTCCGTAGCTGCGGTCACGGCCTCCGCCGTAACCGCCTTCGCCACGGCTATACCCACCGCCATAGCCGCCGCCGCCGCCTCCTCGGCGTTGACCGCCGTAACCGCCACCTCCTCCGCCGCCGCTTCCCCGGGACTGGGCCTCGTTCACGGTGATGCTTCTCCCGTCAAGATTCTTGCCGTTCATCCCCTCGATCGCCTCCCTCATCGACTGCTCGTTCGCAAAGGTAACGAATCCGAACCCCCTCGACCTCCCTGTCTCCCGATCGTTGATGATCTGCGTTTAAACACGTATCAGACCTCGACCTCATATCCAGATCTAGAAAGCCCGAAAAATATAAGTCGAAAAAAATAATTAAGTAAAAACGATCTGGACCTTGGACTCCAAGATCTCTCCGTAGGGCTTGAAGGCCTCCTCGAGGGCTCGGTCGTCGGTGGCCCACGCCAGCCCACCGACGAAGCAGCGGTACTCGACCTCGGCCATAGTAGAGGAAAAGAAACGAAACCCTAGAACAAGGAACAGGACAAGAGGGGGAGGAGAAGCCAACCCACCTCTAAGAAAGCACGAGAGACGAAGGATGCCCCATACCCTAGATTTATAGATCCACACGAGGGGGGTAACCACACCTAAGGCGAGTATGGTCACCGGGTATTGCTTCTTTACCAAGCATCCTTCGTCCTTATCCTCTGAGATCGCCATAGATCGTGCGGTGTAGAATACCGGTCACAGGATAAAGCTAAGTTGTGCTGCGGAACAGCTGAATAAGTCTCTTCGAAGTCGGAATATCCGGTGAATAAATTGGGATAGTATAACGAGGCTGGGCCCATTAAGGTGGGCCCATTAAGGGGGTAAAAGGGTAACAAGTGGTCCCAGTGGGCACGTGATATAATGGCGCTCGAGGATAAGCCAGCAAAAATATCTAAATTGTTGAGGAGGATGACCGACAGGTGGCACACATATGTCATCCCGATCCCGTGGATGACGATAAATTTTAAAATAATGTTGTCATGTGAGCTCATTTTCTTCGTCCCGATCTCATCACACAGCATTTGAATCGGGATTGCTTTTATAATCTTTGGGAATTTTGAATTTAACACTAATACAAATATTAAGTTAACTATCTACGAATTAAAGAATTAAAATAAATTAACTATACTTTAAAAAAATTATTTAATTTATCAGACTTAAAATACCTTATTCAAATCAAAATATCTCAGTCCAAACTAAGGAGAAATGAGGCTCTAAGAGAAAATAAGAAAGAAATAAATAGAGACATTTTTCATATTTTAGAGGATAACAGTCAACAGTAGACAAAATATTCTCCTCTAACCCAAACCATATTTTATAAATATTTAATAAAAATATTACACTTAATTTGTAAATATTAAAAATATAGAAGGTGTTGAATTCAAAGTTCCAAACAATCCTTCTTACTTTTCCCGTAGCCCGTGGGCTATAATAAGATGATTGGGCCTTTTATGGGCCGTGATGGCATCCATACTACAGTACTGGCCCATAAACCCATACGAGCAAGAGGTCTGATGACCAATTCTTTGAAGAAAGACGCCTGCCAAGTTGGTCCTTTTCTCTGGTACGTTGATTGATTGGTTCCCTATTGTTCTACATGGTAGAATACTCTTTCCGACGTACTCTTTTCTGGACTCGAATGCAACATGTAAATAAGAGAAGCTCCAGGTCTATTGCCAGCTAATTTCTTACTGGGCCGACAACCTTCAGAACAGGGCAAAGGAAATAGAAGAATATGACTGTTTGATTAGTTGACTTTTTTTCTATGTTACGAGAATTGAGAATATACGCTTTTCACACCGAAGAAAGAGACTCGTCTCCTAACTGTGTTTACTTCCACCCATTGAGCTTACGCCACGAGGCCAAACCTCCCTCACATATATCATTTTTTTTTTCAATCATTTGTGAGCTTAAAGATGAGATACCGATCTAGATACAGAAATACTTAAATCTCACTAATCTTTTTTTAGCCAATATAATAAAATATTTAATCTAGATTTTAAATTATATGCATCGTTGAATAATTGCTCCAAGCCAAACGTCAATGAGACCTATCCCTAGCCATCATGCTATCGAGCGGCTCCTTGAAGTCGTCGCACTATCGAGCCATCAACCGAGTTGAGCTATTTAGTCAAACCATCGAACTACTAAATAATTTTCTAAACAATAGTTTTTAGAGTTGGAATCGAATTTACAACCTCTTTTCACATATGTCAATAGGGTCCTCGCTACTCAACTGAATTAGTGAATGTGAATGCAGATGTAAAAATTTACTACATCTAAGTACCTTCCAAATGAATTCTATAGTTTGTGTTTATTATTATTATCATATTATATAAATATTTATCTTTTAATCCCTACCTCTACTTTAATCCTAAAGTACCTTCTCCGGTTACTTTAGGTTACTTTAATCTTAAAAACTTATTTGAGTATTAGATTTATTTTACACTTATTATTAGTTTAATTCATCTATATTATAACTATCCATAACAAAATTAACTCCCGACTATTTTCGAGACATTAAAAAGTAAAATGAAGGGATTAAGTGATAAAAGTAAGAATTTGTTAATAAAATATCTTTTAAAAAAATGTAAATTGAATAAATATGTTAATCTGACCCCGTATTTTTGATGAAGAAGTCAAAAGACTCTAGTGCTCAATTTCCACTTGCTACCCAACTTGTTTTTAGTCTTGATATTATTCTATTTTTCTACGAGAATTTTCCGGAGCAAATCTGCTAAAAGTATTGGAAGTTCATGATGGATTCCAACTATAGGTTGGTGGGGTTAATACTTCAAGTTTACTCTCTTTTTTTATTTCAAAAGTTAAAAAATAAAGAAATCCTAGGAATTGAAAGAGTAAATTAATAGAGCAAAAATTGTATATAACTGCCTTTTTTTAAAACTATATTATAGTTTATATATTATATATTTATTATGATTTAGTAAATATACGTAGAAAATATTCTATTGTTAAATTTATTAGTTAAACTTAATAGAATATCTGAGTTCAATTAACTGTACTAAAATAATTATAAAAATATCATAAATTAAGTCATATTAAAAATATTTTAATTATTTTATATTTTTTTTTATAATATTAGTTTAAATTTATTAAAAATATTTATTTATACATATTTATTAAAATATAAGATGCAAACCATAGTATAGTTTTTGGAACTATCACGTCACAAACCCATATAGTATACTAAAGGACATTGACCTTAATAAGATTCTTCCACGCCTACGTGGCTATTTGCGGCTCCCCTATTGGCGCCGCACTGCTTTTAGAAAAAGAAAATTGTGACACAAGACATAATATTCTGTCTGGGACCACAGGCGGCAAGATTGACCAAAGAAACTTAGGCAACTATCCTCCGGTTTGGTCTGTGAAAATAGTGGGGGTTTATTCTTCAATTAGTTTTCTTAACAGCATGATTAATGCTAATTAAATTGTAATGAAGGCATTAAGCATGCTTTTAAATTAATAATTTATTACATGGTCTCCTTAACGTGGTGGGGTGCAACTCTGTCAGTTATCCAATATTATAATGGATAACACGAAAGCCTGGAGAAAAGGCTAAATGCGACGTGTCGTGCTGGATGACACGGCAAGCACTTGGGCAAGCTAAGCTTCGCAGTGTAGACGAGGGTTTCAGTTTCTTCTCGCCTATCCAAAGTAATTTATCTACACCACAATAACTATGCTGATGATTATTATATATTCTCTGTCCTTTTACTAACAGAGTAAAAATAAAAAAAATTAATACAATATTTTTTAGATATCAAATCAAGAATAGAATTATTGAGCTTATATATATGTAAAATAAATTAGAATAATTTAATATTTGGCTGTAACTTTAGAATTGGAATAGGAAGAAATAATTTAAAACCAAACAGGGGCTTCCTACCGATTCCACTCAAAAGACGTGTGCTTGAACTGGTAAATATAACTCAGAAGAGTCCCAAAATGGAAATGTCCCAAAAGCAAAAGCCACCGCCATCATCAAAAGTTTTTAACCGTCTACGGACTCTTCTTCCAGTATTAAGAAAAACACCCACAGACTAAAGAAGAAGAAGAAGAAGAAGAAGGAAGAATCGTCAGACTTTTTAAACTTTATTCAAATTCCCACTATCTCACTCGTTCTTATATCTTCCCACCTGACTTTCCGTAGTCAACGCTCTCTCCTCCTCTTCCCTCCTTGCTCTTTCGCGAACGAAAGAGAAGGATATAGAGAGAAAACGATGCTCAATCTCGCTCCTTCTTCTCTTGCACCCGCTTTTGGAGAGATTTTCTTCACTCTTCGTTGAAGCATAACATAATTTTACATCATCTTCTCATATCACGATTTTTTTTTTGTTTGGGTTAAATTTTTATCTCACATGAATTATCGATTATTTCTTCTCTATTTTCTCGTATTCTTCTACTCGTCCAGAGTAGCCCAGTCATTGAACTCCACCGCCGACTTCGCCGGCCTCCTCAGCCTCCGGGCCTCCCTGGGCCTTCGGGCTCGGGATTGGCCCATCAAATCCGACCCGTGCCTTAACTGGACCGGAGTCACGTGCCGCTCCGGCCGAGTCGTCTCCCTCAACCTCTCCGGCCTACGGCGGACCCGCCTCGGCCGGCTCAACCCAAACTTTAGCGTCGACGGTTTGCAGAACCTAACTCTCCTCTCCTCCTTCAACGCCTCCGCCTTCCTCCTCCCCGGCTCGATCCCGGCTTGGTTCGGCCGCCGCCTCTCGCCGGGGATCTCCTCCATCGATCTCCGGTCCGCCGGCGTCAACGGCACCATCCCCGCCGACCTCGGCTTGCTCAGTAACCTGACAACCCTACTCCTTTCCCATAATGCCCTCACGGGTCCGATCCCGTCACCGCTCAGTAACCTCTCCGCTCTCGTCTCCCTCGATCTCAGCCACAACAACCTCTCCGGAAGCCTCCCGGCGTCGCTGCTCTCTCTCCCAGGGTTGACTCTTCTCGACCTCTCGTCGAATAACCTCACCGGCAAGTTTCCGGACCTCTCGAGCAATGTCAACGGAAGTGGTGGGGTATTCAACCTCTCGAATAATTTCTACTACGGTCGGATCTCTTCTTCAATAGGAGTTCTTGCAGAAAAATTTCATTTGATAGATATCTCGAATAATTACTTTGAGGGGGAAGTAATTGCAACAAATGGAATTGGAAACGTATCGATTGCAAGGAATTGCTTCCGCAGTGCTTTATCTCAGAAGAATAATACAGATTGCGAAGAGTTCTATAGAGAAAAAGGGGAAACATTTGATGGTCTCTCGCCACCACCGGCTTCGTCGCCAGAATCCCCACCTAAGAAGACAAGTGCCAATTGGAAATATATTTTGGGAGGAGTACTTGGGGGAGTAGCACTAATCATTATTGCGATTATAGTCACTTTGTTGTGCCTAATTAGGAGAAGAAGACCTCGTAGAAGGAGAGGTAGTAATGCTAACGGTGTTCGTTCTTTGGTTGCGCCAATGCCTTCGTCTCCTGCCGCCGTTGTTAGGAAATCGTCGGCGGTGGGGGATCTCAACTATGAGAAGTTGTTTCGTGCAACTTCTGGTTTTAGTGACATGAAGCTAATCAAGCATGGGCATACAGGGGATCTGTATCTTGGTGAGCTGGAAGACGGACCTCAAGTAGTTGTGAAGAAAACTGATATCAGGACTGTTAGGAATGAACCTTATGCTGGAGAACTGAGCTTTTTCGCCAAGTTTTCGCACGATAGATTTGTTCCTTTTCTTGGACATTGCTCAAAGAGTGAGGAGGAGGAGCTTCTGGTTTATAAGTATATGCCTAAAGGAGACCTGACTAGTGCGTTGCACAAGAAACCTGGGCTTGAGGAAGACGGATTGCCGTCGCTGGATTGGATAACGAGGTTGAAGATCGCGACAGGGATAGCTGAGGCTCTATGTTTTATGCATCATGAATGTACGCCACCAATGGTTCACAGGTACATTTGTAATCTTATTTGATCTTATGATGTCAATTTTGTTCTACCTTTCTTTTGTGCTACTCATTTCTAGGAGTTTGCATTGAACATTTTCAGGGCATTTTGCTAACATGATCTTAACTGTATCGACTATAAGACATTTGAGATATCTCCATAGTTTTCTTCTGATTTTGTCCATCATGTCATAGTATGAGATATTTGCATCTTGTTGAAACTTTCGTAAAACAACACTTTCTTACCAAAAGAATATTAAGTTTTCTGCAGTTGCATTAACTGTCTAAGTTGCTTTGGCCCTGCAAGTGGATGAATGACAGTCTAGTTTGTTTTCTTGTTAATATCGATGTCCAACAAGTATAAGAATAAACACTATGTGTGCATGTGCACAACCCGACTGAGAGTGTGTACTGACTTCATTTTTATGATTGTAGAGATGTTCAAGCAAGTAGTGTTCTTCTTGATGATAAGTATGAAGTCCGGCTTGGAAGTCTGAGTGATGTATGCGCCCAGCAATCAGATGGACAACAGAATGTCTTTACCAGGATGTTGAGATCGTCAAAGTAAGCTTCTTCATGCTGATATCAAACATGTCTCCCCATTATTTTACTCGTTGATTTCTTTTTCCTTGCTATTCTTGCATAACTTCTCCCAACTATTCAAGCTTTAACACTACTGATACATATTGGCACAATCATGAGTGAGTGGCAATGACTAGTGATACCCTGAATTTTGAGGTTTGCGAACTTGTATTCAGTTATGTTTGAAACTTTGGATGACCATCGGATATTTGATTTCCTCTAGTCTTCATGGTAGGTTAGGGTGATATATCATTCTTGTTCACCAAATCAGTTTTTCCTCTCAGCATCCAGAGAATAAAACTAGATAGAAAGTTTTAAGCAAGTTAAATATGAAGAAGGATTGGATATGATGCAGTGCTACAAACCTCTGTGACATTTAGTTTGCAGAAGTACTGGGAAAGTTATAGGAGGATAATCTATTTCTAACATCAATTGCTCATTTACTTTTGGCTAGTCTACTCTTATATAACTTGATGGAATTCTATTTACTACCATAGACCTGCTTTTGTGTTGTCGAACATTTACATTCTTTTTACCAATTGAAATTTTTTTGAAAAGGTCATGAAACATTATGACTTCTTTCTGACATTAGCTTTTCTCGTTTTGTGTGGGACAGGAAGCTGGAAAGAAGCATTTCAGGTATGCAATCTTTCAGGAAAACTCAGAGCAATTCTTCTCTCGTTTTCAGGAAAATTATGCTAGAGCTGACTTTGTTGTTAATCTCTCTGGTTGCAGGCGCTCCTGCTATATGTGCCTATGATGTGTACTGCTTAGGAAAGGTGCTGCTGGAATTGGTGACGGGGAAGCTTGGCATAAGTGGCTCGAGTGATGCTGCCATGAGTGAGTGGGTAGAGAGCACACTAACTTACATCAACATTAATGAGAAGGAGCTTGTGACGAAAATTGTGGATCCTTCTCTTCCTGTGGATGAGGACCATCTGGAGGAGGTGTGGGCTGTGGCAATTGTCGCGAAGTCCTGCCTCAACTTAAAGCCTTCAAGGAGACCGCTTGCTCGCTATGTCCTCAGAGCCCTTGAGAATCCATTGAGGGTAGTGAGGGAGGATACTTGTAACAGTTCAGCTCGGATTAGGACTACATCATCTCAAGGTTCATGGCATAGTTTTCTTCGTGGAAGCTGGCGTCAAAGTTCAGAAAGTTTTTCTGCTACTGCATCAAGGAGAATAAGAGCTAACAGTTTTAGACATTCATCCAGATCTCAAGAGAGTGGAGAAGAACTCTCTTTCTCATTTAAGAGATCATCAAGGGAGATTGTCCCGGATCCGTCAAGATTGGCAGTTTATGTTGATAATTAGGGAGATGGCGTTTGTGATTCTTTTGTACGTAAATTCTTTGTCAGGCTCCCCATTTGAGCATATATATATATATATTGTTTCTCTGTATGGTCTGCATCCTCCAATTGCCTCAAAAGGAGGAAGAACAGTCTATGCAAAGAGAAAAAGAAGAGAGGGAAATAAAATCACTTCATGTATTATGCAAAGCTCCATCTGCAACTCAATAGGTTAGGTTAGCAAGGGATTCAAGAGGCCGGGTTACTGCTTGATTTAGTTTTTTGCAGTTTGTCTTGGGTTTTTTGAGGTATACAAGCTGCAATGTGGTGTTTGTGAATTGCAATAACCTCTTAATTTGTGTACATATAGGTTTGTATAATTGATCTGTATGATTGTACTTCATCTTTCTCCTTTTTGTTTAATCAAAATAAAAGTAGCATATAATAGGGCTTTCACAATTTATTTGTATATAATTTTTTTTAGTTAGTATATAAAATTGAATATATATATTTTTATAATTGATGCACATTATAATGAAGTGCTCATTTACATATGGAATGCACACTAGAATAATTTACTATTAAAATAATAGATATATAATTAAATTGTAAAAATAATTCTTCTCTTGTTGTCAGTGGATAAGCCAGTCTAGATAAATAAATTTAAAGCAATAGGTTAAAAATGGTAAAATTAAGGTCCCACCGAGATTTGAACTCGGGTTACTGGATTCAGAGTCCAATGTCCTGACCACTAGACCATGGGACCAGCTGCGGATGATTTTTACTTAAATATTTTAAATTTATTTTTGCTCCCCTTCAAAGTATTCTTCTTCCTTCTCTCCCACCAATCTCCAATACGAAACGAGGGATTTAAGAGATAAACTTCTTCTTCGATGCTCTCCCACCGCCACTTCGTCTTCCTCCATGGCTTTCTCCACCCAAACCCAAACCCTAACCCCAATCCCTTCCTCCTTTTCCCCACTCCTCCCTCTCGCAAACCCCTCAGCTCCTTCCCCATTCGTGCACTCGACTCCGACAACCAACCAGTATCCCTCGCTCCCTTCGAGCCCGATCAAGAACCAAACATCTCTCTCCTCTCCCGTCGCCAGAACGCGAATTCAACCGGTCTCCTCCTCCTCCACTCCGAAACCCTAGCTCAATCCACGGAAGAAGACGGCGAGGACCGGGAAGAGGAGGAGGAGATCCGGAGAAAGGTCGCCGAGGAGGTCTCCCTTGCAACACGAAGGAATCCAAGATTTCCCGGCTCTATCGACTTCCCCAAGGCTGGGCGCCTCGATCCACCTCCCGACCTGCGTCTTGTTCTTGGCGGCGATGATCGGGTTCTCAAAAGAGCACTTGAGGTGCGGCGAGGGGTGGCCGCAGAGACGTTGAAGGTGGCGCTGCGAGCCGGGAAACTCAGCGTTACTTACTCCACTAACCTTGTTTCGAAGCTGTCGGATTTCGTTGATCATGTGGTTATTGAGGCGGCGGCGTTAAAAGGTGTTCCAGAGTTCTCCCACATGTCGTTTAATGCGAGGGCGAGGAGTTACATAGAGAGTTCTGGGGTTGTGCCTCTTGTCAAGTAAGAACTTTGTTATCTCTATGTTGAAAGGAATATTTTTCATGTAGCTGAGAGTTTTAACTTGTATATATATATATATATATATATATATATATATATATATATATATATATATATATATATATATATGCTACTCTTCAGGTGGTTGAAGCACAATTCACTGACATATCCACAAATTGGGAAGGTAATCTGTATGTGCTCTGGCAATCTTGTGCGTGTGAGGCTCATTGTTGATTGGTTGAAATCAATTCATGTAAAAGGAGAGTTTCTTGGGATTGTTCTTGTGAAGGGAGGGTTTGTTTCAAGTTGCAGCTTTGAGGCATTGGAGGAGATTGTTGATTATCTTGAGGAAAATGGCGTGAGGAGGGAATGGGTGGGTTTTATTGTTAGTCGATGTCCACAGATGCTGTGTTTGACCATGGAGGAATTAGAAACACGCGTTAAGTTTTATATGGATATGGGGTTGGACAGAAAGGACTTTGGCACAATGGTCTTTGATTATCCCAAAGCTCTTGGGTTTTTCAGCATGGAAGACATGAATAGTAAGGTGCTTGACCTTTTCTCGTTTTGGTGTTTATTTTCATTTGCATGTGGCTATTGATAGTTGGTATCACTGAGGCTGTTTGGGATTGCATTAGTTCTTACTTGCGGTTGAGTATCAATATCAAATTTAGTGTTTAGTGCTAAAATATTATAGTTGTTCTTCATTTATTGTCATTTGCAGTAAATTAAACTATATGACTTGATAGGTATAGTATATTGGTACTAAGCATTAAAACTGTATGTAGTTGAGGGCATTATGTAAAGTGAATCATGTATAATATTATCCAAAGACTTATCAAACTAAGACTGTTAGACCAAGTCATCTGGAATACTTCTTTTTTCTGTATATTTTGCTACACTCCAAGGATGTTGTAGACAATGTCTAGAATTCCTTGAAGATTTATCATCCTTTATTTGCATTAAACCTCCTCCCTTTTGTTTCTAGGTTCAATACCTTAAGGAGTTTGGTTTGAGTGGTGAAGGTGTTGGGCGATTGTTGGCTTTTAAGCCACAACTAATGGGTTGCAGCATTGAGGAAAGATGGAAACCCCTTGTTAAGTATCTGTATTACCTTGGTGTTCCCCGTGATGGTATGAAAAGAATTCTTATGGTTAAACCTATGATTTTCTGTGTTGACCTGGAGACAACCATTGCACCAAAGGTATGGCTTTTGCGACATGTAAATTATTTCCTACATTTCTACAATTGCTGTCTTGCTAAGGGAGAATGCTCTGATACTATCGTATGCGTTGTATCCTCGTGCCTTTTCTTACCATCTTTTTTCCTTTTGATGTTTAGGTACGATTTCTACAGGACATAGGCATCAGAGATGAAGCCATTGGTGGTGTCCTTGTTAAGTTCCCACCAATACTAACTTACAGTCTTTACAAGAAAATCCGCCCAGTGGTTCGTCCTTGTCTTATTTTGATCTTTTGTTTTTTTACCATTGATCTGTTAATTAAGCATCCGATTAGTATGTTTAATTGTTTGTCATAATATTAGCAATCAATCACTTGATAGCAACATTAATTTTGCAGTTGATACTTCTGTTTTTGCTGGTGGCAAATTGATACTGTTGTGTAATTGTATGGTTACTTTAAATATAAGTGAACTAGTTGGGTTTTGCATGAATATATTCTGAGGGTCTATGATGAACCTTCTCTATTGGCTGTTCACAAGAGATGGTAGTTTAAGAGGAAAGAGAAGCAACATGAGGTTATTTACTTGCCTACACTGGTATTTTGCTTCACTTTAACTTATTTAAATAGCCATCTGGCAAAGATTGTGACCTTCTTGTCTATCATTTATGTTGAAGTTATTTGTCTGGGAGAGGGCACCAAATTATGAAACTTGAGGTCTCATACTTATTTGTTGGAAAGTCATCATAAGTTAATTGGTCTTGATTCCAAGTGATGCCATTTAGAGAAGACAATTCAAAGTTGTGATAACCACATTGCAATCAAGTTATATTCATTTCTTTATTTGCCAGATATATGCCTACTTTCTTAGTGTGCATTGTGGTATCATGGTTAAGTCTTGCATCTACCTTGTGGGTGGAGGTCTGAGCCACTGAAACTACCTGTCTGGATAGTGGCTTACAACTTTACATACATACCTTCCCGGTACTCTGCATTGGCAGGATCCTGGTGCATGGGGCCACCTGTTTTATTTATCCTATATACTATATAAGACGGATAAGAGGTGAGAGATAAGATTTTACTCATTATAGTTCCTGGTAATATTGACTGCTTCACATTTGGTGCTTCTGCTGCATAATCATTCCTTGATATTCTCTTTCTGCTTATGTCTAAACTTTGATTTCTACAGGTCATATTTTTGATGACAAAGGCGGGGGTTTCACAAAAAGATATTGGAAAAGTTATTGCCCTGGATCCACAACTTGTGGGCTGCAGTATAATAAAGAAGCTGGAGGTTAATGTTAATTACTTCTTGTCTTTGGGCATTCGTCTCCATTCACTCGGTGAGATGATTGCTGACTTCCCAATGCTTCTTAGATACAACTTGGATATCCTTCGTCCAAAATACCGATACTTGAGACGAATTATGGTCCGCCCATTGCAAGATCTCATTGAGTTTCCAAGGTGATCTATAAAACTCTGCTAAGTTATTAATCTTTAATTAGAATATATCCATTTACTCCTTTTTCCACTTTGCTAGTTCCTTAAGTAGGCAGTTTGTCTTCTTAGGCTGTTTGGTGGTTTATCTACTTGACATGAACAGTGGTATTCTCATAAGCTAACCAGGGGCAGTCCAATATGGACTTGCCTGGAAGGCTTCAGGAGAACAGCTGAAAGAGCATTTCATATTTGGTTCAGAAATCTCCCAGGAGAAATTGCACTGTTGCAATACTGGTGTAATTAAGCAATTTTACTTTAGGGTTGGCTGTTGTTTTCTTTATAATTGCAGTTCCATTGTTTAATCTGTTTAACATTCTGTTATTGTCCAGTTAAGCTTTCTTTCTATTGCTTGCTGTTTGTATTCACATCCGATAACAAATGCATTTGGCTGGCAAAATTTTCAGGTTCTTTAGTTATTCGCTGGATGGTAGAATAGCACCAAGGCACCAGATCTTACTGGCAAACAGAATCAACTTCAAGTTGCGGTACATGTTGGTTGACTCTGATGAAGGGTTCAATAAGAGGGTGCAGGCTGCTGTCGAGAGGCGTGAGAAGTTCGAAGCTGGGAAGGCAAATCTTGAGATGGCCAATTCTGATTCAGCTCAAGTTGCTTCCACAACTCCCTAAGACATGGAATGTCGTGGCCATCTGCCTAATCTTTTTGGTGTATAAATGCTTTTATAAGAGAAGTAATACAGCTTGTTCTTCATCTTTTACTGTTGTACATTAGTCTTAACTGTGTAACAATTCTTGGCTAATTTGTGACTTGGGAATGTGAATACACTTAAATGATGTCCTCTAAACATACCTCCACCGCTATATTCTCAAGTTGAAACCTGTAAAGTAAGGTGCAAGTATATATTGCCCACGGATTCAGAAAAGACTACCAAAAGAGGAAAAATAGCATTGAAATTATGTTAGATCAAAGGCACAGCATCCGTCTTGTGCAACTATTGGGTAATTTGCTTATAAAGAAGAGATGGGTAAAATACTACTTCTCAAGGCTGCATGACATTCCCAGAAAACATCTATTGAGGATTCAATAAAATCACAGAAAAAAACACCTTATAAAGAAATTTCCACCGATGCAGTCAAGCAAAAATTTCCATTACATACTCAGGATGACAGAAAATTTCAAGTGGAATGTTTTGTAGATCAGTAGAGAAAAATCCCCCAGGATACAATATTAAAGTTTTTGAGTAAATCATCACAGATAGACCGGAGTATACTTTGAAGCACCTGGAGATGGCAGATGTAAGTCCTCTCAACCTTACTAACCACTAGCATACAAATGGAAAGGTAAGTTGTTTCCCTCACCCAACTTCCCCATGAAGATCTTCATCTACTTGAAGAAATTCTAGCTAGCAGAATTGGCCTTCAGGATCAGCTGAAGCAGCACTGGTTGTATAGATAGGGTGGAGAACATGACCCTCAGTAGGATCAACGTGTACCCACTTTCTACCGCTCAGCTTATGGCGTTCAAACCGCACATTCCCTTCTTTCAGGGCATACAGAGTATGATCCTTTCCTATCCCAACGTAATCTCCAGGATGGAAGCGAGTACCGCGTTGGCGAACGATAATGTTCCCTGGTATCACTTTCTGCAAAGCAAAATAACAATTAATAACAAGTGACGAAAACATATATATATTATTATCATAACATAACAGCTCTATACAACAGCATGTGGCTCTTCTGTCAGCGCTTCTGATATCCAGATTAAATTTGGGCACAAGACAGCCAATAGGCTAAACAATCATTACAGCATATTTTAGCTATTGTGACATAATAGAGAGACTATCCAGGTCATGTTTTATCATATTATTATTTCCAAGAATGAATCAAAAAGTAATTTGAAATGCAGACCTCTCCACCAAACTTCTTCACACCTAGATACTTGGGGTTAGAATCACGACCATTTTTCGTGGATCCTGCACTCTTTTTAGTGGCCCAACGCTTAATCACCAAGCTCAATCCCCCAGATGACTCTGAAATGAGGGTGTATTGACCAGTCAAATAGATAAAGTACAACAGAGAAGTAACGGGTACATTTTCCAGAAGCTATTCAGGTCATTACCAGTAGGGCTACTATAAACCTGAACATTCGATACTAATTCTTTCAGACCCACTCGTCTGCAAATTGTTGAAAGAGACATTCTATTCTCTTCTGACAAGACACCTGCATAAAGTTTCATACAAAATTCAGGAATGTGGATAAATAGACTATTACTTATTAAACAGAAACATCCGATTGCTATACAGGAATATGGTTGAGTTTGACAATTGCCCAGAAATTTTCCAGCAGATGTTGCTTAGATGAAATTCACACAAATATCAGTTGCTTCTTCTAATTTTAGTTCGATCTTAACTGCATTTATACTCATGTTTATAGCACATTTGAATCACTCACTAGTTAAACCGTTAAAAGGAATGTCTACACTCTACACTAAATAAAGTACCACTATATCCAAAAAGGAAACTAAAACCAATATGATTCAGCCTTCAACTAATAGAATGATCAAGCACTAGATCAGCACATTGAGATGTAAAGCCATAAAAAACAAAGAATATATTTAAATAAACTTGAATCATAATCAGATCTTAATAAACTGGTTCGAATCAATTGCTATTTTATCGGATCGGGTCAAACAATAATCTAGGGCTGATTTGGGATCCACAAGAGTTTTCCAAGAAGAAAGCTTTTTGGTTCGGAGCCCAAATTGAGCATAAATGCGTTTATCTTGCAGCAAAAACAACTCCCAGGGATGGAATGTTAATAGCGGGCCCTTGTTGTCTCTGAGAATTGGTTTAGCGAGTCATATGGAAGAACTTGGAGTGAAATGGGAAAAGAGACGAGGAGATGATGAGGAAGAGGAGAAGAAAGGAGAAGTAAAAGCCATAGGAGGAGTACCTTCTTCTCCACCACTACCGTCGCCGAGGTTGACAACTCTTGGGGGTGCGTTTGGGAGCCCAAATCCGAGAAGAAACAAAGAAGGGATGAACTAGTAGGGGGAAATATAGCTGTCGATAAGGGTAATTTAATGGAGAAATCCAAGATCCAAACAAACTTGATTCAAGTCCACGGCAAATGTTAGGACTTGGTTCTCCATGACAAATTTTTTGCGTAATGATAAGACCCTCAATTGGGTCGGATTGTTTCCCATTTTTGGTTTTAAGTCCAGTAATTTTTTTCCTTTTCCAGTTTTGGACCTTTAGCTCTTCCGGAGCTTTTTGAATATAATTATATTTGATTTTTTGGCTTAAAATAATAAACTCTAGGATGTGTAAATTATTTGCACTCTATTACACTAAAATATGCACTCAGTTTTATACACTAAATAAAAATTAAATTACAAAAAACCCCTTTGACTAAGACCCATGGGAATCGTGGCCAAATCCCTTTTTTTGCTGGTTGTCTGCTAGAGGCATTGATGCGCTTACTATAAAGAAAAACTATATATATATATATATATATATATATATATATATATATATATATATATATTTCTTTGCAGCTCAATTACTTACCGATTAGAAGATTAACCTTATATGAATTGCTATTAGTTTGATAAATATTTCAGTATGTCAAACAAGCCCGGTGTCTGAAAGGAATACCGGTCAAAAGAATCACAATTGCCTCAGCTATGGTAAGAGTAATGGTATGCTCGCTTCGTGGTTCGGTACATTTTTACATTCCACAGCTTAAAGATATTTTTAAGAGGCTCATAAAGGTCCATTTACAGGCCAGGGTTATAAGGGTCTCCATGAAATTCTAATAGATTCGTGACCTAAGAAATAGACCTAGAGGCATAAAAAAGGGCATCTGAAAAGACTCCAGTTGGACACTTCGTGGGCAAGGCTATTCATACATCCGAACTTGATCAACTTGTCTGCGCCTTGAAAATAGATAAAAGGTGCAGATATAGAACAGGCAAATATGAACAGAGAAGTGAATTGGAGTGTTTGTGAATTGCCTGTTTCATATTTGCAGATCTAACAATTAACGAAAAAAGATTTTTGATTAAAATTAATCTGCCATAAGAACTTCGATCCCTAATTTACGTGCCAGAATACGGAGAGATTTTGTAGGGAAGTAAAAACTAAAAACCAATTAAACATCTAAATCTTCAATAAAAATAAGTGCAAACCTCGGGCTTGGCAGGCGGCGACGGTGAGGGCTGGAACACTCTAAACAGCGGGGTGAGCCGGTGAGGAGATCTGACGACGGCAGGCGAAAGGCGGCAGACGGCGGCACAGCGGCAGGCGGCAGGTTGGGGCGAAAATTATTCCCCCTTTCTGGCTTTCGATGAGGCGGCTGGACTGCTGGAGTGGCGAGTGGAGAGGGCGTGAGGTGAACCGAGGCGTGCCTCCTTACTCCTAACGAAGGACCGCCCAAGTAAAGGAACGTAGGCTGTGGTCTCCAAAATTACCAAACGTCCGTTTGATCGCATCTGATCGGACGGTACAGGAATACAGGGAACCAACTATCAGAATTTAGACCCAACTAGTCAATTTACTAGGATCGGATTATTTATTTATTTATTTGAGAAAAGCTTGAGGATTAAAACCCCAATTACGGAACCCAAGTTTGGATCCGATGCAGTGTTTCTAGAACTAATAGTACATCGGACATAGGCAAGTAAAAAAGAACAGATAGCAACGTAAGATTTCTATTAAATTTGCAATCTGTATGACCTATATACTTGTTGGGCCGTTAGTTGTGTTTCGAATCATGGTTCATTGTTACGGATGCTTCCTTTTCGTTTAATATATATTTTTGTTCTCTTTGAAGTACTTCTGGTTACAATACACGATATGGAGACGTAAAAAAGAAAAATATGTGGCATCACAATTCACAGTAGTTCCATTGTGAATACAATTTGAACATTTCAATATGAACGCTGCGCAGATATTTGCAAAAATTACAATTGATGTGATTTGTATTTATCAAGTTGTTAACTATCAAACATTGACAGGGCTATGCTTTTCGGAGATCATTCTCACTATTAGCTAGCAGCGGATGAGGAACTTCGGTACACCAGATGAGTAACTCAGTAAGATGGAATGAACAACTAAGCTTGTAATGTGGTTTTCCAATTACATGCATCATCAAGGCCTCTGCCAAGCAGCAACAACCAGCATCGGGTCATCGCGAAGGATTCAGTTCTACGGAAAAGATTCCTTGCAGTCAAGAACGTCAAATTCGTGAGGCATGAAATCTTCACTAGTCCGGTAGTATTTCTCGGGAGAATACATGCCCAAATTTGTGACCTGGCTGGTATATAGGCAAGCAAACCTCTCGACCTGCAAATGGAGCAAGGAGGATTAGCATCTCATTATAACGGAGGAGGTGGGTCATCTATTAATGCAATATGGTTATTCTTTTTCACCCTTCTCAGATGTGCTTTGCAGTAAAACCGTAAGATACCTGATGAGCAAAGCGAGAGTTTTGGTAGCCAGTCTTCATGAGCTGTCCCCAAACCTTATGAAACTACAGTGAAACAAACAACAGACGGTACTTAAAATTTGAAAGCGTATATACTTCCTCAACCAGAATTTCAGGAAATAAGAGGCCAACAGAAAGTAACGTGCATAAAATAGTTTGTGTAGATGCAATTGGAACGTATTGACAATATAATATAAAATTTTTGTACAGTGTATATACCTTTCTGAAATAAAAAAAGTACTCCTTATATAAAAAGCTACTGGAAAAGGATTAAAAAGACAAGAAGGTCAACACTCAACGGAGCAGAAAATATATATCTCTAGCATAAAGAAATGATGATAAAATGGCAAAAATTACTCTCCATGGTGCTCTCTCTCTCTCTCTCTCTCCCAAAATAATAATAATAATAATAATAATAATAATAATAATAATAATAATAATAATAATTACTGGTTGAACATTAAATAATATGGATTGTTGCTGCAACATTGAATTGCTCGTTTGTCAACTCAACAATATGATTCCCAACCTTTTGATGATACTTCCGCTGAGCATCTTGATGAAGGCCACGAATGTGCTCCCTTTCTAACTGCAACTTAGAAAAGAACATTAAGAAAGTAAACTAGTTCTGCAATAATCTAGCATATTGAATTAACAAGGGATTAATAATTGTTGCAAAAAGCTCCACTGATAGCACCGGATTAATGTCACACGGAAAAACAAATGGTATCTCTGAGAAATATCTCAAAATATCTTAAGACATGTATTAGATAACATATTGATGCAAATGAATTATCCTATTGATTATCATAGGTTTTTTCCCGAATCAATAAAAATGATATTTTAAATTTTTTCTTTTCCCTACAGTTATCATATCTCATGATGGCCAGTAATGCAACAAATAAGAACTTCTCATTATCCAGTCATAATCATTAATAATCAATGTTTTATTAACTTTCCATATTAAAATGGTGAGATGAAAGACATTTGAGCAACTTCACTTGCATGGTGACCTCAACTTCCATAACTAGCTCATGTAATATCTATAATTTTAATGTGTTTGGCCATGAGGATCACTTATGTATACCATGCAAGATGCATAAATCATGCACCTATAGGGCAGGCCAAGGATCATATATGCAAGTGCAACTGCGACAGGTAGGTGCATAAACCACATTTATAAAATTCAACAGCTTGGTAAAATAGCAACTGCTAAAAGACAGGATATTTTGGGCCCACAACCACCCCTCACTCCGCCGATGAACTTACCCAGAAAAAGAGAGAAGAAAAGATTAAGTTATTGCTACATGCTATTATGAAAAGGACTGGCTACAAAAAGAAAGAACGGGAAGAGAAGAACCTGATGAATTAACTGGTACGGATATATCTAGATAAACACAGGTTTAACCAAGATGCTTAACTCACCTTTAGATTATCAAGATTAGCTGATAAATTTTCCTTCTGCTTGACAGTGTGGTTTTCAGTCCTGAGTGTAAATGCTGATTAGAGATACAATTAAAAATAATATGGAACAAAGAAAAAGACAAGCTTTCCTTTCACAAGATGGACATAGTATTATTTTCAGAGTACATCCAGGTGGTTAGTTGGTTAAACACAACAGATATTCAAGATGGAACAGCTCCATCTTTCACTGGAAGCAGCAGAGAACAGAAAATCAAAATATAAGGAGACTGGAAGCCTTATTAGGTTAATCAAATAGTCAAAATTAATACATACACGTATGTGTATTCCACAAATTTGAACCGACTCTGACAAGCTTCCCTATCCGGCCAGTCGCTTCTAATTTTTGAAAATTATAGCATCCTACATTCCTAAGTAATCTGTGTGACATCTTCTATTACCCCCATTGTATCTACAGTCTCCATTCATTTCCTTCAGTACTCTTACATTATAGGCCCTCAGGCCCCAGATCATGAATAGGTAATGGCTTAACAAAGTAGCAGGTATAAGTAATTTAAGCAGTTATGTAGCAGCTCACTAGATCATCATTTTCCAAATGAATTACATACCAATCCAAGAAGATAGAGCATAGTGACAGTAGCAAGGGCTCTGGATCCATTGAACTCTTGAAACCAATTGACAAAACAGTTGACCCAAGAAAACTTTACTCCTATGGGCTGGTTTCTTCAAAACTTCTCCATTAACTGCTGTGGGCCTCGATTAACTTCTCCACTAGGTAACAGCCTCCTTTAAATTCAGTCAGGGCATATTGGCTTCTACATATTCCAACTCAATACTTCCCATATAGTCAAGATTTTGTCACACAGCATGATAACTTACTTCGTCAATGATGTTTGCATTATAGTTATTTCATCAAGACTATAAATCAACATAAGCTAGACAAATTTATCTTCCAGTTCTAATTAATAGATATATTCAGAAGTCAGAACATTACGTGCCTGAAACGGATGTCATATTATACGGAAAACATAAACCACCCATAAAGCATCTCATTCTGGCACTCCACTCACCATTCTAGTCAATCCATTTTAGGTCTTTCGGAAAGTTATTAGTTTGACCATCTCTCCAAGTCCGTGTGTATCTTGATGGAGTACCTTTTATGATCAACAAAATCAACAGGGAGTTCCGTATTCTATTGAGCTAATAAGCCCCTTTTTTTGGAGCAAAAGCCATAGCATATAAGCATATTTAAAGTGAAAGACTAAAACCATATTGGGAGATCGAAAAACTTTAATTCTCTATAGCAAAGCGTGTTATAACTTTTATATTTTGATTGTTCGGTCCTAAAAACTTTAATTCTATATAGAAAAGAGTGTTATACCTTATATAGTTTGTTACTTGATTGCTTGGCACACTTGGTTATTATGCTATTTCTGGAGCAATCTTCTTCCACTAAATTTGTTGTCAAGAAATTTGAGTTTCCTGAGATTTTATCTATATCTACACATGTTATTTACATGAAAAAATACCACAATAGTCCACAGTAATTTACAGGAAAACTGTAAAGATAAGATTCTGATTAATATCTTCAAGATGGCTAGAACTTTGAATAAGCAGAAAGTGAACGTCAACAAGAACTAACAGACATTTGCAGTGCTTACTTGAGAGACCATTCCAGATGATCAATACGGTCTTCAACATTATCACGCTCTCTTCTAAGTCGCCGAAGCTCCTGACAGGTAAACCCATGAAGTATGATATAAATATATATGTAACCATTGGACATTCAGGATTAAGCAATAACTAAGAGCAGTAACAGGGAGTTGGCATTTTCTTAATCTTTGACCACCATAAGTATACTGAAATGCCAGATTGGGAAATTTCACTGTTAGTATCCTACATATATTTCCTCTGCAAATGCATAAATCAAATGCAATAAGTAGGTCTCATTTGTTTAAATTCCTTTAATCAATTAGGACAAGGGATCGAAAAAATCACTTCAAACTCTGCACATGGGATCAAAATTATTCTAAAGACAGGACTCTGTTTCAAAAGCCAAGTTTCCTACAATCACTATGATGCAATGGAATCCCATCAAGGCATCAAAACTCAACAATAACTTCCAATATGAGATTGTCATGTGGTATTTGACATATCTACTGTTATAGAAGCAATCAAAATAAATGAGCGCTAATCTAGAGAATTCAAAAAGCAATTCTTTTAATACCTTACGAGTGCCCTTTGATTCAGAAAGAAGTTTCACCTCTTCCTCCAGCTCTGGAATAACAAGCATTGTTCTCCAACCTAACGTTTCAACATATCAGTAAATGCTAGACCATTTAGGTCCGTAAAATATCTTGATGAGATGAATATCTTATACATATGATTGGGAAAAATAAAACCATAAGTACCTAAGACTTTCTTGCTACGCAAAATATCTCCATAGATGTGGTCTCCAACATAGAGGACCTACAGAAAATGAAGGCACAAGTAAACAATTTTTAAGTTGGATTAAGTTGCTTATCTAACAAAAATTTTATAAGTTACTAGGAATTATTTGCATTTAAAAGTTTCGTATATTAAATTAGTACCAAGTCTAACACTGGAAACTGGAAAGCACACATACAAGTTACAGAGATCCAAGACTAACTGGTCAGCAAGGCAATTCCAAGAGATCCAAAAAGTTGTAGATGAAAATAATCAAAATATATGTGGCATGATCATGCCCAAGGGAAATGAAATATTGGTTAGACTGAAGAGGCAAACTTGCATCAAAGTTGTGTCATAGATAGAATAAAGGATTCGTGTTGAAAAGGGGAAGGCTTCTCAGCTTTCAAATTTCGTCTCTTCGTAGTTGCATGGCTGATGTGCATCCAACAAGGTAAATCACTCAAACTACTTGACAACATGTAAAAGGTAAACACTGTTGTCTTGTGCTTCCAACAAAATGCCAAAAAGGTTAGTGAATTTATCAATTAGGGAAGTGTTTAATGATTTTCATGATAAATCATTTAATTCATCAGATATGCTATATATAAGAAATAGGATATAAATTTATGCAGTCAATATACATGGCCTTATACAAGAACACATTCTTCATGCCTTATATCAAGTAGTCAAAAGATGTAGCACCTGAGAGCTGGCAGCTATTGAGAGCAATCTATGCAGATGACCAACACTACCTCCCTGGAAAAATCAAGCTAAAGTGAGTAGCTGCACAATAATTTCAATAACAAAGAGGAAAGAAGAATAAAGAAGAACATTAAATAGAGGAAGTGATGAACTATACGAAGTTGCATTCTCAAAAATTAATAAAACCTGAAAAAGAAATAAAATCTGGCAAAAATACTATAAACTCCTGGTGAGATTTTTCCAGCACATCTTCAATGCACAGGTTGACAATTACCTGATACACTTTGTGTTCTGACTTTGACACCTTGCATGTCGATCTTGGACTTCTAATCTTCAACAGATAAAGAAAAGGAGCATAAGAGAGAATTTTGAAGTGCAAAGATGAGGAAAACACAATAGTTTATTTTTACTAGCCTGAAGATCAGCATTAAGCAGCATTCCAGATTTAGGTTCAACTTCAAATAAGCTTGCACGATTATCTTCAAGGAAGAAATACGGCTTTGAGCTGAAAAACATGAAATGACCAATCAGAATGAATACGAGGTACTTTTGCTAACACAAACAAGGGATGCAGACTTTTCAATTAACAAATACCCAATGATGGAAAGAAAGGACAAAATATGGATATAATAGTGTAAGGAAGATATATAGAAATTAGAAAGAACCAGACCTGCCCGTTATGACAACGTCAAAGTTTTCAAGCCATTTATAGTTGCAAGGAGAGCCATCATCTGAGTTATGAGACCCACAAAGAAAATTCATCACAACATTGGTATAGTCCCACAAGCTGCAATCGGTAAACAAATAGTTCAGAGATGAAAACTAGCAACATATCTGGTCCACATAAATGTTGGCATTACGCCAAAATAGAAGAGATTTACATTAGAATAGCCACCTGCATCGCTTGCAAAAACAAATAAGCACTTGAAGATTTCTAAGCAATTTATGTCATCGAGTAAGAAATCAAAGCTGCTACACCAGTTGCGAACATGAATTCAAATGTAGCACAGGTTAGTAAGATGAATGTTAAATAGTTCTGTAGTTACACTTCTACAGTTCTGTGAACACAACTTTGTCACTAGTTCATACCCCTTGAAGTGATTCTCAACTTACTATTCCCATTTCTAAGGTTGCTTTAATTTTGTTTTGCTCCTATTTTCTGATATTCAAAATGTCCTTCAGATCCCTCCTACTGGAGTTTGTCTCTAGTGAACAACACTATTCAAGCTAACTCAAAGTAGCTTTTGTCACGTCCAAGAATGAAATACTAAACCAAAGAATTACTAGGTTGGTACTTGAGGACTATTTCTCCATCATAGAACAAAATGGCATAGACTCGAACTTGAATATCATTCCATCAAACTTGAACAGACTTTCATGATGGATCAAAACGAAACCTAAAGTTTCAAAAGAGAAGACTGATGCATAGTGGAGAGGTTTGACAATGTACATGGATATCATCTTAGAAACTGATTTAGGCATTTAGCTATCATTGAACTTTAGTGGTAGGAATTCTAGGATATAATGTAATGTTTATGCCACCTTCACCTCAAAGATTCTTTCTGGATGCATTAACTTCTTTTATATAATTCTGGATGCGCATTTTACTTTGTCAATGAAACAAAATGCTCCAAGGAATTTCGCAACTCAAGGTGCAGGTTTTTAGGTTTCATGATGCACTTCCTGAAATAATGAATTTAAACTTTAAAGAACATGTATCTCTCCATTACCATAGGTCCATAACATCACTACACAAGCAACCTTTCATATATGACTCTACAAGCATCATGCTTCCTTTTTCTTGATTTGACATGGTATATTTGCAGATTTGTATACCAAACCTTTTATCCAGAGGATGATTGCACCCCAAAAGGTCTTTCCTCAGAACTATAGAGAAGAAATAAAGATACCTATTAGTAACCAAGAATGTAGAACGACCAGACTTTTGAATCATTTCAAGCATGGGAACTATTGATTTGTCTTCATTGATGTACCTGTCAATTCAAATCTTGTGAATATTAGTGATCTCTAACTAGATCATCTTTAGAAATCAAATTGCAAACTAGATCCATGAGAATAATGTAAATTTAATCAGCTTCCCTATAGAAGATAAGATTAGTTCACATGACTAATACAATGACTTTTCAGACAAACTTCAATCATATAAATTTCATCCTTCACCATGATATTTCACCATGAGAAGCTGTTTATTCTGGTCTTGATTGTCATATAGGAGCTGGACCAGGTTTCACTAAACTATTTAGAGAGACCATATGATACGCACTAAACTATTTAGATAGACCATATGTAGGGAACTTTGTTAGATCAAACAATAATTGGAACAAATTATTTAGTGACATAAAGCCACAAGAAGATCTGCAATTATAAGAAAAAAAGGCACAAGAATTAGTAGGATAAGTTATTTGTATCGAAGGCTGAACATTTTGTTATGCTTTTAGCACCCAAAAAAAAATATTAAAAAACTTCCAGGTGTAACAATAAAAATTCTTACTGTATGATAAGAAGATATATTAAGTGTCATAAATTTCACAGGATGGGTTATCATAAGAAAGCCCCTAAAAGAACAAATAAATTTCCATATATGTTCAATAAGTACACATTAACAGGGTACACATGGTGTATAATCCAGCTGAATCTCCTTTTGAGTATCATTTAATAGAAGACAAGACACAGTGAAACAACATCAGCATTCGGTGCAGAGAAACAAAAGTTCAAATAGTTAAATAAGTTATTCAATGCTCAATGTTAGATATTCCATATCCCATTACCTTCCAGGATCCTCTGCAACCATCTTCTTCAAGGTGCCATCACGATGACAAAGGTCAACTGCAGATCTCACATCTCTATACATACGAGCATAGCTGCAGCAGAATAATGGTACAACTTCGAACCAGTAAGAAATAATGAATATAAGCAAAAATAACATAAAATCTATAAACTCAGAATCTTATTGCATGAGATGAATTTAGATTTGAAGAAGTTACAGTGACAATGAAAATAATTGGCAAAAGTTGTGCTTATACAGTATACCACGATATAGTATTTATAAAGGAGAGTAATTCTTTTGAAAAAAAGGAATGATTGTAAAGATCAATATTTTCACATTTAAGAACAGTGTAATGCTGGAGATCTGTTCATTTATTTACAGTATTGTAAGTATGTTATGGATCAGAACACATACTCAGTGCCTGACGGAAACTTTTCAGGATTATTATCCATAAAGTCAACAAGCTGGGCAAATAGATATGCTTCAGCTAGAGAGAAAAGGGTATCAATAAGAGCATAGTCAGGCTCATCAAATGAATCCCGAAGCAATGTGTTTCCATAAGCAGAAACTTTTTCTTCCTTTGACATCTCCCTGAAGCCATGGTATGCCACCTTTACATACTTGTGTCGATCCATCTGAAATTGAAACATGTCACACTGGTTAATTATGGTAGAACAAAATGTTAAGTGCAATAAATATTATAAATTGAAACATTTCTAACATGTTGGATTACAATACTAGCAGCTTCCTAAAGTATGGAAAGGTATCTTGGGTGAGTCATGTTCATAAAAGAGAAAGACTACGCATGGATCCTTCAAAGAAACATACAAATTAGGAGTCATCTAGTTAAGCTAATGCAGCCAAGGAGCATGTACTATTACCCTTGCCAGCAAAGAAGTACTATTATTCTTTTGTAGATTGGCAACCATTTGTACTAACATCAGATCAAGAGTTTACAAATTCGAAGGACAATCAAAGTGGTAGCCAGCAGTCTAGAACATTTTACCTTGAGATTGCATTAAAATTGTAATAAATGGGAAGATAATGAGTAATTTATTACCAGTAAAGCTAATGTGCCTACAAATCCAAAACAAAATTAGAAGTAATACAAGGCTGACCTTCAAGATATTTCCTCTTTTCTTATCAAGAACTAATCCCCTGACCATGTACTTCCAATTGAACTGCCATTTAGATAACTGCAAATTGAACCATGTGCTTCAATGAAATTAGCAATTCTAAGAATTCTAATAATTCTAACAAAATAGTTACTTCCAAAAACAACTCCTCCCGGTAGAGGAATTATATATATTACACGTGCAACTGTAAGTGCCCTGACAAGCCAATTGAAGACTTGGGTGCTATAATGCCTTGTACTGGAAGATGAAGCCTTTGTTTAAGTTGGATATTGAAAACTGAATCAAACCCAACCTAGAAAGGAAGCACAATCAAGCAAATGAAACATTCTTTGGGTTCAACGGACACATACAAATGATATTTGCAGTCATGGTCACATGGTATAGTGCCTTCAATATTTCTCCTTCATTTTGACTCTTCAAATACTAGAGGAATATATAGCGTTGCTGCTTTATATCCATTAATTACAAAATAAGTACTTAATTGTTACTCAAGATATTCATCTTTAAATTCAAGAGTTTTTTTTGTAAATTTTACTCTTTCTTAACAATTGTCTTCTCATGAATGGAATGCAGTGAATATAAATAGAAAAAAAAAATTCACACTTCTTGTTTTCTATCTAATACTTTCCGATTCTCCTTTTCGTACCCACCTATGGAAGTTCTAGACGAGATAATCTGTTTATTGGTCAAAATCTCCACATGTTTCAGTAAACTAAATTCATTAGCAAATTTTGTCCAAACGAACTTATTGCATGTATACTTATCCAGATCCTCCCAGGTCATATTTTTTTCCAGATCCTTTCAACTGCAGCAGCGCTCATACTTTAAAAATCTACAGAATAATATTTCCAGGACCCTAGCCAATTCGCTTACATTATTCAGGAGAGAATCTAAGTCGCTAATTCATTTCCCACTTAAGTTAAGTTACGCATCTCAAAACTAATCCTTGTTTCCTTACATCCATACTGATGCTCTGATGCTCAAAGGTAGAATAGGAAAATGAATCATAATATAATGAATTCTTAGCTCATTCCAAAAGAGAAATTAGATGAATTTCATTTCAATCCCATTATTTTCTAAATGGAAGAATTCATTTCCAAATAAAATCAATTGAAATCCATCTGGAATTGGTTCCAAACATCCCTTAACATTTCAAGAACTTCAGAACAAAAGCCAAATTTATGCAAGCATGCATCAGAATTCAGAACAATGAAGAATCGTACTCAGAATAACACGTCACTATCAGACTCAAAGGCGAACAAGAATAACATAACACTGACCTCCTTCGGATACTGGAGATCATTCACCAGCTTCTCGACCGTGCCTTGGTAAGCCAAGGCCTCGAATGTCTCAGGCTTGTACTGCGCCAAAGTGTAATCCATATCAAACCCTACCGCCGTGATATTCTTCATGTTTAAAGATCTATTACAGAAGATTTGCTTCCCGATGGGGATCCTCTCCCCCGTTTTGAACGACGACCAAATCTTCACTCCATCTCCACCACCGGAATCGCTTCCCTTCGCCATCGGCACGCCCGAACCCCACCTTCTGCACCCTGATCCGAGTATTAGACCCCGTAGAACTCAACAAGAAATGAGAGAAAGAACACGATAAGAGAGAAATGGAGAGAGAGAGAGAGAGAGAGAGAAAGAGAGAGATATGGATTTAAACCTCTAGGGTTTTGAGCAGAGGAGACAAATCGAGACGAGAGTGAAGAGAGGGAGAAGTGGAAGGCGGCAAGTGGTCTCTTGGGGAACCGCATGCTTGGGGATTTAAACAGGCATTTGAGAGCAGCGAGGGAGAACGGATAAGGGGAACTTATTCCAGAATAAGTCCCCCCTCCGCCCCCTCTCCCGACTCCGATAAGTGACGTGGGACTACTTGCCGGTGTAGTGGGATGGGGGGAGGACATCTACCTCATCATGCCCATCGCCGATGCCATTAGAGAAAGGGGATGCGATACGATGGTCCCAATAACAAACGAGAGCCACTAGATCGCACTTCCGTCCTCAACTATCTCTTTACACGCGGCAAGTTACTACCGGATATTCTAATATACTTATACCGTGTCGCAGAGTAGTGGATCAGGCCAGTGAGGATGGCGGGGGATTCTAACCGAATAACGGGTGAGGAGAGCCCAGAAGGCCAAAAGAGAATTTTTCAAAAAAAAAGAAAAAGCGAGAATAATACTTGATGGATAACAGGATGCATCAGAGCGGTCCGCTCACTGACTTAGTGCCACGCGTTGACCATCCAACGGAGCTGTGGAGCCTTCGTGGTGGAACCGGATGAAGGACTAGTGGTGGATAAGTGACGAGGCCGATATTTCGTGCTTCGATTGTAGATTGGTCCCACTGATTAGGTGCGACAATTTGGATACCACGTGTCACTAAAGACACTCTTATTCGAAACGCGGATCAGTTATCCAGCTCTTTTACAGTGGATGAAAGAAGAGAATAGAAGAGAAAGGGGCATTATTCCGTTACCCCGTGGCCATGAATAAAAAGGTACACAATTCGAATCACTTGGGGCCTAAACCCGATAGAATATTTCGACGTTGGATAAGAGTGGTAGTAAGGAAGAAAGGATAGTTTTGCTAGGTAGTGGGAAATCCCAAAGTTGATGGAGCATATATAGCTGGCAGACTTGGCTTTAGTTTGTGTGTGTGTGTATGAATTTTCACACACGTGTTGCATGAGTTTTACACTTTGGGTTGATGCGTATGATTGATTTGATGATATAGACTGTCACCCACCCTTAGTCTTGATATCAAGCATATATTCTTCTTAGTATCTTCTCCTTATCAACCTGCATGAATATAGATGGAATTATTAGTTCACAGAATAGAATAGAATAGAGTGGACAAAATGTGAACAGACATGCTTCATGCAACTCAGCCAGTGGCAACCAGTTGTTTATTTGCAGATAATATATTCTCGATCAGCTTTCTGAACTTTATGTTATATACTTTGTAATCTGTAATGTAAGTTGTGGATATCCTAATAAGCAAAAGATTCTATCTTTGAGTCACCTTGGATGGAATCTGGAAGACGAAGTCGTGCATTTAACTACGGAAGAATGTGATACTAGAGAGTGGTGGGTGTGAATCTTCGCCAACCAAATAATGATAAAAAGGTAATGATAATAATATTGCTGATCAAAGTGGTAGAAGCATATGACACGAGAATCGAGAATGCGGTCGGAGAAGTTAGGTCTTGTCAAGGTCCTTAATTTTTGTTAAGTGAGATCTAATCAAGGTCCCACTCGAGTGAGAGACGTGGGCAAAATTTTAAGTGGGAATTTTTTAATTTGATATATGTGAATAAGCAAATATTTTTTTTGGCTCTAATGTTGAGTTTTTGACCAAACTAGCCCTCTCCAAACTTTATACTTAATATTATGCCATCAATTCGTAAGTAAAATAATGAGCTGATTAACATGTTGCTTATAAAATAAATCATTGATAAGTTCAGTAATTTTTTTATTTAAATAAAGTATTAAAATATTTAGTATTTTTTTAGAAAATAATAAATATAATAAAATTTTGTCTGTGCTTTAGTTATTTTTTAAGAGATGTGTTGACTTATACAATAAAAATACTGATAGGATTAGCTTAAAATGCCTATCAATTTAGAGTTGTATTAAACATAAATACAGATATACAAAAATTAGACTTATTTTTGTATTAAGTTTTGAGTGAAGTTTGGAGGAGGGTTAAAATGCAAATAAAAGAAAGAGAAGAAATAGTAGTGAAATACTATTACAAAATTGAGGAGGTATAACAAATTCTGGATATCCCCAAATCCCACCCGTTCCTCCTCGTCTACACCTCCCGATCTGGTCGTGCCCCGAGGCCAGCGGATCCCGGCTCGAATCTCGAGGTCGCGCGTCACCGGCGAACGCGGTGGCTCGGAGGAGGTGATCACTGGCGATCCAATCCTGGGGATTCGTGAAGCTTCTCGGTTCGGATTCCTCACTTCCCTTCCCTTCCCTTGATATTGTTTTCGGATTTTTTTACTTGATACTTCTGCTTTTACTGAGAGATGCTATCCATAAGATTGGTTTGTAGAAGAAGAGTTGGAATGTTACATTGGCTAGTGGGATAAGATTAGATTTAGTTCGAGTATAGTTTTTTTAAGTATACTTTCGACTATTACTATCAAGAATTGTTGAGCAGTACAGATATCACTAACAAGAAACAATGATTGAAGAGCCTCACATACTCCAAAATTTGTCATTGTTGTTATGGTAGTAATCATCTTATGCAATTTTGTTCATAGTAAAAGCAGTAACCGAGGCATTTTTACCACTAACAAATGGGTTCCTTGGAGCTGGAAATGCCAGCTTATGGCAATATGTAGATGGGTTTGAAATGAAACTCTACAAGCTATGAGAGGGATCATATGACAAGAGTTGGAAAGAAATGGGACAAGAAAAGGATTCACCTTTTGTTCTATAAGTATCTGGCACTCAGAAAGAAATCATCATGAATATATGTTACTATAACAATTATGATTCTTCACGAAGACGAACAGTTGAACAAACACTGGAAAAATTGAGGTTCCTCCAGCAATACATTATACACCAGAACATCTGACTTTGGACTCCTTAATCCAAGGAAGAATGCCTATAATTACTTATCTCTGAGTATAACTCAAAATTATATGTATTTTGTAACTACTTGATGCTTTCATCTTCTATGATGTAGCCTCGTTTGGAGAGCCTGAAGCTTCCACCAGATACAACCGACAACAGGGTGTTCCATCCTCTGGATGCGTCTGTATTGATCTGGGCAATTTCCTAAGCTTGTCAAACAAATTCTGGGGGTCAGGCAGCAGCCCAAAATGGGCATCGGGATCTCCTATTTGTGACAATTTGACTCTGGAGAAGCCAATAGAAGGCAGCAGGTGATCAGGCCAGTCACTGTAGAAATGATATGTGGAATGCGAAAGTGAGATAGAGGATTTGTTCATGAAGTCTGCGAGGAGGACAGTGTTTGTCAAGGCACAGTTAGCCGCTATGGCCTCAAGAACTTGCATAGCATGGATGTGAGGCAGGTAATAGAGGATGCCTTCAAGTACCCATACTGTGTTTCTCTCAGGAACAAAACCACTACTTTGGAGTTTGTCAAGCCAGTCACCATCTCTTATATCTGCAGCTACACTGATCAAGGATTTTGCCATCAGTGCTACTTTCCGATGCTCTGTTGATCTCATTGCTTCCTGTAAAAGATCTGCTTTTGTTTTTAGGAGCTCAGGGAAATCGAGTTCAAAGATGGTGCTTTCCTTTAGGCAGCTGAGACGATAAGCTCTTGCATCCATGCCTGCAAGTGTAGGACAACTATCAAATTTCCTGCATTGAGGTAATAATCTTGTGCAAGCTAGTTAAAGCAGTAATCTGAAGAAAATTAGCAATAGCTGGTTATAAATTTAAAATAATTAAATGAGTTTAGAAGAGCCCTCTAGGTAACGACCTCCCTGCATCAAAACAGGGCCTTACAACACAATCAGAGTGGTAGTCCTATTAGTACTCCTGCCTCACATAGAACAGATGACATTCTGTATCTTTTATCTCTGTGTCTATCACTTTCCTCTCATACTCTTTCTCTATGTTTCTCCATCTACTCTCTAATCTCTGTTGCTTTTAGCAATGGGCTAGGAGCACGGTTCCAACCATGTGTGCTACCAAAGTTGATCCACAGGCTCGAGACGAGTTGGACCTTCAGAGAGGATCCGGCAAGATTCTTTGCACAAGAGGCATCACTTTTTCTTAGAGCAGCACATTCTTAAATCCCAGGTCAGACATCTATCACACACTCAGTTTTTTTTTTTTCATCTATTGGTTGTTAGTCTCTTATGTCTGTAAAACTAGAATTAGGATATACTTCTCCTTTATCTACAGCAAATTAGATTCAAGATGTACAACATAACTGACCTGCACCTAGAAGAACAACCTGAGCTCCTCCCTTGTCGACAAAAGAGTTGATCGCAGCTTCAAGCCTCAAATCAAACCATAAAGTCCGCACGGCTAGGATCACCCCAGATACTTCTCGGGCATTTCTGAGCTTGTCTTTCCTCATCTTCTCATGAAAGCTTCGGAGGAAGTTCTCACCAGCAAGGACATCGGCCACTGGGTCATGAATCACATCATTCCACATGGCTCGCCCAGCCGCAGTCTGGCATGCGCTCCTCTGAATAGGCCCCCATTCATGATCAATGGTTGCATGCAGTGATCGGACGCTCTCTGACACAAGCAACTTTGACAACTTGAGCTCCTCTGGCTGCACCGGATCGACCTGCCCTCCCTGAATCCTTTCGTCTTTTGACATGGTTACTTTCTTTCTCAGCAGCAGAAGAGAAGAAGAAGCTTGCATGCATGTCTTGAGCATGAGTGTTAGATTTTTTTGTTAAAGGGAGGCCGGCGGGAAGAGATAAGGAAAGAGAACCACACACACACACACACACCCAGACAACAAAAGAGAGTTTGAGAGCCAAAAATACCAACGCCTCATTTGAGCGTAGGAGAAGTTTACACGATGGTGATTGATCTGGGCCACCGATTTGTTGTCCGAGATTCGCCCCCAGACTTGAGGTTGTTAATCTAGTTGTACATTTGTAAGTTAGGATCATGAATGCAACCATCTCCGTCGCCTATTTGATATTTCGATACTGGTCCATAAGCAGAGGCCCCGAGCCAAAAACTGCCAAGAGGAAGGCCAGCCCCTTCTATATTTGGAAACTTGTATGTCCCTGTCGACGAGAAAAAGATGAAATCGGAAACTACATTTTACACCCTACAATGCTTTTACGGTTATCTCTTACCTTTTTAATATGTAGCTCTCTGTTTTGCACTTTAATATGTAGATGGGGCCCAGGACTGTTAAAAATAGTGAAACCTGCTCAAGATCCACTCGTATTTGAAGAGTCAAACTCGATTAATTAGATCAGGCTCGAAATTAATTTCAACCGAGCTTGAGCATTGGTAGAGTAGGCATAGGCAGACTCCGGGCTCAATAAGGCTCAACTTATATTTATTAATATTTATTTGTGTTATATTATAAATAATAAATAAAATTTTAATTTAATTATATGTTAAATTTAACTTTATAAAGTGTAGACATCCTACCATTTAGTTCGAACTTGATTCAAATTTGATTCAGGCGTTAAATAAGTTTGATTAATAGTTCCAAATAGGTGGGAGCTCTAAATAGGCTTGAATTAGATCTAATCAATTTAAGTTTGATATTTTAGGTTAGATTCAAAACTAATTCAATCCAATATTTAACAGTGCTGGGCTCGATTACACCCCTAAAATTAAGTGCAAGCTTATACAAAGGTCGGCTAGATTACACCCATTATATGAATTCTTCTTAAGATTATATTAAAAAAAAGGTAGGGCGTGAAATGTAAAATTCCCAATTTTTATATAGAAAGTAAGTGTGTTGTGCAAAAGAACCAGCAGAGAAGCCCATTCCCCATTTGGGCTCGTCTTCCCCGACAGCCCAACTTTTGTCGGCAATTTGGCGCGATTTGTCCTGCCTAAGGACCAGATTGCACATCAGAATTATATCGCACGAATCTCGTAGCGGATCCGCCGCAACTGCTGTTTCGGATCGCCTCGATACCTCCCAGTCCCAGTAACCAGTCTTTCTTCTCTCTCTCTCGTAAATATTCGTCTACTTGATAGCTGATGGACCAACGAACCATGGTGAGGAAGGAGGAGATCTTTGCGATCCCCAACCACCGCAATGCAATCACTTCTCTTACCTAATATTTCTAATCCTCGCTACCTATAGCTCTCTTCTCTCGTCCTCCAATGGAGATCTTTGCGATTTAGAGTTCTGGAAATGGCGGGGATCCGACTCGGGCGTGCCGGCAAGCGTGGCCCTTTAGGGTTCGTCGCGAAGGTATCTATAGCGATCTTATTGGGCCTTTCCTTCATCGTGATCTGGTCCACATTCTCGCCCAATTCCTCCTCCGAGGAGGTCTATTCCCAAAGGAGCAGCTTTGACGACATCTCCCATCCCCCAGATGGGATACTAGCTGCTCCGGGGAAGAATAAGGAGCGGAAGACGAATAGCTCCCAAACCCACCACCCAACTCGCACCCCGATCTCACCGCTCAAGCATGGAAGTGGGAATCGCAACGGATCCGTTGTAAATGATGCGAAAAAGAAGGGGGAAGGGGAGATCGAGGAGAAGGTCGAGGTGAAGCAAGAGGAAGAAGAGAAGGATGGCGGTGAAGAGAAAGTAGAGGTGGAGGGATTGGAGGAGGTCAAAGATGGGGAGGATGAAGACATCGAAGGTGGTGTGGATGTGAATCCGGAGGACGAGGCAGATGGAGAAGGTAGAACGAAGGGGAAGGGTGGGAAGAAGAAAAAGTTGGGACCTTTGTTCGATCCGGCAGTTCGATATCATTGGAAGCAGTGTGGTGGAAAGAGTGGACATAACTATATCCCCTGTGTGGATATGGAAGGAATTGGGAGTCAGCGGCACCATGAGAGGAGTTGTCCACGGTCGCCGGTGATGTGCTTAGTTTCTCTTCCAAAGGATTATAAACCTCTGGACCCTTGGCCTGAGAGAGAATCTAAGGTGTCTCTTCGTTCCTCATAATTATTAGCACAACTTGCATTTTTCTTTTTCTTTTTTCTTCATTTGGGTAATGTGATGGTGCAGATATGGTATGGTAATGTGGGTCATCCAAAATTAGCTGCATTTATCAAAAGTCAAAGTTGGTTGAATCTTTCGGGAGATTATTTGTTCTTCTCTCGAGAGGAATCCGAGTTCAAGGGTGGGGCTCGTCACTATGTCAGCTCAATTGAGGAGGTAATTTGAAATGTTTGTTTATTTTGGTTAGATGGAAGTTCATCCGCAAATTGCCAAATCTGTTCATTAAAAGTTTTTCATCTCTTAAATGAATGCATATCATGGCAGAGGAAATTAATTAAACTACAGCGGAATTGGCAAATTGATATTGAACATACTGAGCAGAATATTATAGTCCTTTGGTTCGACTATTTGAGTCGGCATATATTTTACTTGGTTGGAGCACTGCTTGAAAGCCAGGGCAAGCATGTGATACTAGACACTTGATCCTACCACTTACCCTATGGCAACATCTGGTTGTTTTCTTCAACAGTGACTTTAGAATGCTTCTTTTTATCCTACCTTTTTGCTTGTGCATTATGTGATCTACTATCTGTAACCGATATGCAACATTATTCGTGCTTAGGCTGAATTTCATTCTTTGTCGTATAGATGGCACCTGATATTGAATGGGGGAAGAATATTCGCATAGTGTTGGACATTGGGTGTGTAACTGCTGCCTTTGGAGCTACACTACTTGAGAAGAATGTGATAACATTGTCTTTAGGATTAATGAATGATCAAATTGATCTGGCCCAACTTGCACTTGAGCGAGGTATTCCTGCAGTGTTGAACAATTTGGGGTCAAGAAGGCTACCATTTCCTAGTGGCGTTTTTGATGCTATTCACTGCGGAGAATGCAACATACCGTGGCATTCTAGTGGTCCGTATATTGATCATTCTTTTCCTAAATACACTGAATCAGCTATGACTTGTTTTAAGCATGCACTTAAGAAGTTCAATTTCATGTCTTCTAGGTGGGAGGCTCCTTCTGGAAATGAACAGGATCTTGCGTCCTGGAGGATACTTCATTATATCAGCTAAACATGGAGATATTGAGACTGAAGAAGGTACTGTATTCACCAGGATAGTATTACCCTGATAGTCACCTAATGTTTGAGTAGTCAGAAGGAAATTTTTTTTGCTTTGTCAGTGCAGGGATTTGTACATGCTGTGTATAATAAGCTTCTTTTAGAACATAAGCATTGTGATTTCTTCATCTTTTAACTTCTAACTTTATATCAATTCTTTCTCCTTTCTTGCTCCAGGAATGTCAAAATTGATGGCAGCAATCAGTTGGAATGTCCTAGCACATAAAACTGATGATATCAATGAAGTGGGTATCAGAATATATCAGAGACCAGCCTCAAATGATCTATATGAGTTGAGGAGGCGTAAAGAACCTCCCTTTTGCAAGGAAAATGAAGACCACGATGCAGCTTGGTAAGTTTGGCTTGTTAACTTCTCTCTATTGTGACATGATTTTTCATCACTGCGCTAAAAGCATTTCTTTTGCTATTCAACTCAAGCATTCTATTATCTTTTCTTCATTAATACTTGATAATAACTCTCGTTGCTTCTTTTCAGGTATACTCCTATCAGAAAATGTCTCCAGAAAGTTCCTTCCTCGATTGAAGAACGCGGTAGTGATTGGCCTGAGGAGTGGCCCAAGAGACTTGAAAGTTTCCCTGACTGGCTCATGGATTCACAGGAAAAACTGGCATCTGATCATGACCGTTGGAAATCTATCATTGATAAATCCTATCTTATTGGAATGGGCGTTGATTGGTCAAATGTCCGAAATGTAATGGACATGAAAGCGGTCTATGGAGGGTATGGAGGGAATTGATAAATCCTATCTAATTTTTTGTTGTATTACCTTATACTACATCTTTGTTAGCATTTATGTGGTACTTGTGTGGACTCAGAAAACCTAATCATTTAATTGATTCATCAGTACATATTGCTTCTCTGATCAGAATCATATTGGGTTTACAGATTTGCGGCAGCATTAACATCTCAAAAGGTTTGGGTGATGAATGTTGTTCCTGTGCATGCTCCAAACACTCTACCTATCATATATGAGCGTGGACTTCTTGGTGTATACCATGATTGGTGCGAACCCTTCAGCACATACCCGAGATCCTATGACCTTTTGCATGCTGATCATCTGTTCTCACGCCTTAAGAATCGGTACATCACTCAAATTATGTTTTTTCCATGCCAATCTTCTTCTTTATACATATGCATGCAGCATATGAGTTACGAATTTTATTTTTCAAGAGAAACATTCAATTGTTGTGTGGGATGACTTTGTACTGGCAAATGATAGCAGCGCTTGATAGTTGTCTTTGTTTCACTTGCAGATGCAAGCAGCCTGTTGTTATTGTGGTTGAGATGGATCGAATTTTGAGGCCTGGAGGTTGGGCTATCATCCGTGATAAGTTAGTGATCTTGGATCCCTTGGAAGAGATATTGAGATCAATGCACTGGGAAATCAGGATGACTTATGGAAAGGACAAGGAAGGTATACTCTGCGCACAGAAAACAACATGGCGACCGTGAGCTAATTCAGCTGTAGTATTCTCCCACGTCGAAATTACTTAATCTCCATTTAGAAAGGAATGTGTGAAGCCTGTGTTTGCAATTATCCCATATTCGGATGGTCACCAACAAAGAGGCTTGATTTAACGCCATTTGGGCTATCAGGAAGTCAAAGCAATCGCCATGGCTAGTGTCAGTGGATATTCAAATGATTTCTTTTTTGCGAAAATGATGTTCAGTTACTTGGAAGCATGCATTACTTTGGGACTTTGGAGGGGCTCACTTCAGATCTCCTCTGCATTTAACAATTATGATGGAAGAATTCTCCACATAACCAGATGGTGCTCTCGAGTTGTGTGACTCCAACATGGTCCTGTTATTTGAATTTTTTTTCTGATAGCAAATATTCTTTAAAATTACATTCAAACACACTGTACCAATACTGTCAGCTTGTGTTGCATGACTTGCATCCTGAGTCCACTTGTAATGTTTGACGTGTTCAGAACTTAGGCTGAATGAAATACCAATCTTTCTGGAGAAAGAATCCTTTTCTTAATAACCATGAAGCAGTTATGCTGGCTATGTCGACCAACATTGCTTGTTCTTAGTCAACCATTTCAAATATCAGAAATTATCCAATTGTAGTCTCTACTGGATGTACAATTATTTCATTAGACTTCTATGGTACTCTTCACCAAGTAATTCTTTTTAGATCAGTAGCTCAGGTATATTTTATTTTAGTTTATTATTTTTGATAGATTGTGCATTCAAACAAACTGAGTCAGTCTTCGTCTTCTCAAAAAAATATATCACTCTCAATAGAAGGCTATAAGTGAGAAAATTTAATTCGTGACTTTTATTATAGAATTAATATGAGTCAGCTACTAGATCTTATCTGAACGTGGCAAATAAACCTAACTTATATTCTAGCTATCCGACAAAGCTACGTGTCTAATATCGGAGGTGCAAATACTTTTAATATTTTTTAAAAAATTATAATTTTTAATCTAAAGATTATAATAATTAGCTTTTATATTTAGTATTAATTTTTTGATACTAAATTCAACACCACCTTACGTTGGGAAAAACAAAGAGTTAAAAGAATAAAGAAGCTAATATTTGGCAGTGCGAATGCATCGATCTGCTGCATTTCTCCTATTGAGATGCGAAGAGCCCGAGATGACTCATTATTTTAATCAGTTCTCGAAATTCCAACTGATAGTTTACCTTACATGTGGGTAGCTTTGTTTTACTTAGAATTTTTAATTCTTTATACTACCCTATAACAACAGTTATAACTAATAAACTTTAATAGAGCTGGTAGTTATATTTTCTACGATATTGTGGAGAAATTGTTTGTTGACTTGGTTCGATTTAGTTAATGGTTCAGTAGTGCGATAAACTTGGATGAATAACTCAACAGCGCAACGGTATGAGCAGATATCGATGGCGTTTGATTCGGAGTAATTGTTCTTCAACGCATACGGCTTGAGACTTAGACTAGCCAGCTAAAAACTATGTGAGATCTAAGTGCGTCTCTGTATCTAGAAAGAATTGATCTTTTGTTTAGTCCATATCAAATATTTCAAGCATATAAAAAATTAAAAAAAATATGATATTAAATATACGTTGGATTCGCCTAATAATTATGTCGGATTATATACGAGATTCATATATAAACAAGACAACTAAGTTGTTAACTCATTATGTGCGTATCAAAGAATCAAATCTATAATAGCTCTAACTACCGAGCTATTTTGATATTTTTGTCAAGGTTCTCACAATCGGTAGGGCACATCATCATTAATCATATCACAATGATTGTTAAAAAATAAATAATATATATATATATATATATTAATAATTTTATTAGGGTTTATCTGCCTAACCGATAAGAGTAGAAGACAGAGAAGGGACACGACGAATAGGAGGAGATGGGGACGCCGACAGATTCAGTGTTCTGCCACCTGTCAGGGGGTATATAATAATATTTTTTTAGATATTTATTCACTTTTCACACCCTATACTATGTGTTTATTTTACTTTATGCCTTCTAATTATTTTTATTTTGTTCCTGGTTTTTTTTTATATCACTCGTTGAAACCAACCTACACGGAGGTAAGATATTTTATTAATGGGAGATTTTCTAATAACACCCTATATTTTGTCTATTTCTTATTAAACACCCCATTTTTAATCCAGGTTTATTATTGACTCTACTAATTATAAAGTAATATAGATTTATATTAACCAAATTATTTTAAATTATATTCCACCCTAGTCCATCCCACAAAATTACAAGCAATAGTTTAGGTACTTCAGAAGTTATCTTTATATTCTTATTTTGAATATGATTGAGCTAAGTTAACTCATGTATTATATAAAAATTATTAAAGAAAAATTAAGGGCTGGATTATAAAATTTAAGTGGTAATCAGAAAATAATAGAACTATAGGAGGTTATTTGAAAATGTTCCAATATTAAAAGTGCAGGGATTATATTAAAAGTTATGACAAAAAAGTTTAGGGTGTGAAACGAGAAAATCCTATTAAAATTCTAATCCGGCTGGGTTTTGTTCTATCCGCTCCACCTATTTGCCTTTTTGAGAGAACGATAGATAGATAGGAAGACCACTATCTTTGGATTTGCGGGTTTCGTCGGAAGGTTGGATGTTTTACGCGTCTTCTTCGTCTCGGATTGCTTGAATTGGCTGGTAATTTGTTTGCAATCTCAGATCTCCTAGTGTTTTTGTAACTTTCTCTATCCTTGAAGCGATGAACTAGGATCCAATTCATTGTTAATTTCCTCTCGAATCGAAGATTTTTTCGCAGGTTTCCTTTTCCGAAACTGTTTCGAGATTGATTTCTCCTCTTCTTGCTTGGGTTTTCCTAAGAATTGGGAAAGATTACAAATCTGGATTTGGTTAAATTCAACTACCGGTTTTATTTTCCTCGTCTATCGATCTATAAGTTCAATTATCGACGAAAGATCACGTCTCGTAAATTAGTATTCTGCAGTAGAATAGCTTAATTGCTGTATGTTTTCTCCTTTTTTATATATATTTTAAGAATTGCGCAAGAGTTATTAATTTTAGCCGATAGCTAACTTTTGGATTTATAATATCCGTGTCGTGGATTGGTACTGTAATTGGATTGCAAGGGGGGAAAGAATAGTGCAAGAAATTATACTTAGGATGAGTTCTAAAGGTGAAAGGATACAAGAAATAAGGATAACTAGTTAGGAATTTGGAGTAATATTAGGTAGATGGCCTGAAAATTTAGTGATTTTGTGAGGTATAATAATTTTTGCATCTAACTTTTCATCTAATTTCAATTCAATCTCTCAATTTCTAATTATCGATTTAGCATGATCTATATGAGATGTTAACTTGGCGTTGCAGATAGAGGTTAATGTGACCAGAATTGCTGAAAGGATCTTCCTTCAAAGATGGAGGGCTGTTACACTAAACTAAATGAAGAGGCATCACTTGAATCTAGCAGGAAGATCATTATGCATCCTCTTTATGTCCCACGTTCATCACCTTGGCTTGATCTGAAGGTCTTCTATGTGAGGGTGAGTAATTGCGAGGTTGATGAATCCACACCAGATCATCTCACCCTCAACCACATCCCACTGACTCCTGATACCGTCATCGAGGTGAATGGTAGAAGAAGCAGCATTTATTCAGAATGTGTCTCGTCTTCCCTCAGAAGGGATAGAGTCGACAAGAAGTCTGAAGAAGCTACTTTTGTTAGCACGGATAGTATAAGGATGACAGGGAGTGTGAGGTTCCAGGTCTTTGATAAGGATGATCTCTTGCTCATGGGAGACTTGGAATTGTGCAATAGCAATGGAGTAATCAGGGAACCAAAAGGCTGTAGTAAGAGATGGAACATGAAATGCCAATCTACGACTGCCAGCAGTGGGTTCTGGAAGGGCAAGCAGTATATGAGTCCGGAGAGTCCTCACCCTATGATTGAGGTATATGTCGCTGGTTGTTTCTCTGGGGATCCCATTATCTTGACAAAGACGCTTCAGCTTGGTCTGCGGAAGAAGCACCAAATGAAAGTCACGCTGAATTCGATTCCTGAGTATGAGACAAGTGGACTGGAAAAAGAAGCATTATATGAAGATTCTTTGAAGGTACTAGAAATTTCCTATAATATTCAATCTGTTTTCTGTGAGTTCAAACATTGCAGCATCTGTTGCACATGTTATTGCCCATTTTTATGATGCCTAATTAATTACCACAGGCTATGGTTTGCATTATAACGACATAAAAGTTACACCCATTAGGGAAAAAAATTACTTGTATTTGCGATATACTTGTACTAGTAGACTGATGCTAGCAGACTCCGTTATACTAACCTACCTTACCAGATTAAGCTCATGCAAGAGAATGTAACCCTCTAAAAGTTCTTTCAGACTTGGAGAAACTCCGCAAGGAACTAAAGTAGTTGTGTTTATTAAAGGGAACCAGCAGCCCATCTTTAAGATAACTAGAAGGTCAAAAGATTATGGAAATGCAAATGTTGACGCCTCTTAGTTTATGAAAATTTATTTCTAGTACTTCTTTGCATTCTCTAAGTCATCATCGTCTTTGCGTTCTCTGCATCTTTCAAAAATATAGCTAAAATAATGAACAACCACTTCTGATCTTTGCAGGTATCAGAATACCAAGAGTATGAGCCTGATAATGATGTGGAATTAGACTATAACAGCATGTATTCAAGATCTGATTATATAGAAGGGGAGGATGGTGAACTTTCTTGGTTTAATGCTGGTGTCAGAGTCGGAGTTGGGATTGGCCTTGGCATTTGCCTCGGCATTGGAATTGGTGTTGGCTTGTTGGTTCGCACGTATCAATCTACAACGAGGAATTTTAGGAGGTGACTTGTTTGATGACCTAATTGATCCAACTTTTCTCTTTCAGCTTTTTTAACCATAACTGTACTTTTCTCCCAGCTGGCTAACTTGTCCACGATGTGTAGGAATAGCTTGTGTTTTTATAGTTTTTGCTTCTCTTTTTGTCAATTCCGGTCTCTTCTTTTTTGGTCTGGTTGTATCTCAGACAAGCAGTAGAGGATGTTGCGACGCAATAAACTTGTTCCTTTCATATCCATATGTGCTCGAAGATTTGTCATCTGTTTTCTCTTCACAGGGTAGCAAGTGTAGTTTTTCTGCACAGAACTTTGATAGCAGAAGAGAGAACTCTCTTGTTCTTGAACAGTCTTGTGGTGATGCAGCTTGTCCATATAGAATATATTTCGTTGCCTGGAATTAATTGCCATTTTGTTAGATTGCTGTTCCACAATACAGTAGATTTCACTGGATCCCACTGAGACGCTACTTAGCTTTGTGATCTACCGTTTTAAAACTGCAGTCAGCAGCATTCGACAATTCTGTGATCCGAGGATTTAACCTCAACTAGATGATGAATAAAATTTGATTTAAGGAGGGCAACGAAATACCTGCTTTAAGAAATTTTACAAGTAAAATATTAAATGAAGACTTTGATCACATCCCGCAACTGTGTTCTTGAAGTAGTTTGTAACTCTGTGTAATAATTTATTAACGGTGAAAATTTACATCATGCACAACGGCAGAGGAAAACAAATACATTTTATTCTTTGTAAAAGAAGACAGTTGATCATAAGCCTCGTGATGGCCATCAATGTCTCTTGCTGGATTTAAGTTTACAGTGCAGGCATCAGCTTTGCCCGTGGAAAAGATGTATGAAGTTTTTTTTTTTTTTTTTCCTAGAATACTGCAATGACTCCTTTATTTTAGGAACTGAACAAAAAACTCAGTGATCGTGCTGACTTCGAACCCAAGCAATAAGAGCAGGGTTTAGTAAACACGGGCCTTTGGTGGGAACGATTCAATTTCATCATCAAGAGTGTTCATGTGGACGGGCCTATACACTAGTTTGACCTTCCCATTCTCCCAGTACCTGCATATCAGAACAAAATAATCATGTAATAGAGATTTGAGAACAAAACAATCGCCACGAAAAGAACTGATCTTAAAGCCAAAAGGAATAGGTTATGCATAAAGGTCAAGACTCGGAATAGAAAGAACTGATCTTAAAGCCAAAAGGAATAGGTTATGCATAAAGGTCAAGACTCGGAATAGCTCATATTTATAGAACCTGGGCTTATAGAGCTCTCACTATGGAGAAAGATGTGTGTGTGTGTGTGTGGTGGTTGAAGTGGGGTAGGGAGGGGGTGGTAATACTAACTCAGAAAGCATGGATTGGCAGAAGCAAGAAGAGGCGTAAATTTGTCATAAACGAGGAAGTGAAATAAAGGAGACCGAGAGAGAAATTACATAACAGCAAGTCATCCATAGAAATGATATGAGGTTCTAATAAAGAAGCATAGTCTGTCCATGTCAAATGCTCTATAATGATACCATTTAGTGCTGCCAACCCTCAAGTTGGCATGGCCTTTAGGAGTATTTCTCAATTCAAGAACCATATTAGATGGTTGGTGCTGATGTTATTGGTTATGGAACATGAGAAAAATTCAGCAGCACTAAAAGTCTAAAAATTAAACTCACTCCCATGCTAGTTTAGAGCTAACCATACAATCATACAAAGCATTTGCATAATATACTGCATTATCTATTCACGATGTAAGATGTTTCAAGATAAATAATAAAGGATAGAAAACTCACCCTAGTGAGTGCTTCATCCAGTTCTCATCATCTCTTTTCTGCAAGAATTGCAACATCACGTCAGTGGGGGAAAAAACATGAGAAGGTAAGGGAAAGATGAGAACAAAAGCACACCGTAAAATCTTCACGAGCATGAGCTCCTCTGCTTTCCTTCCTTGCCTCAGCTGAGTGCATAGTTATACATGCATTAATCAATAGGTTTTCCAGCTCTATAGTCTCTATCAAGTCTGAATTCCTATACAGATAGTTCAACAAATTATATAAAGTTTTCAGTCACTGCGTGCTTACAGAAGCATAAAACCTAACTATTGCATACTGAAAAAGGATACTACCATATCAAACTCCGATCACGAATTTTGACATCATGGAAACTCTCCCACGTCTTGTCAATAAGCTGACAACCTAATAAGATACAGAGCAATAATTGTTAACCAGAAGGCTGACTATGCTTTTATCTTGCTACTATAAGAAACTTTCCAGCAAATCAGATTACAGTGATTTGTATGTCTAAGCAAGTATTTAATGAGAATTCTATGGATTGCAGCTGCACAAGTTACCTTCCTCTAGTGTTTCTTGTGTTCGAAAAACAGCAGCATTATTTTGCATCACGCGTTGCATATTTAGGCGGATCTTTGATGTTGGAAGGGAACCATTTGAATTTCGTAACTTATCCAACCATGCGATGGTCTTCTCCCCGGCATCTTTCTCAAGAGGCTTCTGTTTCTCTCCTGAAGTTCCACATATATGTTTACAGTCATATGGTACAACATAAATCATAAGCTACTTATAGTAAGGTACCAAAAACCTACCTGGCCTGCAAATGTCTGCAACCCTATTTGCACAAGCTCGGCCGAAAACAACTATGTCAAGAAGAGAATTTGCACCTAGCCTATTTGCACCATGAACAGAAGCACAAGCTGCCTCTCCAGCAGCCATAAGACCAGGAACTACAGCATCTGGATCATCACCTTTCATATGAACTACCTGAGATCCGAGAGACATGGTAAAGAAAGCGCACTAAGAACATATACAGATTCAGCCAGGAAATCTCAGGATCACACAAGCACTGCCATCTAAACATTACCTCCCCGTGGTGATTAGTGGGAATTCCACCCATATTATAGTGAACAGTAGGCAAAACAGGAATAGGCTCTTTAGTGACATCAACTCCAGCAAAGATAGCAGCAGTCTCAGATATGCCAGGGAGTCTTTCCTTGAGAACCTCAGGAGGTAAATGATTCAGGTGCAAATAAATGTGATCTTTGAGAGGGCCTGCAGCACATTTGAATAACAAATGAACTAAGCACTATGATGATTATCATAGAGCAATATACATTTGCACTCAAAATTTCAAGATTGTAAAATTTTTGTTTCTTACCTACACCGCGACCTTCTCTAATTTCCATTGTCATAGACCTTGAAACAACATCACGTGATGCAAGATCCTTGGCACTCGGAGCATATCGCTCCATGAAACGTTCACCTTCACTGTTCCTAAGAATACCACCCTCGCCACGCGATCCTGAGCATATAAGTAAATGATATTAAAAGTCAAAAGTTGACACTAAGAGTAGTACTCCAAGCATATTAATATAGGTACCATACATTAGTTAAACCTTGTAGCATGCAGGCTAACTCATCACATAATCAAGAGAATATATAATATCATTAAGTATAGTAGGAACTAAACCAAAGAATGTAAAGACCTTCTGTAATAAGGCATCCAGCACCATAAATGCCAGTAGGATGAAACTGTATAAACTCAAGATCCTGAAGCATGAGTAAGAAACCAAACATAAGCAAGGGGATGAATAACCGGAAAGTATATCTTACTTATTGGGTTCAAATAAGAAGACTGACCTGAAGAGGTAAACCAGCACGTGCAACCATAGCATTGCCATCCCCGGTACAAGTATGAGCTGAGGTTGCTGAGAAATATGCCCTTCCATAACCCTGTGGATGAATCAAACATACTCATGAGAGTTGATTGATGATAATAAAAGACAGATATAACTTTACACTATAGCATATTGCTACCCCCGTGGCCAGGATAGTTTGTGAAGCACGGAATCGATGAAGAGTCCCATCCTCCATATTCAAAGCAATGACACCCTGGCAGACTCCTAAACACAGTTAAGAAGGATTGTCAGATTCACCAAAAAATTGATGGGCGGATATGATTAACCAACACAGGCTGCAAAACATATTTTCTAGTTGCTTAAGTAGAAACAATAAATAGTAAAGAAGACACTGATATGCCTTGCAGCAGTTTCCAAAGGAAGCAAGAAAGACGAGAATGAAAACAAGACAAACCAAATCGACAATACAAAGAAAGAATTCAACAATGGTTCATTAAATCAGAAGGTCCTGAGCTTCTAAACTAACAAGTCCTGACAATATGAAATCTTATTCTAAGAGCTCCAAAATATAGTGATACAAACTCTCCAACAATGGCATATGTTATAAATTCTCACAAGCATGAAAAAGAAGAGTCCAAACTGTGGACAAAATTAGACAATATACATAAAACAGCATTAAAAAATATTAAACACTGATCATATAAAAGAACGAAGCAGCAGCTGTTGTATCAACACAGGTCTCCCAGCAACCAAGGCACGAGGAGCAAAAGATGACAAAATAATTCCATCTCATTACTAATATGCATGCACAAACATCTGTGCATGAATGTATACGTATACATGTGCATACCTGAAAAAAAAATTGATCTGACAGTACCTGTGTATCTATATACTTAGGTGGGTATGGATGTGCATGCATGACATCTTCCAAATGAGAGAGAACAATTAGACCAACAAAAATACATGTTCTAGCAACATGTGTGAATTAGTTGAACAATTATGGCAAAAAACCATAGGTATCTAACATCATTTCATAGCATCCATATATTAAACTTTAACGCACTGAAGAGCCTAATGGATATTATACATATCACAGCAGTAAACAATTAACTAAAACCACAAAACACCCAATAGTGGATATTCACGTCAAAGTACAATTTGAGTTGCCATAAGCACATTGCAATATCACCAAATGGATCTAAATGTGGATGATAAACAAAAAGGAGAGGAGTGAGTATTATAGTTAATATGGGGGTTATGTAATTAATACCATTTTTGTCTGTAAGAAGATCCAGAGCAAAGTATTCCACAAAGAACTGGGTGTTGTGCTTCATTGCCTGACCATAAAGTGTGTGCAGCAAAGCATGACCAGTTCTGTCAGCAGCACATGCACAGCGGTATGCCTGGCCACCTGAAGATCCCAAACAATTATCGAAAGTATGAAGAAAGAAATATTAAAAAAACAACCATCTTAATAATATGATGACAGCAACTTATAAACCTCCACCTTTTCCAAAATTTAAGCTTTGCCCTCCAAAAGCACGTTGATAAATTTTGCCATCTTCAGTTCGGGAGAATGGTAGTCCATAGTTTTCCAGTTCTATAACAGCTTTGGGTGCTTCTCTGCACATGTACTGAATAGCATCCTGATCACCTTCAAGCACAAAAACATATGCAGGTCAACAATACATAAATAGGAAATAAACTTAGCAATACATGAACATAGCAGTCCAATGCAAAGGAAGCATTTTTATATCTGCAGGCCCTGTATCTTGTTGGGACAAACCCATGCCAATTAGGCACAACCATTTCAGAACTTCTTTCTTTCTGCCTTCATGTAACATTAAAAGAGACCGACTTAACTAGCAACATGAAGAGAAAGTCTGAAAATAGAAGTGGCAACTAGTGTCTAACAGAAAAATTGAAGAAATGATACTTTTAGCTAGATCAAGAGAAAGCTGTTAGGCATTTTCTGTTTTCCAGCTAACGTAACAGGATAAATAAGAGCTTCTCAAGGTCCTACAACTGAGATAGGCCCAAAAAGAAAAAAAGGAAATGCAGAAATGTTGTTACCTAGCCAGTCACTTCCTTTGACTGTATCATACATATGCCACCTCCAGTCATCTTCACTCATATTTCCAAGAGCAGCATTAATACCACCCTGCATGCACTCTAGCATGATTAACCACATACTTAAGTGCAGTACAATACTGCAGAAGAACAGTAAGTAAAGACTATCTCATAGGTTTTACAAATAAAGCATCTGATATAACAGCGGCAAAGAAACTTTCTGCAAAAATATCAAGTTGTCTGTAATCACAACTCAGTGAAACAAGGTGTTTTTCACAATTATTGATTTATTAAAGATTTAAAGGCCATGCAGGGAAAAAAAACAATCAAAAGGCTTTCTTTGGAGACATTCTTAGAACATGTCTACTGTAAATGATAGAATATTCACTGACAGAATATGTATCATACCTGTGCAGCAACTGTATGCGAGCGAGTAGGGAAGAGCTTGGTGATGCAAGCTGTGTTAAACCCATGCTCTGAAAGTCCAATTGCTGCTCTGAGCCCTGCACCTCCAGCCCCTACGACGACCGCATCATAAGTGTGATCCACAACAGTATACGACGACTGCTAGCCATCATCACAAAGCCCATACAAGAAAATCAATTAATATCTATCGATAACACACAACAAGCACTTGTATCGTAGATAGATAAAAGAATATATACAAACTGGATCGTGCAAATATCTGAAAAATGAATCAGGTCTTGGAAATTACATTATTGATGAATACTTAAAGAAACCTATAGCATCACGGATAGGATTGATATGTCAATTATCGAGATATATCGGACCTAATAATGCAAATGAGCATCGAAAAGCATGCATATTATGTGGCAACCACTGATGGAACATTCATAACAATCGATAACATCGCGAAATCATATGAGCGATCCAACTAAAACAATTACAACCAGCAAAAGAACTAGAAATCTCTATCGAAAGTAATCCAAGATCACAATAAGAATAGAATTGCAACCGATACGACCTCGTAAGCTTAGACCTAAAACTAAAACAAAAATCCATCAATCCACACGAAAAGGCTAAATTATATCAAAAATACAAAAGGATCAAAGATTATACCGAGCTCGCGGAGAAGAATCTCGACTTCGGAGCCGAGTGGAGGATTAGATCGCCTCCGATAGATACATTCCTCTTTGCGGAGAGGCTTCGAATGCCTCGGGAAACGCAGCTGCGCCACATCTCTTCTCACTCCCAACTCGAGAATAGAGGAAAATTTCGCTGCACAAGAACGGCTCTCTCTCTCTCTCTCTCTCTCTCTCTCTCTCTCTCTCTCTCTCTCTCACTATACGACGGGATAAAGGTGAGGGGTTTCTTCGCAAAAAAGGATAAAAAGAATAGGAGGGGACGGAGAAGGGAGAAGGGAGAAGGGAGAAGGGAGAAGCGAAGGGTTTACGGGGGAGAATAGGAATTCCGGTGGGCGGAAAAGGCGTGTAGCCACTTGTCGCGCTACTTACTATATTTAGACTACTTTCTCATATCCGTAACCTTGGTTTTGTAAGAAACTACGAACATGCCACCCCCTGCTTTTCCTTTTTTATCATTTTGAATTTTACAAATTACTACCTGTGTGTTAGCTTTATCTTTCAAAAGTCTCTTTTTCTACGATACTTTTCATCTATCTTACGGAATAATTTATGCTACTTTCTGTCTAAATTATCCTTCTCTCCACCACAAATCCGACCGCAATACAGGGAAAATTTCATTTAAACCCCTCGCTTTTTAGTTATCTTGGGTTCATCCCGTACGCTTATTCTCGTAAATAATAGGAAAGAGGTAATCTTCCACTAGACCGAGGGAAATTTATATTGTTTGACCACCGAAGTCACGAGTGGGCACCCGAAAGGTGTTCGATTTCTTGCCCAAGAGAAACTCCTCTGCGATCAAGAGGTGGGAGCAATGGCCACGACCATGACCATCTCACTGGTTGCATTAGTCGAAGCGCGGCACTTCTAACCACCAAACAACCTGACTGCCATCAATGATGAAACTTTTAGACATTCAAACTTGTATCGTGGTTGTCATGATCAAAGTTTAATCTTGGCTTTGCTCTTATCTTTGTTCTTGGTGAGATCTTTTGAAAGAAATAAAGATTAAGTAAACAAGCTTCTGCTTCAGAGCTTCTATGCATAGTATATATTAGCTGAACTGATGGATGTTTGTATGATGATATCACCATAATTTCATTAACAACTCAAGCTTTTCCATATTACATTTTGGAGAGCATTGAACTCTACTTAGCTATCATAGACATGCTAATTAAACTTGCTTTCTGGAGAAATGAGATCTGCAAATTTCTACTTCCATTCCACCACTACAAGAAGAACAAAAACTAGCTTAACAAAAGACTCTGACATTGCTGTTGGATGCTCAACACCAAGCAAGATGCTTCAAGTGGAAAAGCTCAATTGTGGTAGCAAAGATTCACAAAACCCATATGCTCCTTCCTCTCCATCTTCTCCACTATGTTTGCTATTCCAACTCCACCTGCAGTTTTGAATACAAGTATTAAAGTCTTTAGGCCTTTAGCATGTACTATAAAAGCATCTACCTTGGATTAATTTTACCTAAACTTATTGCACTGACGAAGATGGTTAATGCCAGAATAAAGATGATCAAGGATGCTCGGCCTAAGAGAACGATCAATCTTCTTACAATGTGCTGACCAGTGAAAGCCGCAACGGTAGCCAAAAATATGAAGTAACCAGCTGCACATATAATCAGTTAGTCTTTTTTCACACAGCAGTTGATATTTAAACTTGTCGGAAGAAATGTAGATGTTATTACAGCTTACCATATGGAACCGGGAAGCGATCGAGAAGGTAATACTGTATGACAGACATCGACGAAGAGAAGGTCATGGCAAATGTTGATGTTGCACTTGCAACCTGTTGCAGAGAAATTACGATGTCTGTAAGAACATGCGAAAGTAAAATTAAATGCTTAATTTGTGTGTTTCAAGTCTAGGTTTCTTGTCATTATTCGAAACTTGAAGATTATTATTTTAGTTAACTTTGTGCAACTTATAGTTATGCTCCAATGGCAATGGAGTGTATAACCTGAGGAGGAACTCCCATCTCAAGAAACAAGGGGCCCAGGATGAACCCTCCTCCTAGCCCAAGAAGACCACCAACTATCCCAGCTACTACTCCACATGAGCAGTACAATAATAGCTGAAGAAGCTTCCATTTCTTGTCTTGTTTTCCTCTAGATGCTATGGTCCTCTTCCCTTTGCAGAGGCTGAGAGCTTCATATAGTGTTACAGAAGCAGCAATTGGCACCTTCATGTTACAAAGTGTCAGTTATCTTGTCTCCAGATGATGAAACTGTGCAAGAAGGATATAAATGAAGAACAACAAGCATCTGCAGATCACAATCTTGTAGATAACATGAAGAACAAAGTATAGCAGGAAATTATACCTGTAAGGTGTTCAAAACCCAGTACTCTATAGAGCAAGTTCTGGCATATGTCTGCATTTTAATAGGAGATGCAGTCATTATGTACAGTAGTGTACCGTTAATAGTATCCAAAAACTAATTGAAAAAAGAAATAAATTCTTCATTGATTATTTCAGAGTGATCATCTGACCTTAACTATCTGCACTATGAGGAATGCTACCCAGACAGATAAAAGCATCATAAGCTCCTTCCAGTATATATTATCTTTTATCGGAACCTGAGAAGAGATTCATATAAGCATAGTTCTGAGCTAGAATAAAAGAAAAAGGTTAACAATCTTCTTTAGAACATACCTCCTCATCTGGTGAAAACTTGATCTGGGTATTTGAACCAGGAGAGCCAAGCAGTGGTTTGTACTCGAGTTCTGGAGTCTCTATATTTGTGTTTTGTTTCCAAAAAAAAAAAGGAGAGAAATAATGACACTGAAATTTAAATTTTCAAGAAATTCTGTTGATTTCTTTTCTATTTTTGCTACCACTATAAGAGACACTGTACCTACCATTTGTTTGTGATGCCAATAGCTTTGCAGCTTCCTGAAATAGAATGCAAAGCAAATTTTAAGTGTCTCTGCTAGAGAAAATTGAAGAGTTGAAAGAAATGGAGCCAGGAGTGCTTAATTATGGAGATACCTTTTTAATTAGGGACTCCTTTTTCCATGTCTCTATACCTTTGAACAGTGCCTTTGTTGATGTTCCTGTCATAAAGATGAGTACTTATTATATCACTGGAATTATATTGATATATTTTTTTTTTAACTTAATGCATTAGTGCAAGAGATCGAGTCACAAAAATCGATTTATTCGACAAAACTAGTAATACCTAGAAAGAGGATGATGAGAAGAACAGTGACCATCCAATCTGGGAAGATGACATTAAAAGCAACACCAATGCTGATACCTAACATGAGCATGGGCTGGAACAGCAGTGCAAGATCATAATCAATGATTGGCAAATCGAGTGATGGGTGGCGCAACCTCAGGTTGTAGTAAACTGTTGATCCTGCAGCTCCCATGATCATACCTGCAAAAACAAATTATAATGTGCTTACATCATACAAGAATCGAAATTAAATCACTCTTCCTTATGTATCTTACACTTGGAGATAGCTGTGGAAGTCTTAGGATCAAAGCCAATGATCAAGGTGAGCATAGGCACAAATATGCCGCCTCCACCGACGCCGCCAATGCTCCCCAGAGCAGCCCCTAGGAATCCGATGATCGAACCGAGCACGACCCTCCATCCAAACTCCATGTCCTAGCCAAACATGATCGTAATGCCATTTTTTTAAAAAACAAAACAAATATTTACAGAACAAGAGCAAAATGCATTACAGAAGTTGAGACAAATGATGATATGAATTCCATACAGGCCAAACATGATTGTAAGAAGATTCGCCGTCGTCGAATAGCGAGTGAAAGGTGTAGGAGAAGATATGTTTGAAGTCTTTCTCCGTTACGTCTCTGTAGTTTGAGCTGCTGCTGCTGACCGTTTCATTCAAAGAGGGAGACAGGGGCCTCTTTGCAAATGCCACTCCACTACTCAAAACCAGGCTCCAAGAGAGGAGGAGAACTCCTACCCACATCAAACTAGTCTTCTTTCCTCCACCCATTGCTTTACTATTTCTACAAAGCCGAACAATCTAACTCAACCTCAGTGACTTGGGGAATGCTTCTTTGATTACTTCCTCTCTTATTTTTTTTCCTCCTCTGCTTCAAACTCTCTCATCTGATCTCAGGATTAATAGGCAGAGTAATATAATGATGTTTCTCGTTTAAAGCACGTATTCAAGTACAAGTTCAGATCGCCTGGAGCCTCGATTGTAGGAACTTACTGTAAACCATCTTGTGAGCTAATAGTTGGCTATCACATGACGGATGCAGCAGATTCCTGCGTAGGGGCTGTACTGCAGATCCGAACTCGTTACTTGTAGTAACGGAGTTGCTTCGTGTGTATCGTACAATAGAACTCTGGATTCCCTTGCACTGGCTGTTGTATAATTCCGTGGTGGATTGTAACGTCCTCTCTCGTGATGTTTCCTACGACCATGCACGAAATTTCGATATGATTGTGGACGTTAATGGATCGGGTCATGCAAGTTTGGATTGGATTATATTTGGCTTGGATCATAAATTCTTAATCCATATCCGACCCTGTGATATGGTAAGAAGATGAGACTCTAAGTCAGGCCATATTAAATCCATATATCATTCTCACCGCTGTTGTAACACAATGATCGAATTGTATTAATCTATGACATAAGTCATAAGTTTAAACTTTTATAAATATTTGAGTAAACTTTCTTTTTTGTCTAGTATATGATTAGTTTGTAAGCTCGTAATCTATTGAATAAATAAAAAAAAATACAGATATCGTTCCTTAATGAACTTGTCTCATTGTAATAATAATACAGTGAGATGAGATGCACAGAACCTGGAAAAGAATAATAAGCAACATTTAGATAAAGAAAGCTTCTGTTTGAACATCATTTCCTATAGACAATAAATAAACCAATACATGGATTCTCAATAACAAAACAAAGAAAAGAAAGAAAATAGCAAGTTCTCTCTTGCTCAAATCTGACATACAGATCAAGTTTTCTCTTTGCATTCCCTGAGGATGCTGCAGTCTTTGGTAGAATTCAGATGTTTACTAAAAAGATGATAGTAAGACCTAAATCCATCTTACCCTTCTCCATGGAAAAAATTGTTGGGTCACCTACCACTTCTATAGTTGCTGATGAGCTCTGTGCTTTTGAATTCCAACTGGATTTAACTCCCCAGAAAATCCTGCATCGCTGCTCGAGGCTGAGTGAGGTTGCCTGTACTCGGTCATGGGTCCGCTGTATTCACCGCTATACTCAGGACTCACCATCGCCATCTTTTTGATCCTCCTCATGTTGGAGGTGTAAGAGCTAGAATCATAATCAGAACCGGAGCTAAAGAGCATGCTCTGCCCGGGCCTCATTCCCTCGTTCAAGTCTTCAAGTGAAACATCACCTTCCAATGCACGTACAATCTGTACCATTATGCCATACCATTATTGTTTATAGATTTAACTTTTCAAGTGTTCATGAAAGGTAGTATAGGCTTATGAAACCTCTTTTCTTGCTGAGACAGAAATAATTAAAGGGGATGTTTCACTAGCTTGTATGATCTTTATTGTTCAGAAGCTAAAAAGGGGCCAGAAAGCAAAACATCTAAAAGAAATGCAATGTCATTTTCGTTTCTTCTTTGCTGTATCTACATTCTGTGTATCTAGCCAGGGAATGAGTGCTTATTTCAAAAGATTCATACCTGACTCATTTTTGGGCGCCTCCTTGCAGAATGACGAACACAGGCAGCAGCAGATGCCACCATACGTGCCATCTCCATTGGGTCATAGTTGCCTTCTAATCGCGGATCAGATAATTCATCATAATTTCCATCAGCCAAAGCACGTGATAGAACAGGCCTTGCCTATTTGTACCAAGAAAAAAGAAACAAGGACATTAAATGCAAAAAATAATAGATGATCTGATACATTAATATAGAGCAATATACTTACCCAGTCTACCAAGCTATCTTCCATGAATGTGTGATTACTATCAACTGGTCTTCGTCCAGTTATCAGTTCAAGAAGCATCACGCCATATGAAAAGACATCAGATTTCTCTGTCAACTTGCCACTGGAAGCATATTCAGGAGCCAAATACCTAGAATGTGGAGAGCAGAAGTGTTGAGAAGAAAATGATGTGTGGATATGATTTGTGAAGTCTTTCAGCTCCACAAGATATCTGCCTTACCCAAAAGTTCCCATGACACGCGTGGAAACATGTGTGTGATTGTCTGACGACAGCTTGGCCAATCCAAAATCGGCAACCTGGAAGACATCATTACTCAAGTGAAGCATTTTGGTGTAAGAATTCACTACTCATTTGTATATTAAGGTAGACTACAATATATAGAATCTCATAGATAGATCAAAGCAGTAGATACCATGCTCAATTTAGTGCCCTAAACTAAATCCTGATAATACTTAAAAGTTAAAAGAATGTTATTTAATAGTCAGATTATGAATGAACATGGTATTAGGATTCACATTGTGGAATTCCACATGAAAGTTCAGCAGTTATATTCATTTATAAGTCTTTCAGTCTGTTATTCTTTCTGCATAATTTGTCTTTTATTTTTTACCAATCTTCATCCCCTTGTATTAATCTCCTTTCATTACAAAGATATAGTTCATTTATGAGCTCAATCATAGTCATGACACTGGTACATAAGGCAAGCCAAATCTCCTTTGTAACCTGGACTTGATCAAAACTAATGCAATCAGGACATAAAAATGCAATTTCTGAAACTCAAAGAAGAAAGAAAAGGACGAAGTTTTAAGTTATCCTACAACAACTCATAATGGATAAAGAAAAAGGAACTAAGAAAGAAATGTATATTTGGCCTGTATTCTGTGTTCCATACCATTGCTTCAAATTTGAGATCCAGAAGAATGTTGGCAGATTTGATATCACGATGAATAATGCGAGGGTGGCCTTCATGTTAATAAGATAGATGACAGCAGTGAGGTATAATCAAGAAAATTTGGTGGCAGTATCAGAAGATACTAAAAGTTTGTCACTTACAGTCTTCATGCAGATAGGAAATGCCCTTGGCTGATCCGAGTGCAATCTTGAGCCTTGTAGGCCAATCCATTACTGGGAGTCCCTTTCCTACAGTAACCATCCAAATAATTCAGTGGGCTTTGACCCAAAATCACACGTACATGAGTTTATTTGAAGAACTCCTTTTTTTTCCCTTTTCTGAGAATATTCATTCATAAATTTCATTAGATTATTAATTATAAATGTGGAAGAAGCTAACCATGGAGGTGATACTCAAGAGTCTTGTTGGGGACAAACTCATAGACCAGTAATCTCTGTGACCCAGCTATGCAATATCCGACGAGGGAAACCAGATGACGATGGTGGACCCGACTGATAATATCAACCTCAGCATGGAACTCCCTCTCCCCTTGACCACTTCCCGACTTGAGCTGTTTCACTGCAATCTCCTTTCCATTTGGCAGCAGCCCTTTATGGACATAACCGAATCCTCCCTGCCCCAGAAGATTTGCCTGTGAGAAACTGTTAGTTGCAGCTGCGAGCTCCTCATAGGTGAATGTACTTTTGTTGAAGCCCAGGGCAAGGGCAGGGGAGGGAGGTGGAAGAGGAGGATTATGAGGGCCTGAATAGGCTGAACTCATGTCACTGCTGTTACCCATCTGCGGGGGTGGCGGCGGGTGCCACCCACCTCCTTGTGGACCAAGTGAGCCTGGTGGATGCGGAACCTTAGCCATCTGATCCATCCCTTGGTGTCCATTGTGCCACTGCAACTCCGGTCCACTACTGTAGTAGTTACCATCTACAATGACAGGTGAGATATGAAATCAGATCTAATGTTCCATAACCGACTATTCTACGTCAACCAGCTCGTTAACACAAATCTCACATAACTAAATAAGTATAATGCAATTCAAGAAATTCTATTCAATTCTTTGGAGCCTAGTCATTTTTTCAGTTATTCTTGAGATGACAGATATTGCTGAGAGAGGTTTAGATTACAATGATCATAATTACTTGGAAATTTTTTTTAGTTTCATAAGGAATTCATTGCGTGGAGATAATTCTTCAATAGATAGTCAATGGGAGATGTCTTTGTGAGAGAACGAGACAAATAGATGCAAGCTCTGGATTTGTCGAATAAAGTGAAGATACTGCAAGAAAAGCAACACAAGTACAAGATTGACACAATTTATGGAGAACCAAACTAAAGATTAGAACAGCATTGCTTGTTATACATATCAAATATCGATAGTGGATCCACATTTTGAACAGTGTCATATGGTGTGAATCCGACCTGTAAATGTGTAATATGATGTGATACTACTGGTATTCAAAGCATTTCAGACAGATTATATATGATTCTACAATGTCAGTAGTGATCCCTCAAAACTAAAACCTGTTTTAGTGGTAGTGCTTGATCCTCAATCTGCAAGAAAAATGATCATCTTGATGACCGGGGTTCTCTGTACATTTGCGTAAGGAAAACTTGGAAACAACTTTTCATTTGATTGCTCATAATTGCAGCGCACCCGAAAAAGAATTCATCATATCAACCTTGAAATCAATAAAAGTTACCTTTGTACCCGGAGGGATCTGCATAATACTGCATAGCATTGTGGGGCTTCTTCTTCTTCTTCTTTTTCTTGGAACAGCAAACACATGCTACTATCATAAGAATAAAAAATAACCCAACTCCGACAGCAATACCAACAACCAGGGGAACATTCACATCAGATAGGTGGCTGCTGCTGGACTTGGAAGACGAATGTGAAGGGGATGATTTGGTCTCATGCACTGGCGGAGGGGGTGACAGCGATTTCAAAGAAGGGGGAGATGGCGCTGATGACTTGGGTGGTGGAGGAGGCGAAGGTGGGGACTCGTCTGATTTGGACGGTGGTGGTGCTGACGACGAATCACTTTTAGGGGAGGGTGGAGGGGGTGGGGATTTTTCAGGAGGTGGAGCGGCAGGACTGTCGGTCGGAGGTGGCGAAGAAGGTGAATCCTTTGGAGGCGGAGACTGCAGTGGCGGTGTCGGTGGCGAGGAGTCTGGAGGTGGTGAGAGGGATGAAGAATTGTTTGAGGAGGTAGGAGCTTGGGCAGTCGTAGAATTTGACGACATACTTGATAAGAAAACTGCAAACCAAATCACACCTGCGTATCTATAGCGCTGCTCTTTATGGACAATATAGCAGACTAATAACACCTACAAAAGAGACAAGAACATAAGCAGATCAAAACAACACGCATGCCACATTGAGAAAGAAGAACAAAACAAACACACTGACTTCGTGCAAAGAATGCTCATAAATCTATACAACTCAGCACAAGTCCTCATCTTCCTAACGGAGAAATGCATCCGTCGGCTTAAGAAAAGTAGACAAGAATGCTCATGACCTGTTCGTGGAATGCTGGAGATGAGATTACTCTTATTCGGGGAGGAGGTGGCTCAGAGAAGGGCGAGATGATAGATGCAGCGTTAGGCGTTGGCTTCGTCCTTCTCCAAACACCACCTCTCTCCAATCCGAGGGGAGTTTTTTTAAGCCTTTGCTATTTTTATGTGGGCAGGCCATTTGAAGCTCCAGGAAAGCTGGAACGGAATGGAAAACGAATTAAATTAATTAGCAATTAAACACAGAAAGAGCGGGAGAGCTGCGACGAATCGAAGGCTATCCTACAATTAACTTGCTACCTATTTCTGGTCGACAGGTAGTTGGGCATTCCCGCGCAACCGCCCGAGACACGTGTCATAGTCGTCGCCAGTTGTCCAGTCAATTCTCCGACAGCAGCCAGCCTCGCTTTTCTTTTTTCCTTTTTTTTAAAATGGTCGAGTGAGCAGGATCATCCTTCATTGGCCTAAAAGATATACTAGATAAAAGCTAATCCTCTCTAATATAAAGATAACTAGGTTCTATCAAATTTTTAGTCATCGTTCGAAACCAAATAAATACTGAGACCTACTTAAAATTATTGCACTGTCAAACTATTTCTTTAAATCAATCATATTGTTAAGCCGTCAAACTAATGGAGTCATTGAACTAAGCTACAAAGTCACTATCAAATAATTTTTTATAATATTATTTAGAATATAAATTGAACTCATTGTCCAAGAATTGTAGTTAAAAAGAAAAGAGAATATCACGAATGATCCCCTACGCTGAAAGAGATTTATCAAAAGGATGACGTGGTAGAACTAGGCACAGATCGAGAGAGAGAAGAATACAATAGAGAAGAGAGAGAGAGAGAGGGGCCTTGCGCATCATAGATCCAGCCTCCTTAGCACTAATCATCACGGTGAGAGAAAGGAATACCAAGCTCAGTTTCCAAGAGGCTCCGCATTAAGGAAAGTAAGAGAAGCCCAACTTGAAGGAATGCAATGAGTCCATTAAATGTTCATTAGTGAAGGGACTTTTTCGGCCCGACCTTTTTAAGTGGGTCTATGAGTGGGCCTGGCTGTATTTAGATCGCAGAAGGCTTCTTCTACCACAGTTTAGCCTTCAGATAAACAAAAAATTACAGGCTAATTGATTTATATTAGAAAATTAACTGAGTTGGATAACCGAGGATTTTTTAACTGGCTATGTAAGGATCTATAGTTCTTTAATAAACCTCTTCCATTATATTAGTATATAATTAGTATATAATTTGTGTGCATTCGGAAAAGAAATCAAAATTGACGAATTAATTAGTAAACAGTCAACAGGTAATTAAAAGGCGCCCAGACCAGTCCACACGAGTCCACTTTGCAATTTGCATCCAACCCTAAATCTCATCCGACAGCATGCACACACATGTTCCTATGTTTCTTTTGCCCTTTTTCACTTTTTTTTTTTTAATAAAATTACTTCGTGCCTTCTTCTCATTGGGAGAATCCAAATCGGATACATTTGCTTGGAATCCAAGCATTCAAACGAGCTCCTTTTTAACTCCAAACGGCCAACCAATCATTTCAAGAGTGTAGACTGTAGACACGCACCTTTCGAAGTCCCACGATAACCCGAATTGAAGAACTCGGATCTCAATTTCTAGCACCACCCGAATGCAGATCCGATTCGAACCCCACAGGCTAGAGGTTAAACTGCTCCGCGGCGCATTCGTATAACGTAGTCCCCTCTCCTTTCCCTGGAAATCCAAACCGTCCGGTAACTGGGCATTCATCGTCTGATTCAGTTCGTCCTCGCGGTGTAGTTTACCCCAGTCGAGGAGGGAAGGTGAATACTTACGTAGTTACGTTAAGCGCACCGCGAATCCCGACCACATGTTCCACACTTATTGGTGCAACTAAAAGTTACGTATCTCACGCAGTCAGTGCTAACGTGGCTCCCCGTAAAAATTGGAAACCCCGGCCTGGGTCCCACATTTCATTAGAAGAGGTACCGCTTGGTGCCCTATTTCGTGGGTGCATCTGTGTACCAAATCTAGTCTCCTAGGGTTTACGAAGCCCCGTGCGGCGCAAGTTTTACCCTCGACCCATCACAGTGCCCACGAGCGGTCGATCTAGTCTTCTTCAAATAAACCCACCGATATAAATCGTCCGATTGACGTCTATGGTTGAATCCAATGGTTAGGATCGGCTAACTCGCACGACGGGGCACGACCAGAGGCGGTCGACTGCTGTGTAGAGTTCGACCGCGAGTGTCTAACGTAAGCCGGGTGGACAACGCTGGTTTCCTTTCACCCCCCCAAAGCTCATCCGCTTCTTTTTATTCGCTTCTATTCTCACCCGCTCCTCTCCTCCTCACCACGCCCTCTTACCCCCTGAGAGCAGTCGAGCTTAATAGGTTTTCTTCTAGTCTCCAAGCTTCCACGGCCTCCATCCATGGCTGACCGGAACAATGCCGATTCCCGCCGCCACCTAGCCGTGGAGACGCCGCCGCCGCAGCTCTCCAAAGGTTGCTTCTCCATCTGCTCCTCGTAGCAGATCTTGCTCTACGAGTCCATGATGGGATAGGAAATCCTAGATTTCTCTTCGAGGTCTTCTGAAATGGAATCCTGTGCCGATTTAAGCACCATTGCTTTTGATCGGTGCTGGCGGTTCTCTTTTTAGGGGTTTTGACGTTTTTCGTTCGTTCTCTTACGTTGCTTCATGAGTTCATCAGTTTGGGTATGCCTTTTCCTCTTAAAGAAGCGATTCTGATATAAATCCAGTAAATTTGTGCGATGTCGAGCTTTCTAGGGCGAAATCTCTTGGTGGATCACTGTAGGACAAGTTTCATTATTTCCTTTTATTTTTTTATGCAAAGTTCCACCGTTTCGTTTTCAGTAGCTAGTTCACCTGTTCTCGGATAACTCGAGTATTTAAACCGCAGTTTTGGTACTCATTCCGGTGAAATTTGAAGTGCCTACTATATTATTCTCGTCACTCAGCTGTCTTGGATGATTTATCATATTGTGGTTTCATCACTGTGTTATATACATGAAAGATTTCTCCAAAGAAACTTCACGAAGAATTATTTGACATCTTTTTCGTCTCTGTAGGGGAAAAAGAGAAGAGCTTCAACTATTTATTGATTCGTTTCCTACTATATAGCTTTTCTCATGATCCTTTTTGATCTTTGCAGACATGCAAGGACCTGATAAGCATTTTCCTCTTTCTCCTCAATGGCTTCTGCCAAAACCTGGAGAAAATAAGCTTGGGACAGCATCTAGGGTAAATTAGTTTTTCTTTTCTTCTTGTTGAAATTCTTTCTTTGCAAGGGATAATTAAGACAGAAAGTAGTATATCCACTCATGATTGTATTATACACATTGCAGTGTGTTCAATCCCATTTTAGAATGTCTGGTTTTTTATGCCTTGTTGAGGGTTTTATGTTTTTTATTGCACTTTCTATGGCTCTGCAGGATCTCAGTCCGTATGGTGCCGGTTCAGCTGCTTCAAAGGCTGCAAGCAATGGTGAAGACCTTAGTACTGGAAAAAGAAGGGGTGTTTTCAGGCCATCCATGCATGATGGTGAGTCTGGACGTCGTGATCACTGGCGTGATGAAGAAAGGGAACCAAATTCTGCTATTCGTCGAGATCGTTGGAGGGAGGTAGACAAGGAACTTGGCGATATGCGCAGGACAGAACGATGGTCGGACAATTCCTCTAAGCATTCTGGCGAAGCTCGCCGAGCCCCACCTGAACGATGGAGTGATTCTGGTAACAAGGAAGGTAATTATGATCATCGTGAGAGCAAATGGAACACTCGCTGGGGACCTGATGATAAAGAGGCTGGAAATTGGAGTGATAAGTTGGCCGAATCTGGTAGAGAGAGGGATGGTTTTCGTGACAAAGGATTGCCTCATTTTACTAGTCACGAGAAGGACATAAATAATCATGAAAAAGATACAGAGAAAGAGGAAACTTATTCTCGCTCATGGAGGTCCAACTTTTCTTTAAGCCGTGGCAGGGGAGACCCTTCTCATCATCCATCTCAGTCACCAAATAGACCATCAGCTATGTTTAGCTATGGTAGAGGAAGATCAGAAAATGATAATTCTGTTTTTTCTAATCCTCGTGGGAAGTTCAACTCTAGTAACGGCTCTGCAAATAGTGGTTCTTCACGTCCATATCACTTGGTTTCTGTTTCTGACAAGTCTGATGGTGCATCTGGAGATGCCTATACCCTTAGATATAGTAGGATGAAATTGTTAGATTTATACAGGTTGACTGATATTAAGAATCTAAGGATATCTTTAGATGGGTTTACTGAAGTTCCTTCTCTGACACAAGCAGAGGCATTGGAACCTTTGGCATTTTCTGCTCCTGGTCTTGAAGAATCGGTAACTACTTATTTTGTTTTTTGGAGTAATATGTCATATAAGGTTGTGTGGTTCTTATGCTTCTGTTGTATTGGCAGGGTATTTTGAAAGGTATTGACAAAGGGGATATTATAAGCAGTGGGGTGCCTCAGGTTTCGAAAGATGGCTCTGCCGGAAGGAACACATTGGATGCAATTCCATCTAAACAAGTTAAATTAGGCATGACAAAATTTCTGATTTTATTCCATCATGGTTTGTGATTACTCCATATCATGAATTGCTTGGTTCCTTTTATTCAGGGAATAGAGAAGATCGGCCAACTGCCACGGATGATTATACGGATGACAAGACTGACAAATTCAGAGGTACTCATTTCAGGTTTTTTCCCATAATATATCATGGATCTGAACCAAAGTTTAAATCAAATCTGAAGCAGCATTTGATTCAGGTTAAAACATTGAATACTGAAGTGGTTTCCTTTTCCAGAATCCCTACTAGATATTTGTTTATATGCATGGGCATAAACTTTTCTTTCTCCAATGATCATACAACACAGTCTCTCTTGATTAAGTCCCACATCCATTTCTTGTTGTACTTCAGTTTGACATTGGAATTTCTTTACATTGAATATGTTGAATCAACAAAACATTTGCTTCTGAAAATATCTTTGAAAGGGTACAGCTTTAACCATTCGCTCCACCATGACATCCTATTCACAGACCTAATTACCAAAAGGAGAACGTAAGAAAAATATCCTTTTGGGCTCCTATTCTTTTTTGTTTTTTCAATTCATTTGGGAATTGTATCAGACATGCTATTAATTTTCTTTCACTACATTGTTTGGGACCTACAACACTGAGATACTATAGCAACTGATTTACTCCAGTTTTGCTGTTCATCTTCTAATGGGTTTTCCTTTTGTCCCTCTTAGATTCTAGTTATGTTAGTGTATTTTTTCTAATATTCCATTTTTTCTGGATCTCTTTGCAAATTTACTAGGCATTCTTGAAAAGGCTGATGAAGCAAACAATGGAGAAGTGTCTAGGATGGAAAATTCTGTTTCACGTTATGTTGGCCCACGGAGATCTCAATCGGTTAGTGATGGTACACATGGACCATCCCATGATCGCAACGACTTTTCTATAGAATCGGAGCATAAGAATAGAGCATCAATTGCCTCATCTTTCTATAAAGATGAAGCTTACTGGCAAAAGAATGATGGATTAGCTTCTCATCCAGGACTTAAAAATGATCCCGTAATTAGAAGGGAATTATCTGAAAACTTGGACCGAGAAAGCAAAGCCAATATTATTCTCGGTCAGGATGATACTTATAGTTCTGGACAGACTCATCCTTCTCCAGAAGAGCTTTCTTTATATTACAAAGACCCACAAGGTCAAATTCAAGGTCCTTTTTCTGGCAGTGATTTAATCGGATGGTTCGAAGCTGGATATTTTGGTATTGACTTGCAAGTCCGTCTTGCAAATGCTCCAGCTGAAGCTCATTTCTCTTTACTTGGGGATGTTATGCCACACCTACGAGCGAAGGCAAGGCCTCCACCTGGGTTTGGTGCAGCCAAGGAGAGTGATGTGTCAGATTCTTCACTTGCTGGAAAATTTGGTACTCCCAGCAGTATTCATGCAGGTCTGGGTGATATTAATATTCTCAAAAACGTGCCAAGAAGCAGGCATGACACTGCAACTGAAGCACAAACCCGGTTTCTAGAGTCACTAATGTCTGCTAACATGAGCAGTTCTCCACTTGCAAATATTTCGAGTTCTGGAGGTTGGTTAATTTATTACAACATATATAATTTTTGCAAACATAATTTAGTCTACATCTTGTTGATTAAGTAGTGGATTGTTGAAAATAAAATTTATATGATATTTGTGTAGTTACTGTTGTTGTCTTAGTAGCACAATCTAGGTTTTTACTGAAACAGAGCCATAGTTTTTTTTTCTTTTTTCTTGTGGCTTTTTTCACCCAAAAAAAAAACAATCTAGGTTTCACAAATATGTTTTCTGACACATTTTTTAATGTAGGTATGCAAGAATATGATGGAAGTAGTTCTGGCAATATTTCCTCAGTGGGTAGTGAGAGTGTAAATGATGTAAATTACCTCTTGGCCCAGAAAAGATTGTTGGAGAGGCAGCAATCTTTACCGAACCCTCTACCTTATTGGTCAGGAAGAGATGTTCCCATGGCACCAAAGATTGATTTAGTCTCTGATTCTTCTGCACTAAAATCTAAGCTGCTTCCTCAGATGGGAGACTCTTCTCATCAAGTTCTTCAATCTCCCGACTTGTTATCCATCCTGCATTCTTCAGCAGATAAATCTCAATTGCTGGCTGCTAAATCTGGAGTACCCATGTGGTCAAACATTCCGGAAGCTGGAAATCTTAATAGTATCATACATAGTGGAATGGGGGTCTCTCAAGATGTGATGAACATGCATCATAATCTGCATATTTCTCCGCAGGTCGGGGTTGATGTTCAACAGCAAAGACTGCTTCCACATAACCGGCCACCTTTGTCTCATTTAGACCCTCAATTTGTTGATCTTTCTTCTGGCATGTTTCATCCTGAGGAGTTGTTTCCTGAGATATCTCAAGATCCACAGTTGTTGAGTTTATTGCAACAGCAATATGCGCTATCACAACTGCAGTTGCATGCGCAGGCACCTATCTCCCCACAACTCTCTCTCATGGATAAGATCTTACTGCTCAAGCAGCAGCAGCAGCAACAAGAGCAGCAGCAGTTATTGTTGCAGCAGCAACAGCAACAAGAGCAGCAACAGTTATTGCTGCTGCAGCAGCAACATTTGCTTTCCCAGGTCCTATCTGCTCGCTCTTCTAATCAAAACTTTGTTGACCCTTCTTACGCGCAAATTCATGCTGTTGTTCCACCAGGCAATCTCTCCCCTGATATTCTTGGGCTTCAGAGATTGCATGAGGCTCGTCAAACTAATCAGCAGATGCCTGTCTGCAACCTGCATGATGGACAGCTACCTAATCATCTAAATGTAAATTTGCAAGGTACTCAAAATATCAGTTGTCCCGTAAGCTCAGGAGCTCCGGCTCTTGATATGCCCCATCAGATCTTTGACCATGCATCTTCAAAAGTATGGGATGCTTCTCTTTCACAAGAGGTTGAAATTATTAAAAATGCTGACAGTACTGCAACAATAGCAAGGACTGAAAATTTGCCTCTGGCAAAATCTGGAGAGAGTCACGAGCAGGAGTATATTATTCCAGAGAACACTAAGAAAGGGTTGGATAAAGGTGAAATAGAACACAAGGATTATAAGATGTCTCATGCTAGTGAAACCATTCTACCATTTGGTTCTGAAGGTGTTGACATTCTTGAATCTTTGGAGGACAGTCCAAGACCTGATCTTCTGTCTTGCGCATCTGATCAGATTGAGAATTTGAAGATTTCTTCTGAAAACATCCCAGATCACTGCCTTGTGGATTCATTTTCAGTGAAGCAATTGAAAAAGGTAGAAACACAGGAAATAAAGAAAGCTTCAGAGAAAAAGTCTAAGAAACAAAAAACCTCGAAGGTGAAGTCAGCTTCGGATGTTGCCAAAGTAGCATCAAAGACAATTTCCTGCCATCCATCAAAACTAGATTTTGAAGTTGAGGATTCAGATGCTGGTGGAGCTAAATCAAGCGTGCAGAATGATACAGAGGGGTCTTTGCTTGGGGCACCATTGGGAGGAGATGAGAACTCTCTTACATCTAGTGCCAACCATCTGGAAAGATCTGAGCTATTATCTTCCAAAAATCCTTTATCAAAAGAATCAGATATTGTTGAAAAAGAAAAAGAACAAGGAAAAATTGGTAGCTTATTCAATGCGCAGGCTACTTCTACTCATCGTGCATGGAAATCTGCATCAGACCTCAGACCTAAGTCACTGCTAGAAATTCAAGCCGAAGAACAGTTAAGGGCTCAGAGGGAAGCAATGTCTTGTGAGATTGCAAAAACTGTTGCTCCAGCAAGTATTGCATCAACTGTTCCATGGAGTGATTTAGTGGCCAATTCAGAGCGTAAATTCAGTGTGGATGTCACTCAAGGTGCAACAATGGCATCTTCTGGTACTGAGACCTCAGGAAGTACTTTGAGTTCAAAGAGCAAGAAGAGTCCTTTACATGATTTATTGGCAGAAGAAGTCCTGGCCAAGTTGAATGAAGTTGATAAAGATCTTGCTGGTAATGATAAAGATGCTCCTTTTCCTCCACTGAGTGGCACCCAAACTGAATCATTAGGCCTTGGTGATGATGACTTCATTGAGGCTAAGGACTCCAAGAAGAACCGCAAAAAGGCATCAAAGTCCAAAAATGCTGGTGCCAAGGCTCCAAGCCCAGTTGGTTCACTTGATCTCTGTTCTCCACTCCCTCCTGAAAAGAACAAATCTACTCATCAGGTACAACAAGAGAATGAAACTCTACCTGCTCCTCCTAATGGCCCATCATTGGGGGATTTTGTTCCTTGGAAGGGTGATCATTTAAACCCTGTACCTTCTCCAGTATGGTCTACTGACTCTGCTAAACTTCAGAAACCCATGTCTTTAAGAGAAATTCAGAGGGAACAAGGAAAGAAATCATCTGTCCAGCAGCAGATTCCAATTCCATCTCCTATGAAATTGCAACCAAACCGTGGAAATCGTGGAACTGGTTCCTGGCAGGTTTCTGGGTCATCTCCATCTAAGGGTGCATCTCCTATCCAAACCAATTCACATATATCTGCACAGTCAAAATCCAGATCTGAAGATGATTTATTCTGGGGTCCTCTCCAGCCATCCAAGCAGGAACCAAAGCAGTATGTCATTTGCCTTAGCTTTCTGAGTTTGTTATTACTATTCATCAATTGGATGTAGGGCTGTCAAAATAATTGAGCCAGCTTGAGCTTGACTCACTAGGGGTCGATCAAGCTCGGCTTGAAATTGGCCCGATTCAAGTTTGATTAGCCGAGCATGAACCATGCTCAAAATTAATTTCGAGCCAAGCCTGATCATGAGCCCAATTGGATCAAGTGTTGATAAGGCTCAAAATTAATAATATCTTAATTAAATATTATTTAGGATACAGTACATATAATTAATACAAACCTTTACATCAAGATCTAAAGGCTCATAAGATTAACTACTCTAGGGCTATATTTTTTATCCATGTTATGACTGCAATAGGAGGAAATATCGATCTAGGTGTAGATTTAATCATTATTTGTTACTTATTAGTTTAGGTTTTTGTTATCTCTGTTATTTGCATTCAAATTGTTTAACTAAACCTAATTTAAGTTTGATTCAAGCTTGATCCAGGCTCGATTTTGGTTTGAATTGGATTGGCTTGAATGTGCAATATAATTGATTGGCTTATTTAGACTCGAGCTCGCAATTGACTCAAATTAAAATAAAATCAACCCAATCTTGATTCTAAATTCATACAGCAAATTAATTTCAAATCAAGCTTGATTAGAGCCTGGCTCGCTTACACCTTAATTGGATGTATGAGTTACTTTTGGTATCCCTGTAACAAGTAAACTTGAGTTCCATAATGATGAAGATGCTTAAACTTGAGGCGTTTGATCTTTTTGCTCGTAACCAGGTCAGATGGAACATCCATGTTGAATCAGAGTGGATGGGGGACCAAGGGCACCCCTGTCAAGGGAACACTGCCAGGTGCATCGAGTCGTCAGAAGTCCCTTGGTAGCAAGTTGCCTCCTTCCCCACCTAGTGCTGTCATGTCGATTGTGAAAAGCAGGAAAGATGCAACAAGCAAACAGTCAGGTAAAACTTATGAATGTGGACTCTCTCCTCTGCATTATAACAGTTAGTTAATTACTTCGTGTTTCTAAGACCTTATGTTTACAGAGGCAATGGACTTCAGGGAATGGTGTGAGAGTGAGTGGACCAAGCTCACTGGAACAACTGGTATTGAATTTATCCTACCTACTCAGAATTGATGTTAGCTATCTGTTCTTTGCCCTTTTATCTCATGATGCGTGATGGATCCCTTATGATCATTTGTATTGTTTTAATTGTCTTAGATACAAGTTTCTTGGAATTCTGCATCAAACAGCAAACTCAAGAAGCTGAAATGCTTTTGAGAGAGAACCTTGGTTCATTGGATCGCAACCACACATTCATTGATAAATTCCTCAATTATAAGGAGTTCTTATCATCTGATATCATAGAAATGGCCTTTAAAGCTCACAAGCCCCGCCCCAGTAATGGGGATGTCACAGGGCTTGGAAGCCTAGGGACTGGAGCCAACAGAGACATTGATGCTGAGATGGAAGCTGGACAAGATGGAGCAGCCAAAGCGGGTGGAGTGAAGAAAAAAGTCAAGAAGGGGAAGAAGGTGAGTCCATCAGTCCTAGGGTTTAATGTGGTCAGCAACCGAATAATGATGGGTGAAATCCAGGGCATCGAAGATTAGGCTGTGTTACAGCATGAGTGTATATACATTATCTTGATAACCATCTGTAAATTTTTGACCTGTTTTGGTTTCATTTTCTTTTCTCCTGGGGCACTTTATGTCCCTGAAAGAACCCTCTATAGAGCAGTAGTTGCAGCAGCAGAGTTATCAGCTCAAGCAGTTTTGTGGAACTGATGGCAGCCTTATGCTTATCCTCAGAGAAGGCATCATCAATCTTTCTTCCCTTTTGATTTATATCTGACTGGCCTCCTTTTGTCTTTGTATATTCTTATCTGCAAAATGTTAGCTAAAAGTGTCCCCGCTTGTTTAAGACTTGGTTCTTGTTCCCCTTTATATAGATTGTCATGATAAATTTAGCAAACCCTATTATCATTGAGAACTGGGAAGTGGGAACATTCGACTTCAAGACCCACTGATGCAGGAGCCCATGAGGAGAGAGGATGGGATCTCCAGTACAAGTTGCATGGCAGCTAAATTGGATGAAAGGTTTTAACGTTATTGGGTTACAAAACGACTACGATACCTTCTCTCTATAGCGTCACTGTGAATGTGCTTGCAATTATGTCATGCAAGGCTGAGGCGATAGCTTATTTTTTTCGGTATTAAAGTTTTATGAATTTATGATCCACACCATTCTTTCGTTTAGAGTTTAGGGTAATATACCCTTTTCACGAGTTGCACAATAACTTTGCAATTATGATGAACAAGAACAGGTTCCAATTTGGTTCTTAATATTGCACTCCAAGAGGAAGCCTCGCTGCCAGTTATACGGAGCAAAATATAAAAGAGTAATATTGCGTCGTTTGTGCATATACTCTGTGATCACACACTGAAAATAAAGAAAGAAATCCCAACTTTAGTCTTTACATTTAGAAGAACTGGTATAATTGAGCTCCCTTCGCTTCTCGATTTTACTCCGATGAGAGCTGAACACTCCTTGCGCATTCCCTCGTTCAGTTTTCTAGTCCCTGTAATGAGTTACGAAACCAAGAAGTCACACTTCCACGTCAAATATCACTATCTCAATTGTAATTTGATAGGCTGAGAGATCTCTATCTCTGTGATCACATCTGTGCTTGTTGCAACTCCAAAGTTCTTATTGTTGTCATCCGTAATGCTTTCAAGTATGCATATCGGTATTGGTAGAACTAATAATGATATGTATGTCGCTAATGAAATGGTATTCAGATGATTAAAAAGGCTCCTGTTGAAACCCCATTAAGCTTCTCACTACTCTCTCAATAATAAAAGAAATAATAAAAAAAGAATTATAATGATGATATGCATATGATGTAGTAGGTTAACAGCATATCCAGCAAAGTGAAAAGGAGAGTTGAGAAGAAGCTTGTTTACCTCTTGACATCCACCAAAGTGCTCACGTAGGGTATGAAATCCGCGCAGTACTCCGGCACGTGACCTTCGCCGAGCTCCCTCAGCTTCCTCCCGTTCAGGTCCCTCACGACGACACGTGTATCCTGCCACATCAGCACCTCGGCCTTCCCCTGCGACCTCAGCGCCGGCCTCTCCGTTACCCCCTTGAAATCCCCGACCCTTCTCCAACACCTCCCCGCCTCGTCCTCGAGCACGTACACCTCCACGTCCGATTCCCTCGTGCACGTGACAGATGCCCTCCCGGTCATCTCCCCCAGCTCCCACCACGTCTCCCCCTCGACCCCGTCCGGCAACCCGTCCAAGAACCGCCACGTGTCGGCCGCCGGATGATAGCCAAGAACGAGCCCTATCGTCGTCCTCCAGTATGCCCACCCGCAGGCGGCGACGCCGGAGACGCCGACGACCTCCTCGGCGGGGCAGATCTCGGTACCGACCTTCCACGCCCACGTGGCGGACGAGAAGGACTCGAAGCAGTACGCGCCGTCGATGATCGGGGAGGCGACGACGACGTGGTATTCGGCGTTGAAGTTGTAGACCAACGGCTCGTCGAAGACGACGGCGACGACGGAGCCGTTGCCGTGCTCGATCGCCGGCTGCGGCAGAAGGGTCCACGTGGTTGTGGTGGGGTTCACTACGTAGTAGTCCAAACTTTCTTGACCGCGGCAGCAGAGGAGGCCGCGCGTCGAGGACTTGATGACGACAGGCTCGGGGAGGAAGGAGAGGTTGGGGTTGGGTATCGAGTGGTAGGGATCGAACGGTGAGTATCTGAGGGAGTTATCGGGGAGGTGGAAGAAGAGGCCGGAAACGGAACGGGGTTGGAGGGAGTGGGAGTAGGCTAGGAACGGGCCCGAGATCCAGTGGTTCCACTCCGGGGATACGGAACGGAAACGGAGGAGGATCTTGGCCGGGAGGCGAGGAAAGACGAGGCAGCGTATTTTCAAGAAATCCTCCCGCTTCTTGGCTCCGAGATCAAGGATCTCGCCGGTGTCAGCGAGCTCGTCGAAGCGGTCGTCGTCCTCCTCCGTACCCGTTTCGGAATCCGAGGGGGAGGAGGCGGCGGGGCCAATGCCGAAGATATCCTCCTCGGCCGCGGCGACGACCAAGTCAGTCATTGGCATCATTGACTTTGTTCTCACGGCTCTCTGTGTCTCGGTCTTGGCTTCGCCTTTCTTATGGTCTTCGTATCTGTTGTGGCACGTATGTATATATATATATATATAACAACGGGTCCTGGAGTCATTTCATCTTAGACTTTCGTTCAAGATCCGACCCGGTAAGCTTCTTTTTTTATTTTATTTGTATGGAAGACTAAATCAACTCGTTGGTTGTTGTTATCTTGTTGCGGCCTTGTGGACTTGTGGTTGTGTGGGGTATTAAATCGAGTTTTTGATTCATTAGATTAGACTTTCTCCAAAATTAAGTTAAATATCCGTCTAGCTACCTCGTCAAAATAATAATTAGAATAGATAACTATCCATTATTGCCTCTTTCTATATATTACACTTCTATACTTGCTAATTTCCAACACATTCCAATATCATCCGTATTTACTAATCTCAATCTAATTATGATCACCAAAACTACTACAAAATGAGTGAAGCAAAGGAGAAGGGGTATAATTGCAACACCATGATCATTCTACGGAAAACCACATTTTAATGTATGTAATGACTAACGATATATTTACTCCTTACACTGCATCAGAGCAGAATGGACGGTCGTCGTTTATTCTACGGTCTTGACCACTGGGGCGAGGGTATTGATGTGCGCCACGTACTCCATGATGCTCGGATCAGGGCCAACGCATCCAATTGCCCGCGTCCGCTGGCCCGCGAAGTCCACCGCGATCACGCTCCCGCCCGCCCAGAGAGCGGCTTCGAGTTTCGCACACTGGAATCTCAACGGCCAGGGACGGTAGCGGATCACGATGCCCTCCTCGTCGCCGCCGAAGGGACCCACGGAAGCGAAGCCCACCTGGGTCCACTCATCCCCCCGGCCGAGCTCGTAGGCCATGACCGCAGACTCCGTCGCAGCCACGCAGCACAGTGCGCCGGCGGCGGCGCCGAGCTCCCACTTCATATCCGCCGCCATCGGAGGACACGTCATCACCCGGGCCCGATCCGCCGGGGGATCGTACCCCACGACCGTCCCGATCGCCGTCCTCCAGTACGCCGCGCCGCCGGCGGATATGCCGGAGAGGGCGATGAGCCCCTCCGCCGGCGCCACCGCATCGGAGACCCACCATTGTCCAGTGGCCGAAGAGAATGTCTGGAACCCGTACACCCCCGATCCAGTACAAGACTCGACGGCGCACACGAGCGCGAAATCGGACCGGAAGTTGTACGCCGAGGGCTCGAAGATTAGGGCTAACGGCGGGTTCGGACCCGGATAGTTGGGCGGAGTTGGGATCCGAACCCAATCCGACGTGGCGGGGTTGCAGACGAAGTAGGCGTTGGTGGTCCACGCGAAGCAGCAGATGAGGCCGTTGGATGAACAACGGACGGAGATGGGCCTATCGGGGAGGAAGGAGAGGGCAGGATGGGGAATATCGTCGGCTTTGGGGTCGAAAGATAAAAAGGTGAGGCCAGGGGTAAAAGTGTCATTTCCTGCGAAGACGCCGGAGAGCCGGTAAAGGTGGGTGCGGGAGTGGGTGTGGGCGAAGAGAGCGGAGGAGATCACCTGACGCCAGGAAGGGTGAACGGAAAGGAAACGGAAGAGGGAGGCGGGGGGGAGGTAGAGGAGGACGTGGTCCCGGACGACGTCGGCGAGGGGCTTGTTGATCGCGGCGATGATGTTAGCGATCCGACCGCGGAGCCGGTTGAGGGAAGCCCATCGGAGCCTCTGCTGGAAGGAGTTGCGCGCGTCCTCCTCGTTGGGATTCTCGACGGCGGCAGCCGCTTGGTTACCGTAGGCGTCGGACATCATACAAGTCTTCTTCGTCTTCGCGTGGATTGAGATCAAGTCAACGGAGGGGTCTCCTATACGCTGCTAAGTGCTAACAATATACAAAAACAAATAAGCAAGTTTCCCATTCACTCCTCCCTCTCTATACGCAAGTTTCTAATCCTCTGCAATTTAATTATAAAATAATTATAAATTATGTAATAAAACTCTGTAAATATAACTCTGAACTATCTCTGGATCATTGGACTGAATAAGTTATCAAATTTTTTAGAATTATTTACTTGCTTATATTTTAAACTAATTTATCTTTCTACTCTCATCCTTATTATTTTTAGCAAATATTTAGATATTGTTAAAAATTAATTCACACTATGTCTTAATAATGATGAAATGAGCCTTCAAAAATATAAATATGATATTTACATTATTAAAACGTATCACAAATAGACAATTATAATTTCTAATATAATTTGTTTAGAAGGTGCTTGATTGTCCATAAAAAATAAAGAATAAGAGTGATGAAATTGATTTTATGATTATTATATTATATTTAGTGTATCATAGGCAATGAAACTGTATTCTACTTATATAAGAATATTATATTGTCATGTGATGGTTAAATAATTTCAAGTGAATTTATATTAATTTGCATGTTCACTAATATATGTAATTAAATTGTGAGCCTCTATCAAAACATTTTCACCTTATATATATTATAAGATATTAGTGAAGAAAAGAGAATTTTGAGGAGCCAAAAAAAAAAATAGTGTATATATTAGTAGTCTAATTCCTTAATCAATAAGCAAGACAAGAAGGAAACGAGAAAGAAATTGTTGTCCCAAAATGGGGGTAGTATCGGTCAATAAAATAATCAGAAAATAAAGCAGCAAGACTATTCTGCTAACGTATCTATTAAAACGAAAAGGCTACTGCAGTGTAACTTCCAGAAAATTAAAAATAAGGTGTTACCATCACACAAACTAATGCTATCAATATAATATATATATATATATATATATTATTATTATTATTATTTTTTTTTTTCAGACAGGATGCAGAACGACTGCATCAGAATGTTTTTCTGGTCTTGGCCACTGGAGCGAGGGTGTTGATGTGCGCCACGTAATCCATCTCGCTCGGATCCGCGTCCACGGATCCGATCCTCCGCATCCGCCGGCCCCGGAAGTCCACCGCCACCACGCTCCCGTCCACCCAGAGCGCCGCCTCCAGATTCGCGCCGTAGAATCTCAACGGCCAGGGGCGCTCGCGGATCACGATAACCCCCTCCTCCTCCTCTTCCTCCTCCTCTTCTTGCTCCTCCTCCCCACCGCTGGGCTCCACGGGAGCGAAGCCCACCTCCACCCACTCGTCCCCCCGGGCGAGCGCGTAGGCCGTGACGGCGAACTCCGTCGCCGCCACACAGGATAGGGCGCCGGCGGCGGCGCCCAGCTCCCACATCATCCCCGCATCCGCCGGGCACTGCAGCACCCGGGCCTGATCCTTCGCGGGGTCGTACTCCACCACCGTCCCGATCGCCGTCCTCCAGTACGCCGCGCCACCGGCGGAAACGCCGGAGCGGGCATCCAAACCCTCCACCGGAGCTGCCGCGACGGAGACCATCCAACGGCCGGTGGCCGACGAGAAGGTCTGGAAGCCGTATGCCCCCGATCCACCCGACATCTCGAAGGCGCACGCGAGGGTGAAATCGGATCGGAAGTTGTACGCCGAGGGCTCGAAGATCAGGGCTAGTGGCGGTTCCGGACCCGGGTCGTTGGGCGGAGCTGGGATCCGAACCCAATCCGACGTGGCGGGGTTGCAGATGAAGTAGGCGTTGGTGCGCCTCGCGAAGCAACAGAGGAGGCCGTTGGATGAGCAACGGACGGAGATGAGCCTATCGGGGAGGAAGGAGAGGGTAGGACGGGGAATAACGTCGACTCTGGGGTCGAAAGATAAAAAGGTGAGACGAGGGGCAGAAGTGTCATTTCCTGCGAAGACGCCGGAGAGCCGGGAAAGGTGGGTGCGGGAGTGGGTGTGGGCGAAGAGGGCGGAGGAGATCACCTGACGCCAGGAAGGGTGAACGGAAAGGAAACGGAAGAGGGAGGCGGGGGGGAGGTAGAGGAGGACGTGGTCGCGGACGACGTCAGCGAGGGGCTTGTTGATCGCCGCGATGATGTCGCCGGTCCGACCGCCGAGCCGGTCGCGGGAAGCCCATCGGAAGCGCTGTCGGAAGGACTTGCGCGCGTCCTCCTCATCGGGATTCTCGACGGCGGCAGCCGCTTGGTTCCCGGAGCCGTCGGACATCATACAAGTCTTCTTCGTCCGGTCTTCGCTTGATTTGAGAGTCAACGGAGGGGTCTCCTCTACGCTGCTAATCCTCCGCAGTTTCTCATTCTCTCCTCCCTCTCTCTATACGAAAGTTTGTAATCCTCCGCAATATTAACTAATAAGCATTTAGTAGAACGATATTAACTAATAAATTAACACACAATATATGCTGGCATACCCGTGTGCCAGCATATACTTACTACTTACCTGACATCGTTATCCTTAATATCTCTGTCTTTAATTATTTGGACAGTGAAAATCATGTACATAGCCTTTTAGTTCCTCTCGTATCTTGAACCGTATATTTATAGAATAACGAGTATGTATCCTTTGGTTATTAAAGAATTCTATCCTAATATCAATATGAATTAAGAGATAAGATATTTATATCGGATAAATCAATCTAATATTTGTGATAAATTAGACCTTTTAAGAGATAAAGCTTAATTTTGGTTTGAAGTCTTCGAAGTCTTGAAGGCCACAAGCCACAAGGTCATTGTATGAAACTTCCAGAAAGGCACAAGACTTGACTGGAGGAGACCTTGATATAGATAGCCAATTAATATTATGTTTAAGTGGAGGATTTTGTGACAAAGTATTTAGTATAGATTGTGTCTAACTGTCTAGATAACCTTAACAATAATCACATAAAAATTTGAGTCCCTGCCATCATTCTGATATGCTCCAATAGAAATCAAGCACTATATGCAAACATATATGATTCGCTTAGTTAGTTTTCAACTATTGTAAAATATACCCATTTAGGTCTTTAGGAGCAGCAAAAAGATGATCCAAATGGCAAGTAGCACTTTTGAATAACAAAATAAAACATTAAAATTTTTCACAAAGCATCTAAGATCCATCCAGCAAGAATGTATACATAACTCACATTGAATAAGCTATTTAGAGAATTTTGACATGCTTGGGTGAAGAAGCCTGCTATTTAGAGATCCTACATAGCTTCTTCCAAGCTATGGCATACATAAGTTTACAGTCTTGAGGATGCCATCTTTTTTAATACTCAAATGCCCATGTATGAAGCTAGTGTTGATCTTTAATTAGCTTTGAGTTCTTATTGCTTTCGCCGACAAGGTTATCTTCTCGATCCCTCTTTCTCCTATTCTGAAGAGAGAATTGTGTTGGCGGGCCACAGCCTTCCTTGTCAACATCAACTTCTTCACTTTCACTTTCTTCACTTTCTGCATCAACTTCACTTTCTGGGGCCTCATCCTACACAGGATCGCACCAGACAACAAAAGGTTAATTCCAATCGACTGATAAAATAATGGAGAATAAGAACTTGACTAAGAAGAAAATTTGACCTTCTCTAATCTAATGTGTAAAGCAGGCAAACGCACAACGGTATCCAAGTAAATAGAGATACACAACGACCAGAAAAATGAAACCAAATATTAAGTACAGAAGCATGTGCATGCATATGCACCCATGCAGAAAAAAGATGAAACGATGTAGAGACCAGTGATACAACAATATGATGATTAATGACTTGAGAATAGATGATCAAAGACTCGAGCATTCCAAAATATTTGAAAGTGAGAAACAAATACCCAACCTGACAGATCTTTCGTAGTGATCAAAAGAAAACATACCAAGCAAAATTGCAGCAGCACAAAAGTCTCGCAAATCCAATTTTTTAAGTTCAAAAGATGAATCCTTTACCACCAGTCAGCTCAATTAAGAGGTGCACCATCAATATAAGGAACAACTTATCTTCGTTCATGTGGTTTCTAAAACAGGGGGAGGATTAACCAAATATTGGTGTTTCATATTCATATATTTTCTTGCAGCATGTTGACATATTGTCAAGCTACCCAGTGCAACCCTCTTTCCCTAACCCTAGTCACGGTTGTAGAAGTGTGCGAAAAAAGAACTAAACAATAGATTGATTGAGCTGCAACAAGAAGTTCTTCATTCCTCCCGCGCTTAATCGTGAATATCAAGTACAATTGCTCCAAGTTATACGAGTTTTCACTCAAGGAATGCTAAGTCGACCTGATGTCTAGACAAAAACTCCTTGCTTTCTATGGCTGGTGGGTTTTTAACTTCAAAAATTATAAAGAATCTTGCAATGGCAAGAGCAAACACAAATGACAATGGCTATTTCTATTCTTATTTTTCAAGTCAGAGTATGAGACATGGATTCAATAAAGTTCTGACAAAACTAGAACCAATCATTATACAAAGATTTACAGCCATAAATGATATCAAGCTCAAAACTTTATAAACAGACAGAAGAAAATATGAACTCACCTCATCATCTTCTTCTTCTCCATCGCTCTCCTCTTCGATTTCACCGTTCTCGTCCTCATCCTCCTCATCATCATCGATCTCCTCCACATCCGATTCCTCCTCCTCTTCCTCATCCGAATCCAACCGCTCTTTTCCATCGGCGTCCATCTTATCCAGATACTTCAACGATGGAATCATCTCAAACATCTTTGACCTATAACCCTTAATCTTCGTCACGGGGCACTCGTATAGATCGAGCGACACAAGCCCTAGCTTCGCGAGTGGAGCAAGGTCATCAATCGCCTGAATCCGATTGTTGGATAAATCCAGGTCCCGTAGCTCGCCGAGACCCGCCTCGACGAGCTCTCCGAGCCCGCCGGCAATGCGGTTGTCGGACAGTACGAGCCGCCGGAGTTTGGGGAGGCGGGGGAACCCCTCCAGAGAGGAGAGCCGGACGTTGGCGAGGGAGAGGTGGTCTAGGGTTTGGAATCGCTCGAAGAGGGACGAAGAGGGGAGCCGGCCGTTGAGGGACTTCACGGCGCCGTCTAGGGTTAGTGTCCGAGGCGGAGAGCTCAACGAATGGGACTTGAGGGCCGCCGCCACGGCTTGCTCCCAAGAATCTGCCATGGCGAGAGGAGGTAGAAGGATAAACCCCAAACCCTAGAGGAAGAGAGCAGCTAAAACCCCCCTGGAGCGGCCTTTTTTTGCAAATTACGACGTGCCTTTGCAAATATTCCAAATATAAAACGATAGAAACCGCAGCATATGAAGCTTATGGGCCCAGCCCATATAAGGCCTAATTGGGATGGGCCCGGCTAAGACTAGCCCAAAATCTATGTCCAAGAGACGGATCTACTTCTAAGTACTAACAGTAGACTGTAGTATTAAAGATTTTCTTTTTAGAAAATTTACAGTAGACACCCTGTGTTATTAAAATTCATACCCGATCATATAAATATTTGTCTTTTAACCCCTGCATTTTACTTAAAATACCTTGCCGTTAATTTTTTTTAATTAAATAGTTAGTTAGTAGAGAAGTATAGATGTAAAACAAGCTTAATACTATAAAATAGCCTTGAATAATTTCTTTAGATTACTGTGAAAATAAATGGAGAATTTTATTTTCTTAAAGTAACTAAATATTCAGACAGTCAGGGTGTTCTGAGGGCGTTAAAAAGAAAATGTGATAATCAACTAATAAATATTTACATAGTAGTATGTGAATAATGATAGAAGTAAAATACAGGGAGGAGTTGATAAATTTCCCAGGATTTTTAAGGAAAGCAAAGGAAAAGGAGTAAAATTTTCTACTCGTCTACCCTTGGTAGATGATGACGACGACGACGATGATGAACTCTCTGCTCTCTAGTGCGACAAGTTGACATGAACAGCGCCGTTGTGGGGAAATCTACAAACTGGGCAAAGACGTACCACCGGACCGCACGCCGCACATACACACAGATGCCGACATGGCAATAACAACACCGACGGCTCATCTCCTCCACAATTCTTACAAACCTTCTTCTCCTCTCTCGGGCGACACGAATCCTCGCATCTCTGCTGCTCTCCGGCATTACTTTGAGCATCCATCACCTGTTCGAGATTAGTCCTCAGTGAGTTCGCCGTCGCCTCGCTGCTCTGCGCCAAGTCTCGCCATATCTGGTTCTCGACGCAGAGGCTCTGGATCCGCTCCTGGAGCGCCCAGTTGAGGTTAGCCATCTTCTCGATCTCTTCTTCTTTGGCTTTTAGCCTCTTCGCGGCGCCTTGCTCTATCGCCGCGAGCATTTGTCTCAGCAACCTTCGTCTCCGCTCCATCAACTCCGCCGTAACCTTGCCCATCTGCAATAAAATGCACGCATTCAACCACAAAGTCGCTTCTTTTAGGGAGTTTAATGCAGAAGATTACATGACAGAGGACGAGGCGATCAACGTCGAGCATCTGTTGCTGGAGGTGGGAGGAGAAGTCTTCACCGAGGAAGGAGAGCTTCCCTGGAAGCAACGCATCGGTGCCGGCTCCGTTAGGTTGGTTATCCGTCAAGTTGGCCATCTCTCTGCATGACAATAGGATGACAATAGAGGTTAGTGTGTGTGTGTATGTGTATATATATATTGGAATAGAATAAGAAGGGGTGTGATGTGGTTTTGATGCATGGTGTGTGTGAAAAAAGGCGCCTGCTTTTGTTGAGTTTGGAGGAGAAGAGGTGAAGATGGTGGGCTTCAACTGCCACTAAATTTGTGCTTTTTATGATGTTGTTTGCTGGTAGTTTGGTGGTACGTTTGTTGTTTTTAGGATTCAGTGCCGCAGATCCGCAAAAAATATATACAATGCGCGTGATCTATTTGGCAGACGCGCATCCAACAGTGCATCGGAACCGACCAGCACGAGTGACTTGGCAGGTATATCAACCTTTCCATAGTACCTTAGCTACCAAGATGAAAAAAATTTCAAAAGTTAAACCTACTAAAGGGTAGGTTTGCCAGGTACCATCATATGCTCCAAGTTCTGGAGTAAAGGCACTTCAAAAGTTTTTCAAAGCAATAATTCCTTGTCATTCTGAAAGTTAGTTGTGTAGGCAACTTGCCACCACTGCCATTGGAGGTTCCATCTCACATCCTTGCCATTTACATTTCTGTGAGCCGGAAACATGTTTTGCGTTGAGTTTAGAAATCTTTTTTAAATTGATTCAGTAACTAAATATCTTTTTATCTAATTAAATTCATTTTTTAAAAATTAAAACTAAAAAATAAAACTAACTAATTGAGTTCCCGACTTAGTCTTCTACTTACCCCCCGACTTTATACTAGCATTGCTTGGAATCCTTCCTAGTTGAACCTTTGGGCCCCAAAGATAGGTCCTCTGTCGTACTACATGTTGTAGAATTAAATACTCATTAATGTTATTGATGAATTGAAGAGCCAACAAGAACTCAAAACTAGAAACATCGCATGTCATGGCAAATTTAATGGTAGAAGCTATTCATAACTATCATTGCTCTCTAAATTTCATTTCCTATGGGATTTTTCTTTTCTTTCTGAAAACAAAAGTAACAAAAATCTCTAATCTGAAGCCTATCAAGGTCTGCCAAGTAACCCTAACCGCATGAAATGTCTATAGCCAGTGCTAGGTGCAGAGCCAATATAGTGTTGCTTCAATTTTAAGCCCATTTTGCCATCAGAGACATTAGACCAGCACCAGCAAATACTGCAGCATAGCCCAAGAGCTGAAGCCTAACACTACTCTGCAACCTAGGCCCCATGAACTCCACAGACAAGAGCTCCACCAATGCCATATAGTTCAGAATCCCAGCCGACACCGCGTTAAGTACTCCCTCGACGATCAGAGCTGTTGGACTCGCGCTGCTGTACACGTTAGACACCGCGATACCGAGCACCGTACCTAGCGGGGTCGTTGTGGCGAAGAAGAACACCAGGATTGCCCTCATCTTCATGTCATACTCTGCCTGCATTCAGATTAGTCAATCAGGTTTGATACTGCCCTACTTGAATTAAACGGTTAGCTTTGTTATTTATTACCTGCAAGATGCAACCTCCCAGGCCCATTCCTTCGAACATTTGGTGGAAGCAAAGAGCAGCAATCAAAGGCCTTATAGTGCATGGATTCTGAGACGCTCCCATGGATAATCCTATCACCACAGAGTGCACCACTATTCCCATTTCTAGTACCTGCAAGCAAAGTAGTAAGCACTTGACAAGAACTTTGATACTAAAAGCAAAAGGCAAAATGGTTATATATATATAACTTTCTAGAATTTGAGATGACAAACCTGAGCTATGATGCGATTCTTCCTTATATCAGATCCAATCACATCCTTATCCACGTCAATGATCTCATCCCTTCTGGTACTACTACTCTTATAGTAACTCATCATGAGTGAGTCAAGCATCAAAGTGATCACAGCCGATACCATGGCAACGAAGGTGGTGAAGGGGAACTTAGCCCAAGGGTTCTCCGGCAGGCACGGCGACTTTAGGTCATCGAACGAGTCCGGCAGCACGTGCATGTACCCGGTCGCGAGGATGACCCCCGACGCAAAGGCCTTGACGATCACAAAGAGGTCACGTCCGGGGCGTAGCGCTGGGACCGATCGGGAGAAGAGCGGCAGGCAGACGCCGATGAGGCTGGTAATGAGGATCGAGGCAATGGCGATGAACTTTAGGCGCATAGCGTAGGGTTTATTATAGCATTCACCGCGAGAAGTGGCGGCGCAAGGGTTGTCGGAGATGGAGTGGGCGGAAGGGAGGAGGAGATGGAGGATAAGGAGGGCGGATAAGTAGTAGGATAAGGCCATGGAATGGATAGAGGCTACTTAGGTTTTATTTTTTGCTTTGTGGAGTTGTAACTCTGCGATCAGTTGATCACTATATAGAGTGAAGGATTCAAAGGAGTCCGAGTTGAGCGGGAAGTCGAGGGGAGTGGAATGACTGAGATGCCCCTCGAGGTGGTTGTGTAGTCTGGACGAGGATCGAGGAGTTGATTGGTTTTGAGGGGCAGTTAGGGCATTCGAGATGAGCACGTGTGGTTTGTGTGGGGGCCACGGGCCGGACTCGAGACTGGTGCGTGGAGGCGTGGGGCCCAGTCAGTCGAGCGGGAAGTCCGAGTTGATGGCCGGATGAAATTTACTGTTAGTAACTAAGTAGGTGGCGATTCCAATTTAATTCTTTGTTTACACATCTAAATCTAATTCCTCATCTTCCAATGAGTTAGCAAATCAAATAGCCTTTCTTTTTTCCTTTCTAAATTTTGGCTTTTTCTATTATGATATCATCACTAAGTGCTACTTTTCTAATAAGGAATAAGTCATAGGCTAATTATATGTTAAATAAAATGGTCTTTCTCGGTAGTTAATCACTTTAAGCAACAGATCAAATTAGATCTAAATAATGCACAAATAATGTTACAAAAATTTCACTAAATTCCAATCCTAATATTTATGAAAAGAAATTTAAATCCATACATTTTAATATAAACTTATAAAATTCAATTATTAAAATATAGTGATGACATGGTGCAATGCTTAACTTGAAACTAATCTCTAACCTAAATTGATAGCTCAGGCTCAACTCAGCTCAAACCGAGTTGAATTAAGCCGGATCAAGTTAAGTATAAACTGCTCGTCTATTTTGACGGTACCGGTGGTGACCTAATATTTGCCAGACTCTCATTAGTCTGGTCCTCAAGCTTCGGCTACAGGCGTAATTAAGTTTGCCATGGTGCTCAATGGACCAGGCCGGATTTCACGTTTCCCGTAGTATTATGGGCTTAAGAGAGGAGTTGCTCTCATGGTTTTAGCTTATAGTGCACGCCACTTTGTCTTTTTTTGTCAGTCCCTGTACTACGATCTGGTTTAACTGAATGCGATATTTCAGCAACGGTAATAATGCAAAACAGAAATGTCTTCTCTCTCTCTCTCTCTCTATCTATATGTAACTACATATTCTTAGCTTTTATGAAAAATTATAGTTTACCTATCTCCATTTTGGCTCAATTTTAACTTACCAATGTGCTATAAAATTAAGCATTTAACTTATATGGTTTATTAACGCTAATCATTTTTCCCTAAACAAGTTAGTAAATTAGGGAGTAATTCATAAGTTTTTTCACATCTATGTTATTACTATTTAGTTGGTGAAAAAAAATTAGAAAAAGAAGAAGCAGTGGTTGGCGCCGTGGACCCCACGGGCACTTTAGTTGGCCCCACTACAAACCACGATTACCACTCCTACCAAGGGAATATTTACAAAATAGGATTCGCTGCAACCCCGACGGCGAAACTTGATCCATTGTGCAGTATTAGGTAGCCTACGAATTATTCATTTATTACGTTCATATAATCATGGCTGCAGAGGATCCATTCCCGAATAATTTAGTACGCTACTCAGACGCGATTCCCCTCTCCTTCCTTGTCCTCTCTCTCACTCTCTCTCTCCCCTTCTCGTCTTTATCCTTCGAATAATTTCTCAGAGGCTTCCTCGCTTTCGCAGAGAGAAACGGGGAGGAAAGAGAAGTTTTATTCTTCGTGTCAGAGTTATCTGAGGCAATGATCCGTTCCGGATTCAGAGATTCCCCCCGAGAAGACTCGACGGTTGGGAAATGCTTGGTTGGTTCCTAAAGGCGGGGACGAGCTCTATTTTGGCGATCTTTGTGGTTATATATTTGGTAATGGAAGGTTCTCTCATTCCCTTGGTTGGGTCTTTGGTTGATTTTGGTTTGGTGGGGTGGGTGAGAAGAACCCATTTCGCGATTTCCTCCTGAGATGAATTATATTACTTGGGATGAGTTATTTCTCGTGTTAGATTAAAAATCTCAACTTGACGCAAATAGAGTCGGCAGATATTTGTTTTCAATCAGAAATATGGAGAATTTGGATAGTTTTGGAGATGGGTTGTTCGACAATTCTGATGCCGAAGAGGAATTCCAGAGTTGTTCTGCGGAAGATGAGTGGCAAGAGATAGAGGATTCTTTAGCCTCCAATAATGATCTCGATGAGTTCTCGCTTCGTATGTTCTTCAAGGGCGTGTCTCCCTCGGAATCGAAGGGATTGGGCTCGAAGGTCTCAGGAATTGGAGTTGTCATGGAGAGATCTCCTGGGGTTCCTATACTCCAAGTGCAGAAGAAGTTGGATCTTTGTGTAGAGGAGTTAGTGGCTGACCACTTGGCTCTTCTGGATGGTCTCCTGGTGGCTCTGGACAATGGTATTAAGAAAATTTACGCGTTTACGGATTCAGAGAAGCTTTATTTTCAGGTAAGAAATCACCAATTTCACGAACATCAGTGGAAAAATAGAGATTGGTACATCTTTTAGCCTTGTTCTCTGTTCTAAATCCTTTATATATATTTCTTAAAATAGAGACTGTCATATGATTTAGTTAATCTCTGCTATCAAAATGTACAAGAGCTGCGGAGCATTAAATGAATAATTTCATTCTCTTATCTCACAGATTGCAGAAACAGAAATACTTGAAGACAAACTTTTGGTAGCTCTAGCTCACAGGATTCTAGAACTTGCTGACAAACTAGAAGACTTTGATTTAACACTGGTTCCTAGCTTTGAGCTTGAGCGACCGTTGCACCTGGCGCGAGAAGCCATGGGCGTTGCTGATCTACCTTCTGATGCGAATGACTCGGTTGATTACTGCCCTATCTGTTGTGAGGAGAAGCCAAGTTTGCAGATGATAGAGCTGAATTGCTCCCACAAATTTTGCTCTGATTGCTTGGTTATGTATATGGAAGGAAGATTAGGGGCATCAAAAGTTCCTATTAGGTGCCCACAAGTTAGTTGTAAATATTACGTATCGACAATTGAGTCCAAGTCTTTTCTTCCGGATACTAGCTACGAATCGTTTGAAAGAGCCTCCATGGAAGCTGGCGTTGTCGACAGGGAAAGAATCGATTGCCCCTTTCAAGATTGTTCAGTACAACTGCGGGCACATCAGAATGTGTCTTCTGGCTCAAGTTCATCAAGTCAGAATGATGCCAATTGTGTTGAGTGCACTGAGTGCCGCCGAGAATTCTGTATTAGCTGTAATGTGCCATGGCATACTTCAATGGCATGTGATGAGAGGGGTGTGAGAGAGATGTCGTCGCATAACCTGGCGCAAAATAATAGGTGGAGACACTGTGAAGAGTGCGGGCGGATGATTGAGCTCACAGAAGGCTGTTACTACATGGCTTGCTGGTATTACCTTCATACCTTCATGTTGTCTTAATTTGCATTTCAAACTTATCCAATGTGAACTGGAAACTGTGAGAGATTCATAGAATTCTTTACACTTCACGTTTTGCCTTACAATTATTTTCAGTTATAGCGGCTTAACACATGTAGTCCTTGGCCATGACTAGAGTTTCTTGTGATTCCCTACCTGCTACTGCTGCTCTTTTGTCAAAATATTGCAGCTCTGCATCCTGATTCAATGTCAAATGACAAGTTCAAACTTTTGCTAAATTCCCTTCTTATTATTTACAAAACCTGAGCAGAAGATCACATTTATTTTCATCTTTGACAGGTGTGGGCATGAATTCTGCTACTCCTGTGGGGCTGAGTATCGAAATGGAGTTCAGAGTTGCCAATGTGCATTCCGCCGCGAAGATAACCTAGAATCTTATGAGGCACTCTCGACTCGAGAATCAGAAGTGTGGAATTGGGACACTTTCGATCCGATATCGAATGCCACACAAGGCTACACAGAGCAAGAAAGAGAACAGCTAGGTCTGGTACATAGGTTCCTTGCAGGAGGATTTGGCATGAATGATCAACCCGCGTGCCAGTCACCGCCTCGCTGTTCAGACTCGTACCTCGATACCATGAGGGACCTCCACCAGCTTCCATGGCTTGAGAGGTTTGTCTCGGTGATCAGCGATAGTTACAACGATGATTTTATGCAGTGAAAACATTTAGAAGTTGCCCACATCTTATGTTCTCAAGTTATTTTACGGTTTTACCTAATATTTTGGCGAATTATTGGATTCTGCTCTTCAACATCAAAATTATTTTGAAAGTTTTTACGGTACCAGATGATCAATAGAATCACCTTTGTAATCATAGTTCTTGGAGAATGAATGAGTTTGGATTGAACTTAATGAAGGCAAAATGTCACTTAGCCTCTTCTATGTGACTTACTGTAACAGGGATGTTCTAGCTTTAACGAACATTTATAAATAAATCTTTATCCGTTAACACAGTAACGGACAATTCTCTTATATTTAGTTTACACCCTCTCGTACTTTGGATAAGGATAGAGGGTGAGGCGATCCATAGACGCGGAGATTCTCTCATGGCGGAGGAGCGATCTCGGCCATTGATCATAGCGATGAAGGGCCACCCAGGCACCGGCAAATCCACCCTAGCCCATGCCATTGCCGCCGCCCTCCGCCTCCCCCTCCTCGACAAGGACGATGTCCGCGACTGCACCTTCGCGCTCCAAGAACCCCCGGTCCTCGTCCCGCCCCACCTCCTCAATGACCTCTCCTACGCCATCCTCTGGCGATCCGCCGCCACGCAGCTCCGCCTCGGTCTCTCCGTCGTCGTCGACTCCCCCCTCTCCCGCCGGTCCCACCTCGACGCCCTCCTCCAACTCGGATCTCGCGTCGTCGTCGTCGAGTGCCGGCCGGGGGACGACGGGGAGTGGCGGCGGCGGCTCGAGGAGAGGGGAAGGATGAGTATGGCGGCGGCGGCGGCGGAGGGAGGAGAGGGGTGGCACAAGCCAGCGAATTGGGAGGAGCTGAGTCGGCTAGTGGAGGGGTACAGGGGGTGCACGGATTACGAAACAGGGGACGTAAAGAGGATAGTGGTGGATACGACGGAGGCAGGAGTGGGATTGGAGGAGATGGCGGCGAGAGTGGTGGAGCTTGTTAGGTCTGCTATGGATTCCGCCAGCGAGGTGTCGGATTTTGTCGCGAAGGAAGACGACAAGTTTGTCTAGATTTTCTTTTTCCTTTTTCTTATTCTTTCTCCCCCCTCTCTTGAGTTGGCGTAGATTTTGTGTAAACTGGTGGTGATTTTTTTATTTATTTTTATTTTCTGTTTAAAATCTTTTTGTTTTGTTTTTGTTTTTCTTGCTGTGTATATATTTTGTTTAACTTATTTGAAAGTTAAAGCAAAAACATATATCTCGATAGTTAAATCTTTAGCATATATGAGACTAAAAGTCAGATATAATTATATTAAGACTTCTTAATTATTGTTCATTTTATTTGTCCACCTTTTTATCGTTAACGGAAAATATTAATATATATTTTTAAATAAAGATAAAATGATCTTCAGAGAATCTAATATTAATAGAGTGATATTAACATGTCATTTATAATGAAAAGAGAAATCTAAAAATAACTAATGGGATTATGGGAGGAGGTACTTTAGAGTAAATATAAATAATTTAAGGGTTGATGCGGAAATAAGCAACGGGGGTTACGGCTTCGGGGTCTAGGTGTATCGGTGAAACTAAAACGAAAGAAATAATGAGAAAACGAAACTTTCCTTGACGTCGACGCCGGCCCAATCGACCAGTCAAGAAGTCGAACCTAACAGTTTTCACCCCCAAACTCCGTCCTTCCCCCTTCCTAATTTCCAGCAATAATTCGCATAAAAGAAACCCTAATCCTCCTCGCTCCCAGCTCTAATCTATCGTCTCCTCTCGCCGATGGCCTCCAATGGGAGCAGCGCGGTAGGCTATCTCTAGGTCCACCGTTGGTTATCGAAAATTAGGGGTTTTCCCGTCTAATTCGCTCCTTGCTTGGTGTCTCAGAGCGTTGGAGATACGGAGAGTAGCTTGGAGAAGATAAAGCGGCAGCTGACCTTGGGATCGGGGAGGTATCTGCTCCAGGGCCCACTTCTCAAGCGTTCCGAAACAGTATGGCTTTTGATCCATTGTTTTTTCTCTGTTGCAATTAATTGAATTTATTCTATTTTGTGTTTTCTAGGTAAAGATTGGATTTTTACTGGGATTCCGTCATCTTTCTGGTTTGTCTTTGAGTGAATTTTCTTAGAATTGTTAAGCTAGCTCTATTCTTCTTCACATTTTGGATTCGATGATATATTAGCATGGTCTTATTAAATAAAATCAAAAGACACTGAAGAGGGATGGAATGTGATACTTAATGCTCGAGATCTGAGAGTCATAGATGATAGACCTATGGATGTTTAAGCTGTTGATTGTCAAATGGTTGTCAAATGGTGGCTCTGATGTGAATGTACTAGACATAAGGGGCACGAAGATTTCATGTATGCCAATGAGGAACAACATGAGTTAAAAATATCAAACTGAGCTTTCCTCTTGGTTTAATTATAAATTTAATCAATAAATCATGTCAATATTTCCTTTGGACAGTAAGGTGTTATGCTCGTCAGCTTACTTATTTTGAGCGAAGACACAAAATACTGACTGCAGTTTCATCTTATTATAGCAAATGTAGTATATGCCCATCTAGTAATTAGATGCCATTTGGCCTGTAATAATATGTTCATTGACATTGATGTACATTGATGGAACATTTAGAATGACTGCTGAATAATTGGTTGGAATTTTATCAATCTTACTCTAGCTATCCTACAAAGGGTTTATTTCAATGCGTGACAGATTTTGTTTCTCTCATTTAACAGCTGAGGAAATGGAATGAACGGTGGGTAATCTTGGATCCAAGTACTGGAAAGATGGAGTACAAGTATGGCGTCTTGTCGATTTTGTAATGAATCTCTTTCTTGACACTGTATGACTGTTACCATATCTAATTATCTTCTTACATATAGGGCTCGGAGAAATGAAACAGTTATCAGGGGAACAATTATATTTGACTCAACAAGCACAATCACTTTGTCTCCTGTGAACTTCCAGTAAGATATTTGTCTTGGCATTTCATCTTTGTATAGTTCATGGCCACTTTGTAGGAAGATGTTATAACAACCTCCTAAAATATTCTTGCTTTTGATGTTACAGAGGGCTACCAAAGTACGATGGCTGTTGTTTTTGTATCCATATACTTGTTGGAATGCCTAAATTATTTTTTAATTGGTTGTGTTCTGCTTTTTATTTAATAATACTAATTCAAGACAACCTTACTTGTTTTCTTAACTAACCACACACTAGATATTGGAACTCCTCAGAAAAAGGACTACTTCCTTTGTGCTGAAACTCCCGGTGCTGCAAGAGCTTGGGTATCCACTTTACAGTAAGCTTATGAATCTATGCCTTTGCACTATACAATTAATCTACATCATGTTAAGCTCTCTACTTCCTTAATTCTTTATTGTAGCATTGCTGGTGTCACCAATAATTTATCCTTTTGTGATAGATGGCATATCTATTCTGCACTTATAGAGCTTACATGTCTATGATGTAGAAATCCTTTCCGAAATATTGTGTATCATGAGCAATACTCAATTTTGTGGTTGGCCACCTGTCTGTATCATTTGTTTATATAGCTATGTTTTTGAAGTTAGAATCCCAATTTCCCAGCATGATTTGGCTAGTGGTATGTTTTTTCTCATTATTGATGATTATGCTATGTTTTTGCTAACATTGTATCTTGCTTGTCAACCAGTGCAACTCAGTTGGTACTTCGGGCTCATAAAGAGGCTGTGAATTCATTGTCTGGGAATGGTTCTGCAAAATTGGGAACTGTTGCTACTGTAGTTGCAGCTGCAAATGCAACTGCAATGGAGGCATCCAAAGAAATAGAAGCAGCAATGAAGATCTCCATGAGAGCTGCTTTGGGCTTTGTGGCAAATAATGCAATGGAAGGTCAATTAGATGATCTAACAATCATGAAGGTATGCAATTAACTTTTCTTGAATTTATTTCTTATTATCAGCCAATTAAATAGCCTGTTTAACCTGATTGCATGTAATAATGGCTTAAAATTACTGCTGGCTTTTCACCAGATAGGCGTTACAGCTCTAATTAAGTTTCAACGAAGTAGGGTTCTTGCCCCTTTTTCACCAAAAAAAAGAGAATGTAAAGAACAAGATTTGAGCATCTAAACTGTTGTTGAAGGAACTGAATGCTACAAAAATAATTTATTATCTCTTAAAAAATGCTGATATTTGCTTGCATCAGCACATTCTCTTGGAATTTCATTATCCTGTAGGATCTCATGAGTTGAAATCTTCTGGTTGTAGTTAGTTTGGCAAATTAACTGCGAGTATTAGGAACTCATATTCATATTTGGATAATAGTTGATATGACTTATGGTGTTCTCTACCTGTATTCACAGGAGACTCTTCGAGTAAAAGACGAGGAACTACAGCAGTTATCCAAGGATATTCGTGCTCGAGATTCGACTATAAGAGAGATAGCAGATAAACTAACGGAGACTGCAGAGGCCGCTGAAGCTGCTGCTTCTGCAGCTCACTTAATGGATGAAGAGAGAAGACTTATATGTGCAGAATTTGAGCGCCTGAAAAAGGATTTGGAGAAACAACTAGAATCATCCTTGCTTAAGGTGACAAATAATTTATCCTACTTAGACGGTGTTCAAGTTGCAATTTCTATTTATTTCAAGTTGAGTAGCTTCAGATGATTCTCTGGCTTGACTTCCAATTTCCAAGATGTAAAACTTTGTAAATCTTGGCTTCCATTCATTGCAAAATGAAAGAAAAAAAAAAAATTTGGGGGTGAAATAGACCAAATATTCTTGATGTTAAATATCTTTCATGTTGGTTTTACAGTTAAGAGAATCTGAAGAAAAGGGTATAGTCCTGAGCAGAGAGAAAGAGCAGTTGCTGAAGCAGAGAGACTCTTCTCTTCAAGAAGCACAATTATGGCGTTCTGAGCTGGCAAAAGCTAGAGAACATGCGGTGATATTAGAAACAGCTGCTGTCAGAGCTGAAGAAAAAGCTAGGGTTTCAGAAGCAGATGCTGAAGCTCGCATAAAGGAAGCTGCAGAAAAACTTCAGGCCATTGACAAAGAAAAGGAAGAACTCCTTGCTCTTGTTACTGTTTTGGAATCACAAGTCCAAAGGTTGGTTTAAGATCTCTCCTCTATTGATTATTTACTGGTCTAGTCGGATTAATTGAACCGAGTATCTTAAAAATTGTAATAACAAGAATGATTTGAAAACGATATGGTTCTGATCCCAGTTGCCTTCTCTACACTTTGGTGGGGATTTCTTTGCCTCCTCTGATCTCCACCAATTTCTCTGTCACCTCTCTTGTCCCTTTCATGTTAACTGTTGTGAAGCAAGCATGAGCTTTTAGGCCAATTACTCTAGTTAATTTACATTTCCGAATATTTTCTTCTCTCGTTCTTAGCAAAGCACATCTCCTTGACAGGGAACAAGGAAACACAAAACAGATCTGTGAAGAGAAATCAGAGTCGTGCTCCGGCGCCAATGATACTCCACCATTGACAAAGCACGTGGACTTATCTGAAGATGATGTGGATAAAGCTTGCTTAAGTGACTCGAGTTCCATTCCAGTTTCTGGGGACAACATAATTCAGTTGGCAATTGACGGAGTTGATATTCGTTCTATTGGCGACGCTGAGTGGGGTGGTTACCAGTCCTCAGATGCGAGGATAGCCGATGTACGGGAAATATCCCCTGAAGCGGAGGGAAGAAGCTTCGACATCCCTGTCGTCAGCCCACCAGTTAATGACACCCCTCAACATGGAGGGAGCTCTTTCCAACACTGATTTCTGTGTGTGTCCATCTGAATACATGATAAAACCTTTTCCTGTTTGTTTGCCGGAAAAGTATTAGGAATCTGCTTGACCTTTTTAATTGGAGAACTGCTAGGAAATATTCATTCGGCAAATTTCTTTGATGTTAAGTCTGATGTCGGCTGTATTGAGTTATACAGGTGAAATAATAAAATTTCCATTCTTGGTTTGTTGTGATTGAGCTGGTGTTCAATATTTATTACCATCCTCACTGTATAGAACACAAGCAGGTAACAGCTCTGAAGTAAATATTCTAGTAGTTTTTTCTTTTTGCCCTTTGGGATAATTATATCTAGGGATTATTTACATTTATTTTAGTGAAAAGAAAGGGAGCAAGAATTAGGGATAAAATAATTATTTGATTTTGTTTAAACATTGCCGGGAAGGTGACATATTTAAGATGTCAACAAGGCTCGGCCCACTAAACAAACGAGAAGTATAGATGAGTAGGATATTACTTGGTCCGTCCGATTCTGGATGGACGGCGATAAGACGTCGCGTGGAAGAACCCAACCGAGAAAGGCGGCGCAGTGCCACTTTCTTTTCTTGCGGCCTAAGCCAACGAAACGGAGCTGCCCCTTTAAAACCCCTAAACCCTCTTCTCCTTCTTCTTCGATAATCTGTCCATCTCCATCTCTCTGTCGGGATTCGAAGCTCTCCTATTCGAATTAGGTACTCTCTCTCTCTCTCTCTGGATTTCAGATTTCGTAGGAATTGATTCCGACATATGTCGCCGTAATCTCGAGAACTGATTCCCAAGTTATAATCTTGAGATCAATTCCTAATTCCCTTTCAAACATTGCAGTTACAGAACTCAGGGGTTGTTTTCTGGCGTCTTGGCTCGCCGAATAAATTGATGGTAAATATACTAGAATGCCTCAGTCCCGAGTCTTTTCTTGCGATTCCTGCTTACCATTATCAGTTGCTAGAAGTAATGCCTCAATCCCGAGTCTTTTCTTGCGATTCCTGCTTACCATCATCAGTTGCTAGAAGTTTTTAACCTCAAAGTTAGATTATTTTTTCCAAGTTTTTTTTTTCACATGATGTTCTTTTTTTACATGATATACTAGCATGCTCGTACATATTAGCACTATGGGTCACGACTTCTTATTTTTCACGTATTTGCAAATTAACTCCTATTATTTTCATTTATATTCACAAGAAATTTCATTCCACCAGGTATATCTCCAAATGTCAAAAGATGATGTTTTCTATAATAAGAGTACCATTTAGGTGCTCATATGCTTGTCTTTTATTCAATGTTGATCGTGTGCTTGAGAATTGATGAATTTCTTGTGATACGTCCATTGGTAGAAGATTTAACTTCTTTATGCTAATTGAACATTAACTATCTTAATGCATTATTATTTGGGGTCATTGATCCGATATGTTTTATCACCAGTTTGGTGTTGGACTTATTCTTGGATAGATTTATACAGGGCAATCCCTCCTCGATATATATTGCCATTTTATTGTTGATAGTTTCAGCATTCCTCTTCGATTATATTATATTCTTCTGTTGCATGTCTACATGCGAAATAATTTCATACCTCCACACTTGCTATCTGCCTCTAAATCTCATGTTCATATTTGACAATTCAAGCAATATAAACGCCACCTTTTGTTCCACGGGAATAAAGAATTATTTGTTCTTCTTTATTCTGTTCATCGGTTGAAGTACAAATATTTTTCTTGGATCATATTTTCTTGTGGATATTGTTAACTCACCGACTACTCTATAAATTTATCATTAGAGAGTGGGAGATGAAAAAAATATATTTAAATTCAAAAATGGGCGTGACATGATTTGGAACTATGAAATTTTACTTTTGATATCATGTTAATTCATCAACTATTCTAAAAGTGTAAATTTAAGCCGGCAAGAAAATGATAATTTTGATATTTTATATTTTAACAGAGATGTGTTTCACATTTTTCTTTAACTCTTTCCATTTCTGTGTTTCTAATGGCTCAGGCATCTCCTTTAGTTGCAAGTTTAACTGTGGCAGCTGCTGCATTGGGAGGCAGATACATGATCCAGGCATGGCAGGCATTTAAAACTCGCGCAGCTGTTCCTCAGGTACGTAGGTTTTATCCTGGTGGATTCGAGCGGCAGATGACAAGAAGAGAAGCAGCATTGATCCTTGGCATCAGGTATTGATTCCTTGATGCTTGTTAGGTTCTGTATTCAAAATACATATTATTTCTAGATTTTATACTCAGTAACCAATGAGACCCTTAGATCAGAATTTGGTTATTCTCTGTCTCAGAGAGCATGCAGCAATGGAGAAGATCAAAGAGGCTCACAGGAGGGTTATGATTGCCAACCACCCTGATGCCGGAGGGAGCCATTACGTTGCTTCGAAGATCAACGAGGCCAAAGATATGTTGGTCGGAAAAGTGAAGGGTGGCTCCTCGGTCTTTTAGTTGTGGGGGAGATAGCAATAGAGGTTACAATTAATTAATTCTTTTTTTTAATGAAGAAAGAAAGCAGCCTGAAAAAGAGAGTTGTAACTACTATGTCAAATTCTTTCCATACTTCTTGATTCATTATATTGTTAATCTTGGATTGCTAATTGTATTTCTGAACCTTCATCTGAAGGTGTTGATAGAAGCATGATTTGTTTTTATCCCAACTAATCAAAGTGAAGATCCTTAATATGATTATCCTTTTCTACAAAATTGTCTAAAACGTTTAGCAATACGGTTTATTAGACTTGTCATGTTCGTCACAGTATATTATTAACAGCTAAAAAGCCCTCATGATCTTTAAATACTTAAACCTCAGATTTATCCATATTAGAACATAAATTCATAACGTCTTCATCTTTTCGAGAAACAGTGCATTGCATGAGGCTACATTTGCTTGAATTAGATCACCAAACATACATTAGACCGCTAGTATGACATCTATTATAAATTTATATATATATATATATACATATAATTTATATAATATTTCTTATTACTATATTTAAAAAAAAAAAGAATTTGGATCTTATCATAGAAACATCGATGATGTTATAGGTTCGACTCTAACGCAAATAATTATTGTGGAGAAAATTATTTAGTGGTTTAGTGGTTCGATTCAATGATTTGACTCGATTGATGGTTCTTGACAGTATTTAGTTCGGAGTAATTATTCGGCAACACATATGGTTTAAAGCCTACACTAGATAGCTTATTATATTACTAAAAGCTTAGTGGAGCCTAAGTAAGGGCGTAAATGAGTCGAGTTTGAGCGAGCCGACTCTGGCTCAGGCTCAACTCAAAATTACTTTCTAACTTTATAATTCTACTCAGGCTTGGCTTAGCTCAGCTCAACTTAAGCCAAGCTCGAGCTTGATTAGATGATGAGGCGGTGGCAGCGCAGGTGGTGGCAGTGTGGATGATAGCTTGCCAAAGGAATAGGAAACGAATGGAGGGGGAGGTCGGAGAAGATGGTCAACGGAAGAGGACGAGGAAGCTGACGGAGTGGAGGAAGAAGATGAGGCCAATGCTAAGCCCAACGTCGATGGAAGAGGAGGTCATTGAAAGACACTGAAGGAGATGGTCGATGGAGGAGGAGGTCGCTGAAAGACACCGAATGAGATGGTCGACAAAGGAGGAGGAGGTCGACGGAGAGGAGAAGGTGGCATTGTAGCGACGGCTTGCTGATAAAGGCCGGCGAAGAGGGAGGAGGTGGCACCGTGGTGGTGACTTGTCGATGGAAGCCGACAGAGAGGGAGGAGGTGACGACGGTTGATAGAGGCTGGCGGAGAGGAGGAGGTGGCGAGGGCTTGCCGAAGAAGGCTGATGGAGAGGAGGCTGGTTGTAAGAACTAGAAAAAAATTAATTAATTAAATTAGGGGTTGAGAGAGGAGGGTGCACGTGCTCTGCACGTGCAGCCCCTCCCCTCTCCCTCTCCGGCACGCGACGAAATGCAACGGAAAAGCCAAATCCAATTTAGATTCGGGATCTTTAATCTATAAATTAAAAACCCTAATCCCCTCTCTCTGCTTAACCACCTCAGCCCCCTTCTCTCTCTCTCTTCTTCCTCCCCTCTTTCGCTTTCTTCTTTCTCACTGTCGGAGTCACGCCGTGGAGTCGGCCTGCTGGAGCGCCACCGGAGACAACAGAGACCACCACGTGACTCCTTAGTAAGCCTTCTCCCACCCATAAATTTTAATTAAAGTTTAAGAGGGTAAAACAAAAATACCTAATTTGGGTTCCTCAGCTACATCGGCAAATCAGGCCGGCCGGTAGCTTCGGGTCACTGCCGCTCCATCTGGAAGTGTCTTACCGTTGGCCTCATATCGTGGGCGTTCACCGTTGGACCCCTCGTGGCTCCAGTCGCCGTCGGCCATGAGATCGATCGCCGTTCCGGGTTCTCCTCCACCTCGTGAGGACAGCGGTACTGTGTGGGTGTTGGGGAGCTAAGGGCGCGGCCGGCGTCTCCCTCTCTCTCTCTTTTTCTCTCTCTCTATTTCTCTCTTTCCCTCTCTCTTTTCCTCTCTTTCTCTCTCTCTCTCTCTCTCTCTCTTTTTCTCTCTCTTCAGCTTGGAGAAGACAGACTCGGGCAACCCGAGTCTAGTCTTCTCCCTTTAAGCTTTTGGATTCGGGTCGGGTTGGATCCGAATCCAAGGAACCCGACCCGGTTCCATTAGTTAATTGGATTGGGCCTTGGGCCCAATCCATTTAAGTGTTAGTTGGGTGGGCTGGGGCGGGCCAACTGCAGCCCAACCCAACTAATTTGGGCTTATTTTGACCCAAATTAATAATTTTTGAGTTAAATTGTAGAAAAATTTTAATTTTTTAATTAAAAATATTATTGTTATTTATTATTAAAGGTGGTGATTTTTAGTACGTGGGCTAGGGATTTGAGATTCAGTTGTCTTGCCTAGACTCAAGTGAGTGGGTTCACTCGCATATTTATTTTTATTATATTTCGTATCTTTGTCAGACCATGTAATTTTCTGTGTGCAAAAATTATTTATTTTATACTTTTGTCAGACCGTGTAATTTTTTGTATACAAAAATTATTTATTTCATCCTTACGTGCAAATTTAATTATTATATTTTCTGTGTGCATTTAATCATTATACTCAGTGCATCGCCATACCTTGTGCAAATATTAAATTTTAGTGAAAGAAAAAAATGAGACTAGTATTGGTACGACTTAGAGAACAGTCCCAGTATAAATCGCTTGCGATTTTCCGTGATAACTCAAGTCTATTTGGAAGTCTCGGAGAAAGTCCTAAATCAGATCACTGTGGTGACTTTCTTAGGTGACTCTGGCGGGGTTAAGGAACAGTCTCTGGATGAATGAGAAATTTCCTAGGTAACTCTAACTTCTCTTAACGGTTAGTGGAAAAGACATAGTGTGTTGATCACATAGTGATACCATCTGATGACCCTAACCGGATCAGCTATGAAGAAAAGTCCTGAGCGTCATCTCAAGATAACTTCTAGTTGATGTAGATCCACAGGGTATAGACCCATTGAGACATATGACAGTACAAATTTTGGAAAAATGTTAATGTGTTGAAACTGAGCAAGGTTACAAGTTATGAGTCGCTATTGTTATCATTGTCATTATTTAAAGAATATGCTTATTGTAAATTATTATGTATATTGTTGCTTTTAGTTTAATTTTATTCAGCATTAATATAATTTAGAATTTATTTAATTTTCGAGTGGACTCCACTCACTGAGCTATAGCTGTTGGCTCATGGATTGTTTTTTTTTATAAAAATTTATTTACCTATCTCGGGTAATAGTCAGCGTGACAACTGAGCAAGACGTACCCGAACTCCACCTCCACTTAGGATCCACTTATTTATTTTTCCGCTCCTTTAGATTTTATGCTTTAGATTAAATGTCAAATTTTATTTCGTTTAGAGACTCAAGAACAATAACATTATTTTATGCTTTATCGCAATTAGTTTTAAATTTAATAAAGCAGATCTTCTTCGTTTATTTATTCTTACTATTGTTCATTTAGGTTGTATTAGTAAGGTTTCGTGTATCTTAAGCATATTGAGGTGCATGACCGGTCATGATTCCTATTTCGAGACGTGACACTAGGTGGGTGGGGGTGGGGTAAGGGTGGGCTGGTTGTGTGGGGTGAGGCTATGCGTGGTGGTCTAGTGGATGAGGGTGAGGGTGGGGAGGGTAACGGTGATGGGTGAGGGTGGGGTGGGTGACGGGTGAGGGTGGGTCATAGGTCACGGGTCACGGGTGAGGGTGAGGGTGGGCGACGGGTGATGGGTTAGGGTGAGGGTAGGGCGGGTGATGGGTAAGGGTGAGGGCGATGAGTCAGTTATCGAGTCTATTGAGCGGAGCCTAAGTGAGTCCGCTCTAGCTCAGACTCGTTTTGATATTAATTTCAAGAGGTTTTATCGGCTCGGGCTAAATTTAGCTCTAACCAAGCCAAGCTGAGGCTTCCTCCAAGACTCTGAACCTCGCCGTTTCGATAATACTGGCGTCGGATTAGAAAAGGACGACAATAAGACTAACCATGAAAAGAAAATAAGAGCAGAGCTTGTCGTCCTGTAAGAATTGATGTAGCATCGTCCTTTCCGATTCTTTTGAATCCCAAAGCCAACGAAACTAAATCCCTCGTTCCCCAAAACCCTAAATCCTCGTTTCCTTCCACGACCCTTCCATCTCTTCCTCCAATTCGACCTAGGTACTCTCTCAAGATTAGATCTTGTTTAAAGCGGATTTAAATTCGATCTAGTCAACTTACTCTATCCTTCCAATTTCGAATGAATTAGAGTGTGCAGAGGAAATTTGGCGTAGAAATTTCCACATAACTTGAGGCTTAAGTGAAATGCCAAAAGAGCAGTCATTTCTGGATTGCTAGCACTTCAGATGAGAAAAGGTCTAATTGGGTGGCTTTGCTTCACATAATAAACAATGACTTTTTATCTCTACAATTAATTGGCAAGACAGAACTTGAGTCTTGGAAGTAATTCACTTTGCCACATCGCTCATCCCTGGTTGAAGGAAATGAACTTGATCTGAACGCCGAAGCTTTTGACTGCTGCTCGCTGATCAATTCAGTTCTTCTCTTCTTTTGCTGAAATCGGATAGTGGTAGACTGGTAGTAAAAATATACTAATATCATACACTCTGTGAATCACTTCTTGAGTCCATTTTAACTGCTAAGGCTGTACATGGAGTTTAATTTCTAATAGTGACTACAAATTTGGAAACTAGAAGTCGCAATAAATGTGGAATTCTATCTTCTTCTTCTTCTTCATTTGTGTTTCTTTTAAGCCAAGCGCACACGATACTTCCACTATTTTTTTGACTTGAGCTTGGAAAACAAAGCTGACAGCAACGTACTGTCGTGCGATTGTAAAACTGAATGTTTTGTGAGACTCAGTTTACAATGGTAAGAACAATTCTGTCATGATCTCTTCAAGGCCTTTCAGAAATATCTAACAAACACCAATTAGCTAGACAAGAAAGTGCAAATCAAACTAGATTTCTTGCTGAAATTAAGAACAATGCTGGCCGTTTCTCTTCATAATTTCTAAGGCTGTAGAGATTGATTTCTAAGCAAATAGAAATTTGGAATTTTACTTTTACTTTTAGCGAGAAGATGTCGACAGCTATATTTCTACTATTCTTTTGACTTGAACTTGAGAAATAAAGATGTAGATGGCAAACCTTACGTATTAGTGACAGCATCTTACTGCTATGTCATTATAAACTGAATCTTTTCTTGCTGATGGAGGCCGGCGAAGAGGGAGGAGGTGGCGCCATAGTGGCGACTTACTAATGGAGGCCGACGGCGACTTGCTAATAGAGGTTGACGGAGAGGAGGAGGTGGCAAGGGCTTGCCGATGGAGGCTGACGGAGAGGAGGAGGTTGGGTGGGTGAGGATGGGCTGGTCGTATGTGGTGAGGCTATGAGTGGTGGTCTGGTGGATAAGGATGAAGGTGGGGAGGGTGAAAATGAAATAGAATTGACTTCTCATAGATCTGTGAACAGTTTCTAGGCACTGCACTTGAAGCACTGATGCACGAACTGGTACTGTTGTTAGCCACACAGTGACAATTGCTGTGAGAGTAGCGTGGCAAGGAGCACACTTGACAGGAGATAGACACAAGCGATATTCGAGATCAAGGCGACTCACTCGAGAGGCAAGCTACGACTGGCGTGACTTCGACGGCTGGAGAAGAGTCTTTTCATTGGTTGTAAGTATGACGGTGATGGGTGGGTGACGGGTGATGGGTGAGGGTGATGGGTGGGTGAGTGAGAGTGATGAGTAAGGGTGATGAATGAGGATGAGAGTGATGAGTCAGCTATCGAGCTTATTGAGCGAAGCTGAATGAATCGGCTTTAGTTCAGACTCAGTTCGATATTAATTTCTAACCGATTTTAACGACTCAAGCTCGGCTCAGCTCAGCTCTGACCAAGCGAAGCTCGAGCCGCTCTTCAAGTTGGACAGCCCTAAGCCTAATACTTCTATATCCTGAGATTTTGACATTCTGTTCTAAGACCACAAAAATAATCAGCTAGAGTCACGGCCTTTTTAATTTTTCTGGTAGAAGTAAAAGAGGAGATAAGGCTTCGTCCTTGAATCTGAACCTCGCCGTTCCGACAATACTGACCGTCCGATTAGAAAAGGACGACGATAAGACGAACCATGAAAAAAAATCAGAGCAGAGCTTGTCGTCCTGTAAGAATTGATGTAGCATCGTCCTTTCCGATTCTTTTGAATCCCAAAGCCAACGAAACTAAATCCCTCGTTCCCCAAAACCCTAAATCCTCGTTTCCTTCCACGACCCTTCCATCTCTTCCTCCAATTCGACCTAGGTACTCTCTCAAGATTAGATCTTGTTTAAAGCGGATTTAAATTCGATCTAGTCAACTTACTCTATTCTTCCAATTTCGAATGAATTAGAGTGTGCAGAGGAAATTTGGCGTAGAAATTTCCTGGTCTTGTGCGCGAATTAGCAAGCTAAAGGAGGGAGCTTTTGGGGGAGAAGGGAGCAGGAAGCCACTGCAAATTTTCTCCTTGGGTCCGGGAATCATGCTCTCTCTTTTCTTCCCCACTCCATTCTTTTCCACTCGTCTACCCAAACCCAACGCCGCCTTTCCAAATTCGTGTTCCCTCTCTGCTTCCGATCCGGAGCTCAAAGACAAGTGTACAGGAGGAAATAAAGTGCGCTGGGTACGCAAGAAGCTGCCGTCGAGGTTGCTTCCGGAATTGCTGCCGAGGCACGTGGCGGTGATCATGGACGGCAACGCACGGTGGGCCAGAGCAAGGGGCCTGCCGGTGTCGATGGGCCACGAGGCCGGCTACCGCTCCCTGAAGGAAGTGGTTAAGCTCTCCCTCCAATGGGGTATCCGTGTTCTCACCGTCTTTGCCTTTTCTTCCGAGAATTGGTTCCGCTCAAAGGTAGCCCTTTTATTCTCCTCCTCCTCCTCCTCCTCCTAACACTGATTCCGATCTACCTTATCGTTGTGGTCTCGTCTCGCCTCGTCTCGTCCATTGCAGGAAGAGGTCGATTTTCTAATGATGCTGTTTGACAGGGTCCTCCGAGAGAACGTTAATGATTTCGTGAGGTATGAATTGTTAGTTAGTATGCTAATTGCGCACAAGACCACTAAGAATAATTGTGTAGCACTTCTATCATGTATTGAATCATAGTGTCGAAGAGGTTCCAAAGTTAAATCATGTCATTTGTATTAGGATCAATTTATGTCGAAGAGGTTGTTTCCATGACTTGGACTCGTGGTATAATTGGTTGTGTGAGCATAAAAATGAGAATGAGAAACTAATCTCTTCAATTCACTAAGTGGTGTAATAAATGCTTCTATTCCACATAGTTCACAGTCTCCTGCATAAATATAGGTTTTCTCCATGAAATTTCACTCTTTATCTGCCCACAGATGATACGTCTGAATTATATGCATTAGTAGGATATAACATTCATATTAATTTGCTATGGACAATTGTTCTTATACTAAGTTGATATAAGACAAGTAGAGGGAAGAGGATTTTATTAGTAAAGAGGGGTTTGGGACAATAAATAACTGAATTGTGCTGCTTAGATTTTTATCAAGAGTCCTTAGCTTTGATTACCACTCGATATCGATGTGCAGTAAAACCATGCTAAGAGAGCCTCTTCTCTTAGATGTTGCTGTTATATAGTATTGATTGTCATTTGAACATGGAAGATTTATATAGGTAATTAAAAACTTTGGCTGCTGTAAGAAGTCTATTCTGCAATGAAAATGTTAACAGCTTTTTTGTGTTCTCATCAGGGAAGGAGTTCGAGTATGCATAATTGGTGACTCCTCAAAACTCCCAATTTCTTTGCTGAAATTGGCTAGAGAAGTAGAGGAGTCGACAGTGAACAACTCAGAGCTTCAATTAATTATTGCCATTAGCTATAGTGGACGGAATGATATATTGCAAGCATGCCAAAAAATGGCCGAGAAGGTAAAAAATGAGTTGATCAAGCCAGAAGATATTACTGAGGCACTAATAGAACAGGAACTGGAAACAAGCTGCTGTGTGGAATTTCCTTACCCAGATATACTTATAAGAACTAGCGGCGAGCTGAGGTTGAGCAACTTCTTACTATGGCAGTCAGCATACACTGAGCTATTTTTTACACAAAGACAGTGGCCTGACTTTGGGGAAGTCGACTATCTTGAAGCTTTATGCTCTTTCCAGAACAGGCAAAGGCGCTTCGGTCAGCGAAATGTCTGACATCGGTTACAACCAACTTACTCAATTATGATACACTAGTATGTATGTCTTCATGTGGTATCGCGAGGTCCATGCTGATTCTGGAATGTGCCATGTAAAGCACTGTGAACTAGACTTGTAACAATATTAGAAACAGATATATTTATTTATACAAACATAGATGCATTATACAGTTAATCTTGAATTCTCCAAATTGGAGGGGTCATCTTTTATGTTCATCGAAAGAAAATGATGGAAGCATGATATTTTTTTTTCCTGTGAACAGTCTTCTTTGCTAGATGATTTCCATAGGACAAATAGCTTATCAAAGTTTTCTTCTTCTTTTTCTAAGGGATTTATACATTTCGCACCCCATATTATGTGGATATTACAGTTTACACCATGTTTTTCACTATTTTTAATTTAACTCTTGATTTTTCTCTAATAAACTATTGTAAAACACATCAAGTAGGTTCTTTTTCTTTCTATCATTCGCTGAAAAATAATGATCAAATTAAAAATATTGGAAAGACAGGGTGTAAATGAAATAAACACACAGTATAGTGTATGAATGGAAAATTCCATATTTCAAACCAAGTGAACAACCGGTTAAAAGAATTTACTAAAACTTATATGGAGTTGCAGCTGTGATTGATAGTTGATAGTTTTCCCCTCTAAAGACAACAGTTAAATAAACTTGGTCCTGTGGTCTTTTATCTACACTAATATAATTTTGGGATTTCTACATAATTGCCATTAGAAAGCTTTCAAATATCATAATTATTACTATGTTTCCTTAAAATATTATAATTGCCGCCGAATTATTAAGTTCTTTTAAACATATCATTCAGTCAGTAAAATCTAACTAATCACAACTATAACTAAATATAGATTAGAAAAGAAAAACTATTTTACCGTTATATAAATTGCTTAAAGTTATTCGAAAGATATCTAATGTTGCTCGATATGAAAAGAAAATTAGTGATAAATATTGTACACTCTACGCTTACGCTTGAAGAAGGAAGAGTATTCTAATCTCTTACATATATTATTAAGTTTAATTACTATCTGTTAAGAATATTCTCTAAAAGTGAAATTTAGTACAATTTTGATACTTAAAAGAATGTATTAATAATTGTGATATCTTAAAAGAAAATTAGTAATATATTATGTGAGAAAAAAAAAAAAAGGAAGAGCAAAAGCTATCAAACTCACTAGATGAGTAGATGTACATGCAAAATTGAATCAAATCTGAAGCTCTGAGGAGTTAAACTAGCTAACAGTTAAGCCTCAAGTTATGTGGAAAACAACCAGGTCAAGATTGAGTTGGGACTTCTTAGTTGTTTGATGTTTCGCTTTCCCCTTAAGTGAAATGCCAAAAGAGCAGTCATTTCTGGATTGCTAGCACTTCAGATGAGAAAAGGTCTAATTGGGTGGCTTTGCTTCACATAATGAACAATGACTTTTATCTCTACAATTAATTGGCAAGACAGAACTCGAGTCTTGGAAGTAATTCACTTTGCCACATCGCTCATCCCTGGTTGAAGGAAATGAACTTGATCTGAACGCCGAAGCTTTTGACTGCTGCTCGCTGATCAATTCAGTTCTTCTCTTCTTTTGCTGAAATCGGATAGTGGTAGACTGGTAGTAAAAATATACTAATATCATACCACTCTGTGAATCACTTCTTGAGTCCATTTTAACTGCTAAGGCTGTACATGGAGTTTAATTTCTAATAGTGACTACAAATTTGGAAACTAGAAGTCGCAATAAATGTGGAATTCTATCTTCTTCTTCTTCTTCTTCTTCTTCTTCTTCTTCTTCTTCTTCTTCTTCTTCTTCATTTGTGTTTCTTTTAAGCCAAGCGCACACGATACTTCCACTATTTTTTTGACTTGAGCTTGGAAAACAAAGCTGACAGCAACGTACTGTCGTGCGATTGTAAAACTGAATGTTTTGTGAGACTCAGTTTACAATGGTAAGAACAATTCTATCATGATCTCTTCAAGGCCTTTCAGAAATATCTAACAAACACCAATTAGCTAGACAAGAAAGTGCAAATCAAACTAGATTTCTTGCTGAAATTAAGAACAATGCTGGCCGTTTCTCTTCATAATTTCTAAGGCTGTAGAGATTGATTTCTAAGCAAATAGAAATTTGGAATTTTACTTTTACTTCTAGCGAGAAGATGTCGACGGCTATATTTCTACTATTCTTTTGACTTGTATTTGAGAAATAAAGATGTAGATGGCAAACCTTACAAATTAGTGACAGCGTCTTACTGCTCTCTCTGTCATTATAAACCGAATCTTTTCTTGTTACGTAATAGAAGTGATATAAAAAAGACAATTATTCTTATTATTATTATCATTATCATGATCTCTTCTGTTCTTGTAGAAAAATCTACAATCACTAACTAAATAAGAAATTTCGAATCCAACAATTTGGAATTCTACTTTTACTCTTAGCACAAAGCTGGTATTTTTTTAAGTTTCTCTTCATAAAGATATGATCATATAATTCAATGGTTTAAGGCTGTAGAGTTTAAAGGGACTAGAATTCAAAATTTTACTTTCATGTTTAGCTAAGCGAGAAGATGCAAATGGGTATTTTTCTACTATTTTATTTTTATTTACTAGAACTTGAAAAGGATATTCCATAGCATTCATCAACTAAAACTAAAATTTTATATTACATGCTATACGAGTTAAATTCACTTTTTCCAAATCTATGAAGCCAAAGAACTCCTAACTGAGTAAGAAAACTCAAATCCAAACAAGATATTTAGCTGAAATAATTAAGCAGCTGGGTTGTCTCCCTCGGCGATGAAATGATCATAAATTTCTATGAATTGTGCTCATGGTCATACTATTCTTCTCCAAAACTTTCCCTCTCCATGAAGTTTTGGATCTTGTTTGAATTTTATCAAGCATGCAGTTCTAATTTTCTCATCTTTCAATTTTTTACTCTTTCAGAAGAAGACTAATGGTTGTTGTATTTGATGACTATACTTTGAAAGTCATATTTGCCATAGAAAAAACTAATAATTCTCCTGTAGAACAGTTAGTCTTTTGGGCATCACATCCGAGTACTGTTAACTTAAATGAGAGGAAGATAATCACACATCCAATTTTTTCCCTCTCTTGTTAGCAACCTATCCTTCAGTCTGACAGAAAACCGACAAAGACATAAATATCATTGAGAAGAAATTAAATTGAACTCCATAGATGTTAAGGCTGCTATTGTTGTCTATCCATCATTGTCAAACATTATTATAACTTCACAAAGAAAATAATCACCACCAACAAAGAAAAAGACTTGTATAATATTTCTTTTGCTTCTTATTTAAATGCAACTATATATATTGTCCACTATTTCTAGGTCTAAAGCCACCATTATAGACTGCATCAAATTAATTGTAGGCCTCTCGAATAGTTTTCTGTGGTTCTGAACATCTGAAATAGTAAATCTTACTCCAAGTTATTGATGATCTTAAAGCCAAAAAAAAAAAGTGTCAAAATTAATTCAAAAAACTCATAATATTTATGAGTGAGTGATGAAAGATGAAGATGTTACAAGGCATAATAAATAGATTGGTGTAAGAGAAAAATAATTAACATAACTTGATGAAGATTGGATATTTTTTTTAAATTTAGGGGCTCCCTTTGCCTGTAAGTATATATATATATATATATATATATTAGTCCTATAAAATGTCTTATCAATTGATTTGGTTATATACTTCTAATTTCGAGTGGATTCTAAGCTCAGCTACAATGTTGATGGCCCAACTATAAGGAGCTTATTTTCTCTCCATTTGAACATCAAAGATTATTCAAAGCCATTTTATTCATGTGGCCATAATATTATTAATTACATATGTCATCATCTAAGTAAATTATATTAATTTATCCTCAATTTTTTCTTTTCAAAATGAGTGATAGAACAGCTAGTTATTGACTTAGGACATTTTAGGTGGGGCGAATTTTCATAGTAAGGATAGTCCCAATCTCTTCGACATTAATTAGTTTGAGACTAAACTCTGAACTTGATTAATTAATCTTAAATTATTACTGAACCAGATTAAATTATTTTGAAATAATCCTGATTTCAATGCAAATAAAAACTCCATCTCATCACTGTGACAAATTAATCCACTCCCAAAGTCTCCTACGTGGGAACGTTTTGATGATTCGGATCTTTTTAATTATTTTCGGTTAGTTTTTTAACACCAAAAAAGTTCTCTTTGGGGTTACATTCGAACAGCATCTAAGAAAAAGATCGGGGTTTTTAGGAACCTTCCTATCTTTTCTCGGCACGTGCCATGGATAAGGAGCATATGTCAACGTTGTGACTTTATTTTCTGCAGACCTAGTAGCAGGAATGTACTGCGCCCGACTACTTAGCACTCCACGATTGGCTGGTGGGCCGTAAGCTTGGAATTGTAGACGATCTGTCGCTGTCTCAGCACTGGAAAGTACAGACAAGCAGCTTTAATTACAATTCGAACCTTATGTTTGGACTTATTATCAGAAAACACCCTATGTTATCTATGGCCGACGAAGATGTATCCATAAAGGAATAAAAGAGCATTTTCTAACCCTATTAATTATTAAAGGGAATGAGAGGGTTTTTTCGGAAAAAATAATTAGTTTGATTCTATTTTGGAGAACGTGAGGTGTTTTAGAGAATATAAAATCTAAAAACATTAAGCTTGAAAAAATAGGGCGTGAATGATAAATTTATGAGAAAATATAGGCCGTGAAATGTAAAATTATCTATAAAACGAATGAGATATACATAATTACCATAATTAACACTTAATTACTAAATATAGTAACAGACTATTATTAGAGTTAATAAACACATTTAAATACCTAAAATACCCCTCTTTTAGGTTTAGGGAAAAATACTTTTTTTAAAAAAAATAAAAAAATCTAAATTGTGTTTTAATCACGATTAATTAGATTTAATTTAAATGATGACTTGGAAATAGCAGAATAATTTAACGATAATTGTGATATTTTAAAATTTTGAGTGGCAATAAGTAAAAATCTCAAAAAAGAATAGGATCAGTAGAGGCGGCAAGAATTCCGCCGGTCAAACGTCACAAAGTTGATGACGTTATTGGGTTGACTTGACACGTTACTCTAAAATGTTTTCCAAAGTTTCCACGTCACGTGATCCATCGAGTCGTCCAGTAAGATCTCTCCACATACTCCTATAGAGCTTGTCTTATATCTATGTTCTTTCCTTGGCTTGAAGCAGCCTTCAGCAGAGGAGAAGAATATTATATATATATATATATATATATAGCGACATAGAGAGTTCAAAGCAAATAAGTTTACCATCAATCGCGTTTTGTTAGTTAGTCAGTTATATACACAAAGCCTTTGATGCTTTACATGAACATAGAAGCATAGAATTCCAAGGAATTGGAGGAAGGAAGAGGGAGGAGAAGATGGAGAAGAAGATTGTTAAAGAGCTAGAGAAAGCTATCCATTTAGAAGAAGAAGAAGAAGATGTGATGCTCCCCGGATTCCGCTTCCATCCCACCGACGAAGAGCTCGTCGCTTTTTATCTCCGGCGAAAGGTTGACAAGAAGATACTGAGTATAGAAATCATCAGGCAGGTGGATATCTACAAGTTTGATCCGTGGGACCTCCCAAGTAAGTTGAAGCTCACTTGTTTCTTACTGAGTTCTATAACAACGTTTTTGTTCTAATGATTAATAGTGGGCTTTTTTTTTTCTTCTTCTTTGTATACAGAAGCTAGCACAGTTGGAGGTGAGAAAGAATGGTACTTCTTTTGCTTGAGAGGAAGGAAGTATAGGAACAGCATAAGACCTAATAGGGTTACTGGATCCGGGTTTTGGAAGGCGACCGGCATCGACCGGCCGATATACTCCACCGGCGATGACGGCGATTGCATCGGGCTGAAGAAGTCCTTAGTCTACTACCGCGGGAGCGCCGGTAGGGGCACCAAAACAGACTGGATGATGCATGAATTCCGCCTTCCGCCGGCCGCCGGCAAGAACAATGACAACTCCTCCCTTGCAACCCAAGAAGCTGTGAGATTTCCTCCCCTTAGTTAATTCTTAATTCTAACTCTGACCACTAAACTTAAGCTTATGTTGTAATATGAATTATGTTGTTAAAAAAGTAGTGAAAAGAGTTTTATCTGAATGGATAAATGCAGGAGATCTGGACAATATGCAGAATCTTCAAGAGGAATGTTTGTCACAAGAAGTTCCCACAATACTGGAGAGAAGCAAATAGCAAGAATATTGCAACTGAGTCCAGTTCAAAGACAAGCAGCAGTCTGGAATCAGATGCAGGAGATGAGTACAAGTGCTTGGCAGCATCAAATGCTACACAATTACACCCTAATTATTACTGTGAAGACAAGAGCCAACTATTCCCAGGTCAGTGGATTCCATTAGCTCCCCAAACTCCATCAACAGTGATGCATCAAAGCATTCCCAACCCTCCAATGATCGAGTTCTTGAAAGATGGCAACTGGGATGAGCTTGGAAGGATGATGGAGACCATGACAGATGCAAGTGCAGTTTATGAGTGTAGATATATTTAGAGCACTATACTTTTCTTCTCTTTTGTACCTCTTATCTTATATGTAAGAAGAATAGTTAAATCAAAAAGAAAAAAAAGAAAAGAAAAGAAAACAGAATAGTTAATCACACTGTGAATTAGAATTCAAGCACTAGGAAAAAGTGGGATTATGAATTATTTTTGAGGCGTCATAGTTGACAAAATCAACTACTTTTATTAGTCTTAAGAGAGAATATCGTAATCCTAAACCAAAAGTTATCCTGGGCCATATCTGGTAGATCAAGAAGTTTGACATAGTGTTCAAATTGACATCAAATTGTTGAAATATGGAGAATATTTTATTCACTATAATTGAAAACATACAAAAATCAAAACAAAAGAAACGAAGAGAAAAGAATTAAAAGATGGCCTTCAGAGCGATAGGAGCTACCGCGGATATCCATCATAAGGCCAGGTGGGTATCGGAATAAAAGGGGGGAATAGGAATAAAGGGGGAGGATAAGAATAACGCGAGCAGCGGATTTAGGGATTCAGATTGAAAACTACATGGCTAAAGGAGATTAGCCGCCCATCACGATAATCTCAGAGGATTAGATAGATTTGCTTGGGATAAGTTCTCGTCTCCACATGGATAAATCCGCCGCTTCCAGAGCTATTCGCCTCCCTTACCCCATTCTCTATTCTCCCAACCTTTTGCCCCGAATACCCACCAACTGAAGAATTAAACCCTAATCTGGGACTTTATACAGGTGGTTGGAGATATCGCCCGAGTCGCGACTCGTCCCCGACTCAGCGAGTCGGTAAGGGAAAAAGAAAGTTCTTTTCCTTTCTTAATTTCGTGGTTTATTTCAATTTACATCCTACCCTGGATTTTAATATTTCTAATTCGACCCCTACTTTTAAAAAAAAAGTTAAATCATATAAAGCACCTTACTTAGGGTGTTTAATGAAAATCCAGTTGGGTATTTGAGGGTGTTTTCTGGTGTTTTAATGAAAATCAGGTATTAAAATGAAAGTAGTTTAAAACGGTGTAAATCACAATAAACACATTTTTTTTAAACATTACAGAGAATCTAAGCAATCTCCGGTCGATTAATGAATTTAGTAAAACATGAATTTTACCTAAACTCCTGATTTGGCACCCAATCAACTGCTTACTTGTTTGGTCGACCAGGAAAATTCTAACATTATAAGGGTGATTGAAAGGTCCATGAAAACGAAGGGAATTGGGAGAGAGTCCACAACCTTAGAAAGTGAACAAATTATTGAGCTAATGCAAAGGGGGGAAAAGGATAAATGGAAATGCACCGGAAGTAACTATTCTAGTGTCTCAGAATTGGACTAAGAGGGGAAAAAGAAGGCTATAAGATATCATCAATATGTTGCTTACTATAGAGAGAAGAATATGCAGAGCAAACAAAAGTCATCTCGAGAAAACGATGACTGCAGAAAAATTGCACCAGTGAAGTGTGCACAGCTCAACCTGGCAAGATTGATGTTCACACAGCAAACCAGAAAAGAGGAAGATCTTACGATGCCGCCGTATCACTTTCCTCGCCTTCATCTTTGTTAAAAGATATCCTACAGCCATGAAAAGAAAATTCGACAACTAAATAAAGTGAGATCTTGCTTTCAAGATTGTAGTGGAAATTAAAGTTAAGAGTAGCAGAAAGTAGAAAGACGACTTTTGTCCTATGCTTGCTCATATACAAATCGACTGTAAGAGTCTAATGTATAGTTAGTATCATACTAAAAATAAATATATTTCTACTTAGAACTTCTAAACTATTATTTTTACGTACACTTTCTCCAAACTTTTTTATTATGTATGTACACTATCTAAACTAAGGAAAAGATAATTATTATGTGGACTCTTAAACTTAAAAAGTTTGGTTCAAGAGGGTGTATATGATAAAAAAAAATTAAATATATATATATGTGACAAAACGTAATAATTCAGAAGCTGTAACATGAATTATCCCTTAAAAGTTTCATCATTTGACTTCTCAACATAGACTAACAACTAGAACTTTTTGATATTGAATCATCTATCTGGTTTTGCAAGATTCGACAAAAGAAAGAAGTGTTTAGATAGTGTGCAATTTTTTTTTAATTAAAGGCAGCACTATAGGAGCTAAATTACCATGATTTATCCTCAAAAGTTAATGTAACAAAATTCCAATAGCGAAGCATGGAAGCAGTATGATTCCTTTGAGTTAATAAGCGTAAGAGCACCAAAAATTTAAAACGAGGTTGAAACGCAATGTATATTTAATTTAAGATCAAAGTAGCTTTCTACAACCTTTGTGAGAGTAATTTTTCCTCCGACAGAGCCTTCTCTAGCCTCTCTTCAAATGGTGTTGCATGCCAACTAACTTTCTGATCCTGTCCAAACAATGAAATTTCATTAATATAGGTATGTTTTCATCATAAAGGCTTAAAGATACCAGAGAAACTTACTTCTTTATACTTGTTTGTTGAATTGGGAATGCCATTTCTATCCCAACTTTTAGGAGATATACGATCAGGTTCCTCATCATTCCAGTGTGCTGCAACCATTCCAATAATGGGTCTGTCTCCATCGGAGCTCTTTCCAGAATGAGATTTATCCCTTCTAAACATCTCACTCACTCCCTTATTAGCACTTGGAGGCTTCAACCACTGAGATAAACTTGCAACCACAAGATCAGGATCATCCTGATCGAGTGGTATCTTCCTTCCCAGAGGTGTCATATTTGTACTTGGCTTCTCCCGAAGTGAATTGTTAGCACTGGAGGCTGCACTTATGTGTTGTCTTCTCTCGTTACCAGGAGATGTGAACTCCAGGGAGTGGTAGAGTTTGGAATCCTGTGATGCTGAAGTTTGGGATGTCATTTCTGACTTCTCTCCTGTAGCTAGACTAGCATTCTTTTCCTGCTCAGGAATATCCTGTGATTGGCCAGGCTCATAGGAACCTTCTTTCAGCACTTTCCATTGAGAGAAGCTCTCAACAGGATTCAGAACTGGATATACATACTGCGTGCGGATCCGAGCATTTTTCCCACTTCTGAGATTCTCCAAGTTACCTGGATAAGCAGTTGCTGGTGTATACATTTCCTCAGTCACTTTTAGTGGGGTTGGAAAGGGTGAATGTTTAGAGCCAAACATTGGAATCTGCGTGTCTTCTCTTTTAATAGGAGTTGCATCTAACGAGAAACTGCTCATCCAGGATTCTTCAAGTCCAGGCTCATGCTTTACACCTTCAAAGTGCAGAGACTTGCTTGAAGAATCTGAACGTGAAGCACCCACGTAATGCCTTGATGACTGATGTCCCTTACAAGTAGAGCTACATGAAAATCAAATGTAAAATTATAAGAAGCTGAATTTCTTCAGTTGTAATAAAATTGTAAAATAACCTAAAAGGTAGAAAGCCTCCAATGGTTCTACCTTCCAGTTTCTGGAAAACCAGAACTTTCATGGGACTCTGCTGGAGATCCGAGAAGCTCGGCATTTTTTCCTTCCATGAGAAGCACCCTGCCGGACATACTTGGAAGCCATGAGCTAATGGAAGGAATCCCATCCTTATCATGACTTCCTGCATTTATATTTTCAGAAGTTTTTCGAATTTCTGCAGGAGTTTCTAGTAGAGCACCACAAGATTTGAGGAACTTTGCCTGTTTAACCTCTTTAACTTCAGCATGATGGAAGTCAAACAGAGAGCATTGCAAGTTCTTAAAGATAGAGTTTAAAACAATGATAAGCAAGACATACTGAAACCAGAAGCAAAGAGATGTAAAACAGTTTCTTGTAAGGTACTCTGGACATGAATCACTTCCGTTATGAACAAGTTAGCAGTCCGCCTTGATATAACCTTAGGACTGAAGGAGGGGGCCTTGCTTATTGGTTGCATTTATCAGTAGACCAAAATAGTGATTTTTAGACTAGTCTTACTGGACTCACTGATTCTATCTGAAAATCTCCTTTTATTTTTTTGAATGACCACTATTGTTCAAGATTGTGAAGTCAGACATAAAAGAAGTGTGCAAGGAGACTTTTTTCTCACTGCTATAAATTTAAAAAAAGTAAATGGCAAACAAGAATTGGGCAATTTCAGTACCTCAGTGTCAAGTTTGAAAGAACAAATAAGCAGCAGAAGATCATCAAAAAGGAGTTAGAACCTAACAAAATGCTTAGTTTAAATCAACTAAACCCTGTTTTTGAAACATCCACTAGAATTATTTGAAACTATGTTGATATTAAGATAGAAAGATAATTGTTTTTTTTTTCCTTATCCTAGTTGACACTTGCTATTAATATGATATTACAAAATATTAGGAGATCAGTGAGACCATGCATATGTTCTTTTTAGTGTAGAAATGGTACATCTCCACTTCATCCTGAACTAATTATATCAACCTCTCGGTGCTTGATCACAATGTGTTAATCAGCAACGAATGCTAAGAACAGGATTGCAGAGTCCTAGCTTGATAGCAACGTAGAAGGACATTGAATCTTACTTGCATGTAAAAGAATCATCAACCAGAGTGACAATTAAACAAGATTAACAAAATCCATCAAGTTAGAACAATATATGTCCTGATATATAGGAGCTAAGAATAAATAGATCACCCGCCAAAACAATTTTGATGAATTAAAAAATTGTTCGGATAAATACCTCGTATTGTAATTCTCTGTCTGAACTAACTTTGTCGATCTTTTGTTGCGAATTTAGATAGGCGGTTTGCTCACAAGGAGAATCTTCCTCTTCTAATAAGATACAAAGCGACGGAAAGATAAATCCACAACAATCGTTATAAATCACCACTGCACATTTTCAAAATTGCAGGCATCGATCATTACCTTCGCGCAAGAAGAAGGAAGCTAGTTTCTTCGACACCAATTTCTCCCCATTAATCTACCGATTCGACAACAAAAGAACCCCTAATTCGTCAAAATTGATGAGGCATACAAAGGAAAAGGTCTTCGAAACCACTTACCACCTCGCTCCTTGAAGCGATCGAGCTGGAGATTAGATGATTCCTTCGCTCGCCGTCCTTGATACGAAAGCAACCAAACAAGCAGCCCATTTGCCTCGCGATCGACGAAAACCCTAAGCTCGATTCTTCTCTATGATAAGCTTCGGTGCTTCGGAAAGGATGGCGAGGTTGGAGGAGAGAGAGTGTGAGGAGCTTATTGGGTTTTTGGTTCCATGGAGGCGTTTAATTGGGAAATTTGAAATTTAAATTGGCAGCTACGAGGGAAAGAAATGGAAATTTGGAGGCCGACGTTTTCCTGCAACAGTTATGAGTGGAGGATGGTCTCCATTCTCAGATGCAGGAATTCTCTGTATCTTGCTACGTGGCAGAACGGATCTACTAACTTCCTGTATTCGAAAGTGCAGAAGATCGTAACCTCGGATTCATCAATTTTTTTTCCTTCCGTATAAAATGAGAATTCCTGTAGATTATGAAGGAGGAAAGGCCCTGTCCTTGGCAGATTAGAAGCATCATTCGCAAATACAAAACCCAAATGAATGGGCTAGTGGAATGTATTGTAGGTCATGTAGGAAGGAGATGTAACAGGCTGGCCGATTGGGCCGCGCTGAGGGGATTGGCTGCAACCCGGGCCGGAATGATCCGAGCGGGGGAACCAATCCCTCATGAATTGTATGTTTTGGGCGAAGTGGGGTAGAACCCATGTGAGCCAATCATCAATAGCTAACTATAACTCATTCCCTCAAAAAAAAAAAAAAAAAAAAAGAGAGACCACCTCCCAATTCAAATAAATTTATAAGTACTCTTTCTCATGACTATTGAGGTTATGTGATTGACTTCAATTTTAAATAATTATTATAAAAAAATTATTTAATGGTTAGCGATAGTTTAATTTAATGACTTGACTCAGTTGATAGCTCAACGGTTAGCTTAAAATAACAGTTTGATAACACATTGGCTTAAAGTATGTCTCAGTATTATTTAGTTTATAACAATAATTTCATCAGCTTACAAAAATTGAAGCTTAAACTAAGTGTCTTAGTATATTGACTAAAGTTTAATAGGGTGGTCAGTCCATACCTAACCCTGGGCTCTTAAACGATCAAAACAATTATTACAAAGAAAATTACTTTATGTTTTGGTATAGTAGTTTGGCTTAATGGTTCAATTTGACTCTATTTGATGTGTCAACAATATAATATTTTAATGGAGTAACGCGAAGATTTGGAACAATGAGTTGATGGCGTAATGACCTAAAGCCTAAATTGAACGGTTTAGTATGTCAACTAAAGCTTAGGAAGGTCTAAACATCTCTGCATTAGTTTTTTTTTTTTTTTCTTCCAACCAATGTCTAGCCTTCTTGCTCTTAAAATGATAAAATAAAAAATTATATAAAAAAGACCTATTTTGAACCGGCCAACTAACAACGGTTTTTTTTTTTCTTCTTCTTCTTCTTCTTCTTCTTCTTCTCTTTTAAAAGCGTAAAGATTCTTTACAGGAGAATTTTGGTGCCGATTAGATAACAAATTTCGAGTAGGAGAGCTGGATCTTTAGGGGGGGGCATTATCCCTATTAACTTATACTGGGATGGAATGTACTCTGATATTATATATAAGACAAACGGACCCTTTTCTTTTTCTTTTTCTTTTTCGTTGCAAAATAAAGTATTTTCTTAGCAACTTACTTAGCAAATAGAATTCTAGTAAAAAGGAATTATAAGAGACACACCCCATATTTGACTTGCTTCACAATTACCCATGGTCAACGATGCCAGCTGGGCTCCCACACGAGGATCCCGACGGGCGCCGTTGACTCCGGAAACCTATTTCAGACTCGGGTGAACCGCCCGCCGCTTCGTCCGAGCCACCAGACCCATCTAATTCCCACGAACGAGAGATAGGGAGGAGTCCGAAGTCCAGAAGGTGGGAATCTCGAGAGGTGAGACCACCAATGGCGTCCTACTCCTCCGAGCCGACCCACCACGCCTCCGGCTCCGGCCTAGCTCGCCGTCCGACGAGCTCCTCGCGCGCTCCACCGTCGGCCGGCGGCGGGCCGATCCGGCCGGACATCGAACCATCGCCGCGGCCGAAGCCGGTGATGCAGAAGATCGCCATCGGCGTGATCGTGGCGTTGGGCTGCCTCCAGTTCCTTCCCGCCACCCACTTCCGCGACCCCGCCGATCCCCTCCGTAGCTGGATCCCCTTCGATCCCAACCGCTCCTCACCAATCGTAAAGCCTTTTTCTTCTTCTTTTCCTCTAATCGATGGTTGAATCCATAATTATCTTTCATTGCTATGAATAATAATAATTTTTTAAAAAAAAACCCTAATACTTGTGTTTCTTTGGTGTTCTTTGGCTGGGTTTAGGTGGTATAGATAGAATTTTAGCAAATTTAGTTTCTTGCTGCTAATTGCTATAAATTTATTTCTTCTCTTGAAAACCATTCCCATTGAGTTTGAATTTATTTTCTCACAGTCTACAAATCGAAGAACCGTAGAGAATGAGCACTCCAGCAGGATTCAGAAACAAGGTGAAGTCCCAGGGATACACATCTTTTCCTGGACGAATTGTTTGGATCTTCGAGTGCTTGCTGTGCTTGCCAACTCGACTTTGTCCAGCGCAAGGTTCTATTTTGTTGTTGTTGTTGTTCTTGTTCTTGTTCTTGTGATTGAACTGATTACAGTGGAATTTGATCATATCTGTACTCTGTGCTTACTAAATATTAGTTTCTGGATATTGTTTTAACTCTCACTCCACAGTATGATTTCAATTTTTCTACACTCGTTAACTACACATCGGTCTGTGGAATTTCATGTCCTGACCTCTTTCCAGAAGCAGGCGTCAGCATATATACTCACATTGTTGCTCTTTTCTTGGTCAGATATCCAGAGGGCATCTTTCTCCATTTTTTTGTACCTGAAGATGAAGATGAGAAATTGCCTTATTATAAGTTAAAAGTAGTCCTACCTAATTCAAACATCGATATCACTGGGTGAGTATAGAATATCAAACTACTTGAGTCTTTGTTGCGAAAACTCATGCTTGATCTTTCTGTAGGCAAAAGGATGCCAAGGAGAGACTAAAATATGCTCATCCTGAAGTGGAAGTCCTTTGGACCTTTCCTTATGAAATAGCACCACTTGTCATCCCAACCAAGTATTTCTCTTTGAACAGATATGCATACATCTCACCTGATACCATCATAAAGGTACTTTCTTTTTACTCAATTAACTTTTTAGATATTTATGAATCAATTGTATGATGTTAAAAAAACTTTTAGCTATTTACACAATCCCTTGCTTATGACCAACTGATGACCATATAAACAATCAGTGGTAATTTGCTGGAAAAAAAAGAAGCTGTAACTTATCTATTTTCTCAGCTTTGTGCACAGTACAATTTAATGAAGATCTCTTCTCATGCAGACTGCAAGTAATTCTTCTTTTTGTGTACAGGGTAATATTGAAGATCTCTTTGGTGTTGATTTAGGCTCTCATGCTATTGGAGCTGCTGAGGACTGCAGCAGTAGGTTAGGCGATTATGTCAATATGGAGGTTTTAAATGCTATACAGAGAACTGCTGCCAAGAGTTGGATATCCGACAAACCGTATGATAAAAATGCTTGCTTACCCGATTTAAGCATCCTTCTAGTTGACCCGCATAAACTAGAGAAAACTCTGATGGAGTCTATTTTATGGTGGACAAAAGTTCTTGATTCAGGAAGTGAAAGGTTTGTCATATCAGCTATGTCATATTTTTCTACTTCAGTGAAAATTGTCATAGATAATCATATATATTCTTTAAAGAGTTGTCTAGGGAAGAAAGCTTCCGCCACAGTCATGTCTTACAATTCTTATTCTGATACTAACTGCCATCTATCTACTCTACCATTATGCATTTTCAGGGGCAACCACATCAAACCAGCAATTGCACTAGCATTCTATGACAAATATCTTAAGCTTCCCACTACTTGGACTCTTGGTACATCTGAGAAAAGTTCTGCAAATGGTGAAACGAAAGTTCTCCGCTTTGATGGACCAGCAAGACTTTGCTCCAAAAGTGAGCATAGCCATCAAAGATCAGATTACGGTGATGCTTGGCAGCAGTATATTTCTACAAAATCGCTTGCCATATTAAATCACTGACCGAAGGCCGTATTCATGCATTGCGGCATTCATTATCTTCGCATTCAGCTTCCTTGGCTTTTAAAAGAAAATTGTAGGAGTTACAACGGTAATCAGCTCCAGCAGTAAACAAGATATACCTGAATTTTGTAGTTGATGTAAAAGAAAAACATCAGAACACTTCAGCATTTTGGGTGCCAAAGATAGTCTTACTGTGCAAGAAATGGCAGAAGAAAATGCCTTAAAGTTTTGTAAAAACAGAGATTCTGTTTGTACACTTACAAAATTAATGCCTGACAACTGAATACTTTATCAAACATGATTTTTAATGTCTCATCCTTTTTTCTCTTATTGGTGCCTGTGAGCTTGTATCTATGGCTAAAACTCTGACACACGCTGTTCTGTTTTCCATCATTCTGGTTCAACTTACAATTTTCAGGCAGATATCTGAAATTGGACCCTAAAAAGTTTCTGCAAAGATTTACTGCGCAGGTCTTTACTTTCTGGGATCAAGAAGTTTAATTTACCGTTCTCCTAGACCTTTATTAGGTTATAGTTGTACGCCACTCGTATGCTACTACTTGTTTGTAGTCTATAGTATCAAAGATAATATTCCTGTTCACAGCCAAGTCGCATGAGACGAGAAAAGAGGAAACAGCCACAAATTTCATCATGCCGTACTCTTTTACATCTTAGATGCTAAAAAAATTCCCAGCAAACAGTATCCAGCAACCAAACAAACATTAAACCTAGATTGCCACCATGTTATCCAGGAAAATTGTGTAACAACAGCTACTGAGAAGAGGGCAAAGCTACCATTTTACAAATATACACACGAGATCTTGTCATGAGACTCAGGACCAATAAAACATGTTCAGCAACATTTGGATTCAGAAATGGTACAACATCTGCGCTAGCACCTCGAAATCCTTTTCCACAATAAGTTACTGAGGTAGAGAAGACCATGCCACTAATTCACCATCCATGATGCTGACTGTTGGCCAGATTTTGCTCCACTTCCAAACAGCACATCATTTAGCCACTAAAAATGCACAAGGACCAAACCGTTCTCTGAAACAAGATGGCCTAGCTGCAAGGTATAAGCAAAGATTCTCAGATAATGGAGAGACCTTCCCATAGTAGCGATATATGTATAAAGCCACCCACTTCTGCCTTTGACTGAGTTCCCCTTGTGTCCGACACAAATATTAAGCTGTATACTTTATTATCACATCTTCAGTGTCGCAAGAGGAATACCAAGAAATGCCACAAGGATTGTAACAAGCTTTAAATATACTGAATGCCAATAATATGTCACCAGAATACATCAGATGTTGGACCACCATTGAGGCATGAGAGGGCTTTCCATGATACACATAATCAAGGAGCTTCTATAACTTCCAAATTAACTAAATTGATATCCTCATGTTGCCACATCAATCAATAAGCATCTAAAAAAGTAAGTCAGGAGAATCACGAGATGAACCTTTAGCATAATCCACCTAGCAGATTCCCTGAACCTACATAACCAAGAAAAGTAATGGTCGATAATCGATCAAAATATAGCAGTGATCAGGTGATCCTCAAAAGTGCAGATTTGCAAAACTCACTAAGAGAACAGCAAGCTACACTGGGCATCAGACCATGCTTAAAGGAAACTTAACACATTAGATTAATGACTAGAGAAAGAACACGATTACATACATTATAGGAAATCCCACACTGGTATTGTGTAGTGGCCTTGATCAGCGCTCTGATTGCCCAACTGGGGATTGCTACCGATAAATTGCAACGACTGCATGTCTGGAGGTGGGTAAGGCTGCATAGTGTTCTGAACATAGTAACAGTCAAAATAGTGATATGAGATTTAGACATTTTATACGAGTTTAACAATTCCAGACCTAGTTAGACATTAGTTTCTTAAACATGATGTTTACAAGTCTTTTACAAAACATGACAGGATTTTCTCATGCTTTCCATATGGAGACCAGACACATTAGGTATTGCCTACATGATTGGAAGCTTGAGCCACTTTTAAAGAGGGCTCTGTTTGTCTTTCAACAGATGGGGGTGCTTTCGCCTACATTTATTAGTCTTAATTGAGAGATGAAAATAACAGAGGACGGACATTCATTTTACCAGTCATGATGCACAATGTTACAATTTTTTTATTCTTTTATTTGTTAAAAGAGAACAACCTGACTCATTGGGGTGCTGCTATGGAATGGTTGTTGCTGTAGAGAAGCTACCGAAGACTCCTGCATCTATTGGCAATACCATCAGTTTCAGATGCGCATTGAAAAACCTGTCATATTCCACTAAGTTACCTGATTAAGCTGTGTCATGCCATGGAAGACTTGTACAGAACCAAGTCCAAACTGCTGGCTTGTAGGGTATGGTGCCTATAGATTGAAAGAAAAATCATAGTATATCAAAGTTTTTGTATAATATAAATTACAAAATCCAAGGTCAGATGCACAACTGAAAAGAGGTACCTGCATCAGCTGACTTGTTGCAAGGAATTGATTAGGTGGATTCCTTGGGTTAGCTGGAAATGCATTAGATGTTGCAGGTGATTCCTCACTCCTAAGTGCATTTTCTGCCTCCTCAGACACACCTATATATAATCAACCACAATGATCATGCATTTGTCGGACTGACCTAAAGTAATGTAGCAATCTTTTGTTTCCTACAACAATGCTAGTAGAAAATAAGAGCAGCCCATGGATTTCCATACAAACCTTGTATCCCCTTCCTCCTTTTATTCGTATCAACAACATTTTGCTGCCTTCGACGAATATCTCCATTTTTACTTTTCTTCCCACTTACCCTCCGCATTTCATTATTGCTGCCTTCATTTTGAACCAGAGTTTGTTGATGACCCTTTGCAGGAGCACTTGATGGAGACTTTTCAAGAAGTCTTGCTTGCAAGATCCGCTCTACCTGCTCCAGGAGCTGATCTGATTGGCTTTCCATGAAGGCATATGCCTCCACATTTTCTGCAGCCTTCGCAGCAACCTTGTACAATATTCGACATAATGAGCTGTAGCGCTTCGATAGAGATGATTTGGGATCATCTTCTGGTGTGTAACAACAATTTCCTCTTAGTGTATCACTTTTAGCATCCTTCCTCCACCTTTTCAAGATGTAGTGTTGCGGAAGTTCTTTGATATTTCTACAATCAAGAACTTTCAGCACATGGCAACATTGAACCCCAACAAAGTCAAACATTTTGCAGCTGCAAACAACTGTACAGTCTGACGAATCAAATCTAACAAAATGCACTCTAGGTTTGTCCTTGACAGTGACCTCATATTCAGATATTGTCCCAACTTCATCACAACTATAAACCATACAACTCAAGAACAACTCATATTCCAATCTGAATACTTCAAACACTGCCGGAGTATATGCACTAGAAGCTTGCCAAAGCAACCGCAGTGGGGGGATTCTAGCTGTCCCTTGATTTGCAAGATAATCAGCTTGCTGTTCCGCAAAACGTTTGCCAACCACTAATTTATCATACTGCTTGAGAAAATAAGGGAGATCCACCTCCAGTTTCAAGTATTCTTTTAGCACAGCATTCAAGTTATCACTCCGGAGAGTGCTTGTAATGTCCGCACAAAATGTATGACGTCCATACACCAAAGCCCATATTTCTCTTTCCGCATATAACTTCCTCAACCAATCATTATCTTTCAGGTCATACTTTTCCAGTAGCATCTCCCAAGCTGATAGGAATTCCTCCTCCTCCTCGCAATCATACAAACACCTGCTAAAGTCAGGTGCAAAAGTTTCCGAGCCTTCAAAAATGTGACTCAAGATCTTAGTGGCATTCTGGTACACATGCAACACACAAGGACGATAGATAGTGCCTGGCCATACAACAGTAATTGCCTCGCTTATAGATGTACACTGATCAATCAAGACTGTTTTTGGCTGCTTCCCAGACATAGCAGATTTAAATGTTTCAAACAACCACTTGAAAGATTCCACAGATTCATCATAAATTAATGCAGCACCAAATATTACTGACTGTTTGTGATGATTAATACCAACAAACAAAGCAAAAGGTCTGCCGTAATCATTTATTCTATATCTTGTATCAAAACATAGTACATCACCAAAATAGTGAAAATCCATCATTGACTTTGCATCAGCCCAAAATATGTTTGTCAATTGATCATCTTCATCAACTTGAATGGCATAAAAGAATGAGGGGTTATCACTTTTCATTTTTTGAAGGTACTCACATAAAGCACCAGCATCACCCAGCTGCATGTCCTTCATGCGTTTTGACCTAAGGTAATTTTTGTAATTAGCAGGTATTAAAGTGGCATTATGTCGTGCAGGCTGTACCTTAGCTAAAAGCTTCTGTGATCTTAATTTCTGAATATCCAATGGGGCCACAAGTTCATGATTATGATCAGGTACAAATTCACTTATGCAGTATCTACCACTAGATGTAATTTTAATAGCCATACGTGCTTGGCAACCAGTTCTTGTTTCTGGTCTTGGCTTTTTAGCATCAATTGCTACACTCTTTGGACGGAATCCTTCTCTTGAACACACATAAACTCTTGATCTAGTAATGTTCCTGGCTGATTTATCCCACCAACCTTTTCGGATGCTGAATCCAACAGTGGTAGCATAGTTAACATAGAATTCATAAGCCTTCTCTTCATTTGGAAACACCATGCCAACTTTCGGCTCTCCTCCTGCATCACTAACAACTTCTGCAGGGGGGTCTGGCTCTGGCTCTGGTTCTACCATTTCAACATCTTTGCGCGGGGCCTGGAAATAATCATCAAGTTCAGAAAGAGAAGGATAAATCAATTGCATACAGTAAGATGATTCTAAACAAGCAAGAGGGGAAGAAACCCGCAACTTAAGTTAGAAATTTTCACAGGCTTTAATTAACAAAATGTCCATTTCCTGTTTTCCCCTATGTCTATCTAGCATACATAGAGGGACGCACAAGCATGTCCGCCAAGGGATCTAATGGGCAGAGACAAGTTGGACCATATTTTGAGTACAAATTGAGCCATCTTTGCCATCTTTACCTCTATACGGCTCTTGCTCATCTAAATTCTAAACTAGTCCAAGTCCAGACCAGCTTGCTACATGTGTGATACTTTTATCCTTGCTACACTAGCTATAAAGCAACATCTAAATGCCAATGAAATTCTGTTAATTAGCTAAACCTCTAGCTAGTTGCGCTTTTTCCTAGTAACAACTTTTATGTTATGTTCTGCTGCTGGAAAATGCACATCATATGTCAGTGATTCTTCATCAGGTACCTCCTCTTAAGCTACACAGGTTTCTAAATAAGTGATGAAGGTAAATAAAACCCAAAAAGAATATTCCAATTTTAGTATTATCTTAAACTTAATCAACCAAGGACAGGTACACCCTAAGCAGACAGTTGGATTTCCAAATATCCTTTGAAGTAGATAGTGGCATCAAGCTCAATCTGACTAATAGTGACCAAAAAGGGCTAAGAGCCTAAGACACCATAATCCTTGTCATAAGTGAATTTTCATATCCATAAAATAAGCCTCCAGAATCCAAAACTATGATAGGAGATTATATCTAGATATACTTTAAGAACCCGTGTATTTAAGTTCAGCTAACAATAAATGACCTACTTACCAGAACAATGCATAAATTCAATTCTGAGACTACAGTAAGAAATTTACCTTTGTTTCTTCCCTACTAAGAATTCTTGGCACAATAACTCTCTGGCGTCTTTCAGCCAAAACTTTCCGTGAAGGAACCTGCAAGGAAATAAAGAAAGAGACCCATTAAATTTTATCAGCAATATTTCAGGGTTATTATCTTTTAATAAATGATTTCAAGAACCAACTATCTGTCTTCTATCCATGTAGAGGTCTATGAAACTGATATTTCCTTTACCAAGCTCATATATAATTATTGCCCTACAACTAAAGCCAAAATTAGGAGTGGAGAATATCTGGATGAGCATTAAGAGATAGGGGTTATATTCAGTTCACAATAAATGGGCTCGATATTACCCCAATGAGTGAGCTTAATTTTGTGCCTGAGAGAAAACAGAGAGAGAAGATTACTTGTGTTCCTTCTCTACTGAGAAATCTACCCCCGACGCCTCTCTGACGCCTTTCAGCCAAAGCTTGCCGTGAAGGAACCTGCAAAGGTAAAGAAAAAAAAAAAGGCCAAGGAGCGCATCAACAAAATTTATTATCCTTTCAAGAAAGGATCCAACTATTTACCTTCTACTCATGTACAAGTCTTTGAACCTAATACTCCCTTTTCCAGTATGATAGAACAGGTCCTACAGTGACGAGAAACAAGATCGGAACATACCTTAGGAGGCCTCTCTGCACCCGGCCTACTTTTCCGTTTCATCATGTACTTGAGAATTATATTTCTCCTTTCTTCATTCGTGTACCGAGACACTCTTACACCGAGCTCCCTCAGCAGCCGAGATTGAGCAGTATTAGCCACCGGAATCGCCCTCCCATCATCCTTACCCTTCCCACCAACCTTGGCATCAACCATCGTTTTCAGCCCTGGATCCATTGCGTTACTCACAGGAGCATTACTTTGCACCTCCACCTCGCCTTTCTCTGCCGAACCTGCAACTTGTATGACCTCCATCATCGTCCCAACTCTTTTAGCTGCGGCTGCAGCCTCCTCTGCTAGCCTCCTTGCTCTTTTCTTATACGGGCCCCTCTTCCGCCTCATAGTGCTAACCTCCGCATTCTTTCTGTACATAAGATAATCCCCTCTCCAACATAGAAACCTCTGCATGATAAGAGCCCCACTACCTGCAGACCGCCGGTTCGAACCTGTCCGTGCCTTAAACCCAAAACTCTCTCCATACCCATAATAGAAAGCCTTTGCCGCCTCCACTGACTCGAACTCCATTCCCATGACCGGCAACGGCAACGCCTCTCCGCCCTCTTCACGTGGCGTTAGCGAGTGGTTGTGCTCCATCACGAGCTTCGACACCGCCCACCTCCCGTGCTCCTTCCGCACCACCTCCATCATCGCCTTGCACCTGTCGCCGGAGAGCCCCTCCCCCTCCCCCTCCCCCAACGAGACGGGCGCGAAGCCGGAGGCTCCGGCAGAGCCAGCCTGGCGCATGGAGAGGTAGCTCCGCATGATGTAGGCCACGCGGAGAGCGTACTCGCTGTACAGTTTCGGTCCGGCCGACGACGCCTCGGTGATTGCCACCGGAGGAGCTGAAGCTGGAGCTGGAGCAGGAGCAGGGCTGTTATCGGGAGGGGTCTCCTTCACCTCGGCCTCGGGATCCACCGGAGGCGCCTCGAGATTGTCAGAAGGGTTGCTTTCATCGTTCTCCTTGGCCGTTTCGCCGTCGATTCCTTCTTCCTTGGGCCTCCCCTCCATGTTCGAGGGGTCATCGTGTATCTCCGCAATCGACACCATATCGTGAGAATCTAGCGAAATCGAAGGTAAATTAGAAACCCTCGGCTAAGGATTTCTCGCCGTAGAAATCGAAACCCTAGAATTTCCTGATCGAGGTGGTAAACGAGAATGATCTCATCATTTCTCTTCAACTTCCTCCCTTCCCTCTCGCCTCTCGGCTCTCGCGATGTCTTCTGTGTGCCGAATTGGGGAAAGGGCGTGAGTGGATCCGAACAAGCGAGCGATGCTGCGACGCCCCTGTGCCACTGACACGTACGCCGCGTGTAGAGGTGGAGCCCATGGATTTATTCTACCTCGGGTAGAGGTGGAGCCCATGGATTTATTCTACCTCGGGTCACGTGTCGACTCAAGGTTTAAACAACCAAAGCTATTGTTTGTTCGGGTCACAATGGATCCTGTGCAAATGGGGTTGAACGAGAAAAGCTTCAGATTGAACCATTATTTCACAGCCGAATCGAAACTTCCACGTGCATTTCACGTGAATTAGCAGCTAGCACTCTGTTTTATTAGAAGTATAATATATTGTTTAGCAGCACAGAGAGAAGCAAAGGCAAATAGTCTGGATAAAGAGAAAAGGCTTTCTTTTCTTATATCAGCAAACCTGGCAGTTGTTGAGATACATTCTGAAAGTAAATTAAGTTACAAATCATTCAAGTTCTGAAAATTTTAAAAAAAAAAACTCATCGAGCTAAATGAGTACATGAACACAAGGCAAGTGCTGAAGATTGAGGCTGCTTGAACATATATTTTGGCACCCAAAGAAGTCCCATGAACAAAAACTAAAGTGGCACGTAGCAGCTGATCTTTCTATAGTTGTTGCGAAGTGGAGCCAATCTTGGTGTGAAGTCATCATACAAGTGTAGAATCTTCAAAACCATCACCAGCTGCAAGAGTTAAAAGGAATTAGTTTCTTGAATAACAGAAACACACAGTTTTTAATTTTAAATAATTTTCAGCTCGATATTAGAATATGGTAGGTCGAAAGTCAAGTTTATCCTATCCTTCAGAGTTTATCGACCATAGAGGACAAATCTCTTCAGTTAAAATGTAAGACATGAGAGAGAGAGAGACACAGAGAGAGAGAGAGAGAGAGAGAGAGAGAGAGTACACATGTTAAGTGTTGCCAGAGACCCTTTCCAACTTGAGATCTAAGGAAGGTTGCGGTTAAGCAACCCTTGAAAAGATAGGTAGAGATCCTTGTTATCTACGCCAAAGATCTCTTCAGCCTTCTTTAGCGTCTCCTGCATGGAAGTACTAGTTAACAGCCCTGTCTGACTCGATGAGTTCAGAAGTGATAATAAGGTTCGTCATTTTAATATTCCTGTTAAATGAGAAAATAAAAATTTGCAATGCCTAACCTCACGGGACTGTCTGTGAGCATTCAGTTCCTTTATGTTAGCTAAAAATGCCCCAAATTGTTCATATGAGAGACGGCTCCTGGCAATCACAAGCATGTAAAATTTGTTAGAAGTCCGCCATTATCTAAAGCTCCAGATGTAAAGAGGGATTTGCAAACCTGGCTTGACGGAAGAACTCCTTTCCATCGATACGAGGAGTGCGCCCTGAAAGGCAAACAAATATGCTATTATAGAGATAGGAGGCTCCAATATACTCCAAGATAACAGAAACCTTTCCAAAGAAAGGAGTTCCAGTGTTCTAAATAAGAGAACCTACTCCCAAAGCCTAAACGCTTTCAGGGATTCTGCTCTTGATTTGTCAAAGCAACATTGTCATGAGATGTTTATTGGTTCTTAAACCAAGTGGGACCCTCATTTTATGCCCTGTTAGGTGGGATCTCATTTTTTTTCAGAAGTATTAGGATGTCGCCAGTGGCCACTTTCACATATGGAATGTATAAACACAGCAAAATACATTTTTGCATATCCATCATGAAAAAAAGCCATTATATGTTTTCTTCGTTTCTCGTAAGCAAGCTTATCGTGGTCTTATTCTATTCTTGACACCTTCTACCTGAATTCAGTCACTTCTTCCGGTCAATACATTGTATTGGCTCTGTTGGCTAAACCATCTTAACAGGATTTTCAGTCTTATCTTCAATTCCGGTGCTACTCCCAGCAGACACATTATAGAGTTATACACCGCATCATTATTTCTACATTCACTTGTATTGTGCTAACATAGTGTTTAGTAGTCACATGAAAACCAATCAGCCTCGAAAGAAGTTCTTAAAACTGTGACAAGTCCTTACAATTATTCACATGTTTTTAACCAATTCTTTCATTCTGTTGCAAACCATATATATCTTAAATCATTTGACAGATAAAAGAATACTTAGATAAGTGTAGCAAAACAAAAATTATTTTCCTTAATAGATGTTACCAGGCAGAGGACGAGCACGAGGCGGTGAGTTAGCTGCTGAGGACTGCTTGCTTGATGGAAACCATGGTGACATTGCTATGTACCCTCCCAATCCAGTTTTAGTTGGTGAAGTGGCACCAGATGTTACTTTTGGTGATGCTGCAGTTGAGAACCCTCGAGGGGAACCACAAGCAGATGTCACACTTGGTGTAGCAGTTGGAGTGAGGCGTGAGGTAATATGTGAAGGGATGGAAAGTTTCTGCCCAGCAGGTCTTGCCGCTTTACCAAGAAGAAAGTCAAAAAAGATTAGCAATTCAAAATTTCTCAACATAAACAAAAAGATGAGGATATACATATACCTTCTTGAATTGAGTCAGATCCACCGACTAAATTTGGCACAGGGTAGCCTCCATCTAAAACATCATAAGTGATACGGAAGCAATTAGTAATCACAAAACACATTATTTTGGCAAGGAGTAGGATAAGAAAAACAAACTGTATCATAAATTACTTTTCCAAGAAGATACTTTGGCTATTGACTGTTCGCAGGTCCTAATATCAACAGTTTCTTGTTGCTGCCATGATACATGAAGTTTCAAAGGTGATGTAAGATTTCTAGTAGTAAAAGATGTGGTGGGAAAGAAATCTAAGGAACATTTAGTAAGACATCAACAGATAACAATTGGATGCTTACAGATGAATTATCGTCATTCAGTGACTGCATCAGATGCCTCTTGAATGTCTCTAACTGCCAAAAGAAATCATGTCAGAATTAAGAAGAACATCAACTTAACCAAACGGGATATATTATGCACAATGTGTCGTTGGTCATTAACGTTTATTTGGCATATTTTTGTCCTCTTAGATGACTTGGAAAAAGTGAGCCGCCGGTTCAGGGACAAGATAATGATTAGACATATTAATCCATGCAGAATTTCTTGTTTTGGCATGTCTCATCAGAGGATTGCATAATAAAACACCAGCAAGCTATTCCAATTACGACCAAACCGGCGGCTAAAGTATAATAATTTTGGAGATTAAGAAACAGAAGGTGAAACATATCAAGCAATGCACGTCTATCATTTGACGAAATATCATTTTTGCAAAATTACAAAGAGGTTTCCTTTAAACCGTCAGCACAAGTAGAACGTCCTCACCTTTGCTAAATCCCTTGTTAATTTCTTCGACGTCTGAGTCAACGCATCCCGCTCCTTAGCCAGCTTAATCTACCAATTTTCGACAGATTTTTTTTTTAAAAAAAAAAGGAAAATCAAACTTACAAAGCAAGCATAAATCGCATCTAAAAGAGAAATGTGGCCTCACATTCTCCTCGAGGGCTACCCTGAGACGGGAATGGGCTTCCTGGGACACCAAATCGAGCTGCGAGACCTTCTCCTGGAGCTCGACGATGACCCGATCCTTCTCCCCAACTGCCTGCCTCAGCCTCCCGGACTCGAGCTCCAGCCTCGAAACCCGCGACGCGATCGCCATCGACGTTATCTTCCTCGCGAGATCGAGCTGCTCGTACGGATCCGTCGGCATCACCGCCATGATCGCCTCGGGGAGCTCGCCGCTTCCGCTGCCGTGCGTCATCCCCGGATCGAGATCGCGACCCAAATGAAGAGGCAGGAAAAGAGAGGGGAGAGAGAGAGCAGCACCTTCTGCTCGAATAAAGCAAGAGAATGGAGGGGTTTGTTTTCGGTCATCTCATCGAGGGTTTTGAAAAAATGGGGGATGATAATAACAAAGGTGGGGCTGCTTTAAACTTCGGGCTTATTCCACTTAGGAGTGCAAGTGAGGGAGTGACGATATCAGAGACCCCGTCCTATTCGCCCAATTATTTATTCTGTCTTCATCCCACCTCTTAGGATTCAAATCTTGATGTTTACTTAGAATCCTATGTCATTAGCATCGTACGTATCCTTTTAGCTTCACATGAACAAAATCTCCATAATGTATATCTTAAGTGGGATAGATAAAAGAGAACCCTATTATTTCACACTGGTTTAAAATTATTTACGAGATGTCTTAACCTCTTGCAATTAGAAAACTAAACTGTGTTAACGAATAATAGATTAAAATTCGGTCGTATTAATAGATTAATAGATTATTATGATCTTTTTATAATTTTTTTATTTTTTTTAAGTATGATTTAGAATCGTAAAATGTGTGATCGATGCTTAATAATCCACCTAAAACCTTAAATCTTAGGCATAGTAACGTGGTAATGGATTTCTAAACGAGTCGACCGTTAGAGAAAAGATGGCATTTTCGATATTCCTCGCAACTTCAATGTCAATTTCCCCCCTCCCCTTTCGAAAGTCCCTCCCCCAAGTCCCAACTCGACCGTTGTAAATCCAAATCCGACCGTTATCAAATGGCACCGCCCCGTTCCTCCTCTTCTTGAACCCTCTCTCTCTCCCCCTTTCTCTCTACAAACTTTCAGAGGCAAATACACAAGCACCAAGAAGACGAAGGAGACGATGACGACGACGACGATGACCAACCCGTCAAGAGAAGAAACCACCCAGAAGCCCCACCACCCTCTCCAACAGATCGCGGAGAGCCCCACCCACAAGCTCCTCCTCAAGCAATGGCTCAAGGAGGAGTCCCTCCTCTCCCGCCGCGTCTCCCTTAAGGAGTCCCGCCTCGACTCCACCCGCAAGGAGATCACATTCCTCTACTCCGCCTTCTTCGTCTTCCACTCCACCGTCCTCCTCCTCCTCTTCTCCTCAGCCTCGAACCCACCTCACCCTTCCTGCCGCCGCACTTGGATCCCCTGCCTCCTCTCCCTCCTCTCCTCATTCGCCTTCCTCTGGGCGATCCGGTACAAATCCGATTCGGAGGTCGTGCTCGAGAGGATCCTCGAGAGGGAGAAGGAGGACGCCATGTTACTGACGAAATGCGTGAACGAGTTGAAGAAGAAGGGCACAGAGTTCGACTTGCTCAAGGAGGTGGACGCACTGCGGAGAGCGAAGAGCTTGCGGGTGGAGGCGAAGGGCCCGGCGGCGAAGAAATGGGCGGCGAGGGATTTCGCAATCATGGTCTTGTTCACCGCGGCCTGCGGTGTTTTGGGTCTCACAAGGTTCGTCCTCTGCAACTAAGTGGGACAAGGGAATGGATTCTTGATTTCTTACATATGAATCTTGCAGAATGATCTCTTTCTGCTATTTTGTTTGCCTTCTTATTTTCTTCTTCTTCTTTGGGGGAATCGTGTAATAAAGATTGGTTATCGTGGTATAGAACTTCTATGGAGTTCTTCCTCTCCTCCTCTACTCTTTGCGTTATAATCTGAATGGCTTCAGGTTCGGCTTTCTTTATGAATATATTATATTATAAGATAGTTAAGCAGTCTTTTCGTATGAACACCCTTATAAGATCTGTTATTTACCTGTATAACCTTCTACATACTCCTTAAAACTTCTCTTTTGCATGAGCATATATGTCTTTTTATCGGTTAATTTACTAAAATCTCATCTTATAATTATTGAAAAATAACCCGAAAGATTTTAATGTAAAATTTTGAAGGGCTTTATTGTAATAGAGAGTTACACACACGTAAATAAAAATAAAACTTTTGAATGGGGTATACATGCAAAAAAAAAAAAAAAAAAAACTCGTATCTCTAGGTGGTTTATTGTAAATTCTTGGATTGACGGGGCTTTATTGCAAGGGAGAAGGGATAAAATTGAAGCATGAATTTCTTCTAAGGTTATCATAAATAAATAAATAAATAAGCTACATAAAAATCTCATACTAAGATCTATTAAGTTTAAACTTTGGCTTATTTCGGTAGAAATTTTAGAAAATAATAGAGAAGTGAGAGAAACAAAAAAAAACTGGGAGAGAATTATTTTATTTTATTTTATTTTATTATTCTTTTTTTATTTAATTATTTTTTCTCTTCTCCTATTTGCATCGAAATATAATTGAAAATGACTCTCCACTAAGAACATTTATGGGAAACCTAACAGTTATCTATATAATTTTCAAAATCTAATACTTTGACCAAATCCCATTCCTTCGTTGCACGTGCGTTGAGACGAGTCGCGCAGCATTGAATCCCTCGTCGTCGACCCAATAGGAGGGGATCAAGGATGTCGCTTTAATCGCTTCTCCGCGCGGACTCAGACCCTAAGATGAGTCAAAAGATCCCAAATCTATTGCATGTGTCCAAAGAATTTGGTTCTAAATTTTGTTACCATTCTAATGCTTGCTTTCTTTGTTTCAAACTTATTTCGTCGTCCGGTTTGAATATGAATTTTCTTAGAAAAAGACTAGGCTAAAGATTGCACTTAGTAATCGACTAATTCAAGCATAGTGGGCAACTTCTTCGCTTCTTCGTAATTAAAGAGGTTAAAGGCTCAATTCCAATCCCAAACAATATCGTGGAAAATTATTTGATGACTTAGCTTGATTAGATTGATGGCTCGACAGTTAGTTTAGACGAACAGATTTTGACAGCATTTGATTTGGAGCAATTGTCCGATCACATGGAGCTTGAAAAGCTTGATAGAGCGCGAAGATTATCCATATCTAGCCTTCCGACTCATAAATAATTTAAAAAAAAAATATATATATATATATATAAAAGAAAATCTTTCATATGAGTATTTATCTTCCCATCCTATGTTTTAATTTTATCATCTCAAAAAAAATTTGTTTAACTTAATCCCCTGAACCGATATTTTATGTAGAGATGAATAATTTCTCTCTGAGTTGAATCCTCCGTCTCCTCTGTTTGATAGTATAAGGACAAACAATTTTATTAAGGGGCATTTTAGGTATTTATATTTTTATTTATAATAAAATAACGCAGCATTTTTATTCAATCAATAATTGTTGGACTGAATCTAAGTTAGGGTAAGATAATAAAAGTAAATACAAGTAGGATTTAAATAATAATAATAATAATAATAATCAAAGAATAATTTATCTTAAGGTTATTTTATTTATCTTTTTAATCTCTACGTGCACTTGTGTTAGCTAAGAGGATTAATTTATATATGGATAAGACTAATCTCCATTATTAGTTACATGCCAGCATGATCAATAAAAGAAAATAGAATGAAATAATAAAAGAATGTTAGAAGACCCAATTATCCTAACTAAAGGGCACCTTGTTACATTACTACACTTATAACTTATAAATTATTAATGTTATAATCTTTAATCACGTATTGATCATGATCAGTCCAGTCCAATATGATGCTACCTAGCGGGAATTTCTTCGCGTCTCTTTTCTGGTCTACTTTTGGCTAAACAAAGAAGCCGCCGGAGAATTTCTTTCCTAAGTGCAGGGTGATTTTTGCAAAATTCCCTTACACCCTGCAATTAGATCGGTTAGTTAAACTTAACCATATCTTCGAGTTAAGTTAACTATACTAGAAAATTATAAAAATATCCTCAATTAACTCATACTAAGGATATTTTAGTTATTTTAAAAATAAAAGTATTTTAATTATTTTAAAATAAAATATTTTTAATCTAATCTGGTATATTTTCTGCACATATTTACTAAATCAGTGGGCCCAATTTATAAATCTTAAAAATATAAGATGTAAATAATAATTTTATTACAAGGTAGGGTGTTATATATAAATCTCCTTAAAAAATAATTTCTCTACCGTTGCAGAAGGAAACAAGAAGCCGCCATCGAGGGAAAGGAAAAATATATAGAAAAAAGAGTACAAATCTTGTCACAATCGAAGAAAATTATTCTCATTCTTTGGTCCAAGTCTACTACACCTCATCTTTCCTTCTACTTTCCTTCTAACTCCATGTATGGATATATATATATAGATAGATAGATAGATAGAGAGAGGGAGAGAGAGAGAGAACTCGATCGGCCACTGAGAGAGTTATCCGGGCAACGAGAATAAACGTATCCATGGGGTGGATAAAGAAGGAGAACGAGAATAAGAGAGCCCAGAAGAAGGGCTACGTGCCGCTCCTAGTCGGGAGAGAGGAGGAAGACGAAGTCGAGAGGCTTTTGGTACACGTGTCGCTCTTGAGTGAGCCGTCCGTCGTGGAATTGCTCGAGATGGCAGCCGTGGAGTTCGGATACAGGCAGCACGGGATCCTCAGGATCCCCTGCAGCGTTGACCATTTCCATCGGACGGTCGACGTGTTCTCCTCCTCCAAGGCTAGATAATAGTAGGGATTTTTTTCCTCTTTTTTTTTTTTTTTTTTTTTTGCCTTCATTTTAGTCCCCTTTTTTTTGTATGTTTTCAGATGAAAATATATACTTACTCACTTAGTTACTATTCGTATTTTGTTCTTTGATTATTTTATTGTTGTCTGATTAATTGTACATAATAAGAGTTGGATTCTGATCCAAAGTTTGTCAGATTAATTAAGTGAGATTCGAGTAGATAAGGATAATTAAATACTGGATATAAAATATTAATATTTGCAACTAACATAACTTGTTTAAGAATATGAATGAGGGTTAATTTATAAATTGACGTAATCTGGCTCGATTAAGTCACCTCACAAGGGACATTAAGTTGAACCTGGATGTTACCGGCACTTTCATTTCAATAATTATAGTCTCAGGCTTAGGCGTTCGAATGCCACTAATCATAAATCATCAAATTTCTTATAAATATTTTATGATTGTTTTCTTTCACATACTCTCCGACTAAAAGAAATTCTTACTTAAAAGAATTTATGTAGATATTTGAATAATAAATATATATATATATATTTATTGGTGAAAATTGAGGAGGGCTAAGTGTAATTATTCTTATAAATGATTCATAATATTCTCCTTGATTATTTCCAAAGGAAAATCAAAGTCTTTTTTTAATTAAAAAGAAATTCCACACCGTATTTATTATAATTTACATCTTGTCTGGTTGTCTTTTGATTAATTCTAATTCGATCTTTGATCAAATTTAAAATAGTGAGAAGATAAGGTGTAATTGTTGCTATACAAGAAAGGTTTCAAGCCCACTGAAATGCTCAGCAGCTAGATATTTTTGCAAGCAAGCAGAAATGGGGGTTTAATTAATATCCTAAGGTCATGATATTATGATTGGCTCCTGCTAATGAACACCTACACTTATTCTCTTTAACTACATTAATTATCATTCTTTTGCATACCAAAATCTTTGTCAATTAATATCATCCCTTTCTTTGTAGTCAAATTATTTGGGAACAGCATCACTTCTTCAAAAACCATTGACTTTTTTATAATAAAATTATAGATATTATTATCTTACGAGCCTGATTAATGCTACATGAGCAAGTAATCTTGTTTCTTAAAATAAAATTATGCAGTCAGAGATCACAGAATCACGGAAAGAAATAAGATAATGGAAAACTATGAACCATTACTTCAGATAGATGACTCAGAAGAATCCTCGAATTCGCTAGGTCGAAAATATTTAAGCAAAACAATCATAATCTCCTATAGATTTCCAAATTTACTGCCCATTGTTTGAGCTAATATATGAGGAAGGTGGAAATATAAAGAAGATGGAAGTCTAGTTTCAACTTCTATATAAACTAAGGTTCAGCTAGGATCAACAAGGATGGCAAAGAAGAGTTCAGTTCCCAGAGGGCATATCCCTATGCTTGTGGGTAAGGGAAAGAAGCCAGAAAGGATTGTGATCCACATCAATGTGCTCCATCATCCATATTTCACCATGTTATTGGAGCTGGCAGCTCTACAGTTTGGGTATGATCAGAAAGGGATCCTTAGAATTCCCTGCGACGTCGAACATTTTCGTGCGGTAGTCGATCTTATTGCAAGAACGAACGAGATTAGAGATGTGGTTTTATTTTCTTCTTTTACACCTAGGGTTGATGTACCAAGTTTGAGGCATTTCAATCATGTATTGCAATGTTGAAGAGAGAGAGGGAGAGAGATGTTTGTACAAGTATTCCATGTTCATGAATCATATGAGAGTGTAGATGTTGTAGATCGACTACTATGAAGCATCCTGTTGATTTTGTTCTTGTGGCAAATCGAAATTTCCAGGAATTTTCTTGTATATTTTTTCTCTTTGCAATTAACTTTATAGTTTTTAGACAGATAAATGAATTGATTTCATAAGATTCAAGAAAAAGCTGTCCCATTTCCAGTGTTTCTTTTCACATAACAATTAGGGTACTACTAGGGGATCATATACAAGTTCATGTTCACATAACAATCTAAAACAATGAATCCGCTGAGCGACAAATTATGGTGTTTGTATAAAAAGGTTGTTAATGCCCACTTATAACGGAAATAGATTGGATCAGATGAAAATACATCTTAGAATTTCTAGTAATTCTTCTATGAATTACAGAAAAGAAAATGGATAAAAGTCCAAGCAAGCACAATAAATTTTTGCAGCCAGTGAAAGATGGTTTAATGGAGTGAAGTTGAATCTTGGTGACTGCCTCAGCTATCATCAACACATAGGATGATCCGACCGCAGCTTGTTTATATTCACCGGAAGCTCTTCGCTCCTCCAAGAAACCGAATCAATTGTTCTCATAATCAGAAGGGTTCTACGACCTCTACTTTGCTTTTCCTTGGACAAAACAGGAGACTGAAGAGTTTACAGCAGCTGCATCCAGTATCATTACAAGAAAAAGGTTCAGAAGAAAAACAGTTGGCAACAAGTAATAATGCCTGAACGCAGTGAGGTTAAAAAGTTCAACAAATTAAATTGAACTCAATCCTCAAGCTAAAAATTATGGTAAACTGATGTTCTTACCTAGTATCATTCTTAATTGACAATAATCCTAGTGCGAGAATTTTGTAAAACACTGGCGTAGTACTGAGTAAATGGAGCATTACCACTGCTTTTCTCCAACTGCAAGCAACCGAAAAACATTAAGAGTTATCAAGCAGAAAAAGATGATGTGATAAATAAAAAACCTACCTGCGTAAAACTATCCGCGGATGCTTGATCATTTGGTGAGAATGAAACTTCGTCTCGTTTTCTCTGAATAAAATCCCTATTTTGCTCAACCTATAGATCACGAATTAGAAATTAAGGTAAGGAAAGAAAATAAGCAACAGGAAAAGTTGAAAGGAGCCAGTCTGTTGACCTTTTACCATTATACTATTGAGAATGAAAAGGCATTATTCTCCTATTAAATCATATTTTATGAGGTCGTGATGTATCTTCATTGCTTTTCATGTGCTAATTTTGTGCTTTCAATGAACAATTATTAACAACTAATGGTTCATTTCCGTTACCTGATCAATTAATCGCCTCACTGGACGTCGGAGACCTTCAATGGTTGTTTTAGCATCAAATCTTTTGAGGAGAATGAGCGGAATAGCAGTGAGTTCAGGGAAAGAAATATGATAACTCCACTGAGCGAAATGTGCTGATAGAAGCTCAATTGCTGAAAGAACGCACTCCTCATGGAAATCTTGCGACTTCAGTAACTGCTTTGGCACCTGTGTCCAAATTAGACAGATTATGTCAAAGCTAAAGAAAGCTCCAGGCGAAAAGAACAAACAAAAATAGAGCACTACCGAATTGTGGGAGAATGCAGTGAGCTTGCAGGGACATATAATGATCAACAGCATCTAATAATAACAAGAGGAAAAGAAAGAGAAAAGAGGAAAATTGTGAACAGACCATCAATGGCCCGGCGAAAGTTTACAAAAGATTATCTAACCTTCAATAGTGATGAAAAGTTTATCTTTGTTCCACGTGTTGTGTCCAGATTGCCACTCTCTTTATAATCTAGGCACTCAAACACCAATGATGCAATAGGAACAAAAACTCCACTGGAAAGAGAGAGTTCATTGAGCATTTGCACACATTTAAACCTCAAAGGTATGTTGCGCAGGCCAGGAAACAGGTGTGCCACTCCTGTTATGACTTGAATAACTGAGAAAACCAATGGCTGAAGATCATTGTCCCTGGAGTTACAAGTAATGAACTTAACCCACATGTTAATGCAGTTAATGTATTGCCAACTGTGTATCATCTTGAGTTCTTCCTGCATCCACAAACAATGAAAATATCATATAAAGATAATCCCTCCAGAGAACTTCTAACTATCTCCTCCACCAAAATATGAGAACTTGAGAAATGCCAGAATATTTATGAAAAATAGTTCCAAGTACTTGAAATTGGCTATATGGATTCAAGAATAAACTTAGAGAACTTCAAAACTAATTTTCAATTGTAACAGATACTGACCTTTTTCTTTGTTTTAAAAGCCTTTCTCAAGATGCTGCCCAACTGCTGCACAGAGGTAAGAACCCTCTGAGATGATTTTCGAATATCCAGAGAATGTAGTTCCACAATTGAGTTCATGAGAAATTCTATATGCTTCAAATTTGCATGTTCCACAAACTTGGAACACACAATGAATGACTTGTATGTTCTGGTCAAGCAGATATCAAGATAGTCAGAGGGTAACTCAGATGCAATATCTCGTATAATAGTAAATGAGGACAAAGAGAGACTCTGATCACCAGTAGCCCATAAATGGACAGCAATCTGCATGAAATGCGAGATAGAATCAGCCCACAAATAAGAGTAAAATAGTTTGTGTTACTGAAAAGAAGGTTCAGGCAATGGTAGCAATAAATTTGTGCTAGTGGTTTCATAAATCAATGATATCTGTCCTGTTCATCCAAAAATGAAGCAATTTACAGTACTGCAAGAGGTGGTGAAATTAAGACAAAATGGGATGTGTACTTCCATCAATTCAAAAACTTGGATAGAGCACCACCACCATTCCATGGACAAACGGTTGATGCAGATACTTATCATTCATCTTACCCTTTTCAAGACTTTAAGACTGGAAGAATTTACCTATACATTTGCATCCTATTAGAGCGTATTTTCAGATAGTAGTAGCTATAAATAACAGAAAAAAGATGCAAACAGATGCATTATTAATTAAAATGATGGACCATTAATTTAAAATCTTTATGGGATGATGTCATTAAGCAAGCTGGAGAATAATTCCAGAGAGCAAACAAAGTTCAAAAGAAAACGTAGAATCATTTTGCAATTTAGAATACCTTGATGAGCCTCCTAGCCAATGACGGAAAGGCAGAGAAGAATATAATAGAAGCTCTTAGCCGAGATAGGACAAAAATGAGTATTTGGTTATCAGTAATTTGATGTAGAAGATACAAGGAACTTCTTAAGTAAGACTCCATCAGTGGGCTCACAGTTCTCCATTCCGATGCACTCTTCAACTTTGGAATATTTTCTTTCCGGCCAGAATCCGACATTCTCAGAAGTCTGCGGAAAATGTTGTCTGCTTCACTAAGAACAAAAGTCAATATCTTAGAGAACACCTCTCTACTTTGAATTTTCTTTGAGATTATCTTATTAGAGTCAACTCCATATCGGCATGCAACACGGAATCCATTAAGCAGATTACGAACTGCAGGCCCACTTGGCTCTTGCATAACCAACCAACACCAAACATCTATGGTAGAGCTTGTAAGAATCTTATCACTGAGTGAACCTTTGCTATCTTGCACAGCATCTCCATCTGGGTAACTTGTATCATCCTCATCCTCATCTTCATCTGAATACTATCAAGTAAATTATTATAAGACTTAACGATTTAAAAGAAATGCAAGGCTGAGCTTCTTCTGATGCTAAAATGAATTTAAGGAGCGAATCTTACAAGTTCTTCTCTCCTAGATATTTCCATGTCATTTTTCCTGCTTTCCAGGAAGTTTGAGAACTCCGGGTCCTACAAACAAGCCAGAAGACAGACAGTTAGTATTGTCAGTGATAATAACTTACTGCAGATTGCAGAAGTATGTTGGCCAAATATCATATAGCAATCTGCTGATATGCAAACCTGCAAATCTGCAATATTAAGCATCTGATTACATAGTTAGGTACAAAGAATGTACACAAGTTGAAAAAAGAAGGAAAGTTCCATTGGAGTATATGTCTAACTGGATACAAAGAGGCTTCTGGCTTATTCTTGCAAGTTTGTATTATCAAACAAACAAAAGGAAAATGCTTGAACATGTACGAAGAGAGGAAAGGACAATAATTATCAAATTGGTCCTCATTAACTCTTATCTTTAACTTGTACAGCTGAGTACATGTAGCCTACCCCATGGAAATTTTAAAAAAGAAAGATCTTTTTGCTGCATGATACATTACTCCCACCTTTTTTATCAATCTGTTCAACTTTTTCCTTTGTTGTGTGATCTCCGTACTGAGTTCCTTGTTTTTTCCCACTAAATCTATATGAGCATTCTTCTCTGGGCATATTTCCAACAAAGTAGTATCAGCAAATTAGTACTCATGAAGCATGGAAAAGGAAATGATATGCTTACTTGTAGAATCATTCTCGCTCTCACTTTCAGAAATATAAGGGCATTCAGTATCCTGCATATCAAGAATTAGAAAAATAAATGAGAGAAAATTTTCACTCCAGAATTAGGCAGTACTAGGGGAGCGGAGCATTTGAATCTTGTCGACAGACATTTACTTGGGTTCCAAAGAATTTTGAGAAAATGACTTCAAAGACTAGTATAGCTATAAAATAAAAAATCTTATGGCGATAAAGATGTGTATTGACTTATTTGCATTTACATGTCTGTTAAGGAATAATTTCAAGCTAGTTCATTTCCTTAAGTTGTAAGACAAATTTTAGTTGCCGAATTAAATTAAAGGCACAGTAAGTGACACCATTTACATCAGTCAATTTAAGGTAAATAGTACCTAACAATGTGTTGTTTACAGGATGAAGTGCTTGACTAAGTTGACTAGATTATCCAATTGGATCTCAAGCATAAAAAATAGTTAGATGGACAGGCAATTCTACATTTCTACCTAAATAATCCAATTGCGGTTAGAATTAGGCATTGAAAACTTTGATATGATAATGGTAACAACGTCTAGTTACCAGGAGAACTTGATTCATAGTACGGAGGATCAAACATAATTATGAACATCATGAAGAAGTTCATTTTAGCGAATTGATAGCCCACGGCATCAGAGCCGGGTGAAAAGGTTTTATAGACAATGTTAGTAAAATATCATACAAAAACTTACCTCAGATAGATAGCCATCACTATCTGATATGTCATCATTCAAGTCTTCGTCTTCTTCAGGAAACACGTTCTCAAGATCATTTTCAGTTATCGATCCATCTAAAATTACGCCTCCAGAGTTTCTATAATATACCAAATTTAGAGTTTTAATCAGCTAAACGAACAAAACGGAAGAAATTATTCCAAAATCAAATTGAACGAAGAGAATCTTCTCACCCTTCCATGTTCTGATCCAATTTCACCTTCTCGTCGCCCTCAAGAGCATCCCGGTTATTTCCTGAGATAGAAGAAAGCCATCACGTTAGACTCGCATTCTAATCCAAGTTATAACCTTTGCGTTAGGATTGAAACCTCCACGAGGAGCAGATCGCTTCTTGAACACAGCTTTGAGCTTCCGTCTCCTCTTGAGCACGGACTGGAGGTTCTTCTTCGCGAACTTCCTCGCCTTCTTCCCCAATTTCTTCGCCATCTCGTGGCCTAGCAGTCTCTGCGACAAAGAGGAATTAGATTCTCAATGGGATAAGAGAAGAGGAGAGAAGAGAGAGCGAGTACCAAAGACTAGGGTTTTGGGAAGGGACGGGAAAGTATGGACAAGGGCGAAGAGGAAGAAGAGTAAGGTCGAGGGTTTTAGGCTGCGGGTTGCCGGGTTGGCCAACTCAGGTTTACGGGTCGGGTCTGGAGCTATGGGCCGGGCTTGCGGATCGGGTCTCTACATTTATATACATCAAATAGCAAATATTTTATTAAAGGGATTTTTACAAATTGCACCCTATATTTTACTTATTTTATGATTCACACTCCGTTCATTAAAAATTTTATAACCCAACCCCTTATTTTTCTCCGTATTCTTCTTGTATTCTTCTTTTAACGCTCTAATATCATTTGACTAACTAACGTCGACTAAGTTATTAAAATACCATCATCATTTCGTCTAATTTTTTATATCATTTCACCATCTTTCTCATTTATCTCCTCTACCATTACCGTCATGCTGCCGCCGTCACCACATCACCTTTCCTCGTCTTCCTCCCTCCTTTTCCTTCCTTTTATTTTCATCTTTTTCTTTCGGAAAAAAAAATAATAATGAAAAAGATAAAGAATAATTTAGATATTTATAAATTATTTTATATATTATAATGAAATATTCTGTTTTTATTACCGTTTCAGTCAACCCAAAGTACTTATTAATAATTATAGAAGAAAAATAGAAGTTCGGATTACAATATCCTTATAAACAGAATATGAATTACTTTATTAAATAAGAATGATGTAAAAAACAACTGCAAATTAGCCAGAAAGCTCAATAGGTTATGCATTGAGAAGCTTTGCAAAATCTAAATTAATTCACACAGAATGTCCTCAGCTCAACAAACACTCTTTAATCCAGAAGAGTTCCTGCCTTTTCCAACTTCAAGCTCTTGCCATTGCAAGTCCAGTAATAATTTAAGGCCCTCTGATGACTTACCATATTACCTCAACTACACAATCCTTAATGATCACAACAACAATGCTCTAGATCTTAGAAGCATTAAAATCACAAAGCCGAACAGCAACTCGGTGATCAGTACAATAATCTATACATATAAGTAAAAGGCGTTACATGAGTTTACAGACCCTCATCTCACTAATGAATAAAATTCCAACAGCATTTCAGTAAGTATGTTCCAGCAGCAAATTCAAGTTGTGTATAATTACTTAGAGAATTCCCAGTTCAATGTGCGCGCTCCCTAAGAACCTCAAGGTCCATCTCGGAGGGATCAGTTGCCTGGATCTCGTAGTGAAACCCATCCATCTCTCGCTTGAATCGGTCCTTGGAGGTGGCGTATAACATCTTAGCTCGGATTCGGGACACAGAAGGGGACCTGATCCAATTAAGCATGGTAGAAGCTGTGAATGAGAGAAGCAAAGAAGGAAAAGGAAAATTTAAAGAACAATGAAAGCATGAGGTTATGTGATCATTGTTTCCATGAGATGCACACATGTCCTATTCATAAATGTGCACATTATGGTCTAAAAGGACAGAGAATTGAAAACATGAATTTCCTATATCAACAAAAATCAAGAAGTTGATTCATTTTCGACAAAATTTAACTCGGGCTTCCTTTCAAAATCCAATTGACCATCCATATAGTCAAGCCTCTGTACAGCTGCCAGTAATTGTGGTGCTCAATATGATGTAAGGCACCAATAAAAAGATTAACAAACACTCTGATTCACATTAGACAAATTAAATCTTCAACCACTTGTCACAGTTAGGATGATGCAGCTATGTAGATGCATGAGACGGCCCCAAAAATCAGAAAGTCTTAAAAAGAAGAAGCTCACCAGGCAATGAAGAAGATCTTGCTTTTCTGACAGTTCTCCTCGGTTACAAAGTCAAAATCATAGACAGCATATCGGCAATCGTTTTCAGGAAGCGAGGCAATGAACTCATCATAGCTCTCAGCTGCACCTCCAGTCTTCTCCACAACAACCTCCTTTCGCTTTTCATCAATTTTGAAAATTACATAGCGGTGTGTCTTCTTCCTCTGAAGCTCTAGAAATGTACTCTTGCAGTCATCAGCAACACCCATCCCAGAGGATGCATTTGACTGAGAAATAAGTTGGAACCAAAAAGAAAGAAAAAACTCTTAAACAGATGGGTTCTTTCAAATAAAGTTGTGATAAACAGATTCATCTACCTTTTAACAGAACTCAAATCTTCTATCTTAAAGCCTTACTAACATAGACAATCTAGCATTGCCATTTTGGAGAAGAACCTAGGCATAGTACAGTTTACATGTCCCTTTTTTCATATCTCAATCAGTTTTTAGTAGACCGGGCCAAAGCACCTCATTTTAATATGTGGAGTGAAGAACTTTAAAAGAGAAAGCCACATCATCTATTTGAACCAATCTCAACAATCCTTACCAAAAAAGTACAGCATAACAATCTTAAAGGTTGATTAATTTCCTTTCATTTTCTTCGAGTAGCCTCAAGACAACACATATTTGCAGGTGAAATTAGCATGACGATGAGACTGGATTTTAAGATCTATGAGATAAACCAATTTCTTTCTCATTTTTATTTTAGCATAAGTCTTCTATTCTTCAGGCAAGCTGACGTTTGCCAAAGAATTATGAAGTGAATTTTAGCACACTGAACTGTTTAGCTTTAATCTATATGCATGCATGTAGATAGATGAACAATCCTAATGCAAATAACAAAGACAATTCAGAGAAATGCCTAAGGAAGAAGCTATACTTTAGGACCTCAGTACTCGGAAATATGAACAGAAGACAACATATGAGATCAATTACTAAACTACGACTAATAAAATTCACAAAAAAAAACCTAATACGCCATGAAATCCACAAAAAAACCAACCCAAATCCAGAGCAACACCTCACTGCTGCCAGAATAAAAATTAAAGGAAATTTCGCAGTAGATATCCCAAAATAAGATCCAAATCCGAAATCGCACAAAGACCCACAAACCCAAATCAGCAAATAAACAAGAAAAGAGGCAACTTGAATCAATATCAACTCAATCTATGAAGAGTAAACTTACATATGATCTGATAAAAGCCATAGAATCACTTCGAAATCAACAGTGAGAGGACTCTATTGCTCTTGTAGTCAAAAGAAGGAAGTATTAGTAGTATATATATATTTAAATAATCGAGCTCATATGCTCCAATCCTTTTTGCTGGGCCTAAGAGATCAGAGAGATAGAATAAAAAAGAAGTGGAGAGGAAACGAAATGAGATGCCTTTGGCTTTTGATCACCAAAGACTGGAGATTCCCCGTTTTGGTGGTGGAGAATTTTTAGATGAACTCCGAGTACATGCATTGCGAAGGGAATAAGAACAAGAGTTCGACTCTCGTGGACCGTCTGATGGTCTATCGGACGGCTGATAGTGCACATGGGAGTTGGGACTCGTATCGAGTTAGTTAGCTCTCTTTTATAGATTTTGTTCATTCCCACACCCAACAATATATGATTATTTTAATTCACACCCTATCTTCTCACTATTTTTAATTTAACCCTTGCTTTTCACTACTTGGAATTTTTCTTTTTGAAAAACAAATAAAAAATATATCCATTGAGAATATTTTTTTGATATGTTATTAAAAGAGAGGGTATTGAGTATTGACCATAATAAAGCGATAAATATAGGAAAATTTATTTAAAATATTATATTTCTTTTATCATTCACTAAATTTTTACCTTACTACCAGTGATAAAATAGTAAATATTATATTATTTTAAAAATAAAAGAAATAAAAATATCTAATACTTTCCTTCAGCAAAGTTAGGAGTACCTAGTATGGTCATTATGCTGGTATAGTTAGATGAACTAATGTATAAAATAAACTAGAATTGATTGAATAATAATTACTTGTATGATATAATATAAATAATAATAATAATAATAATAAAATGATATAGAGTATTTGTGATGTATCGGCTAAGTGATTTATTTGATGTGATGTTGGGAGCAATTTAGTGGTCTAATTAATAGAGATGATGAGATTCATAAGGATACGGACGAAAAGAATAATATAAATGATAATGACATGAGATAAATTTGTGATTTAGAAATAAATAAAAAGAGAAAATGGTTGATTCCAGATAAGAAGGGGATTAACGAATGAGGAAGGAAGAGCCAACTGGTAACTAGAGTTTAAGAGGGGAAGGAGAAGCTGGCCGGTCCTATTATACTAGTAGAATCTACAGTCAAGAATGAAAGGAATGGCGTTGACTTTGGATCGAATAAAAAGGTTCGAAGAGATGAGATATGAGAAGGTACAAATATAAATATTTTTCATTAATCTCAAATAGTTGTCATCCATATACTTAGAAGCAAACTAAAATTCGAAATAATTTAAATAAATCTAACACAACGATTTTAACATCGAGTATTCGAACATTATTAAACAGACTGCACTGCTACTATGACATTTGAATGCCGAGCTATGATCGTTGCAACACCAAAGCTTGAGAGCCTTATTCTTTAACAAGGTTGCAGTGTTTGAACATCGAATTATATCCATTCAAACATCATAGCCCGAGACTATTACTGCTGAAATAAAAATCTCGATGATAACCCGATTCTTCTTCCAGTCTCCTCTATAAGGTGACCCGAATCGAGCTCGGATCAAAACAGTATTCTTTTATAAATTTTCCTACAAATAACTTAAATCAAATGATTGTATGTCAATGTCAGGTGCCAGAAAAAAAAAAAAATATCTCATCTCATTATTTCGAAAATATTCCTATTCATTACTGGAGGTGGACAGCAATTTTCTGCCGGCCTTCTCTTGTCCTTATCGAGCATATTAGTAGTCATAAAGACTATTCGGATTAAGAAAATCTAATCACTTTGATGGGACTCTAATAAATATCTAACTCAGCACAGTTGAGTTATATTAACTCCTCTCAAAGGTTATGAATCCAGAATCCCCAGTTATTTAATCCATATTTTGTTTAACTTAATCTATCCAAAAAATATATTACAAGTTATGATATCAAGAGGTTGCTTGGAGTAGAACTCAAGCATATATATGCATCAGAGTTGCTTTGCTTAAGCACTTGCAAAGCATTAGGGGCTAATCATAGCCATCAATAATTGCAAACCTTAGTTTGATATCCAAGCAAACTTATGGAAAGCTCCAGCATGATGGCTTTCTCTTTCACTATTATATGTTTGTTATATATGTTTAATAAAAAAGATATATATTTTTTTGATGAATAATTTTACTTATATCTCTTAATATAAATACAATATCTTTATAATTTTACTTATACTTTATTATTCAGTTATGAAAATGTGGATGAATTTTGGATTCTTCGAGGACTGTTTTGCTTTTATTTTAAATAAAAAAATAGTACGGGGATTAACGCCAACAAAATAGATATTAGAGGGTTGGAAAAGATAAAAATAAATGCAAACATAAGCAAATATTAGAATGGGAAATGTATAACAGTTATTTAAGAAGAATTTATTTATGACCAGTTTAATTGCATAAAAGTTCAAATATTTTGATAAATTTGATAAGAGTCCACCACATGTTACAACGTGACAGCCACCTTTTATTTTCTTTTCTTTTCCTTTTAATTTTGAAGAATTTCTTTTGCTAAATATGCTCCAAAAAACTTTACCCAAAAATGGACGGTCTAGGTTGCTCACGCGATTCCTAGCCGTCCGATCTAGAAGGGACGTCTGAGATCCGATCCTTACAATATCCATGCAACCGTCGCGTAGCGCACCAATCTCTCTCCTCCATCCACTCCAGCGAAGCATTCCCGCTGCCACTCGTGCTTCGTCATCGTCGAATTTACGTTTTACACCCTGCGTGTTTACTATTTCCAATCGCACCATGTTTTTGGGAAAAAATAATTAAACGAAATACAGGTTATGTTAGAATGGCTAGCAATGTTGTCAATAATTAGGGTGTTATATGTAAAGTTTCATAGCAAAAATATCTAAGACTTCGTCACCGTCACCTAATAAAAGGATGAACGAAACGAGAGGTGACCACATCCATACATCGGATATAAGAAACGACTCCATATCCCCAAGCCTCTCCTCCGACCTCCGACGATCTCGTCCGACCACGACCGACACCCGAAACTTTCGATTCCGGCCGTCGGATCCCGATCGCACGGTCCAGAATGAGAGAAATCCTCCACATCCAGGGCGGGCAATGCGGGAACCAGATCGGGGCCAAGTTCTGGGAGGTGATCTGCGACGAGCACGGGATCGATCACAGCGGAAAGTACAACGGCGATTCTGACCTCCAATTGGAGCGGATCAACGTCTACTACAACGAGGCAAGCGGGGGGAGGTACGTGCCCCGTGCGGTGCTCATGGATCTGGAGCCGGGCACCATGGATTCGGTCAGGTCCGGGCCGTTCGGGCAGATATTTAGGCCCGATAACTTCGTCTTCGGGCAGTCCGGGGCCGGGAATAACTGGGCCAAGGGGCACTATACCGAGGGGGCGGAGCTTATCGATGCTATTCTCGACGTCGTCAGGAAGGAGGCCGAGAACTGCGACTGCTTGCAGGGTAATCCTTTGTTGTTTGGATTTCTTTTTATTTCTTATATGTTTTTTGTTTTATTGGGGTTAATGTTTTGGTGCATATGTCAAATAAGTTGTTAAATCACTTTTCATTTTGCTGATTTCACTCTATAATTATACGATCTCTCGTGTTTTTGGCATGTGTTTCTCTTTTTTCCCTAACCTCTATGTTCTTTTATAACATATTTAGCGGTTTTGGTCTTTTAAGGGGCAAGCACGAATATTTAGTTGGATTTGAGCTATACTGCGTCTGTTCTTTTGTGTCTTATGTCGATTGTAACTCATGCAACTGATGAGATGAAAAATTAAATTATAGGTGTTTCTGTTGAATGATGTAAGATAGATCTTTCAGTCTCTGTGTTGGTATGTTTGTGTGAACATAATTTGTGTCTGAATTGTTGTGGCACTTGAGTTGACAACCTTAAAATAAGTAGTGATAGTCCACAGATCTCACATGTTTTCAAGATGTGGGTGTTCTTTGTTGCTGAGATCTGTCCTTATCTGAAACGCGATTGGAGCTCTCAATTCCATATGCTGTTGTAAGTGATTATTTTGGGTCATTTCTATCGAGTATGTAGATCTTTGAAATAACAGTGATTTGAGATTTGCTTGGTTAGAGTAGGCGTGACGATGTGGGGAGGACATCTGATAGATTAGATGGGCATGGTTATGTTGCTCTTGCCAACAATTGAGAGCCTTTAATTATGGGAGTATGCATTGGTGATGGGGGGTGACATCTTATTTCAAGATTATAAGTTACTTATTTTCTTCTTTCTTTTGTTCCTCTTTAGAAATAATTGAACTCGAACCATTTCAAGAATGCATTTGCACTAATGATTGATTTTATTCTTTATTCATGACTTTACAGGATTTCAAGTTTGCCATTCTTTGGGAGGAGGCACTGGATCTGGCATGGGCACCCTGCTTATTTCTAAGATTAGAGAGGAGTACCCAGATCGTATGATGTTGACCTTCTCAGTTTTCCCATCACCTAAGGTTTCAGATACAGTTGTAGAACCATACAATGCTACTCTATCAGTTCACCAGCTTGTTGAGAATGCTGATGAGTGCATGGTTCTTGACAATGAAGCTCTTTATGACATATGCTTTCGCACTCTTAAGCTTGCTACACCTACTTGTAAGTCATGCTTTTCTGAATTTCTCATTTTACTTGAATGCTCTTGTGCAATCTTTTAACTTACAATTGTCAAAATTTATCAAGAGAAGACGACAAACTACATTACTACAGCAATAGAGATGATTCTTCCACTATGCTTTCTTAGTTCTAACAGCTGCATTCTTTGTAGCCTACTATACAATAGGAAATTGTCTTGGATAAATGGAACTTAACAGGGTCTTGTGCTTGGATGATTGTTTACCTTAATTATTTTTTTCCTCATTTGACACAGTTGGTGACCTTAATCATCTTATCTCTGCTACCATGAGCGGTGTCACTTGCTGCCTGCGGTTCCCTGGTCAGCTCAACTCTGATTTGCGAAAGCTTGCAGTAAACCTGATCCCCTTCCCCCGCCTCCACTTCTTCATGGTTGGATTTGCTCCATTGACATCAAGGGGCTCACAACAGTACCGTGCCCTCACTGTCCCTGAGCTTACTCAGCAGATGTGGGATGCCAAGAACATGATGTGCGCAGCTGATCCTCGCCACGGTCGCTATCTAACTGCTTCAGCCATGTTCCGTGGAAAGATGAGCACAAAAGAAGTAGATGAGCAGATGATCAACGTCCAGAACAAGAACTCCTCCTACTTCGTAGAGTGGATTCCTAACAATGTCAAATCCAGCGTGTGTGACATTCCACCCAAGGGGTTGAAGATGTCATCAACTTTTGTTGGGAACTCAACTTCTATACAGGAGATGTTTAGGCGAGTTAGTGAGCAATTCACAGCTATGTTCAGGAGGAAGGCTTTCTTGCACTGGTACACGGGTGAGGGCATGGATGAGATGGAGTTTACCGAGGCCGAGAGCAATATGAATGATTTGGTAGCTGAGTATCAGCAGTACCAGGATGCAACAGCTGACGAAGTGTACGAGGAGGACGAGGAAGAGGAGGAAGCTATCTGAACTCTGAACTAGATCTCCACTCTGATTGCAATGTTTTTAGAGGGTTTGCTACCTTATAGACACTCTGTACGATCTGCAACTATATGGTGTGATGTCTCTGGTTTCCAAGTCGGGGTGTTTGTTGTATGGCGGTGATTGCATTAGCAGCCTTTCTGGTTACTCTCTTCTTGTGACATAAATTTCAGTTTTCATGTTGTTTGATTTGATTGCATATAGATATGAGATCCTGATGTTTTTAGCTTGAGCTGGTTACCTCTATACTGATTGAATTGGTGCAGAAAACCTGGATAGTCTTCCATGGTCTGTACCAACTTTCGAACATCATATTTGCAATTTTCCTTGTCTAATGAGAGCTTAAAGGGAGACAATACTTTACCCTCTTTAATTAATGTTTTCAGGTTCTTTTGAGAGTTTTGATATGCTGTGACACTGAAGTCATTTCATACATTATGTTGTGATCTTCTATTAGAAACCAAATTAGAGTTCTACTTCTCAAAATTATATAATCCAAAGAGGACCACACACGATTGAGCAATAAATAATGCCAACTAAATTTGACCCAATTGCTATAATCAAATAGCTGTCTTCTGGTATATTCAAGTAGGTCTAAAAATAAGCCTCAAAACCTTTTTCCTTTTAAGAAAAGAATCTCAAGATTATAGCAATTCATTAATTTTCAGAGATAACAATAAATATAGCTTAGTAAATAAAGTGATGGCCTTTTAATGCATGCCTCACATAAAAACTAATTTAGATAGCACTATAAGTAAAAAAAAATATAATATTAAGCTCATGAACATAAAAAATAATAATAATGCACACCCTGATAATTTTAAGGGAGCAATAAATCTCGAGTGAGCATGTGATAAAACCTCATACTTTGGTATCTTATACCTCACCCAAAAGAAGCTCATATAGATAGGTTTATTAGTGGGGGATTTGTTTGTTAATCAAAATTAATGCCCCTGCAGCCTTGCTAATTGCCTCTGCGAGTGACTAATAAAGTTTTCTCTATTATTTACAAGTCGACCAGCGTATTTTCTCTATTTGCAGAAAGACCCTCATGTAACTGCGTCTGTGCGTTAACTTGAGGTGCTTCTTTGCAAATATGCCCGAAGAAGAAGGTGTTTCCGTAATAGGTGGCGATATATGCAGAAAGACCCTTCGAGATATTATGTATTGGTGTAAATAGTGAACATAACGGACGGTGACGGTGTAGGACAGATCACAAGCGCAATCGCTTCGCCGTCATCCAAGGAGATGCTGAGCTGGCACCAGGCCATTCCGTCAGGAAATTGACGGCAGGGATTCGATTCCGGAGTCCATGGTCCCCCTCCCCCCCTGCCTTTTTTTACGAGAGCGAGAGAAATCGTCGGAATCCAAATGGATATATCGAGAAATTAGTAGCAAAAAACCTCTCTCTCTCTCCCCGAGCGCAGAGAAGAAGAGAAAGGCGAAGCTTTTAGGGTTCTCAGATCACGAAGCATTCCTGAGGTGTGTGCGAGCTATTATTTGATTTCGGTTTGTTTGGCTCTTTTAGTTGCATCTGAAGTCGGGATCTTTAGATCCGCTGTCTCTGTCTTTTTCTCGTCATTTGGGCTTAAGATCTCGGTCTGACGCCGGTTTTAGATGCCGATTGGGGATTGGGATGGGATCCGGAGGCTGCATTGTTTGTTTTCTTTTTTGAAAATCTTTTTTGGTGCAGGTTTTGATCTTATTCTCTGTTTGCTTTTTCGCTACCTTTGTTTGTCTGTATATTTACCGAGATTTGAGGATTTTTGTCGATCTATATGTCTATAACTTGTAACTCGTAAACGGATGTCTTTACTTGCTCTTAACTATTATTATTATTTTGAAATTGTTTCCTGGTTTTTGGTTTTTGGTGATCGTGCCAACTTTCTAGCTGATGCTTGTGCGGAGGCCCACATAGCTAAACGCACCTTTTCTCATTGGGTTGCTTTCCCATGCAAAGTTTGATGCTTACTAATAGTTGTTACTTGAGAAACTCAATTTTTTCCTTGGTGAGAAATTTGGAACTATAAGATGCAAGTGATGATGCCCCCAAAAGTATCTTTTGGTCATGCCGTCATGCTTCAATCTTTTCTTTTAATTCTTTTTTTTTTTTGGTTGGTTTTGTTTCATTTGCCTTGCTGCAAAAAATTAAATTTGTGTGCAATTTATTTCATAAGATAATGCTCCTTTGTTTTAATTCCTACCAGCAATTCTGAAAGTAGAAGATGGTTGCCCAAGAGTTCACAGTTGATTTGGATAAGCCTCTTGTTTTCCAGGTACCCGTTTCTTGCAATTCCTTTCCACCTTGCCCACTTGTTACGACTGCTTAATGATTAGCTGTAACCTGTAAGTTTTTATCCTGTGAATGGATTCAGGTTGGCCATCTTGAGGAAGATTACCAGGAATGGGTTCATCAGCCTATCGTTAGCAAGGAAGGGCCGCGATTTTTCGGAAATAACATTCTTGAGGTAACATACCCATGCTTACCTTGCCAACCTAAGGAGACTATCTGAGATCTCTTATGCTACTTCGTAATGCATACCATTTGAAATTTCAGTTCTTAACACGTACTAAATGGTGGGTGATCCCGGTTATATGGCTGCCAGTTGTTTGTTGGTGTGTGAACATGTCCATTCAAATGGGCCACACACTCCTTGAAGTAGCTCTCATGGTTTCTTCAGGAATTTTCATATGGACATTGGTCGAGTATACTTTACATCGGTTCCTTTTCCACATCAAGACTAAGACTTACTGGTAGCGTACTGTTGCCTCAATCTTCGTTAAATCTCCTTATGTCCAATTTCTGGTTATTTAGTAAAGGTGAGTAGAACTATCTTAAGAGAATTTTGAATATCATGTGGCAGGGCAAACACAGCACATTATCTTCTTCATGGATGCCATCATAAGCACCCCATGGATGGACTTCGTCTTGTATTTCCTCCAGCTGCTACAGCCATTTTATGTGTGCCGGTATAGCTTGTAATCTTATACACAGGAGATAAGAATTTTTATTGCTAGTCATTGAATTGGTGAGCAAGTTGTCGCGAAAGGCATATATCATCTTCTTACATTGAAACAAGGATGGATAATTACTAAATTTTAATCTATATTAATGGTATCCTTCCTATGCTTTATGCCAAAATTAGAATTTGGGTAGCCAGAATAATGTATTGTATAAATCAATTTCTTAGAAGTTAAATGTTTTAGCTTTTCTTTTAATTGATAAAAAAGGGTAAATGTTTAGACTTTTCAAAACGCATACTGACTCTTGACTCTTTGTTTCCATCCTTTTCAGTTCTGGAACCTGGTAAAACTTGCATCCACTCCGACCACAACTCCTGCCTTATTTGGTGGTGGCTTATTAGGCTATGTGATGTATGATTGCACTCACTACTACCTTCACCATGGACAACCATCCATTGACCCAGCTAAAAATCTCAAGGTGGGAAGTTTACTTAGAAGACTGAATGTTATGGAACATATCCATGTGGTTCTAACTAATTTCTTGTTTACCAGAAGTATCATCTGAACCATCACTTCAGAATTCAAAATAAGGGTTTTGGTATAACATCATCTCTCTGGGATAATGTTTTTGGGACATTGCCCCCATCAAAAACCTCGGCAAAAAGCGGTTGATATTTTTATCTATTGATAAATTTAGAAGACTGTAATTTATCTCAGGTCAGGCTTGATCCTTTGTCTGTATAATTTATTGCTTCTCTCAATTCATTTTGACTCTGTAAATTTGCCAGTTCTAATTGGTTGCTGATCGTGGATATTGTTTTCTTTTCCCTTGTAATGTACCTACCTCCTTTTGCAGATGCCGAGTTGTATTTGGTTTGGTTTCTTTTTCTCCTCAGGATTCTATAATATGATTTATCTTCATGCTGTGCTTCTTCCTTGCATATGGTTAACCAGTCCTGTCCTTGAGCATCAGCTGGGTACTCAAAATCCCCAAAGCTGGAATCTCAGGCTTCGCTTCATGGGTGAACCATTCTTGCTTCCTCTGTAAAAATGTTCTCATTGTAGATCCATTATTAGATGCCGAACTCAATTATTGTTGAATATGAGTGGCTTTGGTGAGTGGACTTGTGATATTCTTACTGGAATTATTAAGAATTTAGATCTCTACTCTTTTGACTCTATCCATCCATGTGTAACAACATCCTATCGTTTTTCTTTCCCTGCTAACATCGTGCTATCTTTCTTTTTCGCAAACCAATTTCATGGATCCATGTTTCTTCTCTCTCTCTCTCTCTCTCTCTCTGCATATATGTATATATATATAATCCACTATTTCCAGGACCCTTGTTTGGTGATTGCCTCTTGTTAGTGGTAGTCAAAGGCATGGATCCATCTGCTCCTCGTATTTGGATCATCTTCCTCATTGTAGTAACAGGCAGGGTAAATAAATATTTTTTTTTTGTTGAGAAAAATAGGGTAAATAACATCTTTATCACTCATGATCTGGTCAATCTTGCTTATCGAGAAAAAGTCTGTAATAGATTAGACTGATCCATCTTCTGATTACCTCTCACTTTGGTTACTGAAAGAATCAATGAATCTTTCATTTCAAAAGAATAAAAGAGCCCACAGGATGCACATAAACAGAGGAGGAAACAGCCAAAGGTCATTGGGACTCAAGCAACCCACGAGAGTGTCTCAGTCTAATTTATTTGCCACTATCTGAAACAAGATCATTCAACACAGCCCATTGTAAACAATGGGATCTAAAACCGGGCTTCCAGTAGCACGCTGATTCCAGATTATTTTACAACTCCAATACTCTCTGGCTCCAATTTTTTGTAACTACAATATGAACATTTGATAGCTTGGAATTTGGATTGCAGTTCACAAGACAAAAGAGTAGGAAAACTGGGAGAGTTGGATACTTGGATCAGAGATTTCTTCCTTTTATTTTTTATTTTTTTTTAATCAGCAAATGGATGCTGCATGAGTTTGCCAGCTACATCTACATGAGACTGAGAGTCATCTGCTGGGATTGCATGTGAGATGTTTTCTCTTTTCTTTTTGCAAGTACAAGTCAATGTATGGCGTATGTAAAACATGGATGTTAATATAAACTTTCAGTTCATATAAAAAAAAATCAAAATATCCTAATTGTCATTGCAACATTCCATTAATTAAATCTAAACTAATTATGATTAAAATATTAACAAATAATTTAATACCATAGTACAATAAAATATATCTTATTTCATGTGAGACAAAAATTATTGATAGAATATTTTACAATTCTAGAGTTGAAAAAAGGGGGGTGTTTTAGTTATTTATATGCTTTTATTAGCTTTAATGATAATCTATTAAGAATATTTTGTTAAAAATTAACTATATTGACAATTTTGAAAGAGTAGTCAAAATATTTTAGTGTTAAAAAATGCAGTGACAATTATGATATTTTAATTAATTTCACTAGCAATTATGTAAAATTCCCAAGATACTTGGGAGTCTTTGCATATTGCCATTGAAATGAAATATTCTTAACAAATTATTGTTAAAGCTAATAAATACGTGCAAATGAATAAAATATCCCTCTTTTCTTTTAAGTTTAGAGTAAAATACTTGTCAATAAGTTTTTATCTTGCATAAAAGACGATATTTTTCTGGTGCGGATAAAACATTGAATACCTTTTAGATTATTTAAATAATCTATAACGGGCAAAATTAGTTTTTTTTTATAATTATGATATTTTAAAAATGTAGTGATGATTATGATTTTTGAAAGTTTTTAGTGAAATTTATGTAGAAATCTGAAAAAAAAAAATATGGAAATGTATATAATAAGATCAGTCACAATTGTATGTTGGAATGAAAACTGTGCCATGGCTTTATAAGTTAATCCATGTCCATATAATGGCACTCATACATCTCCTATTTGTGTAACTAGTGAAATACATAAACTTTAATTCAACCATCCAGTGGAAAAAAGAAACTCCTGAAAAAGGTGGCAATGCAAATAAATCGCTACAATACAACAGCTTGCAGAATTACTTCCATTGGTTCCAGGAGTTCATCACTGGATTATAGCAGGACAGTAGTTTTTCCTCCTGATTTTCCCGATGCTCCCACCTTTCGCCTTATCAGTTACCAAAGCGTACATCTTCACAGGAAATAATTCTTTGGGAAGCCCCTTTTGATCCTGTTATTGATGGCAATGTAAGAGAACAATGAACATAGAGTGTGTAAGAATATTTTTAAATCACATTGTGTGATAGTAAGAAAATTTTCGCAAACCTTAGTACTATAGATATGAAGTCCACACTGGTTGAAAAGCTCCTTAAAATATGAGTCTGATCTAGTGATGCTCTGATCGTCCTTATCCAATACAAATCCTAAGAGGAAGGTCAAACATACACAAAACAGGAATATTGATTTAGATCTCTGTAAGCATGCAGAGAACTGCTTTAACTAGATCCACTTATATAAGAGAATTAGGCAACTACAAAGAGTGTAAAAGATCAAATGATTCATAAATTTATTAAAGGAGTACCTCAAAATGACCTGACAGTAAAATTGTCAAAGGGGAAAAAATGTAAGAAATCCATTATCAACTGAAGGAAGATACATTTTTTTTTCTTTCAGTTACAAAGAGGAAACATCTTAGTCAGAATCTTTATTCGCTCATCAATATGAAGTTATAAACGTATGAGGATAAGAGTGGTAGAAGACAGCGAACGAACCTCCTCTTGCAGTGTTCTCTTTGACGACAAAAAAGCCATTTGGTTTAAGCCCAACCTGCAAAAGAGTTGTTAACAAATGTAATAAAGATAATTACTAGCAATGAAGAAATCCTTCAGATAGTGCAGAAATAGTAATTTCTTTGCGAAGGTTATAGCTGAAATAAATTAGTGAAAAAGGCTGATCATGTTGACAAAATGTTCTCTTCCTACTAAGAGGGCCATATGTGCATATTTGGTCAAACATAAAATCAGAATCGGTAATTGCTCATGCATTTGAGTATGAGGCCAGAATTCTCATATGAATTTCATCTTACCCAGAGCCTAAGACCAAAAAAAAAAGTTGTATTGTACTGCTCAAGTAGAAAGTACTCTAGAATGGCCCAGAAAAAGTACAAGTGAATACCTCAGTTGAGATTCTTTGCAGAAGCAAATAGTTTAGTAATGTCAAAGTGTGCATATTAAAAAGAAAGATTCTAGGTCTAAAATTACATGCCTTTGCACGCTTAAAAAATGAGATAAAATCGTCATCTGGAAGTTGTCCAATGCACCATTGAATCCATATCACATCATATCTTCCATCTTCCGGAGTGAATTCCTGTAACAAAAAAAACACCTTCCGAGATAATTCCACAAACCAAGAAGCATTGGAACAGGTGCATAATCTCAGTTCTCAAGTAATAAGGTGAAGAAGATCTGAAAAAGAAAATGACCTGAAGAGGAACACAATAGAAATTCGCAGCCCTGTGAGTTTCTTCTTGCACATCCATACCTGGAGCCAAATTTTCACGTGCAGCCTCTAAAAAATGTGATACTGGCTCAACAAGATCAACCTGAATAATGTGTTGCCACATCAAAACAAAGTGCTTGATGTTATACATGAACATCAATACTGTATCTGTGCATACCAGTAGGTTTCTTAAGTTTATTTGGAAAGAAAATTACCAGTAGTTTGCACGTAACATCTAAAATCAGAATAAGTGCCAATATATACCAAAAAAGTGTCTATAACTGAAAGACAGTTTGATAGTAGGCGTTGCAAAATATCCAGGTAATGATGACTACAGTCAGATTCGTATCATATATTTGATGTAGATACCCTATGTTGCAGCATTTGCACCCATATTATTCATCTATTTTCTAGTCTGAAACTTTAGACAAGCTAAATTTCACTGTTGCATAGTTCCTATATCAAGGAGTCGAAACACCTTCCTACTAGACAAAACCAATACAATCGCAAACTCTCATACATTGTATGGCATTTCATGCTATTTAATTATCTAAGAGTGACACATAGAAGAGACACTAAAGCATTGCTTACCTCATTAAAGTATCTTAACAGAAGGTTCTTTGTAACCCGCCCTATTCCCGAGCCACAATCTACCACAATTGGAGAAAGGTAGGAAAGATTCAGAGGATCAAATACACATAACAGAGTAAAATTAATTTATCAAATAGAGAATGCCTAAAGACCTCTCTCACTCGAATCAAGATCCAAGTTTCCTTCTGGATATCTCCTGAACAACCTTTTCCCCAACTAATAATGCAAATTTCCCACCAAAAAAAAAAACACGAAAGTAATCTAGGAATAGACAGATAAATAGTTACCAAGAGCCACAAGATGCCGCTTTGCATTTCCAAACCGCTCTAGGAAGAGGGTTTTAAGAAAGGCCTCGCTTCCCTTCACATCTGCCTCGTTGACGCAGCCATACCCTCCCAAAACCCCATCCATCGAAGCATCCACTCCCTAAACAAATCCAAACCAAACCGAGCAACCAAAAAAGATACAAAATTTGACATCCGAGCACACGTATCGATCTAAATAACAGATGGATTAGGGATTCTTGTTGGTATTATTTACTTGCCAGTAGGCGATGCCCTTCCGATACCACTCGCGCCGTTTACCGTTGTCGGCAGCGGCGTTGTCTTCTCCCTCTCCGGCCCCGATTTCTTCTCTCCACATCTCCCTCGCGCTCGAGAACTGGCGGCCGGAGGAGTCCAAGCCGCCGGCTTCCATCTCGGAATCCGCGCCGCAGAGAACGAGGAGGAAACGCGCGAGGAGTTGTCTCCAATCGAACCACAACGCGATTTTTAGATTCGATTCGGTCGAGCCTTCCAAGTTTTGGGTATTTTTTGGTTATATTTTACCCCCTTAGGTTATATCCAAACTAATTTTAAAAAAATATATTCATAAATAATTAGATAATTTTTCAATACATCTAAAGTTATATCGATATAGATATCATATAATAATAAAATTAAAATTATTATTTATTTAATATATTTATCGTATTTTTTGTTATATAAAATATGAGCGATATTATTTTATATGTATTAAAAAGTTTATTATATTTAACGAGAATCTTCAATTTATTAAAAATAGTAATTAATATAGTTTAGTTTAGACTACAATTAGGGTTAAAATATATATATATATAATTCTCCTATTTTTTAATAAAAAAATAATAATCATATTATTCTATTGATATATCAAATATGATTATAAGTTTGATAGACAAATAAGATGACAAAGAGATCAGCACAATAAATAATAATAAATTAAATTCATTTACCATATAAGATTTAAATAAAAACATCCAAATACAAACATATTGTAACCATTGTGGATCTTAAAGTAATATAATGAGATTAGTTTTATAGAAGATTAAGTAGAAAAATAAGTAAGAGAACATAGCATCTGGACAACTACCGAATGTATATCAACGCAAGATAAATGCTCGCTCCCCTTGTATATAATAAGTTCCTCGAAAGGGAGTAGTAGCCTCAAAAAATTCACACCACTCGGAAAGTCTCTATCCACTTGAGTTGGTTGAGCCTAAGTACCATAGAATCTAATTTAATTAGGTTCATAAAAACATAAAAAATAGATTAAATAAAACAAAATAATCTTAGTGCCTATGACACAAAAGCTAGTTCTTCCGTCTTGATGATAGGCTTTACTATTCCACCTCTCTAAATGAAATATCTCTCCTAACTGTTCCTATACCCTAATTGGTGAGTGATTGATGAATATATACATCTAACCTCTCCTGTCTCTCCCAAATTTAGGTGAGGCCATGGAAGAAAATAATCATAGTGATCTACCACCTAAAAGTGCGCTTAAAGCGGCCTTCATTGTTCCTCCGGCGAAGGATGGGACCTATAAGGCGGGGATCTCTACGAAGATAAATGAAAGCCAACCTTCTTTACACTTGATTGCTGCGGAGGGTATTTTCGGTATTACAAACTTTTTACACGCCAAAATTAAAAAATGGTGGAATAAAAACTAACAACGATTTTGTAAATATCCCTAATACAGGCTGTAATCCGTAAATTAGCTAAAAAGATATGTTACAAAATTCCACCCATGATACTCATGTATTGTATTAAATTGAATAATATAATTGAAACTTAACATCCATTGACTGACGTTCTTATTTTCTTAGACAAACATTTATATAAAATAATAATATATTAACAAATGATTGCCATTTACTTACGGGCATTCTACACTTTTCAGGGAAAAAAACGGTAGTAATGTAGTAAGATAAGATTTAATAAAGTATGTTTAAATATTAATTTTCCTACTATGTATGGCATTAGATTATTCGGATCATTTATTTTAATATTATATTCTTTCAATTGACATTAATATGACATCTGATTGGTGTATAAATAAAGTGAGATGCAATTAATTTATATTTAAGATGTGCATATTAAATCATAGACACGAACCAAATGAGTTCCAAATCTTAATCTTCTCATTGTTTTTAATTTGCCGTTAGATCCTTCATATTTAAAAAATAGCACTGAAACAGCGTGTAAACCATAATAAACATACAATATAAGGTGTAAAATGAAAAAAAATAAAATAGAAATCCCAATATTTCTCTCTCCATCGGCTGCCAAGTGCCTCACTGCAGTATATTCGTGCAATGGTGCTGCACGGGATCACGTACATATGCCAACCTTTTGCGCTGATAGATAGGAAGTGTGTAAAGAGAGACAAAGCGAGCTATTAAAGAGGACAAAACCCCTTTTCTCCACCAAAATCTTTTTTCCTCTCTCTCTCTCTCTCCATTTTCTTTTTAGCCATCGTTTTATTACCTTTTTAGTTGTTGTTGTTGTTGTTAATTTATGAGCTCTATCATCGTCTAGTCTCAGATCCCAGCTCGAGGAAACCCTAACCCTAGAATCTGATCGAAGGCAGGAACTGCCTCGATCTCACGCTACACCTCGTATCTACGTCGTCGTGAATCCTTTTTTTCTCTTAGGGTATTGAAATGGTAGGGTTTTTCTAGTGGGGTTAGATGAGGGGGCTCGACGACGTCGCTAGGGTTTCCGGAAACCCGGGCTCGGGTGCCGATCTCGCCGAATTGGGCGCTGATGCTCCCGTTGGTGAGTTCCCTTTTTCTTCTTCTCGGGATTCTTGCTCGTTGGTGATCTGTGGTGGATTCTTCATCTCGTCCGGTGCTTTCGTTCGATTAGATTGCGCGCGCGCTTTGGATTAGTGTAATTTTGGGTTGTTTTTGATGGTTTTCTTATTTGAAGTCTGGAATCTAGGTCAGATATTCGTTGATCTCTTCTATTTCGTGCAAAGACGGTGTTGGAGCTGGATTGGATCTTCTATTGTAGCCGGAATGAGCTTTATTATGAATTACGCGGCCTTCTTCTCTAATTTGTCGATTGGCATCATGTTTGGATATTATGATGTCTTTAACTATTATTCTTGCAAGTTCCTCCGAAATTTTCGTTCTAATTACTGCTGTCTTAATTGCTATTATCTTTTAGAGAGCACATGTATAAATGTTATTTGATAATGACGTCATCCCTTTTATTGTCCGGCTTAATTGCAGTCTCTGAGTGTTTGCCTCAATATCTTTTTTGTTGCTTGACTCCGCATCTCTTAGTTTGCAGTTGCTTTTGTCTTTTTTATAATAATTTGAGACTTTGGATTTAGTTTTGTTAAGTTGTATCCCTGGTTAGTTGCTTGCTGTATCTTTGACTCGTTAAGTTTTATTATAATATTACGGGTATACGATCTGATCTTGATTAATGTAATATCAGTGAGACATTTTTCACATCTGTCTTTAGTGATTAAACATACAAGCAGGTTTATTTTTCTTTTTATTTTTTATATGTGCTATTCTCTTCATTTAGTATAGGGACTGAGGCCCGCAGCTGCCAAATGAATGTTTTTGTTGTTATACTTGTATCTCTGCATTCGATTTTTGTTCTTTGTTTAATTAAACTTGGGGATCTACTTCTGCGCAGATGATGACCTCTTCAATGCCTCACGATACGCATTTTTTGGTAAGGAGATCATTGAGGAAATTGAATTAGGTGGGTTAGAAGGTGAGGGAGATGGTGATAGTGATGCTAGATTCGGTGGGCCAGGTGATGAAGAATATCTTCCTTTTATTGGGGACAGAGAAGAGGTCAGTTATTTCATCTTACACAACATACACTATGCTGCGTGCTTAATTTCATTCATATTTTTCATGTGACTACTAAGTGTCTGCTTTTGTTCTTTCTATCTTTTAACTTCACCCTCAAGGACTTTCATAAGATACATTATATATTTGATCTGTGGAAAAGTATCATATTTATCTTTATTAACTTATGCCCCATGCATTATCGGTTATTAACAATTTATTCTACTTTTGGTTTAAGTATTTCATAAAGAATTAAGGATGTATTAATATGAGCACCATGATATTTAATCAAACCACAAGTTACAAGTCTTTAAATTTGAAGGTGAGTTTACGAGAAAGATAAGCAAGTAACTGAGAATACAAGAAGACATTTTGTGCACCACTATTTCCAATCACCTAAAGATAGTGTTAAAATTGGATGGGTATTCAGTTAGATGGTCAATCTGTATGCTGGTAAATTTACTTAACTTGGCTGCTGATTGCTTTGCACAAATTTTGAATCATAGTCTTGCAGAAAGTGAACTTGATTTTTGGTTATGATTATAGTAGCCAATATTTTCACATTACTAGCTGATGGATAAAAAAATATATCATGTTAGTGCATTGCAACTTCTACGGCAAGGAGATCCAGCAAAATATCTTATATTATTATTTTTATTCAAATGACTATTGATTCTGAAGAAGGTATTGATGCAACTAGCTGAAAATTTCATCTGGAAAAGTGGTGCAGATGTTTAAGAGTCTAATTCGTCAGGAATATCCGAACTGGCACCTCGCATAAAAATTGTAGCTAGGAGTCACCATCTTGTCTTATTGATGCATGTCCTTATATGTTCATATGTATGAGGTCTGCGATAAGCTAAACCATATTAGATTTAATTCATAGAGTCCTTGTAAAGCTTATGGTTGCTGTGTGGAATTGCAAAAAAAGAAGATATGTAATAATCGTCACTTGGTGGTTTATAATGTAGTTAGTAGAGATCTTTTTAATTGCATATGTCAGTTTTGTTGCTTATAAACCATAGAAACTCCTCGTTTAAAGGCTTTATCAGCTATATTTTTCTTTTGTCTCACTGTTCCTGGATGTTCATAGTAAAAACTTTGATCCTCTGAAAGATTGAGCAAGAATTCTTAAGCAGACCTTGATGGTGTGTTTGCAGGTCGAAGGTTTAGGTTCTTTATCTGATATCGATGATCTTACAAGCACTTTTGCAAAGGTTAGTATCTGTTGTTGTATTCTCTATTGGTGCTACTGTTAAGCTTCTAAATATTGCTCATGATTGATGCTCTCAAACTTCCCTTGTTTGATTATGCCTCTATTAACAATATCATTTCTTACCTTCTCAATAATGATGATAAAAAGGGGTGCTTTTGCAATAGTCATTCAGCCAATTTTTACATGGTAAAATTATAAACGTTGCTGAATTATTAAATGTTCAAAAGCTCAATTTCTGTCCAGTGGAGATGATGATCACATAAAAAGTTTGGTAGCTCATCTTTTGTAACCATTAGAACTGTCTACTGAGCTTTTACATAGTGAAGATGTAAAATCATCTTATTCTTTGTTCATCTGCACTGCTTCAACTCATGATTGTTCAGCTTGAGAAAATTGAGGGACATTCTTCTTCCCATAGGTTTAATCTATCTTCTAGTTGTAAATTGGTTTCTGACTGATGCGCATGTGGCAAACCTCATTATTTAGACTTTAGATCTTTTCCCAAAATTTGTTCTTTGTCACCAAGATCTCTTAAGAACTGTGATAATTCACAAAATAAGTAGTGTATTACCATTCTCTTAGATTATATGTAGCTGAATCTTATTAATTGCTCTCTCAAGCATGACAGTATTATTTTACAACATTTAAAGTCTAGAGACTCTCAATCGAAGAGGTAGCAACAACTCAAAAGATAATCAGCCATTGTATCTCAGGATTTCTATTTGTCATATCTTATTAAGTAAGAAATTAGCTTGTTGACTTCTAATGTTAGCATTGCTTATTCTATCATCAGATTCGTTAGATATGCTGAAAATCAGAATGTGAACAATTTTTCATTGAGTTTTTATACAAGGAGATACACTGTTCTCCATCTTCTTTTGACGTGCAGTAGCTAATTGCTTCATGCTTGTTTTAAGTCAGATCTTAATTCACAATTATATGTTGATATTCTTTTCCTGTGCTCAGTTGAACAGAATTGTTAGTGAACCAAGGAATGCTGGAATTATTGGTGATAGAGAATCTTTCTCCATAGAAAGTGAGCAACAGTTTTACTTTGTAACTCTTTAATTACTGTAATGCATAGCTTAACTGTGAAAGTATATAAGCGTATTCTTGTGATTCAATTGCTTGACATGTGAGGGGATTTATTAAATATTTTTTCAAGATGCTGGGTAAATGGAGGAAGCTTCTAGGTGGTAAAAATTTTATAGTGGCATAGTGCATTCCATCTGTATAAGTTGATGAAAAGATCAAGGATTTTTACATAAGCTCTTAACTGTGGTGAAATAATAGATCAATTTATTGTTAAAAAAGAATTAAAATGTAACAAATTGAAGTAAGTAGTTTTTGTTGATTTCATTGTTGGTATTGAGAATTTATTGAAAAACGGTTGTCCATAACGAAGGGAGTATTCAAGGAAATTTTATATAATATCTCTGATAAATGTAAAAAGTTTAAATAGTACAGATTATTGTAATCCGTTATTAGCTTACTTTAGGATACATCACCTCTTTTTGGAGGTTGCTTCATAAATCTTTGTTGAAGATGGCCGAGTGGATTAACAGTGATTCCGGTAAGGAGAAACAGATGATAAGAATTGACGTATCTATATAGATTATTGTTCCATTTTGGTGGAACTGACTAACTTAGATGAATTCAGAAACTTGCTTGGATGTGGTAAGTGTGTTATCGTTGTCCTTCATCCATCACCTATCATTCATCATTGAAGTCTTCTCCTAGTAATATCTGGTTGGCTATCACACAATTGAAAGATGAGAAAGTTACAAGAACCAATTGTTTTTCTACAACCAGCTATCAACCAAACAGAGTCCTCTAGAAATTGGTATCAGAAGCAAAATTTTAATATTAGACAATAATGGGACTTCCCAGTAGATGGGCAGATTAATCTTAACTTCTCTGTTAATAGTCTACAATCATTTGACTCAGAAGCTACCCCTGAAAAATTGTCTAGGCACTGAAATATTCTTGACAAGTGAGAAAGACTAAGAATATTAATTTTGTTTTATACTTTTCATGTTGGAATCTTTTGGTTATCCCCCTCTAAATTATTGCATCTTTTGTAGCTTATAATTTTCATTTTCTAGGCTTTGAACCATTTCAATCTTTGTTAGTAACTAGCATGCAAATCTTGATGCTGAATAAATGCAATTATGCATGTAATGGGTCAATCTGATTGTTGCTTCACTTTTTTTTATTGAAGATAACGGTCCATTTTCTTCAGGTTCTTCCACAGCAGGTTGGACTCAGGATAATGACTTCCCAAATTGGATAGATCCTCATTTATTAGGTGAAGAAAACATTCAAGAAGGTAAACTTTGGTGGTCACAGCCGCATCCTTCTTCATCTCAGCTTTCAGGATCCAAGCCACTATACAGAGCATCTTCATATCCTCAGGAACAAATACAACATCACTCAAGTGAACCGCTCCGTGTTCCTATGTCGTCTTTCCCTTCCTATCCTCCACCTGGTGGACGATCTCATCCTTCTGCTCTCACACGGCATGCAAGCATTTCATCTCTTGCTTCTGGCCTCCAGATGCCTTCTCCAAATATGTCTCCTGGTTCACACCGTCATTTGTCAGGAGTACCTCATGGTCAATACTATGGGGAAAATGTGTCTTTTACTTCATGGCCTCAAAATCAATGGTCTAACCAAGCTAACCTATTTGCTGCAAAACATCCCAACATATTACCTGCCTTGCTGCAGCAACAATTATCTCAGACAAATGGTTTAGTGCAGTCACTATTGTTATCTCAGTATCAGCAACAGATATTGCAACAAGTCCAGACAACTCTACCCAATTCCCCACATTTGCAATCTCATCGATTCAACCACCATCCTTCTCCACAGATAATGGGCAAGTTTGATCAAGTTATGGGTACATCTGCACAGAGAGACCATAGATTTAAGTCATCAAAGAGGGTAAGGCAGAGTGCACGTTCTCAGCAACAGCTTTCCGATATAAGTAGCCAGAAGAGTTCTACTGGGTGCCCACAGTTTAGATCCAAGTATATGTCAGCTGAAGAGATAGAAACCATTGTGAGGATGCAGCATGCTACATCTCGGAGCAATGATCCTTACATAGATGACTACTACCACCAAGCTTGTCTTGCCAAAAAATCTTGTGGTTCTAGGCTGAAACAAAATTTCTTCCCAACATCAGTAAAGGATCGGTCTTCTAGATCACGTGCTAACAGTGAATCGCACGGAAATCTTCAACCTGATGGCCTGGGGAGAGTTCCTTTCCCATCCATCCGCAGGCCACGCCCTCTCCTTGAAGTAGATCCTCCATCTGCATCAGGTGAAGATGTCCATGAGAAGAGATCTTCCGTGAAGCCCCTAGAACAAGAGCCAATGCTGGCAGCCAGAATAGCTGTTGAAGATGGGCTCTGCCTTCTTCTTGACGTAGATGATATTAACCGGCTGTTACAGTTTAGCCAGCCACAAGATGGTGGCTTCCAACTGAAGCGGAGGCGACAGGTTCTTCTAGAGGAGCTCGCAGCATCACTTCAACTTGTTGACCCTCTTGGTCCAGGTACACCTAACCATCCAGTGGGGCTCTCCCCAAAAGATGATATTGTTTTTCTTCGCATTGTCTCTCTTCCTAAAGGCCGGAAGCTCCTGTCACGCTACCTTCAACTTCTCACTCCTGGAAGCGAGCTCGCTCGTATAGTCTGTATGACCGTTTTCCGGCATCTAAGGATCTTGTTTGGTGGCTTGCCATTAGACTCCAATGCAGCAGAAACAACAATAACCGTTGCCAAAACTGTTTCATCCTGTGTACTCAGTATGGAGCTAAGTGCACTCAGTGCTTGCCTTGCTGCTGTAGTTTGTTCAATTGAACAGCCACCTCTTCGGCCACTTGGCAGTTCTGCTGGAGATGGAGCCTCCATAATCATAAAATCTGTTCTTGACAGGGCAACAGACCTTCTAACCGATCCCCAAACTGCAAGCAACTATAGTGTTCCTACTCGAACTCTATGGCAGGCATCCTTTGATTCTTTCTTTAAACTTCTCACAAACTATTGTCTGAGTAAATATGACAGCATGATGCAAGTGCTACTCATGCAATCACCAACTACTACCGTAATTGGATCTGAGGCGGCCAGAGCTATAAGCAGGGAGATGCCTATTGAGTTGCTGCGTGCAAGCCTTCCCCATACGAATGAACACCAGCGAAAAACGATGCTCGATTTTGCCCAGAAATCTATGCTAGTTACTGGCTCTAGTGCTCATACTGGTAGTAGTAGCTCCATAAATTCTGAATCAGTTCCTGTTTAATCCAACTGGGAAGGCAAGAAGAGGGTCAACAATATTGTTTCTGTAAATTGCGACGCTATAGTTGTTCCTGGATATACATTGCATCTCTATAAAGTGAAACTTCTCTGCGGAACGTAGTAGGACAGTGCAACCATGCAGGTTAAACCCATCATACTTCCAACTACTCTTTTCATCTATCTTTTGGCATGTTGGTGGAAATAGTAGTTTGTGCATAGATTTGTTTTAACTCCAACAGTGGGGATAGAAAGACTACCTACCATCCACTCCTTTGTGTTGCAATTTCAGCTGAATACAGTGGCGAACCTGTTATTACAACCTTCCTTCACATTCCTTTCCAGTTAAAAGGCAGAAGGTGTCCACGACCTCTTTTTTATGTTTTCTTTGACTGACGAGGGTTCATAACGGTTTTCTGTGTGGTCAGATACTTTGGGCTAATCTAGGCATCTGTATAGTTGTTTCCTTCCTCTGTGTTGCTTTTCATCCATTGTAGTTGTATTCTGTAGTTCCTGAACTGTCAGTGCTTATACAGTGGAAGTGAACATGTAATATTGCAATTGTTGTTCATTTATTCTTGTTCGCTAGTTCTTTCTGGTATTATCGTGACTAGTTGCAGTTTTACTACAAGTTTATTAATTGAGTGCTCTATTATGAGCGTGATGATGGTGTAGGTCAATTTAGTCTTTTCAACGTCAAGAAGTTTGGATTCGTGGTCAGTACTGGAGGAGAAAGAATGACAACATAGTACCTTGTACAAGTTTATCAGCAAGTGGCTACCAAAACTCACACATGCGCATATGCCGCTGCCTGAAATAATCCCAAAAAGCCAACGTTTAAAATTGCGGATTACGCAGCTCTCTCAGTTGCATTTAGCAGTTCTTAGTAATCTACATTACCCTATCAGAGAAGGAAGAGGAAATCGATGGCGAGGACGAGGAGGGTGCACCCAAGATGGGAGGAGGAGAAGGGGAAGAAAGAGGGATATTTGGATGTATACCTCCAAAATTTGTATTTATTTACCCCTGGAAACCTGTTATTTTTACATGAATTGTTTTTTGAATTACTTTTTAATAATTATATGTTAAAAAATCTGAAGCCAAAAATATTCTTATTTAAGAACAACGTATCTAAAAGAGAATAATCATATTTCTGTCCTTTTATTATTAAATAGATCAAAATTTAACCTGTTCCCTAACTTTCGTAGGCATTTATGCAAAAACAAAGGTTTTAGATAAATAATAAAACAAAGGTTTTAACAGACATCTATGCAGACTGCAGCTAAGTCTCAATTTTGTTTGCAGTGCGGATAGAGACGCAGAGTTTATACGTGCCACGATATCATCAACTTGCGTTACCTTTTCTTCTCCCATTACTCGTACTTTTCTTTTCTTTTCTTTTCTTTTTTCCGATAGAAAGCCCGTGGGCTATCACTAATCCTACTTCAGTTTCAAAACTTTGGAATCGAGGGTTTCTTATTATTTTGTATCCAAAATTAGCGGATTTCAAACACCTGCAGAGCTACTCTAAAGGTGAATCAAGCCCAACGTTTGGACATCCAGAATGCTGAGCTTTCCAAGTACAGAACCATCAGTCGATATAAACTGAAAACATAACAAGCAAGCAACCTCTTGGTATGGTATAAATTTAGATTCAAGCCGCCTAAAGAAGTTCAAAGATAAGAGAACTATTGCAGAAATAAAACAGTTCTTAACATGTACTCAAAATTCAAGGTAAAACATAGAAGTATCCTTCAAACAAACTAATGTTGAAATAGAAAAGCAATTAAAGATAATCCACGAGGCTTGCTCTCTATATGAACCACACACTCAGCATAAGGCTAACAGAAGGATCTAATATCCCTACATTAAATCCAGTGCAGAGTGGTTGCCTGACATAGAGACCGACCTTGCGTTGTCCTCCCTACTCGAATCATTTCTGCCGACATAGAGACAGACTTTGAGTGTCTCACTACTTAGATCTCTGCCTCATCTTTCGGCGCTTCCTCTTGAGCCGCCTCATTCTCTTCTTCTTCCACTGTACAAGACAAAGGACCAATACACGAGTTTAATGGGCAATCTATAGAGACAAGCAGACTGTAAAAATGGGACAACAATGGCAAATTTAAATTACAAAAAGAGGCAGACTGCAGCAGGATGTAATGAATCAAGAAACAAACAAACTAGTAAATAAGTCTACTATTTTAGAAACTAGTGTAAAATGAGATAATATTTTGGTGATTACAAGAGATCACAATTCTTTCTTGCCACAGATGCTTATCATCCATATTAGCTGGTGAATACAGGATATGATACTTAGAAGGGTCAGAAACCTCATACTGATTGAAATCAGGCTAGCTAATGCATACTATGAAAACCCAAAATCTGTAATGTAGAGTGCAAGGAGTGCAAGGAGTACAAAGAACTCCGGTGCAGCGCATTTTAAAAGGAAGAGTCGAGAATACATGAACTTTAGCATCAGGTACTTTGTTGTCAACTCATTACTCATTCTACATCCCAAACTTATAAAAAAGAAAAAAAAGATATCCTTCCCAATGGAATTTCCCTTTTTCCTACTGTATCATGCTGCTCATTCATGGACATCCTAAACAGTACATAAGACTCATAATCCATGAAATTAAATCATAGCAAGATTTATAAACCATTATCTCCGGCAAGGCACATCACAATTACCTAGCAACAAATCATACAAACAGGCAGGGAGGGATATTTTGGTGTACAAACCTCTGGAAACAAAACTCAGTTCATCCATCGGATAAACACATTTAGGTTATAAACTCCTTTATATGAATTTGGAACATCTTCTAACTAACTCAGCTGCAAACTCTCAATCAGTTTCTGTTACCAAGAACCGAAGGAAAACTCACCGATCAGTGAGAACATAACTCACCCATCACCCTATCATATGCTTCGATAAATAAAATATAAAGATCCCAAATATAAATCCTCCGTTCTCCTTAAAAAGCTCCTTATCACCAGATGCAATAAATTAATAAATCACCGTCCTGTCGTCTCCATTACATCTGCAAACTTCACACACAACACCCTCTTGCATAAATAATTTCATCACACCCTCAAGATTCACAACCATTCTCTCCTATAAAATATTTAACATCCACACCAAAACCCTACTTAAGATAAAAAATCGTTCTTACGAAGAATGCATAGTACTCATTGCTAGATCACTTGAACAAAACTAAAAGGGATCAAGTAGTCGAAAAACATAACAGAAAGGATGGATTTAGATACGGGGAAACCCTAACTAGCGATCGAAATTCTCTTACCTTCGCCCTCATCGTTTCAGTGTCTGACTCTTAAAACTTTCCTCGATCGTCTTCTCTGTACGCTGTTCTCGCTTTCCTTGGATGTGGAGGCGCCGCTCTCGGTGAAATTTATAGAGATAGGGCGAGAGACGAACCCTAATCTGATTGAGCTGTGATGGACGGCCCACATTTGTTGATTGGCCCTTCCTTGACCGTCCGATTTTGGACAATGTATTTTATTTTTAAGAGATAATTTTATTAGACCTCCTGAACTATCACTATTTTCTACGTACATCTAAAACTTTATTTTTACTTTAGATGTCCGTATAATTATTATTATTTTTTCTTAATTCATAATGTGTATGTGAGTAATAAAAAAAATTATATATATAACATTAATAATTTGAGGCTTTAAGTAGAATTATCTCTTATTTATATTCTTGTTCAATCCCTAATTACCTTATATTTACTTTTAAGCCTAAAATATACTCGTTAATTTGCCCTGATAATAGCTAAAAAAATAAAAAAATATTTTATTACTTTTGAAAATAGAAATTAATGACTTTAAAATATAGTTCTTTATTAAGTTTTTGTCTTAGTCTAAAAACTTATTCTTGATCATTTGAGGGTATTAATGCCATTTCGATCTATAATTACTTAAACTCCTATACATGATAATTTATTATTGAAATAAAATAATGTAAATGTTTTAACCAAAATAGAATGGTTGAATGGTAAATATTAAATGGTATAATATAAAAAATAATGAGGACAAAATATAATTACTCGCACTCTTCATTTAAATTTAAAATATAGTTCTTTACTTATTTTTTATTTTAATCTTATAAACTTATTCATGATTATTGGAGGGTATCATTTATATCTACAGCTACTTAAACTCATCTACAAGGTAACGGAATTGGAAAATTAATGGATATTTAAATTAATCAGAATATTTCAAAATAAAGTTGCATTTCTTGGATTAACCATGATAATCCATTCAAATTAATGTTTGTGGATGACTGGAAGGGCCAAAAAGTAGTATACACTTTAGTCCTTGAGCCATTTGTTTTGGTCTCTCTCAACAACAGGCAGTATCATTCAGAGGTGCTACAATTAGAAGTGAAACCAGGAAGCTTTTAATGAATCATTAACAGTGCTCTTGCAAATGCCATGCCACATTTACTGGAAGAGTAGTCTCTGATACAATTATGATAGAATCTAAAAAGTTTAGCAGATATAAAAGCTCATTATGAACACACCCTGATCCTAGAGAGATGGCAAGTTCTTAATATCACTCATTCATTTACAAGCAAGAGACTTAGTTATTGCCATCCTCTCTTCCTTCTATGCAACATTGAAGGAATTGACAGCACTCTCCACAAACTTCCTGGCTCCCTTGAACCATCTCTTGTCTCCAGCTTGAGCCTTGCAGATGTAAAGCTTCCCATCAGAAACAGTTGCAGTTATGATCTGGTGCTTCCCACCCTCATCTCCATCAGCTGTCCTTGTTAGAACTGAGATGAAGTAGTACTGTTTGCCGTCCACCACCGGCGTCGAGGTTTCCAATATGTTGGCGGTCGCGACGGCGTCAGAGTCGAAACCACCCTGTGGATATTGATTCAGATTTCATAGTTACCAAATATCAGCAAATTTATTAGACAGACAAGCTTGAATCTCAGAGCATGCAGATAAATAGCTAATTGAGAGTAATTGATCGGCATTCTCGTACGTACCTCAGAGTCTGTTTTCCCAAAATAAGCTTGTTTTCCTAGCAAGTAATCCACCTGCACAGGTATGCAGCTATACTTATTTCTTCTGAATGTTATCACAGTTTATCTGATTATGTATACTGGTTTTTCGAGCAATTTCTGTATGCATGGTGATGGGGAACAAATGATAAAATTATTGAGGCTCTACTACTTGATCAGTACTTCATATCAGTGATAGCCAACTAGCTTAAAAAGATTTCTAGATTTCATGAGGAATGCCAGGATAGAAGTAAAGCCATAATGGCAGACGCAAAATAATATTGAGAAGTTTCAACAGGGGGAATGTGATTACTTGTGCGAGGAACTCCTCGGGGCTGCCATAGTCAGTGATTTTGCTCTTGGCAGCGGGGGTGACCATGACTGCAACATTGCTCGTAGTATCGAAGTTGTCCTCGTACCTCAGCACCTGCCCAGGGTACTCTACCTCTTTGCTCGGGTTCCACTTCGCCGGTATCAAAAGCTTGAATCCATCGCCACTGTAAGGCATGAACTCCGTGTTCTTCTTCGGCTTCCCGAAAACATTAGCTGCACAATGCAGAATAACATCAAGGCTTTGTTTGCTTTTGAGATGCCTTTAGGATCAGCTCAGGTATTATAGCAAACAGGTGGTCGGTGCAAAGAATTTAACATTACCAGCTTCACCGTAGGCGGCATCGGCCGGCGCGACCCTGGAGCCGACGGCTGCAGCGCCGACGAGCACGGTCAGAGCCAGCCGCCGCGAGACTGCTACGTTGCTGTCTTCGTCGACTCCTGCTTGCTTCTGGGCCCTGCAGACGAGCTGCGTCGGCTTAACGCTCGGCGCAAAGCGCTGCGACGGGGTCCTGGCGGCGGTGGACGGCGCGTGGTGGTGGAGGAAACAAGCAGTCGATGCCATCTCTCTCTCTCTCTCTCTTGTTCTCGCTCACTGCTCTGCTCTGCTCTCTGCGCTCTCTGGCTCTCTTGCTGGCTTTGGGTATGAAGGTGTTTGTGTTATTGACTTGCTCTTGTGGATTTGATGATGAGTGGAGGGAGTGATCTTGGTGTGGATATTGTGTGGATGTGGGTGATGGAATCAACCTCAAATTAGAGATTTGGATTTGGATTTGGATAAGGCTTCTAGAGTTCTGATTGGGCCACGTCACACCATATTTTTTCTTCCATCCCATCCCCTCTCTCTTAGATACCCAATTGTGTAATTTCTTGGTGTGAATTATTGCAACTCAAATGGATGGACACCTTGTTCAAATGCTTCCAATCAATAGACCATTATGTTTAATTTTTTACATTACAAAAATAAATAAATAATTTCTCATACTTTTTTTTAATTAATTGATACGAGCTTGTAAGCTAAATAAGCTGAATAACATGAGTCAATCCTCTCAATAACAAATCTTGATAAAATATAGCGCACAAAAAATGAAGCAGTATTTATGAATTATGACAAATTAGTATTTGTAACTTTTACGATATTAAACACAAAAAAAATTTCTCAATCCTTTCCGCCGAAGGCGAAGGCGGATGATATAAATGAAGGGATGTGAAAATTAAACCCCAGAAAAGTGACATTAGGCAATATTGGAAATTTTGGAGAGGGGAGGGGAGGAAATGCGAAGTTTGGCATGTTTGCGGACAAGTCCGACAATGCAGGGATGGTCGGAATATCCACCGGCAAGCCGGCGGTTAACGCCGTCTGGTTTGCTTCCGCCAAGGGCTCGGATAAGAGACGACCAGCTCTGCAAATCTCTATATTGGCTTTTGAGATCACAAAGAGGATAGTAAAAGTAATATACTTCATGGAGGCCATTTTATTTTATTTTCCCTTAAAAACTAGAAAATAAAAAAGGTTGTGAAGATTTATAGCTGCCAACATTCCACTAATTTAGATGCATTTTGCGGTGGTGTTGAATTGAACAAAACCCTAAATTTAGAGGTTGTTGAAATAGCTAGTTCTCAGTTTGTGTGGACAAGAGAGAGTAATGCTTCATTGATGGTTTGCAATTGTTGAGCTAGTTTTGGATGCAATTAAATTTGTAAACTTTTTAGGAGCAGTAATCAAAATTTTACCGATTCAGATCTAGGTCTATTAACTAATGGTAGATATTATGGATTTATGGTGGAACCCAATTTGGACCATATGAATTTAGCTCATTATGCTTAGTTTTTTTTTTTTTAAAGATTAGTTTAACTATCTAATCTATATTTAAACTCATAATCTCTCAATAAGATTATTTAATTTTTTATATTATAACACCTAACATTGACTTTTTCTCTTTTGTTTTTTTCTACAAAAGCTTGATACACATAATATTACGAGAGATATTGGTACACCCTTACTAAAAGTACAACAAAAAGAAATAAGCATCAAGCCGAGAGGGTGCACCAGATCTAAATAAAATAATACTCTCGAACACACAAACACAGCAGGCTAACTAACTGTAGCTTCGGCTCATGTAAGAAGAAACTAAAGAGAAGACGGTAACCACTACTACCTTAACTTGAAGCGGAGGGAGGATGACGATGAGGGCATTGAGGACGATGCAGTGAGGGTGACGAGGAAGGAGCAATGAGGTAGAGCGGTTACACCGGTGATAGGTGCAGTGAGAGAGATGAGCGCAACGGTGCAAGCAAAGATGGGCAAGGAGGACATCCCTTCCTCTTGCTGTGACAAGCTACCATTAGAAGAATAACTCTAGCGAGTGTTTAGCATGTGTTCAGCGCTGATTTATTTATACAAAATCCAGTCCTATAGCATGAGCTTCAAAGCTTTCATTTTAAGCTTTCTGTTTCCTGAAAGATAACGAGCGTTTCAAAACTTTGGCAAATGGCATTCACAGAGATAATATATCAAATTCAAACAAACTCATCCACATATCTTCCAAATTGTGATACTTTTATTCAACAGCAACCATCATGCCAGGTTCCAGATTCATACAGTTAATCTGGCAAAGCATCAGATAATAATATAAAGTCTACGACAGCATCATCCTCCCAAGTTACATGAAGAGAAATGAAAAAAAAAAAAAATTAAAACAAAGTCCCTCAATGGTGTCCACCAAATGTAGGTGGTATGAATGAAGGGAGCTTGAAACCAGGCCCAAAAAAGTTGAAATCCGGCAACGACGGAATTTTCGGAGTGGGGAAGGTAGGGAATGGGAAGTTAGGGAACGTCGGGATGGTCGGCGTTTCCGAGAGGAGGCGGCCGGCGGCGGAGATCTTCACATTGGTCATTAAGATCACAAGGAGGGTTGCGAGGAGGAGATACTTCATAGACGCCATTTTATTCTTATTCTTATTTTACTTCCTATTGGAAATTATAAGAAAGGTTGTGAAAATTTATAGATACATTGTGTGGCGTTGAATTGAACAAGATCCTAAATTTAGGGGTTGTTGAGATGATAAGGTAGTTTTTGGTGTGAGGACTAGAGCGAGTGGCGTTTGTTTGATGGTTTCAAATAATACTTTCGAAAGGAGTAACCTTCAACAGGCTTGCAAGCCAATGACAGAGATCATCAGTTGTATTACTGTGCTTTATATGGAAGCTAAAGAGAGCCATTTCATTATTTAAACATACATTTACATGGAGTCTACACATTATTAATGATAGAATGGGAAAAGGATTTAAGACTACTATAATATTATATATAAGTCTATGCAAATTAAGTGACATATGACCTATATGACGAAGAGTTGGCTCGCTTTTTAATTTATTTTCCCAGTATACAAATAATGTGAGCCTATAGTTCTGTAAGCAAAGTTTATTAACCATCTTAATTTAATTAGTCCAAAGTAGCACGAGTTAAATGATGCACGTACCTTGCAATTAATAAATATACAGCGTACTGGCGTATCCAAATGAAACCAATGCATAATTTCTTAAAACACAGGGGTTATAGTGTAAATGTACGTCTATTGTATATTTATATTACAATTTTAGCCCTGCCATGCAGGCAATCCGACACATGTACGCTATTATCGGGTACTGTCTTAGAACTGCTCCTCTTCGGGCGACCTTTGAAGTCCCCAAAGCTACCCAGACTGTCTCTATCTCTATCTCTATCTCTATCTCTATCTCTACTTAAAAAGTTTAAAACCCTAGCAAGATTCTTCCCCTTCCCGAGAAATCCTCTCGCCTTCCTCCTTTGTTTTCTCAGGTGAGCCCTCTCTACCTGTCGATAGATTGGTTTGTTCCTACTGCGGTTGTGGCGATTTTTGATTCCTTGCAGGTTGCTCAGCTGCGTTGGCTATGGATTAGTAACTCTAGAGAGTGTTTGTTTTAGCACGTGATTGATTTCTTGGTGCTCCTTTTGCTTGTTTTCTCTTGATTTTATCTTCGATCTAGAAGTTTGCAAGTTTAAAAGGGGTGCCTGTTGGTAGATTGGTGAAAGAGATTGTATTATATGCTAGGGATCACTTTTGGGCTTCTCTCTTTATGGTCTTTCCTTTGGCTTCTGTCGAAAAGGAATCACCTTTGTATTTGCCTTGCAAATTTTATTTTATTTGCTGTAATAAGATGCTAAAAATGGCAATATACTATAGGTTGAACTAAATCTTATATTTGCACGATCATTACAACAGATATAAGTATCATTAGTGGCATTATTGTCTCTGTTGACATTTTTTTTTTCTTTTATCTAAGCATGTTTAAATGATAGATTCTCCCAAATTCTCAGTGATTTGCTCTTAATAGACACTTCTGTACAGAATTCTACCAAGTCTTTTTTTATTGTGCCGTCTACTAATATTATTAGACTCAACTAGTGTTTGTTGAATGTTTTAACTGACAGTTGAATTATGACCTCATTGATGCTTGACAATTAGTTGGTTTGATGTTGTTTGTTAACCAGAATAGGAAAAATGCCTGAACATGCGGAAAATGCAACTGAAAACATATTGAATACAATCGTGGAGACCATCACTGATAACCTTCCCAAGCAAAAATCTGTGAGATTCTTTGATGAACAAAATGCTGTCTCTGCCCAGATGAATAAACTATTTGGGCGCCAGAACGCCATCCATAAGGTCTTGGGTGGTGGAAAGTGTAAGCCATTTCTTTCTTCTATTTCTTACTTTGACCTTTTCCTGGTTGGGCATTGCAATGCTAATTTTTTTTTCTTGTAGCTGCTGATGTTCTGTTATGGAGGAACAAGAAGATATCATCCAGTGTTCTGACTGCTGCCACGGCTATATGGATTCTGTTTGAGTGGCTTAATTGTCACTTTCTGACTATTGTGTGCTTTGTACTTGTTATTGGAATGGTTATTCAGTTTGTTTGGTCCAATGCTTCAAGCATATTGAGCAGGTATAGAGCTTATCGGTATATTGCTAGATGCATATTATGGTAAAAGTAGCTAGTCACTTGGCTTCCTTCAGGTCTCCTTCTGAAGTACCTCGTGTTCGATTGCCTGATGAACTATTTGCGAACATTGCTGTTTCCATGGGTGCCCAAATCAATCAGTTCTTGGGTTTCATTCAAGATGTTGCATGTCAAAGGAATCTGAAGCAATTTGTTATGGTAAGTTTTCTTCTGTGGATCTTCTCTTGTTTGCAAGGTAGCATGATTTTATGCTCGTTATTTGTTCCAGTGCACAAAATATTCTTTAAATTATGGATGTTAATTCCAGCAAACATTTAAAAGAACACGTACCTTGATTATCTTCTTTATTATGAATTGACTTTAAAGCATTAGTTCAGTTATTTGGTAGTAAAAGTTGATAGTCAAACTAATGTTAACTGTAGATGGTTCATATCAAAAGATACAAATAATCGTTGTCATAAGATATATCATTTTAACAGTTGTTTCCCTAAGAACCTAAGCTGAGATTATTAAAAATATCTCAAGCTCTGACATGAGGGAGAGTGTTAGAATATAAATGTTTTAAACTGTTGTTTGTTCTTAAGCTTTTAAAGTTATTGCTGAATTTACAGTTGTCACAAGTGAGAGGATGTTGAATTCTTGATTGAGTGCCAAAGGTTGGAGGGACTATTCTGAATAATTACATTCTAACGATGATTTAACTGACTTGTTGACTCTTGATTATAGTACCACGAATTTCACTTGTTGCGCTTGTCTTTCAGACTACTGTCCTGGTACTTCTATTGTGCAGCTTCATGGTTGAACTCTATCTAAAGGATGTTTCTGCATTTAATTAAGCTTACACAGAGAATGATTGCGAGCTTGCATCTTCCTTCAGGTTGTGCTAGGTTTGTGGGCTGCTGCTATTATTGGGAGCTGGTGCAACTTCTTAACTGTTATTTATATTGGTAAGAGATGCCTATTAATTTAATGGTCTTGGGGTATCTGTTTTGCATGTGCAATCGGGGTACATCCTTCATATGCTGATATCAATGGAAAATTGGAAATGAAGACATGGCTGCATACCCTCCCCAAACCCCATCTAGACTAGACTAGGATGGTTTAAAGTTTTGTCCGAAACAGGGATATTTCATCGAAATGTTTTGCATTTCGGTCATGTCCTATCGAAAATTGCCCCTTCAAAACTAGCATCCAACTGAAACAATCCTAAAACAATTTCTTTATTGTATATTTTAAATTCTAAAATGGATTTGGCTTGAATCCAATTTGTGCCAAAACAATATCAACCTCATTCTGCAAATGCTATTAGAGTTGGTTTGATGTATTGAATATTAAGATAAAGAAAATTATTTATCAAAAGAAGTCTAAAACTGATAAAAAGAAACTAGAACTGAAACAGACTGAAATTAATTGACACATTTCCTTTTCTGAACCAAGTTGAAACTAAAACCGAAATTTAAATTTTGAACTATGGACTAGAGCCTCATGCACCATAATGCCCTTTTATGTTTCAAACACCAAGCAATGCCAAGGTTCCACAAATTGTCTAATTACATATGTTTGAAGTAAATGGTGGCCTACAACTTGAAGAGAAATATAACGGGCAATTTATCTTAATGTAGGAAGTAGCATGTGATAAATTATTTCAATCTACTCTTTATACTTATGATTACTGTAAGTTGGAGTGAACTGAAGAACTGATTGGTGCAGCATTTGTTGGCGCTCACACTCTACCAGTGCTCTATGAGAAATACGAAGATCAAGTTGATGACTTCTTCTATAAATTTCTTGGGCTGCTTCGAAATCAGTATCAGAAGTTGGATGAGAGTTTGTTGAGCAAAATTCCAAAGGGAAGTCTCAAGTCAAAGAAGAACGAGTAGATTTTAATTGTCGTTCGTGGTTACCTGCTGATCAGTTTTCTGTAATCGGAAAGGTTTTGCCTTTCATAAACAGGAATTGAACATTATGAACTGCATCGTGAGCAGCAAAGCATATTCTTGTGCATGTGGTTGTCTCCATTTTGAAGTATCTGAAACTAGTGCTATCTCATATATCTGCCATTAAAGGGAAGTAAAATTTCAGCATCCCTCTTTCTGAAATGTGAATTGTATGATCGCATGTTAGCTGAAGTGTTGATGTGTTCTTCATGATGAGATCCACATTGTCAACCTAACTTTATACTGCACTATGAAATTGTTGTTGATCTAATGTTTTCTGTGGATAGACAGGGGAAAAGAGTTGGCTACAAAGCTGGAGAAGTTGGTGGAGTTTTGTTTTCTGATTCCAAACTTGCATCGGCCTTAAACCTGCCAAAGACTCTTGAACTCTCCTATAACGTAGCTCCTTGTCTCTCTTTTAGCACCATCAAAAACTTCATCCACTGCAAATGGATCAAAACTTCTGCCTCCTTATCTTCCTCCCTCTGCTCCTCTGCTTTGGCCTTTGCCCTTGTGATGGCGGGCGGCCGCTTCTTGATGTGTCGACTGACTGTTGCGAGGCTGATCTCGGTACTCAATACCCCAAAGTCTGCGATGATCAGTGGCGGAAAATGGTTTCTTCCTGTGCAGACGAAGCTGCTGCATTTTCGCCCCATAATTCCGAGCTTGCCCACCAAACCTGGAATTCCTTTCAAGCCATTTCCAGTGATACCAAGCAACCAAGTGCCTCCCTCAGTCACTCTTCCCACTGGGCCGGAAAACCCCAAAGGCCAGGAGGCCACGCCATCATAGCCCATTGATAAACTTCAAGTGTCTGGTGGAGCCCAATTTGGTACTACCAATTCAAGTAGTATGCTTGCAAATTTGAAATAAAACAAGACTTCTCGTAATCAAATATTAAGATGCCACTAAGACTTGGAATATAAAAATATTATTCATACTCGGAGAAAGATAAATAAACGCCTTACTTTTTGAAGATGCGAACGGGATTTTCCAGATTGGAAAGGACTTTTGACTATTGACTTCTGAGTCCACTCATTGTCTCATCGTTAGAGACTCTTTTGACTACAACTTTCGCAACAGAAATACATACCAAATTCACAGCCTCCTTATCTGTCCGCTTAAAAGATAAATGCACTCAACTGGAAGTTAAAACACGGTAATAATATCGGGAATAATATCTCTTTTTTTTTTAATTCTTTTTCACAAAAAAAAAATAATCTATTTTTTTTCTTTAAAAATATTAGATTAGGCGAAATATCCTCCGAAAATAAGGGCTTAATTTATACTATCATCAAAATACAAAATACTCTATTATATTTTAGAACACGAGTATAAGACTCTCTGTTGACTCCGGAGATACAATCCATCCACCGTGGCACCCAATGGAACGTGTACGAAACCCTACGGCCACGTGATGACTGCGCACCGCGTCCACCGTCCATGAGCTAGCCCCATTCTCCCGGATCCCACCTCCCACGTCAGACACGGGCGCGATCAGGAGCCGTCCGTCCGCCCGCCCTTCCCATTCTTCCCCTCCCCGTGGGCCCAACCCGACCCGAGAATCTTCTTTCCTCGACAAAACCCCATCGGACAAGGCCCATTGGCGGCCCATTTGGCTTTCGCTATAAATAATTGGCCTGCTTGCTTCCTACCTTCACTCCCCCCCCCCCCCCCCCCAACTCCCAATCTCTCTCTCTCTCTCTCTTTGAATCGTTCTTTCTACTCATCTAAGCTATTAAAAATGGTGGTTGTCGTTGTCGTTTCCACTGCTAACGAGTCCACTACTCTCCTCCACTCGGGCTTCGCCAAGGTCGGCGATGACGTGGCGCCGGCCGATAGGGTCTACGGACGAAGGTTTGGCGAGAGCGATGACGACGACGATGACGACGATAATGATGTAGCCCCCGCTGCATGATGACGATGATGATCACACTTTTCACATATATAAATATATGCATGTATGGTTATGTTAGGTGCTTTTAATAAGATGTAGAGAGAGTTGTATTAGTATTCTCTTGAGAGGATAAGCAGTTTTACTAATTCATAATATATATATATATATATATATCTATTAGTCTTGGCATGATATGTTAATGGCAACAAAAGGAATATATCAAACTATAGCACATTCTCAAATATTATTGATATTTCTCATCATTGAATGTAGATTTTGGCTGAATCGTTTCTTGATCCCGAGCTAATAATAAATTGCTTTCAAGGATTATGAAGGGTAGAACTTGCCTGGAAAGCATGAGTTCCTCCAGAAGTGGCACAGTATTACATGCTTTTGTTTCAGGAACACAACAGTTTTATTTTTATTTTTATTTAAGAGAAGCTTCCTCTTTTCATACCAAGTTCTAATGTTGTAACTTTGGCAACTGGATGGCTTAAAACTTTAAACCGGTAGATAATAAATTAATAATCTGGGGTTGAGGTCAGATTTTTTCTCGGAGATAAAACTCCAAGCCATTTATGTCGTCGAGCTATAATAACAAACTTTATTCGATAAAGATTATATATTTTTTTTCTCTTTTTTTATTTATTATTATGAGTCCCCAAGTTGAGATGTACACTTTTGCATATTTTATTTTCTAATTTTAATTATAAATCTAGGTAACTTTTATGAAGGGTTGGACATCTAGTAATTGACAAAGAAAACTCTAGAAGTACTAGGAGTAAATATCAAAAACTAATTGTTATGTTTCTTTTTCAACTTATAATACATGAGTATGTATAGATTAGTAATCATAAATTAAAACAGCAGAGTTAAAATATTTATAACTCATTATGATAGTTAAATACTAAATATAATATGTGAAAAAATATATTAAAATAATTACCTAAATAGATGCATTATTCTTGTTATTACTCACTTCCGTTCATTTATAAGAATTATCTTATCTAATACTTTTTAATCCATTAACCATTTGGATTAAGAGACCTTTTATTTTAAAATCTATTAATTTTTTAGTCTATGTAGTTTGAATTCAGATGGACGTCAGGCCCAATAAAGGCCCATTAACTCTCAGCCCAACTGGAATGGTATACATGGCCCAATTGGAATGGGGAATTGGGGGGGGGGGGGGGGGAGTAAAGCTAAGGAGACGCTTGGTTGCTAGATTATAAGTAGAGGGGCGTTTTGGTCTTTTTAGATTTTTTTTTTTGGGTACGACACATTTTAAGAGGGTCTAAGTGTAATTTTCTTCTGTAAAAGAATTGATAAAAAATACCCTGTATTTTATTTTTATTACCGTCTACACCCAACCTTATATAAATTTATCATTTGTCACCTACATTTTCAGTTTAATCATAAAAACTACTATAACATTAGTTTATTTACCTGAAAGTAATTATATATATTTAATCTAACTATATGAGTAAAATGGCCAAAATACCCTCGTGACCAAATTAAAAAAAAAGCCAAAAGTGGGTTGCGACTAGGTCAAAAGGTAATTTAGTTATTTAAATTTTTAATTTTAAAATTAATATAATATTCTTTATTTTATGAGATATTGTTAGATTAAATTTAACTCAGAGTACTTTTAAGAATTAATTTTACAGATAATGCAGGATATAAATAATAATAAAATTAAAATACAAAATATTTTCGATCAATTTTTCTTTGTGCAAATACCCCTATACTGTTCATTAATAAAGTATATCTTTTATTATTATTATTATTATTATTATTATTAAATTTTAAAATAAAGTATATCTTATCGGGTCTCAGAATCTGATCCTGTGCTTTAATTTATATTTTTATATTTATTTCTGAGAGACAATTTGATGCTGTACTTGACCAGGAAAAGAATAAGATATAATTTATGCGCAACCTAACGATAACGAAGGCATAGACGCGTGGATAAGAGATCCAGATAAAGATAATTTTATTCCAAAGTTTCTACTTGCGAAGCTCCACTCGGCGAATAAAAGTATGGATAGACTTTTGCTGGATTATTGAAATACCTACGACGTGGTAAAGGATAAGTTTATTTAATTCTCATGGCCCAATCCGGCTCGCGTCCGCGTAATCAAATAGGGGCAGGAATAAAGGTCAACTTATTCCAGCTTGGATAGACTCCTTGAATACTAATTTAACTGCTAAATTTAAAATATTCAATTATTTTAAATAACCTTATTTTTATAACCGTCAATCTCAAAATTTCTATTATGTCCTCTATATTATTTAAGGTATCTTAAATACTTAGATTTTTATTACCTTTTTTTATTCACAACTTATTATATTTATTCTTAAGTCTCGAAGAAAAACTATACGTGAAAAATAGTAATAATTAGAGCGAGTCTAAATATAATTATTTCTATCATTTAAATATTATTTTAAAGTTCTTGAAGAGCCACAAAATGATCACCAGCATAATCCAAGGACTCCAAGATTGATCCAAATCATGTCCATGCTTGGAAGAGTCCAAAGTTACATCTACAAATTTGTGACACCTCCCAATGCGACATGCACATAAAAACCAAGCAATATTAATAGTTTAATAATAACATCAAATGCTCCAAGATGCATGGCACTTTGTCCATGCAGTATGTACACCTCCCGACCCCCCCCATGCATGATTCATTGAACAATGTACTAATGGACATAGGACAGAGGACATAGGAGCCATGAATGCTCATGTTGGGAAATGTTATGGCACCCCATGGATGCATGCGTGAACTGAGGGAGTAAGTTGCCAACTTCCTACGTGAATGCTGCACCGATTAAAACTGTCATGTGGAGTCGTTGCAGACTCCTGCAGCCGTTGTTTGGGACTTGGAATTTGGGTCAGAGCAAGTCCCCGGCCCAAGTAGAGATCGGCATTTGTCTTCTACGTATATTCGTCAAAAGGTTTTATACTTTGTACATGGACACTTTTTTAAGTTACTTTTTGATAACTATTAACTTAAATTTAGCAGTTGAAAAGAAATAGATACTCTTTTGTAGGATTTTATCTGTACTCTTGCAATTAGTAAATTGTGCTCCAATTCTTTTTATTTATTTATTCATGTATAAGTATAGATTTTATGTATCATTTTTAGCATAAATTATAAGATATTTGATAACAAATATTAAAATATATATATTTAAAAATAATAAAATTTTTAAGTTGCGGTTTTTATGACCAAGTGTTTGAAGGTGGTTCTATCGTATTAGGATTGAATTCGACAAGTAGCAGTATATTACATGTTTGGATGAGCAATGCCTTATAAATATAGTCGTGGATATTGACCGGTAATTTATGAGAAAATTTTTAATGTAAAAATTCATATATTTGTGGTTACCTCTCTACTCTTTATTTTTTTATATTATTATATTAATAGTGCCTAGTAGATTCAATCTCCTAATGTAGTTTATAAATCTTCAGGTATAAGGTAAAACAAATATATACAAATAAGAATAATAATGTCTATTTACATTTACCTTGTTAAAAGATTAACTCTTAATTATGTTTTGATGAGAGAGATATATGCAAATATTGTTTTTGGAAGGGTATACAAGAGATTTAGAGACAAAAATCCTTTTATCTGTTATTATTTTTCAGGTGAAGAAATAGTGAAATAAATATTAGAATATGTGCTTTTGCTACTTCCCAAGGAAAGAATAAAAACATCTTGAATAACTGTTCGGTTATTCTTGATTCAATAATTTTATTGCTTGGTTGGAACCTGAGATGCCCTTTTATATATATATATATATACTCTTTGTAGTTTATAATAGTTATATAACACTCATGCAGATAGAAGAGCTATAATAAATTTAAAGAGCCTACGTGCATTACATTTCGTGCTTAGCTAAGTTAATTATTGCATGCTTTGAATTGATTCCGATGCAATATAAATATAAATATATATAAGATTATATAAAGGAGCGGATGATCGAGTTATTTGGTTATCCTTTCCGGTAACAAATTAATCCCTCTCAGTATCTGCTACCCTGATGCTCTGAAATGCCCACTGGATTCAAGCATATCCTTCCTACCCATAGTGGATGTGGAATAAAGACTTGCACCTCCGCTGTTGCTGCTGCTGCTGCTGGTAATTATTCTGTAGAGATTAATTATACCTAAAACTCTCTATACATTGAAAACGATATGATGAGTATTTTATTATCAACTTTTTCTTGTTATTTATCTCTGAAATGATGATGAAAACAGTCAAACGGATAACCAGTGAATGAGAGAGGAGGCTAACAATTGGAGCATATTTTAATTACTCGTAACAGGGTTTAATGAGAATTATTAATAGTATGAGCATGGCCATGGCCATGGGACATGCATAAATTTCAGACGAGGCATTATTTACTACAAATTTTATATGGATTCGATAACGACGTCACGTCCCCTTCTCAACCCGAATCCGGTTTATGGCTAAAAACCACAGTGCGCGTCAAATCGAACAAACCCACAGTCTCGTTCTTCGCAAGTGGAGCACAACGACACCCGGAGAGGAGAGGAGAGGAGAGGAGAGGAGAGAAGGGAGGAAGAAGAGAGGAGAGGTGAGGAGAAGAGAGGGAGAAGAGAGAAGAGTAAAGGGAACTCTATTTTAATGGTGGACTGTTAGCGAAGTGGAGGTGGAAGAAGAACCGAACCGCTCTTAGAGGAAAAAGGTTGGTTCTTGCCTATTGCCTGCCTCTCTCCCCCTTTCCACTTCCATAAAGATGGGACTTTGCCTTTCTGGGTGGCTTCTTTATGAGCTTTCTGATGTGGGTTTTTGTTTTTTAGGAGATTGGTTGCTATTTAGTGGCTGCAGGAAACCATTTATCGTCCTCATCCGTTTGATCTGAATTCGTGCTGTTCTTGCTGCTCTTCAAAAAGATTCTTCTTCTTCTTCATCATCTTCTTCTTCTTCTTCTCTTTTTTTAAAAAAAAGGAGCAACTTTCTTTCGAGTAAATTATCCCAAATTCTTTGTATGTTGTTCATTCGGAGAGAGAGGTTTCTCCTTTCTATGCTTCTCCATTTGTAATTATAAACAAATTTGTAGTCTTGATACAATTTTCTTTGTTTTTTTGTTTTTGAAATCATGCATTGAATTAAGTATTAAGTCTTTGAATTATAGTTGTTCTCATTTGGGGATTCTTTCTTTTTGTTTGTTTGTTTTTTGTTAGGCTCCTCTAGATTATTTGGCTCTGTTCCATTTGATCCTTCTTTTGGAATTTATAGTTTTTTGTAGACCAAGTTTTTTAGTCTGTATTCGTCGCACTGCAATTTATCAAGAGTACCAATATATAGTTCTCTTTATTCAGTTTTTATATTCTTTTGTTGTAACTGAGCATGGTGTTCTTCCATTGGATCCTAATCTTGGTTTGTTCTGGTTTCTATTTATCTGTAGGAAATGAAACCTCAGGATCGATGTGAATATATATCTGTTAAGCTAGTTCTTCCTGGAATTGTCTAACTGCAAATTGTCATTGTTTGCTGTCGTAATTCTGATATACCTCTGGAACAGAAGCCAATATTGGTGATGAACCAATTTGTTCCTGACTGGAATATGGAAGACGACTCTAGATCATTTACAGATCTTCTTGCAGTGTCGAATCAAAAGAAACCTATTGGGTTAGCCTTCCTTAACTTGATGGTATTCTGCATATCGAGGAAAAAGAATATGTCGATTTATTTATTCTAACACTTTATACTCTCTAATGTCATGTTTCCGTCGCACAGGCCGGATAATGAGCTTGTTGAACTCTTATGGCAAAATGGGCATGTTGTTATGCAAAGTCAGACTCATCGGAAAACACCAGCTGCAGCCAGCAACCTCAGACAAGTTCAGAAAACTGAGTCAATATTAAGGTCAAGCATGGCTCCTGGGAACACGAACGGTCTGACTCAAGATGAGACTGCATCATGGTTTCAGTACCAACTTGATGATTCATTCGAGAAAGATTTCTACTCAATGTTCTTCTGTGAAATGCCAAATGCAGAAGCCACTGGCACTGATAAGATGAGCAAGGATGCTGCTTCAGAGGACGGGAGATGTGCGATTGTTGGTGACACAAGTGAAGGCAATGTTTTTACTGCATCTATGCCTCAGCAGTCCGCTTTTCATATGCAAGAAAAAATGATGCCTTCTCCTAAATTGAACGATACGGGTTCTAACCATGCTCCAAGCATAGAGAATGACTGTGCCACTAACTTTTCCCACTTCTCTAGGCCACTGAAGGCTGACGTGGGATCATCGAACCGTCAGTTGGAGGAGAAGGGATCAGGAAATAGGTTTCACATTGGAGCTGTAGAGTCCTCCTCGATGATGACAATTGGATCAAGCATTTGTAAAAGTAACCAAGTTCACACACAGGCCGAGCGAAGCCATGTTATGAGCAATGATGCAGCTATTGCTGTTTCGAGAGGCTTGAAAAAGGATGTTCATACTAGGTTGCCCTCTGAAGGGATGAATGCAAGCACTTATGAAGCCACTGCCACTTCATCATCAGGTGGGTCTGGTTGTAGTTTTGGAAGAATGGGACAACAGAGCACAAGCAACCAGAGCAACAAGAGGAAGGGAAAAGAAATGGAAGAACCTGAAAGTCACAATGAGGTACTTGTCTCTTTGTTAAGCCAAGTTTTCAATTAAAAGGAGTGTAAATAGGAGCAAAACGGGCACTCTGTTCGGATTTCATTTTTGTTATCTTTCTTCCTCAAAGAAAGAGAAAATAATTTATAGAATATGTTATTTGCAGGAAACTGAGTTTGAGTCCATTGAAGCAAACAAATCAGCTCAGCGCTCTTCATCTACACGCAGAAGTCGTGCTGCTGAAGTTCATAACCTATCAGAGAGAGTGAGCATTTTAGAACTTATTTCTTTAGAGCATCCTGACTTGCAGCTCATGTTCTTACTCTTATCTCTTTTCTGATGTAGAGAAGACGGGACCGAATTAATGAAAAAATGAGGGCATTGCAAGAGCTCATACCTCATTGCAACAAGGTACAATGTCTTGATGGTGCAGGAAATCCTACAGTATCTGAAAATCTAATAGCAGTGCATTTATCACGTTGTAACTTTGGCCAATTATTACAACTTGTTGGCATCGCTTAATTTTCCAATCTTAGACCATTATCTTCTTTCTACTAGTAGCATCAGACATGTTATTTGTGTAGAAGTAGCTGAAGCACAAAATCTGCATAGATTTCTCGTGTTACTGTCATTTTCTCTATTCGTAATCACTGATATGGTTTTTGCTTTTTAGGCTCACGTCCATGCTAATGATATAGTAATGTTCTTATTTCAGACTGACAAAGCGTCGATGTTAGATGAGGCAATTGAGTACTTGAAGTCGCTTCAAATGCAAGTCCAGGTCAGAAATCATTTTCTGTCCTTTCATACAGAGAGTGGTTATTTACTAATCTGATGTCTATTAATTTGTGATTACCTGCACCTCAGATTATGTGGATGGGAACAGGTATGGCACCAGTTATATTTCCCGCTGTCCACCAGTACATGTCTCACATGGGTATGGGTGTTAATCCTGCCTCTGTGCCTTCAGTGCAAACTCAAGTTCAACTGCCAAGAGTACCATATGTCAATCAACCTATGGTTTCAAATTCTATGGTAAATCAGATACCACAGTGTACACCTCCAGCTCTAAATGCAGCTAATTTTCCAAACCAAATGCAAAATGGTCATCTTGCTGAATCGTACGCACGTTTCCTTGGTCTCAATCACATGCAGCCAGCGTCTCAGGTTTGTTGTTCAGGTATTCTCATTGTTCGGTTTCTCTCTCTTATTTACCACAACATTCTGACATAACTTTATGCAGGCAATGAATTTCTATACATGTGGACCTCAAATGGTGCATCAGAATCAGACTGCAGTTGCTCCTAGTAATGATATTTTACCTACTTCGGGAGCATTTCCTCCTGAAAATACACAAAGGGACAAAACTAGTAAGCAATATTTAAATAGTATGCATATAAACATTTCTAAAGTTATTGGGCATAAATGAAAAACTATTTTCTTCTAAGAGAAGGGATGTTTCTTAGAAGTAACATGAAACATAGATAACCTTTTATTCTTGAGCAATAAGTAATAAATCTGTTACAATGACATGCTTGACGCAAATCTTTCTTTATAACAAAATTGCGCGACATAGTTATGAGCAAACTGATGTTATATGTATATATATATTTTAATGGATTCTTTATTGACTCTAAGATGTTATCTGTTGCATTCTTGAAATTTTGTATGGATAAGTAAAGCTGCCTAGTTAGCATCCTAAGTCCTAACTTTCAAAATCTTTGCTTTAAGTATCTTTTCTCGATGTCGACAGGTTAACAAAAAATACTTCATACTTGGAGGCGATGTCTCACAAGTACCTGCCGCTTATTCTTATGTTCCTGATGAAGACAAGCCACTGAGATTATGTTAAGCAGATCTCCTGATGTCGTGTTTCAAACTTGGGAGCCAAATTATGTGTAGCTTGTAGTTTAAGCTACCATTATTTTTATACACTTGGAAAGAGTGTGTCTTCTGTGAGCTCAAAATGCTCCAGATAATGACACTGATGTAATATCTTATTAAGATTTCTGTGAGCTCAAAATGCTCCAGATAACGACAATGATGTAATAACTCATTAATATTTCTTATAAATTTTTTTTTGTTTTTTTTTGTTTTGGCCCTTATGAACAGAAAATGCCCTGTAAATGTAAAAATTCTATTTGTGGATATATTCTCATTATTTGTACAATTTGTTTCTATATTTGAGAACCTCATCACATCCTATCTAGTTTTTCTGTGAACTGACCTTCAAGATCAGAATCTCTGAAAGATTGGCATGCCTTGGACTCACTGAATTAGTCTGTCAAATCCCATTTCCAATTTTACTTGGTCTGTCTAGGTGTCTGTCAACAATTGGATTGGTCAACCTCTTATTTCTTCTGTGACTTATCTCCTCATTCATTCCATCTGAAACTTTCAATGGTGCTTTCCCTCCTTGTTCCCTTTATGCTACTAGCCTCCTGCCATGGATAAGTTTCTTTTCCATTCAAAATGTATGGTTTTATCCTTCTAGGAGGAGTTTTTGAGTGTCTGTTGTTGGGTGACCAAGTAGGCAGAAGGAAATAATATAATTGCACACTCTGTCAGTACAGCCACATGCATGCAGGTCATGTTGCCATTCCTGGACAGTCCATAATTTAGATATCACATTCATAAAATTAATCATATCTTAAATACTTAATCCCCCACACTTTCTTTTCCTTTTATAGGGGGAAAAACACACACAAGCTGTATTTGATGAACCAGATCAATTAAAAAATTGCCCACTTGCTCATCTGCCATAAGCTTAGTAATGCAACATGTTGGATGCTGAACTAAAAATAAACTGGGCTGTTAGAATATAAAGAAAAAAAAAATCATATTACAATATATGAAACAAGAAAGAAAAGTCATAATCGGCTCTCAAATCATGTTGAATCAACAACTACACTAAAAACTTAAGAGTTCGCTTGGTTTGAGTTCAGAAAGGGTCCCTGAATTAGCTCAAGGATCCTTAACTTGGTTTAGTAACCAAATACTTTTTTTTTTATACCTAACTAAGTTCACTGTTAAAAAAATCAAAACTGAAAAATGATACTAACTAATGAAGTTCGAGGCTTAGTCTCAAACCAAACAAGTCCTAATAGACTATACTATTAGAAAAAGGTAATTTCATTCTTTCATACTCTTAACTAGAGCCATAGAGGCCCTAAAATAATAAAAAGAGGAAGAAAAGCCCTAATATGCTCTGATATCATATTAGATCTACAATTACTCTAAAATCTTAAGTACTGTTAGAGAACAGAAATTTTATCCTTTTATACTCTAACTAGAGCTGTAGAGGCTCTTTATGATAGCCTATGTTAGTCAATTTTGAAGCATCTATCAAATCTCTTTAGTGGTAGATAGAGGCTGTGAGAATGTTAATGGAGGACCCACAAAGAATCCAAACACTGAATGATAACCACAACTCTCTCTCTCTTTCTTGAGCAACAGACATAAAGTGGGGCTGCAGACAGCTCTCTCTCTCTCTCTCTCTGTTCCCCCTTCTTTTTCTTCTTTCCTTGATGTTTAAAAGCCTAAAATTGCAAGTGGTAGGGCCCTTTAGGAACATGGCTTCTGCTCATGGATCATATCTTTCTAAGCTTTCCCCTGTATCCACAAACTGGATCCTCTATGTTCATTGGCCCTCAGATTTTTCTATTCTTCTTTCACTATCCAAAGCTGACCACAACTATTTGGTGGTCTTATAGGCTCCAGTGGATTAGCAAATGATTTATTTTGTGCTAATCATTGCTTTGTTCTGATTGATAGAAACATCTGCAACTAAGTGATATGCTTCTAAAATACTTGATTGACAAAAAGATGCACACTTTGTTCTGTCTAATGATAGATTTGTAGGATATATATATACTAGTAAGTGCTATGTTCTTGCAATCACTTTCAGTCAATGCGTCTCAAGAATGGTACTGAATCCAATCCTATACCAACATATCTAAAAGGAAGATAAGTCCAACATCAAATTGCATGCATCTTTAAGGCACTTAACAATGACAAGCTCACAGGGACCACATTCTTTTCAAGATATGTCTTATCCTTTGGATCATCAAGAGATTGTAGAATAAGTTTAGCTACCACATAAAATAAATTTAAAAGAAACATCAAAGTGGTTGACTAATTTGCCACTAACATTTTATTTGAAGCTAGTGATACATAGGTTATGGTAAGCAGGTTCACAGAGATATGGAAGTATGCTGAAAGAATAGCATACTTGGTGATATGAAAATTTATTAACAATGCATAGTTTAGAAGCCAAGCTTCTCTCTACTGGTCTTCTGCTTTGGGATTTATTAACCTCTTTGGAGACTTGGGCTGCTCTGTGACCTTCCCTTCTCTTGCAGGGCCATGGATGAAATCCTCCTCCATGTTTCCTTTGACCTAAGAATCTCTTCATGCATGGCATCACAAAGCTGGTCATGGCTGATCTGACCAACTAACTAAAACCATCAAATTAAAACACAAATTAGCCAAGAGTTTGCAAGAAACAAAAACATTCCATACAGAAGTGGCCTGCTTTTTATCAGAGGACGACACCTCACTGCAGCATTTAGCTCATTCAGTCAATAACTCAACCACCTTACATGCAACAAAGCAATTAATAATGATAGGCAGTGCCAGCTTGATGCAAGATGGTGTAACAAATGCTAATTTAATGATCTCGTTGAGACGATGACTGATGGGCCTAAGAATGCCCTTCATTGATGAGCTCATAAGTAGAAATACAAGGGACAATTACATCTAGACCCTTTCAAATGTTTGTTTGCACTTTTTCGCATATACTCTATTATTTACTTTTCCTGACGTATTGACCTTCTTAACAATAGAAAACTTTTAAAATGTCCATTTCCGTTAGTTATCCGTTAGAATTTACTATTAGAAAAATAGAAATATGAGTGTCATGTGATCAACTTTAGTCTCTCCAAAGACTTTTAACACTTATTTTAGGCTCTTCAGAAAGAAATAGAGAAAAGTAGATTGCAACATGGTGAGAGATTTTTTTTACAGTATAATTATCCCTTGAATTAAATTAGCAAATTGTATCAAATGGGAGTAAAACCTGGAGAGGAGAAAGAGGATAAGAGTAGGAGACCTTAGGAGTATCAACATCATGTTGGTGGTTTTGGTTGGTAATTTCTTTAATGAGCTGGGCTTGGCCATCTTCTTCTCCCCTCACAGCCTGGGCCATCTTCTTCTTTCTCTATCTAGACTCTTTTGTCTATGTAATTAATAGGAGGGGGGAGAGGTGGAAGAAATAAATAGGGAGGTGAAGTCAACCAACCGACCCTGAAAACCCTGTGGTGTTGGCAAGTGGTTGACCATTAGAAAGAGTCCTTTAAGAGGGTTGACCGTAAATTTCTTTTGGGAGGGGGGGAGATTTTTGTACACCAGAATTTTTTTGAGAATAAGAGAGACTTGTTTACAATAAAAGGTAATTTTATCAGGAGGAATTTAAACTTGAGAGCCCAATGGGCTTATTAGCCTAAGCCGGCCCATTAGCAAAATGAAAGGGACAAAAAATTAATAAGTGGCGTCGCCCGGACTCGAACCGGAGACCTTCAGTGTGTTAGACTGACGTGATAACCAACTACACCACGACACCGTTTGTGTAACAAGTCGCAATACAAAATATAATTATCCTTGATCTTTTCCATTCACTCCACTTTAAGGGGGTGAATGTCAAATGTTGTACCAGAGTTTAATAAATTTTTCAAAATTTTGTATTTTGTAGGATCTTTCAAAAAGTTCGATGAAATGACAATTTTTTTTTATCATTTATGAGCCATAATGCTAGATATAGACTAAATAAATGGTCAATTCTTTTTAGATATAGAATCATTTAGATCCTATTAAATTTTAGTCAAATAGAAGAGTCATATTACAAAAAGATTTCTCATGTTAGATAGATTCCATCCTTTTCGAGATGCGGCAAAAGATAGAGATAGAGTCGACAAGAATAGATTGAAACCTCAGTTAGTGTGTAGGGCATGAATGGATGAGTCGGCAAAGTAACTTTTTCATGGTAGGTCAATCGATTCTACAAAGTCCTAAATGGCTGGTGCACCAAACTAATCAATAAATTTAGGATTAGATACTGTATCTATTAATATAGCACCTAGAAAATCTAACCAAACAATATTGAAGTTGCTTATTATTAACTTCTTTAGCTTGTATCTACAATTTTGAACTTAGTATTTCATTTTGCAACTAAAATAATATAATTACTATGAAATCTTTGTTGCAATCGTAGTTATTATTAAAACCAAAATAAACTGAGGTTAGACCGGTAAAACGGTGAATCGACCATCAAGAATGTTTAATTTAGTTTTGGGATAAGAAAAGCAATTGATTCATTATTTAACCAGTGAATCATACAATTCAGATAGGTTTTTGCTAATAGACTGAGCTTCTCTTTTTTCTTCTTCATAATTGCCTAGAGTAATGATATTTATTGAATAACCAAAGATTAATATAAAATTAGAATTGAGATATGGTTTGGTAAAGTCATGATTTTATGTACCTAAAACTAAAGATTAATATAAAACTAGCTAAATAATAGAAGAAATACAATTACATTGCTTTTATAGATATTTTTCAGATCTTAGAATTTTCTTTAGAATATAAATGAATTGACTACGATAATATTATTTTTCTTGCTTGTTCAACAACGGGGTGGTGGCGCAGTTGGCTAGCGCGTAGGTCTCATAGCTTGATTGAGTTATCCTGAGGTCGAGAGTTCGAGCCTCTCTCACCCCAATTTGATCCCTCGATGGACAGAGCAGTGAAGATTACTTGTGCGCTCAATATGTGATAGGTTGGGTCCATCACAGCCGTCTGATTCACAGACGATACCAGCGCATCTGAGCTTTGTCTCTATTTTTTTTTCCTTTTTTTTATTTAAAAAAATGTGATAGTGGATAGTGGATAGTATCATACCTACTAGTACCCGTTTAATTTGATCCGTTTCCTGCTCCCATCCCGAGCATAAATAGCATCACCGAGTAGCTCACACGAAGTGGCGAATGGCCGCCTACTTCGCGCCCGTCGAAAACCTCCTTTCCCGCCCACTCCACTCTCCAATTACGGTGGGAGATCGGAGGGTTTCCTTTCGTCTCCTTTCATCGCGTAGCGAGCGATTCCTAGCGATCTAGGGTTTCCTTCTTCTGAATCGGGGAGCTAGGGTTTCGACTCCGATTCGATGGAGGCGGTGGTAGTCGACGCCGGATCCAAGCTTCTCAAGGCTGGGATCGCTTCCCCGGATCAGGATCCCGCTCTGGTAAGAGCTTCTTTGCTTATCCCGGTCGGTGTCCTTTTCTTAAATTTTGGTACTTTTATTGAATTGATCGGTCGAATGTTTCGCTTGGAGCAGATAATTCCGACGAAGATGAAGCGGGTGGTGGAGGAGGGAGAGATGGGCGATGGAATCGAGGAGGTGACGGTGGATCCCGTGGTGAGGGGGTTTGTTAAGGACTGGGACGCTATGGAGGATTTGCTGAGGCATGTGTTGTATACGAACATTGGATGGGAGATTGGGGAGGAAGGGCAGATTTTGTTTACGGAACCACTGTTTACTCCAAAGGTCTGTGGATGGATTATTCTGTATGCTTCTGTTTCCTTCCTTGCGTGCAGCTTAATCAATTTTGCTTATTTTGGAAATGATACTCTGCTGGCAAAAGTTGTGGTTTTTAAAGGTGGAAATTGTCTTCTCCACATAGCATTTGATTTATCTAGCAGACTAGGACTAGTTGTTGTATACAATGTACAATCAGAATGGTTTGTCAGATTGATTAACACATATATGTTCTGTGAGGATGTGTTTTAGAGTAATCTGCTATGTTATTTTGGTGCATCAAGATGTCAATTTGTGTAATTTTGCTTTGTCCTTCTTTCCTTCTTGCAGGCCTTCAGGGAACAGCTGGTGCAGCTGATGTTTGAGACATTCAATGTTTCGGGATTTTATGCTTCTGAACAAGCTGTACTATCGCTTTATGCTGTAGGGCGTATCTCGGGATGTACTGTAGACATTGGGCATGGGAAGATTGGTATGTTTCTGAGACTGGCTTTTGCTTTTCCTCTCGTTTTGGATGAAGGTCAAGATTTGTGATAGTTTTGTTTTGTCACTAGGTTATATTCTCTTTCATGTAAGTGTACTAGAAAAGTTCAGATAATATTGTGATCACCACAGGAAACACATCATATGAAATCATAAATAGGTAGGACTGTTGATTTAAACACATTGCATGGGAACTACGGATGCAGTGATAAACTTAGAAGCTACAATTCAAAACAGGCTTGGATAATTGATTCTCATTTATTCTGATATACTTGGCAGAGACTTAGTACTTCTATTATAGAAGATGCAGTTCTATATTAACAATCTTTGTCACTATATCAGATATTGCACCAGTTTGTGAAGGTGCTGTTCAACACATAGCCTCAAAAAGGTTTGAAGTTGGGGGGATTGATTTGACAAACTTGCTTGCGCAAGAACTTCGTAAGTCTAATCCGTCAGTAAACATCGACATATCTGAGGTTGAGAAGTTGAAAGAGATATATGCTTGCTGTGCGGAGGACCAATCTGCCTTCGAAGGGACACGGAATTCATGCCAGAAGGAGAAGCATACCCTTCCAGACGGACAGGTCTGTTTCTGGTTAAACTGTTGTGTGATTTAAATCACGGTTATGCTCTTTTTAATATCTATAAATCAAAGCATATTCTTTAGCATAATTCTTCTTGTACCTTTCTCATCTTTAGTTTTATAATAGTTGCATTGTTTGGATTCTTTAGCATAATTGGTCAGTCAAGTTTCACATGACAGAAACAGTAATCACATTTCAATATGCCTGCTAAGCAACTTGTAAACTGCAAAATGTAGGACTCAGACCTATCCTAACTGAAGATTCATCCAGAGTAGTCTGAATTATTTTACAGATCATTGTTTCTGGCTGTGTACTAATTTTCTGAAGGTTGCCATCCCCGTTTACTTTCAATTTGAAAACTGTGCAACTTTCTGTGCGTTGCATTGGATTAAGATGAAAATAATATATAAATTGCATCATATTACTTTTATCTTAGGCCAGGCACAGGCTTTTGCATACCTGGAGTGACTATTATAACCAAGTTTTTAGGTGATAAATCTGCATGTGATTTCTTTAACTTTTGCATACCTGGAGTGACTATTATAACCAAGTTTTCAGGTGATAACAATTGAAAGGGAACGATATATTGTTGGTGAAGCTCTATTCCAACCATCTATCTTAGGTTTAGAGGAGTATGGAATTGTTGACCAGCTAGTCCGAAGCATCTCAACTGTTTCATCAGAAAACCACCGTCAGCTACTTGAGAATACCGTGCTATGTGGTGGTACAGCATCTCTGACAGGTCCATTATCTTTTCACTGTACCTGGATGCCTCAAATTCTTGCTTATAGACTTTGAGTATTGCTCAGGAACATGGCTTGTTCAAAATTCAGTTATGAAAAATGTATTGCATGCAGATTTTTTTAGCCATGATGATTGTCCCTTCTTGTAGAATGACCTCCATTTATTTCTTGAACATGATATGTTTTGTGTGAATACTTCTGTTTGCCTTCGTTCAATTGCTAACATTGTTCAGATGAAACTATGTTACATTCTGCATTATCTCGAGTCTTGTATACAAATCTCTCTCTCTATTCCTTGAACAATATTGACCCTCACATTGCTGATAAATATATCGGAAAGTTGTTACACCTAATTAGTGGTCTTCCCATGGATGTGGAGAATTGGCTTTAATCCTACTTTAATTTTCTATTCTTCAGGTTTGGAAGATCGCTTCCAGAAAGAAGCAAATCTATGCTCTTCATCCGTCCGCCCATCTCTTGTAAAGGTATGCAACCTAGTATGATACTTAATTTTTATTAAGCAGCAGTTTTTGGTTGGTTTTTAGTTTTAACACCAATGCTTCTTTCATTCTTTCTAGGCCCCTGAGTACATGCCAGAGAACTTGGCAAAGAACTCAGCCTGGATGGGTGGTGCAATATTGGCTAAAGTTGTTTTCCCTCAGAACCAGCACGTCACAAAGGGAGACTACGATGAGACAGGGCCTGCCATTGTTCACAGGAAGTGCTTCTAAGTTAAAAGTTCTAACAGTAGCTTAGCCTGGTAGTCTTGGTAATTGTAGACCAACATACCAAGTTTTTGTCTTTAATTTAATTAAGATGCTTGTCTTTCTTCAAGAAGTCCTCTTACAACTTAATGTGATGATGTATTCCACTTGAAGAAAATCTATTTACTGCTGTCCTTGTTGTTATCAACTCTTTTTTTTTATTAGTGAATAAAGCAATGGTATTTGGAGTTTAATATTAAAGCTCCAAATTAGAGTCAGAGACCACACTGAAGAGGAAAAGGAAGGAAAGAAAAAGCCGACAAAGACACCGACATGTTGGATAAAGCACCCGGATAGTGGCGTGAAAAAAAATTCTATCCGTCTGGAACGGGAATAGATTGGAGACTATTCCACATGTTCGATAGCGACCAACGAATCTCTCCAAAAGCGCTCGTGTTGGTCCCTCACGTGATTCGGCGACGATCTGCATCCAGCCGCCGACTTCCGCCGCAGGACGCCACAATTCATACAGTTCAGGATGCTCGCCGACAGGACTAATGATTATGGAACCTTTTTCCATATGGAAATTGGGATGCTTTTCCTCATGCCAAAAAAAATAAAAATAAAAATAAAAAATAAAAAATTAGCTAATTTGTGATGTAAATTTTCCTTTCAGTTCTCACTACACTCTTAGCCTCTTTCTTTTTTTGTTGGCTTAGTGCATAAACTAATAATTTGTATGGAATTATATTAGATTTATGCTTCCTATTTGGTATGGGTTAATATATGTAAGTAGGGGATAAATAGGGGGCATAACTCATAAGCGAAAGATTAAATCCAGCTAATAATAGAGTCCTATCTAATGCAAAGATACTCAAAAGATGAGACAGTCACTATAGACAGCAGTAAAACTGAACTCATGTCAGACACTAGCGTTACATAATGGTCCAGAGAATCCAAGTTACATCCAAACACTCTCAGACAAAACCCAGTCCAATAGACAGCTTGAGGAGGGTAAAAAAAAAAATTATTGAAAAAGAAAATAAAATAAAATAATAAAAGAGAGAGCCAAAGGCACTCCATTTCTCTCTCTCTCTCTCTCTCTCTCTCTCTCTCTCTCTCTAAGACCAAGGAGATGCTTCTTCTCCAATTCTTGAGTTCCATATACGACCGCTGTGCCAGCTAAACCTAGCCAGGATTTCCATTTGGAGTACAAGAGAACGTGGGTCTTTAGAACTCTTTTTGTAGGATTTTAGCTGGAGTTTTTATTTTATATTTTTACTAAATTTTTCCTACTTATTTATAGGGAGTTTGCAAAGGAGAAGTCCACTCCTCAAAGCCTGTTTTGATGGAACCACTTCATCATCCCTTCAAGAGAAATTATTTATCTTCTTCAAGAGCTTTTGGATGAATAAGAAGAGAGGGTTTATGCTGCATGGAAAGATGGAAGAAGTGGAAGGTGGTCTTGGAAGCAAGAGGTGAACTGGGTTGTGCCTGGCTCCCTGTATTCCACTCGTGTAGCTGCCAATCTAAACTCGATGGATTGGCTACTGCGATTGGAGTGCGAGGAGCCAAGCAGGACCTCACTCTCTCCTCTCCTCTCTACTAGATTCTATTATTTTTGAACTTATCCTATGACTTTAATTAGTATATCATAGTGCAAGTATTTATGAAGAAGATATCAGTTAGTTGGTAATGTGTAGTCTTGTTACATCTGCTTATAATCCTACTAAATGCTAACTTTTTGGCACACTATATTTGAAACAAGTCCTTTTAATACATTGACATTCCAAGATCTGCACCTGGAATATCATCTATTTCATCTTCCCAAAGAATAGCAACAAGAGGAGATTAGAAGCCCTTTTGAGTTGCACATCATAATAAGAGCTATCGTTTTCTTTCCCACTTTGCACCATAAGCTTACATAATTTTGATATCCACATATCATACGCCAAATAGATTCAGATAATTAAGCAAGGCCCATTCACAGTTATTCAAAGGAAAATCTTGGTTGCAAACGTTTATCCTGTTTATGTACGCAATTGATTGCGGTCTACTCAGAGTTCATAAATACTACATTGTCTCACGTATTAAAGCTCATAAGAGGAGAGAGATATAGTGCATCTTAGATCGAAAGGAGCATTTCTCCACTAACATAACAATCACCAATTTTGTTCCTCCTCTAAGACAAATAATGATGCTACAAATACAAATCAATTGAATATTTGCATGTCTATATACACGACAATCAAATGAATCACAAGTATACAAGCAAGTACATGAAACAACATACATCAAAACTGAATAGAATATACAAAGTCTACTAAACCAAAACAAGTGCACTCTTTCCTTTCTAACATGTTTTGTTGTATCACACATGATCGCCTGATACAGAGAAGGTGGAAGCTTGTGTGGTGTTCCCTGATGACAAAGATGAACCCCCAGGAGACAAGATAGAGGATGTATTTTGCTGATTAGGGTCCTGGTTCTTAATCTTGAGTTGCTTGAAATCTGAGATGAGACCAGGCTTTGTGATCTTAACATCGACACTGCTCTCGCCTGTAAGCATCTTGATGACTGTGGACATTGATGGTCGAGCTCTCGGGGCATCTTGGGTGCACAGAAGGCCAACCTTCAGAAATCTGCATGCTTCCTCAGTATCAAAATCATCGTCCAAGAAAGTATCGACGATCGTCAGCAGCTCACCACGTTCGTATAGCGTCCATGTCTGCAAGACGTGCATCACAATAAAAGATGATTATAAACATCCTATGCAGGAAATTTATTTCATGTTATATGATCTCTGATCAAGACATGGCAAAAAAGGAAATCATGAGAATTAATAGTACAAAACATAGAAACCACAGAGACGTATTAGATCTGCACAGTACACCTTTAGATGTCCTGAATATGCTTCTACAGTTTGCAAACTATTGATCATTCATTGTCTGAACTGTGAATATGCTTCTACAGTTTGCATATAATTGATCAGTCATGATGATGGCATTGTGAAACAGTTGAAGAAAATATATTCAAATTGAGATTTATCGATTTAGATTGTATCCTTCACATGAATCATTATTTGTCTTACAAACAATAATATTGTGGACCCCACTATGATGCATGATGACTTTTAGGTCCCATAATCAGAAAAAAATGTCATTTAGTTCAATTGTTAAGCAACTGCATTTTGCAAATTAGGCTACCCTTACAATATACCATGTGCATAATTCATGTTTGCTCAGGAAATTTGATTATAACTTAAGGAACATTATTTTCCTTTTGATGACTCGAGAATCACAACAATTCAATAATTATGACTGAAATGAAGGAAACCCCTGATCAGCATACGAATGCCATCAACCAGAAAAATTGTCTCCAGGAATGAAGGCATCCCTGGTTGACGACCCAGTTAGCCTATAAATGTTATTTTTTCCTAATATATATATATATATATATATATATATATATATATTAGATTTTTCCCTGATGCAGCAAGACAGAAATGAATGGAGAACACATGGAAAAGATTAACTTATCTATGTCACCTAATGAATAAATTAGAAAATATTAAGCAATGCATGTCCATGTCAATCAGATTATTTGTTAGTTGTTACCCTTTCAAGGAGAAACTGGTCTTCAGGAGGCAATCTTGTATTTGTGTTACATCTTCCGCTCACTATTTCCAGTAGGAGTACGCCAAAGCTGTAAGTATCTGCCTTCTTTGTCAGACGACCTTGAATTGCATATTCAGGTGCCAAGTAACCTCTGGAAAACAATAAGAACTCAATGTTAGAAAGGAACTATGGTGGCAAGGACCAAGGTTTATTAGCAAGCTGCTTAAAAGTTAAAACTTGCACAATTTGATGACCAAACCTGAACAAATAATTTCCATCTAAAAAGAATAATATGCTATGATTTAATGGTCAGATCACCTTTTATCTCTCATGTTGATAATTTTGTACTTTTGTTGGATTTGACACTATAGATCCCTTCTTGTGCTCTTCAAATAAAATAATAAATTGTAATTGAATTAAAGCTAATGCATGGAAGTATCCAACTCACATTGTCCCAGCGACTCTAGTGCTGACGTGCGTCATATTATCTGGAAAGAGCTTTGCTAAACCAAAATCAGAAATTTTAGGGTTGAGATCCTTATCAAGAAGAATGTTACTTGCTTTAATATCTCGATGCACAACAGGAGGTTGGACTTCTTCATGAAGAAATGCAATTCCACGAGCAACACCAATACAGATCCGTGTTCGTGTTCTCCAGTTGAACTGAATGTTATTAAGGCCATCACCTGAAAAATGGGAAGGGACAGGAAACTCTGAATCAAATGCATAATTCAGATGAACCCATTTGGATATAGACAAGAATAATGTTCAAAGATGGCTACATGAGGGATACATACCTAGAAGGGTCAGTGCAAGGCTATTGTTCTCAAGATATTCATATACCAAAATCCTGTGGTCTCCTTCGACACAGCAACCATGCAGCCTAACTAGATTCTCATGTAGTATATTGGAAATCACAGTGAGCTCATTCAAGAATTCTGGCACGCCTTGCCTTGAATCAGATGAGAGCACCTTTACAGCAACAACTGATCCATCCTTAAGTTTTCCCTGCACATCACAAGCTTGATGGTTACTAACTGACCATTTTGGCTGCATGACATGGACAAGCATATGGAGATTACCTTGTAAACAGAACCAAATCCACCCTGGCCAAGTTTATTACCAACCCTAAAATCTCCTGTGGCATTTTTCAGTTCCCTGTATGAGTAAATCTTCCCATTTTGGATTTGTGGAAGATCTGTAATTAGAATCAGCACAGTCAGTAAATGCACACATATGACAAAATCTTCAGCATTACCAGGTAGGCAAAATAATTGATTATAATATATAGGAATGCAATTGGGACGAACTGCATAAAAAATCTAAATAAATCACCAAGTTCAATGGATTCACCTTCCTCACTTTGAGCATTTTGGTGCCCTAAAGTCAATGGCTTTTTAAATATGAAAGAGAAACAATTCATTACTCTCTGGGTGAACAAATATTGAAGGATGCTTCCGAACTAAGCTGAACCTACATAAAATGAACCAGGAGATGGAGTAAGTTCCCTAAACTTACAACAGAAGATTATGATTAGTAAGCTAATAAAATGGCAGAGGAAAACGTCTGTAAAAAAATTATCACTCAAAATATTCATCTTTTTTCCGTCTCTTTTCATTGTTAACGTGCCATTAGACCTCCTTTTCTCAGCCAACCCCCTCAACCCTCTTGATGCCGGCATATGAACCAGTCATTAACCAATAAATAGATATCAAATTTGAACAGTCTAATGTGTTACCATTAGTTATTCTTGCAATATAGTGCTATTGTACTAAGCAAGAATACAAGTTTCAACAACTCACAATGGTGTTAGAAAAGATATGTGAATCAATCGAAGGTGGCTTCTTGCAATTATCATGATTGTCATGCGATTCTTACCCAATTGAATTTTGAATTTGAGACGCCAAAACACAATGTCTGCCTTCCACTCTTACGCACGGTAACCTTTTAATATAATGCCCGAGAGACCAATAACTACAACAAAGAAGAGACATAGAACAGACATACTGCCAGAACCCAGAGAGTAGCCCCCAAATCAAAATTATTCCAATACAATCCCATATGACAAAGATTGGAGACCAAAGCTCTTATAACCCCCCTGCTATTATCTCACTAATCTATGGAATTACTTCAAATGGTTAGCAAAACTACAGATATATCATTGCAGCCATGGGTTCCAAATTTCAACAAAATTTAACAAAAAAGACGAACTTTTTCTACATAATCTAACATTGGGGCCAGGAAACAACACAATTCCATCAACATCCGACACAATAAGACCATCGAATTCGCCGAGAAGAGGGAGATTTACCTATAGATTGATTCGTATAGGCCGCGAGCAGCAGTACGCAACTTAGCGGAGAACGAAGAGAGCTATCAAGCCATGGAAGTAGAGAAGAGTACAAGGATTCAAAGGAAGGCGGAGAGAGAGGAGGAGGAGGAGGAGGAGGAGGAGGAGAAAGGTTGGTAGATTAGCGCGAGAGAGAGAGAGCGACTCGATTCTATGGGACAAGGACTAGAACATTGCATTATTTTAAAAACAGACAAAGAAAGGTAAGACCTTTACATAGCTGACCTTTGATTTGGATGGGAACCATAATTTTGGATAATTTGATATTTGAAGTATATTCTTTTTCTTTTTTTATTTTTTAACCGGAGCCTACCGCCTAATAAGTGAGCTGGTAACTTAGGACACTCTCTTTAATTATGTTGGATAGTGTCTCTAATTTTCTTTTTAAAAAATAGATAGTGGCCGTATTGGTCTTCTCTCCAGAAGGAAGATTAAACTGATAGATTTTTCAACCATAACTAACAATTAAAATAATTTTCTGTTGAAATTGTTAACTTCTATGTCTTGTCCTTCACGTTATCTCTCTTTGAAATATATTTAATATTTAATATTTAATATTTAATATGTAAAAGCGGGCAAAATTGAGATTGAAAGAAACATGAAGACCAAAGGACACGAAAATCTAAATTTTCTAATTAATTGTTTGAAAACAACTTTTGGCCTAACTGCAAAGGGTGTAAATCGCGTTTCTCCCCATTAATTTAAATGGGTTTTTGTTGCCTCGTATGCTGCTGTAGTCTTGCAGGTTATATATAAGTTAAAAGGGGAAACCATTGTGAAGCGCTGACTTCAATTACACTATTATTTCTTCGATTGAAATATACACGTATCAATTAGTAAGATTGGGAACACAGTGTGGATCTTGTGAGTCCAAGAAAAGGGGAAAGAGACTTTATCACATGCAACATAAGTTGACTAGAATTGCACGTGGGTGAGAAATAAATGCAACAGTGTCATTATATGATGCTAAACAAGCCAAGACAATCGGGATTCATATCTTTAACAACATGGACACCAAAATAGAAGAATAGGAATCATGACGTGCCACTGAGAACAGGGCAACGAATGGTACAACAATAGGAGATGTTTTATTTGGTTGCCTGCGCGATCATATTGCTTATAGAACTAGCTTCCTCTTTTGCGGTCTCCACCAATGAATCCTGCAAAGTAGCAACAAGATAATAAGAGATCATGAGCTGTTAGTTAAACTCCAAGATATGAAGCTGCAATGTTTTGATTATATCAAAATCTAGTTGCTATCTTGTTGACATACAAAACGAAATAGGAAAACCGGCAACAGGCACCGCTCATTCTCCCTAAATAATTCAAGAGAAAACCTTCCAGTCTGAACTCAGTAATGGATATGTAATTTCCATAAATATTTCGGCGTGCATGATAAATATATCAAAAGTTGAGGTAAACATGAAAACATCCAAGAGTTCAGGTCAACCAAAATGTCATTACTACCTGTGCAGCTATAAGTCTTGCTACATTTTTCTTGCTCGACTCTTGAAGTTCACCAGCAATCAGAATTTCATCCAATATGTAGTAGGCCTGCACAATTGAATGTTAAGGAAGAAACTATGAGAACCCAACAAGCGTGATAATGATTAACTTTAAAAAGTGTCCATATTCATGAGTCTGCCACCAATAGAGCTTGCAAGATGGAACAGCCTGATCCTACTGCTAGAGAGGCTGTTTTCCTGGCTTCTAAAACATGCCAGCAGGGCACATGATGGGTAGGTAGCCTTATCACCACACTAAGTGATGCCCCCTGACATTAACTTATCAAAAGACAATAGAACAAGAGTACCTTGTGGAAATTGAAGATCAAATCCAGCTCACAAACCTGAAAATGTAGCAAAAAAGTTTAAACATTCTAAGAACAAAAGAATATAATGAAATAAGAATCCTAATATAAGACCATAAATCAAGGGCCTCACACTGCCAAAATAGCGGTCCAGTATCTCAACAAAATGATGAATAATTTCGAGGACCTCTAGCTCATTGTCATCAGGATCAATGCACATGCAAAAATAAAGGCTGGCATACCTGCATGTGATTCATTTGTACATCAAAATAATTGTTCAGTGAATAAAAATTGTGACCCATCATATAGATAACACAGATCTTTCCATGTTACATACCTTCTATATACAACTTTATGCCCTTTCCATTCAACAAAATTGCAGAGCTTTGGCCCTCGTGAGAGAATGACTCCACTAAGCTCTCTGATGACCTTTTCCAAGATGAATAAGTCAACTTAAGATGTTTATAAAAAAAAGTTTTAAAACAGCATTGAAGTTCCACAAATTTATCCTACTCAGCTGTAAAGCAAAACAAAATTGAACTCTGCAACTATATTAAGTAGACTTTATGGACTAGATTCTCAGCATGAGAACCTGCTCACATTGGGGTGTGCAACTTGAACCCAGAGAGAAGGTTGTAGTCATTTACCTAGAAATGGATCACAAAATTTGGGTCATATTGAAGCTTTCAAGTTTGGGTCAGTTAGAAGTTGACCCAAATTCAAAAGGATCACAAATTTGATCTTTGTACAAGTATATATATACATAAGGGGCTAAGGCCTCTCATAAAAATGACAGCAACAATCCTTTAGTCCCAACTATTTTGAGTTTTCTATATTGTGTCTTTCCCTCCATTGATCTCTATTAAGTACAAATGCTATCGTGTTCTTACCGATTCCTCTCTTGCATATCATCATAGACTTTTAAATTTTAATATTAATAAACTTAACATTATGCACTTAAAAATGCCTCTCTAGGTGGATGGTATCATTATTCAAATATATATATATATATATTTGAATAATGTATCTAGTGATGCTGATATATCTTTGCAAAAACAGGAGGAATCAAAATTTTCCATTTCTCATGATCTACATATCAATTTTTCCCTCGCAAGCAGTAACTAATGATATATAGCACACACACAAAACAAAGGTCATCACGCCCAGAAAACAAAAGATAGCAGGAAATCAAGATGATAAATTCGCATAGGAAGCACCTACCTTGGATCTTTCCTTCTGTGCATACGGAGAGTACCATTTTGTCAATCTCACCTTTCCTTGTCTACTGATTAGAAGCACAAAGTTGATCTAGGAGTGGCAGAAAAGGTAAGCCATGTTAAAATAATAAACAGATGATATGAAACTTTCTAAGATCTAACAATGCATGACTATCATTTAGAATGAAGAACCAATTCTCAAAAGCTAGGGCATCAACTTATATCACCCAAAAAGTTGCTTCTCTAAACCTAGATCCAAAATTTAAGCTCCATCGACACCACTACCACTCGCCCCAAGAATTACCGGATCTTCCATAAAAGATCCCACCAGAAGCCCTACATCTTTACTGAAGTTACAAATCTTCTCTAAAATTATCAAATCCTAAAGAGACCATGCCAATATTTCGGCAACAATATAACTGTTGAGATCTCTTAAAAGTCGTTCAACTTTGGAGAAGATAATGTGGAGAGGAGGGTGGTGCGATCATTACCATGGTCGAGAAGTCAGCGGATTAACTCGCCCGATGCTTCTCCACTTCCAAAGATCTCGTCGCGCCGATACTATTAAGCCAGGAAAGAGCAATTAGGAGAGGCGAGCAAGAGAAATGGATCCCAGATCCGGGAGAGCGACGAGAGTGAAAAAAGAGGGGAAAAAAAAATCCATCGGGATAGCAAGGAATAGGCGGCCACCGAGGACTATTTTGCGAAAAGTCTCTTCCTTGTTACATATTTTCATTCCGCACCTCCTTTCGTAGGTATATTCACAAAATACCACCTCCGTAGTCTGTTTGTAAAATTTTCTAATTTGTTGGCAGGAAAGCCCCTCGAACGAAAAGGAGGGAGGGGGCTTTTTGTTAAAATAAACCCGAAATATACCGTTTTAACTTGGGGGGGGCGAAGTCGATTTTTTCGTTCGAGGAAATGAACTTTGCAATAAGGTTGAATATAATAAGGCTATTGCAATTTAGAAACACCATAATATTTCTCATAATTACATAAAATCTCGATTAGAAATAGCACAAGAGATAATATATCAATCCCACACGGCAAGCAACTTTTTAGAATGATTGATCATATGATTTCGTCTAAGGTACAGTAGAACCCTTTTTTAAGTTTAAATTTCAAAGACACCAATTTAATTAAGATAAAGGCTATAGAAATATTTCGTAATCGATTCATGTGACCTTTTGGTTTTCGGTAAAATTCATATGGCTTTACCTATTAATATAGACCGGCCAGGAAAACACAGTAATCTCATCTCCATGAGTCATCAATCATGGTAAAGAAATGGATTAGGAATTAGCCAATATGTTTCTCTGAGTAATGGCATAAAGAAATTTAACACCAAATAAGAGAATAAGTTTGACTGTTGTTTCGGCATCTCCTCACCATCAACTGATTGGTATCCGGTTTACCAGTCTCCAAGTAATCAAAACCTCTCCACAAAAATAATAAATTGTCCAACAATCTCATTAATCAAAGCTCCAGAAAATGCCAATGTATAGTCAAAAAGGAGCGGTGCGACTCAGATTCTACTACAAATTACAATTCATCCAAGGGATTCAACAACAAAATGTTTTCTCAGAAGCATTGATCATACCAGTACAAAAACACCACCAAATGCAACCCACTTTATAGTTTAGAAGCATTTTACACAACATAAGAGCAAGAAAGAAAAAAAGTGTTTCGAGTCCAAAAGAAGATATAATCTCGCTTGTCTTCATAGTGGTCATGACCACCACGTCCAGGCCGCACTCGAGTTCAAAGACTACTCAAGTAAGGCTATAGGTAATCCTTTTAAGTGGCGACAGTTTTGAAATGCAGTAAGAGATGTAACAATCTCCTCAACAAAAGAGAATAATAATGTATCACGGTATATATTACAGGTATAGAGCTCCCTAGACGACCAAAACTACCCCAAATATGATGAAAACGTCAGGATTATTTCTATTCTACGGTAGTTGAAAGGACCTGAAGTTTATGCCTCCCAGTAAGAATCTCTCCCTAGCTGAATTTTCTTGCTGAATGAAGGAAACCGGATATTTATCCCTCACTAAAGCTGACATGGTGCTGATCATATTGTTCAGTGTTCAGATCTCCCGCAAGATGAGAACATCCAATACCTATTATGTCAGAAAGCACTAATGTAGCCAAATCAGTAGGAAATTTATAGCTGACAATAAATTTGTAAGAATGCTCCAGATCTATGAGTATCTAGTGAATCAATATCAGTTGGTCTCAGTTAGATACAAGTGGATGCAGAGCACTCTAGCTGGAAAAGACAATAAATTTGCGTTATGTAGGTTTTTTCCAAAACAAAGGAATGGTGATCTAACCTTTGGACTAACTCCTAGAAGATCTACTGGGCCAACTGTCATCATTGTCATCCTTCCGAGAACCAAAACTACCAGAACTGCCAAAGCTTGAGTTGCCAAAGCCACCTGAACGTCCTTTACTTGAGTCACCAAAGCTACCAAAACGCCCTGAACCAGAGTTGCCAAAACCGCCTGAACGACCTGAACCAGAATCACCAAAACCACTGGAACGGCCAAATCCGGAACCACCAAAACCACCGGATGAACCTGAATTGGACCCTCCTCCAAAGGAACCAAAGCCACCAGAACGACCTGAACCAGAGTCGCCATATCCACTGCTGCGGCCATAAGAGCCTCCGAAGCCACCGGACCCACCAAAACCACGAGAACGGCCAAAGCTAGAACCACCACCATAGCCCCCGCGGCCTGCACTTGAGCCACCCATTCGGCTACCTCCCATGACATCAAACATGTCTTGAACCCCATCAACTGTAATCCTGGGAAGCTGTGACAAAAACAGAAGGTAAAATGTAACCGTGCACTAGCAAATTTCTTGATAGGTAGTTGCATTGCTTAAATAACCAGTACTTAGGCCAATAAAATAGCATCAGGGTGAATTTAGATGAAAAGCAAGACATAGGAGAGATGCAACTTAAGTAAAGAACTAAATAAAATGAATCTTCCAAAAAGGAAGCAAGTCAGGCAACATCTACTGCACTACTGCAGTCATAACCAAGGGTAAGGAAAAGGGAATCCATTAATTAAAATTAAATATTAATATAAGATCACTGATCAAAGTGATATTTAAAAAGTAAACGAGAAAAAATTATCGGCCCTCTCAAGAAACTTGCATCGATGAGTTATATAACCATTATCAATAAGTAGATCATCTTACCTCTGTAAACTTGCATCCAACATCTTGCTCAATTACCCTGACAGCCCTCGTTTGCTCATGGGAGTAAATAAGAATTGCATTGCCTTTCTTCCCAGCACGCCCAGTTCGACCAGACCGGTGAACAAATAGCTCTGATGTGTTTGGCAGTTCATAGTGTATCACCTAAATATAATCGAAGGGACAAGACAAGTTAGACAATATTGTACACTATTCTGCGATTTAAAATTTTAAATACTACCTTAACTGCTTGAGGGATATGTAAGTGCCTGTATGATCACTGAAAACAATAACAATGCTGTTGTTTCATGATAACATAAATGAGCAGGAATAAACTGTTCTACTCTGGGATGAGTCTAAAAGCTCAATGTCATATTAGAGTAGATTGATCCATACATAATATACATCAAAGAACTTTACTTAAAGACAACCACCATCTGTCTCAGTTCCAGAGTAATTTAACAGGAACAGCCTGAATTATTGCTGGACCAGGATAACATACTTTACCATGGTACAATCAAATGGGATCCTAGTTGAGAACTGAATCACTAATACACATAAGCAAAAGATCTTTCATCTTGGCATTATAAGGTGCCAAAAGAATAGCATGGGAGAAAACCATCCTTGTACTACTAAAAAAATATATATGAAATGTAGAACTAAACTGTTACAAAGTAACAAGTATAATGTCATTAAGCAGGCCTTTGTTTAACATAAAACCATTAAATCAAGAAAAATATCTCACCAAATCAACATTAGGTATGTCTAGACCACGAGCAGCAACATCAGTAGCTATCAAAATACTGAACTGACCATCTCGAAATCCCGCAAGAGTTCTCTCCCTCTGATTCTGAGAAATATCCCCATGAAGAGCCTGACATGGAAGACTACGACCCATACCAAAAGCTAGTCGATCTGCATCACGTTTTGTTTGGGTAAATACGATGCATTTTCCGCCTTTAGCATGCTCCTGTTAAGAAAAAAAAAAAAGAGGAACAGAAAGAGCTTTTTGAGCCAAGCCTGATAACAAGGACACAAACAGTAACCCTAGAAGGAAACTCACTTTAATCAATGGTCCAAGAATTGATGGCTTCCCATAATTGTCTGAGGCAATAGAATAGAGAGAAATTCCTTCTGCTAACTTCTGGTCAGAATCACCAACCTAAAGAGAATTTTCTTTACTTCAGTAATTATTTAAAATGGGATTCTTAAACTATAGTTGTAGCAACAACAAAATCCGATCAATGTAACATAACTGCACAGTGCTCAGAGCTTCAAATTAGGTGCATAACAGGAGAACTCTATAAGGACAGGACTTCTAATAATTACATTTCCTCAGTTTTTTAAGCAAACAATGTGAAGAAATCAGAATGACGGCACTTCACTGCTATGCTGGTTGCTTAATGAAGTTAATAAAAAAGCAGAAGGTGCTAGCAGGATCAAACTGTAATTGAAAACTTGCAGAAAGAATTGCAAAAAAAAATCAGTAATAATGCACAAGATTAACAGATTTAGGATAAATAGATCAGTGGTTCATTGCTTATGCAAACAACCAAGTAAGATTAACAGATTTAGTGCAAAAACATTAATGCACAAGAACAATGTTGCATAGTCACCTAAAGCTTCGATAAAAATACATGGCCAAGAAAGGCAAAAGAATAAAGTAATAAAAAGCAGATATAAACCAGATTTTGGCTTCTTCAATGCCAATATATTCATGAGCAACCCAAAGGAATGCAACCATGAATATGAGATACTACTAAGTTAGCAATAATAACAAGTACTCACAAGGTCTATTGTGACTGGATCTTTTAAATATTTCTGTGTAAGCTTTCTTATCCAACTCGGCATTGTGGCAGAGAACATCATTCCTTGACGTTTTGATGGCAACTTTTCCAGAATTATTTCCACATCTTCATCAAACCCGACTGCTAGCATTTGATCAGCTTCATCAAGAACAACAAACTGGATTTCTGACAAATTCAAAGCGCCTCTTTTAAGCAGATCAATAATTCGACCAGGTGTACCAACCACAACATCGACACCATAATCAAGTGTTCTCATTTGTTGGCTAATAGGAACACCTCCATAGACACAAATTGTGTCCAATGAAGAAGATTCTCTGAATTCCTTCTCCACCTGTCGGGCAAGTTCTCTAGTTGGTGCCAAAACAATGGCTAACGGGTTTCTACCACGACTGCAAGGATCAATGTAATTCTCGGTATTAATTAGCATTTGACACAAAATACATTTGCAAGAACACCTAATTTTTATAGGGCAGACAACAACAAATCAGTAGTATAATTAGGTGACAGCAGAACTACACTAACCCATGCTTCTCATTAAAGCGCATAATCTTATCCATTATAGGAATGCCAAAAGCCAGAGTTTTTCCGGTTCCTGTTCTTGCACGACCAATCATATCCCGCCCTTTCATAGCTGGTTCGAGAACAGCTCTCTAAACAATAAAACAAGAAATTTTATAAACAAAACATCAAATTGCAGTTTATATGTATGCAAGAAAAACGTTCATGCAAAGTTACTCATTATCATGAAACCAGATGCATAAAGATAAAGAAACAGAAAAACAGGGATTATTAGCGACTATCAACCATGCTTGGCAGGATGGTTTCATGTGTTTAAGAAAATGTACTCGAGTTGCTCATCATATACAAAATGCAGGAAATCAACAATAAAAATAATTTATATTGATAAAGCCTTGTTAGATTGATATAATTTCCTTCGCAATATAACTCCATCTCAAATGTATATAGCCAACTTATTCTCTTTCTTTCTTCACCGATTTGACTTCCAGTTCATTACCAAGTCGAAGACAGGTATAGGTCTTCCCGATAAATCTTTCCCCAACATCACTCCGATCGGCATAAAAACTGTGAACCGCCGAACCGAACATAACTAAACCTTCGAATGCCATCAACGAGAAGAATCATTCAAAACTTCCAACTTTTAATCACAGAAACGCTACCTGAATTGGAAAGAGCTTTGTTATCCCCTTCTTCGCGAGACAAGATACGATATCCTGCGAGATCCCCAACTTAGCGATCTCCAAGCCCTCGTCCCCCCTCTTCGAGCTCCCCTTCTCCTCCTCGTAGAACTCATCGACCGCGAACTCTGCTCGAGCGACATCCGAGGCCTTAAACCCCAGCGGCCGCGCAAAGCAATGAAACTCCCTCCGGAAGAATCCACCAGATCCCACTTTATCCGCCCCGAGTGTCCCCCGAAGAGCGCCGGATACGTCATAGGAGAAAGATTCGGCGGCGATCGACGGCGATAAATGGAGCGATTCCGACGATAGGAGAGCGGCTAGGGTTCGCCTGGAAGCCAAAGAGGCGATCGAAGAGGACCTACGGAGTAAAAGGCTCATGATTTTGGATTAAAAGTAGTAGAAAGGGAAAGAAAAGGAGAGGGATAAACCCTAGAAGACGGCTAGGGTTTTAAGGAGGAGAGCCGAAGCAGAGCAAGGAGTTCGAGAAAGTGGAAAAATCTCGGGGGAGGGTTTTGGGAAGGGAGAAGATATTTATGGGAGGGGTGGCAAATGGAGGATGAAACACGACCACGACCACACGGGGGTCTTGTGTATGGCGGGACGTTGACCGTCTGATTGGGAACTGACGGTGATCTCTACTCATTTCTTTGGGCCTTTAATTGCACTGGGCCGGCCTTTAGTAAATGTCCCAGTCTCTAACGGGCCGAAACCCATTAGCTTGTTTAATCTCTTAACGGGTCAGCAAGAGCCACGTCATCCCAAACGTCCTTCACTTACCCCCCTCTCTCTCTCTCTCTCTCTCTCTCTCTCTCTCTCTCTCTCTCACTCTTTCTGTCTGTCTGTCTCTCTATCCCATTTCCGATCGCCATGAGAAGCGCGGCCAATGTAGCCGTCATAGGCAGCGGAAGTAATCCCTTCTCCCCTTGATAACCTCTCCTTCTTCTCCCTGTATCGCTTCGTGGTCTCTTCTTTGATTCGATTCATGGGTGGTTTCGATTCCTTGTCCCAGTTTCGGGAGCGGTGTGCGCGTCGATGCTTGCTTCGAAAGGGGTCTCCGTCACCGTCTTCGAATCTGGAAGAGGTCCGGGCGGGAGGATGTCTAGCCGAAGGTAGTTGTTTCGGTTTTGAAAGCCAAATATTTGATCATGATTTCATTGCTTCGCGTTGTGTTAAAAACCGATCGCGTGGTTGATGCAGGGAAAATTTGGAGGACGGGAAGGAGTTGTACTTCGATCACGGCGCTCCTTACTTTACCGTGAATCACCAGGAGGTGGCGGGCGTCGTTCGTTCGTGGGAAGCACGAGGTTTCGTTGCCGAGTGGAAGGAAAAATTTGGGTCTTTTGATCGGAATACTGGCGAATTCTTGGATCTTGATAAGGTCAGTTGGCAAATTTTCATTATAACTTTCGATGTCATTTCACATGTACAGATTTATATATAAATTTCCATTACAACTTTTTTCTTCTTCTTCATTTGGAGAGGACAAGATGTAAGCAAGCCATAAGATGACACACTTATATATAGATTTAGTGTTTGACTGCCTAGGTAATTTACTATTACAGGAAGGGACAACAACGAAGTATGTGGGAGTCCCAGGCATGAACTCAATCTGCAAAGCACTATGTCTAGAACCTGGTTAGTAGTATTACTCATTGATCTGGTTCGTTGATGCCTAGAGAAGAATCTATTTAATGTTTTTCTCGGCTGTCTTCCTCTTTAGGGGTGGAGGCAAGATTTGGTGTAACTGTTGGTAAAATGGATTGGCTTCATGATAGGAGTTCATGGTCATTGACTGGCTTGGGTGGACAGGATCTAGGTCACTTTGATGGTGTTGTGGCCTCAGACAAAAATATTTCATCATCAAGGTTTACTGGGGTAACTGGAAGACCACCACCTCTTGGTCTGTCATCTTTCCAGGATCCTAAGCATTACATCTCTGTAGACAAAACAATCTTGTAGTCTATATCTGTATCCCTTTAATTGACGTTTAGCATTCTTGCGCATATTAATTAGCTTTACAGTAGATAGCATCACCAATTACAGTATAGTAGTATACTGTCTTATTGTTGGATGTTCTCATTAAAAACAAGGACCTTAGTTGACCATTCTTGGTTTACCGGCTGGAAGTCTTAGTGAAATATAGCTATATGTCCCCCAACTCTAGCAATTACTTTTAAGCTTTGATGGCATTGGATACGTTATGTATGTTTTAGCTAACACTTCATATTACTTTATATAAATAATTTGTCTTGTTTCAACGTATTCTTTAAAATAATTAGTAAAATATAGTTGTCAATTACAAGTATTAAGATTGAAAAACAATAGTATTGTATGCCTAGTTGTTACAGTCTCATCATTGACTTAGCCCCTGCATATGCTGCATACGGCCCATATGATACAATAGGAGGGGATATTAAAGAATGTTGGACCACAATGTTTGAGGAAATAAAAATCTTTCTTTTCATGTTATATCTGCATTTGTATTCAAAGGGACAATCTAATCCAGATGCCTGATTTGGATTTCTAATCTCTTGTTAATAATCTTTTTCAGATGTAGCATTATTTCCAGAACTGTCCATGATGTCACAAGATATCCCAGTTCATCCATGCTTTGCTCTTATGTTGGCATTCTCAGAACCTCTGACTTCAGTAAGAAATTTTGCACTCAAGCTATTTGTACTCCAACATTTTATACAGGTCATGATTTCTAATGCTTTAGGTACCTATTAAAGGCTTTTCCTTCAAGAACTCTGAGGTTTTAAGCTGGGCTTTCTGTGATAGTAGTAAGCCAGGACGTAGGTGTTTGCCTGACAATAGGTAGCTACTGTATCACCTTTCACTTGTGTGCCAGCAATTGCTCTTCTCAGTTTAACTGAATTATCTTATTTGTATTCAGTGAGTCTTGGACATTACACTCGACAGCTGAGTATGCAGCTAGGGTAATTGCAGAAAGTGGGCTTCGAAAACCTTCCAATGATGCATTAGCTAAGGTGGCAGAAGAGTTATTCCAAGAATTTCAGGGTTCAGTATACAATGTTCCTCGGCCATATTTTATGAAAGCTCATAGATGGTTAGTGTTAGCTCCCTATGTAGTTCAATGAAATGTTTCTTATTATTCTTTAGTTGGAGAAATAGAGAAAAGTATCAAACATTTTTCTGCTAATATAACAACTCACATCAGAACAAGATACTCCAGAAATGGATTGTTTATCGTATGTTCTGTGTAAATAATAATGCATTGCTACATATCTATGTGCACCTTCACGTGCATAAATATGTAAATCAGAATGGATTCTAAGGTGTCGTTGAGACTTTGTTTATCCATACAATATTTTGCATTGACTATTTAACGAAAATGCAGGGGCAGCGCTTTTCCAGCTGTTGCTATAGGTGTGGAGGACAAGTGTCTCTGGGACAAGAACACAAAATTAGCTATCTGTGGAGATTTTTGCACCAGTCCAAATATTGAAGGAGCTATCCTTAGTGGCATAAGAGCAGCTTCTAAAATTCTAGGAAGCTTGAACATCTTATCAGGAATGTAATTGAATTTGATATTTTTTGCATAACTATTTATAGGACGTGGTAGTCCCGTCCTTGCAATTCATCCTCAATAATTTCTGGGAGATCAATGCCTCGTAAGATGAGATGAGTATTGTGATCCTGAGAGATCAGTTATTGTTAAGTTTTTCTTACCGCACTTGTCACAGATCTGAAACAATTATGGACCTACAGGAAGAAATTTTCTTGATGTTTCCTGTGCGAGACGTCCGAATAGAACAAGTTCCGTCTCTTTGTTCTTTCTTTTTCTCTTTTGTGCATTGGGACCACCTTGGATCTCTGCATTTACATGCAATTTGTCTGCCATCACATGCAAATTTGTTATCTTGGTTATACTTTCTTTGTGCTGAAAAAGAAAAGGTGAAAGGAATATGAAAGGGAGAAAAGAAAAGGAGAAGAGAAGGGCAGAAACTATTCTATGGAAATTGGAAGCAATATTATGTGGGTATAGTGTACTTATAAGCAATTTATGTGTTGAATACACTATGGTAAAAGAAAAGCAGGTAATGAAGATAGACACTGTTTTATTCCATTGTCATGTATGACTTCAGCGTTACATCCATGATTGATGCATCTGCTGCACAACTTGCACTTCATTAAATCATTGCATCTAATTTATTAGACTAGTCCATTCTGCCTAGTTCATTACATAAAAGTGCTCTTGTCCTCTTCTATTCATTTCAATGAGGAAAACATTGAAGAGATGCACATCACATCCTTCTCTCTATCTCTAAATTTCAATTTGCAATGCATGCTTCAATCCAGAATACATGTGAGAGAAAGAGAAATAGTGGTCCACCCAAATAGTGTTCCATGAAGAAACAATAAAAAGGTAATTAAAGCTATTCTCCAACTACTCATTCATTCATTCATGAATCTTGTTCTTTAATTCAAACAATAGAAGAGCATGCAGCAAGATCTCTTCTTTCAAATCCAAGATAAAGTGGAAAGTATCAAGTCAGGGAACACAATTATAGCTGCAACCCACAATTTGGAAACTTGTACACCAAACTACAATAACAACAGTGAAAAGAAAAGAAAGAAAAGAAAGAAAAGGAAAACAATAAACCTAAGAAAACAAAGAACAATTTTTGTCATTCTTATCATTGTATTCCTATTGCAAAGTCATAGCAAACTCTAGTAAATCCCCACCAATGTTTGATGCCCCTTTACTCCTATGGCTACTAAAGTGGGCCAAAAACAAGGAGATGTCAAAGAAGAACACCTACAAGACACACATGATCCCCATCAAACTTACACATACTGACATACAATACACAATTGTGTGCTCATCCACCCCTCACTCTACTTCATCTAATTGGCCTTTGCTATATTCTCGCCATTGAAATCAGAAGAAAGGCATCTAAGGCAAGTCTCCTATGGCTGCTGTCAGCTCTCTCTTACTTGTTTGAAACTTTTGATTTCCCACACCCATAAAGTTCACGATGTATGCCCATGGACCCCAATTTTTGTCTTCTTTTAATTAAAGACGAAGGATTTGGGATCTTGGTGGTTATCAACATCGCATCATCCATTCTTCAAATTTAGCTGAACAACAAGTACTCTGATAAGAGTACCACATATGCTAATATGTCACAAGCATCACAAAAAAGAAATGTCAAACAAATTAAATCATTCAGATCAATCAATGTGGATGAAACAGTGCCAATTGTGGTTTTAATCAGCAATATTTTTTGTATGAGCTTAATTAACACAAGTGTGGTCCTATAAGAGATGTAATAAAAGCTTGCTAATTAACTACCATTGAGATAGTTGCCATGCAATTTGGCCATATAATATATCATATATATGGAAAGAAACTTATCTCTACGCATTGAGGAGATTGGACTACTAGAAGAGCTTCTAGGATTCCCCTCATATATCATAACTAATTTCAAAGATTAATTCTGCACGTGAGATTAATAGATCTAGGATCCAAGTCGGCAATGGTTGACCAAAAGTGTCGTGTCCAACACTCGTGCGGCTTCACACGTGGCGGCACATCGATTAGATAGGGCACCACATGTTTGGTGTTTTACTCCAAGTAGTTAAATTTAATGTGGACCCACATACACATATATAGACCAAATGAGATAACCACAGCACATTAAAGTTATAAATTTGAATAATTATTGCCGTTAAACTAACTATGCGTTCTTCTCTAAATTAAGTCAACTATCTAAGCAAGATGTAACACATGAGTTAGGTTATATACTTTTATCTGTGTCATATTAGATATCAGTGCATATAAATATAAATACACATAAAGAATTTAACTTTTAAGTTCAGGGTTAGCCTTTATACGTGTTGCACGACCCACCTCTGCACTCTATTATTTATGCCTCTAGCTCAAGTCCCAACCACTTAAGTCAGTTAAAAATAAAGTGCTTGAAAAAGGTCTAATCCCCAAAAGTTCCATCTTTCAAGGAGAAGAGTTGTTCATCTCATACTGGATGAGTTTTGAAGCAATTAAGAGGGCTTTGCAGCTCTTCATGTGAATCACCACCTACTGGTCTCTCATTTCTTGGTAGCATCTACCAAACTTTACTGCATTAGAAGTCATTGGGGTGACACTTGTCTGTGATATTAGAGAACCCATTGGGTGGAATCAATCATTCCTAATTGTTTTGGACCATCACCTGTAGTATTCTTATGCAACTAATCTTTTCTGTTTCTCCCAATTGCCGGTCAAAAGATGTACGTTGTTGATGAGAAGGTGATTAGCTTCTCAATTGATGGGAGTGGAGAGAATTATGAGACGTGCAAGGAGTTTAATCATTTGAAATATATAAGTGCAGCAGCTTTAGCTAGCCAACTTTATTGTCATGAGAACCACTTAGTGCTTGACTTGGGCGATTCTATATTAATTAAGTAAAAGAAATCTAATCTATTGGATAACACCATTGATTGCGTAATGTTCATCAAACCCAAATCTAGAAGGATTAAATGACCAAATATTAACCGGTTCCTATACAAGCTTGAGGGAAAAGAAAAAGAAAAAAACATAATCTAACATCCACTTGTGATTCTCGCTAACTACATATACAATAATCTGCAATGTTTTGAGATAATTTATAACGAAACCTAATCTTTTATCATTATCAAATCAACATTAGTTGTTTCTATAGGATCGTGTTGAGCACCCGACCGACCAGAATGGAATAAGAGGGAGACGACGTCAAAGTCTTGGTTGGTGTGGTTGTAGTAGTAGTGGCGGTGGTCGTTATTGACGAGGTTTCTGATGACAATCGTGGTGTCATCGGCTGCTTCACTACCACGGTAGTAAGCGGACTAATTTTTCTTCGATCATGTTCTTTTACAAGCTCATACGCAAACCATTCGAGCTTCTCGGCATTTGTTTCCTCCGCTAACTTCTTCCCTCGAAAGAGCACTGATTCTATATTCTTTTGTGATAACATCTCCTCTGCCTCTCCCGCCACCTTCTTCTTCTCGGTCGATTCCGCATTGCAAACAACTTTTGATGTGTCTAAATTTCTAAGCAAAGATCCCGTAGCCTAATAAAATAAAATAAATAAAGATTACCAAATTAAACATTTTCTCTGTAGAAATAAATTAAGCATTAGAAATTCATAAGTTACAAAGTAATTGTAATGGTAATTATTTAAAAAAAAAAAACATAGAGATGGGAATTTCGAAAATTGACTTTTAAAATAGTACCTGGATGCGGATGTAGTTGCTTGTCCTGTTATGTCCGAAAGCCATGGCGACTGCTTGATCTACCTGATAGCAAACAAATTTAAAGTACTCCCGATAAATCTAAGAACCAAAAATTGATCAAAATAAATCAAGAAAAGTTTTTTAAAAAACAGGACAGAGAGAAGAAGATAATTTTAGGAATAGTTGTAATCCATACCATATCCGCGACGCCCTCCGCCGCGATTCTAACGATCTCCGACGACGACGGCGGCGGCGTCTTTCGGCCGTGCTCGCCGACTTCCCCGCTCCCGATCGACACGACGAGGAGGTCCTTGACCCCGGCGGCGTGCGGGAACTCGACCTTGTTGTTAAGCACGTGCGTGATGGCCGCCGCCGTGGGGTTCCCCATCGCCACCCCTCCGCCCACCGCCACTATCCTTTTCCGCCCGTCCACCGACTTAATCTCCACCGCCTTCCCCTCCCCCTCCGCGCACGTCGCCGCGCACACATCGCTCATCAGGAAGTCGAACCCTTCGTTCTCCACCGCGTCCGCCCTCGAGAACAAGAACGGCCCGCCGGTGACCATATCGTAGCACGGTATCAGCACCGCTCCCACCGTATCTCTCAGCGTCATTTCACCGAACACTTTGCGAAACACCTTCCCCCCCGACCGCCGGAAAAGACCCCGGAGGAGCGCCTTGCGGCCGCCGTCCGGCGACCATTTACGGCGGAGGTTCCGTATCAGGAACCCCATCGCCTCCTCCGCCGAGAAAAGCGGCCTGCCGTGGGGCCCCCGCGAGAAGACCATCGCGGCGAGAACCCCGCCGGCGCCGGATCCGGCAGCGACGTCGAAGAAATCGGCAATCCGGGCGGCAGGGTTGCCGGATCGTTGGCGGAGGGAGGACTCGAGACGGACGAGGGCGGCGCCGGCGAGGAGGCCGTCAGACGCGCGGCCGCCACCGTCGATGGAGAGGATGCAGACCTTGCCGGACGGGGTCTGGTGCTTCGTTGGAGTCTTCCCCGGGGTTCCGGGGAGGGATCCAGAGGATAGAAAAAGCTTGGGGTCGTCGTAGCCGAAGAGGAACTTGCTCTCGAGAATGGAGAAGATCTCGTAGCTTAACTTGTCGACATCAAAGCTCGGCTCCATTTGTTAGAGAGAGAGAGAGAGAGAGAGAGAGAGAGAGAGAGAGAGATATGCGAATTGAGAAGGCGTGGAGAGCTCTAATGGAGGTTTATATGAAGGAAGACGAAGGAGCGCACGATAGCAGTATCTCAATCTCGTGATGGTCAATGGACGAGAATGCCCTTATCAATTGTCGCGGGACGGGTCGTGTTATGGGCACCATCCGTCAATTGCGGAATGAACGGTTGGATGCTGACGGTAACCACCGCACGAGTGAAGGAATGGTCGACGCGATTTTTTGGCGGAGATTGACGGGAAAACATAGGAAGGGTGACGCACGTGTGGTTAGCCCGGGATCCGGTCACCGACGGGCGACCGAGATAAATGTGCCGTGGGACAAGAAGATCAGAATGGCGGAGATTGGAAATAAGAGCTGTCGGAGGAGCAGCAGACATACTTATTATTATTTTAAAAAATAAATAATAAATAATTTTTGCCGGAAGTTCCCAAAATATTCTCGATGATTAAAATTTTACCAAAATTAAAAAAATTAATTAATTTGAACACATTCATAATTCAGTTAATTAATGTGTGAGATTTGATTAACATTCACGTATTATATATTTTTTTTTATCAAAACTAATATTTATCTACCTTATTTTTACCCATTGGAAAGTTAGGATTGAGATTCCCATTGGAGACAAGCATATATGATTGATTATAGAGTAGTGGTCCTAAAGAAACTATAAATGAAACAGTTGGCACTTAGTTATATTAATTAGCTTATGCCTTTTTCAATATATTTTTTTTAATTAAAAAAGGTTATACTACATGTATGCAAAATAGCTTTTGAGATTATTATTTGATGGATATATTTACCAACATGAGCTACTGAACTCTGGGTGTTGTAAGGTTACCTGATTTGGTGAAATAATATGTGATATTGAGTTAAAAAAAAATATATATTTGAGACATTATTTGAGCAATCGCGAGATGCCACCTGGCTAGTTGCAGGCTATTTGTTCGAGAAATATTTATTTTTAAGCTACTTATGATATAAATTCTCTCGTCCTTTTCTTTTTTTCTTATAATTTTTATATAGTTTTCGAGCTAACTTTTATTTTTTAAAATACCTTAGAAAGAAAAGGTATTTTAAAGAATTGCTGAGCAAATCTTGCAAAGTGAGGGTTCCATACTATCCACAATCTTTGGTATTAATCATGTGATTTAGCTTTAGCTTTAACTTTATGTATGTTAATTAAAGTTTTGGAAGGCTCTTAATTAAGTTATAAGTGTGTTGGGAGTCATGTCTACACTTCTCGGAAGGATGAAGGGTTGGTGCAAAACAATGTGGTACTATAGAAATAAGCACCATATATAGTGTTTGGCTGGAATCATAAACCACTTAATTTACTCAAATTTTTAGTTATATCTTCTCCATTTGGCTCATCTTAGTAAAAAGAAATATGCTACTTAGTTGTGACCTAGATCACATTTGTGAACAATTCTATCTCTCTCTCTCTCTCTCTCTCTCTCTCTCTCTCTCTCTCTCTCTCTCTCTCTCTCTCTCTCTTCTTTTTTAGATAGTAATTGAGGATTTATTTGCTATGGATTAGGTCATCATGGTATTCCCATCTTATGCAATCAATTAGAATAGAGCTATTCTTATACGCTAAGGTTGGTGAAGGTAGATAGAAAGGTGATCAAAAGGACAAAAGGAGTGATCATTTGATGGTTTAGTGGTGCAAATCATTGTCAATTAGTCTATATCAATTCTCCACAATTAATTAATTAATTAATTAATTACCTTTGGTAGGACCTCATCATGCCAAACTCCAGTGGAAAAGAACAATGTGAAATTTTTCTTCCAACAATTAGACTAAATGAGGCTAAGTTGTTGTAGCTAATCCTCCAGTTCTATCAGCCTATAACAGGTGTCAGTAGTTCAGATTTCTCCATATACATTGGGATAGAAATTTAATAGATTTTCTATCAGCACTATAACCTTCATTCCTTAACATTGATTCAGCTATTCAATATACACATTGAGAAAAAATATTAGCTAAAATAATCTTATTGATTAATTTCTTAACTCGAAAAGTTAATTAAGTGGCCAGCATCATGCCCCTTGTTTCTTTTTACCTCTTTGAGCTTTCAATAGTATGGCTTAGACTTAGCTGGTAAATGACTGGATAACTGGTGAGGCCCATGATGGAGTAGTTATTTCTTCCTGCAGAAGTAGTAGCAATATCAACAAGTATGTACCATGTAGACAGCTAACTAGTTCAGGTTGGTCCCCAGAACTATACTTATGGTGGTATGGAGTATATCAAAAGTAGACATTGGACCACTCTGTGCCTCTCCAAATTGTCAAGAAACCTAGTGAGGCTGCAGCTCAAGGAGTATGGCTTCCCCAAAACTAGTAAGATCCGAATCCTTATATCTAAAGTGCACTGTTGGATACTTGAATTATAAGAAATAGAGAGATACTGGAAACCATGAGGAGAAGCACAATGAAACACTGAGCTAAAACCCAAATAAGTAATAAAGAACCTTACCCTGGATGGACTTCAAAACACAAGAAACTCTCTCATTCTCATTTCTTGTAGGCTAATTGAGGAAAGACTTTCCAAGGGTTAATCAAAATGCCAAACAGGTAATCCACAAACTACAGCAATCCCTGTGACGACAGGAACGAAGTACTCTCTCTAAAAAAGTAAGAGAAAAATAAAATCTACAGGAAGGCAATAATCATATCAGCAATGCCATTGGAACTGCAGGCATCGAGGGGAGGCCAGCAGTTTGCATTTTCCCAAAAATAAAAGAAAGTTTCACACAGCTAATCTACATCTACAAACTTTCAGATAGATGAAAGATCCTCGTACACAGACTTGATACCTAGTCTCTCTGAAACTGGACGAATACATCTCAAGGCTATACCCAGCATCTCTTTCATCCCCTTGTCAGCTGCTGAATTTTCTAAATCAGGAGCCATGGCCGGATCGAAACAATCCGATCCGCGCCCTTCTGCAACCCTCAGCCGGACCCAATCGGTCAGGTCTACTCCACCCTCCTCTCCTGAGACAACATCACCAGCGCACCTGCCTGTGAGGAGCTCCAAGAGGATTACCCCAAAAGCGTAAACATCAGACTTGAACGAAGGGGAGGGTTTCTTGGATGCTGCCAGCTCTGGCGCACGGTAGCCAAGCACCCCGGCATCAAGGATCTGCTCGATAGTTCCTGATTGCGTCATCAGCCGGTGGAGGCAATAGTCTGAGACGCGGGCATTGAGATCAAGACCATCGAGCAGTATATTGGTTGCTTTGAGGTTCCCATGCGGCATAGCTCGGTCAAAATGGAGATAGTTCAGGCCACGTGCAACATCAACTGCTACTTTGAGCCGCTGAGCCCAGGTTAGGGGTGGACCTTTTCGTCCTGGTCGATCTGAAATTCATTTTTAGGGTCATATGATGATTTTACAAAACAAGGAACAATACACTAGTTCTAAACATTTTACTGGAAAACTTAAATTTTCGAAGCTCAGTGAGTCAAGTGAAATCATGAAAGAGTCTGCAGGTGATATATAAAAGGTACCACATAAAATTCTGTTAAGATTTCAGACAAAAAAAGTACCCATTTATCTAGGTTTTATTATCTTTTTTTTTTCTCTAACAATAATATTGAGACAAAGCAACAGATAAATAAGCACATTCTTCTGTGGTCAGATTTGCTTTGGGATATGACATCAAATTGGCAGATATGACAAGATGATGAAATGTCCTGAAACATGAGATGATGGGAGCCAGCTTATCCTCCCGTCTTTAATCTAGCATCTGAATTGCCTAAAGACATAGGAAAGATGGAAGGAGGGGAAATATTTCTTCCAATATTGTTAGCCATTTATATGCAGCAGAGTTTCGAAAGGCTGCTTCAACAAATTCCTATTCCTATACCACCGCATAAAAAACACTAGTGTGGAAAACTTCAAAGTTATGAAGTTAAACAAAGAAGTAGCTAACTAGTATAGAGAGCATACCATAAAGAAAGCTAGCAAGACTCCCAGGTGAAACATAATCTGATAAGATGAGCTTCTCATGCTGAGTTGGACCCCAATAGTACCCCCGCAACCCCACAACATTAGGATGTCGAATATTTGTGAACTTTTTTGCCTCTTTGGCAAATTCTTTCTTAGGTTTTGCTACACCTTCTCGGAGCCACTTCACCGTCAAGAATACTCCATTATCAAGGGTTGCTCTATAAGAGGTACCATGGCTACTCCTTCCCAACACTTCTGCTGGTGCCCTAGATAATTCCTCTGGTGACAGAGTGATTGTTTCATCCAAAAAGTGCAGCTCTCCCGCCAATCTATCAGGTGATCTGACATCCAACCTTCCCATACTTTCATGTGTGTATGTATCGCCAGAATCTGGTGACCAGGAGAAGCGGCTATTTTTGGAAGGTGAAAAGCCAGCAACTACTGCCATTTTCTTTTCCGGGCTAATCATATCAGATGATGAACCCTTTCGAGGATCAATGAGGTCATCAGCTGACACCACCAAAGCACCACCAGATTCCTTGAATTTGACCCCACCAGTATCCTGCAGGGTCCTTCTGTGAGCACTCTTATCTGAAACCTTTTCCAAACCAGATCTCCTTGAAATCCTCTTGTAATGGCATACAATGGCTGAAAGAATTAGAATCAACAGAGCAACAACACTAGCCGCAATAATAGCTACTTTAATGGACGCTTTAAGTGGCATGCGGCCTGTCCCTTCAGACTGAGCATTGCCAGATCCAGGTGAACCAGTAGGAAGCAGTAATCTCGAGTTCCCAGGATGGAAAGAAGAATCTGGGAACTTTCTCAGGTTTGCTGGAACAACTCCAGATAGGTCATTGTAGGAAGCATTGAAGGACATAAGAGAGTCAGGCAGTGTAGCAGGCAAGGGACCAGTAAAGTTGTTTAGGGATATGTCTAGAGATGTAAGGAAAATTAGCTTAGAAACAGCAGGCGGCAAAAGACCAGAGAAGTTATTTGCAGAGATGTCAAGAACTTGAAGACCAGACATGGAACCAAAGTCATCAGGAAAACTACCATTAAAGTGGTTGCCAGAAAGATTGAGCACGCGAAGATTGGACTTTTTGAATGTTGTTGATGAAAACATGATGCTTCCCATGAGTAAGTTGTTCTGGAGATAAAGTTCTTGCAACATGGAGGAGGTGAGCAAATCAGTCAGAAGAGGGCCGCCAAGTTGGTTGAAACTAAGGTCCAGGACAGTAAGCTTGGGATACTGCACTATAACTTCTGGGATGGCCTCCACTAGGCCATTATGTGAGAGGTTTAAATAGTTTAGCCGTAAAAACTGAGAGGTTGCCTCTGGAATTGGGCCATTCAACTGATTCTGACTAAGATCGATATATTCAAGGTCATTCCCCCATTTTGCAATTACAGATAGATTTCCTGTAAATCGATTGTTTGACAAGTCTAACATGGTGCAGCTTCCCGTAAGCAATGGAAGTTCACCAGAAATGGCATTATATGACAAATTAAGAATCCGTAAAGTTGTTGATGTGATCATATTAATATGTCCTGCAATATGACCAGCCATGTCAGTAAATGCAAACTCAAAGTAAACAAATTAAAAAGTACATAACCACAAGATAATCTAATGGCATAATCTCATAATTGAGAAACAACATGAGATTATGGACAAATATATCTTGTTCAATTTTCTTCTGCACTTGTTCATGACAACCAAGAAGAACTAAGAAGGCGTGCAAGTGTGTGTGTGGAGGGAAAGATATATGAAGCACATCTCTATTAGTAGGATGACAGTTTTCAAGCATGAGTTACTAATAAAAAATCTTAGTTAGTTAGCTTTAAAATGTAATAAAAGATTATCAACCTGAATTGATGACAAATTTTGCACTAAGTATAATGATTATACCATTTTTTCCAAATGAATGACAATTAAGCATTCAATGTAAACATGCCTATAAGACATCAGTTATTAATATCATTTTGTTTATTTATAAAATTCTAATCCTTGCATGATAGAGTACTTAAATCAGTAGTCATCAATGCTATGACATTGGGCACAGAAAGTAAAATGTCAGAACATCCACAATGGAAATTATGAAATGTTACATAAGCATCTGTTATACTTCCAAGCTAGTATTTATCAACCCTATCTAACAATTAAAGATACCATCTTGGAGTGACAAATGAGTTCAAAAGGAATAAAAACTTGTTTCACAAATGATAAGTGTGACATGAGGAATATAAAAGAAGAAAAACAGCAATAGAAACTGATATTGTAGCTTCTGACTTTAATTTCATACCTGACAAATTATTTGCACTCAAATCCAGTTCACTCAACACCAGAGAATCCCCTTTCAGAAGCCCATTAGGTACAAACCCAGAAAAGCCATTGTTTGCTAGCCGCAAAACCTCAAGATCATATACATAGTTAAACTCCGGAAGATCCCCGGATAGCTGATTATAACTCAAATCCAGCACCTTTAGACTCCCAAAAGTGGAAGGCTCAACTCCATCAATCAGTGACCCAGTCAATTTGTTGTTGCTCAGATTGATATACTTCACTGTCTCTGACATATCTGACAAAAATTTGAGCTCCTTTGGATTTTCACTAACAAGTGAATTTCCACTCAAGTCAACATGGACAACACTTGACTCTATCAAAAATTTCCAAAAAACACCACCATCCAGCTGGTTCCAGCTCAAATCAACAGATTGGAGGGTAGAGATCTTTTCAAGCCCATCTAAAATGCCCTTTGTGAGAGCATTACGTGACAGGTTCAAAGAAACCAAACTCCTCAGACCCTTCAGCGTCAAAGGCAGAGGACCAGAGAACAAGTTGTTGCTCAAATCCAAAGATTGAATTGAAGCAAGCCCTTCAATGGAGTCGGGCAGCGGGCCTGAGAAGTTGTTCCCGGCCAATGAAAGGTTCTGTAGGCTCTGAAGCTTCCCTATCTCCTGAGGCAGCGGCCCAGAGAAGCGGTTGTTGGAAACATCGAGATACTTCAAGCTCTTAAACTCACCTATATTGTTTGGCAGAACACCCGAGAGGTTATTGTTCCCCATTGAAAGCTTCACGAGCAACGAGAGGTTGGCAAACACAGACAGATCAGCATTCCCAGAAAGACCATGGTTGTCAAGCACAATGCCAGCCACATTCCCACCATTACACACAATGCCGTTCCAGGAAGAAGGACAACCATTAAAATCAATGGACTCCTCGTTCCATGAGTCGGAGATGTACCCAGTTGGGTCATGGGTGATCCCCTTCTTGAAAGCAAGAAGGGCCAAGATATCTTGTGATGGGAGCTGGCTTAAGGAGGGAACAACAAGTATTAGCACCAGCAGGACTCTTCCAAAGAGCTCCATTCCTCTCTGGGAGAGGATAGCAAGAAGAAGCTAAGAGCCTTAAGTAGCTAAAGAGTAGCCCCTTTTCAATGAGCAACCCAACTCACTCCTTTTTTAATGCAACAACGAACAGACCGACAATCCAACATTAGCTTCAGACAGATAATTTACCATCATTACTCATCCTAATGCACAAAAATCCCTGCTTTACATCATAACGAAGGGTTACAAGTTCGATTAAAGCGAAAGCGACCGCTTAAAGAAAGATTCAAGTACTTGAAACCTTCAAAAATCAAAACTTTGAGAAGGAATCAAGGTTTACCGACAAGAAATCAAATGGGTTGCACTCTTTGCTTGAGATAGAAATGGGGGAACATTTAGAGGCAACGACTCCACCGCTGCAAGGTAGCAAACCTCGAAATCTTCTTGCTTTCAACTCCGAGCATTCAATGGCGCGGACCCAACAAGATCCCCCGCCATGATTGATAAAAGGAGAAAAGAGATAGAAAGAGACCGGACTGGGACCAGGGGAAAGAAAGCAAAGGAGGAAACCCTAGACTCCACAAACTCAAAACCCTAGTCCTAAAATCAATCGCATTACTAACTACCTCTTCTTCTCCCTTTACATAGAGAGAGAGAGAGAGAGAGAGAGAGAGAGAGAGCGCTCGAACACTGTGAAGTGGGCATCGGGGAACGTGCAGGTCTTTTTTTATTTCTTTTTGGGAAATTTGCATAGTATCCGACATTTATGGAAATTTTCTGTTCTAACCCTGACATTTCACTATTTACAATTTACACCCTGCCTACCCCCACAAAGGTGTCAATTTTATCCTTAACCTACGATACTATTTGCTTATTTTACAAAATATAGGGTGTGATCCGAAAATAGTGAAAGAACAAAGTACTAATCAAAATATGGCTTCATTAGAGAGGGTGTTAAATATATAAATGCCCCTCTTCTTTTCGCGACGGCTTTACCCGCCAAAAGGACGGAATGCCTCGCGGACTCCAAAAGCTGATAAAATAGAGCTAACTAATTTTTATTAAGAATGTTATAGCTACTCTCTCATTAAAAAAGGATACGCTCGATCTTCTCGTCTCTAGTCTGAAGTCCGAACGTAGAGAAACAGGAGTGCATCGTACGAAATTGGGGAGGGATGTTATAACGCCAAGTGCACGAGTAGCTAAAGGAAAAGTTATTGGTGCCATCGTGGCAGTGGGTCCCGTTTCAAACCGATCTGTTTGACTGCCTCCATCCACTAACTTCCAGAACTTAACCCCCCTGGGTAAATTGACTTGGCCAATGGACGGCTGAGATCGTTTGGATCTTTGAGGTTCACGTGGAGTTTAGATTCCGATATTTGGATCCAAACTTAAATATCCAAAACAAAATTGTACTTCTGACGACTGTGCTTGTTTTGGATCCTAGGCCAAAAGGTCAAATTCGGGTATGGATTTTAGTATGCATCCTATAAAGATCCGAGTTCAAACCTGAAGTCGATCTGATATAAAGAAGGGATATTGAGGTTAAAAATCTATATATATATATATAATACACTATTATTATTTTTCTAAATGGTCTGTTATATTATTATTAGTTTTTCTTAATTATTAGTTACATTATTGTTGAGTTAATATAACTATAGATGTAAAATTACTTTAATACTCTTGAACAATATTGATTAAAAGAATAAGCTTTTGCACTTAAGTTAGAAATAAATGGAGAACCAAAAATTTAAAGCCTTTTTGAAAATTAATGCAAATAATATCTATTTTATTGGTTGCTTTTAGAATAAAATTAACTCAAGGTGTTTTCGAGGTATTAAAAGTATAATATTCGGATCAAATAATAAATACGGATAATTATATTTAGCTTCCTTAAACTATTCGTAGTTTTTAATGTATATTAAACTATTTTATTATTCATAAAAAACTATTGAAGTATGGAAAAATATCTACGTTAAACCCTTTTAACTAAGAAAAAGATAATTATATAATTTTTTAAATAAAACATTTTTGAGATCAGAAAGTCTATCCGATAAAAAATAAGTGTATATAAAAAACTGTGATAGTTCGTAGGATTAAGTTAGAATATGATTTATAATAAAGCTAAAAATATTATTTTTTTATTTAAAAAATTATCGTTATTTAATATTTTTGATGAACTTTTTAAAATTTTAAACTTTTAGAAAATATAGTGGCGAGATAAGAATGGAATCCAAATTGAAGCAGAGTACATTAATTCACATCCACCGTTCCGCACCCTACAAAGGACAAAATTTGAACAGTGTTATCATATGTTGATCCCATCAAAGGAATCCTAGAAAAAGTGGAAAAGTTTAGTTAAAACAAACACCAACTTTTGGAATAACGCACATATAGTGGATCTAAAGAGAGACAAAGCATCGTAGTTAAAAATCCAAAAGACTATTGTTGAAAACTTAGAGATGTATCATCCTCTTGACTTCTACCATGGATTCTCTATATACAAGTTGCAAGGGATGGAGATGAACACCAAAACACTGGAAAATGGTAAAAGTGAAACCAGTTAATTAGCTTATTTGTTTGGCAGAGAGCACTTTGGATTCTTGCAAGAGTAGTATTGGAAGAGAGAGAGAGAGAGAGAGAGAGAGAGAGAGAGTAAATAAAATACCTGTAGGTGGTGGTAAAAGCTACTGCAACTTTCAACCTGCAGGCTTTAAGTTATATAGTTTAATAGCAGGCAGTATGATCCACTAACTGAAGCAATGTAGTTATTGGTGGTATCCAATGCTTCCTAACTTTTGGGCTACGAGCCCAAGTAGTAATCTATAATCTCTGGAGGGTTTCTGTCTTGTTGCACATAGATATAGCATCAGTGGTATGGAATTAATTACAGGTAGCTCTTTTTATGCAGTGCATCTGCCGAGACATGAGAGCAGTAATGGAATGAAGAAAGAAAGAGGAATTATAGTTTTTTCTATTTACTTTTAGCATTTCCTGCCATCCTTCAGGACCTCATGCTCTTGATCATGATATAAGATGTTTATCTTGAAGTGCATCTGCTCAAAAAGAAGCTTCATTACTCATACTTGTGTCGATTGCGAGTTGTCGGTTTCTTTGATTTGCCTGTGCGTTTTTCCTACTTATTGCTGTGGTTTTAGTTTTGTTGTCCATTTCTTGTTTACAAAAGAAGCAATTCAATAATGATATCTGTCAGGAAGATTGTTTTCTAACAAAGTCCTGCTGCATCATTAGTGATGTGCACAGCTACTTAAGTGAATGAGATAGACAAGCTCATGCTCCATTTGTGATAACTAAGGAATATTTCAGAAAGCGATAAAGTAATGATGGTTTGGTTTATATTTTGAGTAACAACCCATAAACACAGCAAGGAAGCCGATACTCAAACGAACTTCATTGATCATTCATTATTTCATTGCAACAAAAAAATTTCCATTTGTTATAGGACCCCTCAGCACCTAACATGATAATAGGAAGCAGGCAAAAAAATATTAACAAATATCATATCTTCTAGTACTCACCCTACTCAGTTGCTAGTCAACTACGCGGAACAGGCGACTCTAATGGTGTTTGCTCCTCAGTGTCCCTCAACTTTATTCTCTACTGATTCTCCATCTGCACTTCTACAAGCTTCCTCTTCTTCCTTTTCGATGTGTAGGAGATTGAGAGACACATCAGGAAATTTCTCTTCAGACCCTGACAAGTGCTCTCGCTCTCTAATTTGCAAATAAGCTTGTTGCAATTGCAAGACGTACTCCAGATGCCACAGGACTTCGCCCATCGTTGGTCTGTTCTTCCCCTCATCGGCAAGGCATTTCTCTGCTATCTCCCCAAACTTTTCCAAGGACTCAACTGAATAGTTTCCTTCCAGACGAGGGTCTATTATAGTCTCAAGCTCTTTCTTCCTTTGCCGACGAACTGCCCACTCAGCAAGGTTTATCTGATCCCTTGGCAGGGTTGGGTTAATAACTGGTCTAGCACATACCACTTCAAATAGAACAACACCAAAAGAATAGACATCAGACTTTTCAGTTAGTTGTTGTCTTCTAAAATATTCTGGATCTAGGTATCCAAAACTTCCTTTCACGGCAGTACTAACATGTGTATGTTCTAAAGCTGGACCATCTTTTGATAACCCAAAATCTGCCATTTTTGCGACAAAGTTTTCATCCAACAATATATTGGTAGACTTGACATCCCTGTGTATTATACCCCCTTCTGCTCCAGTATGAAGGTAGTGAAGTCCGCGTGCCGCACCAATGCATGCTTCTAAACGTTGCTTCCAGGTAAGAGGTGGGAGAGCACTACCAAAGAGATGGCTTCTGAAGGTTCCATTGGCCATGTACTCATAGACTAAGATCATTTCCTTCTGTTCATCACAATACCCAATCATGGAGACAAGGTGTCGATGCCGCAGCTTTGCCAGCATCCCAATTTCTGTTTCAAACTCCTTCAGTCCCTGCTGAGATTGTCGATGTGCCCGTTTTATAGCCACCAGGTTACCCTCTTCGATTTCACCTTTGTAAACCTTGCCAAAACCACCTGTTCCAATAACCAAGGTTTCGTCGAAGTTCTTGGTCGCTGCTCTGATTTCTGCTATTGAGAACCTTCTGCCAATCCTATAACTTGCCATAGACCCATGATCATTTAGTGGTGAAGCAGATGCCCGGTCATTAGTGGTACCTGCCATAGTCCCATGGAGGAACAATGGCTGGAAACCAGGAGGATTATTAAGAGAGTTCTTTGCTGAAACAGTCTTCTTTTTACGCACAAAGAAAAAAATGAGCACAGCACAAAATAGAGAAATGATAGCTACCGAAAGGACACCGGCGACAATGCCTATCCATAGGGCCTTACTTGTTGGTTTTTCAACAGGCGTACCTCCAGTGCCACTATTAATTCTCTCTGAAGCATGAGCAAGGTTCCCATTTCGGCTGACCTTGAAGATCTCCAGCCCATTCAGAAGTGCATCAGTACCCGAAGCACCCATCGATGAGTCTGGACTCAACTGAACCCAGAGAGTATCGATCAGTTGCGAAGCAGAATCAACATAATCCTCATGAAAGGCTTTGTTCTTTCCCCCTGCTTTGGCGAGCACATCATAACTCTCAGAAGCAGTCTTGTTATTTATATAAATTTTGAATTTTCTCTGATTTGGCTTGTCATATACCAATTCACAGAAGTGCATGCGGACCAAATAATCGTAGTTAGGATCCACATTGAACTTCCATGATACATTAAATCTCTTCTCCAGCACCTGATTGTCTGTCATTACTCTGGCTGTTTGATAGACTAGTAAAGGGGCAATAGAAGAATCATTGATTGAGGAGTAACTTACATTTGAAGAATTAGATACAGTATATGCAGCATTCACGGAGAACATAAATCTCTCATCTGAATCCCATCTTCTCCAGAAACCCGGATCTTCTTTTGATTCTATATTAGGCCCTCCAACATTCAACCTGTACATGGTCTCAACACCTTGATCCCTTGGGCTAAACAGACTCCTCAATGCACTGCCACCCACTCTACTGAAAGAATATCTAAACAAGTTATCAAGCACTGGGATGACCTCAATAGCATTAACAAAGGCAAATGATCCAGAGTCCGGGCTTAACTCAATCCGTAGCTCATTGGAACTGATATTGAGAAAGTATTCTTTCACAAGAGAGGCACTACTTGAGTTACTCTGTAAGTTTTTCCAGTAAATCTCCCCAGGGACATTGAACTTGGCAACTAGCTTTAAATTGTTGGCTGTGACATCGAACAAAGACTCATTTACATTAAGTTCAGCAAAGAAAGGGCAGAAATGTAACCGAACTATGTAATTTCCGGGAATCACACTAAAATTATAGCTCGACGACATGTTAAATATCCGAGCAGTTTGATATAACGATCCATAGACTGATGATTCTCCACTAATAGTTGCAGTTGAAGCAATAAGTCCTGGAGAGGTCATGGTAAAGTTATCACCAGGAGCTGAATCTCCAGCCCACTTCCTTCCATCAACTTCAATGCTAGAATCAGACCCGCAATTGACCAAAATAGGTTTCACCTGAGCATGCCCAATCCCCAAAAACATTGATCCCAAAACAACTAAAAGAAGACCATAAAGTGACATTCTTCTGATTGAATAGGCGTTATTGTTCTTTTACAAAGAAGTCCAAATATTAGAACATTTAGTGCCTGTTAGGAGATCAAGCCATATAAGAAAAAAAAAATGATAAATCGTGAATAAAATCACTTGAAAACTTCAATCTTCTTACCTCCAGAGCCTTAGAGCTGCCACTACCAACGAAGTGAGAACAACAAAAACATCTTCCTGATATGAACTGCAGGCATTTGTAATCTGGAAACTAAACGAAACCAAACTCCAAAAACCCCAAGAGCCTTCAAACTAAAAATAAAATAAAAAATGAAGCGACTAGAGCAATCTTATTGTGTCAAAAGAATCTGCAAACTTTGAAGGAAAGCAGTAAGAAGCTGCAGAAAGGAGAGATTTTTATGCTTTTCTAGAGAAGGATCTTTCTCCTCACCTGGATATTATTTTTCAGGTGGGTTCTCCAAAACTGGAGTAACTTTTAGAGAGAGTAAAAGAATCATAAACAACTTTCTCCTTATATATGCCTCTCTCTCTCTCTCTCTCTTTTCTTCTCCAGATTACTTTGGTTGGCGTGGTGGCACATGGCTTTGTCCAAGAGTGGATCAGGGGAGTCATTACTCTCTACCAGCAAGTCCATCTTCTCATGTTTGCTACTCTTTTCTTTTTCTTTTTTTCTCAAGATTTTTCCATTTAATCCTCCTCTAGACCTCCATTCATTAAACGTTTTATTTAGCCCCTCGTCTCTTACCAACAATTATCACAAAAAGAATCTCTTTTCTTAGTTTTTTTAAGAAAACTAATAAAAAATATAGTATTATTTTATTATTATTAACATCGTAATAGAAATATTTATTATTTAATTCCTATATATTTATTTTAAATACTGTGACTTAACTTTATCTAAACAGCAACTGATGAAGTAGATAATATTTAATTCAATTATATAGTATCTGACTGTTAATAAAACTATATAGACTTAATGAAAATAAAAGCAAATCATAGAGATTTCATATATATATATATATATATATATATTAGAGTGTGGACCAGGAGTGACTTGCCAATCGAGACCAACGTTTTCATAATGATTTAATTATGATTTCGGTGGACGCCAAATCTTTTTAGGATAGTGGAAAAATAGATTTCCAAACCAAAACTTTTGTCTGTCAGATTGCATGTTATCTTGCGTTATCTTTGCTGGATCTCGGAATAGTTCTCCCTTAAGACGACAAAAGAACAGCTGGGTTCCTCGACTACTGTAAGTACCTAATCCATCGTACAACTGCACGGCATATAATCTTTACTTAATCCGAGGGTATTCCTTTTTATCGGAGCACAATCCAGGAAGCATAAATCCCGCCAAATTTTGGGAGCTCATACAATTAATAGTTGGTAACATAAATGCAAATCTGTGATTTTATCTCACTTGTGCACAACACATGAATCAAAGTTTGAAAGAAACAGCAGATTTGAGAATAGATAATTAAATATCCATGGTGTTGTGACAAAAGCTTACAAATAAATAAAAAAAGTAGGAAAACAACAGGACTACTGAGGACCAGTAGCCCAACTACAAAAGATTAATCTTGGAGGAAGGCATCGCATGGCCATCGTATTTTAGGTTCATCTGTTCTTACAAGTTAAATGTTAAAACTCTTCTAAAAGGGATCACAAGCTAGGAGGCTTTGGGTGGTTCGTCGGTGGGTAAATCATCTTCGTCGTGATAAATGTTTTCAGCCATCTGCCATATTTGAAGGATGTTATCTTCAGCAACACTGGCAATGACCCAATCCTCACAAGGGTTCCAAGAGAAATCAGATATCTTGCTAGTATGTCCGCCGTGAATGAAGAGAAGCTCGGGTGGGCCATCCTCTGCATCCTCTGGCGTTTGTTCATCATCGATTCTGGAAAAAAAGAAGAAGGTTTAACTCATGCATCAATAAGAGCTGGGAGAAGCATTCGTTATTTCAATTGGTAAACGTATTAGTACGTCCTACTAGCATAGATGGTATAACTATTTCAGATGGAGAATTCCTCAGTCAGGTTGCATATAAAGAAGCACAAAGAAGGTGTCAGCTTAGATCTATCAGAATTATATCAAACGATTGATGAGCTTAGCATTATTTTCCACCACAATGTTTGGGTTGGCTATGCCAACTGACACCCTACTACTTCAGCAGAATTCATGACACCTGATTAACTTTGACATAGAATGGTGACAAAGAAGTGCATCAACTTACCTGCTAAGATCCCAAACCATAAGCCTCCTTCCAAGGCAGCAAGATGCTAATATAGTCTCGTTCTTTGGGTTCCAGCCAACTTGGAAAACCTCCTCTCTAATGATCATAAAATTTGTGAAAGATTGGAGCATCAGTACAATTAGTGAACCAAGTAATACAGAAAGTTTAAATAATAACATGATATATATAATTATATATAAGGCACATCAAATATAGACAAATAATAGTTGGAGATAAATTTCATCAGCCTTACTTGTGGCAATCAAAGGTGTGCAGGGCAGTACTGATCTTACGAAGATCAAATAACTTGACAGTTTTGTCAGTAGAACCTGTGGCCACCACCCACTCGTTGAAGGGATTGAAGGCCAAGCAATTGACCTGCCACAGAATCATTATGTTGGAATTAGAATTATCAAATTTAATCTTTTTTTGATGATGATCCCCCTTCCTCCTTTTCTCATGTGCAAATTTTAGTATGATCTTCAATTCATGAATTTATTCATACATATTTATCCCAGTGAAATAAATATCACATAAGGCTTATTGACAAGATAGAGTAGCCAATTCAAAGTACCAGACTACTTTGTTCCTCTTCAAAAAAAACCCTTCACATGCTTCAAATATTAACCCTATAAAGATCATAACTAAAACGATGACAATAAAAAATTGGACCTTCAAACTTCAAATCCACAAATAATACCAGATACTATGGTTGATTCTTGTTCAATTAAAGCATGAGAAATTTACAAACAAAAATGCCTATAATCTCTCTGCATGTAACAACTTGTACCATAGTTTCTTTTACCAAACAGTTATTTCTTTTACTCGCCATATCATGTATCTGCTCCAATAGCACAAATCTAATGTTTATTCCATGAATGGTTTATCAGGGCACTCACCTCACCTTGATGAGCGACCACGGAATGAACCGGCTTGTTGGCAGCAGGTGTACGGAGATCCCATATGAGCAGATGATGATCATCACCAACTGAGCCAAACAAGTATTCATGCCTCAAATGCCAAGCAACATCTTCAACAACACCATCATGTACCTATTTGACAAAATATCATTACAGTAAAGTATTTAATCAAACAAGTACGCATGCATATATATATATAACAACAATAATGAAATTTTTTTGCAGAAACTATCGAAATTGCAGCATTATCTTGTTCCCCTTTCTCTCATTTTTCTTAAAGATCTTTCCATGTTTCTGATTAAAAATTTGGAAATTGGATAACAACTGTTAAAACCACCAGAAATGGACAATAAGAAATCATCAGACAAGGGCAAACTGAAACCAAAAAACCAACTTCTGAGGCCTTGAGCAAATATAGTCTGAATGTAAAGCAGAAAAAAGAAAATAATGAGATAAGAAAAGTAACAGAACTAACTCTTAAACTGCAAAAAGAGACCAATCAAGAAAATTCCTATGAATCTTACCTTGAAAGTCTGAAGAGCATCAAGGGTCTTATTTTTAGTATTTGCTTTAATGTCCCACAAGCATATCTGAGCATCATCAGAGCCACTCAATAAATGACCTTCTTTGAAAACACTCCAAGATAAACCATACCCTTCGGAGTTGTGCCCTCTCAACCTTAAGTCAGGATTGCATGCACCATCTAGAGGAGGCTTTGATGGATGCCTGCTGTAATCAAAAACATAAACCTCTGCACTAACTGTCTTAGTTGCAATTACAAAAGGATTTTGAGGCATATAGCGAGCTCGGTTAACCTCGCCATCATGATTTATTTGCTGAATTATTTGCACCTGCACCAAAAATTTGGAAATCTCGTAATAAGCACTATGGCATATCCATGTCAGCCCAAAAGATATTATTTTGGATCAAAATTGCAAATATAACTTTTGAAAGCACTTTTCAGAAGTTTATCAAAACAATAATCAATTAGATGATACAACAAGTGCTAAACAGCAAGCAGGGAACATACAAGCCAAGAAGCATTGTCTAGCAATTGAATGTATAGCCAGGGAAGTTGCAGAAAGAGTATATGCAAAAACAAGTGACTTCAAACACGTAGACAGGAAAAACAGAAAAACACTAAAAAAGATAACCCAATCAAAATATAAAAGGAACAACTTTTCCTCAAAGAATCCCTTGCGCTCTGAATATATCAATAACCCCTCACAGAAATTAGAATACATTCTAATTCTGCAAAACAACAATACAAGAACCACAAAAGTGTCACTTCTCCTCTGGCGTGGGGTAAGCCGTTCAACAGATAGTTTACTAAAGATCAGAAACTATTATTAGTCAAACTGACAATTACTCATTTTTGCATGCATACCAGTTGACATAGTGTATTTTAACTAATAAGTATCAAATGCAAATCTGAGGGGATATCTATTCAAAAACGAATATTTGACGATATACACATATGAAAATAAGGGTTTTTACAGGGTTATACACGAAAAACCTAAAAAAGGTGTTACCTTTCCGGTAGCGCAGCCAAATCCACCAATTTCAGCATGTTCGTCGTCGTAGTGGCGAGCGTCGCACTCGGCATCATCAAGCGGTAGCTGAACCTGGGCGAGCATGAGGTAGTTGGGCTCGTTGTCGGAGGTGTGGGTCCCCAAAATCATCTTTTGAACCGAGTAGTCCTTCCCCGCCGGCTCGTCCCGGTCGGGGAGCCACTGCACGGTGAGAGATGGCCACTCCAAGGCGTGGGTGATCACCAAATCGTAGAGGAATGGAGTGTTCTTCTTCCAGATCTTGTACTCCTCATTGATGAGCCGTTCCTCAATCTCGTCGCGGAACTCCTCCTCGTCCTTCGCCATCACTTCCCGATTCCGCTGTGGTGGATTCGAATTTGGCGGTAAGAGAGGACAGAAGACTAGGGTTTTGGCGCGAATGGAAAGGAGGGAGGAGGAGGTGACGAGGTGAGGAAAGAGGGAAGAAGACGAGGGTTTTCTCGGATTTAAAGGATTTAAAGTGACGCTATAAACTCGATTCACATGATTGGACAACATTGGAACTCTATTTACGACAATACCACTCGTTCTAATGTCCTCTGTTTGGGAAATTTGCATTTCACACCTCACAGTTAAACAAATTTGCCGCTAAATTCCTATATATTTAAGTTGTAAATCGCACATCAAATGGTGAGTACACCTTTTCTCATTTTACGGAAAGGTAGGGAATAATTTGCAAATAGCGAAAAATGAACGGTGATACACTGGAACAATGTATACACCTGGTCATTGTATATTATTATTGGATACAATGAAACAAGGTTGAACAAATATGTTTAATAAATTTGAATGATTCCCTATCCACAAGGTTATGTAAACAACTATATATAATCTACTTCAAAAGGAGAATGTGTATATATTGACATTTACACCGTATACAGGTTGAGCTTCCAAAACGTGTGACTCTGGTTGTAGATATATTTACAGAAAGAATTGCAATATCCAAAGACCAAAATGGAACTCTTAAGTCTGCCCAATTCATGCAAAACATGCAAATTGTGTAGTTATGGAACACTCTGATTTCTTGTTCTTAAGAGTTTCAGCTCTCTTTTCTCCGTTGCGTAACAGCATCTGGCTCAGAACTGTTGCAGAACAACTCCGTGCGCTTAGGGATACGCGGGACAACACTCCTGCAATGAGACATGAATCTTCGCTTTGGAGTTGTTTTCTCATCTTTACCTCTCGTGCTAATTTTAGGATCTTGATCACCTGTGAGATCATAAAAGATGACCATCTCGAGTCAAAACAATCAGCAGAGTTGTATAAACTTAATGAAGAGCTTGCAAAAGAAGAATCTCGTCCTCAACGACAGAAATGATAAAAAGGGGTACATTTGAGAAGTCATGAATATATACATACAAAAGGTAACCTTACTACCACTCAACTTGTTCATATTAAGCACATTATAACTGAAGCCCACTAATCACAGGATGAAGTCTGAAATAACAGCATCTTGACAATTAGGATAGACCAGTTTAATTGAAAAATGTATACAGTTTAGCATTGTTGGAAAGCTTCACAATGGTGATTAGAGAAGGAACTCACCAAGTTATTTTAGCTTATTTTGCATCTTTTCTGCCTTTGCTTTCGTTGCTTTTCAAACTTGTAATGACTTTACACGTCCTCAAGAGAACATCTAGTAACTGCATATAAAAACAAAGTGAACATCACATAAACTGATACACAATGCAACTTGCTGCAACATGCCTCCAATTGTAAGCTTTATGTTGCCAAAACTTGAGCGCAATCTCTTTGACATTTAAAGCTAATTAAAAAACAAAATTATCTAATGTAAATCATACATAACAAGACATACTATAAGATCATAAATCTTAGCAAATAATGGATGAGCATAAACCATCTAACCATCTTACATCGAAATAGTCAATCACGAAAAATAATGATGAAAGTACATTAGATTAAAACAAACTTACCCCTGGATGATGCTGAAACAGTGGAGAGTATTGATCAAATGCTACGTGCACCTTTCCCAGTATACTCAAGAGAGCATCAACCTTGTCGCCCAACAAATCAGCCTGAATCACATATGAATTAAATTATATATCCCACATGGATTTTCCAGGAATATTGATATAAGCAAGCTTTTCATCTTAAAAATATAAAAATAACCTTCCCAACTTTGAACAAGAATTTCTATTAATCTTAAGTACTTGACTATCTTCTTCCAATAAAATTTTTAATCCTACCTTCTAGTTTTAGGAAGAAATGCAGGAGGATGTTAATTAAGAAGTAGAATCTTCCAAACATATCCTACATATCAGTGCGAAGACAACTCCCAGAAGCTACTTTCCTAATTCAGGAAGTACAGTTCAAGTTCAGTTTGTAGTAAGCCATAAGGTCCACAGTCTACAAGCATCAGAAAATCTAAAGCAACCTGAAATGATTAGACTGAGAAAATCAATGTTATGATTCTTGTAACTAGCAGATTCCTCGACACTTTAGATATTAGAGGTTCATAACATTATGAAATTGGGATCCACCTATCCAGCAAAGCACCGGAAGTTCAAGCAATTGGATTTATGCATGAACTTTACAGTAACAAGAATGACATACTGGTAAAACTTTGGAATAAAAAAGTTCCTATTTCTGATGAAATCTATGACTCTATGAGCGTAACACTAACAGTAAATATATTTGAAAACATAACCCTTTAGAGAATATGTCAGATAAGTACAGCAAGAAAGATATCCAAGAACTAGATGTACCTCAGCTTCAGCCTTTTGGAGATTTGAACATCTGACTTCAAGCATTTGTTTGCATGAGGCTCCCTCCTTCTTCAATTGGATGGCCTGCTGTGCCACCGGATTGAACTGATGGCTCAAAGTTCTTAACCTGTGAATAGAACAACAAGAGATGTTTCATACTATCCAATCATGAGAATCACGCACCAACATAAAAGGCAACGAAACTTGAATTTATAGTTTTATCTGAAAAGAAACATCTACAGATTTAAAGTGTTGAAATTGAGTCAAATTAGCCACAGGAAAACTGAAGGTCCTATAAGCACGGCATAACTTCAATATGCATTACTTGTACAAGTTATCAGTAATCTTTATTTGAACCAACAAATACCCATTTTCTCAGGAGAAGAATCAGAGACAGACATACTTGTATATATTTCTGCATCTATCCACATAATTAGCCAACACTACCATGTCTTTGCAGAGAATCAGAAGATGTTCACAATGACAACAACCACAAGATAGTCACTTAACTGAATTCAGGGGCATTGGCAACTGATAACACACAATTATTCACAATGCTAAACTTACTTATTTTTGTTGTGATTTGTTTTCAACTTTAGCAGCCACCTTATTCAATCTTCTTAGTTCATAATAGTTCTTGGTAACATTAGTAGCAGTAAAAGATGGAATATCCCACAATTAGATTTATTTAGATCATGCCTAACTAGAAAATTGCTCCATGCAATGTTATGAGATTTGATACATCTGGGTGCAAAGAAAGGAGAAACAACACTTTCATATAACTTTCAAAAATATTCAGCTTGGTTATAATTTAGTAGTTTGAGTTTATTGAGGAAAATAAACTGGTAAGAAATTACCAACTTAGACATAAAAGAGAACACCAGCTCCCAATGTTCATAATCTGGAGATCTTTGATATGGTCTCGCTTACATAATGAAGATTGCACTAGATGATTCGAAAAGAGAAGAAATTCAAAATTCACAAATGAAATTGAAGTTGAGAAACTTCTTGTCAGTTGGAAAATAAAAATCCCATGAATCAGGCAAATTCATTAATCAAAGCAACAGGTCTCAAAGTTTGTTTTGCAGTTAACTAATTACATGCCAGTAGAAATTAAATTGAATCAACATATACAGTGATGGATCTAGTCATCTAGTCATAGATAGATAACCATGTCTACAAAAGAAACTACTACCAAATCGAAACTAAAATGGGCAAAATGGACAAAAACAATGAGATAAGAAGAATAAAAACCTGTTTTCATTTCTTCCAATCTTCTCTAATAATTTGATTTCAACATCTGCAAATGCTTTGGACAACTCCATCATAGATATAATAGTACATTCTAACTTCTTTTCTTGCTCCTTTTCCTTTGAGATAGATGATGACAATGTCCTCTGTTTCTCCTCAATAATGCCACAAAGCATGGAGTTTTTCTTTTTCTCTTCCTCCAAAGCATTTGAGGTACTCCATAAATTTTGGTTGAGTTCATTTATCTCCAGTTCATATTTGCTAATTTGTTGCAAACTCTCATCTAATCTACTGCTCAGTGAGGTTGATTCCCTCTGAAAATCTGAGATCAGTATCACTTGCTTGCCAACTTGGTCTCTGAGAACACTCATTTCATGGTTTACTATGTCAAATTGCTTCCTTTGGTGCAAAATTGTAGACTCAGCATCCTTTGCTAGCTTCTCTTTTTCATCCATCAATGAAGATAAAGAAGTAATGGAATGCTTCAGCTTCTGATTCTCTTCATTTCCTGAACATAATGTTGTTTCCTTTTCTAAAAGCATTTCTCTGAGAGCACAATTTTCTGTTTGATATTTTAGCACAATGGGATTTATGGTAGATATAGCATCCCAAATAATTCCTCCATATATAATGGAGTATGTCTCCTGCAGAATATTAGTCTGGGTGTCTATGTTCTCCAAGGTGTTCCTGCAATCATCAATTAATTCTCTTAAAATAGTCTGATACAATTCATCTCTAATGTTACCTTCAATCTTCAGATCTTTGAATTCACCTTCAAGATTCTTAATTTGTTTCAAAAGTTTAGCTTCAGACAATGAGTGAAATGACTTTTTGCCTTCTGCATCTGAGACCTTAGACAACAGATGCTTAATTAAACATTGAAGACGCTGATTCTCATAAAGTATGGAATCTATTCTGCACTTCAATCTGCGTATTTCATCATGATCATTGCTAATTACAGGTGCAACTATTTTCCTTAGGAGGACCCTATCCATCTTTGAAATGACCTCAGGAATTCTCTTCTTCAGAAATTCAAGTTCTTTATCTTTCCACAACAAGCCCTTTCCCTTGAAAAAGTCTCGCTTGAGCCTAAACAGCTCTTCCGTCTTCTCTTGCAAGGCTAAGTCATGCTGTCTCCTCATCTTAATCATTTCAGATCTAAAGTATGTTACAATTTCTTCTTTTGTCATGTGCTTCAAATGGGGATAGTCAGCCTTGTATGACACAACCTCTCTGGCAATTCCAGATTTCTCTATCACCAGAATTCCATTTCCCTCATGATGTGGTGATGAGAGATGTTCACCTAATCCTTTTCCAGAAAAATGGTCCTTCCATTTTTTAATTATCTTTACTTTAAAACTTTCATGGCCGTGATGCATACTTGGTTCTGGATTCAACGACTTAGAAATAGCATCAAGTTCTTCTCGAATGGCAGCAAGTTCATTGTCACTTTCCTGCCAGTTCTTGCTCAGGGTGTTTAGAAGACTTCGTTGCTCAAAAAGTTTTGATTCAAACTCATCCTGAATACCTCTAATATAGTTCTGAATCATGGCACCGCTGATTTCTTTCTGCAACTCATGTTCCCACTGAAGTTCAGAGACTGAATCTTTTACTAAGTCAAACATGTCAACAATTTGATCAAATCCTGACGATAATAACATCTTCAAGCTATCAACTCTTTCATCAACTTCAATCAACTTCTCATCACCTTTTGTTTTTGGAAGCACACAACACAACCCTACACCCATAGAATTGGCATTGGCCATATCCTGCAAGTTTGAACTTTTCAACTCCTCAATGTCCTCCTTAAGCCTTTGGAGCTGCTCTTCCACTGCAAACCTCAACCTTTCTATATGTTCTGCATAACTAAATCCTATGCTATAATCTAAAAGGCGGCGATGCAGCCGTGAGAGTTCCCGATCAATTTCTGCATTCATCAGCAAGTGTTCTGGCACAATCGCAAATGTTTCTGACCTATTGTCCATATCATCATCGGATTTACAAGACTGCGACCTCTCTTCTGACATAGATATCTCTGCCTCTTTTGAAACAATCTTCTCTAAGACCTCCTCATCAGCAGGACTTGTGATTCCACCAATGTCAGAATGGGCCCCCATCCTCGTGAAACTCAGACGGTCACTAAGGCCATCAGAATAAGAATCTACATCAAGAAGAAACCCCTCATAGAGAGCTGAGTCATACTCGAAACTCTCTCTTTCTTCAGAAATAGTACTTGGTGCCCTCGATCCGTCAATTGACAGGGCAAGCCTCTCATTCAAGGCTTCAGAATCCCCAGCAGTGACCTGCATTACGAACTAGCAAGTCTTAACAAGATAAGAAAAAGATTTAGGAATCTGATTCAGAAGGACCTTAATATGATCAATATTGCATTTCTTTCTTTCTTTCTTTCTTTTCAGATTGGCAAGATATGTAAATCTTGCGAAGATTGATGGCCCCATCAGATATAAAAATTTCCAGTAAGAATTTCTCACAAAAGTAAACCTAAAGACCAATAAAAATCAAATCTTTCATAGATACGACGAAACCAAAATCCCAAATCAAAATCCAGACGGGGAAGCCTTACCAAGAAGGCCAAGAACAGCACCAAATCACAAAATTCAAGCATAGAACAAAGAAGAGAAGAACAGAACTGAACCGTAAACAGAAACGATCTTGCTAACCCTCCCTATCATTACGAACCAAAACAAATCTACCAAGGCGGAGAACGAATCAGAAAGAAGAAGCGATATAACAGAGAGGCAAGACTCACGATCTGGGTTCGCTCCATGAGGGGAGCGGCGAAACGACCGTTGGGGGCCGACAGATCCCCTTCAAAATTCGCGCCACGACGGTTGCTTCGCGCGAGAAATCTCGTGCCCTCTCTCCTCCCCTCCCTTTAATAGTGGCGGCGAACAGTGGACTCTAAAAAGGAGGGATCTTTTTCACTCTTTATTTGTGCTTGTCAGGAAAGCTTTAGGGCTAGTGGCAAAGAAAAGGAGAGAGAGAGAGAGAGAGAGAGAGAGAGAGAGAGAGAGAGAGAGAGAGAGAGAGAGATAGGACAAAAAGCTTAGTAGAAGAGTGAGAGAAAGAAGTCGCTGGGGAGAGAATGATAATTAGGAAAGCTCACGGAAAGCATCCTCATGTCGGAAATAAATTGCTAATTAAATAATTGATTCCTTAAATTTCTAAATTACCACAAAATATGGTCCATACCTATTTTAATTTTTAAAAATAAGAGTGGGTTCTTCACATATATATCTTTTTAAATTTATTTATATATATATATATATATCTTAAAAATAGTTAGACTTTCTATGGGTTCACTTACAACTTTATTTTTTATACTGGTGCCTCCTCTCAAACGTTACTAACTGTTAATTTTATTTAGGTATATTTCTTTTAATTAAGCACACTTATGTCTTCTTTTTGTCTGTTTAATTATTAAGATTATACTTTATAACAGTTAAGAAGTAATCTGAACGCTATCAACATATGAAAGTATGAGTTTCAAAAGGTATAATACGCAGAAACGGAAAACTTTTGAGTACACACAAAAGAATGGATTAAACAGGGGATAGTAACAACATTTATCCTAGGGTAAACAGGGGAAGGTACAAATGGAAAGCTTTCCAGGTTGGTCTGCTGGATCCCAGATAGCTAGCTAGCTCATGGGGCAAAAGAAAAGAGAAAGAAAAAGTGGTGAACTGGGACCCATGCAATCGAATTGTTCCTCTGGAATTATCCATCGTCTCAATCTCTCGACTCAAATGTTTTGCTAAGCAAAACGATAACCGAACAAAACAACCGAATAGAGAGCATAAAGAAATAATCCAATAGCCAAAGACCAAAACTACAAAGCTAACCTTTTGACACAGGAACTTGAACTCATGGGTGGATGCAAAAAATATTTTTCTCATTTAATATCATCTTTAAGTGGATTAAGTAATGTGGGTCAAATGGTGGCCCTCAGCTTTAATGGTCAGACTTGGGCCCATTAATTAATGAGTGCCACCTAAATAAAGTTGGTGAGCTGAACCAGGACCTCATTGAGCACAATGAGATAAAGAGCTTTATTTAATGCTAAACAATCCAAGACCAAAAATTAATCATGCTACTGGCCCAGACTTGACTCGGTTGGAATCTAGACTTGGAGTCTAAGTTGGATCCAACCAAATTTGTTCAGACTGGAATTGAAGATCATGGGTTGAATGGAGTCAAAAGATTACAGAAATACACAAAATTCTCACCCTGACATCATTCCAAGAGCATAAGCACAAATTCCTCTATGAAGATTAGATGGTAACAATATCTAGCTACTCCAAAATTAATAAGCACATTAAATGAGTAAGACGAAAAGATGACAGAAAGCTACCTCAAAATCTTGAACAATGAGCTAGTTAAAACACTTCTTACACAAAATGTATGCATTTCACTCAAATAAAACCCATCTACATATTAACTGCATTTAATGTAGTAAATATTGGAAAGGCTTGACAACTCAAAATAGAAAGCCCTAAGCAAAGTAATAAGATAAATGTCAGAATGCAAATCCAGCTCCAAAGAAACCTGACCTGATTTCATGAAGTTTCTGCAATGAAACACATTGTGATAATTTTCAGGGGTTCCATGTAGACCTGCAGCAGTAAGAAAATAGACATGCCATCTCCTTTCCTTTTAATTGAAAGGGAATCAAAACGCATACTCATCACTGAAAAATTTTCATATTGGGTAAATGGAATGATGCTGCAAACGCTGACATTAGATCAATAAATGAAAAGCTGAACCTCGACCACCAGCATTTATTCACAAAGTTTACATTGGACTTGACTGATAGCTTGCACTAATCCAGTTTCTCTAGTGTACATGTTACAGAGACCAGTAAACTTCAACAGATAGCTTTGATCTATTTACAGATTGTCATATTAAAGTGACTAGCTTTCCATTATTCTTCTCCGAAAGATGAGCAAGAAAGGCCACGCATATCCAGTCACTGTCCTGAAAAACTCTGTCCACTTTCTTGCATGGTCCCTTGCCTTCAAACTAAGAATGAGGTACAGTTTTCCTTACATTTAGAGGGCTTCAAGGAATACAATGGGGACCGCTAGTATGAAGAAGCAAACACAAGGGGTAAAATGATGACAGATAAGGAGGACTAGAGTACTACAGCATCAGCCATTCTCTTTGAGTTGTCCTGTGATATCTCATATCACATTCTCTGGAGTAAAATCCTTGACATTTCAAGAGCACCATTTAGTACTACTTTTCTGTTTTTAAACTCAAATGAGACGCCTGTCAACAAAGAAAAGTTATATCAACCTTTCCATTTTCTTTTCCTGTTTCTTTCTAGAGAATATATGCCCACAATCTATTTTCTTCTCCTGTTCTTTTCTTTTATGATGACTGAAATAAACCCTCCTGCCAAAGCACTTGCCCACATTAACAGTTTGACTATGGAGATCTCCGCCAACTCTTGATACCTTTCTGGGGCATCTTGAAGGGGCTCCAGCTTTTCCTACGCTTAGGCGTCTCAGAGAAGACACCAGATGCCAAGGCCTGCTGAAACCACAGCTCAAACTCGTCATCTTCAGGAATCATCTCAGCATCTAACCCCCATGGATATTTGGAATTGTTAGATCTCTTTGTCGTCTTATCCAAACCAACCATGTTTACCATAAAGCTTGGACGATGAGTATTAGGCCTGCACACCATTCCCTGTACAAAAATATGGTTTTTGTGGAGGCAAAGAAGAGTGAGTAATTTTCCTTTTAATTCCTTTTTATGCATATTATTTTTATCAGTAAATAAAGATAATAGATATTGTGTTTGCAACTCAAATATCTATATTCTTACGAAGAAAAGAGTCATCACCTAAAATGGATAGCCAAGAAAGACGCGGGCAGGAGAAATTGCATGCTAAAATGGCTATCTAAACTGGAAGCAGAGTATACTTCTTAACAACAAAAACTAATGGAGTGATTGATCTCAAGCAAAGTTATTACAAAAACAATTTTTTTAGACTTGGAAAAGAGATTGTAAAGAAGAAGGCAGGCAAGGCTTTTACACCATGCTCTCCCCAGACGGCCAAACCCTGCACTAGTAGGAGTCTCATGCACTAGAATCAACTTTTTCACACTTCATACTGATAGTCATCAGCATATCTGATCTTCCATGTATAAGACCACAAAATTATGAGAAAGTAGAAATCAACAGTTTGGCTTGTAAACAACGATCTGAACTTATTTTCAAGTGCAATAAACCAAAAGCATCTCATCAAAACCCACTACAAAAGGCTCCGAAAGTCTTCTTTAAAGTCATTTGTTTGGCTGCATTGACTTGATAGAATGCAGTTTCTTAATTATATAGCTAACACAACACCAGGACAGGAAATTTTATTGGGCGGGATACTTCACTAAATATATTCTATAACACGATAAAAGACGTGTAAAAAGACCTTGTCAATCATACAAATGCCATATCCCACTTCACCGCCAAACCAACAAACTTGTGAATTACTTCAGAATGCACAAGAGTAAGTTTAATAGTAAAAGGCACAAATACATTGAAAGAATGGCAATGAGAGAATTGCCGACAAACACCACTGACATTTATGATGTATTTTCAGATCATAGAGAACTAAGAAGAGAAAGAGGTCAGCACAACAAAACAGTAGACACTGACTGACCTGACAAATGGCCCATTCAGACACATCAAATATTTTACTTTCAGCACAAACAAAAGCTCGAGGTATATCCACCTGCAAAGCAAGAAGTGTGAGTTCCTTTTCAGACAATAGGTTGAGAGCTAATGCAATATCAGGCCCGAATTTCAAAAAGAAGAAACAGAAAGAAACACATTGCTAGCATGCATTGGAGTTGAAAAGTATCAAAGAATGAGAAGACTAATAGATAGAAACCCGACATATCATGGATGAGCACAACCTCCTTTAATCAACTAATCTATGTATTAATTATTAGAGACTGCAACATAAGCTATCTCTAGCACTCCCTATGAATCAAATATTGTGAAATTAGATTGACTATCAAACAACGAGGAAAGTCACAAATTCATACCCAAACAGTTTATGCCAGAAGTAATATGATAAGCAAGGAAAGACATTTACAGCTGAAAATTGCACTATAAAGAGTATTTGAACAATGCCTGAAGGAAAAAAGAGAAGGATACAATCTTTGAAAATCAAAATACCTTCTGAGATGTTGGAAAGAATGGGGAGCGCCCATTTTCTACCCATCCATCTCCATCCTTAGCTTGATGGAACTGACAGCAATCCTAATGCCAGTATACATACTGATCAGGTGTTGAATTCGAAATGCCCTTACTACATATAAAGAAAAAAAAAGGACTTGAAAATGTTGAGTTGCAAAATAGGTTCTAACCTGACACCACCTTGCCCTGGCTTTACTTCTACTAGTACATATCCATATATGAAAATTGCCACACTTTGTACATTCTATACGTCTGGATTCTTCGGAGATGAACTCTACCCCATCCTATAAAAGATGACATCAGCTAGGCAGCAAAAAGTACATAGCAGTGAAGAGTTACACAGTCACTTGCCAAATTAGATACTCTCTGACACAACTAAACATAAGCTTTTGTTTCTAGTGCAATGATAAGTAATTAATTTTTATCTGGTAAACAGCAATTTCAACTTAAACGAAAAAATATATATATAGTCTGCATCAAGCAATAAATAGTTCTACCTGCTGAGAGATACCACGAGATTTCTGAGAAACTTTCCTGGATTCTTCCTGCCTCAGTTGGTCATCATAATTGTTCTTCTTTGTTACATCTGAAAGAACCTGAAAAACACAATGATAAGGTGCAGCTGTCAATCTATCAGAAACCATTCTGAACCATAGGTACTGATAAAAGGAGAAACAATGACTCAATTTTGCTCTTTATTGTCAATGCCACTTAATTCTTGCAATAAGAAGAAAATAGCCTTCACCAACAGAAGCTTGCCTCGTATGCACATTGAAGCTTTTTAAATGATTCACAAGCCAAAGAATTTCCCATATTTTTATCTGGATGTACAAGAAGAACCTACATATGCAAACAAAAACCAGTAAGATACAGTAGACAAACTAACTCTCAACTACGATTACTTACTAGAGATAAATCACTACCTTTTTGTGATATTCTTTCTTTAGTAACTTTAGATCAATGACCTTGTGTCTAGGGAAGCCTAAAACTTCATAATGGTTTAAGCCATCCATTATCCTCTTCATCTCATCTATTGAAGTCGAATCATTTTTGACAACTTTGCTAGAAGAAACATCCTTCTGGGTATTCAGAACTTCTGTAGTGGACATTGAGGAAGAAGACTTAAAGGAGTCCACATTTGCAGATTCACCAGTCGGAGGCGAGTATTCACAAGAACCAGACAAGTCCTCCATTACAGGTTCTGGATCCTTTGGCTCTTCAAATTTTGCATTTTCATTGGTGCTATCGTACCCTTGAAACAACTTATTCAGAAAATCATTTGAAAGGAAAGAAATATTTAGTGTCAGAAAAACTCCAAACCATCCAACACGAGCACTGATGCAATAAACAGCATATGCACTCGACATGAGTATCAGAAACCGAGCATGATTTAGGGAATATATATAACCTGCATCACATTAAAGAAATCATCAACGACTAAAACTCTTAGTCTAGTGCTAGAAATCCTTACAAGACTAAGTTTAAGGTATAGAGGCAATGGATATCAAATTTATTTATATAAGACTCTGGACAGCAAACTCAGATATAAGATATCAGATACGTCAAAGATAAAGAAGAGAGGAAAACTCACCTCCAGCGGTAAGTAGCATTCCTGTTATCCAGAAGTTTCCAAATATCCACATCATCAAAATCCCAAACAATCCTACAATAAGAACCCCAGGGGTGTAACCCAAATAATGAATAGACGCCCCAGCAGCTCCCTGAAAGAAAATTATGTGCCAAATATGTGATCCACCAAGAGGCCCTTTTTTGTAAGTAAGAACTGATTCCTTCAATAAAGAACAGTCTACTGTATGTATAAAGTCCATATACTACGCACCATAGTGAGAACAGATAAAAACATCACAGGTAGCAAAACATTCCAAATGGTACAACAGAAGATCATAGCCACATTTCTGTAAATTCAAGTCCATACTACAAAATTAGCAGTTCATGCCAATATTCTGAACAACCCAACTTCTAGCACATCGTTTTATATATCACAATATGATATTAGTTATTACGCAAAAAAATCTGAATAAATTATCTAGCAAAGTGAAGAAAAGCAGATGCTAACATGTTCTCTGGCATAGCATGACATATAAGAATAACTAGAGATTCATTTGATGTTCCCTACAGTTACTCAAACTACTTATTGGTGAAAAGAAAGAAATAAGATAAAGCATGTCATATGGCAGAGAAAGCGTGTAAAAGGAATTCTTCAAATTTCACTCAGATTCTCCCAATTCAAGTGAGTTGACAATGAAGCAGCAAAAAAGAAAATGGCATGCGCAAGTATGCAAGAAAAGTCTTACATGGGAGAGTAAGATTATGAATAAATGGAGCATGATAATATCATAACAAAGGCAGAAAATTAGATTCTTTGAGATAAAAGGAATCTATCAAACCAATTGCATAAACAAAATAGATCATCCAAAAATATATTTGGAGACAGCAAATAAGGTATAAAATAAGTAAGGGGACAAAAGGCAACTGCAAAAGTCATATAGAGATTTGAGAGCAAACCAGACTAAGAAGTGCATAAACAAGGTAAGTCGTCGAAGTCAAGCAAAGAAAGCAACTCCACATTATGACAAACAGCGCAGTAGAACCCAAACTGATCAAGGATGAGAAGCCCCTGACCACACAATCTTTCCACTGCAGAAGTAGCATAAGAAGAAATCTCCCAACTCGTACACATCCCCCGTAAACCATCGGCCAGTGGCGATCGATCAAGAACACAAGCTTATCCTTTGCGCAGCTCGCTGCAACTCGTGCACCCATGAATGCCTGCTTCTGAGACTGCAACCACTTCCATCCCTGCTTCAACAACCCTATGTCGCCCATCAAGGACACCTATACTTGCATCAATCGCATCGCCTATAACTTCGAGCAATCATATCCCCGAGGAAATTACTCAAAATACAATCTTTAACAAAACCCACGAAATCTAATTCCCAAGTTGATCACAAATTCCACCTCTCCCCATCTGCTTCAAGAAACTCGAAATCCATCAATCGAACTCCCGGGTAGCCCGCAACAACTAAACCAAGAGCAAGAGAACCGATCTCGGAGAAGGGGTTGTTCCAAGGCTACCGACAGCCAAATCCAACACTCCTCTTATGAAGCGGCACAAAAGAGAAAAAAAAAAAATGACCAACTCGATCCACGGGAATCTGACGAAAACCTAGCTTTTCTATTTATTTCTTTTTCTCCCCCTCTTTTACTTTTTCCCTCGGATTCAGGCAAAGCCCGTGAAAAAAGAAGAAGGATTTAAAGGAGTGAAAGAAAAAAAAAAGAAATCCGAAGAAGAAGAAGGAGGAGGAGGAGAATAAGAAGACGAAGAAGAAGAAGAAGAAGGGTATGGAGTAGCAGAGGAGATTAGGGTTTGTTTACTTGTTACCGGTTGGCCATGGCGAGGGGTTTGAGGTGGGAGTGGAAAAAGAGAAGAGTAGAGAAGGGAGATGGAGAGAGAGAGAGAGGGAGAGAAGATTAATAACTAATAATAACCGCAGTTAAACGATAGAGAGATTTAAGGTTAATTAGGTTGAGATTAAAAGGTTTTAAGTAGTGGGGGATACTAGAACTACAAGATGTCTCTATATGGGAAAAGGCTGTCGTAGATCACGTGATTCTTAATTATTAATCCAATGTGATGCTCCCAAAAGAAGCATGTGGATGGGTGGTAAATGGTGGATTAATTGGACTTTATTAAGGTTATTGGGAAGATTCCATAACTGGAGATTATTGTTAGAATCCAAAAGGAAAATATTATGCATGCATTAGTAGTTTAGTAGTACATTACTAACTGGGTTTTTCTTTTTAATTTAATTATATTTAGTTTTTTTATTTATAATAATAGACTTAGGTATGCACTATATATAAAAATTATGTACACTTTATTATAATAAAATATACATGTACTATAAAAAAATATATACACTCGGACTTTTTATTTATTCAGGAGCTCGAATATTAGATATGGGTTAGATAAAGTGTCCGTCAACTTTTCCTAGATATAAAGGTACTAAGGTCCTATCAAATTTTAGCCAATATATTCAACAGCCTAATTTAGATTTAAGTCATGTGGGTCAAGATATTTGATTAAACTAACACCAGACACTAAATAATTTTCTCCATAATACTTATTTAGAGTTAGATTCAATCATATAATCTCTTTAGTTAGTTATAAGAACTGTCGCTAATGAGATTGTAATTCTTCTACTTATTATGAAATTAAGGAATCTCTTGTGATGTATAAATATTTATTATTACTTTTCCAAACAAAAACTAGGTAATTGATGTCTATGTAAGATAGAAAACTATTTTAATTTTCTTTTACAAAAATGACATATTTTAGAATATAAATTTTATTCATATACAAGTGAACTTAGTATATATAATTCTTCTTTATAATAAGTGTACAAAAAAATATTATATATATATATATATATATGGACTAAGTATGATTTGATGATATCACAGACACTTAAATAACTAGGATTGAATTCTTCATCTATTAAGAAATCAAGCAAGTAAAGAAAACATCATCAGAGGAGTTGAAGTTGAAGTAGGTAATTAGCTGAAACAATAAAAGTAAAAAAAAAAAAACCAGAGAGTGAGAGAGACAGAGAGAAGATCATTGTACCAAATCCTACCAATATCTTGGTTGCACTTCATAAAGAAAAAGAAAGAAAGAAAGAAAGAAAGAAAGAAAAGAAAAGCATGTGATGACATCTCATGCCAATGATTTTAGATGTTCCATCTCAAGCAACTTCAATTGACTTGTTATAATTGCCAAGTCAAAAGAAAGGGTTTAGAGGACAAGGGCAGTTGTAAGTAATGCACTTTGTTGCTTAATGTTGTTGGTTGACATCTTGTTGTTTAACAACTAATGCTACACTAACTACCACCCAACAAAACTATGTAAGTGGTTAAACAACAAGGTGGCTTTATACATAGTCTCTCATTTAAAACTTCATAATGAACTTTTTATTGGAGACTTTTATAATAATAGCATCCCTATATTTTATGACTTCTTGGTTAATACCCACATCACATTTTTAAGTAGTTTTTTTTTTTTCATTTAACATATAAGATACCATCTTCTAAAGCACCATTACAAAATATATAATCTTCTTAAGTTGATAATTATGGGGATTAATAATTAGGGCATGATATAGATTGAGAGACCTTGGGGCAAACCAACCAACCACATGAGTTGAATGTGTCAAATTATGTTGAACAACTTGGAGATCATTCTAAATTCCATCAGCCAATCCCTTTCATGTAATGCTTTTGTACACTAGACCACTCAAAAAGATTTTAGCTTTACTTGTAGAATATTAGTTGTATAACATTACGTGTAAGCAAAAAAAAAATAAATTAGATGAATAAAGTTTTGGCATCCTCTACTACTACTCTATTAATCTTGATTATTAATAAACTTTAATATTTTAATCAACTAAATGAGATTTAAATTTAAGACATCTTGCTTTGATATTATGCGAACTCACTAAGCTCATGTGAATAATTATTTGTCGAAAATAATGTTATTTTTTATTTTTGAATAAGAAGATATTATAGAAATTTGAGAGGATATGGCATCATTAAATTAAAAATGAATAAATGTAAGAGTTTTTAAAAAATAATTTAAGTATAACAAACTCACTGGGGCATGAGTTGTGTGAATTATTGGAATACAAAGTCCATATAATTATATGATGGTCTTGCATATTAAGTAAAAGTTATTGATGGGTTGAACTGACCCAATTTGGGGGAATATGCCAAATTTAAATTATTTAAATTGAATGAAGAGCTAAAGCTTGAATCTAATAATTATGAGGTTTGTTGGTGGAATACAAAGGGGATGGTTTGGTCTAAATTGGATGTATTAAAAAACATTAGGGTTAAGTTTAGGAATTATACTTTGTTTTTATTCTAGTTCTAGAATTATAATACTGTTTCCACCATTAGACTAAGTGAACAACTCTAGCTAATTCCTAGCTAACTTATTCCATTTTTTTTTAAAAAAAACAAACTAATTTATTCTAATCCTAAGAAATGGACACAAATATTTTTATGTCTTAGTAGGCTCAAGTCTGTGGAATGAGATCAATATGTACTGCCATAATATATTTGTCTTAATTAAAATGTAGCATTAGTTGCTAATTTATGACTAATTTATTATCTCAAACTTGTTTATCAGAAGGGCCATCTGCATGACTAACAATATTTATTTTATAATAAAATATATGCACTTAGTTTGACGTATTGAATGAAAAATTAAATATAATTAAATTATAAAAGCCCCTTGATTTTACAGTGTCACCCACTTTTTATTTCAATTTGAAAAATTATCTAAACTAGTGTAATCTGATGTCTGATGATGTATAGCTGAATTTGATTGGTTCTGCAAAGTAAAATAAAAGATGGGTAATAATGCAAGATTTATAATAATAATAATAATAATAATAATAACTATTTTGATTTGTAATGCAAATGACCCAAGAGAAGAAGAAATATTTAAAGAAAGGGAGAAAGAAGGAAAGAAATAAAGTTGGGGGGGCTGAGAAAGGTAGTCCAGATTCTAACTCCCCCTAGCTTTTGGTCCCAGTAACCACAAGCAGCAAAAAAGAGCTCGAATAAACATCTCCACTTCTCTTGTTACTATAATTCTTATCAAAAGTGGAAAGCTTTTTCCATGGTAGAGGAAGAATGGAGTACAAGCAATGAGTGAACACATGATGTCCATGATTAATTTAGCTGCCTTATGCTCATCAAGTGACACATCAAAAGCAATTAACAAGAAACAAAGCTGTAGGCTTTAAGAATTAAGACTTAGTACATGGGTCGTGTTCCTCTTATATATATTCACATGTTACAAGGTATCTTCGAAGCACAGAACAACAAAAGGCTCCTCCTGTTCCATGTCTACATTACTACAAAAATAACACAACATTTTGAATTAGTTACAACATTCCTCGAGAGCATACATAAGAGATTAAATTAGCCTCCAGCAATTAGAGATGAAGATGCCAAGGATGTATATCCATGTAGATAAACAGCACATCAGCCTGAGTGTAACAAGAAGAAGAAGCAGCACTAATTTATAGTGCCATCATGTGATCAAGTCCGGCCTGAGGAGAGGCTCCGTAGCTTCCTCCAGTTACGTTGTGTATCAGCTGTTGAAGCCACCGCCGAGTTGCAGGATCATCCTGGTTAAAATTATATAAAGATTCTCGATAAATAATCCCATTAAAATGAATAGCACAGTAAACAATCTCAGTTTAGCCTTTTTGACCTCAAACCTCACGAACAATCAGTAAGACAATGTCAGGAGTCAAGATGCTAGGTATAGCAGTTGCATTATATCATAGGATAAAGCCAAAAAAAAGCACAATAAGAGTAATGGGTATAAGTGATCCTTCTATTGATGAGGTGCAGGGGAACAAAGCAAATTTCATCCTGTGCTTTATCGAGGTGTTCTCGATTGCTCCAGCCATTAAATAAAAACAGGACTAGGTAGGGAACAACACAAGGATGTAAACTTACTGCAACCATTTGAAAGCTATACTATGAGAATATGATGTATCAAATATGTATTCTGCCTCTAAGTATTGAAGAGCATCATATATAGCTGATTCAGACATATAATTGCTATATATATATGATTATGAGGATAATTCAGCACTCACCCGGAGACAATTATTAAACGTTCCATCCTTCAACATCTCTGGGAGGCAAGTCTGCAGAGCTCCACATGCCCTGTATTAAACATTCAAACATCAGGGTAAATACATCAGCCCAGCATAGAATAATAAAATACTATCTAATAATATAAGTGCTATCAAAATTATGCATGCACAAACCTCGGATTGTCCGATAATCTAAGATAGCAACGGATTATATGCTTTAGCAACCTTGTGGAGGGTTGCTCGGCAAGTGATACGACCATATTTGCTAGAACACTACCTACAGCAAAGAAACGCTCTGCAGTAGCACATATATACCGGAGCCCAACATCATCCAGTAGAATCTTTTGAACAATAAAAGTTGCCACCTGCAGATAACACTCAATTTAGTCACTTAAAATCTGAAGGCAAATTCTATGTTTACTCAAACATATCAACAGATCATGAGTTGCATTAAAAGATAAAAGGAACAATTTGCAAAGTTTCTAAATAAGGAAGATAGAGTACACTTCAGCATGTAACCAAAGAAATGGCTCGATAGAACAATTCATGGTTATTGGGTAAGAGAGAGCAAGCAAATGGAAGATAAGGCAAGTCTGTAAGAGTCTTGACAGCAAGCCTGTAAGCAGTACAGGTAATGCTCTTCAAGAGTTGACATGCTTCGGATAACAAGCATGGGTATCCAATAAAAGGGCATAGTTTATAGATCTTTTAATAAACTTCTTCAAATATCATTTATTTTCTCTAAATCATTTTGAAGCATAGCAGGTGTCAGTGGAAGAGTCTTAAGAGAGAACAAGGAAATAACATTTACTACAACAATTGTCTGGGGGAAAAAGGAGAATATGGTAATCAGTTGTGATGTCTCGAAACAGAAGGAAAAAGATATCACATACTGTTTTTGAAAGTTCACTACCCATCTCCATTGTGCGTAGGCAGAGTGGAATAATTTCTGTTTGGAGAAGAAAACTGATAACTTCAGTATCATCAACCTGCAAGTGTAAAAGGCAGTACAGCTGTTATTGATTTATCTCAGTTTATAATGAGAAAATCTGTTCAGGAAACTGGTGATAATAGATATGTTAATAAGTAATAACGTATTTATCTTTCATATATGTAAGACACTAATACACAAGCAGAATTACCTTTACCAGGGCACCTATAACTCCCAAGCTGGTCAGTCTCAAATACTCAAATGGCCTTGTCTTACTAGTAGTATTTAGAAAAGGGTACAGATACAAAGGTATATGAGCTGCAAAACAAAAGAAGACAGAACAAACTCTATTAACAAAAACACAGACAAACAATTGGAATTGTGCGAACAAGAATCATTAGTACCTAGTTGAAAGAAAAAGACTTTGGTGCAATATATTGTACAAATTTACCACCAGAAATGAGAAGATCCAATAAGAGCCTCCAATGATGGTTAAAAATTTTAAATAGATGGTCAATAGCAGCATAACATATGCCATCTAGAAGTATCGATGCTTAGCACGATTATCACAACCACACCTGGTGTACAGAGTTGGTGTCAGTTTTGACACGCTTTGACAAGCGGCAAGCTTCATAATTTATTAGCAATATGTGCAAATCACAGTTGGCATGTGGAGTCAGTGTCAAGTTCGCTTTTGACAAGTGGTACGCAGCATGATGTGTCGACAACATGTGCAATGCTGCACCATTTTTACACATTTGGTTAGACATTCTAATATATGTTTTTATATGTTATCCTCATGTAGTTGCTGGACCAAATTTTTTTCAGCATCATGTGGACATCTTATTAAGCTTGAGAACTGTTACATATGTTGTTGGATAGGATAATTTGCCTGGCTGTTTTTATGTCTATTCTTTAACTAATCATTTGTACCATGAAGAATATGCCTTTTTGCGTGCGCATGTACACATATGCATGCATAGATCACCATTTTAAAACTTTAATCAGAACATATAAAAAAGGAACCACATGAAATAGTAAAACAACATTCTCAATCATTTCGAAACTTTAACAACACAAAGCAGCAATAAACAGAGTGGATAAACTGAGAATGAGTAGATCACCATTTAAGAAAAGAATCCTTGTATCTGGATGTGATGCCACACACTGAAAAGAAAGAAGCAAAGACAAAGAAAAATATTTAGAAGTTAGCTCCTTTATATTGTTGTGCAAACCATGAGCATTCTCGCAATGCTTTCCAATATGCAATCATAGATCACATGTCATATGATATAGTAGATATAACTGTCACAGGGTTGCCAATGATCCAAGGTGTTTATAGAGGTTTCACTTTGTTTAGTTCAAGCCAACAAGGCCAAGAGCATGATATTTGGTGTCTAGGCTCAGCTCAAGCCTGAGCTACCCTTTGGAATCAATGGCAGAAATACTAATGCAAGGAGGTATTGCCTCTTTTTTTAATTTTTACTAGTTAAATGAATTTGCTGGGTTTTGTTTTCATAAGACACCAAAGGGATACCAACTGGAATTATAAATAAAAGTCTGACCTGAAGAAGAGCAAGCGCATTACAAACTCGATTTGATGCACCTGGTGATAATGTGGGGGGTGAAAGTGCAGGATATATCGAGACAATCTCCTGCATATATTACGAGTGCAAAGCAAGACCAATTAATAACATCTGAATGAGGTTAACAGTTAGTTGAAGCTGATACCAAAAAGTGTATTAAATCTATAGAAGGTTGAAGACGCAGCCTACCTGGAGGAGTGCAGCAATAGTTCCAAAAGAGTTCCACAACAACGGAGCTAGATCTTGAAATATCTCTCTTTTCTGAAAAAAGAACAAAACAGAAGTCCATGATTCCTTCCCTAAGATCATTATCACAAATAAAAGACAAATATTTTCCAACCAATTGCTCCTCAAGCTTCATGCACATACTATTGCCAAACAATTAGCACAAATCAAATATTTAACACGCGTAAATCAAACCTAACTTCTTCTCTTTTTTTTTTCTTTCCTTGATTCAAAACCCAAATCCCCGGAAAGAAGCGTAATTCTATGGAAAGCAAACCTTTTTGCCACATTACTTCTACGAGAAACACAAATACCTTCCCCAAATTTCAGAAAACCACAGACCCATCCCAAAACCAACAAGGCACCATAAACCCTGGCTCTCCAAGATCCAACTTTTCGAAGGAGATCCCTAAAAGCAGCATCAGATAGCACAAAGAAGGGGGGAAAAGGAGCCCACCTTGGAGAGATCAAGAAGAGCGTTCTCCCTGAGCTCTGGATCGCAGAGCTCCAGGACAAGCTGCTCCGCGGACGCCATCTTGCGATCCTTCGTGGCTTGCGCGGCGGCTCCGGCAGCCGCCGCAGCGGCGGCGACGGAGACTGGAGAGGGATTTGGAGCGGAGAAGGAAGGGTTTATAGAGAGGGAAGGAGGGAGATTTGCCATGGCGGGCGACAGATCGAAGCGGTCGGAGCGGAGAAGCGAGAAAGACGGGAAAGAGACCCTTTTTTCGCGTTCTTTTCACCACCACTCCGTTACCCTTTTGCTTGGAATAGTAAGAAGTTCGGGTAAGACAAGTAACTGAGACATGTTAAGCAAATCTTGTCTCATTTTTTTTTTTTCAACTATTTCTTTTCACATTTTATAGGGCTTAAAAAATTATAAGGTGATCTGTACGAAAAACAACATAAAAATTGATTTTCCTTTACAATAGACAGACATATTATTCTCCGCCAGTATAAAACTAAGAGAGAAAGTTGTAAAAATTATTCATTATATATATATATTACACTCCATTAGATATGATAATATATTATAATAATTTTTTTTTCTTTTTTTATTCATCTAGCTAAAAGAAAAACATTAGTGATTATTAAATATACTATATAGTTACTAGTTAATATATGTTACTTCCACACTTTTTTTATGAGCTTTACAATTTTATTACATAATTTATAATATTAGATAGTTATATTTTATTACATACTTTGTAGTTATTAAACACCTACATTTTTTATGAGTTTCACAATTTTATTACATAATTTGCAGTTCTTGTAGATATTTGTACCCAATACAACACTCATTAATGTCATATACACCTTCGTAAGGATTTATGAAGACATAATAAACTTTTCAAGGTATTTAGAATTTGTTGCATGTACACATTTCTCTCACAATGGAAGTTGTATCAACTACAGCTAAAAAGCTTAGTCCCAGCATCTCATTGTTGTCTACTACTGCAGAGGGCTTTCAAGGTCGGGCCTTTGGTCCAGCATGGTTGCCGTCGGGAAGGCATCAGGATATGTGGCTATTAGCTTTGCCTTCATGCTTCTGCAACTTGAAGGGACCGAAAGATTAGCAGAGAGAAATCATGAAAATTAAACATACTTCGCAATTTCATCATAAGGAAACATAATAAGTACAATATGAGAAATTGCCTGAACAGTAGGTAAACATGACTAAGGAATCCATCCATTTGTCTAAATCAGTATGTACATCGGGGGAGGAGGGCAAGATATAGCCCTATCATCGTCGCTGAAGAGTTTGTTCACATGGCTTGAATGCATGAACATTTAAGAGGCAAGCATTACAGTCATACCAAGTCATACCGCCAAGAACATTGTTTCGAGTTTCGACTAAAAATACAAATGAGAAGCAAGATGAAACAAACCTCAACTTCAAGAAAATGTGGTCTAAATCAGATTTCATGGACTTCAGAAGACGCGTGTTTCTTGCAAAGTCACCAGATACCTCATCAAAGCATCGCTCTGAATACTCGTTGAAATGCGATAAGACAGCATTACTGTCTTGCAGTCTTCCCAATCTGAAGTTGGAACAACAGGAATTAAGGTAGGTTCCTCCAACAGAAGCATCATAATGACAATAGAAGTAACCATAAGAGCACTTGAAAGAGAATTTTCTCCATTACTGTTGCTAAATAATGTAAACAGAACAACTCCATATGCATATATAGAAATAATCATCACGGAGCAGAACTCAGGGAATAGACAAGCAAAATCTTATGGAAATACTTCGCCTAAGCAAGTACGGTACAAATTTTATAATCAACAAGGAAACAACAAATGATATGCCTAAAGACCTCTGAGGCTTGTTCTCTCTCCAAACATATACAGAATGAAAAATTGGTACGAGGCTGAAAAGAATGCAGTAGAAGATGAAAGGGGCACTCAGTTAACATTGGAAAAAAGTATAGGTTGAGCATAATCATAATTGATTATGATTGTAGTTGTACATTTAGCCTCAAATAATAGATACAATGACACTATTCTGGACATCATTCATTAATGATTGTTAAATGTAAAAGTAATTAATAGCTTTCATTTCTCATTGCCTAGCTAATGTATGAACCAAGCAGTCGTTAATGCCAGCTCGTTTCTCCAATTTGTGATCTTTAAATACAAATTGTCTTTGAATGTGAAACGGAACTAGCAAGAGTCCAAGCATTCTTTTGAACGTCATAATAATAATAAAGTAAACCTAGAAACCAAAGTATGTCCTAGATTTCGATGAGCATTTGGCAAGAGTCGTGCGAGACCTTATTCTCAATCCAAGTAAACCCTAGAGAATAATTACTTACCCCAACAATTGAATCTTTATAACTCCAAATGGAACAGCACGAAACCCTAATTCAGTAAACAAAAATTTCTAATAGCAACAACAACAGCAAACAAGAATCACGTACATAAGATGCTGGATTTGCTTGATGGAATCGACCTCCCCTGCATCGATCAGCGTCTTGAGCTCTCGTGCGACCTCTTCCGACGCGGCCCTAATCGACTCCTCCTCCTCTCTCCTCTCCATTCTACCTCTCTATTTCCCCCCCATCTCCACTCGAGTTCCACTATACTCGTCATCTACTAAAGTCGTGAATCACGAGGAACCCGTGTCTCCCACGAACGGCTGTGATCTCTCCATCCTCTCCCCTCTTCTGTAGGAACGCATTTACAGAAAACACCCCGTAAACTTTCTCATTTCCGAAAGAAACCTTCGTAGAATTTAATTGTTACAGGCCCCAAGGCCCACAAAGGCATGGTTGGTTTTATACTGGGTTTGGAGGTTGGATGCCTCACATGATGGCCATACATGCATGCCAACATGCATGACATGGATGTCATGACGATATGGGGGTCTCACAGGCAGGTGGTAGTCTCGTGATTCTATGGACAGACAGTGGCATTCCTGTCGGCATCATGTGTCATACGCGTGCTGCTGCTCGCCTGGGAACTCTGACGGTATACGAACAGCAACGGGCCTTTTTAGGGACCAGTAACCAGTTAGATACCGTCTCACCGACACGTGGAAGACCTTGCAGTGGCGGCCCCACTACTTTATTCCCGGTTAAACCGCCTGCCGACTTCCTGATGCGGCCGGGCGAAGTCAGTGCAGACTTCCCCCCTTGATCTCCGACCGTCCAATCCATTCTTCTCACGCTGATTAAGTGCCGCCTGTACGTCTGATGCAAGATGGAGGGGGTGGGTGGGGGGTACCACCGTCCCTTTCAAATTTGGACGGTTTTGATCGAGGTAAAGATGACGCGGCATCTCAGGTCCGAAGTGCAAACCCGCTTAAAAAGGAAGGTGTGAAGTGTAAATTTCCCAGTCGCATTAAAATACGACCACTTGATCGAACAACCGGGGCCCACGAGATAATGTAGTCACATCGCTGCCTCGGAGATTGTACGAACATAGATTCATATACTGCGGATAGAGATACGGCCTATCACCCCATCCGCCTATTTTATTCCAACAAACCACGATAAAGCTATAGGTGGGGGATAATACTTTTGTTCTTTCCAATTAGGTACCCTCTCCCTGGGTTCTGAAAGAAAGAAAGAGCGACAAAGACAAAGACAAAGAACAATCCCGGTCAAGTCATACGGATAAGAGCGCATCACGGCCGTCTATGATTGATGGGACGGCAGATATACGTACTAGGGGCAGGTATCGAGGTGCAGATCTATTCCACTGTGAATAAGCAGGTGAATAAGGGAAGGCATCTATCCGTATCAAATCAGGTGTGAATAGAGACGGCGATATAATACTATTATATATATATATATATATCCACAGTAAAGAGTAGAGGGAATTGAACAAGGGTATATGACATCACTAACATACATATATATATATATATAGGAATAATTGGTGTTTTCCCATATGTTTAGGAATAGATTACACACGATAGTTGCAAAAGCCAAGATTAAATAGAAGGGATGAATTTGGTGTTCATCCAAGTACTTGCTACATAGTTTGCAAGAGACTGTTACATAACTAGATTTGACCTAGACAAAAGACCAGTTGACAAACATGAAAGCCAGACAATGAGGCGAGTCGTCGTCGGTCAGAACTTTCCACGCCATAGCTTGCTCGTAAGAAACCGGCCTACCCATGCTAGACAGGCAGATGCCGGCAGGGAGGTAGGCAAAGCCCTGGAATAAAGACATTCATCATCCATAAGAGACCAAGAGTTCAATTTTAATCGAGTTGCCAGGAATGTAGAATGTCTATTATCTCTACCTGTTGCATAATCTTGTCGAATTCGGAGCACAGCACCTTCCGACCGCTGTCGTCAAGGATCTTCTCGAGCCTTATGTCCTGAAGAGCTATGAGGGTCGTTTCCAGCATGTCAAGACCAGCTTGGTTTGTAAAGGTAAAGACAGGTGAGGCCTGCAACAAGTAGGCGAGTCTCACTTAGGAGTGTAATCAAGAATGCTCGGCTCTTAGACTACCATTACATTACACTATTTGTGAAGAGAAAGAATCACGTAAATTAGAATTCTTGCCTTCAAAGAACAGCACATGATGGCATCTGAATGGTGCCACAGGAGTTTCAACAGGGAATCTGCAGATTCAGAGTCTGCTTGAAGGAGCTCCACTCCAGTATGACACCTACAAGTAGTCAGGGCAGCTGGTAACATTTAGTGCAAGTAGATAGACATCAATCTTACTATTTATCAGTAGCACAGAAAAGATGATCAATGAAGACAGGGCCAAAGAAAAAGAAAAGTGATGACATTCACAAATCTAAAATGCTTAATGATAGACAAATAGTTAAAATGCTAAATGTCTTTACTTCAATACTTCATAGCACCGTCTTCCCATAGATAAATAAGTCAAGCTGAAATCAACTACAAAATTAACATCATCATGGAGGAGACATTACCTATAGCTCCTAGAAATCCATCTTGTCAGAGTGTGAGCTTCTGGTGAACCAGGAGAGTGTTTCATCCCAATCTGCATTCCTATACGTGAAGGTGATATTGCCATAGCAACTCTCTGGACTGAGGCCACCACACTTCTGACATATTGTCTGGCCATTGCTGCGACATTTTCTCGAAGGTGGTTCTCATATGTAAACTGGAATGCTATCGTCAGAACAGATCTCAGGTTGTATGAAGAATCATTAGCAGGGCGTGCAGCACCACCAGATCCAACCTCCAGGGTTGATGCCAGGTCAAGTGTTCGTGTAGCAGCAGGTGAATCCTGCAATTCAGATAAATCAGTCCTTATACAATCAAAAACAAGAAACTTGGGTGCATTTCATAGATAAGAAGTGGAATCAGAAATAAGAAAAAAAGTATAGATGTGGCATACTACAAATGGAGAATCATTTCAAAGAAAATGAGTCCAAGGCAGTAAATGAGATAACTATGGCCAAGAAGTATCATACAAAAGAATAAAAAAGAATAAATGGGACACATATATAGTACAATCGTTAGTAGAGTGAAGATACTTACTGTTTTGGGATCCAGAGGTATCACACGGAAACCAGAGGGCAACAGAGGGGCATCATCAGCAAAAGATTCATCTATAGGTGCAAATACAAGCTGTGCACAAGCACCCACTGCATTCTCATCAACTCCACTGCAAAGCTGTTATAACAGAAATCAAATTAGATAGAGAACCAATCTGAGTTAGTAGTACAATAATTAGTCAATAACTTGTAGAAACCTGGAGTAAATACAAGTCCCTTGGTAGAACAACTTCATCTGGATTGAACCCGTGGCCTTCGAGCCTAATTACCTCCAAGAACTGAACTCCAATAAGTTAGATTCATGCACAAAAGTAGTAAAAATAATGAATAAATGAGCGTACAATATCTCAGAAGTACCTCTTCATTCTCCACGGTATGAGCAAGAGGCAATATAACCTGACTTCCTAGAAAACCACTATTAGATCTCAAACCAGGAACTGCAAATGGACTAGCTCTTAGAGACGCAGCAGAGTAAGCATCTACACCACAGTCAGCCCACTCCGAACGGTGCTCCCTCAGAAAGCGAACAAGTAAAGCAGGTGGCACATTCTACATTACCATAATAATATGTGAGACCCAGCAGTTAAATAAGATAAACCAAACCAGGAAGATGGTAATTCTCCATAAGACTTCAAAATAATTTAGATGATTATACCTGCAGCAACATGGATGCCTTTGCACATAACACACCACCTCCAATGGTGGGAAAAAGTGATGGAGAGTTGACATGAGACCCAAGAAGCTTATTTGGCGATGAGCTGACAGCAATAGTAACATCCTCAACACCATCACTACTCAACAAAGACCAACCATCATCCGTGAATCCATTCACAGCATCATTAAATCCTCTGCAAATTACAACAATTAGCTTGATTTTGAATATAGGCTATTCTTTATGGAAGATTTCAATACCCCGAAAACAGTAGTCACTCACCTGCTCAGTCTCTGACTAAAAGTCCTTAAAACTGCAGGTTGACGACCTCCACCATAAGGAACTTCACCACTTGACTCCTGTGCTATTTGTCTAATATGACGCAATGCCTGGTGGAATTCAACAGATGAATCATCGTGACAAAATTGTAACAAAATAAGCCAATTGAGCAGTACAGAGAACAAGACTTACAGCTATGGTCATCTTTTGTGCGAGAATTCTTGGTGATTCATAGAGGGGTCTGAGTACCTCCGGGACACTCCAAGCCTACAGGAAAAGGCCAAAAAGATTAACAAAAAAAAAGTAGGTTTCGTGCAAATTTTAACATAATTCTAATTAGGGGATGTTTTGAATCACGCCACTTACATCCAAGTCAACATGATCCACAATGTGAATCATGGAACCACCACCATCACATGGTCGAATAAGATAGCCACTAGGAAGCACATCAGCTCTTACAAAATTTGGAGCAGAAGGTCCAGCTGGACCACCAGTTGAAGGAGTCAGTGATCTCTCACAGATCTGAGGATAAATATTTAAAATTTGTTCTTAGTTCTGTGAAAAGCTGAAACTTTACCATAAAATTAAACAGACTGGCAACAAGCAATACAAAGTCATTATGGGCAATGAAGAGGAAACAGTTGAAACTTCTTAATAGTATTTAAAGTAAGTTATAAACAAATGTGATCCAAATGAAGTGAGGCAGAGGATCTATGTGAGGAAGAGAACCATAAGCAGGTTATCAAGAGAATTACCACAAGACTGCCATCTTCCAGACCAGTAGTGTATCTAAGTGTCCAAAAGTCACGTGCTGCTGCTAATGTAGTGGGTGCGTAAGTCTGCAAAAGTAAGGGGTATTAAATAAAAGGATATAAACCAAAAAAACATAACTAAGCAGAAATAGAACCTGCCTAATCAAGCAACAGAACATTATGCCACATCTCACAAGAACAAATACAAACCTGCATGTAGATAAGCTCAATAGTTCCACCATTACCAGTAGGAATAACAGTCAGCACCTCAAGACATCGGCAGTCTCGAAACCAAGATGCACGATCTTTAAGGATCTCTGCGACCTGAATGAAAAATTAATCACTAGTTGTCTATCGGAGAAAAATTACAAAAAATCTTTGTAGGCAATGACTTACCTTAGTGGGTTCTAGACTCACAAGGCCACAAGCTCGTGCTGCTACCCCACTGCAATTGTGGGAAACAGCAATGATTCCAATAGAATCCGGACCAGGCTACAAGATAACACCAAGTCAGAAATGTAAGAACAGTTCATACTAAATAGACAGGCATCGAACGAAATGTAGACTGAAATACCTTCATCCCAACCATCTGCACCCATTCGACAGCGGTTCCAGTCGCCTTCGAGAGGAACTCTGCCAAGGTCTCCTCAGCGATTGCGAGTAGACTGTCAGATGGAAGAGACACAAAAGAGATAAGTAAAAGCTAAATTACCATAGTAGTGTAGCGTGAAATACGAGCATAAGAAAATGTATTACCCAGCTGGGTTGTTGGCATCCCTGTGAGGATGCTGCGGTATGGGGTTTTGTTGATTGTGGTGTTGACCACTTGTCACTACAGACTCACAGCTTGTGTCTGTAGTTGCCGCAGATGGCTGCTGTTGGTGAAACCAATAGTTAGTCTCATTCACAAAGTAAAATAAGTGAGAAAATCAAGAATCTTGTATAACTGTTCCACTGTCATCAGCAATCATCCAAAGAATCGTATGCTAACATAATTAGAATTCATATTTCTTGAATTTAATGGATCAAGAAGATTAACCACGTTCTTAGATCCTTGTAAAAACTTGTAATTTCTGAATCATTCGAGAGTAGATCCACATATTTATGAATCTCATCTAACAAAATAGTGCAATTTTGAAGCATTCTCTTAGTTAGGCATTTATCACGAGATTCAAAGTCATAATTAGACGCCCTTAATTTCTGAAAGGCATCCAACAAAAAAACGGTCACCGTCATAATTTCGGCAAAATTAAGACTTAACTAACAACAAAGAGGATGTATCATGAATATCTTACAGTATGAATCTGCTGACGCATGTAGCCGTTCTCATAAACAAGTTGAGAGACCTGCTTCTGAAGTCGGTCATTTTCCTCCATCAATAACTTGTTCATGGCGGTCAGCTTTCGATTCACTGTCTGAAGACGAGAAGCCTCCTTCCTTTGCTTCTCTCGGCATCTAAAGAACAGGGGTATCACTTAGTAATAGATTACCGAATCTTATCAACAAAAATAGAAAGATTCTTCATTAGGACGACAACTAAATATCAACTATACGCATAGCATCAAGAGAGTAACAGAAATGAAAAGGTCATCTAGTTCAACTTATCCGCCCTTTTATGATGGTTTCATTAATACTTGGTCATCAAAATCTACGGAAAGAGTACAATATTCTTCACAAACAATGAAGTCCGTTCCTCCATCATTGCAAGCTAATACAATGGATACATCAACGCAAAATCAAGTATCCGATTTACTTAGCAAAAAGAAAATGCAGGCGTAAAACAAAATCACGCTATAGAAAACCTCAAGTTCCAAATCCGGCAAAGCCCTTCTCACAAAACTCACTCTTTTTAACAAAAACCATAAAAAGAACTCATTTTTCCGCCACCGAACCCCAAGCTCACCTGCGATTCTGAAACCAAACTTTGATCTGCTTCGGCTCGATGTTAGACAGTATCGGGCACTCCCTTATGAGCTGCTGCCTTCGCATCGAGCTCGGCTTAGGGCACTCGCTATAAACCCTCTCCAATGCCTCCACCTGCTCCGGCGTATACCTGACATACTTCCCCGCATCCATCCCCGCCTTATCCTTCCCCGCCACCACCATCGCCATCGCTTCCCCCCCGACAGGTTAACCCAACCCAAACCCTAGAAATGCCACGACCCGAGACCCACCTCTCTCCGGCATCACCGAGTTCGGAGCCCTAACCCTAGCTTCGCCTTCTTCTCCGCTCCCGTGGCGTATAAAAGTGAGAGTAAAGAGGGGACGAGGGAGACCACTTTAAAGCTTTTTAGAGAGAGAAAGTAGTGTGCGAGAGAGAGAGAGAGAGAGAGTAGAGCACGGGCAAGGTTATGGGGAGAGGAGCTCTCTTTAATCTTATTTAATTTTTTATTTTTGTTTTTTGATGCTTTTTATTGTTTAGTTTAAGTAAGGGAATTTTTTTTCTATTCTTTTGAAGAAAATGTGGGGGATTACTTTTTTCTTTACTTATGATTTTATTTGCGTTGAGGCGTTGCTGCTGCTGTTCTCAGATAAAGTGCTCTCTCTCTCTCTCTCTCTCTCCCTCTCTCTCTACTGAGTTCTAAATATGGGCATTTTGAGGGTCGTGTTTGTAAAAAGCCGCATACATACATGACATGATGATGATGGAGGAGAACAGGAGAAGGCATGCATGAGGATGGTGATCCATGTCCCCTCTACTGCTGCATCGTCATTTTCTAAGTTCAAAGGGAAATTTACATAGGGAGCTTGGACTTTCATCATATTTATAATAAAATCTTTTGTGGAAATTAAATCTGAATAGGGGGAAATAAGTAATTATCTTATTAAGATACAAAAGTTGCAGTTAAGTATCATGGGGCACAATGACGCACAATATAGTTCAAATGGTAAAAGTATTTTTTAACCCATTCAAACTTTTATTATTAATAATAAAAGTATAAGGAGTGAACCGGTAAATTACGAAAATGTAGGGAGTGAAAAGCAACTTTCCCTCGTCCACGTGTCACTAGGACCCGCCGCGGTATATCCCGGGCCCAGACCTACGGATCCGATTCGTTTAGCGAGAGAACCCCTACGATCAAATAGGCAACCTAAACTCCAATCTCCGCCGTCAAACGCTTTCCGCCTTTCAAATCCAACGGTGCCTCTTTCCTCACCTCCCCCTACCCTTCTAACCCGGATCTCTGCATCAAATGCAACGAGATCTTTTGTCCCATCTTTTTACTCCCCTAAATCTTTAAAAATTTACTCGCTGCTCCCTAAAAAGTTGAAATAGACTTAGTTGTAAAAAAAAAAAAAATAGTGGAAAAGTTTTCCAAAAGTTCAAACCTCCAGTGAAATAAAAATATTTAAAAATTAAATATTATATATAAATTTAAATTCTTATGATGCTATTTGGCCCGGGTGGGATGAGGACAAACAGAAGGGTGTTGAGTTGGAGTTAATTTGTGCCGGCGTGAGATCTGGGTACAAAGATTTAATCTGGATTTGATGCAGTTATTAACAGTTGTTATGTAATTAATGCAAGGATTTATGTCGGCTAATGTGTCATCTCAACTTTGCAACTCTGAGCTCTCTCTACTGTACTGGGTGGTCTTGGCCTGTCAAATCTCTCGCCTCTTTTTTCTTTTAAATGATACCTTTCAGTTATATCCTACTTTTCTGGGGGTCAATAAGAAAAATAAAGGAAATATTTATTCTAATTTTATTTTGGTGTTTAATTTTTTAAAAAAAAAGATGGTGAAATAATATGGCCGTAGGATGGTGTTTAATTGTAATCGTTAGAATAACGGATCAAAATATGTTTTAAAAAAAATTAAATGTAAGTTATAATTTTATTTATAATCATTGAACAAAAAAATATATAGATATCATCACAAATAATATTACAAATATATTTTGATATATTATTATCACATATCATTTTTCAATATATCCCAACTAAGACATAGAATAGAGATATTCGAAATAAGAAGAATTTATTCTATTTTTTTTTTTTAAATTTGTATCTCATGTTTAGCATTTTGTTTCAAGAATAAGGAGAATTTATTTCAGAATATGACGCTTATTCTATCGAACTAAACAAATAAATTTGGTTTATATATGCATACCTTGGATTCGTTATAATTTGCTTCTTATTAGAATTTGCCTGATTGCCTACCTATTGGAAGGAGATGGCTAGCCTCTATATCTATCTTATGATTAGCATATGAATTTATGACATATGAAAAGAAATTGTTATATATCACCTTGCATTTTAGTGTTTTCGAATGATACCCTCCTGTTACTTTGAGTAATTATCACTAATCTTAGACTACAACTTTATTTAGGTTAGTGAATAAAATATAAGTATAAGGATGTTTTAATCCTTTTTTATGGGTAGAGTAATGAAATCTTGAGGATTAGTTAGCACTGAGAGGTACCCAACAACCCATACAAAGATAAAGGTTTCCATGAGTATTCATGCAGAAGAAAAAACTTGGGTGTATTGATGTATATATACATGAGCATATATAGACTTTAGAAGGGATCATTTTGAAGATAATTGAAGATAGAAGAAGGAGGACAACACATGGCAGTATATATATTCTCATTTACATGATAATAATGAAGACGAGATGATACAACTCCATTGAATTATTCTTGTCACATAGAAGAGATTAGTAATCCTATGCTTATATGTATATATGCATCAATAGAGCAATCAATGATCATGATATTGGTGTAGGAGATTGGAAGGGAGTCAAATGAGCTAAAGAGCAACTTCACATAGGAGAGAGATCACTACACACTCAATCACTTCATCTTCCCTTATCGCACTTGTGGTCATTGCATACTTTCTCTTTCTTTCTCTCTCTTTTTAACCATCAAATATAGTATGATCTGAATTTATTAACTTTGATCTTAATGTAAAGCAAATTGCAAACGCTAACATGCATGCAAACAGTTCATCAGAAGCTGGCGTAAGAAGTAATAAGATCGGCTAAACAAAAGGTTAAAGTTGCTAATTAAATTTCGCTTAGATTGGCCATGATTATAGAGCGAAGACAAACTAGAGAGACTTTAGCAACGTTGGGCCATCCAAGAGGATAAAGATATTTGAAACATTAAACCCTAAACCCTAGAAGAAGCCTTAAAAGCCACTTTTGTGGCCTGATGTAGTACACCAACACCAACCCCCACTCTTCCATTTATTCTTTTCCCCCCTTTCTCTCTCTCTCTCTCCCCTTTCCCCCTCCCTTCACTCCCAAGCTTGTCATTGCCTTTATTCATTCAGGGAAAAGAAAAAAAGATAACAAAAGAAAAGTAGAGGAATGTATGAAAAGCACTCAGCCTTTAGTTCTCCTTAGGTTGACATGCACAACAAACATACATCTACACCTTTTAATCATCAATGCATAAGGTATCCCAAGCACAACAAAGAGAGCTTTCTTTTATTCCCCCCCTCTCTCTCTCTCTCTCTCTCTCTATCTATCTCACTCCATGCCATACTGCCATGTCCTTGTGAAATAGTATAAGAGAACTAGTGCAACAAGAGCAATTAATGGGTCATGATGGGGTTGTGGGGGAGTCAATGGCCACACAAGGGTGCAGGGGGTGGTGTCTTCCTGTCCCCTTGGTGGCATGATGGCTCATGTCACTTTTGCCATGCCTCTCTTCATCCATGTCTCCCTCTCTCTCCTCTCCCTTCTCTCTTCTCCTTTCCTTTCCTTCCACAAAAAGGATGGCCATGGGGAGAAGGGGGTTAAGGAGGTAGGGAAGAAATGGGGGCCCCTCTTCCCATAGTAGTGCAACTAAGGCATGCACTCCGAGATCCATTGCGTGATCTTGCATACTAGCTATAAGAGATGTGGAGGTCCCTGTCACAACTCCCTCCCCACCCTTTTGCTAATTAAGGCCCCATGTGGTTGCATGATCACATATACCCTATTTGTTTATCAACCCTAAGTTCTCGAATCGATTAGTTATTCTTTAGATTCATATTATTTTCTTTTGTTATGTTTCTTCACATCTCAGAGTAAGTTAATTTAAGCCTAAGTTAAGATTTACATGTATATAAATTAAAAATATTAATAATGTCATCCTCTAAATTAAGTCATTAGGGTTATAGGGGGTCTCGCATGCATGGATGATGGACCACCATGGGAGGAGGAATGGGGCCCATGGAAAGGGGAGCGGGGCATGGCGTTGCTTGCGCGTGTACCTCGATAACCGTGCTGCGTTTTTCGTGTCCCTCTTTTACTTCTCCATGCATGTGGATTTCACTATCGATTAGATAAAGGTTTTCTTTCTTTTTTTTTACTCTTCTTTTCTTTTTGAGGTAATGCTTTGGTATGCAATTCTATCTACTTGGTATTGCCAATTTGCCATGCATGCATGGATGATTACGGATGCAAGACGGGGGGGTGCTTATGATAATTGCGCTGTTTAATTTCTTAATTTCTTTTGTGGTTAGGGTTGTAAGTGTAATTTACAAAATTGAAACTTTTCTTTTTCTTTTTATTCGTTTTGGCCCCTGATAAATTTTAAATATCAGAATGCAACGTTGCAACGTGACGGTGACGCATTACTTCGGTGGGCATTATCGGAGCCGAGTTCGAGCCCAACTGGCCCCAGTTGGGAAAAGTTATTCAGGGCGAAGCCCGGCCCGTATCGAGTTAACGGGCCCTCGATTGACTCTCCTGTTTATCGGACCTAGATCCGCTTACCGTACTCGATCCATTATCGTCGCGTATAAAGAGTCTCATACTCGGCGCTCTTCCTCTCCCCCTCCTCAAAACCCTAGCCGGCGCTCTTTCCTCTCCTCCAATCCCTAGGGCTTTCGTGACCTCGAAGCGGAGCAAGAATGGCGTAAGTGATCAGATCTCCTCTCTCGCTAGGCTTTTCTTGATATCCCTTTTTTATCGTTGTTTGTTAGATTACCTTTGTCCTGTCGATTTGTTTCTTACATGAGTGCTTAGAGTTAGTTTACGTAGTCGATCAAGATTGCATATTTGTGCTATGGCTAGAATTGTTTGTACTCTTCAATTGTGCAAGTGACCTTCGCATGGATTTGTTGATGACTTGAAGACTATATGTAGTATGAACTGAAGGATAAGGATACATTGTCCCAATGTCACGCAGGGGTACATGCTTTGCTTAGCAACTGTTGTACTAGTTCTGGATTTGCATGGATGCTTACTTTGCCTTCAAAAAGTTCACATTGTTGGACATTAGTGACTAAGAGTCCCTTTCCTACAGTTGAACCAATTATTCATGCTCCTATTGTATTCAAGTTGTTGTTGCATTCTCTTATCAACTTTTTCTTTTCGTTCTATATAGTAGGTGGAAAATTGCTGTTAGAATAACTTCTTGGCTATTTTCTTATGTTTGTCAGGGAAGATATTGCAGTTGAAACCACCACTCCAGTTCTTGGAGAGCCCATGGACTTGATGACTGCCTTGCAACTTGTGATGAAAAAGTCTGGAGCTCATGATGGGCTTATTAAGGGGCTTCGTGAGGCTGCCAAGGCAATTGAGAAGCACGCTGCACAGCTATGTGTTCTGGCTGAGGATTGCGATCAGCCTGACTACGTAAAGCTGGTTAAAGCACTCTGCGCTGATCATAATGTTCACTTGGTTACAGTTCCTAGTGCTAAAACTCTTGGTGAATGGGCAGGGGTTAGTATTTCAATTCTCACGCATGGTCTATTGTTTTCAACATGTTATTACTTGTGACTTTATTAGAACTATATAGAAAGAGGAGGTCATTTGGTGCATGTTATATTAGTGACAAATTGCTAAGAAGAAGCATTTAAGCAGCATTTAGAAAGTATACACACTTAATTCCTCCTACCAGTAATCAATGATAAACTGTTCAATAAAAAACCCAAAGGAAGTGAGATACATTAGGTTTCAAAATCCACATCAAACTTTTCTAATGGAAACTATGAATTTTCCAAAGTCGATACACCTGAATATTATCTATAATGGTTGAATGAAAAAGGAAACCAGAACTTAATGCATAAATAGTATCTGGTAATTATTGCTGTAAATGGATCTACCATTAAGTCATCTTCCATGTATTGTTTAGTGAATTTACTACTGAAACCAATTTGTATAGATGTCTTTGTTCCTCTCATGTCTAAGTTTGGCAACCAATTCTCATTTATATTTTAGGTCAGCTTGTATCAATTTGAACTTCGTATCTTTTAGTTTATTGCATCTAATAGATTATATATATGTGATGTAGCTTTGCAAAATTGATTCTGAGGGGAAAGCGAGGAAAGTTGTAGGCTGCTCTTGTGTGGTTATCAAGGTAAGGGCATCAATATCTTTTTGGTTTTGCTGCTTAAACTTCTTTTTTAGAAGGAAACAAAGGTTACAAATGCTCAGCTTGTATTTGTTTTTCCTTTTCAGGATTATGGCGAAGAATCAGAAGGCCTCCATATAGTTCAGGAGTATGTTAAATCGCACTGATAGATGGTTATGCCTAATGGCACTTAGGAGAGATGCTTTATATGTTGTCACCTTAGATGGATGGTTGTGCAATTTTTGCAGCTACTTTAGGCTATGAATTTTTTCTGACTGCTCTGAGATTTTCAACTTTGTTATTTATTCAAGTACTTTCCATTTCATGTTTGCATTAAAACTCCTTTCATGGTTGTCACAATATCAAAATATCGTGGCGAAACCTGACCAGGGAAAGAAATTGCCAAACGATGGAATTCCCTACGGACATATTAAAAGTGATAGTGTCGGTTAAGGGGTAAGATTTGTTCCTCGGTGATTCGTGCTAAAATTGGCATTGGTTTTTGCCTGTTAAATTGGCTACTGTGAGTTGAAAATGTAACCCAATCCTCTCGGATGATTCTTCCACAATCAAAGACTATTACCGCGGAAAACATAAATTATGTTATCATATTTTCATTTTTGTTACGTTTGCACAGGCCACCAAAATATTTAAAAATATAATGGTAGCTAAAAGACCACTGGTAGAATCATGCTTGGTTAAACTACTATATATTCTCATGACAAACAATTTCCCCTTATTTTGATCATCAAACAGTCTTACCAGATGAGTTTACTAGAATGATCAACACATGCATGTATACATCTGTATTATTACAAAAATAAGGTTGCTTTCATTTATAAGTTAAGCATAGGATATTGGAGATGTAGTGCCAAGCTTATTCTGCATCTCTATGAATATTCCACCGCCTGGTCTACTAGTATCTCCGAATATGCTAAGAACAACAGAGAGTCTTGGCGACATTCTCTATTCACCAATCTAGACCTAAATCCCTTGAGATAAATAGCTCTTCAACATAGGAAATGACTAATGCAGACGCTCTGACGTAATTCTGCATCTGAACCTTTGCTGAGGTCTCTGCAACAATTAAAGATCTGGGTAAGTTTGGTTTCCATGCCATAACATACAACTAAATTGAATCATGTTTTAAAGCACTCCCAACTGTTTTGTTGAGCTTGCAGCTACCCATGTGATTTGTTTCCCCAGTAACATTGAGGTACAAATGCTTGTTGTCAATGCTCATGATGACGAACATGCTAGGAAAACATGCAGCCCCTCAATGAAAAATATGGTTGTATGAATCAATATATTTTAATTTGGTGAACATGCACACAGAATACTAAAGCAAATCAAGTGGCCTAGCCGCTCATCAAGATCAAAACATCCCATTATCATAGGACCCAACTCATATACTTGCACTACACACAAAGACCTTCCTATGACTATCATGAGATCATGAATGTAATGCCTAAACAATCTACAGAAAGAACATCCATGTTTGAACTCACCGTTTTCATTTAGTTTTTTTAATAGCTGCGACTTTGACGGAAGAACATACATCCCTGCAGCAACTGCTTTTCGTATGGCCCATCCATGATGAGGAGCAAATACTTTTGCATAAGCTACCGAGGCCGCTTCCTTGAGGGAATTCCCCCTGAAATAATAATAGTTGAGATTTATAAAATTCGGACAAACAGTTGCACATGGCTTTCCAAAACATTTATAAAGCTGGCCTTTATCACAGAGATCCAAACAAAATCAGCATTACCACAGAACAGTATGGAACATCCATCATCCTTATTACAGAGGATGTTATTATAGTTGAGAATTTTCTGCACTCTGGAAGTTTCAAGTTAAAAGAGAATCATGAGATGGATAGTTTTTCTTGTCTTCTACTTTAGCAAGTTAAAGTCAAGGCATCATCATTTGCACAAACAATGTCCAGTGCTTGGACTATTTGTTGAACGTTCTTTTTTCATCAGTTTGTGCTTGATTAACTAATTTCCAACATCCCACCACACAAATAGTACATGTGAAAAAACATCCTAATAGAAAGCAATAAATTACTATCTGAGTAAAGTTACAGTTAAACCAGAGATATGTGCCAACTGACAGTTATGACACATAAAACCAGTCTGACATATAAGATTTCCTAACCACAGATCCAAATTGATGATCATCAGCATTAGCCATTCTCTTAAGATGAAGCATTCGTCAACCCGACTCTGCATAGATACACTCTTGAACAAATATTCTGTTTGAAACATTGACTTTAATAGATCTTCTCTAGTATTGACTCCACGGTAAGGAAAAATAGATAAGCATGTTCAAATTTATTATAATTAGAAAATATATAATATAATGATTTTGATTGGCCAAAGACTCAGAGTCCGTCACACATTCTGCTCTTTCAATACTCTCTCTCTCTCTCAAATTAAATAAAAATATCTGTGTTAGAGTGTGATCAGAAGGCTAAAAATAAGTTAAACTACATTTATAAAGCTTCATTTGATGCATACAATGTAATTGACAATATAACACATGCTTCTTGAAACTACAAAATAAACAACTGGATATATAAAGTTTCAACTTACTCTGATGATAAAATTTCCTCAAACAGCACTTTAACCATATCAAGCCCCCTCTTCACTCTAAGGAGGTTCCGCGTGTGACTACCCCCTTGTCTCACACAATTATTTTGCATATCAAAATCAAGTAATGAGTGCAATGTTGAAATAGATATCGATGCCTTCAACAGATCATCCACCTGAATGCACATTAAGAAAAGAGGGATAAAAAGCTAAGCAAATTGACATTGGCATTAGACAAAAAGAATCTCAAAAATAAAAATAAAAAATTCTTCGTACTACAAGCATTAACTCTTGAATCATTACAAGGCAGTCTCACGATAGCTGATAAATATAATGAACAGAAATTGATAAGGATTCCTGAAATACTTTATCACATTTACCTCCATTCCCTTTCCTTCTTCCATGGAAATATACATTTATGCAAAATGCTTCTTAAAGTCATCTTCATATTTTACACAATCTTATGCTGCAATTATATCTGTACACATGTTACAATGTACACATATATACTCAAAAATATACATGTGTACAGATGTAAATGCAACGTAAATTACAGGAGTATGTTCTAAAATCTGACTGTTCTAAATTACACAATTCGTTTCCAATCACTTAGAAGTTCTCTTCGATGAGATTATTAATTGAAAAAACATGGATTTTATCTGAAATCCACAAAGTTCGCAGTACAAAAATACCAAAATTCACGATCTAATAGATATAAAAATTACATGCACCGAAACGCAGAAGTAATTCAGAACTCTTTCTCAAATCAAGATGGCATCACCAACCGAGATCTCCAGATCATGGCCTAGTAGAGAGGAAGAGGCAGAAGAAGAGAAGGAATCAAACCTTGGAGACGTAATCCATTTCGGCAAATTTGAAAGCAACTCCGAGGCAACCAAAGAGGATGGAGACGTGGGAGCAGGCGGCGGAGAAGGGGGCGACCTCCATGGCCGCCGTCTTCGAGCTCGCCGTCTGGGCGAGGCCTTCGAAGGACTCCGCTATCCTACGCAGGGGCTTATCTCCCTCTCCCGCCATCTGCTAGGGTTACGCCTCGCCTCTCCAACCCGAGAGGAAGAAGCCCACGAAACGGACGAATCGGAATCGGATTCGGCGACGGAAAATCGTATTCCATGTTGATTTCTTGTAGACTTAATTACACTTTTGACCAGACCCGTCAAAATAAACGAGCTGGCTGCTTGGCTCGAGCTCGAACATGAATTGAGTCCATCTTTATGTTAAAATAGCCAAATAGGTTTCAAAATAATTTTAAGCTAAACTTAATCATATAATTTATATATATATATATATAATATCAGTAATACTTTCTATACTGTTATATTGTAAAATATACTTAAATGATTTATTATATTTATATAGAGTTTAATTTTGATCTCTAATCCTATCATTTATTTTCCAAATACACAAAACATATTAGTTTATGTTTTTATAATTAAAATAAGCCTCATTTTAAGCTTAATTATGTTTGAATTGATCAATCCTAAAATAATTTTCAATTAAGGTTTATCGCTAATTTAGACTCAAAATTATTTTAATTAAAATTTAATCATAGCTAGACTCGATCAAGCTCGATTTATTACACCCCTATCTATAACTATTGTTTATTTTCATATATACTGAAGATCCTCTCGTTTAATTATTTTTGTTACATATTAAACTCCATAATTATGATTTTCTTTGAAATGCCCATTTTATTAGTTATGTATTATATTTTATATTTAAAATAATATATGAATATCAAGATTAATTTTAGGCTATATAAAAAAAATCATTTTACTATTATATAAAAAAAGAAAAATAAAATTAATGATAAAAGGAAGATGAAGACTCGTTCATTGTTCCTACCAAATGCTCTTTGACTGGTATCATATGCTTCAAAGATACAAAATCTATAGAGCTAAATAATAATTAATATAAACAAATGGTTTATTATTTTCCCCCTTTTTTTCTCACATTAAAAAGTTAAAGAGAATGTGTCCGAATATTTATTAAATCCTTAAAATAAAAACTAATTATGTATATAGTTTTTCTCTAAAGACAGGAAGCGAAACCACGTGACACGTTCGTCTGGTATTGTAGATAGCCTCTGGATTTCAAATTATGTTATATTTATCCATCCTCACGTACGAATCCTAATCCTATGTGCCGCAACCAGAGTCGCCGGTTACGGTGTCTCCTGTTTGTGTGGCCACTCCGCCCCACGTCACCCAAAAGGTGGCATGCATGTTATCACACACGACTATACTTTTGCATGGACTAAAATGCCCTCGTCAGCCATTGTTGCATCTTTTCGCTTCACCCCCCCTGTTATGAATTATTTATGTTTTAAATGTTTGAGAATTATATAGATATATTTTCAAAGTTGTTGCTTCTGTACATCTCATTATTCAAAATGTCCAAACGAAATTATTCTGTAGTTGGTGTGCTGATATTTTCACGTTTGATTATTATAGGGTAGGTAGATAACTAGATAAATTTGTTGAATTAGTTAGGTCCACAACAACATATTAATAATTTTTTATATATTTTATATATAAAAGTATAAGCAATGCGTGGAATCTACGGGGCATTGTGTTTATGAGACTAAATTATTAATTTTTATTACGAAACACCACCTCTCTTAACATATTTGCAAATTGATTCCTCGTTTTACAGATAAATTTGCAGGTGACCATCTCTGACTAACTTAGAAATATGTCACTTTAATGGTAGTTTTGTGATAAACTACAATTTCAATATATGAATACAAAGGTAGTTTTTTGTAAATATATCTTAAAAAAGAGAAGCCAATTTCTGCAATATGTCTGAAATAAGGGGGTCATTTGAATATATTCATAAGACCGACAACAGAAGGGCAATTTAGTCAAAACGAGAAAAGCCAACCAAGATCTTTTTCACTTCTTAATTTGTTCACTTCCAACCTTTTTAACCTTCGTCGTTGCATTCCCGGTTACGTCCGACCGCAATGCCGGAGAGGGAGAGCTAGAGCTTGAGTGCGATTAGGGTTTGTATTCCTTCGCGCTGTCAAAGGTGAGATCGCGTTCTCTAGATTGAACATATGCAGCCTTCTCCTCTTCCCGAATCGCGTTCCTTGAAGTGCTCTTGGAATGAGTCCAAGTTGACTTCCTCGATCGACGTCGTATAATCTACGTTTCGGTCAAGATGGAGAGGGTGGTCGCATAGTTGAAGCTTTGTTCCTTTTCTTGTACGGTTCGGTAATCTTTGAGGGTTTTAGCTGCATTCTGGTTTAAAGAACGTATCATATCTCTTGTTTCTATTCTGTTTCTGAAGTATATATCATCAAATCTAAGTTTTCTAAGTTTTGGAATCTTTTACGTGGTTGGATGTAAATTTATGTGACTTTGTTTCGAATCCGTGTAATCTGTAGCTTTATGGTCGGGAAGTTCTAAAGGCAAGCTTATAGTTGATTATTTTTCTGAGTTGGATGTAAATTTATCTTTGAGGTTTTTATCTACATTCTGGTTAAATAAGGTATTATCTCTTTTGTTTTTATTCTGTTTCTTTTTCTGGAAGTAAATGACATTGACACCAAGTTTTCTAAATTTTAAAATATTCTATGTGATCTGGATGTAAATGTTTGTGACTTTGTTTCGAATCCGTGTGATCTGTAGTTTTGTGGCGGGGAAGTTCTAAGGCAATCTAATAGTTGATGATTCATTTTCTTTATTTTGTGTTGTATGATGAGCTTAACGTTGGGTTGATCTCGCAGTGGAGTAATTAGGTTCTTTATGAGGAATTCGTAGTAAAATCTCAGAACTGTTGGCTTCTTATTGATTTATTTGCAGTGGCATTCCGGAGCCTGGCTATGATGAGGATGAGAATGTGATCATTCAATCTCATTAATGTGTCGAAAGATCTAGGATAACAAAATTACGCCTTGCAGAGAGAGTTGTCAAAGTCTTAGGCTTTTAGCAATGGAGTCTCTTTTGGATAGTAACTCCTTGGCTGCTCGAAAGCGTTCCCATGTTTCTTCGGTTGAAAGGGTAAAGAATTCTCTGAAATTTGCCAAACCTCATATGCTCGCTGCAATAGGTAGAAGATCAGTATCTGCTTCGTCTATCAAGAAGAAGGATGATGATGCTCCAGAAATAGAATTGAATGTTAGTGGCCTTAGGCCTATTCTGATCAACTCCAGCTTGACAACCAATGCTGCTTCACTCCGCAGAAGGAACAGCATAGGGGGGACAGTGTATTCAATGCCTAAACCACAGGAAAATGGAGATTTTGGTATTGAAAAGGTTCCTTCTTCTGTCCCTGATCCAGGCAAGAAAATTGAATCCGACAGTCAACCAAGGTCAGGGCCTTCTGATACCTCAAAACTTCTGGCTGAAGGTAGAAGGGCTTCTCCAGTGTCACACTTATCCTCAACATCTGATAGCGGCAATGAAGATTTTACCAAGAAGCCCTCTGTTAACCCATCATTATCGATTTCTTCATTGAAAAAGGTCTCATCCCCTTTTGCGGATAGTTCTTATGGACACAGTAGCCTCAAAACTATCTCTTCGTCTTCTTCTTTGGTGCATTCACCTTCAGTGACAATCAGCTTAAAGTTGGAATCCATGTCATCATCAGTAAACGGAGGGACCTTATCAAGTCGGAGGAATTGTTCAGCTTTAGATAGTCATGATTCCTCCTTAGAGATGCTCCCGCAGGTAGATGTCAAACCCGGCGATGAAAAGGTTAGTTTTCCTTTTCCTTTCCCTTTTTTTTTTCTTAACATTTGAAGCTTTGCTACTCCCTTTTACATATTTTAAAGTAATTATTATCAAGTATTTTTATCTGTTTTTTGCTCCACATCTACAGAGGCTGGATTTGAGAGGGCAGAGAGTTCGTAAGCTTAATGCCTTGAACTTGTCACCAGATTTGGAGGTAAATAGATATATCATTTTAAATTAACAATAATTGGATCTTCCTTGAGTGCAAAATATAGATTCCTATTGTTGTGGTATGTACACCTTTGGCAACTAAGGATATCTACAACTTGTTTATCGAGACGGATACTTGAACAATTTTGAATGAAACACAATCTCTATATCTATATATTCGTTTTTCTTAACTCTCCTATATATTGATGATCATATAAATACTAGTGGCCAATTTGTTCATACATTGCACTGGATACCTTTTTCTAGGCTCTAAAACAAGAATTTCTGCTTTCAAGTTCCACCTCACAACAGCATCCAAGCCTTCATCTTTCAAGACTGTCATTGATCTTTTCTTGAACAATCATATTTGTTTTCTACATCTATATATGCCATATGAACAACAATTTCTCTTTGTAAAAGTATTTGCAGTAGATGATTTATGCACAACTGATGTCTTAACTTTTACCAAACAAGAAAGCCATGAGAAAATCTTGGCATGGAGTGAAGTAGTTAACCTAAACAAATAAGACGCAGATACATACAAGAAAAACAGTTCCATGACTCACTGAAAATCATATTGCCAAAATTCTGCTGCTCCACTCCTTTACAATGCTCTCTAACAATAATAGTCTTGTACATCTTCCACTGTGTTCCTTTTACCTTATGGGACATTTCATTATTCTAAATGGTTAGGACAGCTGCAGTTTTAGACCCTCTCAGTATCGTATGTTCTTTGGCCATCGTAATGGTGCCTAAGCTGTTAGCTTCTGTTATCCTAAGCCAAAATCTGTTACTGCTCTATATGAGTTACCTCCATATCTTTGTTAAACTATTGTCATAAATCTCTTATTTCATTCTCTATTTTTTCAATCCATATATGCTTTCATGTTATTCTCATTTATTTGTTTGAGCCATCTTCTGCTTGAAAATCATATGTTGTCTATTTGAGGTGTGACGAATATCTTTTAATGATATGTGTGATGCTTAGCAGTGGAGAAGTTTCCTGAAAATGACTGTCATCAAATTTTGTACATTTCCCAAGTATTTCATTGTGATCTGGTTATTCATTATCTAAAGTAGGTTGACTGAACATTCTCATGTGGAGCGATCTATCCAGCTACTGAACTGTAACATGGCCAAAAATACTGTTAATTAATTGGCATTTAGTTTATCATGAAATCTGACCGTGTAGATAATTGGAAGTTTGGAACGTTCATTTCTGAGATTTTATTGCCTTCCTACATTTCATTTAAATTCTTGTAACAGGTGGTAACACACAAAATATTTCTTAGTTGAAAAGAAATTGCTGCTTTAAGATCAGTAATATTTCTTGTTTTTAGTTTGTTTATCTCAGGGACAATCTTTTATCATCTTTGGAAGGTATTGAGATTCTGAAGAGGGTGAAGGTATGCTTTTCTTATTGATTTCTAAGTTCTTTTTCTCATTCCATTTGTTTAGTGATGCAAAAGTATTGTCCATTCTAACATATTCGTCACCTGTCAGTTCAGTGCAAAGTAATAGCTTGTTGTTGATTGCATAATATAATCATATATGCTGCTTACCTCTATCCATTACACAGGTTCTTGATTTGAGCTTTAATACTTTCAAAGGATCTGGATTTGATACCCTTGGAAACTGCAAAGAACTCCTGGTCTAAAATCTTCTACCTTTTTTTTTTATCTGCTTATGTCTGTAAATATTAGATCTTTGCTATACATATATTCTCTATAACTAAGTACGGTATGCTATTTATCATTCAGCAACTCAATCTTGCTGGAAATCGAATAACTTCACTTGCCAGCCTTCCCCAACTTCCTAACTTGGAGGTAAGTGTTTAGCACATTCCTGACCTAGGTCTTGTACTTTTTCCATCTAATTCTGTTAATATTTACGAACTTTAATAATGATTATATGGTCTCTCTCTCTCTCTCTCTCTCTCTCTCTCGCTCTCTCTCTCTCTCTCTCTCTCTCTCTCTCTCTCCTTCCAGTTTCTTTCTGTCGCTCAAAATAGGTTGAGGTCACTTTCTATGGTTAGTCAACCTCGGCTGAAGGTCAGTGAGTTTAATCTTTTATCTAGATGTTTATTATTTCTTTCAGTCCTCCACTTTCGTTCATTTTGTATTCACATAGGTTCTAGCAGCCAGCAAAAATAAAATATCAACTTTGAAGGGCTTTCCCCATCTACCTTCTCTCGAGGTTTGTATTGGCTGTTACTGGTATGCCTTTCTGGGTTCTCCCATTTTCTAGATTATATAGCAGAGTTCCTGAAGGTGTCACCTTGAAAACAGCTAACTTTATACACTTGACATTGTTTTAAGTTTTGTGTGAAGCATATACATTGTTGATCATTATATACCATGGCTTTCTTTTCCTTTGACACTAAGAAGTATCCCCACACATTGTTGTTGATAATGTTGTTAACTGGGAGAAACAGGTTACTGCATCCTTTGGAAGTCACTTTACCCCCCAAATCTTTTATGCTGTGACAAAATGGTAAATGTCCGCTCATCTGGTATCAAAGCCATTGTACATACGTGGAAATTTACTCCCTACAGCTTATTTAGATATATAAAGTTGCTACTGCAACTACGATACCCAATCTTAGAAGCTGGATGTTTTCATTAAAAGAACAAGCAAAAAACAAGAATGATTCGTCAGGGAGAAGACAAGAAAAAAATAGTTACGAAATATGTTACATGGAAAGAGAATGAGATTTAGTAAGTTCAATGAATGAATTCATCTTCTCTTTCTCGGTAACCCACTCTTGTACTTCAAAATAAGTGAGAACATCAATTGTATGTAGTATCTTATGTGAAAAATGCTGTGTTTTATCAACACTGAAATATCTTGGAAATAAATTTGAGTATTCACTTCTAATTTCCAGATCAGAGTTTTGTGAGCTTTTGCTTTTTTATTGTTACAACTGAAATTTATAACTACTACCTGTGCAGCATTTACGTGTAGAGGAGAATCCAATTCTAGAGATGCCTCACTTGGAAGCTGCTACCATATTGCTTGTAGGCTCCACTTTGAAACAGTTTAATGATCGAGGTGCACTCAAGTTTCTAATCTTCATCGTGATTTTTTTTAAAATTTTGTCATTTACAAATCTTTCTTCTTGTCTTCCACTGTTTCACAGACACCACACTGGTGAGAAACTTGTCAATGGCGAGCCCTTCTCATTTTTTTCTGTGTATATGATTTGCGGATATAGTCTATCAATGTCGATTTTAAGAATTTTAGTTGATGGATTGTTATCTCTGGCTCTTAGATACATGATTTTTCAAGTAGTTAAGCAAGATCAATTTTTTGGCCCTCAGAAACAATGAGAATTTGAAATATGATGAAGCAAATACAATTAGCTTGAATATGGCTCAAATTTGTCTGTTTATAAATTTATCTTTCTTTACTTTCTGTCACATATCTAATATGGAAAGAACATGCAGATCTCTCTCCCAGTGAGAAGGAAGTTGCAAAGCTGTACCCTGCTCATACGACTTTGTGCATTCAGGATGGATGGGAATTTTGTCGCCCAGAGCTTGCTGCAGGTATGAAGTTTTGGATCCTAAATGCAATGTTAAACGTTTTAATATTCTGAAAATGTGTTTAAGACCATTTCCTGTAGTTCTTATTTAGGTCATATTAGTTCTTCACATCTATAGTTCTGTCTGTAGGCCCTCTGGCATGCTATCCTAACATATCCATTCAAATGTTTGTGAGATAATTCTTTCTGGCAGCTTGTTCCTTTGTCTTGATTATGGTAATTAAATAGTGATTTCTTACGTCCTGACAATCGTACAAGTAACTAGTGTAAGTGGTGTATCACTAAATTCTACTGGTTCTTTAGCTGTGGATGGCTCAAGATTTATAATGACAACTTGCATTTGATAAATTTTTGGGAGAAATTCTGGTATTGAGCAATAGGGAAACTAAAGATTTTGATAACTACTCTTTTATTGATGAATATTCTCTCACATAAATAGCATTTTCATTTTCCACATCTCTGTGTGGTTGTTGCTTTTCTGAAGCAAAAAATCCATCCTAACACGGTCTCAAGTTCTAGGATTGCCAATTTGCCATGATAAACTAGAAACCATCAGCTGTTATGTCATTGTTTTTCATTCTTGACTTTGAGCTATTAGGACTTACCTATTATAGTGCTATCTTTATTGGACAGACTCCACATTTTCCTTTCTAGCTGAGCAATGGAAGAAACACTTACCTCCAGGATACATGATTGAAGAAGCTTCTGTTGATCAACCATTTGAAGAAGACGCTTGCGGTTGCCACTTCAAATTCACCAGTTTAAACAGTGATTGTGAGTTAGTTCTTAAACATCAGTGGTTTATAGGTGACAGAACTCCTACCAACTTTGTGACTATTACTGATGCAGTAGGTGAGGTATAACTTTTATCTGATATGGCTATATACTTCAGCAGTTGTTAATTTTCTTTCTGGTAATTGCAACTTGCTGATATATTCTTGTTCTAAATAACAAGGTGTATTGGCCAAAACATGAGGATATTGGCAAATATTTGAAGGTCGAGTGTACTCCAATAATGGAAGATACTGAATTCCCATCTGTTTTTGCCATCTCTTCACCTGTTTCTCCAGGTATATTTAGAAGCTATGCAGTATCACATTCATTCGTGTTTGGTTTTTTATATACATTCCAGTAACAAAAGGAAGATGTTAGGGGAGAACTACAGTATGCTATGAGCGACTTTGTAAAAGCAGGTGGTGCTTGAAGCTTGGATACCAGCTATTTCCGTTTTCTTACTTCCCACCTTTGGAAATCCTTTTCTACACTATTCAAGAAACATGTACTGATAAAGGGGGAATCTATTTGCACATCATTACATCACACACTAGTTGTTAGCAAAATGTTCATGATTAGGAATGAAGTGCTCATAGTAATACTCAAAATACTTCTGGTTGGTTGTTTTTTTCGCATGGTGAGTTGCAGGAATTTGATATTTTTATCTTTTAGCATTTCAGCTAAACTAATTTGTTATGCTTCCTTTTATCCTTGTCTATGTTTCAATTTCCTTGGGATCCAGCTGAGTTGCTTGATATAATTTTCAATATCATCACAGATTCTTTTTTCCCTCTGTAGTCTGTACATGCATTTCAAATTCAATATGTTTTCTTACAACTAGTTTTTTGTTATTCCTTTATTGCAGTTATATCTTGGCAGTGATAGTAGGCATTATGCTATATTAGATGTTTTTCGTTCCTCTTGGTGATTACAACTTCATGGTCTATGAAACTCTTTTCCAGCTGCACCATCGGTCAGAAATGTGCGGATTGTGGGACATGCTGTTGAAGGCAATATAATTGAAGGCTTTGGAGAATACTTTGGTGGCAAGGAGGGTCAAAGCAAGTATCAGTGGCTGAGAGAGAAAGAGAACAGGTATGCCGATGCTGATTGTGTAACCTTTTGTTTTTGCTTGTCTTTCATGAGGCTGCTATATTACTTGGTTCTTGCTTAACCATGTATGTTACAATGGTTAGTCATGGCTTTTACCTGGGCCATCACATAAGGTGTTATAGAAAATACAGCCACCAATAGATCAATAAACAAAAACAATAGCAAAATTGTAAATAGACAAAACCCATATTTAGAGAAAGAGAAATGGAACGTGAGCAATGAGGTGTATCGAATCTGAATATGTTAAACAATTAAAGTGTTGTATTCAGTGTCTGACAATTTCTTATTGTCTATTTCTCCATCACTTCTTCTCGGCCAGTGAATTTCTATTAGCATCATCTGGTACAACCGAGTATGCTGTGACAGAAGAAGATGTTGGACGACATGTAAAATTTGTCTATATTCCTGTCAACTCTGAAGGTGTAGTTTCTTATGATTCTTAATATAAATTTTTTTTTCAATTATTTTACATGGCATTACACCATTATCAAAATTATTTGCGCATGCTCTCTGGTGACTTTTCCAGGACAGGAAGGGAAATCAGCATCTGTCATGACAGAGATAGTGAAGAAAGGTAGAAACTAATCATACATTAGTTTAATACATCTTTCGTGTTCTGATCTCATGTTCGTTCGCTTTCTTCATGAATGGTACATGAACTTAAGTATTTGACCTTATACAGTTTCTGCCTTATTTTTCAGCTCCACTGAAGGTTACCAATTTGAAGATAGTTGGTGACTTGAGGGAAGGCAATAAGGTGGCTGTTGCTGCTACTGTCATTGGGGGAACTGAGGAATTTAGCTGGGTCCAATGGTTTAAGACATCTGCATCAAAATTAGAGGGGGAACATAGTCTTGAAGCACTTACTACTTCCAAAATTGCAAAGGTAAGAAATCTTAATTTCCTAGAAGCATCACACTAGATAATTATTGACTTTCATCACCACTTTTGTTGTTTAATTGCATAGATAATTTTTCTATGACTGATCTTGTGATTTGGCCTTTAGGCATTTTGCATTCCCCTTTGCGCTGTTGGATATTATATTGTTGCAAAATTCTGTCCTGGGGCACCTAATGGTGAAACTGGTGAACCAGTATATGTTATATCAGAGCAAGTTGTCGAAAGTAAGTAAGATGCCTTTCACATTGATCACAATTCACAATGTGCTTAGTGTTCGTAAAATAGATATCTTCTTCTAGTTCTATTAAATTTAATGATATTAGAAATGTTCTGTCTGGTTTATTTATATAAGTACTATATAGCCCCGTCTCACTTTCTTCATGTTGTTAAAAGGCTAATCCAGTTCAAGAACAATGGCTTTTGTATTCACTGATGTATCAGAATTTGGAATATGATAATTTCCTAATGAAAATGAAGTAATTTATTGGATCCATGTGCTGTTTTGTTGAAGACATGTAGAAAAATTAAATTCTCTCCATACATCACTAATTGGAATCGTCAAGTAAAGTGAATGCTTTCTCTTGTTTTGCTGTCTAAACAATCAGTGAATAGAGTTTAAGACTACAAACCTTTATTTTTTTATGACTACAGGCTTTGATTTACTCTAGCATTAGTTAAATATTCTTTATATTTGTTTCCAGAGCATTTGCTTTTTGACAAAACATACACAACTTGTGGCTTTTCTCTTAACAGAATTCTTCATGTTTATCTTTCAACTTAAGTCTACATGACTTTCAAGTTTACTGACGTGACTCTTTTCACAGCACTTCCACCGTGCTTAATATTTTTGACAGTAACTGGTGAATTTTCTGAGGGGGAAATGCTGACTGCATCATATGGTTACATTGGGGGCCATGAAGGAAAAAGTCTCTATAGTTGGTATCTCCATGAAGTATGTTCTCATTCTTATTTATTCTGCATGCTTTAAGGGCTTCATAGTTTAGTAATTTTATCTTGGAGTAACAGTTCAACTCTTCTTTATGACAACCATCTATATTTTTTCTGGGTACAATGCATGGCGATAACAAGTGTTTTTGTGCGTAAGATTCCCACTAATGTGGGGCTTTAGGAGAGCAAGATGTGAGACAAGTTGGGGTTAGCCCAGTTATATTTATTTAGAAATAGGTGAGGTTACAAGGGGTCTTACACCCTTACAAGAATAAAGACGAGGAGAATGCTTTAAAGGTAACATGGGAGGAAGAGGGAAAACGGGAACTCCATTGTTGTCAGATTTCCAAGTGGTTGTGTGGAATCCTCACATATCTCTTGCGACCCATATTTTGCTAATATATGTGGTGCTTTGCAGACTGACGCTGATAAAGGTGAACCAATTCCAGAGGCATCAGGTCTTGTTCAGTATTGCATACCAAAGAAAGCTATTGGCAAGTTTATTTCTTTCAAGTGTACTCCTATGAGGGATGATGGTGTTGTTGGTGACCCTAGAACTTTCCTAGGCAAAGAGCGAGTCCGTCCAGGTGCTTACTTCAACAACACCACGAGAAGATTATTTCTGTTATGAGCACTTCTATTTCTGAAACGACAATTAGCAGAGAAATTTAAAATGAGAAACGTCTAATTCTGGAATCATGACAAATAAGTATGTAAAATTTTTATTTTTCAAAAACACAAACAACTATTTAGTGGTAGCAGCTGCAACTCATGCAGCATTGCATGGTCAGACCTGGTCACTATTTTCAAGAGAAAGGCGAGAAATAGGACTTTTCTATCATATATATTATCAGTATTGGGTTGCTGATCATTTTATTGTTTCCATCTCCTGCTTGAAATAATTATTTTAGAGATGCGATACTTCTCACATCAGTAATAATCATTCTTTTTACATGCATGTGAGATGCCATTTTTGACTGGTTATCCATATTTACATACTTTTGATTGGATTATTAACATTTTAACAGGAGGTCCAAGATTGCTCTCTCTCAAAATATCTGGTAAAGGAATTGAAGGATTCACATTGGTTGCTAACAAGAAATACTGGGGAGGTGAAGAAGGTGACTCAATTTTCCGTTGGTTCCTGGTAAGTGCTTGCTGATAAGCTGTCTTATAATGACTAAGTATAACAGTTGCAAGAGTTGCAGCTTAATTCTTCCTTCTATCCTGAGAACATGACCAGAGCTACTCTATGTAAACTATATCCATGTTTCAACTTGCTATCAAGCTAGTTAGAATGGTTTAAATAAGATGTATTTTGCATTTGCAGACCAGTTCAGATGGTACACAGAGTGAAATCACAGGGATTAGAACAGGATCATATACCCTGACATGCGATGATATTGGCTTCCTTGTATCCACTTCCTGTGAACCTATTAGAAGTGATGGAGCTCGTGGTCCTGTTGTTTTTTCAGAAAATATAGGCCCCATTCTACCTGGTAAGTTTATCTTGAAAAATATTATGTGAACGGTGGCTCTTCAGCTGTACACTTTATAATCTATCTAAATTTAATATCAGATACTGGCTTATCTCTAGCTATCAAGAATTTTCTTTCTTGGAGCTACAATCAACTTTATTTGGAAGTTTTCATACTCGATTTGACTATGTTAAGAAGAAAAGTTTCCCATAATGCTTGCATTTACGAAGTTGTCTGCAGGACCTCTGACCTACAAATCACTCAAACTTCTTGGCTCCATGGTTGAAGGAGGTTTTTTGAGCTAGGGGTGTAAATGAGCTGAGCTTGAGTGAGCTTGGTTCTGTTCAAGCTCAGCTTGACATTAATTTCGAACCTGTATTTTATTTCAGGCTCGGCTCACTTAATGCAGACAGAACTAGCCTCTTGTTCTGACAATGTGGCACAGATCTCTTGCTTATGAAAATCTATGATAGGTCTACGAGAGAGAAATTAACATGGTTAAAGTTGAATACTGGAATTCTAGCAATTACCATCCCATGACTACAAAGTAAACATGGAGGAAAAAAAAACCCTCAAAAGAAAGTAAATAAGAAAACACTTTAATGCTATGAAAAACAAATTGATGAAGAACTGATGGAATGTCAACAGTCAGCTAGTGTCATAAATCATCCAATGAGAATTTCAATTTCTGATTGGACTTTCAGGTTTAATATGAGACTTAGAAACTCACTACTGATATGCCTTTGAAAAGATGCTTCCATGACAAGTCCTGTTTAGTTGGCATTTTAAAGGGTAACAAGCGTTATAAATGCTTATTGCCGGCATATTGCTGTCCATCTTCCAATACTTTAGACTATTAAAAAGAACAATAGTTACAATACCTTATCATTTATGATTTTATCTGACTCTTAAGGTCGTCCTATCGTTTTGTTGATTTTGATGCGCTATCTGTATGTGTACATTATTACTTATTTGTGTTTTCTTCAATGCTGTGCTGCAGCGGATCCAAGAGGCAGTGAGCTTGTTCTGCCGGGGTGTTTCGAGGATGAGGAAATTATTCCCCTGAAAACTTATTATGGTGGAAAAGAAGGTGTTGGAAAATACACTTGGTATCGAACAAAATCAAAGATTGCTGAATCGGAATTGGTTCATATAGCTTCTTTATCTTGTGATGTTAATATAGTTGGAGAAACCTTGTGAGTTCTTTACTGCTAAAATGAGATTCGTACCAACTTTGAAATCAATTCACCTTTTAGAACTAATGTTAGTCACTGATGATGGAACGTGGAAACAGAACATATATACCTTCTTTAAATGATGTTGGCTCCTACTTGGCCCTTTGCTGGGTTCCTACGCGTGCTGATGGAAAAGCTGGAGATCCGTTAATTAGCATTAGCAGTCATCCAGTAATGGCAGGTTGCCTCGAGTTATAACATAAGCCCATGTCTGTTTTGTTACTTGTCTGAAACTTTCTTCCTCTTATTATGTGTACATCTTTAATTCACAGCTCTTCCTTCTGTTTCCGGAGTGTGTTTGAAAGAGATAGGATCGGGTGTATATAATGGATCAGGAGTATATTATGGTGGGTATGAGGGGTCAAGCCTCCATAGCTGGTATAGAGAAACTAATGAAGAAACTATAATTCCTATAACTGGAGCTAATTCTACCACTTATGAAGTTACAGACTCAGATTACGAGTGCCGTCTATTATATGGGTAAGTAATTTTTTTTTTTTGTGCTTTTTAATCTGTTGAATGTTCTCATCTTTTCATCTAGAATTGTGGTTTTAGAATTGGTGAGTAGAAGCTTCTGATCTGTGTTATGAGGCAGAGAATTGAATTTGGGCTCATCAAGGAAGTTAACTAACTGGAGGGTCTTATGGAAAAATCAACTAAAGTATATATCAAAAAGTAACTTGGTTGTAGTTGTTTTCATTAAGCATAAGCTGTAGGAACTTGGCTTTGGCCTGAGCACAAGAAATGTCTGGCTTAGGGTGTCTTCTCTAATTTCAGTAGCTTGGAGAAAAATGTTGAAGAGAACCTAATCTTTAGGGTGGAAGCAAGAACATAGAATAAGGTAATGAATCCCGGAGAGCATCTACAGATTATTGTAATATGGCGTCAGTGTCCTATTTATTCATCAGCCAATTAATTCAGCTACTGTGCTCAATCATTTTCTTCAAATTGGTTTCTTGAGAACTTCCATACTTTTAGCTCTTTGCGCTTCTTTGTGAAGTAAATGAGTTATTATCTATTTTCTTATGGAGCATGTCGCCACTCTCTTTGTTCTCTAATCTGTATCTCATTGTCTAATGATTATGTGGCAGGTATACTCCTGTTCGTTCAGATGGTGTTGTTGGAAAACTTAAATTATCAGAACCATCCACTGTGATTCTCCCAGGTGAAGTCAGAAACCTGATGTACTAAACTTTGGCACATTTTTTTCTTTTATGCTGAGATAGTCAGATCTCTATTATTCTATAGTCTCTTAGTTCTTAAACACAAGGAAGATATATGAAGTTATGAACTGTCAAAGTTAACAGATCTTCGTTATTGGTTTGGTAGTTTCCTGTGAATTTCATACTGAGAATTGCAATCTGCCCTTTCACTTATAGTATAAAGTTGGCTTTGATGTAAAATCTGAATATTGTATATTAACACTTATAAGTGCCAGTGCTATTGAAACTGTTTCTAACAATGGTCTCCTCGCACACATATATATAGTCACATACATAACCACAAGCATATACAAAACAAAACTGATTTCTCATGATGTGCATTTTGTTACACTTGTTTCTTCTGCCCCGTTTCATCCTGCATGATATAGGATTTATACTTCAGATGTACCTGATGACAGTATCACACTTATTTTTTGTCAAAAATCCAGATCAAAGCAATATTCTTTTTCATCATGCAGGAAAATTACTTTAGGAACCAGGATATCATTAAAGCAATATCCCATTGTTGGTGTATTTAATTTCAAATATAGTAGGTATGCATCAAATTGTCTAACCACAGTTACTACCCGATTTTCTCAGAACTTCCAAAGATTGAAATGCTTTTTTTCGAAGGAAAGGAGGTCGAAGGAGAAATACTCACTGCTGTTGAAATAATTCCAAAAAATGAAGTTCAACAGCTTATTTGGGACAAGTATAAGAAAGAGATTGTGTATGAATGGTAAGATATGAGCTATATTACGTCATTTCTATTTTAATACTTCCTCTTGACTATAATCATCCAAAATCTGGGAGTAGGTCTCATTCAATAGGAACAGGAGAGTGTCAATCCTTTGAAACATTGGCTGCTCAACACTCTTGCTCATATAAGATGTGCTTAGAGGATATTGGTCGATGCTTAAAATGTGAATGCGTTGTTATAGATAAGTTTGGGAGATCGAGTGAACCTGTATCAGCGGTGACTTCTCCTATATTGCCAGGTTCTCTCTCTTCCCATCCAATTTAGCTTTTCATATAATTAAGTTAGTTATTGGTCCTTATTTTTTATCAATCATAATAAGTCTTTCCCCGAAAGTCCATAGTTGAGCTTTTATTTTGGGGGTTTATAACTTGAAGCTGGTGTAGAGATTGCAACAATGGAATTCACATTTATCTGTGTTAAAACATTGAGCAAGATCTAGTATTTGACCCCTACTACTGTACATACCAGGATCTCGCATTTCCAGAAATACTTGGTAAAGAAAATGCTCTGTTGATCACGATATTAAGCATATATGGAATAGTACATTTTGATGGATATCTTGTGTTCCTAAATTTTCTAGTTTCTACTACCTATAAATGTTTAATTTCAAACTTTGCCATTGTCTAGTCAAATTTAACATGATAAGCTGCTGGTTTTCCTTAATGATTCTTTGATGTTTGTAGGGACACCTAAAATTTACGATCTGAAGATTGAAGGAAGTGGTTTCCACACTAATTTATATGCTGTTCGGGGAACTTATAGTGGTGGAAGAGAGGGCAAGAGCAAAATTCAGTGGCTCAAATCGACAGTTGCAAGTCCTGATCTTATCTCCATACCTGGTATACTCTTTTTTGTGATCTTTTTTTTTCCTATTAAAAGTTTAGAGCTGTTTTCATAGATGCCTATTCACATTCAATTGCATTCTAGTCAATACCCAATCTCTAGGAGACCATGAAAGCAAATTGCTCAACCACTCTTTCTTTTGGTTCAATTTAATTACCTTTTCTCAATTCTGTGGAAATTCTCAAGTATTTTGAGCTGTCATCTTTTGTGCCACCCCTATTAACACTTCAAGTTAGTATCTGGTAATACTTGCTCTTCTCCATTATGTGGTAAAGGATTGGGTCATGGAGCTGTTAATGAGGACATGAGGTGATATCAGACATTCCTTTATCTGGATTTGCTAGGTCCCAGATTTGGTACTACCTCAAGTCTTATCTACATCCTCGTAGTTTAGTAAGTCGTGTGTTTTTATAATCCTACCTCAAGTTTTATATAAATATTCATAGTTTTAGGAAGTTGTACATGTTCACAACTTAATGTTCTTTCTTTTGTTTGAGTAAATTTCACAACTTAAAGCTAAGTAGTTTACCTGCATCTGTACCCCGAATGAGAGTTTCCTTTTAGATTATGGAATCATTAATCATGGCTTCGGATGGTGATGCTTACATTCATGGATTTTTGCTATAATGTTTGCCTGGCAAATTAGAACAAAATAGGCATCCACTGATAACCAAGAAACCTGACAATCTTGATGAGTTGCCAAAATATACCATTTTGGTTGAGAACTTAAACAACAGAGATGGTTACTTATTGGGGCATGGGGATATTACTGGGCAGCATTGAATTCCAATGCAGATATATGCACACATATGGACGCTAGTAGACTAGCAGTGTTTCTCAAACAGTTAAAATGGATTTGGTTTGATGACCAAAGTGGTATAGCACATGAATACTCTTTTGTATTTATAGGTTTCTACTTGGCATGCAGCACACTTTCCATCTGATGTAACTACATGACAATCAGATGATATCTGCAGAATTCTGGCCTTCTTCATTGTTTAACGATTTCAATGCAGGTGAAGTGGGGAGAACATATGAAGCTAACATTGATGATGTAGGGTACAGACTAGTGGCAGTTTATACTCCTGTAAGGGAGGATGGAGTGGAGGGACTACCTGTTTCTGCATCAACAGAACCAATTGCAGTTGGTAATGTCCAAGTGATATTTGATTTGTTTTCCTCCATTTTCTCAGTTGAGTGTCTTTCTTCAATATGATATGACAGACTAGTGGCAATTAAGACTTATCTTATCCCTTTATACTTTCTTGTTGCCCTTAGTTGAGATGTTGAACTAGTTAATAGTAATACCGCAATATATTATCTGCACTCAAATAGATTGTGGATCTAATCACCGAATCTCAGTATTGAAATTGTGGTCCATCTTTGGCTTGAACAAGGTTATCTGTCATATCACTATGTAAATTTTTTTATGAACAACAGCAATAAAGTCCAACATTTTTTTTTGGCAAAAGCAACTATGACGTGATGCCATGTAGATCCTCTCCACAAACCTTTTTCTGCCTGCTATATTTGCTCACTTTTTTGTATCACTTGCAGAGCCTGATGTCTATAAAGAAGTGCAACAGAAGCTTGATCTTGGTTCCATGAAGTTTGAGGTGAATTTTACTGCACTTCAAAAAAGATATATATACTTTTTTCCTAGCATACACTCCTGAATTGGTTAAACATCTTCCTTATAGTAAGATATCAAAAGAGTATAATATTGGCATTATTTTGACACTAGTTGGACACTGAAATGCAAAAACATCAATTCAGATCACCATTTTCTATTTCTGCAAAAAATTCCTGTTTGATATCCAGGTTGTCATAAGTCACCGGTTTGAAAACGTTTGTATGATTGCATATTCATTCATATAAAGCATTTGTGCATTTGATATATGAATATGCTTGATAAACATTTTCCTGAAAGTTGACATATTCCTGTTGTAATGGAAGCAGGTTTTGTATGACAAGGCCAGGCCACCTAAAATGGTAGCTATCTTTGGTTTATCTTCTGATGTATATTAAGGAACATGAATCTCAAAGTGATTAATTCAGATGGAAGCTAAATCTTATGATTTGTGGCCAACTTAACAGGCTCCAGGAGTGCAAAATCTTGAGAAAAGGATTTTGGAAGTCAACAGAAAGAGGGTTAAAGTTGTAAAACCTGGCTCTAACACTTTGTTTCAGACTATTGAAGTACGGGGAACCTATGCCCCTCCTTTCCATGTAAGATTTTTTTTTACCCTCTCAAAATATGAAATGCCCTATATTAGTTGAACTGTTGAAGGATGTAGAAGTTGACAAAAATATTTAAATTCTATCATATATTAAGACATGTAGAACGACCTAGTTGATTTAGCATGGATGTAATGTTGCCTACTTTATAGACTAGTCATCCAGCATAAAGTTCTAGACATTCTTGTGGTAATGAATGATATTGGCAATTTGCAGGTTGATCTCAATCGCAATGACCAACTCTGCTTCAAGATTGTCATCAATAGCGATAATGAAGTGAAAGTAGTTGTGCCAAACCAGTATATGCGGGATGTCATTGTTCTTGTTCTAAGAGGACTTGCTCAAAAATTTAACAGTACCTCCCTTAATTCCCTTCTCAAGTTAGGAAGGTAACACCAGCAGACGTGTGAACTTGAAGGTACTGGACAAAAGACGTCTCCTAGGCACTAATTAGAGGAATTCGTTGATCTCAGCGCATACTGACAAGATCATGCATAAGTTCCCTAGTTTCATTATGTTTCAACAGCTTTGGTTCGCACACGCTCTTGACATGATTCAACCTGTATATTCTTGTACAACATATGATAGGCCCCTTCGAGGTGCTGTTGTTATTTAGCACCATTCATTGATTCAATTTTCTCTCTTTTTGAGAGAACCATCCATTGATTCATCTTCGCTCTTAATCTTTAATCACCAGTTCAGTGGCTTGTACAATCCACATTACTGCCGTCTGGAAGATGTACAATTCAAAATATATAGGATGTAAATAAACAGCTTTAATTATACATACAGCAATTTGTTTCCCAAATCATGTGAGAACTTACAATTTGAACATCGTATGGCTTCTTCTTCTTCTTTTTTTTGTGGCTCCCCATGGATCATCTATTTACATTTGAATGTGTGTTTGTTGTGATGGTGCAGATGCTGTTTTCATATCTGGACATGATCTGAAATTCTGAATATAGCAAGAAAATTCACCAAATCTTTTTAGAATTTCTTTGCCACAGGAATTCTCGACACTCCAGTTAAACTTGTTTTAAGTTGCTCTACTGAGTTATTTATCATATTAAAGAGATTTTAATTTGTAACTTAGAACTTCTCCATTCCTCTGAAACTGCTTAGTATTAGCTATGAAGGTATAGGATTGTACGGGGAGTATGGTCTCAATTATCACCACCATCATAAAGCTTCTCGACAATATCTTATCCACTTAGCAAAAGCTAACCAGGCGCTGCCACCTCAGCACCAACGATCTAAAGCTAATCCATGAGTGGCCCCTTTCCATGCCACAAGAGATTTTAATTCTTCCATTTCCAAGCTTTAAATGCTCTCCCTCCTACTCTCTCCTACCAAGAAGAAGAGTGTTTGCTTGATTCTAGAACTGGTGACAAGGCCATGGCTTGCAAGCTCACCTCTCCCACTGCGGTCATGACCTCCCTCCCACAATTCAGTGGCCTGAAGGCCCAACAATCCATGGTGAGCCCAAATCCCACACTTCTTATCTCCAAATTAATTGCCAATGCCTTTTAAAAAAAAAAATGGTAACGTAAACGTCCATGATCTGTTATCAGGTGGTGTTACCGCCGGTCCGGCGACGGGGGAGAGGCGCGGCCGGTGCTCGCTGCGAGTTCATTGGTTCGTCGACAAACATCGTAACTACTTGACTCACCACACTCTTTTTAAGCGATCATAGATACCATATTAGATAAAAACAGGGGAATTGATACTCTTATCCTACAAAACTGGCAGATAATGGTGACCACCACAAGCTTGATGCTGTTCGCGGGGCGGTTCGGCTTGGCTCCCTCGGCGAACCGGAAGGCCACCGCAGGGCTGAAGCTGGAGGTGCGCGACTCCGGCCTGCAGACCGGCGACCCTGCCGGATTCACCCTGGCCGACACCTTGGCTTGCGGTGTTGTCGGCCATATCATGGGAGTTGGAGTAGTCTTGGGTCTCAAGAACATGGGCATCCTGTAAGAGTTGGGAGCAGTCTTTGCTCGTCGACAACCATTTAATTCTTCTTCTGTTCGTTTCCTTGGGAGGCAAATCTGTAAACTACTCTAAATTTCGTCTATCTAACAGAGTGAGGACATAGTTACGTGATAGTTTTTAACGAAAGATCCAATAAATAACTAACGGAAGGAAAACTTCGGCGTCATGAAATATAAATGATAGCATTAAGGATTAGTTTTTATATAAAGCTAAACAAAGTTTTACTAATATTGCCAAAAAGAACAGCTTCAATAACTGCAGGTTTCAATTGAATCCAATTGCCTGCACAGCTGATATCACCAAAAAAGAATTGAGTTGATCCTCTATTTAACCACCATTAACTCCAAAGCTTAGATGCAAAAGAATTAGAGCTCCACTAATCCTCCATATAAGCCTCCACAGGAACAGTGATGAAGCAGAGGAAGTTCTGGATTAATGCAATAAAGTGATTTAGGTCAAAATTAATTAAAAATAATTTGTCATCTCTTCTGAGATAATGAGCGAAGTTTATTGTGGCATTGTATATACTTACTCTGAAGTAAGATACCGACAGGATTCATAACCTGTAGCACAATAGCAAGAGCATAAGATTAAAGAAAAAATAATAGAATTTTTTTAAATAACACCCTATATTTAAAAGATGTACATGAAAGTTAAAAAGAAATCTAATTTCAGTGAGTCATCCAAACACATAAAGAGAATTTTGAAGAACATATAAATGACTTTGAGAGATAATTACACTGTCGTTCTAAATTATAGCAATTTTTTTATATACACATCTGAACTTTTTTTATTATCTACGTAAAATCTCTGGACTAAAAAGAATATGTGAATTAAGAATTTTCTTAAGTTTATGGGATTGTACGTATAAAATTATGATAATTTGGGGGGGCTAAGTGTAATTAATCCTGACTTTAATATTGAGTGTTGTTTGCGTAATTTTCAACAACTTAGTTCAGAGAGTTACTTGGATCCCTGCCGGTGATCGCCGCGGTCCCGCCGAAGTAGCAAGCAATGTCGGAGTTGCCATTCTGCTGGTAGTAGCTATTGAAGGCGTAGGAGGCGTGGGAGAGGAGGGTCTCCGGCCTGTAGCAGTCGCCGCCGGGCTGCAGGGCCGAGCAATCGGCCGCTCCGAGGCCACAAGCCCAGTCCAACGCGATCTGGAGGTCCGCCTCCGACACCCCTGGCCGTGCCACGCACCACGTCGCCCCCTGGACGAACGTCGTGTTGCCTTCCGGCGGCGAGAACGTCGGGATCGGCGTGCCCATCTCCGCCCTCTGCTCGACTCCACCTCCAACTGCACAAACTGGTATCCATCGCAGAGAGAGAGAAAGATTAGGAATGGATCAAAAAGGTTATAAAAAACATAATAATGTATTAAGATGAGAAAGAAGAAGAGGATGAAAGATATAATACCCGTGTACATGTAGAACTCCAAGATCAAAAGCCCATGAATGATCCACTCTTTCCTCTTCATGGCTATTAAAACCCAACCTCTCTCTCTCTCTCTCTCTCTCTGGCTCTGGAAACAAAGAAAAGCCTGGCTAAGAAACAGCTCTGTTTTATAGTAGAAAGTAGTGAAATTACTTTAGTCTTATTCAATCCTTCCCATAGCTAATAAGCGTTCAGAAGAAGATGGTATACAAAGCTTCAGTGATCAGACTGCTGTCCTCAGAGTGGATTCGATATCTCTCACATATAAATATTTCATATCTCGAGGGCTGTCTTGCAATTTTACACGACTAAATTTACTCCACTAATTTGCATACAAATTCCCCATTAACTTCTCTTTTCCCTGACCCTGGATAATAATTGTGTAAAATAGTAACATTTTGAGGAGTATTATGAAAAAAGTGTGTCCATTCTCAATTCAACAAGGCTGTCCGCACTAATTTCCTGCACCAGAGTCTGCACAGGATCCTATCCAGTAGAACAGGGTATGCAGTAGAAGGAATGACTTGTGATCAAAGGAAGGATACCCAAAAAAAAAAAGATGAGGGCTTTCTTGTGGATCAAGGGAAGGACCCATTAATGTACTTAAAACTCCAGGGAGATCTAATAAGTCAGATCAAAGTCTGCTTCAGTATGCCATTTGCTCTTCCTTTAGATGTCACTAGTTGCTTTCCTGAACCCTTGATGATGCCAAAGAATTAATGGTAAAATATATATCTCATGCTAATAGGAATAAGATTACTTTTTGAACAAAAGTTAAAAGTCTTGTTCAGATTTCATTAAGAAAGTCCTGAAGAGTACCAACAAACAAAAACAAGAAAATTATCATAACACAACCAATTCATAACATAACAAAATAGGAGTAAGATATGGTAGACAAGTTTAAGAGACTGGTTGAACTTAGAATTATTAAAGTTTTAAGTAGAAATACTCAGTCATGCACACCATTCATAAGTCTTTGCAGCCCCTTCTTTTCACTTCTTTACATATCCCAACAGTTCATACATTAGTAGTCATGTAATGAAAATCCCAGATGTTTTTTTACATGCAACTTCTCAAGATCTAAAATATTCTTAAAAGAAGATATTTGAGAATAAGACCTTCCCTTCATCAACTTTGATAATGATCAGTGTATCAACTTGGTAATGATCAATATATCGACTGCATATTGCAAATATAATCACCCAACCATTTACAACGTCAACACTGAGACCAGTAACCAGACCATTCTGTATAGCTCTCTGTAACATCCTGTTGAGCTCATTAATAGCAATAAACAGAAAAGGTGCCAAAAGATTCCTGTCACAATGTTCAGGTGCTTTGGACTACTAAACTAAAACAACTCACCAAATGTAAAAAAGCAATATTTGTTTTTGCTTTTGTTTGTTCTTTTTTTGGGGCAAGATGAAGTGATAGATGCAAGAAGAGATAAGAGGTTTCCTTGTTCAAGGTGAAGACACCACAAGTTTCAAGAGGTCCTATATTAGCACATAGCTAGCAAAATCATGAAATGGCCAAACATTAATTAAAGGTCCATCGTCATATCAATTATGCTAAATTTATGATAGACCATGCTGGCATTTACATGCAGATATCATTAGGATACAGTAGTTACACATACAAAAATATAACCTACAATTTACTTGATGATCCAGTCCTATTCATAAGGGTAAACAAATACTAGCAGCAAATACGCCAAAACAACGAGCCACAGGGATCCTGCGTGCTGTTTAGATAGTTTCAGTAGTCCAAAGAGCCTACTGATGCCATCCCATTGCTCAGATTATGAGGACTCCCATAATCATCAAGGTTGCTACTATGGTGCCTCCTTACTGTGGCTGTGCTTAGAAGATCGACCCCTTCTCTGCCCATTTGCTGCACCTCCTGGGGTGAGAGTATCTTTATGCACCAAACATTATTCACGAATTCCCTGGAAAATTATGAATTGAAAAGATTCAGAGTTAATATCATGTCATCAGAAGTATACATCTTTCTAAATCTAGATACAGTTCCACCAGACATGGAAAAAGTTTCTTATTTTAACTTTACAAGACAGAAGTCAGAGGGAAGAGAAGGCATTGACAGGTTAGTTTCAGCATGCGCATAACATAACAGCATATCTTAAAAGAGCAAGAAAAAGCACAAGTTATTAGAAATCAATTCATACAACTTTGTGATGATTTATCCTAGTGGATGATAACTTAGTAAAGTACCACAACTTTATTGGGGCAAAGTTATTTTGAAAGTTTCAAACTCAAGGGACTGGACAAGAGAATTTAAATGTCTGCAGAGTGCCCGCACTTATTTCAGTCATGCTTCTCCAAGAAAGTGGTACTCCCTAAGAAGTATAACGCACTTGGATTTCACATAAATCTTTATAATTAATTATTCATTCATCGAATATGCATTTTGGCAGTCATGATAGCTTTGTCAAAGTGGAATTACTGAGATGACTATAGTTGTAGACAGCACTGGATAAATGCATGAGAACTTACTGCCACGGATCATCGCCGACAAGAAGAACATCGTTTTCCCGATCGACGAATACAAGCTGCCAGCCTGATCTCAGAGGGTCTTCCAACTGGCCTTCAAGGCCAAATAGACGCCCAAGCTCACTGTGTAACTCAGGGTAGCTGTTGAATTTGGTAATATCTAGTGACCTCCCAAAGGACCCTGATTTGTAAACCTGCAATTAACAGCGAATAATGAGTCCAATCAGCAATCCACGCCACATATAGCCATAATAATTTAGTCAACTACCATTATGGTAAATCAAGATTTTCTCTTAGTGCTTTAACCTGTTCAACAAAATATTTACCAACTTCTCTATGTTTAAGATATGCATATGGCATCTTCAACTCAGCAAACTATGAATACAAGTTATATCAACAACATATTCCGACAAAAGAAATGAAACTGAAGAATTTCGCAGTAACACGAAAACTCTCGTGCATGCAGCAGTATGGCATAATGCAAAATGAGTGTTCCTTTAATTCCTTTTGACAACAGTTCAAAACCAGCTGGCATAATTCCAAGGAGGGAGGAAAATTAATATTCACCTTAACAAAGGTTCCATTTTGTGGTTGGCTCACATGACCCACATTTCCAGGGGACTGCAAGAGCCCCGGTTCTTCCAAGGTATTTGTAGTTGTTAAAGCTTGCTGTAATGGGAATTCTGTTCCTGTGGAGCTCAAAAATGGCATAGATGTTGAATCATTGGCACCAACACTCTTGAGGCTTGTCATGTCATTTTGCATCAGAAGTGATGAGGAGTCTATATTGACACCAAAAAGAAGATGGTTTTGTGGATCAGTACTGTATTCTTGGTCAAGCGAGCAATCTTTTGGTGGATATGTTGATAGAGTGATCGGAAACTGAGAGAGGTCAGCCTGAGGACCTAACTGTTCAACTTGGGAATGAACACGTTGAGCTCCAGGAGTCAGCGACTCAACTGCTAATCGCTTAGAAGGCCACGCACCTGAAGTGATAAGCGTGTTTGCTCTACCAAAACTAGGAAGATTTGGTGTTTCTTCAGAAGAAAAGGAGCGAAAAATTCCATGCAAAGGTGAGAAACTGGATGTAGACACAGGGATGGTATCAGAATCTGCAAAATTTTTCTGGCAAAATGAGGATATTGTTTGCAATGATGAAGATTGTGATTGAGAAGCTGAGGTAACATGAGATAGGTTTGACATCATGTTGGGAAATTGCTGATGATTAAATGAGAGTTGCTGTTCCAAATGTTGGTGTTGTCGCTGTTCTGATTGCTGCTGGTGATGCTGTGGTTGTAGATGTTGCTGTTGACGTTGCTGTGATTGTAACTGTTGTTGCTGCTGTTGTAACTGCTGTTGCTGATGCTGAAGCGGTGGTGACTTCTGCTGCTGTTGATCATTCAAAGAGTTCGACTGCTGCAAGTGACTATGAAGGAACTGGCAATGACCTTCCTTTTCACCCTGCCTTTGTTGAATGGCCTGAAGAAGGTTTTGCTGAGATTGGGGCTGCATTTGCTGTAGGATTTCACTTGCTAATAGAGAAGATGACCCACTGTTTAAGTTTTGAGGATGTTGGAACTGTAGAAATGCTGAGGATTGTTTTGAAGGATCAATTGTCCGAAGCTCTGGTAGTGCTGCAACAGCCATTGCTTGGTACATATCAGGCTGTAGACCAAACGATGAAGTGTCAAGTCTTGGCTGAATCCAAGGTGCCATGCCAATTCCCTGAAAGTCCAAGGCTGGAGTCCCTCTGTCCCCATCTCGAAGCCACATAAGGGAAGGATTTAGACCAAAATCATCAACCTTCATACCTACACATATTAGAAGGAAAATAAATTGAGCACAATTTGTTAGAATCAACTAATATTAAATGGAACACATTTAAATCCCTCAAAGAAAACAAGTATTAGGTTTAACACAATCATAAATCATACCATGCAGAGAGGGCAATCCTGATAGCCATGGGCGTTTCAGTCTAAGAGGAAAGGCAGTTGGATACATAGGAAATGTTGTCAGAGGCTCAATCTCCCAAAGTGATACTCTTGGCTGCTTTTCCCCAGCAGTAGATTCATCCCAACCAACCTACAAAAGAAGAACCAGAATTTGCATTGGCAACTGCATAAATCCCATATAACAGCATAGCTGAAGATTGATTATGCAAGAAAATCAAATAGATCAAGTAGATATAGCAAAGATTTTGATAAGACATTATACAAAGTATCTCAAAGAACAAGTACCTTCACAGAACGCCAGTGTGAGTTTTGCCAACGGGCAGAATCTAGATCACTTATTCCTGTGATAGTACCCATGTAACTGAAAGAAATATGACAAGGCTATAAGAGAGCGAGATGAGACAGCAGTCTATACAAAATGCAAACAACAGTTAATTTCAGATTAAGAGCTAGAAACATTTGATATGTAGACATTAAACAAAATGTTACTCTACTTACCGGCGAACACTTGATTCTTCTGTCTCAAAAAGCATTCTAAACCGCATCCCGACAGAAACACGGGTGTGGTATACTGCTTTAACATACTTAGCCAGCGGAATGACAAATTCAGAAGGACTTGCCCTGAATACATTTAAGTCAAATTAATTTAACCTTGGATTGGTACATACATATGACATGTCACTGTGTCAGAATCATCTCTACCTTGGGTTATAAAAGATTGTAAATCGGCTATTTGTAGCAGCAGCATGAGCTGCCGCAGCAAGAAGGCCTATGTGCATGCTATCACTCGATAAGACAGAAGAAGGCATAACAGTTTGTGGCCGGTTTGCACGGCGAATACCAAGAAGCAACTGATTATTATCATTCCTGAAAGAAGCATGTTTCCCTAACATTTTAGCAACCATACTAACGAATTCATGTGACATGCAAGAAATGCAATATAAACAAAAGGAATGCCTATACCAGATAAAAAGGACTGAATCTCCTGCTACAAGTCTCTTTGCACTCACAAATACACTCCATCCTGTTGTTAGAAGATGCCTCTTCGGCTGACCTGCATCATGTAAATTATCACTACAAAAAAGAGAGTAATAAAAGCTTTAGCAGTACAGAAAAATTTGTGATTTCCAGAGAACATTAAATAGCAGGTATACAAATGATCATAATTAGGTTCACATGATATATGTTGAGCATGGTAATAGCATAACTGGTAAGGCAGGTATCTTTATTCAGTTGCTTAAGATTGCATTTGAATACGAGTTCACTTCCTTCTGTGAATAAACTTAAACTTATAGCCTAAAACATGGGACATTTTCAACTAATAATTTTTCTGCAAAAGTAACCTCGAAATATGTGACGGAACTTCCACTCATTGTCATGAAGATCCCTTGCAATCAACTCTTGCGCAGGAGGCTGCTGGGAAAAATCCTAGAGGATGAAAGAGGAAAACACTGGAAATGGTCAGCTTATATCTTCATGAATGCTTCTCGAAGGAAATTGGTAGTGGATCTAAATAGATGAAAGCACAATTTTATCAGAAGAAACAAAACCTACAAGTGGGGGAAAAACTTTCTCGGCTGCTCGACGAGGAACAGAGAATCCACCATGAGTACTAGTGTCACTTGCAGTCAATGTTTTACAAAAATAATTGGTTGGCTGTTTGCTAGGTGTACCCAACTCAGCTGGACGATATGGATCCTTTTGCTCTTCCTGTGGATGTAATCATGTCAAAGAATCTACAGAATTGAAAAAATCAATCATTAATAATCATATTGAGATCATAGGCATAATAGTAAATTTGACTACTGGGCTAAGAGGCTGCAGTGTCATTTGGGCATAAACTTCATCTGTTTCTGCATCAGCCTGCATTGTCAAGTTACATAGGAGTAACATACATTAGACAATTGATATGGAAGGCACCTCATGTCATTAAATCTTCAGTCAAACTTACATGCATAGTGACATTATGAAGCTGGCAGATCAATTGAGGAGGTAAGTTGGGGTAATTAGGGATGTGAGCATCAACTTCCTTGTTTGTAGATGCAGCTACCTGCAAAAGAGAAAATAAATCAATGTAAACTCTCAACCCAGTAAAAACAGATATATAGAAGTTAAAGTCTTTGACGCCTATAGTATTCATCGATTCTCACGACTAAACTACGGAGCACACACCAATAGTGACTCTTCCGTATAGATGAACCAACTTAAGATAACCACAAAGCTTTTCTAAGTAGAGCAGCATGGCACATCTCTGGGTACAATGAAGAATTTGCAAAAACAATAGGGCATTGCATAATGCTTTTCAAACTTTGGTCTGCAGACAACAATGAAGTTTTCGTGCAACAAGTACCATTATAGCACACATTAGAAATTCTCGTGCAATATGAGCAAAAATCATATTACACCTGCCCATTTAAACATAAGTGCAACTTTCTGACCTGCTCACTATGGCCCTGAGGGAAGTAGACGACACGACTTCCAACAGCTGGAAGCGAAACAAGAGGTCCAGCACATGCATGCCATAGCTCTGAATTCAGACACTTCTGTTCCCCTGTAATTGAACATGGAGACAGCACATTGAAACTTTTGAATATATACAAGGCACAATGCATATTGCTAAATGACAAAAAGGTTGGTCTCAAGCCACAGAAATCATCCAAAATAATCAGGATCTACAATCAAATATAAAAAGGTACAGCAACAGACCTCAAAAATGGTAAGTTCAAAATAAACCCTAAAATGAGGAACCACAACAAACCACGCAACTAGAGTTATTTAGCAATGTAGTCATTTAGAAATTGGCGAATATGAACCATAAGGTTTTTCACATGAATAATACAACTTAAATTCTCAATATCCCATACTTCATCATTTCCTTCTGAAAAAACGATACATATGTAGTTACGTCTACTCCTGAAAGAATATGTTAGATTACTACGGATGCTGTAAGAAGCAGCATTATGTAATCTATCAACCAAAAACAGAATAGAATAATTGGGAACTATTCCACCAATAAAACTCCAACACAAAAGCAACAAGTTTTTTAAGCTAAAAGGAAATCGAGGATACAAGAAGGCTAACCTTCCTGTGTCTGCTGGGGCATCCCCGACGTAGAGAGCCTCATCTGAAGACCTGAGTAGCTTCACTGCAGAATGCACCAGTCCTCCACCTTCAACAGACAAATGAAAGCTTCAAGGTAAGGGGAAACAATCCATGTGACAGAGAATCCCCGTTTCTTTCCACCTTCCTCTAATGGTCCCTTTCCTCTGTGAATTCCCCTCCTAGGAAGTAGGAATCGTCGTAAACCTCAACTTCTTCCACTCCACTGGCATGCTGAAAGCTCCAAATCCTCCATAAAAAGGAAAGCTTATTCGACAACTTTACCCAAAGCCTGGTCCACTGCAAGATATGCTCGCTTCCATTTCTGCTTCCCAGCTCTAGGACTGTTTGATCCCTAAAATTACAAGCTCGTCCTTACGCCTCCAAGCCTCAAAGTTTCAACTTGCGACCAGATAAATAAGCATAAATTTCTAACCTCTGTTTCCAAACCCAGCTTTGTTGCCCCTTGCGAACCTTACCGGACGAAGAAGTCTCTCTTCGAAGTTCCCAAAACTCAAACTAATCTCAAGCTTCCCCTCAAAGATCTCAGAGCTCCAAAAACTTAAGAAACCAGCTCCATTCACCAGAACACGCTCCAAATCTCACGCAAAGTCGGCTTTTTTTACTTCAAGAAATCAAGCACGCATTAGATCTCAACTCACCAACTCCACTACCAAGATTAGGCGCAACTAAAAGCTTCCAACGTACAGCATCGAGCTCGAAACTCCTAAAGATCCGCGCTTTCGGGGCCTAACCACTCGAGATCACCACGTGAAGTACCGAAATGAAGCATACGACTATGAAAACCAAAAATTTATCGAGCAGGAACAGCACGAAGAGTTTCTAAAACTAGAAGACGAGCTTCTTGCTCACAGAGACCTCATTTTTCGACCTGGAAGCTTCGGATCTCCTCCTCCAGCGCGGAGAAACCCATGGATCGGGCATTTTAGTAACAATTCAGCATTGAGGAAGGGTTTCTTCAGCTCAGGATCGAGTTCGTGCCCGCTAATTTGTTCTCTTCTTACCACTACCAATCACTCCCAGTTAAAAATTAAAGAGCCGCCATTATTGTTTTCTTACTTTTCTCTGAATTTTTTATTTCTTTTCACGCCTTTTATATGTGATGATGATAGGATGAGAGGCGCTCTTTTCCCCCTTCCTTTTTTTTTCCCTCTTCCGCTCTAATGTCTATTTACGAGTAACTCCTTCACCTTTATCTATATTTGCGGGAACTGACCAGAAGCGTCAGATGCCTCCTTAAACGCACTTACTTTGTACTGTTCCTGGTGGACGAAACTACCCCTCCGTCGTCCTACACCGTGTATGCTTCAGCAGTTTTATCTCTTTTGCCTGCCTGTCCTTAAAAAGCTAGCCGTGTTCATATTTATTATAGATATACAAAAATTATTTAAAAAAATATTCGATCAAGCTCAGCTCACTTAATTTCGAGTTGAGCCTGATAAAACCCAATCCAAATCCATTTAATTTTCAGTCAAAAACAACAAATAACCAAGAAAGGGGTTATTTTAGTCATTTAACTTGAAACCCGTAGTTTACGCAATAGAGTGGATCTCCGTGCACTCCGTAACTAGAAACGACTCAAAGGAGCACCATGCAAGGATAAAAGGGTAATTAGCCATTTGCATCCCCCTCCCCTTTCTTTTAGCCGTACGAGGAATCATCCCCTTTCCGAAAGAGCCCGAGTGTGAAAAGTAAGCCGCGGTAAAATCTTCCGTCACAGTATTCCACCATCTGGCGCCGTCCATTTGCATCCATGTCCAATAAACCGACGGTCCAGATCGGAGAGCGTCCTTCTCAAAAGCAGTAAAACGGCACGGCACGCCCAGGAGTGGGATGATTTTGGAGGAGAGGGGGGGGCTCCTAGTCGTAGGCGGACGCCTCGTAACTCGCGCCGTTCGGCGAATATTTTAAGCCTGGAAGGACGAGATGGGAGAATATGAGGGAGTATGGGCACCGAATTGGAAAATCCACGGCCCAGAGCCTCCAGGTGAATCTCGGCCGTCGGATGGGGAGAGTGGGGCCCCCGGAGTCGTCTGATGGGACGTGACATGTGCCGCTGCCCCGCTTTTTATATGTTGATGTCAGCGTACGGGGGGGGGGGAGGAAGCAGGCCTCGCGTGTGTAATTAAAATTCTCGGGGAGGGGTGATTTGCAAGAAAAAACTATTTTAAAAGGAAAAGATAAAGATTGCGTAATTAATCGGTGGGTATTAAATAATTATTTGGGGGCCCGAGTGGCTTTGAAACCTCATTGGTTGACCAAACTAGTGGGGGTGGAAGAAGGGCTTGGGCCTTGGGGGCTTAAATTATTTTTTTTTCTCTAATAGTTAGAGGGTTGAAATTGTAAAAAGATCGCGTCGCATCTCGTATGGAATCGATCCTAAATGGACCTAATACTGGACTCGAGTGGAATCGGAGATGCATAAGCTTCGATTTCTGAGCGTAATTTCCTAAATTGGCTAAATCCATCCAGCCTCCGGGCCGTCCGATGCATCAAGATTGGTGCGGACTTCCATACGTATAAATATATAATGCAATTTTTCCTTGATGGATGCGTCGAGGCCTCACGTGCGCGGGAGTACGGACGCCCCTGGAGACGCGGCTTTCCTCCATGCCTTCACGAGGGCCACGACTCCGTGATCCGCCGCTTTGCTCACCACAGGGAAACCCTCCACTTGAAAGCAGAAACCTTCTTGCTGCTTGCCACGTGACCCCCCCACCCCGCCCCCCCCCCCTCTGTTGAGAAATAGCCTCCTTTTTGCCTACTTGTCTTAAAATTTGCGTGAAGACATATGGGTGGACCATATGATAAGCACGGATAGGCGATAATTTTAGCTATGGTAGAACAAATGATTATTTTTGCCAACTTTTATCATCAAGAAGGATCCAAGCCTCTTAAGTAATGTGATAGAATCATAGAAACCACTTGCCTGTCTTTCCCTTCCTTTTCGGACCATGAGGTTCAGACACCGATGGACTCCGTAGTACGTCAATTTTTTCTTTTTTCTTTTTTCTTTTTTTTTAATGGGGGTGTAAAACGTTAATGTTCTTAATACATGATAACTTCTTGGGCTTTTCCTAACCCCTCCGTAGGTGGGCCTGGGAATAGCCTACAACCGGGCTGTAGGAAATATATACTGCGGTCATCTTACTTGGCAGCCTTTAATTGGCTGCAAAATATTTCTACAGCCACAACTTTGTCGAGTCCATCTCTAAATCTATTACAAATAATGAGCGCGTGATCTTATCTGTGAAAGAAACTTTATGTTTATAATTTCGTCATCTTACATCTCTCCAGAATCCTTTCGAATTGGTAAGTGATTCCTTTGAAGTCAAACTTCATATGATCATAATACGACTAAGTTAATCCATGAACATTTCAATATCTTTTCAATATCTTACAATGATCATAAACTTTGTACCAAACGTAACCCTGGCACAAGATCTTTATGGTAGGAATTGCAAGAGAAATCAAGATAAAAGGTCATGGTTTACCATATTAAACCAGTTCTTATGACAAATTAACAGTAAATAAAACTTTCGCCATGTCCTTTGATTAGAATAGGAAGCACCCAATAAGCCAATAATCTACAATAATCTTTCCGAGACTCCTCGTATAGCTAGAATGAACAGAAAATTTAAAACTTCAGCTTATTGTACAAAGTCCACATTGGCAGCTTCACCTTCAGAATCATCGAAAGGCAAAACACAGTTTGCAAGCTTGTTCAAGACCTCATGCAATATTGCTTCCTTAACTGACAAACAATGATCAAATGTGGTCTCTGGTTGTCTTCAATTACTTGCAGAAGAATTTGTTACCAGTAATCTTTACAAGAACATGATCCTCCTTTGAAATGGTGGAACCTACTACGATCCCTCACAATAATCTCGCGATCATAAAACTTTGTTATCAGTTTAGTGACCAAATGGCAATCCTCACACACCCTCAAGTTCTTCACTATCCTAATAGGCGTCCCTGGAGGAGACTTAAGCAAAGCAAAAGCAATGGCCAACCTCTCACTATGGTAGTTTAAGGCAGTCTCTTTCTCCTCCTCCTCAATGTCGGCCAGAACATTAACGGTGCGGGGCACATAGCCTTCTAGTCTCAGCTTCTTCGCAATCTCTTCAAGCTTCTCATATATGTCGTCACTGTCAGGATTTGACCTATCTCCCATAACAAACTCATACACTGAATTGCCAAGCTCCACAAGGCTATGGCCGGGCATTTTCCTCACTCCTCCCTTCAACATGCTCCTCCTAAGCTTGTGAACATCCCCCCACCGCCCAACCGCGGCATAAAGATTGGATAGGAGGACATAGTCACCGCTGTGTCCAGGGTCCAGTTCCACGAGACGGGCCCAAGCCACCTCCCCATGTTCCAATTTCTTATGCATTGCACAAGCACCGAGCAAGGTCCTCCACACCACGGCATTTGGCTCCAATGGCATGTTCATGATATAATTGTGGGCTTCGTCAACCCGACCAGCTCTTCCCAACAGATCAATCATGCAACCATAGTGTTCGATCTTTGGTACTATACCGTATTCCTCCCTCATCCTATCGAAGTACCTAAACCCGTCGTCAACCAATCCACAATGACTACAAGCATACAACACCCCAACCAGTGTAATCTCAGTTGGCACTAGCCTCTCCTCCTCCATGTTAGCAAAAAGCTCAAGCGCCTCCTTGCCAAACCCATTCACTGCCAATCCAACAATCAGCGAAGTCCAAGACACGACAGTCTTCCTCGTGCCCATTTCATCAAATACTTTATAGGCCTCATCAATCCCCCCACACTTTGCATACAAATCTATTAGCGCATTCCCCACATGGGAATTCCCATACAACCCCACCTTCGCCAAGTAGACATGCACCCTCCTACCCAAGGCCAACGCACCAAGCTCTGCGCAAGCACATAGCAAGCTAACCATCGTGAACCCATCAGGCTCGACGCTACCCTCGTCTGAATCCATCTCCCTAAATAGAGTGAGAGCCTCATTAGGCCGACCATTTACCGCAAACCCATTAATTATAGAGTTCCAAGTGACGAGATTTCTCTCACACATTCCATCAAACACCTTGTAGGCGCTCTCGAAGAGGCCACAAGCACCATAAAAATGTACCAAAGAGTTCTTCACGAAGACCAAAGTCTCCAAACCGTTCTTGGTCGATTGCGCGTGAACCACCTCGCCATCACGTAAAGACAGGAGCTTGGCACAGGCTTTGATCAGAAAAGGGTAGGTATGAGTGTCGGGAGGAGTGGCGGAGCGCAGCATTTGCTTGTGGATAACGAGCGCCGGGTGCGGATAGGTGCTCTCAGCGTAGGCGCGGATCATGGTGTTGTACGTGAAGACGTTGGGGTAGGAAACTTGGGAGAATACGCGCTGGGCGTAGGATAACGGTGTGGGAAAGAGGGAGACGAGGGCGTAGATGAAATGTTTGGCGAAATGCGGGTGGGAGAGTGGAACGCCGCTGCGGATGGAGTAGGCGTGGATTTGCTTGAGAACAGGAAGGGATTTGACGCATGTTTGTAAGTAGGCGATGCAGCGGTTAAGAATTGGGGGTTTTGGGAAGGGTGGGTCAAGGGAGGAAGTGAGGGTGAGTGAGGAGAGCGGTTTGCAAGATGTTTGTTGATTTGCTTGCATTAGATTCAGGCCATTGCTTCGAAGGCCCGGTTTTTTCACGGGGCTTTATATTGTCGAAATTTCCACATAGGACCCTATATTTAACTAATTTATGTTAATACAAATTGTACCCTACTCTGCGTGAGCCTTTTTAACCGCAGTCCGTAGTCACCCTTCTCTCCTCCCTCTCTTTCTCTCGTCTTCTTTTGGTTCGCCGGTGCTGCGATCTGCGCTTGATCGAGCTAGGGTTTATCGCTTCGAGGCCTTCTTCCTTTCAAAATCTCTCCGATCTCCGCCAAGATCTCGATCCCCAAGGTATACAATTCCCTGTCGTGATTCCGCTATTCCGTTGCTCTTCTTGTTGCGTTCTCTCTCTCAGCTCAATTGGAATCGAGACCTTGCTTTTACTTAAACGTAGGATAAGGATGGACGAACCTTTGCGCAAGGTTTAACATCAAATCGAACTTTAGATGACATCTATCTAATTTTGGTGCCAGGGACGTTGATCTAACTAGTATTCATGGATGTAAGTATCTCTTGTTAATCCTTTCGCATGTGAATCTCAGGTGAAGATAACCTACGGGTCACTACGCTGTGATATGGATCCAGAGAGGAAGAAATTTGGAAGAGGTAGATATTCATTTGGAGTTGTTCGTGTCATTTTTTTTTGTCTTAATTAAGTTTTTCCCCGATATATTGGTAAATTCTTTCATAGGTTACTTTATTCTACAAATAAAGTAAAAAAGTTCAAAGATCTTAGATATTTTGCTACCAAGCAGATTATATTAAGCAAGACGCAACATATAAAGAATTTGTAAGGTTAGTTTTGACTGCTACTTGGTACCAAGCAGATTATGATGATGCACTACATTAGGATTGTGAGTTATACCTCTAATATTTGTTTTCTGACTGCTAATAGATTTTAGACACTTATTATGCTATAATATTCTGGCTTAAATGCATAACTTTAGCTGTAGGAATGCCATTTTAATAGAGAGGAATCACAAAATTAGCTCTCTTGAGATTCTTAGTGCTTCTTACTGTAAATTGCAGACTGCTCATGTCTCCCATTTTTTGGTGGTTTTGTTTTGTAAGTTTGTTGGTTCCTAAGGGTTATTTGTGTGATTGTGTGAGTTGAGATCGTAGTATGTGACTGGAGATTGTGAAAACCTCAGAAGATTAGCTTTGTATGCCTAATAAATTTGGTTTCTCCTCTAGTTTCTGATCTATATAAATTTGCTTCTGATTTCAGAGACCCATTTAGTGCATAACTATGTTCTATTCCTGGAGCAGTTACACCTAAGTTGGATTCTTTTATGAACTAGAGATGATTGTATTAAAATGTTTTAGGTGTTACAAAAAGTATCATCTTAAAGTAGAGAACTCTGTTTGATCACTCTCGTACATTTCATGTCTTCTCTCATCTATTAAATTAGTCTTTCTTCTTCTTTCCTCAATATCCTACCTTACTATTATCTGCTCTCATCTGCATTCTGCCTGATTGAAAACTTCTTCAGCGCATTTTGTTGCATGTGGGAATTGACATGCCACTTAACTGAACTGGTTTAGGTGACCAACATAGCTTTTGCATCATAAGGATTAGATAATTTGTTAAAATCTGATGAGGATCTATCCGAATATGCAGGGCCTAGGGAGCTTACCGGTGCTGTTGACCTAATAAATCACTACAAGCTATTGGCACACCATAAGCTCTTCTGCAAAAAAAATCTACCCTTGTCGATTTCTGATACACACTATCTTTACAATGTTGTTGGAGACAAAGAAATTCGAAAAGGAGAAGGAATGGAGCTTGATCAACTCTTTCAGGATGCACCATACTTCCAGGAGGCAACTTCCCGCATACAACCATTCGAATTGGACATTTTGGGACAAGCATTTCAGCTGCGAGAAGCTGCTCCAATAGATTTGCCTTCTGTAAGAAGCATCCTTTTGCAACACTTGTTTTAATTCCTGCTTTTGCTTTTGCTAATCTTTAAGAGTCTGCTTTGGTGATGCTCTTCAGTCAGAAAAAGGTATTCCTACAATTTGTGGTAAATCAAAACACAAGTCAAAGAATAAGGAGAGGAAGCATAAAAAGCAGAAGGACAAAGAGCATAAGAAACACAAGCATCGTCACAAAGATAATAAAGATAAAAAGAAGGATAAAATTGCACATCACAATCTTGGTGGTGACCATTCAAATAAGCACCATGAAAAGGTTTTCTTTCAATATTACTTTGACGCCTTTGCACATCTTATGCCCCTTTGATGGTTGTGCCTCATTCTCTTGTTTTCTTATTTTCTTGTAAATTTTCATCAGAAGAGGAAGTATGACAGTAATGCAGATTATGTGGACACTCACAAGCAAAAAGTTAGTAAGGTGACATGCGCAGATCAAACTTTATATTATAAACCAAGAACTCCAGTAATTCCAATTTTCTTCTCTTTGTCTTTGGTCCCTCTGATTAAAGCAATATAGAATATTATACAGCATAAGAGTTCAAAGGTCAGTGAAGTTGGAAGATAAATCTTGGAAGCTGAGAAAAGATGGCACACTTGCTTTTTTCGTCCTTTTGTCTATTCCTGTCACATGCTGATAATGAAGATTATTTTGCTTGCAATAGAACCAAAATATAGTCAGGTATGTGTCTTTTAACCACCTTCCACAATGTATATTGTTTTTTTTGCTACATATTTAGTTATTTACAAAACATTTGTTGTGTGATATTTAGAAAACAATAATAGATTTACTGCTTCATCTCTTAAATGTTAGACAATGCGCAAGTGTCAAAATGGAGGATTAATAACTTAATAACAAAATCCTTTTTCAAAAAATAATAATAATAACTTAATAACAAAATCAAAGACTATTAGCAGCATGCTCTGATTCATATAAGAGACCCCGTTGTACCTCCTATCTAACCAAATTAAATGCAAAGGGAGAAAAAGTATGTAGCTATAAGCAAGATAGGCTTCATAAGTGAAAATGATTTCCTTGATTCGTTTCTTTGGTCTCTGGTATAAGATTTTGAACTTGTATTTTTTTTTTTTCTAAACTTTCTTAGAACTCCTCATTCTGTTGATTCTTCATTAGCTAGCTGTTGCTGATAATCAAAGCTCAGATTTAGACTTGTGGATGTCCAGGGCTAATTAGATTCTGATGCCTGCTCAATGAATAGCTGGATAAGACAGACATCTCATTTTCCCATCAAAAGCTGCCCATCATATTATACATGATTTGTGCAAATTTCCTGCCATTGGAATATTTTTCTTTATTTGATTTTCTATTTGAACAATTCATATTGCGTCACTGTTAAAGTACTGGAAACTCTCTGTTGAGATCATTACATGAAACCATGAATATATTGTAGAAAAGGAAAGGATAGCATCAGAATTGTCTTCTGATAATGCTGTCAGAGTTAGTAAATCGACTCTTTTGTTGGAATTTGCGACCTCCTCTCTTCTTTTTTTTCGTTGCTATCCCATTTTTACTATCTGGATTCTGGAGTATGCCAGATCGAAAACTTTTTTTTTATTTCTATCCCTCCTTACTTTTTGCATGTATAAATCTCGTCATTGGCTCATAGCATGCCATTTGTGTTCTTCAAAATATGGAGAGACCTTATCATTCAATCTTCTAGCTCATCATATTTCTTTACATAGGAAATTGTTCTATCATTCTTTGGTTGATTTAAGTACACAAGGTAAAAGAGTATTTTCCTAGAAATCATGAGTTGCACTGTGAAGACAAAGACACTAACTCACAGCAGTCCAAAGAGGTTCATTTTTGTCTGGACTTTGCAGGATGCAGGATTCACTGGATAAGGAAAAGATGCAAGGCAGTTCCAGAATGGTACGATGCTTCATTTGTTTGGCAAATTTGTTCTACAGATGACATGAAATTGCCCGATATTAAATCCTGACCAATTTTAACAGTGGCATGTATCTTAACTTGGCAATATTATGCAGCTTCCTTGTGCGTTATGCCAGGAAGTCGTCACGATTTTGGGGAATCTAAAAATAACAATAAGGGATATTTTAATGTATTCTTTGGCATCCAATGTTCCGGGTATGGTATCTAGTTATATAACAATTGCTACTTTAGTTGGATAATTTGAGACAGCTTGGACCAGCTTATTTGTCAAGTGTCTTCTATCTAATGACGAAGTGGAAAAGTTGCAAGATAAGGTTAGGGTTCATATTCGTTAAGTAAATGATGGTCAATGTTCTTTATAAACTTAAGCATGTCAGATTAAAGATCAGAGATTGGTGCAAGTGTGCCTTTTGTAACATGATGTGTTATTTCTATGATAAGATCAATCCAACTGTACGCGACTTGTACTGAACTACGAACTTTGTTGATTTGTATGCATGTTCTATCCACTTGTGAAAGGAGGACGAGATTCTTTGGTGGAAGTCCCAATGATTTGCAATTCATTTCCGCTTTATAATCACATTGCAAGATATGGACCAAAATGCATATTACTTGCAGATAAGGACTATTTCGGTTTTGTAGTGTACACATGTTGTGTGAAGCTTTTATCTCCGTAAATAATGTATGCATTTTGTGCGACATGTTTGATTTTGTTAGTAATATGCAAGATAGTGTTTGGTTGTTGAATAATTTTTAAATTAATTATTTACTTTAATTATGCTCAATTTCCAGTCTTATATAAAAGTGTTTGGTTGTAAATCAGGAATGAAATGGTTAAATTATACTTATTAAAGCATCAAGGGAATAGTTGTCAAATATTTATTTCAGGTTTTCTTTTCATATCACACCCTATCTTATGTGTGTAATGAGTTTACACTATACTTTCTCACCATTTTTGACTCAACCCTTGCTTATCTAATAAAGTATCGAACATGCCCTGATTCACTCAGATATATTTCCTTACATTTTTAAAGAAAACACCTAAAGTAGGGTCTTCTCTATGATTTAGTTAAAATACAAGGGCTGAATTAAAAATAGTGAAGAGATAGTATATCGACTGAAATATATACATAATATAGGGGGTGTGAACTGGAAAACTCCCTACCATAACCATGCACTGATAGTGCCTTAAAATTGTGCCGTGGATGGCATGTTGATAGGAGAGCCGTTCGATTTTAATCGGACGGCTTGGAATTTTAGCAGTTATTTCGCCGCTGATATACACGTATATATTGCCGGCCACCCGTATTGCCGTCTTCAACAATCGGCTTTGCTATCACAACCTTGAATTCGGCGTCGTCACTGCCTTCTCGCCGGCTTGTTCATTGGCATCGCTGGTGAAGAACTGTGAGATCCATCTTGGAACTTCTTTTTCCTGTTGTTCATGCATTGGTGGTAATTTTGAGTTATGAGATGTTTCTTTCTTTTGTTTACGTTGATAGAGAGATTCTTTTGGGAACTAATAAAGCCAAATTTGATGATTCTATTGGTTGATCACTTCAGCTACCATAATGTCAACCATTACTACTCTCCCAAAGACTCTCCACACTACCATAATGTCAACCATGACAAGGCAAAGCTTCTCCACATCACCCAAGAATCCTCCTCCCTCGCTAGGCTTTGAAACCATTGCATCTTAAACACTTAGCTTGAAGTCATTAAGATGCTCAAGAACAACTGCGATGGCCACCTACAAGATAAAGCTAATAACCCAGAAGGATTGGAGCAAGTGTTTGATGCCTCAGATGATGCATAAAATCTGGACTCTGCTGAGATGGCCAGAATCGACATGCCGTTCTTGCGCCGACCGGTAGGCTCGGTGGATCAGAATGAAGTCACAAGGAGAAAGGCTATGTGCTCACTTTGCATTGCTTATCCTAGAGATGACTGCTATTCACAAACACAAGGAGAGTGAGTTATTCTAGTAACTAGGCTTGAGAGTTTTCTTCTGCTACTATCTCATTGAGAAGGGAATCTTAATTGATTTTTTTTTTTTTTTTTGGTCTATATAAAGAGCTACCTATGATTAGTATACGTTTTCATTAAATGTCTTCCTTTGTTTGAATGAAGAGATATAAAGATGCTATTGAACAAGTCTGCATAATTATCTCATAGGACAAAAGCAAATTAGTTGCCTACCACATTCAAGATGGCAAACCATACATACACAAACTTCATTAATTCCGTGGAAGAAAGAGACATAAAAATGGTACTTGAGTCAGATGCTGCATTCAACAAAGGAAAAATTATTAAGAAAACTACATTCTATCTATGACAACCAACATGATGACACAATTTCAAGGCAACAATCTATATATACAACACAATATTCTTGCGTTTGTTGAGCATCTTCAACTTTTTCAGCCTGATGAAATCGTGGAAATGCTATGTGAAAATCCTGGAAGTATTCAACAATTACTGTTAGCAAGTTTAGATGTATGAGGAATGATTGTAAATATATATAGGAAAGCAACAAAAGCAATGGCACTTACACTAAAAAGATGCAGTTCTGGATGTATGTGATTGAGCATCTTCAAATTGGTCAATATCCTCGGGCTTCTCTGGTTTCAAGGAAGGAGGAATATATGCAGCATACATGGATTCCATATTTGGGGTTTCCTTTATATCTTGGCAAGCTACCTCCAGAGGAGTGTAGCAGAAGCTGAGATAGAAGCGATTCTTGCAAATAAAAGCAAAAATGAAAGACATCGCAATTAAGGGAAGCAGTAAAGCAGCATAAAAGAACTTCTTCAAGCCCATGAAACCAAACATGGTGATTTGGTAGATTATCAAAGCCGCAACAATCCTTGCATGCATGTGAGGCCACATTCGACCGTTGCTCTCAAAACTAGGGACGTTGACTCTGAGTACCTGTATTATAGAAAATGAGTTCATTATTTAGCCCATTTGATTCTCATTCCATGTGACAAAACCTAAAGCAATGACTTCCAGTATTTTAAACAATAAGACTGTCTTTTGCTCACCTGATTTCGTGCGACAAGCCATCCGAGAGCAAAATATACGACCCCAAATGGAATGATTAGAGGAGCAATTACTGAGTAGCAGAGGACAACTGTTATGATAAGCAAATCATTCGGAACTCTAGTGGCATATCCTAGATCTCCAGGGGCCCAGGCCTCTTTAATCTCTGCTTCAGTCTTACAAAGATACTTCTTCTTCAGATTAAATATGATCAGAGGAACCAAACGAGAGAGCTCAAGTCCGTAGCCAACAAAGAATCTGCATAAGGCAATCAGAATATAACATCAGCTCCTAGACATGCTGCAATTAGAAACAGAGTTCACAATTGAAAACAAATATACAATATAAACTAGCATTAAGAGGAACTAGTGTACAAAGCTTCATTCCGTCGAATTGTTGCAATGAGAAAAAAGTATCCTTCAGTAGAGGGAATATGAAAAGAAAAGAGCAAGGAATCATCACAAAACTTAACACCAAATAATTAGTGGTGAATAACTCTAACATGTCATATGAACATAGAACTATCAATTTGTAAGATTAAGATAAGAAACTTACTTGAGAGCAACAAATGTGAGGAAAAAGGTTGCATTTGCAGGCAGGCTTTTGGCAAGCAATGCAACTATTTGACCAGGATGGTTGGTAATGCTCTTCAGTGAACCCCACAATGTTCCAGCAATAGTAACTCCAAGGAAGACGTTGAACACAATGAAGTAGAAGTACTTCCCAGATGCAGCACGCACTGCATGGCTCTGAGAAGGTATCCCCTCAGCCTTAGACAGAAACATTAGGAATGCAGGCAGCAAAGCGAGGAAAACAATAAGTGCAATCTGAGGGAGGTAAGCCTCTAGAACTGTCTTAATTTCTGGCTGGTCCACAACCTTCTTCAGAAAAGGCAGCAATTTCCTCAGATTCTCCAGGGTCGTAAATGCGGAGATGAATGCAATAGGAATCATGAAGAAGAAAACAGTCAGAAAGACAACACCGTAGACTACACATTGTCTGACATGCCTCTCATATGATTTCTTTGTGACATTAGTCCACAGTAATTGACGAGGCTCAGGAGCTTCCATCACAGTCCAGGTATCAAGAATCTGAGCATGGATGGTCTGTGATGCCGAAGCTGCAGCTGGCCTACTATTGAAAAATACCAGAGCTGCATTTTGTTGCTTCTCACGAAGGGTGACCTTCTGTTCAGCCTCTAGTTTAGGAAGCAATTCCTTAATTTTCTCATTACAGTGATCTATGGTGTCAACCTTTTTACCTATGAGGCCAAGAAAGCCAGTTCGATTAGTTGGTCGAGTTCCATCTGGCTTGCTTGTCGATTTAGATTCTCCATACACGACCTCTGCACGAGCAAGTTTCTTTTTGTAGCCTTCTATCTCTTCCCAAATCTTGTTGACCTGAGTGAGAAGAAAATGTAAGGGACTGATCCAACTTCAAGCATCTTCTCTAGAAGGTTGGACATTAAATACAAAATAAGCAGATGCTGTACCTCTTTGTTGTCTGTGACAACCATCGACCTATAGAATGTGTCCGGATGGAGAGCCCTAAAATAGGAGTCAACGTGATCTTTCATTGTTTGATCAGGAGGAGGTTTGGGGATGTCTCTAACCAATACAGTGAATTGTTCAGGTTTTGCTGCCAGAGTTGATTTTGTTGCAGCTCTCAGATTTAAGACATGCTTGTAAGCTCTCCATAGAATATAATAGGTGACAAAAGAAACCCAATAGACTCCTAACATGAATGCCCACAACCTTGTACTTTTCTCCTGTATTATAATCAGAGAACCAAATTATCACCGGAGCAGTAAATAGAGCGGCTAATAAGAATCAGAATAAAAATACAGAGCTTAGCTGAGTCGAAATGGATTATTTATAAGTTGTTCAGTTAACAGTACCTCATAGTTGGATAGAATATATCATACAAAAATTTAAATTTTCGGAGAGTAAGAATAAAGATATGGAGCTTATTGGAGTTGAAATAGACAACGTACAAGATGTTAGACATGTAACCTCAACTACTCACGTGTTTGTATATGCATGTTTGAAAGAAAGGTATTTGATCTATTTGAAAATTCTGGCATGTTTAATTATTACAACAAGAAATTGCTTCTTCAAAGAGAGCATTGGACTTCAAGATAAGGATGACATACTTCGACATTGGCCATTGATAGCTTGTCAATGCTGGTGAAGTTAGCACTGTCTTTGTTTTTAGCACTTCTTTCTATACCCTTATCAGTACCAGAAAGTGGAATGAGAATTGGGAGCAACACAATGCCAGAGATAACCAATATTCCTGTGACTGGATCATCATAAGAATTACAATATTATGAGTACTGTTTGTAGTGTAGAAGATCATGCAACAGATGGAGAAGTAAAGAATACAAGCAGACAGAATGATTCTTAATTTATTCTACAATACCAAATAAACAAGCCAAGAAACAGGCAATTTGTAAATGGCACCTAAAACAAATAGTGGAACCTAATCCATTAATTAAGGAGGACAGGAATAAAAGTAAAAGAGCAATAAAAAGAACCAAAAGTCGATAACGATTCAGATATTCTTCACATTTGAAGAATTTCCTGAAACAAATGCCAAAAGTTACACAGTATCATTTCTCAAGCAACCTGCATGAAAAGGACTACTTACCTTAATCATAAGTAAGAAGACTCCTAGATTACAAGAGTGGCCCATCCCTAGTAACTACCCAAATAATTGAATGTGAACATACAAAGAATTTTCAAATAACTTAAAACCATTTACAATCTAGACTAAAAAATCTAAACACAAAAAAAAGGGAAAACAAGATACCTTAAGAGCAACCAAACTTAAAACGAAAAAAAATGGTAAAAATTCAACGCGACAGCGAAGAAAGTACCAAAAAAAACTCTCCATAGTCCACAAAATTGACTGCTCGGAAGGTAGGAAATACCCAAATCATAACAAAAAATAATAATAAAGGAATTCACACTACCCACATCATGATATGAAAGAAAGCTCAAAGCCCGCATAAAGAAAAAACCAAAGAACAACAAAGGCGAGAGACCTTTTCGAGATACGAGAGCCCAGGACGTTACCAGCAGCGAGAAACACCAAATAAACGGCGGCATCGACGCCTCCGGCGGCGACGACGTCGGCTTCGCTGGCCGAAAAGGCCTCTTTAATCCACCCAAACGGGCTCCTCGTCCTCCTCCTCCCTTCCCATGGATCCAACCCTCTCGAAATGGGGTTGGGATAGTAAATCACCGCATTCCCGGGCTTCCTCGAGAGCCATGCGAACAAGATCACCAACACCACAAAGATGAGGAGGGAAGTCAGCAAGGACGTCACGAACGAGCTCAAATCCATCTCCCCTCGCCTTCTTCTCCTCTTTGGCTAAGCACCCAAGTGGGATTCTATAGAGATGTAGCCGTTGGAGGTAAGAAAGCGGTAGCGTAGGTAAGGAATCGAACAACTGAAGGAGAGGGATGAGATCTTATTCTCCTCCTCCGTTCTCATGCGAAAATTAAAGAGTTTGAGTGAGTGGTGGTGGGTATTTTAAGCAACGCTTTGATTGCTTTAAGAGTTAATTATGCTTTTGGTTATAAAGAGAGGAAATAAAAATAAAATTAGCTTAAAGAAGACAGGTTGTGTAATGACAGAATTGCCCTTTTGCCCAACTGTCTTTTTTTGGTACTTTTATGTCTGGAATGTCCATATTACCCTTCCCACGTTTATCCCATTCTTTCCTGTTTTACTCCAACGTGAGTATAAAAATATTGCTAGATATATAACATATCTACTGAATTTAACACCATTACTTATTGTCATTCTAGTATAATTTTTAAAGCATTTAAATTAATTCTCAGTCTCAAAATATAGTTTTCATGTTATAATTTTATCTAAATTTTTATTCATCGACAACTATAATACTTTAGCATATGATTTGAGAGTTTACGGTTGGTTTTTAAAAATTGAGCAAACGTAGTTTTATAGTTGATAAAAAAATTATTATAATAAAATATAAATAATTTACACTACATACTAGAATATATTATTTCCAAAAGGCACCTCTTCTCATTGGATAGACTTAAAATTAGCTAAGTACTTATACAATTATTGGTATATTGACAATAGCTTAAATATTTTCTTATGACGAGCAGCCGCAATTTGTACAGCTTTTTAGATTATTTTTTTAATATAATAGCGAAGTCTATGCCAATGTGAGGTTATATTTTATATTTTATATTTATATTTATAGGCTGCACGTGGTTAATTAAATCGCCCAAGGTTTTACTGCCCCCATAGGCCATGGTGGAGGCTTGTTTTATATCATCACCAATTTTGTTATAGAAACTAAAAATAAAAGGTGCAAATTATAAATTGTCCCTCTATATTATACTTAAAATAAAATTAATTCTTTTAAACTTTTATTTGTATTAGTTTGTCCATTTATAAATATAAACTTTTCTATGTAAGAAGAAATTGAGGGATCCGTTTATAAATAACTCAAAGGTAGAGGGTTACTTACAAAATCACCAAAAACGCATAAAAACATTGTAAGTAAAAGATAGTAAAATTATAGGGTGTTTTTTGATAAAAAAATTTAAATTATTTATAAGCGCTATTATGGGCAATGGCATGCGTGAAATACGTGCAGCCAGACAACCGGAACGCGCGTCCTTCATGGTCACCACCACCACCACTGATCACCCGTGTGTGGTTAGTTTGGTGACCAAGTCCTACGAGGGCATTTTAGTCAAATGATAGAAAAGGCAAGGGGGTATTCTCGTCATTAGACAGTGCCCCTCGCATCCAGCGATGAGGGAGCTGTCAGTGGTACCCACTGCTACCCACGTCGTTATCCGCCACGTGGCGTTTCTCTTCGCTGCCGACAGTACCGATTTGACCGTTACCGACGAGCTCACAACGGTTTCGACACTGCGCGCCTACGTGGGGCGCCACGATTCTAATCTTAATGCACCCATTAATACTACCGTAGGATATTTTCCACGCCTCGGTGGGTTACATATGGGTGCACATCACCGGAAGCGTTTACACTTACTTCGGCTCCTGCCGGTTTCACATCGCATCGACGGCTGTCGCCGCGCCACGTAGCGTGCTTCGGATCTGCCACCTGGTAGCGCTATGTCGGTAAGGCGAGTTCGACGGCGGGCTGTCTGCTCGAACACGTGGCAGCGGAATCCTGCTACCTTCCGTTCGCCACGTGAAGGGGAGGTCGGCATGAGATGGTAGGTACAGTTAGAAAATGCTGCCTGCTGTTGTGCAGCTTCACAGGGGATGCGGAGAGAAAGTTAACGGATAAGAAGATATCGGCATTAAATCCGAAGAGAGTAAGTAAATAAAAGGGATGGAATATGTAACGCTAAAAACAAGTGTTCGTGGGCCCAGAAGTTCATGCGACCGTGTCTTTTTTACAAGTACGACCTACATACATATATTATATAAGCTTATTCTAATCCAGATTATAAGTTTTTCAAGTCGGTTTTGCAATATCACAAACATCGTAATCCATCCATCACTAAGAATCTAAGGACGATAGAAAAAGGTGGCTATTTTGGAACCTTTTCTTGGTAGCATTTCTCTATCATAAACAATAATTTGTTCCGCTTAAATAATGGAACCTTTAAATCGTCGCATTCTTTCTACCATAAAAATATATATAATAAGGCAACTAGTTAATAAAGTGATCAGGCCCAGTAACCCCGCACTCTTAAAATCTCCTACTACGTCCAAAACAAGCCCAGATGAGTGTCATAAGCCCATAAATTAGCTGACCTCCTTAATGCTCCGTGGCAACTAAGCCCAAAGCCACGGCAATGGACTAACACGTTAACATCGACCTCATCACCTCTTAACTCTTTCTACTCCATGAAACTGATCCAAAGATCTCACTATAAAGAGCCCTCGGATCGAGTTACTTACGTGCCAAATTACCAACTGCATGGATATAGGAGCTCCCCGTAATCCAGTTAGATCGATCAACAAGTAGAGATATGAGAGCTGTGGTCTTAGGATCAGTAGTAGCCCTCCTTATTCTAGCCATGGCATGCATGGTGGCTACCCCAACCTTCGCCATGTCATGTGGGGATGTGATCATTAACCTGGGTTCGTGCATGATGTACCTCACCGGGCATGAATCGCAGCCGTTCGATTCGTGCTGCGACGGCGTACGCCACCTGAAGTCGCTCGCTGCCACCACCGCCGATCGGCGCATGGCGTGCAGCTGCATGAGAGTTGCAGCTGCACACTTCCAGGGGCTTAGATATGATAGGGTCAATGGCCTTCCTGGAATATGCTCCGTTTCACTTCCATTTCCTATTAATTTGGACCAATGCGATCAGTGAGTTCTTAACTAATTTAGTTTATTTTTAAAGGAATTAATACATCTGATGTGTTAACGAGTGTTAATTATTTCATGCAGGATTCCTTAACTTGGAGAAGTGATCTTTGGGAATCTCGTATATGTGTTGTAGTAGGTCGTTCAAAATGTGGAGGTTGTCATATCTGCGTGTATATCTTATTTTTTCTTTCTGTGTGCTGGATTAAAACTAGGGGTGTAATCGAGCTGTCATAGAGATTCCAGTTTGAATTAAAAATAATTTTAAGTCTAGATTTATAATCAAGCTTAAATTAAAATTATTTTAATTTTGAGTTATTTTTGTGTTTGGTTGCAAACGAGCCAATTAATAAGCAATTTTACATCTTAATTAATTTAAACTTAAGTTTGAGTCTCACCAGATTTAGTTTAGACTTGAATCAAATTTAAAATAAGATCTAATTTATTTATGAAATAAATGTTATAAAAATTAAACTAATAGAATATGCTTTAAAAATATGATAAAATCAGAATTTTGAATTAAACTCTACAAGATGTATTTAACAATCCATTAAGGTAATTTAAAACATAACAAAATTGCAGTATAATATATATATATATATATATATATATATGTGTGTGAGCCAAGAGATCTAGTCGAGCCTTATTAAACCGGTGGATTATTTTGACGTGCATGAAACTATTTGTTTTCCTTGGTGGATCATTATTTATATCTCCAGCAGTCAAAAGTATATGGCATCTCGCAGTAGAATAAGGAATACGTTATAAACTTATAAACACTTTTCTCCAAAGATAAGAACGAGTAACATGTGACCATAACTGAAAGTTTCAAAAAGTAGAAGCACTAATTGTAACGTCTTTAACCCAACTCATCTACAAATACCATCTCAATCTTATCATTAATCTCCCCAGCTCTCAACTTCAAACTATCAGCTACTAATCATGAAGGTGGTGACCCTCTCAACCCTAATTCTACTACTTATAACCATCACCCACTTCAGTGCCAACCAAACCCTAGCCCTCACCTGCAGTGAACTGGAAATTAGGCTTAGCCCGTGCCTGCCCTACCTCACCGGATTGCGCCCGGAGCCGGCCGCCTTGTGCTGCGACGGCGTAAGATGGCTCGAAGAGATGACTAGAACTACGACAGACAGAAAAACAGCATGCAACTGCATGGCGGCGGCGGCGGCGCGGTTGATGTACCTCAGCATAAGGGATGAGTTCATTAGCTCGCTACCGGGCGAGTGCGCCGTCTCTCTCTCGTACCCGATAAGCTTGAGCTCAGACTGCAGCAAGTGAGCTTAATCTCTTTTCTTTCGCATTAGATTAATTATAAGTTGCAACGCAGGCTGATAGGTTTTTCTTTTCTTTTTCTTCTTCTTTGGTGATTGCAGGATAACGTGACTCGTAAATGTATCATGCATTTCGGTGCTTATGGGCCAAAAAAAAAAAGATATTAATAAGAGTATGCTAATGGTGGTACGATATTTACGTATGTTTGAGCATGCAAGCATTAAAATTCGTGCGTGATCATTTTGAGTATATATATATATAGTAGTAGCAGTAGTATATAATATATATGTTTGTAATACAACTCCTTCGATCGATCTCTTCTCTTCTTAAGTGCCTAAAAGTACGTGGAGGCTTTGTTCGGCCAACTGACACAGCATGCGGCTTCACACCATCCATATTACACTTTAATTAATTAATTCCCTAGTAGCTTATTTTTCATCCCACGAAGCAAGCGTTCGAACTCGGATAACTCCTCCTTTATCCCCACACCCTCTTCATTTTGGACGCTAATCCTTTCGCGGATGCCGCGAATCTTGTCAATGCCCGAAGTGGCTTCTCCTGCGACCTCCACCACCTTACGAGAAATTCTTTTGTTTTCTTCCTGTGCGTCCTTCAGTCTCCTCTTCGTCGATCTGTAACTATCCAAGGATTTCAGTAGCTGCTCCGAGAGTAGTTTGTTCCTCTCCTGGAGGGCTGCGTGCCCTCCTTGTGCCTCGCCGGCACCGTCGGCGCCGCCCTTCTTTGCCCTATGCTCCGTCGCACAGGCTTTCACCTGGCAAGAAATATTACATTATAACTTAAGCTTTTAGATCAATTAATTATATGATAGATATGTTTAAACTAAAAGTATTCAGCCTTCTACTAACTCTGTAGTTACTCATCGAACAAAGAGGGCAAACTGAATATAACTGTTATAGTTAAATTAAGTAACTCTCTAGGTCAGGCCAACTAAAAACAGAGTGTTGCTGAACGTATTGATAATAAATATTATAAAATGGAGGGTGTTAAATATGAAATTTCGTCAAATAATAATAAGATAAAATAAAAGACGCGCACCTTATCTAGTAGTTTCTCATTTTGCGCGCGGAGATCGGCGAGGAGCTCCTCCGTATCATTGATCTCGCGGACCTTCTTGGCGAGCTCGGCGGCGATGATCTCCTTCTCCTTCCCCAAGCTCGAGAACATCTTCTCGAGGCTCTTCCGCGCCGCCGTGCTCGCCGCCAGCGCGCGGTGGAGCTTCTGGTTCTCTTCCGCAATTTGGTCCTGCGGCTTCTTCGTATCTTCCGGCGGAGCGCCGCGCCGGAGGTCGGTGTTGCATCTCCGGAGCTCCGCCTTCGCCGCCTGCGGCTTCTGGATCTTTACGTCGTCGAGGAGTGCTACACGTTCCGGTTTCTTACAGCCGTCTTCTTTGGAGGCACGGACGTGCATGATTATGGATTAGTTTGTATAATAATGTAATATTCGATAAAAAATAAATAAAACTCTTACGTAAAGGTGATATAATATCACAAAACAAAGCTAAAAGAAGAAAGAAGTAATTTTCGATCAAAATACAAGAGGTAAAAAATATATGTATATGATTTAGTGTGTATTATTGATCAAATGGGGATTGTGAGGGTGAAAGAAAGCAAAGAAGAGTTACCTTCGACGGAAGAATTTTTTTCTTGTTCCAAATTGTTGGATTGAAGTAATTGAGGGGATGAGTGTGCGCGAACTCTATTCATGGTATCTGATAACATGCAACTTATCCGAATAAACGTAAATAAGAGGCGAGGGTCAGTTGGGATAAATAATTAAGATATTATTCTTGAATTCTATCACAGAGAGAGAGAGAGAGAGAGAGAGAGAAAGAGAGAAGTAGGAGGAAGAGAGGCTTCTTCTTCCTCTCTATTCTCTTCTCACTTTCTCTTCCTGCATGGCTTTACCTTCTTCTACCTTTGTTGATTTATTTCCGGGCTTTAGTTATAACGGGAATGGCTTAGGTTGTTGGCTATCCGGAATTGATGCAAAGTGCGGTATTTTGAGGCTTAGATCCAATAGCTATTTGACTTTGACTTTGTTAAGAAAATTACCAAAAAGGCTTTACCTATTATCAAGTTTGGATTGAAATTAATTTCATGCCTAATTATAGAATCTAATTTGAATTATAATAATTATATTATTTCAGTCATATTAAACGAGTTGATCAATAAATATTTGTAAATTTGAATCAATTGAAACCTACATCGAGTCTGATCAAATCTGAAGTGAGTGGAACTTAAAATAAAATCTAATTCAATGATACATGTATAAAAACTAACAAAATAATATCTGGATCTAAAAATTATTAAGATTCATTAAACGGAGTGTGATCGAACTAATTTATGATAAAACTCGACTTAAAAATTAATTATATGTATATTGCGAATCAAGCTTGAATCGACTAACCTTTGACTCAAGCTTAATAGCCCAAGACACGCATGTTCTACTTTGAGGCAGGATCAAATCGTAAAGAAAATTCAAAACGACTCTTATCCACTCAAATTTGATCATTTGCAATATTAAAAACCAAAATAGTTTTTTTATTTATTTTTGCAGTAATTATTTTTTTTGTTTTATTTTATACAAATAACTAAATCATGCTATATAAAATTATTCGGATACGATCATACGAATTCTTCAGTTAATCATGCTGAACAATTAAACCAGTTATTTTTTAGGTTAATTACACATAACTCCATAATTATTAGCAATTTTTACATATATATTTAAACTTTTTTTTTAACCCCATAAACTTCTGAATAATTAAAATTTTACGACATAAATTCTCTAGGCTAAGGAGTTTTTATGGATATTCTTTTTATATAATAGTTTAGAAGGATTAAGTCTAATTATATTTTATATTAAAAAATAATAATATATTGCATTGGGTTTGTCTTTTCAAACGTAATTATATAAAACATCAAAATTGGTTTTTCCTTTAATATTTCAGTATGATTTTTGTAAAAAAAAAAATCTTAAATAATAACAATAATAAAACTAGGCTTTTAGAAAATAATACACTATTATATATCGGAGTACTGCTTCTAGTGACTCGATTCGATGATAAATATTAGGATTAGTATTTTGATAATTAAAAAAATAGTTTTATTTAGTAAGTATATTTATTAATTTATTGTAGGAAATTACCCAAAAACCCGGATACCCAGAAGCTAGTAAAAGTAGGGCGTTGCCCTCTTTTGCCCTAGTATTGGATTGCAGCTTGGAAGCCCACGCAACCTAATGTCAACGGCACCCAAAGCGAGCAAATTTAATCCACCTCGACAACCGCACCTACAATCCTACAAACACCTACATTTGTGTCCTCCTCTCCTCATGTGCATCAAAATTAATAAAAGTAGGTGTTACTTTTGCCCTCTCTCAAACAGTCAACACCCACTTTCGAAAGACATTACTATGGGAGCAGAGAAAAGTAGCAAAAATTTACTGCTTCACGTGACCAGTGTCAGTCGTGGCGTCACACTCATCGTCAGATTTACTCCAAAAATAGTGCCAACTAGTTGATGGGACCCAAACGTTACGGTGTAACGTGTACCTCCAATTCAATTCTCCCCCAAATTGGCACAAAATTACTCTCTCTCCCTCTTTCTCTGTAGCTTCTGCGAAAGATCTCATCATAGCCTGCTTCGTATCTCTTGATGATTAATGGAGCCTAGCAGAAGTGGCAGGAAGATATCGACTGCTAATAACTTTCGTGTTTAAATTAAATAAATCACAGCCACATAGATTGCAATCAAATGAACCATCCATTCTATCTCGAATCTCGAGGATTCTTGCGATATTATTTAGTCGCGTGGGGATGAAAGAAAATGAGACATGACAGCGTGCATAACTCATGTTCACGTAGTACTACTAATTTGTGGTGGAATCCCTATGATTTGGATGGACGGGCAGGTCGAGCCCCATACAATAACATGCACCACATTTGGCTTAATGTCTAATCCAATCACAGAGTTCTCCCAGCGATGAAAGTACTTTTGGTTGAGATATATGTTGTGAATACGTACAAGAAGGCCAAACTATTTTTATTGCGTGGGGGAAGGGGGAACCTTGGAATCAAAGCGTACAAGGACCACAGGTCATGCAACTAAGATGGATTTAGACATTAATTAGTTATAACCAGACAAGTCCAGTGAGGCGATGGTACTTCAAATTTTGTTTGGTAACATATCTAATCCCCGACATCGACACCCCTAATGTCAAATCTGCCTCCCGAATTATTACGCTAATTAGATTAGGTGGGTACAACTTGCAAATGCTAATCACTGGTTTAGCGGCAATTAATTACGGTTCCCAAGTCCCCAGACAAAGTGATTAATACCATGATTGAGAATAAATTTTTTTTTTATATATATATATATAACATATGAGGGGTAAATATGCAAAATATTACACCGTTAGAAAAGTCAATGACTTTGGTTGTATATGGACATTCTAACATCTGCCCGAGAATTACTGCGACTATTGACGCGACGGACACATGGCCGTAGGCGGTCAAAATTTGCAGGGCTTAGAACTTAGAAGTAATCGAACCGGACCGGGTTTGGGTTGTCCTTGGACGCGGCGGGCCGAGTCGAACCGGGAATAACCGGTGGGCGGTAGGAGCGGAGGAGGGCGAAGTTGAGGCCCTTGAAGAAAGGATGGGATTTGACGTCAGCGGCTCCTCGCCTCGAACCGAGCCGGACGGTCGGGTCTTTTTGGAGGAGACCGGAGATTAGATCCCGGGCCGACGGATCGGCGGGGACGACGGAGGAGGACACGTGGGGGAAGGCCAGTGGCTGCTTGACGATATTCCGTAAGGTGGCTTCGTTGGTGGGCCCCGCGAACGGGGTTCGCCCGTAGATGAGTTCGTACAGGAAGACACCGAAAGCCCACCAATCAACGGCGCTGCCGTGGGCGCGGCCGGACGCCACCTCGGGCGCCACGTACTCGTGGGTCCCGACGAAGGAGACGGACCGGGCCGAGACCGGCTCGGCAACGAACCACCGACTCGACCGGACCGCGCGGGACCTCCCGTGACGAAAGAGTTGGTCGGGCAGGCAGGAGGGGTCGGATGTGTCGATCCCCCGTTGGACGAAATCCACGTGCTCGAGAGTGGGGGACGACGTGGACTCGAGCGATAGGTCGAAGTCGGAGAGCATGATATGGCCATCAGAGCGGATCAAGACGTTCTCCGGCTTCAAGTCTCTGTACACGATACCCAGCATGTGGAGGTACTCCAACGCGAGAAGTACTTCCGCTGCGTAGAACCTGCGGCCGAGAACATAGTGCCAGTTAGCCCCCCCCCTACTCTCAACAAATTAAGCAGGGTGTTTTCTACAAAGTCTCGGGCAAAGGAAAAGAAGAATGTTCGTTACCTTGCGGAAGGGATGGGGAAGCGGTGGCCAGGTTGTCGGTGGCGGAGGGAGTGGAGATCGCCGCCGCTGCAGTACTCCATGACGACGCACGAATAATGCGGAGATGCATCGAAATCCGCGTACAAGGTGGGGAGGAAGGGGTGGTCGAGAACTCCAAGTATCCGCTTCTCCGTCGCCGCCCTCTCTAACTTATTCTTCTTCGCTATCGCCAACTTATCCACCACCTTCATCGCGTACGCATGGCGCGGCTCGCCCTCGCCCCGTAGCCGGCACAAATACACCGTCCCGATGTCTCCGCTCCCGATACGGCGCACCAGCTTGAAGTCCGTCGGGCCGAGCCTAGTTCCTGCTCGGCTCGACCGGATCGCGGCCCAGGCCGGGTCGGAGGAGCGGTGCGGCCGGGAGGCGGCGCGAGTGGGCGAGGAGGAGTCGAGGGAGAAGCTCGAGCGGCGGCAGTCGTCGTAGCTCCCGGTGCTGCTCATCGAGCTCTGGCTGGAGTTCACCGTCTCCGAGCCCATCTCGATATCGGACTCGGGTAAGAAATCCAACATGTCGTAAGCTCACAATTATACGCGAAAAATGGGAATAAAGCTTGGGATTTATTCCCGGAATCGAGCTTTAGCTAAACAGGGAGTTAAAGAGGGAAGAAGTCAAAAGACGTCGGATTCGCCAACGAGAGCTTTCTTAAGTTGCCGAAATCGCCATTTTAGAGAAGGTCTCCTAGCTTTTCTGCGGGGCAGTTGCGTTTCTTCGGTTCGGAGAAGACGGTTGGGTCTTTATATACTCCAATAGTCAGTCCAATGTGGAAACGAGATATTATAAAAGAGTTATTCTTTTTTTTATTATTATTAGTATTATATTTTTTAATAGTATGGTGTGTGTGTGTGTGTTTTACACCTATACCCTCCGAAGTCTCTTTTATTTACTTTTACTCCTAACTAGAAAAAATATATTCAAAAAATTTTATTTTAAGGTGTATCAATGTTAAAAATTATATGTATATAGTATAAGGGGGTATAATATAAGTAAATTGGTGAAAGGACGTTATTGTATTTACGTAAACGTGGTTAGTATTAGCTCAAGGTATGATATGCGCCAGCTTTCCAACGGCTACGCTGCACGTGAGGATGTCCCCATTTTCCACGTGAGTTGCCTTTTTGCAAAATAGCCCTTGATTGTTTTGTCCTCAAGTGAGAACAGGATAAGAGAATTCTGATCCAAATTTGGTTCGTTTTAAAGTTTCTTGTCGTTTAGGAGAAACAGAGCCCTAATTGAAGCTAAGTAGCATCTCCTCCTCCTCCTCTTCTTCTTCTTCTTCTATCTCTTCATACTAAGGTTTTGAAACATTTAATCTCATATATGTAGATTTGCCAACTCTTGTTTCTAAAAGCATATGGAATAAATCAACAGGTGAATCATTGACAAGGTCTTGGATTTATGCCAAAAGGTCCATCAGGGAAAAGGACATAAAAAATAATGCCCTCTTCTAGAGAAAAAGCTAATATAACATCCATCTTGGATTACTTTTTTTTAATCATAATAATTTAAGCTTGAGACAAGCTCCTTAATCAATTCCCTGTGGAAGATTAGTACCACCTGCCTGTAATCTAATGTAAATAATTAAGCATCTAAATCTTAGTTTAGTCCTGCGATTCCGACCCCGGCATCCATCTAGGACCGTCGATCGGCCCGCCGTCATGTGCGGCGACAGCCGGCATTTTCCTTGCTGCAACACAGAGCCCACAAATTGAGAATTTCTATTATGGTCCACATGTAGGGCAAAAAAAATCTAATTAATGCCTTGATCACTAAGATAATACCCCACTGTTATTAATTAGACAGAATATTAAGTGGGTTTCTCAGAAGGGGTATATAATGTGATGGCAAAATTGTCTAGCTAAATGCCAACAAGAAGTACATCAAGTGGAGCCATGTCTCACAAGGGGTTATATTCCTCAGATGAGGAGGAAATATTGAAACAACTCATTTATAGATGCTTGTTGGTTTGCCCAAAGACAAGGTTAGAGTCCCCCCCATGATGCCTGTTTCTAGCTTCAAACACAATGAAGTTGTAATCAATACAAAGTGAGTCAGAGGGAAAGGGAAGGATTAGTATATGATCCAAGGGTTTGGGGGTTTGTGCCACTGAGATAGAATATCACTCACATTGATGTCAACACTAGGAGAGATTGCAACTCTTCTAACACCATTCAAGTGTGGATATTTTTATATTGTCTTGTAGCAAGCATTGTTGCCAAATATAGAGATCTAGTTTGAGAGATGATGAGCTGTTTCATCTCAAATCTCATAATAACAAAAATAAAATATTACTCTATAAATTACTTGTGCTAGAGATTTATAATCCAAGTTAACAACTGGGTAATGAATGAGATATAAACCACAGGATTGGTACATGAACTGGGCAACAAAACTAATCGATTATTGCAGGACTTTTTCTCCATTGATTACCCCGAGAAAGATGGAAGTTTTGAAAAGGGCAAGGGGGTGGGAGGGGGAGAAGACTAAGAAGGTAGAAGGAGACAATCCCACCAATATTCGCGCTGCTTTGATAGGGAGACAATGATACACAACTATGCCACCATTTGAAGCTTCTTTCCCTAATAAAGAATCTAATTCTACCCATTTGAGTTTATATATGCTTATATAACCTTACAATACTTATATATATATATATGATTGTATTTGTTTATTATTGAAGCTCTGAGATTGCATGTTATTCTTGTATCTTCACCTTTGGATAAGTACAACATAAATATTTTACTAGAAATAAATATTCACCTTATTATTATTATTATTATTATTGTTATGGATATTTAAGATGTTTATGAATAAAATATCCACTAAATAGATAACGTGAACAAGAATTTTGAGGTTGATACTTTTGGATAGGTGTGATCAGGGTTGTAAGGTAAGTGTGACTTTTGGAAAGTGGGACTTCGTATTCTATAAAACGCCGAGTACGCGATTCAGCGCCGGGTATCGAGGGAGGAAGAAAAAGAACGCATCGCCGAGTTCCGAGGTGCCGTCCCGCTCCCGTGGCCTTTGAATTCGTCTCGCTTTCTCGTCGCCGCTCGATAAATTAATATTCCAACGACTAATTGATCACGAGAGGTTCTTAAGCCGCCGCTCTCGTACGGACGATGCTGGCGTCACCCTCGCGAGGGGTAAAGTGGGAATTGTGCAGAGAGAAACCGACCCCGGGAGGATTAATGGGCCTTTGGCCCATTCAGTTATAGCCCGATAAGGCCCAATTTCCTCCGTGAGCTTTATTGGGCGGCTTACCCCATACGAGTCCGGCCCAATCTTTGTCTAGTTATTTTTTAACGTAATATTCCTGACACATTATTATTAAAGTTATTATACACGTATAGATAACTAAAAATACTCCCCTTTTAAGATATATTTTAATGTATATGATATTAGGTATAATATTGGATTGCTTTTAAATAATTTAAGTAAGATCAAAATAATATTTTCTAAATTTGAGTTATGTTTTTAACGAATAAAATTTGGTGATAATTATGACATGTTAAAAAAATTAGTGACAGTTATGTAAAAATCCCTAAATTAAACTGAAAGAGTATGAGTATATTTGTAAAGGGAAAGTTATATTTACCATTCAACTAATTTTGTCATTATGAAAAAATTGCCCCTTTGTAAATTAAGCATTCTCTACAAATATTTATTTACTTATTTCCACCAATTAAACTTACAGAGACTTTAAATAATAATAGTAGTAGTAGTAGTATTTACATTTGGACAGCAATACCACCAAAAATAAAATCCTATCTCTGCTTCTCTATCAACTCCCTAAACTCCTCCTCTGTGGTCTTAAGCATCACAGAGAGAGGCATTCTTATCCCCTTCTCCACCACCTCTCTATGCCTTGGCTTTATCCTCTTCTCCAAGCTGAATGCGAAGTACTGAGGGAACTCCTTGATCTCCATCAAGCTCCCCTTCATCTCTTGTACAAAGTAGTCGTACTTGGGCTTAAAGTTCTTCTCAATGCTAAAAGTGAACAGCCCTGGGCATCTCAGCACCATTTCCACAGCCTCCTCTCTTGACAGCCCAAGACCCATCAAGAACTCCAATTTTGGCATCAAAGTCTTCTCCACACTGGACACAAGCAGCACCGGATCCTGATACGCCAACGAGTCCAAGTCCTTGAATCCCAGCCTTTGGAGGTAGAACAGAGTAGGCAGGAGCTGGTCGCGGACACTCGAAGTTAGAAGCCTTGGGCATTTGTTGATGACCCTCCTGAAGTTAGAGTCAGGGACTCCGAGGTCGTTGGATAAGAAGGCGAAGACAGGGCTGAGGTCTGCCCGGATGCTGGAAGTGAGGATCTTGGGGCACATGCCGAGGATTCTTCCGAGGTCCTTGAAATGGATGCCTTTGGATTGGAGGTAGGAGATGATGGAGTGAATGGAATCGAGGGACGCGTCGCGGATGGCCGGGTTGAGGCAGAGGGCGCGGCCGGAGTTGACGCCCATGATCTCGAGGCTGATGATCTTTTGCTTGACATGGGCGGGGAGGTCAGGGAGAGGGAGAGGGAGGGAGAGTTGATGAATTTGGTTGTGGAGTTTGGGGAAGGATGGTTTGGTGGGGAGGTTGGAGAGTTGCTGGGGGTTTGTGATGGAGGTGGGAGAGGCGCAGAGAGTGTGAAGGAGTGGCATGGTGGAGTACTCGGGGGATTGGAGGAGGCCGAGAGAGATGGATTCTCTTCATGCCTTTCGACTCTCTGGTATTGGATAATTGGCATCATTATCTGTTTTACAATGTGGATGTGGCAACACTGCGGAATATTATTGGCTGCTAAGATTTTGTTTGTGGGAAGGACTGACAAGTGGAATCTATCAGATGATGCCCACATCCTGACCGTGCGACGTCGTAAAAAAATCTCAACAGCCAACTTAGTGGGCCCATTTCCCATTACATCTAAACCCATAATCCTCAACCTAACATGGCTTCAACATTCTAGAAAGACATATTAAACACACCATTTAAATACATGAAATCGATCCAACCGCTATTGGGCTAGAAATTGCTCAATTGTTGTTGGTCACCGTTCAGCTGCTTCGGCTCTCTGAGCTTTGCCTACCATTCCCTCCTGCATGGCCACAACCCACAACCCTTCAGTTAGTTGCACTTCAAATTTTGACTGTTAGTTGGCTGCAGGCCATAAGCAAAAGACAAGACCCGCAAGTAGTAGTTAATTTTGCCAAAGTATATCAATCTATAAGAGTGCCACAGCTAGTACTACTCCCTTACGAAATAAACAAGTAGCAAATTAGACAGGAGGAGATCATGGGGGAGAACGGCGACGGCTGGCGGCCGCTGCTCGACGTTGATGAGGACTCGCGCGCCTCGGAAGAGATACTGCAGCAGCAGCCGGTGCCGTTCAACGTGCTGACTCGGCTGGCAGTGTGGGAGTCGAAGAATCTATGGCGCCTTTCCTGGGCCTCCATCATTATTCAGCTCTTCAATTTTATGCTCAGTTTAGTGACACAGATGTTTGTAGGCCACCTCGGAGCCCTCGCCCTCGCTGGAGCGTCGATCACCAACGTCGGAATTCAGGGTCTAGCTTACGGGATCATGGTAACTATATATATATAATCATCGTTCTCTAATGGCATAAGTTTTTAAATTAAGTAGTAAGTTAATAAAAGGTATAAATTCTTGAATTCAAATTTTATTGCAGCTTGGTATGGCTAGTGCAGTGCAAACAGTTTGTGGCCAAGCCTACGGAGCCAAGAAGTACAAAGCCATGGGGATCATCTGCCAGAGAGCCCTAATACTACACTTCATCGCGGCGATCATCCTCTCATTCCTCTACTGGTACTCCGGCGCGTTACTCCGGGCAATAGGCCAGTCGGATAAAATTGCGGCGGTCGGACAATTATACGCCCGCGGCCTTCTTCCCCAGCTCATTGCCTTTGCCCTCTACTGCCCCATGCAAAGGTTCCTCCAGGCCCAGAACATTGTGAACCCTATCGCTTATATAGCTATTGCAGTGCTGCTGTTTCACATTCTCTTGTCATGGCTAGCTGTGTTTGTGTTCAAGTTTGGCATCCTGGGTGCAGCCCTCACTTTGAGCTTCTCTTGGTGGATCCTAATGATCTTGACTTGGCTCTTCATAATTTATAGCCCATTATGTAAAGAGACATGGACTGGCCTTTCCAAGAAGGCATTTAGAGGCCTTTGGGCTTATACTAAGCTCACATTTGCATCTGCTGTTATGTTAGTGTAAGTGTCGACTACCCTCACCTTTTACTCTTATCTATCTATCTATCTATCTATCTAACTATCAAGTTGAATTTATTCGAGCAGGTTGGAGATTTGGTATGTACAAGGGTTTGTGCTTCTGACTGGCTACCTCCCTAATCCAGAGATCGCACTTGATGCCATTTCTATATGGTGAGTTCTCCATTGTCATATGTCAAATACTCTGTTTGAGCTTTAACTTTTATGCAACTCATGGCAGTGTCAACTACTGGAATTGGGACTTCATGATCATGCTAGGCTTGAGCAATGCAGCCAGGTGAGCACCAATATGACCAAAAAGTTGCACTTCCATAGTGGAAACGTCCTCTAGTTGTAACTTGTTCAAATCTTGTTGTCCAGTGTTCGCATCGGAAATGAGCTTGGCGCTGCTCATCCGAGAGTGGCGAAGTTTGCGGTGATCGTAGTGGTGACAACGAGTCTCATCCTCAGCTTAATCATCAGTGCTCTTGTCCTCATTCTTCGCACTCCTCTGAGTGAGCTCTATACAAGCAGTACAGAAGTCATCAAGGCAGTGAAGAATCTAACACCATTGCTGGCTATCTCCATCTTCTTAAATGGAGTTCAACCGATCCTCTCAGGTGCTACTACTGGTTTTCAAATCAGAGCTATAAATTCGAGTGTAAAATGAACCATTAGATGCTGTATGACTACTTGCAGGTGTTGCAATTGGGAGTGGTTGGCAAGTAATAGTTGCATATGTTAATGTTGGAGCTTATTACTTAATTGGTCTTCCCATTGGATGTGTCCTTGGATTCAAAACAGGCCTAGCAGCAGCTGTAAGAACTTTTAATCTTCAGATCGTGATGAACTTTTGAAAGCATAACTCATTACCATTCTTTTACTTCTCAGGGAATTTGGTGGGGATTGATCATCGGAGTCTTTATACAAACTGCTATACTTATAATCATAACTGCTAGGACTAACTGGGACACAGAGGTAAGACTTAAATTCTTCCAAAGATAATATTTTTACTTATAATTCAGGACTTTGATTGATGTGATTTATTTTGATTCTTTTAGGTGGACAAGGCTGTGCATCGATTGAAGAACACTGCAGCAGAGGAAGAAGCTCTTGCCATTGTTGACATCGAATGATCGATGTATTAAGCGGAGAGTTCCTTCTCTTTTTCGTTTTCACTAGGAAGTTGCTTATATCACATTAAGATGGTTTGAGTTCACAGTTTTGCTTTCTTTGTAATTGACTCACGTTAGTAGAGTCTACGGAGCGATTTATATTATTTGCTTTGAGTTTGTAGGATCCTCGTGGATTGATTCAAAAAACTCCTAAACTGGTTCTATAATTATATATATAAGACTAACTAATTAAATTTGAATCTTAACCTCTTATTCCGTACCTATGTCTAAAATTAAGTTATTATTTTCCATGGACTCACGAGCAATTAATTTTTACATCCAAACTTAATTAAAAATAAATAAATTATGATAATACTGAAATATACATTAATGATATCTTTGTTTGAGTAGATACAAATCTTTTACTCATTTTTAAAATAATTTTATAAATTTGTACAGAAAAAGATGGAATTATTTTATTTTAGATCTAAAGAATAAGATTCGATGAATAAATATAACAAAGCAGAGGGCGATTCTAATATTTAATTTTACCGGTAATTTAATTTTAGATAAAACGACCGTCTAACAATTTGTAATTTACCCATTAGAAAACAACTATAAAACTAGGGATTTTTATAAATCACACCCTACATTTTGCCTATTTTGTGATTCGCACCCCGTCTTTGGGGATTTTATAACGCGACCCTTCCTTTTTATAGTAATGTTCATTTAACACCCTGAGTTAACTTAACTTAACTATTATCAAACAGAGCTATACCAGAAAGAGAATATTTTGTTATAATCATTATATAATTTATAATATTCCTAAATTACCCTTGTACTCATCTCTAATTTTATTCATAACTTAAACCTTTATAATTTATTATCTCATAACTCCCCAAACTATGAAGAACATCCCTAAATGCCAAGCTGATCTCAAAGCTTCCAAACCCCAAGCAGTAGCTCCCCAAACACCAAGCCATTGGAGTTGAAGGAGCTTGTAGTCGGAAGGTTGCAGCTTGGAATTAGAGCTTCCCAAAGCCTACATCACCAAAACATCAAGCAGTCGAAGGTTGAATGAGGTTGCCTTCCGAAGTTGCCCAAACGATAAGAGCTTCTCCAAGCCTACATCACTCCTCCTAAGTTGGGATTTTGGGGTTAGTTTCTGTAATCATTTTTGATTGAATGCCATTTTGGGGTTTTAGGGTTTAAAGACAACTCAACCCCATTTTGGGATTTTAGGGTTTAAAGATGATTCCTTAAGGGTATTTTAGTAATTTTTGAACTAGAGTCACATAAACCATATAACATGGTTAATGTCAGTTAGCTAAAGTAACGTTAGGGTGTTAAATGAATATTATAGGAAAAATGAGGGGTCGCGTTATAAAATCCCCAAAGACGGGGTACGAATCATAAAATAGGTAAAATGTAGGGTGTGATTTGTAAAAATCCCATAAAACTATAATATTCTTTCTCAAAACATTCCGAGAATCACACTAAGTAGGGTGTTTTATATAATTTAATGAAAAACAAGAGTCAAATTAAAACAAGTAGTGAAAAAGGTGTAAGACGAGATAAAGACATAATGTAGGGTGTAATATAAAAAATGGTAGAGAAAAGAAAGGCTCGCTCACTCGCATCTTATTTATGCGATGAGTTCTCTTCGTCTCTCATCCCTCCTAAATTTCTCGAGCCAACGACAAGTCTCTTCGATGACTCTCGTCGCGGGCTCGTACGAAAAGTTCATCTGGGGCTTCTCGCTCAAAACCCTAAACCCTAACCCCGACTCCCAAACCCTAACACTAAAACCCCTCTTCTCCTACCCCTCCCACACCGCCCCCATCAAGTCCGTCGCTGCGGCCGGTCCCGTCGCCGCATCAGGCGGTGCCGACGACGCCATCCGCATATACGACCTCTCCTCCTCCTCCGAGGTTGGCGCCCTCCTCGACCACCAAGGCGCCGTGACCGCCCTCGCCTTCTTCTCCTCCCCTCTCGCCCCGTCTGTCCCCCGCAACCTCCTGTCCGCCGCCGAGGATGGCGCCGTCTGCATCTACGACGCAGACCCCTTCGTCCACCTCAAGACCGTGCCCGTCGTCCACCGGAGAGGGGTCGCCGACCTCGCCGTGCACCCCTCGGGGAGGTTGGCGCTTGCTGTTGGACGAGATGCGAGCCTTGCGATGGTGAATTTGGTCAGGGGAAGGAGGAGCTTCTCGTGCCGGCTCGATCGGGAGGCGTCGATTGTGGAGTACGGAGGAGAGGGTGGAGATAGATTTGTTATGGTTGCGGATGAGCGGATCACGGTGCATGATTCGGAAGATGCGAAGTTGGTACATGAGATTGATGGTGGGAAGAAGGTCCTCTGTGTTGCTTCTGGGGAGGTATGTAAACGAAATAATTTTGTATTGAAGGATTACAACAATCTTCTAATTAGTCGGTGACTCTTGCACTTCTTTCTTAGGGGAATCGTAAACCAAGAATAATCTTTTTGGTTTGTTTTCAGCTTCAATGTTGCAGCTTAACATAAAATTAGAATTTCAAGCAAGTATATTCCATCCATTTCATGTTATTATAGAATATTTTTACCTGTAGATTTCTTTCCTGGTATATTGTTGCTTTAATTGCAAATAACTTGCTTTTATTCTTTTAGTTTTTTTTTAATGTTGTGGTCTTCTTTACACTTGACCTGTCTGTTGGCTCGTCTTTTGGCGATCAGAGTAGGACCTTCTATCAACTAATTCTTCTGGAAAGTATTGTTGAGAAGTGGAAATTATGGCTTTTCCATGATGTAAATTTCTATGTATATTTGGGTATTGGGGGTATCGATGAATACTAACTACTAATCAATGTATGTACTATATAAATAAATATGGATTTGCTGCGTCCTTTGCCCTTTCAGGCTACACGCCTTCAATACTTTACAGAGAAACTGCCTGAATCATATGCTTCCATGTCCTACTGTCTCGTTTTACAAATCCTACTTGATATGTAACAAACTTGCTCATTACGTTATCACTGGCTCTAAATTTTATCAGAGTGGACTCCTCTTTGCTGGTGGAGAGGACCGCTGTGTCACTGCTTGGGATACATCCAGTGGCAAGGTCGCATATTCCTTTCCGGATGCTCATTTGACTCGTATAAAAGGAGTAGTTGTTTTCAAGGGCCGAAATGACGCCCCTGAAACTCCTAAATTAGTCGCATCTGCATCATCTGATGGTGTTATAAGAGTCTGGGATGTTCGAATGACTGCAAAAGAGAAGTCAATTCCACTGGCAGAGGCCAATACAAAATCCAGGCTGACTTGTCTTGCTGGATCATCAATAAAATGTAAGTGATTTTTTTTTCTATATATTAGTTACTGTTCTTTAACATCAGCCTCATCCTGTTGGATCTCTTATGGTGTAAGCTACTATGCTTCCTCTACCTCATTTTTTTCTTTTTGTTCCAAGAAAATCATACACGATGTAGTTGTATATTCATCATATCATTATCACATAAAATGATAAAAGCTGCATGTGTTGCATTTAACAAGCTAGTGTAAATTAATGTTTGTAGGGCATAGAGCAACAACTGATCACTACAGTAATGTTGGCGATACTTTTAGTTATTGGAATTGTGTTGCCATTATGTATGTGGATGGACTAGAGTCTTGCACCCATTTTCTGAATCTACTTGTACCGAGAAACTTCTTCTATTCTTATATGTAGTTAGAATCATTTCAAGCATAAGGTCAGTTATATTTTGACCAATATATACTGAACATATTTATGAACTGTGGGACTGAAATAAAATTTATCAAGGAAAAAAAATGCTACAATTATCATCATTATTACGGACCTTAATTTGTTTTCTGAAAGGAGTGATCTTAATGGGTATAATTTAGAGCTCTTGATCTTAATGGGTATAATTTAGAGCTCTAGAGTTTCTCCTAGTCAAATATTATGTGTCATTTACAATTGGGTTGCTGCTAATGCTCAATTATACCTTTCTTTCTGCAGGATTATATTTTGAGTTGAATTCTGGACACCATTGTTGAGGTACTAGAATGGGAATCGATAGTTTTAGCACATCAAATGAGCATACTTAAGCTCCTTTTTCTATCCCCAGATCAGAGAAGTATTTAAATCGGCGAGCATCAAAGATATATTGTAGCAAAAAAGATAGGAGTTCAATTTGATTGTGGACTAAGAATTGACTTTCACAAGTCGGCGGCTATAAAATAATCTCAATTTTCTTTGTAATAGTTGAGTTAATCTTACTTCCAATTTTCTGCAATTAAAACTCTGCTGTTGTATGGGGTGTTCTGAGTTACACGAGTGCTGAGTTATCTGATCACGGTATCCATGTTTGAACAAAATATGAGTGACAGGATCTTGCCGCAAAATTTGTGTAATGCAATGTTTATGATATTTGTGTTGTTTTATACTTTATCCAGGAGTCTTGAAGTTATTAGCTGATGCCGAGATTCTACTTCTGCCCAGGAAATTGATTGTTTGATAAGGGGAATTGATGATAAAATTCTAGTTATCTACATCAGGTGCATTTGCATATTTACATTATTAGTGTTGGGCATATGATTTTCGTGCTTATAAAAAAGAAATTGCCATAGTTGAAGTCATACTTTTGAGACGTAATCATGATTAATCTCATATATGAATTATTTTCCTATAAATCAGAAGCTCAATATTTTTCAACTGAAATACTAAAGAGCACTTTGAATCACCTTTACACAACATCGCATTATCAAAAGCACATGTAAGGCGTTGATAGTGATTTAATAAAAGTAAGGATTAAATTAAAAATAGTAAAGAAGACAGTATAAACTGAAATAAATGCATAATGTAGGGATTGAAATGAAAATATTCGATGCTTTTTTTTTTTTCTACAGCCCCTTTTACTGGGCCTAGCTTTCTCAACAAGGCCCAAATTGTGATCCGGCCCATGGACATCTTGGTCTCCTCTTCATTTCTTCTCGACCCCCGGCATCACCGCTTCTGTCCCAGGATTTGGGCGAATTGAGAGGACTGGTACTTGCGAAAGAGAAGACTCTAAATCCAATCAAATTCCCATGATCGCCGACGACTTAGGGTTTCATCGAATTCTCCTGTGAAAGGAATCTAGTGTTCTTGTTTGATGGAAATGGAGGCAGGGAGCACGTCGGGATCCGGTGGAGGAGCTTCTTCCTCGCGCCCCTTCTCTCCTATGCGCTCAAGAGGTATTCTTTTCTCATCGGCGCAAGTTTGTAGGATGGTGATCTATTTATGCCGAGATTGAGTTACATCTTCTTTCTTTCTATTATTGGATTCACTTTGGAACTATTCTCTATTCTTCTGTAGTTTAAAGATCCGAACTTTTACTTAGTAATTGACTAATTTCTTAATTTCGTTGGTTTTTTTCTTCTAGCGTTGTATAAGTTCACTCAGCAGAATCTTCCGGCATGGAAGCCTGTTCTGACTCCAGGATGTGTAAGATGATATCGATAATAAATTTCCAGATTCACATCAGTTCATCTTTTTATTCTTTTTCAATTAAATGATGTTATTTGCTCATATACAGGTAATAATGACATTTTTATTAATGGGAATTGTCTCTATACCGGTTGGACTCTTTTGCCTTCGTGCTTCAGAGAGTGTAATTCTTCTACTTAACTCTTCGTACTGTTTAGTAGATTACAAATTGTCAATTACTGCGGTTTGACCTACAGGTTGTGGAAATCGCCCAACGCTATGATATTGATTGCATACCCAAGCCTTATAGAAGTAATAAGGTTGCTTATATCAGAGACAGCTCAATTTCGAAGAACTGTACTCTAAAAATTAAGGTACTTTGTTATTCTCTATGCTTTTGTTTTCTGGTTGTCAGGACGGCTTTGTGTTAGATACATTGTGGAGAAACTTCTGGTCTCATTAAGTTCATTTATTTATGCTGCCTGTCTTCTTGGAGCTAAATTGGATTTATTTTGACTGCATTTTGGATGAATCTTGATATTCATGCCGAAACAGACTATAATTAAGCCATAAGGAGTTTTCCTAGGAATCAACTGATTAGTTGTTTAGTAGTTTGGATACATGTTTAACACTCGGTGCGTGGATACAGTTTGGTTTATGATTTGTTTGTTGTTTCATGAATTTATATAAAGAAAATTTTCAATGCTTGCCCCTCCGGCTTCTTTTTGTGGAGAATAGTGAAAAGATGTATTTAGAATGTATTATATTTTGAATTGCAACTTACAAAAGATACTGTGAATTGATTTTTTTTTCTGTAGGTTATGAACCACATGAAAGCACCAATTTTTATCTATTATGAACTTGACAATTACTACCAAAACCACCGAAGGTAAGAATGGATTTCTTTCTATTGGCTAGTTTGGCCTTTTTGACATACTTGATTGAACTTTTTGTTTCTTGCTTTTCGTTTCACGCTATCATCTTAGCTTTTAGGGGGGACTTTGTCCTTGATAAATGATGAATTTACTTATGCTGACCAGGTATGTAAAAAGTAAAAATGATAAACAGCTCCGACATGGGCTGGCGTATAAAGATACTGGTTCCTGCAAACCTGTAGAGTCAAGCCATGGCCTTCCAATTGTTCCTTGTGGGTTGATTGCCTGGAGCTTGTTCAATGATTCCTATAACTTTGTACGTGAGACAGTAGGAATGAAGGTCAACCGGAAAAATATTTCTTGGAAGAGTGACAGGGAGCACAAGTTTGGGAAGAATGTTTATCCTTTCAACTTTCAGAATGGAACCTTAATTGGAGGAGGGAAACTTGATCCAAAGATACCTGTGAGTATTTTGAGATTCAAATGCTATATTTGTTCAATAGTTGTTGCACAGATCTAACAAATGCACAAAGTTTTTCTTCTGACAACAATCATTTCATTTTTCGATAAGTCACCTAGACCTATTCTAGTAAAAGATGTTCTTTCACGATCAGCATTTCTGGTTATATTTGATCTTTAAACAAATAAGGATTGTTATTTCTTATCATTTTTAGACAGGTATATGTTTGCTAACGGTATGTTTCTTATCTCCAAATAGTTGAATGAGCAAGAGGATCTCATTGTTTGGATGCGGGCTGCTGCTCTTCCCAAATTTCGGAAGCTGTATGGTGTAATTGAAGAGGATCTAGAAGCTGACGAGATCATAACTGTATACATCACTAACAACTACAATACTTACAGCTTTGGTGGAAAGAAAAGACTTGTTCTTACAACATCAAGCTGGCTGGGTGGCAAAAACCATTTCCTCGGCATTGCCTATATAATTACCGGTTCCTCGTGCATTCTTACTTCCATTTTGTTTGCACTGATTCATGGGAAAAATCCAAGGTAAGTACCCAATACATCAGTTATTTTCTACTGAAATAGTACTGTTCATACTTCTCTGTCCAATTATCACTTGATCATTCATAATCTACCTCTTTGGGAGTCCCAAGCTTATTTCTGTTTATTCCCATCTCCTTTTCTCTTTCTGCAGGCCTCAGGGTGATGCAGCTTACTTATCTTGGAATAGGAAAAACAGTGCTAGCTAAATACTATGTACATGAGAAGGTACATCGTCTTGAACGTTTATGTTCTCTTGTTTCAACTTGTAAGATCTAGATTTCATCTGAAAGCAGGTTTACTTTGTAGTGTTTAGCAGGCTGAGCAGCTCGAAATATTTGTTGGCAATGATGTATGGTCTGAGATCTTCCAGACGGTTTCATCTTGGCCGGAAATTTTAATATTGATGGTTTGTAAATTCTTCAATCATTTCATCTGTATAATATTTCTAAACTTACCAAAATCCAGGTGTACTTTAGATATAAAGACATCATATACAGACGTCTCTATCTCTGATACTTTTGGCAAGTCCAGAAGAAATGCTAATTGAGCCATGACCGGCAAAATCATTTGATTTCTGGAGTTATGATGCAGTATTATGCTCTCCTGTTTTCTCTTTAAAAGAGTTAATTAGAACTAGAAAAACAAAACAAGTGAGTTCTCTCTCTCTTCACACACATTACAAAGACATAACTATTCTTTGTATTGTTTTCTATAAACACTATGCTCTATTTCCTTCTTTCCTTAGGAGCTGCTTGCTAGCTCTGGATGTTTTCTAGTATCAGTTTAGAAGGACTCTTATTTTTATTTCTCATCACCATTTTTGCGTCCATGTTGGACAACTTGATTGTAACTCTTTCAAGTAGATATCAGATATTATTTTCTATTCTAAATTTTCTTCATAAATTTGCAGCAATATGGAGGACTACTCTAAAGTAATGTAGTCTAGGCATGGTCTACCACCAACTCTAGGATAAAGTTGATGAAGACTTGAGCTTTTGTAGCATGTGGGCTAATCCAAGTTGGTGGATCCTACTTTCAGGAGTGGAAAGATATGTTAATGATTAGAGAATGGTAATGCTACTTAACTACATGTTAAAGTTGTTTAACATATGTGATTGAATTGATTTCCTTGGATTAAAGATCCCTATGTTCAAGTTCATGTAGGACTTACTGCTAATCTAGTCAATGCTTTGGATTTCTGTATACCAACCGTAGGCCCCACAGGATCACGGGCTACTATCGGTCAGATTACACTGCAAATGTGCCACGCAATCAATAGTCTTTTTTTTTTTTTTAATGTAGACATTAAAGTTCATACAAAGTTATGACCACAACTTCGTTTCTTAAGGATAATTATTATAATTTAATATATTTTTAGGCTAGCTCTTATATTTAACTAACCATTAACTTATGAGTTATGTATCAGTTAAAAAAGAAGTTCATATAAAATTAGCTAAGGATTGCTTCCACGCCTCCGAACCCTACTTCCACAAGTCTATGGTACAACCTTCTTATTTTGGTCCCACGTCATGTGAGTCAAAGTAGTCGAAAAAAGGATAGGGAGAGCTTTTTCTAAAAATTCTATGGATGTGATATATATATATATATATATATATATATATATATATATATATATATATATATATTTTTTATTGATATTATTCCAACATATTATATATTTATATATAGTCTGATTTAATAATGATAAGAACGGGATGGTTACTTAACAATTTGCTTTATGTACAAAATATTGGCACTAATGATAGTAGGGGTAGTTTAGTCATTTAATATTGTCACTGTAAAATTTCAAAAATATCATAATTGCTATAACATTCTTTAAAAATTATTACTAATTTTTATCTCGCATAAAATAAAATATATTATTGTTGTAATATTAGATAGTTTTAAAAATATTTTTAATAATTTATTTCTTTTTTTTAATCAGGGTTATGTTTTAATTATAATTAGTCAGATTTAACTAAGCACAATTATTTCGGTGGCAATAGTGATATGTAAACCATTTCCAGTGGCAATTATGGAAAAAAAAAGAAATAACAGTTAATAGTTTGATATAAATCACAGAGGTTAATTGCTTAAATTTGAGTGTAAGTTCGAAATCAAAATAAAGAAGTGGACCAAAACTTTGTCTTTATTATCCTGTCATTTAGTCAGAGTAACTGTGGCCTGGAGTAGTGTCTTGTTGAACTTAAACTCCTTTGGAAGAGAAGCTTGGATGTTCTTTTAGAGCATCATCTCCTTCTTTCCTACCAGGAAAAAGCAATGGATGACCTTTAGGACTCTCCAGTCTCCAATATTACTTCCAAGATTGCAACTCCCTACTGCCGAATAAAATAGAGAGGCAATCTCATTTCTTTGATGTCATACTCATACCTGGATCTTTTACTATATTCCAAAGACCACTAGTATTAAAAATGATTACGATATCGAATATTAGACATGATTTATATATACATAATTCCAAGGACCACTACTCCATATTTGTCATTCATTTAAGGGTAAATTATCAATCTACCTTCTATGATTTGGTACTTAATGAGGTGTTAATGGGGATGAGAAGAGTCTTAATTAAGTTAAAGATTGATAGCTCCTTGCAAGTTGCAACTGACTTTGTTCACTTCCCAACAACTGCGCATGTAAATATGAATGGGAAGGATTGCTACCCTTCTCAGAAAATCATTTGCATTTATGACACCAATTCCATTAAATAGAATATTATAAAATAATTTTATAAAAAAAACAGCACTAATCTGTTTAATGCCGACATGGGATCACTCCTATGATGGAATTAGATCCTAATAATTATGAGAGAACTGTTTGTTCTCCATAAATATTATCACACTTTCCAAAATTTTGGAGTCTCACTTCCATTGGGAGGTCATCAGTTCAAGCTTATCTTTTCACCACAAATCATGGGAGTCAATGTGAAAGGGACAAATCCATCGACTGGAATCTTCTCGTTTCTTGTTCATAAATTAGTCTTCCCTGCTTACAATATCTATTCGTCCTTGTCGTTTGCTCGCTCAGAAACACACACAGAAGGAGTGGACTTGTTCAACAGAGGAAGAGTACCATTAGAACATCCTTCCTTCTTTTGCTTTATATATGTGAATGAACAGTGTGTTCATCTGAGGAGTTAATTCTTCAGTCACTCTGCAAGCAAAAAGACGATGGAAGGAGGAGTCCATGAAGTGGATACTTCAGCTTTCAGGGAGTGCTTCTCTCTTGCATGGAGGAATCCTTATGTTCTTCGACTGGCCTTTTCCGCAGGAATCGGTGGCCTCCTCTTTGGTTATGATACTGGTAATGTTTTCCATATAGATTTCTTTGTTTTACGTTTTTCTCTGGGAGCAAAGAGGTCCAATTTAAGGTTACTACACAAGAAAAGAAAGGAACATGTATTTATGAGTATTAATATAAAGGTTTTGTGATTGGGTAGTGCTGCTCAAGTATTGTCAAGTTGTCGTCAGCTGTTTGATTTCAAGAGAGATACTAGCTGCTTGTTGATACGATTTATGAATTAATTTTTTTTTTTCATTGATGTTGTTTGCTTTCAGGAGTAATTTCAGGGGCACTGCTTTATATCCGTGATGATTTCTCTTCAGTTGACAAGAAAACATGGTTACAGGTGATGAGCTACCTTTCTAAGTCTATTTTTGTTACGGTATTATCTATAATTATAGAGAAATATGTGTGTCTATTGATTCATTGAAGATAACTGTTTAATGCATGAAATTTCAGAAATACTGTAGAGCTCTGTAAAAGCTCACCAAATAGATAACTCAAAAGTGTTAGATTTTTTATTTTTTGGTCTTCCATTAGTCATTCATTAATTTGTTCCGTCTTCCACTGTTCCATTCAAACATTCACATAAGCTAGTCATGACTAATTCCTAAATTTTTGATGTCAATGATCATACAGGAGAGCATAGTGAGCACAGCAGTAGCAGGAGCAATCATAGGAGCAGCAATTGGAGGATGGGCAAATGATCGCTTCGGAAGAAGGACTTCAATCCTTGTCGCGGACTTCCTCTTCTTCATTGGCGCGGTGATCATGGCCGCTGCTCCTAACCCTGCGATCCTCATCGTAGGCCGTGTCTTTGTCGGACTTGGCGTTGGCATGGCCTCAATGACATCCCCACTTTACATATCAGAGGCCTCCCCAGCAAGAATCAGAGGAGCATTAGTCAGCACCAATGGCTTCCTCATAACAGGAGGCCAGTTTCTGTCATATCTCATCAATCTAGCCTTCACAAAGGTAAGAGGCCAAGAAATTATACATTGTGATATAAACTTCACCGTAATTAATATCTACCTTGTCATTGTAGGCACCAGGAACATGGAGATGGATGCTTGGAATTGCTGGACTTCCTGCTTTACTTCAGTTCATATTGATGTTACTTCTTCCTGAATCACCTAGATGGCTTTACAGAAAGGTTTGCAGCTTGTTTCTTCATAGACTAACCATTGTTAGATGCTACATTAACATTATTTCTTGAATTCAGAGAAGGGAAGAAGAAGCCGAAGCGATACTCAGAAAGATATACACCACTGATGAGGTCGAGAGAGAGATTCAAGAATTGAAAGAATCAGTTGAAGCAGAGATCAAGGAGGAAGGGTCATCAGAAAGAATCAACTTAATCAAGTTGCTAAAGACCAAGACCGTTAGGAGGGGACTTGTTGCAGGAGTTGGGCTTCAGATCTTTCAGCAGTTTGTGGGAATAAACACAGTCATGTACTACAGTCCTACCATAGTACAGTTAGCTGGCTTTGCTTCAAATCAAACAGCTTTGGCACTCTCACTTGTGACTTCTGGACTCAATGCAATGGGCTCTATTGTTAGCATCTATTTCATAGACAGGACTGGAAGGAAGAAGCTCTTGATCATTAGCTTATGTGGTGTTGTTCTCTCTCTTGGAGTGCTATCAGCAGTTTTCCATGAGACTACATCTCATTCTCCGAGCGTTAGCCGGTTGGAGACCGCACATTTTGCGGCATATACTTGCCCCGATTACAAGTCTGCGTCGACTAATTGGGACTGCATGAAATGCTTGAAAGCCTCATCTCCAGACTGTGGATTCTGTGCCTCCAGTTCCGATAAGGTAACAAGTTTGTTCTGATCACATTTGTTCTAAGTGCTAGTGTCCTAGCTATTGATTTTCTTTTTCTTGTTGCAGCTATTCCCTGGAGCATGTTTGATATCAAATTCAACAGTGAAGGATCTTTGCCACGGCGAAGGGCGATTATGGTACACAAGAGGATGTCCAAGCCGATATGGATGGCTAGCACTGATAGGCTTGGCTCTGTACATCATATTCTTCTCTCCAGGGATGGGGACAGTGCCATGGATAGTAAATTCTGAGATATATCCCCTAAGGTTCAGGGGAGTCTGTGGTGGCATTGCAGCTACTGCTAACTGGGTCTCAAACCTCATAGTGGCACAGTCTTTTCTATCTCTAACACAAACCATTGGGACTTCATGGACATTTATGATCTTTGGATTTATATCAGTAGCAGCATTGTTCTTTGTGCTCATCTTCGTGCCGGAGACGAAGGGATTGCCAATCGAGGAGGTGGAGAAGATGCTGGAGGAGAGGGATCTGCATTTCAGATTCTGGACAAAGAGACCAGAGAAAATAGCAAGTAAAAGCAATTCTGCATGAGCATTGAGTGTATGGATTATGTTTGCTAAATTGTAAACCTTAAAACAAATGTTAATGCGAGAACTCAGTAAAACAATCAAGATTGATCAATTAGGGTATGACTGCGGAGATCGGCTTAACCCACAGTAGGCTTATCTATGAGTATGTTAGGATTAGAAAAAAGATTATGCTTAATTGCTCATATATTTATTAGCAATTATGGTGTCACCTAATCTTGCTCCTTTCTTCTCCTCCAATGCTTGGATGCAAAAATAACCTAATTGCTATAAGAGGTGTATAGGTTATCTTCATTCACCTGATGACCATTTTGATGTAAGACGTGCAACCATTTCTCCTCGAGAATTGGATAGCTGGACTGGTAATTATCTGATTCCTCCCTGTCAAAGGACATACTTAACAAGTTGAACAAGAAAACGAATTAGGAAATTTGAAACGAACTTGCCATTTGATTCAATAACAACCAATTCTATTACTGTAAGACAACCTTTACATAGGGTTTACAAAGAGAAAGACAAGTCCCAAGTCGTCGCACAATCAAATCAACAAACACCTTACGGGCATTCTTGTGAGATGGGTTAAATAAGGACAACGAAGACGAAGTAAGACCAGAGACTACCTTGTAAGATCGGAGACGAGCTCGGAGCTCAGGAAAAGCGGAGGTGGAAGTTCTTGGTAAAATCATAAAGTTATAGGGTGTGAAATGTTATTCTCCAACTAAACCCGTGACATGACACCTGGCGGTAAAACAACGGAGAACTCCGGTGCACTGGAGAGGTCTAATGCTAAACCAACGGTCCCTGATTGCTTCTTATGATTGATGAAAGGCTTCGTGATTCGCACTAACACTGTGGCAATCATCATGATGTTGTTGGATTAAAACTAAAAAGATGTGCAACAGTGAAAGAAGATTTAGTGCAGTCAATAATTATAGGGGAATTAAATTACCATTAAGGTACTGCCATCACTTATTCTCCAAAAAAAAAAGAGGAAAAATTCTAATTAACTGTCTGTGATTCACTTCATTAACAAAATCATAGAATGAAGCATCCAGTCTTCCTGTTCCTTTTGGTTCCTCCTCTTAGAAGATACTAAACTAAGCATTGAAAGAAAGAAGGAAAAAGGAAGAAGAAGAAGAAGAAGATCTTCTGGATATGGTACATTGCTGTAGAGATCCAGCATCACAAGGATGCCAAGAGAATTAACTCGAGATGCATCTTTATTTGTTGCACAATTTTTTATTTTTTTTTTGGGTTCAGTTTGTATCCCTGGGTCATGACTGCAGAATTTTCTCATGTTCAATTTAATGCCCCCCTGCACTTTGTTAACTTTGAATGTAACCCCTTGGAAGCTCTTTAGAAATCTGAAGGTAGGAACTGATGCAATGGCAGGTGCTTCCTTCCAAACTTGACGAGAGGGGAAGAGCTTATTGGCCAATTGAGATGGAAAACACAATATAGCAGATCAATGTTTTCCTGCAATATATCATCAAAAGCTTTGTCAATATCACATTCTGTTGAATTGTTTCACCATATCAAGCTCCTATCAGAATGAAGGATCTTATCAGTATATCAAGTTAATATGCCATACCCTAGTAGGCAACAAATGATTAGTGCCGCTTGTTAGAACAAAAATGTAAGAACTACTATTATCTAATAGTTTTAAGATTTTAGAGTAATTAGTGAGTTAATAACGCTAACCTGTGAAAGCAGCATCTTCGTCATCTAAAGGTGTCTCTGATGTTGGAGAGGAGGGAGTATCACTAGAAGAGGCTCTGGCGTCAACTAACATTGATATGACTTCTCTCATGCTTGGCCTGTCTAGAGGTGTTTCACTGGTACAAAATAATGCAATTTTTAGAACCAAAGACATCTCTTGGACTGTGCTTCTTGAGCTTAAATCCAGACGGCTGTCGAAAATCCCAGATAGTGGCGTTGTATTTTGCATTGACCTCCTCACCCAATTGACGAGATCGCCTCCTTTCTCCAGAGGCTGAATTGGGCTTTCCCCGGTGACTAATTCCAGTAGAACAACCCCAAAGCTATAGATGTCACACTTTTCAGTAACTTTCATGGTGAAAGCATACTCTGAATCAAGATATAAACAACATCTGTGAGCGAATAAAAGGTACAGACTTTAACCAGCTAAAAGTCTCAGAATCTTTCTATATGCATGTGTTTGTTGCTTAAAGAATTTTCAAGGATAGTGAAGATTAGCAAAATGGGAAATATGACAATCCAGAATATTCTTGTAAGCTTAAATAGCAAGGTATAATCTTGAACCACGCTTAGCCTAGACATTTGTATATTCGGGTATTACAAAAGGTCTAATAGCCTTGAACCTTCATGACTTCTAATGATATGGGAATGTAGTAAGAGTCATGTTTGGAAGAATTAAAGGCTACAACATAGAGCACTGCAATCTTCTCATATGAAGAACAACATATGAACTACAGTGTCAGAGCCGTGTTCTTTGAATCACTTAGCAAGGTTCAACATGACCACCATTTTCGTATAAATTTAGGAATGAATACCTATGTATTGAGTAATAAAGCATCTGGTATCTTTCACCTTAAATACTTCCATTGGCGTCTGTAGAATGAGTGAGACTATATCATATATGATCACCATTAATTGAGGCAAACACAACAATCAACAGTAAACCTCTATAAACCACTTACATTTTGTAAGTGGAAATTGGAATTTCTATCTGTTATTCAATCAATAATTCTGTACAAATATATAGAGAAAAGAAAATCTAATATAGGAAAGATACAGCTATACTATAATTACTATGATTTCTTTCCTTTAACACATTTAGAGTAAGCAAATTACATCATTGAAATCCTAGATAAACAGATCAAGCATGGCATAATTGGGAAAGGAAATTTTCACACATCATTCCAGCATCCTAGCAGAAAATATGGTTTCTTTTATGGTTTCATCTCTATTTCTTCCTTGAAAAGCATAAGGTTGGCAACAAAATAGTACAATCTAGCTAAATTATCAAAATGATTATTCAATAAGAACCTCACCTGGAGCAATATAACCATATGAACCAGCAACTGCAGACATGGTTCTGGAGTGTGAGAAGTCAACTAATTTTGCCAAGCCAAAATCACCCACATGAGCTTCCATCGTCCCATCCAGTAGTATATTGTTAGATTTTATGTCACGGTGTATGACTTGAGGTTTGCAGTCACTGTGAAGATACCGCAAGCCTTCAGCAGCTCCAAGAGCAATCCTATAGCGAGTGTTCCAATCCAGCAGACATATCTCCTTATTACCATGAAGCAATTCTCCAAGACTTCCATTTGCCATATACTCATACAGGATAAGATTAGAGTCTTGATAAGAGCAAAAACCAAATAGCTTGACAATGTTGCGGTGCCTAACATTTCCAAGGGTGGATATTTCAGCACGGAAGCTGCTGTCAATATAGGAACCCTCTCCTTGTGCCTTCAGCTTCTTAACTGCAATTATACTGCCATCAGATATGACAGCTTTATACACTGTGCCACAGGCTCCCCTTCCGATTACAGCATTCTCTGAAAAATTATCTGTAGCTTTGAGAAGTTCTTGGTATGTTATCTGCTCCTTGAGAAAAAAGTAAGGACCAGAAATGCTTCGTTTACGATCTTCATGTGAAACTAGATCAGGTATCTTGCGCTTTAAAGACCAACAAACTCCTGCAGTCAAGACCAAGGACACTACCCCCACAATGACAAAGACAATGCTAACTATTTTCTCCTTTGAGGTCTCCTTCCTCGCCGAAACTGTATCTGCACCATATGATGGCGTTGGTGTAGGCCGGCAAGCTTTTGCTCTCGTACCGCATAGGCCATTGTTTCCAAGAAAGTTGCTACTGTCCATGTTCTCGAATAAAGGAATTTTAGGCAGTGATCCAGTAAGGTTGTTATAAGAAAGGTTGCACACAAGGAGGCTTGAGAGCTCACTGAATGAAGCTGGAACTTCACCATCAAGCTGGTTGTCGTTCAGAAACAAGAATTCCAACATATGCAAGTTCCCGAGCTGAGAGGGTATCTCTCCAGACAAAGAATTATAGCTGATATTAAGAGCAATCTGAAGAGCTCTAAGCTGGCCGAGCTCGAGTGGCACATGACCGGAGAAATGATTACCTCCCATTTGCAGCTCAGTGAGATGAGAAAGGCCCCCTAGACTGCTTGGGATGGTTCCATTTAAATTGTTATCAGACAGCTTTAGAAGTTCCATATTCACTAGATTCCCGAGCTCTTCAGGAACATACCCAGTGAACTGGTTTCTGCTAAGATCAAGCCTTTGGAGCTTTGTACATTTTGCCAACTCACGAGGTATAGCTCCTGAAAGCCGGTTTGAGGAAATATTGAAGCTTACAAGCTTTGTTAGTTCTCCAATCTCAGGAGGAATCTGACCTATGAAGTAATTGTCTGATAGAAAGAGCCTCTCGATGCTCTTGAATCTGCCAATTTCAGGAGGAATTGGCCCAGAGAAACGGTTTTGGTTCATCTCTAGAGCAGACAGATTCTGGAGTCCAGATAATTCAACAGGAAGGCTTCCTGTGAGTAGGTTACTACCCAATCTTAGCTGCACTAGTGACTTACAGGTTCTCACTCCATGAGGGATGTTACCAACCAACTCATTTGATCCAAGGCTCAAGAAGATCAATTTTTGGTACTTGCAAAGATATGAAGGTATGATGCCAGTAAGTCTGTTGTCAGACAGATCAAGGACAGAGAGATTACAATTGGCTCCTAACATGGGAGGAATGACTCCAAAAAGATTGTTGTCGAAGAGTTGAAAGTATTCTAAAGATGCGAGGTTCTGAAACTCCATCGGAACTGTGCCAGTCAGGTTATTTATCGACAAATCTATTCTCCTAAGAAGACTCAACTGGCCTAGTTCCGGCGGAATGCTGCCTTGCAGGAGGTTTTCAAACAAGTGAAGCAAACGAAGAGTCTGTATCTGACCAAGCTCCCTAGGAATAATTCCGGTCAAGCGATTCTCAGAGAGATCAATCTCGATTGCACTCTCTAAATCTCCTAGCTCCTTGGGGATAGTCCCGTTCAATAGGTTCCTATAAATGTAGAGCTTCTTTAGCATTGACAATCTACCGAACTCCTTAGGTACTCCTCCTACAAAAGCATTGTCCATCAAAGCAATCATCTCCAGACTACTACAATTACCGAGCTCCGGCGGTATTTCGCCATTCAAGTGGTTTTGCCAAAGAATCAGAGTGGTTAAATTCTTCAGTCTCTCAATCTCTCTAGGCACAACCCCCTCCAACCTATTCTGGGCAAGACCAAAAATCTCTAAACTACTGCACTCGCTGATGTCAACCGGAATTGGACCCGACAGATCATTCAGACCGGCACGAATGATCCTAAGACTCTTTAACATCCTAATGGAAGAAGGAATCATCCCAGTGAGGTTGTTACTGTAGATGACAAGCTCTTCAAGAAATGTCAAGTTACCAATGTTAGCAGGTATTTCACCAAATAGGTAGTTCTCACTCAGGAAAAGCTTTCTCAAGGAAGACAGCCTACAAATCTCTTGGGGAATCTCCCCATGGAGCATGTTGGTACTAAGATCAAGAACCTCTAAGTTCCTACAATAGATCAGGTCACTAGGGACAGGGCCAGAGATGGAGTTCGTGGACGCATTCAGAATGGTCAAGGAAGGAAGTCTACAGATACAAGCAGAGAGACCACCGTGGAGATTGAAACCATGAAGGTTTACAGACATTACCTCAGAATTGACACAGGTAATGCCATTCCAACGGCACGGGGTGAGATCCGAGGCGTTCCAATTCCAAAGGTGGTTCTCCACATCAACGAGGCTTCTCTTAAACTCCATGAGCACTTGCGGTCCAAGCTCGTCCTGCGGCATTACGAAGACGGCAAGGCAAGCCAAGATACCCAATTGGAGAAACCACCATTTGGGCCTCATCTCCATCGACTCGACCAATCCTAAAGCTCCCCAGTCAAGATTTTTTTTTTTTCCTTAACAGAACTCTAAAAAAAAGATCGCAACTTTGAAGAAAAGAGAAGGGATGGAGTCCCGGAAATGGCTTAGGAGGGGGAAAAGGAAGGAAATCAAGCAGTGGGTCATGCAAGGAATGGCTATTGGGAGGTGAGAATACCACAACTGGGCTCAAAGGATTCAAGAGGAGAAGGTAAGCGAGGGTGGTGGGTTGTCAGAAACCACCTCCACCACCACTGAGGTATATAGAAGAGCGAGAGAGCGAGAGAGAGAGAGAGAGAAATAGAGGAAGAAAGAGTCAACTCTGAACTTTAACTATAGAGGGGGAGGGACCCATGAGAGTGGCCTTCTTCTTCCTCTTCTCTTCTCCTCTTCGCTTCTCTATCCCTTGGTTCCTCCATTAGAGAAGAGAAGAGAAAAGAGACTTCTCTTGGCGTCTCTGTGAGGAGAATCTAATGATTTCCATGTGGACTTCGAAGCAAACAGGGAGAGTAACAGTTGGCTCATTTTGGCTTTGCTCTCAGTGGATGGCCATCCTTGTCTTGCCTTTCTAATCCCTGTATTGGATATGTGGAGGCTATTAGGATTAATTAATCTCCTCTGTTACTATCAAATCTAAGGTTATAAAGTTTGAGCACTAAGATAAGAGCTTTTTATATCACTCTCCTTGTCTCTTAAAAGGCTTTAATTAAATATTATAGAAGCCCAAATAGTAATCTCACATGCATGATTAGTAGTTTATACCCATGACTTGGGGGGGGAAAGCCTCTTAACTTAATGATTGCAATCATATGTACTTGATTACAGATTTCTGTGCTCTTTGGTGTCAGAAAACATAGAACAAGCCAACTTGACCGGATTTATTATTGCAAGATTGCCAAATTGGGCATCAATACATGCCCCTCATGGTGACAAAACAAAATAAGAAACAAAGTTTCGAGTTCGTCTTTTGACGAAGGGTAGATGTGGAAATATAGTCAGTGTTTTTGGGACTGACTTTTAGGTACAAGATTTTGGAACTGCCTGGAGTTTTAGGTACAAGTAAAGACTATTTATTGCATATTATAGGTTTTGAAAGCTAATCTATTGGAACAACGGACGACCTAGGCGGGTGGGCTCCAGCCCCAACTGATACTTGTCGACAAATCACCCGTCGACACGTGGTCACTCGAGCTCTCCCGTGACTAGTAGGCCCACCTAGCCTGCCAAGAAGTTTCACATCACCAATAAATATTTCTAGGGATACTTCTATTTAAATTTACTGTTGCTAATATTTAAATTCATATATACAAGTCAAGTAAGGTGAACAGCACTTATTTTCTGAGGGAAGAAAATAAAACTTTAATATTCTAAAAGAGTATCGAGGTATTCAAAGAAATTAGTATGCGAAAACTTGGGCACTAAACTTGAATCATTTTCATAGTTAAGAAAAGATGGTTGGCCAGGTAAATTGGAGGGTGCCCTAACACTTGTCCAACTTTTGGCTTAAGGGCAAGATGGGACCCTCAAATCTCTCTCTTTGTCAACTAAATCTCTGTTCCAGTGTCAAAAGAGTGCCAGACCAATGCCTACATTGTCATGACTTCGAGGGCTGTGGTTGGCTTGGTACGTAGGAGCTTTGAGAGTGATTTGTCTTTGAGCAAACACTACTGGATGAGATGAGGGGGGAGAGGTGAGGATCGTCAAAGTTCGGCGTGTCCTTAGCTTTCCTTTTAAGTTCAAGTCCTTTTTATTATTTCCTCACTAACTTCTCATTTTAAATGTCCTCAGCTTTTCTCTACAAGAAAAAAAAGAAGAAAAGAAAGCAACTGTTGATGGTCAACTGCATGAATTTAATGTATTTCAATTCCTCTACATCACCATCTGGAGCTGAAGTCCTCCACCATATATCGTGGTGATCTCCTCCTCCGTTTACTTGCCATTATTCCAGTCCAAAAGTCAATCACATCTTTGATTCTCACAACGATATAGTTTTTACAATCTAGAACATACACATAAGATGATAGCTAGATGCATTACATTACATTACATTACAAATGAAGTTTTATTATAAGTTATCCATTATCTCCAACTCCTTTTTCTTTTCTTTTCTTTGTGAAGCGACATCAATGCAATGGTCATGCATCAGACCACATTATGTGAAGATGGTGCCTCTCTCTCTCTCTCTCTCTCTCATGCACCCATATGATGATCATCATGCCATAACGAGTCTCGAGAGTCATGATGCATTGTTCCACCATCGGAAAGACTTCAACGTTGCCCTTGATATCTTTGGTGCAAAGCTCCTCCGATCGTTTGGTAGCTTTCAATAATCCAAGATGGGATATGACAGGTGATGATGATGATGATGGTGAGAAACATATACGGTGACCTTTAATTGCACATGACAACTATGCGGCCAATAACGTCAAATTATTGGGATCGAGCACAAAAGCTAGAATTGGTTTGAACTTTGAACTCTTGGAAAAATGACATAAACACCCTACATTTTTGTCTATATTAAGCTCTCACTTTATTATAAAAGATATCGTTCAAATGATGTTCTTATAGTCTTTTTTCCTCTAATATGACTTTATAGATTAAACAACTATGCGTTGCTAATTTTTTTTAGCAAATGGGAGGCTGTATATATAAATAGAAAAAAGAGAGGGGTTTATTTATAATATGTGTAGGGTCCTCGGCCCAGATCCTTTGTTTATATTGGGCCTTAACCAGGCCAGAATTGGGCCCAAGGAATTGAAATTGAATGCTACGACAAATAATTTAAGTCAACGAGACATGAAACTTTATTATTATGCAGCAGAAATTAAACGACCACAACTGAGAAGGAAGGCCCACCCAGCAAATAAAAAACACTCAAATCCATCGGAAAGAAAACAAGAAATCAAATCAAAACACTCGATCGATCCTTTACTCGATCCCGAATCTCTTCCTCATAAATCCCACGAACTCGTAAACCTTCTTGGGGTCTGGAAGAGTCTTCGCCACGCTCTCCCTCTCCATGCACCTCTTGGCCCACGCCACGAGCTTCGGATTCGTCTCCTCAATCTGGAAGCCGGCAAAGGTCTCGTAGGTGTAGAACCATGCCGTGAACGGCACCATCACTATGTCGACGAAGCCGAACGCCTCGCCGCCAAAGTACTCCTTGTCGCCGAGCTCGCCCTCTAAGAGCTTGAGGATGCCTATCATCTCCTTCTTCGCCTCCTCCAGTGCCTCACCCTTGAGCTTCCATATACGTGATCCACAGTCGAAGACCTAATACGTGTATATATATACATATATACGTCAGACGACGACGACGACGACGACTAGCCATTAGATAATGAACTAATAATGTATATAAACAGAATAACCTTTTTGTCGATAAAGTCAGCCCAGAATCTGGCTTGGGCCCGGGCATAGGGATCCGAGGGGAGAAACGAGGCCTTACCGGCCCACTTCTCGTCGATATACTCAACGATGATGAGGGACTCGCATACCGGCTTGCCGTCGTCGATCAACACGGGGATCTTCTTATGGATTGGATTTGATTTCAATAGAAGCTCGCTCTTATCCATCAGGTTCTCCTCTGTGTACTCATACTTCACCCCTTTCTCGGCTAAGGCTATCTGAGCCCGCTGCCCGAATGGGCTCACCCAGAAGTTCAAAAGCTTCACTCCCTTCTCCGACGCCATTAATGTAGATCTCTTCTTTCTTCTCTATATCTCTTCTCTTCGAACTCTTTTGGTGTATATTTCTCAATGGACTTACAACCTTTATATAGCAGTAGTAAGACGAGGATTACTCGAGATTTGCTCGTTCTTTTCTTTATTCAATGTAAGTAATGTCATGTCACGGCTTGCGTCACGAGGATCTGGGATGGTTCTTTATCAGCCGTTCGTTATATGATGGACGTCCGGATTCGGTGGACTGGCGCTGTTTGCTGAAACGTAGGATCGAGGTGCGAATCGAGCGATACGTAGAGAGTGGCGACATCGTCTGCTGTCCACGCGAAGGTGTTGACGTAATGTGAGCCGTCGGATCGAATCTGGACGGCGGGGGAATGAGAGGTGAGGTGGGTTAGTTGCATGACTCGGAGTTAGAATAGAATTAATTAATTAATTAATTAAGTAGAATAGAAAATTCAAGAGAAATAATAAATATAAATTCCTACTTATGAATTTTCTTTTCATTTCACACCCTATATTATGCGAATAGTATAGTTTACAGCCTTTTCTTTCCACTATTTAGCTCTCATATACCATGTTTCCCGAGAGTTCTATAAGGCTGGTTTTGACTTGAGTGCTTTTTATAGGGCGGCAAAAGTTTACCTCATTGTATTTGAGTTTAGTTTAATTAAATTTAAATTATTAACTGTCTAAATAGAAACAAACGCTTAATATAATTTATGAAATGGAAAGATAAAAGGAAGATAGAAATAAATATTTGATAATCAGATAAAAAAGAAGATAAAGAAATTATCAGGTGGAGATGGAGTTAGTTTTTATCCTTCCAGAGCTAATTAAAACTTTTCACTTCTTTAGTTTCTATTATTTTTCTTAATATAAATTTTGATATAGATAAAATTAATATTAGTTAATCTAATTTTTTAATAAATAAATTTAATTAAATACTTTAAAAAAATAGTTAATGAACTAATTTAGAGGAATCCCTAGACTCAAAATAAAGAGGCTTATATATTTAGGTGGATCTCATGAAAAAATTATTACATCTTACATGCGCTGCTATCTCTTTCCTTTCCTACTGATACACTTTAATTTCCTCCCAGGAAAAGGAGATGACGACGGTTAATAGTGGGAAGATAAAGTGGTCTCCATTGCCGGCCATCTCCACTGTAAGACACCTCATTTATATCCTAATCTCATTGCTTAGCATTACTATCCAAGTTTGAATGTTTGATCATTAAAGACCAAATCCCACTTGACTTGCAGAGAAAGAGACACCAATAAAGAACCCAACTGCCCTCCTCGTAATTACATCTTTACTGCACTCAACTATCAATGTAAACCTTTATAGAAAAATGAATAAATACAAATCTTATTGCATAGCATTTCCGTCCAAGTTTGAATGTTTGATCCGTAAAGACCAAATCCCACTTGACTTGCAGAGAAAGAGACACCAATAAAGAACCCAACTGCCCTCCTCTTAATTACATATTTACTGCACTCAATTATCACTGTAACCTCTATAGGGAAATGAATAAAATACACTTGGGAAATTATAGTGCCTCGCCATTAGAAAGTTTAATTGAAAAAATTATTTTAAAGATTTACTATCTGATTAGATTAATAAAAATGATATAAAATAATAGTTGAGGGGGTAAATATATAATTAACATTTTTTTTTCTTTTTATCTTTAGAGAGATCCACTTTTTTTGTTTGGTTACCAACCTTGAGAGTCAAGGAGACTATTCTTACAAGAAGACTATTCATACAAGAATACTATTCTTATCTTAGTTTCTAACCAAACTAGATTTTTCTTTTTCACTCAAATAGTCTATCTATTAAAATTATTATTAAATAAGATTTAATTTATTATAATTTTAATAAAAATATTAAATTAATCAGCGTATTTATAAATACTAATTAGTTTAACGTTTTTATCGTCAGAGATTAAATTAAAGTAATTTATATATATAAAATGCTCAGCAGTTCAGTGTTTTTTTAAGATTAGATAAAAATATTAAACTAATTAATATTTTTACTTAGAGATAAAATATTAATTAATTTAATATTTTTATTAGGACTATAATAAATTAGACTCTATTTATTAATAAATTTAGGAGAAGTTTATTTCCGTACAAATAGTTTGAGGTTCGGAACTTATGACGCAAGCAGTGACTCTTCTGTATGGGGTTTGGAACTCTCCAGAAATGCCAACCGCTCTATAAAATCTTCGGCTCTTCCGGAATACTCTCATAAGCAGAGAGAACTTATCTACCCATTTATCCATCTTTTTTTAAAAGTTACCCATGGCGTCGGAGAAAGGAGTGGTGCTGTTGGATTTCTGGGTGAGCCCATTTGGGCAACGGGTTCGGATAGCTCTGGCCGAGAAGGGAGTGGATTACGAGTATCAGGAGCAGAATTTGGCGGAGAAGAGCCCACTGTTGCTCAAATCTAATCCGGTGCATAAGAAAATCCCGGTACTTATCCACGATGGGAAGCCCGTGTGTGAGTCGCTTATCATCGTCCAGTACATCGACGAGGTGTGGTCGGATAAGTATCCTATCCTCCCATCGGACCCTTATGCGAGGGCACAAGCTCGATTCTGGGCCGATTTCGTGGATAAGAAGGTATAGTTCCTTTCCCCTTGTTGATAGTTATTCTAGGGTTCTGTTCTTTATTTTGGGGATAAATTTTGCTGATTTGAATGTGCGGGGAGGTCAGAGAGAGTTGTATCGAATTTTTGTGAATATATAAACAATATGAGCAAATATTTACAAAAAAAATAATTAATTTGTGAATCAATTTTATCGAGTTTTTGATTTTTTGGTATATATAAATACCAGATGTATGAGTGTGGCACAAAGCTATGGAAGCTCAAGGGTGAGGCACAGGAGGCGGCAAAGAAGGAGATGATAGACATCCTCAAGCTCTTAGAGGGCGAGCTCGGCGACAAGGAGTACTTCGGCGGCGAGGCGTTCGGCTTCGTGGACATCACCTTCGTGCCGTTCACGTCGTGGTTCTACTCGTACGAGACCTTTGGCAACTTCAAGGTTGAGGAGGTGGCTCCCAAGCTTGTGGCCTGGACCAAGAGGTGCATGGAGAGGGAGAGTGTGGCCAAGACTCTCTATGATCCTATTAAGGTTTATGAGTTTGTGTGCTTCCTGAAGAAGAGATATGGGATCGAGTAGAGATCTAACAAGTCTTCATGCCTATTTACCTATATATATATATATATATATATATGTTTGCATGGTTTCTTTGTGTTTTAATTAGCTCTTTTGTTGTTTGTAAGTGTGGGTGGAGTCTTAGACAATGCAGAGAGCTATGGAAATGAGGCAGCTTGGCGTTGCCTCCTTGTTCCTCTCTCTCTTGTTTACATACAATAATGAAGCCTTGCTTTTGCTTTGAAATACTCGTGCTATGAAACAAGAATGTGGTGTTATTTGTTTCTTAAATCATGCGATAACAAAATTAAATCCATTAATCTCTTTTCTAATCTTAACAAAAGAATATCTCTCTCGTCCTCGTACACCCAATAAATATTATAATGCTAGAAACAGAGAGCTCGCAAGGTACGCCTCTGCCTCACTCGTGCATCGCGCTGTCTCCTGTCTTTCTCCATCAATCTTACGTTCGCGCCCAAAAAATTAATATTATACTCAAATCGATCACCAGATTTTGATTTTAATGGATTAATTTACCTATATGCACTAGTGCCGATAGCTACTGTATCTTTTTATATTAGTCCCTGGATAATTTATCTGATTTGAATAGGATAACTTGTTATGTAAACAACAAAACCCAATTGGTGATTTTGGTTCCTTCCAAATCTAAGGTAACTCTTTTTTTCTCTCTCTCATTCTACTCTTATAATATTGAAATTCGATGATGTCGTGGTTCTTACCAAACGCTTGGTTTAGTAGTTAATATATCTACATCTATCCCTATAAGATTCAGGACGCCTTTGGTTGTTAGAAGTTGAATTTTAATGAAGTATTTCAGTTCAGTAAAATAATTTTTTTTTAATAAAATATAAAAATAAAACTATTTTCTTACCTATTAAATCGTTTGATTGTAGAACATATATCGAATAAATAGTTTTCTTACCTATTAAAATTAATTTCACTTCTTTAATTTGACTTTCTTCTTTAAAATGAATCATTTTATTAAACTGTATTTTTTAGTTATCAAAAATGTTCTTATGAAAGTTAGATAATTTTCGAGAAATTTTTTTATCCAAAAGTGATTTTTTTTAACAAAAATAAAACGTAAAAATTGTATGATAAATAATAATTTAATAGGGTGATAATATATAGTGTTTTCTACAAAATTCTCAAATAACTAAATGGATCATTGTCCTCATTGAGTGTCTTATCCCCAATGATTGAAAAAGTCCCTGTTGGCACAACAATCAGTTCTGTTCGATCGATGGTAGGAATTCGACTACTTTGCTGATAGTTAGGCTTGGACTAGCCATCCAAATTATCCCACTAGCTAAAATAAATCAAAAGAGAGTTTATTTAATTATTATGATGAGTGGGCCTAACTTGTCCAGATTGGTGAAATGAAGGGCTCCTTAGATATTTCATTCATGAATATAGGTTGGATCAGGATTAATAAATAGAGCCCAGTTAATTAATTAGTCTCCTCTACCCTCTCTGGAGTTCATCAAGCTCGATTCTGGTTTCCAAATCATGCAATTTCAAAGCAATTAAAAGCAATCACAGCATGAGATCGACACCATTGAAAGCTTCCATAGTTATTGACACACCGAGGTGTAAACAGAAGAAAGGAACAAGGAGGCAAACGCCGAGCTGCCTCGTTTCCAAACTCTACGTAGACTAAGACTCCATGAAGACTTCAAAACAACACGAGAAAGCATAAAATGTGTAGCCATGACCGTGCTATGATGCATTGCCATCCTTCCTTCCTTCCTTAGATTCTTACTCAATCCCAAATCTCTTCTTCAAGATGCCCACAAACTCATAAACCTTAAGGGGGTCATAGAGAGTCTTGGCCACACTCTCCCTCTCCATGCACCTCTTGGTCCAGGCCACAAGCTTGGGAGCCACCTCCTCAACCTTGAAGTCGGCAGAGGTCTCGTACGTGTAGAACCACGGCGTGAACGGCACGAAGGCGATGTCGACGAAGCCGAACGTCTCGCCGCCGAAGTACTTCTTCTCGCCGAGCTCCGCCTCCAAGAGCTTGAGGCTTTCGATCATCTCCTTCTTGGCCTCTTCTTGCTCTGCACCCTTGAGCTTCCATAGCTTTGTGCCACTCTCATAGATCTATTATTTATATATATATATATATATATCAAAAATATGATTCACAAATTAGTCCTCTGCTCATTTTTACATAAACTCTTCTATTAAAAAAGAATCATTTTTTTAATTATTTTTAAAAATTAAAAGGCAAATTTTTATTTTTTTTTCAAATGCCCCCCTTATTCCCTTATAACTATTTAAATCTTCTTAAATGTAGATATTAACCTTAGTATTTGACTAGTCTAAGAGTAGAAATATATATATCCCATTAAACGACATTATCTGACCTTTCTTGACAGTTGGACCACAAGAAAAGACATTATCAGCAAAATTTATCCCCAAAATTGACATGCAAAAAGAAGAGAACCCTAGAATAACTATCAATGGGGGGAAAAGAATTATACCTTCTTATCCACGAAATCGGCCCAGAATCGAGCTTGCGCCCTCGCATAAGGGTCCGACGGGAGGATAGGATGCTTATCCGACCACGCCTCGTCAATATACTGGACCATGATAAGCGACTCGCAGACGGACTTCCCATCGTGGATAAGTACCGGGATTTTCTTATGAATCGGGTTGTATTTGAGCAATAACGGGCTCTTATCCGCCAAGTTCTCCTCCTTATACTCGTAATCCACCCCCTTCTCGGCCAGAGCTATCCGAGCCCGCTGCCCGAATGGGCTCACCCACACATCCAACAGCGTTACTCCCTTCTCAGCAGCCATGGATAAAAGAGATGGATAAATGGGTAGACAATAAGTGAACCCCGGAAGAGTGGGAGACGTTTTATAGAGTTGCAAAGTCCATAGGGAACTGTCACTGCTTGCGTCATAAGTCATAACTCACAAGTAAGACAAGAAGAGAGAAAGAATAGTCTCAGTTGGCTATCAATTAAAATATGTAATTAAGGAGAGGGCAATTGGGTTTTGGTCTTTCGTCTTTTATATTTTATTTATCTAAATAAATTACATTTTAAAGCTTAATATAAAATTGAGTAGGTGACACTCTTGTCCTTGTCCTTACGTAAAATGCTGAACTTATCAGTAATTTATCTATAGATATCTTTATAATTAAACATATTTTCTTTTATAAAAATTATCGATACGATACGAAGCAAAATTGGACCGATCATATCAACATTTACTTTAAAAAATATTAATGCATAGTAATTTAACGTTTTATTTAGGATTGCAGTGAAAACAGACCTAGGTCAAAAACACATTTATTGGCTTTTCTTTCTCTGCAAGTAAAGTGTGTTTTTGGTACTTGACATGAGGAAGTAATTATAAATGAGGTGTATTGCAGGGGAGGTGGCTGGCAATGGAGACAATCTTATCTTCCCACTATTTATTGTCACCCACTCCTTTTTCTGGGAGGAAATTAAAGGAATTTCAGTAGGAAAGGAAAGAGATAGCAGCTTACACAAGATTGGCAGAGAGGTGGGAATTGATTCGCAGACAAGAATTATGTAATGTAAAATGTACACTAGCTTTCCATGAGATCCACCGAAATACTGGGAGATTATAGCTCATTTTCATATACATAAATCATTATATTTTTTTCCTCTAAAATAAGAGTCAATTGGTTCCTGTAGGGACTAATGTAAATCAAGTAACAGCCGTATGATATTTTAACACGAAAATTTTAATGGCTAATTGATGCAATACGTGTCACAAATACTTTTCATCAGATTGAACATACCATAAAATGGTTTTGAGATAACTTAAAAAATAGAACATCAATGTTGAACGATCAATAACAATAATAATAGGGTGATAATTTATGGTGTTGTTTACACATTTCTTACATAATTATAAAGGATCATTATCATCATTGATACTAACTCTTGAGTGTCTAATCCAGATGCTCTAAATAATCTATTGTATTAGATTTATAATTTACCTAACTATATTCTTTTAGGAAGGCCAACCAATCTATAAGGAATCAAAATATGAAGTAAAATAAATCAAAAGATAGTTTATTTTGATGATTGGGCCCAACTGGCCCAGATTCGTGAAATGAAGGGCTCGCTCTTGTCAGCCCACCCACCCCTGATGAAAGGCCGAATAAAATGGGCCTCCTTAGAAATTTAGGGTGGATGGGATTAATTAATAAGAGCCGAACTAAAATTAGGCTTCTTTCTCTGGAACAAGGAAAGGAAAGGAATCTGACAAGAGATTCTAGTTTCCAAAACAAGACCACTTTCCCTCTGTACGACAAGACCACGCCCCCTGCTCCTCCGTCCAGTCCCCATCACCCAACACGCGACACAAAACCCCTCCAATGCCGTCCGGCTCCTCATCCCTACACTTGAAAAATAAATTACGCCTCGTGGGTCCCACCTGGCAACACCCAGAGTGCTGGTCAGCACTCTGCTTCCTGTTCGTCATCCCGCAGCTTTACTTCCACCCCCACCTCCTTTTGAGCACCACTTTGACCGCTTAAAGGAAAAAAGAAATTCTCTCTCTTTTTTTTTTTTTTCTTTTTCTTTTGTGGACAAAAGAAGAAAAAGTATTTGATCGAGTTTGAATAGTAAAGACAGAGGGAAGGACAGTGAGTTTCCGGTTCTAGCTCGGGTTTGGCGAGAGAAGGGACTCGACAGCCATAGAAAAAATTATGGGCGTCGTACCCAAGGAGATGTTTTTTATTTATATTTTTGCACTAGTTTAAGTCAGGACATTTCATGTCGATGCCCCCCCTGGAGGTGAAACCAGACACATTAGCGTAACAGTTGTCTATCAGCTTTCCGCCCCAGCCCCCAATAAACAAACATTCATAGAGGAAAGCTTCGGCTTCATTAATAAACGAAGAAAGAGCACACTCATGACCCATCTCTTTCATCACTCTCCTACTTTCACAGCTCCTCTGCCTTCATGGCTCGCTTCTTCTTCTTCTTCTTCTTCTTCTTCTGCCTGCTCCTCCTCTTTGCTCATGGGGCGGCATCCCAAGTCGTGGGTGATGGTGATGGTGATGATGATGGAGTTGGGATGGGTAGGGAGGAGCTACTGGGTCTTTTTGAGGTGCTGGGTGACCTCTTAGAAGACCCCACATGGGCCCAATTCCACCCGCACCCTTGTACTGACACACCATGGCCTGGAATCCAATGTGAGATGGTTCAGAATCAAGGCCAAGATGGGTTGCTCCATGTCACCAGAATCCACATTGGCCCAGACGTTGCCTCTCCTCCTTGTAAGCCCTCAGCCAAGCTCTCTCCGTCTCTTCTCAAGCTGCCTTACCTCAAGTCCTTCTCTCTGTTTAGTTGTTTCCTTGCCCCAGCTAAAGTTATCCTACCTCCATCTCTCTTCACCAATGCCTCCTCTTTGGAGCAGTTGGTGCTCAAGTCCAACACTGGCCTATCTGGAGAGATCCCCTCAAGCCTGGCTACGTTGGCCAACTTGAGAGTCCTGAGCTTGTCACAGAACAATCTACATGGAGGCGTGCCAGGGGAGCTTGGTGGGCTAAGAAACCTGGAGCAGTTGGACCTCAGCTACAACTCACTCACTGGAGAAATCCCTGTGGAGATTGGTGGGTTGACTAGGTTGGCCATCTTTGATCTCAGCTGGAATGAGTTAGTAGGGCAGGTGCCTTCTTCTCTGGGCCAACTCCATACCCTCCAAAAAATTGACCTCAGCTTCAATAAGCTCTCTGGGAGGATACCACCTGATATGGGCAAGTTAGACAGATTGGTTTTATTGGATTTGAGCTACAACTCTCTAACTGGGCCAATTCCAGAGACCTTCTCTGAGCTAAAAGAGTTGCAATACCTGTTAATGGTGAACAATCCTATAGGCACAAGGATACCTCTCTTTGTTGGATCTCTGAGGAAACTGGCTGTGTTGGGTCTATCTGGATGTGGGCTTTTAGGACCCATACCCTCATACTTTGCCTCCTTACGCAACCTCACTGCCTTGTCCTTGGACAGGAACAGCTTAAATGGGTCAATCCCTCCAAGTTTAGGGGCACTGCCTCACTTGGGTCAGCTCAACTTGAGCCAGAACCAGTTCATCGGGGAGATTGGGTTCTCAAATGGGTTTGTGAGCAGGCTTGGAAAGAGGCTGGATGTTAGGGACAACAAGGATCTGTGCATAGATCCACACAGGTATCAGAATCTCTCCTACTACTTGGAAGCTCCACCTTGTGCTGCCTCTTCTAAATCTAGCAACAGTTCATTGGCTGATGAGGATGGAGTTGATCACCCTTATGCTCTGCAGTCAAGCCAATCCTCAAGTAATCTGAATGGGAGTTCCAGTTGCTTGTTTTGGCTTGAGATGCTAAGTATCTTTTGTTCATGGCTCTTTTATGTAAATGTGATGCCTTCTTACTGATGACTAGTTTATGTATGGTTTGTATCATCATCACATTTGAAAATGTCTGTATATGGTCTAATTTTGTCTTGTCTGATGTGGCAAAACACGTGGCAGATGCAACATCGTTATTATTGAGGCATTAATAATACATATTTTTCTCAAGAACTACTACGAATATGTTTAGGGTGTAAAATATAGATTTTTTTTTTCTTAAGGACCAGTGAGTCAAGCCTGGACTTAATTCGCTGCACTTTCCGCTCCTTCCTTGCAATTTGAAGGCAGAAGAAGAGAAAGCAGTGTCGGAACGACGGAGTCGCGTTTTAATTATAGGATATGATCAATCTAATAAGGACTGGTTGGATCTAATTGCAAACGTATTGGTCCTTTGACTGCAGATGGCATACTTGGTATCGGTCAAGATGGGCCACCACCGTTTTAATCAAATCCAATCACGAGTCACGTTTTGGTGCTGCCAAATTTGACTGAATTTATTCTAAACAATCATAAAAGATCCTGGAAACAGCCAATAAAATATATGTGCCCAAAAACAAAATAATCAAATGAAATTTTAATGAAATATTATATACTTGATGTAGTCTAGTCCGGAGATTAATAATTACCACGTTTTCCGAGGCGCACCCGGTTTAGAGAGTGAGGACCCGACCCGTTAACGAACACGCTAACCAACCAAAGTGGATGACCATCGTACGCATCTATGATATATATCTAGTAGTTTAATTTTCTTTTATTTTTCTGCTGCTTGTAATTATCGTGTCATTGCCATGCTTCTTTGGAGTTGGTGACGGGGAGAGAGAGAGAGAGAAAGAGAGAGCGGGGAGAGAGAAGAAACCTCCTCGATCCATCGGAGAGACGCCATGGCTTCGAATTCTCCGCCCACAGGTTCGTAATCCCGATCTGAGCCCTAGAAATTTTCAGAGTAATTTTATGGTTTCTGGCCGAATATATCGATAAGGGTTTGGAGATACCTAGTTCGCACCGTTTCTTCGAGAATCGAGCTGAGTAACCCGATTACTTTCGTTTGCTATTCCGCGTCATTAAGGATCAGGCCTTTGATTTGTTTTTGTCGAGTTTGTGATGGTGGCGGATCGACTCGGGCTTTTGAGGTTAGGGAATAGATTCGCTTTTTTGGGAATTGGTAGGATTTTGTAATTGATTCATAATTATATTGCTGTCAGATGGATTTAGGCATTCTTTGTTTTCACTTAGGTGATTTCCGTTAGGGTTTTGTGGTTGCAGTGCGCTTTTATTATACGAAGACGAGGATGTTATACGTGCTCCCTCTAAAATGCAGTCGGGGGTGCAAACGATAGTATTGAAACAATTAGTACTAGTGCAGTAAATTCTGTAGTGAACTATGAGAGTTAATTTATTGAAGTGGGATTTGTATCCGATTGATATGTAATTGAATTTGCGATTATTTTGATACTGATAAATATTTACTTTGGCCTTGATTATTTCTTCGTCATGTGAAGTAAGCTTCCGCAGAATATATGAATCCGAAAATTATGTATGTATAATATAGTTAAGCTGCTAGATAAGTCTAATTCGCCATCAATCTTTGAGGTATGAGGAAATATATCTTTCTTCGTTTCTATAGCATTGGAGGATAATAGGATAGTTTGTACTGAGAATAGAAATTTTAGTTACTTGGCATAGAGAAGCACCATGGTCTAAGGTTTCTCCCACTGATTATTCTCGTTTGATAACATTCAGTTTCTTAGCTAGTTGGACCATCGATAATTGGGGGGAGAATATGATAGAGGACAGCTTTTGAGTTCTTCAAGGATCGAGATGGACAGAAGAACATTTGAGTTCTTTAATCTCAATGGTCTTCAATAATCAAGATAAAAACTATCTGATTCTATCCTACAGTATTCTACTTTATTGTAGCATTTGCATGGGATATCTTATTGGCTAACCTCAAATAATTGGGACTAAAGGTTTGATTGTTGGTACTTGCATGTGATATTTTAGAATTACTTTGTGTCTTTTGATGCTTATTATAAGCCGCATTGTAAAAAAATATATGGTTCCTTGAAATCATATACTGTTGTCGCAAGACCTCTTTAGACTTAGTGATGGGCTAGTACAATAGATATGCTTAGTGATGGGCTAGTACAGTAGATATGCTTCATATTTGTCAATCATGGTATTCCTAATAGTATTATTAGTAACTTGTGATCAAAAGGCGCCTTTCACATACTAATCATAGCAACTCTGATTGTAATTGTATTTATTTGATGTACTACTAATGTGTCTAATAGACGCATTACTGTCCTAGACTTTCTTGATCAATTGCCACCTTTTACTGCTCAATCCAAATTACTGTTGAGTCATTCCATAGTTCCTCATACTTTCCTGTTTAAGCTGAAGATAATTCTTTATCATAAAATAATGAAATTGCATCTCAGAGTCCTCTTATTCAATGACATCAGATGCAAAGAAACTGTCTATTACTATACTCATAAGGATATGATGTACAAAAAGGCTGCTTATATATCCTCATGTTTTGAAATTTAATTTAACTGAATCAACCTTTTATTTGCCTAATTCTCTTCGAATTGCCTGAATTTATGCTGTGACTATATATTGAAATCAACTGCTATCCATCATTTTGTTATCAGAGATGATATTTCTTCTCTACCACTCTGTTACCTTATTGATTGTGGAAGAGCTAGAATGTGAGTAAATTTATTATCACTGTCAGCCTCTCATGTGTTGAACTGTCAATTGATCCTTTGTTGTTATTACCTTCCATCAATTTGACGCCAAATTCTTTCGTTGTTCCTGGACATTTCTTGCTCTTTAATCATTTATTTTCCTCATTCTTTTATCTAATTAGGAGCTCAATATCTGCTTCAATAGTTGTTCTCTCTCTCTCTCTCTCTCTCTCTCTCTCTCTCTCTCTCTCTCTCTCTCTCTCTATATATATATATATATATATATATTCCTACTTACTTTAGATTAATTGAGCCTTGTTATTTATTCTGGGAACATTATTACTTTAGATTAATTGAGCCTTGTTATTCATTCTGGGGAACATTATGCCTATGCAGGTAATACAGCGCCACCGAAGCCTTGGGAACGAACTGGGACTTCATCTGGTCCTGGACCTTTTAAGCCCCCATCTCCTGGCACCACTAGTGATGTCGTTGAATCCTCTGGAACTGCAAAACCGGGAGAAATTGTTTCAAATGCAGAGAGGAATGTCTCTGCAAATGTCAACAGTCTTGGCAGGCCTGTGCCCCCGAGGACTTGGCAGCAAGGCTATGGAAGCACTTATGGAGGTAATCATTAGATTTGGATGATGTCCTCTTACTTTGCAGTTGTTTGCTCCTCATTCATGTTTTGAAAGTTCCATTAATTACAGGTTATGGTTCGAATATGAACTACAATTCAGGTTATGGATCTGGCATGTATGGTTCATCATACGGGGGATATGGAGGATCATATGGTGGCGGGCTCTATGGAAATAGCATGTATTCAGGGTATGGGGGTTTAAATGGAGGTTCTGGTATGTATGGTGGTAGCATGTATAACAGTGGCTTGGGAGGCACCCTCGGTGGTTATGGAATGGGTGGCATGGGTGGCATGGGCGGTATGGGTGCCATGGGTGGTCCTTATGGTAATCAGGATCCAAATAATCCATTTGGTCCTCCTTCATCACCTCCGGGATTTTGGATGTCCTTCCTGCGTGTGGTAAGACAGTTTTCTCCTTCCAGCGGCTAAAATTGTAGTATAATTGAGCTTTCTGCTGGTTTCTACACAAACTCCAATTGGTTATGAAGTTATGCATAGAACCTCTTGCTGACAACTTTAATCTTCTTGGGAAATGTGAAGTGTTTTCGTTTAATCCTTTTGATGTCGGCAATGTCATTTGTCAGCGCTGCATCTCTGTTGAGTAAACTGCTGTTACAGTTATATTACAAGTATTTAAGATTTCTTATTGTTTGGCTTGTGATGCTTTGTTTGACGACCATGTCTAACTGGAGCTTTTGAAACTGTATATACACCTTCATGATTCCTTATCCTTGTTTCAGTTTGTTGACTCGTGTTCCTGTTCTTTTCTCTTCCATTCATTCAGATGCATGGCGTTGTGAATTTCTTTGGTCGAATTGCGTTTCTTATAGATCAGAACACCCAAGCATTTCACATGTTCATGTCAGCTCTTCTACAGGTGCTGTTTGCTGCCTCTAATACTAATTTGTCATCTCATCTTGATTTATTCTACTTGATATATTTAGTTGATTGAATAACCGTTGGCCTTATGATTCTTGTTGCAGCTCTTTGATCGTTCTGGCCTACTTTATGGTGAGCTCGCGAGGTTTGTTTTGCGTTTGCTGGGGGTCAGGACCAAGCCTAGAAAATCCCAAATTCCAGTAGCCGGTGAAGTTCCAGGTCTTGACGGGCAGGGCCGGCATTATATCGAGGCGCCAAAAGCTAATGGTGGTTCATGGGACAGTGTTTGGGGAAATGATGTTAAGGGAGACAGTTAAGATGCAGAAAATTATTTGATTATCTAGGAGACAGGAGCAATGATTTTGGATCTCGAGAGGAAACAGGATCTTGAACAATTATTGCCCATAATTGTGAGACAAGCTTGCTCCAGTACTCCAGTACTATGGCGTTTAAATCAAGCGATCCCTCTCTCTGTGTAGATTGCTAGTATATGTCTGTTCTATGGCTTCGCTTATGTTTGCTAATTGCAACTAAAGTTAAATGCGAAGTTACCCTTTGCTATGGAGTAGTTTTGTGTACCATGTTTGTCCCAGTTTGGTCTTTGACATAATTGATTATTGTATTATGTGTCAAAGCTTCATTTCGATTATCCTTTATTGCTCTGAAAAAGAAAATCAAGTCCTGCTGTTGCTGTAATAACATTGGGAAAAGCATTTATAACTCATGGTAATTCTAAGGGCAGGTAGAACCCAGCTAATACTGTACCATCTTTTGTACGCAGTTAGCGATGCATGCCAATCTGCACAAAAAGATCTCCAGTAAGTTATTTTGAAGGCTTTTTAAAAATAGATATTGGAGACTTTGTGGTTGTGAAATGGTCAGGTATTAACAAATCCACTTGCTCCCAAAGTATGGGGTTAGAATTTGTTCATATCCCAATCAGCCTTCATCCATTTGCCTACCACCTTCACCTAAAATTTTTGCACAAGAATAAGGGAGCATTTCCTCACCACACAAACGCACGCTATTTATCTTAAAACAGCACTTACAAACTAGCAACGATGATTGCATATTATTTATTCTGGCTCTCCGTTTCCCCAACTTTTAAGATAAAATGAGTTCAAATCTCTCATTTTTATCACGTACAAACGAATCTAATTAAGATATCGTTGAGAATTTTGGTACCACGGCAGAAGAGTTAAAAGACATTTTTACCCTCCTCTCAGTTGTTGCTTCTGATTTAACTGAAATCTTTTATGACGACGGGTGTTGGATAATATGAATCGATTTTAGAATTTTTCGGGATGTGGAAGGGCGAGATGACGTATGTGGATGAGGAAGTAGTGTTGGAGGTGCCATTCTTCATTCCCACCTCGAAAAGCTAATCCAAAACCAACTCCCATTTGCACTTCCCCCCCTCGCATAACAAATAATTCCACATCGCCGTTACCCTTCTTTGTCTTTACGTGCGAACCCCCCCTCCCCAGTCTCCTCCACCCCTCTCTCTCCCCCCTCACACCTCCAACCCATATAATAAACTTTCATCCCCACCACTATATCCATTCTTTGCTTCATTTCATGCGCTTCTCCTCCTCCTCCTCCAATTGACAAAGGTACCATCTATTCTCCTTCCCCTTGCTCTTCTTTGTAGTTTCTTCTCTTGGGTTTTGGCCAATTGGGTCTTAGTTTTCCATCTGGCTTTTGGTTGCAAGTCATGGAATCTCTCTCTCTCTCTCTGTCTGCGTGCATGTAGTACTATATTTACGTTAAGGTCTTCATGTATATATTTCTGCCCATGTTGTGATTGTAGAGTATTTGGGATTTTGGTGTGGTTTGCTGCATACCCGCCAGGATGGAGATTACCAATGTCACGGAGTATGAGGCTATCGCGAAGCAGAAGCTGCCCAAGATGGTCTTCGACTACTATGCTTCCGGGGCAGAGGACCAGTGGACCCTCAAGGAGAACAGGGAGGCTTTCTCAAGGATTCTGTAATCTCCTGGCCTTTTTGAGATTAAAGTTGGCATCTTTACTCATTTTGGTGTGCTTGTTTTGTCTTGTGAATCGTCTGCGAGTTTTGTTTCTTATTCCTCTGCATAAAAGTTTTATAATCTTCTCATTAGGAGATATATTAATTTTATATTCGAATAGTATCTGATATTGGAATCTTCTGATGTGAATGGAATGTGTTCACCACTATGTCCCTAAGAGTTGAACTTGTCATCGAGGCTGCAGCTTTTGGTTGCCAAAAATTCCGCCATTACTTTGTTAGTCCTAACATAATAGTATTCTTACAGTATGAGTATTCTTTAGATTTTGTTCTTCACTTTCGTGATTTGGCTAAAAATTATTTATAATCTTAGTTGAGAAACTGTTATCTCATGGAGATTCAGCTTTTAGCTCGTATATAGAACTTTGTTGTTCAAGACTTCTAATCTTATTCAGGATCCAGCTAACTCAAATAAATATATTCTTTAAGGAGTTCGTGAAGTACTTTTAGCACCAAGAAATTTTAGGCCAATATGGTCCTTCAGGAAATTGTCTGTGCTAGCTGAAATAGAAAATCTCAATCTTGTTCATATCTTCTGCAATCGGACGAGGACATTGTTTTGGATACTTTGTAACTGTTGATCTGTTTGCAGTTTGTTACACTTTGTCTCATTGGAGCGAGAATAATCTAATATCTTATAATTCGTCCACTTTGGAATAGGTTCCGCCCACGCATACTAATTGATGTCTCCAAAATCGACATGACCACAACCATTCTGGGATTCAAGATATCAATGCCAATTATGATAGCTCCTACAGCCTTTCAGAAAATGGCGCACCCAGATGGTATGTTTTTTCTTGATTTTGTTTTTTTTTCCCACTAGGTTTAGAAGATCTAAAAGATTCCTTGCATATTTGTTACTAACTACAGTACGAAATAAATTAGATACAGGGTTTAATATCTGTTTACCATAGTGTACATCCCAAGATCAGTTTATAGAACCTTTGTTTTCCTTAGCTTATTGCTTTTGCAGTGTTTCTGTCAGCCGTATATTATTCTAGTAAAAGCCGTAAACATGTTATCTTGATTGAGCCTGTTATGTTGCCACAGGAGAGTATGCAACTGCAAGAGCAGCATCAGCAGCAGGCACTATTATGGTTTGTCACCGACATTTTGTGCTTACTGTGATTTGATATTTTTCAAGTTACTCTGTTTGACTAACAAATATGATCACCAGCAAAAGCATAGGCAAACTCTTGAGTGGTTATAGTGCTATATTCTGATCTGCACTTAATAATTGAACTGAACATAGAAGCAGTTTCTATAAAAGCAGGGAAACCTCCAAGTCTTTCTACTGGGTGACAATTTGACACGCTCCTTTTAGAAAAGGGTGCATGTGGTGTATAACATTGATGAGTTGAGATTCTCTTATATAAGCAACATAAATTTTCTGCTTCGATGAACGATTCACAATTTAGTATAACAAATGTATAAAATGATGTCAACAAGGGAAGAGAGAGTGTCTAACTTGGAAAAGGGGACAATCAATATATATCTTGACCCATTTGCATTACTAAAGAGGCAGACTAGACTGTTCATGAGCTACATCCAAGAGGTTCAGTTAATGTTGTTCTGCTTTCAAATAGCCACCTAACTAGGAATTGTATGTCGCTCTTAGGTTATCATTTTTTTCGTTTTCTTTGTTCTGTTTAGCAAATCATGATCACAGTATATATTTAATTATTAAAAATAATTTGAAGGACAACTTCTCTACTTTCTTTCTAAAATTTGTGTCAACAATACTTAGTAGTTGTGTTTGTTTCTTTCATAGACACTGTCATCATGGGCTACTTCCAGTGTTGAAGAGGTCGCCTCAACTGGACCAGGAATTCGCTTCTTCCAGCTCTATGTAAATATTAGCTATTCTTTTCCAAGTGGTTCTATATATTGTTGAACCTCCTTCTGAAGAACTCCTCAAATCTTGCCTAATAATCTATTCCTTGTCCTTGTAGGTCTACAAAGATAGGAAAGTAGTTGCACAGCTAGTTAGAAGAGCTGAAAGGGCTGGATTCAAGGCAATAGCACTTACTGTGGATACTCCAAGACTTGGCCGCAGGGAAGCTGACATAAAGAACAGGCATGGACAATGATTTCTTTTTTGGTTTTGCTTAGAACAAGATTGGATTCACGAGTGCAGAAAGTTCAAGTTCATGTTTAGGAAGTCACCTATCCTCATAGAAATGCAATAACTTGGAAAAAAGATAAGCAATGATAATGGAAGACATTATCAAAATCCTCATGGGAGGGTAGATGCTAAGTCTGAGGCTTCAAACAAATGTTACTCCATCACACTGCTCCATGCTACAGATTTAGTCATATGACCATCTTTGAAACTGATGTTACTCCACCACACTATTTTTATTTATTTTATATATATATATAACCCTCTTAATGTGTTGTATTGCAGATTTGTCTTACCACCACATTTGGCCCTCAAGAACTTTGAGGGCTTGAACCTTGGGAAAATGGATAAAGTGAGTGTTAAATTTATGTCAGTTATAAACTTGCAGTATCCAATTTCTCATTTGGTATATTGATGTTTGTGTACAGTCGAGTGACTCTGGGCTTGCATCATATGTTGCTGGCCAAATTGATCGCACATTGAGCTGGAAGGTATGTTATAATAGTTTTCTTCTTAATCTCTGAAGTAGATAATACTTTGCTTACTCAATAGCAGAGTTCAGTACTGATCTGCTGCTAAAACACTATTGTTGCCCCGTACCTGTTCTTAAATTTAACTCTCTTGAGATTTATAAGAAAACTGAACAGTCTGTGATTAGTATGAAATATCTTCTTTTTTTTAATATTATTTCTGGGTAATAAATAGTAATGTTGAATGCTATAATATTCTCCACTTATGAAGGGTCTTTATGAATATTTCTGAGTAATTGTTTTGGATTACCAGGATGTTAAGTGGTTGCAAACAATCACTTCTATGCCAATTTTAGTGAAAGGGGTTATCACTGCAGAGGACAGTAAGCATTAGTCTTCCTTTCCTTCATTTGACAAATTGATTACCTATATGACATATCTTAATTTCTCAAATGCAGCTAGGCTGGCTATACAAGCTGGTGCAGCTGGTATCATTGTGTCCAACCATGGAGCTCGTCAGCTAGATTATGTTCCCGCTACTATCAGCGCCCTCGAAGAGGTACTCCAATAATGACATGATGCGCGCTCTGGTTGCATTAGTAGCTTTATGTTTCCAAATTAAGGTTATAAAGATGACTCTGTGCACATGAGATGCAAAAGTTGTTGGATTTCTCATGCATATAGGAGTGGCATAAGACAATACTGGAGATTGTTCTTTCAAGTTTCTTTAGTAAAACCAAATATTCTTGTTGAAATTGACAATCAAAGTATCGGTATACAGGATTTAGATATTATTATTAATATAAGTGGGTAAATTCAGGTTGTCAAAGCTGCACAGGGGCGAGTCCCCGTATTTCTGGATGGAGGCGTTCGTCGTGGAACTGATGTCTTCAAGGCTCTAGCTCTGGGAGCTTCTGGCATATTTGTAAGTGCATGTTTCTCGAGTTCACTCTCTCCCATATGCCTCTCTTTGTTCTGGTCTCTTACGTACATTCATTAAATCTCACACTTATCTCAGATTGGAAGGCCTGTGGTGTTCTCTTTGGCTGCTGAAGGTGAGATTGGTGTAAGAAAAGTACTCCAGATGCTTCGCGATGAGTTCGAGCTGACCATGGCATTAAGTGGATGCACCTCGCTCAAAGATATTACTCGCAACCACATCGTGACTGAAGCGGACATGCATCGTCCTGTACCCAGGTTATAAGTCACCAGGATAAGCGCCATTATCCTCCGTAACGAGACACAGAGAAAGAGAGAGAGAGAGAGAGAGGGAGAGAGAGATAGATATAATCTCTGCGAGGAGGAGGAGCTGCATCTGGGTCCATTTCTTCCAAGGAAAAGTTAAATGGACTCTTTGCAACCCTACTATATTCTTCAGAAATTATGCATCCACTGTATATTACTCTTATGACATACTTATTAATTATAGCATAAATACCAGATTCAGAATAGTCTGGGTATTCGTTGTTTTTTTTTTTTGTTTTTTTTGGGGTAAAATTTCTACTCTGTTTATGTTTAATCTACACATGCTTATTACACCAAACCCTCAATCTATAATTTTTTTTGTGGGGTTAGGCGAGAAATATTAATTAGATAAATTGACTGTCTAGTGGGTAATTACTCGTACTAGACCCTAGTACTGCTGGCCCCCTTCTCTCTCTCCCCCATTATCTAAACACTAATAATGAGTTCAGGAGAGGGGAATGACTTTCTCCCATGAATTTCTTATATTTCATAGCTCTCTTCTCACTTCCTTTCTCTCTTTTGTCTAGTAGAGGATTTTGGCCTCCCTTTTCTGGCCTCTTTCTCTTAATCTTGCCTTGCGTAAATTGAGATTAGGAAGTGCTTTGAGAATAGTTTGGGATCTTTACCTTTTGCTGTTGCAAATGGTATTCTCCCACGGTTCCATGATGTATTCTAAACTTAATTCGTTTTCTCCACGTGGTGCACTTAGCTAACAAAAGATGGCGGCGATACCTCCTATGTTTAATTTGAATATCAATGAATTACAGTTGACCGTCTCATAAGATTGATCATGTATAGTTGCTATGTCTCTGTCGATTGAATCAATTATGTATCAATTACAACAACTACAGACACAAAAGAAGAAAAAGATTGAAACAAATTAAAACGAGTGCAAGGAGGAAAGCGAAAGTAATCACACTCTATGACATGAATGAGGATAGGCATTGGTGTCTGTGGTTGTAAGGAGAGACAGCTGCTATTCTTGTCTTCCTCTTCTGAAGGAATCGCTGCAGTGATCGCTTCATCGAGAGTTGCTGGTTGAGGAGTTCAGGATTCAGGCCTCGGTGTTGTAATTTGTATGGGAATTGGAGTTGCTGGAAGTCGTGTTTGTTGTTCTCGTTCTCTTTGTCTTCCACCTCTCGCTTTGCCATCGATATGATAGCTCTTGCCTGTTCCAATATAGTAAAGAAATGATTAATAAGAGAATCAACAAATTTACTAATCATGTTTTGATTGGAATTGGAACACGTAAACTATAAGTTGACTACTCTACTGGGTCAAGTTCAAAAATGACAGGGTAGAATAATCATCTGAGATATTTGACTTGGTATTCCAAGAACAAGGGATCGAATCGACAACGATGACTAAGTTATACCCAACTAGGCAACAAATCTATCAACAAGTCAAGAAAATATGATTAAAAAATAAAAAGAAGGAAACTTTTTGGCGCACAACCATGGAAAAGTTGGTGTTGTATGGACAAAGGAATCGGAGAAGGTTTTCGTATCGAAAGCATGACAACTTGTAATAATGAAACTAAATCCCGGAGGAATACAACAAACCTGGATCTCCGTCACGTCGCACACGCAAATCTGGCCATTGTAGAAGATCGTGATCTGCTTCTCCGGCGCCAATCGAGATCCTTCAACTCTGAACGAATTCAATAACTTCGTCACAAAAACGACCAAATATAGCGAAGCAAATAAATAAAAGAACTCTGTATATGTACATACTTGATAGATTTAGCAGAGCAGGAAGCACTAGAGGAGCAATCCTCACCGCCGCAGCCGCCGCCGCCGAGGCCGAGGCGAAGGCTGAGCTCCGGATCGCAACCAATGCCGACCATTTTGGTTCTTAAGATCTTTCTCTTCTCTTTCTTCTTCTTCTCTGAAAGGCTCTGGTTGGTTTTGGGGAGGAGGGAATTTAGATTCGATGGGTATGAAGGGGAGGAAGAATGTATAAATATAAAAATATGGTCGGTTTAATTTATTCACGCGTTTCTTGTCGAGCTGTAATTTTGTAAAGAAGGATGGATTTGGAACGAGATAGCGAGTGGGGACGAAGCCAAAGACGGTTTCGTCGCGGCCGATAGGCGTTAGCACGTGGAAAACGCGTTTCACGTGCACGATTGAGTCAGGCCGCATGGGTTACTACGGCGGCGGGATCGAATTTTCCTTTTTCCTCTTTTTTCTTTTTTTCTTTCCTTCTGAAGAATAATTTTCTTTTTCACCCCCTATATTTCTACGATATTTCTTTAAATTATTTTTTTTTCATACGTAATTAACTTTGAACTATCAAAATAAATTAATTATCTGACCCCTTAACAACACTGCAAATGGGAGCAGAGAAGCAACTAAATTATTCTTCTATTTTGATCGACGTAAATGTCTTTTTGAATTGCATGTAACTTTCACGTAGATAAATATATTATATTTTGTTACACAATGTTCACGTTGAAAGATAATTGTGACATATTTTTGTCACATATTATCAACTGTCATAAAATTGAACACGCGCACTAATAGCTCACGTTATTATTTATAATTTTCTCTTAATCTTATTAAATGTTAAGTTGCATTTTGACTCTCTCAGATGCTATTCGATTCATATTAGTTTCACGCGTGACATTAGGTTTATAGAAATGAACCTATTTATCTAGTTGAGTAATAGAATAAATAAAGCACGTAAGGACCGCGTTCGAATGGGGCCGTTCGAACGCTTGTATCACGTTCACTTCGACAAAGAATTGAAATTCTGCGTTCGAACGCACCGCGACGAAAGTGTGGGTTAAGTTAGAGATTGTTAGAGTTGTTTGGAGTGTGTTTACGTTAATTAATAAATTCTTAGGGTGAACTATATATATATGTATATATATAGAGGAAATCTTAATTGAGATCTCATATTGTTATTGGAATTGGTATTAGCATTATCTTCTTCTCTCTTGACTCTAACTATTGGCATCGTCTCCTATCTCTCTTCTTCTACCGCCCAAGTCTTTGGTCGGCTTCTTCCAGCCTCTAACCACCCTCTTCCACAACAACTTCTCCCCATTCACACCGCGAACTAACCCTAGCATCCATCTAGTCATTGGAGGGCTACCAATTTAGGATCTAAGTTTCGGAACCGTTACGGATCGGATCAGACCAGTTTATAACAGTCACTCTATATCACTAGTCACTTTTCAAAATTGAACATATACCCTACTAAATCTTCTTCATTAGAAATTACGTTAGAAAAAATTAAAAAAAATTAACTAACTAATTATATGAATAAAATTATCCTTACTTTTCTTCCTCTCTCCTATTATTACATTTTTATCCAGATATTAAGTTAATCAAAAATTTAATATTATGTATACTAAAATTTCTAATTTGGAACAGATGCATGCCTTAGAACCACTTGGAAAAGAATAGCTAATAGAGCTGTCAGTGGGTTCCATTTGGAACAGATGCCTGCCTTAGTTGGCATAAAAGAATATTCTGCTACGATGGTATGTTACACATTGGATAACTTTTAAAAAATAAAAAATAAATAAAAAATAAAAAAAAATAAAAAAGAGAGAAGAAGACCATAAACACGTAATTAAGCAGAAGCACATGAGTTTGGACTTTGGATTTCCTTAGACCAACCCACCTCGGTCCCAGACAGGCTACCGGGAGATTAACAAAATCTACAAGGACTCCGACTGAAAGATTCGGAGGAAGAAAATGTCGGTTGACTTCCTAATCAATACAATGTAACTAATTTTTGTAGCGGGGCCCACGAAAAACGTACGAAGTCAATCACCGCGGACGTCGCCATGAAGATGAAGAGAGGTAGGTGTCGAAGTCGAACTCTCTCCCGTTCGCCTGAAAAGTCTCCGTTCTTCCCCCTCGAAGGAAGTAATCTAATAAATCACGTGTTACTTAAAAAAGAAAACTTTTATTTATAAATATACCCCTCGAGGTTGGGGGGGGTGTACGGATGTTAAGAGAAAAAATGGAGGGATAATATGTAAATAAATGTCACTGAGATGGATGGACGGCTGTGAGACAAATTGTCTCCCGTGCTGAAGCAGTTGGGGAGAGGGGGGGGGAGATTGGAAGGAAAGAAATGTGGGAGATGGCATTATTTTCTTTCAAAATTCTCATGTATTCAATTCTACTGGCGACTTGAGGGCATGAGAGAGAGGTGATTCAAAACGTCACAACTTGGAAGGTAAAACTACTTGGAAGATTTACTTTGACTGGAGATATATGTAGCTCCACGCTATACTTTTCCATTCAAAAGTGAAGAGAATGATAAAGATGAATATAGTCCAGGGATAATTACACTAAAATTCCATAAAACTATTACATATGTTTGCATACAGTTTCTCGTTATTATTATTATTTTCTTTTATATATATATATATATATATATGACCTCCTAGAATAGACAAAAATTCACCCTTTGACGTGCTAATAACAAACGTTAAATGGTTAAATGGTCATTTTATACTCAACTTTATTCTCTTTCTTTCCTCTAAAATAAGAGTAAAATGATCCCTAGCTAGGAACCTAAAATTAATCACATATACTTGGGATAGATGAAAAACAAATGAAGTGGTGCATATAGAAATGAGCAATGGTTCATGAGTCTAGGCATTGATTAGGCCACAAGAACAAATGACATAAGGCGCAACTTGAAGGATCAACCAACTCAAAGTAAACAACATCATCATGCAGTTTGCTTAGTTCTCCTAGTTATCTAGAAATTGAATGACAGTATGGCGGAAAATTTTTGAGAGGATGAAACAACTTTCTATCATTCCATGTAATAAGTACTGCATATCTGACATATCTCTCTGTTCCAGAAACCTAGATTATCTCCACAGAAGTATCATGACCATGGCCATTGCGCATCTCTCCATACGCACCACCTGCCTGTGTTGTCTCCATTACTTTCACCGTTTGAATGGTTTAGTTTCCCGTTTTCTCCATCACTGTTACTAGTCAAATGTTCCATGTTCTGACTAAAGATGCAAGAGCGGCTCAGTTCTTGATCACGCATTAAGGCCTCCTTTCTGTAATTTGAGTTGAAAAACTTTGGATGATCTAAAAATCTGACATTCTTCAACCAAAGTCTCACAGCCTGAAAAATGGAAACAGGGAAGGGTTCATCCTCAATTATGTAAGTGCCACATTAATTGTGATTAATCGACAAGGATTACATATGTAAGGTGCACGATATCTAAGTTTTGCCAAAATAAATAACTCGTTCAAAGTGGGCTCAAAAATGTGATGAAGCATCTGAATAACAGAAAACCAAGATTAAGGATCATTAATAAGAATGTAAGCAAATAAATTGTAAAGAATCATTAACCTTATAGATGAAATAAGCCTCTAATTCAATGTATATAGGTAGTCATACTTTTCCTAATGGACCTTCAAGTTGGTAGTTCATCTTCATAGATTCACATGTAGATGCTACAGTGACTTCCGCTCAAAAAATATTGATGGAAGATTCTTGAGGCAAACTTGGCTGTAATTTCTTAAAGATATAATGTTTTGGGCATGAATTTATATATTGTTGAATCCCAATATAACATGCCAGTATCTCTGCACAAGTTGTGCATCAGGATATCATCCTCGTCGATTAAGAAAGGTTGACGTTCCTTCTTTTCGGACATTGCAGGTTATGGCTTCACTGTCTTACTCAAAGTAGTCAAAACTTTTATCTATCATTATCTCTATTAAGAAAGCAGCTATCAGTTGGTTCTCGACAATGTACATCTTCCGGGGCAAGCAAATCTTAGAGAGCAGTTCTATTTATATGAACCGCTATCTTATGATGTTTTGGAGGATATGGAATTAACGAGAATTTCTATATTCTGGCCCTAAGTAATCAGGTAAGTATTATTCCGTGATGTAATTATTGTTAGAAATAAACTTCTGGAAGATCAAATTATTCACTGAATAGAAGCAAATTATTTGCTTTTAGCTAGCACGCAGCTTTCAACTCGACTTTCTCTTATCAATCAAATCTAGAGTACTTGATCAGCTTATATTTAACCTAGTGTTTCTTTCTCTTCACCTGGCAAGAACTGGCACTCTAAATAGACTGACCAGGTAAATCTCAGAAATGTGCTTCTCAGTAATCAGCACTTTTAGGTGCAAAATAAGTAGTAGAGTACACAAATAAGTAAATAACAATGGAAGCATAAGCAGAAAAAGATTGTATTACCTGCCAGTATATCCACATTGCAACCTTATGAGGCATCAACCAGAAGTATGCTGCCATAGTTAAAGAATTGCTAGAAGAGCATATTCGTTTGGCACGTAAAGAAGCAGTAAAATAGTTCCCTAGTGTGGGATGTTGAACTGAGATTACAACAGAAAGATCCTCGCCCGGTGCATCAACGTGCATATTCCAATTACCTAGCATATCCTACAATTACCTCCAGAAAAATTTATTCAGGATGGCAAAATACAGAGGCTACTTCAAAGGAAAATCTAATAGCGCAGTTATATGGTTATTAAAAGCAACACATGCAACACGAGATCACCAATTATCTAAGTGACTACAAAAGATGAATTTCCACTCAGGTGGTGTCAGCGTGCCGCAATTTCTTAAACATGTCAATATTATCCAGTAGTTAAAACAAGAGAACATTTCAACCAATCATAGCTGACAATTTCACAAGAACTGGATCCTCTATTCAGCTTAATTTGTACCTAACTAGAGCTAACATCAAACAAATTCTTGTTTGAATATCATTCTAGACTACTATGCCTGAAGCATTATAGCATGTTCCTCAATTTAATTTATAAGAAACATGGGAACACTAGGAAGAGAAGATATTTTTCACCAAAGAGAAGCAACCGTAATTTGAATGTTAGATTGCTCACGACTCATAAGTCACTATATATGATTTCCCAGTAATCATCTAAAATATGGTTAGAGATTTATACTCCGTATGCCATTCTCTAGAATATATCACAATCTGTAATTGCACAAATTATAGAAAGATATGATTAAGGTGAACTCTAAACATAAATGCCGCCTGTGTTCATAAATGTAAGAGCAGTTACATTGATTGACAACAATTACAGGACAAGAACTTGGAAACGAATGCCAATTATATTCAAATCAGTATGCATAGCAATTCACCCACAAGCTACTGTGTACATCATAACTCACCATAAATGGACTAACATGCAAGGGCTTGGCCACCAGATCATAGCCTGGTCGGAAGCTAAATGACACCTGCTCTCCCCATGGAGTATTCGTCACCTAAAATTCAATGTACAAAGGAGTGTTCACATACTCATGAATCCAAAACAAAACAAATAAAGGGTACTTTAATTCATCAAAAGATGGTAAATAAATGTTTCTTCTATTCCAAACCGGAAACGCTAAGATCGTAAAAAGGATGCCTACCTCGGCAATGCATCTTCGGAGACGAGTAGAATTCTCCTGTTCCAAATCATAGCAGTAGTAAATGCTCAGAGGGTTCTGCGCATACCCTACGCTCTCCGGAATCGTCAAAAGAAGACTGGAAAAGGGAGGGGGAAATGGGAAACAATATTCTCCAAATTAACCAAAAATTCTAATCCCTTTCTGTACGTTAAACAACATCGGATTTTGAGGAACGATAAAAATTAAGTTGGGTCGTAGCAATACACTGGTCCATTAGTTCCAGCAACCTCCCGAGCTCGAGCGGCGGGGAGATGAGATGGTTGCGGCGCGCGGTCGAGGTCGATAAGGGCGTACCGAACGGGGTAATCAAAAGCGTGGGAGACGGGCCGCTGTCGAGAGTGGCGCACGCGGCCCTCGTAGAGGCGAATGGGCTCGTCCTTCTCGGAGATCGGAGCAGGGGAAGGAGCGGAGAGGAAGCGAGAGAGGAGGAGAGGAAGGGATTGGAGGAAGAGTGAGAAGGAGAGGAAGGAAGAGGTCACCAAGGTGGAGAAGAAGGAGAATAGCAAGAGCAACGCTTCCATTCTTCCAATCTATGGTGTCCTCCTTCTCTCGCTCTCTCTGCATCGCATATTTGGTGGTCTGCGGTTCAACTATGGCGGATAAAACATTTGCATATAAAACCTCTACTTTCACGTTATTTCTTTTACGACCCTCCTACAAGATTAAGCTAAACAACACTGTTCTCGACGGAAAAATTTAGGAATATATATATATAAACCACGTGGTTTTTCATTAAAATTTATTTGGAGTTTATTAATCATTAAAGTTTAAAATAATTTAAAATATAGAGACAAAAATATCCTTGTTTGATTTTTTTTTAATTAATTATCTTAGTATCAGCCAACTTTAAAAAGTTAAGTAACCTTCTATCCCACCGGCAACAATAATTTAGTCATAGATTATTTAGCTCAATTGCTCGCTTTTACATTAAACATAAAGTAACAGTGCTAAATAAATAAAAAGTTAAGTAGTCTTAAATGTCTTTTATCCTATATGTTTAAAGGGGTATACATCTAAATATAAATTTTAGTGGGTTGTATAAGTAAATAAGAGATTTCCCAAGGGCATAAACGAAAAGTACTCCCTCTACGTTATTTCCAGTTTACCTCTATTTTTTTTTTTCCCTATTCCACCCTCATTTTACTTGTTATTATCTAAAAGGTGCATTGTGAAAAACAAAAGGATAACTATAGTAACACTACAGTAGAGCAATGATAAAGGAAACCAACTGGGATTGGATAATAATTGGAAACCGAGGAGGTAGATTTAGATGGGCCAAAACCCAAAAGTGATGGGGCCAATAATAAATAAGAAGAAGAAAAATATATTAAAAGAGGAGTTGAACTAGAAATTTATATAGTTTGGAATATTTTTTCTATATGCCTTCTCTAATCACCACACATACATGGGCATTAGAATAATATAGTTGGAATATCATCGTGATTGATACCTAGCCATACACACTTGTTTCCCTAAGTTGCATTAATTATCGCCTCTTGTATATTATCTTCTCATTGCGGATACTATTGTGACAGTGAGCAATAGTTGTTCCAAATGGAGTTCAGAATCTCTCTCCTTTTTCTCCTCAATTTTTTTTCCCTGATGATCAATTCGTGGGGCGTTACGATTTTGTTTTGCTATGCTACAGTAGTGTTAGCGACGACAACTCTCACCTAAAAATTACAAGCAAATAGATCACTTTCGGCGAGGAAACTTAGGGTGACAAGATTACCGGAAACCTCCGACTCAGGGTGGCAACTTTTTTGACCCATTCGATATATGAATATAAATCTGAATACTTTAAATGTTCTAAATTGATTATTAATTTATGTCTATTATCTCACCAGGTTCACTAATTCAATTATGACATAATAACTTGATTTACAATGTAAATAATATGTTTATAATAGAAAATTCTAACTTATAAGTATGTTTATAACTAGTAGAAATCTATTTATAAAATATTTATAAGTATGTTTATAACTTATAAGTATTCTTTAAAATATTATTCTAAAAATATATATAAGTTATTCAAAATGTGTTACGAAAAAGTGGTAACAAGAGTAGCTGTATACTTGTTCACTTTGTAGATTAAAAATAAGTTTACTAAAGTAAAACTCCTTATTACTACGATGTAGTAACTAAATAATAATTTACGTTATTCTTGTATAGTAATTTATCATTTTTTTTAATTTTATTACACATAAAATTTTAAGAGTAAATTAATAATAACTCATGATTATTATTTATCCCTCAACTCTTAAATATTGGTTAACTCTTTCAACCTTATTCCAAAAGTATACCTAAAGGCTGCAATTTACTCACTCACCACAGTCGAAAAGAGGGAGATAGAGAGAGGGTGGTGGTACAAGGAGGAGTACTTGGGCTGCTTAGTTTCTTCCTAATAATAGAGGGATGCCTATGCCTATTTGTAGGCATTCCGTTTTTGTCAAGTAGAAGTATAAAAAAGTAAAGCTTCTCCTATGAAATCCAATAGGAACTCGGCTCCGACGATTTCCTGCAGACGTGGCTGCAGGCGACCCGCTAGGTAATCGCTGTCGAAGAAATCGCAGTGGATCTTTGCGATTAAATATAATATTATAATTGCTTGCTTCGATCTCATACTTTGGCTGCTTCCGGAGATATGGTACGACAACAAAATCTAGCGGCAGCTACGGTGTCGATGCACATCCATCCACGTCAGTACTAGATATGGTGCCATTTGAAAAAGGAATAAAACTTTTATATAGTGTATACATAATTTACCATTATCATTAGTACAAATGTCTCACCTAAATATAGAAATCTAATTAATGTTGCAAAAGATTTAAATAGAGTCAAACGATAAGTACTTAAACAGTAGTTTCTTTATGTTATATATTTAAACCACTGAGCTTTTGGATTAAAGAAGTAGGTTATATACCCACTAGCAAATGGCATTCCGAGGAGTTATCATCATCTCATGTTGTGGTCGTAGTGGGACTAAATTAAACTGGCAGGGCAATAAGGTGGACCCTTGATTTCCCCACTGGTTCGTCATTTTCTTGATGCAGCATCTGGTTACTGTAGCCACCCAACCGTAGTGGGAAAAATAATCGCCATCATAAAGGACAATAGCACATTAGTTTATCTGACTACCAAACAGAGGTTCCACTCTCACGTGAGTGTGATACGGATGAAAGAATCTATCCGTCTATTTATCGAATATAGTTTATATGATATATAAAACAACCCAACCCCCACCCCAGTTTTCTAGGAATACTAAAAATGGAATAGGAGTTTTTAGTTTTTTTAGTTTTAAATAAGAAGAAGAAGAAGAAGAAGAAGAAGAAGATAAGAAGTAGAAGTGAACAATTTGGACTGCAAGGAGGCAAAAACATTGAATGTAGTAGTAGTAGTAGTAGTAGTAATTAACAATAATGAACAACTCCTGAGAGAAGAGAAGAGGAGAAATATAAAAAAGATTAAAACAAAGCGGCCCCTAGAAATTAAGAGGAAGGTACAAGCATCACATAATAACAAAGGGACCCACAAACACCAGCAAACACAGTAGATGAGTTAGCTACATCACATGCAAATGTCTTCTTCCTCCTTGCATACCAATCCAATCGGCCAATCCCAGTCTCCCACTATCTCCTGCCATACTGGTGGTATTGGGCACACAAGCCGCAAGAACCCAAACCCAATCCCTAACAACAAAAGCAAAGGAGAACAAAGTGAAGAGCTAAAACCAGCTTGGATCGATGCAGAGAGACACCACGGAAGGAAGGAAGGAAGGAACGAAGAAAGGAACGAAGGAAGGAAGGAAGGAAGAAAGGAAGGAAAGAGTCTTAACTTAATCTGGACAACTGAGAAGGCAAGGATCTGTAAGACCTTTAACGAGTCGCATGCACACTTAGTTAGTTAATAATAAAAGGAAAGGAAAGGAAAGGAAAGGAAAGGAAAGAAAAGAAAGAGGAACGACCTGCAACAGACTGGGCTAGAGACTTAAGGAGAGATCAAGATCCTGCAGGTTGTCATCATCGGGTGTGGTTGTAACATCCATCTCCTTCTGAGGGTGGGAAGCCCTTTTCCAGTTAAGGAGATCAATCATCTCGTCGCGGCTCACCGGAGGGTCCTCCGCGGCCCGCATCGCCCGGCTGCCGGTCACGGTCGCTAAGAGCGGCAGGTGAGTCGTGAACCGGGGGACGCCGTACGTACCCAAGCTCTCAAGCTGGCCCGGCGCGGCGTAACGGTCGGCCGCCGGCAAAGTTCTGCATGAGTGGGATGAAATTGGGAATTGGGTGGGGCCCAGATGTGGAGATGGGATAGTGGAAGGTGGGAGGTATAGGTTGGAGCTCCACCCCGTGCTCCTCTCTTTCTTGTGAGCATTTTGATGGCCGCCGAGAGCTTGGGACTTGAGAAACTTCTTGTTGCAGAAGAGGCACGAGAAAAGCCTCACATCTTTCCCTTCATGGCAAGGTGGAGGAGAAGAGGGTGCTAAGGTTAGAGAGAGATCGACATTTTGTGGAGGAGTAGCTAGTAGTGGTGGAGGAGGAGGAGGAGGAGGAGGAGGAGGAGGAGGCTCCATTCTTCTTGCTGTTTATGCCTTCTTTGTGGTCGTTATTTTTTTCTTATTTAATGGAATCTAAGGATGGCATGATGGAAATGTGACACTGAGATTGATGGAGAGTTCGGTACGCTCATCATGTCTGCAAGATGTTGTTGAGACTCTTTTATTGATTGGCTGCAAGGGAAGAGAAATTAAGGACATGTAGATGCTCCAAAAATGGCTATAGTAAAATACTTTTTACATGCCGGTCCCATCCACAAGTACTGACTAAGTATAACAAAAAAATATCTCAAGTCCCACCTCTCTCTCTCTCTCTCTCTCTCTTTCAAACTTGGTATAATTTCTTCACCTTTGAGGCATACAACCATGTTTAGGGTTTGTTTCCTAATAAGAATATTTTCAAGAGAAAGGAAGCAAGAAGTTTTTCTTTTTTTTAAATTAATTTTTTATATCTCCCAACATCAAAGGCCAAGTTGCCATGGGAAGACGCAACTTGACCTGCGGACAATCCTCAGACCAGATATGGCGGTCCCTTGGGGGAGCAGACAGAGTCAAGGTGCAAAGCAAATTGGTTGAGCTCACCTAGGGTTGTACAAATTTCTTTGACCTTCAAGTCTTCTCTCCATATCCAAACAGCATATGTGATGATATTGTGCAGTGTGTTCACCACTAGAACAGTAGTCAAACGGGGTGCTGCTCGCTCTCCTCTCTATATCTCTCTGTACCACACTCACTCTGCTGCAGACACAATAATATATATATATATATATATATATATTTTTTTTTTTTTGTTGAGAGCTATAAGATTAGAGATCACAAGACCAATAATATTATTAGTTTTTTCGAAGGTAATGAAGCGGATTACACCATTATTTTACTGAAAAGATTCTTATGGTGTTCAGAGCAGAGCAGAGCAGAGCAGAGTAGAGCAGAGTAGGTAATAAAGACACGTATCAATTTGCCCCCCATGCTTCGCCATGGTAGGTGGTCCAGCTTTAATTAATAACAGAGTTGTCGCTCTTTTGTAAATCAGGTCATACATTTCGACTGTGCTTATTGATAGAGTAGTAGAAACGCAAGGCTCGAAATATAGTGATGAAAATAGAGTCTAAATCAACAGTGAAAACAAGATATAGTGTTTTCTGCAAAACGACATTGTTGAGAGGTCACACATGTTGATTTAAATGTTGTACCTTACCATCTCTCCATTTGGCCTGTAAAGGTGAACTGTACCATGAAAGCTGCCAAGAAGATCGATCTTGGAACTACTTTCAACATGGTACCACACAAGGCAAAAGAAAAAATCTATTGGTACGTTAAAAGGCGACCTGTGCCATAAAAATGGCTAACCATATCGATCTCGGACACTACTTTTAACATTGTACAACAAAAGTTCAATCAATCTAGATCGGTTTAGAGCTACCTACTTAAATTTATTTTTTTTCTCTACTTTTTTGTTTTCATCTAATATTTTATATCTACCCGACAAACTCTAATTATTATCTTGCCTTTGAAATGATATCCATTCAATGAACTATATTTCGTCCATCAAATATAAAGTGCATTTTAATAATTTAGTCAAATATCTCTTAAATTTATTATTTTATATCATATCAAATATAATCATAATATTACTTAATAAGTTTACGACCAACTACCATATTCTTCTAACCTAGACTCCTTATTCAAATTTAATAAATGAGAATGACGAACCAGGTTTAGGAGTTAAATTACACCCAAACACTATCAAAGAAATCTGAAGTAGGAAAGAAGCTTCTCTCCTTTTTGACAAATTAGGGGTTCTAACTCTCCGTAACTGTAAATAAAATTTAGCTAGCTTAGCCGTTTCTCTTTTTACACAAAAAGAAAGGAAGAAAAGATTCACATGTATGCATACATCCTTGGGTATCCATTGTGATGCAGCTGCTATAGGTTGCATGATAATCAGGAAAAAATTACTTGAGAAGTTATCTAATTGAGTTACGAGAAACGAGAAGTTAAAAGCTCCCAGATAATTGCAACTATTAATGCTGTGGAAATGAAGATATGTCCACATCAACCAATTGGAGAGGCGTTCAATACTGTCAGACTCCCTTCATATCTTTAAGCAGCTATGGCCAGCAATAAGTGGCGTACTCTCTCTCTCTCTCTCTCTCTCTCTCTCCTCTCTCTCTATATATATATATATATATATACATATATATCAAGAAAGGACCACAGATTTGATCAGAGATGATCAAAAAGGCAGGCATCGCATGGACATGGTTAAAGGACAACATTACACACATGCAGTGCAGTAAATAGCGAGAAGCATAATATTCAATTTATGGAAATACTTCCATGGATGAGTAGAATTTTAATCAGTAACGAGGCGTGAAGTAGAAGGTAAAGTTTGTAGCATTTTGAACCTCTAGCACCGGATATACAATTATAATCAGTAAAGCAATAGTGTACCCTGTAAGAAAATCAAACATCAGCATTGCTTACTATGCTAGGTTCCTAAAATATTAAAATGTCTAAAGAAACTTGCTCAAAATGTGCCACCTAGCAGAAAAAGAAAAGAAGATTCTGAGGGTACTCTCTCTAACTAATATATAATTTGCAATGTGCCATGTACTTTTACCTGCAATTGTACAAGATATCAGAGCACAATCTTTGAGCTTACGAAGCAAGTTACCTAGATTTCTCAAAATATATAAGCTTTGCCAGACATGAGACAACATTATCTCACCCTAGTGTCAATCGACTGATTTTTTTTCCCCGTAATATACCATTTGTAGGAGAGAAAATCTGATGAGAACAATGCAATTGGTCAGAAAGTTCATACCAATGAGTTCAGCAAAGAATAAAAAGGCTGCAAATTGATGAGACCTGCAGTATAGTTAACTGTGGTCAGAAGCCGGTGCATAATCAATAAGCATTAGGAAGTCAACCACATCAAGAACAGGTACGTATATGAAATTAAGGAACAATGTGGATGGACCAATGAAGTGTCCCCAATCCTTTCTTTTTAAGGAGATAAAATAATATGCTGCTGTAGAAACTAGCAGCTCTCGGAATATACATACAACTGTTTCAAACAAATACAATACAATTTTTCAAGTCAAAACTGAACAAAATTAGCCTTGAGTAAAGGCTATAAAATACTGAACAACGCCGTAAATAACACAAGAGTAAACAAAGTTATGCACTCTTCAGTGAGACAAATTCTGCAGCAGAGTAGCAGCATCCCTAGAAGTAACTAGAGAAACCAAGTTATGCACTCTTAACTGAGACATTTGGGTAAAGGAAATAACAATTTCATAATTGCATCTCCAACACAGATAATAATAAGTTGCGAAGCTAAACCGAGTGGTTGGAGTGTACTGTTATCTCAATAATAGTACACAAAATCTCATATTTCAGTAGAACATCAGCATCCACACAATCACCCGGAGAAGCAAAGTATTGCACTCTTCACAGAATCATGTCAACAAACACAAACTACTAACAACTTAACGATGATGGATCATTATTCCTGGAAAAAGACAAATGTGAAGGCTACTCTTCAGAGTAGTTACGCCAGAAGAACTAACCAAACTGCATGGGAAAACCATCAGGGTAAAAAGATAAACAAAACCATCATACTTCAAATTAAGAGATGCCGCAAGCTTTATATCAGCAATGGAAAAGGAAGCTATATCCACAAGTATTCTCTTTGGTAGTCTTGCACAATGACAGTTACACTTGTAGGTGGGAGCTGCAGTAACAAAATTGGTCATAGAGATGGAAAGGAAGCTATATCCACAAGTGTTCTCTTCGGTATTCTCGCACAATTACTGGTACACTTGTAGGTGGGATCTGCAGTAATTGTGGGCAGAGTGAGATAACATGTGACTGTGCGTAACTACATAGATTGTTAAAAATAATGGAAGTGCATAGATATTCTGTATGATGACTAGTTCCAAGCTTCAGATATGCAAATATTATAGGTCGACAAGCCAATTAACAACAAGACAACAAACCAATCAAATAACATCATACAAACCATAAAAAGACTTAAGATCCTCAATGAACACTACCTACAAGGACAATCATTTCCTTTGCCAAAAAAGCAACTGTAGAGTTGAAACTCACAAATACAAGAGGATATAAACAATTAAATTCCATGAGCAATTAAAAGGATCAGCAGTGTGACATTCCTATAAATTCAAATAAATATTTAATTACGACTCAAAAGGAGTTCATAATCCTACATGACGGCCATTAAACAACAGGATCTGTAGCAAATCAATTGTGTTACAGTTAAGGAAACAGAGGGAAAGAGAGGGAGAATAAAAAATGCTGGGTTTAAACAGCAGAATTGCTTAAGGTACTGGGCAGTGGGCACACAAGCAAATTATTCTGCACATGTATTTGCAATCTATAGTAAGTGAAATCCCACTAACTTATTGCAGATGCTTAAGACATTTTTTGCTTCTCAGTTCTAATTTGCTTGGTCAAATAAATTAAAAGAAACTCATATTTTAGGAAAAAAAATCACTTACCATTCCATAATCTGTGATAATCATTGACACATAGTCAGAAGGGGTTGCATCATATCTGATATGGAGAAAAAAAAAGTTATCAGTATCAAGAGGATAATGTAACTAATTAAGTCCCTGTATATCTGATTTAAGGATACATACGTAAGATTTAGAAGTTGGAGGTTATCACTGTCCGCCCAATCATCCAGATGATTCAAATCTTTTCGACCAGGAACCTTTGCAATGACATCTGGATCACCTGGTTTAAGAAAAGGAATAGAATAATGAGAAAGAGACCTAGAAGTTGCTTCAGCAATTATACTCTATATCAAATATAAATAGCACAATGGGCATACCAAGCTCATTAGAGCATATAGAATCCAGCTGCACCCTCTCATGAAACTTATATGCCTCACAGCATATCAGGACAGGAACTTGAAACGCATGTGCAACCATAGCTACAGAAGCTGTTCCAACTCTAGAGTAGACTGCTCCATTTGATAAGACTGATGAGGCTCCAAGAAAAACTCGCGTGACTTCACACATGATGTATGAGATGGCATTTATATGTGTATATGTACAGTCAAGACCCTTTGCAACCAGCCTATGAAGTAATGCCTGACCTTCAAGCTTTGGACGAGAATCAACAACAACAACACGGAACTTTTTACCAAGCTCATGAGCATATGTTAATATCATCTCAACAACAGATGATGATGCATAGGTGAGTAAAACATCACCATCTCTAATCTTTGTAACAGCATGCCTAACTATTACCTTATCTGCTAAAACTATTTTCTCTGCTATAAAACGATCAATATCAGATTGAAGACAAGATTTTGCTTCCGACTCTGACAGAGTATGGGGCAACTTCGCAATCCTATTCTTCAAAAACCTGATAGCATTTCCCATACTGATTGAAAGAGGCCTACACTCAATCAGAAATGAGACATAACTACTGATTTTTGCAGTCAAATCTCGAACAAGAGCCTTTCGAGGAGGCACAGAGTAGTCTTTGATTGCCTCCTGAAATGCAAGAAGCATTGCTATGCAACGTGCATTGCCACCAGAAATATTTCCTGACAAATATTGAAGCCCCACCTAAAAGAACAGAAAAAGAAAACTGGCATAAGAGTTGATATGGCAAAACACACAGCTATTAGGAGCCAAGTAGACACGTATTCCGTGAAGTTCGCTTTACTATAGAAGCAACAGATATGGGACCATCTGTCACATAGATCAGGGAACTGGTTTTCCCTAGCAATCACACAAATCACAAGCCATGTATACATATTCTAGAGCAGTCATCCAACCATTTAAGGGGGGCCATATGTAGAACCATATAAAGGTTTCTCAAAAACTATATTGGGTATTGGCACACATACATATATAAACCAATTTCAGATGCACGTCAGAAAATAGCACAAATCTATAAATATATACAATATTATAAATAAGGTTACACTAGTACTACATTCTCTTATAAGAAGGCTAAGGAATACATTTATGTTATCTTTCCAACAACCGTAGCGATGTAACTGATAATTATTATATGATCAAAACATTGCAGTGTGAAGCTGATATCCCAACCAAACTATACAAACCTACATAACAAGGAAGAGAAGAATGATTAGGTTAAAGCACCAAGTTGAACCCTAGATATTGAAGGTAGTCAAAAGATAGTATTAGCAGTGTAACACTGGCATTTATGTCCATAACCCACATGCTGACATGTAATACAAAATTAAATGTAAAATTAAATGTAATACATCTTCCTAGGCATTAGCTTTGAAGATTTTCATCAAGCATGCCATGTTCAAGGCTGTGAAAATTCAAACAAAATCATTTCTAACTAATTCCTATTTACTCTGGCAACATGTGTATCTGCGTTAAATCATTTATTTTTTGCATGAAAACATTGAATGTCTTCACTGCTACAAACTTCAAAAACTGTCCGTCTTTATGACCGAATGAATATTTAGTAAAGGACTAAAGATAGGAAAATACCTTGAAAACAGAAGGATGCATTGGTTCAAGTTGGAAAAACTTTGACTCCAGATCAGGAAGTTGAGTCCCATGAACATACTGAGGCAAATGTCGAAACAACTCAACTCTGTTTCTAGCTTCAAATTGGCTAACTATCGCACGTCTTTTCGCCTTTTCAACCCGATGTATATCATCAAACTGCATACGAGGGTGAGGAACGTCTTTCTTTCTATCTTTTTCTGGAAGGCGGTCAACAATTTTTTTCTCAGAGGATGCAACTGGAGCAAAACCTTGAGGTCCGTCTTTCTTTGGTGAAGAAGATTTTACTAACTTAGTATGTTTTATGTTTGGATTAACCACACCTGCAAAGCAGTAGAAGTACATTCCTTCACTGTGAAAAATGCAATAAAACTTGCAAATTTAGATGATTCAGTGGAACAAGTAATGATCAGATAAAGACAGGAATGTGATGAGAATCTTACTCCAAGCTAGGCCATCACAAACATCTAATGCAGACATACAGGTTTATTCAATCATAATAAGCATGTATGACTAGCACTCCTCAATAGATATGTAAAGTATTTGAAAAAAAAAATGAGATAGAAGCACAGGAATAATGACACTTCTGACTAGCTAAGATCATTTTTATTGATAGTACACCCATCATTTCTTAACTCGTTTGGGAAATCGGTGTGCATCAAATTCTTCAGGAGTTTTAAAGAACCATTGAACCACTTCCAGCCTGCAAACTAAGTCCCAACTCCTATTAAGCAGGTTTCAAAGAGCCTTGAATCTTGACGATATATCTCAAACTTCACTTGACTACTTGTCCAATAGTCTCAAAAAAGTTAAACAACCTACCTTATTACGGTACCTTATTGGAAAATATTCTGAATTAAATTAGAATAATAAGTCAAATTTTTTAAGGACAGTAACAATATAAACCATAAAAAAAATAATTCTTAAAAGTTTTGACATGTTTGATCATGATATAGCTGTCATGGAAGAACTATGAATATAGACATGCTTAATAAATGCTAGCAAGGTTAAGTAGGCCTCTCCTTCATGATTTAAATCTACTTAAGATACATAAATTAGACATGGAAGCTCTTCACATGAAACACCGTCACATATACAAATTCTTAACTTTTAGATGTCAATATAGCGGTTCACATACTACCAAATAACATGTCAGAATCCAATGCCACTTGAAGTATTGATCTTCTTATAGATGTTGCTTCAGTTGAATTCCTGTAAAAATAAATAGAATCCTACACGAAACGACATTCGCTTTCATTCATTTCTCTTCTTTTGTCTGATTGATTCTTCCTCTTTTGTTCCACTAAAATATTTTTTCAATTATAACTAGTATAATTATATATAAGAAGGATCAATCAATCAGGCCAAAATGAAACAAAGTAGAGCAGGTTTTTGTTCATCTTCAATATCAACTTTAAATAAAATGATGTATACAAGAATTTTAAATTTATAATTTGTGTGATTGAATCTTGAACTGGTATCGAATAACTACTGAACAGAACTTTGGAAGAAAATCTAATAAATTATACAACTGAAAGGAGCAAAATGGTTTACCAGCCTCCTTTGCAGCTGCCTTAGCAGCGCGTTGGGCTTCTTGAACAGCACGCCTTTCAGCTTTTGATGTTTTCTGTTTTTGTGGCTTTGAAATCCCAACCCCTTCATTTTGCATGTCAATGACAGCTCCGTTGCTTGTTTCTGCAAGACAAAACTTGTGAGAAGCATAAACCAGTCGTAAATGTTAAAGAGCATATGCTACTAAAATATTTTTGATACCTTACCCAAGATATATGGTGGAAACATATTTACATATCATTAACTCAAATAGAAATATAAAGGAAAAAAAATAAAAGGCATCACTTATTCTTATTAATTTCAGAAGATATGAACGACTCATATTTATATTGAACATCGAGGAAGAATAGTAGTTTCAGATGGTGTTTCTTATACTCAACTGTCCCTCTTATAGTGATCACGAGAAAGTTATAAGCTATAACACTTCCACAATGGTCGAATCCAATCTCCTTACTCACATGGATAGTTCCTTATCTCCATCTAAAGGCCATAAGTCCCCCACCCAACTCTCCCCTTCCAAATCCCCCGTGGATATCCGCCGGGCTCTTCACACAGTGATTGAGCCCAAGGTCCTCCAAGTCGGGTTCACTACCGGAAGTAAATTTAATCAAGAAGTCACATTTGCTACGATCAAGCAATATTCTACATACCCGACACCCCAGGCAGCGTCTTCAGCACCGATGCAGTCGTGAAACTACTCTTTGGCGTAGCACCGCCGCCTGCAGGAAAGGACGACGCCACAACCTTACCCACACGTCCTCCACCCCTGCCGATCCACGACATATCCTCGGAGAGTTCCGAGTTGACATCTGCCTGGTTGGACGGCGACGGCGACGTCATCGGGGGTGTACCAAGGAGGGGCTCGGAGGGGTTGTAGCTACCGACGTGAATGTCAGTGGTAGGCTTAGGGTTCGGGACGGGGAGGGGATCGGAAGGGCGGACGACGGCGGCGAGATCGGCAGAGGCATGCCGAGGCGGGAGGATCATGACGGGAGAGAGGGAGCTGCCGGATAGGGAGAGGTCGGGGTTAGGAGGGGAGTGTGCAACGGCATCGGGAGGGGCGGATTGGGACCGGTCTGGAACCGGCGGTGCTCCACCACCGGGGGTGATGAATCCGACCTGGCGGAACTTGGGATCAATCACCGCGCGACTAGCGCGGCGGAGATCCATGGCGATTTCGAAAGGAAGAGTTAAGCGTGGAGAGATTAGGGTTTTGATGAGATAGAGACGAGGGATTTATCCATGGCCAGAAGGAGGAGGCGTCGGTAATAATAGGAGAAAGAAGAGATTTTAACTTTTTCCTTTTTCCTTTTGCCTTTTTCCTTCTTCGCCGTTCCGTGGGATGGATGACTATTATTGGTCTCTTTTGCAAAAAGATTCTTGTTTTGCAAGGGTCAAACCGAATTAAATAAATACAAATTTGCAAATAGCGAAAGCTAAATACAAAATCTAATCAATTGTAAGACGTACAGTCTAAAATAATTTGCAAGATTGCTTCTTTTGAAGTAAATAAAAATTCCATTAAACAAAGCCCAAAATGTTACTTCTGTGCCTACAATGTGTCAATAGTATCTCTAGACAAAGTTAAAATGAACTCAACCAAGTTTGAGCCCCTCACAAAAAAATTAGCCCAACAAAATCTAGAATGATTTGTTAGTCAGTTGATTATAAAATTAGCTTCTCTATAAATGTGATTTGATTTCGTCGATCATGTCCTAAGATATAAGCCAATGATTGGAAAATAAATTTCGACGCCCAAATTTGGGATCCTCAATGATTCGAAATTTCAAAACAAAATAAGTGTTTTTATATTTGATTGAAGCTCTTGTCAGAAAGATATCAGAATCAACGTCCCGGGAAATTTATTGGACTCCCTCTGTCTTACAGCAGGCCTAATGAAAATACCCATCATAATTGAGTTTTAACTCAATTGCCAATGGTTGGAGTGGAGCCAATACATAGACGAGCAGGTTGATTTCCATGGGGATTTTGATCAACATTAGGCTTTAAATGTAATGATCCATGGTTAGCAACCACAATTAGAAAGCCAGCCCAGCCCAAACATGGGCATGGGCTCGTCCATGTCTTTACTCAAATTGGGCCCATATTAACCATTGTGGCTAAAAGACCATCCATCCTAATATTACAATACCAAGGGGTATAATAGGTAATTTAATCTACTTCGAGTTACTCTGTTCCTTTTAATTAGTCATTAAAGGTGTTTCCCATTCACTTAACACCACTAGCCAAGGCAACATTAGTGGAGGTTGTTGAAAAAGGAAGTGATTTCTTTACTAAAAGTACTAATCTATTAATTAAGATAATTGCAATCATTGACTCCTTACCTTTTCTATATATTTTATTTTAATTTTTATTTTTTCTACAGTTCGGTGCTCCAAATAAAATGTTGTGGTCAAAGACTCAAAATATATTATAAATAGATGGAAAAAAAAGTTGAAAAATATTTGTGTACTCAAACTGCCGACAGGACCCCACTTGCAACAAGCATCAATCGTTGGATCCTTCCTCAATTTTTCCCCCCCCCCCTTTTAAAGAGAACATCACCTTTGTGTCATAATTTTATTTCTAGAATGTAAATATTATTTATTTAATTTACATGCTAATTTATACTTGATATATATATATATATATATATATATATATATATATATATATTTAATTAACTTACTTTATATTAAATCAAAAAGTGTGTATAATAATTTTATAAAAAATATATTTTTTTTCACTTTATATCATATCAAATATAATTATTACGCTCTTATTTTAAAATATAAGCGAACGCAAAAATAAATACCTCATTTTAAGAATAACAAAAATATTTTTTTATAATATTTTTTTAATTTGGAATATAACCCATTATACTAGAATAACAATGAAACGTTATAATAATCTTATTTTATAATACAAATATTATTTATCAAAATTATATATATGACGTACTAATATAATTATTAATTTATTTTTAATATTTATTCCATCAATCAGCTTTGTATCTTTATATCAAATCAAATTTACTTTTAAGAGTACAAGTTAATATAACAATAATTTATTTTAATCTTAACTCTACGGAACGAGAATTAAGACATTTATTATGTACATTATGATGTCTGATGTGATATGAAGAATCCAGCATCGATCCCCTCTTCACAACCTCCATCAGCAAAGTCCAGCTTAATACATACTCTTTGCACTCCTCCCATGCCGTTTCCTAAGCAGGCACTTTCAACACCCACCGCTGCCAACTCGGCGCCGATCGAGTCAAAGACAGCGGATCTTTTCTTCTTCTCATGCCATCATCATGAACGTGATCTTGGTGATGATCACAGACATGGTAAGTGATTGCTGACATGACATGCATGTCGACTGCCAAGAGCTAGTCGTTCAGTACTACACTGCCAACATGAGAATATGATGCAAATCATCTCTAGTTTGTGATGGCTGACCTAACAAAAGCTTTTGTTTTTTTGATCTCCAATCTTAGTATAGTTTAAGGTACACAAATATATCACGAACACCGGCAAACTTGACTCTTACTCTTCTTTAAAAAAAAAATTAAAATAGATATATATATAAATATCTTTATGACATGTGTAAGTTCATATTCTTTATGACAAGCTTGTTAATTATGAGTGATGGAGAAATCGGCAGGGTTATCTAAACCAGAAGGCGAAGCCCACCGTTTTCAGTATGCAAACCATCTCCTCTTCTCTTTCTCGTTTTTTGGCACGGTCTTTAACGTACGTGGGACTCACCCACCCCACCAATAACTTTATTAAAATCGTATATGAAATGCCCACATTCCTTGCATATTCCCCGGGCCTCCTCTTCCCTGCATGCATGCATGTGAGCCCCCTAATGGAGGAGTAGTACCTCTTCAGATTTGTTTGATTGATTAATCCAACCTTCAATCATTGCCTTCAAAACTGAAGTCCACTTGTGCGTGCATGCATGTTATATATGTATGTAGTTCTTTCCTAGGAACTATCTCTCTCTCTCTCTCTCTCTCTCTCTCACTCTCTCTCTCTCGCACACTCACTGTATACTCCCCCACTTGCAAGGACTGCATGATTCCTATGACCTTTCTCCTTTTGTAAGCCATTGATACTCCCCGCTACCTACTTCTATTATATGCACAGATACTCTCCTTGAAGCTACCTTGGATACTCTTATCGGCCCATGTTGGCGGTGGCCCCAGAGCTTAATTAGATGGACTATGGCAATAAATATTATTACAATGAGAGGGGGTGGGCATTGGCAGTGGCTGTGGCAGTTGGTAGTTTCTTCTGGTGGTCAAGTAGGTTGGCTGTTGAGGTCCCATCATAGTACATTTCCACAGGACCTCATCTCACATGATCATGGGGCCACATCGCTGGGGAAATAGTTTTCTATCATGTTCTCATGATTGGGATTCGGTGGTGCAGGCTATATATATATATATATATATATATATATATACAATGATTTTTATCATGCTTTTGTATTTGATGACAGATACGATCAATAGTCGTTGGATGCGAGCGATCTAATCCTCTGATCTCTAAAACTATAAATGAAACTCTAATCCTAAAATTAAATGAAACTTAGCACATGTGATGCCATGTGCCCACTTGACTAATCACAGAGATTAACTGAAACCTTAAGCAACACATGGGTGATGGTTGTAACGCCGACATGTTGTTAGTTTAAACTAACAAACCTCAAAATCTTTTTTTTAATCTTTTTTTTTTAATTTATAAACAAAGATCCGAATCTAGATATAGATAAGATAATATATATATATATATTGTGACAGTTTACGGTTAATGTTATGAACTGAATAAATTAACTTGAATTAGAACTGCTTATCCCTAGGACACCCATATGGCTCACTCACTTACTCACTTGCCTTGTTGTCCAAGTGGGTCTTAAGTTAAACGCCATGCCTGACCCCAATAATTAACCTAATCATGGCCATGTGCCTACCTGCGCAGGTATGTGAGCTCGTCTCCAATCTGACACAAATTTAATTGACGAACACGTTATAAATTGACTGCCGTCGACTCCAATGAAACTTAAAGCTTCGAACTCAGGTAAATATTTTCTCTGACTCTTAAAACTTACTTTTTAGATGAACTGATTAAGTTTGACTATCGGGACGCATCCACATCAGCAGTAAAGTCGGTGCCAATTGGGCCAAAAGACCTTGTTCATATGATGTGATGGTTTTTAACTTTTGGAGGACAAGTTTATCCCCGAGACTTAGTCTTGGATTGGTCAGATGGGCATCAAGCCTATCAAAGGTGTTTGATGAGTTGACTGTAGACAAATGTGGTTGAACAGGTGATACTGATGGCGCCCAAAAGTTTCCCACTTGCATGGAGAGTGATAACAACTTTACAAGTGTTTGATGTGGCAGCTCCCATCCAAAACACTAGAGAAAGACACTGCGTGGCCTTCTCAAAACCCAATGGTTGCAAGAGGCCATGAATGTCTTGTTTAGCTCACGCAGTCACGCTTGATGGAATGCCTCAATGGATTCACCAACCAATCGGGCAGTGGGTGAGGGAGGAGTTAATGGTTCCAATCAGTCCCTCTCACACGCTTGTTGATAGTTTTTACAAAGGGATTGGCATAAGAATTGGAGGCCTATCGGTTGCAAATCTCACAATCTTTTTTGACTTGATACTTGATACCGAACACCAGACATGAGAGATACAATCGTACGTACAGTTAAATAACAGTATACGACTCAATTTAGTTAGGGTTACTATCAATTGCAGTCGGATAAATAATTAAGAACAGCTCCATCTCTGATAGCTTTGATAGTGAAAAGTTATCAGATAAAGTATCTCTCTCACCTTAATTACCTTGCTCTAACTACCTGAGTCTCTGTCTTCAATTTTTCCTTTTTGGTGTATAACTTCGATGATCCTGGTTGGAATAACTTTCTGATGATAAGTACCCAGTATAACTCTGAACCCGAAGAGAAATTAAAACAAAACTATCAAGTGAAATTTAATTATGCAACCTAAGAGCCAACAACTTGAGATTATTCAACAATGAGATCACCATTTGTGTCTCTGCCGTCGTTTGCTATTCTAAGATCATACTTAGATTTTCCAATGGTACCGGATCATGGGCAGATAGTTAATTAATACAGAGTAATTGCCAAGTAGAAGAAGAGCAGCATAGATTTAATGAATGAAGAGCTGCCGACTAATAATTGGTAGTTGAGACTTCTCAATTGACCAGGGATATAAGTTGTTGGATAGGATAAGTCTCTCGATCGGTATCCAGAAGGGAAACCTGGAAAGCTTCGCATCTCTTTCGTGTAATGTGAATAAGATCCTTCCCGAATACAGAGACTTGATATGTTGGGAAATGACTAATGACTGACTTCGTGGGCGGTGCCTTGGCGAATAAGCCCCCGCCGACGGATAAGGAGGCAACCATATTTATTCGTCTGGATAACTCCCCTGGATAAGATAACGAAAAGAAGTAAGATTCTACCTTTTTTTACGTTTTAAACTACCAACTGCAGAAAATAATTTTCACTTTAGGAAAAAATACTGTGACAAATAATAATAATAATAATAATAAATATTTCATTCATTAAAGATGGCATAATATGCTTAACTAGTTAAGATATCAAATTATATGGCATAAACTTAATAAGGAGTAAAGCAATTGATCCTTTAAACGGTGGAGATATCTTAGTTCCTTCGTTAAGGACTTATCCTGTACGCGGTTGGACTCCAACAAAAGACGTGATACTGATCCCTTTCAGTACTAACCACAGCAGCCAATATATAATTAATTAACTAAAGAGGTGGCAACCCAAATACCAACATCTCTCCACCACCTCCACTCGATATTAATAATATTTCTTAACCAAAGAAAAGTAAATGACTGAGATAAGAGGCTTTTTCCATTACGTGAGCGGTGCATTTTGTTGAAACAAAAATCAATCATATGATCATATTTCCCAGCTTGTGGCCCATCAAGTGGGTGATGATGTGATTCAGAAATGTGGTCAAGTCAAACACAATGACAATGTCGAAATTCCACTAGTGAAGACTGAATCAAAAACAGAGGAGAAAGAGAGAGAGAGAGAAGAAACAAAAAGAGTTTCTAATCCGAATTCTTTAAACTATTTTTCCCCTGCCTCTAGTTTCCAATTACTAGTTGACATTTACTCGGCGCCCATTTTGTTAGTAGATATTATTTTAATGCCTTTCTTAAAAAGAGGCATTCTTTACCAATTTGCAAAGAATTGTGTCTAATAAAACCCCCCAGACCCCAGTTGCAGTTCCCTCAGAATCGACCACGTGGTCTCTCTTGAGCGTCAAGGTGGACACTGGATAGCTCCCATTCAAACTCTCTCTCTCTCTTCCCAAATTCTATAAATAGCATCCCATCCCCAATCCCTCTCCTACGACTCAAAAAAGCACTTCAAAACAACACACTCTTGACACTCTTTCTCTTCTTCTTCTTCTTCTTCTTCTTCTTCTTCTTCTTCCACTCACTCCCCAATCAAAGCTTCAAATCACCACCACTTTGACAACAAACCTTTTTTGTTTGCTTTTTGTTTTGAGACTTGAAGCCATGGCTTCTTCTTCTGGCACCAATTTAGTAGCCAATCCTTTGGTCACTAAAACCCACCAATCAAATCATCTACTGTTTGACTCACAGAGTCGCAAATCAGTCAAACTACACAAAAAGCCCATTACCCCCTCTACCTCCATCCATTGCTCCTCCTCCTCCTCTCTCTTCTTCTTCTTCTTCTTCTAAGTTGCTCAAACTTTCTTCCTACCATCCTAATTCTTACGTGCAAGTGGATCACGCGTCTCCTTTTACCATGTTAAATCCCCAGAAAACTCAAACTACCGCTGTACCCAAATGGAACATCATCCAACGCATGGCGGCCGCCGCATTGGATGCAGTGGAGGAGGCTTTCATATCGAACGTGCTCGAACGCCCGCACCCGTTGCCGAAGACCGCTGATCCGACGGTCCAAATAGCCGGTAATTTTGCCCCGGTGCGCGAGCAGCCTCTGCGGGAGAATTTACGAGTTGTTGGTAGAATTCCGCCTTTCATCAACGGAATTTATGTCAGGAACGGAGCCAACCCGCACTTTGAACCTGTGGCAGGCCACCACTTCTTTGACGGCGATGGGATGATACACGCGGTTCGCCTCGAGAATGGCCGCGCCTCCTACGTCTGCCGGTTGACAGAGACCTCCCGCCTCCGGCAGGAGCGCGCCATTGGCCGCTCGATATTCCCGAAGGCGATCGGCGAGCTCCATGGCCACTCGGGCGTCGCCCGCCTCCTCCTCTTCTACGCCCGCGGGTTATTCGGCCTCGTTGACCACTCCGCCGGCATGGGGGTCGCCAACGCAGGACTAATCTACTTCAACGACCGCCTCCTCGCCATGTCGGAGGACGACCACCCGTACCACGTGCGCCTCACGGCCGCCGGCGACCTCGAGACTGTCGAGCGGTATGACTTCGGCGGCCAGCTGACCTCCGCCATGATCGCCCACCCGAAGCTCGACCCCGCGTCGCGCGAGCTCTTCGCGTTGAGCTACGACGTGGTCAAGAAGCCGTACCTCAAGTACTTTTATTTCTCCCCCGACGGGGACAAGTCCGCCGACGTCGAGATCCCCGTCGAGCAGCCGACCATGATGCACGACTTCGCGATCACCGAGAACTTCGTCGTAATCCCTGATCAACAAATCGTGTTCAAGCTCCAGGAGATGCTCCGAGGCGGCTCTCCGGTAATCTACGATCGCGAGAAGACCGCTCGATTCGGTGTCCTTCCCAAGTACTCGTCCGATGCATCTAAGTTGATTTGGGTCGACGTTCCCGACTGCTTCTGCTTCCATTTATGGAACGCTTGGGAGGAGCCGGCGACCGGCGAAGTTGTCGTGATCGGATCGTGCATGACGCCGCCCGACTCGGTATTCAACGAATCCGACGAGAGCCTCAAGAGCGTCCTCTCCGAGATCCGGCTAAATCTCGTCACCGGCGAGTCCACTCGCCGGCCCATCTTGGCCGCGTCGGAGCAATTGAATCTAGAGGCCGGAATGGTCAACCGGAACAAGCTCGGCCGGAAGACCCGGTACGCCTACCTAGCGATCGCCGAGCCATGGCCGAAGGTCTCCGGCTTCGCCAAGGTCGACCTCCTCACGGGAGAGCTCAATAAGTTCATCTACGGCGAAGGCAGGTACGGCGGTGAGCCGTACTTCCTGCCGCGGGACGCGTCGGCTAGGGAGGACGACGGGTACATCCTGTCATTCGTGCACGACGAGGCGACGTCCAAGTCGGAGCTACTCATCATCAACGCCGCCGACATGAGGGAGGAGGCCGCCGTCGAGTTGCCGGCCCGCGTGCCGTACGGCTTCCATGGAACGTTCATCAACTCGAAGGATTTGGAATCGCAAGCTTAGAAGAAATCAAACCTCAATTCCTTTTTTTTTAATTTAATCTCCATCCTTTTGGCGGAGAAGGGAAAGAACTTATCAGAGGGAGGCTACACTGAGAGCTCCCCGGAGTCTTTCCCTGTTAGTTTATTCAGTTACTCCTTCTTCTCTCTTGTTTTCTTTCTTCCATTTTTTTTTTTAATTTCTACCATTTTAACACTTTGATCCTTCTATTTTTTTTTTTAATTAACAGTTAGATAATAGAAAGGTATAATTAATTTGGTATGCAGAATTTTTCTGTGAGAGAGAAGAGTATATATATATATATATATAATAGATACTGTTATTTTTATTTCTCTCATGAAAATCCTAGATCTAATTCCTGGGAACATTTGGGATTGATGTTTGATAAAAAATTTAAAAAAAAATGATGTGAAAAGATAAAATACTCAAAATATATATTAGATTCTTGTTGTTTGTGCCCATGTGGCAACTCTGAAAAGCAAACAGTCGAAAAGGTCAAATTGAGACTTTTATCTCGCATATGTTCTGCTTGTGAGAAAACAGAGGATTTAAGTGTTCCAAATTCCATCAAGATGCTTTTAAGCAGAGGAATTGGAGAAATGCACGTCAGAGGAACAGGATGCTCATTAAGCAGCTCTCAGTTAGCCAAGCAACCAGGAGGACGAAAGAGCTAGTGAGAGCATTATAAACGTGAGCAAATGCTCATTTCCCCACCCCCCCACATAGATTTGCTGGGAAAAATCTCCTAATCTTTTGGGCAGATAGTATATCACTTTCTAATTGACATCCCACTTACTACTAAGAAGAGGTTAGGGGTGTGCAAGCCACTGCCACATCTCCCAATCAATAGCCACTCAGGTTCAAGTTAAAATTCCGTTTATGTGTTAACCAAATAAACACCATTTCATTTATCTCTGCATGTCCACCTCCTTGTAAAGTGGAAGTAATTCGCTTGATTAAAGAAAAACACAAAGGAAGGATTACAAATGGTTTTTTTTTTCTTTAATAGTATTAAAAGGTGAGAAAAATTAAATGGAAGGACAGGGGGGGGGGGGGGGGGGGCTGACATTTTATGTACTGGTGTTTCTGGGGAAAGACAAAAGCCTTTGCCAAAAAGGTGCTATGTGGACTGTGACCCAGTCTTTTAGCCACAACCTGCTTCTGTTTGTTTGTATTAACTCCCGCAAAGCATCCTACCAGAATATATGGTCACATTGAGAACAATTCTAATTTGCTTGCAGGAAACTAGTGGATGGCGTTCATTTGCTATCCTCCAATCTATCAGGATTTATTCCATTAAATCCTAACCAACTGGATATTTTTCTCTGTATACTTCGCATCTTTTCTAGAATTTACCTCCTAAGATTGGAAAAGTATTTAAGAAATGCTTGCAGGAAACTAGTGGATGGCATTGCTTTGCACTTATTTCCCCAGTGATGACACTTTGGAACTTTTCAAAGCAGAGACAGCTTTGGTATTCCTCAATTCATCTTCTCTTTCTCACAATTTCCCTTCCCCTTTCTCTGTTTTACTACAAACGCTCACAATTCTCAGACATACACGGAGAAAGAACACTTTATTACGTAGTTTATAATCTATTCTTCACCTTATGAAAGAAAAAGATCTCAACTCCTTCATTGCATGACAATTCCACCGCCTAGTATTAATGACGGTAGCCCACGCATCAGCAATAGCACACTCGTGGCATCACTCTAAGTCTCCAACTTTGGTTAACTCCATTAACCTCCTAATTAACTCAAATGGTCCACACTTATCTTTCATCATCCCATCCATTAATCCCCCCCCCCCCCCCCCCTCCACTTGCACCATGCAACCAACGGTCTTGTTCGGATTATAGATCATCATATATACTTGCAATTAATCATAAAGAATGATACCAGAAGTGGCTACTTATGAGCCACGAGCTAGTGTGGTGAATTAATGGCTGGAATGGTCAACGTACGTAGTATGATTAATTCTTAGCAACAGAGATGGAATTCTTCATTATTAAGTAGTGTTGGTGGAGCTCGTGGCGAATTATAAGCCACTCAACATATAGTATGCAAAGCAAAAGGTGATGCAAAGATGAGCTCATGCATGCTTCGGCATGTAGATATTGAATACAAAGTTTACAGTTAGATGTGTTAATTAGTCTTAAGAGACATTCGATCTAAGTAGTTTCCACTTAATTGAGGATAACGTGGACCATTTTTCACGTGATACCCACGAGACCTTCATGTGGATCTGATGTTGAAATAAGTACTGTTGGATGACCACCACCACTGCAAAATAGGTTACACTTCGTTGTTTGACTTATTTATATGTCGGACAACTTTTAATCTCTTTGTTTAACTTATACTAAATATATTTAAGAGCTCCTACTAAATTAATCTCTTTGTGTTAGCCTTACAGGATGATGGGTGACTCTCTAAGGAAAAGAGTAGTTCTTTGGTGTAACAAAAATCTGAAGAATAAAAATTAATTTAATTATATTCTTCTATAATTTAATACTTATATAAGAAAATAAAACCTTATTTTTTTTTAATACAATATTCATAGAAACCATGCAACTCGAACATGGCGTAGAAATGAGGGCTAGAAACGTCTAGTTTGATCCAGAACTCTTCTCCAGAAAAACAAAACTGTGGGTTCGTAATTAAAACCAGTTCTCTGATGTCGCAGGTTTGAAAATAATAATAGAGTAGAATGTCTGACCAATTAAAATATTAACAATTATTTGATATAAATACTGTCGGGTGATTTCGATGCAGAACTTATTCATGACATGGATAAAATAATTTAATCCATTAGTAATTCTAAGAAGAGAGAGAGAGAGAAAAGAGAGGATTGCTATGAATGGTTTCTTTTTTTTCCCAAGGAGCTCTACGAGCAACGTGTCTGCAGTCCACGTCACCGGAACTGCCACGTCCCTCATGATTGAATGCACACGTAGTACTTAATTTGACACGTGTTAAAGCCGCACTTTTTAACTCCATTGCGGCGCGAATCAGCTGAGACCATTTAGATCCACCGATGTCGTGGCTGCCCACGACTACAATCCACGTCATCAAATCATCCCTCTCTCTCTCGCTCTCTCTTTTTTGTTCTTTGGATATGTAACTGACATCTTTACAAGATGAATATTCTAAGATTGCAGCTCAAACAACGAGATATATGTCGTATTACGTGTGCAGATATGATAGGGAAGCCGATAGACTTAACTCAAATGCCACACGAATACTGCCACGTATCATTCCACGTGTTTTGAGCCGATGGAAACGGGGAGATCAGGGTCGTCAGATAGGACACGCGTCCTGCCACGCGTTCGGAGTTAATTGGGTGCGGCAGCGACGTGGTCTCGGGGAGACGCCAATCGTTTTGATGACGGCCGACCTCTGTTTTGATTTCATAAAGCTTTTATTTGAAGAAAATAATAATAATAATAATAATAATAATAATAATAATAATAATATTGAGGTCAAATCAAATGCTACAAAATTAACAGAGTATAATATTTGATGTTTGAAGATAAGTGATCAAACTGCACTTCGATTTCTAAGGGGATTTGGATGACTGCTTCTTTTTGGTCTCTCTGACTTGAAAAAATAACAGAGCTTTTAATAATTCTAACCTTAAGCTTAAGCAGTCTTTTGAGCTTGTCCATCACATTAACAATCTATCTTACTTGTAGAGCAGGCTTAAAATGAGAAAGCTAAGCTCCAGGTCTATGAAAGGAAGAACATGACACTGTTACCTTTTGCCTTTCTGTATCTATCTCAAGTAGTTTAAACTGCAGTTTGATCATAGAGGCTAGGGATCCAAAAGTTGAGAGCCGAGCTTAGCACAGTGTTAACAAAACAAAAAGATGAAGAAAACTACCATATTGGAGAACTAAAATGGCAGCAGCAAGCCTACACATAATGAAGCTTTTGAAGAAACAAAAGGGAAATAGTGCTTGTTGTTCACAAAGCACTATCATAGCACTGTCGCATCTGCTGCCTACTAGCCAGCCCAAGATTGCATTTGGCAGTTTAGACATTTATCTGATGACATTGCATGTTGTGAGCCATTACTCACCTGAAAGGAACTGCAAAAGAAAGATATATGGAACATTGCATTGAATGGTAAAAGGAACCGACAAGTATATGACAACCCAATAGAGCTCAAGAGCTTCAGTACATAGTTTGTGGCTGCCATGTAGGACTAAACATCATTGATAACTAAACAATCTCTCTTTACATGATTGATTTACTAAAAAATCAACCAAACAATGCAACTTGTGCTGAGCACTGTGACAAATAGCAGAAGTTTTTGTAGCTCTGCTAACTTAGAACCTATGGGGTAACTGAAAAGTAATGTGCTTTTGTAAAAAATACCTGCAATCACACGAACAAAATGATCACGTTTTTGCTTTATACTCTAATACCAACTGTAAGATAGAAAGGTGAGTGCAACGATATAAAGCAGGACTTTGAAATGCAAAGAAAGAATCCAACAAACAAGTAGAAAGGATTCAGTGAAGGGGTTTTATTAAGATCTTTAAAATTTGCTTCAAAATTTTGATATGCAAATAAACTCTAATTTCAGCACAACTTGCTTACTTACATGCCTCTGTTTATTTCCTTAGACTAGCCAAAAGAGTCCATCTCTAGACCAGTTGAACATCAGATAACAGGCATATTTATCAAGTTCGGATAATAAGCATAATACTTTTATGTCAAATTTTGACAAGATAATCATAGCTTTGGACAAAAAAGTGAAGATGATCCCAACGTCAGACTGCACGAAACCTACAAATCAAGTTCTCTACTGGTGCAAACATTTTTCTACTACTTCAATTCAATTTTATGGTTCCACTTTGCGCATAATTTCTGCAGTTCTTAAGCTGTATCCTGGCTCACCTTATTCCACAGAGAAATAGATCTATCTGAGGGGAAAAATCTGGAGAGACCTTTGATGAAGCTCACTCCAGCCTAAGAATTTTTTTTACTAGATTACATTCATCATCCTTCAGCCATGTCCACCTACTGTGACTCGAATAGTACATTTACCAAATGATTTCATCAGTTTCCCCAGGGATAAAGCCCCACGCCTAGGTGTATATGACAGACACTACCCTCTGAACTAGTCACATCAGAGCAACATCCTTCTATTCATGCCCAGAATATCAGTGTTCCAAAAATCAATTTTATTAAACTTTACAGTTGGCACAACGAGCCAACCTGCTGGCATATTGAATCCTCTTCTGTTTATAAATGAGAGAGAGAGAGAGACATCATGACTATGATTGAAAGGTCCGACAGTACTTCCCATCTGTTTATAGATACCTGGGATTCAAGTTAACATCATTTGCTCGTATAGATTATCCTACATATTTCAAGCAGAAAACCACTACTTATTATCAAAGAAAGGAAGCAGGATCTTATGAATAGTAGGTGTTCTTCAGGGTAAATCATTTCAGCCAGCTAAATATATCTGAGAAATAGCTAGAAGAGGAACTATCAATTAGATACAGAAAACAAAAAAAGTAGCATTGAACTGCCAGTTTAATAAGAGAACTGATGTGAGAAACAAATTCACTCAACAATTGAAAGAAGAAAGCAGTTCATTTATCAAAGGCTAGATATTTAGGCATCGCAAAGATCATCCAAGAAATGGAGAGTGAAATCAACTACACATTTCAACTGCTTGATGACATACGATATTTAACTGATGGTAAATATGGTACCTAAAATATTCATCCCCATTCTTGGCTCTTTAACAGAGTGTTGTCCAGTTATGCAATCCGAAGTTGAATGCATGACCCTATCACCTCACCAGAGAAGCTCTGGCCAGCTAATTTCTTTTTATCCTTCCGGCCAATCTCGCCACAAGTAATCTCCTTTGCAACTCTGCCCCCTTCAAAACTGAGTTGCACTTAAATGGAGGAGCTAATCTTCCTAGTGTTCCTATTTTGCATGGGTGAACTATCACCCTCATCCTCATCCTCATCATCACTCTCCTCATCCTCTGAATCCATACCATATGCCTCATCGTCATCGTCGTCATCTTCTTCTTCGTCATCATCATCATTATCATACTCATCATTTTTGCTGTCTTCGAATCCGATAGCATCATCACCTATACCCGGTTTCATTCCTCTTCTAGATTTCCTATCCTTGCTTTTGGCACCAATCTCCTTGGCCAAATGCATGAGATGAATATACTGATAGCGGACTCCCATAATTGGATGCTTCTCCACCAGCAAATCCCTCCTATACGCCTCCCTTAGCACCACCGTGTGCGTCCTAAGCTTATTGGAGACATAAAAGATCCCTGGGTGGTGCGCAATCACCTTCCTGAGCCCCGGCAGCAACCCGAGATGCTCTCCTATGCTCACCAAAATCTCCTTCTCCATCTTCTTCCCCACCGTCAAGCTCAGTACCTCGTGCAGCACCGCGACCGTCCACTTCTCCGCGAGGTCGCTTTTCGGTGCCAGATGCGACGCGTCCTCGTAGGGCGAGATGTAAGGGAGCCTCTGCCACTCCTCGACCCACTTGCGCACCTTCTTCTCCAAATCGAAGCCGCGGGAGAAGTGCAGCGAGAAGGACAGCGGGGATCCCCTCTTGTAACCTCCGGTGCGGGCGGCGTAGCGCTCCATGGCGGAGACGGCGAGGTCCTTGCGGTAGCAGACGAGCTCGAGATCGAGGGAGTCGGAGAGGTGGAAGTAGTCCGGGTAATTGGGGAGGAGGGAGCGGGGGAAGTCGCGGGGGAGGCCGAGGTCGAAGCGGAGGAGGTGGATGAGGCGGAGAGGGAGGCGGCGGGAGGGGGAGAGCATGAGGAGGCGGAGGAGGCGGTCGGCGAGGTCGGGGAGGGAGGAGGAGACGGCGTCGAGCTCAGCGTTGTGAAGGCGGACGAGGGACGGGGAGGGGGAGATGACGGGGTGGGGAGGGGAAGGAGGGGAGGGGAGGCGCTCGATGAAGGCGGAGGGAAAGAGGCGGAGGAAGCGGATTGGGCGGAAGGGGAGGGAGAGGGAGGAGGCGGCGGCGGAGATGGAGGAGAGGGGGAGAGGAGGAGGAGAAGAAGGGTTAGGAGAGGAGAGGAGGAGGAGGTCTTTGAGGGCGAGGAAGGGCTTGAGATGCTTCTCCTTCTCCACGGCGTGGTCGAGGGCGCGGTCGCGGATCCATTTGATGCGCGCGTCGATGAAACTCCGGGTTTGAGAGGGAGAGAGGAAGGGGCGGCGGAGAGGGAAGAAGGGAAGCATTGCTGGGAGTCGTCGGGTTCGGCCTCTGGGTTTGGTCGGTTGGGTTTTAGAAGGGGTTTTGTCCCCTTGCCCACGATGGGTATAGTGAGATTAGTGAGACGTGCGAAGAATTACAATGGGCCTCTTTCATGACACTAGGATGGGCTTAGCCCATCTCCGCCTACGACCAATATAGTATAAAATTTATCCCACAGTGTGTTTGATGAAATGCCTCTGAGAAGGCCGCTGTAATAAACTCAAACCACATTCTTAGTTTCTACATACTTCAATACGATCGATTAAGTTTGCAAGCACTCTTCATTGCTAATGCCGCCTTCACTAAACCCATCAGATTGTACATCACCTCTATCTCGACTTTGCTCACCAACCTCTTCCAACGGACGCCTACTCCGTCGACTCCTCAGAATTGCCTCCGACTTGTTCATCAACTTGGCGTACTTCTTCCTCACCTCCAGCATCGGATGCTTCTTAAGCTCTGTATTCGGCCCAGCACAGTAAGCTTCCTTGAGAACAACGAAGCAAGTCTTGCTCTTCAACAGCAAGTAAAACACATGGGGATGCCGGTCAAACACCTTGTGAAACTTCTGCGGTAGTCCCAGGTGCTCCCTTAAACACAGAAGCCGACGCCGCTCGGCGGAGTTGTCGACGAAGAGGCTGAGCAATTCATGGAGAACACACACGACCCTCTTCTCGGAGACATCACTATTTGGGTCCAAATGGGAAAAATCTTCATAAGGGGACACATAGGGAAGTCTTTGGAACGAGCCCAGCCAATGTTCGATCTTTTGCTTCAACCGCAAACCTTTCGAAGGGAAGAGCGGAATGGAAACAATTTCCACTCCACCCAATTGCTTAATCGCTTCCCTTTGTAGCACGGAAAGAACTTGCTCGTCTCCATTAGCAATAACACTCAATCCTTGTTCCCCGTCTCCAAAATCGACCAATTCAAAACACCCATCTTTAGAAGTCTCCTCCGGGTCTCGAAGAAAGCCCTCGGGTAACCCCAAGTACCACAACATACCCTTCACCACTCGCGTCGGCAGCACCTTCTCCTTCGACATAAGGATAAGCCTCCGCAACCTATCGACCATCTCGGGGCGGTACGCCTCGTAAACCGCGCGCTCCTCGCGGTCGAGGTCGAGGGCTTCTTGGGTCAGCTTGAACCAAGGTAGGTTGTACTTCGGACCGGTGAACTCCTCGAAGACGGCGGGGTAGCGGCGGAGGAAGGCGGCAACGCGGCCTGAGGTCTCGAGCTCCCGGGCGCGCTTGGAGACGGCGGAGATGGGGATGCCGTTTTCGGGTGATTGGGAGATGATGATGTTCTTGAGGGAGATAAGGGGTTGGAGGTCTTTGGATTTGGTGAGGATGGAGATGGAATCGAAGAAGCGGTCCTTCTTCCATTTCATCTTGACGTCGACGTAGGTGGACTTCTGGGTGTGGGAGACGGCGAGAGGAAGTCGTCGGAGTTTTCTAGCAAGAGATAACATGGCTTCTGAGTTCCGACTCTTGGTGGTGGAGAATGGTAGGGTTTGTTATACCTGTGCGTGGTCTCCTTGGATCAGACTGACTGCTCTAAAAATACTTCATCTCTCAACTCCTTTGTAGGTGAGGATTTTGGAAGAGGGGGGGGGGATCTATTTGTAAATAGAGGCAGGAATGCAAGGTATTATAAAAAAAAAAAATACTTATCAGAATAAACGTGATATGACATACGAGGATGGTTCAATGTTTTCTTATAACTAATTAGAAATACAGGAGGTATTTGTATCAACTTGTTTTTGTTAAAAATTTAAAATAATAAGATTGAACTCGCACTGTCGCACAGCTCTTAAATAATTATAAGCAGTACTTAGTTTCTAAAAGCTCAATTGTAATATTATCAAAACTAAAGAACCTTTTAATGTTAATACTCCGGTATACAGGGATCAAATTGAATTTCCAAAAAACATCCCAACCGATAGTAGAATTAAAATAGCAAAAAGGCAAGGTGTAAATGGAAATAAATAAATATATACGATAAGGTATTAAGGTGTGAACTGAAAACAATTTCCATAATATCTTTTATTTGCTTATTTGTTTATTTATGTTATGAGTTAAGGGTAAACTAGCAGATCTGCCCTCGTTGGGAAAAGCCAGAAACGCTTTCTTTCGTAGCACCCGATCGACCATATAACAAAATAGAGGAGGCGAGAAGGGAACGACAGAGATCTCGATGGGGGCCATCACCACCGCCGTGGTCGCCATCGCCGCGGTGATCCTAGGCTGGATCACCATCGAGATCGCCTGCAAGCCGTGCCTCGACAAGGGCCGCGAGGCCATCGACCGCTCCCTCGACCCCAACTATGATCCTGATTCCTCCCTCGCCGCCCCGCCGCATTCCGCCGTCACCGAGCCCCTCCTCGATCCTCCCGCCGCCTCCTCCGCAGCCGTCAAGGCCGTGTAGCTGTTCCGCCGCCGATTGCTTCCCTCTGCCGTTTCGTTCCTCTTGTAATTCTTCGGCGCTTTCTTTGAATGGAGTAAGAAGCTTCTTTGCTTCTTATCCTTTTATTCTCTATTATATGTGTCATTGAATGATTTTAAATTGTGGGTTTATAAACATATGTCTGGATATCTTTTTATGCTTATTAAGCAAAACTAGAAAAGAGAAGGTAAAGTAACGCAATAACTAGGTAAGATGCATTTGGAGCTCAGCTGGTTCCCGGGAAAAAAAAAAAAAAAAGGAACTGGCTATCCTAAAATTAATTTTGGAATCAAATTTTCTTGAAGCAAGCACATCTAAAATTTGGATCAACTTACTGAGGAGTTTTCAGGAAGTTTACTTTATCTCATCTCTCCCCATGAGATCTGGTGCTTTTCATTAATGGCATCATCTCCATTGCACTTCTAGTCCTTGTGCCTCAGATTTCCTGAGGCATCAAGATTAGTAGATTCTTAGGATTCCATGCACTCCGACTGCCATAGCACGCAGAGCGACCTACTTCAGAGGAGCATAAAAGATAGCAAACTTATAAGCAGTGGTTTACTCTTTTGATGACAATTCGAACAAACTTAACCGAACAAACCATTACTTCATAGTAAAACATTATCAAAGTAGAGGCATATGGTGATGCACATCAATTATGAATCAGCAGATTAAAAACAGATCACCCTTAGTTGACTAAGGTTCAAGTTTGGAACTCCGAATCTCAAATCTTGGTCCCTTTAATTTTTATGGCAATTTCTCATGGTTGACGAAAACTAGAAGAGCAAGCTATATTTCATTGATACAACAATTTAACCACAAAGTCATCAGATCAAGTAATGACCACTGAAACTATTACCAAGATAGAGAACAAGGAGCACACAAGGAGCACACAAGAAGCAGTCACAGGCAAAACATCAGAAAGTCGAGACATGTTTCTTTGTGTGCCTCTTGTTTTGCAACAAGGGACGTAAAACACGAACTAGTACATTCACTAGGAGTTTTCACTGTCGTTCGATATGCTATAAGACGAAGTGTTTCGACCTTGCAGAGGTCATTGACAGAGTTTTATTCTTTTGCAAGATTATTTACAAGAAACAAGATTTCATAGTTCAGTTAATTAATGCAAGTATTTGAGTGATCTGGTTCTTCAAATGTGAGCAAAAGTAGCATTTTGCTAAAAAGATAAATCGATGATCTGTGTGAAATCAATTTGTACGCACCTCAGGAAGTATTGAGCAAGCTAGCTAATCAAATAGATTGGAAGTTTCACTGTTTCTGATGTATATTTGTAGTATCTTCGGTATGAGGTCACCCTGGAAGAGATAGTAACAGATAGGAATACTAGAGATATTTAACCAAGGATAACATCCTTTAAAGTGTTCCCAAAGAGTGTGGAAATTTTGAAAATTACCTTCCCTATTATCCATTTTCATCATCTTTACTATCAAGATCATGCAAAACAGCTTACAGGCAGACATTCCAAGTCTGCTTCTTAGAAAGGGGAGGTTTCTGTGAGCATAGATGTTTTCTCCATTCCCTTTGGGACAATTTTCTGAGTCACATAGTTATGGAATTCAAGTCTCATGCACTGTAATTAAGACCTCTGATGCTAGAAAAATAAGAATGAGCATTCTGCAAGAAGATAGACCTTAGGACATTGTCACATTACTATATGAAATCATCAGCTTTTTCAGATGGCACCAAAAGGCTTCTAGCAGCATGTCGTAAGAATTGGCAAGTTTGTCTAAAGGAACAGATCTGGAATGCTTAGCAGCTGCAATTAGAGAATAGAACAAAGAAAAATTAGCAACTGAATATCATATCTAAGAAGACCTAAGAAAGCAAATATCCACATCGTTGCCTTTCGGTAACAGCAAAGAACATTCCTTCAATACAGAACTAGCAACTGAAGTTTTTTAAACCACCAGATATGGTACTTCCGGATTCCCTGCAGAAGTAGGACAAGACTTCCAATGACCTTTGCTGCTTTCTCATATCACATATTCAGCGCTTGCTGGAAGCGATAGAACCAGTAATCATTCTAGAATCTTTCTTTAGACTTGCAAATAGTGCTCTAATTGATTTTCTCTGTTAAGTCACTCTATAACTTCCTTTTGGGGGGGGGGGGGGGGGGGGGGGGGGGGACCTAACTAAAGCCCCTACAAGAAGATGAGAGCCTTTATTTGGTTGGCTTGCAACAACCGATAATCTGGTCATGAGAATGTGGAGTGGGAATTCTGTCTTTTGTGGCAAAGAAGGGACTGTCTGACATTTATTCTTAAGTTGTTCTTATGTGAATCACATACTGCAGTGGACTATGAGTGTTTTAGGGTGCTAGGAACTACCTAAGTATGTGGTGGACTTGTTCAACTGGGAGGCTCATGTGGAAAATAAGGAGGGCAAGAAATGGTGAAAAAGATGGATGGCAAGTTTACTGTGGGCAATTTGATTGGAAAAAGAATAGAAGAATTTTCACGATAAAGTCAGGAGTTGGAAGGAGATCTAGCATTAAGGCAATGTGTTTGTCTTGGGCATGTATTCAGAGCGAGGAGCTAAAATCCAAGGCCAGGAAGCTGCTGCATGCATGCTGGCCGTGCGACAAATCCAATGAAGCTGGATGATTGAGGTCTGATGTTTTGTATTGTTGTGGTCCTTTAAACTTTTGTTGGTGATGCTGTTGTGTTTGGTTCTTTTTGGTGGTTTTCGGTGGTTTTGTATATTGTCGGAGTTGATGTCTATGTGAAACTTTGTGGAAAGCTCCGAGAGGGAGCTTCCCTTGTGCTATGCTTTGTGTTTTGTAAGCTAGGGTGGACAAACCTGTCCTCCCGATACTAACTGTTTTAGGCGTTTCTAATGAAGCATAAGTGAACCTTTCTTTTATAAAAAAATTAAGTTAAATATATTTTATCACTTGTAAAATTATTTTACTATCTTGTACTTTAAAAAATCTCATAATTAAAATAAAATTATTAATTTTTCTATTAAATTTAATCGAGTATTATGATTACTTTAATAATCTAGCTGCATTATATTAAAATTTATATGTTTTTTTAACAAACAGAATATTCAGCTAAGTTTAACAGAAAAACTAACCGTTTTACTTTAATTATAACGATAATTTAAAATAAGTAGTATAAAATAATTTTAGATATAAGTATAAAAAAGTAAATATATTTAACTAAAAAAATTGTCTAATTGTGCTTTGGACTTCACGTCGAACAGCGGCGGTATTTGCTAGGCTAGCAGCTCTAAGATGTTTGACTTGAAGAGTTTAACTATCCCGGTTTTCTTATTTATTATTTATGGAAAATGGCATGCCATCACAGCTAGAAAAGAAACCTGAGTCAGACCAAATTTACTCTTCTAAACTATTTTGGCAGTCATATTACATTTAAACATTTAATAACGAGATCAAAGATTGAGGTAAAAAGTAATTGATTGAAACTGCAACCTATATAAAAATTTCAAATCAGCCAAGAAAATTACTAAATAGGGAGAAAATTGTTTAAGATAAATTACATCATATAAATAAGCAAATTTTAAATTTTTATATAAGTCATCAAATCATATTTGGAAATGGTTATCTAAGTTTTAAGGTGAATTAACAATTGATAAAAAAATTAAAATACTCCAAATGATGTACCCAACTACTTAGATATGGTAGAACAGTAATCGAGACTCAAGTTTCACATCCAAAATCCCAGCTACAGATCTAAAATCAGGTATAGCCTGTAACCAGTTAAAAAAAAAAGAATTCTCGACATGCATAGGAAACTCCTACAACTTCTAGGACACCATAAGGGGGAAAAGAAATACTTGCACAATATTATTGCGATTTAGAAAAGTAAATCTAGTCATAGTTATATAATAAGTTTGAAAAAAAAAACTAGAATCGTCAAAGATGAAGCTCTTTCATACCTCAGAAAAAGGATCGAACCAAGAGATTGCGATCGCGGCTACCTTCATAAAAAACCAACAGACAAAAAATACAGTCCAAATTCCACAGGGAATCAGATGAACAAAGCACCATAGCTAGCGACATCATCTCTCACCTGCGAGTGATCGGATCCCGAAACGAACTATTCCGGAAGCTCCTCGAGTAGAGGAATCTGGATCCGAGCTTGGATCGGAGCCGCCGGTAGGAGAACTCTCTTCGTTAGCATCTTGCGTTCCGGAGAAATGGAGAATGGATGCTTTCCCGCCAGATTACAAAGCTTTCCCTCTTCTGGAATGTTCCGGGATTTGCAATTGGGCATTTGGGAAGAGCGGTTGGGCTTTTTATTATTGGGCTTCATTTTCTGGGCCCGATTTCCTATTTAGTCCCACAAGAATGTTTTATTTGGATTAATCCCAATAATTTTATCTTATTAGAACATACTAATCCAAACCTGGACGATATAGACATTACATTACTAATCATACCTCTTAGGCCCATCTAGCAGTATACTACATTTGACAGCCCCCCAAATTCCCAATGCACCGCAATCGAACCCAATTACATCCGATCCGATCCGACCCGATCCGACTCGACTCGACTCGACCTAACCCGGACCAAGTTATTCCTGACTCCCATCTCCCTGTAATAAAACCCCGATCGAATCAAGCATTTCTTCCTTTCTATTCCACCCTTCTCTCTTTCTCTCCCTATTTCTCATCTAATCCCTTCTTCCCCTTTCTTCTCCTCTTCCTCATCTCGCCATGCGATTCGTCCATTAATTGATGACTCAAGCGAAGAGGCCCTTCTCTAGCAGCAGCTCTTCATCCGCCGCCTCCGTGAACGGCACCGTCTCCGCCGCCTCCCCCTCGTCGTCGCCTACTTCCATGAAGAAAGCCAAACCCCTACCTCCACTTGCCATATCCGCCGCCACCGCATGCGAGAAGAATGTCCTCCACCACCACGCCGGCGCCCACTTCGATCCAGCAGCCGCCGCCGCGACGGCAGCGGCGACGGCGACTGCGACTGCGAAGCCTGCGGAGGAGGAGGACGCGATGCTTGTTGACCAGGAGGAGCTCAACGCCGCCGCCGCTGTGCCTACTGGGATCGCCGCTAATCTCTTTAGGAAGAAAGCGACGCCTCCTGAGCCATCGGCGAAGAAGCAGCTCCGCATCAAGATGACGAAAGGTACCACCTTCACCTTTTCTTTTGTTCTGCTTCTTCACGCAGCCGTAATTCTGGTCGGATCGAGCTTGGAATAAGCTTTCACTGCATAGTATGATGAATTTCGAATCAAGCCATTGAGTTCTGTTGACTCTCATGTCATTCAACTGTTAGGAGTTCCTGCGTTGTTGTCGAGAGAATTGAATATTGTTTTGCTTGATTTGACATGCTTGATGATGAAATTATTTAGCTCTCAATATCTTACCTAGGGTTTGTCAAAGATTTGCAATGATAACGTTATGTTCTCTCTCGGCTTGATTTCTTAGATCGACATCAGCAGTTAGTGCACTCCCGTGTTTGGGACCATGAGTCACTAATATGCGTCAAAATTGTATAGGTTGGTTAGTAGCTTCTATTTGTGATACCACGTGAGTAGTGCAACCAAGGAAATATACGATTGCTAAAAGAGGCAATACAAATGAATAGTATATGGTTCTTTTTTTATGGTTTTAATTTGTAAATTCAGGAGCCGAGCATCATAGTTTCCACCTTTCCTAAGCACTACCGGAAGAGGTAATGAAATTCAAAATCTTCTTTTGTAGATATTTGCATCACATATGTGGGTATATTGTAGACAATAATATGCAAGTATAGGAAATTTCATTTTGACTACATTTGGGGTCATAGCACAATATGCATTCATATTGTTTGCTGATAGGCTTGAAAAGACGAGGAAATGATTGTAGACTCGATAAAACGTTGTAAGCTTCTTCTTTTTTTTAAAAAAAATATATATTTAAGAACAGAAGGATGCCTGGAACACTAGAATATGGACATTTATACTCATTAATGATGTGAGTTGACATGCAAACACTTCAATTTTCCTTCTAACTAACCCAGCAGATTTGTTGCTTTCCATGGTTACCTTCAAGATAATGATGTGAGATATTCATGCATAAATTTATTTGCTACAAATGATATGGAGCACATATGCTTGCTATGGTCTTGTTTGCACATTGTATGATGAATAAAAAGAGTTATTTATGTTTTATTTTCATTATACAAATTTGAGGTTAGTGAAAAAAAAATCATGTTCAGGCTCTTGCATAATGTGTAAATCGAAAGGAAATTCACAAACTTCTCTCTAGAGTAGAAGAAATTAGGTGGATCGTGCTTACCAGTAATTAGCACGTGCACAAACATACTATTTGGCTGTTTTACTCCATTGTTTTTCCTCTTTGAGTCTGATGAATGATGCATCCTATGGACATCTCTATCATTGAAATGTTGAGCAGAAACAATGGTGCTATTGAGAGTGGAGGGCTGAAAAGGTTTGTCGCACTGTTATTTCTTTGTTCTAATAGTAGACTACAAGAAGCAGCTTATATGGCAAGATAATATGTAAAATACTTTACGTCCTGATGGGTAGTTATTATTATTTTTTCTGTCGAAGGCCTGTTAGTGTTAATTTTCCTGTTCATCTACTTAAGCAATTTCCAGATCATGCATATTTCTGGAAGTTCTTTTTATTTTTATTTTGTGTTATCTAGTAATATTCTTTTGAGTTATATTTTAGGTCAGCCAAAGTTACCAACTAACTTTGAAGAGAAGACTTGGGGAATACTGAAGACTGCAATCACAGCTATATTTTTAAAGAAGCCACTTTCCTGTGACACTGAAACGCTTTATCAGGTGAGTTCTTCAATGGTGACTTTACCAGTTTTGATGTTTATAGCTTTTGTTTTTCTTGGTTAACTAAGACCTACAGTGAGCCAACTTATTTTACTGTAGGCTGCTGGTGATCTTTGTTTACACAAGATGGGGGGAAATCTTTATGAACGCATTCAGAAAGAATGTGAAGTACACATATCAGCAAAGCTATCATCGTTAGTTGGCCAAAGCCCTGATTTGGTGGTATTTTTGTCACTAGTAGAGAATTCATGGCAGGATTTTTGCGAGCAGATGTTGATAATTCGTAGCATAGCCCTACTTCTTGACCGAACTTATGTCAAGCATACTCCTAATATTTGCTCAGTGTGGGACATGGGATTGCAGCTCTTCCGCAAGCATCTTTCTTTGTCTCAAGAAGTTGAACATAAAATTGTTACTGGCCTTCTAAGATTAATTGAGAGGGAGAGGTACATATATGTTAAGATTCTTGAAGAAAATACAATATCTGTTTATTATGGAAGTAACTTGTTTATTCAACTTCCATTACTGCACCTTTCACACTATTGTTGACTTATCTAGTTATCTTAATGGCTAAAGTTGACTATTTCTGTGTTTTTCTCTTAGTTGCTATAATTCACATTCTTTTGCATATGCTTTTGGATCCAAAATTTATGCTTTTCTGACATATGAAGTTGTCTAATGCTATCTTCTGCTGACCAGGCTTGGTGAAGCGATTGATAGAACATTACTTAGTCATCTTCTGAAGATGTTTACAGCTCTTGGAATATACACTGAAAACTTTGAAAAGCCCTTCCTTGAATGCACTTCTGAGTTTTATGCTGCTGAAGGCATGAAATATATGCAGCAATCTGATATTCCTGACTACCTCAAACATGTTGAGGTGACTGGTCCTCTCTTGAACCTCTCACTCATGCTTATCTATTAAAACTTTTATTGGCTTGAAAAGTCATTTATTTCTTATCTTCTATATCCCTTTGTGACGTGTAATGCAGTCAAGGTTACATGAAGAACATGAAAGGTGCATCCTCTACTTGGAAGCTAGCACGAGGAAGCCACTCATAACATCTGCTGAGAAACAACTATTAGACCGACATACGTCTTCTGTTCTTGACAAGGTGAAGTTTGTACCCTGTACTACTTGTAGTTCCCTTAGTTAATGTTGCAAAACCTTGTCATCTGATTTTGCAGTCAGCCCTACTTAAAGTGTTACATTTTGTCTTGTAGGGGTTTACAATGCTTATGGAAGCAAATCGTATTAATGACCTTCATAGAATGTACACCCTTTTCCAAAGGGTTAATGCTCTTGAGTCGCTAAGGCAAGCACTTAGTTCATATATCCGAGGTACAGGTCAGAGCATTATCATGGATGAAGAGAAGGATAAAGATTTGGTTCCCTATCTCTTAGATTTTAAAGCTTCCCTTGATACAATATGGGAAGAAAGTTTTGCAAAAAACGAGGCCTTCTCTAATACCATAAAAGATTCATTTGAGCATCTCATAAATCTTCGTCAGGTTGGTATATGCTGGCTTTACTTGCTCAATTACAACGTCTTTTCCTTTCTTTATAAGATCTTTACTGCTCAATCTGTACCCAAAGATTAATCTCTCTACTTTAGTGTGCCTAATGTGTATGGCAGCTGGATCTTTTGCTCTTAACAGCACTGGTGTCGAGATCCTTTGATTTTCTTTTTGTCATTCCCATACTTCTATAAAGAGTTTGAAGCAAGTACATTTTAATGTGCTGAGTTGATGTTACCTTCATTCAGTGATTGCTTGAAGTTTTTTATCTAAATATGGCATTTATGATTTTTGACCTTGTGCTTCTCCAGATGCTTATTTTTCTGCCCTACTTTGCCATAATCTTCACTGATTAGGACATTTAACTTTTTTTCCCTTAAAAGGAGTAATCGCTTTATTTTTTGGTGCAAGGAATCTCCCATGCTCTATTTTGGGTTGGTTTGTGCTTCTTAGTTCATAATGGTGATTAATTCCTTTTCCTTTTCCTTTTCCTTTTCTATATAACAGAATAGACCTGCTGAATTGATTGCAAAGTTTCTGGATGAGAAGCTTCGTGCTGGAAATAAAGGTACATCAGAAGAAGAGTTGGAGGGTACACTAGACAAAGTTTTGGTGTTATTCAGATTTATCCAAGTAAGCTGTTAAGCTCTTTGATTATGCTTTTATTCAATTTTGATTAACCCTTCTTCCTTGGCCGTGGGTTATGTATTACCTTTTCTTAATCTTTTATCTGAATATATGCAGTAAATGTTATATTTCCTTGAATCATACAGGGGAAGGATGTATTTGAAGCATTCTACAAGAAGGATCTTGCAAAAAGGTTATTGCTGGGAAAGAGTGCATCAATTGATGCTGAAAAATCAATGATTTCAAAAGTAACCATTATGTTTAAATTTTGCTCTGATAGCAATTTATATTAGTATTTATTGTTTCCAGTTCTAAATAGCAATTTGTCTCTGTTTTCAGCTCAAAACTGAATGTGGGAGTCAATTTACAAATAAACTTGAAGGGATGTTCAAGGTATAAATCATCTCTGTAAAGTTACTTAGAAGGGTTTAAGCATACTAGAAATCTGAACAAAGCTCTAAGCATGTTTCCATGGTCTCAAAAGTCAAAATTCTCAATGCTCCTTCAAATTAGCTATCAGTTGTCAGGATGGTTAGCTGTGGTGAATTTTCACACTGACTGAACTGCTAAACTTCCCAGGACTTGCTGTTCACCATTATTGGGTGATCTAAAAGATTCACATTATTGTGTATAGTGGATGCCTGCCATTAGGCAGAGAGAGGAATTTGTCATCCCTCTGTTCTGCTTGCCACCACATGAAATTCAAACATGAGCTGTTGGATTGTCATACAAGATACATGCAGTAACATGAAGAATATGAGCTGAAGCTATTCCAATGAAATACCAACCAACGTATTTGAGAGTCAAAGCTGATTTCTTTTCCATTCATAGGTTTTCTCTGGCTTCCTGCAGAAGGATTCCAGATCCTATGAAAGATCAACTACATATAAGAAATTCTAATGTGACAATTGACCTTAATATTGACTTTGAGAGTTTAGGTTGTATATAATTTGTTTTTGACTTACGCAGATTATGTGAAACAATCAGATGAAACCAAGAATTATCATTTAATAAAGTAATAAGTAGGCCATTTTTGCAGTTAGGTTGGTCCACCACAGCTATGTACGGGCATTCAGTGTTATGTGGAATTGCATATGTAGGATAACTATATCTAGATGATGTGAACACATACTTTAGGAATTTTAACTCATTGGGTGTCAGCATATAACAATATTGTAATTATGTGCTTCAGTTTGTCTGAATTGTATCAGATAAATGCTTTTACTTTTCTCACAATGTCATGCATTTCTGTATCTTTGTACCTTGAGTGGCTAGCAGTTGCAAAATAATTCGTTGATTAGTTTACAAGTTATGGTTTCTTATTATTAGCCAATACCAGTTTGACGAGCAGGCCATATTTGGACCAGCTTACATATGATCATTGCTCTTGTTTCCACAGGACATTGAATTATCAAAAGAAATTAATGATTCCTTTAAGCAGTCATCCCAAGCCAGGACAAAACTTCCTACCGGTATTGAGATGAGTGTTCACGTTCTTACAACCGGGTGGGTAGCATTACTTAAAATGATTTATGCTTCTAGTGTGTGCTGGAAGATGATACTATGTTATCTCGTTGTTTTATCTAGTGCTAGTGGAATGTCATTCTTTCTTGATGCTTTGCAGCTATTGGCCAACATATCCACCTATGGACGTACGGCTTCCTCACGAATTGAATGTGTATCAGGTTGGGTTATGGATATTTTGATGTAATGAGTTTTAATGTTTTATACTATCCTTGTCCATATTATATCCTTTTTCTATTTTCTTTCCCTTTGCCTCTGTTGTAGGATATATTCAAAGAGTTCTACTTGAGTAAGTACAGTGGAAGGCGCTTGATGTGGCAAAATTCCTTGGGGCAATGTGTTTTAAAAGCAGAGTTTCCAAAAGGTAAAAAGGAACTGGCTGTGTCACTGTTCCAGGTGGGTTACCCTTTTCTCTTGCTTGCAGTATTCCTTCTAATTAGCACAGTCCTTAGATATTCTTTGTTTCGCGTTAAAATGTCAGACTGTAGTTTTGATGTTGTTCAACGACGCCCAAAAGCTTAGTTTTCAAGACATCAAGGATTCTACGGGCATTGAGGATAAAGAATTGAGGAGGACTTTGCAGTCCCTTGCATGTGGCAAAGTTAGAGTTCTCCAAAAGGTGCATTTCATGGTTCATACTATCTATTGCTACTGGTACTCTACTTTGGTTATTTTTAATTAATTTTTTTGCATTTTCAGATACCGAAAGGAAGGGATGTGGAAGATGAGGACTCATTCATATTCAATGAAGAGTTTAGTGCTCCTCTTTACCGTATTAAGGTAAATATATTCCTTTTAGAATTGCTTCTTGGATTCCTCAAGCAGGAAACTGAACTAATGCAGTAATATTACCAGGTAAATGCAATTCAGATGAAGGAGACAGTAGAAGAAAACACAAGCACCACCGAAAGAGTATTCCAGGACCGTCAGTATCAGGTTAGTGAAAATGTCTCAACTGCCATAACTATGCAACGTTGCTGTTTCTGTCATTGTATGGTTTGCCTAATTATGATGAAAATAGCATGCTAGGTATGTAATAGCTTTAAAGAAGTCAGTCTGAATATACTTCAATCAACTTGGAGGTGAGGGTTGGTATTTCAGGGTTTAATCAGTTTTATCCAGTTTGACAGTTTCTATCAAGGTGATGCACGAATGGCCTACACATTGTAATGAAATAAGAGAAAAAGAGCTATATGGGAAGCCACATCACATATCACTTGTACTTAGGATTTCTTGGATTTTGCTATATTTAAGTCAAAACTCAGAAGTAGTGGTTTATAAAAATTTTGTAATATATTAACAACTGTTGGTCATATCATCTGTAAAAAACAAAAGATTCAAGAAGACATCATACACCAAAGTATTATACCTCCAAAATCTTAGGGGCCAAGATATTTCTAAAATAAGAAGCTTTTAAACTAGATTTAAGCTGTTTCACTTGAGGCCTGGAAATAAGCATCTTTGACTAAAGCAAGTCAACAATGAGGAAATCTACAAAATGTTTACAAAAAGTCAAACATCATCTAATGTTGATAGTAGTTTAGTGATATTGCCCACTGCAAACTGGATAAATGAAGTTGACTAATGAAGGCTGAAGGGAATACTGGATATGGTAAAGTAACAGAGTTGCATAGCTAGGAAGTTGAGTTGATGTATTAATCTGAAATATTTCTAACTAGTCTAAGTGTACCATTTGTATGACACTGAGAATTTCAATGAGACGTGTTGACAATATATAAAAGGGCTTTCAGTCTCATTATCTACCAAATTCCTGAGCAGTTAAGATATAATTTTTTCTTCTGAATTCTAGAGCAGCCAGATTCTCTAGTTAAAAAGGATACCAGCTGCCAAAAGATTGCCATGCTATGTCCTTGTTTTGTTTTCTTTGCAGGTTGATGCTGCTATTGTTCGTATTATGAAGACGAGAAAAGTCCTCAGCCACACACTTCTAATAACTGAGCTCTTTCAACAGGTAATTTGCAAATCAGTCTACATTCTCTTTCCCTGTGCCTTCTGACACTGTTTCTTTCTGTTTCTGTTAGCTCAAGTTTCCAATAAAGCCAGCAGATTTGAAGAAAAGAATAGAGAGCCTTATTGACAGGGAGTACCTGGAAAGGGATAAGAATAACCCCCAGATCTACAACTATCTGGCTTGATACATTTTGCACCTTAAGGTATATCCTTCTAGGCAGCAAATTAGTGAATTACCTCCCTTCTCAACCTTTATCTTCCACCAATGTACAGGGAGATGTAACCATCTTCTTTTCTCTGTCCCTGTGACCAGCAACATAGTACTGTAAAATATCAGTCCCACTTCTTGTTCTTTTTTCTTTCTTCTTTTTTGTTGTGGAATTTATAAAGATAACTCTTAAAGGAATGGGATCTTCCTTCCCAAGTGCAATTCTAGATGTCGAAATCATTGATATGTACATACCCCCTGCAGCTGATGATGATGAGTGCCTGTTCCTTCTATATGCATTCCATACAAGGGTGAAGTATTCCTGCATGCTCTTTTTCCATGGAATGTGCCTAGATAGACAAGAATCGAAGAAGTTATGCATTCATTGAAAAAGGAATACAGCGGGTAAGCTCCTTATTACCAGTTCTTACGAGGGTGTGGAAATTGTTTTCCAGGTTCACTCTGTTGCTCGTTCCATTTGGTTGTGGAAATTCTTTGCTTCACATGCTGTTGAATTTGGATTCACTGAAATCGTGACTTGCAGAGTCGGTATCTTCTCCTCTTCGAAGGACATCTAATAATTAGAAATATATTTCATAAATTAGTTGTATCTAACATTTTAACCTGTAGTGGAGCTCTGAATATTCATTTGAAAACTGGGTATGTGGATTGGAAGAAATAATCACCAGGGGTTAAGCGATACAAATAAATTAAAAAAAGAAAGAAGATAATACAATTAATTCTTCTCTTTTAATTAAATAGTTAAAATTAAATGATACTAAATAAAATTAATTGAAAGAACTAGTCTTATCAATTGAAAACTGATCATTTTTTAAAATTGTAAGAGTAAATTAGTCATATTTTATTTCTCTTTTAACTATTTATTTTTTTTATAAATAATAATAATAAATTGGTAGAATTTGATACTCCTATCCTATTATTAAGAAAACAATTATAAAAAAATATTTAAATTTTAATTATCAATTAATCTAATCATGTAAACTAATTTATATACCCTTTAATTTATCAACGTATGAAACGTATCGAATAACTGCTAATATGTGAAATGGGAATATCTTCACGACTTCACACCGCTTAGGCGCCAATAACCGTAGAGTGAGATGATGCTTCCAGTCCCATCTCCCATATCTCTCTTCTCTCGCTCTTCCATCCTCTCTCCATCTCGACCGTCTATCTCCTCCTCCATGGCAACCCAAACACCACCACCCTCTTCCTCCCCTCGCCGCATCGTGGTCTGCGGCGGCGGCGTGATCGGCGCGTGCACCGCCTATTTCCTCTCCAAGAACTCCGCCTCCTCTTCCACCCATATCACCGTCGTCGAGAAGTCCTCCCCTGCCTGCGCCGCCTCCGGGAAGGCTGGCGGCTTCCTCGCCCTCGACTGGTGCGACGGCGGCCCCCTCTCCTCCCTGGCCCGCGCCAGCTTCGCCCTCCACCGCTCCCTCTCCTCCCTCCTCGACGGCCCCAACACCTACTCCTACCGCCCTCTCCACACGCTCTCTTTCCCAATCCTATCCCCCTCCGCCTCCTCATCCGATTCCTCTCCCACATCTAAATCCCTCTTCCCGGACTGGGTCGATGGCCCCACGGCACGAACTCCAAAGACGATCGGAACCCCGGAGACGACGGCGCAGGTGCACCCCCGCCTCTTCACCCGCGCGGTCCTCGCCGCCGCCGGAGTTGAAATCCTCATCGCGGAGGTGGAGGAGGTTAAGGTGGCGGAAGGTCGCGTCGTGGGAGTCGGATTAAGAGGGAGAGAGGAAGCGATTCCGGCGGATGCAGTGGTGCTCGCTCTTGGGCCGTGGTCGGATCGATCGAAGCTCGTCTCGGATCTCTTCAATGTCTCTGGACTAAAAGCTCATAGCATCGTGTTAAGACCTAAAGATCCGGATAAGATTACTCCTCATGCTCTCTCTCTTAGCTATCAACCGGCTCCTGGGGCTAAGATTTTGGACTATGAGGTCTATCCTAGACCCACAGGTATTAACACAACCAAACTGATCGGTGTAAACAAGAAAAGAGAAATTAACCACTGTTGAATTTTTTATTGGGGCAGGAGAGGTGTACATTTGCGGGATATCAAAGGAAGTGGCGGTGCCCGACGATCCCGAGGAGATTGTCGGCGAGAGGGAATACATCGAGATGCTGTACAAGATTGCCGGGGAGGTCTCTAGCCACCTGAGGAAGGAGGAAGTGGCTGAGGTGGTGGCGGAGCAAGCCTGCTTCCTGCCTTGCACCGACGACGGGTTGCCAGTCATCGGGGAGATTCCGGGTGTCGATGGGTGCTATGTCGCGACCGGGCACAGCTGCTGGGGTATACTTAATGGCCCGGCCACCGGAGCGGCAGTGGCGGAGCTCATATTGGAGGGGAAATCCACCACTGTTGATCTTAAGCCCTTTAGTCCCTCCAGGTTTATTAAGAGGAGGACTAGGTTGGGAATGTAAAAGGAAATGATTTGAAGTTGCTGAAATAAGAGCCTGCTGAATAGATTCTATACGCATATCTTTGCGGTAATTACTGTGTAAAGTTACGATATTGGAAGTTGTAACAATTTCAGATGAAATTGGAGGTAAGCCAGGAATCAATATCAGCTTTGCTTAAGAAGCAGTAGAAGCACTAGTAAGAAGGTAACAATCAAGGACAAGTTGAAGACCTAAAGATGTCATGTTACATTGTATGTTTTACATGAGAATCCAACATGCTGTCCTTCTAATTCCTACAACTTCTTGTTGACTCTGAGTAATCCCAAGTATTCATACCTGTTAGTAGTGACAATGAGATGAGATGTTACTAGTATTTGGACTCCAGGTACAGCATCACCCTCTTGATTGCTTCAAATGGTAGTTGTAATCTCCAATCTTTCTGCTTCCTGCTCAATGGCCTGCCTTTGCCAGCCGCAGCTCTGTTCTCCCTGACATCTGCGATCTTCCATACACAATGCCCAGTTTCAGTGTCAGTTGACTCAAGCACAAGAACTCCATCCTTTAGTTGGTGCTGCTTTGAACTAGGATCCTCTTCAAGGTATTGCACCCTCATGGGCAAATCTTTAAAGCGATCCAAATCCTCCGGCACTTTCAGCAGTCTCTCTGCGCCTGGAGAAGACACCTGAAACCCAATAAAAAAAGAAAAGAAAAGAAGCAATTTGGAATAGATGATTTGCGTAGATCATTGTTTCATATGACTATTTCTATCCAGAAAAAAGTATAATTGCTCTCACCTCTAGAGCCAAATCCAATGGTATCTCTCCTCGCTCTACGATCTCATCCAACCTCTGCTTGTAAAGATTGCTAAAGCTCTCCATTTCCTCAATCGCGGGGCAGCCGTATCTGATGAGAATAAATGACAAATTGTTAGTACAAGTAAAAGTCAGTCAGCTTGAAAGCATCACCATAAGTTGGGAAGACATGAACTGCCAAGGGGAATATAAACTACAAACCTCTGAATTCCAAATTGAAGCATAAAAAAGAGAAGAAAAGAAAAAGAAACATAATTAAACGCATTGAATCTAGTTTTGTTTCATAAGCCTTTAACTTCCTACTCGTCCATATCTTCCTCGACTATTTAACTCCCTCCCATTCAATATAAAGCCATGTCTTATTAGCTAGAAAAATAAAGTTCCTGTTTTCTTCCATCTCCAGCATACAAGTAGATCAAACTCATACTTCAGACTTCAGAGAGCAAACCTCCGAGGAAATGCCCTCATAATATGTATGTTTAAAACTAGATAATAATTTAGAAGAAATGGGGGAAGCAAAAACTTATATTATAAATATTAAGTAATCCACAACTGAAAATTATTAACTACATAGATTGCAACCGGGAAAGAAGCCTTACTCGTTCGCGAGCTTGTCGAGGCGGACGTAGACATACCCCTTAGAGGACACCTTAAACGCATACAAAGCCATATCATCGCCAAAATGCTCACCGAGGACCTCGCGAGCAACCGACAGAGCCCGCTCGCCCCATCGAACATCTCCCAGGACAACTCCACCACCATCACCTCCATCCCCAATCTAAGCATCCAGGAACTAAAGGAATCACTCAAGAAGCATCGACTCACAACCAAACACAAAGGAAGATACGTACCACAGGCTCTTTGTCTTCATCCTCTTCTTCCCACTCGACCATCCACTCTTCTCCCTCTGTTTCATAGGGGAATTAAGGCAAACAGGTTGAGTGCGCGGCGGATATATCAAAAGATTACATCTTTTAGCTTACCTGATTCACTCTTTTGCTCTCTCTTTGGGCGTGTGTGGGTTGGGGATCGCGTGGTTGTGGAGAAAAGTTGGAAAGAGGAGAATGGTGATAGAGAAGAGCTGGTGTTGATGGAGGGATTCGGAGAAGGATCGAGAAAGGTGGTAAATAATGAGGAGAGCAGAAGAGGATGAGCGCCTCCGTGGTGGAGGTTAAGCGACCACTCCTCCGCCGCCGCCAGGCGGAGTGCTCGCAGCGTCGCTGGGGCAGCTCTTCTCATGCCGTCTAGGCCAAAATGTCACGAGAGCGTAGGAAAGTCGGCGCTTTTGCAATATAATTGCAGTTATTTTTTCCACGATTAAGTTGCAAAAGAGGGCCGCGGTAATGTAGATTGTAGACCGAGGTTATTTTGCAAAAAAAGGTCTCTTTTTAAAGAATTACATTTCCAATCTACATTTCACACTTAAGAGTTTTTATGAATTTATGATTCAATATCTGCCTAACTATATGTAAGATTATTTTGATTATCTAACACATAAATTGGGTAACAGTCTAACAAACCATTCAGCAAGAGATATGCTGGTTGGACTGTAAATAAATCGCTTTATATGCTACAATAAGAACATCAACTTTGGAATATGACCTTGTAAAGATTCAAATTATCTACGCTCAAGTGCTAATTGATCTATCTTCATTGCTTACACAGGATGTAACTATACACTTTCAGAATTTACAGAACATTGAATGTAATTTGTCGATAAAACATCTTGCAAAAATATTGGGACTTCGACCTTGTAGTATGACTTTAGATGATAAAATTACTGCCCCTTGCAAAATTAAGATCTCTTTATGATTCACAGCAGAAGCTGACGTGTACTAACGAGAGTTCTCCTTTATGTGAATCCCATGCACTTTGTAGCAACAGATTGGGGTCAGATGAGCGTACCGAGTGCAACTGTGGATCCTAGACTGCCTGCGAAGAAGCATCGTCGAATGGCAACTCTGCTCTCGCTATTATTTTTTCGGTAAAGTTATCTCAAAAATCAACTAAGAATTTTCAGATGAACCTGTACGCTTCGACGACTGATCCATCAATTCTTCGCTTCTACTTGAGAATCCATTGTTAGTATCCAAATGACAATACTTAACACCATCATCATATTCTATGTTCTCAGACTGTTGGATTGCAATATCATATCCAAGCTGACCCTCTGCTGCCTCACTATTAGATATTTGATTGTTCTCAAAAGTTCCAACGATAGGGATATCTGGGCGATTAAGGCTTAAGGATTGCTCCTTACTTAACATTGATGCACTGCTCCCATTAGCCTGAACCAAATCACTCACTCTGACCTGAATAATAGTTAGTTTCAACTTGTTAGCATACCATGTTCTTCCATTTTAAAGTATGGCAGAGTATCTATGTAGCCCAAGTACCTGGAGCGGCTTCATAATATCAGATTCTCGATCCTCAGCTCTATTGAATGCTTCCTGAGCTTGTAGCTCCATCGAGTCTCTTACAAGCTTACTCAAGAAAGTCACGTCATCTGACATGACACCTAGGCCTTTTAAAAGCATTGATCCAAGTTGTAAACTAGTCTGTAAGACACCAAGAACAAAATTATAAGAGAGTAATATTGGAAGTGAGTATGACTGGGATAATTTAATACCCTTATCCCTCAAATCAGTAATATAACAAATTTGACAGTTCAATATCGCGTACCTCCGTGTTTTCAAGGATAGCGTCTGTAGCACCTGCTTTCTTCAGCTCTAACAGGTGAGCAAGGTCCTGGGCTCTAGCATAGATAGGTACCTGTTAAAGGAATTTTGAGCAAAGAATACTATCATCGAGTTTTACAACTCCAAATTAGAATGTTTAAAAGGACTCAACAGATTTTTGCAATCGGATGTTAACAACAACCATCTAGAAATTGGTGTTGGAATTTCTGGCCAAATCAAAGTCAAAGAGTGGAACTTGCCATAGAAACCATAAGGCTAGTTGACACGCGGGCTAACCCATCCAGGAAGGACCAAATATGCAAACTTCTGATTTAGCAGATAAAAAGATGTAACATTTCATTGAAACATGTAGTCTTATGTATATTTTCATTTTATTACCACATGTGTGCCAATTTATAGTATCTGAGTTCGATCTTTCCATCAACAAAGATCATGAGATTAAGTTTACTGCTGACCCATAGGCCATAGCTTTCATACTTGCAAGTTACAGTAGCATCAAAACATAAAGTTAACCATGCAGAAAACAGTGAATTAATTCCCAAAATGCTTGGACCTTATTCTCTTCTACAGAGGAGAAATAAAAATATAAAGAATAAATTTAAGAAATATGGATAGAGAAATTAAATAATACCGCAGGAAAAGCTAGTCGAATTCTTTGAACTGCACCAGTCGTCCTTTCTTTTTCAGTATACATAATCATAACTGCTTTAGGAGAGGATATACCAGCAGATTGCAAAACTGCTGGCCGTGATCCATCTCCATAGAGTGTCGGAAAACCTGATTTTCGTGCTGCCTGATTGGGGAAAAGGCGGATTGAATTCATTAGTGCCAACCTCAAAAATATAAGATAGAACAATCATAGAGATAGCAAATTCCATTCTTACCTTTACGACACTAGGATTCAAATCAAATGCAACATAAGGCCATCCTGCGTTGTTACCATCTAGTCCAGAAGCTAATGGAGTCGATAGAAAATTGGCGAGAACCTTTAATTTAAAGAAATTGATATATGGAACATGAGAATCCATAGCACCACAGCAGTATGAGAATTATTCTGCAAAATTATCGTACCTGACCCATCTGTCCAAATCCAAGAATGACAACAGGTTCAGTTGCATCAAAGCTCACGGTCTCAGCCACTTTCTGTCAAATTAAATATTGGACAGCTTATAAGATTGAAGTAGAAGAGAGAAAATTCACTCTATCATTTGCTACTAGTAAAAAAGCATAAGTATGCCTTATACCTCTTTAACTTGAAACTTATCATCAATGACTGTGGCAGCTTTCCTTCCAATTTCATTGAGTAAAGGAGTTAATGCCATTGACAACACTACGACAATAATGAGAAGTTTATTCAACTCAAGTGGTAGGACTCCAAGCCTGTTTTAGAAAGAAAGTTTACTAAGAGTAAGAGCAAGATAAAGAAAATACTAGCTAGTTATAATAAACACAGAACAAAAGCTTGCTACTAACTGACCTGTTTGCTAAAGAAAATACCACAAAACCAAATTCTCCTCCTTGTGAAAGAAGTAAACCTATCCTTATACTTTCCTGCAAAGTTAATCCAACACGTGGACCTATTGCTGTAATTATCATTGTCTTGATAACAATTAACCCTGCCAAGAGGGAAAGCACATTCGGCCACTCACGGAAAAGAAGCTGCATCAAAGACAAAATTAAAGAAACTTTCATGAAAATCCTGTAATAATAAAGCATCAATATATAGCAATTACTGTAAGTATAAAGCAGCAATTACTTCTGAAAAAATATATCCTTTTCAATCAAATGACAAGTATACCTGCAACCACACACTTGTCAAATTTGTAGAGCTAACCTTTATAAAACAAAAGGCTTGAAAGTACAAGATAGTACCCAAGCATAAGGAATATGATTGTATTGTGTATTGACTTTATCTAGAGGGCTTCTAGTGTGAAACACTATTTACCTGCACGTCAATAGATGTCCCTGTGGTCACAAAAAATAATCCAAGTAGTAAACCTCTGAAGGGCCTTATGTCAGCTTCAATTTGTGTGCGAAAATTTGTTTCTGCAAGAAGGGCTCCAGCCAGAAATGCTCCTAGCTATGTGTTGCAGCAGATTGATAAGTACGCCAAACAAGATAAAACACAAAAAATATGAGAACAGATGCATAACGAAGTACATATCCTACCGTATCACTAAATCCTAATAGTTGTGTAAGAAGTGAAGTCCCTGAGACTGTAAGCAGGCAAAGAGCAACGAATGCTTCTGAGCTCCTTGACTCAGCTACAACCTGCAGTAAGGTGATTATACTTGAATAAACTTCTCATCTAATAATTGACTAATTATGAAGTTGTGTTCGTAGATATCATAACACAGACTTCGAAGATACGCCTCAGCAAGTATTTTCCTCCAAGAGAAAGAAGACCAAGTCCACCAAGAGCTTTCAGGCTTTCTGTTGCCAGCATTGGCCAAATGCTATCTGCCACGACATTCTGCAGTCAAAGATCAAGAAGGATCATACCATGTAATGACATAAATAAGATGCTAAAAGGAATAAATAGTTATTGAGAGTTCAAGAGTTTTTAAAAGTAGTGGTAAAAGAATATCGATAATAGTTTATCATCGCTGACAATCAGATTCATGATTGCACGGTGAGTATAAAACCAGATTGTACAAGAAAACTAATAGTCTAATATCAAGAGTTGTTGTTTACATGAAACAGTAAAAAGAGCTAACCTTTTGCGTACCTGACTCTCCAACACAGGAAGTATCACTAACAAAGGGACAACAGCTATGTCCTGCAAGTTTCAACCAGAGAGTATCCAGTTAATAATTGAGTTATCTGCTCGTAACTTTTTTCATGAGAGGCTGAGAGGATCATAGCTTTACATGTAAAAAGAAAAAGAATACGGACCAAGCTGTACCATAACATCTTTGAGAATCAGGGCTCTGACTAGTTACCTGAAAGAGGAGAATTCCCAGAGTTGCAGAGCCGAATCGTGTAGGAAGCTCACCTTTCTCCGCAAGAAGCTGCAAAAGAAGATTTTTACCAAGGTTAGAGCATGAACCGGTGCATTGTCAAATTGGTCAACATATTAGTGCATTTCAATCTGACAAAAGAAAAACATCATTTTTTTTTCTTTTCCAGAAACCTTGGCATATGCATCCTTCTGTTCATAAGATTCTAAAAGAATTGCATAACTACAAAGAAGCTACCATTAGATTGAGAAAATGGGAAATCCTCCAAATTTTGATTTGCAAATTTGATATCAACACTGCTTAACTTTAACCACTGTGGGTCTATAATGGACCACTAAGATTTTTGAACAATCTTGAAGTTCTCCTTGCTTTTGCTAGACATAAAGCTTAACCTACTTTTTCTTGTTCATAAAAAATAATTCGCAGAACAACAGTGTTAAGTATGAGTAGTATCTATCTCTGTATTGAATCCTTTGTCAATAAGATCTGCAACACATGATAAAACAGTCGCATAGTACATGAGCAATCTAACCACCACATAAGTGATAATGTATTCTGAGATTCAAATTTTCTCAAATTTTGGTAGAAGAATCAGCATCATAACTAACAGCCTTTAATAAAAAACTCAACGTAAGAATCTTTAGAGAATATTCAACATCATAAAAGCATGCAGACCTGTAAAACAAAAGCAGAAGAAGATAAAGAAAGAGCAGCTCCAATTACGATGGCTTCATCAATACTCCTGATATTTACCTGCAATTCATGTAACACATATTATTCATATGTTCCAAACCTACAGCTCTGGGGAGAAGAGTTCAAAGTAACTGCATCAGTTTCTTTCAAAAAAATCCCTAAATACGACCACTTGATTAGTAAAAATTTGGTGTTTCCAAGCACTCACAAGTCAGTATTTGATTTTTTACTGAAGTTCTAATTATTCAATGACGTCTTACAAAATAAATTACAAAGAGGGGTAAGTTACTCCACTTAGAGAAAAAATTAGGTAATGCATCATTAATAAAAAAATTAATAATTATTAAGAACTTCCATTTTAGAAGTTTTAGCAAAATTATCTCACCAGATCAGGCCTTGAGTGAAAAAGGAACTCCAAAATCTTTGTTCCAATAGCACCATTGGGAGGAAGCTCAAATGCCGTGAAAGCAAGGGTAGACAACACAACCTTCAAGACAAAGGAGAGCAACAGAAATCATTAGCTTCCTGCATATGGCAACTGCATAACCACATAATCAACCATCGAAGTTGTAGCAGTGGATCACTGTAGCTATACATATGCAGCACCGGGCAGTGAATGCATTTCATAACACACTGCTAATGTAATCATGACATAGTTGTTCAAAACGAGTGAATACTGTTAAGCATATTGGCACAATTATTGTATGTGGTAAGGAAAAAAAAGAAAAAGAAAATGGAATCATGGGTATATGTGGTAAAGTTAGTAAGAGAAATTTCCTGCACAAATCATGAGCACAGGTGAATGATACATAGTTGATACCTTTTATGAGTGAAGAAAAAGGAATATAACATATAGTAGACTTCTGAGTTCTAACTAGATAGCACAGAAGTGCCAGATATCTAGATAAAGGATAATTATATATTAATACATAGAGGCCATGGGTTTAACACAAATAAAAAAGAATGTGAAATTTCAGGAAGAAAGAACTTGACCAAACTAATGGCAGAAGAATAATGTTTTGAAGGAAAAAATATTTATCGAGTGAGATGTGATTTTTCAGGTGTCCTGTCCAGGGGTTCATTAAAGAAGCAATATGAATCGTGTCATCTGCAGTCTGCACTATATAAAGTAAGGCACAGTTTATGCAATGCACAATTTACAAGAAAGGGCAATCAAAGTGACAACAAACATTACTGTCCAGATCATACCTGGGTCAACCCCATGCCAAAGGCAAACTTTGCAAGAGCTCTTAAACGTGCCAAGGAAAGCTCTAATCCCATCTCAAACAACTACAAGAGAAAAATAATCAGAATTTGATTTAGATAAAATTGAGTTAAGCTTCAGAATACAGATACATTCTCATGTTTACTGACATGTCAAAAATATCTTCCCTACAGCATCAACATATTATGTACATGAGGTGGTCATAAAGAAGAAGTGAAGAACCAATAATCATATAGAAACAAAGTGCACTATGTATAGAAAGAAAATGTACCAGGAAAAGGATACCCCATTCTGACAGAATTTTAACATCTGTGAGATTTCTAATAAGACCGAACTGGTTAAGTACGACACCAGCACAAAAGAAACCAAGTATCTGCGGGAAACAAATATAGGTAACAGTTAGTAAACTACAAAATTGCATGAATCAGGCATCCTACCTCTGGACAAGTACATTTAAATTTTAAATAATTAAGGGGAGAACGAAGAGGCAAACACTATGAATGTGTAAAACAGATTTTTGAAAGAAGTTATCTAAATTGTGGGGCAAAAGCTAGTTTGAAATCTATATGGCTAAATCTTAAATGCAGATGGATGTTGTAGGAAAACAAGGCAAATTCCTAGTCGATAACGAGACCCAAGAAATAGCGAGTTATAGATGCAAAGCAGAAAATATATTACCAAATAAGACAACTAAAAGAGACTCACAGGACTAGCTTTGACGAGTCTGAATGCAGGTACAACCAAAACAGTCACAGCCAAAAATGTCAGTGTGTCAAATCCTAAATCATTGATTACTTCAGCAGCACTGGCAAGATCGAGTTCAGAACATATCTGAAATCTCCCTAAGCAAGCTTTCCTGCGGTAATAAAGATAAGAACTTCCCAAACTGACAGTCTTGGAGACTAACTGCATGCAGAGGCCCTTCTGATTATACATTGGCATGATCGTTCGACTATTGTAACTACAGAATATAGCAGAAGAACCCTGAGCTGCTCGATGTTCATGATAAGCAGATATATTGTGGAAACGCTTATAGCAACTGGCTAATATATGATTTTGTGGCTTTACTGAATGGATTTGGTACCCGTGGATACCTCCCTGTAATAAATCACATGCAAAAATCTTAGAATCATCAAATATTACCAATGAAAAATGGAAATTATGGCATCTGGATCACTCAAGGAAGAGGTAAGACAGAATGATGAATAGGCACACTTCACAGAGATGCATCAATAAGATTACAAGCAACTCTTACAGGCAATAGATTACAGCAAACTTTCGTCCTATGCATGATGGCAGCATTGAGGGAAATGATATGTTCAACAATCAACACTAGTAAGAATTGCTAATGTAGGCTACTTCATCCTTCACAAGGATCTCTTGCACTGCATCTCGAGCCATATCAGTAAGTCATACGTGTTGCACACCTTTCCACACCAACATGCATAATAAAGACGTGTGTGCCAGTGTAGAAGGTCAACGGAAAAACTTGTGCTTTTACTATTTTCAAATTCTTTTAATTTCCAACTTGATACAATGCATTCGTAGTGATTAGCTAATAATGTCAGGCTGGTGCGAATATAAAATGTTCTTTTTAGTACTTGCACTAGCTATAGACCTTTACGAAATATGTCGTGAGATTTATTTGAACTTTACACTTCCATCAAATTGAAGCTAACTTAAAGTTGCAATTAGAGTATTTAACTAATGAAGGTATAATCGGATTCTAAAGCATAAGCATAAAAGTAGACAGACAAAGAGTAGCAGACCTTGAAGCATCGGCAATCCGCCATGGCCTCCAGAACGAGAACAAGAAGTGTCAGATTCCACTACTCGAAACTGAAATCTCCCGCGAAGTGCACCAAGAGATTTCTCCTCGGGACTCCAACTCAGAGAAACTAGAGGTCGGCGTCGCATGAGAAGCCGAGGGGATATTTAATGAATTTAAGGGAGCCGGGGGGAGGACGCGATCTCAATTGGGGATTCGAGAGGACGTTAAGTAGTCCGCTCCTCTATCGTGTGCGCTGTTTGGATCATCCACGAGAAGAAGAAGAGGACAAGAGCGGAGAGGTTGAGGCGAGAAAGGAGCCGCGCGGTCGTGCGTTATTAACAAGTTAAAGGAGCGGATAGGATGGAAATTTTCCGAGTTGGCAGTCGACGGGCGCGAGCTTGTGGTGGAGGGACTGCGCAGCGGATCCTTCGGGTACCCTTCGAACACGTGGCAGGTTCTAAATGGCTCGTGACTTATATGTGAAATATCTTTTTACATTCAGGGATAATTACACTAACAAAATTTTTTAGAACAATTTACATATAACACCCTTTCTTTTGATAAAATTACAGTTTACATGTTATAATTGTACTATTTATAAATTGAGCCTGAATATAAATAAATAATCAATTAGTTAAACTTAATTAAATCTTTAAGTTCGTTAACTAAATACTTTCGACTAAGTCATACTAAGGATATTTTAGTTATTTTAAAAATAAAATATCTACACTTAATTAAATATTCTTACTATGTTAGTCTAAATCTAACATATCATGTTTTTTTATATATATTTATTTAATTATAAAATTTGATTTATAAATAGTGAAAATATAGGGTGTAAATCATAATTATGTTAAAAACTTCGTGTGCAGTAACTAAATACTAATGCACGGAAGATGACAGATGTTCTCTTTTATTACTCCTGGTCCTTATTCCTCTTGCATATCAATGTCATTTTTAGTAATAAATGTATATATATAGCTTCTCTTGTTCCATTGACGGTCTTGAATTTAAGTAGTGATTTGCAAGATAATTACATCTCATAATCACATTATTAAATATGAAAAAAATTAGTGTCACTTGTAAACAAGTTCTATCGTAGTTAGTTTATTCCCTTTATGTGCAACACATTTGTTCCGTAGTGTTTTAGCTTGATATTTAAAAAATAATAATTATTTCAGTAGTTTCTCTTGTTTATTTCTTTACTATTCCGTAGTTATTTTACGTATTAAATAGTTTTTCTCTTTTTATTCTTTCTGATCCACAGTTATATTATTCTTCCGTAATTATAACTACAAAAAAATTGTAATATGATATAGAAAAGATAAAATAATATGTTAAATAACTATGAATTACAAAATTAATAATTTTAAATTATGTTTAATAACTAGGAACTATAAAATTAATAACCATAAAAAAGAGTACTAACCGTAAATTACAAGAATAATAACTTGGAATACATTACATAATTAATATATATTCCCCTTAATTGAAGGAAGAAGAAGAGAAATTATAATTAATATAGATTAGCTAGAGAAAAATGAAATAGATAATTTTATATTATTATAAAATACTAGTATGTTCCATCGGTTGTAGATGTATTTAATACAGTTACTAACTGACTTGTATAAGAAAACGATAAGTGGGTATATGGTATAAAAACGAAAATGAAATGTGTTTTAATGCAAATAATATCATATTATTATAAGTGGGCATTATTTTGCAAAATATTTGAAGGTCTTATTCAATTAAAAGGACGTCTTCGCAAAGATCCTACTATTTGTGAGGGATTAAAATGCGTAAACAACAACAAAGGAAAGAGAACTCCAATCTCAAAGCATTAAGTCATTTCCAGCGGACGCCTCTAAATAATCCATCAAACCGGCGTGGATCTCTGGGCACCGCCATCGACGACCTGCTCCGGTGGCAGCCACGGCCTCTTCCGCTGTTCCCTCTCCTCCTTGGGTCGCCTTCTTCGTCGGTTAGGGCATACGCCATCTCGAGCCATCCACGGTCGAATCGAGCTCGGCCAGCTCGGGCTCGCGTCGAGGCTTATCGAGCCGGTCCGGATTTCACGTTCCAGGGTCTCTCCGTCGACTCGTCTCTTTCTTCCTTCCTCTCTCTTTCTCTCTCCGGTGACGAAAACTTACTCAACGGTGTTCCCTGGAGTTGCCCAGAGGTAGCTATTGGGTCCGATCCTCTTTTCCGATCTGGTCTTTTACTTTTGTTTTAAGTCATAGGCAGATATCTGTGGTAGATCTTGGCTCTCGATTATTTAGGGGGAAGAATGCGGTTGTCATTAGAAGTCCCGAAGTTAAATAATTGATTGTTTTCTTGAATTGGTTACGTTTCTATAGATGAATAGCGAATAATTAGAGGTATCCAGTTCGAGTAAATGATTGCATTCTCGGTTCTTTGATCATACTAGTCAGTAGTTATCTCAACATGTGTGAACTTCTTGATATTGTTTTTCATTAGTTGCACGAGGAATGCAACACTAATTGTTTATCTTAAAGCCGAATCTTTGGTCGCATTCTTGTAGCTTGCAGGTGGGCAGATTTTCTTGAATTTTGTGAGATTCTCTCTCTCACTTCGCTTCTTGTTTCCTTGTTCGAGGAATTCCTTATTTTGCTATAATTGGAATTAGGAAAATAGTTTGACAGAATGTATAGATTGTTAAATTGGTGGTTCACCTCGAACTGTTTCCATGCTTCTCTATCTATTTCTCAACAATATAGTGCTTATAAGATTTGATAGTGCATAACATGCAGTCTTCTAAGCTCGTAACTTCTTATTTATTCAGATTGAGCTAGTTGGTTTTGGGCTGGATATCTCCCATTTTCGTGAGTGTATATGTGAATGAAGAGGTTGGTTACCATTGGTTTGTCGTGTACATAACATTGGTGATTGCAGCCCATCGTCCTAATCAGAGGTGAAATATCAGTTTATCTTTACAATAGGATGGATCCAGTCAAATCTTATTTAGGGAGACTAGTCCTGGAAGAAATAACTCCAGTAGTCATGGTTCTTACAACTCCTCTCGTTGAAGATGCCTGTCAGAAGAACGGGCTTAATTTTATTGAGATGCTTCTCCCATTCTCCCTTTTCAAGAAAATTGATGGTGTGGATTTTCTCCTCTCTTTTATTTTGTTATTTATGTATAACATTCTTGTAGTGGTTTGAACCGGTTGTCTAATTAATTTTACTTGCTCAGTTCCTGTTCGTACTGCAGCTGACCAACCTTACAGGCTGCAGATGTTCAAGCTAAGGCTCATGTATGCCTCTGACATACGGCTGCAAAACTATGAGGTAATGTTGCATTACCTGCTATTTTTTGTAAGTTGCATGCTCTTGACCAGTCTTGGATACATTTCTTAAGATTTAATAGATATCATACTGGATAGTGTTCTTTGGGTGTCAATCCAGTAAATATGGCATAGATAACACATACATCTAGCTAAAGCCACATAGACAAATAAAACCTAAAATGTTATTTGAGTCTACATCAGGTTTATATTCTACAGTTATTGCAGTTTGGATTCGACATAATTTCGGTCAAAGTTTGAATTATTATTATTATTGATTTTTAGGGTGTGTTTGGCCGATTGGAAAGTAAGGAAAGAAAATAATAGTTTTTTAAAAGTCATCACTTACTGTGCTTGGATGAAGAAAGTGGAGTGACAAATGAATTATTCACTTTTCTAAAACCTTAAGCTTCTCTCATTTCACTTCTTATTTCAAAAGAAGAGAGTGACACCTCCCACCTTTTTATATACTGTATACAATCATTAATTGCAAATTACACCCTTTCAATTTTTAAACAACAATAAATTATGATTACTTACTAGAAACGACTTCACTAGACACTTGCACTATTTTTTTTCCCTCTACTTCTCATCAACAGAACACATTCTTATATTAAATGACAAATTATATATTGATGGATTTAGGTGAATTGAAAAGAAAAATTGAAGAAGTTCCGGTCTTCAAAACTCCACCATTTTTTCATTGTTACACTTTTTATCATCAAAGCCCTTCATGCTTTTTACATCCTTTGATGATTGGCCAATGGATTCTTCTTTAACAGCCTTCACTTTAAAGGAATTACTGCATATAAGCTATTGCTACTTAATGTGGTGTTTATTGGTAAGATGACTGTATCATAATTTGGTAACTAACTTGTGGGAACAGGCTGCAGAACAGCATTTGAAGCAGGTTGTTTCTGACTCCAGTGAAAAGGCTCTTCCTGATTTGCTTTCTGATCCTCCACAACTTGAAACTGTACTAAGCAGTGAGATCTCATCCTTTCTGCTAGCAGCTTTAGCCTTTCATTTGCACTATGTTAATTTTATTTATTTGTGGGGTTTGAGACTTTCTCTAGAATTACATGATTGCTGAAATTAGAAAAAAAGAAAGATCCACCTGACTCTTCCTAGTAATTGTGATATGCAATCTTTAGAAATAAGCAATAGTCCTGATTTTCTTTTTAACTAGGCTTGACTAGCTAGTAGCAACCAGCTGTCTCAGTCATTCTTTTGGAATTTGGACCATGGAGACTAGTGAGTATGAAAACACCAGTACAGCAGGAGGGCATGGTAGGTTATTAGTTGGTGAACTATACTCATTGTTTGCAGAAAATGATTAAGTTGTTTGATTCTCATTATCCATACTTTATACGAATTTTAAATGCTAAATTTTCACATTATCACTACACAATAGCATCCCAGTAATTGAAACATTTGTGAGGTTATTTTTGAAATGTAAGAGCATATGTGAACTGTAAAATCTACGTACTAAGCACAAGAAATTTGGGCTTTGTGAGTTATGGAGAGTCCAACAAATTCTTCCTCCACAATACTAGTTATTATATGCTTTATGCATGTGGATTGAGATAGCTAGATGAAATGCCCAGGGCATTCCATTTAAGGCAGTATCAGGATTGCCAGGGAGAACACTTCACTTCTTTAGAAGTACTTTCTAGCCAACATATGCAATATATGGGTCACTGCCATAAATTTTGTTACTTGGGCTTGTCCACTATATCTGAACCTGTCAATTGGAGATGATTGAATAATTGGATGACAGTCAATCACAGCTAAATTTAATTTTTTTTCTGCAGAAAATCATGGCTCTGCTTTACTAGCATATGTACTTCTATTTATGTTCTTAGATGTCTGCTTTGCACTGCTGTAATGACTGAAGATTCTGTATGCATCTTGTATGATAAGTGTATTGGAGTGTTAGTCTGAATTATGATTCTTGTATACATGTTACAAATTCAAGTAAATTCAAGTAATATCCAAACTTTACCTTTTACAATGCTGGTTTTTGATTTGTCATCTTATCTGTTGATGATTTGCAAATTTTCTTTTAATGCAGAATCTGAATCTGATTTATGCCCACAGTGGATTCAGTTATTCAATAAAGAGCTTATACGAACAGTATCTTTTTCAGAGCATGAATCATTTGACCATCCTGTCGCATGTGAGCTTTTAAGCTTGTCTTTCCAAAAAGTGTCCTTGAATTTTGAATATCTTAAATGCTTATTCTCTTGAATATCATGATTCATGACTGCTTGTGACTTTCATATGAGTATAATTTTCAGCTCATGCACATGATTTGTTCTACAGGTCTTTTGGTGGTTTCATCAAAGGATGAACAGGCTGTCAATAGATTTGTCGATCTTTTCAACACAGATCAGTTGCCTTCTCTTCTAAATGATGGTGTCATGGACCCAAAGATATTGAAGCATTATCTTCTACTGCATGATAACCAAGATGGCACACCAGAAAGGTACTCTTTGCTTTTTATCATGCATAAAATTGAATTAATCTCCTTCTATCCATAAATGATTATTGGAACAAGTTTAATGTCAGGGAGCCTCATCTGAGCCATCAGAACTAATCTACCAACAATGTACTTGTTATGAGATAGGATAGTAGGATGGCTTGTTTATTGAAATCAAACAATCAGGATAAGGAATGTTTGGACTTTGTTCATGTACTAGCTTAATGAGATAGATCTAGTTAGTTCTTTGTTTTCCATGTGCTCTGACATGATGAAACTTATGTTACAAAGATGCGAGGTACCTATAAAAGAAAGACATGAACACTGGGATATGTCGTGGAAAGTTCACATGATCAGTTAGTCCTAGCGGAGTGTATTGACCTCACGTAAGGATCTGATTCTACAGAATTTGTACAATCCAAAATATTGTTCAGTTTGAGAGCCATATATTTGGTTTCTTGGTTCTTGACTTCTTGAGTAATAATTCGGCAGTTGTGGGATGTGGTGGCATGTCAATTTTGCATCCAAAGATGCATGTTGTTGAAATTTGGCAATATGATAAAAAGTGAAAAAGTAAGAATAAAACCGTGCATTGCTTCATGAAGGAATAACTTGGATTATCTTGATTGAGGTAATCCATGGACATCCATTGGTCTGATTTAGGAGTTGTAGAGCTTAAAGTTTAAGAAATTGATGCCTTCAATTTTTGGTCATGTAACATGCATCAGTGATCTACGTCTGCCAATATTTATCAAGTTGAGAAAATTTGCTGTCTTTTCTAGAGGAGAAAATTTAGTTTTGAAGGATTCTTTGGAACTTATACTGATCACTGATCTGAAATACCAACACAAAAGTGATTATTAATGATTTACTTCCGACTAATCATATTATATATCCAAGTGCTACAGTATTTTTGTTGTTGTTGTTGCCTGCTGCTGCTTACATCCACTCTTGTTTCCAAATTTTTACTTACATCACTTCTCAACTTCTAGATAACTATCAATTTCTTTAGGACACTTGCTATGAAGATTGATTAATTTTTTTATCTTTTTATATAAAGTGCAAACAGCATTTTGGCAGAAATGAGGAGCACTTTTGGTCCAAATGACTGTAGATTGCTGTGCATTAATTCTGCTCGAGGAGAGGATGTTAATGGCGAAGATATTTCACTGTTACCCTATGTAAGTTCACTCTCAGGGGGCAGCAAATTTTAATGCCTTTGACTTCCAAAATTCAGTAGACGGATTCATAATCCTATATCTTTCTTACAATTGTATGCAGAAAAATCATGGTTTGCATGGTCATGATATTGCTTATTCTCTTAACATGGATGATTTGAATGGGGTAAGCATGTAGCATCAATCAGGATGCTACCAGCTTTCATCTATTATAAGTTTGCCTATATACTCATAAAAATAGCATCAAATATTATTCACTTTTCAGGATGTAGTTTTTCTCTTTGTGGGTAAAATTTAACTGATTGTTTTATTAGATAAAAGATTTCATGCAAGGTCTTGCTTCTAATCATATCATTCCATATATGGAGCAAAAGATACGTGTCCTAAATCAGCAGGTATGCCATTTCATGATTGCTAGAGTATGTGTATATCATATTTCTAAATTATCTAAGTTCTCTATTAGGTTTCTGCGACAAGGAAGGGCTTTAGAAACCAAATAAAAAATCTGTGGTGGAGAAAAGGAAAAGATGATACTCCTGAAGCCCCTAATGTTCCTATGTAAGTTATCTAGCAGGCAGTATTAGATTTATACCTTTGTAATTTGTATTTTTATGTCATTATCTCCTTTTCGTCCTTTCCTCTTTTCTTTTAACAGGTATACATTCAGCTCCATTGAGTCTCAAATAAGAGTCCTCGGCGATTATGCATTCATGTTGCGAGACTATGAACTTGCATTGTCAAATTACCGGTTACTCTCCACTGATTATAAGCTTGATAAATCATGGAAACGCTATGCCGGTGTCCAGGTAGCTGACTTATCAATTTCTTTTGCGTAGATAATTCGTGAGGAAATTTGTCAAGAGCAAGTCCATTTTAATGACGTAGCTCGGGCTGGCAATAGATTGGATGCCCATGATAAGTGAGTCCCAAGCTCAATTTAGTGAGCAAATGTAGGAACTGTCCTGATTTAGGTTCAGTAGGAATCAGATATTGGCACAGATAATGTACTACTTGATTGAGATATGAGAACTACAATCCTGTACTTTTTAAGTTGTCCGACAAACCATTTCCTTTTCTTATCTGCCTCTCCAGAACCATTTTTGTGTCTATGTCTATATATCAGGATGTGGGTATTTCTTGCTGATAGTTTTGCTTAATTTAGTATCTTCAAATTTATCTGCAGGAAATGAGTGGACTTTCATACTTTATGCTGGATCAATCAAGAAAGGAATCTGAGTATTGCATGGAAAATGCTTTCAGTACATATTTGGTATCTACATATCTTATTCTTGTAGTATATATTATTTTCTCAATCAAGCTGAAACCTGATTGGAAGATCAAAAACTTCATGCTAAAGGATCTATGTCATAAATTTATAATTCTTGATTTGTGTAATTGCTCCATAAATAGAGAGCTGCTCTCCCTTCTTAAGCTTGGAGGAACATAGTCCAACTTAGATATCTTACCTCTTTGTTTACCTTGCTGGTTTTCTTTTGCAAGTATTAAAAGTATTTGGTGCCCTTTCTTTCTTACAATTCCATATTTCTAATGAACTTATTATGAATGATGACTATTCTATTGAGCTTAAGACTGTTGTTATTTACAAAGAGGATAACAAGGAGAAAGTTATTTTGTTTCATGTTTTAAAAATTTGATGTTAATTTAAAATTGTAATGAATCTTCTATTTTGCTGCAAACAGTCTTTCGTCAAACTAGGGACGACAAACTTCTTGTATTAAATCTTTTTGCTTGTGTCGTGTAAACTTGAATCAATTAACCCTACTTGGTGCTGGTCTATTGTGGGTTTTTGATGTTTTGGTTTTCTCCTAAAGTCGGTGCCAGCTAGGAGACAGCATCTTTTTTGCTACTGATAATATTGTGAATCATTTTGCCAAGATGATCCGACCAGTTGATTTTGTTACCATCATTTGATTTCCTTTTCCCAAATAATTATGGTGTATTATGGTGTATTAACTGAAAGTAACTTTGACTTGACCATCTGATGTTGCATTTTTTATGTTGTATATCACTTTATTGTTTTATGCTCTATTTGCTAGTGATTGAATAATCTCTGTGCAGAAAGTTGGTTCTTCCGGTCAGAGAAATGCTACTAGGTGTGGACTCTGGTGGGCCGAAATGCTCAAGGCTAGGGGACAGTATAGGGAGGCATCCACTGTGTATTTCCGCATTTCTAATGAGGTAAAGGCTAGAACACGGAAGCATGATGTACTTTGTTATTGCTGCTTATTGAATGTTGTTCTTCAGGAACCTTCTCTGCTTGCTGCTGTGATGCTTGAGCAAGCATCATGCTGCTATTTGTTATCCAATCCACCTATGTTGCGGAAGTATGGATTTCATCTCATTCTAGCTGGTAATCGTTACTATATTTCTGATCAGGTATACATTTCTTCAATTTTGTTCTGGAAATGACAATGTTGTGAGCAATTTAGAAGCTTGTCAAAACTTCCGTCCTTAGATATTCCGTGTAAATTGCAGAGACAACATGCTATCCGAGCATATAGAAATGCTCTTTTTGTGTACGAAGGAAATGCTTGGAATTACATCAATGATCATGTTCATTTTAATATTGGAAGGTACTGAGGCTGTTTTGAACTCCTTTTATACAGTGGTTTTTCTCTGTTACACTTCATTAGTATTTACATTGTTCAGGTGGTATGGACTTATTGGGTTATTTGAGGTGGCAGTCAAGCACATGTTGGAGGTTCTAGCATGCAGCCAACAGTCATCGGCAACCCAAAACATGTTCCTTACCGAATTTTTTAATTTCGTTCAGGTAGTATTCAAGAACCTCCTGATTTCTTCATGGAAAGTGTTTTATATTGCTGACAGTCAGTGACCATTGGTAAATTAGAAAATGGGGAAGACGGCTGATGTATACAAGCTTCAACTTCCTGTTATCAACGTATCATCACTTAAAGTTGTCTATGAAGATCATCGGACTTATGCGTCGGTTGCAGATGTAAGCTCATCCCTGCTATCAGCAGTACTAATGGGTGACTATGCATGTGACTGTTGGACAATGGATTTTTTTAAATGAATATCCTCTAATATCTTTTTCTCCTGCCCTGAGGACGCTGCATGGAAGCTTGTAGAAGAGCATAAATCTACTGTTGTTAAAACCAACAATTTCAGTCTCAGTTCTCAAGTTGATGAGTTAAATCATTGCATTAGAGTATTAGACATTGAAGTTTCTTACCATGTTTACACTGATTCAGTCTTTTATTAATAGTTGTTGTCAGTGCTACCACATGCTGATTATTTCATGATGATTCTTGGGGAAAAAGAGTTCCATCCGTCTCCTGTCAGGCTTATCAATTCATGTTTATCGTGATCTTCAGTTTGACAAAAACTTTTCTATAGCAACTGAGACTGAAAAGAAGAGATGTTACACAGAGCTCTAGATTCCTGAATGACATTTATCCATATTTGAGGATAAGGATAAGGGAGCATATGACATCTAGGTGTTGTCATCTAAAAATACCCAACCCCTTTTGCAATGGTTTGGAAGAGACTCAGGCAGTATATACACTAATAGGGACACTAGCAACTATTGTGACGTACACTTTAAGCAATAAAGATACCAGCGGATATGATCTAGATTAAATTTTGTTCTTGCAGACTTGGTCTTGTTATTTTGTTGTCATTATGCACAAATGTATTCTTATTAGATTTAGGTAGTTGGTAATTCTGATAGATTCTATTGCTTTACATGTATAAACCCTATCTCTCCTCCATAAACATTTCCTGGATGTATGGAAAACAAACAATGCCCATATTCTAATATTCCATAGCTTGTATATCTTTAAAACCTCCATCTATAAGTAATTCGTCTGTTATTTGTTTCTCTCCATCAGGTTGGTGTTGGTGAAAGCTTTTGGCAAGCCTTGGAAGAAGAAATGGTTCCTTCGGGATTGACTATCAGAACTAACTGGCTGGAATCTCAACCAAAATCGTCCCCTTTGAGAAAATACAATGACTCATGTGTTTGTGTGGCTGGAGGTATGGTGTAGCAGCTTGCTCAAAAGTCCTTTTTAATATGCAAGCTAGCATGAATTTTACAACCTTGTTTAAACTACTGAAGTGCAAACTAGAACCTGTTGTGATAGTAAATTTCAGTGTGAAATAATTGGCAGAAGATTAGTAGCAACAGAACAATAAATGAAATAATGGATGCTCTCATACATTGTGATTGATGTGATGTCTTGTTATCATTTCATAATGTTGATGTTTATCAATTGGGAAGTGCATCTGAATGGGTCCTTCATTTTTTTACTCACGAACTTTGATCTGATTGATTGCAGAAGCAATTAAGGTGAACCTTGAGCTTACAAATCCTCTACAAATTTCTATTTCTGTTTCTGGTATATCACTTATATGTGAGCTCTCGTCAAGTTCTGAGGCATCAAATGTTGGTATATTTCTCATCCCTGATGAGAATTGCAATGTTCTCCTGTAGAAACTGAGCTGCTTAAAATCTTCTAGAAAATCGTGTATAGTAAGGATTAAATTATGTCAATTATGCAGATAGAAGTGCATCATCTGTAGCAGTAAAGGAAGATCCTGGTTTCGAGAATCCTTCTTCTTGTAGGTAAATATTATTTATGTTGATGATTTCATACATGAAGGGGCAGTCAGTGTGATGGTAAAGGTTCTCAATGGGTACCTTGTTGTGATGGGTTCAAGTTGTAGAATAGTCGTCCCAGTAATTGGGCAATACCAAGACTGCATGCATCTTGCCCTTACCATACCTCACATAGTGGGAGCCTCGTGCACTTTGCATCCTTTCTTTTATTTTAACTTTTGAAGACGATAGTATTTGGAACAAGCAGGATGAGATGCTGCTTGTGATTGGTCATTGCAGGGATCAAAATGGTGAAAATTCTTTATTCACAATATCAAAGCTTCATGTTGTATTAGGAGGAGGTGAAACTAAGAGGGTAACCTTTGACATGGAGCTCCTAATTTCCTTTTTCTTTTTACATCTCTTAAATGGATATCAATGTGCTATTTATTTTATTCAGTTATACCTGTTAAAAGATCAAGAAATTCTGTTACAGGACTTTGCATAAGTAAAGGCCTTCATCCAATTTTATGCTTCATTTGCTATTTACTTCTCTGAGCCTGAGTTCCTTCTTAAAGCAAGCTGGTAAAAATTGTTTCTGAGGTATCTCACATAAAATTGTGTCAGGGAATGAGCATGTCAAATAGATGCCTCATAAAACATACACTGAAGGTTACCTTTTATGTTTTAAATATAGATATGTTCGAATTTCATATCCTCCATTACGTTGTCTTGTTGGTACCGTCTAACTGTAAGAACCAAGTCCACCTATACGAGTGTGAGGAAGACATTTCCTACAATCAGCCTCTCACTTTTGATGTCCTCTTTGACGATCAAGCTGCTAGTTTTAATTTACTTGTTGCTCCATTAAGTGATGTGTCTAATAGTGGTAAAGAATATAGGTCTTCATGGAGGCTAGTTAGTTACTCTTGTTCTGAATTGGAACATCTCTTCATTTAGAGAAATGTGCAAAAGGCATGTTCTATACAAGGGTGTAACAGGTGCAATACTTACTGCAAGGAAATGCTGGTAAGTTCTTGTTGATGGTAACTCTGATAGCAGGAGGGCTTAATGGAGTTCTTTGGTGGACAAAGTAGTCAGAACTGGTTGTAATTACCGCTACGTAGTTTGCAGGTTTGCATCTCATTGATGGTTGTAGTGGGTAATATCAATAGGCTGAGACATGTAATGATATAACTGATTGGTTGCACTCCATAGTAGGAAATGCTACTGAAGTATAATATGTTCCTAATTTGCTTGATCATATATCGTAAGATACACACTTCTGACCCAAATAGTTGGGACTAAAGGTTTTTTGTTGTTGTTGCAGCTTGGTTCCACTACATTTTTTTTAATTTGTTTATCTTCAATTCAACTGCTTAAGTTAGCTAGTCTATATCTACAGTTCTCAGGCTTCTCTTTGTCCAACAATCGTCGGTGATATGGATTATATCCAATATTTCTCTTTTTCCCCTCTTTATACCAATTTTCAGATACAACTTGAAGTTACTCCAAAAGTGGAAGGTATCCTAAAATTAGTTGGAGTGAGGTGGACCCTGTCAGATTCAGTGGTCGGTTTTCAGTACTTTGAGCTTGATGCAAAGAAAAAGAACAAGAAAGGGAAGAAGGGAGCTAGGCAATCTTTAAGCAATGATATGAATCTAATTGTGATCAAGGTTTGTGCCGATCATTTTTCTCACATATTTTTGTTGGAAGACGAGAATATTGACACCCAAATTTTTGTGTTTAGGGCATACCAAAAATTGAAGGATATATTGACTGCATGCCCACAAAAGCATTTGCAGGTGATTTACAGCTTGTCATGCTGAAACTGATAAACCATTCAGAATATTCTGTGAAGGTATGATATGATATGCTTTTGATGCAATTTTTTTCCTCCATTTTCATCATACCATTCTTCTGCATCTTAGATTCATCTTAGAAGCAATCTCTAAGCCAGAAGTTTTGGGAAGATTACCTCCAATATATTACTTCAGACAGCGCAGAGTTCTAACTTTGATGAAAATTTCTTATTCTCCTATCCAGTCATTGCCTTACACATATTTTAGTTGCACTATATTTTGGTGTATACTCATTCTCACTCGTGCCTGAACTTTGCAGAACATGAAAATGAAAATAAATCATCCGAGGTTCTTGATTCCTAGTAATTCACCAGACATAGATCTAGATTTTCCGCGGTGCTTGGAGAAGAAGGAAAATTTGGAAAGCGATCATGTGTCAGCAAACACTAAGGATATATCCAATAGTCTTTTGTTTTCATTTCCCAAAGTAAGAAGAGCAAAATCTGAAATATGATCATCTGATATATTCTATTATGAATATTTTGATTTGACATTTAGGTTCTCCATCTTTTGTAGGAGGCTACTATCCAAGGAGGGGCAGCATTTTCATGGCCTCTTTGGTTTCATTCTGGCATTGCTGGAAGCATTTCTCTTTATATATCATTATATTATGAAATGGAAAGTTGCTCTATTGACATGCCATATCGTACATTGCGCATGCACTATAATTTGGAGGTAAAGAATTTACTGAAAGTTCAAATTATTTAGATGGTTCAAAAACTTTGAATGGTATTACACATTAAGAATATCATCTTTATGTGCTAAGTTGCAATGAAAATTTTTAGATATCCTTGATTGAAATCTTAACTTCTAGTTTAGCTCTTTTTCTTTAAAGAACGTCAAGTAACCCGGTAAAGTTATCTTCAATTAATTTCTAGTGAACTCTTCTAATATTCAGAAATTGCACATTTCTCTTGGCACCAATGGTCAATGAAACTTCTAGTGTATAACATAAATTTCAAACAAGTAACGCACCTTCCTGTTAGCTGATTATTTCTTGTTCTTACTTGAGTATATGCTGTGGATCACTGTCGAATTAATGATTTTTTGTGGCCTTTTAGATAATTATTTCTCTGGATTCTAGTACCATTCCAGTTGCGATTTCATCTTAATCAGCAATTGATTTTTGCAGATGGATTTTCCAACTAATAGTTACTTTGATTTACAGGTTCTTCCATCACTAGATATATCATTCCTTATTAGCCCATGCTCATCAAGGTTGCAAGAATATCTTGTACACATGGACATAGTAAATAGGACTAGTTTCGAGACTTTCAAACTTCATCAGCTGTCCTGTGTTGGCGATCACTGGGCAATATCAACATTGCCTTCTTGCGCTTCTATCTGTTCCATGCAAACAATATCTGCGGGTCAGGGATTATCTTGCTTCTTCAAGCTAAAGGTTTGGAAGCTTTACCATGTATTACTAATCTGGAGGCTTGACCATGTATAACTAACCTGCTGCAGATAGATATTCCAGGAAGATTTCTTTATTATTTCTCTTTGTACCCTTTGTAGAAAAGTTAAATATTCTACTGAAGACTTTACTTTTGATTATCATCACATTTTCCAGTTTCAATTTATGTTTTGTTTTCCAGTGCATTAGATTCTTCTTTACCTATTAGAATCTCACAGGCTTATTTTATTTTTCAGGATCTAAGAACAAGTTCAAGTGAAAACGGCAACTACACTGTTCAAGGAAGTGATGTACTGGTGGATTCTGAGGGAAGCAAAGATTTGTTAATTGATGTATCTAGGTCACCTTTGTCCGAGTTTCATTATCAAGAAAGATATCACCAGGGAAAGTTAGCTAAGGTCAAGGTCATCCCCCTTATAGTTTTTGGACCTTTTAAGCTAATTAATGCCATTGAATAATTTTTATTTGTTCTTCTGTTCCTCATGTTAATAAAATTGCTATATAACATGCTTTTATGACTAATTTCTGAATTCCGTTAGGTATTTGCTTTTATGACTATTGTTAAACGACACCCCAGTGGGCAGCGGGTAGTCAAAATAATGCCTTCAACATTATCTTCCATGGTCTCCATCAAAATAATGCTTCAGAGCTCATCATCTCCTAATTCTAGCTTTTTATAACATTATGGTAGTCATATGTGATGAAAATTGTACAAAAGAATAGTTAACTGGACCTTTTTTGGAAAGTTCTTAAGTTCCATAGTTCCTAGAAATATGTTCATGTAGATATATTCGGTCTTTTTGAGATCTTATTCCCTCCATTACATATCTTCGAAAGATCCATGCAAGTGGCATATCTCATGTATTTTTGTTTTATTCCATGTAGCTACAGAATCGTAGACCATGTTGGTCTCATGCAATTAAAGAGACCTGGATATGACTGTTATCTGGAACCCTTGATAGTTTCATATACTTGGATATTAAGAACAAATAAGCTAATGAGGTCCCATCAATATTAACATCTAATTTTGTCTGAATTTTGCTATTTCTCTTCATGATTCAGGGGTATCCGGGCCTTCTTGATTTCATATTGATCTCAAAGAAGATAGGAAGCGACTCCACTTCTGAGCCAGGAGCAAACCAGCAACTGTTCTCTAATCATGCATGCCATTGCAGGCAAGAGTTGAACATTAAATAGGAGTTAGGGTTGTTTCTTTTTTTGGCTTTGAGCTTCAAGGATCTTGAAATTACTGATGGACTTATCTTTTGTTTCAGTATATCCAGCAAGAGCCCAATATGGTGGCATATGGATGGACCTCGCACAATTAATCATGATTTTTCAAATTCTCATTGTGAGGTTAATCTTCATGTTACGATCCACAATTGTACTGGAAATATTGTATCTGTCAGGCTTGCTACATTCGATAACATTCCAGAGACAAATCAGTCCAATGATACAACTCAATCCACCGATTATTCTAGCAATGGAGGATGGCATGATGTTTCTTTGGCAAATGACAAAAAGTTGATCACCACTGTTGAAGGTAGTCGCCCTCAGAGACCAGCATCTGAAAGTACCCCTCCGTTTTTTTGGTGTGCGGCAAGTTCCACTCAACTTAGTGTGGCACCGGCATGTATGGTCGAAGTTCCTCTGAGTATCTGCATTTTGGCACCTGGAACATACAATTTGTCAAATTATGAATTGCATTGGAAGCTACAACCATCTGAGGGGGGACCTGCTGATGAAGAGAAATGGTCTTCTGGTGTGGGCCGTGGACATCCTTTTTATATTACTGTTCTACATGACCCTTGATGAAATCCTGAGCTCTTATAGGCTGCTTACAGTAATTCAGTATGGGAGGTTTTGTCTTATATCACAGTTGTACATTATGCTGCGTAACATTAACCCAAAAGAAATATATATCCCAAGCTGTTGGTGAAGTTTGGTTTCTTGGTAAAAGATGCCAGCAGCTGAGTGTTCTATTATAGTAAATATTCTCCTTGTTCATTTTTTTCCTCACCGTTGTATTGACATTATTCAATGATTGAAGTGCATTCTTTTGGTCCAGAGATCAAGGATATTATCTTTATTCAATGGCCATCTAGTAGTCTACCACATATATTCATATGGATTAATTCTGCTACTTGTTTTTTAGTTGCTGAATTAACAAGTTCTTGATGAATTAAGTTATGCACTTCTATTGGTAAAAGTTTTATTTCTTCCTAGCCTCCGTTTGTCTTCTGCATCGTAGTACTCAGAAATGGGCATGCTGTGCACATTATGGCTCTTATTATCTTTTGGAATGTCTTTCAGAAATGTCTACGATGTGGCCAACTGAGTATGTTTCGGCTTCTTTTGCTTTTCCAATTCTTGCTCATATTTTGTCATGTACTCATGTTGCATGGCCATGGTGAGGTCAACTACTTACTCTTCTGAGGAGCATGTTGAGCTTGACTAAATTTCCTCACTATTTCAAATATGGGATTCTTGCTATTCAAACCACTTTGGTGGCTACTCTATATTTATGGAGAACTTCCATCCTCACGGATGCTGCAGTCTCGAGAGAAAGTAGGGTACGTCTGAAACCTATTAAATGTGAAATTCAATTGATTTCATTTGAAAATTAATGTCTGGAAAATATTGAAATTGAGATGAAATCTATCTAATCTTATTGTTTGAAACGAGGATGAAATTTATTCATTATATTTATCTTTCCTATTATAACATGAGTCTCAATAATAATGTAACAGAATGATATCAAATGATCAAATCATTGGATTTCACTAGATATATTGAAATACAATCAATTAAAATCTCATCATTTTATAGTTCTAAACAGCGGATTTGATAAAAATAGAATTCCAGAGTCAGTTGAATTCCACCGATTTGATGGTTCCAATCACAAACCTTTCGATCCTTTAGGGACTACCCACAACTATAAATAGTAACCCAACTAGGACGTCAAGTCAATTGTCATTCTCAAAAGCAGGAACCCACTCAAGATTCATACAGTAGATGTTAGCGGAGAAAACAATACTCTTCTATAATACGTGCAACACAAGGCAAACAAAGGCCTGCCCTCATAAATCAAGAATTCTTAGTCAACCCACTCAGAACTTACATCGTATTCACAGAAATTACAGTGAAAATGTGCAGCAACGAGGAATGTATATAATACAAGACTGCCCTTGATGAGTGGAACGCATAATTTTCACCCACACTATCACATCCTCCTGAAAGAAAAATCGAAATGTAACAAAGAATACCTACTAGAATCAGCCTATTCATCATTCCAATGGGAGACAGTAAAGATCACATACACTCGCCTATCTACCAGCAGCTGAATATACACAGGTGAAACTTCACACGGAGGAGACCGTTCTGATCAGCGTAGTAGTTCTAACGTGGTGAACCAAGTGGAAAGGATGGTCAGGTTACATGTAAATCACTCATTTTACTTCAAATAAGCAGCTCCTCAGCAAAACTTGCTCATCCTGCTGATCACATCCAGATCATCGGCTTGTGATTACACGATCCCTTGTGTGAAAGAAAAGAACAGGCATACCCGAAGAAGAGTCTGACATGTAGAGAACTATCAAGATCTGATATCTGATGCAGAACTATTACTATATCCAAGCAAGAGAACCTCGATCATTAGCTACTTGAGGACGGCCTCTGGTTGGGGTTGGCGGTCTATTGGCATTAAGCTCCTGAGATCACCACAGGAGAATAACAAAATAAGACACTACATGAATATCATACTTATGAATGATACAAATATCACAAACGAACATCCTCCAGGGACAGAATCTTTCACCTGCATCCATGTATCCTCAATATGACGCTCAGGAGATGTTTCAGGTGAATTAATTGCAGGGGGCAAAGGATGAATAAGTTTGGGAACGACCACAAGGTCTCTGCCCAAAACTAGAATTGCTCCTGCATTATTTGCAGTTCCTATATACAGATATATGAGAAGTTAGAGCGTGAAAACAGCATACGATGTCAGGCATGTTGGTAAGCACAGTCAACCAGAAAGATCCCCTACCGCAATAATTAGTGGCAGAGAAGAGAGTGATCAGATGACCTTGAGCAAAACGTTCAAAACCATCCATGACACACTCATGAGCTCGTACAATTAACTGTAGGTCATTATTATTACAGAACTCCATAACACGATCAGGCTGCAGTAACAAGTTAAAAGCTTTAGAAAACAGCACTAAATGATATACAGGAGAAAAATCAAACACACTATTGCACTGACCCCAAATGTAACCAGACCCGGGCCCCTAGCATTTGGTCTTAGACCTTCAACACTATCATTTTCTGTTGGATCAGACCTGCTTGAGATAAAAAATATATATATAAGCAATTATTTCTGAAAACCCGAAATGCAAACCAGTAGTAAAAGACCAGCATGAGGTTTCATATAATGACCATAATAAATCCATCAGAACAACTGAGCCTGCTTCCATTGAAATTGGCCTTTGGAGGTTCTCGATCTGCTCGATATGATTGATGGATCGACCGATGCCACCATGCATGCAGATTATTTTCTTTTCTATCAGTGCAGCCAAAGGAAGCCAATTGAACAGACGATTTATGCGGTGCCAAACCCAGATACCATCTCGCTCTCCCTGTTTTTGTAGAAAGAAATGATAATTTACAACATGGCAGATCTCATGTACAAAGGAGAAAACTGAAAAGGAGTATATTATTACCATCCGCTCAATGCACTCAATCCTGAAGCCAAATAAAGCATTGATATCTGCTGCCTCATGGTTTCCACGGATTAAATGAACATTATGAGGATACTCAACCTGCAAATAACAATTAAAATTGGGTTGAGTTGGTTAATTAGAAATTTCATCTAAAATGTTGAATTAGCTAAGAAATGGTGGTGCAAAGAGGTGAATTGCATGCCAGATACCTTCAGTGCAAGAAGAAGAGCAATAGTTTCCAAACTATGTTGGCCACGATCAACATAATCTCCCAAAAAGAGATAATCGATATAACTGGAAATTTGAAGGCAAAATCAGCAAATCAAGCAATACAGGTTTTCTGAGAAAAAAGAATCTGACATTTTGACAGAAGGTAACAATTTGCTCAATTGGCCACAAGGACCATAAGGTACTTGAAAATAAATCATGTAGGGAAGCACCATGTTAAGATAAAGATGACTACCACTATCGGGAGATTTCAGCTAAATCATAGGCATGTGTCAAAGATAAAGGTCCATCTAAATAATAAGCAATGATCCTTCTGAAATTCAATTAAAGCAAATTCTATATTATCACAACAAAATAAAGGAACATACGCTATGTCCCCAGCTGTTGAAGGAGCACCATATTCATCAAACAAGCGCATGAGATCCCCAAACTGACCATGTAGGTCGCCAAAGATCTTAACAGGTGCTTTAATTTGCAGAACACTTGGCTCGCTGGAAAATATTCTTTCAGCACTGTCACAAAGATCTGCAATCTCATTGCAATCTAAAAAAAACTGCCTGCGCACAGGGGGCTTCCATCCACGGGGTTTCAAAAGTTGTGCAATAACCTGGATTAGCATCACATATATCAGAAGCAAGATATGTAAATAAGGAACATTAGGTTATATTTTTCAGTCACTGTGTTCAATAAGGTCACTCTTCGGCCTGTAAATATCTTTTTTATATAAGCAACTATCAAAATCCATTCTCTAGAACTGAAACAGAAACAAATTGTTGCAGTTTTTGTGAATAGCATCTTAGAAATATAGCATTCATGTCATATTTGCTTGCCACTATCCTGAAAAATTCATGGAAAAGCATGGAAGTATCATATAATTCTCTCGGCCAAAAGTTAAATGTCATTTTCCTCGAGCACTTTACAAAATATGTCTTAATCCTAATGATCAATTTTACCTTCTTAGGTACACTATTGATAGACATTTGGCGGTCTAATAACTTCCTGGCTGCTGTCGCACTCTCAGGAGTGCCATAGCTGACCCTCCTACCTTCGTTCTCAAACTGATCGATTGAAAGCTGCCTGACCATACCACCCAGAGCACCCCCTGTCTCTGCAGCTATGACTACCTACAATAAACAAAATGTCATCCAAATTCCCATTACTGACAAAGATCAAATGGTTTTCCAAGGTCCATGCAATGGTTTTAGTATGACATTATTAGGTTACCTACTATACTCTAGACAATAAGGACAGAATATTTTGATCAGTCATCAATAAGAGAACAAAATCAAACTAGAGCTGGAAACAAAATGACATAGCTACTAACCGCTCTGTGGTGCAGCCGAACGCCGGGTGGCATGGCATTACTTGAAAGAGAAGAATCTGGCACTTTTATTAGGCTTGGTATTTCTTTCCCACTTGGTGTTACCTCTGAACTTTGATCCCTGTCAGGGACTTGCTCAACTTCACCATTACTTTGCCGAGCTTTTGCAGCAGCTAATGTAGCACTAATCGCCTCAGCTTCTGCTGCTGAGGCTTCAACCAGATATTCTATGCCTTTGCTCAATCTCCTACATGAAAGATTACCCATATAATATAGTCCACTAAATTCGAGTAGTTTATATTAAATAAGAGATTTTTAATCTAAAAAAAAATGTCTCAAAATTAAGTCTTTAAAAAGTGAAGAAATGCATTCTTATCCTCAATGAAGGCTACCTAGATCCTTGAAGCATGGCATTTTCAGTGCTTATATCAGCATACATGTCCCCATTTACAGGAGGAGCAACTGGAGTTCCAAGAACAACAGCACCACCAGGAACTGCATCAGGAACATTTTCTGCAACTCTTTCATCAGCAAATGTATATCTTCCTGGTGATCTTCCTACTTGTACATTAGCAACTGCTGCAGCTGCAGCAGCATGAGAAGCTGCACTAGTTGTTTCAGCAGCAGCCAGATCTTCAGCGACAAGAAGGTCATCAAGAAGCACACCTGGAGGACAATCAGGACACAATTATACACATGGTCTGAAGTGGAACGTAACTAGAAACAATTGCATAACCTATAAATAAATGGTTCTATATTAGCAGATAAACCTGATAAGTTATCTACGATGTACTCCTGAATCTTGATTACATAAGTACTAGCTTTACTTCAATAATATGAACATTTTCAAGAAAAAAGTCCTAAGTTATCTTGGCAGAGAATACATGTTTTCGTGGTCAATCACAAACTTAAAGATTTCATAAATTTGATACTACATTGATGAAGGGAAAAAAAATATAACTAGGAGGATGTCTTCTGCACATAAAATCAGTATGACTATTTCCTGAAGCAGGAGATGATTTTTTATATGGTATGCATCAAATGCCTCACATAGCTTTGAATTGTCACTGTCATTTGCTTAAACATGGCAAGAGAGTAAAGACATGATACTCACAGGATAGACGCAAGTTACAGCACAACTAAGAAATTCATTCTGCTTTCACATTTTGAGACAATATTTCATATAAAAAAAGTGGTTCATGACTTGATGTACTCACCACCACGTAAACCTCCATAAATGAAAATCAAATCACCAACTGCAGCAGCTGCATGCCTGCAACGTCGTGTAAGCTCGACAGACGCATCTCCACCAGCTGCATCAGCACTATATTGGCCCGTTCTGGGACTTGTAACAACTGATTTTGTGTCGCACCACACTCCCGCAGCAGTATCCAGAACTAAAGCAAAAGGTTTAAAAATAATTAATATCTTGAAGAGGAATTTATCCACCAAAAGGGCACAGTAAAAGACACAGGCATAAAATTAATTGCAGTGACATTTCCCAATTCATTTCACTTGATTTGCAACTGGCAACTCAATTATATACTGCAGTGATGGAGCTATGAAATCACAAAAAGCAAGTAACAAGTTTATCAAAGTGATAGAATTAACAGATCTTCAATTTCATAGCTTACTGGGCATCATGTGAATTACAGAATGTGCACTATATGGAAAAGTCAATGTGAATTAGAACATCTGATCAATATTTTTTTAACTGCAGTCAACAAGACAAACAACTGAGTGAAAAGTTATGAAGCTGGATCAAACAAAAGGTTCTTCAACAGAGTGCATGGAACTATATGTAGCGATAACAAAAATCTTATCCATACGTAATGACAGAGCTATTCAGTTGTATAGCAACATTTCCTAAGACAATAGTGAGATATATGAAAGCATGCAATTAATTGGTATATAAGTGATACTTCCTTTGTGGAAAGCATTTTGTAGACCTCCAGTCCATTTTGGATTCTAATAGTTAGCAGAGGATGGAGACAAACATTTTTAGACAGATCTAACATCAATTCAGGTTGGAAAACAGTAATAGAAGCTGAGAGGAAAATATTGTTTGTTTCCCACTACCCTTAGACCAACTGGATTTAAGTACTAATATTGTTTGCTTTTCCTCTCTTGGATCGACGGTCTCCACAAGAAGAACATAAAAGTTCCTCCATTGTTTAACAATAGGACATAATACTTCAAGTTATCAAAATATGCAACTAAAAATGACAGTGACTATCATTTACAACAATATTCAAGCTGAGAACCTGCTATGCTTGAGGAGTCTTCTACCATGCGTCCCCCTCCAAGAGCCCCTCCCGATACATGAAGTCGTGCATTGACAAAAACCTAAAAAAGATACATATCCTAGTCAGCAATGAATTTCAAGAGAAGAAAATTAAACTGATTAACTCACAGCTGCATGTTGGTATCTCGGAGAAGGAGAGACACCAGGCGCCATAGCCCACTCCCATCGCCCATCCCGATGTTTTGCAAGACCATATGCACTTGGCAATGGCTACAAGTATAAAAATTGGAAAAGATTACAAGTGAATTACTAACAATGCTTGAACAATATATCATAGTAAAATTCAGTAATATCAATAAAGAATAGGTTTAATTATACTTTGCCCACTTATACTTTGACTTAGTATCACTTTACTCTCCTGAACTATAAAAATATACAAAAACCTCCTTAGACTTTTGAAATGCTACAATTAAGTCCATCTGTTAGCCTTCTGTAAGTTAAAACTTGCGTGGCAAGCATGTGAACAATATTTTTTTAGATAGACTAAATTACCCTCATAAAGGTCAGAAAAACTATTTTTGGACAATTTTACTCTCATCTCTTTTCTTATGCTACTCCCTCTTATTTCCCAAGAGGGAAATAGTTTTTGGACAATTATGCACGAATCACCTCAATAGCGATGATCTTGTCGCTGATGGCGCAGACGACGTAGCTCTATAGCTTCATGGGTTGGATGGAGAGAGAAGAACTAGAAGGGGCAAAGATGGGGTTTTAATGAGGGAGAAGAGAGCGAGGGATGAGCCATGGAGATTAGGAACATAGTGGAAAAATTGAGAATGAGAAGAGGGAGAGAACTCATTTTTATCTCCAGAGTGTGGATGAGATAAGAGAAAGATGTAACAGGTAAATCTTAGGAGAGGTGGCATTCGTGCTTATAATTGATTTAAATTTTACTTTATTATCTAATAAAACTTAATATGTATTCTAACTACAAACGAACAGAGAAGTAATTTTAAGGTATATATAAACGACATTTAAAGAGTTGTAGTTTTTGAAAAGTCTAAGAAGTATCTGTACACTTTTATAGTACAAGAAGATAAAGCAATACTGGATCAAAGGTATAGGGGGACAAAGTATAATTATACCTAAAGAATATTATGGCTGCAATAATAAACAACAAGGCACTTCATATAATCGCAAAAAGCAATAAATTCTTGTATGATGCAGGTAGTTGTTGTTATACTGAGAAAGAGTATGGTGCAATATCATGCAAATTTCAATGACAAACTTTACTTAGAATAATATATAGGGACATGGAATGCCATCATACTCCTATGTCAATAAAGAAAATTTGTTACTATATATAATTAATATAATTGATGAGTTTGAAAGGAACTAGAATCACCCTGACATCTAAACTCACCAATTATCTGTCACTCAACCCCCCCCTGCAAAGCCCAACTCCATATTCTTATCCATCCAAATATTACTATAATTTCTAGTATGATATGAGGTATTTAAGTCTTTTAGCTGATAACCTGCACCTTATTTCCTTTTACCCTGAATGTGTCTGGGCAATATATCTGCAATCATATACAATGGGTAGTCAAGAGTGATGTATCATCTTCAAATATGGCTGGTATATATTCCTGTGGAATTTGCCTACTGATCACCACCATGTGCAAATGACCACGTGCAGACACCATTTTGATAAAGCTGGTCGATGTTGGTTATATGTAAGAGTTGTTTGACATAGGAGTCTTGCAAGTATTCTATTGTAAATAAATAGAATGAATAGATCTCCATATACCAGTTAAGACATCCAAATAGAATAGTCAAAAGTACTTAAAAGGTATTAACTGTACCATAAATGACTAACAGCCAAGACATGACATGTTGATATTTTCAAGTACCAGAATACAATTGTTACATGACCTAAATTGCTCTAAAGATGTCCCAATCCTGGTCTACGAGTTTCTTATTTTCATGTAATAAATGGACTTCTCACACTTAATAATCAAAGAAAACTTTAAAATCTTCAATATAATAAGCTATCAGATTATTTTTACACTTGTCAAGATATTTAGTTAAATTAGACTAATCATAAAAATATTAATCCTTGTATGGATCCATGACTCACCACACTATTAGCATCCCTCCCTCCACAAAGCAAAAGGAGTCCATCAGAGCGTGCACTTGCAGTTGCATACCTGAATAAGAATACACAGTAAGCTCCAAAAGGACACTGCCAAAGGAGAAATGAGCATTCAAGAGGATACTTACCATATATGTATGTGTGCGGAGACAGTTCTTTCCTCCACAGTTATAAGTTAATAATAACTACAAGTAGAGAATCCTATTACCAAAATTCATCCAAATTTTACACATGAAAAGTATAAAGTTGTTATAGTAAATAATTCTATTATTTCAGTTGTAAAAGAATGGGACAAGCAACACAACTTAGACTAATGTGGGCAGAGTTACACAGTGATCTAAAAGAAAGCTTCATAGAGGTTTGCATTCAGTGAACAGTATAAATTCAAAAGCACCTCCTAAAAAATTAACCTAGCTTAGCTGGCTGAAAGTAAACTTTGTAAGTTTTACATGTAACTTCTCTACATCAACAAGAAACAATCACACATGATAATTCTTCAGTGCAGCATTAAATCCCTCAAGTCCGTAACGTGGAAATAATGAATTATATGGCGTGAAAGAATACCTGATTTGGTGAAAAACTGAAGTTTTGATAGATGTACTTACATGCACGGGGGTGGGCCATCACCTTCTGGTTCTAGCTTTCTCCATTCATAAGGTTTAGCTGCAGTGTCTAGGGCCCAAACATCAGCTAAAGGACGTTTACCTATAAACATTTATTAGGACCTAATGTTATGAGCTTGTCTACAATAAAAAGGAAATGCTGAAACACAATCGGAACTCTTTGTGGGGTTCAATGGAGGATGTTCTAATGTTTATAGATAATTGCCTACCATCATTCCCACCGATTGCTAATAGAAATCTTTGCCCCACTAGAGCCATCACATGCCCATACCGAGGGCCAGGACCAGGTCCTTGTACAACCACCCTGCACTCAATCATATAAAGCCTCAATATGGGACATATAAGACATCAGCATGGTATCTGTTAACTGATATCTTGGATTGGATCACAACCTATGCCATCGTGGCCGTTGCTGTGTTAGGTCCAGAACATGAAGATCCTCCGCAGATAATCCAGCAGGGCCAATTCCACCCTGGATAAAACAAACAAAGATAAACTTTGGATGGTTTCATCTGCAATATCTTTCTTCATTGAGAAGATCAGAATAGTGAATCAAATACATAGAAATGACGAAGCATGATTATTTCGGAATACCTGAATGACCACCATAGTACCAACAGCAGTTGCAACATGTGCAGCCCTTGGTGATGGTGGTTCTCCAAGTGGAGTCAACCTGTAATGCAATTCTAATCAAACAAACTTCAGAGAAAATGACACCAAAGAATCAATGAGCAAGCAAACGAGGTAAAACCCCGAATAGCTTCAAAGTCATTTGTCATTCACAACATACACCAGCTTCAATCTTACCTCGTCCATTTATTTGACAACACATCATAACAATGAACGTCAGCAGTTGCACCTGCTAAACCTGCAACCCGGGAAATAACAATCAGAACCAACGCAATATCCAAGTTGAAAATTCACCAATCAACATCCCAATTTTATACAAATTCTGCACTTCTCTTTCTGGCGTTCCACAAATTTACGATCCAACCTCACCATCTAGAGGAAATTGCTCAAAAATCAACTTAGACAACAACTCAAGCTACCTTTACCTTCTCTTCTGCAAAAATTAGGGTTTTCAAGAAAGAGATACCAATTACGATCACTTAAAGGGGATATAAGAAACATACGTATGCCAGCGCTACCGGCAGGTGATGCCGGGGCAGCCGAATTGCCCTCGAGCGCAGTCGCGCCACCGAATAGGATAAGCCGCGGGCCTACATACCCCGGCGTCCCTTCCTCCCCTACCGCAGCCACCGCCGTGAGCGTGTGACCGCACCGGCACCCGGGGCCGTCCTCCTTCTTCTCTATAATCGCGTTCACCACCGAGTAACTCGGCGCCGGCCTCGGTCCGGCTACAGCCGGCTGCGTCTGCGCCGCAGGCGCCGGCACCGGCACCGGCACTGGCGACGGCGAGGTCGAGGGTTCATCCTGGTGGTTTCCGGCAGTCGGATCGTGGTCGGCATCCGACGCCGTCATTGCGGCGTCCACATCCATCCCTTGCGTCGTCTGCGGCGGCGGAGATCGAAGATAGCTGCGGCGGCGGCGGCCCTACGAGGCGTCGGCGGGGAAGGGGGCATTTACCATAACGGGAAACCCTAGCGCACGATCTATAGACCCGACCGTAACGGAATTCGTCTCCGCCGCCACCAAAATTACCCGAATCTTTGTCCCGAAATCGGAATGATGAGAGAGAAAGGTATCGCTTTGATCTTTCCTCGATTCCTCTCTCGCTCTCCCCTAAACTTGCGAACAAAATGGGAAGAAAAAAAGAGAGAACAACAGAAATAAACGAAAATATAAATCACAATTAGGCAAAATAGGTGGGAGAGATCTCCGTCCGTCTTCAACCCTCTTCTATGTTTCCAGGAAGAGGCCGACGAATTAATTAATTAAAGAAAAAAAGAAAAGGCGAAGCTGGAAAATCTCATAGGAGAGCATGTTTGGTGGACGGGGGACGCTTGATCCATCCCTTCATTCTCCCACAAACGGCTCTGATTTTATGTTCTCTTGGGTTTCGGGATTGGTTTTAAGGTTGGGGTGTGGGTGTACTGGGACGTCCGGTCGGAAGGAGAGTTTTACCGACTGGGGCCGGGAACCTTTGACGACTTGGCTTTCTACGTTGGGTGGTGGGGGATGGATGAACTATGAAAAGTATATTGATGAGATTAAAAATTAAAAAAAAAAGTTTTAAATTTTCTTGTTGTTTTATCATTACACCATCAAGCAAACAGTTTGTTTTTTGGAAATTAAATCCATAAATTTCTAATGAGTTGACAGCACTATCAACCTTATTATTATAATCTTATATATACGCGTCATTTATAATAAAAATTAAAATAGTTCCTGTGAAATAAAAAACAATTTATTTAAATATTCATGAGATGGGAAGGAGAGGAGAGGAGAGGGAATCTATTGAATCTATTGAATCTACCCTTATACACTAACACTTTCAAATGAAATTTCTTGTTACAATTAAAAAAAAGAAGGTTTTGCTAAGATTGTGGTTGTCATTTGGGAGGGGATCCCAAGCTCCCATCTCGAAGACTTGGCCCATGTCAAGAGAGTCTTTTGCTTTCCCAACTATATTTCAAGCAATTATCTATTAGAATAAAGTCAGGGAGAGGAGGCTTGGAAGGGGACAGTTGTCAATTGCCATGTGGAGGATGCCTTTTGTACTATGTCTGGTTATTGCCTAGCAAACTCGAGTCATAAGAATGTTCTCCAAACTCGATTAAAAGCACCAAACCAAGTGGGGGGTTGTTTTGGATTTTGAACAACCTTTGCTTGAGTAAATTATTGCTTTTAATGTCCTTTTTTCTGTACTATGTCTAGTTTAAAATTTGCCGTTGCAATTGCAATTGCAGCAATTTTCAGTGAATCCTAGAAATGATTGTATAAAAGTGAGGACAAGATCATTCTTGGAAGTGAAACATCTCAATACTAACCTAGTGATATTTTATAAATAAATTGCAAATATGGACCAAAACTCATGTTAAATTGTAAATAATGTCTATTTTCTTTTTATAAGTGCATAGGATTAATATATCTCTCATCTCGTGTTAATGAAAAAAAGTTAAAATTTTAGAATTGATTACATGATAGTCATGTGTATTAGAGGGTAAATTATAGTAATACGAGAAAAATACAGGGAGTATATTATAAAATTCTCTACATATTAGAGGTTTTTATATATTTACCACTGAAATGATTCAAAATATCAAAATTCCAACCAAAACTTCAAAAATGCCATCCCTTCAATTTAATATAACTAATCGCGATTAAAAGTAGATTTAAATTAACAAAAATATTATTTTGCTGTCGTATAAATAGCTGAAAATCGTAGAAAAGCTTCACTTCCTCTCCTGATTCTGATCCGCTCTACACTCCTCAACTCACCTCCTCTTTCAGCAATGTCGTCTGCGATCAAAATGATAGGTGATTGCTTTGACTACGCTCGCAAATTCCTTGGTTTTGTTCATCTAAATCCTCTCACGTCTCTCTCTTCTTGCTTTCTGGTCAACTATCTCCTCCCCGGAGGAAGCAGATATAGCCGTTAACCTCACTGGTGAGCCTCCCAACGACCATCTCCTCTATCATTCACTTCTATTGCAAGGATCACAGTATGAAGATCTCAGTCTTCTCTGCAGATGGCATGTTCAAAGGGATCTACAATGGCAAGCAGTGCCACGTGGCCGACATCCCCGCCGTTTTAGCCCGGGCTTGGAGCGCTGGCGTTGATCGAATCATCGTAATATCTTTCTATCTTTCTCCCTTCTCTACTTGCGCTTCTAATTTTGTTATTCGATATGGATATCGTAAAATGCAGGTCACTGGAGGTTCGCTACAAGAATCGAAGGAGGCTCTCGCTATTGCAGAAACTGATGGTGCGCTTGGTTGCTCTAGTTCTTGTTAAACTGGATGTGTTTTGTGTCTCTCTGTTATTGCTCGTAAGCTGTTTGATATAATGTGTGATCCAACTCTTTGGTGTACCTCATTAAAGTTGCTGCTTGTGTTGACTTTTTCTTGATTCAGCACGGCTTTTCTGCACAGTTGGTGTGCATCCCACTAGATGCAAGGTGTGCGCTCTGGCTAAGTGATTTGGTTGGTTGTGATTTCTCTGTTACTTTGTTGAGTAATTTGTTACTATTTTATGTTCAGGAGTTTGAGGAAAGTGGCGATCCAGAGCAGCATTTTCAAGCACTTGTCTCGTTAGCTAGGGAGGGGATTGAGAAAGGAAAGGTAGGCTCGGTTTCAAGACCAAGTGGTATTGGGACTCTACTCCATGTTGGTAGTGCTGTGTAAACTGTTTTTGAAACTAATGGGAGTGGAAGTAAATATAAGCATAATCAGGCCATAGTATTGGCTTAATTCGTAGGATTTTCTTCCATGTTTTCCTCTCATTTAATGCTTATCGAGAAGCCCTCTCATTACTTACACACTTGACAGTTGGTGTAGTAGCCTGGTTGTACTTTTCGAGTGATAATGGCATTAAAGGCATTAATTTGTGCCATTTCAATGCAGGTCGTGGCTGTTGGTGAATGTGGTTTGGACTATGATAGGCTCCACTTCTGCCCTTCTGAGACACAGAAGAAGTATGATGAGAGCTCTTTTGATGATTTTAACTGTTTCTTATCTCTCTCATTTATACAGGTGACATGTATATCTACTTACACGACATCACATTTATATATAATCCGGAACCCACAAAACAGTGTCCTTTCTTCACTGTCCCCAATAAGTAGTATGCATATGATTATGGAGAAAAGGTACCGTATTTGGCACATTAAATAAAGGTATTATAGAATGTTGAGCATAAATGTTTTAGTACTTTGAAATCTGAACAATTTTATGCCTCTCTCTCTCTCTCTCTCTCTCTCTCTCTCACACACACACACACACACACACAACCCCTCCTCTTCATCCTCTTACGTTGCCCAGTTTTGTAGGTAGATGGTGTATATTGGGTAAGTTGACATTGATTATATGCTATTAGCCATGATGCCTCACCTGTTTGTGCATTAGGTACTTTCAGAAGCAATTTGAGTTGGCAGAAACAGTGAAGTTGCCAATGTTTCTCCACATGCGTGCCGCTGCTGAAGACTTTTGTGATATAGTATCCCAAAATAAGGGAAGGTAATTCTCAAGCTGCGGAGAAATGACAAATTTTGTATAACAAGTATATTTTTTGAGTTCATGATTTTTGAAATTTCAATACTTTGAAGTCAAGTTTAAAATCCAAAAGCAGTTAGATTTGTTCTAGATAAATTTTCTGATTTAGCTTGAATAGGTTTGCATGAAATATGGGAGTTGACCATAAGGAATTTGAAGATTCACTTCTTGGTATAACTTTTTTGTCTTCTTATAAAATCAAAACATGCAGGGAATATGTTAGACCTTCTTAAAAGCTCCTATGATGACTGGAATAAAAACACAGCAGCTACTGTGTTTAACTGGAGATGGAATAAATAAAAGACCAAAATTGTTTGGCTATATTTTGAGCATGGCAAGGTTCAAAAGAAAGAGTTTACAATAATAATAATAATAATAATAATGCTAACCATTATTATGATAGTACAATAATAACAACAACTTGCTGCCGCATTCTCACTCATGTAATATCTTGGATTGCTGGCTTTCTTTTTTATTTGCTTCTATCTCTTGTCCACAATTCTCTGTAGAAACTTGAGCAGTGGTACTTTTTTGCTCAGGCTCTATTCCTATGCTTATTATCAGAATTGATTTCACCACCTTAGGCCAGCATGTAAGAGATGGACATGACTAGTTCTTAATTGACAGGTTCAGTGCTGGAGTTGCTCACTCATTCACTGGTAGTGCTGAAGATCGTGACAGACTCCTATCATTTAATAATATATTCATAGGTTGTGATTCTGTCTTTCCTTTATCTTGCATATAAATAGCTTAGAAATAGAGTAATTTATATCCTGAAGCAATAACAGTGCTTGCTAATACTGTGCATAATTTTGTCTTTTAATTGTAGTTCCGTCACTCTGCGGCATTTGGATCTGTTTATGTTGAATACTGGTTACCAATACAAATATATATGGAAGTATGGAACTCTATGTAGCTATTATTTAACTATCTAAAAGGGAATTTCACTGCCAATTTGTGGTCTGAGCTAAGATCTATGCAACCTTATCCATATTTTGGATAGGCTGTTTCCATATTTGCATCTGTTTATGTTGAAGTCCTTTACTTTAAAGATTCACTAGTTTTCAAGCCCCCATTAGATTCATCAAATACTAAGTATTCCGTTTCAACAAACAGGTATTAACGGGTGCTCTTTGAAGACAAATGAGAACCTTGAAGTTTTGAGAGGCATTCCTGTTGAAAGAATGATGATAGAGACAGATTCCCCGTACTGTGATATTAGAAATACTCATGCTGGAATTCAATATGTCAAATCAGTATGGCCTTCTAAGAAAAAAGAGAAGCATGAGCATGAATCGACCGTTAAAGGTCGCAATGAGCCTTGCTTTGTCAGGTAAACGAGAGTTTCTACAAAGGCATTCAATATTAGCTTATGATGTTCTGACTATGCCTCATATGGCCATGTATTGGCGGCTACATTGCTAAAAATGTTATTCCTTGGTTTTAGGATTTATTCTTGAAGAATTTCACTTTTTTATTGTATGATTTAAAGCACCATATGGTGTTTTAGGAAGCATGCCGTGCAATTATATTCCTTCAAATGTCATTATAAATCATTGCTTATAAGCATTTGGATGACTAAAACTCTAATAGTCTCAAGCCTTTTCATCATGCAAGAAAGCTTAGAATTTGAATTCATAGAAATATGGCAACCTATTTGCTTATTGCAACAAGATATGTTTCTCTATTTGTGATGTTTTTTTCTGCATGAGAAAAGGTTCATAGGAACATTTCCATTGTTTCTTTTTCTGCACCATTGCTGCGACAAAATAATGATAGTTCCCTTTCAGGCAAGTTCTTGAGGTGTTGGCTGGGTGTAAAGGTATTGCTGATGTAGAACGCTTGAGCAAAACTTTGTACCATAACACATGCCGGTAAGGTCTCTTTGGAATTCCAAAATTGCAATATGAGCATCTCCTGGAGAAAAGATAGTGTATCAAAATGTACATGCAAAATGAGCTGTTCTCTTAGCTATTGACTGTTTATAGTTGCCACCTGGATGTCTCTGTTTATATGTCTGTAAAAGGAGTAAAATGGTCATCTTAGAAACAAAAGGGCTCTTATTTAATAAGCCATATCACTGATTATTGAAAATCATCATGAATAAAAGAAAATAAAACTGAACATATTAACCATCTGTCTAGCTGTTCACCATCTTATTCAATCAGAATAATTTCCTTCCCTTCTTGATAATCGTTCTGCTTGCATCAAGGAGAGAAACCTTTAATTCCGTTTTCTGGGAATTGTACTGCCAAATTAATATACTCCGATCTATTTGCAACTCTTGCATACTTTAGTATCTTGGCACGTTTCCGCTTTATTTATGAACACTGATATGCACAAACCTTGATAATTGCAGGGTGTTTTTTCCTCAGGACTTGGATACTGCAGCAGATGCCCTTCTTGAAAGTGGTATTAATGTCCAGAATATTTGAAATTTGTGTTTCGAGCAAATTCTCTTGACACGGAGAAAGGCTAGTTCTAACTTAAGTTCCTTCTTGAGTGTTTGTTGGCTCCGGCCATGTGTTGTTATCAAGCAATATAAATGCTACATTTGTATGTTCATTTTATTCCACAATTATGTCTTACTCCAGTGCTTTCCTTGAACTTTGATTTGAATAGAATTACAGCAAACTGTGTTGGTGCATAAGCGCTTGGAAATTTCACACTCAGAGCTTGGAAAAATCATATTCAGTGCGCTGCAAGAATTCAGTCGATTGTGCCTAGGTGAATCATGACTTAAGTTTTTAGGCAACCAGTTATGCTGGATATCTTATGATGCTAGGCATAATGCTTCAACTATTTTGCTTTTAACCCATTTGTCAGTGATAGTGTAATGGTCTGAATGTATGCAGAGAAATTTAGACCTTTATTCTAAAGTAATCCTACATAATGGCAGAGTACATTACACAAATCATGAGGAAATTTATTCTTCAGTGATCAGCAGGGAGTCCACTTTGTATCTAAATTATACAGAACTACATCAAGTGACAAACTGACACTAAATTAAATCACGCCAAAAATACATTCCACACATAGTTGATCAACTTAAACCAGGAAGTAGGAATTAATAATTACAAAAGTTGATATCCAGATCCTTTTCGATTTCTCTATGCGCTTTCTCATAGTGTCTTCCATTCTTACATCAAAAGGCCTGATCAAGTTTTGGCTCCAGAATAGAAGGAAAACTGAATCAAGCACCATAGAACTCCTTCAATAATAGATCATACCCTGTATCAGTTGAGGATTAATTAGTAGGTAGAACTTGATTGCAGAGTGCTCGTTTCCAGATCTACAGTCTGCCTTTCAGGTGAAGAACTTGCCGGCGGTCTTCCAGCAGCAGGACTCAATCGAAGCGGCCGACCTTCAACCTCCTGCATCACAAACAAACAAACACCTTCAGATCAACTGAAAATTCATCTGAACCTAAATCAATTGAATTCTATCTTCAATCCTTACCACTCCATTCATGGCCTCAATGGCGGCCTGGGCCTCCTCAGCCGAAGCGAAGGAGATGAAGCCAAACCCCCTCGACCTTCCGGTGTCCCGATCAAAGATGATCTTGGCGCCGAGCAATCCAGGTTGGGCGGCAAATGCATCCTTGAGAGCCTGCGAGGTGAGGGACCACCCGAGGTTTCCCGCATACACTTTGTAAGGACTGTCGATGAATCCTCGGGTGCCGCCTCTGGCCTTCGGGCTCATCACCTCCCTCTCCCCTCCTCGTGGCACCTCCGGGAAGTTCACCTTCACGGCCCTACCTCCAAGTTGCTGCATCCAGCAATGCAAAAGATTACACACATAAAGCATTCAGGAATCGAAGATTCAACTCAATGAGGCGGAGAGCGTGGCCACTCACGGATCCGTCCAACATCCGGATAGCTTCGCTGGCTTCCTCGACTGTGGCCATGGTGACGAACGCGAAGCCCCGGCTCCGGTCGGTAACTCGGTCATAAATCACCTGGATAAGTACCGGATATATCCATCAAACAGTTTGAGGACAAGGAATAGAATAAAAGATGGAGAATTACTTCAACCGTGTCGACGGTGCCGGCCTCGCCGAAGATCTCGGCGAGCTGCGCCGGGGTCATGGAGAACGGAAGATTGCCGACGTAGAGGCGCCCCGATTCCTTTGGTGCCGCTGACCATGACTTCGACTCGAAGAGCTCCAAGTCACCTTCTTCTCCTACTCCTTCGCCTCCCTCGTCGTCCTCCTCTTCGTCGCTGGTCTCCGTGTAGGAAGCGGAGGCAGCGGCGAAGAGGAGAAGACGAGGAGGTGGGGACGGGAAGAAGGAGAGGAGGGAGAGGTGGGGGGATTTGTTAATGGAGAGAGAGGTTTTGGGTTTAGGGAGGATGGTGGTGGAGGGAGAAAGAGGAGCGGAAGGGTATTTGTGTGATTTGAAGTGGACGGTGGGGATGCCGTGGAGGAGAGTATGAGAAAAAGCGGCGGCCATTGATGCGGTGAGCGAGAGGAGACGAGAAGAGCGAGGATGAGAAGGCTGTTCTGCTACTGTTTGCTTGCTTTCTGGATCAGTTTCTTATCCGCAAATGGGGAGTTGATCCTCTGCAGCATGGATTGCAGAAATTTGCTGCAATCGAGTCTGTAGCAGAAGTCATTGCCTCATTGGTAGCCAAATCATCTCAAGAATTACATTACACTCCTGACTTTTCACGAATTTACATTTCACACCTTGAGTTTTTTTTTCACAAATTGTACAGTTCAGTCCCTGAGTTTTTAGGGATTTATGTTTCACCTCCTATATTTTAAGCATTTACATTTCAAGTCCCAATCTTTAACGGAATATTTTCTTAGAACTAAACTTTGGTTTTCCGAAAATAGGATGTTATTTAGGTGTGTTTTTGTTTGACCAACCCAGTTCCTACTACGTTTTAGGAAAAAAAAAACAGTTCATACTTTTAACTTTTAAGATTTGTTTACATATAATTAAGGATTATAAATAATATAAGAATAATAAAATAATAAAAGGCCTGTCTATCTCCCCACAGAATAAGGCCCATTAGAATAAAGCCCAACAAGCCAAGAGGCCTTGGAGTTCTTAAACAAGAAGGCGGGAGGAGAACGAAGCCGATAAAAACCGATCCCCTCCCCCGCCTTCAAGAAGCGTATTTTTGGTCTTCTTCGTCTCCTCCCTCTTCCTTGAAGCTTCTTCGCCAAACCCTAAACCTTTCCCTTGATACCGCAACCGCTTATCCTCGTCCTTCTCCTCCTCCTCCTCCTCCACCCGTTTCCAACCGCATTCAAGAATGCGATCCTCCCACCCCCTCGGAGAAACCAGAGATGAAGCGCGATTTATTTTTGTTGACGAAGGGTTGGGAGTGCAAGGATTCGTTTGCGGAGTGGGCGAAGTGCGTGGAGGCGGCGACGAGGGAGAGGACGACGACGATGGGAGGAGACTCGGCGGAGAAGTGCTGCGAGATCAGCTCCCTCACGCTGATTACTACGACCCCATCTTTAAGGCCGACGGAGACAATCAAGAAAAGGAGGAGGTAGAATTCCCTGATTGAATAATTCCTTTCGATAATTCTTGGATTAAAGTTTTGTTTTCTTGTTTGCTCTGAAATTACTAGAGGTTTGAGAGGATTTAGCGAGGGCCCTTCCTCTGTGGAACTAGCATTCTTTTCTTGTTCCGGAATTTTTTATTTTCTTGCGGGATTTAAACTTAATTGTTAATCAGGTACTAACAATTCCCTTGAAGACGTCTCCCTCGAAGGAAGGAGACGGAGAAGAGGAAGCGGAAGAAGAGACGGAGTGCGGTTTCTGTTTGTTTATGAAGGGTGGAGGCTGCAAAGATCCATTCGTAGCATGGGAGAAGTGCATTCGGGAGAAGGAGGAGGAGAAGAGTGGAGAAGACGTGGTGGAGCTCTGCCACAAGATAACCTCCCTCCTCAAGGACTGTCTGAATGCTCACGCCGACTACTACGAGCCCATCCTTAAGGCGGAGAAAGCCATGGCCGACCAATGACGACTCCAAAGGGAATGATCTAGTCCTCCAGTTAGACTCTCCTTTTGGATTGCCGACTTTCTTTTAATTTCGTTTCTCCTTCTTAACTGCCCTTTTCTTTCTTTGAATTTGATAGTTTAGAATTTCGGAACTTTGCCGCCCTTTAAGGGGAATAAGTTCGTAAAGATCTTTTCCCAGCTCTAGCTCATTCAGTAAGCAAAGAGAACACCACCAACTGGAGCTCATCATCAGTCCTGTGAGGTAGGATTTATATACTAGAACAACAGCATAAGCTACCACTATTTGACTAAATCATGCAATGCAATGCAATGCAAAAGATTTCAAAGTAGGACGCCACACATCAAATTTAGCAGAACCAAACATAGTAGTTGTTTGTTACAAAGACTCAGAGTTTTAATGCTCCGTACTAACCAAATACCAGACAAACAAGTCCCGGAAACTCCATCAAATATGATACAGCTGATGTTCTTATTCTAATAAAATACCAGCAGAAGACAGGGATGAGCCCCGTCGATGTTCTTTTTTACAGTGCACAGAGGATTCTCGCCATCAAAATAGCCCTGGTACTGCTGGAGTTCCAGTGACTATTAGATGAGGAAGAGCTCAGTGCAAGTCAAGCCAAGAATGAATTGCCTTCAGAAAACAACCAGATGGTGGCAGGGACAATCCCTTAACCAAAACTAGCCTCACCACCAAGCATGATAGTGTTGCCAGCGCCTTGATCTGGTTGCATCCAGCTTTGGAGGGGTTATAAATGTATTGCAGTACTGTCGCCTAGTTGAGTAAAGATCCTCAGCCTCGCAAACCAAGCACTACAACTTATAAACAACCCTCCCCACTACCTCCGTCAGTCAGACTTTGAGGAGGTCACAGCAGCCGTCCGCTGCTGCAGCCCATTTGTTAGGGATAGTGGCACCATGCTCTCCGTCGATCATATTTGGCAGAGAGTGAAAGAAAGACGGACGGAGGTGCTCAATGACCTGGAAGTAACCAACGTCTTCCTGAGCATACATGCTTGTTGCCTCTGATCCTGATAGACTTGAGCTGCCACTTCCTGAGTTCAGGTTGCCACTGTCTGAATGCAGGACTGAGCTGGGGGAAGTGGCAGGGCGAGCAGTAGGTGGCCCATTTTTCACCTTACATTCGCCAGTCCGACCTTGTTCATGGCATAACTTTTTGGTGTTAAGAAAGCGACCGCCGCAACCCCTTGCACGGCGCATTGCATGAAGGTGACGCGACTCGTGAAGATATGGCTGCGGTACAAGAACTAACTCTGATCAAGATTTACAACATGCTGATAAAACTGATATGGTTCAAGGATTGCTGAGAATCTAATAATATCTCCTTCAAAGTACCATTACAACCACAGAGGTCGATCATGTGATAATATTTAGTATGACAATGGCAGTCACTCTCAACTATATAGAAGCCAACCAATCAAGGAAAGATGCACATAATGTGTTAGAACACATTCATGCTAAGTTCCCTATATGACCACACATGCCCACAGGCAACTTTTTTATCTATTTAACTATTCTGGATTTTTAAGAAAAAAATATAACAAAATACCCATAAGGGGAGGGAGGGAGCTTGTCGTCTCCACCAAGAACTTGTATTACAAAAGACTGTACAAAGGAAACATACCTTTCTAGATTTAATTGATCTATTCTCCCCTGCCTTAGCACGAGCCTGGCGTCGCCGAAGGATACCATGAAACTGTTTTGCATTCACATAGATCGGCTCATTGTCCATCATATTCAACGGTAAAAGCATACGGCCATGCTTCATCGAAGAAACAAAATATGAGTTGACAAAATGCCTAAACTAGTCAAACACAGCCAAACGAAAATACTCACAAACTACGAGGAAAAAAAGAAAGAAAGAAAACCAACCATTGCTTGAGCTCCATATGTGGTGTATAAGCCATAGCATTTATCAGCATAAGAATAACTGGGATGAACCTACAAAACAGTTTAGGCACTCAGCTATAGCATGAAAACTACATTATTTTCTGTTCAGGTTAACATTTATACGATAAAAAAAGACCTACCACAGACTGACCAAGTCCCAATTCACAACGACCTTGATACTCTGATAATATTGACTGTCGAGAGATGGTAGCAGAAGTTTGCTGAATATTCTGTTCTTTTCCTGGATCCAAGTTGCCTGAACAAAAAAACCTTGTCACTGGTCAATATTCACATAGAAAGTATTTTTCACACAAAGTTTTCTTCTAATCAGAAACACCAGGAGGAGCATCACCTAGAAAGAAGATCGAAAACTTGAAATAAAGCTTTAGCATTTAAATTTACTATTGCTAAGCCAGCTTCCTCTTATGTCTTAACCATGTATTGCACTATCAGTTTACATAATTAATCGTATCTAAACCTAATATTGTACTATCACTTTACATAATTATTCATCTATCTAACTTAACTTGAAATATTCGAAAACCTTTCCATCTTACTATCTAAAATAACATGGAAAATTTCAGCAGCCATTTAGTTCTCATCATCCTTCTCTAAGTGAAACCAACCTAACTATGCAACCAACCACCTTCCTGTCATATCGTCCCTCTAGTTCTGCACATAAGCACTAATTTATGTCCCACCAGTCCTAATAGTCCATCATGGAATCATTTCTCCTTTTCGAGATTCAACATCAGTTATCTCTTCCATTGTATTCAGTCCCCACATTCCTCCCATAATAGTTAAGAAGGAATCTATCTATTTGACAGCAAAAAGAAACAGATGAAGCATAAAGGCATCTGAAAGTAATAAAGCTGAATCACACTGAGAAGTTAAAGTCAAGCCCCTTCATGGGCAACCTTCATCTATTTGTGTTGCTCTGCTGCCAATTGCTATCAATTTATCAAAAAGAATTCTTCTACATGTGATTAGAAAACTATAAAATTTAATCAGCAGGTTAAGCTACTGCTATCAAAACAAATAATGCTGCAAAGTTAACATCTCTGTTCAATCTTTAGGACCACAGAACAAAAGATGGCCCATACTGCATAAGTAATACTCATCTATATGAATAGTGACAGAGAACAAACACAGAAAAGGACTCTGAAAATTGCAGAAAAGTTGAGACGAGAGAGGTGAAGGGGAAAAAAAATTTACCTGGAAATATTGAGAACTTAACAGCACTACTACCACTCCCCTTTTCTGGCGTTGCCGACCATGGGCCCTGCCTAGTGTCTAGGACGTGATGCATTTGTCGCAAAGCAACTGGAAACTGGTCCTCCCCATTGCTATTCTCCCCAGTCAAGGGATGCATCTGTCCAAAAGTTTCCCCATAGAGTGCTTGAGATCCAATCCACCAAGGAATTGGAGTTCCATAGGAGGGCTGACCAATTCCTCCATTGATCTTGAAGCTCATTGTTGCTGCAAGATAAACATATAATTAGCAACTCGCCCAAAACAAAAGAAAAATAAAAGGATCAAACATGATATGGATCTTCTTTCTATAAGTATACTTTCTATCTTGATGATATCTATAGAACCCAACTGTTAGCTTCAACGCTTCCAATATGCTCAGATGAAAATACCACCTGCAGCTGGAACCTTACACTCTCATTTCTTGCCCAAAATACAAGCAGATGCACACATGAGCCAACCTTTTACGGTGTTACAAGACAAAGAAACTTGCAATAAGAAAAGAAACTAAAACACTGGACCCAAGTAAGGAGAGAGAGAGAGAGAGAGAGAGAGAGAGAGAGAGAGAGAGAGAGAGAGAGCGAAAGCCAGAAACACATACACCTCAAATACAAAGAGATCAAACTCAAGGAGCCGCCTTTAATCAATAGCCATGCTATTTCTGGAAAACCCACGTGAGAAATAACATCACCAGATTAAACCCCCGGTGTTTCAGAGAAAACCCATATCAGAAATCTAGTCAAGAGAAGGAAAAAAAGAAACCTTTCAAGCAAGGAGGACTCGATAAGACCCTCACCAACCCACCAGCGAAGCAGCTAACAAAGATGAGAAGCGGGTACAAAAGGAAATGAAGATAAGGCTCACATTTCAATCGAAGGCGCAGTTGGCAATCCCTTCACCTATCCTGAGACGAGGGGCAAGGACACCAACGGACAAGAGAGAGAGAGAGAAAGAGAGGGGGAGGGAGAGAGAGAGAGAGATTGGTAATGCTATGTATAATATGTATACTGGGCTAAGGGAGAAGCAAGACGACCAATAGGAAGAGGCTTTCATGCCTCAAAGCCTTCAGTAATTATCTTAATCTTGGTTACTGTCGTGGCTCATCCACTTACCATCTCTCTCCTCTGTTTTCTAATCACCATTCCTCCTCCATAATTACTCTACCAATAATGTGCCCAAGTTGGATTAGGCAAGTAAACGGCCAATTAAGGCGACTTTTACAGTCTCAACCTCCATGACATAGTAAAATTACACCCCACACACCCCCCCACCCCCCCCCCCCCTCCCATTGGGGAATTCTCTACTGTCTGAGTAAAGGTCTATCGCCCTTTATGTCTCCTAAATAGACCACACTATTCACCAAAAAATTTGTGGCCTTAATAGTGTTAATCACCAACACCACTTTTATATTCCTAAAGATTAAAAAAAGAAGAGAGTGAATTATTTTATAACACTATTCTTTTCATTTTTGACTATGAGGTGGTATTTTTTTTTGGGTAGGGGTGGTGGGGTGAGGAAATAGTAGTCATTCCATACATATTTTATGATTAATACCTCTTACAGGAACTCTTGCAATATTATACCATTAATCTTTATAGGAGAGAGGCATGTTCTAGTTATTTAGGATAAATTTATGTTTATCTTTTGTTATTTAGCCATTAATACTTATAGCAAGGATATATACTCCGACATGAATACAGTCTCATTTAAGAATGGTAATAGTAATTTTGAATGAAAAATCTCCACGTTACAAATTTAGTTTAGATTATAAGAGGTTAACCGCAGCCGGTGAAATAGTATTCAGATAATTATAAAGGCTTATGTTGGATAAGTACACTTAGGTTTAAATTTCAATTGCATCGATTTAATTGGTACACTATTAAAATTTAAAATAAGAAGTTTAAGTGCTTAATTTTAAAATACAGGGAATGAAGCCAATAATTGAACCAAATCATATTGGGTTAGAGTATAATTTGCCTTATTATTTAAATTCCTTTCTCAAGCCCTCATTAGAGAACAAAACTTTTCCACAAAGGTAGATAAAAATATTGAGATAGATATGCCACATCACTATTACAAATAAACAAAGAAAAAATATGCATACATTCTTACTTTAGAAGTAACATCAATTGAAGGTACTATGTGTCTATCTCTCTAGAAAGGTCTAAATGGAGACATGTAGATGAATTTGACAAAAATTAATTTAAAAAAAAAGAAATTAAAACCTATTGTTATTTATGAAAAAGTCATACAAAAGACCCAAATCACTCCACCATTAAAAATTATTGTTTATTTTTTAGGTTTACAAAAAATCCTCTTAATTAGTAATTACTAGGATGAACAATATATAGCACAGAAGAGCATATTTGAGAGGGGTTGGAAATAGTTGTTAAAAGTCATGGTCTCACCTTGTCCTTTTTTAAAAAAGGAAAAAAAAAAAAAAAAGAGATACTCTCTGGATTAATTAAGGTTTTGGTGTCAATTTGTTAGTTGTTAATCAACTACTTTGCCAAGCAATGAGATATTTAACAAAGAGATTAACAAAATATATTGTTATTATAGTCCAAATCAAAATGCCAAGGATTAAAAGTAACAAGAAAATATTCTAATCCAAACTAGGTGCTATATATATATGCTAGTGGGCTATAGTGGGATTGTTCATTGTTATTAGAGAAAATGACATATTTAATATAATCTTAGAATGATAGGTTTTTTCTTTTATATAAAAGAAGAAAAAAAAACTTATATTTAATGGAAAGTATCTATTAGTGGGTAGGAGTTAGATTAGAGTATTAATTAAAATAGTTGGGCTAATTGGGACTGATGTGTACCAACTAACAAATGGCAATGAATGAACGATCCTGATTTGAGGCTGACGTCTTTGAGATTCGTCCAAGTGGGAATACTCTCCACCGAGGAAAATGGAAAGCCTTCTCTCTTCTTCTTCTTCTTCTTCTTTTTTCTCTGTGGGTTTCTATTGCTGGTGGTATCCACCACTGCAAGGAAGGAGGTAAAATGCCAAAGGTGTAGTAAAGAATAATAATAGAGTGGGCTCCTCACTTGTAGGAAGATTGAGGTCAGTCCACCATCTAACCATTGTGAGATACTCTTGGCCTGATGTGCAATTTTGAAATATAATAAATATTTTTATCTCTCCTTTTTTTTTAAAGATTTTTTAAATCATTGTTCGAAATTTCGGTTTTGATTTTAACCCTGAAAATAATAAATATTTTGTGTTCTCGATAATATGTAATAAATATTAGTACTAAAGTAGAACCAAGTGATATAATTTAAATATATCTGTGAAGAATATAAAGCCATTTTAGACGGCTACGTTAATAGCTTAGGGGTATGGATTGTTAAGAAAAAGAAATGAGAGAGAGAGAGTCATAGACGCAATTGAGAGTTGGTCATAGTCAGATCTTAGAGATAAGGATTAACCTTTGCCTAAGTAGTGCATAATTGGCCATGCTTGAGCTATATAAACTATCGAATCTAGCCCTAATGGATGCTTTTGTAAGCATTATAGCCCTAAGATTTGATAGAGGACCAAAAGACAGAAATAGGGTTGCCCTTTTTAGACTTTTGAATCCTTAGATATCAAAGAAGCTAAAGATGACACTGAGTAAATAGACAGAGACCTCTATCAAATGGAAGAATGCAAAAACTCCATTAGTGAAGCCACTTGGTACTTGAAAAGGTGTTTCGAGAACAAAGATTAGCACCCATACTAGACCAATAGAAATATTGTTGTCTAATATCTTCATCAAACCTAATAAACAAAGGCCCCTATTGCAGAGTTACATCTGATTCGAAGTCCACATCTACTCTTTCTTTCTTTCTTTTTTGCTCCAATATGAAAATTTAATCAAATGAGGTTTTCTTCTTTTTTTTATATAGTAAGTAGAGTCTGATATGGGTGTGAGAAAGCCTTCTTCCATATCTCTGCATTCTTCTGAGAGAAAAAGTATTGCATACTATTGTCCATAATGTCTAAAAGTAGGAGAAAAAGTATACATATATATATATATATATATATATATATATATATATATATATATACTGCTTGCATCATAGGCACCTATTCTAAAAAGCAAATCAATTTGTGGAGCCCAAGATGACAAAGGGCTCCACCTTGTGCTTCAGATGTGGCTGCCACTGTAACTCTCACTTACTTTTATTCCAAACCTCAGCTTATCTTCTTACCTTTTTATCAAGGTTTTCTTTCACCAAGGAAGCATCCTCTTTTCAATATTAAATTTACAAAGAAAAAGAAAGACATACTTCTTGTGGTGCTTTTATTATCATTAGCACCATCTCATAAATATGAGCTTATTATTGTTTTGATCCTGTGTTTTATTTAGAGGAGCATAACTTTAATAGTGTTTCAATATACCGATGCCGCAAGAATTTGAATTAAAAATACTCGTATAATGTAAGTCTTCTTAATTATCTTAGCGCCCTATTTTTGACTATAATACACCTTTGATTCATCTCTTTGATAGTATAGTATGAGAATAAAGTTTAGTAAGTTCTTTTAATAAATTTTACTAATAAATTTGTACCCAAGTTATCCTTTATTAACTGTCCTATTCATCAAATGTTTTCCTTGTACTCCCTCAAAGTTTATCCTGCAACCATCTTTGAATTAAGTGCTTATTGGATACTCATTCATTGATAGGGCTTAGGATTAGCACAAAGGGGGTCAATTAGTTTCATAGATTCACTGTCAGATTCCTCTTTCATTTACAATTGTTAGTTGATTCTGAGTGGTAAATTCTAATTGCTGAAGGTGGTCTTCTTTCTTTAAGTTGACTTCTCTTGACTTCAATTACCTTCCATCATTCTTATTTTCTAATAGATGACTAATAATAAACTTCCCTCATCTTTTTTTCTTTTTTTCTGAGAAAGTTATTCTATGGGATAAGTTTTTTGGTTCATGCTGATAAGGGAGTTTATCCCCTTAATGTGAATAACTTTATGCAAAGTTGGGATCGAATTTGTCCACGAGAAAGATCCCCCTTATAATTTTCTTTTCACTTACCTCGCAATCAAGTAGGGCCATAGAGAAGTTTACTAAGAGTTAGTCAGTGTCCTTTTTTTATAGTAGAAGATTAGATCTCTAACTAACTTCAATTAATGTGATTTGACATAGGATTAACATTAGATACAACTGTAAAGATTCTCTCGTAGTTTGTCGTGTTGCCGTGCAGGAGACAATCTACTGGCCTCTTGTAAGATTTTCTTTTCTTTTCACTTTCCATCTAAATCTGTCACTCTTCTTTGAGACTTGTTCAAAGAGACAGCAGCAACAATAGGGTGTAAAAAAGAAAAAACTAAGTCAAAGGTATGTCAGTTTAATCCAAGAAGTAAATGCAATGGGCTTTTCTTTTGAGAGATTGAGGCTTAGAAGTATGTGGAGACTAAACTAAGTTGACTAATGCAACAAAGGAAGAAACTGACGGGAAGAATTCCAACCACAAAATTCTTCAAAGGATGCTGAGCAAATAGTAGGGTTATGAGGATGCCGACTCAATCATGAAACTTACGGGTGCTATGAGATCATTAACTTTTTAATCACAAAAGGTCAAATGGTTGACTTATATTAAGTTTGGAAGCACCCAAGCATTGTGGAGATTACTGCCATGTTTGAGGCCAACTACGTACCTAACATAAAAACCATGTGCATTGCGTGTTAAGATACGTAGATGAGACAATTTGTGGAGGTACTCTCGGTGGTTTGGTCAAACTCTTCATTCTTACCATTTTCCTTTTGAGCTCCATAAAGATTTTCAAGACACAAGAGTACAAGACTAGTAGAGTTCAGATTCTAAACTATTGATCTTCTTAAGCAAGCCATTTTAGGAAGAGAATTTTGTCCAACAGAGATGTCTCTTTGCCGGAATTCTTCAATTATTCGAGTACGGTTGTCTTGTCTTCTAGTATATCTTTTTCAAACTTTGCTTTAAGATTTTCTGCTTACTTTGAGGCTACATCCTTTCGTCGCTTTCAATTTTACTAGCTATTTAAAATGACAATCGTCCAAGAGCTTAATAACATTGAACACCCATGATCAATCTCTGGCTCTCTGCTCAAAGAACAATGTAATAATAATATCACCAATTATATCAGTAACTGTGATGCTCCTGCTCCTCAAATACATGGATACGTTTTGAAAGTGAAAATAATCCAGATATAGAGCACACGCATATACATAGAAAAAGATGAAATGGGGGAGATAAGTGGACCGAGAATCGAGAAAATTTACAGGAACTTGTGTGTGTTACAATTTACAAAAGGCTGCATAGCTGAAGAGGATAGGAGCTATGGCAACAGGAAATTATAATTGTTGTACTGGTAGGAAGATCAACGACCACAGCAACGCACTAGAAGATTTTGTTGTACTGGCCGGTTAGAGAATCTCTGAGGTTGGAATACAGCCCATAGAGGGAGTATTGCTGAAGGTGGGCGACCTCGTACCATGAATTGAGAACAGCATCATGCATATCGGTGCCTGAGAAAGCTAGTTGAATTCCGATACTGCAATCGACAGCGCCCTGGCTTTTGCAGCTGGATGTTTGGATCGCACAGCTCTTCTTGTTGAGGCAAATGAAGGACGACTGCCCGGAACATGAAGAACAACCATCTGTCTTCCAGTACAAGTTCTGAAGTGTGCCCTTTTGGAACTCAAGTACCTACAGAGAACTTCCATGTTATACAAGATCCATAATAGACTTTCATACTGTAATATTCTCAGTATCAGTTTACTAACATACCAGTGTAAAGCTGGTCACTGTGTACGAGCTATTGCTAACAAATGTCGGATAAGACCTTGCTGCATATTTCCTACCAGCAAATGCTACCATGTAACCACCCACAGAGGCCTAGAAACAGTAGAAAACATTTTTAGCAAACTTGCTAATAAATTATAAACTAGAACAGTACAGTAAGAGATGCAGAATCCAACAAAATCAGGACAATAGAACCAAAGAAGAGTAACATTAATCATTGGAGCTCATAAACTCATAATTCGTTTAACTCCATGTGTAGTGGAAGATTTTTATGAACCAAACCACCTAAGGTTCTCTACATGCCTCCCATTATTACAATCCCGCAATTGCTAAAAAAAAGTAACAGCACCTGCCAACCCAAAAATCCTACCAAATTTCCAACTCAAAGAGACCATCATTGATGATGTTGGGGAAACAGGCGAGTTACATTGTAGCACAAACAATGCCCTCACATACATACCAAAACCTAATTCATCCCAAAGCCTGCCATTTGCTTTAGGCTACTTCTGTATATATATCAATCTGTCTCATGTCTCATTACTATTATTCTTTTCTCAGTTTCTTTTAGGTTTTTCAGTTTTGCCTTATGTCATTCAGTTATGCTCTTAAAATATGATGAGTTTAAGATTAAGAATTTTACAATGCATCAATTATCATCAAGAGATCCAAAAGCCACCATTTTGTTAAAAAGTTCAAAGAACTCAACTCAAGACAGCATTATCTAATTAGCCTGATATCCAATGTAGTATGATCAGCAAAGATGTTCTTATTAAATCTTTGTAAAGTAAACCCTACATCCAAATGGAGATTTGGAACAAACAACAAAACAAAGACCTCTCTTGAACCCAGCTCCATTTCTCGTGTCCAACCAATTAAAGAGATCCTGCACGCTACCTACTTAACGCTAAATATAAGTCAGCTTCGTTCCTTTACAGACTGTTGGATCTGGAAGGGGGATACCAGACGGTGGTTAGAACTTGTTCTGCCTACGTGCGTTGTCACATAATTCTTATCCCCACCGGCTGGATCCGAGTCTGTTGAAGCAGAAGTGGCATCTCCCTATTGCCCCTTGCATTACAAATTTTATTTGGAACATGGAATGGGTAGTCAACTAATGTTTCTTTTTTTTTGGTTTCATAAGAATATTATTGAGCATGTGATTTGTCCCAGTTGTGGGAGGGAGCCAGAGGACTTAGACCATCTCTTTTTGGGCTGCCCCCAGTCTTCCCCTATTAGGGCTGCTGTTATGGATTACGTTGGGATGAGATTCTCTTCTGGCGACAATGGGTTCAAGGTGGTTGTCTTGTGGAAGGCAGTAATATGCAACAAACTAGAGCTATACTATCCTCGCCACCATCGCCACAACCATGTGACAGATCTGGAATGCAAGAATGCTTTGTCTTTCAATAAAGAAACCCCTTCTAAGTACACTAACCTGTGCACCATTGTCTCCCTGGTTTCGAACTATGAGATTTCTAATAAAGCTCCTCCAATGGAAGTGGACCAAATGGGAAAGCCCTCCTCCTGGACCATTATTTGGTTCCCTAACGGAGGTGTTGTCGATAGAAGGACTTACTATGTGAGGAGCATCACAGCCCTCCAGGCTGAGGCAATGGCGCTGTGACTAGGTCCCAAAAAGGTCTAGGCGGAATGTGACTTTGCAGTGTTGCTGCACATTCTTTTGAACCAGGATCAGTGCCTTTGGTGTATTGCTGTGCAAGTGCTTGACTGTCGATCTCTCGCAGCTTGCATCACAGCCATATTTTTACAAGGCCAACCAAGCTAACTGGTTGGACATATATGCTAAGGGGAACAAAACACTCTTTTGTTCAGGAAGGATCTGCACCCTCAGATCTTGTACCAATCCTTCAAGCTGAAACTTCTCCTCTTTTGTTTAGACAGGTTTGTAAAAGGTTGTAATTTTTTGTGGGGAGCTCACCACTTTTGATAATGCATGGCTTTTTATAATAAAAAAAATCCTAAATATAAGTTCCTTGCTATCTTTCCCTCTACAATAATTCCTTAGATCCTACTGAAGCTAATCCCAGCCATCACCATAGTCATCTACAATCAGCTTCCCCAACAAGCCTAGTGTTTTTTTTTATAGAAAAGAACATCAGCGTCGAGATGCTTGTATTGAGATTAAAGGGAAAAAAAACCCCAACTTTTCGTCCAACCTTAATCTTAGGATTTTAAGTACAGTACGATTCAACAACCCTAAAATTGACACCCAAAGCCGGAGGAGATCATCTGGGCAAATCAAAAGCCTAGAACGAACTCCAAACAATACACTTCATCCATATCAAGAGATAATAAGAAGGAAAGAGATAATCGGTACGTACGGGGCTGAACCCGGTGGTGGTGTTGATGGTGAGCAGGGAAATCTCGTCGACCTTGGGGCGGAACACGGCGAGCTGCGCGCCGGAGGAGGAGATCGATAGTCGGCGATCGCAGGGCGAGAGAAGCGTGGAGTTGAGGGAGAAGGACTCGCTGCTCGAAAAGGCGATGCCCAAGGTGAACCCGTCCCCCCTCCGTATCTTCGCGTCGGAGCACGGCCCGAACACGCCGTTATGGTCGCCGGAGGCGCACACCGTCTTCGTCACGATCCCTATCGCCATCACCATCGCCGCCACCATGATCGTCATCGTCGTCGACGAAGTCATCATCTCTCTCCCTCCCTCTCTCGCTCTCTCTCTAATTAAGAAAAAAAGAAGAAGAATAAATACAACTGAATGCCACGTCGACAATAGAGTGGGCCATAAATGGGCCTGCTTCTTATTGGGCTAAAATGGCCCAATTCAAATCCAACAAGGATCCAAAAAAATCTTCTTAATTTGTTAACATAATTACTGTCACGTTTTTAATCTAGAAAAATATTAAAAAATTATTTATAAAATCCAAAATTTAATTTTTCGTAGCAAATAAATTCTTTCCATGAGCTGGAGAAGATCCAAACATTTCAAACGTGGGGTTTGTTCTCAGGCTCAAATAGTCGTCCAATACTAGGATTATCTTACATGCATTACCATGGTACAATATTTGGTAGCAGGTCCACATAGTTGTGGTTCCTGTCCATGCTTCATTAAAGGAACTATTAGATGATTGAGCTACTTGGGGCCCAATTAACTTTTGGATTAATTAAGACACCCAATTAGTAAGACTTATACCACAAGATAATTTTACTGATGGCTGGCTGGCCTCAATGTTTAATCTATAATCTTCGAGCTCTTGAATTATTCGAAAAGAATTTTAAATCACGGCTCGATTAATATTATTTTTATTTTTATTTACCTAAAAGTTCTTTCTTTCAGAATTAAGACATTTATTAGACACTTTAGCAAAGGAGTAAGGCAGGTTAAGACAACCAGTGGTGGTGGGATCCGGTTGGTCAAAGTTGGTCGCCCTTCACTCTTTCTGCCGTTTGGTGGAGGAAAGGCTTCAAAAAGAGTAGTAGTACAAGAGATGGGAAAGAGATAGGAATTAGGAAAGCAGGAAAAGAGAAAAAGAGTTCTAAAAGCCAAAGGGAAATTGAGAGCTGCACCAACTTTTTGTTTTCCTAAGGTTCTTCTTTCTTTTTATTCATCAATTATGCTTTTTGTTTTTCAAATAATTTAATTATCAACTAATGTTCTTATAAAAATATTATCTTTTAACTAATATCCCTTATTAATGATCGTCAGTTGTATAGTTATTAGAATGTCGGAGAACTAATACATCGATCGCAAATATTCAATAACTTTTAACTTTAATCTCACCCCAATAAGATGGATGGGTTAGGACATCCAACTGCCCATCCAAACCTACCTGCATAGTCTTCTAATACTGAAGTTCAAACTGTGAAATATAGATTGGATTGATCTGGTGGTCCTATTTGAAGGATTGTTATATACTACCAGACCAGAATCCAAAGACTTCTATAATACTTCACATTGATCTGGTAGTTCTCATGTGTTGTATCAAGGCCTAGATTTTTCCATGTCTGTTAACTCTCCATTCCCACCTAAACTAATTAATAAAAAAGGACAAAAAGGAGAGAGAGTGGCTTTTTCTCTTTAGCCACCTACCAATGCAAAATAGACATATTATAAGAAGTGAGAATCCCCCTGGCCTAAACTGCAAGCAAAGAGAAAGTTCATATGACCTTTGTCTTTGTGCAAGTGAAGAGCCACTTAAGCCCTCCTTTAAGCTGCTTTGCTGAGAAGAAATCAAAAGAAGATGATGACAAGCTCACTTTACTATAAACATCACTATATGTATTGATAGACTTGCCTCCATGTAATACATAGGATGATCATGCTAACATCTAATGCTTCTTAAGAGAGCTCTGCCTTGTCTCACTCAACCAACATCTTTGACACTCCCTCACTCTTAATTTGCAGAGCTTAGTCTTGTATGTCTGAACAGGAGAAGATTCCCTTGACTGAGAAAAGAGATGATTGGTCACTTCAAGGGGAAGGGAAAGAGATGGATCTGCCAGTCCCAGTTGCTCACCTCAAATCCCTGAAATGCATATGAACAGAAGAGAAGGAATCATGCCATTAGCAATGCACCAACTGACTAAATCAATTCCCAATTGCAAGTAGAAGCAATAGCAGACAAGTAAAGCATTCAGGAAATAGTAAAAATAAATTGAAACATGTCACAGAATCTAGACCAATCAATCTAATGGATATCACAAATTTCACTACCTCAAGAAGGATTTATAACACCAGAATCAGATAATCTTTCAACAAGTTCTGCTTCACCAAGTTCAGAAAGCAGCAATTACTGAGGAGAAAAGAGAAACAAATTTGTGGAACAATGTGCACAATGCACATTCGTATATCTAAAAGATTATGAAACTAATCTAAGGTGAAGCTCTCCATCTTGGTCAGGAGCCATAAGTTTATGCCCAGATTTCCAACAATGGTATTGAATAAAAATCCTATCTTTCCACCTCAATTGCGTGTTCTTTCATCTAGAATCAACAAGTAAATCTGCTCAAGATGCAATTTTGAAGCAATGAGCAAGTTCCATACCTCATTAACTCCTCATAGCCAAATCACCCCATATAAATCCGCAACCAAAGGAAGGAAGAACACAATAACTAATCACGAAAGATAACACTGTCGGCAATCTCCATGAGAGGCTCAAGACAATCCGGCGAGAACTTGCGCGCGAATTGATAGGAATATGTGGAATTGGACCTCCTCAGCTCCCGGATAAGGTCCCCGGATATCTCTGCGGGCCGATAAGTATGCGGGTGGCCGCCGACGCTATCTGTCCAATTCACCCTTGTGAGAGTATAACCAGTGCAGCCCTCGGGGTCCTGCATATCTAACAATGTAGGAAAGTAATGCTCCTCTGGATAACACGAGTACTTCCTCGCTTTGAGGCACGGCATCCGAAACTTCTTCCAAAGCCGGCGGTCGCGGACGACGAGAACAGCATGCCGCCTCGCGAGGACGAAGAACTGCGACCCGACGCGGAACCGATCGAAGGGCACCTCCGGGAGCATCACGTCGTCTCCGCGGGCCACGTAGCGGTCCAAGAGGGTGGGCTCGCCGGAGAGGATCTCGATGAAGCTGTGATGGCGGCGGCGAGGTTGATCGGAGAGCAGGGCGCGGTAGAGGAAGCGGAAGGAATGGAGCGGGACGCAGTGCTGGGAAATGAGGGCGAAGAAGGCGTTCGCGGGGTCGTCGAGGAGCGCCGCCGCGAGGAGGCGGCGCGCCGCGGAGATGAGGGTGGGGGAGGCGCGTTGGGTCGCCTTAGAAGGGATGAAGCGGCCGCGAAAGGAAGGGGTTGGGGGAACGAGGAGGCGGGAAGAGGGGTCGGCGTGGACGTAGACGTTGAAGAGATGTGAATGGCCTTTGAAGAACTTTTCCCACAAAGGAGCGAAGGAGAGGTCAGAGTTGGTGAGGAAGAGGAAGGCGACCTTGGGCTCCGACGCCGGCGGACGGCGGCGGAGCGCGGCGGAGGAGTCGCCGGCGCCGGAGGATGCGAGGGTGGCGCGCCGGAAGAGGGCGAGGTCGTCGATCTCGTCGGGATCGGGGATAGCCGGAAGCGTCTTGGGAGGAAGGATACGTGGGGCGAGGTAGAACAAAACCGGAACAGAGACGAGGAGAAGGAAAGATAACACGAACGGCGAAGAATACGCGGATGACATCGTCGTCTTCGTCTTCTCCTACCCTTTTTCACCTTCAGATCTCTCGATCCGGCTCGAGATTTCTGCACCAAAAGCTTCGCACCAATCAAAATTTTGCGAAGAAATTGAAGGGGAAATCGGGGGCGAGATCACAAATGGCGATATGGGTTTTGCTCCCCGTCGATCAAACCCCTCGGTTTTGACGGAAAGATCGAAACTTGTTGCCAATTACTGGGGAAATGGTGGTCAAAATGATAAAAAAATTCGCACGACGGAGTGAAGCGAAACGGAGGAGGGCTGGAGTGGAGATGGGGGATTTGGGAGAGAGGAGATTGCTTGTCGCTTTCACCCTCCCCCCTTTCTAATTTCTTTATTCCCAAACGATAACATTAAATTTGGTACGGTACACCTTTCTACTCTGTCCCCCTAAATACCAGCCGTTCGATTACTAATCCAACGGCTTACTCCCAACAAATCGTTGGTTGTATCGGTCGTTGATTTTCCACTGTATGGTCGATGATCACGGAGATCCAAGATTACCACTTACCCTCCACATCGGATCCGGACGAATGATGGTCTGATGTGACACGTGGCGCGTGATCCGGCTACTGATGGGAGGAAGTAGACCGCGGAGGTGCATGTCGCCTACGTCCCCCAATGAGGAAGGAGGATAGGGACGAAGTGGTTTCGGATCTGATCGTCTAAAACCCAGGATGCAGGAGTTTCCTACGTACGCCTTTTCTTTTTTAAATATAAATTAGGTATTTATAGACTGATTATTGACCAGCATTATAGAAAAAAGCTGGCAGCATACCCCTTCCTAATATATAGTTTGGATAATTTGACCAATTCTTTCAAAATACTGGCAACAATAAATTCAAATTATACGTACATAATATTTTAATAAAAAATTCTTATTTCAATGGAAGAAGAGAGAAGAAGGTTCAAATTATCTTATATATTCATATTATTAAGAGGCAGGCGATAGAACTCAATTACTAAATTATAGCAACGAAGTAAGTAGGATCTCTCTCGGCTCTAAATCTCATGTTTCCTAATCTACGGTGCAATAATGGGAATGAAAACTTTAAAAAATTGCGAGAGAAAAAGGGTAATTGCGGATTTTAATTTAATTGTAAGGGAAAGATAGTGATGTGTTTGTTGATCGTAGATGTGAGTAAATTAAGGACATGTTTGGTATCACGTCTTCTAATAAAATCCTATTTTTAATTAAATTTTGGTTTCACACGATCGGATCTGAGAGATTTCTGCATGTCATGATTTGGGGATTTCTTAGCAATGTGGAGAATGATGGCCCTTTTTTTTTGTTTAAAGAAAAGGCTGCGATTAAAATAAAAAGGTTTCCAGAGTCAAATGGTTTGCATATATTAGTTCTTTTTTGGATATGTTTACAAAAGTTATCTCTGTTTAGTTTGCTGAATGCCCAGTCCTTTGAGTAAAGTTCATAGCTTGCCCCTTTTTATTACCGAATATTCTGGAGATTTTTGGAAGTTAAGTAGTGCTGATTTTAATGTTCTTTTAAGAATTTTTGTGTTGGCATATTTTATTTTCAAATAGGGATTCGATACGAGTCGATTCAGATGCATTGTCAAATGCATGCTATGTTATGTCTCAGACTAAGATGGATTAGTTAGTGGATAGATAACGGTGATGATGGGGGCAGCAAATTAATAGATGGTTTCGATGAGAGTGGGTGGATTTGGAAAAATGAGAAAGGAAGACGAGGAAAAAAGAACAGCCCCGATGGTTTAGAGAGGTGCGGTAGATGAGGAAGAAGGGAGGACGGCAACCTAGACGTCGAGCATTCGAACGTTGTACGACGAGTTATACTCTTATATTCTAACATTCAAACACCGACTATGTTCATTCAAACACCAAAACCCTTCGATGGGGATGTGTTGTTCAAACGCTAGGTTACAGTCATTCAAACATCATAGCTCAAGACTACTGCTGAGACAAAAATCATGATGATAACCTAGTTTGACCCGGTAAACCCAATATCCCTTGTGAGGAGATCCGATCGGCCGGACCACATCATGCTAATAATTAACAATTCCAATCATATCTAAAATTAAATATAATATATAATCATGAATTAAAATTATCGAATAATATAATCAATATGTTGACACACTCGAGAGATAGATGCTATATAGCATCACCACCGCATCCCAATCCTTTATTTTACTCTTTCTCCACACAGATAAGTTTTTGCAGATCTAGAACTTGGTATTACAAATTGTCTTATAAAAAATTGATAATAAGCCAGAAAACAAACAATTTGGTATAAAATAGAAAGCCCATGTGACTGCATAGGATTCTGACTTCTGTCAGTTTGAACCGGCATTCTTGGAAGTAATCATCTTCACTTCTTCCAATCAACTTAAAGTTTTGGCATGTCACATGAAGGAAAGGATGGGGCATTCACTACTAATATCTGAGAAAAGATAATAAATGATCCAGTCTTTGAATGCTCTATAAATATCTCAACTTATGATGGCAATTCGATTTATTGAAGCAACTGCATTTGGTTATAAGTTTCTATCAGAATATATGATCTATTTAACACAAGAAATTGCATCTAGTTTTTAGGTTTCTATCAGAAGAGATGTTTACATTCAAAATGCATTGAATATAAAAGAGGCTAAACTAAGTCAACCCTCCAATAGAGTCAGAATACGTCACTACTTGTCATTCACAACTTTTATATTTCAAATACATATAATTCTAAATTACTTCTTGAAGTATTAGACGTCATATCCACATGTAGAGACTGCTAATGTGAATCAGAACAGAGTTAGGCTAGATAACAGAACATATTCATATCTTACTAACTTTATATATCACTCATATCTAAGCACATCAAGAAGAGGAATTTTGTAAAGGTAAAAGAGAGTATCCCAGCAAACAGTTTATCCAGTACTTTCACGTTTATATTTTAAGATAATAAAATTTACATCCATTTTTGTTTATAAGAGGTCAACTAAAGATGGGCATCTTTCTGACCAAAGTTGACTGCAAGGAAAGTGTTCAAATATTCTTCTGCCTAAAGCACCACATAAATTTATATATATATATAAATAGTGGGATCAAGAGGAACCTTATTCCCATTAGGAAAACAAAAGCTAAGAGCAAAAGATAATAAATGAATATTACTAATCCATAAGAAGAGAAGTAATAACCGGAGCAGCAAACTGATCAGAATCATACAAAACTTTACATTAGTAATACGCATCCAAACACTCAGAAAATAATATAGTTGTATGGAGTAAGAGTCACACGAAAATCCTGAGCTATGCGGTTATTCTCTTAGAATATGTAAAAGAAAAGACATGCCCATCATTTCATCAAGCAGATAATTCTAGTTTACAATATAAAGTAAGAAGTACGTTGGCATCCAACAACTAAAAATTAAAATTACAATAAGCCAATACTTAAGAATCACACAAAAATCCTGAGCTAAGTGGTTATTCTCTTAGAATATGTAAATGAAAAGACATGCCCATCATTTCATCAAGCAATACATTTAGTTTACAATATAAAGTAAGAAGTGCATTGGCATCCAACAACTAATATATTAAAATTACATTAAGCCAATACTTAACAAGATAATAGATATTACATAATTACAACAAGCAAGAAAACAACAACAAATGACATGTAGCCATCTCATTGTAGCAGCAGCCAAAGGCAGCCGCCTCATACGTGTAGCCTCGATATTCACACGGTATGGAGAAATAAGGAAGAAGAAAGATGCATCAGATAGAAGATATTACCATTTTATACACATACAAAGTGAACGACCCTCAAGCAGTGAACTGAAGATGGCTTCTCATGTCTACTGTTCAACTCTCTTCAGAGCTGGATCCACAGGATTCACGCGATTTTTCAAGTCAGATTTAGGAGCAGTTTTGCTGGATTTTTGAGACCTGTAAACTGAAGTTTTGCCAGTCGGGTATTTTCCTGCTCCTGGACCTGCTTGGTATTGTTAACATGTCATACATCTGAAGCTTTTACGGAAATGGCAATGTACTCATTATGAATGACTATCAGCCAAGCAACAAATTGGATAGACCAGCCAAATGGAGGAGGATAAATTAGAGTGATAACTGTCAAATTAATTCCTCTTAAGAATACTTGTTACTTGTGCTACTGGATTGCAAGTCGTAATGGCACCATAACGAAAATACACTACAACTGAAATATGAAAATAGGCTTGCTTCTCAGGAAACAAGGAAAAAATATAAGCAAATATAATTTCTTATCAAAGACGAATTCCAATTAAGAGACCACATAATCATCATATACTGAAAAAGAAAGATGCAGTGCAGAATGACTTGCAATCTTGCAACAGGAGGAAAAAAAAAGCTTTCTAAATAGGGAAAACTGAGACAAAGTCATCAGATTATTATGCAAGTAATACAACATTCTTATAAAGTGGACTTACCACTGTTGGGTAGGGATAGTCTCTTTTTAGCCTTTGAAACTGCTGGTGCTGGCCTCTCCTTTGGAAAGCTATAGGATCGAGAACCAATTCTAGAAGATTTGGAGATGACCTCTTCAGAAAACTCCCTGGAGGATGATTTTTGTTTTGATTTAACTGATGCCGAAGCAGTAGAGGTTACCAAGTTTGCAGACCGGCTAGACGACGACCAACTTCCTTCAGAGTGTGATGGATGTGTCTTTCGGTTTGGAATATTGGAATGAACAGTTGAAGTGGTTTTTTTCCCAAGTGGCTTGTTGTGAGTCTTGGTTCCACTTCCCTCAATCTGCTCAGTTTCATGCACCATCACCCCATCTTTAGAAGTAATGTCAAGAAACCGGTTTTCCCATGGACGAACAGAGTCAACAGACATCCATCGCTCTAACCAGTTCCAACCCCAATTACTTTTGTCCAGTTCAAGCCCTTCAGAGCCTGCAGATCCTGTCTGCTGCCTAGAACCTGCTTGCCACTGCAATTGAGGACAGGATGGAAGACATATCCTAATCAGGAAGCAGAGATTACAACAACAACAAAAAAAGATACACCTCCAAATATTACAGACCAAGTAGCCTTTGCTAGCAATGTCACTCTCAACCTTACCTCACCAACCCATCCCAGCATACAAGTATGATTGAGGGATTCTTAAAACGGGATAGGTATCAAAGCCACTGACAACCAAATTATAAAATGTCACAATAAGATCGATTCAGTGTAAAGTCTTAGAATACCAGGCTTCTCAGCTCAACCCATTAGTAATTATTTGAATTATGTTCACATGCAACTTGCATCAAGACAATCTCTTAAAATTCATCATATAACATTATCCTGCTTGATATAGCATACCTGATGAGTTAGAGCATAAGCGATGGCTCTCTCACGCTTAGCTGCAGCTTCTTTCCTCTTTAACAATTTTGCTTGAATCTCTTCCACTGATCCAATGCTGTCACACCAGTTTTCCTGCATTATTAAGTCAGGAAGTCAAGAATTACTTATTTACCACTAAAAGTCAATGCCAAGATGGAAACATGTGTGCAGTACTTAATATTAAGTACCATATGTGATCTGCTCAAGCAAAATAATTACAAAATTCAATTTTATGCAGATGGTAAAGATTGATATTCCATTTCTCCATATCAGTTTAAGCATGCCATTAAACAATAGATAATAACCATCAATTCAACTTTTGGATGGTTTACCTCAATCTCCTGGACACGAGTCTCATGAACTTCTTCTTGAACCGTTTGCTGACCATGTTGACTTTCTAAAGCCATACGAACTCGCTTTGCTCTGACACGAGCCTGAACTCTTACCAGAGCTTGCATACAGCGAAGTGTTATTGCTGCTTGCTTTCTCACTGCATGACCTCTAACAAGGGCCTGAAGTTTAACCAATCCTTTTAAAGCTCGTAAAGCTCGTCTAGCCTGAAAAGTACTCAATTAATCAGAAACCATAAATACAAAATATAATGAAAAATAGAAGGTAAAGAACTACATGCAACATGAACGCTACAAAAGCCTTTTAGTCTGGTTCCATTAATAAGTCCAATCAGAATGCTCCCATATAGAACAAATATCCAAATCCATGTACATGGCTTCTGGATTTGGTTTACAAGTCAAGAGACCATTTGTGGATAACAATTGTGCCAACATTGTCAGCATTATGACATATAGAGTCAAATAGAATGAATCTGGTACCAGGAAAGCTCGAAATGCAGTCTGAATAACTGTAGCGGCCCAACTCTCTTTGACATGCTGTTCAGTTTGAGAAGACACCTTCATATGAAATGAGGCAGTAGGAAAGGACATCGGATTCGAGCTTGGCAGAACATTGGCATGGCCTGTTGATGAACCAGATTCTACAGCAACTTCTATGCCCGCACCATCATGATCCACAGCGATGAGCTGTAACATTCTCAAATTCAGATATAAGAAAACTGAAAAAACTTGGTGGCTATAAGAGTGTGCAATAAGAAACAAAGTCATTTAAATTTTGATGAGCTCATCTGATCCCTCAGTAGCTAAGTTCAGAATCTTTCATAATTTATAGTTCCATTTAATGTCTGATCTTTAATTGCTATCCTATATCACTAATCTAAATAAGAAATATAAAAAGGAATATCAGATACAATTTAACCAACACCAAGTAAGATGAGCAGACTTTAATTTAATCATACATAGCTGAGTAGAATACTGTTTCTACTAACCATTTCATCCTGTGCATGTTGTGACTTCTCTCGCTTTCTTGAACCAACGAACGATTTAATCCACTTTCCAACACCCATGATATTGCTACTTCAAGTCAGATGATAAAGGCCTGAAGAAGGAAAGACAGCAAGAATTAGGGCAAGAGATCTAATATCAGTGTTTTTGGATTATACTAAACGAACAAGAATGTTTTCTTTGAAGCTCATTCGCTTAGTTCTTCAGAGTAGACAAAATCATACACTTAAAATTGGGAGACGAGCAACATTGTGAAGATCCATAATACAAACTTGACTAAAAATAGATATGCATGAAAAAAGAGTCAGACACAGCAACCCCATCGTCATGTAGAATGAAATGCCTGCCTATGAATAATTTGAAGAAATCAAACAAATCTGTCATCACCTGACACAGTCCGTGATCTGATAAGTGTCATGGGCATTCAAAACTCCTTTTCTCCTATCGTGGAACATAGCCCAAACTGCTAGAGCTATAAAGGCTTAAAATGATCAGAACACAAAAGCATCATACACTTCCTTTGTGCAATCTGCCCAATGGGCTAAACGTCTGCATTCTCTAATGCACAACATATACAAAGCGGTAGTTCTTTACCTGACTACAATTAGTACCTCTATAATTAGATTTTTCTAGTTTTACGCTAATATTAGTCAAAAGAAATTCTAGACAAGGAAGCTTAAATCGTCTTTCTTTAGCAATGAACATAGTCTACTTATTGGATCCATGGAATTCACTTGGAAAATGCATAGAACAAAAGGTCATCTAAGAAGCACAGCAGTTGAGTAATGGTCACAGAAGGGGAAAAAAATTCAAACAAACAAATTACGAATGCTGTTCTACCCAATAAAACATTAAAAATCTCAATCTACACACTCAATCACATCAATAGACTGCCCCCAATTACTCTAAAGTGAGTTTTTTCGAAGAATCCATAGCAGGTTCAACAGAAATTTGCAATTATGACTCCCAAAACAAAGTCAAGAGTACCAATTACAACTACGATGACATTGACTTACTCTGAGTCCACTAATCGCTTAGCCCCTCGGTCAAACGGGACAAAGTAGTAGGAAACAAAGGACGGAGTTCCCCGCGAATTCCCGTAGATGATTCAGAGCTTCACTTCCGATGAACTCACTAAGATCCTCTGACCGGATTCGGAAGGTCCAAATTCCAACAGAAAGTTCGTTATAAGAAACCGATTCCCAGCAGAAAACAACAAAACCAAGCAAACAATTCCAAGTAAAACGCCCCGAATTCGATACGGCTGACTTTAACTGAAGCCGACGAAATGTTCTGCACGAGGAGAGGAGAGGAGAAGAGGAAGAGTAGAACTCGGAGACTCCATATCCAACATCTAAAATTAGATCAGAGGATAGATGAGAAGGATAAATCTCTCTCTCGCACACCTCTCTCTCTCCCTCTCTCTCTCTCTCTCTCTCTCTCTCTCTCTCTCTCTCTCTCCCGCCGTCGAATTCCGAACAAAAGGAGTCGTCTTCTGTCACTATCCAGCTTTTACCGTGGAATAAGAGGTTTTATCTTAGCTTTTATCCAGATTTGAGATTGACTAAACGTGGCATTAAGTAACTTAATCGTCGCGTAGCGACGTGCGCGGCCGACGAGGAAACAAAACGGATCGGGGAAAATATCGCGGGCGACCGTATACGGATGGCTCGTATATGCGAATTCCGTACCTTGATGGGCCCGCATAATATGGGAATGGGGATAGTGTCGGTTTTAAGGGTGCTAGTAAATGCATAAAAGAGCACTAAAGTACTTCTATGAGATAAAACTTTGGGAAAATTACAAAAATATAACTAATTTTGTATGTTATTACTATTATCTTAAAATACAAACTGAATTACTGTAGGCTATTTTTTTTAAGGCTAAGATAACTTGATTAGTTTTTCTTATTTCTTCGTCTTAATTTTAGAAAGTAAACTTAGTTAAATATATAAAATATATATATATATTTGGTCACTAAACTAGGCGAAAAATTCCTAACCCAAGAGAGTCACTGAACTTAAAGCAAAACTATCACAATTTCGACGAGTATCGTAAATCAACACTCATAAAGTTTGTAGGTGATATAACTAAAAAGGTCATAGAATTGACTCCAATCATAAATAATTATTATAAATAAAATTATTTAATAATTTAATGGCTTAGCAGTATAGTGACTTAAAAGAACTGCTCAGCAATACAATAGTTTAGAGTGATGTCTCATTGATTTAATTTAGAACAATAATTCAAAGGCGTACATAATTTAAGTTAGAGTTTGATGAGACTTAAATACATTTTGTATCTACAGAGAATTAACTCGTTATTCATTTCATATCTTACTTTCAGCCTTTGAATAAAAAAAAGTTTAACAAGATGATCAAAAGTCATACCCTAAGATATATCCTAATTCATATTTCTATATAGGTTAGCTAATCAGTCGATAGGTTTATTAGTCTCGTATGGATATATTTAACTTTAAAACAAAGATTTTAAAACCTATAATTATTAGTAAGAGAAGCCAAGCTCAATATGGTTCACAATATTTAGATATTTTTTTATTTTACAAAACGATGTAATTTTCTTCATTCTATCGAGGCAAATTTAATTCACTATGTTTATAGACAATAAAAGGGTACTCATAAGCCATGAGTTATTTGCATTAAAAAATAAATAAATAGTACTAATAACAAGACTAGATGCGCCTATTTTCTATACTAGATGAAATTTTGCTATTATCAAGACTTAATAAAAGCTTTTAGTACAAATGCCCCCACAAACTATAAAAAGTTTCTCAAAAAGAAACAAAAAGAAAAGAAAATAGAGACTTATACGATGAAATATTAATAAAGCAAAACATAGGGTCTAAACTATAAATTCACATCCTAACTTTTTGTTGATTAGTCAACGCCTAATTATTTTTCACTAAACGTGTTTGCAGATCCATAAAAAAGCTTAAGCATTACGCGTTTGAGTTTTGATATCCAAAATGCACGTGGTAAGCACGTTAAATGAGGTCAAACACGAATATAATAAGAATTACCACCGTTTTTTTTAATACACCTCCTAAATATATTTTTTACCACGTAAACTCCTGATGGTATATATAATTATTCTTTTAGTTAAGGAGTTTATTGATATAAAAGATATGAATAATTCTACACGTATTATTTACATCTATTCATGTAAAAACTTATGATTCGTCCGCATGTATGTTGAATAAGAGCTGTGAATAATAACCACGTAAGAGAAGGCTTGGTACAATTTTTAGTGCTGCATTTACTTTTATATCCTCAGGTAAGCAAGAATGTATAAATTGTAAACTCACTCTAGTGTATATTATAATCGAAACTCAATTTTACTCCCCAATTTATATATAGCTTTAATTTTTTTTTTGTTATCATTGGTTACATAATTAGATTAACCTTATCATTATCGATTCTCTAAGCTAACATATTGCTGAATTACTCTCACAAAATTCTAGCTTAATTGCTTCTGTTACAAAGCGCGACGCTAATATTAGCGACTGAAATAGAGAGAAGTGGGACAAGGAAGGATCCGACCTAAATAGTGGATGGATTACGATTGCCGGCTATACTCGGGGAGCCAATAATGTTTGCAAAATAAAATCAGCACCACTGGGCCATGATAGGCCCAATAATTTTAGCATGCATTTAATTTAATTTTTTAAATTGGGCTCACAGGACCTTATTATTTTCCCAAACCGGGGCAAGTATGTCGTGTCTTCTTGCGGGCGCTTAAACTAGCTGTTCGCTGTACATGCTCATTACTCAATCCGCCACGACGAGTCGTCGACCATTCGCACTTGCTCACTTTCACAGCACTGTGATCGCCTGCATCCGCAGATGCAGCAAGTACCAATATCCAATGATAGAAGAGGGACAGATGAATTGTGCTTAAAATTCCTGCAACAGTGAATGCAGAAGATCCGCGCCTCCTCAATGGACCGGAGGACCCAAAGAAAGCTCTAGAAGCGCCGATCTGATCCGTCCATCTCCCATCGGACGATCGAAATCTCTTCTTCTCTCCGTAGTTGCTGAAGCTTCTAGAGTCTTCTTGCCCACCGTCCATCTCCTTACCCTTTTATATTCTCTTTCCCCTCTGTATTGTGAAGACCCTCTTGAAGGCTTGAGCTTTGTTTACCTTCTCCGATCTCTGTCGGTAGGGTTCCCTTAGATCAAGATCGGAGGCTATTAGGGTTTCGATCTTGCCTTCTTCGTCGAAGTCTGTTCTTTGAATCGGCGGATTAGGGTTAGGTTTTGGTCGCGAAGATGTTTGGGAGAGCGCCTAAGAAGAGCGACAACACGAGGTACTACGAGGTCCTCGGGGTCTCGAAGAGCGCGTCGCAGGATGATCTAAAGAAGGCGTACCGCAAGGCGGCCATCAAGAACCACCCGGATAAGGGTGGAGACCCCGAGAAGGTAGCGATCCTCGCTTTCTCTCTTAATAATACTGTGAATCTAGGGTTTCCTGATCTGATCTGGATACGTGGGTCTGGTAATTGGTTGTTGGATTATTGATGCGATGATTGTTCTCATCTGCTAGGATAAATTTCCTAATTTGCTGATGTTTACGTGCAATTTCTGCCATTAATTTATATATCAACGTTTCTAAAGGGCTGTTTATATTGTACGGGACAAATTTCTGGCAAATTTAGGGCTCTAATCTCTTTAGCAGGTGCCTTTTTTTAATCATATCTTCCTCCAGTTTATCATTGCCGTCTTTCTTGTGTTTCTATTTATTTGATCTAGCCAGCACACTTCTCTTCCTCTAGCGAGCATTTTATTGTTAAAACTGGAACTTTCAGGTACTAGCATACATCTTTAATTATTTGGGAGAACTAGGTTGAAAATTAGGTTACTCTCCACTCTTTAACTGCCTCGAGGAGTCTCCTAAATCATCTCTTCTGCAATCCATGACAATTTCTCTACTACATTTTCTTAATTTTGTTATGGCTCCCTTCCTACATCCACATTCTCTGTTTCTATGAAATATCTCCATTTATTTAGGCATTGATTGACTCAAATCAAACAGTTCTTTGCCTGCTCAGCCGCAACAACTAGCCAGAATTTCGACCTTTTATCGACCAAGTGCTTCCTACTTTATGCTTTTCTGATTATTAACTTGATACCTTAATTGAGGTATTTGGTGAGCAAAATTTTTGATTATGTAATGGTGGTGGTATAATTGATAAGTTGGAAATGGTGAGTGGTCCGTGTGGTTTTTGTGGTTTGCCATCTGATCAGTAGAATGTGCTCCTTTTCAGTTCAAGGAGTTGGCCCAGGCTTATGAGGTTCTGAGTGACCCTGAGAAGAGAGAGATCTATGATCAATACGGTGAGGATGCTCTTAAAGAAGGCATGGGTGGTGGGGGAGGCCATGACCCCTTCGACATCTTCCAATCATTCTTCGGTGGAGGCCCCTTTGGAGGTATCTTATGAATAGGAAGATGCAGAACTTTGCTGTATTTATTCTTTTGTCTATGAAACTTATGATTCTTTTGCTGTTATTTTGGACGAGTAGGAGGTGGTAGCAGCAGGGGACGAAGGCAGCGCAGAGGAGAAGATGTTATCCATCCTTTGAAAGTTTCTTTGGAGGACCTGTACAATGGGACCTCAAAGAAGCTCTCTCTTTCCAGAAATGTCATTTGCTCCAAGTGCAAGGGGTGAGACTTTATCCAGTTCTCACTGCCTGCCTGTATGTAGACTTGCATGTTTGTTTTCTAACAACTTGTTTGTATTGTGGTGGCAGCAAGGGCTCGAAATCTGGTGCTTCAATGAAGTGTGCTGGCTGCCAGGGTTCAGGTATGAAAGTGTCAATTCGTCAATTGGGACCTGGTATGATTCAGCAAATGCAGCATCCTTGCAATGACTGCAAGGGCACTGGAGAGACCATCAATGAGAAGGATCGGTGTCCACAATGCAAGGGTGAGAAGGTTGTCCAGGAGAAAAAGGTGCTTGAGGTTGTTGTTGAGAAGGGAATGCAGAATAGCCAGAAGATCACTTTCCCTGGGGAGGCAGATGAAGCGGTATGCCAGAGTTTGATTGTGTAGAACAACAATTCGGATGCCTTTGTTGTAGGACGAGCTAATGTTGTTTGTTTTGCTGCAGCCTGACACTGTTACAGGTGACATTGTGTTTGTCCTCCAGCAGAAGGATCATGCCAAGTTCAAGCGAAAGGGTGATGATCTCTTTGTCGAGCATACATTGTCACTCACTGAGGCTTTGTGTGGTTTCCAGTTTGTTGTGACTCATCTGGACAACAGGCAGCTGCTCATCAAGTCGAACCCTGGTGAAGTTATCAAGCCTGGTATGCGTTCTATCCCTTCAGAACACTCCGAAATGTTGGCATAACAACCATATGCTTAAAAGACTGTCCTATTGTGGCCTTGGCAATCTTCCTAGTATGAACTATATAATAGTTTTCTATGTTTGAAATTCGAACTAATAGTAAACATTCATTATTTGATGTATTCTAGTCGTTTGCCATAACTTTGTAAAAGTACAGTTTAGTTATTATGGACTCTGTCCAGTAATTTTAAATTTGTTCATAACTTACGAAATTAATTTAGTAAGTCTTTAAAGACATTTTCATTTTTTTTTCTTTTAAGACCTATCTCTTGACTGGATGGTAAATCATCCTAGTACCAGGTGTACCTGTCTACTTCTAAGTTCTCTTTTTTATTACCTAATGTTTTTGTATCTTTGACGCAGATCAATTCAAAGCTATAAATGATGAAGGCATGCCAATGTACCAGAGGCCTTTCATGAAGGGGAAGCTTTACCTCCACTTCACAGTGGATTTCCCTGATATGTTGACGCTGGATCAGTGCAAGGCTCTTGAAGGGGTGCTCCCACCAAAGCCTGTATCGCAGCTAACGGACATGGAGATCGATGAATGTGAGGAAACCACACTGCACGACGTCAACATTGAGGAGGAGATGAGGAGGAAGCAGCAACAAGCCCAGGAAGCCTACGATGAGGATGATGATCCTCATGCTGGTGCCCAGAGGGTACAGTGCGCCCAGCAATAAAATTGCCATTCTCAGTAGTCACTTTAACCAGTGGGATCGATAGCATTGTGTTTGCTTGTTCTTTGAGTCGCATAAAAGCTGTTTATGATCGGTAATGGCCCACTGGAGCTAGTTACTTTACTACGGTTTAATCCTTTTCTTCTTACATTCAAAAGATTTTCTATGTTCTATTAGCTTCTTCAGTAGTTTCTATTATATGTGACTTTGAGAAAAGCTTCCATACCCGCATGACGCCCACACTCTTGAGTATCTTTTAATCTTTTCTTTTTAACCTAAGTGAAGTCATTAATCACCTAGAAATTATTGTAGTTGCTGTATAAATGTTTGCTAGGGGTTAAATACGTTTTTAGAAATGTAGAAATTATGCTTGGTAGAACGCATGCTGAGACTATAACAGGGTAAGTCTGCAGGGTCTTTTTATAGGTGATTACTTGGCCCAAATTCCTTCTTAGATATTTCTCGTTTGAGCCTATTGTTGCTTGCCTGAGATGGGTTCAAAATAGGTTGTATATGCGATCGAATTTGCGTGTTCGTAGGTATTCGTGTAGCAAGTTGACTATAGTAGATAATTTTTGTGTAATTGGTATTATCATGGGAATAGGAATGGCTTGCCCTGTTCTATATTAATAAGTGGATGTTAGGAAAAATGGTCTTTATATATGATAGTTCTTCATGCCTATGAAATGCTAGTACTTTATTACTGAAAAGTGTGCCTTTTCTCATCCTCTTCCCTCTCCCCTCTCCTGTCTCCCATTTCCTCCCAAAAAAGGGTCTACAAACAAATTTGTAGTATATTTTTCTTCATTTGGTTCTGCAAGTTTGATACCGTCAGCAAGTAGGCATCTCTAGACAGTTATATCCAATTTCACACTCTTGTCAGGGTAAATGTGTAAATAACTAACATTCAGGTAGCATTAAAGAAAACTCGGAAAAAGAATTCGCTTCTGGTGTAATGTACCGACTATACTACATTTGATCAACTTCTTATACACACACACACACACACACACACACACACACACACACACACGTAAAATTGTAATGCGACTTTACTCGAGAAATTTTAAATAGCTGCAGATAATATGGCTGAGAAACCTAAAGCTGATTGTCTATAACCATTATCAAGCACTTTTCTTGAGATAAGAAGTTTGCATAAAAAATGTAATCATCCAAAGAGAACTCGAAAATTATATACCTCGGTTATCTTCTAACATGGACACAATTCCAAAGTCATGCACCGAGTAATCTATTGCGCAGTTGACAATATGATTCCCTACGACTCGGACAATGACAGAAGAAGCAAGAGGACTCCAATCGCTTGCGTGGACGATGTCCAAGAAGTAAGAGGTTCCAGATTTAAGTATCGGAGAGTTCCGAACGCAACTACAGCTGTGTATAATAATATCAGAGGATTTAAAAAGTCTTTAACTCAAATGCATGAAGAATGGATCGCGATAGATGAAGTAAACAAATCTTTTAATAGAGATGCATAGATCCAGAGAGGGTGAGAGAGAACCTTGCACACCTTGACTTGTCTTTTATATATTCCACTCTGACCTTCTCAAACATCTAACTCATGCTAAAATCCTCTCCAATTTCTATCCGTCCACCCTCCTCTTGCGCACGACAACATGTTAGAGTTGACATCCTCAAATCACACATTTGTTGGTTTCCTTACGATATCAACTCCCTTCAAAGGAGAAGAACCGACCTACTATAACATCAAACACCATCCCCTTCCTCCTTGTGTCTACACCAAAAGATGAACCCCAATACCCCTGTCTTTAGCCCTGATGCCACTTCAGACAACACGTTCAACTCAGGCAGGATCAGCGGCTTTGGCTACGGCGTCGGCATCTCCGTCGGCATCCTTCTCCTCATCACCACCATCACTCTGACATCCTACTTCTGCACCAGAACCAATACACCGTCGCAACCGCCACCGCAGCGGCGGCCAATTAGGCCTATGAACGAGATGGCGGTGGCCGACATAGAGCTCGGGATCGATGAGGCCACGCTGATGAGCTACCCGAAGGTCCTCTACGCGAAAGCCAAGCTCAAGGAGAAGGGAACAACTTCGACGTGCTGCTCCATATGCCTGGCTGATTACAAAGACACCGACGTCCTCCGGGAGCTGCCTGACTGCGGGCACCTGTTTCATCTCAAGTGCGTCGATCCATGGCTTCGATCGCACCCGACGTGCCCGGTCTGCCGCACATCGCCGCTGCCAAGCCCCCTGCCAACACCGCTAGCCGAGATCGTCCCGCTGGCAAGGCAGTCATGAGGGAGGAGAATCACTTTTTTTAAACTTTCTTCTCTATGGTCAGATTAGTTCCTGAAATTGTTTCCTTCGTATACTGTTAATTCACGTATCTTTACATCCAAGCAAGAGTAGTTTGCAAAGCAGCCAATCAATAATTAGTCAACGCAAACATGTTGATGTAGATCTAAAGCAGTATGAAGACAGATCACAGTACTGTTTCTAGGCCATTCTCAGAGCATACAAGAAAGTCAAGAAGAAAAGAGAAGTACATTAGATGCTGTCTATAGGAGTACTACCAGCAATTGATGTCAGTACAGCTGCCATAGATTTTTATTTTTCTATGACAATTTGCATGTAGATTCACTTAGTCAATAGCTTCAAGTAGAATCCTTCCATTAGTTGAGCAAAGATTCGTTCACGAACCTATCTCAAGTTGTTTCCTTTTTTTTCTGGGAAGCCTAAGTTCTTTCCAATAAACAAGAAAGGTACACATGGATACCAGCACCATAATTACGCAAACTCAATTGACATCAACTGTGAGCAAGTATCCAGTTCCAGGCTTGCCACTTACCCTTTAGAATTAGCACTCCTGCTTTTGACCACTGTAAGTTTATAGAATTATAGTATCAAAGAACCAGGCTGATAAGCCAAGAAAGATAGATGCAAAGACCTGTTCCTATAATAAACATCAAACAAGTGGTGTATTGATTCCTCTTCTCCATGAGCAGGTCATTTATAATTGGAGGAGAAAAGTAAACGAAAGATATCTACCCAAAGGCTGAGGTAATTCCCATTCTTAATGTTTCTCGAGTTGGAGTTAGATATATCTGCTGCTGATGCTCTCATGTTCATGTGATCAAATCAATGCAGAAATGGTGCCAAATTTCGTGAATTCGTGGGTAATTTCCTCCATCTCAAACTGGCCCCAGTTATTAGATTTCCATTGAAACAGAGCACGAATATTAACTCGGTTCGATCGAGTGAGAAGTAAAAGCTTCGTTAGCGATTCGGATCAAAAGGAAATTTTCCTTTACTCGCGACAAATTGTACATCAAGACGAGAGATTTAAAGAATAAAAAACAGAGGAAAAGACGAGGTTCTTCTTCTTTTTTTTGATAATAAATTCCAGAGCATGAGAAAATTTAGACGGCGGAAGAGACGCCGCTTCATGTACTCCTAAGATTTTTATTTTTTATTTTTTAGAAAAGGGAGATCTAACTTTACAATTTCACCCTCCGAACAATAACTCGAAAATCGCGTAGCACCCTGAGGAGTAAAGCATCTTTCAGATTGCCCCTTTAGTATTTACATGTCTCATAATTCAGGGGTGGAAATGTAATTTAGCCAAAGAAGAAAAGGACAGATAGCTAATCCGACAGGCGACAGAACACGTACGGAAATTACACAATTTTCACGAGCCTGCGCCGTGTTTCGGCTGCATCCGAACCCAACTGTAGAGAAATCAGGGTGTGACAGTTAAAATTAATAGGAAACACCATGATTTAATAAATATATATAGGAAATATTTTGTGTTAAATTTAAACTAATATCATAAAAATATTAAGTAGAAATATTTTATTTTTAAAATAACTAAATTATCTTACATTTTTTTATATATATCATAGGACTTGATTTATAAATAGTAAAAATATAAAGAATAAACTATAAACTATAATTTTATTAAATAAATATAGATATTATATTAATTTTAGGAATATTTATACCTACGTGAAGTGCTGCTAGTTTTCCATCAAAACCTTTTGAAATAATTATTTCATCAGTTGTTTCTAAATTTTTTATTTTAAAATATAACATTTGAGTATCATTTGATTAATAAATAAAATAATCATGCAATGTTAATTATGAGATATTATTTTTTTAATTAAAACGTTTAATGGGTAGCAGTAGTTATGAGTTATGAGCTCTAACATTAATATTAATATAATTAAAGCACGTGGAGACAAAAAGAGGAAGAGTCACGGAAACTTCCTGCCAGCCTACGAGACTCCGAATCTCGAAGTGGAAAGGAAGCGAGAAGCCGACACGTGTCCATCCAGTTTTTAACCCCACGGCTGCATAAATCGCTGCGTGGCGAAGTAACCGCTCACCGAACTCCCCCATCGCGAAGTCAATAGAGTGGAATAGAATCCAATAGATATATCTCTTATCCTATTCGCAGTCTTTTCTTCTCCTCCCAACAAAGCCCTAGATAAAGATCTAAAGGAGGATTTCCTCGTTGCCTCTCGCTTCCTAAAGAAATGGAGATCTCAGCAGCTCGCTTCTCCTCTTTTCTCCTCCTCTCCGCCGCCGTCGTCTGCCTTCTCTTGCCTTCCTCCGCCATCGCCGCCTCCGTGGAGTACTGCAGTGAGTTTCTTGTCAACTCTTCATCTGATCCCTTCTTCTGTGAGTTCTCTGGTGGGTTTTTCTTTGATCGGAGATCGATTTCGCATCGAGAGCGGTTAGTTTAGGGCAGATCAGATCGCGAACTTGAGATTGCGATGATAATTACATCGGTGAATAGGAGCTTTGGTTCTTCTTTTTTCCCGGATTCTTTTTGACATTGGATGTATCTTGTAGAAAGGGGAGAGGACTATCCAGTTAAAGTTAGTGGCGTGGAGATATCCCCCAATCCGGTTGCTCGGGGTGAGCCAGCAACGTTCACGATATCTGCCACCACTGGTAAGATCACTTGCTTGCAGCTCTCCCCCTGTTAATAGAGGAAAAGAACAACTTGATGCTCATATTGCTCTCGCTCTCTTTGGTATTCTTATTATTAGGCATGAAAAGAGTTGCTGGTAATTTGAAATCACTCACTGTTTAGTAAATCAGACGCCATTATGCTTGATCACATATAGTTGTTCTTTTGATTGAGATTGCTCCTATGTTGAAATACTGTTAACTCTTATGTGTCTCATCAACTATCTTTCCCTTCCTTTTCTCTAAAAAGTAATTGCCCTTATCATGGAGACTTGCATTTTAACAAATAGGGGTTTGGGTATTTAGCACAACTTATAGTTGAGAATGCTGCAGGAATATATCAGTAAACTTACATGTACTGCTCTTTATTTAATATTGATTTTCTTGGTGTTGGTGCAAGATTCCTGATTAGGCGATATGAGGCATGAGATGGCCTAGTTAGCATAGGAGGAACTATTTTTTCCCCCTATTTTCAATGTTATACTTCTAAAAATACATTCTGGTTAGTCATTAGAATCTAGAGAGAGGCTGAAAATATTGACCTTTTGAGATAGGTAGTCGTGGACTTCTCATCATATCTTTTAAACGGAGAGTTTAAAAGAAACACAAGCACTATTGAAATTTGACAGAGCAGTTTCCATCTTTTCTCCTAATTGTCCAAAATAAATGAAACTGTAAGAAGTTGTTGAAAGATAATTTATAAAAGTGATATACTGACTAAATTCGGTATGTTTTAACATCCTAATGGCAACATGGGATTGAAAAGTGATTCCTGTTAATTGATTCTTCGTGTAGGGTATTCACTTAATTGTGGGTTTATTGCCTTTATTAATTGACCATTTTCCAATGGTTGTTGCAGACAAAGTCATCTCTAAAGGGAAACTAGTTATTGATGTCAAGTATTTCTTTTTTCATGTTCATGAGGAAACTCATGACATTTGTGAGGAGACTTCCTGCCCTGTCTCAAGTGGTGACTTTGTGCTAGCGCATCAGCAGACATTACCGTCATTTACTCCTCCAGTAAGATATTTAATGTTCTACTAATCATTCTTCATCATCTATTATCTCGGGTTGCTGATAGCTCTACTATGACATTACTGCCAAAATGGTTTTATCTTTTGGTGTTCATATTGTCACAGAAGGATATTTATTTATTACATAGATTCAGTTTTTGTTAAAGGGCTCTTTACTTGACAAACCATGTGATCTCCCTTGGCAGAGAGAACTGTTGTCTCTGAGATTGATTTTTTCTTGTTTTTACGGTTATAAGCCAAATTATGTGGTGGTAAAAATTTATAATCAAACAGGAAAAGAGATTTCCAACAGTAGTTGCAAACTTATCAACTCCTAATATGCACCTACCAGAATGTCTCTTTTTATATTTTCTCCAAGAACTGTGCTGTCAGTTGAGCCTTGGTAGATTTATTTTGTGTATTTTTATCATCTACTCAGAATTTACCAGACAAGAAGCCCACCCAATTTGCCTACTAGTGACTTCCAAAGTTATTCATTTGTTGAACGATTGGGCCCTCTGACATAGAATTATGCATGCTCTCCTAAATCTTGATGTGATCTTTCTGTTGTCTGTTTAGACATACTAGAAGTTTTAGATATCATTCTTCGTCCATCAGACGTCTAACGAACATACATACTAGTATTGTTTTCATGTACTTACTCTTTGATGCCATGTTTTGTTTTACCTCGGAATATCCTTTTATATATTTTCTTTTCTCTCTTTAGCTCTATATTCTATAAAATGAGAACCATGAAATAAGCAGGATATCTTCGTTTATATAAGCATTAGAAGCAAACTGACTCGGATTTGGCTACTGTAGGGTTCATACACAATCACCATGAAGATGTTGGGAGAGGATGGCAAGCAGTTGACCTGTATCACTTTCGACTTCAGCATCGGATTCATCTCGTCTGTCGCTGATAGCTAAACCTGATCAAGATGGGAAACTCAGTAGCACATACATTGTAATAATCACACACACAGTCAATTTTCTTATCTCGCATCAGAACACTTGGCTTGGAGCACTTACCTTTCTATAACAACTGCATATATGCAGTTGTGATCTGCTCCACTGTATCATGTGACTGTTATGTCGTGGAATGCAATGAGTTTTCTTGTAGACAACTTCTTTTGTTCGTTTTCTTTTGTTGGCTAAAGAAATGGTTATGGTGGTAAGTGATTGCATGAAATGATTCAAGCTGCTGTCTTTTAGTTCTTCCTCTCTCTTTTCTACTTCACTTTGAAAGGTTGTAATATGGTATCATTGTCATTAGCGTGGGTCGACTCCTGCTTAGTGTAATAATCCACTAATTGGAGACAACTACTGAAACTTTGTTAAGACTCCAGTGAGGGAGAATTCTCTATAATCCAGTGTCATGGGCTATTTGCAGAAGTAAGCAAGTTATATTTTAGCAACAATAAGATTGAATTTTTAAAACTAAGTGCATTTATTTTTTATATTAAATGCACATACTTTTATAATAAAATATACATAATGTATACAAGAGATACATGTACGTGTTTATTTTTGCTATTTAAAATTAAAAAATATTTTATTATTCAGATACCCTCTACAGATGGTCCAAACTATGAACATATATATATAAATTATACTCTGTAACCCAGTGTTCTCTTGTTTGCTGGAGATAATATTGAAACCTAATTCATCAATTCTTGAGCACATCAATCCCTAGCAAAGTGGTAGAGGTTAGTAGTTCTCTTCTCCCATTCCTACTCGTTATTAACTAACAGATGGGCTTGGGCTAAGCAATGGTCATTACTTAGCCACGTCTAGATTATTTATCACGCTCTAAAGCTCAGGTGAGAGTCTCCCTTTCCACTCGTTTATAAGAACACAGTGGCTAATTTATCAGCTATAAATAAATACACTTCAACTACATCAAAGAAGAAGACGTGGATAGTGGTGGCCACTCCTCCCACGTCTTCTTATCCACTGCTGTCTAAAACTGTGGATGTATTTATATTATCTATACATACCCACGCGTATCACGTATTAGATTGCATTAATATTTTAAAAAAACAAAGCTTGTAGAGAAGTTTCAACGAACATGAGACATAAGAACCTCATTAGAAGATTTTATCATGTTAAAAAAACTAATCTGCCGCGTGGAATTTCGTTTTCTCTCCGTATGAATTGATTTCTTCTTTTTAGGTTCAGATTATACATAAAAAATTCTAATGAAATAATCTATGTCCAAAGAAAACTTTATATTTTCTTTCTCGCCAAATTCTAAAACAATGGGATAAGAAAGTTAGACTTGGCATTGCATAACTTAACTCTAGATTGAACAAGTTTCTTGCCCTCACGAAGTACGTACAGCATATTATAAAGTGAGACTTATGATTGGTTCATCCGTTGACAAGTTGAATAAAATTAATTATTCTATCTACACAAAAGTTGATACTCCTCCAACCAGAGGTGAAAAAAGAAAGAAAGTTGTGCAGTTGCTTTGAAGTTTGAACAACCAAAAGAAACATTGAAGTAGAACCACCTTCTCATACACCATCTTAATTCCCTTTAGAGGTGCTTGCTTCTTATATAATTTACATAGCATGACTAAGAAAACAATGGAAGGTGTTCCTATGCAGCCAAAAAATAAGAAAAAGCCATCAACTTTTTTTTAGATTTCTCATTCATAATTAATGGTGCAAATGTTGAAATCAATATAGTTCATTGCATCTCTTTTTACATTCTTAGTTAACGGCTAAGTAAGTTGTATTCGGCCATACTACATGGATATAAACTGTAAATTACCCAGAAAAATAGAGAAAAAGAAAAGAAAAGAAAAACTATAATAACTTGCTAAAGCTTCCAATTTGTCTCAAATTTAAAAAGTGCTAAAATTTGTAACTCAACGACTTTATAGCCGTTGAAGAACTAGCGGTCAGCGCGGTTACGAGGGAAGAAGGCATAGTAAGGAGGCAAAGACCAAGCAAAGCAATCTTGTATTCTTTTTTACCTATACAATACAAAGTAAGGAATAGCATCGATTCTTTCTCTCTTCCATTACCTGTCGAGCAATCCTCTTCTCCTTTCTCTTCTCCAACCTCTCACAGCTCTTAATACTTCTGCATTGAGGAGCAGAGGCTACCGATCGACTATCAAACCACCAGAGAGACCATGAAGGGCTTCAAATCAAAGTTCCTGAAAACTCTCAAATCCTTGCCACACGTTGGGCATTCCAAGCCAAACCGAGTCCTCCACGTCGAGGAGCCCGACGAGTTCTTCGACGCGTCGCCTTCGCCGCACGTCGTCCGGAGCCTCTCCCTTCTCCCCATCGCCAGAGAAGAAGCCCCCAAGGAAAAAGATGGGTCCTTTTCATGGAAGAAGAGCACGCAGCAACAAGAACAGCCACCAAGAAGAGCCAAGAAGCTGGGTGACGAAGGTCAAGAGCCAAGAAGAGCCTTCTCTCAAGTTGCCCTGCAACCAAGTTGGCACCGTTGATCCCTTAACAGAGTTCCAAGACATTTGTCCCCCAGGAGGAAGAGACGCCATAGTTCTATACACTACTAGCCTCAGAGGAGTAAGGAAGACCTTCTCAGATTGCACTAAGGTGAGGTCTTTATTGGAGAACATGAGGGTGGTGTTCCAGGAGAGGGATATCTCCATGGATATGGGATATAGGGAGGAATTATGGAAGGTTTTGGGGTGGAGAGCAACTCCACCAAAGTTGTTTATAAGAGGGAAGTACATAGGAGGGGCCGAGGAGGTGATTGCATTGCATGAGCAGGGGAAGCTGAAGCCGCTTCTGCCGCGGCAGCCGGCGATGCAGCCCGGCCGGGCTTCCTGCGGGGGTTGCGGCGGCGTGAGGTTCATCGTGTGCTGCGAGTGTAACGGGGGTCGGAAGCTCTACGACGACGAGAATTCAACTATTATTCGATGCCCATATTGCAATGAGAATGGCCTCGTTCAATGCCCTTTCTGTTGCTACTAGTTGTCAAACTTTGTTCACGTTATTGTTATTGTTGTTGTTGTTCTTGTTTGGAAGAGTGGGCTTGTTTGTGGTTGTATGTTGTAGTATTTGAAAGATTCATGTTTAGTTGAGTTCTTGGTGCGTTCGGGTGTTTGAATTCTGTTCATCTGGTAATCAGGAGTCTGTCTTATTACTCCTTGTGGTGATGATTTTTATTTCATGGGTGTCTTCTCCTGCTTTAATTTTTTTTTTTTTCATATTTCTCTTGTTAGCAATATAAACTCATCTTTTAATGATTTCAAGTTTTTCCGACAACTTGAAACGGTTTCAAACAATAGATTTGGTATCTATCATAGAAATTGATTATTTGTATATTTTCTGAGTTCAGAGCTCATCCGACTTAATAATGCTTTATTAGAGAAATAGCAATCTCCTTATACGCAGAGGCTAATCAGCAAGGCTTCTGAAGAATGCAACTTGGGTTAAGCCAAACTGTGAAACAATTAAACAAACAAGACACTTTTAAGAAGCTTTAGACATGAAGAGATTCATCCTGTTCAAAACGAAGGATCAGAACAGACCAATAAACAGCACAAATAAAGGTATTGCATGTCACTAATTCCAAAAGATTTGAGCATACAATGAATACAATAAGACAAAGAACAAATGTTATGGATCACAAATAGCAACTAAAAGAAGCCTTGATGAAAACGAAATTAAGATTACACCACAATGATTCAAGTTTTCCTTGCGAATGCAAGTAGTATTCCATTCTCCTATTACAACAAAATACTAATAATATGACAAATTAACGAGTTTACATGTTAGGATGAAGTTACATGCCTATGGTGATACAAGGGGCCAAACTACCTATACATTCATAAGATTGAATATAGAGTATAGTACTAAACATAGGGATATCTAAACACCACCAACTCAGTCGAGTTCTAGATGTTCAGAAGCTAAAGAGCAACTTATAGCATCCTAAGACTGAGATACTCTCAGCAGTTAACAGGGGAAGCATTGGGGAAATGCTGTCCATCATCACAGTTCCTAGTATTGGCCTGCTTACAGACTGCAGCAGCCTCTCCACCATCCTCAGTAGAAGCAATTCCTTTGGGGTCAAGTTCTGGGGAAGATACTTGAGAGACAGCCGGTTTATCTTCCTCTTTCTTCTCCTCCATTCCTGCATCTGCCGCAGATCTAACAGGCTTATCCTTGTTGGGTTCTTTGGAGTCTTTGTCCTTCTCTGCAGTTTCTGCTGCTCCCTTTTCATAATTCTCATTGGCCTTTTCCAGCGCTCCTTGTTCCTCGGCAGGTACTTCAGAACCAGCTGGTTTATCTTCCTGTTTCTTCTCCTCAGATTTTTTGAGATCTTCATCCTTCTCTGCAGTTTCTTTGGTTCTCTTTCCATCATTCTCATTGCTAGTTCCAACCAGCTCCTGCACATCGGCAGTATCTTTTGTAGCATTTTCAGTTACATCTTTTGCAGATTCAGCAACTTTCATCTCAACATCAGAAGCCACTGTAGTTTCTGCAGCACCCGGGGCTCCCTCAGCTTGAGGAGTTCCATCCATAACATCTCCGCTGCCTTTTTCATCTTTTGCTTCTTTTTTTGCACGTGGTGTCCTCGGTCGTTTTCTAGGTTTCTCGCCTTCTGGAGTCTCAATAACTCTCACTCTTTCACTAATTCTTGCAGAACGTCTTGGAGTATCACCTATTTACAAGCATTGAGATAAAGGAAAAAAATGAGATCATCCACCTATCTGGTGTGAGAATTTGCAGAAAGCAGAGGAAGGAAGAGTGTGTGGTGCTGGAGTTTACCAGTTCCCCAGTCAAAGTCGGACGAAGAAGAGCCTCCAGGATGGGATTTTAGATATTGATCCAACTGTTTCTTATTCTTAATCTCCTCACCAGTTGGCGAAATGAAAACTATCTCGTTCTTTCTTGGTGTTCCACCCTTCTTGGGAATAAACTGTAAATGCAGGAAAGATCATTAAGTTGATGAAGTATGAGTGCCTAACAGAGGTGAGACAACAAAATTTTTTTATGGTTGCATTATAGCTAATGGATTTTTATCAGAACCAAAGGCTTCAGACAAAATTTATGACATTCCTTTCTATCATATGCAAAACTTGAGTTTTGAAGGGAAGACCAGTGCATAAATCTGAATATAACCTCTAAATATTATCCAATACTTCATCTCAAGTGAGAAGACAAGTCTAATGCTCGCATATAGTCAAAATACTTCCAAAGAATTCCAATTCCTGTCAGCATGTTCACAGCCTACTTTTGCTCCTTAGCCTTGAAAGGCAGATTTTTAGTCTGCAACTTTGGACCTAGCAAAAATCAATTGAACTCAAACTAACCGGCAAGCAGGCTATACACATCTTGCCTTCCTCAAGTTCCTCAGGAGGGTTCATGCTCCAGTAGATGAAATTCTTTTTTCTTTTCTCCATCTAAGCTCGTCATAAGTCTTATCACTTAATTATTGGTGCATTATCAAGTCAAGTAGGTAAGGTTCGATGATGAACTAAAATTGAAGTGAATTTTCTTTGCTGCAATAAACTTTTCAAAATTTTAATCTACATGTTTGTGTAGTATATAAAGATATCAAATTACTGCAAAAATTTTACGAATATGACTTAGTGCTCTATTACATACAGTGAAGTCAAAATTGGGTCATAGGATTTGGTACATCAGAAGGTAAGTCAGTACGGCGAAAGTATCATCTGGCCTTCAATTCAATAGATATTCAAGTCTCGAATTTATCAAACATATGCTATGAAAAATGATGTTAACAAGAAATCAAAAGCCTGCACAGGATAAGCACCAAGAATTGAGCAGAAATTTGCATAGCTACCCGACACTAAACATTAAGAATTATCACAAAACAACGCTAACTTCAACCCTAGGATTCCATCACCCTCCGAATTCCCCAATTCCAAAGTTGGACCCCATGAAAACCCTAATCAACCAAAGAATAAAGGTACAAAGAGTGAAAAATCTCGCAAACCCTAGTACAAGAGATAAATACCGCAAAATTAACAAAATTAGCTGAGATCTAAGCTCAGAACCGTTGAATTAACCAATTCAGGACCAAATTAATAGAGAAAAAAAAGGCTAAAAGAAAGAAAGGAAAAAAAAAAAAAAACTGGAAGTCAAACCTTCTTCTTCCAACCCTCAGGAGCCGGCAGCTCGACGGAGAATTCATCAACCGCTTCGCTAGCCATCTTTTCGAGTGTTCGCTTCCCGCTTCGCATGCAGTGGATGCTACCAAGGTGAAGAGAGACGAAACGAATTAGGATTGTATGGATATGTAATACATAAAGATTACAAGGGGGAAAATGTAAAATTAAGTCGATTATATAGACCACAAGTTCTTCACCCCCTCGTGGCCGCTCGACCCCGCAAACGGCGTGACCGAGACGGCGGGCTCGAAGGGATTCCATAACTGGATTGAACTCCGACGATCGCGTCCGGCGCCAAGAGATGACGTGCCGAAAAGGGTCGGCTTGTTGATGAGATCACTGATGAACTCTCCTGCGATGGGGGGGTTGCGTGGCATCAGTTAAAGTATATTTTGCGGAATATTCTTTAAAATAAAATGAATGATTTTCTATGCATATTCTATTTTAATTGTAAAAAAATATATGCATTTAATTACATATACTTAATTGAGAAATTAAATGTAATAAAAAATGATAAAAGCTCCTGTTTTCAAGAAATGAGCCTGTGTTAAAAATTGCCAAATATTTGTTAATGATAAAAATTAAATTTGTTTATCTCCAATTTTTTGGCATTCATGTATGCATTGCTTACACAAACATACACACTACACATAAATTTGTGCCTTGCAAAACCAAGAATAGCTCTTGTTTTGCAAATAACATAATTTTTGGTGCATATTTGCTAATGTGATTATAAAGTGGAATGCCACTCCCCTCAAGTGAGATCCCCTCTAAGGGCATGGGCAGCCCTTGTGATAGCTCTTGCAATCCTCCAGATTTCATGCTGGATAGCTAACTGCCCTTCTTTTTCAGAAGCAAGCTTCCTGGCCCGAGAGATTGCATCAACAATGCCAGGGAAGAATGAAACCTTACTTTCATAGTCCTCTGGAGGTGAAAACAACTGCCAATCATCAAACAGATGAGATGCACAAGAGTGAGTTATCTTAAGGCTAGAACATACACGACGCAATAGTATGAGAAACTAAAATATAGTCGGACTCTGTAATATGTTATTCTTATTGCACTTCAGCAGCAATTCCAACTAATAACATGCTTACCAAATGCTTAAACCAGTGTCTCCCTTTAAGGCCCTCTGCTTCAAGAAAGCTTCTTTCTACAAGCATAAGGCGATCATTGAAAGCGCGTCTCCTCAGTGCAGAAAATTCCTTTGAATTATCTTGCTCCTGCAGTTTCTGTGGATTTTGAAAAATAACAAGTGTAACCTATCATTTGGATAGTATAAAATTGCATGACATGTTAACAACTCTTCTATTGGGCTTATTCTTCCAACTATATATGCTGATTTGTATTATCTATTATCTCACACATACTAATAATTGTTGCTTCATAACAGAAAAAAAGAATAGGGTACTTTTTCACTTATAAAATTAAAAAGTATAGATTAAACTAGAAAAGACTAGGAAAGAGCTATTTGTTTTATGAGCACTTAACCTCCTCGTCTATTTAGGTTGCACTATTCAGGATGACAAAATAAACATCACTAATTGACACAACCGCTCACCAGAGGTAGAGTTCTCGGTAGGATATTTCCATGACAAAAACTGGAGAGTATATGAACATACTGAACTAGTATGATTTGCTGGCACACAAACTTTTGCATGAAGTTCATCTACAGCTCTTGGGTATTATTTGGACGTCCAAAGGAATAGTATCATTTTACTGTTTATTTGGTTTGGAAGACTCCAGAAACCTGAGATCAAAGTGAAAGAAAATATAATGACTATTTAATTATAGTATGTGATTGAATGATTGATGAAGCACTTCTCATGAAGCAGATTGAGTAGTGCATTTTTGAGAAACCCTCTCCAGTGGCAATAATTGGTAAAACTTGCCTAGACTATCCTTAATCTTTTTCTCTCCCCTCTTCTAGTTAGTGCCTGGAGAATCCACTGTCCCGCATTCCAAGTTTCCATTTTGGATATCAAATATTTAAACATTATAGGACACTCCATCTTTGATGATTTAAAAAAAAAAATTGTGTCTTATCAAAGTATCAAACCACAGTATTTAACAATAACTTATCCTAAATAATTTACTCATATTATTTGTGCATCCATATGTATTTCCACATGTATCAAGAGGAAGTTCTCCTCTGCCTAGAAAAACAAACAGTTAACACCTCTATAGCATGTTTAAGTTAACAATAATAGTAGAGCATTGTAAGCAAAAGTTGTTTAGATTGACAATTGTGAGAAAAGAAAATGATACTGGATACAGATAACACCAGAAAAATTCTTTGCATACCTTTCCCACCTCTAGAGCTTCATTGGCTGCATCAGTGAAGTCACGAATGCTTGTGTTTATAGGATCCAGCGATTGTCCTTCACTGAGCAAGCGGCTCAGTTTATTTGAATATTCCTTTTTATCACATCAGAAGAGCGGCCAAGTTGTTACAATGTAATACAGACACGTCAAATGCAAAAGCTCTTGTAGCGTTAAAAACCTAACCGTGCAGAAATTGTATCGCTTTTTGTTGGGTCAGATATTAAGCAAATAAAATACTAGTACCCTTTATGCCGTTTCTTTTCGCCACAAGATCAGTGTTGTGAGAGAAGTAAAGTTTACATTGTGTCCTCAACAAAATGAGGCCTTGACAAGTTCAATAAATCATAAATTTCTCTATGAATAGTGCAAACTATCAAAGGTCAAAGCAACTCTAGACTCATCCTAGTGAGTTTCCTGCCCTATTTACAGTCGTACAAGTGTCTCAAGATTTAAAATATATGGAACAATATTAGGAGTCCTCCTTGCATATAAAGATTGAAGACAAGATAATGAGTAAAAGGTATAGACTGCGTCATAAAATTTCCCGTAGGCCTCTGTCCATTACTATGTTAAAATCAGATCCATAATAAGTACCAATAAAGCACAGTTCTCCTAGTATTTGGAATAGCACTTTTAGCCCAGTAAAAACTGTGCAGATATTTTGACATAAATCAAGATAACTATATTATGCAAAGGCTGCTACAAATGCAAGGCAGTGAAACTTACTTATACAAGTCAGACACTAAAAAGAGTTATATAACCAGCTAACATACCTGCAACTGAGAAGCATAAGACAAGTAATCAAAAGGTATGATTGAATCATCCGCTATGTGAAGGGCTAGAAGTCCCCAAATCTCAGTAACTGATGCAGCACCAAATCAAATCAGTACTAAGAAGAAGTGAAGAACAAAATGAGAAAAAGATAAATTGTAGGCATAAGGTCACAGGATAATAAGCTTCACATATCACTTTTTAATATAATAATTATAAGAGGAGTTGTTGAATTTCTTATATTTGAAGAGGCTGCATTTACACATATAAAATGTAATCTAAAAATCAGTTTTTAATATATGGATATAATGTCTTTCCAAGGGTTAAGATAGAATCACACGCAGCATCTTGACACTCAATTTATTAAGTGCATATCAAAACACATTCTCTCAAGTCTCAACCTTTAATGGAGAGAAAAGATGAAAGATATGATACTTTTCGTTTTATTGGTTTCTCATTTAACACTATAAATGTTGCATATTGGCATACATGAAACTGAAGTCCATAGCAGTAGCTTAACTAAAAGTGTCGCTTTCACGCCAAGGGGGGCTTAATGACTTTTAAATTTAAATTTATATTTCCAAATGATACCTTGAAGGCATCATCAACTGTTTCTCTAAGGATGGGTAATGAAGATTGATAGTAGGAAAGATCTTTAAAGGAAATTTGGATCTCTAGATTGCAAGCATTGAGGAAGTGTCCTTTTTTTACAATGAGAATTTATTACCAACATGTCACTATAAATGGTTTGGATGGAATTGGAATCTTCAAATTATCTCGATCCTAAAACTTTCACCTGCCAAGTGAAGCATTGACAAAGTGTCTTCTTTTACAATGAGGATCTGTTACCCAACATGGTCAGTGTAAATTGGTTTAATTTGCACTACACAACACCTACAGTCCAAACTATCTTCTTAAGTGCTACCCCTTCCAATTCTATACTGACATCCCTGAGTCCTCTCAAATAATACCAACATGCATAAGATATCTGCATGTTAAGAAAGCATCTAAAGCTAACACTAAAGAAAACTTACTAGCCACATGACGATGGAAAAAAGGATCACCATCTTTTTCCATCCAGCTATATGAATCAAGAGCAGTGTGGTAGCCTGAAAATTCTGCAACAACACTGTAAGGATCAGTATTTGTGGTACTAAGGTACCGTCTTCAATAAGACTACAGCAGAATTTGTTAAAGAGAACCAAAGAAAACAGAACACATATAATTGGTTTCTTCATAAAAGCTAACAGCCTCAGGTATTGCCAAAACCTGGTCCTGAAGAATAAATATTCCATATTTTGTACAACAATAAAATTGGCATGCTAATGTGGTATGACCTATTGAGGAAGTTCAACTTTTAAAGATTTGGCGCTCCATATTTGAAACATGCAAAATCTTCCTAACCGAAAATAGATTATTACATGCCCTATGTAGTCAGCACAGGTATAAAGAACAGAGGAACTTTAGCAAGTTAGAGACTCAAAAGAATTCACCATTATATTCAGCACAGTTTTTTTTTTCATAGGATTTGAAGTTATAAATCTATAATAACTTGGAAAATTGTGTCTCTCAGCGAATGGTAATAAATATTGCAAGTATAAAAGACAGTTGCATGAAGACCTGAGAAAAGGTGAATCAAAAGTATCACAAAAACAATAAATTTGATAACAGTAAAAAGACCATCCGATATACATTGCAAGCATATTGCTTTTCAGTTGTCTATCATTGAGATAAATTTTACATGGTTACACCATACACCTGCATTTCAGCATGCATAACATAGTGGTTTCTCACTTCTCTCACAAGATATAAATTCTACAATTTACCTAAATTCTAATGAAATAGATATTTCTTCTTACAGCACTACAGAACCTTCCTGGACAAGCACTTTCTCTAATATCGGTTGATCCTTAGCTGAGCATCAACAACTATGCATTCCCACAGTTTTCATTTATTTAAACAAATAGTCACATGGACTGCAATTTTTTGCCTATAATCATACACAAAGGAAGACAAAATGATGATGAAGATTTCAGAGTATTATGGCATAGTACCAAAAGAAAGAGACAAAGACATGGAACTAGCAAGCTCAACAGTGGACAAAAAGTCATGTATCATGTTCATAATATTTGGTAACTAAGATTGCTATTGCTGTCAATCACCAGAATCTAAGATACCTTTCCCGTAGTACAAGTCCCCAGAAGGAACCCCAGCATGGTGTAGAAACGCAGAAAAATCAGAATCAACTCTTGCAAGCCTGTCGATCTGCAGAACAAAGAGTCCAGGCATAAAAATAACTAGCACAAAGAAAATGAAATGGTTGAACAGGAGTTGCAACTCCTGTTTTACCAAATTTATAAACACCTTACACTAATTCCTCCATTCATCGCTATCCATGTATCAAAAACACTCTTGCTCCTGTCATCTGGATCTTTTACCTAAAAACATAGTATTGTTGATAAATATCCAGAAAAAGGTAAATGCAATAGAATACGTCATCTTGCATTTATGTATCATAGTGTGAATTACTTTCGACCAAATCTAAATATGTAAGAAGGTAAACTAGATAATGTCAAAAAAATAATTGGCAATTCAAGTCCTAAATAATATTCATTCTTTGCGTAGTGAAAATCTTACTGAATCCAAACTTTCAACAAGTTGCATATAGATGAACTGCAGTTAGTGGCATAACTGCTAAATGTACCTGCTTTGTAATATCAATCAAAAGCTTGTCCAGTTGGGGAGTCACACCAGCAAAAAATCCAGGACCTTGTACTGCACAGTCAACATTTAAGTAAACTACAGCTTTTGAACCCAAATTTCCAAGGTTCTCTTCAACCCATTCAGTAGATCCAATCTGTAACAAAAGCCTTCAAACTTTAGACGGCAGTCCACATTAAATAGATCTAAATATATTGTCCTCTTGCTATGAAAAATCAAACTTCCATCTCTTTGGACCAAAACTTGATTGGGCATAATTGGAGGAATGCATATACATAGATATTTTAAGCCTATAGTTCTATATAGCATAAAAAAAAAAAAACAATATTCTCCTGAACAGAAGGCATATACTCATGATCTGCTATTTGAACAAAGAGTGCAAAAGAAACTAAAGTTAATACTACATGCAGAACAATATACAACTTTCTGGAGGTAAGTAAAAAAACATCTAGAAAAGTTATGCCCTAAAGAAACTAAGAGACCAAAACATCTGATGAAAAGTAAATAATAGCCTAACAACAATATTTGCTACTAACTATTGGATATGAGCTATGTTCAACTGGATATCACCCCGAGGCATTTGCACCGAAAAGCCCTTGAATTTTAATAATAATAAGATTGGGCTAATGTAAATTATGCTCACTTTATTATATGTATAAAAAAAAAAAAGATGTGCATTTAGGAGTAAAAAATAAACACACTCGGTTTCCAATAGCTCAACTTACGGATTTTTTTAATGCAAATGGCCCATTTAACTCTTTTTTGGAAAAACGCAAAAGCTAAACTTCTATCTCTCTACTCCAAAGTTATTATTAAAAAGGTAAATACATCAAAGAACAAACTGAATCTGAGCCAACTCAAGGCAAACTAATTTTACTTATCGCATATTTTTCTTCATGCACTTATATGCACTCTGGCATGAAAGAGGTGGGCCTACTACTTAAATGAGTTGTTCAAACATTTATTATTTTTTTCTTTTTTCTCTTGCATGCAAACTCACCATTCCGAACTCTTCTGCATCCCAGCTGCAAAGGATGATGGTCCTTCGTGGTCTCCAGCCTGAATGCAACATTATACCAAAGCGTCGAGCAATATCAAGAAGCACAGATGTTCCACTATTGGGGTCCACAGCTCCGTAGGTCCATGCATCTCTGTGGTTACCAAGGATGATGTATTTGTCAGGCTCTTCGTGTCCTCTTATGGCAGCAAAAATATCTTTGATGGTAGCCAATTTTCTATCTTCCTTGATAAAAGAATCAAAATGGACAAGACCATATCATTTCTGTCTATTAACAGTTTGCATTGATAGATCACTTGCAAATCAAATGGAGGAATAAATGAAGTCAAATTAAGCGGAGATCGACCAAGATATAGAAAATAAAGAACAACTAGCACACATCATGATTAGACTGACATCAGATGTTGCCTGAAGCAAACGGTATGAGGAAATAAAGTGCCAATAATTGTCTCTGATTTGCCAAACAGTAGCAAATGCAATCCAACAAGCTATTAAGTCTATCTGCCGTCATGAGATCGCTAAGATGATGCCACATTTCTATTGTTCTTACACAACAATGTCCTATTATGAAAGTTAGGAAGACAAGCATGACTTCTCGGAATCCCGTATAATGGGACCCATGACAGGAAAAGATCCATCAGTGAAGTCCCTAGGGTCCAATGGTTCAGAATGAGTTACATGGCGCCAATTCAATGCCAAACATGAGAATGGGTAAGCATATTGTGGTAATAGTATTCCCAAATATTGTGGACCCTATTCAAGGCAGAGCTAATCCAGGAAATACCTTTTGACATCTACCAAGATAGACTATGACATCTCATCTCTTGAGCTGAAGATTGGAATGCCGATAATCTACTTCATCATGTCAGGTCAACCCTAAGTTTACTCTGCATCAAATAATGATTACCTGATACGTGAAGTTGACCAAAGCGGGTCCGGGGCCAACTCCATTGACCTCCATTTCCAGCCCGGCCCTCCAGTCGTGCGGCACCGGGGGCCCACCGAGCGTCCGCAAGATCTCCGTTGCCGTGGCGGCGGATACTGGCATGGATGGGATTCTTGGGAACCTCTTCCTCGCCTCTTCTTCCTCCGCACCGAGTCTCTCTGCGGTGGCGGTGGCGGCGGCGGCGGCCCAGCCAGGTGTTAGTGGATCCCCGGGCCCGCCAAGAATCACGGTCCCCCTCTCCACACCGCCATCTCGACCTCCGGCGACCAGCACCGCTGCCGCTCCCCTCTCCGCCGCCCGCGCCACCACTCCGCCGCGGTACCCGCCGCCTCTCCTCACAATCACCACGCAACCGCCAACGCGCACCCCGAGGCGCTCGAGCGCCGAGAAGTCCTCCTCCCGGCCGAGGTTGACGTAGACCGCCGGGGCCACGGCAGCACCGGAGGGGGAGTAGGCGTGGTAGGGTCTGACGGCGACCCCTCCCGGGTCAGCCGGCTCGGCGAGGGAGAGCGGGGCGAGGAGGGAGCCATCGGGGCGGAGGAGAGAAAGGGATGCGTCGGAAGGGTAGGACAGGAGAGGGGAGTATTCGCGGGTGTGCGTCTCGAGCCCGGCAGCGCGGAGGTGGGAGACGACGTACGCTGCCGCTGAGACGCCCCCTAGGGTTCCGGCAAGGTGAGGGCGGAGGGTTAGGGCTCGGAGGTCCGCTGCGATCGTAGAGTTGGCCGATGAGGAGAGTGACACGAAGAAAGCGGCGGAAGTAGTTCGGTAAATCGGAGGGGTATTCTGGGAAGAGGAATTGGGACGGGACAGGGAGTATAGTAGGACGAAGAGGGAGACAACGAAGAGGAGGCAGAGGAGGTGGAAGCGAGGAGTGGGAGACTTTGGGAAGAAAGGGAAGGGCATTTCCGGGAGAATGGAATGAAGAAGAGGGAAAGGCGTTATTTCGGGAAGAACCCGCAGGATGCCGAGAGAGAGAGAGATAGAGAGAGAGGTAGAGAGAGAGAGCGAGAGAAGCGAAAGAGGGGAGTGGTGGTGAAGTGAAGTGAAGTGCTGGATGGATAGTGGCGTCTTCTTTTCCATTATTATTCTTGTTCTATTTGTTTGCCAATTTTTGCAATTTAAAAATGACGGCTGTGACGAGGACAGCTGAGTGCTGACTAGCATATTATATTGTCGGCGATTGGGAGATCTGCGGCACGCTCGGTAAATTTCCTTTCATCTCTGGAAATTTCTGCCAGACAAATGAGAAAAACGTGGTAAACTACCCAAAATTAGGACAACTCCTGAGTTATTATTATGTAAACAAGTTTACATATATTCTATCATCTTAATACTTATGCTTAAAATTTTTTAAGTCAGTTCGTCTACTTAATTATGATTAAAGTGACCAATGTCACTAAAATAACTAAAATATTCCATCCTATTTATTCGATAAGATATAAAGATTTTTAAAATAATATTATTAAATAACTAAAATAGTCACGTTGCTCAATTAATTTTTATAAAAAATTTATCGATCTCATTTTAAGTGATAGAGAGTAAGATAATTATGAGCATAAATACGCGATAGTAAAATATATATATTATCTAATTATATGTTTATATATTTATATTTATAAATATATATGAGTAATATTTTATAATATGTATTTAGTAAGAATATTTTGATATGGAATCATGAGATGTAAGTATATGATATTATTTGTAGACGATTAATATTTGTATTATATAATAGGACTAATAGTATTTATCTATTATTTTATAAATAAAAAAGTATATTTCATAATAAAAAAAAATTTATTCTTAGAATGAATTGTAGGCTTATTGATGCAGCTGAAATCTCTACTACATATTTTGTGTAGAAGAGATACGAGAAATATCAATAACTTTAGTAAATAAAATACATCAAATTGGTATCTTTTTATGGATTTGCCCATCATATCCAACCATGCTAATATATTTATTGTATATATTCAACGCTTGGGATTATGCTCATGCTAATTCTGTAGGCTTCTCGTTTTTGATGGGATCAAAGAAGCTCCATCAAAGGTATGGGTGTTAGTTTTGAAGTTATGTATATAGGCACTCTCAAACCCTCCTCCTTTGTCAGATGGAACCTCTCTCTACCGTGATGGTGGATTAAAGTAAACACCGACGGCTCGTTTAAATGGTTTTAAAGTTGTGTAGTGTTGAATTTGTAGTCCGGTGGCCTAATGATTCTCCTACTACTGTAGGGATTAGGGACCTCAAGACAAGATGAAAGTGATTTCACACGGTGTTTTTTAATCCTCCTTTAAAGTTAAAGCTTGGGCAGTGCGCGAGGCACTATACTATATCAACAATAACATCTCTTACATGGTTTAGATTAGAAATGTCAGCTAACAATCTAACTTAGATTAATAATACTAATTGGGCTCCTAAAAGAATAGCATACGATATTGTTTTATTTTTACGATATTTTTCACTAAAATTGTAGGCTTCTTACTGGCAGTTTTTTTTAAAATGCTCAGGTTTGTTTTAAAAAATTTCAAGTTGAAATCCCAGAGGCATCAGACACATGCCATTAAATTGTAGGCTTTTTAAATTATTTCAAATGAAGTTATAATTATTGGATACATGCCACCACCGGTGTGTCGAGTGTTGACTAGTCCAGATTTGCTATAAATGTTTAAAAATTTGAAAAAAGTGCATAGTTTTTAAATGCTTAATGATCAGATTGAGAATAGAAAAGCGACTTTTCTCAATATCTGTACTTTTGATGCTTAGTTATAAATAAATAAATAATTTTCTATATCAAAAGCAGCTCCATTTTAAGTTTATTAAAATCATGCACTTCACGTAACTCCAAGGAGTTTGCCCTATCATACTAACGAAATTAAACTAAGGAGAAAGCACACCACGCGGTTCTATGAGCACCGATGACCGAGCTTTTCTTTCATGCGTTTAAGAGTAAAGTATACTCTGTACCCCTAAATCATCACATATTGTCACTTACTATACCTTTTATTTTTGTTAGAATTACACCCTTCTCAGATTATTTTTTGGGAAAAAGATAATATTTTGTATATAAAAGAAACGGTTATAATTTTATATACTAACTTTATAAATTTTATATTTATTAGTTAGAAATTTAATATCATCATTAATAGAGTTAATTGACCGAGGTGGCTTCTTACTGTCTCATAAAAATACGAGACGAGACGAGAGGAGTCAGTTTTAAGCCACAGGTTGGTATAGTCGGAGCAGGATTAGGTTTCATATGTGAGGCTCATAACTGAGCATAGTAATCATTTTTTTTAAGATAGAGTACGTAGCCAGCCGTAAGTTGTGGAGGTCTTCTCTTTTATTACTGAAAGTGGACCTAATTTTTATATTTCTAAATATACCAAAGTAAGACATCGCAGCGCGGCCAAGAAAATAGAGAGAGCGACGTGTTTATATTTCTCAATAAAAATAAAATTAAAAAAAGTATTTATAATTTTGAAGAAAAGCTTACCCAGGTTAGCCGCAATCTCACGGTCGAACCAATAAGTACTAGGAGGAAAAGACGGGACACACTTCTTCCTCTTCCTCTCTCTCTCTCTCTCACTCTCGCTCATCGCCATGGGCTTCTTCTCCGCCTTCTTTCGCCTTGCCTCCTCTTCTCGTCCCCACCTCCATCGAGCTCTCCTCCGCTCCTCCCGCTCCATCGGCGGCCAAACCCCTCGGTCCGACTCCAGGAACCGGCTCCTCTCTTGGTCCGCCGCTCTCCTCCCCCTTGCCGCCGTCGCTTCCGCCGGAACTCTAGCTCTCGATCTCGATATGCGCTCCAAACCTGCTCTCTGCGACTCCGGTCTCGATCGCCAGTCTGTCTTCTTCCTCACTTGTAGCTCTTCTTGATCCATTTCGTGATCGCTTCCTCTATCGATCTTTTCTTTTCCTTGTGTATCCAGAGTTGGAAGGAAAGATAACACTGAGCTACTGGTTAAGGGTTCTCACAAGGAGGTCCCGAAAGAATTCATAGAAGAGTTGAGATCCTTCTTGCAAGTAATACAATTCTCTCTGCGTCTCTGTTTCTGTTGATATGTATGTTGTAGAGTATAGATTTTTTTTTGAAAGATTAGATTGACAGGATAACATGACATTGGACTACGAGGAGAGGTACTTCCACGGAAAGCCGCAGAGTAGCTTCCATAAAGCGGTGAATGTTCCGGATGTCGTCGTCTTTCCAAGGTACGGTTATTCTTTACGTTCTTTTTTCTATGAATTTTTAATTTAAAATTTATGTGTCTGAATCCGCATAATATTTTACCTAGTTTAGCTGCAACTTTTGGTCTGCAATTCGTGTATTAATTTGCTCTTTAATGCAGTAATTAACCACCGTCCAAGGGTTGTGATGTATTCTGCTTTCAGGATATCGCTAACCAATTCTTTGAATTTGTGATGCAATGCAGGTCAGAAAAGGATGTGCAAAAGATCGTAGTAGCTTGTAACAAGTACAAGGTGTGATCCTGCTCCTCTTTTCTTTTTGGTAAGAAAAGAAAATGTAAGAACAGGAAAGTCTTAAGACTTTGACAAGAACTTTAGTTTGGCCTATCATAGTTTTTCCAATAAGAATGACCCCATGCTTCTAACCGAAGGTGCTGCTACTGATCAAGGATTGATGATTGATTTGTTGCCACATTCCCCTTTGTAATCTATACAAAATATGCATGCCAACTGATGTTGGCCGGCAGGGTTTTTGTTGTCCTTGATATCATATAGACTGGCATTAAATTCAATCTGCATACTAGATTGACAGGGTCTGTTTGTATCAGAAGCAACCCAACACCCTAAATACAGTGAATCTCTTGAAAACTCCATGTATAATGCTTTAATGGAGCATATGAAAATGCTATGGTGCCATGGTTGTCACACTTGGCATGGAATCCATGATTTCTAACATCTATGTGTTGGCCCAATATACAAAAGAAGACTACTAGTTTGAATTCTTAATTAAATTAAACTCATCCAACTAAGAGATTGAATTATGGTTTTTTTTCTGGAGGCAGCTTCCAATTGTACCATATGGTGGAGCTACATCAATTGAAGGCCACACTTTAGCTCCTCATGGAGGTGTATGTATTGACATGTCTCTGATGAAGGTAAGTGTCATATCTCGTAGTATAGATTTATATCCCAAATCTAATTATGATTCACTGGAGAAGCCTTACTTATCATTACGATTTTATCTTATGTTTATGTCAAAGTGCAGGAGATGAGTTCTAGCACTTGAATCTATAGTCATAGCTTAAACTAGCATTTTATTTTTGCTAATATGTGAGAAACCTAACGAGATCTCTGCCTGTGAAATATGGTAACTGATTCTACATGAAACCTAGCTTGCTTTGTGTGAACAGACTCTAGATAAGCAGTCGACATTGATTATACTTTGTTAGCTCTAAATAATTTGACATGATTTATTTTATTTGAAATCATATGTCTTTGTTGTTTTGGTTTGTTAAATAATTTTTTTCCTAGCTTCTAATAGTTGTCTTTTCTTGGCTTTGCCTATAAAAGAAACAGATTTTCTTTATATTTGGTGGTAGTTTTATTTGTTGGCTTAATATCTCTATCTCAGGGTACTTCTTTTGATATATTATTTTTCTACAGAAAATCAAATCAGTGCATGTTGAAGACATGGACGTTGTTGTTGAACCAGGGGTTGGATGGATTGAACTTAATGAGTATCTGAAACCCTATGGTCTATTTTTCCCTCTTGATCCAGGCAAGCAGACGATTATATGTATTTCAAAAATATGAACCTGGGATTGGTACTAGCTTGGATATAGCATTAACTATCTCCCTACATCCAGTATCCTACCTGCATCTTCTCTCTACTCTTGCTGGTAGTGCCTTATGAATAAGTTTTCAGAAGATGCTTCTAAGGTTAAGAATTGGTTATCAGACATTGACTTTTTTGCTGAATCACTATTTTATCCCTAAGGATAGCCATCTAAAATGAATGAGACACTAGTTACATGGCTTTCACTATGTTGGTGCCTTTAGCAAAATATTAGTTTTTACCTGCAGGACCTGGGGCTACTATTGGTGGAATGTGTGCTACTCGCTGTTCTGGTTCTTTGGCTGTAAGGTACTTCTTTCCTTCCATGTCCTATCATTATTAAGTTTTGGTTTTTTGCAAACCTGTTAATAGCTTAAGGCTTAAACTGCCTTATAGTATATATATATTAGCTGCAAATTTGATGATTTATCTGCTCATTATTAGGTATGGTACTATGCGGGACAATGTCATCAATCTCCAGGTTGTGTTACTCATCATTTTATTTTTCTTCTACATTTTCCAATATAATTCCTTGGTGTGTATCTTAGATTCTATCTGAATTGCAGGTTGTTCTAGCAAATGGGGACATTGTTAAAACTGGTTCTCGCGCTAGAAAAAGTGCTGCAGGGTATACTCTTAGATCCTACTGATGAATTACTTTTAGATTCTCATTTAATGTCTGTCTTGGCAGTCTACCCAGTACTCAATTGATTTTTCTGGGTTTATCCTGGATTACATATTGTTGTTACTTCTTCAGAGCAACTATAATTGTTGATGTATATAATTTATTATATGCATCAACAATTATGATGATAATCTTAGTGTAGGAGGTAAATAAGCCCATTGAACATTAAAATACAAATGATGCTGCAAATTGCTATGTGCTAAAAATAACAACAACAACAACAACAAAAAAAAACAAATATCTAGTGACACTATTTAAGTTTCTTTTTTTTTTTGTTTTCTGTGCTGTTTAAAGTTTCTTAGGACAGTCTAAAGTGCATGTTTATGATAATTCTGTGTGCACATTAATAAGGCCTGATACACTTGTATTTCATTTTTTTCAAACAGAGGGGAATTATACTATAATATTAACCTTTTATGTCATTATATGTAGATATGACTTGGCTCGGTTGATTATAGGAAGCGAAGGTACTTTGGGGGTGATTACTGAAGTGACTTTACGGCTTCAAAAGCTTCCTTCTCATTCAGTGGTATATCTTTTCTTTCCCGCTTCATCATCTATTTCTGGCTAAGATATATTTTCTTGTCTTGCTGGATGTGTTTGAACTATGATTATATTTGGCTTATAATATCTAGAATTTCAGGTTGCAATGTGCAACTTTCCAACAGTCAAAGATGCTGCTGATGTTGCTATTGCAACAATGCTTTCTGGTATACAGGTTGAGTTTATCTCCTGCTGGATCTCTACTATTCTTCTCCATTATTTGTTCTTGAAATGATTTTTATTATCAGTTGTTATTTGGAGTTACCTGAATGTAATTAGTTCATAACCAGAGTAAGCTCTTCTGTGCATCAATATAATGTGTCTGATTCTTTTCTCCTTTCATTAAGTAGGTTTCAAGAGTTGAACTACTGGATGAGGTTCAAGTAAAGGCAATCAATGTGGCTAACGAGAAAACTTTACCTGAAGTTCCCACCTTAATGTTTGAATTCATAGGCACAGGTAAGGTATAAACTTGTTTGATTTGTCTTATAGATAATTGTTTATGAGATGTAAGGTTTCGAAACTCGGTATCGGGATCGGCCGTTTAAGAAAATGATACGCATTGTTCGTATCGGCAATATTGACTGTTCGTATCGGATTAGACTATTTTTTAATTAAGTAAATTCTAAATATTATTAAAAATATAGATTTTTTTTAAATTAGAAAAAAATTTAAAAATAAGAAAATAAAAATTACTCATGTATCAAATCTAAATTTTTCTAAAAATATATTTACTTTAAAAAATAAAACAATATCTCTTTTCCTCCCCCCCCCCCCCCCCCCCCCTCTCTTACTGCCACAAGCCAACTTTTATTTTTTTAATAATTTTAATTTTTTTTCTTACTTCTCTCTCCCTTCTCTTCCTTTATCTCTCTCTCCTTCCCTCTCCCTCTTATTGTAGCATCCCGCAACTTTTGTTGTCCTCCATTTCTTCTCTCTCTCCTTTTTCTTCCCCTCTCTCATTTTATCCTTCTCTTTTTGCCTCTCCTTTTTACTGTCACAGGCCATCTCTCTCTCTTTTTCTCCATTTCTTCTCTCTCTCTCTCTCTCTCTCTCTCTCTCTCTCTCTCTCTCTCTCTCTCTCTCTTTTCTCTTCCCCTATTTTTTCTCCTTCTCTTATTCCCTCTCCCTCATACCGCTGCAGCCCACCTCTCTCTCTTTTTCCTCTTTTTCCCTTCGGCACCCATATCAGGCGGGATCAGCCAAAACTGGGTTCCATGATGATATAAATAAGCTTATGATTATATCATTATGCAGACGCACTGGATTCCCAAATCCTTTTTTGGTATGGTAATGGATTACTGTGGAAATTATGGTATATTATGCAGCAAAAATTAGTACTTTATTCTTCAGAATATAGTGAGAAGTATAGTTAACAAGAACATAACCAACAAACACATGGACTGTTGTATGACCATATTCTGTGAGGCAGTTTCTATAACATATGGGCATGAATGGTTCTATATTACATTCAAAACTCGGATTTAATACAGAAAATCTAATGGCTATCCCTCTTTCATAAGCATAAATTTGGGTTGGTACAGCATTCCTTTCCTACCATGTGTCCATTTAGGTTTACTCCCTCTTCCAATCTTATGGTTGCCTTTCTTCTATTCTACCTAAAGTCTGACTTGGTCAACCAATTGCGCTGTAGATAATGTTCTACTTTTCTTGCAGTGATTCTTAGTTGCTTCATATTGATATCTTTGTTTCTCTTCTTTTTTGAAAATAATCAGAAGCATATGCACTGGAACAGACATTGCTGGTTCAGAAGATTGTTTTGGAACATAATGGGTCCGATTTTGTCTTTGTGGAAGATCCTGATGCTAAAAAAGAACTTTGGAAGGTCAGCAGACAATTCTTAAATACTGTAGACTTGCATTTGTATGTTGAAATTTGTATTTATCATTGCTGTTTAGTATTTCTTCCATTTAATCTTCTTGTATGATTAGAAGCACTTTTTTTCCTTTTTATCACTTGTATAACAGAACTTCCCAACTTGTGCATAGTTTCTGAGATAAGCCGCAATGTCATCTTCTAACTCAATGAGTAATTACATTTTACGGATTCCTTTTATGCAGATGAGGAAAGAGGCACTTTGGGCTTGTTTTGCAATGGCACCTGATTATGAAGCAATGATAACGGTTTGCCATGATACTGCTTTTAAATGTTTCCTGCTTGAAAATAGCTAGTCAAACTGTATTAGTTGCAGACAAAGTTGAATGCAAATGCTACATATAGAATACATTACCCGTTCTTACTAGACAAAGATGTAACACATTTCCTTGTACATTATACTTCTAAAATTTAGCAGGTGTACTGACTTGTATTGTAGTGTCACATGACTAGTTTCAATTAGCTTCCTACTTACTGCTTTCTCCTTCTATAGGATGTTTGTGTTCCATTATCAAGACTCGCAGAGTGTATATCAAAGTCAAAGCAACAGCTTGATGCATCACCATTAATCTGGTATGTTGTTTTTCCTAATTTTTCAGCTGAACCCGGAGTAAGCTTGAGCATGTCAATGCCATATATCTAATTAGCTGATGAATATTACAAATATTCTTCCTTTTGGCCTGAAAATACAATTACTCTTCCGGATATGTAATCACATTTATGGACCCTTTATACTCCCAGCACGGTCATTGCTCATGCTGGGGATGGGAACTTCCACACAGTTATCCTATTTGACCCATATCAGGAAGAACAACGAAGAGAAGCAGAGAAGCTGAACAATTTCATGGTTCATACTGCCTTATCAATGGAAGGTACATACATTATTTTGGAATATCAGGACTTGGTTCATCAATGATTGCACTCAGCCACCTTTTTTTATCTCGAAATCGCCTGACATTGTGCATTCATTCAATTGGTGTGCACAATCGGAGTAGTCACCTTATGTGGAGTGGTGTCAAGATTTAGAACCATTTATATTGTAGTTTCCTGATTTAGATATTTTATTATGGTGATGATTATAATGAGATGTGATGGTTATGACTGCCTCTAATTTGACTGTTAAACAGGTACGTGTACTGGAGAGCATGGTGTTGGTACCGGCAAAATGAAGGTACAACCTGCTTAATTTTCTGGCATCAATAATTTACACCATTCAAGTTTTTCATTGCACAAAAGACAGCTAAATATTGTGATACTTATGTTGTACAATATGTGTATAATTGTTGATTTAGAAGTGCATAAAAGTGCATAGGTTCAACTTAGTCGGCATGGGTTGGTACTAATTGTTCCGTAGGAGCACCTGAAGCCATCTTAGATCATATTCTCCTTTATTCCTTTAAAAAAGTCTTAAATGCTATCTTCTCCAGGCATGTGTTCACTGAAATCCCTATATATATATTTTTCTTCCCAGTACCTAGAAAAAGAGCTTGGAATCGGTGCATTGAGGACGATGAAAAGAATAAAGACTGCTTTAGATCCAAACAATATCATGAATCCAGGGAAGTTGATTCCTCCTCATGTGTGTATTTAGTGTAAAACATCCTATTTATCGAACTGTTTTTGGGTTTCAAAACATAATATTATGTTAATCATAATAAAATTTGTAACTGAGAAAATTACCTCCGCACCAATAATGCCAACTTCCTATTTGTGGTTGTATGGCTTAAAGGCCTATATCAGCTTTACCTGCTACTGTATCTCCATGTTTCTTCCAACTTTCTTTTAGTGTCAATCTTATAGATAATATATGTACTTTCCATCATATGCTGATGAAATTGAGACCTACAGCTAGTGAAGTAGCCAAGTGAACAAAGGGTAATGGATCGGAAGATCAAGGTTTCAATTATTTCCTCGTTTTTATGTGGTGTTTGGTCATAATTTTCAAACTGATTTAGTCATGCTCATTTTTAAACTTGCATAAGAACGTTTATTCCAATTTACGCTATTATGGTGTATAGTGTTTGGTTGTAAATCAATATACTGGTACGATAATTATACCTGACGTGATATAAAAAGTAAAGAGGTTAGCAAATTACCAAAATATTTTTTTATAGTGGAAGGACTAGGAAAATAGAGAGGGAGAGATTGAAATGATAATCAATCGAAGTGATGCTTTCTAAGGGCAAAGTTGTGACTAAATTTTGTTGATAAATATATAATATTAAATGAAAGAAGAGAAAAAAGATATCCCTTGAGATAAATTGTTATTTAGATGATAGGTTGTATGATATCCCTTGTCTCTTCTAAAACAGGGGGATAAACTTCACTAAAAATAAAGTTAAACCTCTTTCGCCGGTCTCCACGTCACCCCCCTTGTCCTTATTCATCTGGACAGCCATACCAAAGCGACATCGTACTTTCCAAACGACAACCTCCTCCCACCCACTTCCACCAATTTCTCCACTCCCCTACTCTCCCCTCCCCTCCCAGACTCTTCCCCTTTTATATAAATCCGAGCACCCGAATTGCTCGTTCCGATCACTCTAAGTCGCCATGACCACTCCTCCTCCTCACGAGTTCGAGGAATGCCGCGGCGTGCTCCGCGTCTACAGCGACGGCTCCATCGTCCGCTCCTTAAACCCTAGCTTCCCCGTCCCCGTCGTCGACGACGGCTCCGTCGAGTGGAGGGACGCCCTGTTCGACCCCACCCACGACCTCCGCCTTCGCCTCTACCGACCTCGCCAATCCACCTCTGCCAAGCTTCCCGTCTTCTTCTACTTCCACGGCGGCGGCTTCTGCATCGGCTCTCGCACCTGGCCCAACTGCCAGAATTATTGCCTCCGCCTTGCCTCGGACCTCTCCGCCCTCGTCGTCGCCCCGGACTACCGTCTCGCCCCCGAGCACCGCCTCCCTGCCGCCCTCGACGACGCCAACACCGCTCTCCTCTGGCTCCGCGACCAGTCAGAGTCCGACGCGTGGATCTCTGAGTCGGCCGATCTGGGTCGGGTCTTCATCTCCGGCGACTCGGCCGGGGGGACCATCGCGCACCACCTCGCGGTCCGGTTCGGATCCCGATCCGGCCGGGCCGAGCTCGGTCCTGTCCGGGTCCGAGGCCACGTGCTGCTCATGCCCTTCTTCGGCGGGACCCAAAGGACTCGGTCGGAGGCGGAGTGCCCTAAGGAGGCATTCCTGAACCTGGAGCTCAACGACCGGTACTGGCGGCTCTCGATCCCACGCGGCGCCACGTTCGACCACCCGATCGCGAACCCATTCGGGCCTGAGAGCGCGGATCTCGAGGCGGTGGAGCTCGAGCCGATGCTGGTGGTGGTCGGAGAGAGGGATCTGCTGCGGGATCGGGCGGTGCAGTACGCGGAGAGGTTAAAGGGGATGCGGAAGCCGGTGGAACTGGCAGAGTTCGGAGGGCAGCAGCACGGTTTCTTTACGATCGCCCCCTGGTCCGAGCCGGCCAATGAGCTGATGCGGATTATTAAGCGGTTCATGGATCACAATGGTGGCCCGTCAAATTGAACCGGGTTCGGGTCAAGCTTACATCATATGCCCGTGTCGTTCTCTTTATGAGCTTAGTCGAAGATACCAAGACTAGCACGTCTATGTCACGTGTTCATATCCACAGAGGTACTAAATAAGTTAACTGTCTTCGATTATTTCTCAATTAAAAACTGTAAATATATTCAACTGTTATGCTTAAGTATGGTAGTATTTCAAGCTAATTAAAAAAAAAGTGAAAATAATAAATAATCAAGGGTTAGGTTCAAAACTAATTTCAAGCTAAGCATGAGCAGATGGCTAGGATCCCAATTCCTGTCTTTATAATTTGTTAGACTGCATATGGTGGTATTTTCCAGTGTTTGATGTTAGTAGAGAAGGTATATACGATAATGATAATTAAGAAGAATGCTTGGTTCTTATAATTTCCCATCTGGCAAATATTACCATGATAATTACTCTTGAGCCAGCTTTATTGGAATTCTTCTCTGCTGTCAAGAGTGATATCTTCCTCCCATCTATTTTCCAAGGTCATTCATTTCTTTCTCCACGTTATGAAAAACTATTCAGCAATCAATGGACTACTTGGGGCTGCGAATTAAGCTCGCGGACAGAAGGATGGATAAATATTTCCACATGAAAGAATAAGCCAAACTATATGGAAGGTTTTTGTCAATGAATGTTTGGAAATAAATGCATAATTCCTTATATCAACGCCGTGGAAGATGAGAAAGATGCAGTCAAGTCTCCATTCTTGGCTACTTGCTCTTCTTCTCTATGTATTTCTCAATAATAATAATAATAATAATAATAATAATGAACTTATAAATGGATCATCAATTTATCAGTTGCTCTTCTATATCTTTTCTTCGTTTCAATTGTAACTGATAGTAGAGAAAAAAACTACTGAATAATGCCTTTCTTATACCGTCGTCTCTTATAAAAATAAGAGGATAATTACTTTTCAGCTCTATAAACTATGGTCTATTTTATATAATGTTACGAATCGGCCTAATTCGATCCGCAACGGTTCTGAAACTTAAATCCTAGCTTCATAGCCCTCCAATGGCTAGATGGATGCTAGGGTTAGTCTTTGGTGTGAATGAGAGAAGTTATTGTGGAAGAGGAGTGATAGAGACCAGAAGAGGTTAACCAAAGACTTGGACGGTGGAAGAAGGGAGGTGAGAGAGGGCGCCAATTGCTAGAGTCAAGTAGAGAAGGAGATAAGACTAAAACCAATTTCAATTATCATCATCATCATCATACTACTTCAATTAGGGTTTTCTCCATATATATATAAAGGCTCACCCTAGGGACTCATCAACTAAATTAAACAACTCTAACAAATCCTAATAAATCAACAACTAAGTTAAAACCCTAACAAATCAACAAAACCAGTCTTCGTTATCTTCTCGGGTTAACCCTTCGTTTCGTCGCAGATAGATTCCGAATCTGGAGAAGTAATGAATATAAAAGTTGTAGACCTCGAGGTTGACGACTTTATCCAACTGGTTTGATATTATTTGGATATATGTAGACTATTATACGAATTTTTTTGAAACTGTGCAGAGTTGGATTTAGCTAATTAAATAAATTCCTAACCTGCTAAGATTCTAACTAAACCAAATAACCAAATAAGATAATTAGACTCAATCCATTGAGCTCAATCCCCCTTTGATGTGATCCGATCTGACTCGGTTCGCATCAATCCACCACGCTTCCGACCACCTTGTCCTCAAGTTGTTCATAGTAGTTTCCAAACCTTTCGTATTTGTCGAATCATTCCCACCAACATCCGAGCCGAGTCCTAGAGCACAAAACTTGTGGAAGAGACCGTGACTCGACCAAGTTTAACACAATGTAGCCCGCTGAATTGTGCTCGACCAATTCATCCAAGGCTAAGATTTAACTCACCCACAATCTAATGTATGCTCGAGTCTAGTCTAGGTCTCGCGTAAGGGCTAATCGGTTTAGGCTTTGGCACATTGCTTGAGGAGGTTGTCCTTTAGATCGATAAGGAACTTGATAGACAGCCACGACCATAGGATTGGGTCGTCGAGGTATCGGATCCTCGATATCTTTCAAAGCTTCAATGTTCTCAATTAGCGGCTCAGGTGGCGATTGGTGATGGCTGACGACCGTTATCAATGTGGGCAGCAAGGTTTCTTTTGATGGTGATGTATACTTCAATAGTCCTTCATCATGTTGTGGAGGTGCCCTCGGTGCAGGTTCAACCCACGTTACCATGGCTTGATCTAGTTCGATGGCTGCGCTTGTTCTCATCAATGTGCCGCCTTGATTACCTTTTCTACGGTTGGTATGATTAGGTGTATGCCTTGGATGACTTTGGTTCGTGTCCATAAGGATCGCCTTGATCTCTAACAACGTTTGTGCCATGAGCGCTAGGGTTTGTGAGAGATCGGGAGGGCCTTTCGTCCGACCTCATGAGCACTGTCGAGATGACGATTTTGACAGACTCGTGTGATTTGTCTCCATACCTTGCTTGCTCGTTTGCTTTGCTACCTTCGATCTTGTGGTAGCCATGATGGTCTGAGGATTGTTGGCTCTAATACTAATTGTTACGAATCGGCTTAATCCGATCTGTAACGATTCTTAAACAATCCTAGCTTGATAGCCCTTCGATGGCTAGATGGATGCTAGCGTTAGTTCTTCGTGTGAAGGAGGAGAAGTTTTTGTTGTGAAAGATGAGGGATAGAGGCTAGAAGAAGCCGACCAAAGACTTGGGCAGTGGAAGAAGGGAGGTGGGAGAGGGCGCCGATAGCTAGAGTCAAGTAGAGAAAGAGATAAGACTAAAGCCAATTTCAATTATCATCATCATCATCATCCTACGTTAATTAGAGTTTCCTCCACATATATATAGAGGCTCACCCTAGGGACTTATCAACTAAATTAAACAACTCTGACAAATCCTAATAAATCAACAACTAAGTTAAAACGCTAACAAATCAATAAAATCAGTCTTACTTTATCTTCTCGGATTAACCGTCGCAGATAAATTTCGAATTTGGAGAAGTCATGAATATAAAAGTTGTAGATCTCGAGGTTGGCGACCTTATCCAACTGGTTTGATATTATTTACATATGTGTAGAATATTATATGAATATTTTTCCGAAACTGTGCAGAGTTGGATTTAGCTAATTAAATAAATTCCTAACATTCTAAGACTCTAACTAAATAAAATAATTAAATAAGATAATTAGACTCAATGCATTGAGCCCAATCCTCCTTTGATGTGATCCGATCTGACTCGGTTCGCATCATATAAATCCCATTATTTCTTCTTAACTAAATAATATCTTGTCGGAAGTTGACCTTATTTTTTTCCTTTTTATTTTCGGGCTATTATGTAATCAATTTTAAACTCTTTAAAAGCCATTTCGTCAAAAGAAAAAAGTATATTTTAATTACTTTTTATTATCTCAAATTAGCGGGTGTGACATAAGTTATCACACTACTTTTCTATACATACTTATTTTTCACATTTAAATACATCATCAAGCTGAGTAGTTAAGATAGACTTTTTAAAAAAAATAAAATTAGACATCTTTTAAATTTTATTTACCAAAATAGATTATACTCTAAGTTTAATATCAAAAATAGTCTATTTTACTATAATTCTAAGTATAACACTAAATTATTAAGAGTTCTATTCGGCTATAAGTTCGAATCAAATAATAATTTTAAGCAGCAAACTGTGCTAAGAATTATTAAAAAAAAATCACAGCTTTTCCAAACTTTTTAATTTTTTTTAAATTGTTTTTTAATAAAAACCTTAACTCTTGCAGTTTTTTCTGATGTTTTATTAAAAGGGCTAGTTTAGTAAAAAAAACTCGTTGATATTGCATTATAAGTGGACATAAATGCGTCTCCCCGTTAGCATAAGTCCATGAGCAACAACTCCAATCGCACGCTTTTCCAGTTCCCACCCTATTCTTTCCAATAAAATACCCATCTTTTTAGTGTAGAATTGACTATTGTACTAGGGGTGTAACGGAGGCTCTGGCTCTGGCTCGGCTCGAAATTACTTTCAAGTCTCATAATTTTGCTCAGCCTCGGCTTGACTAAACTTGAGCTGGGCGTAACTGAGCCCGAGCTCTTGATTAGAGAATGAGGCGGTGGCGGCATGGATGACAGCTTGCCGAATGAGTTGGAGACGGATAGAGGAGGAGGCGATGACGAGGAGATGATGAATGAAAGAGGAGAAAGCCGATGGAGTGGAGGAGTAGGCCGACGGAGAGGAGGGTGTGGCGCCGTGGTGATGGCTTGTCGATGGAGGTCGATGGAGAGAGAGGAGGTGACGACACGTGGGGTGAGGCTACGAGTGGTGATCGGGTGGATGAGGGTGAGGGTGAGTGAGAGTGAGGGTGAGTGAGAGTGAGGGTGAAAGTGAGGGTGGGTGGGTGAGGGAATTCTCGGTAACGGCGATGGGTGAGGATGGGAAGGTGACGTGATGGGAGGGTGAAGTGATGGGTGAGGGTGGGGTAGGTGAGGGTGATGATTATTGAATAGGTTATGGGTCCAGCTCAGGCTCGACTCGATATTAATTTTGAACCAGTTACGATAGTCCAAGCTCAACTCAGCTCTAAAATGAGAGTCTTTATTTTTAAAATAAGATTATTATTTCAAAATAAGTGATCGAGGTTTATAAAATCCCTATCCCGCCTTTCTATCTCCTCCCACGTTGCCACCAAAATGTCTCCTTCCCTGTCTCCCCCTTACGTGGTCGAGGACTGCCTCGGCGCCGTCCAGCTCCTCAGCGACGGCACCGTCCGCCGCTCCCCTGACCCTATATTCCCCGTCCCCGATGCCGACGACGGCCGCGTCGAGTGGCGGGACGCCCAATACGACCCCTTCCACGACCTCCACCTCCGCCTCTACCGCCCCCGCGTGGAGGAGAAGGAGAGGGAGAACAAGAAGCTCCCTGTCCTCTTCTACTTCCACGGCGGTGGCTTCTGCCTCGGCTCCTGCACGTGGCCCAACTTCCACACGTGCTGCCTCCGCCTCTCCCTCTCCCTCCCCGCCATCATCCTTTCCGTCGACTACCGCCTCGCCCCCGAGCACCGCCTCCCTGCCGGCATCGATGACGCAGCCACCGCCCTCCTCTGGTTCCAATCCCAGTCGCAATCCGACCCTTGGCTCGCCCAATCCGCCGATCTGGGCCGCGTCTTCGTCTCCGGCGACTCCGGCGGCGGCAACTTCACCCACCACATGGCCGTCCGCTTCGGATCCTCCGGCCTAGCCCCTCCTATCCGGATCCGAGGCTTCATCCTCCTAATGCCGGCCTTCGGCGGAACGATCCCGACCCAATCCGAGCTCGAGACCCCCCCGGACGCGTTCCTGACCCGGGAGATGACGGATAGGTACTGCCGCCTCGCACTTCCGCTCGGGGCGACGAAGGACCACCCGATCTTTAACCCGTTCGGGCCGGAGAGCCCGAGCCTGGCGGCGGTGGAGTTCGGGAAGGTTTTGGTGGTGGTGGCAGAGAAGTATCTGCTAAGGGATGCGGGGCGAAATTACGCGGCGAGGTTGAAGGAGATGGGGAAGAAGGTGGAGTTAGTGGAGTTCGACAAGGAGCAGCACGCCTTCTTCGTCCTCGATCCGTGGTCGGAATCCAGCAACGAGGTGGTCCGAATCGTAAAGCGATTCGTGGACGAGGAGGTTTGATTTGATATTTGATGCCTGTTCTCTATCCCAAGGGCATGGATAGTGAGAATAAATCGGCAGTATGATAGTATATTCTATTCCGATTTCGTTATTTTATCCTTTTCTTTCCATTTAGTATAATCTGAATAATCTTGCTTCTAGCCTGGCATAAAGCCATCGAAGGCATGTAATAAGAATGTTTTATGAATCATCTAGCCCGTTATAACAGTTAAATATAATATCTTAAATTTATAATATATATTTATTATAAATTATAGAGTTCGACATCTTATATGACACGCTAACTTAATTACTAATTTACTATTAATATTTATCAAATCTATCTTATATCAAATCAAAAGCATTCATGATAATTCTATAAAAAACAAAAAATATTTTTCTATCTCTTTTGTACTTTATATCATCAAAGTTGATTATTACACCCATATTTGAGAGTACAAACGAGCACAAGAATAATTATTTTTAAAATAAAGATCTTATTTTAATGATAACAAAAAGTAATACATATTCTAGAATTGATTTTTCCTAAAATACACACACTAACTTAATATAATATATGACAGCCCAACGAATTAAATATAATATCTAATATCTATCAAATTTATTTTATATTAAATTAAAAAATATTTATGATAATTCTATAAAAAATGAAATATATATTTTTATCTCTTTTTTAACTTCTTAGCATCAAAGTTGATTATTACACTCATATTTGAAAGTACAATAAGCACAAGAATAATTATTTTTAAAATAAAGATCGATAATAAATAAAAATACATATTTTAGAATTGACTTTTCTTAAAATACACAAAACTAAAGATGAATTTTTGACCAAACTAGTATGTCTAAATATTTATTTTAGGTTTCATTCTTCTAATATTTATGTAACTTTTTTAGAGCTTTTAAATTTTTTTATATAAGTCAGCTGATTTAATTAGTACTTTATAGTTAAAAAACTTATTGTTTGAGTCAACATTTTTCGAAAACACTTAAATTTGAAATGAAAAGAAATAGGGCAAGAATTCAAATAGTCAAAAGAACTCCTTATAGGACCGAGAGTTAACGTGATTATATTAATATGTGTAGTTGGGTAGACCCAGCATAATAGTATAAGATCACAATCGACAATTATGTATTCATTAAATATAGGCAAGTAGCAAAGCCTTGTGATACGATTAGATTCATATTGGTTTCACGTGTGATATTGGGTTCATAGGAATAAGCCTATTTATCTAGTTACGTAAGTAGAAGAAATAAAATCAATTTTTGCCAGGGTGCATTCGAACGCAAGGACCGCGTTCGAACACGGTCGTTCGAACGTCCACATAGACCTGATCATCGGGCGGGCTGGGTCGGGCTTTTCGGGTCAACCGAGCTAAAGTATTTGTTCATAGCCCGACCCACCAATCACTCGGGCCGGGCTAGAATAGTCTAGCCCGTTACCGCCTGTCGACCCGTGAGAGATCGGGCTAGCCGGTCGGGCCGGGCCGGCCTGACCCACCAATCACTCGGCCCAACCCATATTTTAGCTATTTTTAGAATTTTTTTTAACTATTAGCTTATTTTTTAAAAAATATTTATATTCCTCCATTTAAAAAAAATTAAAATTTTTAAAAGGTGTGCTTAAAATAATGCAAAATGGTATAATACCAAAATATTTTTTACTGTAGTAGTGGTAAATTACTGTAGCAGAACAGGTAAAGTACTATAGCAAACGGGCGGGCCTAGTTACGGGCCAAACGGGCGGGCTTTCGGGTAGGGTCGGGCGGGCAAAGGGCTGGCCCGTGCCGCCCATGGGTAGTTCGGGCTCAGGCCAGGCCGGGCTTAGCCCGGTCCAAATCGGGTCAGGTCGGGCCGGGCACGGGTGGGTTGGGTCGTTTAATCATGTCTACGTCTGCATCACATTCGCATTGACATAGAACAGAATTGGCACGTTCAGACGGAAACGGGCGCGTTCGAACGGGACCGTTTTGAACGCCTGCATCACGTTCGCATTGACAGAGAACGAAAATTCCACATTCAAACGCACCACGATGAAAGTGCGGATTTAGTTAGGGATTGTTAGGGTTGTTTGAAGTGTTTTTATGTTAATTAAGGAGTTCTTAGGATGAGCTTCTATATATATGTGGAGGAAACCCTAATTAAGATATCATCTTATTATTGGAATTGGCTTTAGCCTTATCTCATTCTCTCTTGTCTTTAGTTATTGGCGCCTTCCCTTACCTCCCTTCTTTTACTGCCCAAGTTTTTGGTCGGCCTTTTCCAACCTTTGATCACTCTCTACCACAATAATTTCTCCCCCTTCACACCAAAAATTAAACCTAACATCTATCTAGTCATTGGAGGGCTATCAAACTAGGATCTAAGTTTTAAAACTGTTGTGGATCAAATTAGATTGGTTTGTAACACCTTGATTGAATATATGACAACTCAACGACTAGTTTAGATTGGATGTGCTGGAATTTAACACTTGCCGAATTGTATATTTGATTTGTTTATGACTCGTTTGTCTAGAATCCAAACTTATTTTTCGGATTACTTCCTACTATAAAGGCGGTGGGGAGGATCAGCTGGTGTTATCTACTTTAAAACAATCTATTATTTTATAGAGATTCTTTTGTATGTATATAAAATACCTCTTAAAATTCTTATTTTTAATGAATCGATTATTATTTACGTACATTTTACTTTTATTTAAGCACAAGTACTTGTTATCTTATATACTTGATACTAATTTTTTTATTATTATTATTTCGATCTCAACTAAGTGTAAAACTTAATCTAGAGTTGTTGCTCTTCCTGGTCTTTTCTTCTTATGTATTATGTTATAACCAACTTCTTGAGACTTAAAATGAATTATTTGTTCATGAGCTTATATTTCAAAAAAGGCCAGAGAAATTAATGAAAGCCATTGGCAGCTATTGGACTATTAAACAAAGACATTTGTGCATCTTAGCTAATTAACCAAAGTTCTTGGCAAAGCTTGAATCAATCAATGGACTACTTGGGGCTGCGAATTCAGCTCGCGGACAGAAGGATGGATAAATATTTCCACATGAAAGAATAATCCAATCTATACGGAAGGTTTTTTGTCAACGAATGTTTGGAAATAAATGCATAATTCCTTATGTCAACGCTGTGGAAGATGAGAAAGATGCAACCAAGTCTCCATTCTTGGCTACTTGCTCTTCTTCTCTATGTATTTCTCATAATAATAATAATAATAATAATAAATTTATAAATGAATCATCAATTGTAAATGATCGTAGCCTATGCACAGAGAAAAAAACTACTGATCAATGCCTTTCTTAGACCGTTATCTCTTATTGAATAGAAGAGGATAATTACTTTTCAACTCTATAAACTATTGTCTATTTCATATAAATCCCATTATTTATTTCAACTAAATAATAACTCTTCGGAATTTGATCTTATTTTTTTTTTCCATTTTATTTTCTGGCTATTATGTAATCAATTTTAAACTCTTTAAAAGCCATTTCGTCAAAAGAAAAAACATATTTTAATTACTTTTTATTATCTCAAATGAGCGGGTGTGACAGAAGTTGTCACGCTATTTTTCTATACATACTTACTTTTCATATGTTTTAAACTTATACATCAATCGAGCCGAGTAGTTAAGACATAAATCTTTTAAACTTTATTTACTAACATAAATTATACTCTAAATTTAATATTAAAAATAGTCTATTTTACTATAATTCTAAGTATAACACTAAACTATTAAGAGTTTTATTCAGTTATAAGTTGGAATCAAATAATATAAAAAAAAAATCATAGCTTTTCCAAACTTTTTTTAAGAATTTATTTTTTTAATAAAAATCTAAACTCTTGCAGTTTTTTCTGAAGTTTTATTTTTGACCGGGCGACAGAGGACACATAGATCCCATTTTGGTGCATGACCTATTTGGGTATACAAGTTTTAAAAAGGGCTAGTTTAGTAAAACCATACTCGTTAAGATATTGCAATATAAGTGGACATAAATGCGTCATGCGTCTCCCCACTGACCATGAGCCCATGAGCAACAACGTCCAACCTCACGCTTTCCCACCCTATTCTTTCCAATAAAAATACCCATCTTTTTAGTGTAGAATTGACTGCTGTACTGTACACCTCCCCTAACCTTCTTATAATACTAATTATCAGATTAGTCTTATTCTAAACATTTTCTAAAAGAAGAGTCTTTATTTTTAGAATAAGATTATTATTTCAAAATAAGTGATCGAGGCTTATAAAATCCCTATCCCACCTCTCTATCTCCTCCCACGTTGCCACCAAAAATGTCTACTGCTTCTCTGTCTCCCCCTTACGTGGTCGAGGACTGCCGCGGCGCCGTCCAGCTCCTCAGCGACGGCACCGTCCGCCGCTCCCCTGACCCTATATTCCCCGTCCCCGACGCCGACGACGGCCGCGTCGAGTGGCGGGACGCCCAATACGACCCCTTCCACGACCTCCACCTCCGCCTCTACCGCCCCCGCGTGGAGGAGAAGGAGAGGGAGAACAAGAAGCTCCCTGTCCTCTTCTACTTCCACGGCGGTGGCTTCTGCCTCGGCTCCCGAACGTGGCCCAACTTCCACACGTGCTGCCTCCGCCTCTCCCTCTCCCTCCCCGCGATCATCCTTTCCGTCGACTACCGCCTCGCCCCCGAGCACCGCCTCCCCGCCGGCATCGATGACGCAGCCGCCGCCCTCCTCTGGTTCCAATCCCAGTCGCAATCCGACCCTTGGCTCGCCCAATCCGCCGATCTGGGCCGCGTCTTTGTCTCCGGCGACTCCGGCGGCGGCAACTTCACCCACCACATGGCCGTCCGCTTCGGATCCGCCGGCCTAGCCCCTCCGATCCGGATCCGAGGCTTCATCCTCCTAATGCCGGCCTTCGGCGGAACGATCCCCACCCAATCCGAGCTCGAAACCCCCCCGGACGCGTTCCTGACCCGGGAGATGTCGGATAGATACTGCCGCCTCGCGCTTCCGCTCGGGGCGACGAAGGACCACCCGATCTTTAACCCGTTCGGGCCGGAGAGCCCGAGCCTGGCGGCGGTGGAGTTCGGGAAGGTTTTGGTGGTGGTGGCAGAGAAGGATCTGCTAAGGGATGCGGGGCGAAATTACGCGGCGAGGTTGAAGGAGATGGGGAAGAAGGTGGAGTTAGTGGAGTTCGACAAGGAGCAGCACGCCTTCTTCGTCCTCGATCCGTGGTCGGAATCCAGCAACGAGGTGGTCCGAATCGTAAAGCGGTTCGTCGACGAGGAGGTTTGATTTGATATTTGATGCCTGTTCTCTATCCCAAGGGCATGAATAGTGAGAATAAATCGGCAGTATGATAGTATATTCTATTCCGATTTCGTTATTTTATCCTTTTCTTTCCATTTAGTATAATCTGAATAATCTGGCTTCTAGCCTGGCATAAAGCCATCGAAGGCATGTAATAAGAATGTTTATGAATCATCTAGCCCGTTATAACAGTTAAATATAATATCGTAAATTTATAATATACATTCATTATGAATTATATATTTCCACATCTTATATCACAGGCTAACTTAATTACTAATTTATTATTGATATTTATATCTCTTTCTTTACTTTATATTATTAAAGTTGATTATTACGCTCATATTTAAGAATACAAATGAGAATAAAAATAATTATTTTTAAAATAAAAATTTTATTTTAATGATAACAAAGAGGAATATATATTTTAAAATTGACTTTTCCTAAAATACACAAAACTAAAGATGAGTTCTTTTTACCAACTAGTATGTCTAAATATTTATTTTAGGTTTCATTCTTCTAATATTTAGGTAACTTTTGTAGAGCTTTTAAATTTTTTATATAAGTCAGCTGATTTAATTAGTACTTTATATTTAAAAAACTTATTGTTTGAGTCAACATCTTTCGAAAACACTTGATTTTGAAATGAAGAGAAATAGGGCAAGAATTCAAATAGTCAAAAGAACTCCTTATAGGACCGAGAGTTAATGTGATTATATTAATACCTGAGTAGTTGGGTAGACCCATCATAATAGTATAAAAAGATCACAGTTGACAATTATGTATTCATTAAATATAGGCAAGTAGCAAGGCCTTGTTATAAGATTCTATTCATATTGGCTTCATGCGTGACATTCGATTTTTAAGAATGAGCCTATTTATCTAGTTGAGTAAGTAGAAGCAATAAAATTAATTTTTATCGGGGTGCATTTGAACGCAAGGACTGTGTTTGAACGTGGCTGTTCGAACGTCTGCATCACGTTTGTATCGACAGAGGACGAAATTGGCACGTTTGGACGAAAACGGACGCGTTCGAACATATGTATCATGTTCGCATCAACAAAAAATAAAAATTCTACATTCGAATACAATCGGACGCATTCGAACCCACCGCGACAAAAGTGTGGGTTTAGTTATGAATTGTTAAGATTGTTTGAAATGTTTTTATGTTAATTAAGGAGTTCTTAAGATGAACCTCTATATATATGTGAAGGAAATCCTTATTAAGATATTATCTTATTATTGGAATTGGATTTAACCTTATCTCCTTCTCTCTTGACTCTAGTCATTGGCACCCTCTTCTACCTCCTTTCTTCCACCGCCCAAGATTTTGGTCGGCCTCTTCCAGCATCTAACTACCCTTTACCATAACAACTTCTCTTCTTCAGACCAAGAACTAAACCTAGCATCTATTTAGCCATTGAAGGGCTATCAAGCTAAGATCTAAGTTTCAAAACCGTTACGAATCGGATTAGACCGGTTCGTAACACCTTGATTGAATATATAATAGCCCCACGACTAGTTTAGATTGGATGTGCTGGAATTTAACACTTGCCGAAGTATATATTTTATTTGTTCATGACTCGTTTGTCCATAATCTAAACTTATTTTTCGGATTACTTTCTACTATAAAGGCGGTGAGGAGGATCGGCTGGTTATCTACTTTAAAAGCATCTATTATTTTATAGAGATTCTTTTGTATGTGTATCTCTTATATATATATATATATATTAAAATATTTAATTTTATATAAAATGCCTCTTAAAATTCTTATTTTTAATGAATAGATTATTATTTACGTACATTTTACTTTTATTTTAGCACAAGTACTTATTATCTTCTATACTTGATACTAATTTTTTTTTTTTTTTTTCTTGGTCTCAACTAAGTGTAAAACTTGTTCTAGAGTTGTTGCTCTTCGTGATCTTTTCTTCTTATGTATCATGTTATAATCGACTTCTCGAGACTTAAAATGAATTATTTGTTCGAGAGCTTATTTTTAAAAAAAGGCCAGAGAAATTAATGAAAGCCGTCGGCAGCTAATGGACTATTCAACAAAGACATTTGTGCATCTTAGCTAATTAACCAAAGTTCTCGGCAAAGCTTGAATCAATCAATGGACTACTTGGGGCTGCGAATCAAGCTCCCGGACCGAAGGATGGATAAATATTTCCACATGAAAGAATAAGCCAAACTATATGGAAGGTTTTTGTCAATGATTGTTTGGAAATAAATGCATAATTCCTTATATCAACTCCGTGGAAGATGAGAAAGATGCAACGAAGTCTCCATTCTTGGCTACTTGCTCTTCTTCTCGATGTATTTCTCATAATAATAATAATAATAATAAATTTATAAATGGATCATCAATTGTAACTGATCGTAGCCTATGCACAGAGAAAAAAAACTACTGATTAATGCCTTTCTTAGACCTTTATCTCTTATAAATAGAAGAGGATAATTACTTTATTTACCAAAATAGATTATACTCTAAATTTAATATTAAAAATAGTCTATTGTACTATAATTCTAAGTATAACACTAAACTATTACGAGTTCTATTTAGTTATAAGTTGGAATCAAATAATAATTTTAAGCGGCAAACTGTGCTCAGAATTATATTAAAAATAATCACAGCTTTTCCAAACTTTTTTTTAATTTTTTTAATTTTTTTTTAATAAAAAATCTTAGCAGAGGACATATAGATCCTATTTTGGTGCATGACCTATTTGGGGTATATAAGTTTTGAAAAGGGCTAGTTTAGTAAAAAAACACTCGTTAAGATACTGCAATATAAGTGGACATAAACGCGTCTCCCCATTGGCCATGAGCAACAACGTCCGACCTCACGCTTTCCCACCCTATTCTTTCCAATAAAAATACCCATCTTTTTAGTGTAGAATTGACTGCTGTACTGTACACCTCCCCGACCCTTCTTATAATACTAATTATCAGATTAGTCTTATTCTAAACATTTTCTAAAAGAAGAGTCTTTATTTTTAGAATAAGATTATTATTTCAAAATAAGTGATCGAGGCTTATAAAATCCCTGTCCCACCTCTCTATCTCCTCCCACGTTGCCACCAAAAATGTCTACTGCTTCTCTGTCTCCCCCTTACGTGGTCGAGGACTGCCGCGGCGCCGTCCAGCTCCTCAGCGACGGCACCGTCCGCCGCTCCCCTGACCCTATATTCCCCGTCCCCGACGCCGACGACGGCCGCGTCGAGTGGCGGGACGCCCAATACGACCCCTTCCACGACCTCCACCTCCGCCTCTACCGCCCCCGCGTGGAGGAGAAGGAGAGGGAGAACAAGAAGCTCCCTGTCCTCTTCTACTTCCACGGCGGTGGCTTCTGCCTCGGCTCCCGAACGTGGCCCAACTTCCACACGTGCTGCCTCCGCCTCTCCCTCTCCCTCCCCGCCATCATCCTTTCCGTCGACTACCGCCTCGCCCCCGAGCACCGCCTCCCCGCCGGCATCGATGACGCAGCCGCCGCCCTCCTCTGGTTCCAATCCCAGTCGCAATCCGACCCTTGGCTCGCCCAATCCGCCGATCTGGGCCGCGTCTTCGTCTCCGGCGACTCCGGCGGCGGCAACTTCACCCACCACATGGCCGTCCGCTTCGGATCCTCCGGCCTAGCCCCTCCGATCCGGATCCGAGGCTTCATCCTCCTAATGCCGGCCTTCGGCGGAACGATCCCCACCCAATCCGAGCTCGAGACCCCCCCGGACGCGTTCCTGACCCGGGAGATGACGGATAGGTACTGCCGCCTCGCACTTCCGCTCGGGGCGACGAAGGACCACCCGATCTTTAACCCGTTCGGGCCGGAGAGCCCGAGCCTGGCGGCGGTGGAGTTCGGGAAGGTTTTGGTGGTGGTGGCAGAGAAGGATCTGCTAAGGGATGCGGGGCGAAATTACGCGGCGAGGTTGAAGGAGATGGGGAAGAAGGTGGAGTTAGTGGAGTTCGACAAGGAGCAGCACGCCTTCTTCGTCCTCGATCCGTGGTCGGAATCCAGCAACGAGGTGGTCCGAATCGTAAAGCGATTCGTGGACGAGGAGGTTTGATTTGATATTTGATGCCTGTTCTCTATCCCAAGGGCATGGATAGTGAGAATAAATCGGCAGTATGATAGTATATTCTATTCCGATTTCGTTATTTTATCCTTTTCTTTCCATTTAGTATAATCTGAATAATCTGGCTTCTAGCCTGGCATAAAGCCATCGAAGGCATGTAATAAGAATGTTTATGAATCATCTAGCCCGTTATAACAGTTAAATATAATATCTTAAATTTATAATATACATTCATTATGAATTATATATTTCCACATCTTATGTCACAGGCTAACTTAATTACTAATTTACTATTAATATCTATCAAATCTATCTTATATCAAATAAAAAAATATTCATGATAATTCTATAAAAAACAAAATATATTTTTCTATCTCTTTCTTTGCTTTATAGCATTAAAATTAATTATTATACTCATATTTTAAAATATAAATAAACATAAAAATAATTATTTTTAAAATAAAGACCTTTTGATGATAACTAAGAGGAATACATATTCTAGAATTGACTTTATTCTTAAAATATACAAAGCTAAAGTTGAGTTTTTGATCAAACCAGTATGTCTTAAAATAGTTCAGCCTAAAAATAATATAAAAAAAATTTCCTCTAATATTTAGGTAACTTTTGTAGAGCTTTTAATTTTTTTTTTTATATAAGTCAGCTGATTTAATTAGTATTTTATATTTAAAAAACTTGTTGTTTGAGTCAACATTTGTCGAAAACACTTCAATTTGAAATGAAAAGAAATAGGGCAAGAATTCAAATAGTCAAAAACTCGTTATAGGACTGAGAGTTAATGTGATTATATTAATACCTGTGTAGTTGGGTAGACCCATCATAATAGTATAAAAAGATCACAGTTGACAATTATGTATTCATTAAATATAGGCAAGTAGCAAGGCCTTGATTGAATGTACCCAACGACTAGTTTAGATTGGATGTGCTGGAATTTAACACACAGCCGAATTGTATATTTGATCTGTTTATGACTCGTTTGTCCAGAATCCAAACTTATTTCTTGGATTACTTCCTACTATAAAGATGGTGGGGGAAGATCGGCTGGTTATCTCTCTCTCTCTCTATATATATTAAAATATTTAATTTTATAAAAAATACCTCTTAAAATTCTTATTTTTAATGAATAGATTATTATTTACATACATTTTACTTTTGTTTTAGCACAAGTATTTATTATCTTATATACTTGATACTAATTTATTATTATTATTTTCTTCGTCTCACATAAGAGTTCTTGTCTTTCCTTCTTATGTATTATGTTATAACCAACTTCTTGAGACTTAAAATGAATTATTTGTCCATGAACTTATTTTTTAAAAAAGGCTAGAGAAATTAATGAAAGCCATTGGCAGCTAAATTAGTTGGCTGGCATGTTTGCTGTGACAAACAAAATTAAATATAAAATTACAATCCATGCTCGTAGTAACAAAACAATAATATAACAAAATAAAAAGTTAAACCAGTCTAAATTGAGCTTATTATCGAGCCTTATTCAAATCGAATAGGATTGAGCCAAATTGAGCTAGAAGTGGTGACTTGCCATACAAGGAGGCTAGAGGAGGAGAGTGAGGAGGCCGAAAGAGAAGGAAGATGAGGAGGTTGAGCTATTCAGAGGATTGCTGTGATAGAATCTGCCCATCAATAAAAATTAAATAGTATCCACCATTCTTAAAAATCAAAAGGCTGCTAGTGTTCTTAGAGGGTTTAGGATTAAGGATCACCAGTATCTGAATCATCTTCTTTTTGCGGATGACATCATCATTATGGTAGAGGCCTCGAGCTTTTAAGTCTGTTCTTGATACTTACTGTGGCTTAACTAATCAAAAGATCAATGCTGACAAGTCTAGCATTTACTTTGATGCTTCTGTGTCTAACAATGTTATATTTTGAGTAACTCCCTTAATCTCACTTTATTTCGTTCCCCCTTGTGTACCCTAGGGTTAAGATTTTACCTAATAGGATCTTAGTTGCCAACCAATAGGAGCTAGTCAAAAGGGTGACTAACAAATTGGTCGGTTGGAAGAGGGACACTTTGTCCTTCTCTGGTATGTTGGTCTTGATCAATTCGACCCTCACCACTATCCCGAATTACTGATTAGGCTCTTCTTGGGTTTCAAATACTACCATTGCTCGAATTACTAAGATTGCTCGAAGTTTTCTTGGGGAAAAGGGTAAAAATCGTAAAGGCCTCCATCTTATCAACGGGGCCACTATCACCAAACCTAAAACTCATGGTGGTTTAGGCATCAGGAATATCTGGTTAGCTAAGTCTACCTTGTTTGGCAAAAACATTTTAAAATTCCTTAATAATGATTTTGCCTTTTGGGTTGTTATCATGAAAAGCAAGTATCGTAGACTAGACTGTTGGGGTTGCAGGCCCATAAGAGGGTCCTCGCGAGCCTAAGTGGATTACGACAAATAAGATCAAAGAAGGTTTTAAACACTTGGTAGGGAATGCCAATCGCACTAATGTCCTGCTTGACCCTTGGATCCCCAATGTGACGCTGGCTTATAAGTCGGCTTTTGTCCATTACACTAACATTCGTCTTGAGATCATTGTCAGTGATTTAATGGATAATGGCTAATGGAATGTGCACTATCTTGAGGAGAATCTTGCCATTGATATTAGGAATTTCATCATTAATACGTGGGTTGGAACCCTGGATGATAAATAAATTTGGTGGCCTAATAGTAAAGGGAATTGCTAGTGCTAAAGATAATTACTCTTTTTGGGGCAATAGGCCTACCCATATTGATCCTAAATGGAAGGCCCTATAGAATTTGAGGGCTAACCCAAGGGTTAAGGCTTTCCTTTAGAAAATCCTAGGGTCGGATTCCACCAAGGTATTCCTTAATAGTATCCATATTGGGTAGGCTGACATGTGCTCAATGTGTGATCTTTGGAAGGAAAACATTTGTCATATCTACTAATGTCGCTATGCCCTTGAGATGTGGGAGGTCATTGTCAACAATCTTGGAGTATTTTCACTCTCAATTGCAATTGGCTGTGTTATAATTGGGCCCACCTTAAGAGTGAATTGGGCAAATTCAAAGCTATTGTGTCATCCACTATTTGGATGATATGAAAGCCTGAAATAGGCAATGCTATGATTCTACTATGACAAAAGGCGATCATATTGTGTGGATGTCTTTTCAAATGGCTATGGATTACTTTGGTAGAATTGGGGTTGAGAAACTAGCTACCAAACCAAAAACAAGGATGGAAAGCTATACTTCCCCAGAGGTGAGCCTCCTCTAGATCAACTTTGATGGCTCCTAGGACCCTCTTACCAAGGATGAACGGCTGGGGATCATAACCTGCAATCACCATAGGGAGGTGATATATTGGGCTACTTCTTCAATTAGGGTGGACTCTGCCCTCGAAGATGAAGCTACTGCCTTCTCTATTCGATTATTGCTACTATGCAACGAAATCTTAACAACATTATTTTTGAAGGTGACTTTGCCTTAGTCATAAATGCGATCAAGGGTGTTGATGCTATTCCTTGGTCCACTCGTGACATTGTTCATCGAATTAACTTGTTATGTATTTCACTATCCACTTACTCTTTTGTGCATGCCTATAGGCCCTATAACCAGGCAGTCGACTGGGCTGCCCATTTTGGTAGGCACCACTTTTTTGAAGCTAGAGGCGGAGTGTCTTTCCCTCTTCCCTCAGGGTTGTCTGTTATTGCTGTTGCTGAGGCCCCAAATTGTGAGATTTCTGGGTCGATCCTCTTAATACATAGCTAATCTCATAGCTCTCTTCTAATAAAAAAAATATCCTTTTAATGATTAAAAAAATATTAGCATTAGCTTTCAAGATGTGACATTCCAACTTAAATAGCCAAAACCTAAAGATTTTCTTTTTCTCTTGAAAAGCAAGCTAGATTTAAGTCGGCCTATTTCCCTGAAGTAGTCAAGGCATATGTAAAAATAAGGTTACACAGCTCGGGAGGTATAGGGTTCGTTGGCCCCAGCCAAACTAGCCTCGAACTATCGTTCCCATGCTTGACTGCCCAGTTGACCGCTTTGTTCCCCTCGCACCTAACATGACTCAAATGATTGTTTACAAAAGAGCTGATTTTACACTCATAAACTAACCTCAGCTACCAAAGGCAACTAACGATATTTATTAGGATTCAGACTAACTCCAACGAGTTAGTGTCAACCTCGACATTGATGTGGCTCGTGGCAAGCACCAATCCCATATGGAGAGCCTTCCCCTTGGCCCGTAGCGCCGACTAGCCGGTTGTCGGATCATAGGTTACCGCCAGTAGGAAGCCATCCGTGGCCCTGAGCTCAGCCCCGCCTCGCCATAATGATCACGTATGATATAAGCACCATGTATGTTAATCTTGACCCAATATATCTCTTTAAATAAAAAGTGGATAAATATCAGAAAGCATATATTCTCTTGCCCCAACTATAGAAATTTCTTACAATCAAATGCTTAATTGGTTGGCTATCTCATTATATACATGAAAATATTAATGATGACTAAAATTTTCTATTTATATAAAAAAATTATTAAAGATATAGTTTGAATAATACCGACAAATTCTTGCAAATAAAATGCTCTACTTGTCAACAATAATTTTGTGTTGCATTATGAGAGATTCAAAGTGTTATTAAAAACTTAATAGAATATATTGGCGTATATAAATTTCCCTCTTAAGACAGGGTGTTGCCATGATCTCAAGTTGTATAACACAAGCTAGCTTAATCTATAATTAACTTTCTTTCTCTTTTCCATCATATTCATTATATAAATAATTATGTCCATTAAATATACAAAAAGAGGTTTTCCCAAGAAAATATGAAATATGCAAGAAAGGTCTAACATTTCAACCATTGAAATATTGAATTTAAAATGCTTGTAATTCAAAAGGTGCTTCTCTTTTTAGATTATAAGCTTACACGCAAATGCATTAGAAGAAGTGTGTTCAAAACTTCATCTGTATTAGAATATCCTCAAACTTATCTTAGAGAAATATTTCTATGAAATTAACTGTTAGCCGCAAGCTAAACTTATATAATATCGAGCAGAGTTGACTAGCTTTAACCTGAGGTAGAGTTTTTTAGCAACTTTTTAGTATACATTTTCTCTATATTCTTCCAACAACATAGCGAAAATGAAATATATGATAAATCTAAATGTTTATATTAGTCTCATGCAAATATTTTAGAGAGATAAGAGATATGCATTAAAGCTTTATATATTACAAAATTATTAAAAAATAGAAAGAAGAAGATTTAAGCTGCAAAAGAATTGGCACTTTATAACGAGAAATTATTCCAATATATCATCCTTGCGATAGATCGGGAGTTAATTATGCAGAGAGATATTTGTGATGATAATTGACCGTCTAATTAAATAAATAATAATAAATAATAATAAAAGTTGCGTTTCAAATTTGTGGAATGAGGTAGGATTTGATCCTCTCAAACAAAATTATTATCTTTTCACTAGTTTAAACCATCTCGAAAACCCAATGCCAGTGTTTGAGATTTATTATGACTCACAATGGAGCTATGATTTTTATGGTGAAAAATATATAACAAATACGAGCCATAGATTATTTTCACTGGTTCTAACAAAATAAATTATTTCCTTTTAGCACATAGAAACAAAGTTTCCGTTGTTGGTTTCATGCCAAAGGAAAAGAATTTATCTTCCTTCAAATTTTATGATTGAATAATACATTTAAACGCGTAGATTTGTGGCCAGAAAATAAATTAAAAAATTATACCGTTTTATATATCCGACAGCCTACAAGAGCACGAGTAGTTTTTATTTTTTTTAACCAACTAACCGACCAACCAACCATTTGACATCATCCTCTGCGGTCCATCACAACGTGGCGGCCTTAAAACGAACATTCGCGGATCCCCTGAATTTTAATCGGAGGAAGTTTCTAGCTACATCCAATGAGAAGATTCCGCATAGTTATAATAAAGAGTAGAGCTTGCAGGCGATCCGGTTCCGACAGCGATTAAGTGCTGCTGCTTTATTCTCGAAGTTATCAGAGAGTATCCTGCGTGCGGTCTAATAATCTACCCGAATCTACTATCTATCTAAATATCTACGCCAGGAGGAGAACAGTTGGGATAATTTCCTCTGCGTATTGACTTGTTTTTATACCCACCCACTTCCTTCCTTATTCCATTCCTTTCTCCTTCGATTTCGTCTCTTATCGGGATTAAGCTCGAGAATAAGAGGACGAAACAAGGGATAAATTTAGCTACAGAGGCGAATAAGGAGTACCTTTTATCCGAGTGGAGGCATGGATCTTCTGCCTCGAGATTCGCAGCTCTGCCCGTACTCCTGCCCGTACTGCTCCTCCTCCGCGGCCGGCGCCTCCTCGTCGTCGAAGTCCACGTGGCGCCGATCCGTTAAGCGCAAGCCGGATCCGACGGTGTACCGCGGCCAGGAGCCGGCTGAGGCGGCGCGGGTCGAGCTCGAGAGCGAGCTCGCGGAGCTGCGCGAGACGATCAAGAGCCAGGAGGCGACCATCCAGGAGCTGATCGCGGATCTCGAAGAGGAGCGCAACGCGTCGTCGACGGCGACGAGCGAGGCCATGTCGATGATCCAGCGGCTCCAGCGAGAGAAAGCCGAGGCGCAGATGGAGTCGCGCCAGCTCAAGCGCTTCGCGGACGAGAAGATCGGGCACGAGGAGGAGCAAATCCAAGCCCTGGAGGACCTCCTCCTCAAGCGGGAGCAGGAGATCGAGTCAATTTCCTACCAGCTTGAATCATATCGCAAGCGCCTCGAAGACCACCACATCGCCCTCGACGACGACGAAGACGAAGACGCCTCTTCCAATCGGAAAGGCGACGACTTCGAGGGTGAAGAGTTGAAGAAGAAGAAGAAGAAGAAGGCGGAGGAGTTTAGGTTTGGGGTGGATCACCCGTCGGAGGACGGCAGCGATGCGAGCGATCGGGTGTACACGATCGATGCGGTGTACGCGAAGAGAGGGGAGAAGGATGCAGGGGAGAGGGATACGAAGAAATTGAGCATGAGGTTGGAGGCATTGGAAGCGGATAGGGATTCGATGCGTAAGGCGATCGTGGCGATGAGGACGGAGAGGGCGCAGCTCGTCGCCTTGAGGGAGATCGCGCAGCAGCTGTGCAAGGAGGTGGCGCAAGAAAGGAGGATCGTGAAGAAGACTTCTCTCAACCAGAGCTTCTCCATTGTTGCAATAGTTAAGGTAATCTTCTTCTTTTCTATTGGGAGTTTTGACTACTTAATTGCTTTAGTAATCTTATTTCTTCTTCGTTGGTATCATCATTATGCCTAGAAATTAAGAATTTTGGGACAGTACTCAAAGAAAGAATACCTCTCTGAAGGCAATTAAGGGTTAAATGTCAAATTGGAGAATGAATTTGGAGAGCAATTGGGTCAGATTCAGTGGTGGTGTCACAGCTAAATGTCTTACTTTATTTGATTCATTGGTAGATTTACTGAAGATGCACCTTAAAAATGACCAAATTGATGAGTCATAATGCTGTATGAACTATTGACTGCCAATTCCTTATCTTGTGCCCATTTCTCGTCAGCCATTTTTCTAATTTTGGAAATAGAAGGTGGTAACTGATAAGCCATGCCAACTTAATAGAGTTCTCTAATGCAAATCTAGGCATCAGCATATGCCTCTAGGTTCCGTCAACCACCTAAATCTGTGTAAATTCTGGGCGATTATTCCTCACCTTGCAGTTCTAATCTTATTCTTCATCATGGTATTTTCTTGATGTTATATTATAGTATGAAATGTCAAATTCTTACTTACCTTTTATGCTCAATTTCATTTGGCCTTCCTGCTTATCACAGTACCGTCCAACGTTGTCGATACTTTATAGGGAATGATCCTCTATCAATTTTAGGGTTCTTTCAGTAACCTGTTAGTTTCCAATCTCTATACTCTTGCTGGCTACTATTCTAGGAATAATTCATTCCTCGAGACAAATGTAATTTATAGGTTACCATTACCGACTCAAAGGAAAGTAATTCATATCCTGTTTTCCTCTTCCTGCAGTGGGTACTTTCTGTATTTTTTTGGAGGAAGAGAGCATCTGGAAGCAGGTACATGACTGTGAGCTGATTTTAGTTGTGATGGTGGTTTGTTTCTATAGAGAGTTACTGTTCTATTGGATGTTTGTCAGATCCACCAGTGGCTTGTTTAATTACAATGTTGGATTGCTGCTGCTTTTGCAAAAGCTCCCTCTAATAAGCCAGTGGAGAAGTCTGTCAGGAAAACGAGGGCAATGCGACGGCTAGTGAGGACCCTGGACCCTCCTTTTGGTTCATTCTGAAGCAAACGCTTCAGCGCGGATCATAAGATGCATACAGATATCGTCGTGTTTTTGGAATGCTTTCTTCTTCTTCTTCTTCTTCTTCTTTCTTTGTGGATTTTGTGTGAACAGCTTCGAACATTTTTTGCGGGCACTCCCTTTTATCGATAAGGAGAGCTTCATGCACTGGGACGCCCTTTTTATGTTTGGGTTACTCCAGTTGTAATTGTTTCTTAGTGAGCCATTTCCTGGCTCATGAGCAAGCCATAGCCTTGTATAGAAACAAAAGTGATGATGATTTGTTGAAACTGTGTTTGAGCTTTATGATATATTGATATCTGAGATTTTGTGTGCAACAAAGTTTGTTCATTTCAGTGTGATGTATCTTTACTCTCTTCTCTTTTCATTCCTTCATTTCTTTGTTTGTTATCAAATTCACTTTGAGTTGGAAATCCCTATATCCATATTGATCCAGAGATATGATTGGAAAGCTAAAAAGAGCCCATGCTTTAGTCCAAAAATCTCCTCCTTTTTGTTTATCTCCAAATGGCTCCTCTTTTTTTCATTATTGTTTGATTCTATTCTGTTGCTGCTCTGCTATTTTTCTCTCCATTTTCTCATCTATACAAATATCCAAGAGCCCAATCTTGTGTTAATGATGTAAAGCATTAAGATTGGATGGCAATCAGCTCATTATTAGAAGAGATCACCTTATACACTAAAGAGTAACATAGTTGGATTGCTAATGTTTCTCAGTTTAGCAAATAGTTATCAAAAAGGTAGGTAGAAGAGTATCTATGCAAAAACAATAGGTTTTGAAGGATAGATGCGCAAATACGAAATCTAAAAGGGTATACAAGTAGATAAGGAGCTTTTGAGGGGGTATATTTGCAAAAGAAATTTGAACATTCTTATTGGGCCCATTATGTTTTAATGGGCCGAGAAACGTCCGACTACGCAAAGGCCCAATTTTGTGTTAATTAATCTCAAATCTTAATTATAAAATCACAATAACTCTTTTATTTTAAATTAAAAAAAAAAGAATTAAGAGAGAGAGAGAGAGAGAGAGTAAAATAACATCCAATCACAATATTCGCGGTGGGAATAAGGTTTTGGGGAAGTCGGAGCACCACATCCATTTTTCTGATCACCTCCCGGTGATCCAGTGCTTCGTTTGGTGTCACCGCTGGGTCTGATCACCGCCGGTACCGTTTCGTCAGCTGGATCTTCGGCTCCTTTGCCTCTCCCGCTCGAAAACTAGGGTTTGATTCACCTCAAAGTCTCCTGATCTAGAGCTCGATCGTTTACTCCTTTGGGAGCGGTAAGTTGTTTCACCTCTTTTGCTTCACCTCCCCCTTTCCGGATTTGTTTATTTCTGGATATCTTTTGCTCCTCTTTTCCCACATCCTTTGGGTTCTGTCTTTCCCCTTCGGATCTATGACCCAACTGATTCAATTCGTCGATCGAGAGATAATTGTTCAATTTAGTTAATTAATGCTCCAATTTTTGTTTTTTCTTGTTTCCGTTCAGAGGAAGCCGAGAGATTCCATTGACTTGAGATGTGATAGATGCTCCTGTTGCTGCAGTTTGATGTCAATTTTGTTTTTAAAAAAATTATTTTTTTTGGGTTGAATTCGATCTCATTTTGTCTCTTTTAGGGTTTATGTTGGTATTCTGTTCATCACCATGGGGATTTTGGAGCCTACCGTGGACAACTACAGAATTCAGTTAGCTAATTCTGTCAATGGCTGGAGTTGTTTTCAGAATCTTTTATCACGCTATGTGATATTAGTGTTTGTTAGTGCATTCAAAAGTGGAACTCTTTCTTCAATTCTTCTCATTTATCAGTATGTTCGACTACTTCGCAAGAATAAGTATTCTAATATACAGGACAACCTTAGTTACTCTTGTCACAATCTCAAGATGGAGAAACTTTTTGCTCGAAGAGATGAAATGGGTTTTTCTCGAGCCCAGATTGCATCAGCAATCTTGGTATTGGTTTTGATCCATCTGAGATTAATTGCAGCTAGTATAATATTTAGAAGAAGTGGCCTGTTACAGCAGGAACGCTTGCTACTGGATACCTAAGACAAGATGGAATTTTGCAGGTTTTGATCTCATTATATTCATGGAGAGTACCAGGAGCGATGGTGATGAATTAATAGATGACTACGTTGAGTGCCTCATGTCATTGGATACCAATGCTCGGCCAGGGGAGAATGAGAACCCAATTCTTTCTGCCCCTAATGAAGAACCAGAAGATATACCTGTTGGGATAGCTCTGCAACCTGTCGTAAAAGATTTAATTTCCATTGCTTCAGAGGATCCAAAAGAACCAGTTCTAGGCATGGAGTTTGAATCGGATGAGGCTGCAAAGACATTCTATAATGAGTATGCTAGGCGTTTGGGCTTCCCATTTAGGGTTGGCAGGTCTCGACGTTCTAAAGGAGTGGAAGAGGTGCTCATTATGAAGAGATTTGTATGTTCGAAAGAGGGTATCTATAGGAAAAAACCATCATGTGAGAGCACAAGGAAGCGTGAGCGGATATCGATGAGGGAGGGTTGCAAGGCCATGATGGAGGTCATTCGGGACTCTAATCGTTGGGTGGTTTCTAAGCTTGAAAAAGCTCATAATCACCATCTTGGCACTTGTAGTAGAGTAGGTTATCTTCGTGCTAGAGGCTTTATTGAGACCTCCGACAAAGCTACTATAGTGGCTTCTGATGCAATGACTCTTCTGCGGCAGAATGCCTTTGGGGAAGGAGGAGATGCTCAGAGCCTTCTTGATTATTTCAAGAAGATGCAAGCAGACAGCCCTGCTTTCTTTTATGCCATACAGGTCGACAACAATAGCTGTGTTACAAATGCCTTTTGGGCTGATGCTAAAGCTAGAGCTGCATATCGCTCTTTTGGTGATGCTGTAACATTTGATACAACATACAAGAAAAATAAGTACATGATGCCCTTTGTTACTTTCTCTGGAGTCAATCATCATCTGCAGCCTGTTATCTTTGGATGTGCCTTGCTTATAGACGAGACTGAGTTTTCATTCATTTGGTTATTTGAGACATGGTTAGCTGCAATGGGTGGTCGGCCTCCATGTTCATTAGTTACTGATCAAAACAGGGCCATGACAGCAGCAATTACAAAAGTTTTTCCAAACACCTGCCATCGGTTTTGCAAATGGCTCATCCTAAGTAGAAGCAAGCAGAAGTTAGCTCATGTATATTCATCACACCCTTCTTTGAGAGCAGAACTGGAAAAATGTGTTCTTGAATCTGAGACCATTAGGGCATTTGAAACAACTTGGTTGTCAATCATAGATAAGTATGATCTCAGAAAGAACACGTGGTTACAAGCATTATTCAATATCCGTCAAAAGTGGATTCCTTTGTACCTCAAGGATACATTCTTTGCTGAAGTTTCTCCAGCACAGAAGTTAGAAACTATGAACGACTTCTATAAAAAGTACTTTAATACTAAAACCTCATTAAAAGTGTTCCTTACACAGTTCGAATTAGCCATGGCAAGCCGATACGAGGATGAAGCACAGGCTGACTTTGACACACTATATACTAGACCACTTTTGAAGACGGGATCCCTGATAGAAAAACAAGCAGCATCTATTTACACAAAAGCAGTTTTCAGTAAATTTCAGGAGGAATTTGCGCAGTCTTTGGGTTATAGCATTCAGAAAATAAAGAATGGTACTATTAACAAGTACAGTGTTACTAGAGATGGGGATTCTCTTGACACATTCTTTGTCTCTCATAATACTGCAAAAAAGACAGCAAACTGTAGTTGTAAAAATTTTGAGTTTTCAGGCATTTTATGCCGTCATGTTTTGGGAGTTCTCTTAGTTGACGATCCACGTGCACTCCCAGAAGAGTATTTCTTGGAACGTTGGACAAGACAAGCCAAATTAGGTGTTATTTTAGATGACGACAATATTGGTCCTCAGGGAACTTGTCAAGAATCCATCACATCACGGTACAATAATCTTTGTCACGATGCTCTCAGATGTGCAGAGAGGGGTGCAACTTCACTGGAGATGTACAAAGCAGCAAAAGATGTGTTGCAGAAGGCCTACGCAGAGATTATTGCCTATGAAAGAAATGTCAGTCAAGGAGCACAAAGGGATGCAATCAACATTAATGAGGAGATTACAATAGATGACGGAATGAATGAACAATCTTTACAAGATCCTGAACGGAAGGTATATTTACAATAATGTATTCATGTATTTGGTCCATATTCTAGTTATTATTGTTTGCAATGTGAGTTTGTGCTTAATAGTTCTCATTCATGTCAAGTATCACTTCCTATTACTATGTTTGCATTTTTCCATTATAATTCATTATAATTGCATCTCCAGAGGGGTGTGATATCTGTACTCTGTAGTATGATAATTTTAGGGGTTCAACTTCTCACGATTTCTATTTTAGTATAACTGCTGTTCTAGCATTAACTGATATTGTAGTTTTCTTCTATTTTGATGCATTTGTCATGCTGGCAAGTAATGATCTTGAAGCATGTCAAGTTTGCAGCATAAATATCGGATGTCCATATTTGCACTGTAGAATTTATGGCCAAAGCAATCAGGGTGTGTGCAGCAAGATGAAAATCTACTATGTCGGTGGTAGTGGGATGATATAATCAAGCTATTTGGTTTTTGTGTATCTCTGTGAACTCATGAGCATGAGTGTTGATCGTGTACCAATACATGTGATAGTTTTTTGACCTGTACCTGCGCTAACCTATTCTGCTGGTTTTATAATTCTTTATCATCCTGCCTTCATGCTGTTCGCTTTTATTAGCATCCAGTGCATATGTCCCATTCAATCCAAGAGTACTATTTTTTCCATTGAAAGAAAATTAAATAGCAATTACAACCTTTTTCCCCTTTCTTGAAATGATCTACAGTTGTGTATATCTAGTTAGCATGTACTTTCACATGAATAGACATGTTAAATTTGTTTGTTAGAAACCTCTGCATTGCAAGGTATACGGACATGGCAAATTGCACTCAAGAAACGAGCTTTCTTTGTGCCTTCGCAGGTGACTAACTTACTTGGGCAGTTGCTTGGTTCCTCCTGGTCACCAGTGTGAAGTGCTGGTTTCCTTCTGCCATTGGTGCTCACTTCTTTCATCAGCTGCTTGGTGCAGTAGATGAGCCATCCACTGTGGTCTCAGCAGTTTGTTGGAGAACAGCATATAGAAATTGTTGATAGATATTTTTGGTATACTGGCTCCCAGGTCCAGGGTGCCCCGGAAACCAGCAAAAGATTTCCATCCTGCTTCGTCTTCCATACCTGAATACCTATTGACCTCGGCAAACCTGGTTTCTTAGCGGAAGATGTTATTTTTGCTTGAGATGATGGCTTTAAAGCTTGGTCCTCGTCACCATAAGAATTGTAATTTGTGATGCCTAAGCCAATTCATTATGTTTTGCTTCATTAGGTGCTAGCGATGTAACATATGACTTTTGCGCTTGAGAATCGAATTTAGGTTATGTCAATCGGCTAGTAATGTTCATTGAGACTTTTGTAAAGGTGATCCAAAATGTAGTGAACTATTTGTTCTGAATGCTGAATTAAGTTATTAAGATCTTGGAAGGTGCATATGGCAAGGCTTGAATACTCTGCAACTGTGAATATTTTCTGCTTGGCAAAAATCTGCACAGGAAAATCAATTGAGAGACATCCCCACCCCTTTTTCTTTAATTTCAATTTTTCACTTTTCTGTTATGTGTTTTTACTAAGAAATAGTCCAAATTAGTGGAAATTTGCTGAATTTAGATCTTGGAGACGAATTGCCTGTTCATGTAATGTGTGTGATGGATCTCTCAAGTAATATCTTGGCTATAATTTCCATTGCCCTTGTTATCATTTCATTAATGTCATTAGTTAAATATCACCTCAGGTTCGGAGAGAATTAAATGTACAATTTAGATATGTGTCTTGCATTCTGAAATTGCTATGTATATATATATATATATATATATATATATATATATATATATATATATATATATATATATATATATATATATATATATATATATCAAAGGAAGAGAATTTCAATGTTACAAACTGTACACACACTTATAACCAAATACTTCTCAATTCCCTATGAATGTTTTACAAAGTAGAATTAAATCAAAACAAAGCAGTGTACTCTTGAAGGTATTGTACTGTATTAGGAGAGAACAAGAACAAACTAGGTGATAGCAGACCAGGTGATACTGGAGAAGGAACTGAAGGTGATATTGTTTGTTGAAAGCCCAGGGTGAGCAGCAAAGGGTCAACCCCATCTCCAACTCCTGCATCTTCCCCGTCTACTTCACCACTCACTTCATGTGCTCCGGCGAATTCAGCTTTCCCAGGACTCTGGGAGGCCGAAGGCGCCGCCTTGCCGGTCAATCGCTGCACGACGGCCATGAATTCTTGCGGCCCGGCATGGATAATCTTCGGTGTCTGCACGTGCACGATTATCGGCTGAGAACGGTCACCGAGCACCGTCGCCGCCGGTTTCTTCACCTTCCAGGAGTCCCTCGCCACCCTGAGGGGTTGTGGTCTCTGGCCTCTGGTCTCTGTTCTCTTGGATGAAGCCATGGTGGATGTGTTTGATAACAAGTCACTGTTCCATTGCTTGCATATATACTGAAGAGGCTATGGCAAAGTCAAACTCGTTTGGTCAACCACTGCCTCTGACTGCTGACTTTTTTAACACAGACGTTAAGAGAGAGAGAGAGAGAGAGACAGAGACAGAGACAGAGAGAGGATTAGCTATTTGGGTCAAAGTCAAATTATGCGTGAATTTTATTATTTAACAATGTCACCGATCACGACGAAAGAGTTGTTTGTGCATATATAAATATAAAGAGAGAGATGACGAACTATAATAATTAGGCAAAATAATCGAGCAGGGGTATGACCGTACCTCTAATTTGACTACATTTGCAAGCGTTGACCGATTTGTTCAGACTTTGAGAAGTCCACGTGGTCTTCGTACATCGCACGGCGACTTTTTAAGTAGAACGAGGGGCCTGATTGCAATTATTTTTACATAGTTTTTTAGGCTACCAAATCCGATACTGGCGAAAGCTTTCAGATTGGATTGGGCTGACCAATAAGCAATTATTGCACAATTTCACACTTAATTAAAAACAATATATTATGGATGCTATACCTACTAATTACTTTTAGAAATACTTCATAGAATCCACAAAACAAAGAAACGAAAAATAGTACGGAAGGGCCCAACCGGGTTCGAACCGGTGACCTATTGATCTGCAGTCAATTGCTCTACCACTGAGCTATGGACCCTTTGATGAGGACGTTGCTCTTTTTAATCCAAGAAATATTTGTAATTAAAGAGAATAGATTCTGAAAGCAATTGCTCACCAAGATGATCTGAATTGCCTTTATTTTATTTTATTGTTATTTTCAAGAGTGAAAATAGAGTTGGGCCCAAGTTAAGTTTGAAGTTTTAGAATTAAATTTTTAAGAGGTTATTGATTTCCATATCAATAGCCTATTTTTATTTCATAACTCTCAGTATTACAGTACTGTAGGCCATATATCTTATTTACTTATTATCTATCTATAATATAAATTGTTAGTTTATTACTTAACATAATAGTTAGGTTATATTTATAATTATCCAAAGTCATAATGACAAATCTTCTATTACCAAACAATTGCCGAGTCATCTCAAAGACCCAACTACCCAAAGCCTTACTTTTCCTCACAAGTTTGTAGTGCAAAGTAGTTAGAATTGGTTAGAATTATGTTCACCTTTTCCTCATGCCATTCTACAACTACTACAGTATACATAATGCAAAATAAAAAGAAAGTAGAAGTTTTTTTTTGTCCCTTTCTAAATCTTATATTTATTTATCATTTAGTTTACTTTTTTTGACAATTATAAGTTAAAATATAAATATAATTATACTGCATATAAAAATAATTAGAGTTGACCGTTGGATTTGATAGAGGAAGAGTAGTGATAAATTTATCATTTCAGCTTTAATTCAGCAATCGTCGGTGTGTCATCATCAAATAATAATCTATATTTTAACTTACCAAATTTTTTTTATCATTCATGAGTCTAAAATGATAGATAAAGAGCCGATCTTCTCTAGATACAGAGGTACTTAGGTTATACCAAGTTTTAGCTAATATATTAAGCTTTAAATTATATACATCATCGAACGATTACTTTGAACTAAACACTGTTAAAATCTGTCCTAAGCCGTCATACTATCTAAATCAATTCCTAGTCAGTGGTTTCTCTACATCCTAATTTGTTGGATTGTTCTCCGATACTTATAGGCGTGGCTTATGATGAGCTTATTTTATCCATAAAAATAGGTTTACAGAATAGAAAATCCTAAGCATCTTGTGATTATAATAAGATAAAAGGATGACTTGGCCTAAAATGGATTTAATTAGGGATAAAATAAAACATTAAGCCTAAGAGCATTAAAAAGATAAAATGAAGAACAACCTATATAAATTAACACACGCAGTTCTTTAATAAATAAACCTTCACCTCTAAAATAATCAATAATTAAATTTTGCCACATACTAAATATTGGAGGAAATTTCTGATTTGCCACCCACTAGTAAAACCGTGACAGATCACGATTCACGGATTACTCTTAGAAAGATTAATTTATATACGTAAATAAATTTCAAATTATCCCTCCGGTAAATATTTAAAATCAAATTATATTTTTCAATTTTTTTTTATTAAAACTTAGGTAGAGATAATGTAAGTTACCATAGCACCCTCATAGTATTAATGATTTTATTGTTTAAGTAAATATAAATCCTCTACCTATATTTTTAATATAATTAAAAATTTTGACTTAAAAATAAGATACATGAAATAATTCGGTTGTAACTCCGTAGCATAATTAGATTTATTTATTGGCAACCGTTAATTAGTTTGCAAGCAGTTCAAACGGTTTTCAGGGATTTTTGCATATAACCGCCTATATTTAACTTTATTATAAAAGTCCACTAATCCTTTTCAAATTTAAGAGAAAATTATAAATAACATCCTCTGGTTTAATTACATTGTAGATAAAAGGTTTTCTTTTTATTATTTGCAAATAGAGCCCTCTATAAATATAATTTAGCCCGACTACCGAGTTAATTTTAATTAAGCAACTAAATTAAGGATGTAAAATAGTATTTATAACAAAAATTAAGCCTCCAAAATATTAAAGTCGCATTCAAATACAATTTCACAAGATTAACGAATCCAAAATCACATGAAACAAACAACCACCTCCTTTTTTTTTTATCACCTTGACATTGAGGGCATTTTTTGTCAAAAGGTATAGAATATTCTAACTACACACGGAGGTGGACTTGTCTTGCAAACATACCCATTGAAAGAGGATCCGGAATTGCAAAATTTCTACAGAGAGGTTCTGCAAAAATAGCCTAATTTTAGGACAACTCATCCATCCATCCGTTCATCCGATCATCCATCGGCAACCGAGTGCTTGGGATGTAGTAAGTTCCTGCATTCATTGACTCCAGCCGATCCCATCTCCTTACTAAATCCGTGGAGTCAACAACGGTCAATAACCCAACTCTGCTCTGTTGCTTCCTTCTATTAACAGCCTTCCTCTTAGCTTTTCCCGGCCTCTCTCTCTCTCTCTCTCTCTCTCTCTCTCTCTCTCTCTCTCTCTCTCTCTCTCTCTGACCCAATTTAGAACGCCTCCTCCTTCGAACGGAAGCCCAGAAAAGAAGAGATGGAAACCAGTGGTTGTATGGGATTAATGGCAGTCGTCGTTGCTTCCAGCGGCGTCGTTCTCGTAGCTCTTCAGCTGCATCGCAGACTCGCCTCCGATTTCATGAAGAAGATGGAATCAGAACTCGGTAAAGATTTCTCCTTTTTTTTCTCATTATTTCTTCTTCTTCTTCTTCTTCTTCTTCTTCTTCTTCTTCTTCTTCTTCTTCTTCTTTGTTGTAATAATATTGATCAATAGGCGGCGTAAGGATCCGGCGGAAGAAGAAGGTGACGTTCGCCGCCGACGTGATCGATCCGTCAAAGGATAACAAGGAGTATCGCAAACGGAGGCTGACGGCGTCGGATAAATAAATTAATTTTCTTCACATCTCGTTGTTTTCAATCAACGAGTTTTATAGAGAAGAGGGAGTTTCTTGTGATTATATATATAAAATGCTGCAAGTTGGCAAGTCTTTCGTAGTTCTTAGTGTCTCTTTTAGTCTTGTTGTGGTTTCTCTCTCTCTCTCTCTCTGTCTCTCGTTGTGTCTGGCTTACAAAGGAATCCAATTGCGTCCAATGTTGAAAGGAGCACTTTTTATATTGGAATCTAATATTAAATATTTTGGAGGATAGATTCGCAATTAGTTCTTCTTGGTTTTGATTGTTTAGGCCCTCTTTTGATGCTATTAGATTACGAAGGGATCCTTCTCTTTTGTCCCTCTTGTGTTCTTTGTCGGCATTTGATTAGGACACAGTAGGATTAAGATAGGATTAACCAATGTGAAGCTGCACATTATGGCTTAAATAAGAATACTCATGTTTATTAATAGCAAGTTGGGGAGACTAATCAAGGTTCTTATCCTAATATCCTTTACACGTTTGCCTAATTCTTTTGTATGTTAATCTTATTATTATTATCACCATTATTGGAAAATCTATTGACAATGCCTCAAGTTTTACTTTCGTTCTTGTTAGAAAGTTAGACCCTTTCAACCTTTCTATATGGTAATCGTCTGTTAATCTAACTAACCACTTAATATTTTTGGGGTAATAAAACTAAATTACAGGAGTCGAATGAATGATATATAAAAGCAACTTATAAGATATTCTTTAAGAAATTTCTCATTATTATTATTGTAAAATAGGAGGTTCAAATCTTAATGTGCTCTTCTACATTCATTTTACTTGGGCTAATGCTAAGGGCAAGGATTCATGCACATCACACTTTCAAATATAGCAATTATTTCCTGCACATTATCTACTTTCTCTGAATTCCCCATAGAGGATTACAAGCAGAACAATAAATGCAAGTCATTGTTTGTAACTTTGAAAGTGAAGGACTTTTTTAGTGCAGAATATTAGAGAAAAGAAACTGATTCGCTGACGAGAAAAAACTTGTATAAGAGAAGAAAATAACAACGCATCGCATATAATTGTGTACTGCATTTCCATGGTATATTCTTGAATCTGAAATTGCTCGCGGATCTCTACATATCACACTCAATTTAAAACTATGCCAGCTCTATAAATGATGATAATTTTGAGGAAAAAAAATGTTGTGTCTTAGTACTACCTATTTTAACCAAGCTTTAGAGCCTCCCTAAACCCAATGGTGAGACTACTTTGCAAGCCTTTCTTTCCAAAGCCTGCATTTCCTTTCTGCATCATCGCAACAAATTCGTTGTAATCTATGCGTCCATCCTGCCAAAAGAACAAAAATAGCAACTTATTTCCCTAAAGTCAAGATATAGTAATCATAATATCTTTGGCAGAAGAAAATTTACATTGTCTTGGTCTACTTCTCCAATCATTTCCTCGAGTCGGACATCTTCAATACCAAACTCTTCACAAGCTTGTTGTAACTCATCTTGAGTTATGTAACCACTTCCATCCTTGTCGAAATACTGGAAGGCTGCAAACAAGTGGTCATCCCTCTCGACTTTGTTCAAATGCAAAGTAGCAGCTACAAACTCTCCATAGTCTATGGTGCCACTGTTATCTACATCTGCCTGAAGTATCGACAAAAAGAAAGGAATCAGAAATAATGGGAGAGAGGAACTATGATTGAGACACAATTTCAACTACATATATTGAAGATCATGCAGGTAGATGTAACAAACTTTTGTGAGTGATTTGGCGGAAGCAATCATAGGAAAGATAATAATGAAAGATAACTGAAAAAAATGATCCTCCAGTAATACCAAGCTGGGTCCGTATATTTTCTGTTAGCATTGATTTGAGTGCAAACCAATTTATTAAATCTGCCTTCAGTTGCTATATAATTGGAATATAATGAAATTGTTGTTGTTCTAGTACTAATGCAGCTCGAGTATATGAAGAACAAGCATAAGAAATACAGGACAAGTCTTGGCATTCCTTTCACACTCGTACATTTGGCTTCTTCACTGAGGTATATTTGTTTTCCAAGTCAGGACAATTAAGTTGATAGTGGTTGCACTAGCAATTCAAAAGAGTAAAAATCATTTTATTCAAGAGATATTTTGTTCCACTATAGAAGAAATTAGCAGTAACTAGATGATTACCAATTACTTGCAAATAAAATTTGGAGAACTCACTGCTTGCATAAGGGCATATATCTCAGATTCCTTAAGATTAGCCCCCACTCTCTCCAATCCAACCTTGAGTTCTTCAAAAGTGATCTGCCCACTATTATCTGTGTCTATCATCTTAAACATTTCTTTTAGGCCGGCAATTTCATCCTCGGAGAGGTTCTCAGCAATAACCTAGAAAAATGGATCACATTAGCAGTAGAAACTTGGCAGAGTGATGAATTCAGTGGAAAAAATCATATAGTTCAGAAGTTTCACAATTTTCTGCGGTACTATACCAACAGATATCTAAAGGCTATCTGTGTGACAGACAAATGAATTACTTCAAAAGAAGTAATCAGCTTGTCTGAAATGAAGAAGGAAATGTAAGTAGATCAAAATAGAATTTCTGGGTAACACTTACTCTAAGAGCCATCTTCTTGAGCTTGTTCATCGCAGAGAATTGCTTCAAGCGAGACAAAACTGCAGAATCTAGTGGTTTATCAGGAGCTGCACCACCAACCTGAACCCAGGGATGGCCTAAAAGAAAACAAAGAGAACAGTCAAAAAGTTACTTTGATATGTTGTAATGAATATCCAGGAGAGAATGAATTCAGACTTCATTATGCTGGCTGTAAATGTTCCTCTGATATACCATTTACAATTAGGTAGATAGGCTTGAACCAAAAGGCAAGCCAACAATGTAACATATTACAAATTTGTAAATGTTTGAAATATGTGACGCTTTCCTTCCCATGCAGCATATGTATGCGCTTTGTAATTGTCCAGATGACATTTCATATTGAAACCAGTTCTATTTTTTTAAATTGATCATAAAGGATACACTTATAGTATAAGAACCAGAGAAAAGTCAGAAACTCACATAGAACTTCATGAGCAGTCAACCGCTTTTTGGGGTCTCTAACAAGCATTTTCCTTAAAAGATCTTTGGCACTCTCTGAGATGCTAGGCCATGGTTCTGACTGGAAGTCAAGATTTCCATGCAAAACCTCTTCAAATATACCCTGCTCGCTTTCTGGTTGTAGAAAAATGAAGGCAGAACAATTAGCAAACGTTCAATATTTCACTCTGTGTGCATCAACATGCATAGATAATGCAGATATAGGTGCATGTGATACATAAATTCAATTTAGATAAACCACTTGGTTAGTGCTACCAGGTTTCCACTTGATTTCTAGTTTAGGAGAATCAGCATCAGAGAATTTTGATTCTGAGCAAGTCTAAGTATTGGATCAAGCAATTGGAGTTTATCAATAGAAGGCTGCATGTATTTAGCCACCATCACAGTGTATGTCCAATTTGAGTGGAAGGCATCTTAAAATATGAACTTGTATTTTAGACACAGAAGTTGCACATGTTGCATGTCATGTCGAACAACTAGGACCCTTTATCTAAGTGCACTACCAGTCTACCTGTTGCCTCAGTAGTCCCAAAAGGACATTTAGTTCACCATTCTCTCTCTCTCTCTCTCTCTCTCTCTCTCTCTCTCTCTCTCTAACACACATATGGGTACATATATCTATACATTTATATCCACACAAGGCAAACATATGTAAAAGGTTTATAATATCACAGACTAAACTAGATCGTCAACAGATAAATTTAAATCCAAGTAAATTTAAGTTTCAGAATTCTAATTGTTGGAAGTGAATACTAGATCTAATCATCTAAAAGGCCCAAGTACAAAACAAATGTGTAATTTTGTGTTTATGTATCTATGACTATGAGTCTCTCTATACATAAATTTGCTTTCTAGTGTGTAACCCTGTATTAATATTATATCTACACAAAACTTTGTACATCCTTTCATAATACTCAACGATATAAAATCTTATGATCTGTGAGATCAAGGTCCTTACCGGCCCAAAATGGAGGCACACCGCACAACAATATGTAAATTATTACCCCAGCACTCCAAATATCCGCTTCTGGGCCATACTTCTTCTTTAGGACTTCTGGTGCAACATAATAAGGGCTACCAACCACATCAGTGAATATATCACCTGAAATAAATCTCCATTAATTAAACTTTATTAAAATATGATTGCAAGTCTTAGAAGATCTCTGCATATGTAATGTTACTCAGCAGGCAACTAATGAATTGAACAACCAACTGACCAAGAAATAGAGAGAATAAATTATACAGCCAAAAAAATTGATATACTTATCCTGTCAAAAGAGTTATTTCCAGAAAATCTACCCAAAACCTTCACATTTATGACCGTTGAAATTATCTCATACTAGTCACATATTTACACCATATTATTAGTTTCATTCAACATAGTATAAACAATCATACATTCATAAACACAATCCTCATACACAAACTAAGCAAATCTACAGATGAGGAAATTTACCTGGTCGGAAAAAGATAGATAATCCAAAATCTATGGTCTTAAGTGGTGCTTCTTCAGTCTGATTAACAAAAAGAAAGTTCTCAGGCTTGAGATCACGATGCATGACTCCCAAAGAATGGCAAGCCTCCACCACGCCGGCAATCACCCTACCAAGCTCAGCTGCCTTCCTTTCTGTATAATGCCCCTTCTGCACAATCCTATCGAACAATTCTCCTCCAGCACACAGATCCATGACAAGATGAACTGCCACAGCATCTTCATAGGCCCCTTTGATCGAAATAACATTCGGATGACCAGCCAAATGATGCATTATCTGGATTTCCCTCCTAACATCCTCCACATCCTCCTCGGTTGCTAATTTCCTCTTCAAAATGGACTTGCACGCATATTCCTTCCCGGTCGCCTTCTCCACACATAGATATGTAGTTCCAAATTGCCCTTGCCCAAGCTTCCGTCCTAAGCTATATATATCCTTCAAATTCTCTGTTTTACGCTTCAATACAGAACCAGCGAGAAGGCCAGCACTTGATACTCTCTTTACTTGCGGAATCTTCGCCCGCGGCTTGGCTGCAGTTGGATCAGGCACTGGCTTAGCATCAATTTCAGGGGGTTTAGTAGCCTTTTCCTCTCCTTTGTGGATCATTATAGGTTCCGGAGCCTTATTCTGAACGGCCTGGGAAACATCGGTGGCAGATCTAGCCGACGACGGCGAGGTCTCACTGCCGGCGACAGAGCCATTTGCAGGTGGCAATGCGGCCCCCTCGGACCGGGTACGCCACAGAACAGCAGAAACCGATTGGAAGAAACCGTTCTTTGTGATGCTCGGGCCGACGCATGTGTTGCCCATATTAATTGATACTTAAAATTCTCCGAAACTCCTCTGTAGCATTAAGTCAACCCTCATCAGATGCACCAACTAATGAGATAAAGCTCTCGGTGCGGCATTCCATCAAACAAATCGCACACGGAGGAGCTCAGGAGCCGAGAATTGTGCACCAAGATCGGAGCTTTTGCAAGAAGATATAGAAGATTCAGCAAGACAAGAGGGAAATATGTCAAAAGCTCGAAACTTTTTACTTGGTAAATAAAGAACACGTCAGAAGATGGAGTGCGACGCGATAGAACTTTGCTGGAAAAGGCAAGGAGTCAAGAATGGACTCGATCAGAAACGAGGAACTAGTATCTTAGGAGCAAGCCGCATGTTTCCAAAAGTGGAGCTTTACTGCAACCCATATCCCAATATCCGATTAAGACATCAGCAGAGATGACCTTCCTCGCGGGGGAGATAGGAGAATCGGTAGATACGACTAAAGAGAGAGAGAGAGAGAGATGAGGGGCGCTGGCGCGAAGTGGGGGAGGAGGGCATAACAGTCACTTTTGCCCCTCTCTCTCTCTCTCTCTCTCTCTCTCTCTCTCTCTCTCTCTCTCTAGCATCCAAAGACCAAAGGAACGCGTTTATGCTCAAATTATTCTCTGAAATTTCCATCCTTTTTTGTCAAATTTGAGATAATTTTCTTTTTCGTGATACATTGACAAGTTCACGGGTTTTAATTATTTTGTCATTATTTTCTCGTAGTTGTTGATGGTCCCATATCACGCGCATTTGACCCCGTAAACAAAATTAGGTTTTCATTTTTCTTTTATTTATTAGAGAGAGAGAGAGAAAGATGCATATGGAGGAGAATTCGGTGGTGGAATTTAGGGATTTTGACAACTCCGCAGATTTCGTTGCCGGCCATGGCCGGAATTGAAGGATTACATGTGAATATGTGATGATGCTAGGTAGTGTCTGGGGGCTTATCGGTGATTTCGGATATATTATTCAGAAAATTATAAGATATTATGGCCTCTCTCTCTCGTGGATAAACGAGATTGAGATGGTGGTTTGAACGTGTCAAATTAATACTTGTACTGGATTATTAAAGGATTTCTTTTCCTATGCTGAGATAGCATCAGAATAAATTTATTAAATCATTTTCCCATAATGGACTTGCATGATATATTTGGCTGAGAAGATGACAGGAAGTCTCTTCTCCATTCTAGCAAAATATATATAACATATAACAATTTGAACATAGTTTTTCTTTAAAAAAAAAACTTAGACAACGATTCCTCACCAAATGGCGTTTAAAGGTAGAACAAGACAGTCCAACTTAATGATTTCTTAAAATAGCCAACACTGCAAGTATGAAAAATCAACAAGACATCAGGTTGGACTACTCTTGATGCTAATTTATACAAGAAAGACTGTCAAGTTATATATCATAGCCCACCAATGTTTCTCCTTTCCATCCAAGGAACAAGACAAACAATCTTTTTGTGCTTTTACTATTAGAATTGCTATTAGCTAGGCTATGGTAGACAACCACTCATAAGAAAAAAGCTTATGCTACTAAGGTCTCCACTAAAGAAGAAATATGACTCCTACAAAGTCTACACAGGTAAAAGCAACATGCAAGATGAGGTAATATGCAGGGGAAGTGCACTTGATCATGTTGTAGCTTGACCTGGGTAACGGCGATCGCTCCAAGTCTTCAATAAGACAGCCTGCACCACATGGGCCAAAGTGCATGGACTGCACGTCTGACAAGTGATAAATGCTTCTAGGGATCAACTTGTAAACAGACTTGCAAGGTCAATGAGAAGAAATAGAAGGGGAATAATACATCATCCATTATGTAGTACAAATGGATTCCCTGTGTATTATCAAATATCAAGGTTGAACATTTCATTTATTCATTAACTCTGATTGAACTATATCGGAAGAAACAAGGGGAAAACTCAATATATTAATCAGTCCCAGTGTGGCATCGATGGGAGAAGGAAACCGACAGTTTCTTATACATCTATGACCTCTCCAGATATTTCAGAATAAGTAGGATCGGTCTGTGATTTAGAGGGGCCTTTGAGTTGCCTATCTGGAGGGTTCTGCCGACCAAAAGGGACTGATTCCCTACGATGGAAAGAGGGGATAAAAGACTGAAAGAATTCATTTGTTGCACGCTCAGCTTCCTCGAGGAAATCACCAAGACCACCAAAGAATCCTCGCTCAAGAGCTTCGATGTCGCTGCGAAGCCCTGGGAAACTGAAGGGCTCAGCTGTCCGATTCCCAAAAGAAAGTGAGCCTTGTTTCACTTCATCTGTAACATCTTCTTCAGTCTGCTCGGTTCTGGATTCCACCACTTCTGCAGGCCTAGAGAGATAGGAAAAATATGTTAGAACAAGAGCACCTATAGCCAGATGCCAGTGAAGCAAATAAGAACATCATAAAGAAAGAAGGCCAATTGGAATTACAACTAGAAAGAAAATTTGACAACTGTTATCCCATATATCAGAGAGCAGAAGGTCAGAACCCAATGTGTAATCAAGGTCCATAGACAATAACATTGCAACGACTCTGCCCATGCAACACTAGAATCAGTATGACTATGGTAGCACCATCCAGAAAGAGTTAGTTGTGACATAATTTATGCTTGTGGCCATAAATCTCTTTTTTTTAGATAAAAGTTGACGTTTGGTATATCTCAGCATTGTCGTTTCTGATTATTCTTCAAACCACCTCAGACAGTGTATATAACAGACAGCATAAGTAAATAAGTAATAGGTTAGAGGATTGGGGCATATATGGAGCATATATTTCATGAGAGAAATTTTATCCAGTCACACATCTCCTATAATTTCTTTCTCAACTAAAATGGTTCAACCATGTCTTCACATAGACCATAGAGAAGAATGGGGCCATAAAGAAAGCTAACTGATATAAACATTAAAAAAATGTCCCATTTAGACATGAGAAGCCATATAACTCAACATTTTTTTTTTGAAATAGAAGTACAGCCTAAAGATCCAAAGGATACGGGTAGTTTCCAATTGGGACATCTCAGCAAAATGCACCTTAGTTAAGTATGTGAAGTCAGTAAAACCAAAATGATTCTAATGAGACCTTTTAGATCATTGTAAGTGTAAAAAGAATTGGCCCATTTTGTGCAGGCTTTCAATTTGGAAAAATAGAGGTGGAAAGTGGAAACCACCATGGTGAAGTTGAAGCACCAATCAAGGCATGATCATATGCAATCCTGCGACTCATCCTCAAGCTACTTTTATAATGTGGATGAACCTCTTCCTCAGAGGAGGTTACAGGACATGTATGAAATGATTTGGGCAGTCAATGCAATAACTCTACATTAATTTCCTCTCATGTAGTAGATATGAAATATTTTCTTTAGTGGAAAAAATAAAAGCATACACCTGCCTTTAATAAATATCAACTTTTATCCTGAGAAAAGATCAATAACCCCACCCAAAATAATATGGTATATTTTTTTAACTTTAGCTTTTCTCAAAGGTCTTTTTGCTAATAACAATTCGACCTTTCTCACAACATATCCAAGGAGTATCTTAGAAGAATTATTTTTCTCCTGTATCTTGTTAATAAGAAACTTAAAAGAACAATTAGGAACTTAAAGAAGTGGCCGGTATATAATCATGCTTTGTCTTAAGAATGCAAGAAGAGATGGTCCAATCTATGTAGAACGACTACTTTAGAATGTTACATGGCTGCATCGATACCTATTCCTTCAGCTAAGTTGGCTGTAGAAAACATCGCAGATGTCGTCTGTTGCTTATAATCTTTCCACATACTGGATGAATTCATAGAAACATTAAACCTATTGTCTCGTTCTTCTGCTTATTTAACCTTTGACTCGGTGCCTACCCAATCACGATGTGCTTGCATGAATCGTATTACCTCTATAAAGCAACTAATACGGTAGTTAAACCCTATTGACCAATTCATGTATGCAAGGATCGAAACATAAGATCTCAAAACATGAAATTAATTCAAGTATCACAATAACAGGATTCATTAATCACCTGAAGCCTCGTAGATTAAAGTGAGAAAGAATAAGACAAAACGACGAACAAGTTACTCGAAAGTACAAATGCATGAGCAAGGGCGAGAGAGATGAGACGAGCTTTTTACCTCCCGATGCAGTCCCTAAGAATCTCTTCGGTCTTCTCGCACTTCTTGATGAACCTCCCGGGCTCCACTTCCTCGGTCCGGCAGGTCGATCTCATCAACCTCCTTGTCGAGCACCGCTCTTGTTCCGACCTAGGGTTAGGGCTTACGATGTCCCCGATCTCGCCAAAGCCCCTTCCGCAGGTGACGGCACCCGAGGGTTCGTCTTCCACCCACTTCCACCCCATTTTGCTCTCTCTCTCTCTCTCTCTCCCCCCCAATCCGTGGATGACTGGGGATGCAACGGGGTAGATGTACTGGAGAAAAACAAAAGACGCACGGCTTTCTCTGGAACTGACACGTGTCCGTTACACGAAATAAATCCGACGTTTCCAGATATAATCCGACATTATTCTTATAAGGAACTGACACGTGTCATTGAAAGAGTCGGCGATTGTGCTCGTCAGTCACCGACTTCGTCGTGCCCAAGGCCCAAAAGCGCCAAAAGAGTGCGAGGGATCCAATCGTACTTGAGAAGCTCGGCTCCCTCCGTTTCCTTCTCAACGGCACGGCCCAACGGTAATCTGCTTCGCCTCCCTCCAATTGATACAAGAGATGCAATGAGGAATTTAATCAAACACTTATCGTCGCTTTCCACTCCCTTTCATCTTCCTACCCTTCGCTTTAAGTCCTCCAAAACTCGCCCGTCGCGCAAAACCTCAGCCTCCAAAAATGCCAGCCTAAAGGAACCTAGCCCTCCTTCCCTCTACCAAACTATCACAGAGATAGTAGGAGTTAAAGACCAAGCAAATGATGACTATTCCTCTAGTGTTTCACTCCCTAGAGAGGACAGAGACATCCTTCCAACGTGCACCCCTCCTGCTTGCCAAATTGCCCAAGAGAGTAAGAGTATTTCAGATGCTAAGCAGCCGAGATCCCAAAAAGCTGCTTCAGAACAAACCCATGTGGGCAGTTGCCATCCTGTAGATGTTAGCCCAATTGTACAGAAGGTTACAGAGATCGTGAGGGCGGAGAACCGTGGAATTTGCATGGAGCACCAGTTAAACAAGCTGGGTTTGTCATTCAGCTCGGAGATTGTAGAGAATGTTCTAAAGAGGTGCTTCAAGGTGGGCCACCTGGCTCTTCGATTCTTCAATTGGGTGAAGCTCCAACCGGACTTTTGCCACACGACGCAGACTTATAATACCATGATATACATAGCTGGTGAGGCCGAAGAATTTGATTTGGTGGAGAAGTTGATGGAAGAAATGGATGATGAGTTGTGTTCGAAGGACATCAAGACATGGACGATTGTAATCTCACATTATGGGAAGGCTGGACATGTAGGCAAGACACTCCGAACCTTTGATGTAATGAAGAAATCAGGCTGTGAACTAGACAGTAGAGTGTACAAAACGATCCTTCGAGCTTTGTGTAATGCAAGGAAGTCTGAGTTGGCAATGGAGTTCTACAAAGAAATGGTCTCTAAAAATATGCCAGTTGATGTCCACCAATACCAACTGCTCATGAGTTGCTTGGCTAGATCAGATGATACAGAAGCCATTAGGTTAGTGAGAGATGACATGATTGAAATTGCAAAGGTCTCAGAAAGCAAGGCTTATATGCAAACCTTGAAGAGTTTTTGCAGTTCAGGGAATATCAAAGAAGCCCTACAGGTATTTGAGGAGATGAAGAAGAAAAATATTTTGGTTGACGCTGAAGCCTATGAAATCATGTTGAGAGGATTTTGTAGAGCTGGCAGGATGGTTGATGCTAAAGAGTTCATGGACAGCATGAAGAACAATTCATCTGTGGACATCAAGGATTATGGATTTCTCATTGATGGGTTCTTAAGGGAAGGTGACTTCGCAAAGGCACTAGAGTTGTTACATGATATGAAAGAATCTGGATGCCTGCCGATGCTATCTTCTTATACTCAGATTATCCAGCATCTCTTCAGGTCTGATCAATACAGAAAAGCCTGTGAGTTGTATGAGGATATGGTTAAAAGTGGTATAGAACCTGATATTGTGGCGATTACAGCTGTGATTGCTGGTCATGTTCGTCATGGGCATATATCTGAAGCATGGAGTGTTTTTGAGGGCATGAAGAAGAAAGGCTTGAGGCCCACATGGAAGGCTTACACAGTGTTTATCAAGGAACTCTGTAAGGCTTCTCAACCCATAGAGGCTTTGAAGCTTCTAAAAGAAATGTCACATTCTAATTTAAATGCCACAGATGAAAATTTTCGTTTAGTTATAACATCACTCAATAGAAATTGTGATTTAGAGAAAGTTAAGGAAGTGGAAAAGATAATGAGATTATTTAAAGTTGATAGCCTGGAAAACGAACAGATTCACCAGGAAATTGATCATATTTCTGATGAAGATCACAAGGTTCCAAGTCCCTCATTCCCTGAGGACATCAACACCATTCAAACAACAAATGGATTTAAAGAAAATGATCTTAAAGGAATATCCAGAATTCTATCATCTTCAAATGACTGGAGGTCAAAGCAAGAAGATTTGGAGAGGAGCATGATTCATTTTACACCAGAGATTGTAGAGGCTATTCTGAAGAATTGTCAGAGACACAGTCGAGCTGCTTTGATTTTTTTTTCATGGATAGGGAAACAACCAGGTTACATGCACACTGCAGAAACCTATAACATGGCCATCAAACTTGCCGGTAGTGCAAAAGATTTCAAGCACATGAGACATCTCTATCAAGAAATGAGGAGAAAGGACTGCCCTGTGACATCGGACACGTGGACTATCATTATAGCTCAATATGGTCAAGCAGGTCTGACAGAGCTTGCTCTGAAAACATTTAAGGAGATGAAGAGTGAAGGTTATCAGCCAAATGGTAGTACTTATAAATATATGATAGTGTTCCTATGTGGCAAGAAGGGTCGAAAGATAGATGACGCCATCAAGATTTTCCAAGAAATGAGCCATGCTGGATATATGCCAGATAGAGAGATGGTCGAAGTCTATCTTTCTTCACTATGTGAACTGGGAAAGATAGAGGAAGCTAGAAGATCAGTTATATCTCTTTGTAAAAGAGGATTTACAACACAGCTTGGTTTTTCATTGCTCATTAAGTCATTATGCAGAGCAAGGAGAATAGAGGAAGCTCTCACTTTGGTAAACGAGATTGACAAAATTGGATGCACCTTAGATCAGTATATCTATGGCAGTATCATCCATGCGCTATTAAGAGGCGGTCACTTGGAAGAGGCCTTAAACAAGTTGGAAGAAATGAAAAATGTAGGTCTTCCACAAACTACCCATATACATACTGCTCTAATCGTTCATTTCTGCCGAGAGAAAGAGATCAGAAAGGCAGTAGAAATATTTAAGAATATGAGAGAAAATGGCTGTGAGCCAACAGTTGTTACTTATTCGGCGTTGATTCGTGGTTACATGAACATGGGTATGATTTCAGATGCATGGAGTATCTTTCAGCGCATGAAACTGAAAGGCCCATATCCCGACTTCGAAACTTATTCAATGTTCATGACATGTCTTTGCAAAGCAGGCAGGTCTGAAGATGGATTGCAACTTCTCCACGAAATGTTAGATAGTGAAATCATTCCCAGTGCAATTAACTTTAGGACTGTCTTCTGCGGTCTAAATAGAGAAGGCAAGCATGATTTAGCTCATTCTGTACTCCAAACAAAATGGTTGTTGAAAAGAGAGAGAATGTTCTTGAAATGATATTATTGTTGAAGCTCCTCTGTCTCCAACTCTTAACATATTCTGATTCTGACTCATAAAATTTGTCACTCTTGAGATTGCAGTGTTCTACTCCCACTCCCAGTTGGATAATCCAATTACTAAATGAAATTCTGATGTTTTCCTGGCTCTGTAACCGAATATTGTCGGATTTGGAAGTAGAACATGTATCAAAAGTTTCCGAGGATTTCTGAGGATAATGAGTACTTCGGAAGATTGAGATGTTTAAATGAGATTATGAGAATGTGATCAAAAGCATTATTCGGTAATAAACAATAAATAGATCCACAATAACCAGGTATATTTGGGTGGTTCCCATGCAACGTCTGAGAAATCTTAAAAGAGGAAGTATTCAAAGATTATCCTTTCTTAATAAAGTAATAAATCTTGCTGCAAAGATTCCCTGTCTTATATTGACAAATATACCCCTCAGTCCATATACAATCTTGGCCGTCCAATTCTCCCCTGCTGCTCATCGAGCGGGCGCACGAAAATTTTCGTCCCCGCCAACCACCCATCTAATTCAAAACCTTTTTCCCCGCATGCGCGCGACGCCCAAATTTTACCGCACCGCGCATAGAAGCCGTAAAATAAAAACCCCAAATCCCGATACTAAATTACGCCCAACTCCAAACCAATACCGTCCGTCCGATCCCGTCTATCTCGAAATCCTGACCGTCTGATAAGTTCCGTGCTTTCTATATTCAACTTGCTCGATGGGAGGTGGTAAGCATACTGGTAGTCATCCCATCGCGTCGCAAAAAGGGTCCAAATCTTAATTACACCGGGGCGCGTACTCGAAATAAGACCCAGCGACGAAGCCACGAGGAAAGCCAGAAAGGTACACCTTTGCTCGCATATTCACGTAAGTTTTAAGTGATGGGTGCGTTGAGGAAATATACGTACTTTATACGCAGGATAGAAGCCATACGACGGCGGATACTATACGCGAGTTTCGCGACCTCCCTCTCCATCTTATTCTCCCAACCCTCTCTTCGACCTACACTTTCGCTCTCTTTTCCTCTAAACTGCGCGAGGGAGAACCCAAACCCCGAGCGCTTCTTCTCCCTCTCGATTCCACCTCTCTCTCTCTCTCTCTCGCTCTCCTCTCTATCTCTCCTCGCTTAGCTTAGCTTCGCTTCGCTTCTTACATGGCGACGGGGGCCTACGAAGGGGGAGGAATCGGGGGCAAGATCCGGAGGCGTCCAGCGAGGGCGTCGGTGACGCCGTACCACAGGCCGGTGGAGGCGGCTCGAGGAGTTAGGGTTCCGGCGGTGTCCGGCGGTAACGGGTGGTTGTCGAAGGTAGTGGATCCCGCGTCGCGATTCATCGCGAGTAGTGCCTCCAGGCTCTTCTCCTCCGTATTCCGCAAGCGGCTTCCGGCGCCGCCTCAGGCGACTCCAGGTTGGGATTTCCCCTTGATTCTAGCCGCTTGTTGTGCTGTTTCGGTGGTTGGGTTCGATTAGGGTTTTTTGTGGTTGGCTAGGGTTTTTGGTATAGCTGTGTCTATTTGGTTGATTCTCTGATCTTCAGACTAGTGGAGGCATTGCTTTTAATTTAAATTTGGTTCATGTGTTTGCTTGCTTGCTTCAAATGTTACTGGATTTGTTTGGAACTTATTTGATGATTTCCGGGAGAGATTAATTTCACCTTTCTGACCAAAAAGGAGAAAACTTTGTGAGAAATGTAATCCTTTTGGTCCTCGAGCTGGCCTTCAAGTTCTTTTTCCTTGTTAAATATTTTCTTACTCTTTTTAAAATTATTTTCCATGCTAAGCTTTCTTTATTACTCTTTTCCTTTTTAAACTTTTTATGATGGAGATAGTTTCCTAAGGTATTGCTGAATGGGGAAACGATTTATGTAATCGACCAATTAATTGGACATAAACCTCTACCGTTATTTTCTTCGTTATATTCCAGAACCCTGGGTGATCTTTTAGCTACTTTCAGTTTCTGCAATATCTCAATTTTTTTACCAAATGTATAGTCTCTGATTCATTATGCTTACAGGGCAAAATCTCCAGTCCAATCAGGAAGCATGCTTCACGCTTACAGGGCAAGATCATCTGTCTAATCAAGAGAATGGCATTGCCCGTGCAGGGCAAAATCATCAGTCTAATCAAGAAGGCATTGCTCTTACTGGGCAAAATCTTCAGTCCAATCAGGAATCTCCTGGAATTACTTATTTGGTAAGTAGCGATAATTAAATGAATTTAGATAATGTATTTATTTATGAGTTTGAAAATTACCACAGATATTGATATCTTTTCTTAGCACAATCCAGTACGCTTTTCTTTATGGGCGCTATTTTTATTCGTTCCTTTTCATCCAAGGCACTACTTTGCAAATTAATCACACTGAGTTGTAATTGCAATATTGCATAAATGTTTTTCAATGGGTTCTGGATGGCATGTTTTTTGTACATTATATCTCTGCTCCTGGTTTAGACATATAGCAAGTTTGTTTGAAAAGGTGTGTTACCTTCATGTGCTTTTTCACCACTATAGATTTTCCTGCTTTGCACTGAGAATGATTGGTTGTAAACCAAATTTACTTCATTATTTGATTTCCTTAAAAGGACAATTGTCAGGTTTCTAAACAGATTTTAATAGTTAACCTCTCCACTTCTAAGAAGTTATTACACTGTTATCGTTGATCATATTGTCTCACAACTTTGTGGGAGTGACAAATCTTACATCAACATACTCAAGAGTCTTGACTTCACATGCATAGCAAAATATGTTCTAGAGTACAGGAAGCAGGATATATTAGTGTCATTTTTTTGTTAGAGAGAGAATTGCATCGTTAAGCTTTCTGGAATTTTAGTGTAGATTGTGTGTGAACCTAAGCAAAACCTAGGAGGTCCTTTATATGATGTTGCTTGCAATGTTAGTGCACCACCATCTGAATCTTATAGTCAAATCTGTCAGAGAAGCGTTAGAAGCCTCTAATTGGGTATACATTATTTTCCATCCTGATGAGCATTTATCATGGTTAACTTCCTTGTGTAATGCAACTTAGCGTCTCATGAACCCATTATCTAGCACCTTAATCAGAATTCAGAAGAGGTTGTTCTATTTCTTGCTGCCCCTAGTTTATTTTTCTGGCCTCTTTGTCTCTCTTTTCTGGTAAACATTCTCACATTGTGGGGGTAACTTTTCTCAGGTATTATTGTGGCTTTAGAATTTCTTCACAGATGTGTAGAACGTGCATCTTATATTAGAGAGGAATGATTTATCATCTCTCATCATCAGAAAAATCTTGATTCTTATGAATTTGACAAAATTTATGTTCTCTTGGGCCTTATTGAATGTGAGGTGCACTTCTTTTAGTTAACATCAGAATTAAATACAGCCTTATGTATGAAGATGTAGTACTGAATTATGAGGCTGATAAGCATGGATGTAATTGTGTTTCCTATTTGAGTGGCAGATGTACATCTAGGCAGTGTCCACCTGACATTATTAAGGTTCTCTATGGGTCTGTTTAAGAACTTGGTTGCTCTTGCTTTATCATTGGCATTCCAACCATTTATGTCATACTCTTTAAACTACTGGGCAGTTGAGTTCAGCGCAAACGTGCAAGCTATGTATCTGTTAATTTGCTAATTGATTTTAAAATTCTTTCTTTCTTCCCTGTGATAAATCTTTTTTTTCTTGACAATAATAGGGCCTGGTTTCATCTTTCTGTTCCCAACCGTGTAAAGTCTTTATTCTTGATTTGTTCTTCACATCATTTTTCTAAGCTTGTATACTTGATTTGTTTTTTACATTATATATTTTCTGTAATGCTGTTTGGAATTGTTACATGCAGAAGCCATCATCTGAAATTTTGGATAGTGGGGCTATGGATGGAAACAACCTCACAAGTGCTTCTGATGACAAGAGTATCTCTGAATTTGAGCAGTTATTGAAGCATAAGACATTTACAAGGAAAGTATCTGCAGTAGTTTTCTTCACAATCTTCTAGATTATAATCTTTCTTATAAGTATCTATGCAACATTAATACCGCTAAGTTATTATTCCAAATTAATAATGCTAAGTATATGAATGTTAAACATCTCATGATACCATCTGTCTAGCTGAAATTTTTTTTGGGAGGTGGGATCCTTGTACGAGCTTTATGATTTAGAAAACCTCCTCTCAGATCCTCTTTTCTCGATCTCCTTTCACTACCTTCTTACTTTGCTTAATAATTTCAAGTTCTAAGGCTTCTTTCATTACGTACTCAGTACTGCTTTTACATCTCTACTTACTTTTTGCCAAGTTTTGCTTAGAATCAATTCAGTGGTGTATTAATTTGTCTGTCATCTTCTTTCCTTATCTCTTCTATTTTCCTTTTGTTTTAAATTTTTTATATACTTCAATCCTTTTGTTTGTTATCTTGTCAATTAGGATGAACTTTATCTAACGGTCTATTATTATTATTTTTATACAGGGCTGAGTTTGACCATTTGACAGAATTATTGCGCTCAAGAACTGTTGAATCAAATGTGTCATATCCAGCTCCCAATAATGTGAACAAGGATGCATTAAATGTTTCGGCAGGAGAATTACATGGGAAGTTCTTACATCCTGGAGGCAGTGCAGCTGTAAGAGACTAATATTTTGAAATGTATATGGGATCCATATAGATAACAACTTGTTCATGCTTCTTAAATATCTGAAAGCATCTTGCCTAGATATTGATGAATTATGGTCAATACGATAACTTAAGATTAACATACCTGATGTTGATGCACAATTGTCGGCACTATTCCAATTTCTCTTGTTTACTTTCCCAGACCCCAGGAATCAATAACATACCTCAGTCATGTGTATATGCCAATTTGATAAACATAGTTAGGAGCTATCACTTATGATCAAGCAACATATATAGAATATGTGATTTATATGTTTCAGATGCCTTTATAGAGTATTGAATCAGTATAATCTAAAAAGGAAATCTAGGACTTTTGTACAGACTATATATTAGTTTACATTCTCTTTAGATCTGAAGTTTTTCTATGCTTAGTTTCCAGTAGTCCTCTTGGTTGTTCCAGTTTAGCTCCATTGTTTGTATTGTTACTGACCATATATTGCAGATTCCTGAGGAGGAATCTGCTTCGCCTGCCGAACTTGCAAAAGCATATATGGGTGCTAGATCTTTAAAAGGTTCCCCTTCACCTATTAGTTTGCGGAGCCGTGCGTTTCATGAGGGCACAGCAGGTGCAAGCAGTGAAGTATATGCAACAAAATTATCTGGGGTATCACTTGTTCCAAGATCAACCATGCGCACTTCTGGACTTCCCGAGGTTTCTGAAAATGGCTATATGACTCCAAAATCTCGAGGAAGATCGGCAATTTATAGGATGTCTCGTTCTCCATATTTTAAGGTCTACTACTTTATTTCGTCTAGCTGCGCTTCTTTACTAGGTTCTTTCCTAGTATGTGAGCTCCTTTCCCTTTTCGGCTTACCAGCCTTGGAAGTGAAAGAGGTTCCACCATGCAGAACCTCAGAGAACTATTGTAAAGAAAATTATAAAAATAGGCTTGGATAAAAGGTCTGATTAATTTTGTTTTGTTGTTGTATAGGCTTCACCTTCTTCCAAAGATGTCTATGCAGTCCCATGGTCAACTTATCAGACACCACCAACAAGTATGGTTTCTAGTGGCAGGCAGGTAGGCATTCTTCAATCCTAAAGCTATCATCATTTGTCTTATTTGAAGAATCTATAGTTGTGGGCCTTACATTATGCACATGTATTTTCTTGCATATGCATATAATCAGTATCACATGTATGCATATATAAAAAAAAGTTAAGGCTCAGAACCGAACAAGAGCAAGGAATTAACAGAAGAGAAAGTTAAGCAGAAGAGCTCGCGAAATTTGTCGCTCAAACTGGGTGCCCTCCATGTCATATGAAAATAGGTGTCCAGGCTCATGTAACAAGTGAGCTAGTTAGAGTCTGTTAGAAGGCCTTCAATGCAACATATGTAATATACAATGTATATATAAGAGGAGCTTCCTATTTGGCTAGCACTTTAACCACTAACATTCAATTTTAATGGCTACAACTATATGCATGTGGTGGGTCCCCTTACAGTTATATACATATAGATAACCATTTTAGAATTTGTTGATATCCTAATCATAGCCCATAACTTGTTGTCTCAGCAGATGCATGACTATCTTTTTTGGCAACTTAAATTCTTAACTAGATAATTTTTTAATAGATGAAAGAATGTCATATTTTTGGGAAAACTTTGGCAATTTTTGTTCATTGCATCTTTTATGGAACATCTATGTTTTGACCATCTTGAGCTCTACATTATCTTTGCAGGAATTAATTGATATGGATCTTGGAAAATGATATTTGATCTTTGACTTCTGATAATATTAGTTGTTGCTCTTGGCCTAATGTTAAATATGTATTACATAGTTGGTGCACGAGGAGTCCAATGCCTATCTGAACTTTTAGTCTATTCCCATGCTCTCCTTTTTTAGAGCTTTATGACATCATATTTATTTCAATAAGGACATGATTGTGAGCACCTATTTACAATATAAGAAGAAGAAAAAGGTTGGATCTTGTGTGATCCCTTCTGCTTTTACAAATAATGAAATCTTAATATTATAGAATGCTAATAAAATAATGCCATTACCTGTTATCTACAAGGTTTATAGCATATGGCTTCACTTGGTGTGATGGTAAGGCTTGTCCTCGAATCCAAGAGGTCATGGGCTAAGTCTTGACAACAACCTCTGCAAAAGCATCATACATCCCTCCCCTATAACCCTATTAGGTGGGAGCTTCGTGCACCGGGATGTCCCGTTTTATGTTCTATAACAATGTATGGCATTTTCTTGCTTGATAATGTAGGAGTTATGGGACAAGCTTGTTTTGCTACGTAATGTTAAATAACTGATTTCCCTAAATCTTTAGCTTTATCATGAACTAATTACTTAAATAATGTATATCACCAAGTGCTAGACTTTGGACCCTGAAAGCATATATTTGTGTAATTTTCAGAATCTCCACTTATTTAAATTCAATGTCCATTTGTTTGACCTTTTTGAGAGTCCAAAATAAATTATCATAAGTTCATGTATTATCAGAAAAGGGCAAATGAACTCATGTCGACACTACCAAGTCCTTGAGCATAAGCATCTATCTGTGTTTTATTTCCAAGTAGAAAAATCTGTGCTTGCTTAAATGTGACCAATTTCTTATAGAATGAGAAATAGAAATTAGTATATCATTTTCAAGAAGGAAAATAATGCAAGGAATGACATTAATGCACATTTCTAGCAGGCCTTGAAACGACGAAGTGCTGTTTTGGACAGTGAAATTGGATCTGTTGGTCCTATTCGCAGAATTCGCCAGAAGGCTGCCATGGTATCTCCATCAAAGGAGACTCATCCATCTCATCATGAAAATAAAGGTAGAGATAATGGAACACATAATGATAGTGTTCCTTCTATACCATCCCAATCAACTGAGATGGGCAGAAAAATACTAAGGCAGCTTGATAAGCTAGCGCCTTCACCTAAGGAGAAATCATCTGACCCAAAGGACTTCTCGAGAAATGAAGCACCTTCTAAGTCAACACAAGTTTTGTCACTAGGACACGAACCCAGGAGGATTGAAGATGGTGGTCCATCCCGGAGTATAAATGTTCTGACAAGTAGTAGTTTGGACCTTGCTAGCAGTTCCTCTCTTCTGGACATCAGAGAGTCTCTCTCTGGAAAGCAAGATAGGATGAAAGAAAAATATGTTTCAGAACATGCTGTACCACAAGTTTTAACATCTCAATACTCTGGTGTTGATGCCATCAAATCTACCTCTAGCGTTAGCCTTGGCAAGTCTGATGTTGATGAACTTCCAAATTCTGCTGCCGTTCCTCTGGGAGAGAAGCGAGGCTTTCAAATGATTGTCCCTGAGGTATGGTATATTTGTTTGATAGATATTTGATTCTGTTTTGAATTCCTATTGAGGATTATCTCCTCTCTTCAGTAAGGTTTATCTCTCGTTGCATGTTTTGATGTATATTTATTTCTTTTTGCATTTAAAGGACACTCTTGAGTTGGATGATGATAGTAATATTCTGAGAGAGGCTTCTATTCCAGTAAACGTTGTAGTCAATAAACTTGAGCCAAAGATATCAGGAAAGAGGGTTGAGTCAAAGATACCAGAGAAGAAGGTCGTGATGTATGAAACAACAAATGCAGAGAGGGCTCAGATGTCATTGCCCAAAACCTTGCCTTTATCTAGTTCAATTTTGTTCAGTGAGGCTGACAAGAAGGCTTCAGTTAGCCCTGCGCATGTTGATAATACCATTGGTTTTACATTCAATGGTGCATCTGCTCCTAGCACTTATTCGCAGCCAGCTCCTACGCCTAGTATTCCAGGACCATCACCAGATGCACCAGTTAAAGAAAGTGAACACGATGCTGGTTCAGGTTTTACTTTTGGCTTCAAGCAATTCCCTACATCTACATTTCCGCCAAGCACCACCAAATCTGACATGAAAGCTGGTACAAGGTTAGAACCATAACTTTATGAATAAACATGGTTTACTATTATTTGAAAATATCCTTATCTCAGAAGTCATAGATTGCTTTCTATTTCCTATACTTTTAATAAGGGGCTCTTTGAAGAATTTCAAGGCAACTATTGAGTATTTTTTTCCCTGGGGCATTCATAATTTTATTGTGTTAAATTAAAAGTGATTTTTGGTAAAATCCTAAATTTTCTATAAATTAGATCTTTTGCTAACATGGATTTGGTGAAGTACTATTTCTTTGGATGTTTACTTGTGATAGTTTTAGGCAGAGGCAGTGATCTTAGAATTGAGGAAAAGCAACAATTTTAATTTTTTCTTACTCATTGTAAATATGCATTTGTTTGCTGAATGCTAATTTTGCTTTGGTATATTCATGCTAATTTCCTATATGTAACTATCATTTGAAACCTTTGATTTTATGCTTCAGCAATATTGGCGAATTGAATAGATTGGATGGTTCAACTTCAGATAAAGGTGCTGAAAAGCGGAAAACAAGAGATCTGTCACAATCATCTGAAAATGTTGTTTCCTCAGCAGCATTATCATCAGTTACCGCTCCTGTTTTTGCTTTTGGTTCTTCTACCTCTCCAAGTTTAACCAATGGTTCATTGAATTCTTCGTCACCTATATTTTCGTTTTCTGCTGCCTCAGTTGTGCCATCTTCTGAGAGACCTGTCAGTACATTATTCTCGACCAGCATGGCTGGCCTTACCAGTTCCTCTGGTCTGTCTACCATACCTGCAGTTCCAGTATTTCCTACAGTTCCTGCATTTCAATTTGGATCTAGTACTTCGGTGGGTTCTCAAATGACAACTTTGCCATCAGATAAACCTGTTGCTACAAATATGGAAACAAAAGCACCTAAACTACCATCATTTGGCATAGATAGTGCTACCAATGTAGGTACATCTGCAGTTTTAAACTCAGGTGCCAGAAGTTCAACAGACCTCACTACTTCATATACTTTTTCGAGCACTGCAAATGGTTCCTCTGCTGCAGCAACATCATCTGCAATTTCGAGCATGGGAAGCAGTTTGGGTGCTTCAACAGTACCAACTTTATTTTCAAGCTTAGCTGGTGGCCAATCTGCTCCTGCACCATCGTTGATGTTTTCAAGCACAGGTAACAGCATTTTTGGGTTCAGTGCTTCAGCCCACTCTTCTAGTTCAAGCTCTTCTGTTGCTTGTAATGGTTCACAGACAGGTGTTACCTTTGGCACCTCTACTGAGGCAGTCTTTGGAAATCAGTCATCTAAATCTGGAACTGGGATCCAGCAGTTGTCAGAGAGTTCAGTAAGCCAGCTTAGTTCGTCTGCCTCACCAACATTTGGACTGGGGAGTTCCTCATCTGGTTTTGGTGCTTCACCGTTTGGATCAGCAACTATGGTTTCCCAACCTTTTAGTTCAAGCTCTGGATTTTCTTTTTCTGCCAGTGCTGGTTCTTCCAGCTCTTCCACTAGCTCTTCCTCCGCTCAAATAACGACAAGTTTGTTCAGCTCTGCCTCAGTGTCATCCACATCGTCTATTCTTCCCACTACTTTTGGTTCTAATGCAGCTCCATCTACTGTATTTACTTTTGGGCAATCAAGTTCTGCTTCAGGCAGCTCACCTTTTTCGTATGCTGCACCATCGAGTTCGTTATTCTCATTTACTGCAGCTAGCACTGCAGTGAATTCAACTCCACAGCATATGTTTGGGATGCCAACCCTAAATGCGGGTTTCGGTTCAGGATCTCTGGGAAATGATCAGATGAATGTTGAGGATAGCATGGCTGATGACAATAGTCAGCCTGTGGTCCCGCCATTTGGTCAATCAGGCAGCTCACCTGCTACTCCAATATTTGGTGCTCCAGCAATTCCATCAGGTGGACCTTCCATTTTTCAATTCGGTGGCCTTCAAAGTCCTGCTCCTCAGGGCCAATCCCCATTCCAAGCTTCTGGCAATCTAGAGGTTCCTCCAGGAGGCGGCTTTTCCATGGGCAGTCTAGGTGGTGACAAATCTGGCCGGCGGATTGTTAAAGTTAGACGAGATAAGCAGCGAAAAAAATAGGACAGTCTCCAGTTAAGCTGGCTTTGAGTTATTCATGCGAACGATGCACACCTATCAGATTCTTGCTCATCTTCTTACGGCCGTGTATTTGAAGGCAAGAGGTAAGCATAATTTCATTTTTCATCATCGTGTTTAATTTTCTGATACCTAGGCAAATTTGCCTATATATGCCTTGGGATGCCAACTACTGCGTTTCTAGTTCTTGCCTTCAGGCTTTTTATGATTCCAATTTTGGTGTAGTTGTAGCGCGAGTATCACGGACTAATCTCTTTTCCGCTGGCACTTATGTTGGTGGTATGTTTTTCTCGTGTGATGTAACATAGAACAATATGTATGTCCTTAAATGTAATTTTCTTGGGCCCTCTCCATTTGTTGTACGTGCTATTCCGCAGCAGCTTCAAATTTGATCCCAAACTTCAGCTATGCTTCCTTTGAGTAGTGCTGCTGCTTGCCAACAACCAACATTGCGTTCCAAGTTTTGGTGCTTCAAATTTCTGGGCCAGAGAGAGCTGAACTCTAATTAAGGTACAATTTTACCATGTATACGATCAAAGAAATGAGCATCAGAAATCTCAAGATAAAAATGATAAACAAAATCCCTAAGACAACCAATGTGCATGGATCTTCTTTAATCCTTGCTAGATATTTCAAGTTTATAGTAGTAAAATTTTGGCCCATTTGGATAACCCTATTAAAGGCGGATCTAACACAAGAATAGCAAAGATAGCTAGCTAAACTTAGCCCCTTTGATATGTCATGTCACCCCTCGTGGTAACTATAATGAACCCATCTGGCAAATGGATTTAAAGCTGCGATAATACTCAGGGATGAGAGGTAAATATAACTCCACATGAGTGAAAGAAAAGATCGAAAGGGAGGAGTTAGAAGAAGAAAAAGTAAAGAGTAAAAGTTTTTTATTTGTTTCCAAACAAATAAAAGAGAGAAGTTCTAGATGTTTTGGGCACGGCATATATATATATATATAATAACATTCTACGTGGGTCAAAAGTTGATGTAACGTTTCAGATTTCTACGGACAGGGGTTGTCCTGTCGATACTCGCTCTATGAAGCGTCACTTGATTAGAGATATTATACATACAACTTATTCTTTATTTCATCACTTCTGGACTTTTAGAGCTGGTACGGTAATTTTTTATCTTCTTCTATACTCTTAGTTTTTCCTCTTAAAAGAAATTAACCTTTTATCTTAAAAAAAAAAGGTTACTAGATTATATAAAAAAAATTCATTAACGGTGAAAAAAAATATAATCTTCTTATACTACAAAGTAAAAATAAGAAAAAGGGAAGGACTTTTTTTATAAAAAAAAAATCCATTAATTGTGTTCTTTTACTTCGTATGACAGGTGCTGCATTCTGACAGTCTTATGAGGCTTGTCGTGTTTTGATGCACTCTTCTCTCACCTCTGCCAATCTCTCTCTCTCTCCTCTTCAGTAGAGAAGCAGGCACGTGCAGGGCAAGTGGTTCGTGGAGCGAGAAAAGGTAGCGCGACTTTGGTGCCGGAAAAGACGGTCGCGCGTATCGCCGTAACGGTTTCGGGCATATCATACGCTGATATGATAGCGAAATATTATCGGTTCCTTTTGCATTCAGGCCCTCGCTTCCAAAGATACTCGTACCTCGTCCTCGGGGTGCGATGATTACAAAGAACACCCTATCGTTTCCTTATTATCAATTTCACCCAATCTTTTGAACCATCCTGATAGAAGCGACATGCATTAATGAAAAAGTCTGGTCTCGTAGACTTTCTATATATCTTTTACTTTTTACATGCTAAGAAAACACCACGCATGCGTAAAGTCTAACTGCGACATGTATCAAATGAAATGAAAGAAATGGAATGTTCTCTTGATATACCGTCAAATTACTACACAAAAATAGAGGGTGTTATTTGTAAAATTTCCAAGACAATATTAAAAACAAACACAAGAGAGAGAGAGAGAGAGAGAGAGAGAGAGAGAGAAAAAGGCTAGCATAGGTGATGCGGCATGTGACTGTCACCACTTACACATTCTGAAACACTGTTGATAGTGACACTTCATCACCACCACCCCCTCTCTCTCTCTCTCTCTCTCTCTCTCTCTCTCTCTTCATGGGTTTCGTATTCATTGCTGGTCACATACCACAACCTTCTTCACACTAATCATTCTGCAATCCATGACCACTCTCTCTCTCTCTCTCTCTCTCTCTCTCTCTCTCTCTCTCTCTCTCTTCTTTAACCTAAGAACTTTATTATATATCTCTTTTGTTGGCTTTTTGCTTACATGTACAAGTTGCGGTGTTTTTATACGTTGCGTTAGACTTTGACATGTTCCAGTATTAGAAAGAACGAAGAACTGCGAATAGCTTGGCTAACGCTATGATCAATAGTATCTGTGAGAGTTTACGTAGATTCTTTTAGTTTCAGATTATCTGATACATAGAATAGTTTTTCTTGTTCTACAGAGGTTTCAAAGGTTTTGGAAGCTAAGTTAATCATCCTTTTATATTATATCAAAACATCTAAGATGTATAATTTTCTTGCTTAAATGGCTGATAAAGAATGGTAGTATATAGCTAACACATTGGATTTATAGTCCACAGATACATAAGATTACAAAGTTGCTAACAGTCACAGATCAAATAAGAATCTAAGATAAAAAGGGGGAATCATAACATATTGTTCTTCTCAGGAGGAAATCATACTTTGACTTGTTGAACACAAGTTCAATACACAAATAAAATAGCATCGATCTAGTCACAATATATATATATATATAATTCACCTCAATAGAAACCTTGAACTTTTGGTAGGCCAGGAGCAGCAATGGCCTCATCCATCTTTGTTTGCTTACCCCCATCAAGGGTTAGGCCAAAATGGATGTGAGGAAAATGTGCCCACTGCAAATATTTGTAAATAATATAACAATTGTTCGTCAATATTCTAGAGAAGTTAGATGTTAAATCCCACTAGGAAGAACAAAGTAATAGTTGAATCATTTACATGCATGGAGAATCTAGATAACAATGTCCAAAAATAGCTAGGTGGATGACCCAAATTCAATAAAAAAGATTCACTAAGTTGATTACCTATATTTCATTTTAGATGAGACTTTTTCTTTTTTAAATGGTTGATGAGCCATTCATTTTATCCTATAGAATAAGAACTTTTATAACTAATATAGTCTGCAAAAAGTAAACAAATATTGTATAAATGTTGAGTTTGACGTGCATCATATTCATGTTCTCATCCTCTTTTTCTATATTTTATTATGTTGATCCATACGTGTTCCTAGGCATTCTATTCTTTTAAGCAACATTATTGCTGTGTATTTATATCATCTTATTAACTGCATGTAAGGGATAACGTGATAAAAAATAATTTGGGAATGTCGCTAAACCTTATCAAGTTACATGAAGCAAACTGAGGTAGTATTAAAGATCATATGTCAGATTATATGTGATCATAATCTGGTAATCTGATGAAAATGGTAGGCAAAATGATGATGATGATGATGATGCTTATGAAGAACTTGAGACTAGAAATTTTGCATGCTCTTCTAGAAAAGGAACTAAGTAAAACTCATTGACCTCTACTTCTTGAATGGAGAAAAGGTAAAGTCTAATGATGGAACACCACCAACATCAAATTCCTATCCAAACATAATTGGTTTCCTTCTACATCAAACATTTTCCTATGTTCTGCTAGTTTAGGAAATGTCCTTTATCTATCACCGATCGACCTAAGGGATCATGATCTCTTTTCAGCATCAATGGTATTATCCAAGTACTTTCTGGTCTTCCTTTTTCCTCTTTGGAAGTTTCTTTTTGATCTGAAACTTATCCATGGTGCACCATTTATGAATATTTTTTAATGTTAATGTAGCTAATTAAGATCCAATGCGCTTTATTAACTCATATTGATTTATTTAATTTACCACCTAAGTTTCATTTTTATTGTAAAGATATATAGTAGAATACTTACATTCTTTGCTGCAGCACTGAATGCTTCTCTGTGGCTAATGTCAGGATTGTTGGCTTTTATCCTTTGTATCTCCTCCCTGTGAGGAAAAGAACACATGAAAACTATTACAATCAAAAGAAAAAGAAATTACAAAGGTGATAAATTACTGAAAATTACTTGATAAATCGGTTGTATGCAGAAGGAACACGTTGCCGCTTCTCTGGAGCTGGTAATGAGGAAAAGGGTAAAGATTATGGATTAATTTGGAGTGCTAAAATAGAGTATAAATAAAAAGAATTACTCAAGAGAACATAACGAAAAAAAGTAAGGCTTACGGCGTATTGGTAGCATTTGCTGTTGATTATTAGGCATTGAGTACATCATTGGTGTTCTGTTGCATCTCGAAGATGATTCATATAACCCACAGTTATCATAAAATCCTAAGTTGTGAGCCTGCATTTTCTTCAATCAGTAAATGATTCGTTTAGTGTCGAGAACAACTAGTATACTGTACTGAAGAAATTAGTAATGGGAACAGTCACTATAAGAGAGAGAGAGATACATTTTTTTTTCCTGAAGAAAAGTAACTTCATTCATCTTAGAGAGTTATTACATATTATAAGCACATAGAATAATGAGAACAAGTTTCATAACAAAAACCTTAATAATCACCATATACTCTTTTGATTAATCACAGTAACAGGAAGTATATTCAAAAGCCTTTGTGAATCCAGAGAGAGAGAGAGAGAGAGAGAGAGAGAGAGAGAGAGAAAGAGTGACAGAGAGAGGATCTTTTGAACCTGAAGATCTTGGAGAGTGGGTTTTTGAAACAAAGATCCCATGTTCACAGACAGAAGATTAGCACAATGTCCACATCGAACGGTTGCATAGCTGAATACACTGTTGCTTGGGACACTAACCTGCATTAAGAAGATAACAAATAAAACTAATTATATGGATAGCAACTCAGGTAGAATTATATATAAAGTTTAGTGGAATATCACAATGACATTAGTAGTTTATAAGGGATCTATGAAGTTTAAGCTCATATGTACCAAATGCAGTATTAACCATTTAGAAGGAAGAGGAGAAGGGCAGGAAGAAGAAAGAAGACAAAAATGAAACAACAATAAATAATAAAAAAAAGGGAAAGATATCTTAGAAAAAGTTTACACAAAAAAGCCTAGTCTATTTATTACAAAAGGTTAAAGGCTCCATGAATGCATTCCTTTTCTCTTATAATGTTTACAAGGGAATGTTGCACTTTCTTCACTATTCGGCTTTTATGATCGATTCAAAACCTTTTGGAACTGTAGCAGTAGAATACTCCATCAATGAGAGGGATGCATGTTTACCATATTCCTGTACTCCTCACTCATATATTTTGGCATATATCTATATATACTCTATAGAAGAGAATAAAAAGGAAAAACTTATCACAAAACCACTGGTTCAGTGAATTAGCATCCTTTTGAGATGAAAGGATCATGTCAGCTTCTCTCTTCTCTCTGAATCATTCTGACCTCTCTCTCTCTCTCTCTCTCGCAACTCCCCTCTCTCTGACTGCTCCGAAGTTATTAAAAGCAGGTAAAAGCTATACCAACATCAAGAAAGAGAGAGGAAAACGACATGACGAATGGACCCACCTACGCACCTCTCAAGAAGGCGAGAGAGAGAGAGAGAGAGAGAGAGAGAGAGAGAGAGATGGTCTTCGTTATGAGCAACACAGAAGGAAAAGAAGAGCTCTATAGCCCAGTGAAAAGAAAATAGAGATATCCTTTCCTTGGTCGGAATAAATAAAAACAAAGATAACCTTGCGTTTTAGATAGATAAATGACAGAAGCAACTAGATCTTCAAAGCATATAGGTAGGTCTGGTTACCGGACTGCGTTGAAAACTGTGTAATGATCTCTCTTCCACGGAGACTGTGCATTTAGCTTAGTTAGTTGGTGATATCTTATGGCATCTTGGCCAGCCATTCAAGGTATTAGTAACTGAAAGAAATATTTGAAATAACGCAGTCATATGGTGCATGAAGAAATATAAATGATATGTACTTGGCATCTTATGATGTATAAAAAAATATAAATATAGATGATATGTACTTGGTATAAGATATAACAAATCAGTGTGCCTTTTAGAGTACTATTTGAAACCATAATTATAAAACCTCCAAATATAACAAATCTTTGTGCCTTTTAGAGTACTTGGTGTAAGCTATAACAAATCCTTGTGGGAAAGTGATTACATAATTATGTAACCTTGAAACCATAGAGACGTACATTCTCTCTCTCTCTCTCTCTCTCAACAAAAAGAAGAAAAAAAAATGCCAAGAGTACTAGATCTTATCGTAGCTTCAAAAAATAATCAAAAGTGCAATCCTTTATTAAGAAACATCAGATAAAAACAAATAAAGAAGCACATATCCATTTCCCCTATCAACAAACAAATGAAGATTTCTTGCTTGTAATTTTATGTATACAAAAAAAAAAAGCCTTGCGGATCCTATCTTGAACATGAATTAGATCACCTTAGATGTTTACAAAAAAAGAAGAAAAAAAAAACTCGAGGTAGGAAAGAAACTAAATAACCTATTGAACTCAAGAACTAATAACTAAGAAAGAACCCTTAACTCTTCCTTGCGGCAGCACCGGGACATCGCAAATTAACCAAAAGCCTATCTATAGAAGGGGAAGATGAGATCATATATGCCAAGAAAATTCAATTAGCACAATTGAATATCTGATTACTGTTGGTGCTAGTAAACAGTCATCAACTCTAAAATAGCAGCAATACTTACAAAACCCCAAGCATAAAGAATTGTCGATCATCACCGGTGCACCGCTAGAGCAGCTGATAGATATAATCATACCTTGTGATTGTTTCTAGATCTAAAGTCCGTTGTAAGGATCATCATCACTAGTATCATGATTAAGCAAAGAGTACGAGAGAGGTAGGTAGGATCGGGTACCGCGAGGATGGTGTTGCAGAAGTGGCAGTGGACGTAGCAGACTTGCTCCGGTGCAATTTGGGCCGACATTTTCCGATCTCCGAAGGCGAGATGGGGTCTACGTACATATGAAAAGGGAGAAGGAGAAGAGAGGAGGTGAGGAAGAGAGATGTATGATGATATAATTTACTTATAAGATGTGAAAGGATAGAGTTTTCCTTTCTCTCTTTATCTTTTTCTTATTTTGTTTTTTGATTTGTGGAGATCGAGGAGGTACGAAAAGATAGTGTGGGGGAGATAACCTGCAGGGTGGGACAACGGCCGGCTGTGTTCGAGAATTAGGGTTTGAGGAAAGAGGAGGTGGAGAGTGTTATGATTACAACAATGAGTGGGTGGGAGTCAGCTACTTCCTCTCTCTCTCTCTCTCTAGCTCTCTAGCTCAAAATCAAGTGGGAGTAGGAGAGGATATTAATGACTCACAGAGAGAGAGAGAGAGAGAGAGAGAGATACCAAACTGTGATCTTGTTTTGTGGAATTTTACGACAATGAGAATCAAAAAAGAAAAGAAAAGGGAAAGAGAGAGACCTAATAATATACGTAATTACTAGGATTTCTTGTTCCTTGTTGCTAAATATGGTAAATGGGGATATAAAGTTTTGTAGTGCAGCTCTTTCAAACTTATGGAACACAGCTTGCACGCCAAGATTCATTGGAAGTGACCTTGTTCTCATGAGCTAGTCAATTAAACTAAGAGGAAAAAACAAAGACCAAAAGTACAAGAAGACCATTGAAAGCAGTAAGTTTCTCATATTTTTACTGCCTGTTTAACTTATTTATTGACACCATTGATAGAGGAATAAGGGGCTCATAGTGAGATCATGGGTTAAATTTAAGCTTGATGCAAATGGCTAAAATAGTATTCTTACTATTTCGTATAATTATCAATCAACTAAAAAGTTATTACTACGGCTCAAGTTTAACCGGGACACCACCCAATTCTTACTTTTCTGAGAAGAAAAAGAAATAAGATTAGACGCTATAAATAAAAGAAAATCTAAATAAGTTTGATTGTTGCATAGATTAATTACAAAAAAATTAACTAAAAGAGGAGCTCGAAAGGGGAAATAGTAACACTATATAATATTTGAATTAATTTGTCGACTTAATGACTTTGAGAGAGATAGAGCTATAAGCATATCAAGGTTATATTGGCTGAAATAGATATATATATAGATGCAATAACTGTGTTACTACGTAGAAGTAGTACTGTTACTCTTCGAAAAGTACAATAATATTTCTCTGGTCGTACACGTAAGCTATAAAGTAATAAGAAGGGTCTAATGTGGGCTCCTAATATTTGGCTCTTGCCTTACCTTTTGGATGTTAAAACTTAAAAGTACTTTGAATTCATAAATTACTACTGTTCCTTTGCTACCTTGGGTCCAACAACCCTAATAGTACATATAATATGCCTAATTATGGTGTAATTTAATGTGCAACATTACTAAGGAGAATTTGAAGATTCCCTTCCATTCCTTGTTAGCCAAATATATACTATAAGTTTAGAAGGAAAATTCTTTGCATGCATTTTGACTAAATTTTAAGATGTGGTATTTAGTTTAGAGAAAAGAGTACTCTATAGATATCCAGACTAAAATAACGACAACAACAACGAAGAATAAACGGATTCATTTTGCAAAAATATTATGAGAAAATGGGCTCATTTGCAGCATAATTCAGCATATGCAATAAGTTAGAAGAGCATTTCCCACTGTTAATTAAGACACGTACAAATCATGGCAATAACTACACCTACAGGAGCCCAAGTCTAACATCATTTTGATTAGACAGTTGGAATCCCTATCGGAAATCGTGCAATGATTGGTTGGGTTTTTTTTCTTCTTTTTTTAACTTTCTATGGCATTCAAAATACCTTTTTTTTTTTGCATCCTGTTGGTAAATATTAAAAAAAAAGAAGCTTTCCTTCTTCTGATGAGAAATCTATGGCATTCAATATACTTGGTACTATTGTGATCACTTGAATCAATTAACTAATATATCATATGTATTTAATCACCGAGAATTCCACTTGTTCAAGTCTGTTAGACACCTGTCATTTTATTTTCTTTTCTTAGGAGACTAGACAAGCTTTTATATGATAATGACCCTCTCGTTCGGAAAGCCATTAAGATATCCCTTAATTCTCCTATAGCACTCTCTAAGATGATAAAAACAAAATATGTAATCATACTCACATACTTCTCCCGTAATAGAATCTTGACCGACCTCGTACGTAGCATCATCGTGACATCCCATCTACCATGTCGCTTCTCAAAGCATCTACATATTTATATAAATAAATAAAGGTTTTGACATTATTTTTTCAGACAAAGGTGGTGTAAGTTGTAATGGAGAGAGAGAGAGAGAGAGAGAGAGAGAGAGAGAGAGAGAGAGAGAGAGAGAGAGAGAGAGAGAGAGAGAGAGAGAGAGAGAGAGAGAGAGAGAGAGAAAGAAGTAATAAGAATTTATTGACCACATCATTCATGCGTGATACGGTCTGATTGATGTGACCATGCATGCCATCCATAGCGTTACGACCGGCAGTCATGTTAAGAAGAAGAAGAAGAAGAAGAAGATGCGAATGGAAATGGCTACGACGACAAGCGAGGGGAATCGACAAATTCACAAATTTCCTCTTTCGGGCAGGAATCGTCACATGTTTTGGTGGGTCCGGGAACGTCCTTTTCAAAAGCTATGAGGTGTTTGCTATCCATTGACTAGGATTTTCCTACGTGGTAAAAGTATAACTGGAACTTCTTGACATATATTTTGTCTTAGAATTACTAATAACACTCTCACTATCTCTGCTGCAGAAAGACAGTATGTTATAATAATAAACGTCTCAGTATCAGATGGATTTGGATATGGAAATAAACACTTTTATACAACATCTGAGCATAGCTAGTGACAGAGTACTTAGCTCGCTCTAGAAGGGGCTGGCTATTCTTTTCTTTATAAATTTTGAGTGAAGGTAAGAAGAGACAAGGTAGATGAGGCTTGAAGCCCTGTCCCTTTCCATGAGATAAGGGTGATTTGATTACAGGGAGGTTGCAAAAGAGAAAGAGCAATAGGGATGGGGAAGGGGAAGGGGAAGGGGAAGGGGAAGGAGAAGGGCGTGGCCATGTCACATTCTCTCAAAAGACTGTTAAGTCTCAGCCTCAGCTTCTCCATTGACATGTCTGTCCCCCTTTCATTAGGCTTATCAGGTGGCTCTATTCGTTATGGAGGTTGGGGGGACCATTCAACTCTCCCACACACTTAGCTTCAAGCTAATATCTTATATCTTTTATCCAACTGGGCTGGTAAATTTTGACACGCTCTGACACCGTACGAAATTTGAGAGAAGAGATACAGAACGGCAGGAGTTACATAGCCCGGATTTCAATCTCTTGAGATTGAATCCTATTTGATTACTTGTTTGGATTTTGGACGTGTGTCCCGGCTATCATGGTTAAGAAAAGAGAGAGTGAGCTGATGTTAGACTAAAATGAAACTGTTTGAGAGTATTCTTAAACAATAAATGTCAAAGGCAAAAGCCAGATCATGGCGACCCAAAAAGGCAATGTGTGAGAGATAATAATAATATGGTGAGCGACATTGGATTTGATCTAAGAAGATTGTGAGAGTCAACGACTGATTTTGCATGAATGGATGTTTGTTAAACACCTTGTAACTGAAAATTTTATTAGAAAATTGCAAGATAGCGCAAGCAAGATGCCCAGATTACGGCTGGCCATAGGGTGACTCGATCAGATGATAAATATATATAGGTCTTGCGTCTGAGTAAGTTGGTCCATATTGTGGATGAACATTATTAGGCTGCCTGCAGACACTAGTAATCGAAGGGCAAAGTTTTCCATAAATTTATCTCAAAGCTACAACACCACACACTAATGTCCTACCGTGTTCGTGTCCTTTGGGTCTAAAGTAAAAGACATTAAGTGTTGGGCCATATCAGAAAAGGGACAAGTCGTCTGAGTCGATCGCCAAGATTCAAAAGAGCACATCCAATTCTTTGCAAATTGGACAACATGTCTTTAAGGACATGTAACATGACAGCTAGCAAACCATGTGCATCGGGAAAAAGGACTGTCAGCTTTTCTCCGTGCGCCGTTTAACGACGATCACACCGGGCTTGAATGGTTGTGTGAGTACAACAACAATTGATACGGTGCTGATGATAACCTTCAACGATTAATGATGAAGAAGAGAGAGAGACAGATAAGAATACATACACCTTTTGGACTCAGAGAGAGAGAGAGAGAGAGAGAGAAGAGTGAGAGATAAAAGAATACACCTTTTGGACTCAAAAAAGTGATCCTCGCACCCATCAATATCCCAACTGTAGCTATTGCTTGTACTTCGAGTCCACACACACACACACACACCCACCAAATGGCCAACATTAAGACCTAGAACAAAAAGCAGGAACCATGCACATGGAGAGGATGTACTTTGATGTCGATCAAAAATGGTTCTTGTTCACAGGCGAAAAGGATCCATGCAAGGGCGGACACCACACCGTGCTTGGAAATTCCCCAAAATGTTGACGGTTTTGTCATTGTTAGGGCAGGAGTAGTAGCAGGTAGACATCATATTTGCACTTGGCCCTGCCCACGCCACGGGATCTACTAACAACCAAAAATATCATAAATTCGTAATCCAACTGGTCCCTACTCCACCAGTCAGTAGTAAATAGTAATTTCTACTTGCACATTTGGATCGGATCTCTATGCCGACTGGGAACTACTTTGAGCAGTCAGTCCGCTGGAACTGCAGACACACATGACTCTAAATGGGGGGGCTGCCCGGGATGTCACAGCATGGGTAAGCTGTGCTGCATGCCTTGGAAAGAACAGCCAACAGTGCAGGTTAAGACGCCAAGAACATCAAGAGAAATAACAGCAATTCAGAGAGAAAAAGACCATCGAACACATTCTGCACACTATTAAGGGTGGTATACCTGGTGGTTACCGGAGAGTTGAGAAGCCCATTGCTCCATGATATAAGGGTATCGACCTCTTGAATGGGATGAAGTCATATGATTTTGTCATCCACTGTCCGAAGATGTCACTAGCAGTCCACTTTGCTCTCTCTCTTCCTGTACATAATGAAAGAAAAAGAAATAAATCTTGGCATATAGATTTGAATATAAATAAACAAATACCCTGGACCGTCTTAAAAAGCTACCTGTCCATAAGTAAGAATCTAGGTTGCAGCGTCCTTGTTAACCACAATGGAATCACTTCAGACACTCAATAAAATTCAAAGTTGTGTCAGATATAGCCAGAAAATACCATAGAAAGTGAGATACCCCAAAAATAATTCCATGATTCATGACAGTTGAGTTGCACGGGACATTCATCACTTGTAACAATCTTAGAGATAATAAGCTCAAAGCCCAAGCGAAGAACTAGATTGTAAATAAGAATCAAGGAATCTAATAATACAAAATTTGAGAAATAATTAGAATTAAATAGCAGTTGATATGCTCATAAAGAATTACAAGAAATTAGAATAATAAATCTTTCTCCTCATCATGAAGATATTAGTGACAAAGGGATTAGAAACTAGAATAACCAACCGGCACCAAGTATCTCTGTTTGCAAGAAGTCCTATACAGGCGGATGATTCGAAGTAGCTTGATTGAAAGAAGACCTCCCCCATAACTATGTCAATAAGAACTTGTGTTTCTTCCTCCAACTCAATCAAAAAAGCAGCAGGGCTAGAAAGAGCCTCGTTATCTGAAAGAATGCAATGTTTTGGCTCTGGATCATCCAGCAACTCTGCCTTGACTATGACATGGTCAGAATCTACAGTAATGGTGTAATTAAGCTGTCGCTTCATATTCTCCTATAGAAAAGAACATAAGCAGCTGATGTCTTTATGCTTTCCTCAGAGATAGGGCCAACATGGTGATCATCAAAGTCATACCATCGCTTCTCTCCTTCATGCTACAATAAAACATTGTCAACATGAAAAAATTGTCTGTTAAATTTGCAGATAGGAAATAAATTTAATGTGTTTGTGAGGAAGCTCACAGAAAATATCACATAGACAATCAGATTCATTAGGTTTCTTAAATTCATTTTCTAGAATAACAAAATAAGTATGTGATCTATCATCTCACACATCAAGTTAGGCCACGACAGTATGTATGTATATATATATATATATATATATATATATATATATATATATATATATATATATATCATTGAATGTAATAACAGGCAAATGAAAGATATCAATCACTAAGCTGTCAGCCACCAAAAAGTGAAAACAAATGCTCTGAACTATAGGCATTTCAAAAAGAGACCAGCAGCAGAAATTCTTCTCATGATAGGCAACAAGGCAATCAATCAAATGCAATAAGAGGAAACATGCGAGTCAAAATGCAACTCACATAGACATATGCAGTGTAGTGTCCACCCCCCATATTTCCATAATGGTTGCTAATAGCATACAACCGATAGTGGTTGGATGACTCTTTGTTACTATAAGTAATATACGTTGACAAGTCCAAGTCATGAACAGGGAAGTCTACAAATGTCTCCAGCTTGTTTTTCATGAACCGACTGTATGAAAATCTTTTCAGATGTATAACGAGAACTTCAGGCAACCTCCAAAGATCTAATTTCTTACTAGCTTGCTGATGCTTTTTGCAACATGGGCAATACCTGCAATCAAAACATAAACAGATAAACAGATGGAATAACTTTTTACTGCATGTTATCAAGTGCAAGCACATAAACAGAGAAGAAAAGAGTGGTGTGTTTTCTTTGGAAAGGTGAATGCCTGTGCGTGTGAGAGCAAGTAGGGATAGCTCAAAGAATAATCTGAAGTAAGCCATGTCGCATCTTGATAAGAAGAATTATTTTACTGATCACAGTCTATCAACATTACCAACAAGGTTAACAATTTTGTATTGGTTAAGCACTATTCATATTATTCCCAGCTAGATCACAAAATCTGAAGATTCTTAAAAACAAAGGTATTGTCAGAAGTACCCTTACCATATGCAGAAGGAAAATTGAATCCCCACTGCAAAGGCAAAGAAATCTTAATCCTTATTTCCTATGATAACCTAACTCCACCTTTTGCTTACCTTATTGTTCATCCTTCAATATCTAGTAACAAGATCAGATAAAAGAGAGCTGCTTTTAGGTAGCTTGGCAACCAAACATAAAATGGTAAAAGTACTGTTAACAAACTATGAAGATGGATTCTTACAGCTCCTTTTCCTTATTATGGTGATTCGTGAATTGAATTTCCAGCAATGATTTCTTATCTCCCTTTCCTCATATCAGTCAGTCACTGGTCATATACCATAGCCAACCAATTTATAGGAAGACTAGTATACTTATGGTTATATTTGAGATCGCTCATAAGATACAATAATCTAAACAAAAAGTGTTATTATAAACCTAATAATTGCTTTCTAGTTTCTACCACAGAATACTAAGAAAACGGAACACGAAGTGTTAAAGACAACCTTATGTTGTAATATCTTTTCGAGGTTGCTGCTACAGACATCAGAGACTAACACAAAATACAGTACTGTAAATTATTGATGAGTAACACTTACCACATGTCTTCTGGGCCTAGTGGTTCCTCCTTTAAGAAGGCTTCAAGACATGCATATAGAGTAACAGAATCTTGAGATCGCTTCGGGAAAAGCCCAAACTTGTGTATCTCAGGTAAAGAGTTTAGAAGGCAAACATCATATTGTTCCAATGTTTTATCTTGCCAAAAGACAATCACATGCAAGCGCTTTTGTGTAGTAGTTAGCAGAACTGGTTGATCTATTTCAATTTTTGTCTGTTGGCAATGATTCCTTTCATCTGCCAAGTAAAATTGCAGTTCATCATCATCATCATGTGTGTCCTCTTCATGAACCTCATTTGTGCGTTCACAGTCTGGCAGATGCTCATCCATCTCATCAACTTCATCAGCATGACTATTTGTGCAAATTTCTTTATCACCATCATCTAAAATGACATTCTTGGATCGTCGAAATGGATTCAGCAACTTCAGATAAAGAGTGCGGATAGTGGATCCATCTACAGTGTCAGGTAGCGTTTCAACAAGAGGAACTCCAAATGCCTTCAAGCGTGAAGTCATTTTGCCAAAAATGTTATTCCTAAATGCAATGACACAATCAGATGACAGTAAAAGAAAAAAAAATGTGAAAACCAGTATTTAGTATTACTAATAATCTAAAGACTAAAACTACTAATCCTGCAGAATGAAGTAATACCAAACTCCACATCAATTACATCTCTTCAGAAAAAAGGTTAACTGTGTAAGTCAACATTTAAGAGCTTACTCAAAAGACAATAAAAGTTTAGAAGAGCCAATAATTAAGAATTAGTCCTTAAGGAGGTATAGACAAATGCACTTCTATTAATGAACTCTGAGATGAAGGAAGTTTCAGATCTCCATAGAGAATTTTCCTATGATTCTGGTGGTAAGAGAAAAATGATTTAATATAATCTCAACAGTATAATCCAACCATAATCCAACCAACACAGTATAATCTACAAAGCATGAAAGCACAGACTATAGGATAATAATGATGGTTTAAGAGTCAATATTTTCTACATATATGGCAATCAAGTCAGAAGAATGCAGGGGTGATATATTAAACTTTGAAGGCATATTTGTCAATGTGCAAGGCTCCATTGGCATCTTGTACTTGAAAGAATGCACATGTCAGCACTCAGTACAACTGAAAATATCAAGTGACATAATCATGGAAAAATTTAAACTCATTCCACGAAAAACAAATTAATTTTAAATCATTTCTAAGTTGGACTAGAAACTTTGTGTAAAGGTTTAGAAAGTTTTAACACTTTCAGAGCCATTGATTGTTGAAATTTTGAAAAGCTAACCTCAAGATGTTAAAAATTGTCAAAATTTTAATGGGAAGCTTGTAGTTTAACTTATAATTTTTAAGTTCAAGATATGACTTGAGTCATACTTGTTAATAATGGTTCAGATATTCAGACAGCAGAGTACTACAAATTCACAATGGTGCTCATAAGTAAAGATTCATTTTTGATAATCAAAATTCAACATTTAGCAACAAAGCAAGATTGTTGATCATCTTAAGTTCAAATTCCAAATATAAAAGAAGGTAGAAGTTGTGGAGAAAAGCATGACTAAAACCTCAGGGTAGTAAAATTAAGCTACTAACACTGAAGCAAAGATATTAGTTAGCAATAAAAAATCTCTAAAAATTTGAATATAACTTACTCCATGCGTTGGTGCATAAACACCACAAGTGGGGACTTTTCATGTTCTTTCCGTAGCCGGTATGCTGCCAGTTGATCTCCATCTCTAAGTAAGGAGATCAAGTCAGAAGGCTCCTCCAGATAACGGATGATACGGTTATTATAGACCTGCAGAAAACTCTCCCTGTTTGTAAAGTAATTTAAGATATATCTCATGCACAAGCAGCTTGGTAATAGGAAACAGGCACAAGTAGTCCACTGCCTGGTCGCATGAGATAAAAGGTAATGCAGAAGAAAAAACATACCTCAGCAACCAGCAGGCTCTCATCATCTCTCAATGAACAAGCAACACTTAAGGCCTGAATAAAATCATTAAATGTTCCGAATTTCGGCACAGTAATGCTGTAAGGAGATGGCTCTGTATGGCCATCAGTACTGAAAACTGTTACAGTCATCGTTCTCATTGCCGTTGAAGGCAGGGGCAAAGATAAGTACATGAATGGGTCAAATGTGATGGACACTTTGTTGCAAACAGGGCAAACTAATGTGGATTTGTACTGACCCTGTCATTTAGAGAACAAATAATGAGTTACTGCAACAATGAAGATCATGGCAAAACTAAAAGGTAGAATGTCTTTGTAATGAAAAACAATTGATAAATTATCTGAAAGCATAAAGAAATAAATGCCACTTACTTGGCAAATGTTAACTATAATAGAATTATTTCGAGCTAAATGATTTTCCCAGTATTCATCTGCTACTTCTTCATCTGGACGACCATTTGAATCCTGGGCTTCTACATAAGGCTTATGTTTTACACGGTTAAGATCTTCATGCAGTCCATCCAAAAGAAAAGCAAGAAGCTCCTAAATTAAGCAGAAAATATCTAGTCAGAATTAGTATCTCTCTATCAACAAATTTTATCAATCTTAAGCTACCAAGTTTCCTATCACAACAAAACCCGAATAGAGTTTGAGAAAGAAAAACCACTAACTTGTGAATCATGTTGGTTGTAGCCACTAAATTGAAGGGCAAACCGAGCAAGCTTGGCCTTAAAATGACGTGCAGCAACTGGTGTTCTGTCAAGAGCCCATAACCTCCTTAGCAGATCCCCAAATGCCAAAGCAAGTTCACCCTGATTAAGAAAAAATCATCAAATAGAACAACTTATAGCCAAGACCTTTGCTTAGTCAACAGAATATAGTCATTTCTGAAAATAATAAACAGAAAAAAATAAATCTTAACTTACATTCATTCCTAATGGATTGTGATGATTTATATCTCTGTGATAATCTCCAAGGAAATAATCAACAAGATTTGAAGTGTGAGCCAAGCACTGGATTGCACTGTTCATGAAGCATGTATTTCCAAGATTCTCCAATCCTGTTAACCCCAAAGAACTGGCTCCACTGAAGCTTCCACCTAACAAATCAGAGTCCATATCCCTGACATTTCCATTGCTAAAAGAGGAAACACCAGAAGATAAACCAGCGCTTTTAATCTGTTGAGGTGCCAACTCATTCTTTTTTCCATCAACCCTGGAAACCAATGACTCTGACAAAGCATAGACTTGAACTTCTAGAAGAATCTGCATACTCAACACCACCAAGATAATCAGAAATGCAAATGCAAATCATAAGTTTACATAATTTCGATCAAAGTCTTCTCTGGTTGTGAACTAACTAAATGTGTATTAAGACAATCCAGTGTTCCTTTGCTGTTTTCTTCTTTTTTTCTCTTTCTTTTTATAGGTGGGGTGAAGGTGAAACATAACATCAGAAAACAAGAAAAGCACGATTTGTAGCATTGAACCTAAAGTTGAGTCAATCATGAAAAGAAAACGATAGTAGCATAAGAGTACTCCACAGAAAAATCACAAGCAGAATTTTGATACACACAATATGGGATGTTACTTTGTGTTGTCATGTATATATAATAGAAGAACTGATGCACGAAGAACTGATGCACAGAGCAAGAGACAGGCAATAAAGTTTTAGATCCGAGTCGTGACTGAGTCTAATGAAGTTTTAGTTTATCTAAATAATCTCTTTTATATGTTTATATTTCTTGGAGATATACTCTTCTTTTCATAGTAACCTCATGAAAGGGTCTGATTTAGGTACGCTCAACAATTAGTGATTAATTATGTTTTTATAGTACAATAGGTAGATAAGTTCTCGTTTGTCCTATCAAAGCTAATTAAGTTTATTAAGGAATTCTCATCATCTAAGGACGTATTAAAAAAGAACTACCAGATAGTTGTTTGTCCTAACATAAGATATCATACTGTTAAGTTCTTTAGCTGCCTAATCATCATGTAATGGCTTATAGAATAGATATTAACAAAACAGGAGACTCTCATTCTTTTGGAAATTTCCATGATTGTCAATTATCTCACATACTCATCCACTATGGCATCACTATGTGCCCTCGTAGATTGTGCCAGCAATCATGTCGATAATGCAAGTGCTTAATTGCCTAAAAGCTAAATAGAAAGATGACAGGTGATTAATTGTTATCATCATAAAAATAACTATAAGATTATCTAGGTGCCTAACTATCAAATGAAGCATATTGATGGCACATGGAGGAGCTTCAGGCCTTTGGCAGCATAGGCAGTGACAAGAGTCAACTAGCTCGCTTCCTATAGTATCATTTGGTGTGACGGTAAGACTTGGCCATTGCATCCAAAAGGTCATTAGTCATGACTAAAGTCTTGCAAACAACCTCAAAGGTTAGGGCAAGATTATGTACTTCTCCCCTCTCCAGACCCATGTAAGCTAGAGCCTTGTGCATTCCAGACCACATGTAAGTTAGAGCCTTGTGCACTACAACACCTTTTTCTTAACGAACTCTTTTTCTTTGCACATGAGCTATTTGTTCATATTCTAATACAACTCTAGGTTAGGGTCCTCTCAAATGGATCAGAGGTCGGCCAAGAAAGGAAGAAAGGGGACTCAGCTTAGGGCACACGAGTCTGGCTGGCTAGATTTGATCTAGATAGTTAGTGCTTATGAGCATCACGTGCCCTTTTGATATGAATCTGGGCTTGCCACTTGATTAGAGGATGGTCTAGGTCTTAATGAGAGATGACCATGGAGAGGGCCTAAGGATTGGGCTAGGACATATATCAAATGGGCAGAAAACTTAAGACTTGATAGGGTGACATGACTCTATTAGATGCAGCTAAAGCTTTGGGCTAGTTGTGGCCCTTAGAGGTAAAGTTTGGGGCTGAAATTTGGTATAGAAGTAGGCCTGAGTCTTACCTAGATATGGGCTAATGTCATGGTTCCAAATTTTGGTCGTATCGGCCAATCTCATCCAATACGGGCTCTCCCCGTCTCTTTTCTCTCTTTTCTCTCTTCTCTCTATCTTCTCTCTAATTTTTTTTATTTCTTCTCTCTCCGTTGCCCCACTCTCTCATTTCTCTCTATTCTCTCCATTAGATAATAATTATTTAGTTCAATGATGTTAGGAGAATGCACATTAAGTAATTTTGAAGCATCTATTATGTGTGAAAATGTGAAATCCTAGGTACTACTTTTCAATGATGTAAACAATTGAATATGAAAAAATCTACCCAAAGTTTATACATAATAGTTGCATTAGAGCTCATATTGTTCTATATTCTGATTTAGTTTGCATGATCTCAATTATTCACAAAGTTGATCACTAGTCATAAAACTCATACATGCTTACTTAATCAGACAGATTCACAAGTGGTAGATGAGATCAAGCTTTCCAAAAACTTCGGCCTTAAAGTTGCCCTCTTAGGTATGAGCACAAAATCTAGATCATAAAATCCACTGAAAATTTATCAAAATCTGTAACAATGGGAAGAAACTTCAGATGCACAACTGTCGGAAAAGTGGCTAGAGAAAGATGTATAACTCAGCACCACTAAATGATACACCAGATTTTGATTGAATTAATATGAAGGAAAACGTATCCTTAAAATGCAGACCAACTCAGGGAATATTTTTATCAGATAATCATTTCCTCAGGCAAAAGAACAAGATAAAAACATCAATTGCATTAAGTTATTTGCCAATTACCTCCTGATCTGGCTGACGACAATCTAGAGGTAACTTGTTCCATTCATTCATTAGTATGAGATTAGTTTGCCCTGAAAAATCCCAGATATGAACCTGAACCCAATGTAAGATAAAGTGAATAAAATTCCCAGAATTGCTATAAATTTCTGCTTAAAGCTCAAACTGGAAAACATCTACTTGATAGTACATACAGGTTCAGAATCAACAGTAAAAATCTTAAGGGCCCTTTTGTAATTCTCGACTGCATTATCCTGAAAAAGAAACAAAGTAATAATGATGAGGAAGCACGATAATCTTCCATATTTAGATAAATAGTAGAAAAAATGTCACATCTTCACAGTAGCTTACACTTACCGCTGCTACTTTAGCATTTTGTCCCATTATATATATTTTAAGTATAAAAACTAAAAAGAAAACAAATTTTGACCTAAATGTCAAACCATCATTACAACAGAGAACTTAGCTGCATGAAATGACAAAAGTATAAATGATATGGTTATACCGTAAGGCATTTGGTTTGACTTCATTCAAATACAGGTACCGTTAGATTGCCGAAGGAATAAGAGGAGAGGGCAAAAAGGTAGGGGACAGCAAAGGAAAGGGTTAGGGAAGAGAATGGAGGAGGAGGGGGGGGGGGGGGGGGGGAGAGATGTTGTTATACTTGTATCCATCAAAAACAGCATGGTCATGATGGCTAAGCCACCCCTGTAATAGAGGACAGGAGGTAAAGGATCAAAGAAAGAGTCAGGGATATAATGATATAGGAAAAAGTACAGTGACCACAATTGCATAGAGAACTACTATGATGATCTTAAATGGTAAAAGTAGAAAAGTGACGGCTAATTGATGTAAAATAAACCCCATACGTAAAGTTCATTAATTCTAGAGATTACATAAAAAAGTTGTCCTGCTGATAGTATGACATAGCCAGGTTACTTCACAAGAAAATTTATTCAATCTCCCAATATTTTCCATTTCCAACAAAATTCTGATAAAGAAACTTTGTATCTCAACCAAATTACCAACTATAGGGGAAAAAGAAAAGAATTACCAGTGCACGTGTGGGTAAGCATACTACGTAGGACACCAATTAGTGCCAATAAAGGAAAAATAAGATACATGTTCAGCTGTAAGCGAAAGAGCATAGGGACATCGTGACAGACCTTCTTGCTAATTTTTACAGTCAACATATTTGTTTCCCGTATAACTGAAATCCTAAGCATCAAAGGATAAACATCAAGGGAGCCCACTTCAGCAATTGACACGTTCTTGTTGCTCTTTAACATCATATTATAATCACTATGCCTGTGGGAGTAGAGAAGAAAATTTTGTAAATGATAAGCATGAAGAACTCGAACACAAAACAAAGTGGCAGAAAAATAACGTATATCTGCAGGCCCAAAGAAATACCAAACTAAACAATGTGAGGCAACCGGATGTACATACAGCCAACTAAATCAAAGTAACAAGCTCAATGACACCTGTTCTGTTGTCTTTAGTTAAAACCAAAAAGGTATCCACTAAACAAATCGAGCCACCTAAATAACAACTTACGTGCCATGAGCTAAACAGGCAGCAAAATAACATCATCCCTTTTTCCCTCTTTATCTTTTCAATCTGCTCTTTTAAGCCCTGAATTCCTACTGAATCCTTTCTCTCACAAATTAAATCGCTTGCAATGAAAGTAGTCATTGCTACTAAGTGGCCTCTTGCAGCATTATCCTTTTATGGATAGAAGCTTTCCATATAACTTAAGGTGATCGACCAACATCGCTTAGGCATCCGACTATGCAAAATCATGCTACTAACTAAGTTTCCCAATCAAGCAAAGTAGTGCAGAAAACCAATCAAGAAGTATTAGAATATTAATTCCAAGAAAAGAAAAGGACACTAGAAAACACTCACCATTTGATCGCACGGTACCACAAATCCAATGGAATCAGCGCGTAGCTCCGGCTTGCGGCATCCTCTTCTGAGTCGCTCTGCCTCGCACCATCGTTGCGCCGAAGATTGAAAACCAGATCCGAATTGAAGAAGTTGTTGATAATCTTCATCCCATAATACGACGATGACGACGCCGACGTCGCAGCGTAAGGGATCCCCCTGAGCTCGTCCTCCGCCATCGATTCTTGCGCCACTCTCCACCACCTGTCCCGCACAATTCGGACAAAGAAATCGAATCAATCAGTCTTCGGCAATGCGCTATCTCACGCGTTGGTCAAAGGAACAAATGGCCCATTAGGGTTCGCATTAGAACCCTAGCCGATTGATTCGCATCGAGAAGATTAGGAATCTACCGGTAGGGAACGAGGTAGACTCTATCGTCCTCGGCGCCGGCGGGCTGGTCGGAGGCGGCGGCCTCCTCGAGGGCGGTTGCCATTGCTTATAAGAATGGGGAGGTCGGGATCCAAAGAGGAAGAGGAGGAGGGTAAACAAGATCGCGGAGAGGAGAGAAGAGAAGAGAAGCGAAGAGAAGAAAGAGAGAGAGGCAGGGAACTTTATAGGAGGAGAGATGCGGAGAAAGTAGTGAAGGAAAGTGGAGGGGTTTCTAAAAAACTACACAAAATATAACCAGAAGTGGGAACTATGTAGGGGTTGTTGTAATTAAGGAGTTCACAGCCAATCGCAGCTCGACAACTGTGCAGAATCTAGATAACTCGTGCTATTACGAATGCAGGCGATCCGGGGGAGCCTTTGGATATCCTACCATGGAAGCGATCTGGCGTCGCTGTCGCTGGGGCCGGGAAGGAGATGGATTAGGATGGGGATTAACGGTGGATTAAGGGGGGATAAGCGTGGCGTTTTAGGACTTAAAAAAAGAGGAGCTTTCTTGAGGCCGGATTCGGAAAGCAAGAGAGTGGGATGTGGTGGTCCAGACTCCAGAGAGGGAGGCAAAGTGGAAGAAACGGAGCCCAAGGAAAGGCTTCAAGCTTCAGGCTTCTCCTTTTTTCTTTTCTTTTTTTCTTTTTTTTTTCTCTTTTCTTTCCTTTTTATTGAGTCACAGCATCACAGCATTCGCGTGGACCGTGGGCTTTGATGTTGAGCTGGTGGTGAGCAGAGACACGGCAAGGACGCCCAGTAGATAATTTTGCTATGATTTCATGAGTGCTAATGCTAACGGGTATATCTTGGAACGTAAGATTTTTGATAACAAAGTGGTACGAAATAGAAGATGATGAGTCTATTGTAGGAGCACAAATTCGGTATGGAGGTGATCTAGATTGTGTGTATATAACCGTAGAAAGTTAGCATATGAAAGTTTTTTCCTTTTTTGTCTATAACTGGCTAAACTCCTCAAACAGTTGAAATTATCATAGTTACATGTCATCAAAATTATATAACTTTGGCATTTTAACTTCCTCATGCAGAAAAGGTCGATCAAGGATGACAAATTATTGAAATCTAAAGAGGATTTACCTTTTGATGTAGCAGATCCTCTCTGCTTCCAAACCATTATCTCCATACTACAATGAGAGAAAAATCAATTAAAGAATTGTTAATGAGTACAAAACCCTTCAACAATACAGATTGAGCAAGAGCTTACCAATCTTCCAGTGGTTCACAAACAAGCGGCAATCGCACCACCACTTCGATTCAAAAACAAAAGCACACTAGGCACTGTGAGTTGAAATCTCTGTGCTTCTCAAAGAGCTTCTTCATATCTATTATAGTTTTGCACATGCCTTCACTGCATTGGATGCACCTGATGCGACCGAGGTGATCATAGATTGGCACTGTTATGCTCTGGGCTTCTTCCTCACTGCTTCTTGAAGGGATTACCTTGTGGGGCTTCTTTTTCAGTGTCTTCTTCCCGAAGTGTAAATCAGGAAGATGACCAACATTAAAGAGTGCAATATATTGCAGTGTCGATGAGATTCAAAAGTGTAAATCATGAGCTATGTGGATACACAAGATCAACAATTTTGAGTAGATCTAATTGATCACCAGTAATCAAGGCAAGAGCACTTACCTTCCTTAATATGGTGAAACCTACTACCATCTCTCACAATTATCTCCCTTTCAAATACTTTTGTTACCATCTTACTGAACTCATGACAATCCCCACAAACCCTCAAATTTTTCACTATACGAATTGGATGGCCAATCTCAAACACCATTAGACCAAATGCTATAGCCAACCGTTCACTATGTTCCTTGATTACATGAACCTTCTCTTCATCCCCTATATCATGCAAAACTGATGATACATCGGGGAAATAACCTGCCTCTGCCAACCTTCTTCCAACCATTTCAAGGGTTTTGTATATCTCTAGAGAATCCCTATGATTTTTATCTCCTGCAATGAATTTATGCACGCTGCCATGTGCCTCAATCAAGCTCCAACCTGCAACCTTGTTAGTTCCTCGGTTAGACATCAACTTCCTGACCTTAATAACATCCTCCCATTTCTTTGCCTTAGCGTATACACTAGCTAAAAGAACATAATGCCCATCATGGGCAGGCTCTAACTCTATCAGCTTATTCCCTATAGTGACTCCCATGTCCACTAAACCATGCATCTTGCAAGCCCCTAGAAGAGTACCCCACAGTACTGGGTCTGGTGGAATACTCATTCTTTCAATCAATTCAAGGGCTTCAGACATGAGACCAGCTCGTCCCAAAAGATCAACCATGCAGCCATAATGCTCCATCTCTGGCTGAATTCCATGTTCTTCCACCATTGACTTAAAATACCGACGACCTTCAATTACTAAACCAGCACGGCTGCAAGCATTCAGAACCCCAACAAAGGTCACATTTGTGGGATGAAGGCCTTCATGAATAAATTGCTGGAACAGTTCCACTGCCTCCTTTCCCATTCCATGTGTGGCCAACCCACATATCATAGCATTCCAAGCAAACACATCTCGCTGTGGCAATTCATCAAAAACCTGTATTGAAAGCTTGATGCACCCGCATTTCGCATACATGTCCACCAATGCCGTACCGAGATTCAGACTCATCGGAAAATTAATTGACCGAATGATGCCATGAACAAACTGGCCGTTCTCAAGCAAACCAAGTTGAGCACACGCCGAGAGTACCGTGACCAACGTGGCCTCATTCACCATCAAACCCTTATCTATCATCTTTCTGAACAATGACAAGCCCTTTTCCAAGATCCCACCTTGCACATAGCCTACAATCACGGTACTCCACGAGACCACGTCCCTCTCAGGCATTTCAGCAAACACCTCCTCCACCACATCCATCCGCTCGGCTCTCGCATACCCCGCCAAGATCGCATTCCACGAAACCACATCCCTTGCTACCGGGAACTCGTCAAACACCCTCCTCGACCGACCCATCTCACCACACAATGCGTAGAAGTGTATCAACGCATTCCTGACGTACAAATCCATATCCAACCCAAGTTTGACGAGATGGGCATGGACTTGCTCGCCTTCCAAGACATCGGGATCGCCACTACACGCCTGGAGGAGAAAAGGGAAGGTGTAGTTATTGGTCGGCACGCCTACCCGGCGCATGTCGGAGTAGAAGAGGAGCGCGTCGCGGGGCGGCGCGCCGCCACGGGCGAGGCAACGGACGAGGTTATTGCAGGCGAAGGAGTTGGGCCGCTCGATGCGGGAGAAGATGGCGAGGGAGTAGCCGATGGGGATGGAGGGATGGCAAATGGCGCACAAGGAGAGGAGGTGGCCTACGGCGGCACGGGAGGCGGCGAGGCCGAGGACGACGAGCTTGGCGTGGGCTTGGAGGAGTTGGGGAAGGGAAGGGGAGGAGGGGAGGGAAGAGAGGATGAGGTGGTGGTAATGGCGGGCATTGGAGGAGACGGGGAGGAGAAAGGAGTGATTACACCGCATTAAAATTGAGAAATATTATTGGTCACCCTGAGGAAAGGGGTACACGGAACGTTAAACGTAGGCTGTCTCTCAGGGAGATCAAATTAACAATGGAGATATTTTTAGCAGAGCTCACTATCATCGACTATAAACAATGTAGATATTCAATTTTATATGCTAAATTAGAAACAAAGAAGCAATTAAATAACAAAAGCCTCCATTTTAGCAACTCTATTTATTTAAAAAAGAGAAAAAACTCACTCGTGATAAAATATATTTTACCCCTTCAAGGTTAGGTCTAAATTCACAAATAAAGTAAGTAATTGTATGATTTTAGGTCCAGCCAGGAAGGGGTAATATATATTTATCAGTTAAAACTTAGAACTTGCATTAGATAATAAGAACAGGGAAAAAAAAATGCTTGATCCAATAGAGGTGAAGTGGTTCACTTTGAGAAATAACCAACTTTCCAAGTAGAATTTGTATAGCTGTTTAACAAAATAAGCTCAGAACTAACTAATTTCTCATGAAATAGTAAATATCCAAGGCAAAATTCTGTGCATAAAAATCTGCAAGCACATTCTGATGATGATCAAACAAAACAATGATGCAGATTTCTTGACCAGGCAGAAATAAGAAAACTTCAGCTTCCTGCATCATCTAAGTTTGCTGTCAAATCAACAGACTCCTTGCAGTCGTGTGTCGATGACCTTTTCCGGTGAAGACCTTCGTACAACAACTCGTAGATGAGTCTTTTACTTCCCCATTTCCACCAGAATGGTCCGACCAGACGCTTCCTCTTCTTCAGATGGTTTCCTAGGTTCATCAGATAAAATGTTTCATCCAAACAAAACAACCTTCAACAATCAGATACATGACAAACTATTAGAAAGAATGACTTTAGTTGAATATGTGAAAAGCATGAAGCATGAACAAAGTTTGATTCCTATTCATAAATTAGGCAGAAAATTTTAGATGGACTACAATACAAGAGATTCCATCTTCTAGGTTTGCCATTTGTTCTATGCCACCTTATTTATTGAGATATATGCAAGCCCTGACGGACCAGGAACAAGTACAATGCCTTCCGAGTTCCGACTCTATTTTATCATAACTTAGAATAAATTAAGTTCCTCTGGGGCTCGAAAAATCGATATATATGTAACCCTGTGCAAGAGCACATACAATATGCTGATGTTCAATTACAAGAATGAGATATAGCACTTACTGTTGTTTGAAGAAATCAATCCCCAGTGTGACTGCAGCAATGCATAACATGATTCTAAACTTGGCCAAAACTTCAGCTGAATTCTCAAGACTTGCAAAACGGTTTGTAAGCCTGCTTTTGATGGCAGTACATTGGTCATATCATAATTAGGACTCTCTCCAAGTAGCACCTGTAAATTCACTCAAAAGGAAAGAAAAGAACAAAACATGTATAAGCACAAAAGATACATCACCAGATTGACAAGAATTTACAGGAATATTCATTAGCACTAAATTAAAATCCTATAGAAAAGCTCTGCAAATTGTACATATCTATAAATTGAAACTACCAGAGGGTCCTTCAGGATTCTGCTAAGCAGGGAAAACTTAAAAACGAAAAAGTGAAATGAAGGCAAGGCAGACACGTGGAGACCAGGTTCCACAGGGAGTTGTCATCTGTGGTGAGAAAAGTTAGCTCTGATTTGAGGGACGAGGAAAGGCACAGGACTCATAGATAAGGAAAGTCAGGACAAGGGCTTGAGCAGCATGTACGAATTCTCATTCGCAATGTAGACAAGCATTAAAAAAAAAAAAGATGAGGTTTTGTCAACAAGTCAAGATCTACTCAAACTAAAGAGAGGCTAGGAAACCCTTCTCCGAAAGCTCCGCAGGGCGGTAGTAGACTACAAAGCAGCTTGCTAGATAATTCATCCAAGATAGAGAACAGTAGCAGAGGAGGGGATCAAGAGATATTATCATATTAGAATTTAAGAAAAGGAATAGTTGCAATCTGTGATTGAACCAATAGTGATTTACAAATGAACAAAATGCTTCAAAAAGGTAAAACCAAAGGCAAAGATAGTACCTTCACGACCGCTGTGGCTGACGAAGATATTGAATGAAGGTTATACCTATAAATCATACAAGCAACCACATTTTAGGATACACTTGAATGAGGAAAAAATGATTGCAAATGACCAAACAATAGAAAGGAGTGAAGTACCCACCCTCCCTCTAGTATAACCAACATTTTACCCTCTGCAAAAGCAGACAACATGTGTGCCATCTGTGCATATCCAGCAGGAGTAATCTGTTATATAGGTACTTTTAGTTACAACAGATCAAGGGTCAAAAGTGGATTTTCAGTAGGCATGCCATAAGCAGTTAAATCAAGCTTGTATACCACAAATGCAACTAGAATACAATAGCCGCTAGAATCTCCTTGGTAGATACATTCCTATTATATCAAGTTATTAATACATTCAAAAGTGCAGAAAAAAATATTATATCCAAAAGTAAAAAGCATTATTCTTTGCATTGGTAGAATTCCTCCAACAATGCCATCTGATTAGCATATGTAAAAAAGTATTTTTGGTAAAAGATGACATATTCATATGTGAAGTACTCAGTCATCAGATATATTCATATGTAAACTGTAAAGTCCTCAGTTTATCAGAGTACATAATGGGAATATGGTATAACAAGTTTGTATCATTAATAAATTGGGCTCTTTCTTAATTATAATGTACATAAAAAGTAATAATCAAGCATATCAATAGATAAAGAAAATACGACTCGTGGAAAGTGCAAAAGAAAAAGAAGGAACACCTTCTGCATAAGTTGTTGTAGTAAAAGATAAGTTATAAAGTCTTACATCACAACAGCCAAGGGGATCACCCCTTGCTGCATCAAATCCTGCAGATACGATGGTGATATCAGGGGCAAACTCTAAAGCTGCAATTGAAATCAGACTTTCAATGGTTAGTCAGGCTATAACACCAAGTAAACCACACTAAAAAGTTGAACTTATACAGCCAATGGAACTGAACTGATATTTAAAACACATGATAGAAGATGCATTTTATAGGTCTACAGAGAATCTGAGAAATGCTTGGAGCTGGCAATCATGTTTCCTGAAATGAAAGATCTTATCCAAAAGGTTATTCTTCCTGGTTTCAAAGAAGATTGTGGAATCACATTTATAGCTGCATCCTACAATTTTTCTTAAAAAGAACAGTAAGATTTGGTACCAAAAGAGAAAAGGAGATTTACATCTTATAATTCTAAGATTGTTCCTGTGTTACCTACTTATTTGTCTATTAATGATGCCTACAGGATTTGAACCACAAAAACTTTTGAGAAACAAAAAGTATCCCACTGACTGAATACTCAAAAATGAGAATACCTATAGGAATCACAACATGTTGAAAGGCAAAGATGTAATCATTGTCGCCTACACCTCCACAGCTCCAAGGAATATTGACTGAGTATCCTTGAGCATCCATACTTCCAACCTATGATGAAGATCCACAATAACAATTAATATAAACATGATTGCAAACAGTAACAATAACACAACGACAACAAGCCTTTCGTCGCATATATTTGCAGGTTGGCTACATTAACCTAATTGCTTTCAGAAGTAAATGCATGAAAGTGAAAGAAATAAAAAGCTGGATGCATATTGTCAAATAATTAAACCAGAAATAATGTGAAAGGAGAGTTCCCAAGACCAAGTATAATATTCTGGGAATGCAAGAGCTCCTTTCTGGAATTTCAACTTTTAATTCTAACATGGATAGCATGTGACTCAAATTCAAATAGATTATCTGCTCTTAAGTGATGGCAGAAGTCCAGTGATGAAGTAGTACTAAACATTAACACTTAACAGATTTTCTCCCCATTACATTTGAATTGTTTCAACCACTTGGCATTTACTTCTCTGACACCATTCTTGATCTAAGTAGAGATAACTACATGATTGGACAAAGTGATATGGTTGGAGCAAATATTAAGTACCTCCTCAGCAGCTCCAGTCCCAGGATAGAAGCTTCCACCCTCGTGCCGATGCAAAGATATATATAGGACCTGACAGCACAGAAATATCTCAGCTTAGAACAGAAAAAAATCTAAATAGCTGCAAAGAAAAGCTAATCTACTAGCAATTGTAATGCTAAAATAACTTAATGTAAGGATAAGAACCCCATAGAAGGAAAAGAAAGGGAAACAAGGAGAAAGCTAATGATTTTAGAAGTTATTTTGTGTATATGAATAGAGAGACTTCATATGAAAAGCAAAGAGGTTATAAAATGATCTAGCTATCCTCCAAAACATATGCAGTAAGGCCTTATTCTTATTCTATATATACTATTACCTGCATGCATATTAAATATTTTGTACTATCATATTTGTAATTTTCAAGTATATTTGTATTGAGTAGCTTTCCGTCAGTTTCAGGAAACCTTCAATAAGCAGTATATCTACATGCTACTCAATTTTTAAGAGTTCAGGAAAGTTGACACTACGAATAGATCAATCTTTCTTTGCTCATCCAAAAAAAGATTAAGCAATACCCCTAAGAAGCAAGAATTGCATTGTCTTTGTTAAAAGGACATCCATCAGACTGACATAATCGGCTATAACATAAAGTGACAAAGATATATCTTTATGTATAAGGACTCCATAAATAAAGAAATAATCAATCATATAACACTAACCGATTTATTCCCCTCAAATATTTCTTGTGTGCCATTGCCATGATGTACATCCTGCAACCACCATAGAAAGTACAACTTGATCAAGAATTAGCAGTCTGGAATCTCACCATTTCTGTCCTAAAAAACTATGCATGAAAGTTTTTGAAGGCATTATAATGTCAGCAGAATGGCGCAGCCAACAAAAATAAACATGAATAGTCACTTTGAGTTACCCAGTCGAGTATCAAAACTTTCTTGGCACCAGCTCTCTGTGCAGCTAATGCAGCCACTGCAGCATTATTATGAAGACAAAAACCCATTGCTTGTTTTACACCTGCATGATGACCAGGAGGTCTTACCTGACTTATAAAAGACACCATCATTAGTGCACTACTAAATCATCTTTATAAGAATTACCAATAGAAATCTTGAGTATTACCATAAGATATTAAAAATGTAACCAAATAGCTACAAAATTGTAATATGAGAAGGATGACTTACCATGGCAAAACCATTTCGTGTGCACCCAGACATAATTGAGCTAGCAAGATCTGCACATAATCCTGCAGCAAGTCTTGCGGCACAAGCTGAATATTCATTGGCATATGTGTCTGAAGTGAAGTAGCTGCCAGGTGAATCCAAATTGAAGTCATCACATTTGATGTCCTCTTGAGCATTCACACAAGCAAAAAATAGGAACATAAAATTCGCATAGCATTGAATGTTTTCACATCATCACCATGCAAGACTTTCTCACTGAGATGGGTTAAATTTGAAAGCCCTTTCTTAGCAAAAAGGCTCTATGATAGGTAAGCAGACTTACCAACAGAAAAGGATGAAATCTTAAAGGGCAGGAAAAAAAAAAGCATGATCTAAACATTAGAAGAATGAGAACTGAGTTCCTGAGTAGTATTATCCCACCAACAAGTCACACTCTTACAAGCCACTCTTTCTTGACTTAACATTATCCTTGAATTTTTAAAAATTCCACCAACTTGTTGAGGTAGGGAATCATATATGAATATAATTGCCATATACGTTCCTTCCATGGAGCTTTCTCAATGTTGAGCTTTGCTCCATAATTTGATTCAATATTTGATAAAAATTCTTACACGATAATGATGGTTAATGCACATGAAATTACAATGATACTATAAGGTAAAAATCAAATCACCTGTAAAGCATATTCTTTGTTTGTTCAACAGCTTCAATATGATCTGAAGAGTGAACCTGCACGGACTCAGAGCTGAAATCACGTAGGTTTAACAAAAGAACAACGAAGATATCAAAGTATGTTTCCTAAAGTGTTGAATTAGGAATAACAACTATTGATCAATGATCCTGGAAGATGTACAACCTTAACCAAGATCATAAACACAGATAATTTTCAATGGAGTGTGCAGCTCATGCTGACTGAATTGAGGTGAGTAATATCATATCAGTGCCCTACTGAGGTAGATACAGTGGTAATATATCTATACAATGTCTGCCTGGTGACAGCCTAACCATACCAACAACCCACATTGACTGTGCCATATTGAGATCCATCAGGAAGGAACATCTCTACTGGGGATGTTCTGATGTGAGCTAATCATGTTGGTCAGCATGTATCATGTTGATTACTTATCAGCACAGGGTTCCATCATAGTAACTAAACCCTTGGACAGAATAGCCATTTACTACGGAAGAAGAAACTAATTAATCTGGTTCCAGCTAATTAGGCATCACGACAGTGTAACCTCCAAGTGATACAATGTAGAAGCCAACACACAATAGCAAATACTTACCATCAGAAGCTCCTCTCGTGTTATCTCTCTAGCAGGTATCAGGGAGCACTTTGCAGGAAAAATTCCTGCATGATGGAAAGAAGAATTTAGAATAATAATACTGTTCTGACTTTGACAAATATTAATTTAACAATCAATGTAAGGACTCTAAGCATCAGATAAAGCGAGGAAAAAAATTCTTAGTACTGTGAAGAAAATGAAGTACTAAATGCTAGCAGAAATTTTTATAAAGCAGTAACTAGAATCTACTGGTATACCTGCAGCTACAAGGCTGGCTGCAATTGCTCGAAGGCGATCAGGTCTTTCTGGGTGTGGATGTGATTTCATCTCTACCTAATAATCAGAGCAAGAATTCTATGACCAGTAGTCAATTGTTAAACTAACCAAGTATATAGTAGGAGGTCAAGAATATTAAAATAAACAAATTTAATAAGCCATATCAATTTATCAACATTGTAATTTATAAACATCTAAACACACCAACATGAAATGCAATTCACAACTCAAATCAGTTAATAACTGCATCTTAATATAACTGAACTGACATACTATTAAGAACTGACTAAAAAATTACATGGGAATAATAACTCAAGCCAGCATTGTTATGTGTCCCTGCTGACTTCTTAGGTCATTTTGAAACAGCACTAAACCCTAAATAGGCACAAACGGTGGAAACAGAACTGTCCAAGTGTGTGGTGCAAGATTTGTTGGATAGTTCAGTTCACAAAGTAGCAAAGCAGTAGCCAATATATAATCATACTTGGTCTCGTACTGATATGCATATTGTCAAATAACATGGCTTTGACAGTAAATTTGATCGATAATCAAGAATAGAATCATGATATAAAAGTCATAAATGTTTATGCAATTATTACTTTACTACTTCATTACCCTATTATGACCTATCCACTATCATATGTGGAATATACTGAAATCAAAACATCACATCCCAAACAACGCCAATCACAGAGACTTACTTCACAATGCAGCAACATTCTTTCATCAAAACCGATGGCCGTACAGGTCTTTGAGGAAGATGCTGCACATATATTAATTATTTTAATTTCTTAATATGGTGTCCCACAAAACTTCCATAATAACATCCACAATTTTATAAAAACAAATTAGCTATGTACTTATATAATACCAAAAAGAATATTCATGGTAGAGCAGAGATAATATCAGAACAATAGTAAGATTGTATATAGACTAAGTCATTCCTTGTAAGAATGAAAGCTTTTTATGTACATTGCAATTAGGTTGCAGCAAAAAGAACAATAAAACATACAGGTAAGGGGAAAAATCAGAGAAATTAGTATTACCTGCATGTGAACATTTTAAGTTTCTTTTCTATCATACTATATCAGAACACCTATATATAAGTAATAAAAGCAGCTTGATCAACAAGGTAGCCAGACTTATTCAAATTGGGGACCACTTGGCAATTTATACATAAACATACATAAAAAATAAAGATACTATTTGAATAGTCCAGTGGGTATAGCCCCTGACTCTATGACTTTTGCCATTGAACTAATAAGTCCTCTAAAAGAAAGGCATAAGATGAAAGAAATTAGAGGTATGCACCATGATAGTTGCAAACTGCATCTGCATCAACAGAAACACAAGCTTCTTTTCCAACAAGGGATTGGAAAACGTCGTATCCACTTAATTCAGACTCCCTAGGCTCGCCACATACCTTTATCAAAAATAATAGAATTTAAGATAGGAATAATAAAGTATCTAAGAATATGAATATGATGGACTTATTGCAATGCTTCTTTATGATCAGGTTATATTGGAAATAAGCATACTGCAATGCAACTATCACAAAGGAAAAAGAAAGTAAAAAATCATACATCACAATGGGAAACATCATAGAAGTTTGACATTGTGCAATTAGAGCAGAACCATTTCTTGAGAACAAAATGATTAACAGGTTCCCAGTCACTATCTTCATCGTCCTCATCATCATAAGCATCTTGCAAATACAGATCCTCCAATGTACTGCCGTTGTGAGTCCTCTGACAATTTTGTGGTTGTGCACACTCACATGCCTTGCAGCTTTCGTTTTTATCATGCAAGCAAGCATTTTCATCAGCGTTTCCTATGCTTCTCAAGTTCGGTGCCAAATTAAACGTTTCATATGTAGACACAATATCAGAATGGATGGTGCTAGGGTTGCAATGCCCATCATTTTTCTCTTCCAAAAGTCTCTCTTCTAAGTTTCTTTCATTGAGATGCAAAGTGCCATTGACTCCATCTGGAGACGATCTTTTATTGCATTCAAACGGGCAAGAGAAACTGCTCTCCCACGGTGCTTGATGGATCTCACTATGTACTTTATTCTCTTTGGAGAAATTCCTACCCTTTTGACTACCGTTATGAAGTGTTTCAGACTCCATGTCAATAAATCATTGAAGCCTTTGTTTGAACCTGTAAACAGAGTAATTAATAAGTAAAAACTGAGAACGCGGAAACCCAGTATAAATGGGGAATCCAATAAGGCAATAATACATTGTTGCAGTAAATATGAGTATGTACTGCTCTTTCTACCAATGGAACTCTGAAAGGTATTCTTATGAAAATTTTCAAACATAATGAGAAAAGAGGCTTCTCTTCCCCGTTATAGCAAAAGATCTTGCACAAAGATGAATATTTGTCATACTGCAACTAGTAAACAACCATCCAAGAAGTTGTACACATAAGAACGGCAAACTAATGGGAAAAGAGATTTAGCATCCTATCAGCTATACTTTCCAGTGAATAGAACCAAACTAACGAGACAAGCAAATTAACCTTCAAAATTTTCCCTAGTGTGCTATGTTGGAGGATCTGACGGCTCTTCAACAAATAACAGGTGGTTTTCTTTCAAATCTCGATTAAACTGGATATTGCGTTCTCTTATTCCTTTTTTTCTCTGCCCCTCCAAACCTATTCAAGTAGAATAATTCATCCAGATCCATCAAATATCCTACGCACAAGAAACCCATTGCGACAAACCTCGAAATCATGGCATTCGTGAAACTGCACTTCGAGCTGCCAATTCTTGGCATTGACCAGTCAAACTTCTGACCATGCCCACTCTATCGCAACATAGGATAGATTGTCTACCAACCAGAGACCAAATATCTTTCCATTTTAAACCTCCTGTCGCGATCTCATCGTCACGGCTCCAAAAACAATAAACCAAACACCTCACCCAACACACAAATCCCTAATCAAGCTCCAAAAATCCAAGCCCCTCCACCCACAAGACACCGACTCACAACACCCTAGCCCTTCCCGAGGCTACGAGGGGAAGAACCGACGCGTTACCCAAACCCTAATCGAAGCATCAAATCAGGGCAAAGCAGCAAGAATCATCACCAAATCAATAACAAAAAAAAATCCGAAACGGAGAAATCTAAGAACAATAACTTACAAAGATCGCAGAATAGATGGCACGAACGCTACCTCGAGGGAATCCGAAGAGGGCACCAGAGAGAGAGAGCTCGCCGGCGAAACTACTAAGAGTAGCAAGAGACAGAGAGAGGGAATTAATTTACTTTCTTTCCTTCCTTCTATTTTTAATCTAAAAAGCACGGATTACATAGGGACGGGGTACGGCGTTTCAGTTGAGGCGTCGGGCCCAACGGCAATCGGTGGGCCCCCAACGGTAATAATAAAAGACTGGGGGCGCGGCTCACGGTATCGAGTGCCGACTCGTGACTCCGTGATGTTAAAAAGAGGTCTCTTTTTTACATTTTTACACGCTGTCATTTCGCTATTATTAATTTGACCCCTGCCCTTCATTAAATCATAGAAACTTTATTCGAGGGATGCTTTTTAAAAATCAAATAACGAAGTCCCTCAGGGTGTGCTATGGTATTTTATTGGAATCGCAGGGTGCGGATGAGAAAATCCAAATGAAAAAACCCGAATGTATACTTTTTTTTGTGCATAAATAGAATTAGTTAATTGTTAAAATTTGAATCATTTAGATATAAAAAGATAAATATGCTTAATAGTATTTTATCTTTTTATTAATTATTAAGGTTTAATCTTTTTTTATATATGAAAATGAGATATTTATTTGAATTAACTTGAATAGCAACTATTACCTCCCAAAAAAGAATGGTAGCTATGGAACTGCGTTAGAAGTTGGATTATAATTATCCACAGGAAGGATAATATGCGTCTATTCTTCCTTTATTACGTTGCCCAATCTCAGGATTGGTTCATTTATAACCACAGAACACAAACTTATATGTTTCTTATCCATCTCTAAGTCTCTCATTCAGAGAAGAAGAATGCCAATGGCTACTGCTCTCTCGTCTACTCTCTCATCTCTTTCACCTATCTCTCCACTGCTTGAATCCAACTGCTTAAAGTTCCATGCCCAGAGAAGACCAGGTCTAGTGGTTAGATGTGAATCGAGCAGTGGAGAGAAGGAGCTAAAAGTAGGTTCTCCCATTGTTGTTATCGAGGCTCCACCGACCTTGAAGACCGCCAGCCAGATGCCTTCGCTAAGGGTTAATGCTGGCTTGGTGAAACCTGGTGATGTAGGAAGGTAGAAAGATGATATAGGATAGTTCCTCCCATTGTTAGCAATCATGTTAGTTTATGTAATGTTAGGATGCATGGATGTAGTATTTATGTTTAGAGAACATCTATACATAATCTTTAGAGTAGTGTTGTTCTCTAGCAAAAGAAATGAATGGAATGATGAAATTGCTCACTTCTTCAGACATACATCTGCAATTAGTTATACAAAGTAGTCATTTTCTTTTGAAATAAAAATTGATATTTATACTGCAGAATTGTCGCGAGGAAGCCCAAAGATGTGTGGGCGGTCCGCCTAGCGATCGGCACATATCTCATTGATGGCAAGCATTTCAAGCCCTTGGATGTTGATGAATGAGACCTGTAAAGGGGAGGGAAGAGTTTAATTTTGGTACAGAAATTATCAGCATGTAAGTACATGAAGATTTGCTTAGCTCATTAGACTGTGTTCAATCCCCCCTTTGAAACAAAGAGAAAGAAGAAAAAGATCCACCGTTCCACTAAAACGGAACGATCGTAGACAGTGAGGTTGTACTTTCAAAAATTATATATCGATATATATTGCACGAAAGGCAAAACAATTTATAAGTGTTGTGTTTACATCACATGTATCCTAAGCACCCTTGCTCCATGGTTTTATCATAACCACGACAACGATCACAACAATTAGAAGAAGAATAATAATGGCAATGCACATCCACTTGCGAGAATTCTTCTGTAGCTTCTTTGCCTTCTGGAGAGCAACTGTCCCAGATTGCACGTGGTCGATAGCAGTTGAAACCTTCAAAGGAAGCAGCATAGAGACTCAAGATAATTAATCAACTGAATATAAGTTGTCTTTCCTGAAAAGGACTTGTATCTTGAAGTTACATCAATCTTAGCTCAATGAAAATATAACTTCCTATAAGTTTAATGAATATGCTTCCAAACACGCAAAGTTCTAGTTCTTACGTGTGATTCAATGTTATCCAGCATGTCTCCTTGAGCCTCAACCAACACCGCCATATCAAGGAATATCTATGTCAAGATACTGATTTATGATTAGTATAACAAAAATAGTTCCTGATTGAGGTGAGCCTAATATGATATAATTTCTTTTCATATTGAACATAAAAATATGAATTATTATGCATATTAACTTGATCGTGGCTTCAACAACGATACAATGAAACACAACCTTCTAGAAAGATAGTCATAAAGCACATACATGGTAACTGTTGAATATACAAGATACTGTAGTTCGCCTAACCTGAACTTTTTCTTAGATTTAGTGGTCCTTATGAAAACAGAAAAAGTATGATCCCCAAAACTTGTCCAAATGACATACCCCCTTGTCTAAGTTTTAAATTTTGGGCAAGCAGACTTACCTGTTGCAATTCAAGAAGTTTCCTCTCTAGTTCCCTGACCGTGTCATGGCGCTCCTGTATCTCAGCAAGGGTATCCATTACCTGCATTTGCAGTTAAATCATCATGGCAAAATCTGGATGCATATATTTAGATTCATAACAAAAGCATTAGACTTGACAAACTTGGCCTCGCCCTTGTTCTTGGATAGCATCTTTAAATATTTGTTCACTTTTTCCTGTCTCTATCAGTTGGTCAATTGTCTGCGGGACCAAAAGAGTACCATAAGAGTTTCATCAGAGCTTTGACCAATGGATTATTCAGAAAGGATGATCTTTACCTCTTCATTAGCATGATTGCCTGTAACTGTTGAACACAAATTTAGAAACAAAAAGAAAGGGCAAATTGTTAGTCCTACAGCATAAAGGAAGAAAATACTGAAGATTTTGTTCATGTTGAACAATGAGGGTACCAGTGAAAACCCTTCTTTCTACAACTTCTCGATGTTCTCTCTGGATAGTTTCTCTAAGAGTCTGAAATACAAGTAAAGTAAGTACATAGTTATGAGAATTTGATAATTTTGTAAGCAAATTAACCAAAAATGGAGTATTTATCTTTTTTTCTTCCTTTACATAGAACTAAAGTAACACTGCATACATAGTCAAAAACTTCTATTCTCACTCTAATTCTCTCTTTTTCTTAATTCACTGCATTATTCGACAGAAGTTCTTCTTCCGTCAGTTTCCACAGTTCAACTAGATAACTGTAACCAAATTCTCAGCAATATATTAGCAGAATAGCATGATCAAATGATATTAACCATAAGCTAGTAAAAACAATTTCCAATTTATCCATCGTATATTATTTCTACTTTTTCCCTTATCATTTTTTTAGTTTTTGGGCATTGGGTCTTTTTTTGTGCATTATCCCTCTAGATCACATGTAGCAGTTTAGAAGTACTCAACAAAATGTATAGGCACACCAACAATAGCATAACAATTAATTCAGGTATGCTAGGTGGATATTTCATCTGCAAATATGGAATGCAAATACTACCTGAAATTCATCCATCCGCTCTTTCAGTTTCTTTTTCAATGCTCTGCAGTAACCATTAAAATTGATACATGAGAAAGTGAAATAAAGCCGTTCATAAGAGGAATTAAAAATGGTGAAAATTCAAGTTACACAGTGGTTGCAGTTCTTGATCTATCTACACTTGACCCCTTTCCACACCCTGGCCTCTGTCTATTTGTTAAATTCTGCCTCAAAAGAATATCAGCCAGTAAGCCAGAACATGAAACTTGATAGCAACAAGTAGAACAATGTCCAGATGACAAAAAGAACAAATGTTCAAGCTATAAATAACACTTCAATAAGAATCCCATATTAAACATAGATGAATACTATTTTTCTAGAAAATAAAGCAGCATAATTCAAACTCCTTTAGCTACAAGAAGAAGTTTAAGAAAATTAGTTGGTATCATGATTGAATTCCACAAGAATTTATTGTTTGCAGGGGTGACATTCTAGGAACTCCAGGTAGATCCACAAGATTCTATTAAGCAGGACAACAGATCAAAACAAAATTCATATGCTTTTGGATATTGAAAACTGTTAATACATGGGACTTGGTGGCAGTTTATCTGTCATTCATACTTAGTAACAACTACACAAGTAGACTACTACGTTCAGAAGAGAAAGAGCATACATCTTTGTCCAGTTCGTCAACCTTTGACTTTGCTAGACGAGCAATTTTACCCACTTCATCAATATCTGTCTCCATCTGGTGCTTAATTGCTAAAACCAAATGCATCGTTGTGATAATTATGATGTAGAAAATAAGATAGTGGAACGTAAGAAGCATGTGAATAACTTGATCTGAGTTGAATTAGCTTTGAACTAGATTTACTTACCTTTCATAGCAGTTGCCCTGGTAACAGCCTTAGACTCCCGATTTGCACTCTGAAAATATATGAAGCCAAAAGATGCATTAACACTAATTGAATAATCAGATATTTCAGTAAAACCATGATTCATTAATAGGACCACCAAGATTCAGTCCAAGAATATGAACTGATAAAGTTAACAAGTTTTACAGTTATAAAAAAGGGAATCTACCCCACTTTGAGGTGTTCGCTATATGGATCCTTTTTCCCCATTCATACTTATTAACAAGAATCATCCAGATGTTGCTAAAATAACAATGACGATAACATCGCCAGAGAAAGTTAGACTGGTAGACAAACTTGTACAAGAGAGAGCTTATAAGTTCCCTTTTATTTGTCCAGTGATAGACAATTAGCTTAAATTCGAAACAAGGAAAACATATACCTGAAGCTTCATCAATAGCTTAGACAGCTTCTCTATTTGTTTCTCAATTTCCTGAACCTGAGAATAAACCACGGCAATAAATTGAAGTGCCTAGGGCATCCTTTATAAGACTAATGTTATGCTGATTTGCACCTGTTTAAAGAAACATTCCAGCCCCAATTCTGCAGGATTCATTGGAGCTTGATTTCCTAATTCAATATCTCTATCTCTCGAAGCTTGACCCCGTGGAAGCTCAAAAGATTCCTGCAACAATGTACTTATTATCATACACTAGGTTAAGCAGAATACACAAAATGTAACCTGACAGAGATATTTCACATCGGCCAAAACTACCAACTATGAAATGAAGGATACGCACAACAACTATACTCTATATCTAATATAGCCTAAAGGGATCAAATAAATTTTATTCAATGAGATTTCCTCAAAAATAGGGCCTTTGTGCATCCAAACATTTCCCACAGTGAATTCAACAAGATACTCCATTCCAAAAGACTGAAACATGGAGACAATGAGGCATCTCCCGAACCATAAACCCACAAAAAAAAAAATCAAACCAAACCAAACCAGATTGCTCAAAACAGATAGAAAAGAAGGATTCGAAGAGCAACAAATCCTACCGTGAGGAGGTTGTTCATCTTGGAACCAGGCAAGAACCGACCGACCACTAAGACGAGCCTCGAGGTGGTCGAATCGAGCAATAGAGAGCTCACCAACGAGATCTAGGAGCTCGGACCTCGCAATGAGAACGGATCGAAGTGGTTTCCAGTTTCCAACTCGCGACGAGGAGAGGAAGCTCGAACTCGAGATTACGAAGCTGTTACTCTTCAGCACGGAGGCGAGAGGAGAAGGGTGATTAGACGCCACGTCGGATTGGGAGACGTTAGAGGCGGGCCCCACTGAAAGGGTGCGCTGAGCTGGACAACAACTAAGTGGAGCTCATGACGGCCGTTTACCAGTGGCTGGGGTATTAAATAATAATTCAAATTACTTGCTTCTTATGAACGATTTGTCATTAGAGAAAGAATGTTATAATAAACATTTAGTGTATACAAAATAATAAGGATTATCTTTAAACAATTAAACTAATTTATAAAATTATCCTCTGTCCATGTTCACGTTTGGGCTGTGGAAAATCGAGGGAGTTTGAATGGAAGGGATTGTAGTTATTACAGTGAGAGAGAGTTCATTATATTTGTCATATTTTTATTATTTAATATTTAATAATTATTATTTTTAATAATCTAAAATTTTCTATTTAATAAGTATTTTTAAGTTTGACTTATAAATTAGTTAAATATAATATAAATAATAATTATTTTTTAATAGATTAAAAAATAATTTATTAAGCAGTGTCTTATTGGCGAAATTAATTTTCCCCTAGATTTACTTTGGTCAAAAAACTCAAATAATGTCACCGTAATAGACCATTTGGGACTTCCCACGTCCGTCTGGGAGGGGAAGAGGGCGAGTCTTCGTCGCGCCGCGTGTCGAATGTTCTCGATGACGACGCGGCTTCAACTCGGTGTGTCTCTTGCTCTCGAGGGTCCCTATCGAAGCTTTCCCAGCATCCACCTCTATAAAAACCCACCCAGATCGTAGCTCAGGGGGAGGTAGAGATCGATCTCAGAGTCCTTCGACCAGAGGTGAGATCTCGCGATCTTTTCCACCGATCTTACGTTGCCTAGTCTCCTCCTTCCGTCTAATCAATGATAGATTTGCAATTTCCTGCTTAGTTTGAGGATTTTTCTGCTTCTCTTCTTCCTTCCCTTTTGGTATTTAGTAGAAAGATTTGTTTATAATCTTCGACGGGTATTTTGGATAGATCATAGATCTGTTATCTATATTGCATGAGTTTCCTGGATTGATTCGTATGTTTCTGTGATACCTATGATCAAATAGTTTAAGAGTACAAAAATCATCTCGGAAGTAGAATTCAATCCGTCAATAGGCTTGAAATGAGCTACAATTTGGGAATAATGTACTGCAATTGAAATGTCTCCTGTTCTTAATGTGGGGAAAGGGTCTTTACAAGTGAGCTGGTTCATGATAGATGAACCATTTCTATAATTGTTCTAATGCACTACATTCCATGATTTATAGTAAAAGCCATGACAGGATTACATTTGCTGCATTGGTCATGTAAATTTTAGATGGGTTATTTTTCTCCATTCATATGGTGATCTGGTGGTGGTTTATGGGGTTCATGTATATCATGAGAAGGCAAGGTTACATAACCTTGCGTAGGCTTATATAGATGGCTTCTTAACAGAGAGAATTTAGAAGCAAACATACTAGCAAAGTCATCTCGGAAGCATGATCTTAGCCTTTTAGATTGAAAACTTTGGTTGGTTAGCTGCCTACTCGGTCACCCATGCCAGGTTCTATTTCCTTTTTTGAGCTGGATTGCCCCATTGGATTGGCATCCCATCGCTTCTCCAGTCTCAAAGGATGATGAGCAGTACAGTTGCTGATAGACATATGTCTTTAGCCGACTCTTGAGTGACACGAGGTGCCTCACTTTCCTCGTGCAGCAAATGAAATGACCCTTTTCGATCCAAGTTGAACTTCACTCTCCGGTAGCTGGGAAGGGAGTAGTCATTTTCGATCGATCCGCTTATGTACAAAACAAGACAAACCTTCCTTGTACTCTTTGCCTTGTCTTACTGAAACGGATGTCATCCTTGTGATTTGTCGTCGCAAGTCGCATGATGGAGGCAGTGCCCTGACGTTTCAGATATGCCATCTGGTTTATAACATTTTTGTGGATTGTTTCTCTTAAAAACCTTTACCTTGATCAAATTTTCCTGCATCTGGATCATTCTTGTTTCACTTTTTTTATTTTTGGTTGCAATAAACTCCTAAAATAGGGTCTGACTTCCATAATAGCTAGTTGGGAAATTGGAAATTTAGAAGAGCTCCTTTCTTTATTCTTTTAACTGAGGATTATGTTTTTAAAGATGAGCTTGGATCCTTTAGAAGTATGAAGCAAGTATAAATGATCATTTCTTGGTTATTTTTGAAGGTCAAGCGTATCAAACAATTCATAAATGGAGAAGCAATGTGACTCTAGTGCTGACATAGAGGGAGCAGAGTTAAAAGAGGAAAAGAAAGACTCAGAGGAGGAGTTTCATGTCAAAGTTAAAAGCAAAGAAAAGGTTTCAGGGGTAGAAGACGAGAAGAAAGAGATTGAAATTGGAATAAAAGCAAAATCCATGGAAAAGAAGAAAGTCAAGGACGAGGAGGATGAGGTTGCAAAACACAAAGAGGGCAAGAAGGAGAAGAAGCAAAAGGAGAAAAAGGAAAAGCATGGAACAGCTAAAGAGGAAGACAAGGATGAAGAAGATGAGGAACTGAATGAAGAAAAGGACAAGAAAAAAAGTAAAGAAAAGAAAGGGAAAAAGAATGAGAAATGTGAAGACAGGGAGAAGGAAGTAAATGAAGAGTCTGTTGCAAAGGATAAAGAGAAGGATGGAACTGGAGAATCGATGAAGGAAAAGAAAAAAGATAAAGAGAAGGACAAAGATGGAGAGTCTAAGAAAGGCAAGAAAAAGGACAAAGAGAAAGATGAAGATGATGAGTCGAAGGAGGACAAGAAGAAGGATTTGAAGATCAAGGAAAAGAAAAAAGATAAAGAGAAGGACAAAGATGGAGAGTCTAAGAAAGGCAAGAAAAAGGACAAAGAGAAAGATGAAGATGATGAGTCGAAGGAGGACAAGAAGAAGGATTTGAAGATCAAGGAAAAGAAAAAAGATAAAGAGAAGGACAAAGATGGAGAGTCTAAGAAAAGCAAGAAACAAGATAAAGAGAAAGATGAAGATGGAGAGTCAAAGGAGGATAAGAAGAAGGATTTGAAGAACGAAGACGAAAAAGAAGGGAAGAAAAAGGATGAAGACAGAGTATATTCAGTAAAAGAAGATGATGCCGATAAAGAGATCGACAAAAAAGGAAAGAAGGGGAAGAAGAAAAAAGATAAGCATGGAGATTTGGAAGTTAAAGAGAATGATGAAGACTTCGAAGAAGGTAAAACGGAGAAACATAAGGAGAAGGATGGAGACAAAAAGGAAAAGAAAACAAAGAAGGGGAAGGAGAAGGATGAAGAACAAGAAGAGGATAAAGACAAGGAAAAGAAAACCAAGATGGAAAAGGAAAAGGAAGGCGAAGGCCTGAGCACAAGGGAAGTGAAAATTGGAGAGGACTCAGAGGACAAAGATAAAGATAAAGAGGTCACACCTGAGAAAAAGAAGGAGAAAAGAAAAAAAGATGAAGGGGAAGAAGCAAAAGAAGAGAAAAAGGACAAGGGCGATAAAAAGAAGTTAGATGGCAAAGAGAAAACTAAGGATACTGGGAAGCTAAAGAAGAAACTAGAAAAGATAAATGCCAAATTGGAGGCTCTACTGGTCGAAAAGCAAGACATATTGAGAATGATCAAAGAGTTGGAAGATGGCGAAGCAGTGGACAAGCTGAAAGAGGATAACAAAGTTCATGCTGTCTGATATTTGAACCTGGAAACTAATTTGCCTAATTTTGGTGTATGTACTAATCATATGTTTGTGTGTGCGCGCTTTGAGTGTAGCAGTATGTTGCTGGATTTCTTTTACAATAATAGACTGTAAAGCCGAATAATATCTGAATGGAAGAATTATTTTATGCATATCCTTCTTACATATTGTTCTTTTCCCGCATTTGAGATCCTATTTTGTAACTATTAAATTCATTTACTAATGATTGACCTTCTTAGGTTTGAGAATTTTGCTTTACTGAAAGTAGTCTAAAACATGTGAATCTGCCATATATCGTCCAAATAATAAGAACATATGCATTTATCAAAACATAAGAAATTAAAATATATTCTTTTCACAAGTTGACCTTCCAATTTCAGCCGAGACACAGTTAAATTTTCACTTATCTTTTTTTGTTCTATAAAAAAAAATTCATTATTCGCATCACACGGCAGAGGAAGTCTACGATTTCTCCAACAGCCGAATTCATGGTTTTGAAAACAACTCCAGGAAACTTGATGCTTATTATGCTCTTTTTCCTTCATCTAATATGCACACCATAGCATGGAGGAAACTTGATACTTTCATGGACTTGCTGAAAGATTAGCAGAAGGTAAAGTCTCCAAGTACTTCTCCACATTGTCCAGCCCACACAGCTCCTTGACCACAGGCATGGTAGCGGGAACCTCCAATTGGAATGCCAAAGGGGATTCTTTAGATCCAATGCGCGAAAATAGCTCTGTTCTTGCAGATCTGATTGCTTCTCTTGTTGCGCAATGAACTGAAGCTGCGAGAAGTAGAGGTGGCTCCCCCGAAGCTGCAGGAAAGAATCAGCTTCAGTTCATCCAGAAGAGGTTACTATTACTAATCAACAGAAAGTAAGAAACAAATAGCCAAATGGAAATAGTTAACTATATAGCTTCTACTAATTATACTAACAAAGTTAATAGCATAAAAATTTGGTTTATGTAGCTAAACATTGCAATACTGGCTTCAGTGGATCTTCCTTGTTGAGTGAGGCTTTAGTGAATTGCAATCACTCTTCTTACAGAAAACAACCACTTCGAAATTTGTCAGAAGCTAGAACAGAACAGGAAATAGAACACAATATACTAAAAATCATATTAAAGAAATTATTGTAAAAATCATATTAATTAACTTCTCTTTAGGAAGCTATCAACCTTCTATCATTTATAACTTTGATCTATTTATGTACGGAGTGGTTAGCATTTAATTGTCCCGTATGAACAACCCTAACTGGTCCATGTCTTCAATTATTTTGTCAAATATAACTCTTTCCAAAGTACCAAATCAACAAGTAATTTACTATAAAATTTTAATTGCTGGTATCAGTACATCCTCTCTTAACCACCATCATAAGACAATGGAAATCATGAACTCATAAAAGTAAAAGCTAGACACATTTTAGGAAGAGGAGCTAATGTAGAAGTCAAACCAGGGGATAATAATGTAGTACCTTTGGAAGAGAGAATACACTTTTTATGATGTCCACTATTAACTAACTCAACATTGAACTGTTTTGGAATGGTGTCAACTGTTGGGATCTTGTATGTCCAAGTACCATCTGAAATGACCAAACCATCTGAGTTGGTCACGTACTCCTCGCACATAAAAAAGCCTATTCCTTGCACAAAGGCACCTTCAACCTGCAATTGGGGAATAAGGTATAGGATTGTCTTAAAACCAGGACATACAAAGTTGACAGGATTAGTTATGATCTCAGTTGAAGGGGAACAACATTGGCTTTTCTATTATGTAGTTATTAAAATTTTAAAAATTCTAATATTACCACCACTGCATTAGGAAAATGAAATGCTAACTACCATCTAACTAACTAACCTTTGAAGTTTGAACAACCTAGCACATTTGCACAGAAAGCTATATCAATTGATGCATATAGGCATATCTCATATTCTAATAAATTGTCCTTCTGGAAAATGATATCCTTAAGGACAATATGAAAATTTTACCATTACTACTGTTGAACTCAGTCATCACATCAACCTCGCCATAATGAGCACAAAAATCCTAGACAGACACAGAAGTTAGTACTAAAACTAATTAGATGCATGTCATAGGCAAACATGATTGCCAGGACTTTCACAAGTCATTTGATTCTTCTAAATAAGGTGGCAATTCCTCTGAAGATCAGAAGAATAGAAGATCCAAAATCACAGCCTACCTGCCAAGCATACTGCAAGAACTGTGATGTGATTGAACTCACTTTAAATATTGCAGATGCCATCATAAGGCAAGTAGCGACTTACAATCAGAACACACCAGTGAAGAAGGAGGTATAACATACCTGCCCCAAATCCACTGCAGGGTTTAAGCTCTGGCCACAATCATAGCTAAGGTCGCTCCTCAAAATAGTAGTAGCACCTGTGAGAAGATCTACTTCCACCTGCAAGGCCCACAATTTCCTGTGACATAGAACTCAATGGGATTGAAATAAACAAAAATAGACCAGTGCAAGTTTGGCCATAATAAGCATAAGTATGGTGTACCTCGCTTATTGCAGCTCCATAATTTAGATAGCTCTTGGATTTGTGGTCAGGGACCCAGTAAGCACTTGCTGATAAATTTATGCTTTGCAGATACGCCTGCATGTTAAGGGGCAAAACACTAGGACCATATGACCTCACGAAAGTTTTTTTTCAATGTTCAGTTCAAAAGTATAAAATCAAATAGTAACCTGTGAAACCAAGGTATTCCATGAAACTGTGTCGTTCTGTTCTTGTAACCTGTCTTTAAGGTATTGTAGCCTCTCAACCAGGACATTACAGGCTAGCCGAACTGCTTCACAGCTAGACTCTGATGTGGTGCTTCCCGTAGTCCATCCTCCTTGTATCAAACTCAAAGTATCTGCCTGAATAACACGGACCATCTCAAGAAGATCTTGGCTTCCATCAGCCCACAACTGTCCAAGAGAGAATGCTGCCATCTGCTTCACTTTTGTCCAGAGCCCTTGACCTAATTCAATCCCTCCAACTTCAACAACAACAGAACCATCATTAAGAACTGAAACTTTTCCTGGTTTACAAAAAAGCATTACATTGTGTATAATTGGTACACAGGAAATCCCTCGTTTTTTCCATCTGTTGTCACTATTAAAACAGTGAATCATTTCAACACGGCTCTGATAGCTTGTAGATGAAGCCAATTTACCAAAAATAGAAGGTAATGTGTATTCATAACTTTCTCCCTCACTACCTTCATAAAACAACAGGAGGCTCTCAAAGGTATGAAGATTCTTTTGTCTGACAGAATTGGCATCAGTAGACAATGCTGATGCAACATGTTCGATAATAGCTTCAGCAATGTAAGATCCCTGTACCTCTCCAGGGCCCCGCATTGCTGACTTTGTTGAAATATTTGTTTTGCAGACCTTCACATTGAACGAAAGAGCACCCCAATTGTATTTCTTCAGTGCTCCAATCAGATTATGGGGTATCACGGGGCTCACATCTTTAGTTATTCCTGCATTAATCAATAGATCTATATGCAAGGCTGTGATCTTCCCATCAGTCTTGAAGCCCACAGAATAGGACACTTTCATAGGATGCCGTCCTCCCGTCATTATCATATCAGTTTTGCGATCAAGATACATTCGAACAGGACGTCGCAACTTATATGCTGCAAGCGCACATGCAGTTGCCACCTATCATCACAAGACTCAAACCATTAGTTGTTTCTCCTTGTTCTAAGCCGATCATTTGACACTTCTATCTATACAGACATACATAAATGCATGTCTATATATAGGCAAGTGTGTGTAATCTACTTTCTAGTTCAGCACCCTAGATGGAATAAATGATGTAATACTCATATATGGTCTACTGTTATTTGCAGAACATGGAGAAATAAACATTTCTGTATTACTGACAGAACCTCAGTTATCTAGTATAAGCAATTAGAATCTTCTATGAAGCAACTGGTTCCAGAAGTCATATTGCTGTTAGGGAAATGATTGAGGTTTAGGTGTTGGTTTTCAATTTATATATGTACCTTAATCTGGTTTACAATTCTCATTTATGTTTTCTTCACACCCAAGAGTTCAATTAGATAATACATCATTTAATTTTTTTTTTTTAAAAAGCTTGGTCCTTGTAAACAGCTTGATGCACTATCAGCCTTCAACCTTGAAAATGATAACCTGACATGTGGACAGCATGATCATATATGAATATTCACATCTATAAGCAAATCCATGTGTCCACAGTATCCCTCCCAGAATGAGATTTTAAATTTCTATAATTCAAAAATCCATAGGCTTTATGCCTAAGCAAAAAGTATATCAAGGATTCCTTTTTCTATAGTTATTAGCTATTTGTCTAGTTAAAATCATACTATAAAAGCAACTCGACATTGATCTTATCAGTGCACTTACAGGTAATGATCTAATTGCCTTCCCTCCGAAACCTCCCCCAACTCTTCTAGTAATAACACGGACATTGTGGAGAGGAATACCAAGGCACTTTGCAATGACACCATGTGTAATCTCAGGGCACTGACTCGAACTGTAGACTACCATGCAATTATCTTCATCTGGAACAGCTAAAGCTGTTTGTGTTTCCATGTAGAAATAATACTGAGAATCAAGTTTAACCTGGATAAAGGAGTTGCATATCCATTAGTTGTTAAATAATGTTTGCAAAAGGGTAATTACAACCACAGCCAAGGGCCTGAGGAGGTTTAGTCTACACCAATATCACCTTTAAATCTTTAATGGATCGGAGCAAGATAACAGAAGTTTGTTGAAAAGGAAAAGATAATGCTGCAATCTATTTAGTACCCAAGCTGACTAAATCAGAAACATTGTACAACAGTAATAGAAAAACAAAGTTATAATATCAAGTCAAAAAATATTAAAGGAATATGTAAAGTGCATCTTGTTTAAATCAAGGAAGCTAGGTCATATTAATTTGTTTTTTCATTATTTCTGTGGTTACTATTAGAAAACAGTAAAAGACCTTTACTGTGAAAATATCTCATTCTATTCTTTTCTGTTATTTATTCAGAAACTAGATTCCGAACCTGATATCTCTATATTGAAGATATTAATTCTATTCATAGAACATCAATAAATCATATGATAGTTCCGAAGTGGAATGAATCATCAAAGAGACTTAAAACAACATATCCAAGCGTTATCCAAAATAAGTTGATTGACTATGCAAATTGGATAATCAGTTATATGCTCCATGGATGTCCAAGAAGAAGATACATCTGAATATAGGTAAAGCAGTAAATGAATAACAGCTCATTGATCAGATGAAGGGCTATAACTTTCTAGTTCCAGGGGAGCAGATTAGCTGGAGAGCTCTCCAGGTATATTCAAGATTTTCCTTCTCCAACATGAAATTGAGAGTATAGGAGAAAGAGTACCAAAGGACAAACCTAAAATAACAAGCAAAATGATGTGAAGATCTGTTTCCAAGCAAGATTTGATAAGACCTCAATAGTCATCTTGAGACATCGAGCTACAATGAATGAGGGAAGCAAATGAATATAGAAAAACACCTCTGCTGATAGAATTGTGTGATCAGCTTCTGTCATTCCTTTGGAGAAATCACCAATTTGTTTAGGATAAAGTACCGAGGGAACTTCAAAAAAACTGCATCTCCTGACAGCCTCTTCTACAGATAAAATTGGTGGTTCCAAATTTTCTGTGCTATAGGTAACAACTGCATTCTTGGCAGCCATGCTAGCAAATCTTTGTGTTTCTGCAACCTGGATTAGTTACTATGTTAGCTCTTGGAAGTGATACGCAAGGAATCTTACCAAACATCTTTATTCAATTAGAGCTGCGCAACAATTCAATTCAATCATAAAGAAAACCTTAATATAGAAAAAGGAAAGGAAAGGAAAGGGAGTTTTAAGCTTAAGCAATAAACGAATAGTAAAATTAAACTGATGAGGATACCACAATGCTAAGTGGTTGACCAGCATACTCGGTAAGTGATTCAGCAAATAGTGGTTCAGGTCCAAATATGCTGCTCGCCCCAACATTACTTCCTCCTTCTGGAATGTCATCAACAGAGACAATTGCAATAATTTTCCTCGACACTAGAGAAGAGTCAAACTTGATGCCCTTTATGTGAGCCAAAGGTCTTGTGCTATAAACAAATGTCCCATAAAGACAGTCTTTCGGAGAAGGGATGTCATCCACATAAACAGCTTCACCTGTTTAAGTTATCACAAGTTCACAATATTACTGCTAAGAAAGAGAAATAATTGTACTTCTTGTGTTGTCAATGCAAAAGGATATTACTTATTTATAGGTTTAGTTTTTGCACAAGCCCTAACCTACCTTAACATCTTTCCATGGAAAACCACTTCAAGCTGATCTATTTGCAAACTGTTTAGTACTTTAGACCCTTTACAGGTATGTCACAAGAATCCCCTAGAAATTAGTTGCCATTGGGTTCCATCAGTTTATAGGGAACATTGCCCTTCACTTTTTTAAGGTTATTTTTTTCTTCAGCCTCATCCTAAATCCTCATCCTACCTAATCACTCTTGATAGATCTTAAGAGTTGAGAAACAGTCATTTTGGTTAGTGTCACCAAAGATTGGCCACGCACAAAATAGACCACTACAACAAACTAGCTGCCCTAAGACTGATCTCAGGTGAATTGAGTTGTGACTTGTGAGTCCAGCTGGGGTTATTGAACAGAAGTAGGTATACATGGTTAGTTCTTTCCCGTACTTGGTTACAAACCGGCAGTTCCTCCCATGACAAGGAATTAATCTACAAAAAGGTAAACCTGAACCTTGAAGTGGTTTTCCCAATAAATTGATAAAGGTAGACATCACTATGCAAAAAGGAAAAAAAAACAAAGAGAAAAACTGGAACTGTTATGTTATTATTTCAAAAAAAAAATCATTAAGACAACAAAAATTTCCTCATATTACTAAAACAGTGTTGAAGATATTAAAAACTATTAATGACAATGCACTAGGAAAAAAAATCTAGGAGCACCATTATATATAATTTTCTTTCTTTACCAAGCTAAATGAAACAAAAAAGAGGAGAAATAATTCACATCAAGCATGCAGATGTCAGAGAGAATCAAATATGCCACTAAATTGTGAAATTAAAATATGATGTCAATAAATGTTAAGCTCGCCGATAAATGTAAACTACACACCAGAAGCTTGGATCTCAGCTCCAACTTTTTTAGTTGGCTCACCAACAGGATAATAGTTGTTGCTGAGTTCCACAACTTGATTTGAGGACAAAAGAATGTGATGGTCACCATATAAATCAAGTTTTGCAGGTTCCAATTTCTTATGACTGCCATTTGAATACTTGGCACTAACAGCAGGGTTAGATACTTCAGTCTGGAGAGCATTTCTGGGCTCTGCCAAGTCCTTAGCAATTGGATGAAGAAAACTGAATAGAAAGGCAACGGCCAAGCTTGACCTGTAGGCAGCATGTGGTGTGCCTTCTTTTGCTACGACGGTTTTTCTGAGCAATCTGATTGCTTCAAGTAGAACAGAAGCAGTGATAGGTTTACCCACTAAAAAAGTCTCAACCTGCCTAGCCCTAATGGCATGTTCACACCCGTAGGCACCGAAAGCCAAATGCAGATTGTCCAGAACATGATAACCAGATGCTTTATCTAAGGATATGTGAGCCAGAAAAGCAGCATTAAGATAAGCCACAGCACCCCCAAGAGGGCGAGGAGCTGCTCGATATGTTTTAAACAGCACATCTGCTTTTTCTGTAGCTCTGGAACCCATAGTTGCTATATTGCCAGAGAAACTACTGGTACTCCAAGAAGGAATGTACACGCTCACAAGTAGAGTTTTATAATCGCACGGAGGCCTCTCCAAGAATTCCTCCAATTTTAGGCTTAGTATTTCTGATGAGGTTTGGATACAAACAATTGAACCAGCAGCAAGAAGTATCGTAGCAATGTCTGAGGGGAACTGGTTCCTTTGTGCCATCATTAAATTTCCTCCTAAGCTTGCTGTATTTCGAACAAATTGGGAAGCCACTTTATCCAAGTGATCGGCAATTTTATTAAATACTGATCTCTCATCTGAAATGAACATGTAATCATCCTTTTTTCTCAGTACTTCAATAGTCCTGGAAATTGTTACAGCTGCTCCTATTTCGATGCCTTTATGGTCACTTCTGATAATTGTTAGCTCTGGAATCCCCTTGAGATCAATATACTTGTCATATAGGTCTAATTCCTTGTACACACCAGAGCCAGTGTTCCCAACAACCATTTTAACACGACCCTCACTGAATGTTTTTAAATCCAATATTTTATAAAGCTTTTCAATGCTTTTTGGGCGATACCAACAGCCCCCTCCAAAGGATGTATGCTCCGAGACATCCAAATTAGTCAAAGAGGACTTGATCTCAGATCTCAAAAACTCAGGGAACGTGCAGATTCCATCACGATTATAATAGGGAAGTCTGCCAACATTAGCATCTTTATTTCCTTTCTTCCAAAATGCATTGAGGCCCAAATCTTCCAAATCAACATCAGCTGCGAAGCTCTTGCAGGTGTCTACAATCGGTCGATAACCAGTGCATCGACACAAATTGCCTGCAATAGCTCTCTCTGCCTCAGATACTGTGAGCTTTGAAAACCCATCCAGAGGCTCGGGCCTATCATTTTTATCTGCATTGACAAGGGCAGAGAAAATAGACATACACATTCCAGGAGTACAGAACCCACACTGAGAAGCATGAAACCCAGACAGCCTCTCGTGAATTGGATGGAACCCATTCCTAATATTTCCAAGCCCCTCAGTTGTTGTAACTGAACAGAAATTTATACTGCAAAGAAGTGTCAGACACGAGCTCACTGAGAAATCAGTCACCTGCTCAGTGATAGGATCATATGTTGACAGAAGAACAACACAAGCTCCACATCCACCTGCAACAGAGGGCAAATAAAGAAATAAATCTTTTGATTTCTTTCTTAGAAAAGGAACTTGCCTATCAACTAATTCAAGAATAAATATAGAGATATAAAAAAAAACTACACCCACAATCAAGGGGTAAAGAAACTAACAAATCATTGGATTTTTTTGTGCCTACTAGTTCAACGGTGCATATAAATTTTTTACCACGATGAATAATTACTAATCATATAAAAATAATAGTATTCATCCTATACACCAAAGTTTCCCCAAGTGAGTACATTATACTGACTAGATGGAATTTTCCAATTTCTACTCCTTATCCAGTACTTCCCCTGGCCAACTCGAAGAATAAAATGTTCTGAGCACAAAGGCGCGGCCCACCTCATTTCTCATAGCACAGCAGCAGTAGAATACCAAAAACACCAACAAGTTAAAGAAGAAACCAATCTTACTACCAAAGGTACAAAAAAAAGAAATCTAACCAGCAAGCCAAACGATCAAGAATCCATCTCGGTAGCAAAAAAATAAAATTAAAAAAAAAACAAAAAAATCGCTCCATCACCTTCTCCGCAACCAAGCTTGGCGCCCTTATAAGGGGTCTGAGTCCTCAAGAACTCGAGCAAATTAGTCGAAGGATCCACCTCCGAGAGCTCGAGCTCGAACCTTTCTCCGTTCACAGCGAACACCAACTTCTCCATCTCACTTCCCCTCCTCCCACTTCTCCACTACCGGGATTCCATATGCTTCTTATCCTTTCTCGATCGAAAGCAGGAAGAAGTAAGATTATTTACGAAGATTAATAAAGAGCGGCCTCTCAATCGGGCGTCCTTGTCGCCTTTCTCCATCTCACCTCGGCATGGAAGTACCACACGTGGGGTTTGTAAAATTGCAAATTACAGTATAAAAAATATCGTAAATATTATTTTCCGTTTTGTAAAGTTTATTTATTTATTAATAATTTAGTTTATATTAATTTAATAAGACTCATTAATTTTTCTCTCTTAGTCCCTCGGTTAAAATTAAATAATGCTAGATAAAATTAATTACCATTTATCCTTTTAATTTGTAAGAGTAAGTCAGCAGTATTTTATTTCTCTTTTAGTATTATTTATCCTTTTGAAGTCGGCAGCCTTCCAACTTAAACCAAGCAAAACTTTCATTTTACACCCCCACTTTTTTCATATTTACTAGTATTTATAATTTGAGCCCTGTCATTTCACCAAATATTTACAGCAGTAGCATATGAGCAATTTTATTTTATTATTTTTTCTTCTACAAATATGTGATCAGATATGGGGGTTAATTTGTAAATATGAAAATAAATAGAGTCAAAGTGAAACTATTTTTATTATTTTAGATTCGAGCACCATATTTTATTAAATATTTTTAGAAACAAACATCATATTATTAAATATGATGAAAAATGAGGGGGTAAGATTATCCTCAAATTTATTTTTATTTTTCTAGACTATGAATAAATTTGAGTTTAATTAGGATATATTACTTCTCATGTTTAAAATTAAAATTTCCAATTAAAAATAATATGTTTTTAAATTCTGAGTTGAATTTTAAATATTAAAAAAGTCATGTATAAATTTTCCACACATTTTTAAAAAATAATTATAAAAATAAGTAATAAATACTACTTACCATCGAATCATTATCTATCTAAGATAGATACGATTCTTTTATTAGTGTTTTGAAAATGAAACCGAGTCATTATTCGCTTTGTTAAAAATAAAGAATATAAATCAATCGACAATTCGAATCGAATCAAGTGAAACAAACTCAATTTCACTTTCACTACTAATAGTCTAGTAGAATGCAATTAAATTTAATAACAATAACAATGTTTTTTACGTATTCGACCGTATAATTCACCGTATACCCGAAGCTACGGTCTCCTACTCATCTCTTTTCCCCACTCTCCCTCAATGGTGGTGGCCCAATGGGAGCTCTCCGCCTCCGCCTCCGCCTCCGGCTGCCGTCTCCCTCTCCCAAGCTCTTAACCTCCGAGAGCCTTCCTCGATCCGTCGGATTGAACCGAGCTTGGACTATGGAATGCTTCGAGGAACCACGATCGTCCGCTCTTATGGCTATGCCATTTGGGAAGCCAACCAAGTCAGTCTTCCTATTGTACGGCGTTTGATTTGAATGCGAAATGGAAGCTGAGGTGATGATTTGCTTTCTTTATTTGATTCATTTATAGTTTGGTTCATAATGGGTTCGACAGCACACGCGAGGAAGACGATAATTATTTTGATAGGAAGTTAAAATCGCAAGGTTTTGATTCTAAACTTGCTCAGTTAAATCGCAAGATAGTTCTTATTGTTTTAGTTCTCTATATTCTAGTATTAGAGCATAAACTCACCTGCAGAGAATCTATTAGTAGAAATCCAGTGACCTGAGTGATCTACACAGACTTGTCAAGTTTCCAGCCACGATAAACTCAGACCGGCAATGACTAAGAACAAACGGAGCTCTACATGATACGCTCGGCCATGGAGGGCAGCCGGCGGAAATAGTTGAGCGCCCGCGGCGGCATCCTATCCCGAAACATGGGATGCCGGAGATAGTAGAACCCGGCGACCACCGCCACCACCCTCGACGGCACCAAGTACATCACCACCGCCACCGCCACGCACAGGGCTATGAACATCCCCGTCGCCCTCGGGTCCCTCCACGTCACCAGCGCCTGCACCCTCTCCACCTGCGCCGCCACGTCACCCAGCATTCCCTGCACCCTCGCCCCCACCGCCCTCGCCCTTTCGTACCTCGCCCTCACCGCCGCCTCCCCTCGGCTACTCGGCACCGAGTCGAATTCCTCGTCCAGTTCCTCCCTATCCAAAGCCGCCTCCGCCATCGACGCCTTCAGGCACGGGTGCGGCGCCGGCCCGCGTGGCCGTTTCCTGTACCTCCACGTCCCCATTGCCGCCACGTGGAGAGCCAGCGTGGGCACGATCAGCTCCGGGTACCATACCAGCAGCACCAGCACCACATGCGACATCATCGTGGCCGTTGGATTCCGCCACGTCCGCATGTCCTCCATCCACCTCGCCAGGTCGGCGACCCACGTCACCGCCGCCGCGATCCTCTGCCAGTTGGCGCGCACCTTGCGCATGCTGAACCCGCGGGGCTCTGCCGCGTCCAGCATCCAGAGCACCACCTCCCGCCGCAGCGGCGGGTCGGATCGGGACAAGTGGCCGGCGGAGATCCGCGCAGCCGCGAGGCGGAGCGGCTCGCGCTGGGACGACGGGATCGGACGGACATGGTGCATCGTTGGCAGCATCGGCTGGCCGTACACGTGGATGAGGTCTAAGGCGGACCCCGCGCGCGCGAAGCGGACGGCGAGCTCAATCTCCCCCATCCGCTTCGCCCCCGAGGGAAGCATCAGGAGAAGCGGGTAGGATCCGCGGTAGATCCGGTCGTTCTCGAGGGTCGAGATCCGGATCCGAACCTTCCCCATCGGGCGCGATCCGACGATGGGGTCTTTGTCACCGTCCACTGTAGTTGTTGACTCGTCGAAGACGCCGACGGTGAGCACGGTGCAGGGGTCGTAGACCGGCCACGTGTACTGCTCGTTCCAGGCCGGGTCGAAACAATCCGCTACGGTTCGGGTCCGGGCCCATTTAGGTCCGTATTTAGCGACCGCATACGCATCCGTGGACCCCTTCCCTTCCACCGTCCGCATCGGGAGCAATCCCTTGCATCCGATCACACCAAGCTCGACGGCGCCCAACGGTGGCCGCCACAGCTGCCTCGCCGACGGCCGGAAGTCGCTGGCTGCGTACGGTGGCTCGTCCGCCACGTGATACCCTCCGTCCAGGCAAGCTCGCACGTGCAGCCTCCCCCCGTGGACTTGCCTGGTCGCCGCCTTCCTCCCCTTCTTGATCTCGTCGTTTGGGAGGAGGTCGAGCCACCGCGACGCCACCTTTCGATCATCGACGCGGCGCTCGATAGAGGAGAGCCCCATCGTTGCGGAACCCACCGCAATCACCTCCTTCCCGTGGCGGATCTCGAGGCAGAGGACCAGCCTCTGGTCCTCGTCGAATGGTTCCGCCACCGTGAACACCAGGTCCTCGTTCCATAACGGTCCGCCGTTACGGTTAACGGTTGAGCGGGTCTTCAGCACCTGAAATCCGAACGCGGCCCTGACGCCGATCCCGGCCTCCCTCGGAGGCGGCGCCGTTAAGGTGTCCTGCGCCTCGATGACGGTGACGCGGAGGTACCAGAGCTTGGGGGACAGGTAGACCTTCGCCCGCGAGCTGACCTGGCTCGGCGGCGCGTCGGCCTTCCATGCGCCGTTGAACGATTCGTCCGCCTGTGTCCCAATCCACGTGGCAAGCATGAGGTCACCCTTTTTGCTGCCGCCGCCCTCCAGGCGGTACCACTGCGGCGCCAGTGGGCTGTTGGGTGGGTCCCTCGTCGACACCTCCGACACGTCGAAGCAGAGCCCGCCGAGGAAATGTCTCTCTTCGGCGTCGGCCACGGCGTCGGAATCTGGCGGGAGGTCCCACACGGAGACCTCGAGGGTGGATGATGAGTCGACGGCGGAGGGGTCGCGGACGAAGGCGAAGGTCTGGTCCCACTCGAGGAAGGCCCCCCGCCTTGCCTCTCGCGTGCTGACGTGACGTCCAAACGCGGCGACGCGCACGTGGGGCTTGGCGCCGCCGGGGAGGGAACGTGCGCGGACGACGCGGACGAACAGGTACCGCATCTTGTCCACCAGGTCATACTTGGACGCCTCCGGCGTCGCCGGCCGAGGAACGTGACGTGGAGGCGGCGGCGGCGGGACCCATCTCGGAGGCACGTCTTTCTCCAGTTCTGGGGGAGCCAGCGGCGATGGCTCTGCGGCTTCCCTCACGGGCTCCGCTGGAGGTGGCTGGTCGGGCACTGACGGAGAATCGATCGCGTTCTCCTCTAGCGGAGGAGGTGGAAGCTCGGACTCTGCTGGCTTCTCCGCATTCGGCTCAGCTTCCTGCTGAGCTGGCGGCGGTGGCACTTCTGGATCGGAAGTTGAGATATCTGCAGGTGTTCCCGTTACAGCTTCCGCCTCTGGCTCTGCCGGCGCCGGCTTTTCTTCTCCGTCGGTTGCCGCGGGCTCATTACCAGCTTCCACAGGCGGCTCAGCGACCGCCTCAGGAATCGGTTCGTCGACATAATAAACTCTCAATCCAATCTCTCCTCTGATCCAACTAAAGAAGTTCTTCTTCTCCAACGGGAAGTACATCAAAGCCTCCTCCCCCCTCTTCACAAACTGCCGCGAGTCCAACCTCACCCGGCCGAGGAAATTATTCCTCCGGCTTGGCCCCACCCTCACGTCGTGGAACACGTTGACCTCCAACGGCTCCCCGGCCATGTCGACCGACCCGGCGACGTTGAACTCCAGCGTCTCGTTCCACGCCGGGTTGAGCTCCCGGTGCACCGTGCGGGTCTTCCGCCGTTGGCCATCCAAGTCCACCCTCACGTACGGGCTCGACGTCCCCGTGCCGTCCTTGGGGAGGAGGTTGTGAGCTTCCACCACCTCTACTATAAGTTTTCTGCCCATTGCGGCCATATCAAACACAGCGTCGTTAGGCTTCTACGGAACTGGAACAATACTACTTAGGCAATGGCTGTAGTCTTCTTCGCTTAACATGGGAAAGAGGGATTCTAAGCACTAGGAAAAGAGCCGATCAGTATATATAAAAGCTAAAGAGCATAAGAGAGTTTTAGTGTAGACAAAAGATATGCACTAAAGCTAGTAGTACAAAGGTTCTTACTCTCATCTGCAAGTAATCTCTCTTCTACGGACCTTAATGCAGGAACTCCATGCGATGGGGTTACGTGGCAGTCTGATAAAGGCTAATCCTCCCTGTAATCTGTATTATAATATAGTAGTAGCTTAGCCTACGATCCCTCTTATTCCTCTCCCTTTAATTCTCCCCTTTTTCTAATGGGCGGTATACGCTTTACTGAAAGATTCCCTATCTTCTTTCCCATAACTTTCTGGGTAACAGTGCTTCGTGCCTATAATAGAGAATTTTTGACCAAAATGGGTCACTGCATAAAATATTATTCATTACCAAAGTGAGTATTTTTGTTCATTGATTGATTCAGATATAGAAAGGCATGCAGGAAAGTGATGGGGAAAAGCTCACTGTCGCATTGGATCATCGCCGACCACGCATCACCTTTCCTCACCCAATCTCAACGTACATCGCACATGACGGCTTGCTGGATCCTGGTAGGAATCCTATTTTTGTCTGGCCCATAATTAACATTCATGGCGGTGCCTGCTGCTTTTGGAGGAGATGGGAAGGAGATTGGTGTGTTCTTCGAGGCTTGTGACGAAAAAGGAGGGAGAAGAAAGAGTTTTTTTCTTCTTCTTCTTCTTTTGGATAATTAGCAGGTCAGCCAGCAATTAATTGCAAAGCAGAAGTGGGCCTAATTCAAAGAACAATAATAAGAACAAATAATTATTATTTTTAATGTGATATAAAGTGGAGAAAAATATATATTTTTTAACTTTTTTGTGAAATTATGATAAATTTTTAGATAGATCTCAAGGATAAATTAATAATTAACTAGTGTTTAGGATCTTTTATTTTTTTCTTTTTTTGGGATATATATTCAGGCCCATAAAAGTGACAACGATGCTTTTGCTTTTTGTCTCCAAAAAGAATGAGATAGAGTCTTCTTTTACTCTTGAGGACGTGGTGAGTGCTAAAAGAGCCAGTGATCTAGAGACACCTAAACCGAGTAAAGCATACATGTGTTCACTAACCAACCATACAAGAAAAGCATTCCTTTGAGCACAAGTCATTGTTCAGACCGCTCTTTTTATCATAGCCAAGAAGTGAGTGCAGTGTAGTTTAGACAAAAAAAAGTGGGGGGTATAATATGTTTAGATGCGCATGAGCTCCACTGGTCAGCAAAAAACGGTAGGAGTATACACACACAACAAAAGGTTGAGAGAATGTTTACCTGTAGGCTCATGTGGCAGAAGAGATAATTTATTACACTAAACTAAAACATACAAGTAAACTGTACATCCAGTCAGATTTTACAAGGATGGCTAGATGCGAAAAAGGAGGAGATTTTACATTACGGATCACGATGATTGGGGCTGCGATTTGACCAGTTTCACGCTGCTGTAGAAGCGTTTGAGGTCCTTCATCGCTCGCTCCTCTATCTGTATAGAGCGAATAGAAGACGGAGCATCAATCTCGGGCTTAAACCAACGGCTGGGAGTCGAGTCCTTCGGATTACCAAACTCTGACGGCGAGCCATGACAGGGAACTGAGAAGCCTGATGTCCTTATTTTTGGGCTGTGGGAGATGCTCTGATGCTTCTTTTCCTGGTAAAGTAACATACATAGCAATTTCTTTGTTATGACGAGTAGATTTAACTAAAAAGCACATGATGCAAGCAAGCCCATTGCGAAAAAAGAAAAACAAGCGACCTATATATTTATAACATCATGAAAACATAGCCCTATATCTTCTTCACAAGGTCCTAATCCACAGTGGCACCTCAAGATGTAGGAATCGATCACAATATGAAGATTCTACGATGCACAATTAGGGTTCCTTACCTGCTGCATTTGTATGTCCCGTAATGATGGCCGGGAAGGAGTAGGTGAATTTCCCGCAGATGACCAAGGAGGTGTGCTCTTCTCTCCTTCAAAAGCTGACCCACCACGGGCAGGAGCAACAGCTATTGGACTTGTAATTGGCCCTGTTAAAAATGACGCCAGTCGAATCTGTGCCCCACTTACAGCCTCCAATGATTCTTCAAACCGGTCCTTCACTTTCATAGCCATCACCATCTCCTTTGTTTTGCTTTGCTCATTCTGAATATCACGAAGAGATTTGAGTTCTTTTGCAATTTTAACCCCACCCCATGCAGGTCCCTCATTCTTTGGTGTAGGTGGTGGTGGTGGAGTAGGTTTTGGAGAGTCATCAAGCGCACCACTGAGAAACATTGAGAGACCACCTTTCTTATTCTTCTTTTTTGATACAGTTGGACGCGAAGCTTTATTGTCCGAACTAGGAATGGCTTTTGAGCTATGGAGGGATATATCTTCAGAAATCTTGCTTTTACTGGTAGTGTCTATTTCCTGTTGAAAAGCAGAATAGTTTATCAACAAATGGACTAGAATTCCCAAATAAAGCTAAACAAGGTAATCAGACAAATGATTCAAGAGTGATTTATATGAAGTCAAACTTGTTGACAGATTCTATGAACCATAATCATATAACATCCAAGAGACCAGAGAAGTGGAGATGTAGCACAGAGAAGGAAAAAAAAAACAGCAGCCAGCTAAATTCCTTAATTGACAAAAGAGCTATCATGAGAAACAACTTTATGCATATGGAGAAAGAAATTGTGATTCACATCTGAACTTCAAATTAAAAAAACCACCAAAAGAACAAGCAAGTCAAGAAACAAAAAGGATCATATATAACCCTGCGATGTATTCAATATCCATATGCTAGAAAACTCCTAGCTGAAACTGTCTATTAAATAGTTTGTTGTCTAGGGACAATACTGAAAGTAAATTAAAAGCTCAAATTATAGACACAAAAAAAAGAGTTTTTAAAAGCTGACCTCTTCCTTAGAAATGTGAAGAGATATGACATCTTGAAAATCTTTAATTGGGTTCTGCTCCATACTATTTACAGAGAGATTATCAGATTGTGCAGCCTTCTGCTTGTTTTTCCTCCTCTGTTTTCTAGAAACCTCAGGCTTTTTATTCATCTTTCCATCAGATAAATCAGAAGAAGTTACCGGTGCTTCCATTTCAAAGGGAAAGCCAAGCTCCAAAAGTGCACATTCAAGGTCAGATCTGGTCCCAAGCTTTGCAATTTGTTGATCATCGAGAAGATGACCATTCAATTGTTTAGCTTCAAGCATCTCTATCTGCTGCAATTTCTTTCTGATTGCCCTAACTTGCTTAGATACTTCTTGATCAGCATGGCTATTTGTTTGAAGAAAGCTCTCACCTCGCATTTCTCCATGTATTCTTGGTATAGGTTTTTGGTTGTATCGAAGCCTAATAATTCCTCTCTCTACATCCCCCTCCCCGTCACTATCAATGATAGCAGGAAAAGTAGCTGTCATTGTGGGTAGGCGACGGTAACTCCAGGACTCCGAAGATTTTGCATCCAGGAGCCTCTCAAGCTTTGCAAGAATTTCTGATGAAGCATTTGCAATAGCAGGGGCCGCAACTGTAAAAATATAATCAAGGTTCCGTACAGCTATCTCCTGCACAGCATGAGTTGCTAGCTTTCAATACAAGGGAGCTCTTGGAAGATCAAGATTCACAAAATAAAACAATTATTGAATTTTGAAGTACCTCACAATGTTTTCTAAGCTCATCAGCCTCTAGAGAATCTGCTATTTCCATAAGTTGTATCACATTCTTTGGCTCCACAAGTAACTCAGAAGCAAGTTTCTCACAAAGGCTTTTCAAACTTGGTGCAGCCTTGCTACATACATCATCATTTTGTACAGCTGTAATGCGACTATCTGTCTGATTGTCGTTGAACAGGAATTCTTCATCCAGTTCTTCCAACTCAACATTCTTCTCACACAATGGCTTCTGCTGGCTTGCTTGAACTTCGGAAGAACAAATGGAATGATAAAGAGCACAAAGAACTAGCAGATGTGTTTCACCAATACATACTGAAGTAGCTCGCTTAACACCATGCAATCGAGTTGCAACAGGAGTATCATCTTTATACTTCTTCCCATCCCACATATAAACATCTCCAGTTGTTGTGACAGCAGCGGTCCAGTATTTTCCAGCAGATATACTCACTATGTTCCTTCTACACAACGAGTAAAGCTATATGCAACAAAAACCACAATAAATTTAAATAAAGCAAACAAATAGCATGAACAAAAATGGGACATAGTTGCTCATAGAGCAGCCTACGTATCCACATAGTTAATCAATGAGTATCCTTGTAGTCCAAACCTGTTGACATCTTAAATTAGGATCTGCGGAGACCCAATAAAAAACTGCACCATCATCAGTGAGAGCTGTGCTGTGGGTCATTCCAGCAGCAACTGAAATAACATGAAGCCGCTCCATGCGATGAAATTTTAGTGGAGTATTTCCGCTCTTCTTTAAACTTCTAGCGATTACAATGCGCCTTGGGGTCACAAGGCGATGGCCCCAAGTAAACACCTACAAGACAACAGGCACAAGATTAACATATCTCAAAGGTTAGCAAAGTTCCAAGAATAAACTCATGAAACCACCCTGTCCAAAATTGGGATCTTCAAGGATGTGAATATTGATCTGGTTACAAGAAGTCAGTAAGATCATATTTTGGAGGCAGTTTTAAAAATTCTAACAAAATTAAGTCCCTGATACTAGTAAAAAATTCTAGCCTCATGCCAGTTCTTTTTTTACTCAATACTTCAATGAATAACATAGAAATATAAGACTTAAAGCAAAGAAAATACAGATAAGAAAGAATATAGAGAAAAACTTATGCTAGAAAAAATTGTATTAAAGGTATACCCTTCGAATGATGCTCATTGAACAACCCCTATTAAAGCAAATCTCTATTAATATAGAAGTATTTCATCTTGTTTCTATAAAGAATAAAACTAATGGACTTATAGAAGCACTCCATTTACCTCTCCATCAGCTCCTAATGCTATAGTATGATACTTTGCTGCTGAGACTCTGGTGAAAACTTTTCCTTTCAAGTACTCCACCATTCTTGGAATGTAATTTGAGGCAGAGTTGGAGGTTCCATAACCAAGCTGACCTTCTTTATTGCATCCCCAGGTGAAAACTTCTCCAGACTCGGCAACTGCAGCAGAGTGTTTGTTGGCAGCAGCAACAGCAATGATTTTTGCCTTGAGGGAACTCACACGTCGTGGTGTGGGTTGTGTATCAACTGAAGTATAACCAAGCTGACCCTCTGCATCAGTTACTTACACAATTAGGCCAACAAAGGAACAAGAGAAGAAAGAGCAAATGAACATCCAGGTTGCATGTACAATGGAGACAAAAAAGTTTGTAGATGTCAATATGATTGAGTACAGAATGTTTTTATGCCAAACGACTTATTTGAGAAAGGGAAAGAGCATCATTATCCTCGATATACATGAATTTAGAACCATAAATCAAGCATAATAAGTTCTAACAATCTCGACCCTAAACCCAGGAGAAGTGCTATCACTCAAATGAACAAATCTGACCTCTATTTGATCCCCAAGTGAAAACTTCCCCAGCCTCAGTTGCAATTACAGTGTGATGCTTGGCTGCTGCAACAACCTTAACTCGACGAGAGCCCAGTCCTAAAGTCACCAAGCGAGGAGTAATTACAGCAGCTTGGCCACTGCAGCAATTAAAGTCAGCATATCAACTAATATAGTGCGGACTGCTGAATAGATTTCACACTAAAATGAGAAAATACATCAGAAAACACAGAATCACAGATAGATTCCAGCAATTTTGCAATTAACTTAACGAACTAAATCTAAAATGGTTCGCCAAATTCTCCTCCGGACAACCAATAACACGGATAGCTACAGGTTGAAACCAAAACCTATCTTATTGTAGAACTTGAAGAAAGCAGTTATGATCCTTAAAGCTCCATCAATTACCGTATCTTGAAGCTAAGGATGCAAGACCCTGTGGAATATCAACTTAGTGTAACAAGTAACAACACTACTCCAATTCAAAAAGAAAAATCACACTGAGTAGAACTGGAATATGATGTGGTCTAAAGACATTAACAAATTCATGATGCTTTAATTGGAGGCTGCACAGTAAGTTGACACTACTAGGCACAGCCTGGACCTTTGCTTTCAGAACATTGTACCCAGAGATTAAAAATATGAATTTGCAAAAAGAAAAGGGTGTACCAACTGAATAATGCAAATTTGTAAAATGAAGGAATACATTAATCATACCTATGAATATCAAAATCTGGGTGCCCAAGGCGGCCACCCCTTCCAAATCCCCAAGTGTAGAGCTCTCCATTGGAACTAACAGCTACACTATGAAACCTTGAAGCAGCCACAATCTTGATATGTGATCCCTGGAGTGCATCAATTTTACATGGCAACTTCTGTATGTGCGCATTGCCTGTTCCTAGCTGATAGTTTGCCCCACTTCCCCAACTATAGACTTCTGTAGCAACTAAAATGACAAAAAAAATCCAGAAGAAAGAATTACAAATTATAAAAGTAAAAAAAAAAAAACATAAAGCAAAATTAAGAAGCATTTGAATAAGAAAAATAAAATCTCCTATGCAAACAATGAAAGTGGTAAAGTTAAAATGCACGCTCCAGTAAGAATATTCAAAATTGAAATGAACTGTCTGGACTATCCAGTCTGAAAATGAGACAAGTTTTCTGGAATGACTAAACATAATAAGTAGCTAAATATATAATGTCTGTCTCTCTCTCTTTAATGGAAAGAGTACCTGAATCATGTGTACTTCCAACAACCTGAGATACAGGACCAGAGAGAAGATCTACAGGTGTTCGACCTTTCAGGTCCTCCAAAGTGAGGGATGCGCCAGATTGTAGAAGAATGCCTGCTACAGCAAGATGACCAAAATGGAGCGCCCTATGTAAGCTGCTCCAGCCAGATTCCCCGTCCTGAAAGAATTGGAGATTAAGTATGAGCAAACCTGATATGACATCCTCTTCATCCAACCACCATACAAAACCAAATATGAGTAATTTACCTGGAAACATTATATAGTTATTATTATAGCAGAAAAAAAAGGTATAAAACGAGTACAACACACCCTAGCATCAGGATCAGCGCCAGCAGCAAGAAGCCTCCTCACGATAGGCACATGATTTCTCCATGTTGCAATATGAAGAGGAGTAAGGCCAAATGCATTCCTTGTGTCGATACTTCCACCATTCTTCTTCAGTAAGATCAGAGCAGAATCTAATTCAGCAAGAGACCCTTGTTTTGAAATGAGCCACAAGTCTCTAAGAGGACCACTTAAAGTAAGTTTCCGAGTAGGTGTGTGCTTTACTGTGCCTGAAGGTGATATCAAATTGTCCATGAACTTTTAAAGAGACCAGAGTCTCTATAAGAAGGATCACAGAAAACTGCAACAACACTCTGTTTAGAGTGAGAAATCAGTTCTGAGATGCCGAACCAGAAGGAAGATTTACAAAATCTGTCAAAAGCCAAAAGTCCTGTGCTGCCTCGTAAACCAAGTCAGCTAACTGCTTACCCTGAGTATGAAATTTTGTAAGTGCCAAATGCTTCAGATTTCACTTGTAACAAGAAAGATACTATCTTGGACTGTCTAATTTTGACTAATGTCGCGAAACATTTTGCTCTGGTGCATATATCTGAAGAACATTATAAGGAAAACATCAATCCCATTCCATCAATGATTATTAATCTGAAGCGCCAATTTCATTTCCATCTGTCGCAAATCCTCACTAATTCCCAGTGCTAGTGATCAGTCTAGATGTTAGTATTCTAAAGCACCAGATGGTTTCCATATTCCCAATATTAGATATTCTTACAACTTGACCATCAGGTTAGAATATGCATTTCATCCATATTGGCGGCACAAAAACCTGACCCAAGAAAGGAAACAAGCTTACAGGATCCTTGTAACTTTTCCTGCAAAAATGGCATCAAAACAATGTCACAGATATAAATTCATCATATCATATGAAGAAAAGTTAGGGTCTTAAATGTTTAAATAATGTCAAGAGATTCAGAGGCGATATGCAAAATTCTGAAAACTCAATCCAGATTATGATAGCCAGAAAGATACATCTAGATGCATAAAATGAGACAACTAAAACATAAAGATAACGGGAAAAGACATATTCCTGATGACCATCAAAAACAAACTCGCCCAACGAGAATAAAGAGATACAAGTTTACTGAGCAACCAACACCCAGAATTTAGTCAAACAGATTATCATCCATATTACCAAAACAAAACAAAAAATCGACCCAAAAGAAACGTGGAATGGGTAATAAGTTAAACAAGATAAAATTCTTTTATTTATTTATTTATTTAGTGCAATCGAGAAATATACTAAAAAATCAAGAATCCAATTATCAAAACCATTGCCTTGTTAGGAGAAACAGAGCTTACACAAGATTATACCTAAATTTAGCGGCAGTTCACATATCAAAATCAAAACGAAGAAAAAAAATCTACATTCTTATTAAGCCAAATGCACAGGACTCGGGAGATCACAAAAGAAAATTCCAAGCCGAATAATCATGAAGAACAAATCAATCACCGACCGTAAGAACGGTTCTAAGAACAAAGATCCAAAGCCCCACTCGTCGACATTCATCAAAATTGAATCTTTCAACCTAAAACATATAAAAAATGAAAAAAAAAATCAATTATACGAAACCCAAAGGGAAGATTTTGAAAGCATAATCGAATACCCAGACAAGAAAACCGCACAAAAAGTTAACCCGCTTGAAATTCAAGAAAAATAACACGAAAAAGAAAACAAAAACAAGATTCTGGCAATGGAAATTAAACAAACCCAAACGTACCCATTTGGAAACAGACCCAACACTTCAAAGCAGCGCAATCAGATCAGCAAATAACGAATAAAGAAAGAAAGAAGAGGAACTGACCTCGGATCTCCAGAAAAGGCGCAAGAAATGCTTGTGGTTCGCTCGATTTCCTCCCTGGCTTCACGTTTATGGAGAGGGAGAAGAGGATCCACGCACGGAATATACCACCAAGGAGTCTCCAAACCCCAACTTCTACTTCTCTTTCTCTCTCTCTCCTCGCTCTTTTTTCCGTTTCTTGCGTTATTTTTTTCTCTCCACACGGCGTTTCGATATTCCAGGGGCATTTCCGGAACAAAACACGGGGTGTCTCAAGATTTCTTCTCATTGACCAAATTGCCCCTTTTCAAACTTCCCTTGTATACTACTACGAGTGTTGTCAACTTATATGCAAATAAGAACATTTTCAATAATAATAATAATAAAGATTATATTTAATAAAATTCCCCTAATTAATCTCCTAATTGAAATCTCAATGTGTGGCACAAATTAATGTTGATAATTAGGATCTTTCTATGCGTGGTAAGAGGTTAGTTTATTTTGAAACTCTATTGACATTTCTTCAAATTGTTGTCATAAGAAAACATAATCAATTAGAACACTCAAAATTTGGTCTGATTAGTATACTTTAATTATGATTAGAAAATATAATTTTCTCTCTATTTTATTAAGAGTCACACAGAGCACCAGCTCACAAATAACTAACACCACATGATTCAAATCAAAAGGAAGTGGATCTGTGGATGTGGATGACAAAATAAATAAATAAATAAATAAAATAAATACTAGTTAAGCCAATTTGTGCAAGGAGCATGGCAAGGGTAAAATGGTCATTTTACCCACCTTAACAGAGAGATTAGTGGAGCAGTCCAAGTAAAAGCACGATTAGGGCTCACAAATCAGGAGGTTTGGAAATGAAGGTGCCCTTAACATTTAATTAATGACGATTTTGCCCTTCTCATACTATTTACATATGGGACAGGAAGCATCATGACATGTGGCTCAATCTGATCTCCACTTTAAATTGTGCAAATTATTATCTTTCGGGTGATTTTGCAAGAAAATAAAACCATTTTAATTGAAAGTTCCATTTTTGCAAATTTTATAATTTTATTATCTAATTTATAATTATTGAACACTTGTAATTATTAGCGATTTTATAAAATTTTATCTTTTATTTTATGATTTTTTATGTAATTAGTAATTATTAAACATTTATATTTCTTAAGTTTTCAGTTTTATTATGTAATTATAGTTATTAAACACTTGAATTATCTAATTATCATTAACAAAAATTAGTTTAAAGTAAAGTGAGAACATTATGATCTTAATTTTAGCATTAACAAGAAAAAAAAAGAGGGAAAAAATATAAGTGTTGACCGTTGACCTCCCAACCGACTTTAGGAAGAGATGTTGATCTCCAACCGTTAAGGATGTAATCTTCCTTCCTTCAACTACACCTAAATTTCCCCACCAAACTTTATGAAGGCAGTTGCTTTAAATTTCGTTCTTATTTATTTTCTTAGTAACTTAAAATTAACCTAAAGAGAGGTAACACTATGCTTACAAATATTTCTATTAGCAATTTCTTTTTATTTCACTTTAGAATTATCTTCACCGTCCACTAACGAGACAACGGTGTGCTTTCGTTTGAAACTTTTAGATCAACTAATTATCTAATATAGTATCGAGGTTAATATTTCTAAATGCTAATTATTATCCATTTATATGTACATTTGCTCTCTTTTTTAATATATTGACACTCTTTATTTATGTAAATCCTCTAAAATAATTCTTTTATTATTTTGTCAATTATATTTTTAATTAAAACTAATATATAAAAATCCTGTGATAAATTGTAGGCTATGCAATGATCATTGTACTCTTATTTGAGCTAGAAAATAAATGAAAATAATAAATATGAAATAATATATTGATAAGGTCAATTTGTCCATGTGAAGAATTTTCTATGGTTAAAAGGTTATGAAAAAATAACCAAAAAATTATCCCAAAATATAAATAACCCACAAACTATAATTTCTACGTAAATAACTATATTCCATTTCATGGAAAGAGAAAGGTACATAATTAGGGGGTGAAGGTGAAAAGATTCGGTGAGATAGTGTTCAACCTATATCTGAATTCATATTTTTACTCTAAATACGGATTCGAATATGGATATTAAATTGATAATTTCCGGATAGAGGATCGGATCTTAAACGGATGTTGATCGAATTTTAGACAAATTATGATATTTTATTTTAGACATAATTAACACAAAAATATTAACATTTTCACAAAAAATAATTTTTATATGTCAAATATATATAAAATTAGATAAATTAATCTCTACAAATTAATATATAACACATCACTACTAATAATATCAATATTCATTATTTAAATAAGTAAACTAAAAACTTTAAATTATTTAAAAAAAAATATGCAGTTAAACAAATATCCGATATTCGTATCCCAATTCAAAAATTATATTTGACCCGTATCCTATCTATATCCGTATCTGAATCTGACCCGAGTCCAGTCGGATAGCGGGTCGGGTCGAAATGAATCCGACCGGCTTTCACCCCTAATATGAATAATCTAATTAATGTTCCATTGAGGTCATCGAATCCAAGAACCAAATAGAAAATATTAAATATATACCAAATTTTGGCTGGCGAATAGTGGTGGCCCACAAAATGCAAGCTGTGGATTACATTCACAAGCATTGTTTTGTCAACTATGCAAAGTTTAATTTTAATTCCAGCAAAGAATTTTTCTGGTTGACTAAAAATTAGAATTTGATGGTCCCAATCACCAAGATCTGATTGACCATCCTTGGAGGTGGTTCGGTCTTTTCATTACAAGTTAGTTGGTATACAAAAATAGGGAAGTTATACTAGTTTGTGCTAATTTCTTTTAGATTTTAATGGATTTACCTTCGAATTCTTCCCATTTTTTATGAAATTTGCACCCAAAAAATAAAATCTCGTTACCACCCTTTGATATTCCAAAAAATGAGAAAAATTTTTAGAAACATTCTATATTTTATCTTTATTTTTTATTACACTTTTATCGTGCATAAAGATTTATCATTTGACCTATATATTTTAGTTTTAATATTTCATAAAAACACCTCGGTATTAGTTTTTGTAACAATTAAAACATAAAATATCGGTAATATCCTTAATTTAATTTTTGTAAGATTAAGGCGGAATATATTTGATGTTTTTGAGAGAATGGAGGCAAAATATAGGAATAGCTATATGATTAGGGTGGGGGTAATTATAAAAATAAAACATTGTGCTTGTAAACATTGTAGTGCAGATTGTGGTCGGATCCAGGCATTTCAATTCGTTTTAATAAATTGCTCTGCAGGAAGAATAATTAATTTTGTTAATCCAGAATTCTGCACGTTTTCCCAACGTAATTAACGAACCAATTTTATATATAGATACTCGACTGTACGGAGAGAGTCATCGTCCTTGTTTGATTAATGGTAGATTAGGGGCACGAACAAATATAATCGAACGAAGTAATTGCATTAATACTACCAAAAGATGTAATTATAATTAATACTCACAATGTGAAGCAGTGTGATCGACGAATTAACCCTAAGATTAAGAAGTAATGCGTAAGAAGAAACAACTACTACTAGCTAAGTAAAGTAGTTTAGATCGATCGATCGACCGAGTAAATTTATTTATCTAAATCTTCCTGCTCAGCGTCAAGCACAGCCAGACGACCTCCCTCTTGACTTCGGTCTTCTCCTGGGTGACTTCGTCGATGACCTCCTCCTTCACGATAATCTTGTGCCGGAACGCCCACATCTCGACGACGTCGCCTTCCTTGAAGTCCCCCAAGCCCGTGATCAGCCTCCAATGGTGCCCCTTCAGCACGGTGGCTTCCGATGCGTCCCACCGCGTCAGCTTCATGTCTAAACGGAACTGCCTCCTGATGACCACCTTCACGTCCAGGCCACCGTGCTCTCTCCCCAACTCCATCGGCCTCCGCCTCTTCCCCCCGCACTGGCACGCCATCTGGCTGCTCTCCGCGACCGGGTACTTGTACTTGCGCTTGCGCCCGACGTTGTCGTGGGCGTCGAGGCTCGCGAGGCGCCGCTCCTCGTCGGAGAGGATGGGGAGGAGGTTATCCTCCACGAAGCGGGAGGGCAGGAGGAGGCGGTTCTGCTGCAGGTCGAGGTCCGACCTGTGGATCCTCTTCTCCATGATGAAGTACAGACGCCGGTCCTCCACGCTCGGGGTCATCTGCCGGAAGAGGTCCGACTCGATCCACCGCGGCGGGGCGCGGGGGATGTGGACGTCGTCAACCGCCTTGCCTTTCGACTCCATGCGAGTTTAGCCTTTCTGCTCTTAGAAGAGAGAGAGAGAGAGAGAGAGAGAGAGAGAGAGAGAGAGAGAGAGAGAGAGATTTGGAGAGGAGAGTATGAATGTGGGTCACGTAGAGAATGAAGCATAGGAAGAAGGTATATACGTATATATAGGGTGGTGTTCGAACTCCGAAGATGGTTAGGATTAGGGTTTAGGAAACATTTTAGCACTCGGAAAAGGGAGTATAATTAGGGTACTTGGGGCATTCCGATTGGCTGGTGGGATAGATAAATGAGAATGTATAGTTTCCGACTGGGACTGGGAAATGAGTGACCACAGACGGTTATGAGTTTGTGATTCGCATACGATTTCTCCCGGTTGTAAAAGATATGGGAAACTCGTCTAATGAATCTTAGCCGTCCGTAAGTTGATTAGCGGAGCTGATGTGGGGGGAAGGAGTTGATTCCGAGTTGGAAGTGGAACTGGCCCAAATAGTAGTAAATAGCCTTTTTATGGAGATAAACATAAACACTCTATAGATGCGTTCGAACTTTGTTACGACGCCAGCAAGTCTGGATTTGATGAGATACGGTGAACTTTCCTAACTGCCGTGAAATTCCTATCCGGCAGCTTCTCGAATGCATATTTGAATTCAAATAATACATTTCGATTCCAATAAATATTTTCGCAGATATAGTCAGGTGCGGAAAGATAGGAAAATAAAAATGAATTAGCTATTAAATTTACCGATTGAATTCAATGCATAACACAACCTCAAATTTTTTCAGCCCAAAACCCAGAACAGAAGGGAACGTAGAATTCCTACATTTATTAATAACTCATCAGTAGTAGCATCTCATTGGCCTTCCGAACTGACCAGATTACATGACAAACAACCAGCTCAATTAGCTTTAAAAGAGAAGAGACAAAACCGATCAAAACAAATAGACTAATATTCCTAGCCACATGACCCAACATACCACAAAACACATTATTAGGGACGAATGTAGAATTGCTGCTCTTCTTTTCATATCAATGGTAGGAACTAGGAGAGGAATAGGGCTCATTTGGCGCTGGCCAGCTGGGTGCGGAGGAGCTTGGCAGCGGCAACCATATTGGTGAGGGCTGGCTTGACCTCAGCGTACTTGCGGGTCTTGAGACCACAGTCAGGGTTGACCCACAGGATGTTAGTCTCCAGCACAGCAAGCATCTTGTTGATGCGGTCAGCTATCTCCTCTGTGGATGGAATTCTAGGAGAGTGGATGTCATACACCCCGGGTCCGATACCGGCACCGTATTTCACTCCCTCACGGAACACAGAGAGGAGCTTCTCATCGGAGCGAGAGTTCTCGATGGTGATCACGTCGGCGTCCATGTCGATGATGGAGTGGATGATGTCGTTGAAGTTAGAATAGCACATGTGGGTGTGGATCTGTGGAATGGAAACATTAGATGCTGCTTTCAATAGAATTGCAATTTTGCGAAGAAAAAAATTAAGATTTGCAGGCAGCGGAAAGAACCTGAGTGGTGTCTTGGACGCCGCAGTTAGTGATCCTGAATGAGTGGACAGCCCAATCCAAGTAGAAAGCCTCCTCTGACTTGCGAAGAGGCAACCCTTCTCTCAGAGCTGCTTCATCAATTTGGATAACCTGTCAAACCACCACATCGCAGAGAACACAAGAGATCAGAACAAGCACTAACTGCACATCAATTTCATAGAAATCAATTCAATTGCTATCTGGACAAGTTCATCTATACAGGGAACAAGACTGACCTGAATACCAGCAGCTTCCAGATCTTCGACCTCTTTCTTTATTGCAAGAGCAATCTGATAGCATGTCTCAAACCTGGCAGAGAGCAGGTAACCCTTTCAAGTTTCAATTATGTAATGATTAAGGACTTCGTAATGATTAGTTTGGTGATTCGGCTCACCTTGGTTGATCATTCCTGACAAAGGACCAGTTAAGGATGGTGACAGGACCAGTCAACATTCCCTTCATCGGGCGAGAGGTCATGCTTTGCGCCATAGAAGACCAGAAAACAGTCATGGCCTTGGGACGACTCACATCGCCATAGATAATGGGGGGCTTAACACATCGAGATCCATAAGACTGCACCCACCCATTCACTGTGAATGCAAATCCTGATAGTTGTTCCCCAAAGTATTCAACCATATCATTTCTCTGCATGAAAGGGTTAAGTTTAGTTTACGTGACTGATAGACTAATGTCTTTTCATAATGTAGATATTCTAATACAAAGTTCAGCTTTTATTGATTCCTAACAGGCTGTTTCATTTCCAACTCATATTTTCTAGGTCCTGTTAGACATAAATCCAATATTAACTATAGTCATGATGCCATATACAAGAAAAATGAATTCTTACCTCTGGCTCTCCATGGACCAGGACATCAATGTCAAGTTCCTCCTGAAGCTTGACAACCTTGTTAATCTCCTCCTTGATGGCACTCACATATCCCTCCTCAGAGATTCTGATAGAAAATGTTAGGTTAAAGGAAACAGGAGAGAAGAATGTAAGAGGTCAACAGAAAGAATGAATTAAGAAATATAGTTACACACTTGTTTGCCTTGTACTCCCTTCGAACTCTCCTCAATTCAATTGTCTGAGGGAAGGAACCAATAGTAGTGGTAGGAAGAACTGGAAGATTGAGCTTCTTCTGCTGTGCATCTAATCTGGCACTAACATTTGTAGCTCGGCGGTGGTCAGAGCCCTTCAAAGCAGCAGCCTGAGAAATGTGCAGTAGCATGGCCAAGTTAGTTCTTCAAATCCCCTGATCAGAAATTGGAAATTGGAAGTACAGATTTTAGCTACTTACAGCCTTCTGGACTTCTTCATTGTTTACTCTAGGGGATGACCTTCGAGAAGCCTGAGCAGCCGCATTTTCTGAGAAGAACGCCTGCAGACAGATTCCGAGCACGATACTCACATTGATACTGGAATAATCTTACATGCCAAAAGGAGCTTTCAAAAATTGCTAACTTGAATCACTTTATCTAATTGCAAGATACCAAAATGAATTGAAGTTATCCAATTGTTATCTCTACTTCTAGATCCTAAACATAAGATGGCTAGCAATGGATGACCGACCAATTTTAGATAAAGTGACCTCATCTTTCTGCATGTTAGATACAAGGAAGCCATCTCTGAATATAAGGAAGTCATCATACCTCATCTTTCTGACCAGCCAATGCTTTGGCAAGTGCATTCACTTCAACCACCTTTTGTGCGGCAAAAGCCAGCCACGATTTAATTTCACTGTCCAACTTTGTCTCATTCACAAGATCGACAGCAGTGTGCATAAGCGAGCAGGAAGTTGAGACCACAAGTTTGTCTGCAAGAAAACATCATATACCATAAGAGGACATCAAAGGTCCAGCCTAACAAGAGAAAGCATGTAAGTAAACGTACCCTTGCCAACAACATCCTCAAGAGCCTGAAGAGTGCTAACTGAGGCAGAAAGATCATTGGCCCAAATGTTTCTACCATCTACCACTCCAGCAAAAAGATATTTGCCAGCAGGAAAGCCAGCAGATTTGATGACATCAAGGGTCTTTGTTCCACGCACTAGGTCAAAACCAATACCAGAAATGCCATTCAAAGCAGTGATGGTCCTGAAATTGGCAAAAGATGAATGAGGTTAGCATTTACTAATTTTATACATAATATACAAAGTACGAATAAACTAACTTGTATGCTGCTTCAGGAACATCAGCAAAGTAGGTTTCAATAAGCACATTCAAGCCAGAAAATGATGATTCTAGTTCAGAGTAGGCCTCATTGAATGCTTCCAATTGGTAGGAATCAAGATCCTTCACAAGGGTGGGCTCATCAAACTGAATCCATGAAGCACCTGCTGCCTTCAACTCAGCAATAACCTCCCTGCATGTCATTATACCATGAGTATGCAAATGTAAAGAAATCAAGTAAGAAGCCAAAAATAACTAATGGGTAGTTTGGATCTTTACTTGTAAACAGGCAGAATACTTTTGAGTAGTGAAAGAGTAGAAAACGACTTCTCTACACCTTTAGCCGGTTTTGAGAGCAACAAGTATGTCACAGGTCCAATAAGCACAGGTACTGTATCAACCCCAAGCTGCATCAAGGGAAAAAGGAATTAGTCCTTGAAAATTAGATAATGTAACAACTAGACAATCAGATTCACATTAATATCCAATAGATTTTTCATTATTTGGTATCCAGTCTGCATGCTCAATCAATTAGCATTATTCACAAGTAAATAAATGTTGCATCAGGATCCAATTACACCAAGTGAAATTGTTGCAAATGAGAATACCGAGCAACTTATTGTTTGCACTGACTATGACATGTACACAATTGAGAATTAAGATGATATGCTTCTTCTCTCTTTGATTATTATAAAATCTCTACTTGAAAGAAGAGGCCTATCAGCAACACTGAAGAAAATCAGCAACTAGATGCATACCGCCTGAGCTTCCTTGTATTCAGAGACCGCCTTGTGAGAAGAATAGGCGAACTTGGTGTTTGGGCCCAATTCAGGGACAATGAAATGGCTGGATAAACAAAGCCAATATGTCAATGAAAGCGTAGAACAAATGAGAAAATTCTAACAACATCCACTAATAAGGCACTGTATGACTTAACATGGATGGATTACTTACTAGTTGGTATCAAACCACTTGGTCATCTCCATAGCAGGTACTGATGCATTTCCTCTAGCCATAGAGAAATAGGTGTCAAAGCCTATCTCTCCTCCTTTCCATGAATATCTCTCCGGAACAGCACCAAGCATAGCAGTGGTATCAAGCATTTGATCATAGTACGAAAAGGTGTTGCTGGGGATGTATTTGATCCCAGCATGAGCCATTTGCTTCCAAATGGAAGAACGGAGCTCAGCAGCAACCTTCTGCAAATCTTCGGCACTGCTCTTCCCATCCCAAAATGATTCCAATGCAAACTTGAGCTCTCTCTTTGGTCCCATGCGAGGGTATCCAACAATGTGTGATGCCATCTTCTGGTTGCACAGACAGAATAAATTATTAACTCACATGAAAGGCAACTAACTTCTAGAGAAATAAGCTATATAAAGAGAGAAACGATTCGGTTCTAAGGCACATAGCACACAAGAATTATCTATTAGACAGTCCTTTTTAAAATCTTTCTCAAGGCAACAGTAACTTGTCATGCACTATTAATCTTATGTGCATATTTTACTTTTCTTAGATCTGACTGCCTTTATTATCAAAAATGTAGTACATATGCCTATGAAGACTTCGAATTTCCTTATACTTTCCATTTGGAGGGAAATCAGTTACCTAATGAGGAAAGCAGAGTATCTAAGATTCTATACACATCGGTAGTTTTCCCCAAAAAAGTTTCATGCGACATCTATCGACAAAGAATCATTAATTACAAAATGACACTCAAACAAACAACCAAACAGACATAAGCTATGTATAAAGACCAAACTGATGATAGATGCCTGGATCCGTTTTTAAATAAGACAACTACAAGTACTAAAAACAATATATATACGACACTGATCCGACAAATAAAATTACAACCACGTGCAATACAGAAGCGTATCAGATCAAGTAAGAGCAGAAAAAAAAAGGTACAAATGTACAAGACCCTTGGATCTTGTCACTGTAGAAGCAAGAAGAAATATTAGATCTGATCATTCCCATAACCAAAACATCGAACAAGTTCCAGATCCATCAACTTAACTCAATCCAAGAGTAAGATCTAAACCTATCCAAGTAACATCCAGATCCCAATATAAAATACGCACAAATCCCGAATCAGATCCAGAAACTACCCATTCCACCGATCCAGATCTAGGCAAATAAACTCAAATGAAAAAAAAGAGCATTTAGAGCCAGCAAAACACATCAAAATCCAGAACATAACGATCTCCAGAGCTCGATTAGAAGCAAGTTCAAAGAGAAAACTAAACTTAACTCCAGATCTGGACGATCTGCAACGGATCTGATGTCAAAAAGCGACGAGATCAAAACTCACCGGTATAAAATCTCGAATAAACGAATGAAAAAGAAAAAAAAGCTACAGATCGTGTACGAGCAGATCTATCGAAAGGCGATGTTCTTGGAGAGGAAACGAGAGGAAGAAGCGCGAAAGCGAAAGGTATAAAGGCTCGGAGAGGGAGGTGGAAGAGAGGAGAGGAGGAGATCTCGGGAGAGGAGAGAGAGCGCTTACCTTTGGGAGGTGGAAGAAGCGGTCCTAAAGAGGAGGAGAAGGAGAGAGTGGAAGAGCAGAGCGAGTGAAAGAGCGAGAGGCGCGAGTGATGACGAGAAGACGATTATTTATAGAAGTACACAAGTGGGCAATGGGTGGATGCGGTGGCACAGTCGATTGTGTTTAACTAAGATGCACGAATTTCCTGCGTTCAAATATGGCAGCTTCTCATTGGCTGCAAACTCCCGATCAGACCTACATTTATTTTGACACTGTTATAATTTTATTTATATCACTTTTACTTCTTTATAGTTATATCCAAATTAAAATTATTTTTTTAACCTATTTAGCTAATCTATATGTTAAATTTAAGTTTTGTAATACATCTAAAATAATATTAATCGAATATTAAATAATAAAAATTATTATATTTTATCATTTAAAATTTATTCGGTGTTATTTTAGATACATCAAAAATTTATTTAATTATCTAAAATTTTATATTTAAAGAGTATATTTAAATTTAACATATAATTTAATCCATGGTTACCCGCCCGATCCAAACTCTTCTATCTTTTATTTTCATTTTTTTACACATATATTTAGCTTCGTTGAACTCCAAAGATGTAAATTTAATTTCAACGAACTCTAATATATAATTTTTTTTATTATTTTTTCGTTTTCTTCTTCTTCTTCACTATACCGAAGGTTTTTTTTTCACTTATTTTTCTTTAATCTCTTATTCTTTTCAGTTTTTATCGCATCATAGTTTTTTTATATAATTTTTTCTAAAATATTGTAAAATAATTATATTTTTAAATAATATTTAAAATTTATATAATTAAAAATTTTCTGATCCAATCTAATCTATCAATATGACTTATTCCAAATTTTTAATTTTATTTCAATTCGAATATAATAAAAAATAATAATTATACTTTAATCTATAGCACAAGAAAAAAGTGGCAATTTGGAAACAATATGTAATAATCTTTTTTGAATGCAGGAACCTCATAATGTTTTGCAACCATAACAGCAGACGATCTATAGAGAAGAGAGATAGCAGCAGATCTGTCGGCATAGTTGGTGGATATACTGCTGGAATTGGCTTCAGATAAAAAATAAAGAGATACTGCTGGAATTGGATTTGAATTTGGATGGACAAAAGCGGAAAGGAAGGACGAAAGAAACAAGGGCCAATCACGTGAGAGGAAAACAAAGAACAGAAAATTGGAGAACAAGGTGGTGGGGGTTGGTGGGATAAACTGATAAAAGGCAAGTGGTTCTTGTTTCTATCTTTCTTTTATTTTTATTTATTTTTTTTATTGTCGAAGATAATAATTTGTTTGTTTTTTTTAGGGGTTTTAATTTGGTTTTTATAACCCTCTTCAATCTAAGTTTTATATTTGTATAAAGTAATAATAAGCACAAAAAAAAAACTGCCTATTGAATGGATTCAATTTTGACCATTAAAGGGACATCAGGGGATAAATATTATTTTTAGAGGAGTATAAAAGAAAAGAAGAAATACTAGAAGAATATGCATGCAAAAGAAAACCTTGAATTTATTACTTTTTATTAACTTACTAATTAATTTAAAAACTTAAGCGGTCAGATAACAATAGACCGTCACCTGAGATATTTGTGTTAAATTATGGACTTCTAAGTCTTTTGTAATTGATTTTGATAATTGTCATGTATTTATATATTAATCAGGGATGGTGTTAGACAATACGATTGATGTTTAAACCTCCACCAAACAGACCCTGAGCTGGTCACCAACCTTAGAATTGAAGGGAAAGAAACTATGAACAGGAGAAGAAGAAAATTAACTTGCAGCAAAGACTTTTTAGCTTTTCCACCTACATTTTTTGTTATTCACTTTGTCAAGTACTGGAGGTTAGGTGATGAGTCAACACACTTGGGTAGCTGATCTCATAAGGGAACTTAAGATAGTTGTTTTGACCCACCACTATAAACAAAAATTTTAAAAGAAGTGGAAGGCTGGGCTGGCTCATGGAGATTGCTTTATAAATTCTGGAATTTATCAGCCATCCTCATGTTGAAATGTCCTTGTGATAGGTGAGAGGTTTGGAATTTGTCACAGCTAAACTAAATAGAAAAGTATCAGGTTTCCTACTCCTAAGGAGAGCACTAGAGTTTTGTTTGTATAAAGGAAATTTGAGTACAATTTGACAACCATCACTGCTACATTCATCTAACTTCTTTCTGTCGCCATCTACGATCTACCACAGTCAAACAAGTTCTTATTGGGAAATTGAGAATTCCTTAATAGTTGTGGCTCACAAAAATTAAAATTAAAATAATAATTAACTTTTGTGTTAGACTTTATATAGATAGGCTCAGATCCTCACGTGCAATATTTTGACATCCACTTAAATTAAATAAACACTAAAACACATTATCTTAATTTTTAATGAAAAAGAGATGCATGACTTTTGTTAACATTGATATTCTATTTAGAATTATAAATGCTGTATGAGATTAGGTGTTCCTACTTCTTGCGGTAGGTTACCCGTGGTGGGCCACTGCAACATCTCAATCAGGTTAGGTTATTCGACCCATTTGCCCATCAGTAGCTGTGTAACTTCAATTTGATGATGATCTAACTTGAAAGTGCAGCACAGTGTACATGCATCAAGAAATTTCTGTCAGCCATCTCTCATGATGATGTAACAAATTGAATAATAATTCAGAATATCCAGAGACTGTAAGAGACTGGTCCAAACCTCCAAAGGTAGAAGAAGAATACTACAAGTGCAACTATAGCATCTTTGTTTAACTTTAACATCATTACGAAAAAAAATAATCAGCAGAAATGGCATAAACTTTACAGAGTAATTTAGCAGCAGTTGTCAAGATTATAATGAAGTATATCTCTTCACTTTGAGGCTTGAGCTCTCATGGTGGTGAATAATGCAACCATGTATTTGCTTAAAGGAGCAGACATCTGGTTGGCGGAGCGGCGACCAGCATTCATAATATACTCGAGATTGTGCAGGCCTTTCTCCGCACAAACCCCCAAGAAAAGAAAAAAAAAGAAAAAAAGAGAGAAGAGAAACTCTGTTGCCAATCAGCAGAATCACCATATCTTCTTTCTGACCCAAAAGAGAAGCAGGACGACACCCAGAACAATGGCAACAGGAGCCCATTTCCGTATGAAAGCCTGTAAAATCCAGCAGCATAATGTTATGTGGAATATACAAGACTTCAAGTATGGAACAAACTGATATATAAGTATTCTATTTAGGTTATCTCATAACAAATGTCAAAATCTAATCAGAATATATGATCCATTGAAAGAAGAAAATGGTGATCAAAGGACTTCATGTTATGTTACATAGAGGTCATAGAATCTGCAAAATGAAGAAAAGCTGATTGTGGATACCCGCAGCAATGGCAACTCTAAGAGTGAAATATGTAACGGAGCAGTCCATCCTGTATTTGGCCCTCGATGGCTGTCCCAATGCAGGTCTGCCCCTAATGGCTAGTGCATAAAATCTACAAGCTATACTTACTATCAGGAGAAAAAAAGTTAAAAGCTATGAAATGAAGAGAACTTGATCACGTTGCAGACTCTTAGCTATCAAATTCCTAGAAAAATGCCTTTCATACTCTAGTCTTGTTTCAAGATATGACAGGTAAGTGCCCTTTGAATGCGGCGCTTGTTCTTTCATGTTGGCACTAAATTAAACATGTGAATTCCAGATCCATAACAGCAAATTATGTCATGTGTGGAGTCAAAGACAGAAATTATTTAACCATGATAAGGAAAGGTCAAGTCTCCAATTGTCCCCAGGAATTAGTTTTTTATTTTTTTTATTGACAGCCGTCCTTTTCTTCTCAACTGGATGGATCAGGTGGGATGCTATTTAGTTTTCACAAATATAGAGATGGCCAACTAAACTCCTATTTATAAACAATAACCAGGCTATAAAGGTGAAAATGCATGAAGTTGTTGTGGTAATAGACACCTCCTTTTGTAACAGAGAAAGCAAGGAAGTTTCTCTCCTTTTCCCAGACTTCACCAAAAATAGAAATATTTGTTAAGATCTATAAAGGAAATATCTATAGATTGAGTTTTCCTTGAAACAAAAGAATTGAATTATTTCTATGCAGAAAATTGTTCTCAAGGGGGAATGCAAGAACTGACTATAGCATGAGCAAATCCTATATTTGCCTTTGCTACCAAGAAAGACAACTTTAAACTGATGGAATTAGACATAGTTCAAGCTGAAATTTCAGATAGAGAAGTGTGAAGAAAGGTGTCTATGCACGTTAATTTAACATGTGCAAAATTCTCAGGATACCAGAAATGCTCATAAAAGGTAACGATGCCCTACCAAGAAAGCCTTACCTGCCGATTTAGATCCTTTGCCCTGTCTGCATAGATGCGAGATTCTGATGTTAACCTACTAGACATTTCACTGACCTCTGCATAATCATGTAATTAAAAGATTTCAACAGGAAGTACATGAGAACTGATATCTAAGTTGCTGCAAATAATCAGCATGAAAAACCAAAAACCTAATGCTATGTAGGTGAAAAAGTGATGGAACTTAAAGGGCATTAAAATTTAAAACCGTGACAGTTGTGTGAATTAGCTCTCATCCAAGGATTGTTTCTGATAATATGGACAGTTCTGGGGATCATTCTACCAGAGGCTAGAAAATTACAATACTTAGCAACTACAATATTTGTGAACTTACGGTCCAACTTTTCACCAACACCAAGAACTTCTTGAACGTTGCGAGTCATAATTTGGTGCACTTCGTAAAGTTCATCGTTTAGCTTCGAAAGGTTCCGTTGGGTCCGCGTATCTAAATACAATTTCTTGGTCTTCTGTATGAATGTGTCTGCATGTAGCAAGAAAGAGAACAACCAGAATTATAAATCATTATGCAACACAAGGAAGATTCTACAGAAAAGTTAAGATAGATGAAGAACCACTATAAGCAACATACCAAACTTAATAAAAGCATAAGGCCTTGCGGCAGTTTCAATTTGACTCCCATTGACTCTCTCAAATTCATTTTTGAGGTCCTCCAGGTATTGAAAAGCAAGTTTCTTTGGATAAGAACGATCACACATTGTCAGGTAACATACACGGCCTTCAATTATATAGCTGCATACTTGAGTCAAAGGTAACAGTGCAACAGAAACTTTCCTTGACAGAAAACAAGTATAACCATTGAAAGTCACAATTGCTTTAACTAGAAAATGGCAGAACATGTTTCCTATCAAAGGAAACAGATAGTTTACATAACTCACACTGAACAATTAAGGTACAATAAAATATTATCAAGGTATAGCCAAGTCACAGTGCTGTTTAGTTCAATCAGGTTAACAATGAAATAGAACCATAGGAAAGCAATTAAGGTACGAGCAAGGAACTTCAATACTTATTTGGATACCAGTTCAATAAAAAGCCACAGAATGAATCCCCTACAGAATGGTTGAAACACATCCGCAGTCACAAAAATATGGATTGCAGGTATTCTCAACTCATATTGTAGAGAGTTGAAAAACACTCAAGACATAGCAAGGGATAACTGGTTAAGGCTGCCTTCATCATGAATTTCTCACCATTGGAAGAAACACATGCTATGGGATGCCCTTTTTCGAAAAGAAGGTACACACAAAAGAACATAGATTATAGGATACTGGAAATAGTATGGTCCAGTCTCAATTGACATCCGTGAAGCCTCATGATGTCCTTTGGACAGGTTCTTGAATAGAAGTTTTGCTTGTTGCTTATAGAAATCAGAGTCTTTCTGATCACGACCGTCATCCAACCCTTCTGCTAATGGAAGTCCATCAGTCACGCGTGCTATCATTGTTAATTTAACCATTTTACCCCACAAAACTGGGAACAGAGTACAAAATGGTGTGGATGACCTTCGGAACCTACCTACACAAAGAAAAAGAGTGAAGGGGCAAAATAACAACCTCACATAAGATCTAAGAAATGAGAATTCCAATTTTAAATACTAGCAAACGGGTTTGGTATGTCATGTGCCAGATTATAACAATTCACCGGGTCAAGTTTCAACCTGCCAATCTTCATCAACAATGCATTACAGGATAAGAATGTGAAACGTCAGAGCATCAGTAGTTGTTCAACCCGACGAATTCATTATGTGCATTCCATGCTCCCAAATAGCTAAACATTTGGAGCTTCTAGTTACTAATTAGCGACATCTTTTTACCATACTAAATAAAGTTCAGATTCCATATCCAAATCATACCAGGGTTATGCCAATATACATGAACATCCTCATAAATAACCTAGACAGATATCAACAGAAACATTAAATTTTCCAGTACTACTAGACTACTACTCTCTTTATCACAAATGTACAATGTTGAAGCAGGAAGTAGGTTTCACAATAATTTTTCTGACTAATTCCAAAAGTTCCATGAGTGAATAGGTCCCATTCTGAAAACTATTCTCGTGATTCAGTTGATCCATCTCATCTCCTCTGGGCTGAGGATATCATTATGTGTTATTTTCCCGTCGTCCTCGCCAATGTCAAATAATTAAAGACTAAACACGAAGAAACTCGAAGGGTACCAAAGTCTCCACAGACTCCATCAAGATCCAAACCTTTAACAACAGTAAACGAATGTCGTAAAGACTAATAAAACCAGAAAGCAAGATCGACGGATCGATAGATCAAAAGAAGTACTCATCTTACATTTACGAAATCCACGAGAATTATAACAAAAACACTACCAAATCGATCTTTCTTCAAACAATGAGACTCTAAGATCGGGAGAGAAGAAGAGATTACGGACGAATCTATGCTTACGGGGTCAATAGCTGCTGCTCGAGATCAGTGCTGAGGTTGGTATTTGATGGTGGTTTTCTTCCTTCCTTCTTCCTTCCTTCCTTCCTTCGTCGGCGGGTCGTCGGCAAGAGGAGCGAGAAGAAGAGGGGGAGAGAGAGAGAGAGAGAGGGAGAGAGGGAAAGAGGAAACGAACAGTGGAAGGACGGGAGAGTAATTATCGAATAAATTATAGACTGGGTTAACTCGGATCCCGGAATAATTTGTTTAAGAAAAGCACGTAATTAGTATTTAATTACCCCGGTTATAAAGAGCCAAATTAAGATCAAAGGTTAAAAGTTAGTTTGCGAAACTAATTTTATCTTTCAACTCTTATAATCGTTAATCCTCATAAAACACCGACCTATTTTTTAATCAAACAGTAGCTAATAAAATAAAATAAAAATATTCTATTTACTTTTTAAAAGATAAACTTAAATACCTATAATATATTTTATTTGACTTTAATATTTGGTTCTCCTTTTACCCAATATCTAAAATCGAGTTAATTAATTTAACTCAATCAATTAAGAAATCTGAAGGCAAAATAATCGTACGGTATAAATGGTAATAAAGCTTGATTTTAGCAATGTTAATTTTCCTTTCCGAAAAAGAATGGCCTTTCTGATCCCAAGAAATTAATTCAATATAATAATAATAATAATAATATTGCCCTTTTGTTTTCTTAGGGAAAGTAATATTGCTTCCTAGTTAAATACCAATCTACCACCAACTTAATCGAGTGGATCGAAAAAGTTGGAAATTTTGATATATTAATAGTTTGTTTCTAATATAACCTTGATCAAGTATTCTGAGATCATTCAAGAACATAGATAAGAGGGAGATATTCCACAATACTTCTCAGGAACACAGCCAACATCTCTTCCTTAAGATTTGAGGATGATACTCTGGGAGTCTCAAGGGAAAGAAGTAGATATACCTGGTCATCCAGATGAAAGGTTTAAAAGTATAAAGAGAAGAAATAAAGTGAAAATGGCAAAATTATACTATAATCTGCTATAAGGATTCGAGTCAGTAAGACCTCAAGGCCTTACCAACCAAACTCAGAACACTATAACTTCAACAAAGCATGGAAGTATGAGAAGCAGAGAATTAGCACTCCAGAACCTCTCATTAGACTTTGGAGACTAAATCCAATGCAATTCTATAATATGCTTGCGTACCAAATAGAATGATGAATGCCTCACAAGGACAAGGCTTTCTATGTCTATCTTCAAATCTATAACAATAGGTAGTAGACATTCCTCTCTTTCAAAGGTCAGATTACACTCTCCTGCCAGAAGTTAAATTACTAATACTTGAATCAGGAACTGATACAATTGTAATCCTGCCGAACATTGGTAAGCTGTTTCCGGTGACAATGCATATGATTTCCTGATATTGCTCACACATAACCTACCATTCATGAAGAAGTTCCTTGCAATGAGATAAGAAGACAATGCAAATGTTGCAAGTACTTATAGTCAACGCCAAGCTAGTAACTGGCTGGCATAAATAAATTCCTTGCAATAAGTAATGCATAAAAGCTTCACTTTTGGTTGCTTGCTGGAGACTGTGCAATCCTTTTTGCACAATCACGAAAACCGCAACCTTTATATGTTGCTTCTGGATTGAAATTGAAGCCCAAACACGAAAAGATCAATAGCATTTCAACATTTTGAAGAAATCCTGTGTATTGCAATCCTCCAAAGAAGAATGAAATGAGCAGCAGTTTACTTCAAGTCAAGATACTTCTATTGGAGCACCTGGCATTATTCTACTGCAGTGACTAATTCTTAGAAGACATCCTAAGTCTAGAACAAGGATCTATTTCCCTTCTCATATAGAAAATTTTCGTCCAGCTTACAGCTCTAAGCCAACAATAGAATCCATCAGTTCCAAATTTATATGAACTCAAAAGGGACTAATTGCGAAGGGCTAAACCCTTACCACAGCTGATGCCAGTTCGGGGGGCGGCAAAGGCTGCGCGAATACCGGCGCCACCGCGCCGGCCTACGGGACGGCCAACTCCGGCGACGGCGTGGGAGTCGCCCAGATGGGTGGGAAATTTTAAGGGTTTTAAGATTTCTTAACAAACAAAGCTCGAGGACGAGCTACACGTGCCATACACGTGCGTCCGGTTGCAGAAAAGTACCTATAGTTTTAGCTATTTCGGCCGAACTCCGCAACGAGTTCCACGTCATAAGCCTACCCTGCCCTCCCGACTTCAGTCACGAATGAAACATATATGTATAGGTTCCTGTCGTTAGACGTTGCCAACTCATCTACTTCATGACATGTCCCCCTGCATGCAGTTAAGACCACGACACGTGGGTCGCTGACGTGGCCCCCTCGTGCCAAGTGGTCCGAGGAGGGCAACACAAAACGTCGTGGAGGGTAACGAGAGCTATATGTACAGTGGTAAAATAGTTGTAACAATTGATGGGCGACCTAAACGCCATAATGCATAGAATCCACCCAAAAATAGTGAAGCAATTTTCGTTTATCACGAGGAACAAATATATGTTCACAGTACTGGATCTCCCGATTAAGATTTTTCATTAGAATATAGAAGTTTAAGCACGCTTTAATACGAAAAGTTTATTATTAAAAGCATTCATTATTTTATATTATTATCAATCATAGTTTATTATATAAATATTTCTCCTTCAACAGTGACTAATAAGAACCTTTTTCTTTGAGTAAGAAAGTCATAGAATTGATTTCGGTAGAAAAAATTATTTGATAGTTTAGTAATTTAGCTTAACTCAGTTGGTGATTTAGCGACGTAGACGACTTAAAGCCTAGGCTAGACTGATTAGTATATTAACTAAAATTTAGTGCAGTCAAGTGAGATTCTATATACTTTATTAGTTATTATTAGGGTAAAATAAAGATATTTCTGAGAAATTAAAATGTGAACAGTAATAAAGAGGGAAATGTTCGCTGTTACCGCAATAGTATTTAAACATGGACTACTAAGACTACTAAGATTCCCTACCTAAGCTAAGGCGGTAAAAGGCGAGCCCAACTGACGGGTTGGTGCGGTCTTCGCCTCGGAATTCACAACGGCGAAGTGCCACCTGTCATGGAATATTGCCACGTATCCTGTGCCAAAGTGGATAAAATCGTAAAACCCGTGTCGTTTCATGGATATTTTTGGCCAGTCTTAAACAACGTAACGTATACGTGGCGGTCTCTCAACGTGTTATCATTTTCCTTTCCGCTGTACCGGGCAATACCAGCCACGGAGCAATCTAGAAGATTTAAATTTTCCACCGACTTTCACGTGGCAATCACGTGAAATCTAGTGGAGAGTCGAAGGCCAATTGCGACAATGCACACGCCACCTCAAGCGATCCAGATCCCATGCCAAAACTTCCGTTAATACCCTCGATCGTAATAAACACAAAGCCAGGGTGCCAAGCTGGAAAAGACTTGCAATAGGGTCAACGGATCGTAGCCGTTCTTTTTTAGTGGAATAAATCGTAGCTTTTCTCGAAGCGGCCGAGTCGCTTTATCTCCGTCCAATTTCGTGGACCCCGCCACCTGGCGCTAATCGCGACCCCGAACTGGAGCGAGTCGCGTTGGCCCCGCTCATATCCAGACCGAGATGACTAGCAAACACGTGGCTGGCCCCATTCTTCTTTCCCAAAATGGCAAAAGGGAGAGGAGAGGTTCCGGTCGCCGCCGTAAGCTCACCTTCCACAGACTACTACTACTCCGTGCTCTCTAATCTGCGAATAAAAACACGTGAAAACTCCGAGTTTTGCAATTTACTTATATTTAATATTTTTATTTATAATAATGAACTAAGATTTAAATTTTATACGCTAAATTTTAAATTTTAAATATTTTTTTTACACTAATTGCATATTGAGCTCTTAATTATTGCCAACTTTTATATAAGCCTTCTGGTTTTTTCTTATTATAATTTAATCCTTAGCTGTACAATATCCCTCACCTACTACATGGATAAAACGTACTAGATAACTATTTTTATCTCCAACCTTTATAAAATAATTCATAGAGCATTAAAATTAGATTGTGACATATCGACAGTTTAGACACTTAGAAAATTTTCACATAATTGAGAGGGCAATGTGACAATGTGTCTTGTGAAATCGTTCACTTGTAAGGAATAATAAGTAAATAACTATTTAAATATATACTAATATAATCATATATATTTGATCAACTATTATTTTAATCCCTCTCTTTGTTATCCTCATCTTAAACTTAATATCACATTAAATGTGACGAGAACTTCTAAATAAACGACGACTAAAAGGAGGTGGATGTGGTGGACCTACTGAGCATGGTTTTTTATTACTAAATTAAGCTAGATATATTAAACATTTAACCTCTCTAACGCTTTTATCATCAAAAGATGTGCTAATATGACCCTCCTCTATTTATCCTCTCTGGCCCCTACCAATAAACAACTTTTTCCTCTGTTTTCCATCTTAAATAGACAACTACTAATTACTAATTAGAGTACGTCCACTTTAACGGTGCATTGTTTAATCCAAGCTTAATTTTGCATGGTTGATAGAAACTCCGGTTTCCTTTTACCATTTTTGACTTTGGCATCTTGCCAAGTTGCGAAGAAAAAGGAAGTGAAATAAATAGTCTCTCTCCAAGGAGGTGGCAGGCATAGGGAGGGGTAATTGGGTCATTTAATACTAACCGTTAGATACTTAAGCGGAGAGCCGGGGATTTCAAAACTGTGTACGGGTTGGAGAATAAGAGGGGCGATAAGTGTCGAAAACTAGCAGTTTTGGTCTTGGTTGGTTTCATTCTACCCTTTTCCGGAGCTTATCCATGGCCCCTGGTTTTGTTCAACCCCCTTCCTTCCTTTCTTCCTTTATATCCCCCCAGCCCTCTCCTTCCCTCGTTATCCACCCCTTCTCATTGTTACTGTTCTTCCGGAATAACCTATCCGTCCTTGTCCGAAGCCTTGTCGAGGTTGGATTTTGCGATCTGCGTCTCTCTTCTTCTTTTTTTTTCCCTTTTTTGCGGCGGATTTTGGTGGGGGCGGGGGAGAGGCGAGTTTGGAGAGGGATTTCTTGATCGAGCTGGATGAAAGTGGAGGAGGGCATTGGGGAGGAGGAGAGGGAGCGGAGGGGGAAGAAGAAGGGTTCGGCCATCAGGGCGAAGATTAGTAAGAAGAGGAGCTGCGGCCGGCGGGCGGCGATGCGGCGCGTCCAGGCCGATTCGATGGCGATTCAGCGGCTCTTCGTCGCCTGCAAGTCGGTGTTCAAGGGGCCCGGCACCGTGCCGGCGCCGGCCGACGTCGATATGCTTCAGAAACTTCTCGGTATGTTTATTATTTACCTCTCAACTTTCTGCAACATTTCGAGCTTTCTAGCATGACACTAACTTTTGCTGCGGTGTTTGTAGATGGTATGAGACCAGAGGATCTACGGTTAAGCATGGATATGGATTTCTTCAATGCTAAAAAAGCCACAAAAGGAACTCCAATCATTAGATACACGATCATAAAAAGATGCGAAAATTTCTCGGTAAGCAAAAGCATTTCTTTTTCCCATAAAGTTAACGATGGCGAACGTCTAATTCAAGCCCTAAATGATTAATATCTATCGTTCTGCATTCTAATTTGCAGATGGTTATATTCTTTTTGCCTCCCAAGGCGGTGATCCCTCTGCATAACCATCCAGGAATGACTGTGTTTAGCAAACTACTCCTAGGAGAAATGCATATAAAATCATATGACTGGGTTGATCCAGCTGAATCAAATGACTCCAAAACTCCCTCAGATCAATGTGAGAACCCCACCCCGCCCCCTCTCCTGTTTCTTTACCTATTGGGTTTGGAATCCTATAATTAGTCCACTGATGAATTTTAATATGTGCAGCGAGACTGGCAAAACTGGTAGTGGATTCAGATTTCTCTGCACCATGCAACACCTCCATCTTGTATCCAACAACTGGAGGCAATCTCCATACTTTCAGAGCCATTAAAGCTTGTGCGGTGCTCGACGTTCTCGGACCGCCGTATTCGGCGGAAGACGACCGCGACTGCACCTATTACAACGATCAGAATTTCTTCAGCTATTCAAGTAAGCAAATTTGATGGTTCTCCTCAAGATTTATCTGTCCACTGTTATTGATTTCTAACAGCTAGTGATCTGCAACACTTGTTGAGGAAGTAGCACGCAACTATCAAATTTGAATAAGTACTACATGCAATTCAGAACTGATCAGATTATATGCAAAACCCCCAAAACTTTGATCAGTATGTGAATGAATATGGACATGAGTTTTCCCCTTGAGTATTAACAAAAGTTATGTTTAACCTATCTGAACTGTGAACATATCTTTACTGCATATTTGTTTCTTTACTCTTTGGCTTTACCTTTGGTTCACAATTAAAAATTAAGTTAGAAACTAGCTCAGTATCAAACTATATATATATATATATGCATCACACCAAACCAACTGCCCTCATCATCTTGCACTTTAATACTGTACCAGCATATCATAATGGAAAACTACCCCTGTTTCTTGGTAGCCCATGGATTAATCTTTTACTTCTGGGAATACATATATTTATATTTATTTATCATTCTACTAGGGTAGACAGGATACATACAAGATAATTTTTGAAGAAAAGTTCAAATACCATGTGCTTTAGGCTCCCTGGTTTCACATATATGCTGGTACCAAGTCACACTTAGCAACTATCATCCTGCCAAACTTTATACTCTCTACTTAAAGAATATTAACATTTCTTATATAAAAATTATTAATTTTTAACGGCATAAGTTTTTAGAATAGTTGATGAATTATCACTTACTCACGCAAGGATATACTTTTTATTCTAACAGATGGTGCTGCCACACAAAATGGAGAGGGAAATGAACGGATAGGATGGTTAGAAAAGATCGACGGCATGCCGGAGGAATCGTATATGGAATGGGCTGAATACCTTGGTCCACAGATCATTGATGTCTGATTTGAGATAATTTTTACTTTGGTCCTCCATTTTTCTAACAGCAGCAAAGATGTCTTGTTTACTGTTAGTTTCTTGTTTCTTCCTGTACTCTTCTAATCTCTGTGTACTAGAAGATGGTCGGATCAAACATGCAGCTGTAGATTGTCAAATTCTTCAAGTTAATTAATACAACCACGTTTTTTTTTCCTCCTCCTGTTTCTCGTGGACAAAGTTAAGGTCGTGTAATTAAATCCAGTCTAATAAAGGTGATTTAAATGTTAGATTTTTGAGATGCAGTACATTTATTTGAGTTAGGTGGATTTTGTACGATAAAAATGGAGTCAAAAGTCCTCCCCAAGGGACTCTTTTGCAAATATACGGAAATAAGGGTGTGCAATTGTAAATATGTCCAAACGAGATAAATTTCGATAAGATCAGGTGTAAGTACTAAGCGGAACCCCTCTCCCTCGTCGCCGGTTCGATCCAAATTCGATGCTTCCTATCTCGGTTGCTGTTTAATTTCTTCTACTGGAATCTTCGCATGGTGATAATTAGGGGAGAAGGTAACTCTAATGTTTGTTTGGCATCTTTTGGGTCATTAGATTCGAGTATTAGAGAACATCCCTTCATCAATCCTATGCTTCTTTGGTTGCTTTTGAGCAATTCATGCCCTTGTTTCATGTGATTCTAGAAACGAGGTAATGATGTGAAGTATCTTGCAGTAAAGTCTGCAAACTTCACTATCGAGTGTGCTTCTTGCAGTAGATGATGTATCTATTATCTTAGGTAGGAAGAGATATCTTTCGAGTATTCTATAATTGCTTGATAAAGTCTATGTGGTTGTGGTCATATATCTAGTTTAATGGACTTCCAATATTCTATTTCTTGAAAATGTTTGGGGATGGACAAACCCTAGGTAGGGAGTTTCTGTCAGCTTTGATTTCAGATACTGTACCCTTGTCTTATAGCAGATGAAAGATCTTGACTTTTCTCCAAGAAGGATTTGGTTACAGAGGTTGAGATGCTTGTTGAAGAAAGTTTTCACACCCTAATATTAAGATATATGGTATCCACTAAATCTTTTTGGTCTTTAATTATTTCTCAGATGAGCTTTGGATGAGTATAGGAATTAAACTCTCAAGGAGATCTTGGTAGAACATATAATTTCTTGGAATTGAGGTAAACTCAAATCAAATTCATAGCATTCATCTTAAAATTTCATTATTTGAACCCTCTGAATTCCATACTCAAAGTTGCGATCCGACACATTTCTTAGATACCTGTAGGGGCTATAATGGAATTGATTCTGATTGCGGATCAATCTACAATCTTTCTTGAATAAGTCCTTATAAAGTCAGTAAGGATTACATTAAAAGGCTTATTGTCTATTGGAGGCTCTCCCCTTTGACTTGTCTTCTCTTCCAGCTTACCTGTTATTAATGCGGGAAAATGATTGGATAATGACGATGAAGGATTGCACTATGGACAAGTTCTTAATTAGAGATTGGTAACACAGTAAACGTGCAATATTGATGTTGATTATCTTTTGTTTAGAACATTGTGATCTTTGCTTACCAATTGCTGTAGAAATATCTAACCATCATTTTCAAGTTACTCAGCATGCATGACGTCGTCATACTGTATGGAATTTGTGGAATACTATTATTTTCTTATCGTAGCTATTAATGTCATTTAGTTGGAAAACTAAGAAGATAGAAATTGTCTTTTTCTTAAAAAAAACTGAGTCAAGTCGAGCTTAAGCTTAGCTTCAATCAGTTTTGAGCTGGGAGCTTAGCTAAAACACCTGTTTTTTGATGTCATATATTGTAAAGCATAACATTTAGTTCATTCTTATGCATTTCCTTGGTGTGTTTGTAGAGTTGGTAATCACGTCTCTTTGACCCACTGAAGGTCTTCAGTTGGGAGTTTGTTTGGCACCATGAATTTGCTGAACCAAAAAGGTCAATGGTTGCTGCTTGGTTAAGCTAGTTGTCTATTGACACTTAAATTACTGCAGGACTAAATTAGATCAGAATCCAGTAGTCAATTCCTAAGTCAACCACTCCATTTATATTATATGCATCTCAGCTTCTATTGCTTAATGACCAGCTTCAAGGTCCTTGTCCAAGTAAATAATCTAACACATTTCCTTTGTTCCAGACTTGCTTGTTGTACCCGGGGAACAAATGATAATTTATTGAAAAATGTTGAGGAGTTGCAGAGACTGGTGAGTTGTGAGAAGTCCTCACTGAATCTTTCTCTGTAATTGGTGATAGTTGTTTCTTTGTTTGCTCTCGAGGCAATTTAGTAATCATCATAGTAGTTGGGAAATGAAATAAGATTCTATCCATATCCTTCAAGTCTTCAACATAGATGGAAATATTAAACAAGAGAGTTTGCGCTTGCCAGTGCTTGGTATTCTGGGCTTAATTATCTACCTATTTATGATGTTGTTATCAAGGAGCTTTGGGTTCTATGAACTTAAGAAGCTCTTTCTAGGAGTACGATACACCCGACTGCAGGGTATTCCTACGACCGAGCCTTCGGAAACTCTGCTACTGAAGAAATTGGCAGATGCTCACGAACGATTGGCTGGTGATTTATAACAACCACCAACCAACTATAGTAAAATAGATGATCGTATGATTGACTCTAATTTTAAATAATTATTATAAAAAATTTATTTAGTAGTTTAATAATTTAGTTTAACTGTTCGACTCGATTAATTGATGATTCGACGGTGTAATTGGTTTAAAGAAACAGCTCTCCAATACGATAACTTAAGAATATGTCTCATCAATATTTAGCATATTATTTGGAGCCTGAACTTAAAAGCTTATTATATTATTTAAATCTTAGTAAGATCTAAGTACTTTTGTATTCATAAAGGACTGATTTTTTGTCGGACTTATGTTTAGCCTCGGTGCTCATAAACGTACTTTATACAGAACAATTTTAATAAAGTTGATGGGTATCTTTGTTATGCTTATTAAGATAGCAGGAGTTAACTTCATCTCTATGTGCTTATTATATATTATATATAAAATTGCTTAGTCGATAGCTTGGCTCAACGGTCATCAGCTGATTCTTTGGAGCAGCGGATTTCCTACAGAAAGGGTATGAAATGGGGCCCAAGAAATTGATACTTCCTAACATTCGACAGGAGGTGTCGCGCTCACCTTTTTCTTTTTTTTTTTTTAATATAAATTGTTATTAAATTTTAAATTGTTATAGTTTTCATTACATTTCATAAATTATTATAAATGCCACTAATTTTTTTACTCTCATTTTTTAACACTTATAATATAAAATATTTATCAATATTTTTTTTTCTTACATAAAATAAGATATTTTGAATAATTATTAAATTATTTAAAATAATTTATAAAAATGCAACCTGGTCTTCGGTGATAACTATATCATTTAAAAATATATATAGCAATGGTAATTGTGACATTTTGAAAGTTTCTAGTGACAACAAATATGTTTAAAATCTTTTCTTTTATTTTTTTTCAGCGAGGCATACGAAGTAGAGAACGTGGCACGCACTTAAGCAATCATGTCCGCTTAATGCTTCAGTGCATCATAAGACGTTGAATAATATTATTGATAAAGGTTGGTGTTAATTTGCATAAAAATATAATAAATTACAAAATGCCAGGGTGTAAATTCTAGAGAAAGAGGAAAATTTAAGGGATGAGAAGAGGGTAAGAGGCATCCAAGTCCACGAAATGAATAAAATTAATAGCATAATTAAGGTCAAAATATTTAAGATAAAATAAAAGAATAAGTCGAGACGCGTATTTGGACCCCAAAAAAAATATTACAATCAGAACCGTCCAAGCTCAGCCCATCGCCACGAATCGGATGGCCGGGAGGTGCTGGCTCACGATATGCCGCATTACACTACAAATCCACCTGAACGAGGGTATTTTCGTCAATTTAGATTGAATAATGGCGCGAAGCAACGGCCACGAAGAGAAGAAGGAGGGAGACCAACCTGACACCGACGCAACCATCTACAGAAGCCTCTTTTTTTTTTTCTTTTTAATTTTTTTCTTCCTCTCTTCTCTCTCCCTCAAACTCTACCAAAGGCGTCTCCTTTCCTGCTCCACCATAGGGAGAGATGCTCTTCTTTTGCTTTCCCACGCTTTAATGGTGACCGTGGAGGAGGAGAAAAGGAAATAAAGGAATAAATAAGCTGCCTTAAATATGAAAGAGAGAAGAGAAGCAAAGGTGTCGCTTGTCATGGTGGGGAAAAAAGCGTACTTGGGTTTGTCTTATTGTCCTCTCCCCTGCATCCGTTTCAAGCTCAGCTTTCGGAGACCATTTGACCGTTTGCCCATTTCTTATCCCCGTCTTGGAGAGAGACAAGGCATCTGACTCACCTTAACCTCTTCAAAGTTGGGTTTTCTGAATGTTGGGCTTTGGTTCGATCTTGGAGCTAGCTTTTCTATGGGTTGAATCGAGAAAAACGAAATAATCCGATATTTATGTTCCTAGTTTGTGGTCCTTCCATCTACATTGTTGTTTCTGAGGAGAAAGGTACGTTCTTCTTGCTTGCCTGCGTTCAAGTTAAGAATTTTTTTTCCCTTGGTCTAGTAGAAAATATTTCAAAAGGTGGAGATGCCCACATTTATTTTGGTTTTTTTCTGTTTAGTTCTTGTAGAAAGAAGGATTTTCTGTTAGAGTTTTGAGGGAGAAGATTAGTACTGATCAATGGCTATTCGAAGCTACTACTCTTATCTGCTCATCTTCTCAATATTTGCGGTCTTAATCCTTTACACAGAACAGCTGCAGACCTCACAAACATGGTCTCTTCTAAGAATCAAGCAGCTCTTGAACTACCCATCTGTACTTAGTGGATGGAATAAGCACACTAACTTCTGCGAGGTCCAACCCACTGCATCTGTTACTGTAGTTTGCTATAAGAACAGTTTGACCCAGCTACATATCATCGGTAAGCAGGGTTCTCCACCTCTTCCCAGAAACTTCTCAATAGATGCCCTCTTCATTACTCTCACCAGGCTTCCAGACTTGAAAGTTCTCACCTTGGCTTCTCTTGGACTATGGGGTCCCTTACCTGCAACGATTTCTCGGTTATCATCGCTGGAGATAGTCAACATGAGCAACAATTTCCTTTCTGGAGCAATTCCTCAAGCAGTATCCAATCTGACCAATCTCCAGACCCTAATACTTGATTATAACTTGCTTACTGATGGAGTTCCAGATTGGTTGAATGCGCTTCCAGTCTTGGCTGTTCTGAGTTTAAAGAACAATACATTAAATGGTTCTCTGCCTGATTCTATAGGAAAGATGGTATCTCTAAGAACACTTGTGCTCTCGTCGAATAATTTAACTGGAGAATTGCCTGATCTCAGCGATTTGACTAACCTTCAAGTGCTCGATTTGGAGAACAACTCACTTGGACCACAATTTCCGAAATTGGGAAAGAAGGTGGTGTCTGTTGTTTTGAGGAAAAACAGGTTTGGTGGTGGTCTGCCTGCTGAATTAAGCTATTTTTATACACTCCAGTTGTTGGATGTCTCTCTCAATAGATTTGTTGGTCCATTTATGCCACCATTGTTGTCTTTGCCTTTAATTCGTTATATAAATATCGCTGGAAATAGATTCACTGGAATGCTCTTCAAAAACATGTCGTGCAATGACGAACTTGTGTTTGTGGATTTGTCGTCAAATCTTCTGTCTGGCAACTTGCCTGCTTGCTTGAGTTCAGGTTCTAAGGAGAAGGTGGTTTTTTATTGGGGAAATTGTTTAGACACCAATGATCCTAGCCAGCACCCATCATCCTTTTGTCAGAACCAGGCTTTGGCCGTGGGAATATTGCCTGAGACACCAAAGAAGAAATCAGTTGGAAAGGCAGTTATTCAGTTCAGTGTTTTGGGAGTGGCAATTGTATGTGCTTTGCTCGTTGGTCTTCTGATATTTTTCACAACAAAAATGATAAGGAAAAGAAGAATGAAAGAACCCCCAGGAAAGCTAATTGAGCATGCTTCAAGTGGGTATTCTACCAAGTTGCTCGCTGATGCAAGTACAATCTCTCTCTCTCTCTCTCTCTCTCTCTCTCTCTCTCTCTCTCTCTCTCTCTCTCACACACACACACACACACACACACCCCTATCTAGTACTCATATATAACTGGAAGGAGTTAAGTGACATGTAATTGAACAGATAAAATTCTACTCAGTTAAAAGATACGTTATTGAGGGAGCGAATAGGTAGAAGTGTATAGGTTGGCTTTCAAAGTAAGACTAAATATACAGAGCTGCATTGCATCATGTTCCATTTTGGTGATATTTCTCTTGTGGGTTTCCTATAATTTTAGTGTTGTTCTTATGTAATATATGCAAAACTCTTTGGCAATCTTATTGTACTTAGTAATCCTTGGAATAAGTCACTGCATTTCATTTTGTTTTGCTGTTAGTTAACATACTTCATCTTAATTTGAAATGCTACTGATCTGAATTTCTCTTCTCAAAACAAAGGGTATATATCTCAGACAATGAAGTTGGGAGCACTTGGTCTTCCATCTTACCGATCATTTTCTTTGGAGGAACTTGAAGCAGCAACGGATAACTTTGGGACATCAACTTTCATGGGAGAAGCTCCTCATGGTCAGGTATACATTGCTCATTATTGTTATGCAACAGGTTATTGAACTTTAACTGATCAAATATTATGTTGTTAGCACATATTAAGAAATATGTACTCCATTTTGTCCATTCGGGATAACGTGTGTAAACATTATAGAAGCTCTGACAGGACCAAAGATACAATGAGATTCCTTTTTTTCAAAGCATGTGAAATATCATAATGCTTTTACACATGATAGTGAAACAAAAATTCTATATACTTCCAGATGCACCAAGGCAAGCTCAATAATGGCATGTTGGTGACAGTATGTTCCTTGAAACTAAAAAAGAAGCAGAGTTCACACAACTTTAATCGTCACATTGAGCTGATATTGAAGCTTAGGCATTATCATTTAGTTAGTGCACTTGGGCACTGCTTTGAATATGACCTTGACGATTCCAGTGTCAACCAACTGTTTCTCATCTTTGAATATGTATCAGACGAAAATTTAAGGAGTGTCATTTCAAGTAAGTTTACATTTTCTCCTTAATTTGTTGAGCTTACATCCACTTGTTGCCTTATCTACTTCTACTTACAGTAACATTTTGTAAAATGCCATTTTGTAGAGGGACTCGAAGGAAAGAAGTTTATCTGGACACACAGAATATCGGCTGCCATAGGAATAGCAAAGGGTATTCAGTTTTTGCATGGAGGTATCATACCTGGCTTGTTTGCAAATGACCTGAAAATCACAAATATATTTTTAGATCAGAACCTTGTTGCTAAAATCAGCAGCTACAATTTGCCTATACTAGCAGAAAATATGAAAACTGAGGTAAGAAGAAGAAGGACCTTCAAGTAGAGCTTAAAATGTTCGGTCAAGTCAGTATTGTTGATTTGGCATCAACCCTTATGCATCCTTGCAGGTAGGAGCTGGAGAATCTTCTCTTGGGTCGAAGGAATCTATCAAGAGGTAATTAAGAATACTTTGTCATTTTCCAGAAGATTTGAAAGAAAGGTTTGCTTATGATGCAGTGAGCCATTTGAGAGTTGATAAGATCAAGGATATAAAACTCATAGTCTTATCACCTTATGAAATTATAACTTCTTATGCAACTTAATAGAGTGAGTGATCAGTATCCTGAAATACTGATAAACATGCACCCAAAAAGAAAAGTAAAGGAGGCAAAGTCATGCATTGGATGCACTTCATTTATTTTGCATATACAGCAACATGTTTTCTGCAACTCTTGACTCTTAAATGGAAATGATTGCTATAAACCACCTTCTCTGGTTGTTTGCAGGGTTAAGCATGGGGACAAGATCGACATCTATGATTTTGGTGTAATCTTGTTGGAAATTGTGTGCGGAAAGCCAGTCACATCACATTATGAGGTGAAAACCTTGAAGAATCAGGTACAACTTCGTTTACTTACAACTGCTTTTGTTTACATTTAACGTTGATTGGAAGGCTAGTTCTGTAGTTTATTCCATATTTTGCTAATTTTCTAGTTTGATCTTGTGCCAGTTTGTTCTGTAAACCTATAATTCTTATCTAATTATATAAGTTTTTGTATTTAAATTTGGCTACTTGAACAGCTACAATCAAGCATTATAGTTGATGGGGCTGCTAGGAGGAGGAGAATTATAGATCCGGTGGTAAGTAGGACTTGTTCAGGTGAATCGTTGAAGACTGTTATGGAGTTGTGCATGCGATGTCTATCTGAGGACCCAACAGAGAGACCTTCAGTCGAGGATGTGCTTTGGAACTTGCAGTTTGCTGCCCAAGTCCAGGATGCATGGAGGAGAGATTCTCAGAGCAGCGAAGATTTCCCACCTTCACCTTCTCAGGACCCTAATTCACCAGTCAATTAGAGTTGAACTGTTATCCCCGACGGAAAATTGCTAACTGCAATAAGGACAACCTTCAGTTCTGTTCCAAGTTCTTGCCGGTTACTGCATTGCTGTGAAATGAATTCGAGCAAATATATGATCTTGTCTGCTAAAGATGAAGGTTTTATTTTGCAGCTGTATTGCCATCTGTCAATAGGAAACCTTTGCAGCCTCCCAAATTTCTCAAGCTGAAGTTGCAAAGTATCCTGCAAGATGTGTACATTCTGATTTTGTGTTCCCTTTGTTTCTATTCTTGGTGTGCAAAAATGCTACTACTCGATTCACAGATGGGTCATAAGAAATCTGTTGGCTTGACACTCTGAATATGTAGTTAGTTAAGTTTTTGGTTTTTCATCAGATCATTTGAGGCTTTTACATGTGCCTTCGAATGATAGTGGATGCTGGATAGTACTTCCTTTTGCCTTTTTTTCTTGAGAAAACTAAGAATCTGCCAATAATTTTATTCACCTCAGAGAGGAGTTTTTAACTCCCAAACTACCTGATTTTGAGAATGAGCTCACCTTTTTGCATTGTTCCCTTTGATTGACTAGCACATCACTGATTCTTGGGAGTTGCACAAGACAGTGAAGTAACACAATGACATGCACCATTCTTAGCCCTATTACACAATTACAAGATGCAGTATGGTCACTGTCTAGTGCCATTGTGCCACCCCCTATTCATGAAATAAACCATAACTGGGAAGTATCCCAGTTTTCTCAACAGGAAAAGCAAATGCTGCATGAGAAAGATTAATCATGAAGCTACTTCATCAACATTCAACAGAACCCATCATAACCCAAATAAAAAGAGCAATCTGCATTGCAGTTCAGAGTCTTGCATATACAAAATTACTAATATCAGCATCTATATCAGAAGCTGAAGCACTACCTACCAACTTTCTGAAGTCTTTCCCTAGTTCTAAGAAGGATATATCACCTAGGAAATTGTTGGCTATATCTTACATAAAAGCATTTTGATCCACATAATATGGGTGATTACATAGGAAAAACACAACAGGCAACTCAGAGACCAGCACACAACATAAGGATAAATCCACAAACCAATACTTGAAACGAATGCTTGATAGGAGCATCTGACAAGCCAGAAGCGGTAAAAGAGTGGCACATTGCTTAATTGACATTCTGTTGTAGCAGAATTTCCTCGCCCTTAATCTGCAGTCCAGCTCTGCTCAACTATTTCACGAACTTTGCGGTTGTACTCGCGCTTGTTCTCACTGAACATTCGAGCTGCCTCAGAATTTGCAGGAGAGTTCGGATTCGGGTCACAGAGGAGAGACTGAAAAAGGGATGCATAGAAGCTGGGTTGGTTGTTTAATGTCGAAAACAAAAAACTTTTTTTTTATACTAAAAGTGAGTAAATCACGAGTTAAGTGCAAAATAAGCTACAGTAAGCAAACAACTCAATTATGAGAACTACTGCCTCTGAGTAAAGCACTATACCAACATACAAAACTTTAATGTGATAAATACATTATGTTGCCCACTATGTAAACAATCATAATGTCCTTGAAGAACATTGGTGTAAAATTACTAACATCCAGCAGAGAGGCTTCTTGGTTCCATAAGGAAACTGAAAAACTAGTTCAATGTGGACTACTCAATTTCCATGTGTTTATTTTGCATATGACAAAATAAGTACTGAATCCATCTTATCTTCCATGAAATTACTATCAGAAAATAAAAGAAATCTTCTCTTTCCATAAAAAAACTTCTCTCAAACTATTAAACATATTTTCCACATGTAAATAGATTCCAGATATGCCTCTATTGTGCTTGTATAGAGACACCAACGTAGATACTTTAATAATAGACTACTAGGATTTTCTTCGAGTATCTTCGTAGAAGGCTTCTTTTTTCAAGGAAAAAAATACTTTCATTCTTCCTACAAGAAAACAAGAGTACCTGAATAGAAGTAAGTATTGCAGCAACATCATAGATAGGGCTCCACTGGTTTTGTAAAATATCCAAGCAGATGCTTCCATCTGCATAGACTGGAGAAAGAAAAATAAAAAACCATGTAAGCAATGACTACTACTTTAGTAGAGTAACCGTGCTAATCAATTAAGAGTGGTAAATTGGTGATCATATCTACTTTAGTGAAGCAATAGTTCTAACAAATTTAAGAACATATCAAAGGCCGCAACTTACTGTTTGGGTGGAACATCCGCGAGACAAACCTAACAGTTGGTGGTTTGTTAGGATAATCTTCCGTAAACTGCAGGGTCAATTTAAACGTGCCTACATGGTAAATTGAAGAGTTAGTAAAAACTTGACAGTTTACCTAGTAGCAATAGCAGTAAGCAATTCAACGCTACGATTGCGTTCCAAAAGAATTTCCTGTTTTGACTATTTTCCCTTATCATGCACGATGGCATGAGTTAAGATTTTTCCCTATCTCCAAAAATATTTCCTGAGATTACTTGAAACTCAATGAGGATAAGAATAAAGAAATTAAGAAGAATACTGGCACATTAAAAGAGAGGCGCAACTACAATAAGGTGAAGAAGCTCCCTGATACATTCGAAGTTACATTAAATCCAATCTTACAAGAATTTCAAACTTACAAAGCAAGGAAACTCAAATCCTTATGGCCTCTTACGCAAGAAGCACAAATAGAGGATAAGAAAATTCTTAAGGTCGAGATTTGTCAAAAATGTGAACCAAATGTCAATCGAATATATCCATGCAATACATAAACACTCAGCAGCAGATATGCTTTGAGCAAGAAAATAAAATTAGTGGGTATTTCATGGTAAAAGAAAGAGAACATCAAGGTTCAAGGGTAACAAATGCAAAAGGGAGAAGGAACAAAAAATTTAGAATACAATCACATGCCCTAAACACTACCTAGGATTATGTAGTGAAAAACCAAAGACCAAATCAGAAACAAAGGACAAGTTTAGAGGTGGCTTCGGGCCAATAAAGACACACCGAGCAAGTTAACTAGGATACAAACTGTAGAACGACGTCATAGTTTACAAGAACCATTGAATCCAAGCCTTCTCCCAACAATAAGGGCTCATTTAGAGCACAATAGAAGTTGAGAAGGCTCCACAGACGAATATAACATTTCTATGATTAGGTTGGCCTGTAACCCTAACATCACTCTATATGACGGAAGCAAGCGAAGAAAGGAAACATCAGATGTACCAACCCAAGAAGAGAGAAGCACAAGCAAGACAATTTAATTTAGGCTCCCATGGATCCAAATCCATCACAGCAAAAATATCTGAAAAACCTCAAATTTAACCGAGTATTTTCAACAGGAATAACAATCTTAATGGGATCTGCGCCGCAAAAATAACCAAAGATCCAATCTTGACAGGAGATTTAGCACCGATCAACTCACCACCATCCCATGGAGTATCATCGGGTCTGCAGATTAAACGGGAATAAGAAAAGAAAAAAAAACCCATCAAAACCCAATCATCCAAAAGACCCAATCACAAAAAGTTTCCAAGAAACCGAATTGGATCGCGAAACCAACCCGAAGATGACGGCGTTCCACAGCATGATGTTGTTGTCGTGCGGCGCGCCGCTGATCCCCGCGGGCGGATCCTGCTGCAGCCGCTTGAAATCACGCATCAACCGCTTCCTCGCCGGCGTCGACATCGCCGTTCAACCCACCTCGCGAGAAAGAAGTGAGATTTTGGGCCAAAACAAAAGGTGGGATTTTTAATACTTATATAAGCTCCTTCCTCCGTTCCCCCAATACGAGAGAAGAAGAAGAAGAGCTGGATCGCAATGGCCGGGGAGAATCGCCTCTTATAATTGCCATTTCGCTTTCTAAAGTAATTGATTCTCTACATCACTGATTGCAGGAATACGCTATATATCACATATTCACACTACACTCTTAAAACAGTAGCAACTAAGTTGCGGTTTTGATTTTTGTTCTCTCCGTATTGATCTAAGGATGAAACAAAAAATAATTTTGATCGAAATATGATTCGTTTCAGTCGACAATAATCTAAAAGACGGATGAAACTTCGATTAGTAACATCAAATCAAGCATTTGAGCTCATTAGAGTATATTTTTGACGGCATAACTATTCGCATCTATGTTTTAACTGTTTCTTTTCCAAAAAAAAAGGGAATTTTTTTCTTGGCATACTACTGTATAACTGTAGAGTTAGTGTTAGATTAATTTACAGCAGTGAAAAGTACAAGGTGTGAATACTGGAACTGATATATTAATGGCTCAGAGTCCTGCAACTGGAGCTGAAGAGGATCTTAGTACCACTTTGTTCAACTTTCTACTGATTCCACTTATATTTAGTCTTTTATTTGGGTGGTCCATCTTGTGGTGATTGGTGCTAAGATTCCTCCCCCATGGCCACCACCACCCATGCATCAATGGGCCCCTTTATTGCTGTGTGACTTTCCATAAGAGTGCATGTCACTTGTCTGCAATTTGCCTCCATTCTGATTCCCTTTGCTGTCTAAACATTGTGGTAAGTAGAACTCCAGAACTTGGTCACATTCTAGTGGTGAAGTTTTTATGATATGTTTGGAATCAATTCTAGATAGAATTCGATTGAGTTCATCTAATCATGTTGTCTGGAATGAGAGGAATTCATTTTCATAGTGTGTTTCCTTGTTTTGCTCATAAGCTTTATTGATGATATAACAAGTTAAGGTTTAGTTTTGAGATTTGAAATATAACTTAAGTGGCAAATGAACTTCATTTAAATCTGATCTAAAATCATCGAATTTCATTACATACATCGAAATCTATTTAATGATATCAATTAAAATCCTGTCACTGGTTCCAAACAGCAAAATTTGGTAAAATTAAAATTTTGAATCAATTGAACTATACCGAATTGGTGATTCAAACATGGTGTTTTTGTTTAGGCATCTAGTTGCAGATCATTCCCATCTGGGTTGTTTATTTTAATTTATATGTGGCAAAAGTGAAGAATTATTCATCAATATATATGTAGAGAGAGAGAGAGTGAGAGAGAGCATAAGGAAGTTTATTACGACTCTAAAAAGTTTCAACAAAAAACTAGTAGCTCAAAAGAACATGAAAGGAGTCATCTCTTCTTCTTCTTCCAAGGACTTGGAGAAGACTACATCTTCACCAGGAAAAGTTACATCCTTTTAGCCTCATCAATGATCTCTGAGTTCAGGAACTCTGAAGCAACCTTACCATATGCTCTCTCTATCAATGAGCCCATGTATCTCTCTTGTGCACCCTTCCTCATTTCTACGTGCTCCTCCACCTCCTTCTTGAAGTCAAAATTAGAATAATTTATCATTAACAAACCTGACATACTATAAAGCAATCTTCTTGGAGAACAATTAAAGACTACCTCCATTTGATCTCGAAGAGTGCTGCTCTGACTGGTTGACTCACAGTGAACTCCAAGAGCATTATTGCATTTAGTATCTCTTTCTCTGCTCCAAGAAATATTTAAGAAAACAAAAACAAAAACATTGTTAAAAAAGAAGAAGAATGATTCTATTGCTTACTCAGTGTCTGCCGGCACGAGATTCGCCCGATCTTCGGAATCCAGTCCTCCGATGAGCTCTCGGGTCTCTGGTGTATAGAATTTTATGTCATCTTCTTGATCTTTAATGTGATTTGCACTTGTGTGAAGAAGAGTAGAGTCTGAAGTACTACCTTTCTTTGGTTGTTCCTCCTTGGCCTTCCCTGATTTACAATTAGCTCTGTACTTCTGACAAGCCGAGCAAAAAAAGAGAGAGAAGAGTTTACAGAGGATGAAAGATTGAATTAACTCAAGATCGATGTATAGGAGAGTAGATACTACTTGGAGATGGCTTTTGACATGGCGAAGAGTTAGGCCATGAACTCCCATCGCCTCCATTGCTTGCTTTATGGCAGTAGGCTTCGCTTCTGCAGTTTGCAGTGATAAAAACCTTCAAATCTCTTCATCATCAAACATATATTGTGATACAGCTTCTTTGATACAAAATCAACATGCACTTTCAAGACAAGAACACGAAAATCCTAACCGTTTGGACCTCCAAGCCGTGCAACAGCTACAACAAATCGATCATGGAGATCAGAATTCCATCGAAGGCGATGTTTTGGATAGAAAGCATAGAAGCAAGACGCAAACAACGACGACGACGATGACGGTAGAATTTGATTACGAGACATTCTCTTTTCCTTTTTTCTCTTTGTCGAGAGAGATCCTGAACATAGGAAAATAAGAATAGCTAAATTAGTCACTAAACTAAGCTTAATTAATTCCTCAAAAAGAATAATAAATCTTACGAAATGGTTATATATTATTCTGGAGCAACACAAACTACCCTGGAAGCAAAGATGTTGTTATGCATGGGCTCGTTATATATGGCTTACGGCCAACTCCTTTTCTGGGGGAAAAGACTGTTATGCCCTCAAAAGTTGTAGAATGTTTGCTTGTAAGAGAAGGGTAAAAGAGTCTATACGCGCCACTGTTCGTTGATAAAGAGAATCCACAAAGTAGATATCCTACTACGTACGGAGGACGCTAAATCTAACTGAGAGTCTGAGATCCAGTGCTATATTATGCATGGAAATGGATACGCTAAATCTATCGAAGATATTCTTGTCGTCATCAACTGAAATTTCGCAATTTAGATCATTTGCTAGATTCAACTTAACACGGAATTAATTAGATATTTATCTCTCTACGTAGAATGCCTATCGGGTTAAATATTCTTGTATTTACTGTCTTAAACTTTGTTTTGTATTTCTAAGTTTTAGTGTATTTTAACTAAACTATAAATACAAATGCCATTAACTAAGGTGATAACTTAAAATTAATCTTATTTATATTATACATATATTTAAATAAAAGGTACCATTAAATTCTCAAAAATACTCTATCGTAGTGCACTGTAATTTCCCTGCAATTAACGTACGCTTTTTTTTTTCAACTTAGTTACATTATATTTTTTAATTGCGAACAATGGATGCTCAAAATTATTTACTCTTCGTTATGAAAAAATAAATGCTTGTAAGAAAATATTCCACTCACTTTTGCAACAATATTGTTGGACATTCTAGGAGACGAATTTAGTGAGGGGGGTATTTTAGATGTTTTATATTTCTTATTTTGAGAAGTAACGAGATAATGCCTGTTGGAGGGTGTTATTTGAAAAACTGCCAAAAAGAAAAATGAAATATTGCAGAAAGACAGGGTGAGACGAGAGAATTCACCATCCTCTCTTGCATGCATGCAAGAACCCTCAAAAAGATCTCATCCTCCCCACGCCACAATTCTTGCGTGCTGTCTTCTTGCATGCCCTCCTCCTACCCCCGCTTTCAAAAAATAAAATAAAAATAAATAAATAAATCTCGTCTCCTTCACCCAATCCCCCACCACGACTCCAACGTGGGCGCGCCCACACACACACACCACAGTATACAACAACTGCACGAGAGGACGGGCGGCACCATCGGCCGGAATGCATGGCCACCCGCGGCGGCGCGAGCGAGTCACCGGGCGACAGGTGTCCTAGGCAGGGCCAGCCGCCGTGCGGCGCGTGCAAGTTCCTGCGGCGGAAGTGCACGGCGGGGTGCGTGTTCGCGCCGCACTTCGGGTCGGAGCAGGGGGCGGCGCGGTTCGCGGCGGTGCACAAGGTGTTCGGGGCGAGCAACGTGTCCAGGCTGCTCTCGAGGGTCCCCCTCGGGCGGAGGGACGACGCCGTCGTCACCGTCTGCTACGAGGCCCAGGCCAGGATCGCCGACCCCGTCTACGGCTGCGTCTCCGCCATCCTCGCGCTCCAGCACCAGGTCGTCTTTAATTGTCCTTCGTCTCTTTTGCCTTTTTCTCGTCATTTTTCATATTAGATCTCCTTATTCTGTTTTGTGACACTTTGGCCCTCAACTATATAATATCTCACACCTTACATAAATATAAAACATTTTAAAAACAGTTTACCTACAATATTTTTTCATTTTTCTCTCTCTCTAAATAAGAGTAAAATAGTTATCGAAATGCTTAAAATTAATCACAAAAAGAATTTGAAAGAGAAAAGCAAATCGATAATTTTATAATTTACACCTTGTACTATCTTTATTCCCCTGAAAACACCCTAAAGTCAAAAGAGAATAGGAGAAGGATAAATTTGCCAAATGGGAACCAGTCCTGAGATTAAAAGAAGAAGAAGAAGAAGAAGAAGGATAAGCTGAGTATTTTAGTTTTCTAAATTTGAAAGGGATAAACTTATCTTGACAAATACTCATCTGCGGGGGTTTAAATCAGAAAAATTCTCTAATTTTTTGAGAGACCGAATATCGAAGCCTCCTTTTGCAAATATTGAAGATGTAGGGATTAAATCATAATAAAAGAACACGAACGTTGCAAATTTCCCTACTAAATAAATAACTCCGAGCTTTCTCTCTTCTTCTTCTTCTTCTTCTTCTTCTTTAACCTCTTCCTCCATTTCGAAGGTGGCGGCGCTCCAAGCGGAGCTCTCGATCGTGCAGTCGCAGCTAATAAACAGCAGGTTGGCCTTCGCCTCCACCCACGCCCACTCACAGCAGTTGCAGCCCGCCTTCTCCAACTCCTCCTCCTCGGCCGCTCCAAACCACTCTGCCAACTTCGCCGCCGCCTTACCATCGTCCTCTGCGTTAGATCTCGCGGATTCGGATCCTTCTTCTTCGCAGGGCCTTGATCACGAAGAGGAGCGCAAAGATCCGATTGCCTTCGCCAATCGCTTCCTCCATCATCCCAAGTGATTTAAATTAATTAATCGTTGTCTAATCATGTAGAGTGAATCAATATTATTTGTTTCTCTGTTTGTTTTATTAGATCATGGATAAGAAATAAAGTAGTATTAGGCAATTTGAGTTTTCCATTATAAAAAATGCGAATATTATTTTTTTTTTCTATTTGGTAAAAAACCACCTTTGGTTTTTAAAATTTACAATCTACTCCTCATTCTTTGGATGATAAAGAATATTATATATGTATTCCTCGTTTTGTAAATGAACATACAAAGAAAATGCGGGATATTTTGACTAAAAATCTGCGAAGGTGTAAATATTTAAAATATAGGAGGTTTCTCGTATAATCCGAAGTATGGGTGATTATTAACAAAAAGAACCCCTAATTATTGGATTTTCTTATTCATAATTCGGGCCCCGATAAGAGAGGCCTTATGACCCGGTAACTCTATCGGGCCTCTAAACAATACGGCAGTCCAGTCTTCGGCAAAAGGCGAAACCCGCGCTAGTGCCTCGTTTTGCGTGCTCTCTCCACTACGGGGAGATGGGAAGAAGACCTTCCTCCACTACTCTGCCCTCTCTCTCTTCTCCTCTTCTTCCCCTTCTTGTCCTTCTTCTCCCTCTCGCCTCTCTCTTCTCCCTCTCTTCGAGCGAGCAAGCGCCTCTCAGAGGTATTCTTCTTCGCCTTCCCGAAAAGAAGCCTTCTTTCTTCGTGTACGATGCCCTAGAACTGATTCGAAGCTAGAGGATTCGGTTATGGTGCCGAGTATATGTTTTTTCTTTTCGACTTATGGGTTAGAGTTCTAGGGTTTTCCGTTTAGATACAGGTTTATTCTTAAAACCTTTTGCGGTTGATCTTTGTGTTTTTGTAGACTAAATGGTTTTCTTGTACTTTCAGAACTTTCTTCTATGTTAAAAGGCATTTCTGAGGAAAAAAGCAAGTATATTTTCTGATTTTTTATTGCATTTTTCATCTCAGAACCCATTTGTGATTGTAGCAACGTTTTCTTATAACTCGTTTGATCTCTTTGTTTTGGGCCATGACAGAAGTTAATTTGGAGAACCCTAGTATACGCTTTATTCCGTCGTTCATTGCCGGACAATTTTGCGAGCGAATCCGTATTTCTGGCATATCAAGGTTAAATCTTAGGAGCTATTCCAGTACGAGAAGGGTTATATTCAAGGTTTCAGAAGCCGTGCCTGAAAGACTTCATGGGACGACAGAGGTTTGCTTTCATAGGTAAGTGATAAGATTCTGACTCTTTGGAGTTCGTTGGAGACTTAGATCATTAGAGAATCTAATTTGGAAACTATTTGCAGGAACAATTCTATTGGCTTATGCAAATGCGAGATGGACGAATGGCAAGCTCTCCAGAAAGGGCAGTGGCGTGCTACAATATCTCCTTATGCGAACAGATATCTTGATGTAAAATTGAAGGATAAAATATCCAATTCCTTCACACTTTCCATTGAGGAAGGTATTTGAAATGCCTTTTATTCTAATTCTTAAACATTGATTTGATGTTAGTTTGTTCACTGAAGTTGAACATGATTTTCCTTCCATTCATGCAGAGTTTCAGCAATGGCGGTTGGTTTGCCTTGGTATTGGTTTTGTCCTGCTGCTCATGGCACCCATTGTTAGCAACTGGGTTCCATTTTATTATAGTAGTTCCATGGTTTTGGGAGTTGTACTTGTTGTTCTGATCATTCTCTTTCAGGTATTGTTTTATCATTGTTTCAAATATTTGAAGTTCTTATTATGAAAGATTCCTAATCCTCAGTTGGCCAAAACTAAAACCTAAAAGACTTGTTATCCAAACCCACCAAGCTATAATGATTACATACTAAAGCCATAAATTATGTATCATGACATCAGGAAAATACCAATATTGTGATATTGTATAAGAATGTTCATGTGGACCTGCACATATCTGCTGATACATCCTGATAAAACTAGTGAATATTTTAACAGTAGTAATTAGTTTGACCTTATGTCTTCCCAATTGATTGCTATTCCCTAATGTGGATTTTGTGGTATTATGTCATGAAACAGCAATATGTGTATTAAATCAGAGATCAATTTTTGTTGAGGTTTGTAAAAGTTAGTTGCTGATAGGTTACTTGAGAAATGACTGAACTTGTAAAAGTTGTCTTTCATGCTTTTCTTTAACTTTTTTTTTTTTGGCATTTACCATGGAAACTCTATTTGTCTAGGAATTTTCTATTGCTTACAGGGCACTGACTTTCTTGGATGGCTGTAGGGGATGAAATTGCTACCCACTGGAAGAAAAAATATCTTCTATCTAACAATTTATGGATCTGTGGTATGGATTAAATTTATTATTTTTCCATCTTATAGCTTGTATATCTAAGATTTTATAATTGGAATTCTGATTCATTTTAGTATGAATAGGATCATCTTGGCCTACTGTTTCTGATTGTTATTTTTTTTTTCCTTAATATTAGTTAGGTGTCGGTTCGTACATTGCGCACTACTTCTCCACATTGGTCAATTCTATTCTTGTGAATTTTGGGTTGAGCGAAGAGATGCATAACCCAGTAAGTCCATCTACTTTAATTGAAGCAGTGATATGGTATTATGATTCTGATTACATCCATATGTGTAAGCAGAAATTTTTGGTGTCAACTTCTCAAACTCTACACTTAAATATGTTATTTTTAATGTATCTAGTTCATCAAATGTTTTTAGGTAGTGATGATAATGTTTTTATGAATTTGAAGTCTTTAAATTTGAAGGAATATGGACATTGACCCTCATATTTGATCAGATTATGAAATACCACTTGGTGGCAACATGCCATCTGAAATTTTGATTTTGGAAACATATGTGATGATTGCGACTTCAATGAAGTTGAAGTTTATAATAGTCATCTTCTTTGAACTTGTTTTTTTTATTTACGCTAATTGAAGTACACTGGTGCTTTTTACAGTTTTCTTATTTTAATATGCCTCGATGCAGTAGTAGATTATTCTTTTTCGCTTCGATTTTCTTTTCTGGTTCTTGTTGTTAGTTGTTACTAGTTCTGTTATCTCTATTGCCAAATTTTCTGCACATTGCTGAAAGTTTGTGTTGATTACAGGTTTCCATTTTTATTTTAGTAGGAATAATCTTAACGGGAGCAGCTTTAGGCTACTGGATTGTGCGGAAATTTATACTTTCAAAAGAGGGCGGTGTAGATGCTGGGATAGCAGAATTTGTAAAATGGACGATGCGTGTTATTGCTCTTGTATTTGTTTCCCAGGTGTGTTTTTTTAATGATCTCTTTACTTGAATCATGTTTTGCGCTGAATCTTGTAGTGATATATATGTTTCTCTTTCTTGTTTCTTGCCAGAGCACTCTCGATTCTCTACTAGCATTGGTTGCTGTTGGTGTCTGTTGGAGTATTTGCTACCTAATTACTAAATGGAAGTTGTCACGAACAATTAAATTGTAAGTTCCACATAATCTGACATTTATTTCACGCCGAGACACTTAATATCTCAGTTTTGGATGCAGACAGCAGACACCATTGAAAAATGGAAGTTTGTGGCAGCGAAAGGTTAGGCAGGTATCTGCAAATAATAAACAGGCAGAATTTTTCAGTCGATCAACTAGGAAAGATCCGGGACAGAGTATTTGGGGGAGCTCAAGCAGTCCATATGCTTGGTCCAGATCACCAAAGAAAGGTAACAAATAAAGTGGAAAACTTAGCTTAATGGCACTTCTTGATATGTTTGTCATGTTCTAACTTGTGCTTTGTTCAGTAAATTTTGATTAGGCACTGTGTGCTAAGTTCATCCTGTTTGGCCTTTTGGGGATGTGATAACTTTTTCCACAGCTTGCTTTGTTGGCCTCTGTACATGGGATTTCTTTGGCATATCAAATATTTCAGCATGCCATATATAGATCATCTGAATGTGCTATTCTTGTCAAATTTGCCCGGCTATGAGATTTTTGAGTATAAAATATTTGGGAACCATAAGAAAAAGAAAGAATAGACATATATAGGATGAGTGTTAATGTACATTCCTTCTCACCTTGCTGTTAATAACAATGAAGATGCTAACCTTCAGTGTATTCATGAAGTAGCTTATTGAATAGGGGTATATGTAGATTACATCTCTATGGAAGAATTAACATATATCAGCTGACACCCACCCCAACTTTTGGTGAACACTGCAATGCTACTGACCTGGCCACCCATTGTGGATTTCTAATCTTGGAGTTTGATGGCCTTGAGACTTGAGACATAATTTGCTGGGGACTTTTTTACACACTGCATCAAGTCTCCTAATATGTGATGAATGAGCGGACTAGTATATAGTTAGACATATCTTCTTTCTCATCAAGTTGAGGACATAGATACTAGGTATTGTGTCCTCTGAGATCCAGTATATGATGTATTGCCTTTTTGTGAGCTAATTTATACTGATGAAATAGTTTGGTTTCCTTTATCTGGTTAGCTTATAACCATCATCTTCTATGTGCCTTATGCCAGTTTTCCTTGCATGTTATGCACTGATCTAAGAATATCTTGTGTCCCTCGTTAGTATTCTTCTATGTTTACTTCTAGATTTTATCCGATACTTGCTACTTTTATGGTGAGCAATTTCCGGCATTTCATAATTCTATTGTTTTCCACATACAGCACTTTTTCCTTAGAGGTTTTGAAAGATATAACCTTGTTCTTGCAGGACAGATCTTCACATCACCTAGCATGAAAATGATAAACCAGTATGAAGATTATTACTCAAGTTATCATAAAATGCCAAAACGCAAATTCTCCAAGAAGGATTGGGAGGACTTCACACGTGAATCAACTAGGGAAGCTCTGACTGACTGGGCTTCAACCACCGAGGTTGCAGAATGGCTTGCTGATAATGCTCATCGCCTGCGGGTCGATCGAGATAGCAGTTCTGACGAGAGCATGGCAAGCTCATCAGGTTCGTCTGAAGAAACTGCAGTGGAGAATTGCAATGCTCTAAGTCTCTTAAAGTGGTACTAAACTCAGCCTATTGTTTTGTTCATGTGTAACATAACGAAAATGAGGATGAACTGGACTAAGCTACCTCATTTTTTTACTTATCTTTTCCATGGTGGTCCTGTTGTCCCCTTGTCAAGCCAACTTTGATGGCAATTTTGGTTACTGTGGTTCCTCCCTCCTATTAGGTGATGCACAGTTGATGTACTTTGTCTAACGTGGTGGTAACTCTGGTTTTTCTTTTCCATGGTGGTCTTTTTTCCTTCATTTTTGTGTAATATGGCAATTGTAGTCGTGTACTTGTGTATAGCTACGAGGATAGCTACAGTTTTTCTGATTCTTTTTGTCTTCTTGAGGTAATTCTGCTTATGCTTATGCTTCCACAGGTTTCACATCTAAGTCACCATCCTTCCTTTTTCTATGATTAAGTCAACTCCTTGTAGAAGAGCAGTATATTATCAGGTTGTTCCGAGGTCTACCATCAGTTGAAAATTTCTTTTACTGAATGGTGGCTGAGGACAGAGAGGAAGTTTCAGAGAAGAGATAGGAGAAAAAAAGAAAAATAGAGAAAAAAGAGGCAGAATACCTCTCCTCTCCTTCTCGTTACTTAGGCGAAGAGAGGGAAGAGAGGAAGCTTGTCGAGAAAAACCCTCTCTTAGTAGGGAGAAGATATTCTATTCCTTATGTGAGATTTATACCACATATTATTTGCATGTAAGGTGAGAACCAAGTTTGTCATTGTCTGAAGGCTACAGCAGACGTTGATGTGCTGCATTTATCTACACACTCTTCAAACTTGTTGATCTATTGCTTTCATATCTCCCAGTAGATGCTTTTATTACCCCGTGAGTTAGTAGGAATCAACCGTACGAGCGAACGTTGACTAGTTTTTACGGCACTCTATCTTCCTCACAAAATAAAGTAAAATTTTAAATAAAAATAATAAAAAAATTTAAAAATTTTACTTCTAATTTATTTACTAAAATATTAAATTATTTTTACAACTAAATATATAAATTTTTATATAAGCCAAAAAAAATTTGGCTACTAAGATATTTAAATATATATTTTTAAATATTTAAGAGGCTAATAAGAATAAGATCAAAACTCGAGCAAACGGATAAGCTTGAGTCCAGCTTTGTTGTTGTACTGGTTGGGCTGACCGAAATGTATTTCTAATAAGATGGCAATTCCCTTGCAAGAAGGCCCCTCTACTCTTTCATTTTAAACCTCGCTCCTTCTGGGGACTAAAAAGAAAAGAAGGGAAAAGGTAGCGCTCCGATTTCCGAGAGAAACCTAGCCGTAACTCCTCCACCCCCAAATCTTCCCCCAACCAATCTCGAAACCTTTCCACCAATTTCTCACCCTTCGGAATTATCCCCTTAAATCGACCCGAACTCTTCCAATCCCGACGAAAACTTTACCAAATCTTACCAGGCGGATCGCTCCATGGTCGCATCGCACCGCCACCAATGATCCCAGAGCTCGTCCACCCCCCGCCGTCGTCTTCCTCAGCGACGGCGAGGGACCTCGCCGACTCCCCGACGAGTTCTCGATCCGTGACGGAGACCGTGAATGGATCCCACAAGTTCGTGATCCAGGGCTACTCCTTAGCGAAGGGGATGGGGGTTGGGAAACACATCGCGAGCGATAACTTCACGGTTGGGGGTTACCAGTGGGCGATCTACTTCTATCCAGACGGGAAGAATCCCGAGGACAATTCCGCGTACGTGTCCGTCTTCATCGCGCTCGCCAGCGAGGGCACCGACGTGAGAGCGCTGTTCGAGCTAACCCTAGTGGATCAGAGCGGGAAGGCGAAGCACAAGGTGCACAGCCACTTCGATCGATCGCTCGAGAGCGGGCCGTACACGCTCAAGTATCGCGGTAGCATGTGGTAATAGATCGCGAGTATTCCTCTTTTTGTTTTTCTGTTCCAAAATTCTGGAATTTTCATGTCGGATTTCTTACCCTTTTTTCTTTATTGGTGAGTTGTCCATGAATTCATAGGGTAAGATTAGCAGTTGTTGTTGTTGTCGTCGTCTTGCTTTAATTTCATTTCCTTAATCTGGTATAGTTAAGTTGCTGAAACTTGGAAATTTCTTGGATGGATTATATTGGTAATTGGCTACTGTTGTTGCTGTAGCATTATCCCTCTTTGGACAAGCATAAGAAATATAATTTTTGTGCTAATCAGTAGCACAGGTTTGCACAATTGGAAATATCTGATGGTTGAAGTTTCATCTAACTTGCATTACAAGAACATTAGCAGCTAACCATATTGCTAATAATCTAGATGTAAAATATAATTAGTTCAATCCTAACACTTCATGCATGGGAGGCATTGTTGCTGGGTGGCTAAGTTTTAAGCTGAATATATATCATTTGAAAGCTGTTATAAAACTTCTTAGGTATTCACATATGCTTTTTTCTCTTTCTAATTTCGTTAATATTTGTCGCAGTGCGACTGTTATCTTGTATTAGGCTTCTTAACTTGTAATGTGATTTGTCTCCTTAGGGGTTATAAGCGTTTCTTCAGACGAACGGCACTTGAGACTTCAGATTTTCTTAAAGATGACTGCTTGAAGATAAATTGCACTGTTGGTGTTGTCGTATCTGCTACAGATTGTTCCAGACCACATTCAATACAAGTACCCGATTCTGATATAGGTTTGCACTTTGGCATGCTTCTTGAAAATCAGGAAGGCTCAGATGTTGTTTTTAACGTGTCTGGAGAAAAAGTCTATGCCCACAAGTTGGTTTTGGCTGCTAGATCTTCTGTATTCCGAACTGAATTTTTTGATGAGTTGGATGATGGTAAGGATGATGGTAATGATGAGATTGTCATTTCTGATATGGAACCAAAGGTCTTCAAGGTGAGGATGTTTGTTATCTTCTCCATAACTACATTATCATGCTGTCCTAATGAATGCATAACTGCTTAAAGGCTGCTCATCAATTTGGTAATATCTGAGTTTTTTTTTGGCAGGCTATGTTGCACTTTGTCTACAAAGATACTCTTGTTGATGATGACTTGTTAGGTGCATCAAGTTCTGTATCTTCAGTATCCGACTCTTTGGCTGCAAAATTATTAGCCGCAGCAGATAAATACGACTTGGGAAGGCTTCGATTATTATGTGAATCTTACTTGTGCAAAGATATATCTGTAGATTCTGTTGCAAGCACTCTTGCATTGGCTGATCGTCACCATGCCATGGAACTTAAAGCAGTTTGTCTAAAGTTTGCTGCTGAAAACCTTGCAGGTATTTAATTTTTTATTTGTAGCTGTTATTAGCTCTCATTATATTTAAGAGGCCACCATAGGGTCAAATTGTTAAAGGAACATGCCCGGATTTTGTTAAGGGGGAACATTTATATTTTACCAGTTTGCTGTTATACTCTTTGCTGGTTGGCAGTTTCAGTGCATAAAGATCTACCTTTTGCATGGTTATTTGTTGAGTACATGTTCACGCGTAGCAGCCATGCCAACTTTCTTGATTGATTTGCATTTCTTTCTCTAGTTAATTATTGGCAATTTCAATGTATAGATTTTAATTTTGTAGAAACAATTCATGCTCAGTGTTAAGAAGTGGTTGGGAATATATGTTTATTGTAGGAACTTCCAACATAATTAGATGATTTTTGTTCTCTCGTCAACTTTGGGCATCATCTTCTGAAAAGCATAATATAGAGTAATAGCCATTCAAGAAATCAGATCAAATTGTTAGTAAATATCGCATTTCTCTCTCGAATATTTAGCTATCTCTATTGAATTACTTGAAGCAAGCTCTTCAATTCTACATTACTGAGCTTATGCTGTGGTTTCAGTCGTTTTATTAAACTGTATGACATTCCAGACAGCCTTGTCTCTCTGCAGCTGTAATCCGGTCTGATGGATTTGAGTATCTGAAAGACAACTCTCCATCACTGCAGTCAGAACTTCTGAGGACGGTCGCAGGTTGTGAAGAGGAGTGCAGCAGTGGGGGAAAGAGCCAGAGTGTGTGGGCACAGCTTTCAGATGGCGGTGACACCAGTGGCCGCAGGGTGAGGCCAAGAACTTAATAGTGATTAACTGACAAGCTCTCTTGTATAAACAGACTCAATTTATGCGTGTCAGGGTCTGTAATACTGCATTTTATTCTATGATGTTATGTTCTCCATTTTCGTTTCTGTCCGTGGTAATGGTGGCATTAGTCTTATCATTTACTGGTATGTTGACAATATACAAAAGTAAAATAGGCAAACGTGATTGTCATTAATTCTGAAGAATGTGTCTAATAGCCAATCAAGAATGATAGATGCTAACTCAATTGGTTTTCAACAGAGTTTGAGACACATTCGAATGGTGTCCTCGGATTCATATTTGTTTGGCTTTGCATCTCAATTTATCTGAGCCAATATCCATATATCCATCATTTAAAGAACAAAAGGACAGCCTTTTATAAATAAGACTGCATATTTAATGAGAAAAGCTTCGGATCATACAAATATCAAGTTCATAATCAAGGATATCATCTGTAGCGCCTGCTACGTAAAGATTTTGCTAACAGCAACAAACAACTCATTTCTACGGTTTTGACTGTGGGTAACAGCAAAGAGAACGCCAGAATATTGTGATCCCATACATATAACATTATAATGAAGCAGAGAAGAATGAGGTGCCGACACCGATTGACTCGAACTGGATTTGTCAGCTGACAAGAAGAGAAAATTTTGAGTGTGATTGATCGACAGAGACATTATCTATTTAATGGTGAAGAAGCTGCAATACCTTAAAGGTTTCAGATGTTTCTATTCCAGAGCTTGCTCGATCTCATTCAGCCAAATGTTGCAATAAGGAACTGTTTATAGATGCTCATGAACTTCGCCACAAAAGCTGTGCGGTGATCCCCAGTCACGAGATTACGTTACACAGTATATGGAAAAATAAATCATATATCACTTTATTACATTACTCAATCCTTCAAACATCTGAGACTAGCAATGAAAATCTTAAGAAGAGCATCAGCAAAAGTAAAATCATTAAAACATCCAACACGCTCCAAAATTTACACTAACAATCTCTACATGGGAACTTGTCACGATGATTCTAGATTATAGAACTATGAAAATAATAATAATAACCAATCCGTCATCCAACAATTTGGAGTTGGCTATGTGGATCCTTTTCTTTCATCTCTAATAAGTGGATTGGTTTGTGTCGAGTGCGCTATGATATCTTCTCTAACTTTCTCCCTGCATGTTAGTTTTAATCTTCCCCTCTTAAGGAACCTTCTTTGTCCAACCAACATGATCGACTTCAGGACTTTATGCCAATAATATATCTAAATTTAGGTAATTCTTGCCATTTTCCTGACTTCGGAAGCAGAAAAAGTGAAATAATTTTGTTCTGCCTTTAGCTGCTGTATGAGAATATATTTGCTTGGAGAAGTTACAGGGTTCTGCTTCTGGTGGCAACAAGCTATTGGGTAGTCGTGCTTGTGGGGTCAACTCAATATGTTCTAAAAAAAAGATTGAATAGCCATGAATGGTGATTGGATTGGATTGATGATAACGTAGAATTTTGGGTCCATCAAATCAACACATAAAAAAAGAAAAAGACTTATGGAAAAGAATATGATAGCTGGTAGCTCGGTAGATTTCCCACGTACATTATCAAGCTACCAATACAGTATCAATCCCCTACCTATCTACCATCTAAATTTGTGCACTATTCCACAAATCATGACATATCATGGCTGTGGCCTTGACGTTTTAGATGAGGTACCACTCATGTCACTAATATGGACCTGATGGCTCTAACAAGATGCTACTAACACTAAAGGACATAAAACAAGTATGAACATGTATATTAGAAAAGAATGTACAACTTGCTAGAAAGGACAACTCAAGCACCTTCTATGTGGAATATTGGTTTTGCCCCAAGACGCATCTTGTGTTCCTGCAAAAATACATAAAAGAAAATATTAAGGAAGTAAGGCCTCTTTCAGCACCTCGATATCATAGAGGGGTCACAAGTTTCTCTACAAAACTGAAGGTAAAGCACATTTATAAATGAAGAAATCGGAATGGAATGTCACTATAAATGAGGAAAGCGCTTAGTCCTGGGTGAAGGAGCAATTTGATTGTCAATAGGAGGATCAGACTCGCACTCACCATAAGATTCTGAACATGATGATCTTTTCATAATTTTGATGGTTTTGAGTGCGAACATAAAGTAAGAGATCTCTAGGATCTAATCATAGCTATCAGCAACAAATCCAACCTCAATTTATTGTAAATATTTTATTCTTGACAACTTAATTCTTTACCCGCTGTACTTACATAGTATGCAGCCCAATGACAAACTTCATGTTTTAACTCAGAATCCAACTTCTTCAGTAATTCTGACAACAATTTCTGCAAAATGTAAACAGCTAAGTAAAGTAGAAAGGGAATAATCAATTGAAAAAACATTATACGATTATCCTTTCACCTTCAAGATAACTTCAGGAGGAATACAATTAACAAGTAGCTCATACAATTTTCCACGAACTGAAAATAACCTGGGAACATGGAGAGCAGAAGTGTTCACATATGAGCTCTGTAAGACAGTTCAAGTTGGTAAGCTAGATAAGAGTTTTATCAAAGAGAACCAAAGTGAAACACAGTCATGTAAATGACAGACAAGAAACTTTTCACAATAAAGGAAAAGATTGAAACCTTTTAGGGCTCTGCTCCTTCATGATATCGGATGCTATCTCTGAGACATACTGCTCCCAGTCAAGTGGTGGCACCACTTGATTATCAGTAAATGGATATCTAGAATCCAGATAATGACATACTAACATCAAACCAGATGTTATGAGGCCCGAGGTACAATTACAGTAAATATAAAATAAAATTATGTAAAGAGCACAAGGTTTCAAGAAAGCTTACTGCTGCACTCGGCAAGTCTCAAAAAATAATATTGCCCTTCTCAAATTGCGATTGGATTGTGCAGCTATACGAGCTGATAATCCAACTGGAAGATGTAGCTTCTCCTTCTTTCCAATAAACTCTAACACTCCAATAATCTGCACAATAACATATCTACAAGGCTTAAAAAACATATTCTAGTGAACTCTGCAACACAAGATTATAAGAATGGAAAAAGTATATATCTCTTGAATTTCCCTCTTCTGCCAACTTTGATGATAACAGATTTCTAGAATTAAGTCAATTTGCTTCAAGACATTTTTAGGACTTTAAGTCATGATGAACAGTGCAAGTTTTCAACTTGGAAGACTGATTAATTTACACCAATTCAACATGACCTTGTAAATTCAATTCAGCTTTTGATATTCTCAATGTTTCCTTTATAGTCTTCATGCATCTCAAATAGTTTCATCTGTACCCATATATGAAAGATCTCAACAGAATATGCCCTTACTCAACAATATAAAGAAGACAAAGAAATCATGTGCAGAAGGGCAACAATGCTAAGGTAATTAAAAAAAAAATGCAGGTAGGAAGCAAGAAAATAGTGAGCAGCAACACTTCAAATAGAAAAATTAACCTGTTCTTCAGTGGGTGCATTAACACGCACATTCAGACAACGAGACCTAACAGCCTCAGTAACTTTTGAAGAGCTATTGCAGCACATAATTAGCCTGCAGGATGCACTATATTTTTCCATCGTTCTCCGGAGAGAATGCTGAGCTTCTCTTGATAGCTTGTCAACTTCATTAAGTACTAGAACTGCAAGTTACAAAATTTTTGTTAATGCAGTATTATATTAGATCCTTTGATTGTACTTGCCGTATTTTGCATAAAGAGGAAGTACTGTAAACACATAGCTGGATTCAATCCTAGTCTAACTTCTAAACCTAAGCCAATCCACTGAGTCAATTTGGATCTGATACCCAAGACACAAGAAGTCCAAGAAAAAGTCCCAAGACACAAAAAGTCTAACATGACATGACCAAGAAATATTTTTGACTGCATTGAAATACATTTTGTGAGGTTTGCATAAGTTTGCTCCTATGGTTAAATTAGACCTGCTAGAACTTCTAAAATAGATCCTCCAATAAATAACACTGGATTTATACAGAAACTTCATGGTTTCAGAAAAAATAAATGTAAACAAATAACCAACAAAATTCTAAGAAATTCTGGCTATCAAATGTATCAAATAATATGCAACAGTAACCTTAGTTCCCTATACGGGTATTTGCTTAGAAACTTTAAAAAAACTATTTAATATAAATTAATTTCTTAATATATGAATAGCTTAAGATTTTACACAACATGATCTCTTCACATTATATCAGAGCAACCTGACATTTCTCTGCTACATTCAGGACTACATCTAGGTGTAATTCCCAGTTAAGCAAGCATAAACACAGTTTGCAAATTGAGCTTCCAATCTCTTCAAGGACACAAAAAAAGGGAAAAATCCTACATCTGCACTACTGATAATCTAAGAAAAAGTTCTACCTTTAAAACCCTTTTTCCCTTTGGTGTCTATTGGCCTATTCTTTGCCATCTCTTTAATGATCTCCTGAACAACATATCTATCCTGAAAACCTGCATCACTTGGATTCATCTCCACATGGTGGCTGCTTGACAACATAGTCAATTCTAGCTCAATTGTCCGAGTACCAGCCTGCACAAGAAAATTTATTTTCCATATCTTAAGAGATGAAACTGAAAAGCACCCGCACCTCATGATAAGTTCCAATTCGACAGGAAAATAACAAAGAAAGGATAAGAAAGAAAGAGAAATTAAAGCTCACATTAATCTTCCACATCTTGCTCTCTAATTTCACCTGCAAAGATGGTACAAAACCACTGGATCAAAGAGAGAGAGAGATGAAAATATATCAACTAGAATTCGTTGAATTAGAGACTAATCTAGAAAAAAAAAACATACCTTTTCCGCTCCGGGCCCGAACATTTGCTTGATCAAGGCCATGATTAGGGTTTTCTTGCCCGAGCCAGACGGGCCGTAGAAGAGGAGATGGGGACAGTCCTGCTCCGATACCTACCAAGAGAATCGAACAAAGATCCTAAAGAATCCTTCAAAAAATGGGGGAGACTGGAGGACCGCATCAAGAAACCCTAGACTAATGTGAGGGAAATCGGAGAAGGTATCGGAGTAACGCACCAGCTTCTTGAGATTCTTGGCGATGTCTTCGTGGACGACGATCTTGTCTAGGGTTCTCGGCCGGTACTTGTCGACCCACAGCATCTTTCCTCGTCGGGGGGAGAGAGTGAGAGAGAGAGAGAGGGCAAAAGAGGAGGAGAGAGAGAATTATGAGGGCAGTGAAGCGAGCGAAGTGGCGGGAAAGATGACTGTCGTATAGAAGAGGCAGGCGAGAGAGGGACGGTCGGATAGGATTACTAAGCTGATCGTCACCGTCCAAAAGTATGAAGGTTGCTGCTTTGCTGCTAGGGTGGTAACGAATCGGATTCAGGTTGGAGAACCTACTCGGATGTAGTAATCCATCATTACGTAAAAATCGAGTGTCTTTATGCAAAAGTTGGCAGGATATTGGGATCTGAGCACTAGCAGTTGGGTTAATAAGTGGAACTATCATTTTTCCCTTTTTAAACGATTCTAAGCACACCTTGTTGAGAAGCAATTACAAGTTTACAACTCATAGATCATTTTTATATATTCACAATAATATATTTGAATCAAAATAGATAATAGAGCATAAAGTTTCAACATTTTAAAATTTTCTTTATATTTATATATATATATATATGTTTCTCGTTTGAGGTTTAATTAAAATTATTACATTCATTATCTTTCATCTTCACAACAGCATATCATGTCTAAAATAGACTACTGAATATAAGGTTATAATCTTCCAAACTAAACAGTTCAAAATCTTAATAAAATATTAAACAGTTTAATACATTTAACAAATAATGCGATTAACTATTCTATATTTAATATAAAAAGGTATAATCATCTTCTTTTTTTAGTAAAGCGCTGAAATATTTGAAGTTTTCTTTCAATAAAAATACTGATAAAATCTAAAATTAAATGTTAAACTTATCTATGTTCTCCTGACAGATACGATAAACGATTTTAATAAATAAAGTTAGTTTAGTCAAAAAAAAACTCCTGATATGTTTGAAAGTACCTGTAGATTTAAAACTTAGAAGTACAGATCACCTTGAAGTAAAACAAAATCTAACGCACTAAATAAGCTGCTTCGCTTGCTCTTGGGTAATGGAGAAACCCACTTCAGTTTTGAACTTCTATCGTGCATAAGTAATTCAAGTTCAACCTTTCAAGATAGCTTCTGGTCCACTTCACATGCTCTATGCAGAAGAGATGTATCTCCTCTCCTTACCTGTAGCACAAAATTCTCACTACCCTTTGTAAGAATTGGATAGCAAGCAAGCAGCAAGCAACCGATGATAAATTCCAGGTCAGCAGATTGGTAGCTGTCTTATATAAATGGTTTTCACTATACAAAATTTTAATTATCTTTATAGCCGATGACTTGATAAATTAGAACCACAACGGTGGAATCAAAAATTATACACTCTAGCTACTTGGTTAACTTAGCTCTTACAAAAATGGGGGGAAAAAATTGCAAGATCAATTTAACTTCTTACTGGATACGACAGATGATAAAAGTATCATGTGATTGCTTGCACCAAGGAGAAAGTAGAAGAATTGCACCTCCGCAGGGACAATCTGTCAAGAGAAACCAAGAGTAATTGATCAATGATTGAAGAGAAGCTTTATATAAAAGACAAAATCAGAATGCATATGTCTGAGGGTTTTGCTTATGTAACTGTAAGGCTTGCATCATGCACCCTTTTTTGCAAGTTCTTGAGTTGTTATTCAAACTTCAGTAAGATGACCTTTTTAATCGCCAGAAAGGGTCATAATACCGAGTAAACAGTAACAATTGAAGCCTGAACCTATGTAAAATAAATTGTTATAAACCAAATTATTCAGCTCCAAGAGACCCACCAGGTACATCCTCTGACCTCAAAATTTGAAGATACTTTATCCATGTATCTCTTTTGAAATTCTTCCCACTGGAGCTTAGCTGCTGCTCTATTAACTGACTTTATCTTCAGAAGTAACCATGCCGGTAACTGCTGTACTGTTACTCTTCTTTGGTTTGTCCATATCAATGTTAACTGATGTCTTGGTGAACTCCTGTTTCTTTCCAGCAGACTTTCCTTGCTCTGAAGCAAAATCCTTTACTGGTGTCTTGACCTTCTTCTGAAGGTCCTTGTCCATCTTAGCTTTTTCAGGTGGTTCTCCAATCTGCTCGCTTTCATTCTTACGTAAAGGTTTCCTTGTTGCTATCTTAATAACCCCATCTTGGGGAGGTATGTTTTCTTTCATGGAGCTACTTGTTTGTTGCCTACTGGATTTCTCTGGATTTACGTCAGGAAGTAGGGCTCGATAACTCAATCGAAGATGGCCCTTTTCATTTATCTGTATCACAAGATAATCAACACTCCAGAAAGCAAGTAAGATAATCAACACTCCAGAAAGCAAGTACGATAATCAACACTCCAGAAAGCAAGTAATTCCTACTCATAATAATTGATTCCTCAATCTCTCTAGGATGATAGAAGTCCATTTGTAGGCAGTCTTTCTAAACCAGCTTAAATAAATAACATAAAACTTCTTTGTAATTAGATAGAGAAGATCAGGCGCAGAAGTTACTAATGCATAAGGTTTTGGAAATTGGTAACATCAGGGAGAAATAGATTCAAGCTGACAGATAAGTTTTCATGTTTTATAGCAGGAATACATGAAAGAGAGAGTAACCTCAATAAGTTTGACATCAATACGGTCTCCAACTTTAAAGACCTGAAAAATAAGAAAATAAGCTCACAGAAGTAACAAATTAAAAAAATAGAATTAGGCAAAAGACATTGTCCTCACATCTTCAGCCTTTGCTAACCAATTTGTACTCAGCTCACTGATATGGCATAGACCCTGGCAACAAAGGACATGACAGAAAACTAATAAGCATAGAGAATGAATCACAACTGACACTTTCAATATGAGAATATGAAAATATGCAGCTGTAGACAAAATAAATATGGTTCATCAGTAGCATCAAGTTTCAATGATCAATGACAAGAAAGATTTTCGTGCCAATTTTTGTCGGTCACTATATTCAACTCTTGGACATGTAACAACTAGGAAAACTGTCGCTAATAGCATTCTCTGCAGCACAGGAATTATTACTATCATAAAAGGCATGTCTATTGGCTAAGCTTCTTAGCCTACATTATAAGAAAGTTAAACATACCTCACGCCCAGGAACAATTTCGACAAAAACTCCATAAGGTGCTATCGACTTGATCTCACAATTCCTGGGAAAATTATTAAGAAAGGCCTCAGATTTCGAATTTGTTAAGAAATATTGTAAAAAAAAAAAAGAGAAACTATCCTTCAACACAAACCCAAAGAAAAGAAGAATAAAATCCTGAACACCTACAGTTCCGCACCAACATACACAAAGAAGAAAGATATACTCACAACATAACAATCAAAAGTCCTTTCAATTTCATTGAAGGACAGCACCATGACATCCAAAACTTGCATGATAGAAACAGCCAACTCCAGAAGATGTTTATACTTTATAGAACTTTGTGTACAGCTATAAATTTTTCTAACACTCATTACTTAAGTGTAAAATTGCTATCTAATAATGGAAACTACTAAGTTTTAATACTTCAATGATATATTTGTCAACACACATTGATTTCAAATGTAAGAGCAGGGGGTAACTATTTGGTTATTGTCAATTAAAGCTCTGAGGAATTGATTTTGAAGGAGCAAGATCTGAATTTAGATCTGTCAAAATAAGGGTTAATTGAAGTAGGAATCTTTTTTATGTTTACTAGTTATCATTTTATTCATGTCACTGATGAGTAACCGTAGCCTGCATTTCATCTTCAATCAATGAATTGCAAAATGTTTGCAAATTTTGCTGGATAATGCTTCATTAAGATAGCCTCTCTCTTGAGCCTTTAACAATATAACTGCTAAATTGAGTTCTCAGAGTAAAACTTAAACTCTCCTTATTAAGAAATGAAAAGATAAGCTGAGAAACAATTTTCTAATTCTTCCACAGGAGGTGTCATGCAGCTCAAAGAGGAACACTTGCACAACTATTTGCTTTTTCTGGATGATACTGGATGTTCAATCATGGTATCGAAATTTGTTTTCAAGTCATGCCTGTATTACAAACTGTTAAATGTATGGACAGGTCTTCTCCAGGTGGCACTCTTAGGCAACATCTGGATGTGGTTTAGGTTTATTTTTGAACCAGTTTAGTGAGCACCAAATTGATTTTAGTACAAATACCAAAGGTAAAATAGGCTTAAGACGACCTACTTAAACCTATTCTTCTTCTCTCCTCTCCACTCCTCTTTCATCCAATTATTTATATTTACCAACAAAATTCAATTACCATATTTTCCTTGAAAATACATCACTTTAATTCTTCCCTCCCTCTCTTTCCTCTCTCTTCTTTCTTCTCTCCTCATCCATCCATTATAAAGGATATTTTGACTATTTGATAGAAGATATCTCTTACATTCACTACTTTTTTATATCATATCAAGTGTAATCATGACACCACTAAACTGATTTATATCCAAATACCATATTTTTTTAAACGGTTTAAGCTAAAGTTATTCAAGTTTAAGAAATAATAGTAGCTAACCAGGTTTAGGAGTAAAACTACATCCAAATGCCACCTTAGATATCACCTAGTAACTGCAATTCTAAATAAATGATAATGAGGACTGAACAAATATAATCTTTGGTCACCAGTAATCATTGTTCTCGATTGTGGTCCGTAAAAGACCATAAACATTGAATCAATGTTGGCTAAAGTTAGAAATGATGTGTCGCATCTTGCCAATTGGTACATAATGGAATGCTCAGAAAGGAATAAGGAAGTCCCTGGTAGCAAAGAATGTTGAAGTGTAGGACAAAAATTCAAAAATATATACATATATATGTTTGTCAAGTCTCTGAATAATGAAAAATAAAGAAGCCAAGGTTGTATTTTTTAGAAGCAACCAAATATCTAGTTAGAAATAAAGGTTAAGTACTAAGAGATTCATATGTTCAATAATTCATGGAATGTCCCAGATGTTAAAGAGAAGGAAAATAAGACCTGTAAACATCACCAATGGTTGGAACCATTGTCAGATTGGCTATTATGGCTTTTGACTTCTCTAAGCTCAATAGGTCCCTCGCAGTAATCTTCACCTGTCAAATGCAGCAATCTAAAGTTGACGACAATACAATGTAAACAAATAAAAGTAACAACATAATTTCTCATTTTGTCCTCACCAATCCATCATCTTGGGTGTCAATAGCTTCTACACCGGTCTCTTCTATGATGCTCTTCACCTTCTTCCCACCGGAACCAATTATTAGGTTAACTTTCTCAGGCTTGACCTAGAATGTTATTGTGCAGAATTTAAAGAACAGATTAAAAGGTTATATCCAATATTTGGATAATTCAAATAAACTAAGGTGATCCATTTAAGAGTCTGACCTTCATAACATGAATTAGCGGAGCATACTGGGAAAGTTTCTTGGATGGTGGAGGTAAGCACTTGGACATTTCGTCTGACGAAACAACAAAATTATGACCAATTATTAGAATTAGAAAAAAATGCTGTCCAATTATGAATAAAAACCATCTTGACAATATAAAGATTGCATCTTTCTAGATAGCACATTAGCAGCATGTCCATTTTTATCTGGATATTGTTTAGCATCTCAAGAAATGGTAAATTACTGACTAAACTATACATTACTGCCACTATGTGCCAACTGCATCTCTTGTAGACTTTTCACTGCAAAACCTCTCCCAATAGAAGTGCAGAAAACATGACTACTAGTAGCAGTTATGCATGGGAGAGATGCAAACACTATAAAATTGACTGTCCGAGAGAAAGCTAACTTATATTATTTTGTTATGGCTAATTCCCTCTAATATTAGAAATGCATTTCCAGTTCAGCTGATAATCATTCCCATTGAGTTTTTGTCGAACTACACTCAGACGTAATTTAGTTGCATTGATTTTCCTCATAAATTTAACTACATAACAACTAGCTGCCTAGCACTAGTTCTATCCTGGTAATTGGTATTCAAGGAATCATGGCATGCCACTTTCCCACCCAAGTTACCCTGTAAATTAGTTGCATTGACATCCTTTTCTCAGAATCTGATAAATTTGCATCTTTCATGAATTAGTAGTCAGATAGATCGAGCTAATATACGAAAGTTCAGGATTAAACTAGGGATGTAAAGTGTAAATGAGCCGAGCTTGAGCAAGCTAAGCCTGGCTCGGTTCGGCTCAAAATTGGTTGAAGCTGAACTCGAGCTCGGCTTGAACTCGAGAGAATCCTAAAATATGGGCTTGACTTGCTAAAGTTATTGAGCTGGCTTGACTCGGCTTAAGCTGGCTCAGTTTTCAAAAGTTTTATAACATATTTACTTCCTAACTACAATACTATAATTTCAGATGATATAAAGACAATTCCTACTTCTTAATTTCCTGATGTGATGTGGGAGTACCGGAGTAGATAGCATCCCAACCAATTAAAAAGATTAATCTCCTTACATGTATAACCAAGGACTCAAACCCGAGCCCTCTCATTTGAGGTTGAAGCGCACGAAGAACTGTGCTAGAACATATTTTTGCAAATTATAAAATAAATAATATATCTTATATTACATTAAATATATATATATATTAAGATAATTCGAGCTGAGCTGAGTCTAGCTTAGTTAGAGCTTGAGCTGAGCTCACAAGCTTCACAAGCCAATAAGCTTTTTTGAGAACCCTAGATTAAACTTACTTAGAACATGCTTTCGGCCATCTCTTGCTTGACGAAGTGCTTCTTCCATTACTGGTAAAGTAACTCCAGAAATCTGATAGATTAACATATGTACTGAGTTTATTTGAATACTTAACAAAACCAAAGTTAGAATTACAATAATATGTTTGAGGTCCTAAGATTTAATAACTTCTAAAATGTGGTATAACAAATATAACCTTAATATCCATTTGGAAAGCAGTGATACCACTCTCATTTCCAGCAACCTGCAATACAAGATGGTGGCATATCATTAGAAGGATATTCAGAATACACCAAGACAGAAAGGAATCATGAATTTACTAGCATAGTTGCTGAATAAAAGAGTTGAACACAATTAAAAGGGGATAAAGCAGGACCTTAAGATCCATATCACCAGAAGCATCTTCAGATCCACTGATATCAGAAAGAATAAGAGGCCGGCCATCTCCACCAAATTCTATTGTGTCCATGACCAGACCCATTGCTATTCCAGCAACAGTGCACTTCAGAGGAACTCCAGCATCCAGAAGTGCCAAGCAACCTCCGCAGACGGATGCCATGCTGATAATCAATTGCAAAAGTCATAGCATTAAACAAAAGATAAATTTTAACAGTGGAACAGCAATACAAGGGGAAAGGGTAGGACAACATGAAAAGATTTTGTTACACAAGAAAATACATGTGAATGCAATAAGCTCTTGTTAGGCCATTGCCACATTATTAGTTTCTTCTATATCCCCATGTCAGTTGAAGTTAATAAGCAAATTACAAGAGAAACTAGAGAGATCAAGGAAGTTTATCTCCCAATACATGCATGTTAGAAATCATGATCCTGATCGTACGATCTTACAATCCTATGGTCCTGATTTTACTAAATGATCCAGATCATGGTTAAAAGTCATTTCAGACCTTCGGTAAGGAAGGCCTGGATCAGGATCTGGACCCCTTAGAATCATAGGATTATGATCCATTGGCTGATTTAAGTGATCCTAGTACTAGTTATTGTGAACATTGTGAGGCGTTGATTCTGATCAAATGCCTCACAGCTAAGTGACTTAGAAAAAACCCTCGCATGAGAGCCAAGGGTGTGCATGACAGCTCCCTTGTTTCTTCCCCTTTCTCTCTCATTTCTCTCGCAGGAAGGTGCCCTGCCAATGGCAGCTTTATCTGGACCTGTGCACTCCAAGATAGACAACTTAGAATATTGCAAGATCTACAAGATTCCAACCTCCTTTCTACAATAATGCAAACCAGGCAGTAGATTTCAAGTGCACTAGGAATTAGGCATCCAATCAAATCCCTCAAGAATATTAATTGAGACGATGGAATCACCTGGATGATCCATTACTTTCAGTAATGGTACTCTCAACACGAATAGTGTAAGGAAAATCTTCTTCTGAAGGCAAAATAGGTTCTAATGATCTTTCAGCAAGCATTCCATGACCTATTTCTCTCCTACTAGGTGCTCCCATGCGCCGAACTTCTCCAACACTGGATGGTGGAAACGAGTACTGCAACAAGGAACAAATTGATGCCAGTTAAGAAAGTTTGAAACAGAAATTATATAAAACTATAAACAGCTTTATCCTTGTTTCTGATAAGGTTGTTTTCAAACTTATGGGATATTTATGAATAGTAAATTGGTTAGTGTTCAGAAAATTAGGTTTACCAGAGAGATCGATTTAACATACCTGAAGATAAAATCTCTTCAATTCCTCCGTATCTACAAGGTTATCTATTCTTTGGGCCATCTGTTTATCCCCAAGAGTAACCACTGCTAGTGACTACAGATCAATAACATAATACATCAGCAAAACATTATCTACTCTATATCTAAACAAAAGCATGCTATTATTAAAAAAATCACACAGAAAGAACCCACCATAACTATTCAGCATTATTAGAATTTGCAAGTCGTAGGACAAAAGTAGTAAGCAAATCGCACCTATATATCTCAATGATTACAATGCCAAATTGATTATTCAAGTGCGGCTTTCTTCTTAATTACAATATTATTGCATTCAACTTGTTAAAACTTGATGGAAAAAATGAGGCAAAATTCAAGTCATTGTTGCTGGAAAGAACATTGAATACAGTGTCTGAACAAGCTATTAGTAGTACATTTACATCCCTTTTTGTAGTACATTTACAGGATATTGTGCTAGGAAAGTTGAACAAGAACAAAGTGATGTCCAAGCAAATTATTAGATGGGGAAGTGTATGTGAAACTTGCAACCTTCTGCACAGCCCATATACTATATTTGATAGCCATACAACAAAAACTGGCTCAGCATGTGGAAGAGTACTACAACAGGGTTTCCTGGAGTCCATGTTAAAATGCAATAGTGTTAAAGAAAGGTTGCTGTCTTCAATTCTAAATGATGAATTTGTGATGTGGCTTGTTCGATTGCCCAAACATACCAGGCACTGGTTTTGACATTGTCACCGATAAAATCATTTCAGTTGGATATTTTAATATTTTTCATACAGTTTTCACATCACTACAAACTTTAAGTAAAAGTCTTTTTACCAACAAGATTCACATCAGAATTTGTTTAAAAATACTTCCGAAGTCTAATTCTAGATCCAATCTAACTTCCAATTTTGAAAATTTAGACTAAAACTATGGACCATATTTGTTCTCGAAAAACAGAAGTTAGGACTTAGAGCTGCTCAATCAGAAATAATTTCTTTGAAATCACTTACAAATAAAAGTTATATTTGGAAAAAGAAAAACACTTAGTAGTAGAAATTTAAAATCAGGGTCTAGATAAGATTATGTTACTGGAAACAGGGAAGGCACAAAATAGAAAAAATTCCAATAAGGAAATCAGTGGACCTCCTTAATTTATCAAATTGACAAGCACATTACCTTACCTGTGTTTCTCCTCGTGTAAATAGTGCACTTCCATGTGCTCTGGGAAGAAATCCACATTGTGAATTGATTGGACGAACCTCCAAAGGACTCCGTCCATCACTTCGTTTTCCACCCTTCAGTCAGCACAAAGCCACAAATTTAAACTAAGGATACTAGAAAACCAATAAAGCATGCACAGGAGTCGAGTTTCAAAATAAAGACTAAACCTACGAAAAAGATGAATGATAAGAACAACTGTCCACCTCCACAATACGCTTGCGCAGAAATTTAGATGTAACTTCCTTGAAGACCAGCTTCACATCAACATCAGAGAATAACTGTACAAATAAAGATAACGCACATCAAAAATGAAAAAATAAATAATGTAACCTTGTAGATGCTCATGTTGACTTAACATGGAGTATTTCAAGTTTTTAAGTGCAGGTAGGCACAGTAAAGAAGATGAACAGCATTGCATCATGATCAATCAAGAAATAAGCAAAATACATAAATGCAATAGCCATACAGAAGACAGTAAAGCATATAAAAGTAGGAAAAGAACCTAGGAGTCCTAATCTCTTCACTTTTCCTAGAGAACTGGAGTGATAATAGAAATCTAAGCGAAAAGAAGTTCGTAACTATTAGCATAACTTAGCTGAGGACTATCCAAAGCAGCTAGGAAATCAGAAGCAGCAAATATCATATTTGAGATGCTTCTACCCTCGTGGATAAGAAGTCAGACATGAGATCCATCCCAACGCTTCTGGAATTTTATGTCCTTTAATGCTAAATGATCTTTTACGAGCTTAATTTCAAATTTATAGAAGAACATGTATCAACCAGACCTCATGTAATGGTTAAAAGGTAATTGTCTTTGACGGACAAGTGACACAAATGCAGAACAGGTCATAGCAGCAGTCAACAAGCATAAGAGACAAACTCAAGAAAATGATATAGCCGGAGAACAAATGATTCTATTTCTTATAAAATTCAACTCATCTCAGCGTACCAAGTCTGGAGAAGACTTATTTCAAGTGGTAACTGAGCTCAACATAAAATGGTTTCTGGCACTTATACCTTTAGCAATTCAGTAAATTGTACCTCTGCTGATTTTCATTGAATCCTAATAGTCATCAATTCATCACACGCTTAGGATTTCTGTTACTCAACTAGAATAAATACCATAGTACAGAATTACAGTGTACAGCTCATATGCAAAATAGATCATGTTTTCCTACCCTAAACCTGGCTCTTAACCAAAATTAAGAAAGTTAAAAAGGAATAATTGCTACACATGGCTAAGCCAGGAGAGCTCAAAGTAAAAGAACTTTTACATTACAACATCAATTGATTTAATAGTGACCCTTACCAAAGGGATCGGCTTCCGTGGTATTGGCTTTATATGAACATCGCCTTCATCCACTTCACCATCTATAACTTCTACCTCGTCCTCGTCCTCATCCTCGTAATCATCTGTTAAGACTTCCACAGCTCCAGATGCTTCATCCTTGAAAACATACCCCTGTTCAGAAAGTATTGTTAATACTTTCTCCTCTAATGCAGAAAGAGCTTTCCTTCTCGGAATTTTGTTTCGTATTTGCAGTGCCTTCACCAACTCATCTCCAGCAATATCCTGAGGATTAAGAAAAAGTATTTTATATCAGCATACAGAATAGATTAATGAATTAAATTGAACATAAGTATCTTGGATCTTAGAACATAGCACAATTTTTTGCCAAATCTCATATTAGAAAAGTCAAAAAACTACCTGCGCAAACAGAAAAACTGTCATTCAGCAACTAATACTGCTTGCAAATGGCACATATGATGAATGTTAAACAAGATGATCAACTTAGCAGATAGCCACAGGACTTCATGTAAGATAGTGCTGTCATTTGTTTTATCATTTAAAGACTGTACATGCTACTGCAAATCTGCCAGTAGACACATGAAAAGGAAAGGCAAATATACTCGCAAAATAACCCTCGGTGTGGGGCAACTCTCAGTTCGGCAAAGTTTCAGGGCCCTGAAGAATATTTCAGATAATTTATGTCATCCAACTAATATTACACTCTAAGATAGGTTCTCCAGTGTTTCTATGATTCCCAAGTGGTTGAGTCAGGTGCTCCAGGAGCTTTTATACCTATATGGTTCCCTTCATGTGCAAGTAGGAGATGGTCTACGCAAGAAGAGGAGCACAACTTAATGGCTTCATGTACTGCAGCATAATGACTGTAACTTTTGGCAGTAGAACACAATTCTCAGCACAGCAAAATCACACTCAATAATTGCAAGAAATGTTGATCATAGGAAAACACTTTTTACATCACAGAGACAAGTACTTTCTACTAAAATAAGTAAAGAACATGCATTTCTAACTTCTAACAGAGAACCAGAAGGATGTCATAAGTCCAAAGACACAGATTTGGGGACTGAAAAACATTTTAGAAGTTCAATCATATAATTAATCTTGCAGATAGTAGTATTTCTCAAGGAATCGAAGAGGCAACAGAAAAAGGTTGCATTAATCATAGTACAACATATTAGAACCATATAACAGTGTCCAAGACTAGTCAAGAAAACATAGAAAAGGGATTAATCTCTAACAAAAACACGTGCATTCTTAAAGGAAAGCTGATGGAAGCTCATACCTCGACATGCCTATAGAGCTCACTAGGAGGTAATTTTATAGCTTCAACCATTTTTGGTTTTCCACACTTCTTGACCAAAGCCTCCACCTCATTGCATATATTTCGTATCGCCACCTGGTAACAAAAGAATATAGATGTTATATGAACAGGATAAACGAGTGAGAAGGATATAAAGCAGAAGAGATTACACATTGTTAAGTTCGCAAAAATATTCTTCATAAGAAAATTGATTTTTAGGAATTGCAGTACATTTCTAGAAAGAGTGCAGGAGAAGAAAACAAAATGTACTTTGAAATAGTATCAACAATGCCTTCTCCATGCCATATACCTTCACCATCGACTCAAAAGTAATCACATACTACTAGCAAAAAGAAACTGACATAATCTTAATGAACATTATTAGAGATGTGACAATGATGCATTATCTTCGAAATGCAAAATCTGCAACCAGAAGGTAATTGAAAACAACGCTAGTTCATCACATTCTCAATTTAGAAATGGCAGCTGTTTAATTGGTTCTAGGTAACAATTTATGCATATGCAACATATGCATACAGCAAATAACAACTTATGCACGTACACCACACAGGAAATTCCAAAAATATTTGGAGATTGTCAAGTACACATGCAAGGCATAGATTAAACTCCAGAAAATGCATGTTTATATGAAAAATATTGCAATCCAAAGCATTTCAAAGTGGTGCCTTAAGTTTGAATTATTACATCTTTCATCAAATGCATAAATATTCAACAGAATACTTGCAGAAACAAAAAAAGCATTCATGTTAAGTTTGTTCAAATATGCTTTAAGATGTTAACCCCAGAATAAAGAGTTCTATCACATAGGTTCCTCATTCTACAGAAATAAGAACAAATGATCTACAAAAGCAAGTGCAGGAATATATGCTAATAAAATTGTCTTGAGTTGGACCAACTTGGGTGAGAGAAAAGAACAAAGAAGAAAATTTTAAATAAAAAAACAAATAACTCATAAAATATGCTCCGTGCATTATTGAGAATTATTTTCTTGGACAAAAAGTTGGCACAAAGCTAAGCATAACAGTGAAGAATTAGGTGTAACTGGAAGAAAATGGACACAACACCATGACCAGCATTCAAATGCTTTATGAAGCAGAAGTGAAAAACTAAGTGAGAGCAAAGTCCGTATTATCAGTATTACAACAACATAAACTGTATATGATATATAGCAATAAGCATGGTCACAACATATATACCTGCCCTATTTCCACTGCTTGAAGCAACCTCTCTTCTGTGAGAAAGTCACAGTAGCCCTGTCAAGAAATAGGGGCAAAATTCAATAATAGACTTACAGGAATACCAATTCAATAAAGAATAGATCTTTTGCTAATTATTTCAGGTAAGCTACTATCACCATAGAAAACAAAGCACTGAAACTTCAGAAATATAAAGTTATATTATAATGGCTATATATCAGGAGGATGTCATTTTATGCTTCGCTTTCCCTTTTCTCATATTTCCACGGGTTGTTCTTTCTTCCATGTTAAGTTTCCTACTCTTTGTTTGACCAGAAAGCTATGCTATACACTACTTAATCCAGTTTTGAGCTCTTGTTTAGTTATAACATTCTCACTAAGGTAAATTATATTCGCATAGCTCTTAAATATTTGCACTTTACATGATACTAACAGAAAGGGTGGTTTTCATGAAAAATCAGTAGAAACCCACTTCGACTTACATTAATATGTTTCAGAAAAGGACAAGAAACTTAATATTAGCTTCAATTTTAAAGCAAGTGTGTAAGTAGAACATAGCTACTAAGAATTAAGTGGCACATTTGGACCGTTCAATGGTTCATAATTAGACAGCCAAAGTTCTTAGCAGAACATAAAGCATCTACAACTGATCAAAAAAGGTTTGAAATTCAAGATAAATGCATATAACATTGGTGGTGGAAATAAGACTAAGTTCACGGAATGCATACCTCTATCATCAATATAGCACTATCAGTCCCTGCAATCATTAAATCTAACTCAGACTCCTCCATTTCTTTAGTAGTTGGGTTTACAATAAATTGGCCATCAATGAGGCCAACTCTTACACCAGCAATTGTTTTTGTGTTTGGTACTTCTGATAGAGCTCTGCAAATAAGCAGCAGGCAAGATTTGGTGTTTACCTTACAACATCAAGTTCTAGCTGTAAAGCAGGTAAGATCTGGTGTTTAACTTACACTGCTATACCAGCAGCTGTGACAGCCAAGCAATCAGGGGAATGAAGACCATCATAGCTGAAGACCTACAATCATTGGATACAGATATTTAGCTTAATGCATATCCTATCAAATCCAGCATCATGTTGATAAAAGGCCACAGTATATAACTCAACATTCACATGATAGACCAGCTAAAGGCAATTACTTCTATCCACATAATGCATAGGTAAGAAATAAGAAAAGTATAAATGCTGTTTATCCCTGGATGGAGAAGCTAGGACCTAGGTGGAAAGTTTAAAATCAAAAGAAGGCATCATTTAATTCATTACATGTTAAATGAGCATAGTACTGATGGAAAATGAAATAAAAGCAACGCCCTGTATGCAACAAATCTAAGGACTGAATCCCAGAAAATAATTAATGTCAGGATGTCTTACCCAAGATAAAATTTGTGTGTCATAGTAGAAGCCCTTTGGCATGGTAGGACGCAAGGGTCTGTCGATCAACCTGCAGATGAGAACCTGCACATGTAACAAAATATATGAATCTGTACTGAAATCTGGAATTAAATAAGAGAAAAATGCATACTATGTTGTACTATCATTGCATAGCACTCAAAGAAAAAGATATGATATCTAAACGAGCTGACAGTATAGCAATTTTTCATCAAAACCAGTGTGTTGCATGTGTTTATCTGTGATAAAAGGGGCATAGATGCTGATCACATTATACTATACGAAAATGGCATAGCATATTAGAGCAGTATCATGTATCTCTACCAGATTGAGTGTATTGACATCATAACTCATAATAGAAAGAATAAGTCAATACATATTATAATCCTATTGTTATTTCCAAAGTTTCAAAACTAGGTATCAGAATCGGGATCTACGGTTAGAAAAAACAATACGTATCAACCACTAGTATCGAATCAGACTATTTTTAATTACGTAAAATTTTAAATATTATTTAAAATGCAGAAAAATTTCTAAATATTATTTAAATTAGACCTAAATCTTTTTTTAAAAATTAGTTTCAACCGATATTGTTGATTTCGGCCAATACATACCGGTCAATCCTAGACCGAAACTAGTCTAGATCAAGATCGGTTATGGCCGATCCAAATTGGGATTGGTTATGGCCGATCCAACTCGGGATCAGCCGATTTTAGAATCCATTGTTATTTCTTTAATCAATTGCAAGAAATTATTGATCGATCTGGAAATGGCCCGTGGATAAATTTTTACTTTTCCATAAAAGAGGCCAACCATAAAGGAGAAAGAAGTTAAGGGTATTCGGCTTTCCAAGCACAGAAGCAATCATACTGTATAGCACACAAGTAAGACAAGAAACAAGAGAATATCAAAATAATACAGAAGTTTGATACAATAAAATTAGATGCTCCATTTTGGAATTTAAGTCCTCGTACCTCATGGTCTTTCGCCCTTCCTTCCCGTTTGAAGAACCCACCACTGAGACCGGTGGCCCAAACAATTACAAGTTAAAAAACATAAACATAATAATGATAAGGAAAATCATTCAAATTATACCTAGTCCGTCCTGCAGCTGAAAGCCGTTCCTGATAATTAACTGACAGTGGGAAGAAATCAGAAGGCTCACTAGGAACATCAGCCAAACAAACAGAAGAATAGACAATCTGTCAAAGTCAAAAGAACTTCCAATGAGATTTAGTAGTTAAATAATTACTGATCATCCTCCGAGATAAACCATTTGAGAAAGCTTATTCTAGTATAAAGCATAATTTATATAAAATGGAGAAATGAAAATATTAGGTATGAACTAAATGGTAGATATCATCCTCTAAAATTAAGCATTTGAACATGCTTATCCGTATAGAAGAAAATTTGTTTAAAATAGAAAAAATAATAAGATCAGGTATAAAACAAGATATCAAATTAGACGACAATGACGATAACAACAACAACAAGGTTAGCTGATGGAGCATGACCTCTTCCAATATATTCCAAGATATATGATCAGAAATTAATTATCAAAACCAATGTGGACCATGTAAACATAGGAAACAGAATATTTTATAACTCTTTCAATTATCCACCTGGTCCCAAACAATTCACAAGTTTCTTGGTCTCTTCTCACCAAAATGTGCCTTTTCTTCCTCTTCTAGATGCAGAGAGACCATGTAGTACTATGATAGATTTTAACAATATGCATTGCTATATCATGTAAGCCCTTTGCTAATGCCTTTGAGCTTTTTTATAATTTTCCAGATGGATGTCCATCTAGTTCCATTACTATGTGGCCTTTGATCTTGTCAAACCACTTCACTAATCAAAAGAAGATATCAAAATAATATCAAACAAGGTCTCAACTTACAGTTTCGCCATCAGTAACCATCACAGAAGAACTAGCTTGCCTCCCAATATGGCCTGTCTCCACCAGGATCTAGAACATAAACCGGGTCTGGTTAGCACAATTAGACAATACATCGAATTGGGTTTAGAGAAAGAGAACATATTTTCATATTAATATTGTACATGACCCAGAAAAAATAAACTGACCTGGAAAAAATTACACAACTTATAAAATCCAACTTACTCGAAAGAAATATGTCCCACAAAGTAAGAAATTCCATGTCGATAGGCAATGAAATTAAGAATTGTGACACTTTTTAGAAAGAGAAATCAAGCTGAGACTGGAAGCTTCACTATATCTACATCAAATCGGGTGGGGGGAGGTATGGAAGAACCTTCTTTTTTTTTTGTTAAACAAAAAATTTCAACTTAGTAGGCCAAGTAATGGCACTTACTTAGACAGAGAAATCAAACTCCACCTAGATGGCAATAACATACCGAGAAATCGTTTGCCAAAAGTTCCAAGCCCATTATTGTCGACAATTAAAATAAAATTTCACATCAATAGGCCAAAACTCTTAGGACAAGCTCAAAAATATCTTTTCAACTACAAACGTACCAACGAAAAACAAAAAATTAAGACGGGAAAACTCACGTGTCTGTTGCCCACTGGAATCTTCACGGAGTACTTCTGGGGACCCGGGACGACTCCATCTTCAGACGACTCCAGTACGCTCTCCGACTGCTGCGAATCCACCATAGCCCTAACCGTAGAACATTTCTTGATCCTTAGCGACTGGAGCGAGGAGAGGGAGCTCAAGGACGGCCTCGAGGGCCGAGGAGAGCAACGGCACGAGGACGAGGTCAAGAAGAGCCTCCTAGACCGGCATGGATGCAGAAGGGACGGTGGAGAAGAATGAGCTACGCCATGGAGGCTAGGGTATGCGAGCATTCTTCTTCTTCTATATCCCTCTTGCCTGGGCTCTGGAGTGCGACTGTGCGAGAGAGAGAGAGAGGGGGGGAAAAGAGAGCGAGAGGGAGGCAAAGCTACACGCTTTATCTTATCGCTCGTTTTCTTTTTAAGTAAATAATAAATAATTTCTTTATCTGGATGACAATTTGCAAGATAATTCCCTTTAACGATTGCATTAGCAAGTATAAATTAAAATGCATGTTATTTGCAAATAAGTACTACTTTAGCTTATTAAAGAAAGGTTTAATTATGTAACACTTACGGTAAAAACTATATCCGATTTTCATGGAAACCCCCTAAATATTTTAAATTATAATATTACTCCTAAATTTTGAGACAAGTGAAACGACGAAAAAATACAATGACATGACCAAAAATACATAACAACCAACCATACCACTAATTAATTTATCATAATATTATTAATTAAAAAATATTAATAGTAAATATCTTATCGTCTTCTCTCTCATGTCTCTTAACTTACTCTCTTATGTCTCCTTATTCTCTACCATCTCCACTTGTTCTACTCTTTTCTCTCTCTTTACTCTCGCGACCTTCTCTCCGTCCCACGTGACGCAGCAACTTGGGAAAGGAAAGAATATAAGTGAGAGGAAAGGAAGGAGCGAAGGAGATCAGGAGTATAAGAAGACCGAATATAATATAAGAAAAATAATTCTTTATTATAATTTTTTTTATTCTAATTTTATTAATAGGCCGTGTAAAGATTATGAGGGCAGATAGGTTATTTAGAATTAATTACATCTAATATAATCGTCACGTAAGATGACTCGTCAATTTTTGACAATATTATAACCTAAAAAAAATTAGAGGGTCTATGTGAAAATCGGGTATAGTTTAAGTGGTATTAACATAATTAACTTTTAAAGAAATTACATCATTTGTTATGCAATGCTCATCTTTATCGATATATTTTACTTGATGTAATTCTGGTGCCGCCAATACATTCTCGATGTTGAAATGAAATCTCTGACTGCATTCATTCTCTAAAAAAAGAATCATCTGTCTACCCAAAATTGAATTAAATTTTTAAAAAAAATATGAGAGAATTTTAGCAGCTCTTTCCAAAAAGGAGAGCAAAATAAAAGGAGGAGAAACGATGGAGGAAAAGAATAGGGCGAATGAGCAACTCCTTCCAAGGCAAGATATAATTCCGTATTGACAAGTTTCCACCACCATCTGCATAGTAGAGAGAGATACTAGCATATCTACAGATTTCGGAACACTGAGATCTACTTGATCCTTTGACTTGCAACCCAATCTCCAATGACAAGCCAGTCAAAACCACTGCAAGAAGAAGAACCTCCTTTCTAGTGAAGTTGACTTTTACAAGGACAACCCTGCCACTGATCAAAAGTATTTTAGGGGACCATCTCGATAATCGCCTCAAAATTTTGCTACCAATCCTAAATAGAAAGTTCATTTGCCTTGTATATATGGTAATCTCGGATATCTGACCGAAAGCGAAGCTGCCAAGGAACAATCAAAAGTATGAAGGATCCAAGAGCAACGAGATTTCTAGAAATTGATCTTGAACTCTAAGATAGATTCAAATAAAAAGGAGAATAAACCTTTAGATTCTTAAATGAAGAAATATCTAATTTCAAGAATAATATGATGCTGTTGCCAATGGTTTCTTCCATCTCCCCTTAGCATCTCTGTCTTAAGAGGAGAGGAGGGGGCATTTCCTCCATTCTTGAGAGGCTATTTTTTTTTAATAATATTTCTTTATGTCTTTTTTTCTCCCTTTTTTTTACCTATTTCTCTTCTTTGTCCTCTATCTCTTCATCTTTTATACTATTGCTCTCCTCGTCTCCGTCACCACCTCCCATTTCCTTCTAATGTCGCCCCTCTGTGTTACCATAGCTCTCCTCTTTTCCGTCGCCACTGTCTCTACTATTCATCAATGTTGAGCTATACAATTCACTATAGGACCGAAAGTGATCTGGGTTTGTCATTTTCGATATCTTTTTTCTCTATGTAGTGTAGATAAACTCTTTGGCCGGCCCAAATTCTTAATGGTCGTAGTGAAATATTAAAAGCTAGGTTTTCATATCATTATAGCCATTTGGGCAAATTTTTTTCATTTTATTCTATGTGCCCTTCGAGTTTGATACAATGTATATTCTTATCAGGCCCTTTTTATTTTTGTATTAGGCTTGTAAACATCTAAGTAACATGAATAATATATGTCATATTCGGGTTTTGTCTAAGAAATAAAATGAGAAAAAAAGATTCCTCAGCCGCAATTCTTTTTAAAAGATACTAGAACTGATCGAGGAAAGACAACGATCAAATATCAATGATAATATCCCAACAAACTGAGTCAAAAACTTTTTTTTGATTTCAAACTCTAATTTGATAAGTAAGCCTTATGATTGACTTACGTTAGACCAAGATAATAATAATTAGCAGCCATAAAACTATCCAAAATACTTCTTCCTTTGGTGAAAGCCGATGATTGATTAGGAGGGATAAAGAATCCATAAAGCACACAAGCCTATTTGCCAGGAACTTAGTAATAAACTTCTTAATATATTACCCTCCTATACACAGTTTTAACTTCAGCATCTATAGCATATTATCTCAGGAACTTACACCTATGCTAAACTATAGAAGGGAAGTTTTGAAATATAGAAAGCATAATCCATGGAGTAATATGCAACAAGTAGGACTAATGCAGGACATATATGTTGAAATATAAGGACATTTAATGACTATGCTCCTCATGTTATCTATTAAGGGTTTTTTAGTATATATATTATCTCAAAATTTTCTTATTCCTTGCCGTCGTTTTCTATATGACTCTTCAATTTTTGTTATTGTTGTGATACATAGATTCTCTGAACTATTCGTTGATTTTTCTATCCATAAGTTATCGGTGCAAATCACGTGAGTAGTTATATGATAATAATAATTCAAGAGTATAAGTGTAATTATCCTATATTTTTAACGGAAAGAAATATATAAATATAAACTTTAGAAATATATACACTGAATAAATAATTTGAGAAGATTTGCATGAAGAGAGAAACCCTATGTTTTATGGTCAACCAGTTGAGAGTATTTTTTGGATTGATCGTATATATATTTATAACTTTGGCCTATTTAGTTATTGTTATCTACTGGTACTAGTATTCTTGGCATTTGGGAAATTTCGTGGAAATGTCTTCCTCCAGAATGTTCCGAACGTTTAAAAAAATAGTCCATACGACATGACATGTGAACCAGGCCATCCACTTCTATTCACCCTTAAATTTTCGAATCGCCTCTGTTCACACACCAAACACCGGAAACCACCAACCACGTACATTATTTCTCTCATACCCACCAATTGTTTAACGAAACATCGCTATTTGATGCACGCCGTTGGGCAGCTAATCTTCGAGTAGTTGGGAATAGCCTTACTACGCCATTAACGGAACCGGATCGTCTGTATCCCTGGGCTGCAGGAAGGATTTGACGGCCATTCAGAGTCCGCCAAGTAGAGAAGGACGTCCCTTTTCTTTTTTCCCACTCAACAAACGAGCTTATATAATGGTGAGGAATCCAAAGCAATCCAACTCCTCTCATACTTGCCACCTCAAAGGCCGGCGTAGATCGAGCAAAGCCCATGTCGTCTTGGATCGAAACACTTCTTCTTCTGAGCCTTTCTCCACCCATGTCTTGGATCGAACGCTTGTTCTAAGCCTCTTTGTGCATGCCAGTTCGATCGATCAAATGGCTTTCACTCTCTCGAGCAAGCTCAAAGCCTTCATAAACGCATCGTTCCTTCTCTTGTGCTTTTTCTTAACATCTCACATCCGTTCTCCGACCACTTCGATCCATCTCACGTCTAGCCTTCAAACTCCTAGAGGGTTTGGTTGCATTGAGCTGCACAAACTCAAAGAGCACCATGAGAAGTGCCACTACTTGCAAACTCACATCCCTTGCGTCTCCCAAGGATATGTTAACTATCTCAGAGTCTTCTACTGCCTCTGTGGGAGTTACCCTCCGATAGGATACGCATTCCTAGTTATGTGGCTTTTGGTGTTGTTTTATTTGTTAGGTAACACTGCTTCCCAGTACTTTTGCTCCTCGGTTGAGAGCCTCTCGCGGCTGCTCAACCTCTCCCCCACCATCGCCGGCGTCACGCTGTTATCGCTCGGCAACGGCTCGCCGGATGTGTTTGCGAGCATCGTCTCGTTCCGTGCGGGCTCGGGCGAGGTCGGGCTCTGCAGCGTGCTGGGCGGCGCGTTCTTCGTCTCGTGCGTCGTCGTTGGAATCATTAACATATGCGCCAGCTCGTTATCGCATGTTATTCGCGTCGACCGGTCGAGCTTCGTTCGCGACGTCTGCTTCTTCGTCGTCGTGCTCTCCTCCCTTCTCGTGATACTTATCGTCGGTATGACTTTTCGCTCTCATGCCAATAGTAACTCTGATAAAAGTTTTTTAAGCTTGGTAAAAGATGATAATCTTATTGTTATATATTCTAACAGGAAGGGTCAACATATGGGGCGCCATGGCATTCACATCCCTCTACTTCGTCTACGTCTCCATCGTCTCCGCGACGCACTTCTGCAGGGGGAAGTACGACCACATGCTCGTGCCGATTCTCGACGGCACCAAGGACGACCTCCACACTCCTATCTCGCTCGAAAAAGAAATGAGCTCAGAAGGGAAAGAAGAAGAAGAGGAAGAAGATAACTCGCAGCCGCCGCCGTCGCCGACGTACGTCAGGCTTACGACGATGATGCCGTACTACTTCCGATGGTTCCTCTACCTCATAGACATGCCTCTATACCTCCCGAGGAGGCTAACAATCCCAGATGTCTCAGAGGAGAGGTGGTCAAGGCCATTCGCAGTGGCTTCAGCTACACTTGCACCGGTCCTAATCGCAACCCTTTGGAACTCAAAGAAAGGAGTGCTGGGCTCCAAAGAAGGCTTGACCATCTACCTGTACGCAAGCCTGGTCGGGTTCGTGTTGGGTCTCTTCGCACTTCACACGACCCTAAAAACGAACCCACCGAAGAAGTTCTTGTTCCCATGGCTAGCAGGAGGGTTCTTGATGAGCGTCCTGTGGACATACATCATAGCGGAGGAGCTGGTGGGGCTGTTGGTCTCCATGGGCTACGTCTTTGGAATAAGCCCTGCCATTCTGGGGTTGACCGTGCTTGCATGGGGGAACTCCATTGGGGACCTAATCGCAAATGTCGCCATGGCCATGAACGGTGGCCAGGACGGGGCCCAGATTGCAATCTCAGGATGCTATGCTGGGCCCATCTTTAACACGTTGGCTGGGTTAGGGTTATCGCTGGTGGTCTCGGCTTGGGCTGTGCACCCTAATCCCTTTGTGATCCCGGTGGGCCCGGCCCTGTTTGAGATTGTGGGGTTTATGATAGGTGGGCTGCTGTGGGCCCTCGTCATTTTGCCGAGGAAGGACATGAAGTTGGATAAGATGCTGGGAGTTGGGCTCCTCGCCATCTACTTTTGCTTTCTCACCCTCAGACTCTCTCAGAGCATTGGGTCGGTTCATCTGTGAAGGCTGTTCTTGTACTACTTTTCTTTTCTTTTTCTTTTTTTTTTAATTTCTTTTTTTCCTCTGCAAATGCTAGAAGAGGCAGATTGATTGCTAGTAGTGGAAAATGGGTTCTTTCTTTTCTCCAGAAAGAAAAACTCTCCCCCGGTTTATGTAAAGGGGTAATTTGCAACGACAAGAAAATTATCTATTTTCGATCTGTGATCTAAGGTCAACTTTTTAATTTTCGATCTAAGGTCAACTTATTTAGTTGTATCAAATACATCTTATAGCATAACATAAACAATCTTTTCTTCTCCATTGATCGTTCAACCCTCTAAAGGGAACAAAATAAAAAACAATAAGCTCTCTTTTTTCTCCATTTTTCTTCTCTGTTTCTATGACAAAAAAGAAAAACATTCTCTTTTCTAAAATCCCATACCATATGCTTATTCATGGTTACCCATTATGTTGTAACATGAAGTGTTAGTATTAATTAAAAATATAATCGGAATATGAATAAGAAATAGGTTTTGTGAACTATGACATAATGGCAAAAGATGGGAGGAAATTGAGAGAGAAGGGAGGACAGAACAAATGAAAACACTTGCATTTAATGCGATGGGTTTCAGTGGAACTCGTATCCAACCAAGTTGGAGATAGAGATCTATTTGCAATAAAGCCGGTGGATCCCATTTGGACATGTGTCGAACATAAGCGAGAAGTGATGTTTTGGGGGGAAAGCTAGGAGAAAAGTGAGCAATTAGATTAAAAATCTAATAACATATCCATTACATATAGTCTATATTAATAATATATACTAACTTCTTTAGCCTCTAAATCCTAGCAGTTATATAGATTAGGTCCCACTTCCAAAATGCTAGTGGATGTTAGCATCGTATATTAAACTAAAAGCTCAAACGGTTTAATAACAAATCAGTGTCATTCTTCAAACTCATCATATTAATAGGTTAAACTGCCTTTTGTGAAAGCTAAACGCCGTCCAGGTTTGAAGTTTATTCATGCATACTTATGAGCTTTCCGGCGACCAGTTTCCCTGAAAAATAAAGAGGTTTATTATGTTTTTCGATCACAATCTGAAGTCAGAACTGACCGGTTTGGCAGCTTTTGTCTCTTCCATGATGTCATAGAATCGTGGAAAAACAAATGAGAATCAACAAGACTACATGCATGAGAAGACAATATGCTTAGGCTTTTTGAGAGAAGCTATGTTTAGCTTTTGGCTTACACTTTTTATGGTGCTCATGTTATCCTTTTTTTCTCTTGCTTTCTTACTTTCTTTCTTTCTCTTATTTTGTTTCGTTATCCTCCTCCTGGAGCTCTACACGGAACCATACGACGCTTTCAATTAAATTCTGGGCTCGTCTCCGTGATGCCCATGCAACGCCTTTTAGCTACTGTCCCTCGTAGCTACCGAACTTTTCTAGCAGCAGCAGCAGCCAACAACCCTCGCACAGTTCTCCGGCTCCAGTTACATGCATGGTACAGGAGAAGAAAGTTCAATTCAATTTGGAGTTGATGAGCATGAGGAAAAGATTACACTGGAAAATGACAAGAGGTTTTTGGAAATTAGCTCTCCAGATTCCATCACTGCTCGCTGCTAGTACTTGCGTCACTGTTTGTCTATATGATCTGTTCCTCTTATTGGAGGGAAGGAGCTCCGAAAGCTTCGCCTGGTCGGACAGTCGTCAGAGCAGCAGCATCGATCTTGCTTGGCCTTTCGACGAGTATCCTCTCTCTCTCTCTCTCTCTCTCTCTCTCTCTCTCTCTCTCTCTCTCTCTCTCTCTGCCTTCATTTTAATGTCAGCTAACTTTTACGGAACGCCTTTTCTTCTTCTCTAATTTGGAGGGATTAGTTTGTTTTTAAGAACTCTTTCGAAGGAATAGACGTCGGTCTCCGGTTTGACTCTCGTCACCGAAAGCGAGTTCCGCTTTCGCTGCTAGTAATTAATGCCGCTCTCGGGCTCTCAGATATTAACGCTCTCCCTCACTCTCAGTGGTACCCTTGTTCACCGTGCGCGTGCATACAAATGCTATAAATAAAAATAAATAACTCATGAAAATAAAAAAGTACTCGTTAGAATTAAATAATATTTTGGAATTAATTTTCTTTTGATAATAACTTCAGCACCTATAGATTTATTTTTTTTAAAATAATAAAATCTATGTATAAACTCAGGTTTATATACTACTAAATTAGATATTGAAAAAGAAGTCCGCCACAGGGCGGACCCCCCCCCTCCCCTTGGGGTTCAATTCCCGAGAGGCGCCGGTGGGGGCCCAGCTCGGGAAATAGTCGACGAAGGTGGTGGGCCCCAGCAGGCTCAGTGAACAGGCGGGGTCCCACTTTATCTTTAACCTTTTAATTCCTGTTTCGACTTCATTTCTAACTGTTGCAGTCGCACGGAAAAGGTGTCGCATAGGCGGTCATCGTAACGTCATCTTATCATTTACATAGACAAAAGTGGTCCCATTATACGGCCTAATCAATACATAGAAATGTAGTAAATTATTGGCCATCGATTCTCTTATTATATTATTATTAAATACCACTAGAGCATATATATATAAATTAATCATATAAAGTTTTACCCATCATCCAAATATATGACATAAATATGGTTTAATTAGTTCTCCGGTTTCATCATTGCCTTAATACTTATATATAGTTTAGAAAATGATGGTAGAAAAAAGAGGAGGAGGGGGAGGAGGAAAAGGTGGCGGTGGATGGAACAGTAGGCGGTAACGGCGGTGGTTGGACGAGGGGGAGAGAGGGGAGAGAGAGAGAGAGAGAGAGAGAGAGAGAGAGAGAGAGAGAGAGAGAGAGAGAGAGAGAGAGAGAGAGTGAGACAAAAAGTACAGAAAAGGGGGAAAAAAAGTGAAGTTTGACTTAATACTGTTCTTTTAAAAGGGCGTTTACTGTGGAAACTTCCCTCAAATTCCAAAGTCCTACAGGCTACTTGTGTGAATCCAAAACAGTCCCTTAGTTGCAGAGGTGGGTGCTAGGCCTAACAATGATTCAATGTACTTCAAAATTGTAGGCCCAAAACCCTAGAAGAATGGCCCAATAACTGGCCCGAGAAGCTAAGAGAGGAGCAAGAAGAAATGGGTCAGTTGCATGACTAGAGATGCCTCTCTCTCTATCTACCATGAGGATTGAACAATTCCAGTTGTTTCTGAGGAGAGGTGGCCTAAATTCAGAGTAGAAGGTAACAGTCTATTTGTTTGGTGGATCAGTGGGAAAAAATAAAGTATATTCAATTTCGATATGCAGATTAATTAAATATAAGAGTGAAGTAAACTTAGACACAACCATCAAGATATATACAGTTTATTTTTTTAAATAATAAGATGGTTATTATTATTAGAGAACAAAAATAAATTATACGAGAAGATAGAAGATTACACGCGTTTCTCTTGTTAAATTAATTTTTCTGCTTGGTAGTCGATCGCTATCCGTATGGTAGTTAGCGAAATAATTAGAGGTAAATATGTTCTGTTACTCTATCACAACATGCACCAGAATTTTCTTGAAGTCTTGAAACTTTCTAAAGGACCAAATGGTTCTTTAATCATATTTTAGAATAAAACTGGAACCTGAACTATAATAATGAGCCGTTATAATCATACTTTAAATTAAGTTATACAACAAATTTCCAAAGATCCCACTATTTTTCTAATAATTATTCAAATAGCTTCCTCAATAGATAGCCAAGGGGATATTTCGGTCAAAGGAACAATAAAACGGTCAAAATTTTCAAATGCAGATCTAATCCCTCTGGCTGCAGTGCTATTCGGACAATAAAAGCCCTGGATCTTCGAATAAATAACAAAAACGCCCTCGAGGCCCTCGAGTCGTGCCATGGACTATGTGTATCCACCCCCCCCGCCCCAAATGTCGGCTGCTGTAAGATCTCGACAACGCTTGCCACGTCATATTCAGCTCCCTAGATCTCCTTAAATGATAAAACTACCCCCCGACAAATGATTATATTTAATCACATACATCACATTGCGATCCTCTCTGCCCATTCCATATCTGAGGAGGAAAAGGGGCAGAGGAAGGCCGCAAAGCTCTATAATACCTTATCCTGCCGAGCCTTTTTGCTATCCTTTTTTCACTTTCTTCCGTTCGTTCTTACAGCTACTATCTGCATGAGAAAACCGTGTTTTTGAACTGGGTTTTTGCTTAAGATCTAGCTTCTATGTTCAACAATCTAAAGGGAAAAAAATCCGAGCTTTTTTGGTGTTTTCTTAGTTTATTCGTGTAGAAAGGTCGGATTTTTCTTGTTTTTCTTGGTGAATCTCATCTCATCTCATCTGGGTCATCCTCCATTCATGCCTTTGTCTTGGTCATATTAGATAATAGGCAGTAGAATAATCCCCTATTATTCTCCAGCTGAATCTTTTCCAGGTTTTCTCCTACATCCTATAAAAAAGATCCCAGTTTTGCGCTCCTTGAAGGTGATCTTTAGCCGCAATACATGGGCAATCTTAGATGGGTGATATGGGTATTCCTACTTGGTCTCTCCTATTCCATGGTTGAAGGACTTGGGATGAACTGGGGAACAATGGCGACTCACCCTTTGCAACCTAACATAGTAGTTCAGCTCCTCAAGGACAATGGGATCAAGAAGGTCAAGTTGTTCGATCCCGACACCGCAACCATGAGGGCTTTGGCTGGGAGTGGCATCGAAGTCATGATTGCTATTCCTAACAATATGTTAGCTAAGATGAATGATTACGACGCGGCGAAGAAGTGGGTCGATAAGAACGTCACTCGCTACAACTTCGATGGAGGAGTTACCATTAAGTAAGTCTGAAGCTCTTAATGGCTGAACTGAATTGAGTTGCAGAAATTTATTTCCTTCTATCTTTGTCAGATTTGATAGTTATGTTCTGCAAGTTTTAGAAAGTCTATACTTGTTTGATGTTAATAGATTGATCTAAAGGTGATGAATCTACCACAATGAAGCTATAACTTTCAAAAGATTGAACTCTTGATCAGACCAATGATTGTAACATTGAATTCTTTCGGATACTGTAGATGATATATTGCAACTGAAACAAGTTAAACAAAAATTCTTGTGTTTAGTAGCTTCAAGTTGAGTTCAAAATTTCTCCTATAAGGCGCGGATTAAATAACGAGTTCCTTTCTAATGCTTCATGCAGATATGTAGCAGTTGGAAATGAGCCCTTTCTCTCATCTTACAATAATTCATTCCTAAATATCACCTTTCCTGCTCTCCAAAACATACAAAATGCCCTCAATGAGGCAGGAGTTGGTGACACCATAAAGGCTACCGTCCCTCTCAATGCCGATGTGTATAATTCCCCTGCAGACAACCAAGTCCCCTCTGCAGGAAGATTTCGGACAGACATCAATGATCTAATGACTCAGATTGTCCAGTTCCTCAACCAGACCGGCGCGCCCTTCACCGTCAACATATACCCTTTCTTAAGTCTGTATGGGAATGACAACTTCCCCCTGGATTATGCTTTCTTTGATGGTGTGAGCAATCCTATTATCGATTATGGAATTCAGTATACCAATGTGTTCGATGCCAATTTCGACACATTGGTCTCAGCTTTAAAGAGAGTTGGTTTAGGCAATTTACCTATCATTGTCGGAGAGGTCGGTTGGCCAACCGACGGCGACAAACATGCCAAAGCATCCTATGCGCAGAGGTTCTACAGTGGTCTTCTAAAGCGTCTAGCTGCAAACCAAGGGACACCTCTCCGGCCAAACCAGTACATTGAGGTCTATCTCTTTGGCCTAATCGATGAAGACGCGAAAAGCATTGCTCCTGGTAGTTTTGAACGTCACTGGGGGATCTTTAAGTATGATGGGCAGCCAAAGTATCCAATGGATCTCTCAGGTCAGGGACAGAACACGATGCTTGTGGCGGCGAAGGGCGTGAAGTATTTGTCGCGAACTTGGTGCGTGTTCAATCCAAATGCAAAAGACACAAGCAAGCTAGGTGGTAACATAGACTTTGCTTGCCAGTATTCTGATTGCACTGCACTTGAATATGGTTCTACATGCAATGGCTTGGATGCCAATGGGAATGCCTCATATGCCTTCAACATGTATTTCCAAGTTCAGAGCCAAGTGGAATCGAGCTGCTTCTTTGAAGGTCTTGCTATGGAGACAACACAAGACCCCTCAGCAGATTGCAATTTTACCATCCAAATTGCCGCATGGCGATCATCTGCTTCAGCTGTCTTTCTCGCGCCGTTGCTTGCGGTTTTCATGCCGGTATTTTTCTCACTTCTCTTACTCTAGTTGAAGCTACTGTGGAATTCAAGCACGGTGGTTGTTCATTGATTTATTCTTAATAGCCACGTAAGTGTGAGATTGTGAGGTAGTTCTATTCTGGTGGATTGAAGAAGACTTCAATATTTGCAAAGGTGGCCTTGCTGAAATTCTACTCCTCTGGGTTTTCTTGGTTTGAGAAGCTACAAATCTTTATCACTAGTTCCTGTGGGCTTCTATTGTATTTGTTGCAATCCCATGTGCTATTTATTAATAGAAATGATAATGGAATGTGCATTGTTGAACTGCACACCAAGGTGGTAGCTGATACTAATAAAGAATATCCTGTTCTGACATCTGGATTGGTTTAAAGAACAGAAGAAAACTCTGTGGGATAAAACTGTTGTATATTATTGCCATACACTAAATCGATCCAATTCTTGTTGTTCTTTTCAAACTAAATTGACTTGGTCTACAAAATATACATCAAGTGAAGCCCGGACATTCGAAATAAAATGTAAAAGCTGGCAAAGTTTGAATGTGGAACTGAAAGACCAACCTGGACTAGTTGTCATGCCTGACATCAATTAATTTTAAACTGATCCTTTTGCATGTATATTGCAAGTAGAGGTGTAGAGGAGCTGAGCTTGAGTGAGCTGGCTTAGTTTTTAATATCAAGTTGGCTTAATTCAGCTTGAGCTATCTTAGTTTTTAAAATTTTTCATTATATATTTACTTTTTAGCTATAATAATATAATCTTTTGAGGGTTAGGTAAATATAAATATAATTTGTAACTCTTCATTTCCCAACATGAAATTAAATGTCATCCAATCAATTTAAATTATAATATATTACTATAGATATTTAAACGGAAGATATATTTAAAAAAATTCATTTTGAGCTAATCGAGCCTAGCTCAAGCGAGTTCTAGCTCGGCCTGGTCAATTTGTATTTCGAGCTAGAAAATCTAGCTCAGCTCGGCTTATTTAGAGCTAGAGCTAAATTCGAGCTGAGCTTACCAGCCATCCAAACTTTTTTTATGACCCTAGTTGCAAGTTGTTTATAAAATCAAACTGCGCTGCTACTTCAAAAGCATGGCCCACTTAGTTAGAGAACTCCGAGCCGTATCAAGATGAAAAATGCAACTTGGCCATAGCCATCTTTTTAGTAGTCAAGGCCAACAAAAAAATGTGAACTTTGCTTCCCATGATTAATAACTATCAGATGTACAGAATATCAGCATGACAACAACAGAGATGGCAGAGACAGAAAACTCCTTAGAGGCACCAGCTTATGTTGGAACTACATGGAGAGTTCTATCCTCGCCAATCCACAAACTTGACAAGATAATGGCAATAAGCAGGACACAAAGACAAAAAATGAAACTCGGAGCACCAATTCTGCATCCAACTCCTTCTGTGTTCATGATTTGGATGTTACTGTCTTCATAAGAAAATCTGCACGAGCCTTTGCAAGCACTATCTGCAAGTAAATTGCCAGCAGATGATGCCATGTCTTCTGTATTGAGGTGAGCTTCTTGAACATGCTGGTGCTCGTTCAGCTGCTTCAAGTTTGCAGAGGTCCCTCCTCTGAAATCATGATTGTGATCCTGAGGAAGATGATCTCCACTTAGTGCCATTGCTGAACCTCGTCGAACCTGACTTAAAGCTGGACTCGGGGACATCCTGCCACACATTCTCTCATGGTTCCAACAGACAGGGTTGTCTGCTGAATTCTGATGATAGCAGAGAAACTTCCTTGGAGTTGAGCACATCTTTACATCACCAACAGTAATTTGAGACCTGGATCTCTGTGATACAAGCATTAGCAGCGATATCGTCTAAGTTAACTTTAGTCCAGACAAGTTTGAATTCACAGAACATAAAAATGCAGTGGCATAGTTTTAAAATGCTGCAATTTATTGGTGATAGACATAAATGACTTTGGAAAAAGCCTGCGACAATTTAGAAAGTCATTTCCCCATCTCAATTTAAAAATGACATGCTCACCAATAAGCACATTGTATTCATGCGCATTGAAGAAAGTGCTCTAGCATCAAGCCCCAACAGACATGAGGATTCATCTTGGTATATTTGTTCTAAAGATTAATAATTTTACCCAAACATTAATGAAGAATAACTATTCTATTGCCTGTGAGAGAGCAAAAAATATCAATGCCATTTTGATGCATATCCAAACTCAGGAGGACACTGTTGCAACCAAGGTTACTTTGACGTACCTGAGGTTTTGGAGATGTGACTTTGTTCATCATGTATGTGATACTTTCATGGACATCTTTGCCTGGGTGTTCATTATGTGGCTTAATTAGCTCGAGAGGGACTACTGAATCATGACAACCCGAGCTGGCCCTGTGAAGAAATCCATTATTACTTCTAAAAACCAAAGCATCAATATCTTTATTCAGTTGTCTCAAGTTTCCTTGCCTAGAAAACTGATTGCTACATGGAGACAGCTGCATTGATGATGGGGAATCAATGAGAGAACCATGGCTGACAAAAGAATCACTTGTATGCAACTCACGAGAAGGACACTCAGATGATCTAGTTGCACTGAAGCTGGCACTATCTATAGCACTCCATGAAGTCCTCCTATGGCATCTATCATCAAAATTTGATCCTGTGAAGGGACTAGAGATTTCTAACTGATATCCTTTACCTTCAACTATTACCTGGGCAGTTTCTAATGTTTCCAAAGCTGCAGCAGTTACAAATGGCATCTGATTATTCTGACAATTTTCCAGAACATCAACTATGTTGACAATTTCAGAAGATATGCTTCTTGAATCTATGCACTCCATCAAGATTTTGATCATCTGAATGGCTGATAATTGCCTCTGAGAGTTGCTCTCATTAATACCTGAAATCAAAATTTGTAAGCCTGATCTTACTAGAGATCTGGCATAGGGCTCAACCAACATAGGATTTTTCCTTGTTAAAGCTGAAACCAAGCCTAAGTGTGAATTTGTCTGAGTATGCTTCTCCTCAAGAGCTCCTGCAACTTTCACGCAAACCTCATTCACCAATTCATCTGAAGCATATTGCCAGTTCTCAGATTCCACAAGAGCCTTGAGGCAAAAAGCAGCCCCAGATGCCGTATTCTCTTGCATAACCATCAAGCAATCAAACAGTGGCCTGGAAAGAGATCTAATAATCCTCTTCTTCTCACTGTCTAGTGCCAAAGGATTAATTCCATAACGAGCAATTGCAGCTACCACTTTACAGCAGGACTGATTAAGCGATGGAGACACTTCACTGGAATACATGGTTGCTGTGATTTCTGACATCATGCTGTCAATATGTGGCACAATATTCCGACCATGAACTCTTGCAAGTACTTCTAATAGTGAAATTGTACACTCTTCCAAAGTTGAGCTAGAATCTTTGGTTCCAAAGAGAAAATTTAAAAAGAGAGGAAGGGTATTAGAGTCCAGGTCTTCGATATAAGACTTCAGAGATTTCATTGCTGCCTTGCAGCTCTCTGCATCCCTTCCCATGTTCTCCAGTTCTTTACGAAGCAGTAGGCCAATATTTTCACCCATGATATGTCCTGGAGAGATTGAAGGATCATGAGTTAACACAAATGCAATGGAAAGTACGTCTTTTACACATTCAGTGCCACTTGTTCAGCAAAATCCATTCTATGTGGAATAACATCACATATAGACATGATTATTTGATGTATACTTGCACTTCAATTCAAGCATGAGATAATCTATTATTTTTCTTAATAAAAAAAAAAAATACTCCATTCACTTGAGCATGCAATTTTCAAGATTAAAGCATGCATAGTAAATGCAATTGTATCCTTTTAGCACTATTGTATTAGACATTGCTAGAAAAAATAACGAACATGGGAGCAGTCATACATCATTCCGATGTCAATTATACAGCATATTAATGTCTAAATGATTCAACACAATGATAGTTATCACAGATCGTTCATAATTTACCATGGCAAATAAAATCTCATATTACATGAAATAATTATGTGAGGCATGATAGAAAAAATAACTCTCTAATTCAAGAAGCACAACTGCAATTGATCCATAGAAATATTAACTTCCCAACTGCAATTATCAAAATCTTTGAAACTTTCCCAATTAATCTTTTTAGAAAATAAATAAATAAAAATCATTCGACAAATAGAGGCTCGAATCCACTTGGCAAAAAGAAAGAACTAAACTTTCCAAGAACCACATACCGAACAACCTAATAAGACATGGATCCAAAGTATTCACAAGGAAAATCTAATTTTTCTCATTACGATCGATTTATCCACCGGAAAAGCTAAGCAAAGCAAACTCGAAACGCAAATCGGGTTCTTGCTACTTCATAATCTAATACTTCGATGCAAGAAACTAGTAGAAATACCTGAACGCGAGAGCAAGAATATTCTTCGTGCCAATTGGTGTAGAACCGTAGAGAAGAGAGATTGGGGTCTGATTTGATTCGGGAATGGCCGCCAGAATTTAGAAAGGAGGCTCTTTTAGGGTTTTTCAGAAACGGAAAAGGGCTTCGGACAAGTCGAGTGAGATTTCCAATCCGGATACCTTACAACGGAGAGGGGGGGAAGGGGGGCATTCTGGGATTTGAATTCTTCCGGAAATTTACAGCCGTGCCCTCGGCACATCTTATAGCTTATTATATCCCGCGGGACACCAGAACAGTAGCCTACCGCCTATATAATAAACCGAGGAGGCACCAAAAGAGAGATCGATTAGGGTTTCTCCACCCCCAAACCACAGCTTATTCTTCGCAGCTCGTGATTTATTCAAAATTTTCGATCTTTTCCTCTTGCTTTTTCTTTTTTCCTTCAAATTGTTTGCATGATGTTGGATGATGAAGCAAATCAGACGGATTCCCATTGATTTCTATAAGATGATGTCCTCAACCAGCTACTTCTGACTCATCATGCAATTTTGGGCCTTCTATGGTTCTTTTTGGTGGCATTTTTGCTCGATTTCTTTTATTTGTTTGTAGATTTTTCTCTTTGTTTATGAGGCTATGATCATGTAGATCGATTGGAGAACCTAACGAGGATAGCAGTGAACCAATGAGGTGAGATAAGTATTTGCTACTCTTGATGGGTTTTAAATCCTATCTGATGATCACTATCCACCAAGATCTCTGAGGCTCCCGGCACTCTAATTTTTATTAAAATGCACTTTAATCCCGTGTAGTTTATGGAAACTTTGGTCGTGTGATTCTAATTTGTATGAAACTGCCAGTTTTTCGATTAAGCTAACAATAAAGACAATTTTCTATTAAAATTTTTGAATAATTTGTGTATTTTGAATCTTATATTTTCGCGTTTTAAATTTTTTGCAATGTCTAAAGTGTACAAATAAAAAGATTAAGATTAAAAAAGGCGCATAAGACAATAATTTTCTCAATTTTTTAATTAATTGTTGTATTGAGATGGTTTGTTTAGATTAAAGAATTGATGGTGTGTTGTTGATAAAACGAGAAATTTTAACCGTTAATTTTTCCGTCGTTAGATAATAAAAATATCTTCTCGTGTTGGATTTTTAAGATAGTATTATTAAATAATCAAAATAGTCGCTTGACACTCAGTTTGACAGAAAAGTTGTCACTTTCACTTCAATAATTTGGAGATTATAGAGATTGATTTTAGAAATAAGCGTTGAACGATAAAATATATGTCAATATATATATATATATTTATATATGTATAAAGTTATATCGAGTAGAACATTAGCAAACTAAGGCTTCATTATTTTGTGCTTAAAAATTTAAGGATATATATATATATATATATATTTCTTAAATACGAGTAAGGTACTGGAAATTTACCGAAATTTATTGTATGATTGTAAAATACAGATAAAATTATAACAAATAGATAAGTTTATATAAGATTTTTTTTAATTATCAAATTATGAATAAGTATAACTAATAAATTTAATGCGTTCAAAATATTGTGACGTCGAGTTAGAGCAATTTTAACATAAAAAATGACATCATATGAATTCAAAAGATAAACGAAATGGGGAGTTAGGTGCGAGGATATTTTGATTATTTTTTGTTAATAAAAATTCTACTGAAAAGTCTGCTTGATTTTATAAGATTTTCTACTTAATTTATCATGTGATTTACTTTATAAAAAGTTTAATTAAAACATATATAAATAATTATTTGATTACAAAATATATTAAAAAAATAATTTATAAATAATTATTCTGGAATCAAACGTCATCTAAGTAAACAATGACTTACTTTTTGTTTTTAATTTTATATATTTTTTGGTCGACTCATTTAACGATCGAATCGAAACGTCATTGTTTACGCAATCAAATAATCGATAGGATACGGGACTGCTCTCCACCACAGAATATCCCCCCTACCGGCTTAAATGAGGACATCTTCCTCTCCAATTTCCATCGTTCTGATCCCAAATCATTTCACTCTCTCTATATATGCCAGCATATGAAACCTCGTGAACTCAAAGCCAAATCCAAACCCTATGGCTTCTTCCTTCTCCGCCTCTGATCGGACTCCTCTCCCGCTTGCCGGCCGCACGGCGATCGTCACCGGCGCCTCCCGCGGCATCGGCCGCGGCATTGCCGCCCACCTCTCGTCCCTCGGCGCCGACCTCATCCTCGGCTACTCCTCCAACTCTGCCCAAGCTGACCTCCTTGCCGCCGACCTCAACTCCTCCTCCTCCTCTCATGTACGGGCCGTGCCGGTCAAAGCCGACGTCTCCGACCCGGACGGAGTCCGAACCCTCTTCGATCGGGCGGAGTCATCCTTTGGCAGGCCGGTTCACATCCTCGTGGCCTGCGCCGGGGTGCTCGACCCCAGCTACCCCTCGATTGCCGATACGGATCTCGAGGCGTGGGACTCCACCTTCGCGGTCAACGCGCGGGGGGCCTTCCTCTGCTGCCGGGAGGCAGCGCGGCGGCTAGAGCGCGGCGGCGGGGGGCGGATCGTGGCGGTGACGTCGACGCTGGTGGAGACAGCGATGCCGGGGTACGGGGCGTACACGGCGTCGAAGGCGGCGGTGGAGGCGATGGTGAGGACGCTGGCGAAGGAGCTCAAGGGGACTCGGATCACGGCGAACTGTGTGGCGCCGGGGGCGGTGGCGACGGACATGTTCTTCGCTGGGAAGAGCGAGGAGACGGTGAAGAAGATCGCGGGGGGATGCGCGATGGGGAGGATCGGGGAGACAAAGGATATCGCGCCCGTGGTGGGGTTGGTTTGCAAGGACGAAGGTGAATGGGTTAATGGGCAGGTTATCCGGGTTAACGGTGGAATAATTTAGAATAATAGTGGAGGGGATTTATCCTACTTTTTTTTTTCTCGTCTCTTTAATCGTACTTTTATTGCTATTTGACGGAGTGCATTAGCTAGTCTATCATTTATCTTATAAATGTTCGTAGATAGCTTGCTGCCTTATTCGGTTCCCGCAACTCCACAAGGGGTTATTACGTGCTTGTCATATGTAATGCTACATGTAAAAGTGAAATGGTTAAAATGTAAAAGTAATAATAATTCAAATATATAAAATTCCAGGGGTGCAAAAAGAACTACGCCCTGAGCTGAGCCAAACTCAAGCTAAGTCCGAGATTAATTAGAAGAGGTAAAGAAGGCTACTGTGATTTGTTGATGGAAGAGGAGGCTAACGGAGAGGAGGAGGTCGTTTGTTGATAGAGAATGAGGAGAGCGAATGAGAAGGTGAAGGATGAGGAGACCATGAATGAGAAGGTGATGGATGAGGAGACCATAAAAAGAGGCCAACGAGTTGAGGTGGCATTTTCGTTGAGGGTGGGGTGATTAGGTTAAGGAACTGATTGAAATGATGGAGAAAAAATAGTGATAAAAGGCAATGTGAGCCTCGTTGTCGTTGAGGGTGGGGTGACAAGGTTAGGAAACTGATTGAAATGAGTGACAAAAGCAACGCGTGCCTCATTAACAATAACAATGTTTAAATACAAGCCAATCTTGGGACATTTCAATTTTGATTTATCTTGAGATCAAGGGTGTAAATAAGCATATTTAGTTGAGTCTAGACGAGATTGCCCTATTTCAGGCTCGTCTTAGAATTCAAATTGAACTTGATTAAGTTGAGTCCGAGTTTGAGTCGCTTATTTATTTTGACAACCTTATTTGGATAGTAGACAATTAGAATAAAGAGAACCCAAAAATTAAAAATTAAAAATAAAAATAAAAATAAAATAAGAGTGAACCCATGAACCCTGTTTTTAAAATAAAAAGAGGAAACATGATCACTAAATATGAAAGTTTTAACAACTTATATAAGGAAATGGCACAGTTAGAAAATATATTAGTGGCTTAAGATTATCCTCTGAAATAATCCGCAAATCCACCCACCCACACAGACACAAAACAGAACAAACAATCCATGAATTAACGGACTTGCTGCCACCCAAACAAATATTTATTGACAAATACTTCAATACATCTTTAAAATTTATAATCTTAACCATATTACATAAGAAAAAAAGTATATTAATCAAGAAGATTAATTACGTGTGCCTAACTTCTCAATTTTCTTGTTATACCCTTATCTTAACCATTAGATCTTCATCAAGTGATTGATAAATAATTAACTTTACGGTACGGAAAAAATGCTCTACACGTTTTTTTGTCTTCCGTTAAGATTTTTCTCTTAAATATAATTATACCTTAATTATAGGAGAAATCATTTAATATTAAATAATTTAAATTTGATTATTTAGAGATAAACTTTAATTTAAATATAATTCTCTATCTCTATCGATTAAAATTTAATTTAAATCAATCTTAAACTAATATGAGATATATATAAATAATAAAAAATAATCAAAAGATAAAATGTAATTAAATTTTTACCAAGTTAATTATAAAAGACATCAATACCCTTATTTTGATATATATATATTACTCTCGTTTAATGATATATATATATGTCTTTTACTTAATAAAATATTAAAATAATATAATTGTTAAAAAATAATGTGCAAGATTATATATCTAAAAAAAGCTACCTACTGAATCGATAATATATTTCATTCCTATTATACACTTAAAATTCTTAAACGTTGAAGAAACCCTCTTATTTATTTGATAAAAGAAAGAGGCAAGTATAAGCCTACTACCTATCCTCGCTCTTAAATATACCCACCGTTGACCCGAAGGACCTGCCCGTTGACCCACTCCGCGGCATCGGTGCAAAGGAACCCGACCACGGGCGAGATGTCCTTCGTCTCGCCGAGCCTCCCCATCGGATTTATCTCGACGAGCCTCCTCACCACCTCATCGCTCTTCCCCGCGAAGAACAACTCCGTCGCCACCGGCCCCGGCGCCACGCAGTTTGCCGTGATCGCTGTCCCCTTCAGTTCCTTCGACAGGATCCGCACCATCGCCTCCACCGCCGCCTTCGAAGCCGTGTACGCCCCGTATCCGGGGGACAGAGCCGCCACCAGTGACGACGACACCGCTACCACCCGCCCGCCGCCGCCGCGCCGCCTCCCGGCAGCAGAGGAAGGCCCCCCGGCTGTTGACCGCGAAGGTGGAGTCCCAGTCCTCGAGATCCGTGTTGGCGATCGAGGGGTTTTTGGAGTCCATCACCCCGGCGCAGGCGACGAGGATGTGCGCCGGCCGGCCGAAGGAGGATTCGGCCCGGTCAAAGAGGGATTGGACTCCAGCCGGGTCGGAGACGTCGGCTTTGACCGGCACGGCGCGGGTTTGGGAGGAGGATGAGTTGAGGTCGGCGGCGAGGAGGTCAGCTTGCGCGGAGTTGGAGGCATATCCGAGGATGAGGTCGGCGCCGAGGGAGGAGAGGTGGGTGGCGATGGCGCGGCCGATCCCGCGGGAGGCGCCGGTGACGATGGCCGTGCGGCCGGCAAGTGGGAGGGAAATCGGAGCGGAGGCAGGAGAAGAAGCCATGGTGAGATTTGATTGGGTTTAAGGTTTTGGATTGGGTTTGGATCAAGCGGGTATTATATATATATAATAAGAGGATTAGAGGAGATCTGGAGATGGTTGGTATAGTCAACAAAAGAGTTGGAGAAAAGTAGCATCCTTTCGACGAGCGTAGTTTCCTGAAGATTCGTGAATGTCTATGCGTATGCGATACGAAATTATGCGGGAAATGGACAGGAATTATCGGAGGAAATCCAAGCCAATCTGAATGAAAACTCTAACCATCTCCTTCTATTATTCATGATACTAACCAATGTTGGTTAGGGGTGTAAATGAGCCGAGCCTGAGCGAGCCGGCTCTGGCTCAGGCTTGGCTCGAAATTACTTTCGAGCTTCATAATGTTGCTCAGGCTCGAGCCGAGCTGAGCCTAACCGCGGGCTCGATTAGAGGATGAGGCGGTGGCGGTGGCAACATGGACAGCGGCTTGCCGAAGGAGTCGGAGACGGATGGAGGAGGAGGAAGCCGACGGAGTGAATGAGGAGGAGGCCAACGGCGGAGGAGGAGGAGGAGGCCGACGGAGAGGAAGGCGTGGCGTCGTGGTGGTGGCCTGTCGTCGTTGCCGATGGAGGCCAACGGGGAGGGAGGAGGTGGCGGCGCGTGGGGTGAGGTTAGGAGTGGTGATCGGGTGGATGAAGGTGAAGGTGAGGGTGGGTGGGGGAATTGAGGATGGGGAAGGTGATGTGATGGGCTGATTAATGAGGGTGGGGTAGGTGAGGGTGAGGGTGATGAATGTTGAATGTGTTACTCAGGGGTACGTGACAATATTTTTTTATGCCACATGTCCTTAGTTATAGGGAGTCAGGCTATCGAGCCTATTATGATGGTTCGGGCTCGGCTCAGCTCTGATCGAGTCGAGCCAGACTCGAGCCGAGCCCGAGCCGAGCCCAAGCTGCTCGTCAAGCCTGACAGCCATAACGTTGGTATCTTGCTCATTCAACTCCAACCCTAAATAATATTGTGAAAAAATTATTTGGTAGTTAGTGGTTTGGTGGCTTAGCTCGATTCTTAGCGGCGTTTGATTCGAAGCAATTATTTGGCGATATATATAATTTGAAACCTAGACTAGACACAACTAAAAGCTCGGTGGGGCCTAAAGTGCCTCTGTATCGAAAGAGGGTTGGCCCTTTGTCCAACCTATATCTAGCTTTCGGGCTCATGAATGATAAAAAAAAATTCATTATACTAAATAAAATAAGTTTTTACAACTAATTCACCAACAAACAAGGACAATTAACCTCCCTACAACCTATCCCATAGGAAACTAACAAAATTACCTAACTAACGAGACTAATTCTTCCCAAAGATCACATGATTTTATTACTATTTGACCAGACAGACTCTTGGGCTCTTGGCTAACCTAGTAAAGGAACATGTAACATCCATCCTCCCTTCAGGATCTCTCCTCAAACCTCCATCCATCTTATTGGAAATGAGCTTATTTTTCTATCCAAGAGATATATCACACTAACAAGCTATAATAATAACCCCAATTAAGAAAGAAATATAATTTAATAAATACCAGCTCCAAAGAGAGTTAAAATATTAAATTTACGTAAAAAAACTCTTCTCAAAGAGAAAAATCACAGATCATAAAACATAATCCATATTAAGAGAACCGGTACAAAAACAAGTTCTCTTAAAATCACAAAAAGATCATCCACAAGAAAATTAATAATTTTAACTTCAAATTATAAGGTTTATAGTACACCTCTAACAGAGAAACTCAAATTTTTTTGTAGTACGAATACCATTGCAGATGTAAAGAAGAAGATAATTGTGTCTTAATCCCAACTAAGAAATTTCTAAGTGTAAACCATTGTTTTGTATAGAAAAATCCTCTTATTTTTTCTCTTTTATTCACTCTTCCTCTTTTTGGATAGCAAAATTTAAAACCATATCTTAACTAAACGGATATGAATAATTTTCGGATAGAGGATTAGATCTTAAACGGATATTGATTGAATTTAAAAGAATTATAATATTTTATTTAGATATAATTAACACAAAAATATTAATAGTTTTACAACAAATAAATTTTTTGTATGTTAAATATGTAAAATTAGAGAAATTAATCTCTATAAATAATATATAATATATTATTAGTAACAATATTAATATTTACTATTTAAATAAGTAAACTAAAAACTGTAAATCATTCAAAATAATATGCAGGTAAACGGATATCCGATATTCGTATCCGAATCTGAAAAATATATCCAACCCATATCTAAATCCGTATCCGTATCCGTATCCGGATCGGATAAAAATTTTCTATCCGAATCTGATCCGAATTGGCTTGGATAGCGGGTCGGATTGGAGTTAATCCGACCCGTTTTCACCCTACCTTACCACCATCCATCTCATCTCTCTAACCTCAGTGTCGACTTCATCATTGTCATTGTTCGATCTCTCCACCTTCAAGTTCATTTGCCCTAGCTCCACCTCAAGTTTCGAGTCTTCACCTTGCCACAATCTCTGCCTTGGTCGTAACTCGCAAGGGCTACACCGCCCTCCTCTACCCTCTTCTACTTTGTTGCTTCCATTTTTGATTTTTTTATTATATTTTTGACTTCGACCTTGGTAAGCATGTGTTCCTGCTAGGGGTGAAAACGGATCGGATACGAATCGGATAGTGCTCAACCCATATCCGGATCCGTATTTTTAGTTCGAATACGGATATTGGACGAATATCAAAATTTAAAACCATATCCTAACTAAACGGATACGGATAATTTTCGGATAAAGGATCGGATCTTAAACAGCTATTGATTAAATTTAAAATAATTATAATATTTTATTTAAATATAATTAACATAAAATTATTAAGAGTTTTACAACAAATAATTTTTTTGTATGTCAAATATATAAAATTAGAGAAATTAATCTCTATAAATAATATATAATGTATTATTAGTAATAATATTAATACTTACTATTTAAATAAGTAAACTAAAAACGGTAAATCATTTAAAAAAAATATGCGGGTAAACGGATATCCGTATCCGAATCCGAAAAATTTATCCGACCTGTATCCGATTTTTTTTCAAAAATTCTATCCGTATCAGAATCCGAATCCAAGTCGGATAGAAATTTTTTATCCGAATCCGATCCGAATCTGGTTAGATAACGGGTCAAGTCGGAGTTAATCAGACCCGTTTTCACCCCTAGTTCCTACTATAGCTAACTCTATTTGAGAATTTTTAGTCTTCCAGAACTCTAGTTGATCCTATTTGTGGTGCTGTAGCTATTGGATATGTGAGAGACTTGCTTCCAAAATTGTCACCCTACTCCCTCGGTCTCTTATCATGCATAAGTGATTGTACTTAATACTTTACCTTTATTTAGCAAAGTGTGCAGTAGATCATCACTCTATCTCCCATTTTTCTTCTTATGTATTAACCTGTAATCGATCTATTTGATTCCTGTTGATGGCTAATTTTGGCTCAAGTGGAATGCCACCAAGAGCTTGGGACTCAGGGTCAGTTCGAATATGTCATACCATATGCACCAACAATTTTACGTGTTTGAGGATTTCAATTGCATTTATTCAAATTCCTCAACCACTTTGTATTCACTTTTTTAGCATGATTGAAATATTCAAATATGTGCAATTGATGTATTAACACACATTCAACGACACGCTAGATTGAACCGGATGGATCGGCTTGCACCAAACCAGCCTTTGTCACAAGTTAAATGCATGACTAATATTTAGTATGTCCGAAGGCAAAATGGTAAATATGACTAGACTAGAAAAATAGATACATTATTGATTTACCCCCTTTATATTACATACAGAAACCACTGGATCAGTAAAAGGGTAATTTAGACCTGAACACAAGGAGTATTGGCTGTCCAGTTAGTAATCTACAGTTGCTTTGATTGCATCCAAGATCTGCAAGTAAGATTGTGGTTAGTGTCCATGCACGAATTCCAAAGGCAGGTATATAAATGAGAGCAGCTGACCTTGTTCTTTGTGGGCATATAGAAAGGTTCATAAACAAGAGGAAAGGGAGTGTCGAGTCCACATATTCTGGCTACAGGAGCTTCCAACTGAGATAATCATAAAAAATTTACATTTATATGTATAGATAGCATAGGGAAAAATAAAGAGCTGAAAGAAGAGCGTATTACTGATGACTCCAAGTTTGTCATACAAAAATTCAGCAATTTTCAGTGACACCATCAAATTAATACAATGAAAACCATCATAAACAGTATGTTTGGAACTAGTCATAAAGAAGAGAGATATTTGCTTTCTCTTTCCCTAGAAAAAAAAATCTTAGCATTATCTTTATTCGAAGTTTTACACAGTCATCCATGGACTTGTTCTCCTTGGACAAACCACATCGTTAGCAAGGACTATGCCTTGTATATTAGCCTTCAAATTTAAATACTACTAATGCCTGTCATGTTGACTACGAGAATTGCATCCTGATGTATAAGTATATAACTAGACACAGATAAAAGAAATCATTTTCTTGTGAGACTTTCTAATAATAGCTTACATAAAATGAGAAGATTTACCCTTAGGAAGCAGCGTTCAACAATTGAAGCAGATATTTCAGCGCCGAATCCTCCGGTCACTGGAGCTTCATGACTAACCTGTTAGATGATAGGAACACATCAGAGCTGAAGTTTAGGTAATAGTGACCAAACTCCTACAGTCAAAGGAACTCATCTCACCAGAAGTCTTCCAGTCTTTCTAACAGAAGCTTCTACCATTTCCCTATCCCATGGTATGAGTGTTCTTAGATCTATGAGTTCGCATGAAATTCCTTCCTGCAATTTCGTTGCATTGATTCAATCATAACAAAATTATTGTAAACATGACTCGAATTAACAAAATCTATGAAGGACTGTCTGATTAATAAATCACATGCAGGATGACGTGTCTGAAGATATGGTATGCAGAGAGGGTAACTCAATCCAATCTCAGTCTTGGTTGAACAAGAACTGACAAATTTAGCTCAACGAACACTTTGAGAAGCTAGAGGATGGTCAAGGGTTAGGGTTGCACTACGTGTGCAGGTTGGAGCAGGTTTGAACAGCAGAAACATTGTTTCTAGTAATAATGGAGTAAGGCTGCGGATGTCATGCAACAGTAGACCCCTTTTATGTGTTCATAGTTCAACTTCATACTTCATAGACATCACCAATTATAGACAACTGACCTTTGCAGCATCTTCACAAGCTTGTTCTAATACAGAAAGTTGAGCTCCCCACCCAACAAGAGTTATGTCACTTCCAGGTCTAATCACCTGGTTAGATTTCAAACAAATTAATTTTTCACAAACAAACACAACTAAAATTTTAAAAAGGATAAGCTTACCTCTGCTTGAGACAAAGGTAACATGTAATCATGCTCAGGAACCTCTTCAACAGCCAAGCGATACAGCCACTGAACAAGTAAACACCATAAGTTCACTGAGATAAAAGAGCTAAACTGAGTTCTCCCAAGAAATTGCTATTCATACCGCAGGTATGCCTTCTTCCAAGATATTTTGTCATGTGATTAACTTGTTTAATATTATTTTATACTGATATAATGATCTCATGTGATGGGTATGATCCACATGAAATGATTTATATTCTGATATTGAAATATCAAGATGAACACAAGACAAGGTCATTCGTACCTTTGGTTCAAAAAATACAACTGGATTTGGATCTCTAATGCTAGCCAATAACAATCCCTTAGCTTGCCTAGGGCTTCGAGGGATCACCACCTGTAATAATTTATTTCTTGAAATGTTAGAAAAAAAAATTGAATATATTCAATCTAGTCTTGCTCACACAAAGAACTGAGAGTTAATTTGTGAAGCTTTTGAGATGCCATATTCTGAAGAATTAATTTAAATTCAAAACTGGACCAGGCCACTCTTAGTTGAAGAAACATTTTGTCTGACAGCTAGAGCTGAGTATCACAGGGAGCATAACCTTAAGACCAGGAACATGACAAAAGAAAGCCTCTGGTGACTGTGAATGATAGTGGCCACCATGCCCAACAGCTCCATAAGGAGATCTTATTGTTAAACCTGTTACAGAAGTATATCACATCATGAAAAGCAGCAACAGAGCATGTCAGCCTGCTAAAGAAAAAGCATACCCCCACAGTTAAACTCATTCCCACTTCGATATCTGAATTTAGCTGCCTCATTGACAATCTGCCAAGGAAGCATGTCTTGACCTAATTAGTGTAACGAAATATTTAAGTTCTTATGCGATTAGTATGGTCATTACATTTATAATAAAATAAAATAAAAATATGATTGTTGCATGAAGATACCAGGAACGTATTACCAGCTACATCAATATGATTAGTATAGTAGTATAATAAGTCAACTATTCAAATGCTACCTCATAGTAAAAATTTGCGTAGTTCCCAACTTCATCAATATATACTGCAAAACTATATATTTACTTTTTATAGCACCTAAATTGAATCTGAAAGGGTATCCATGTTCTAAAACTTTGTAAAAGTAATTTCATCATGTTTTTGCAGTCAATCCAAGGATTTATTTTTCTCTCTTGGAAATGCCAGTATGCAAATTATGAAATTACAGAAACTTAACACAGATTTTCTCTAAAGGAGGTTGAATTGATCTAAAGTTTAAACCTTGCTGATGCAGGTTAGCAGCAGGGGCCTTTCTATTGTGTTATCAATGAACAAATTTCTATTTAATCATCAGATCAAAAACAGTGTTTTATGATTTCCAAAAAAGTAAAGAATTTTAGTAAAAATTCTAGTTTAAAAGAATCAGAACGAAAGGGCACATGCAAGTTGCATGTGCTTCACTGGCACTAAATGCTTGCACTCTGCTGCTTGTGAATAACAAATCTGTGTAACATAGGGTTAACTTTCTTAACCTATTATGAAAAAAAAAACAGAAAAAAAATAGGGTATAACAAATGGCATGCCTGATCAAAAGCAGGGAATATATAATCTGCAAACTGTATTTCTGCAATAGCTCGATTACCCTGTAACACAAAGAAAAAGAGTAATACAACTCTGAAGTTTTCTATCAGCACCAAAGAATTTTGGAGTATTTATCCACCAATCACCATAACATGGAACTTTAAAATACATAAGAAAATAAATTTTAGTGGAAGAAAGTTGATAAGCATATATAACTCTGAGCTTTCCATGGTACTCACCATAGCAGCTAGGCCAATTGCAAATCCAGCAATACCCTGTAAGAAAGAATTGGTCAGAGAAAGAATGTGTTATGAAAGTAAAAGCCTGAGGTTGATATATAAGGGATCTATTGTGAAATTAATAAAAACAGCACAGCACAATAAAAACAAATGCTGATACAAAACCCTCGATATCAATCTTAACAAATCCAATATTGTGAACAGTTGATTCTGTTAGCAAGTTTAAGTGAATCAATATAAATAATAGTAAATGACAGATTGAGAAGTTGAAACATATGTATAGTGGTATACCTGTTCACATAAGGGTGTATTGAAAACTCTATCTCTTCCAAATCTATCAACCAGTCCTGTAGTGCAGCGGAACACACCACCAAAACTCACATCCTCTCCAAATACGTAAGAACTGTAAGATAATTTTCAACTTTAGTACAATATGAACATCAAAATAGTGTGGAAATTGAAGAGAGCACCAGAAGTGAGGACACCAATGACTTTAAGAGCAATTAGGCATGAGAAACTTTAAAAAGTCACATGTCATCACTTTAAAACACAATGCAGATAGTCAAATCTTTGTTGTAGTTACTCCTTTAACAAGGAAAGGATGAATCGGATCAAATGAATGAGAAGCATACATAAATGAGAAATACATGAAGATATTAAATAACAAGACATGACTTTTATGCAGGATCTGAGGAGGGCAAGATGTATAAAGGTGTTATTCCCATTGTTGAATGTGCTACTTCTTTGAAACGTGTTTCGAAAAGCAAAACTTTTACCTTTACCTTTGGCAAGGAAAATATCTCAATCTTTCCGTGAAATGACTATTTCTGCTTCAACTTCTATAACAAATTAGCCAAAAACATACAGAAATAACCAAGAAAAAGGAATTTAAAACTTATAAGGGCTTCAGACTCGGATTGGCTTCTATATCTCACAAGAAACTTTTCAAAAACAATGTCACATTTCGAAATCACAACCGCAGGATTAATGCCTAAATCAAATAAATCATACGATACTACTCCTCTCTCTTAATACTTCTGAGTCCACGCAAGGATCAAATCTCAAGAAACAGCGAGGGCTCACCGTGGATCGGTATCGAGAGCGATGTGGAGGGCTTGGTTGATCGCGGAGAAGAGATTGACGAGCTTCCCTTCCCCCGTGAGCTTCTCAACCTCGCTCGAGCTGGAGAAACCTCTCACCCCGATCGAAACCCTCCTCCCTAATCCTCTCAGAACCGTAGCCATCTCCTCTGGTATCCCGCAACGGAGATGAAGAAGAAGAAGAAGAAGAAGATAATGATTAGATTGCCCCAAAACTTCGCGACGAGGAGAGACAGGTTTGTAGGAGTACGTCTCTTTCTTTAAATTTGTCACGTGTTGATTGGATAAACACTGACGAAGTTTTAACATGGAAAGGTCATTGAAGATAAGAAACCTTATTGACCACGTAGTTTTGCATTTATACCCTCTTAATATGTCTTATTTGTGTCTCTAGGTTGAAACTTTTAACACGGACAACCCTCCAAGATAAGCGGAAAAGTAGGGGTTGATAAGGATAATCCGATAATTCCTTTTGAAGCCTTTCATTTTTACACGGTAGCCCTCCAAGTTAGCCGATTTAGATAAGCAGAAAAATTAAGGGCTGAGTTAAAAAAATAACGTTAAACTGGAGGGGTTGGTCTGGATATACGTAAACTAAATCAATTAAATGGGCCCCCTATTTGGCCCACCCAGACATTTCCTCAAACGACTTGTGAGCATGCCAAGAATCCCAGTCTCATGCGCCGGAGATATTCCTTGTGCTAACTCAAGAACATGTGGTTGTAAGCATTCTCCAGTTCCCACACTCCACAGAGCTCCTCTTCCAATTTCTTTGCTTTCTTTCTCCAAGCTGCCTTCCTTCTCTTCCCCTCCTGCCGAATAAAGCCAAGGCATAAGTTGCAGACAATAGCGGATAGAAGAGAATTAAGTATCTATCTTTATCCAGTACATGGCCAAGTTCGCAGCCCAGGGAGGTCTTGGGCTGCCCTTTAGTGGGGAAAGGAGCTCCTTTGGGTGTGATCTGAGAGACCCATTTCGGTTTGGGGTTGGAGACGTGAGAAGGCTCTCGAATTGCCCAGTTGGGATCCGGAGGAGCAGTAGAGTGGTAAGGTCTTCTCCTGGGAATTGGAGGGTCTTGTCTTTGGGGAAGAAGTCGAGCAGCTCTAGAGCTGAGGAGCATTTGGATGGGGAGGGAGATGGTGATGAGCAAGAGGAGTTTGAGACTGATGAGTTGTCTTGCTTTAGAGGATTGGTCTTGGATATTTCCTATAGGTAAATTCAGGTCCCTGCTTTTTTTCTTCTTTCTTGTTCTCATCTGGAGATTTTTTAAATTCTTTGGAGTAATTGATCATGGTTCTCTTGTACCAAAAGGGGAATAGATTATGAAATTACCTTCTTGAATGATGAATAACATTTTAATGTTAACAATGTTTGTGCACTTGAGCCATTGTAGTAATCTAATGTGTATTAAGATAAATTTTAATTTAGTTTTCTTTAGATGAAGTTGTATTTGGTTGATGCCCATTCAACTCATCAACGTTCAAATTCTCAAGATTTTACATAATTGGGAACCAGAGATACGTTGAAGTAATTTTAAGCTTCTGATCTTTACATTGCTTTTTAAATGCTTGTTGATCATTTCTTATCTTGGCGTTCTAGTGTAAGAGTAAATTCAAATGACAATCATAATTTATTAGCGAGCTTTGATCAGTCTGAGTCATATTTCTTATGCTATTACATTACAATCAGTGGTAGCCACTCCTAATCACTTATAACTTCTGGCATGAATGTATTAACTCTACTGCATCATGAGTACAGATATCAGGTGATTGATCAATGTCTTGACTCCTGAAAAGCTTAAGTCTTATATAGAAAATTGCAAACAAATTCAAAATACATGGTACGTATTTTTAGTCCAATTGACACTGACTAAGAAATCTTTTACTTGAGTTGCTAAAGTTAACAAAGTCATCACCTTTGATATTAGACATTAGTTCATATATAGAGCTCCAACACTAGTTAGCACCACTGCTCTGTGGAAAGTTTTATCTTCGCTTGCAAAATTGATATTCTTACACAATGAATATGATATTAGCAAGGAGAAAGGAATCTATTTTGGGGAAAGATAATCTACCATGAATCATAGGGAACTCTCTTCTGTTTCATGATTGACCTCTCTCTCTCTCTTCCCTGTTGGATACCCATAGGCCATAGCATGTTTCTTCTGCTCTTAGCATCTTGTAATTTATGCGTGTTATGTTTATTGCCACATGGTAAAAGTTCTATATTTAGTACCACTTGGAGGCACAATTATCTCCGGTCAAAGATCTAATTAATGTATGCCCTTGCTAGGCCTGTCAATGTTGTCTGCTGGAAACGAGCAATCTGTCTGGAATTTATGGAGAAGGTTAGATTGCTATCAAGCTCATATTGGTGATTTTCCATTCATATCCCTTAAAAAATCACTTTTTAAATGAGATGCATCATTTGTTTCAGAACTTGAATCTTTATATTGATTTATCGTTTTAAGGTTTAGACTGCAATTATCATAGTTTTGGTCTGTCAGGCTGATGTTTTGGAGTATTACGACCAGACAGTATCTTCACCTCGAGGATCATTCTATATTCCAGCAGTCTTGAGGGTACAGTCCTGCTGTTCACAGTTTCAACAATAAAATATCTATTACATTATTCCTTGATACCATCTAATTACATTCTCATTGCTCTCCAGGTTCCTCATTTGCTCCAAGTTGTTAAGAGAAGAAGAGTCAAACATAGCCTTAGTCGCAAGAGCATATTCTACAGAGATTCTTACACCTGTCAGTAAGTATTTTTTCATCATATTACTTTCGTAAGAGACATGGGAGGAGAGCCCAGAGCTTCCATTTGATTGGAAATACAAGTTCTTTTGGCAGACCATATGAAGTGTCTTTTTTGAATTTGAAGTAGTGGATACTAATATAGGTTAAATATGGTGTTGGTAAATTTCTTCCATAATGATGAACTAAAGTTTGATTGATTCAGCTTTTGTATTAATGGGGTAAGGCTTTCCATTTAAGGTTGAAATGGAAAGAAATCCTTTTCTTCTCTGCAGGTATTGTTATTCTCGTGAAAACTTGACCATTGACCATGTTTTGCCAACATCACGAGGCGGTGAATGGACATGGGAAAATTTGGTATTTACCTATCAACACTTACAGTTCCTAGCTGAAATTCTTTGATTTCTTGTCATCAAATTACATTTGCAGATCTAAATATCTAGACCAAGTTGCATGTAATTCTCTAGGGATGTCTCTGGCAACTAAGTGCTTTTGTTTTCAACTGCTAAGTACTTATGTTTGGTAGCAGATTGTAATCGAGCAACAGTTTTACTATCATAAGGCGCCATTCGGTTTAAGTTGTACCAATCTGGTCGTGGATACTATGATTTTTCAGATAAAAAGCCCATCATCATAAATATCTGCCCCGATATTCTCGATTCAAACTTTTATCTTCTCTAGCACTTTCATTTGTTCAGGTAACGGCGTGTGCAAGATGCAACTCGAGGAAGGGTCAGAAGACTCTGGAGGAAGCAAATATGAAGCTAACCAAGATACCAAAGGTGTCCATTTGCTGGATTCTTTTTTGTTACAAAAATATATTGATTCCATTTTGTGTCTTTTTGGTAATCCGAAGCATTATGTCTTTAATTGTCTTGCAGATCCCTAAGGATTATGACATTCTGGCGATCCCCCTGACATCATCAGCTGTCAAGATGCTGAAGACGAGGAGAGGAATTCCTGAAGAGTGGCTTCAGTACCTTGCAAAGCCCAGTCCATAATCATGTAACTAGTAATTCCATTGGTCATCCTTCAGTATATAACTAATTCCTTGCTCATATGATACGTTCTCTGTAATCTATTACAAGGTTGCTCACCAAAGATTCGATTTCATAATATAAGGGTTGCCTTTTACACTGACTTCTGATGATCACTGCATATTCATTCACTATTGCCAACTAATCAACCTCTTACAATCTAGAGAAAAGGAGAAGAATAAGAATGTACTACTTTGACTATATTTTTCTTCTTTTTTTGTCTTAAGAGAATATGAAAAAGAAAAGGAAAGGTAAAAGAAAATGGAGATTTAGTGCACATATACTCCAGTAATTTACTAATTACATGATCAGGTAATCAGGATCGAAAAAAAGTATCACATTCTCAAGACATTGAATCATATCAATGCAAGACACCAGGTTTCTACAGTTGTGACACAAATGAACAAGTTACTGATGACAGTACTCTTATTCAGCTGGGAATACGTATAAAAAAGATCAATTGGGGTATACAATCACATAATTATGTCGACAAATCAACTTCCCTCAAAACTTTTGCTGCATCCTCTGGGAAGACTGGATTAATAAAACATCCGCTTCCAATCTCAAACCCACCTATCACACCCAATTGGGGCACTATCTGAAGAAACCAGTGTGTGTACGGTAAGCAAGTAGCTGATAGCTCAAGCGGTGCTGCGTGGATCATAAAGTTGAAGGGTGGATCATTGAGCTGCTTAGACAATTTCTGAAGCATGAGCTTTAACAAACCGCCAAGATCCACAGCCTGTCAAGAAGATCCAACAATTTCAGATTTAATTATGAAATCAAATGATGAAAGTTAATGGCACAAAGAAAACAACATAAGGCACCTTACGATTCTTGTTTCGGTAATTTGTTTAAACTTTGAAGCACCACAAGGAAATAGAAAGATTATGAGGTTATCATGTTATGTGTGACAAGCCTCGAAAGGATGCAATGCACGACATAAGGCATTTCAAAAGTTAGTCTACAGCACTATTACTAATGGGAAGATGATGAAGTTATCAATGTTATACATGGCAAGCAAACAAATGATGCGACAGACATAGATAAGGACCAGTAGCTAAATTCTAATGTTCTTGATCATATATTTATCATGGATTGCAATAAGAACCAGGTCTAGTGCCCATGTCATGAAGCCAACTATACTTCCAAGAGACAACCGATAGGAGAAAATCAACAATTACCTAACTACTAGAAAAGCCTTGCAGGACTTCTCTATGAGATGAGAACATAAGCCTCATTATTAAGGCTAAAGCACATACAGATTGGAAAAATTTTCTTAAGAGTAATTTATGTAGCTAGGGCAGCAAGTAAGCAAGTATAACAAGTAATTTGCAAAACATTGTAACAAATTAGCAAAATAGTCTTTACCTTCTTATGATCTAGTTCATGGAAATCAGCAATGTGTTCTCGCGGAACTATCCAGATCTCAAATGCATAAGTAGCTGCGAAAGGAACAATTGCAGAAAAATGGTCTGTTTCATCAATCAAAATATCCTTGGATTGAATCTCGCAAAGGCTACACTTTCCTGTCCTGTCAAACACCTCCTTTGTGTAGTTAAGCCGTGCAGAAACCGAGGGAGGAACCAACGGAAGGCCAATGATCTGACTGTGTGAATGTGTCATTGATGCCCCAGCAGATGCACCATGATTCTTGAACACCTTCCATGCATTTATAAGAAAACAAAGGTAAAAAGATCAGCTTTGAGCAATATAAGTTCTCAAAAGAATTACAAGAGACATTTCAACAATTAAACAAGGACTTATACTAAGAAGAGACACCATTAACCAGAATAGATAGCAATGAAATAACAGTATACTGTCAAAATTTGGGCATGTTATTTACTATAAAATTTCGGACATAGCGTGGATAAGTGCAGGAGATAAGAGCTTTGATCATGCATATGAAAAATCTTAAAATTTTGGATTTAGATTCTAAAAATAGGCTTATAATCTATCGTCAGCTATCTACCTGCACGTACTTGACGGATCCATGGCGAGAGAGCTGGAGGATCCTCTCCTTATACGCGAGCAGTACCTCCCCCACTTCATCCACCGGAAGATCCCACAACCTGATGGGGTGGTATGGCGTCTCAATGACCACATCATGGAATCCAAACCCACTAACCTTGCACGGCCCCAGCTCCGGGACATCCTTCGGCGGCTCCGCCTCTCGCTGGAGAGCCGGGTACAAATTCTCTATAACCCGAATCTTCCACTCTCCGGCGCCGCCATCACCGCCGACGATGCGGAAGATCTCGGGGGCGCATTCGTCCTCTCGGCCGATGCAGAAGGGGCAAGAAGGCTTACTACTAGCGTTAGGGTTTGAGACAGGGGAGTGCGATCTGAAGTCGGAGGGGCGGCGGGCACGTGCGGGGGAGAAGACGACGCAGCGCCCGAAGACGGCATCTCGTCGGATCTCGGAGCTTCGAGAAGGCGACGACGACGACGACGACGACATCCTTAACCTTCGTTTATTTCGTGATTAGATAATTAACGGAGGCTTTCAATGGGGGCGGTTTGAGTGGCATATTTGGTAATCGGTGCGCGTAGGGTTGACGCTGAGATGGGGAAAGGGACTTGAAATATGACACTTGGGATTTTTGGGAGGTAGTTATTAGAGATGGGCCCCATCGGGTGGATGGACGGGTATCTGTATTGGACAATCCTGTCCGAAGTTTTGATGTGGCCTTCCTTTGCCGTCGATTTCAAAGTCCAAGATCCTCCGAGCGCGAATCTTGAAGGATTAAGCTCAGGATGAGTGGTTTAGATCCTCTACAATGCCGTCTGCAGGAATCTATTAATCTTGGCAAAATTAGTAATTACGCAGTAGAAAGTCAAATAAGGACTTTTCTTCTTGTGGGATTCAATCCTGGCAAATATTCTTGGAAGGTTGGTTTTGGTTTCTTAAAATTTCAAGAAATTTTCCACCACCAACCTTTTACCACAATCAGATTGAAGAACACGTGCCATCATCTAGATTTTTCTTTAGTCAATAAGATTGGAAATAGTGTGGTGTTTGACATTAGCGAACCAAGAACAAATAATTGGGAAGGTTGAGCAATGAAAAGATGTAATTCTAACAGCATTCCACGTGGACAGAGATTTGTATCACATCCTAGTAAATCTTACAAGTTTCAACTGTGTGAATAGCCACCGATTATTAGACATCATTATTATTCTTATGAGGAGCACATTTTCACTGTTTCAATATTTCAATTTAGTCATTATTATTTGATATAGAAGAATTAATGCATCCGATCCTATCAGAACTTTAATCGATGAAACATAAGATAATTTATTTGGCAATAAGTCAATAAAATTACAAGTGGATTTAATGCTGATTGACTCCGTCTCGATAATATTATATTAGCTTTCATTATGGGAGCCCTCGTTATATTTGACATCGAGCATCAATATAGTTATCAGATCTATACAATTAATGCGTTGGTATACATCTAATATCGCACATGCAGATAAAGAATAGTATTATAAGTCTTTTTATAGTTTCTTATAAATACAACCGATAAGTAATATACATGCGTAAATACATGAGACAATAGTCGGTAACTAAATCATATCCTACTCATCGGTAGCATTTAAAAAACCTTACATATAGCTAACCGAGAATGTGAAGCAAACCCTAGAGAGAGCATCATCTCGCCATGGAACTACCAAACTACATACTAGGGCAAAGTGGTAAAATAAAACTCTAGGAAATTCCAATCCAATCCATCCAATAAAGAAGATAAGAGTCTTATTTTAAAGGAAAAAAATAATAATAGAGAGAGAGAGAGAGAGAGAGAGAGAGAAAAGAATGGAAATCCTCATCCGAACCCATCCATTGGTGTGAACTGTGGACGAGGGGAGGGGTCCACTCATAATATGATATATACATAAGATACACGCATGCATGAATTGAGCACATAGCACTGCAAAGATTACGGACAGCGGTGAGAGAGGCTGCGTCCAGAGAGGGGTATACACACAAACACATCACCAGCTCCCACATTTTGCCTCTCCGCCCATCACCTTCTCCCCTCTCTCTCCTCCCACTCCCTAACAATCCAAGAAGAACCCGTCCCGATTCCCGAGGGGACTCGCGAGGAAGCCCTAATCTCGGACCGATCTCCCCGCGCCGCATCCGTCGTAAGGAGCTCGATCTTCCGCTCATCCGCTCCCCGATCGTCGGTTCCCTCGTCGATCCTTGCGTTCTTTTCCCGGAGAAAGGTGATCTTTTGGGGTTTTGTTTGCCGGGCTGGGTTTGTTCGGATGATCGGTTGCATGTGGGGGTGGGGAAGTTTGAATCTTGGATTTGTTTTGGTCGAGTAACTTGTGGAGAGGTTGGATCGGGAAGTTTGATTTGTTCTGTTTATTTGGTGATCTCTTGATCGCCCGATATAGTAAGAAGATCGTCTGGTGTTGTGGATTTTTTGTGGGGGAGGGATTTGGGGAGGTGGTTGTTTGTTTGGATGGATGATCGGATCGGTTTTGGTAGTAGTGATTACTGTTTTGGTGATTGCTGATGAGTTTTTTCAGCGCGAAAGGTGGGATTTTTTTTATGCTGTGAAATCTGGTCATCGGAAGATGGAGATACCTCTTCTCTTTTGCTACATTCGATTCCTTTCAAAAGCCTGTGGCGCTGGGAAAGTAGGCTTCCTCTTTATAGCTATTACTGGGCAAATCATCCCTAGTTCGATTCTATTCTTCTTTTCCTGATTTGATTGATGAGAAGATATTTCATTTGATCTTTCTCTCATGACTCAGATGTGGAAATATGATCTGTGCTTTCGTAGTACATGCTACTATTGTGATCACATCAACATGTGATATAAGTTTATCTTATTGTTCCAAGTCTTAGTGGCAGTTCTGATTGTTTGATTCGTAAGCGAGTCTTTTTTTTGGCCCTTTTCTTTCTTTTTCTTACCATTCTGTTCTTCTCTGTGGATCTTGCTATGTTCAGATTCTTCATGGCATTGCTGTTGGATAAGGAGATTGGAAGGCATTTCAAGGAACATAATGTGTGACTGAATTGTATGGGAGATAATGCCAGAGCTGTGTAGTGGAGTCCGGCAAGCTCGACTGAAGTCCAAGAAACTTGACGATCTTCCATCCCCCAAACAAGCTGAAGATTTGGTTTCGCCTACGCCTCAAAGAGCAGGAAGGCGTGCCGGTGCAGGAAGCAGAAGAGGAAACAAGACTGCAGCAGTACCAAAAGGGCCTTCAGCAACACCGACTAGGGCAAGAGTAGGTGGTCGAGGAAGAGGTCTCGTGCTGGTCGAGGCAGGCCCTCATCAACCTTGTGAAATTCTGCCCGGTGCTGCTGCCAAGAAAGCTGTTGTTGGTGGAGGCCAAGACCTTATCTTAAACCAAGAAGCTGAGGGTACTGGTGGTAAACATTTGCCAATGGATGGTGAAAATGCTGAAAAAGTTGTGGGAGCTGAAGACGAAGCAAGAACAGCTCCAGTCCCTGAACGGGTATACCTTGCATTCTGTTAGATTGTTATGAAATGAAGTTAGTTAGCATGTTGTCATCGATATGTAACTGTTCACATGCTGAGTCTTCATTTGGGTCTTTTATTGCCTATCTCCTTACTTGCTATGTTAGATTAGAGATTATCATGAAACAGTTCACACTCTATTATACTTTATTAAAAAAAAATTATACACATTGCAGGTTCAAGTAGGTAATTCTCCTGAATACATCACTGAGAGAAAACTGGGTAAAGGTGGTTTCGGTCAGGTCTATGTTGGGAGAAGAGTATCAGGTGGAACTGACCGCACAGGGCCAGATGCCTTTGAGGTAGATCTCTAGTAATTTAGCCAGTTTTGAGGAATTTTATTATCAATAACATCCCGTGTCATATGTAGGTGGCACTGAAATTGGAGCATCGCAGTAGTAAAGGTTGCAACTATGGTCCACCATACGAGTGGCAAGTTTATCAGTAAGCACTTAGCACTAATATGTTTTATTAGTTTAGTTTATTATGCTAAGTTATTTATTTGAACCGTTGGTCTTTGATCACAAGCACTCTCAATGGATGTTATGGAATTCCATCAGTTCACTACAAGGGTCGGCAGGGGGACTATTACATTCTTGTGAGTTAAATTCTGTTAAAAACTCTTAGATATCTCAAATATGTAGATTATTAAATTTGACTGAAAAATGTTTTCAGGTGATGGATATGCTTGGACCTAGCCTTTGGGATGTTTGGAATTCTGTAGGGCAAGCGTAAGAGCATATACTATTTGTGTTCCACTCATTATATTATATCTTGCTCATCTAATAGAGTTGTTAACATCTGGAACAGGATGTCACCAAATATGGTAGCCTGCATTGCTGTGGAAGCCATATCAATTCTTGAGAAACTTCATTTTAAGGGGTTTGTTTTTCATCATTGACTCCTTTTTTCATTCATTCAATGGACATTACCACCATTTTCACCATTCACTACCTATATACTTCCACCTTGATCAGGTTTGTGCATGGAGATGTAAAGCCAGAGAACTTTTTACTCGGTCAGCCTGGAACCGCTGATGAGAAAAAGCTTTTTCTTATTGATCTTGGTTTAGGTATGTCTCTGTTCAGAAAGTTTCATTTTATATGTTGAAAACTAGTGCATTGCAACTCATGAATATTCTAAATTTAATCAACTACCCTGCTCAAATGATTTCATTTATAAAATATTTTAGAATGAGTTTTTGTTTCCAATGAATTCTTATGGTGCTACAAATGTCTATATTTTTGCAGCATCTCGATGGAAGGAAGCGTCATCAGGTCAACATGTTGATTATGATCAGAGGCCAGATATTTTTAGGTTTGTTGTTCACTAGTTCACTATACACTCTGGAGTTAAATTCTGTATTCCATTCTAATGTTTTTCTCTGACAGAGGAACAATAAGATATGCAAGTGTGCATGCCCATTTAGGACGCACAGGAAGTAGAAGGGATGATTTGGAATCACTGGCATACACTCTAATATTCCTCATAAGAGGAAGATTGCCCTGGCAAGGCTATCAGGTATGTTTTATCATACTCCTATGCATTGACTTCCCACCTGTTTTTGTTATCTCCCCTTTTTTTTAAACGTTATTTATGTAATGCAGGGAGATAACAAGAGTTTTCTTGTTTGTAAGAAGAAAATGGCTACTTCCCCTGAGCTGCTGTGCTGTTTCTGTCCACCTCCTTTCAAACAGTTTCTTGAGATCGTCACGAACATGAAGTTTGACGAAGAGCCAAATTACTCCAAGCTCATTTCCCTTTTCGATAGTTTGATTGAACCATGTACATCTTTGAGACCTATCAGGATTGATGGAGCCTTAAAGGTTTTTATTCTGTAACAGGAGAGCTTGTCTTGTTGTTTCTTCTCACTGTTTATAACTTGATAATGTGTGTTTCTAGTCTTTCCTGAATCTGATCAAAACTATACTTATTTAGGTTGGCCAGAAACGTGGAAGGTTACTTGTAAATCTTGAAGAAGATGAGCAGCCCAAGAAGAAAGTCCGATTAGGCAGCCCAGCAACTCAATGGATTTCAGTTTATAATGCTAAGAGACCTATGAAGCAGAGGTAACTATTTAAATGTTAGATATAATGCAAACCCCATATAAATGTCATTAGTGTAGAACTTTTTTTTGCGTATCTGTATTAATTAATATTGGTGTCTGCAAGCTGTAGTTATGATTTTGTTTTTGGTCTTAGTTGACATGGAATTAAGTGGAATGAATGAACATTAATGTGCATGTACATGTGTCTCTATATGTGAGAGTCCTGATTTAACATGCCATGCTACTATCTGGCATATTAGCTTGGCCTTTATGCAAGAGAGATGCCGCTACACCTGATATCTAGAGGCATTGGGCTTTGCCCAGAAATTTTGATTTCCTTTTTCAGCTCTTGTATTTTTCTTTGCTTTCCTTGTTGTGTTTTACCATCCTTTTCTGATTGTCATTTCAAAATCTTTTGTGAGAATATAAGTTCCTTGTAACCTTGGTATCAATCAAATTCTGTTATTTGTCTTGTTAGATACCATTATAATGTAGCGGATGCGAGACTCCAGCAGCATATAGAAAAGGGTAATGAAGATGGACTATATATTAGTTGTGTGGCATCAGCAGCAAATCTTTGGGCACTCATTATGGACGCAGGGACTAATTACTGTTTCCAAGTTTATGAATTGTCACCTGTTTTCCTGCATAAGGTGCGATGTAGCTAAATGAAGAATATTGAATCTCTTCATGTTATTATTATTTCCATGTATTAATCGTGATACTATTTCCATTTGGGTCCAATGGCAGGATTGGATTATGGAGCAATGGGAGAAGAATTATTATATCACTGCTATAGCTGGTGCAACCAATGGAAGTTCATTGGTGGTCATGTCTAAAGGTTTGTGCTAATTGTTCTACCTTCCAAGTAACTGTAGATTTTGCTGTGATATTGTTTTTAGAGTCTCTGAACTTTTCTAGGTCTTTTCTGTTGTCATATTTCTTGGGTTCTGTGGCATGAAACTTCTGTATGAGATTTTAATTTCTTGGCATCAGTCTAGCTGCAAAGAATTTTTTAAATTAGTGGGGGAGAAGAAGTTTGTTACTGATCTAGCTGCTCTCCACGACAATATCTGTTATAAAGTCAATTTTGGTAACATATTTATTGGCAATTTCCAGAGAAGCCTTGTGACCTTTAGGAAGCAAGACGTGTATGGGCATTGATAGGTTTTACCGTGATTGAGCTAAATATTCTCTTAGAGAAGGTTGTTGATAGTAACTTAACCAGGTGCAGACTCTCCGGGGAAGTTTCTCTACATGAAGCACCAGCAAGAAACTTTACTAACCTGAAAATATCAATGTGATTATTTTGCTTATAAGATAATATGAAGAGAGAAACATCAATAACTTTCACAAAGAAGTAGATTATGTATCAGTCTACTTTTTTCAACATTTGTGGGATGATGTGGCCTTAATTGTAGAGTGCGTGATGCAAATGCCCAAATATGCACCCACAAGCCAATACCCGTGTAAATATTCTATAACTGTACTTGGAAAGATAAATTATGTAATAAGTCCTTCAGTCAGGGTACTTGTTCCTACTTTACCAAACTGTTTGCCTATGTAAAGAACCACTTAGTGTTTATGTACTTATTATTGAAAGCATATTTTTGTTTAACTATGATCTTATTCATGCAGGAACTTCATATACCCAACAATCCTATAAAGTCAGCGAATCATTTCCTTTCAAGTGGATAAACAAAAAATGGAAAGAAGGTTTCCATGTTACATCCATGACTACAGCAGGAAGTCGCTGGGGTGTAGTGATGTCAAGGAACTCCGGTTACTCTGAACAGGTTCTGCATTAATTGTTAATCTTGTAAAATTCTCCTGGCACTTAGCATGATACCATTCTGCTATCATATTCCCTGAACATGTTTCCAGTTGTGGAAGTTTCAGTTCTTTCATTTATATATGACTTTTACTGTCAAATACTGCCTTCTGTTTTGCTGGTTCACTTTTTCTTTTTCTTTATTTATCTACAAATGCAAGTTATTTTTGCACTTATTCACATTTTTTTCTTTTGTCTGAGGGGCATTATATAGGTTTTGTGTGTATTTTGCTTTTTGTCACTAAACATCTGAAGATCTGAACAGAAACTATTAGTTTGTCTATCTAGAGAAACTCCTCCATGGAAATGTTGAATATGGATATCTCTATCTCTGTTACTAAACACTTGTGACCACAATATTCATCAGAATAATTAAGTGGTTCTGACTTGAGTAGTTTGTCTATCGTGAGAAATTCCTCTGTTAAAACTTTGAAACATGCAGATATGCAAAGTCCAGTCTTGCATATTGTCTAAAGAAGTTGACTTGATTCCAGCAGCGATCTTTCTTTGATAATCGAATTTGCCTTGTTTTCTTTCAAAAAATGTTTGAACTCTTTTCAGAGTAACTTACATTATTCAAGTTATGCTGCTTTGGTTACTAATGATAAACTTTGATGTTGAATTCTCACTGCTTAATGACTTGGTCCATGAATGTCCATAGCAAGCGTTATTATATAGCTTATTGGAAATTATGAAAATGCAGGTTGTAGAACTGGACTTTCTTTACCCAAGCGAAGGTATCCATAGGAGATGGGAAAATGGTTACAGAATAACTTCAACTGCAGCCACTCCTGATCAAGCAGCTTTTATATTGAGTATACCGAAAAGAAAACCAATGGATGAGACACAAGAAACCCTCCGCACCTCTGCTTTTCCGAGCAACCATGTGAAGGTATGCATCCGAGTTAGTGTCATGGTAGACTGCTTATATTAGATACTTGTGCAGTAATCTTACTCGTGTTGAAGTGGCATAGAACAAGCTTGATGTTGCTTAATCTTCATGCCTACACCTAACAAAGTATAGAGCAATCAGTAAAGTTGCACATGCCAATGAATCTAGCCAAATACTTTGTAGTTCCGTATTAATTTTAAATTCCTTCGGCATACTGGATGCTTCTTGCAAATGTTAATTATGATTTGACTACCCTCATGAACGGAACGTGCTTCTTTCAGCTCTTGACTTGTATTCTCTGTGTCTTGGTCCTTTTGTAGATGAAGATATCACTATGTCATTATCTGTATATCTAGTTTCATGTGTGTTTGACTCTTTCTTTCGATTACCTACAATCACATCCTTACTTTCTTCCTTTTTCTGCTGTTGCTGTAATTAATTTCGAAATGCCAATTTGAAGAGCTTAGCGCAAACCTTCCTTCTGATGCCATCTACTATTTCTTGATGAGAACTTCTATCCTCTTGCGATTTAGTCATCGTTATCCCTCAATGTTTTTATTGAGATCTCAAGCCAAACGAGTTTAAGCAAATCTAATTGCAATACTATTTTGCAGGAAAAATGGGCCAAGAATCTTTACATTGCTTCAATTTGCTATGGTCGGACAGTATGTTGATGATTGGCCATTTAAATACTCTACTCTGCTGAAATGCGGAAGGTATCGTCCGACATCTAATTTTTGAAGTTTTGGAGGATGCTGCTTCAACTATGCAGTGCATATGTAAGTTAATATTGCGTCTTCATACCTTATTAGATTAGGGCTTAGAAAAGGGAAGCAGCATAACCCTCCAATACTCTATGGCCCCTGTAAAAGTGTTTTGAGGTATTGTGCCCACACAAAGCTTACCCTTAATTATGAGGCTATTGATCATTGCATACATGTTTATTTTTTCCTCCTCTGCATGATTGGGAGCTAAATTTTGCTTTGAATATTGCTGTAGCACCTAAATTAATACAGGCAAATATATATGCAACTATTCGGCCGTTGAGCTGGTAAGAAATCCTACATCCGATTTATAAGCGAAATATCTCTTTAACCGCGAGATGGTTATTAGTATTCCAAATCATCTGGTGGGCATTATAATGAACAAAGATGTTGCGTAGAGAATTTAATTCTTAGAGAGAATGGTAAGTTTAGTGACCATCCATTGAGCCAAGGAAGAAATCTTGCACATAGTGTTAGAGCTTAAAAAAGATAAGAAAAGCCTTTCCGCTTTGGAATGTTCTTTATACAATGGGAGTAGGTATCACCGTATCAGCCTTGAGGAAAGGGATAATTATAGGAACATTCTCTTTTGCCACAACATATCAAAGAAACTTGGCCAAAACTACACAATCAACAGCTTTGCCAAAAATTTGTCCACTTTATATTCTTCTGTATCTTTTTACAGAGGATACAATAATTGAACACCTCTGGGATATATCACCAGTAGTCCCTACAAGAACATTGCCCACCCTTGAAAATATGAAATCCAGAGGCATCTCTTATGGAGATCTCTCTTCCAGTCACAGAGGAAGCATGCTTCATAAAATTATGGCAATCACCACATAGATGTATGTTCTTCACAACCCGCACTGCTTGCCCCGGGCTTGTGGTTAGAAGTCCATGCATGACTGCTAGCTTCGCACTGTGGTAGAAAAGGAAGTATCTCTTTTGGTATTCCTCTACCTCATGCAGCACAAAGCTCGAATCAGGTTCATATCCCGCCTTCAAGCATTCAAGGATCAGCACATCCAAGCCACTGTAGATGTCTTTGGATTGTGTGTGTGATCGATCTCTTGCATAGAATGAATGTATCACATTTTGATGAACAATCCAGCTTCGTGCAGGATGCTTACGGAATCCTTTTTGTTGCATCTCTTGCCTGACTTTCTCTGAGCAATGCCATCTCCCAGAGGCAGAGTAAAGATTTGATGCGAGGATATACGTGGACTGGTCTTGTGGCTCTAAAGCAAGTAGTTGTTGCATTGCCTGCCTACCCAGATTCAAATTTGATCGCAATCTGCAGCTATCGAGTAAAGATCGCCAAACCGATGCATCAGGTTTGAAAGGCATGCTCTCTATCAGCTCTTCTGCTTCGTCAAAGCAATTCCAGTAGCCAAAAACATCGATCATGGCAGCGTAGTGCTCTGAAGTGGGCTTTAGATTATACAAGCCTGTCATTGAGAGGAACAACTGCTGGCAAATGCTTACTGAGTTTGAGCTTGTATATTTGCAAGCTGATATAATTAAAAGAAAGGTGATGGAATTAGGATTGATGCCCAATCTTTTCATCTCAGCCCACAGATTCAAAACCTGATCACCTTGCCGATGAAGAAGATGAGCAGTGAATAATGCATTCCAGGACACCTGATCATGGTGAGGCATCTGATGAAAGACACTAATTGCATCTGCCAAGATTCCACACTTTGCATACATGCTGAATACAGCATTCCCTACTGCTAGATCAGATGAAGCCCCAGATTTAACAATAAGACAGTGCATTTGCTTTCCCATCTCAGCAAACCCTAAGGCACCGCAGATTCCAAGTACGGTGGCTAACGTAAACTCATCCATAATCAAAGCATCATTAACCTTCAACATAGTGAGGAAATGGGATAGTGCCTCCTCAGGTTTCCCATTTCTAGCATATGCACATAGCAGAGAATTCCAAGCTATAGCAAAACTCTCTTTATGGACCCAATGCTTGAAGATCTTCTCAGAATCTTCTACCCTATCACATTTGGCACACATATCTATCAATGCAGCGTCGACCCAGGGACTTGGTCTGCAACCACACTTGATCACAAATGCATGAATCTGCTCGCTCTTCTTCTTATCGGAGGCCATGGCACAAGCGCTGATTACACTGGTTATTGTGAAATCTGAGATCCCCACACGATCCTCGATCATTTGGCGGAAGAAATCTAGAGCCCTAGAACCTTCACTGTTCTGGCAAAATCCAGATAAAAGAGCATTATATGTAATGTAGTTCCTCTCAGGCATCTGATCGAACACCTCCATAGCAGAATCCACTAAACCAAACTCCATATAACCAGTGAGCATTCCAGTCCATGTTATCACATCCCTTTCCGGCATTCTCTCAAACACACTGATCACATCCTCCGCACAACCATACCGGGAATAAAACCCGATAAGAGCATTGCCGACACTCAAATCCAACTCTAGCCCAGATTTAAGAGCATAAGCATGGATAGCCTCCCCTTCCTCTCGAGCAAAACCCTCTGCAGCAGCTGTCAGAAGGGTAGATAGCGAAAACTGATCGCCAACAGTCCCATTCATCTGCATATCATGAAACACCTCAAATGCTTCACTAAATCTGCTCTCCTTCACCATACCCAACAAAATTGCATTCCACGACGAGACATCTCTCTCAGCCATTTCGCCAAACACTTCTACTGCAGCATCAACAAGGCCGCACCATACGTACATCCCCATGAGCGCATTAGAGACATGAAGACTGTTATAGTGATAGGTTTTGATCACCAAGGCGTGAACTTGAGAACCCAACTGGGAATTCGACTGCCGGATGCAGTTAGTCAACACCGCGACGAAGCTGAAATCATTTGGCTCGACGCCAACAAGCCTCATCCGGCTAAAAAGACCTACCGCCTCAAGTTCTCGGCCAATTTTAGCGTAAGCCGAGATAAGCGAGGAGTAAGAGACGACGTCTGGGCTGTGCATCTCGTCGAACACCTTACGCGCGTCGGACAGGCCCCCCAGCTTGAGGTAGGTGGACATGAGTGAATTGACGAGGTGGGTATCAAAGTTCCCAGCTTTGACGACCATGGCGTGGATCGCTCGCACGACGGAGAGGCCCACAGCGAGGCGAAGGAGTCGGCGGAGTCGGAGAGGGGAAGGAGGAGGGGGAGGGGGAGGGGGAGGGGGAGGGGGGAGTTGGTCGCCGCCATTGAGGAGAGGAAGGGAAGGGAGAGGGGCTGTGAGCAGAGGTGAGGATAAGGGGAGCTGAGGGGATTTGGGTCTAAGTGGAGAGAATGCTAGTGGGTAAGAAGAAGAAGAAGAAGAAGAAGGAGGAGGAGGAGAAGAGATTCTTGAGGAGAATGGAGCGAGGATGGGAAGATTGGAGATGGTGGTGGCCATTCATTTCTTTTGGGAGTTCTGGGAGGATGTTATTTTATAATAGGGGCTTAGAGTTGTTATAATAGTGGGAATTTGCATGAGAAAATTGGTTTCTTATCAAAACAGTGTGAAGTATTTATCATTTTTTTTATTTTTTATTTCTTTCAAAGAGAAAATAAAGTATATTATTATTTTTAATCATAGACCGGACATAAGAGTTAGTTTTCGATATATAAGTTAAATATTAGTTTTCATATATAAATGCTCCATATACTAAGGAGGTATTTATATAAATTTTTTTAATTTTTAAAATAGTAAAATTGGTTATTGTATGTATGTCTTATATAATTATGTGTACTTTATTATAATAAAGTTATGCATCTAATGTAAAATTCGAATTTATTTGGTTAAAACTCTATGCCACTATCACCAAAATGGCAAAATCTAGAGGGCTTTTTATGCAAATAATCCTGTATTATTAACACTATACTAAAGTAACTAACTGGCTTTTACCTTCTTCTTCTTGTACTTCTAGGTAGGAAGAATAAAAGAGAGGATAGAAAATTCTTCAATCAAAATTCAAATAGGGAGGCAAAAAGTAATCTTAAATCAATCCCACACTACTGTTAACATTCTGCTGCATTTCAAAACAATCAATCACCAACTTTGCTTTGCATAATTATATAATTTGCTTAAGCTGTGGTTTGTGATTAACAATAACCCCTGGTCAAGAGCTTATACAGCTCAATATGAGCCTCAATGGAGATGAATAAGGCATCAAGAGAGCAATCTGGCCATCTATTTGAAAAAGGGTAACAATTAGCAACCAATTCTTTTCCTCAATGAACAATTTAATTACAGAGATGAATCTGAGGCTGGCTCATTGAATAACACACTTGCAGGAAGAGTTCATATCGCCGTCGTCATCGCAGTCGCCGTCCTGCGAATCGTCTGATTCGCTGTTTGATAAAATGAGAGTTAGAATCAAGAAGAAGAAATAATATGGCATTGCTAGAGTTTTTAAGATGATTCTTGCATCAGAAACTAGTCGAATTTACTTTTGATATATCAAATCTGAGGATTAAAAAGCAATGCAAATAGCTCAGATTCAGAAGTAATTTGCTACTTGGAGTTCATTGAAGATCTAAAAGTCACCTAAATGATCAAGAAAAGAAGAAGAAATTAGAAAACAGGACAGAAGAAGTGCTAAATTAGTGTGATATGTAATCCATGCTTACACCTTTGAAATGTTATCTACATAAGCTCATTGGAAAAAGTATCATTGAACATTAAAGAGGAGTAAAAGATTAAATAAAGATGATGATGATGATGATGAAGAAGAAGAAGAAGAAGAAGAAGAAGATCCACCTGGGTTGGAATTCGCGAATCTCGACGAGTTCTTCACCCAAAAGATCCATCCATTTCACATTCCCTTTCCCAATTTCATCTGAATCCGATCCTGATGGCTTCTTTAAACAGCTCTTCAAGATAAATTCTTTATTCCCATCATCAACCAGCACACAATTAACCTTCTGAACTGAGGATTTCTTCTCCAGGGCAACAGGATCGTTGAATTGGAGAAAGCAAGGCAATGACTTGGAGCAATAGATACAGAAGCAAATCCTCATCAAGATCAATCAGAAGAGCACCATCCCATGACCCAGGAAAGGAAACCCAGACTCTGAACTCAACCTCCTCCGAAGTAGGAAAGAATAAATAAATCAACCATCCAAGGGATCAAGCGATCTTTCCCTGGGGAAACAACAAAGCAATGCATCAAACTGCCGACCAAAGATGGGATTTCTCGATGCAATGATTCAGCTAATCTGCCCCAAAAAGAAGGAACCGCAAAGAAAAGAAAAGAGAAGAGGGAGGACAAAAAGGGGGGAAATAGAAGGAACCCACCAGACAAAAAGATTGCAACTTGCCGCCTACCACTGGAAGACGAACTACCAAGCAATGGATAAAGAAGGCAGGGTGGGAAACGATCATGTGGATTTTTTTTAAACCTATTAACAAGTTTTTGAAGGAGACTAAGAAACTGTTCGTATTTCTTCGCCTTTTTAGAAGAACATCTCTTTTTAAACTTCTTTTTTTAATATATAAATATAAATATAAATATAAATTTATTCTACGGTTGTTACAACCGCTAGCAGTAGAATCCAAGTTTCACTGATGGCAACAGTTGAAAGTTGAAAGATTCAAAGCTTAAAGAGCTTCTACGCTTCTACCCAATCATCCGAGTAGAAGACGGAGACCTCTCTCTCTCTCTCTCTCTCTCACACACACACGAGTCATATGAACCTCCTTTTTAAACAAGCTCAACAATTTTTTGACAGTCATACCTATAATATACTACAAAGAGCTTGGAGATTAGATATGGATTAGATAAATAACTCTCTTTTGATACAAAGAGAGTTCGAACTTACTAAGCTTTTAGCTAATAACTATTTGTCGAGCTAAGTTGTGATGGACTTGAACTTGTGACCCTCCCAACTTTCTAAGGTTGGGTTAATAATATTCTTGATTTGCCTTATTATATATTAAGAAGTTATTAACAATAAATGTAGCAGATCCTCTGGGAGATAGATTGTAGGGATTTTCCACATTCAGGATACTGGGCAGTCTGTGGTTGAGTGCTGCCAGCATCCAATTGTAGACAATCTTATTATATGGAAGACATCAATTATACTACTATTAAAAATAAAAAAATCTAAATTACCAAGCTGATTGTAGCCCAATGGTCAAGATTTATGATAGAAGGTTATGAGTTTAATTCTTTACTAAGATTGATATATTTGATAATTTTTTTATTGGACCACTGTATGCATATAGACTGAGACCATTGTGATTTGTTTCTTAGGTGGAGTTGACTTATAATTAGCCTACGACATATGATTAAGGGGAAAAAGAAAAGAGATAAAAAAAAAATCCAACCCACCATTTGTTCTATCAATGTTGTTAGATCCTTCAGAGCAATTCATCTTTTATTAGGTTAGTTGCACTTAATTACTTGAGCATGTGGTCCTTAAGTTTCACAATAGCTAAGATGGTAACAAGGATGGTTCACATCATAGTTGGCAAAATGAAACACTCCATAGTGGGTAGGTCTCAAGTAGCTGGCATATGGGTCTCCTTGTATCCTATGACAACACTATCAGATCCTTCAAAATCGATACTTCTGTTGATGTGAAGTGAACCACTGATTGCTTTAATAGGCCAAGAAGATCCATCAAACTAAGGTCTTCTTAGGTTGCATTAAGAAATTATAAGAGACAAATAGTGTGCAGATTGTAAGATAAATTTCCAGGGAAAGGCAATTTAATGAATAGTAAAAAGACTCTACTTCATAGGCAACAATTTCTGAAATAAGGCATTGTAAAGAGAAAAGGAGAAAAAAGTTTTGATTTAACTGTTAATGATCAACCATATCATATAATCTTGCAGATTTTCTTGGAAATAGAGTGTAACAATCACCTGCAAATGTAGCAAACCCACTTCTTTCTTCAAAGTTTGCTCAGTTCTATGACTAAATTAAACATTAGATTTGATTTCCTGAAAGACATTTATGATTCATCAAACAGAAGCCAGTCTTATTACATATTAGTTCTAGCATCTGTAGCAAGTTTCAAACACCCAAATCTTGCTTCCCGGAGAGCAGGAAATTATTAATTTTGCCGCAAGAGGAGAAAGGAAAAAAAGAGAGAGAGAGGCTCTTATGCTCCCCATCCTCTAAGGACAGTAGCTCGAGCTACACGGTTGACTCCGAGGGTGAAGGCTCCCATGCGGAGGTCACAGTTGTGGGTCTTGCACATCTCCTTCACACCTTTGAACCCTCTTGTCATGTATGTCTTCAACTCATCATTCACCTTCTCTTCATCCCACATGAACCCCTGGATATTCTGCAAGCATAGAATGTATATAATTTCAAATGAGAATCCATAGAAACATTACTCAATTGCCCAAAAAAGAGGTTCCAGCTCAGTCTTGAAATACCCTTGGCTAATTTTCTGCAGATAAGTGTTCTATTAGACGAATGAGAAGCAGAAATTGGACCACTTTGCACTGAGGCACCTAATGCCTAGTAGTGACAATTGGAGCTACATGGTTGTACAGCAACTTGGATATTTGAAACAAATTAGGTCATAAACCTCTTAGTTGCACTTTAACTTGTACTAATGTTGAATCGTAGGACAAACACAAAATATTTGATTGTTTTTCTCTAGGCCGGACACCTATGGAAAAAGTTATAGAGTATCCATTTACAGGACGTCTTGACTTTATATTGAAAGAAAGAAAAGAGAAGTCAATTATCATAACGGTGATGCAGATTTTAGGCAGGTAGTTAGACAACACAGTGCTATTGATTAGTGCTATTGATGATTACTTTGACCATACTTTCCCTGATTGTAATCAACTCAATTGAGGTGAAATAAAATTCAACAATTAGAAAAGAGAGAGAAGCAGCCTAACCTGAACCCACTCAAAGTAACTCACAGTAACACCACCAGAATTTGCTAATATATCTGGCAGAATTAGAACGCCTTTCTTTGATAAGATCTGAAAAGGGAGTATGTGAGTTTGCAGGTATCTATTTTATTTTAGAACAAAATAGATTAAACTGAAGTTTCACTAACCTCATCGGCATCAGGGTCAGTTGGATGGTTTGCTGCCTCAATAATGAATTTGGCCCTTATATCATTCGCATTTTCCCTTAATTAACACAATATAAATAAAGTAAACAGAGTTTTCCTTTTCGGATAACAGTCTGGCAGGTTAAGCTAGAAAAATGATGGAAAATAAGCAATGAAAATAACAGTGACTCGGCCAGCTTTGAGTAGATATAAAAGACAATGACAAGATAAAGAACAATTCTAACTCATACTTGTAACTATGCAGCCTTAAAATTTCAAGAACTATTGATCTTATATTACCCAATTCTATAGTGTCAAACTTTTGAACTGAAGCACAGAAAGATATATTTGAAGAAACCAACCTGTTTATGACACCACCCAGGGCTGCAGGGATAAGAACGTCACAGTCTTCAGTTAGCAATGATTTTGGATCGAGTGATTCTCCTCCACTGAAGCCTTTGACACCACGATTCTCTAAGGTGTGCTTAAGCAATTTAGGAATGTCAAGACCGTTGCTGTTCTTAACAGCTCCTGTGACATCACTAATAGCAACAACTTTTCCACCAGCTTCGCTAATGAGCTGAGCTGCCCAAGAACCAACATTGCCGAAACCCTGAAATGTTGAATCAAACAAGTAATTTGATTTAAATAGCTTAAGCAAGAAAAAAAGAAGAGAAAACTCATCTGAACATTCAAGGAAGGAGGTCTGTATAAGTGAGGCTGAATTTCACTTGGCATATATGTTATGGGGCATAATATGCTTCCACAGAATGTTGGATAAATGAAAAGAGCATTACAAGTGCAACCTCTGTGCATATATACATTTAGGTGAGCAATAAGTAAGATACTTTTCTGTTTTATGTCATCATGAAATTTACTTTTTTCTGAAAGGATGAAAATTTTGTGGTTGCTTAACTTGAACTTTTAGCTTCGATATCCAACAGATAGTATTGCTCTTAAGTAACTTCACCGTGTGCCATGCAGTGTGGATTTAGATTGTCTAAGGCCTGCCAGATGATAAACTAGCTATGTAATTAAGAGGTTTATTGACCTGTATGACAAACCGTTGGCCTGCAATGCTTTTCCCATGCTCTGCAAGCAGCGCCTCTGTTGCAAATAGAACTCCTCTTCCGGTAGCTGCCTCTCTACCAAGTGATCCGCCGAGATCCTTTTTTGGAAAAGAGTAAACATTTGTTAATGGACAACTGGGTCGTTAGACAAGCTGTCCTCAGCCAACGAGAAATCAAGTTTGTATATATGTTGTTTAGCTTTCGGTGGCAGTTCCAGGAGATTGTATCACCATAAAATACTCACCCATTTCTAATGTCAGTGGAAAACTTTCATATAAGGCAGTAATAATTTCCACATATAATGTGTACTTACAACAGGTTTTCCTGTCACAACTGCTGGTGAATAGCCATGGAATTTTGAGTATTCATCCAGTATCCAAGCCATTGTCTGCTTCCACACACATAAGAAATATAATGTTAAAAAAAGCTGCGTTACACAAGTCAATAATTACCAAATTTATAGATATGAGAAATCAGAAGTAGAGCAACCTGAGAGTTAGTTCCCATGTCAGGGGCTGGCACATCAGTATGAATGCCAATTAAATCATGTATCTTTTGGGTGAAAACTCTAGTAAGACGCTCGAGTTCAGAAAGACTCAGTTCTCCAGGGCTGCACCCTATTCCACCTTTCGCTCCTCCATATGGAATATTAGCCACTGCTGTCTTCCAGGTCATAAGCTGTGCCAATGCATTGACCTCATCTGGGTCAACCTGCATCATCCAAAGAAATTCTCAAATTTATACCTTACTACGATAGTCTGTCTAGCCATAAATCAGTGCCTGATCTGAAAATGCTGATAAATTTGAATCTACATAGATCGGTAATAATTTAATAAGAAACGTTCATTTAGAGATATAGGAGCAGCTATAGTGCTAGAAAGCAGAGAGGATTGAAGTTTGCATGAAAGCTTATGCTAGTCCTTACTTGAAGCCCTCTTTATTTATCTTTTCTATTGTTGTTTTCTTATAAAAGAGAATATGAGTATCAACAGCCATTTTCACGGTATCATTGCAGCACTTAAGCATCCATTTCTTTTCCTAGAAGATCATACTAAGTAATTGTATGACAGTAACATTGGCTTCATATGAGAATTCTTAGCACCTCTAAAAGTAAGTAGGACAACAACACTAATGGACCTCATAAGACCATCCAGAACAAATTCGACCAAGTTGGGTGGAAAGAAGTAAACGAATCAGTGAATCACTTCAGAAGCACACCTCTGGATGGTATCTGATTCCGCCCTTCATAGGGCCTCTGGCATTGTCATGCTGCACCCGAAACCCGACATAAGATGCTAAAGTACCATCATCTTTGGGAATCGTGCACTCGACCTGCAACAACGTTCAGATGTGTCACTACAGACTCAATAAAGAACCTTCTTTTTATTACACCACGAACTTTACGTGATTAGCAGAACAAGAAATCAGCCTTTAAAAAATTGGAAAGAGAAATGTCAAGGAAGGATTAAATCATGATCAAGCTCATGCATGTCAAGTGGATTTCAGATAAAGATAAACATTTTTTTTTTGGGGCTTAAAGATTGAAAAGGAGACACCTTTCGTTCAGTGAGATTAGCAGTTCCTCCAATGGTTCAAAAATCAACAAAACCAAATAAGAACAGAAACACCAACTCCAGAGAAAAACCAGCAACCAAGTGAGTCTGGGAGTCTTACCTTGATCTCTCTGAAGGGGATCAGCAAACTCTTCTCCAGCTTGGAGTCCAGCCCCAGCAGCTTAGCTGCCTGCTTGAAGTTCCTACTTGTTGCTGCTAACGCATTCATCTTATTCGATGAATTCCCTCAGAGAGACAGAGGAAGGATTGGCTCTAACAAACGAGGAGCAAAGGATCAATACATGAATACTACATACAAACCACAAGTTCACAAGAGAGAACGAAAAATATCCAACAAGGTGGTAGGCTTTGGTCATCTACTTGCTTTACCACTTCTTGCCGTGTTTGTCAGCAGTCAATGACCATCAAACTAAGGGGCTTTGTAATCAGAGCTTAATACCCGTCGAACCTTGAAAGGTATGCATAACAGAAGGTGAGGCATTGGGCACCCCACGTGAGGCTTGCCTACCAAAAAGATGCCCTTCTTTGGTGAAGGGCTAAATTTGAACCAAAAGTCCTCTGATCACGACCGTTAACCCAACGGAAATATAAAACAGTAAGACAACATTTCAACAATCTTATACCAATTGCAAATTTGGCTCATTTAGAAGTGGAATAATGTCACATTCTTTTGGAGGCTTTTCAATATAAGCAAGATTATTAACCCAGAGGCATCACTTTGAAATTTCTCATGTGAGCATAAGAATTCTGATGGAGATTTATTCTTCCACATATGAGTTCCCACCCAACACACACAATCAATGAATATAATTGTGTAGGCTATAAATTTCTAGTAAATAAAAATGCAACAAAAACGATATAAATGCCAAACACAAAGCTAAGACGAGGATATTAAATACTATAATAATTAGTTGACCCTTTACACGTAGGCGTGACATAGATCAAAGTGGAAGTAGGATTCTTTACCCCTATGATCTAATCTCTATAATACGTTTCTATAGGAACAAATCTAGAGATATTATTATAATAGTAATTTAGTTGTCGAGTAGGATAAGGGCCCCATGTGGCTGGGCCAATAAAAGACAAGTAGAAGGCAATTAAGAAATGGGAGCACATCGATAAGAGCAATATCTCATATGAATTGTCCACTAATGAAGCAAGCAGCTGAGGGGATAAGACGAGATATAATTATATTTTAATCTAAGATTAGGTAGGCGCGTTCGGCGCATTAAGGGAAGGGTCTTACTAATATTAAATGATTAACAATATTGGAGAGAAGAGTACTACCAAAATTTTAGAAGTGCCCTTAAAATTGACTTCTCTCTCTGCTTATTCTATCCAAGAACTTTTATCCGCATTTGTTCCAATCATAAAGATAAGGTTTTGAGCCTTTAAAATTTACAAATCACACCCTACTTTTTAGGTTTTGAGCTTCGTTTTCTCAACTCAATTCGACGGAAAGGTTTCAAAGACAGGATATTTTTTATTAAAATTAAATTTCATTTTATAAAATATCCTCTTATGTAGTACAAAAGAGAGGTTATTTGTAGAAAAAAGAATCTTAGATTTTAGTAATAGTACGATTTGACTTTTGAAACTGAATTTATTGGTAAGAGATATGCATAGAAATTTATTTTTACTATTTTAAAAATTAAAAGACTTTTTAGTCCGAACGACATAATCAAGATTAAAAAAGATCCATTTGTTGATTTACCCTGCACTTATTGGAGAATGTGAAACTGGAAAATATTGGGCTCAAAATGTAAATGTAAAAAAAAAATGTGAATCATAAATCCGAGAAACTATAGGGTGTGAAATTTAAATTTCGTGTTCCTACCTTACGCCGGCAAATTAACCTCCAGCAACGAGATCCCAAATCTGAAACTGAAATCAAGAGCCCTAATCGGAGAAAGCAGCAACCAGAGGAGGCAGACGAAGCAAACAAAGATGACCTCACTCGATCCTCCAGTACCGCGAGGGGAGGAGGCGAAGGAGGAGGAGCTCTTTATAGGAGAAGAAAGCGGAAGGAATCCAGGTTAGGCGCTACTCACCTTTGAGCTGCTGCTTATTATTCCTAGCAATGGAGAGGTGGTGGGGGAGAGAATAGAATTACTTAACGAGATCCTTCGACGCAGAAGAATAAGAGATTAGAGTAGAGAGTGGGAGATGGAATCCATCCAATTTTGATGAGCTCCTTTGGCGGTCCCACGCCCAATTTCTTCCGCCATTGGGTAGAAAATGGCTAATAAATGTTTCCGTTTCTAGGAATCGGTCAGGAAGAGGAGAGCAGCCACGAGCCGCACGCTGCCAATGTCGCTTTTAACAGAGCAAGCCTCTTTGACTGTAACTGTAAGCTTTCTCTTTGCAAACCTTTTTTTAATACTTTGTATCTACTTCTTAGTGTACTTAGATATAAAGATAAATTAAATTAGTTATTCTGTGGGCCTCCAGATTAATCTCGTGTATAAAATTAATACACATAATTAGGACTCCAAATCCGAGATTATATCCCCAAAAGATAGGATATAAGATGATATATCTAGATGTATATGAATAACAAACTACAAATTTTACTTTTAATTTTTTGATCTTTTTATTAGTATTTTATATTTATTTAAATTTTTGCTATTTTAAACAACTTTATATTATTATTCTTTACTAAACATTTTTATATTAACTTGTTCTATTATTTATATTATTTTTTGTTTTAATTCTGATTATTTTGAATTGAATGTGATTAATTTTGACAATTAACATAATATAATTTAATGATATATTTTAAGTTTGAGATAATTAATAATAATTTAAAATAGTAATTATCCGTATCCGTTTAGTTAAGATATGATTTTAAATTTTACTATCCGTCCTGCATCCGAACTAAAAATACGAATCCGGATATGTGTTGAGCACCATCCCATCCGTTTTCATCCTTATTTGTGATCCATGATACACTTTTTCATTTGGTAGTAGTCCAGCTCAATAGTATTTATCATCTTGTGATATTATTAAAATATTTATATGATAGATAAATATGGTAGAATTTGAATATTAACTCACCAACTAGCTCTTAGTATTTTGATAGACCTTGAAAACGAACAGTTTAGAAGAATTGGACTTGATAACTTTGATATGTTACCATTTGAACTCATTCTATCTGAAAAACTTAAGCTGGAACAGTAAATTTTATACCTTATAACACAATATACCTTTCAAACTTTTTCAAGGATAATATGATCTCGGCATGCATGCAGCTTTAGTGCGTTATTCTTTGTGTTTGATTTGTAGAATATTTATTAAATATAAGAAATTGTTGAACTTAGTGCTGCAAAGGAATCTGAATAGTTTTCCAATACCAAGTGCCAATACACGGCACTCCCACCAAGGTAGGATATTGGAAAAGAGTTATTAAAGATTGTTTCCATTGCTACTGGTACATGCATCAATGGAAGACATTAACTCTTGGAGTGACATTTTGGACACCCATGAAATAGACCAAAAGTTAACACCTTTGTGAAGTGTTACCTCCTGGTGAATCTTTTCCACTATCAGTTACGTTTGGGAATCAAGCAAAGTGAGCAAGAATCTTATAAAGAAATTTAGAAGAAGTTGGCCTACTTGATTGTTGCCATTAGAATAATGTTAGTTTCTTTTAGAGAAATGTGAGAATTTAATAGTGTTCTAATTAAACCGATGTTATTAAGATTCGAATCCAAGATTACTTATAAGATATGCCTCGTTAACGAATTAACCACTATCCTATTGGCTATTAAAAGAATGTCATTGATTAGTATCATATATGCAGCAATCACTTTGCCAATTGAACTTGGTTGGCACACTTGAGAAAGTTGTTCATCTTCAAATGAGAAGAATATATCCCTAAGGAAAACATCCAAAGGAAAAGTTTTGTTCAAGAATATGATCTTGCTTTTCACACATTTGGTCAACAGCCAAATGAACATTATCTTGAGATTTCGTAATTGGGGTCGGTTTTATATTAGATATTTACAGCATAATATGAGATAAGAGCTTTATATAAATTATAGTTTTGCTTCTATCATATTAGATGGTTATCACATTATCGGCTGCAAAAAGGATATTTTTAAAAAATTATAGTGATTCCCTTAGCTAATAAGAGCTAATTGTCTCACACAGCTTCACAACAATAGCGAGAGGTATTTCAATTTTTATTTTCGAAAATAATGATATATTATTTATTCTCTGTTAAATTTGACTCATGGTATTATATTTTTTTTGAGGCAAAGAAAAAAAGAAGAGATTAACCATATAATTATCCCAGACAATCCAAGTAAGCAGTTTCCACATTTCACTATATTCTTTCTTACTTTTTTTGCTGACAAGCTGAAGATGACTGTTTTAGAATTCATTATATTCCTTGCTCTAGATACTCTAGTTTAGCAGAGTGACATTCCTTTTCCTTCACCACCATGAAGCCAAATGGGCAAATTTGGATTCCAACAACCCCATTACTGTGCTGCTTTTATTCCAAACATTAGTCTTTGATGGCTCCCTCCATTGCCCTCTCTTTACCTTTGTCATGGAAGAAGCATCACAACTCACTTATATATGCAAGTGACATCAAGAGATCTCTAGTCCTCATTTGGATAAAATGTTGTTGTCAGTGGCCCACCAAGGTCTTCATTTCTACATCATAATGCGAAATGATTAGGATGGGAGTAAGAATTTGTTGTGTGCTGTGACTGGTCTTGTAAGTATCTGAAATGGTATTGGAATTGGCATTGTTGTAATCCAACTGACATTGTCAGGGTAGTGAGGATTAAAGTATAGCCCAAGGACTAGGATGGCCATTAATGGGTGTTAGTTTAATGGATGATGAGGATCTAATAAGTCATGGGAGATACTCCTTGCATTAGTCACCCATGAGCACTATCCATGCTAATAGATTCTCTCTGAATAGAGAATCAAGCCAAGTTCAAGATGGTAAAGTGAAATCAATTATTATTATTTTTTAACATTTAGTTGGAGAGCCTATAAAGAGTGTGGCCAACTCCAATGCAGTGCAGTTATCTGAGGTTGAATAGGGCTTGATCTAAGTCGGATTCGTACATAGTTTGGCTCCAATCAAAAGAGGTTGAATAAATATGATTAAACTAAACTATTAGGCTAAAACCTGAAGACTGCAATTGTAAATTAAGTTTCTATGCTTGAACATTGATTGGCACTTTTAAGGCCAATTTTATCAGATCCATAAACTAAATAATTGTTGTTAATTTTTTTAATTACTAATAATGAACCATAGTGTGCTATGTATTAAATATATGCACTATATTATAAGTAAATATGTATTTGAAATTATATATACTTTGTTTTATATACTAATATATATAATTAAACTATAAAAGCCTCATAATTTGTCCCTGATTGGGACGAGAATCAAACACTTACCTAAATGATATCCAATTCAACAAAGAAGAGGATTAAATATAACTGCATCCAAGAAAAGAAAATAGCTGATAACCCAAGTAAACTGCCCAAGGCCAAGGCTAGGAATAGAAATACTTTGCTCCACGAATGACATCAATGACTCCCTGGTCCAATGTTGAGGTTGCAAACACCATTCTTTTTAGAGGTGTAACCAAAGGAAAAGCACATAATAATGTTAAGGTTCCATAGGCTATGAGAACTTTTACTCAAAAACAAATTATCTAGTAAAGAGATACAAAACATAAAATAAGAAAAGTCCCTCTACTAGAACTGAAAGTTTGAAGACAAAAAATCAATATAATGCTAGCATGAGGCAGATACTGAAGGCTAAACTCATCGCTTCTTTGAGACACCGACAGTCTTTCCCCTCCTGCCAGTAGTCTTTGTGTGCTGACCGCGAACGCGAAGACCCCAATAGTGTCGCAAACCGCGGTGGTTCCTGCAGCAAAAAACAATGACAAATAGAGAGCAAGCTTGTAAGCAATCAGAGGTTTTGATTATTAACAATTCAAAGCAAGTTTAAGTTGAAAATTCAAAGAGTGCTGAGTGACAAAAGGAAGAAAAAGAAATGCCAATGGTGAACTCGAAGTGTGTCAAAGTAATTATTTTACTCAGCACATGCAATTAGTTTTGGGAGTGCAGAGTTCTCAATATACTGACATTCTTCATGGTTAGAGAGAAGGTTATTACTTATTAGACATGAACACACGTTAGGGCATGGATCTCCTGTTCCACATAATAGTTCTTCATTATTATAAGCAAATGAACGAAATATTGAAATCTGTATGCCTGATGCAAAGAACGTGGATATCATTTTGATAAGTTCCTCATTATTAACAAAACTGTCTGCAGTAGTTAAAAAGTGGCTAACATCTTCTAAGTGCAAATATACAAACGTGTCGGAGATGTTACAACTCTGAAAGTTAAATCACAAGGACAGGAATAACATCGAAAAGATCTAGTATGATATCACTGCTATGAAATATCTGTACAAGAAGGCAAATACTTCAATACCATCCTAAAACAATCCTCTAATGGCTATAATAGCTAGTTTCCATACTCAGTACCGGTTCTAACACCACATTATGTTAAAAATAAGATATATAAATTATTCAAAAAGATTAGATTACATACACCTAACTCCTAAGTTACACATTATTTTCTTTCATTAAAATTTCTCTCTTTTAGGTATTAAATATGATAGATATAATTTATGCTTTGATTGATATCGCTTACTACTAGACATAGACTTCAATTACATTTTGATTCTCTATCTTTATGTATTATCAAATTTTAGTTTAAATCAAACTTAAACTAAGGTGTAAGTAATTAAAAGACAATCAAGTAGATAGAATTTAATTAAACTTTTATCAAGTTAACTATAAAAAGAACATCAGTACCTTTATTCTGATATATATGCATAACTCTCAATTAAGGGTATATATGTCTTTTATCTGATAAATTACTAAGATTATATAATTGTCAAAAAATAACAAGAAGGATATACACATAAATATAAAATTTAAAAAGATATATATGTAATTTGAGGGTTTATATAACAAAAAAACTCGTTAAATAGTCGCTAGTCGCTGACTTAGAAAGGTATATATATACAAATAAGAGATTTTTAGAAGGGTGTATAATCAAATATCAACTTTAGAAGGATATATATGCAAATAAGATATTTTAGAAAAGTATACATGCAAATATTAAATTTAGAAAGGTATATATGCAAAAAAAGATATTTTCGAAGGGTACACATGAAAATATTAACTATATAAGGACATATGTGCAAATAAGATATTTTAGAAGGATATACATGCAAAAATAAGTATCTGATTTAACACGTCATAACTTATTTCTATATTATAATTTCTAGGTTTGCACTATTTAACGAGTTCTTTTGCATATAGATCCCCAATTTTTTTTATTTACGTATATATCCTTTTATATGTATACTCTACATGTTATTTTTTAAAAATTATATTATCTTATTAATTTATTAGGTAAAAGACATATATACCCTTAACTGAGAGTAATATATATATATATATATATATATATATATATATATAAGAATAAGGGTATCCGTATCTTTTTATAATTAACTAAGTTTAATTAAATTCTATTTCATTAGTTTAAGATTGATTTAAATTAAAATTTGATAACAGACAAAGATAGAGAATCAAATTTAAATTGATTAAAATCTATCTCCTATAAATATTAAAAATTAAATATAATTTGTCTAATATTAAGTGATTTCTCATATAATCAATGCCTAAATATATCTAAGAGAGAGAAATCTTAATAGAAGAAAAGATGAAAGTTAGGCACACATAATCTATTCTTCTTGACTAATATATCCTTCTTTTTTTATATAATATAGTATTGGTTACCGGGTACGAAAACCAGTTATTATAGTTGTTAGATTAGGATTATAAATTTTAGAGAGGTATTAAAGTATTTGCCAAGATAGCTAGCTAAAACAAATAAACTTGTCAGCATAATCAGCAATAGATTTTGTTAGTCCTCATTGAAATGGATCTATGTGTTTCTAGAGTACAAGGTTGTAGACCATATAAATAGAATCAAAAACCAATTTAAATGTTACGAATCACCAACCTAATTTTCTTCAGCCGCTCGAGATCGTCCCTCAGCTTCATGTCCAAAGCATTTGAAACAACTTGAGAGTACCTACCATCCTTGTAGTCCTTTTTCCTATTCAGGAACCAATCTGGGATCTTGAACTGGCGAGGATTAGCGACGATGGTCATGAGGTTCTCAAGCTCAGCAGCCGAAAGCTCACCAGCCCTACAGATAACAAGAAAACAAACTTGAAAAAACAGCATTTTTAATTCCAAAATTAAACACTAGAACTGTAGAACATAGAATTGCACACATTATAATCGATTAGTAGAGTCAAACGGAGTAAGAAAAATCAATACTGGTACACATTATAATGGATTACAACAAGGGGAAAGGAGCCAAATTTAGACCTTTTGTTCATGTCGACATCGGCCTTCTTGCAGACGATGTTGGCGAAGCGGCGGCCGATACCCTTGATGGAGGTGAGAGCAAACATAATCTTCTGCTTCCCATCCACATTCGTGTTCAGCACACGAAGAATGTGCTGGAAATCCTCGTTCGCGATCAAAGACTAAAATAAAAAGATCGACTCAATTAGGATGAAATCAAATAAAAAACCAGTGAGAAGAATAGAAGCTCGATTGATCGAGGAAATCGAGTTCAGGATTAGGAAGAGAAGAAGAAGTAACCATGGCGGCGGCTAGGATTTCTCCTCTCGAGTCCTGCCGCTTAAGCCCTAGCTACGGCGCGGGGAGAAGGGGAGAAGAAAACAGGCCCGCAATTATTTATTGGGCTTTTGTTGCAAATAACGCCTCACAGTGGACTTGTTGCGAAATTGTTCCTCTTTTCACATATTTGCATATCGCCCCTCACATTGTGGACTTATTACGCAATATTCCAAATCACTCCTTAAATTTTGGACTTATTGCGAAAACATTCCGCTTTTATATATTTAAAAATCGAGCCTTCAAATCATTAATTTGTTGCGTGTTTATGTGTCATTACCATCTAAAACTTTCAAAATATCATAATTATTATTATACTCTTTAAAATATGATGATATTTATCAAATCCATCTCTTTTTAAATTTAAAATATAAAATATTTATAAATAATTTTTGTTTGACATAAAAAGATATATTTTTCATTGTATAACAATATTGGGTAAAATATTGAATAGATGCAATTATAAAATAGTCTTTTTTTAACCTAAATTTTGCTTTAATTATGATTAGTTAGATATAATCAACTGGATGGTATTTAAAAAAGAGTATAATGATTTCAGTGATAATTATAATATTTTCAAGATATTTTTTAGTAATTATGTAAAAATCCTAATTTGTTTTAATGCTGAACTGGGTGTACTAATTAAGTACACCAGAAGCTCCCACACACGCACCGCCGAGTGGTTGGCGTGGTAAACGAGCTCACTTCCGAGTCGTGACTCGTTTCTTCCCTTTGTTGTAACTTTTTCCGCTCACTCTCCCTCTTTCTAGATCAACAACCGAGAGAGAGAGAGAGAGAGAGAGAGAGAGAGAGAGAGAGAGAGAGAGAGAGGAGGAGCCATGGGAGTTCCAGCTTTCTACCGCTGGCTCGCGGATCGATATCCTCTGTCGATCTCGGACGTGATAGAGGAGGAGCCCATCGAGATCGAGACCGGCGTCGTCGTCCCCGTTGATCTCCGCCGGCCGAATCCTAACGGCTTCGAGTTCGACAATCTATACCTCGACATGAATGGAATCATCCATCCCTGCTTCCATCCTGAAGGAAGGGTGAGCTCCTTGCCGAATCGCGATCCTTTTTTGTTTTCTTTTTCCTGCCGTCAGTTTTGTTCATTTTCTTGTTATAAAGTATCGGTAGTACTTGTAGTAGTGGGATGTATGAGACTGAGAGGTCGATCTAATAGAAGGAATTGGTATGTTGAATACTGTGTTTGTTTTAGTTGTGACTTTTAGGTTAATTTCCTTTTTTTTCTTTGGTTCATTTATTTAAGATTTGGTTATCTTTATCTAATTTTGTGTTTAGTTCTCTAGTCTTTTAAACTCATTGTCTCCTCTTGTTCTTGTGGCACGAATTGTCAAATGTTACAAATTACGTGTACGATTGAGTTCTTTCGTACAAAATGCCACTTAGTCAAAGTTGAAAGAATATGTTAATTATTTGCCTGAGAGTTGTATTACGTACAGTTTCCATTGGTTATCCTATAAGATTTCAAATTCTCAAAACTAATGCTTCACTCGACATCCCAAGCGAACCCTAGATTACCCATATGCTGTCCAGATATGTGTTTTTGTATATTAACGCTTTCTAGAAGGCAATTTATGTATGCAGGTAGACAAGCATGCAAAGTGCAGTTTGGAGAATGCACTTATAGCTTGCATATTCAAGAAGTTAGAAAAAAGAATAGCAGTAAGGTAGTAAGTAGTAATTATTAGGGTAAAAACTAAACGTTGAGCTTTTTGGCATTAATTGTGATTTTTGATTCTATTGATTTTGATAGAAAGACAAAACTTATTACCGTTTGATTACAAATATTTGGAATCTTCCAAGTCAGAAGAAACTCAATCTTTTGAACATGTGATGATCCTCTCTTTTGCGTCCCACCCTTTTTTTCTCAAAATAATTCCAAGAACAAATCTCTTTGTATTGAATATGTATTGTCCTCTCTTTTCACCATCTAAATTGCTAAACTACTTTTTGCCAGATCTCATGTAACCTACGCTGAGAGCTTTTTTTGTCCTAACAGCTGGTTATACTCTTTCTATGTGACTGAACTACATATTTATGTGGACTAAGTCTTTGTTTTGAATATGCTGCCACATAGGTGCACCTAGGACCAATATCTGTGGAACTGATTGTCTAGAATAGTAGAATATTAACATGCAATAATATAAGATGAGAAAAATAGTTGATAACACATTGTCATTCTTCACTTACACCTTAATCATTAACTTGTGACATATATAACCCTTTTTGCAAATTTAGCTAGTGGACAAGATGTAGAAAAGACATATAGCCTTGGATTGTTTTTTGCATAGGGCGTTAGAACTTTCTATATGGAGTTCTTCTGCAATGACAGAGTTAATTCAAAAGATATCAGTTATCGAATACTAAACGTTGAACTTCCATTGTAAAGAGTCCTTCTACAGCAGCATGTATTACTTTACATGGATGCACATTGAGAAATGAATATTTTCCTTATGCAGCCTTCTCCTGCCACTTATGATGATGTTTTCAAGTCAATTTTTAACTACATTGATCATCTCTTTGGACTGGTTCGCCCAAGAAAACTGTTATACATGGCAATTGGTGAGTTGCTTGTCTTCTAAAGGCCTGTTGTTCCAGTTAAAATTTTCTTTCTTAGTTTGACCTGGTCATTTCACATCACTATTTTGAATTTCGCAGATGGTGTTGCTCCTAGGGCTAAGATGAATCAACAGCGTTCTCGACGTTTTAGAGCTGCTAAAGATGCAGCAGAGGCGGTAATATATGGTTGTATTTATATGAGAGTCATCTAACTCTCTTTAATATTTGGATCCTCACTTCCTCAGTTAATGTGGTTCCTCAGGAAGCTGAAAAGGACAGATTGAGAAAGGAATTCGAAGCCGAGGGAAGGATTTTGTCTACTATGGAGAAGCCTGAGACAACCGATTCAAATGTCATAACTCCGGGGACCCGATTCATGTCCACACTCTCAGTAGCACTTCAATATTACATACACTTGAGATTGAATAAGACTCCTGGATGGCATTCTGTTAAGGTGTTGATCTAGATGATGCCCGACTTATAATTCTCTCAGTTTACAGCGATGGGATCATTGCTGGTTTTATTTCGTCAATCACTTTGGTTTTCAGGATACTTCTCTTTGTAAATATATTCACGGAGCTCTGCATTGGGTGATTATTTGAAGGTAATACTATCTGATGCGAATGTTCCTGGAGAGGGTGAACATAAAATCATGTCATACATCCGCCTGCAACGCAATCTTCCTGGTTTTGACCCAAATACACGCCATTGTCTGTACGGCTTGGTGAGTCTTATTGTTAATTTCCATTATATGTTTCCAAGTAATGTATTTTACACATAGAAGGCATTGATGTGCAGGATGCTGATCTGATAATGCTTTCTTTGGCTACCCATGAGATCCACTTCTCCATTTTAAGAGAGGTTTGAAAACCTTCTCCTAATTTCCTCAATTGTACACATCTATGCACATACATGCATCTATATGGACATCTGACATGCAGTAATACAGTATTTTTAAGTAGAACTTTGACTACAAACTTGCAACTGACTTTACAGGTTATCTCCATGCCAGGGCATCAAGACAAATGCTTTTTGTGTGGTCAAATCGGCCATTTTGCTGCTGACTGTAGAGATAAATCTGGGAAACAATCCTCTGATGTGGGTGAGAAGGCTGTGGATGACACTCCGATTTACAAAAAGAAATATCAGGTGTTGGACAAACAGATAAAATTACTTTATATTTTCCTGTTTTTTTTTTTAAAAATGTTTCAATAGTGAAGAAGTCTGCAATTTTGTTCCATAGTTTCTTGTATGTATTATAATTGTCCCGTGTATTAATATTTTGTTTTCTGGTTGGCAGTTTATTAACATATGGGTATTGCGAGAGTACTTGGAGAATGATTTGCAAATTGACAATCCTCCATTCAAGATAAACATCGAGCGTCTTTTGGATGATTTTGTATTTTTATGCTTCTTTGTTGGAAATGACTTTCTTCCTCACATGCCAACTTTGGAAATTCGTGAGGTTGCTAGTTGCTAAGTTTTAATTGCTTTGTTAGACAAGTCTTTTTCTTTGTTGCAGCATGCATTTCTTCTTAATTGTCTTATTTTTGGAAGTCTGACATGCAAGCATCAATCTATCATCAGCATGAAACATTATTAAGATTATATGTACTTAGAAACTTTTTGTGTTGTAGGGTGCAATAAATCTACTGATGTCCGTTTATAGAAGGGAGTTTGTGTCAATGGGTGGTTACATCACTGATGCGGGTGAGGTAATATTTCTCCATTTCATACAATGTATTTTGTCAAAAGATAGGAGACATTATTATTGCAGCACTGATGCATCTTTTCTGTCAAACCATTTGATCAGTGAACCTACTAGTGTTCCTGTTATATCTTTGTTCTTTCTGTATATAGTTGTTAACATGCTGCCCTAAATAACATAAAGGAACCCATCCTTAATTATACTCTAATTGTATGAAGTTTCATCTTTTTAGGTTTCATTAGATAGGGTAGAGCATTTAATCCAGTCAGTTGCTGTGTATGAAGAACAAATTTTCCAGAAGCGTGCTCGTATTCAGCAGGTAATTAGCTATTTCTGTGCTGTTGGCTGTTTTCTTCTCCTTAATTGGTTAATACTTGCTTTACAGTCCTGTGATGGATGTGATTATGTGGATGTCATAGTTTTTTAAAATTAAATTGGTATCTTTCATTCTGTAATTGGATATTCTTCTAGCTTCTGTTTGCTGTTTAGCCTTGTTGCAAATATTTAGAATGTCAGATTGTGACAATGACACACCATTGGATAGTAATTCAATAATTGAAATTATATCTGCTTATAGGCATTCAAGAGGCAAAGTTTTGCCAAGAGAAACATAGAGAAAATTGTGAGGTAATTTTAACATCTTTGGGGAATGATGACATGATTTTATGCATCATCAAACTTTGAAATTATATTGCATATGAAATAATTGGAGTTTTTCTTTCCCAGTTAAAGCCCCCTCAAAAATATGGTTGCACATTTTTTCCCATTCATTCTCCTTTTATTTTTCTTCTCATTTCAGTTCTGCCATTTTCCCTTTTGAACATTTTTCTCTTCTTTAGCATTTATGCTCGACCAATTCCTGATTGAGTGGTGGCTGGTGGGAAGTGCTAGACGACTGAGCTTATGATGAGCTTTCCTATGGAGGCTGTCAGTTTATCAGTTAAAAGTGAAGGCTTGACCTGTGATTCTTATTTAGTTATACAGGATGATTAACAACAGTTAAATGTATTATGATCTTCCAATGTTATCCATTAATGAAGTTGGTAGTCCTCTTCCTACCAGATTCCTCTACTCTACTTCCTCTGTTCCCTCCTCGTCTGTACTTCCTCCTCTCATGTACTGCTGATCACCTCATATCAATGCTCTTTTGGTCTTTATATTTTGTCCTTCCCGATTCCCTTTTTCTTACTATGCTGACCCAAATATGGTACAACACAGAAATCAAACTTGCCGTTTGCCCATATGATCCCCTAGTTCAGTGTCACCAACACTGCAACCTAGTTCTTTCTTCAGATAACCAAGCACATGTTCAATGTTCTATAATTCATTTCTGGTTGTAAATCGACAGGAGAGCCTGTACTACTCTTTAATGTCAGGCCTAACCTAAGGTTGCTTGTCTGGAGCCAACCATTCTCATTCTAGAAAGAATGTTTCATTAATTTGCAGGGTCGTCCCCTCTGGTGGTTGCTTTAATTCACTGAGACTACCTCTTCAGTGACAGTTCTAATGCAAGCTTCCCTAGACTCTGCGGTAGCTGGAGCCTTGTATGCCAAGAAATCCTTTTTGCTAGATTGAAATAGGGGAACATAATTGTTAAAAGATCCAAATCCTTCTCTATAGATTTTTTGAAATGAGATGATAACCTGATGTCTAAATTATTGTAGGTCCTTGTAGCCTTTTCAATCTTCACCACGAGAGGAAAGTATAGTGATTAAAAGCTTTAGTTTGTGGGCTTATCGCAAATAAGTTGGATATACTGATTATTTGCACTTTGAATTGATTTATCTTCACAGCCATGGAATTTTTGAAACCAAGATATCTATTTGTTAGCATCTTGCTTGATTTCAATTTCTCTTACCTTTTTGTGAACAACATTACAACAAATAACTGATTTATATGTTTGTCCAAATTCAATAGTACGGAATTATAAATGAGGATGATGAAGTTTAGATACACATCTGTTCCCGTTTAGTGATGTTCTGAGGAAAGAAGATATTTTTCTCTCATAAAAGGAAAATATAGATCCTTATTGGGATGTTTTCACTGCAATTAAGATGCAACCCCCACCTTTGGCAGACAGACGCATAAAGAAAAGTGAAGATGGATTTTTCAAAAAATAAAAAATAAAAAATAAACCAAAGGGAAGATGGAAATAGATGGTCTTTGCTCTGCTTAGTCTGAAAGTAGGCAGCATGTTTCATACGTAAACCAGGGGCATAAGTGTTGATCGTGCTGTTTGTGTTGTACTAAGCTATATAGTGATATTGAAGAGAGATGAAACCATTCATTATGAATGCCATAATTGTGGCTTCATTCAGGACAAAATTGCTGACAGACTTGTTTTGCAGATGTGGTTAGTGGTTACCTATCATTTATTATTTGAGTTTCTTCCTGCATTTACATAATAAAATGTATGGTTATTGGCACAGGTATATATTGAACATTTTGAACTTACTCCAAGTGTTTATGCATTATTTATAATTTGATTAATTCAGCTAAATGCTGATAAGCTAACTACGACTTTTGTTCAATTGATTATATCACTTTCCAGAAAATTTTCTCTTTGCACCTTTGAGTAGTTAATGTTCATTAATAATGCATCGCAGGCAATAGACAATAATGAAGAGATGAAGCTTAAAATGCAGAAAGAAACTTCTGATGATCAGCAGCATATAGACAAGGTTTGCTCTTTCTTTTTATAGTGAAGTGTATGTGCATTATAGCTGCAATCAATACGGAGAAGGTGGTCCTTGGTGAAAATTGAGTCATACCAGCTTGTTCTTTCATGTACAGCATATATGTTGCCTAGCATTCTTTATCTACATTTTCTTTATAGTTATCCCAGTTGGGAAATTATATGAAAACATTGTCCCAGCTCTAATCAATCCCTTTTCTAACATACAAGCTAGGAGAGGACTTGGGAGGAACACTCAGCAATATGTGATATACAGAAGTATATCTCAAAATTAATAGAAAGGAGAAAATGATTTACAAGGGCAGTAAAAAGTAAAAACCTTTTTCAGTGACCTGAAAACTTAATTCCTTGGCTATTTGTATTACAATTGCTTCTGAATTATATCCAAGAATTTGTCAGCTCATTATGGAGTTGAAACCTTCTGCAATCTTTGTACATACATGTTCATGTCAATACATAAAGTGTACTAGTGGAATCATGTCAATTCAATATGGATTTTGATTATGCTGGCTGCTTGTCAGGTAAAATTAGGAGAACCAGGATATAAGGGAAGATATTATGCTGAAAAGTTTAAAGAAGAGTCAAAGCCGCTTGATGAAGTTCGGAGAGATGTTGTGAGTTACAGTTCTTTTTAGCCAAGGAAATGTGTTTTTCCATGATAATATTACCTTTTCTTGTAACTAATAATTAGTCATCTTCTCTTGTATTATTGTGCTTATAACATAGAGCTATTTCCACTTCACACCTCAAAAGTTCTATACTATTTTTTCCCTGCTTCTGTCATGAACTTGAACATCTTGACTAGCTATATGAGCAGGAAATAGGTTGAGCCAGACATGTTAATGCTAGTTTGGACTCATACACATGATCCTGCTTTTGGCTGGTCAAATTATGAAATTAGAATATTGGGAAGTCCATGTGCTGGACTGCTACTGTCCCTTGAAGCGGCAGTTACCGGAAAGATATACAAGGATCATTTTGAGTTCTTTATTGCTGGCCTATGCAGTAGTTTACTTTCTTTTGCATAAAAAGATGAGCTTTTGAAATGATTAAGTACACTATACCTTCTTAGGAAAAATTTAATACAGTAAAGGTATTTCCTTTAAGAAGTATTTTGACTATTTTCATCTTGAAATAAATGGAATTTTGAGTAAACATGGAGCTTTGTATATTGTTTTAATTTTTGTCTACTTTTCAGGTCCAGAAATATGTGGAAGGCCTCTGCTGGGTCATGAGCTATTATTATCAAGGTGTTTGCTCATGGCAATGGTATGTACTTTCATTTCTAAATATCTAGTTCAAGCTTAGCTATTAGGTTCAGGACAAATCATCACTTGTTTCATCATTTGCAGGCAGATATTGTCATTTTATGATATAGTGACAAAATTTAATATTTATATATGATAATCATCTTGTTTTCCTAGAGAATATTTATACTTGAATGCTCACACAATGTTTTTAATATAATTTTAGGTAGTGAACGATTGAGTGGTGGCCAGGGGTCACCTAGTATTTAGGTGCAATGCGGACACCTAGAATTAAGTGGTTCTATCGCACAAAAATTGCAAAATCTCAAAATATTCATATATATCTTCTTGATTTCCCATAGAGAGACCCACATGAGAACTTGTTGCTTGTGCAGGCGAGGGCTGTTGTTTTCAAAAGGAGTAGTAGCAGTAACCTTTCGCTGCTGTTCTTACTTAGTTGTGATTCTTTACTAGGGCAATAACACTCACTTAGTAGGAATTTAAGAACCATTATAACTTGAATGGTTGGTAGATTTGGTTACCCAAGAATAGTCCTTTGTACAAAATATCTATACTAGTTCCGCTAACGGGCTCAAAACTACCTGATTGCCTGGCGCCTAGCACTTGATTGTCTGAGAAGGTAGGTGCTTAGGCTCAAACCGCGTTAAAAGTCCATCTAACATACAGATGGGGCATTAGGCCTTAATGTCTGCCCTTGAGCTCATAGTTCAGGAAGTACAAATTAAAAGCTGTTTTGACCAATGCCTCCTCAGCTGTTTTGACCACCTTCTAAGACCTTGAGCTCATAGTTCAGGAAGTACAAATTAAAAGCTTTATAGTATTATGTGAAAAGGGTGTTTTAGTGCACCAGGCTCCTTGCCTAAACAATGTCTGAAGAGGAAAGATGTACGCATTCTCACTCTCATATCTAAGGAGGCTTTCCAAGACGTGGGCCAGTGACCTTTTGGGTGAAGGGAGAAGCCTTAGTGTCACACTAAATGACCACCTCTTTTTAGATTTTCATCAATTAGAATTTTAGCTTGACCTGCTATGAATTTGTGCTTATTCTCCTCAGGTTCTACCCATATCATTATGCTCCTTTTGCCTCTGATCTGAAAGGCTTGGCGGAATTGGAAATCACATTTTTCTTAGGTCAACCATTCAAGCCATTTGATCAACTAATGGGAACACTACCAACTGCCAGGTTGGCTATTTTATGTAACATTGTCCAAAGTGTTAGCAGGAAAGTTACTAAATGTGTTTATAATCTAATCATCTACTATTCCCTCCATAGCTCTGATGCACTTCCGAAGCATTACAGGGCATTAATGTCTGATCCAAATTCGCCATTAAGCTCCTTCTACCCTAAAGGTAATAATTGATAAATTGGAATAATTTTCTGATGAGAGTTCACTTAGTATTTCATATTTTAGAAGCATATCATATGTCATCTATTTGTGGCCCTAAAAGACTTCTTGTTTTGTATTCAGATTTCGAGATAGACATGAATGGAAAACGTTTTGCATGGCAGGTGAGTCATGCATGTGGCTCAACTAATTTACTTCTATTGCATTGATTTATTTAATGGTGGAGAATTTATGCATGCTAATGTTCTGGACCTTAGGGCATTGCAAAACTACCCTTCATTGATGAAAGACAACTGATTGCGCAAACAAGGAAACTTGAAGACACATTAACGGTACAGAGAATTTACTGTACTTTTCTAGTGACCCTCCATTTCATACACTTTAATGGTATAGACAATTGATTGTGGTTTTGAATGCTTATACATTGGGAGCTGCTACAGGAAGAAGAGAAGTCTCGAAACAAAATAAAGTATGAGACAGTTTATATGCATGAAATTCATCCTTTGGCTGCTCAAGTGGGCTTACTTTATCAACTGTGCTCTCAGTTACCAATTAATGAGCCATCGTATTTTATTCCAATTGATACACGTGCAAGGTTAGTATGAACGATTAGTGTTTTCTGTTTCTTGTGTACTTTCTCTATAAACTATCAAAATTATTATTTCTTTTAATTTTCAGTGGTGGAATGAATGGATTCCTTTGTTTGTGTGAGAGTAACCGGTACAGCATAACAGTAAATTCTCCAGTTAAAGGATTGAATGGTGTTGTGAATAACCGAGTTTTGTAAGTTTTTTACCTGTTTCTTTTGCTTCTTTTACTCTTTTCAGTGTGCATTTGTATGTTACGAATGCTTTAGTTGCTATATTTTAATTTTGATTCTATTCCTCAGGAATGCCACTTATCTTAATCCTCCATCCCACAAACACATTCCAGAGCCTCCTGAAGGGGTCATCATTCCTGGAAAGGTACTTTCAACCTTCATAACTTAACTGTGCTTCATACTAGTAAAAATCTTAAGCGCATATGATCACCTTTTTGAGTATATATAATAGTGCACATGCATTCAATTTGTCCATAACTGAAAATAATGCCTCCTGAGTGTTTTTCTTTTTTGTCTATGAGGTATTTCTTCTGGCTAATTGGCATAATGCCTAGATTTGATTCAAACCTTTTTTGTGATGAGTATCTTGCTAATTATCTTCCAAAGAGGATTGTTTCCTGATATTTCTGTGCATTAAGTTTATTGATCTATTTAACTCCTGCACTATGCTGCCAACCTGTGAATGTATGCTATACTGTCATGCATAATTTAGGCACTACTTGTCTACTTGGAATGGGCATCTGACAAGCCTTCTTAATTCACTGGCAACATGCAAACAATCTGTTGCGACAAATATTGAGGCACTTTACACTAGTGGAACATGAATGAGCTCACCATACTCAAGCTCGTTGTACATTTAAGATAACTAGTTGACTTGCCTTTAAGCACATCAAGCTAGGATGCTCAAGTTTAGCTATTTTCTTGGAGCTAGGACTTGGCTTCTTTGCTCAACCACCTGTAGCAGCTGGCCCATATACCACCCCCTATTGGGACTTGACCCAGTGGCCCATGCCATCAAGGGCTTATGTAGAGGAAGACAGACAGGATGTCGGCAGCATGATGGCGGTGATTATGAAGGTTGCATGATGGTTCTGAGAGATACTGCTAGCATTTCCTTGTAAGGGCGATTTAAGATCTTGGAGTCAGTAGTTAAGGTTGAATATGTGAGCCTCTAGTCTAGCAAATTGAACTTTAATATACTTATTTTGTAGGTTCAAGATGATCTTTAATTTTCTTGCATTAAAATATGGTTGAGGAATTAAGTAATTTAATTACTCCTGTAATTTTATGTCTTATCTATTCGTCGTTAGATACAAGTAAAGCTTTTTCTCATTGTAGTATTATCATATTATTACTCCCAAAACATTAAGTCATATGTGTTGGCATGTAAACTGTTCTACTTTATTATTTTTGAACATTGGAAGAATGTCGAGTGCCACTATTATTGTCATCTAACACAATCTAGAGTCACCTCATCAAATTCTTGAGCACGTCAATAGTATTTCCATTTAGCTCGTTTTCATTCCTGTTGACCAGTAAAAGATAGTGTACTCAACAAAAAAGAGCCTACCATTGGTTAACAGATAATATGGCCTTTTTGTGCATTTTACAGTCAAATCTCAGAACAATTTCTTTTGTTCTTCTCTTTTGAAAGTAATGCAATTATCTATCAAGTCAATCTAGTGTATTCTGTTTTCAGGTTTTGAAGCCTCAAGATTTTAAGCCCTTCCCAGTTTTGTGGCATGAAGACAATAGCAGCCGTCGCCAGAAAATGAGAGAGAGGTATAGCGTGATCTTTGTTCTTTCGGTTGCATGCTTTTGGCCAAACTTCTTTTGGTAATTCTACCAAAGGTGTTTATGCATTATCTATGTAGCTCAGCTATTTAATTATTCTCCTGTAGTATTTGTATGTGGATGAGTGTGAGCTGTCTAGCCACTTTAAGATATCTCAATCCCAGAAGTGAGGAGTGTTGAAATATAAAAGATAAAAGCCATTGATCCCTAACAAGAACATATGATTTTGCACACTCCAGTAACCTCTAGCAAAATAAATAATTGCAGAATCAATAGAGCTTGTTTGGAATCTTCCTATCTGACAATTTATTATTATTATTTTGCAATTTACTGTACTTCAACTACAGACCACAGGTTTCTGGAGCTCTCTCAGGTTACCTTCTAGGAGAAGCAGCACATCGGCTTGTGAAAAACTCTCTCCAAATCAAGTCCACCAACACTGCAGTATTGCTTGATATGCCATTCAGGAATGTCCCACATTCTGCCAGCAGCAGAGAAAGGGGTGGACCATGGGGATATGGAAGAGGTTTTGTTGAAGCTAATTCTACACATAGTACTGGAAGTTCCCCACATCCTCGTTCAACTCACTTCTTTCCTGACGTTCAAGTCAACAGACCGAATATCAGGATACTGGAACGGTCAAACTACCAAGACAGAGATATTAACATTAAAGCAGGAATGTCGAAATTGACAATTGAAGAGGGGCCAAGTTCCCAACAATATCAAGGAATGCCAAATGCTGGATACCGGCCAAATCAGCAGTTCATCCAGAATACCGGGTTTCCACCACAGCGATCTAACCAGAGCGCTGGGTTTCCACCAAAGCAACCAATTGAGAATGCTGGGATTCCACCACCTTTTCCACCTATGAGCTGGATTGACAAGCCAATGAGTGGAGGTTATGTTGGTGGGTTTAACCAACAAGAGCCTATGAACCTTACTGACAGGGAACCTGCGAGGTTTAACATGGGTGGGTTTGACAGGCAAGATAACTCTAGAGGTTTGTATGATAAGAGGCAGCAGGTTAGCAGGGTATACCGAATTAAATCACAAACTTCCAATGACTTATCAGATTCAAGTAATCCTGCTTAAACTTCTTTAGTCGATTCTAAACTTTTTCTTCCATGATATAAAGGATGCTGTCTTGTTCAACAATATATACAGCAATGAATATCAGAAAATATTTATGGTGGAATGCCTCTTCTTATTTTTATTTTGCTCGTACTTCTTCAGTAAGCCTAATTATTTGAATGACTTCAGGAGATAATTCGTTTAGTGTGCTGATGAAACCTAGTCTAGAGACATCTTGATAAACTTATACGAGAGAGTTTGGTGGTTGACTAAGATCTGTGAAGGAATCTTGGCATCTTTTTGTGTTGGCCATTACTTGCTCAGCGTATCTTAGCTGGCAGGATTCTCCTTCTGTCCTGCAGCCCCAAGTGAATACTCGACTGCCTTGAGATGTTTTTTAGTTGGGATTTTTTTTGTTGGTCTTCTGGTTACGTTTTCAATTGATTTTATTGGAGGTTTGCCAACGCTGCAGTGACGAGCAATTCTTTTTTATTCGTCCTTCGTATCTATAAAAAGCTCGGTTGATGAATCGACGATAAGAGATTGGTTGATAATATTACTAAGATGTAACAGCCGTTACTTTGCATTTTCATTTGAGCTTTCCTTTTTCCTAACTAAATGAAACATAATCTCTTTCTTCTTCTTCCTTATTTCAGATTAAGCCAAACAGAGCTGTCTCACCAGACTCAAGTTTGACTCTAGTTATCTCGTTCTAACTTCTAAGTTAAATATAAACTGTTGTGTTCATTAACCATCTAAGTATTAGAGAACTTGTCTTTTATATTAAGATGTCAGTTGTTTGAACGCTTCTGATCACGAAACCAATATTTTTAGTGCCCATATCGTTCATCCCCAAGCAACTGCGAATGAAAGAATTAGATTCATAGACAAATTATATCTTACATAGTAACTTGGGTTGTTAATTTAGAGGAATAACTCACCATTATACCTCAGTGGCTAAATCTTACCAAGTGATGGACGTTATGTTCGATTTCTCCTATGAATATTGAGGCTAATACTTGATTAATTTTCTATCAAAGTGTAATGTGCGTATATATTTTATATATCGAGAAGGGTCCGACGAAGTCCGGATCGATAAAAGAAAAAGAGATAAGAGACAACAGTAGCGAACTACTTCTCACCGGGGGGTCACCACATTCCAAGTACTATTCTCTCTCTCTCTCTCTCTCTCTCTCTCTCTCTCTCTCTCTCTCTCTCTCTCTCTCTCTCTCTCTCTCTCTCCTTATTCTATTACCCGTCACACTTAGCCTACAGCCTTTTCCCACTTTACAGTGCGCAAATTCCACGCGTCTTCCCGCCATTTGCTCCTCCACTGTTCGCGTTCTCCCCTCTCTATTCCTTTTGCCTTCCCCTTCACCTTTTGGGGCTTTCCCCTTCCTTGCCTCCGTCTCCCCTTCCCCCTCCTTTTCCCTTCTAGGATTAGGATTCGGGTTGGGTTCTCTTCTTCCTCCTCCCTCTCTTCTCCTCTCTGGATCGACGAGGAGATCGAGCGATGGGCTCGGCTTCGGCCGGCGTCACGACCTCGATGGTGCGGGAGAGCTTCGCGGAGCTCGAGAAGCAGCGAGAGCTCATCGCGAGCTGCACCGTCCTATGGAAGGAGCTCTCCGACCACTTTTCCTCCCTCGAGCGCGGCCTCGAGGCCAAGTCCGAGTCCCTCCGCTCCAAGCGCGAAATCCTGGACCTCAAAACCAAGCGTAAACTCGACTCTCTCGACCGCCGCGAGCTCTCCATCGACGCCGCCGTCGACCTCGCCCTCGCCAAGCTCGACGAGCGCCGCGGCGCGGTGGTCCAATTCCTCGCCGATCCTAACGATGGGAAGGAGGATCTCGTTCCAAAGCTGCGATCTTTGTGCACTAAGATGGATTCAGACGGGTTCTTCGATTTCGTGGTGGCGAAAAGAAAGGAGGTCGAGTTGCTTCGCTCGGAAGTACCTTCGGCCCTCGCGGATTGCATTGATCCGGCTATATTTGTACTGGATGCGATCTCTAGGGTTTTCCCCGTTGATAAGAGGGTGGTGAAGTCGCCGAATGATCTCGGATGGGCTTGCATAGTGATACTTGAATCGTTGGTGCCGGTCTTGGCAGATCCTGAGCTCGGGTCAGCGAGGCTCTTGGTGACGCAGAGCGTGAAGGAGCGGGCGAAGGAGATGGCGGCGGAGTGGAAGGAGGTGATGGAGAAGCGTGGTGGTCTCGAGAGCGCGAAGCCCCCTGATGCTCATTCTTTCCTGCAGTATGTTGTGACATTTGGGATCGCAAGCAAGGAGGACAGGGATCTGTACCGGAGGATTGTTGTGAGCTTTTCATGGCGGCGGCAAATGCCGAAGCTCGCTATTGCTCTAGGACTTGAGGATGAAATGGAAGGTATGGTTTTCTTTCTTCTCCTATTTGTATATGATAGGATCCTGTGGTCGTCTTAGCTTATCAGAAAATAAGCAAAATGAATAGAAGAAAGAGATACGTGATCATCTTTGGGGGGATTGGACCTCCAACATTTGCTTCAAGTACCTTCTTTAGCTTTTCATTGATAGATCTGCCATAGGAATTCTACAATACATGTTGTATTCTATTCATTGTTAATGATTCTGAGTACAAACTACCCTTCAGGAAACAAATACCATATTAGAATATGTCAATAAGTATGGGAACTGAAATTTCTCAAATTGTGATCACCTGATTCTTTATTTTGGTCATGTATGTGTGGGTATTCGATTTTGTCCAGTCTTAAAATATCGAACTAAGTGACTTTCTGTATGCTCTTTTCTGAAATGACCCTGCAGCCTCTGGATCTATGTTCTTTCTTTCTTTCTTTTTTCTTTGTTGATTTTTCTCCACAGTTTCAATTTAATTTACAGGTATAGTTGAAGAACTTATTGGTAAGGGACAACAGCTTGACGCAGTGAATTTTGCCTATGAGGCTGGACTTCAGAACAAGTTTCCCCCTGTTCCTCTTCTGAAATCATTTCTGAAAGGCTCAAAAAAGGTCCCAACTTCTACCTCAGATGATCGTAATAACACTGGCCAAGCTGTGGTATGTTAGTTAACTATTAAGTTTGCAATGACCAGATGAACTGTTCTCATTTAATCCCTTGTCGTAGTTCCTTTTTCTCATGTTATTTAGTAGTCATTTTCTTTATATTTGATGTCTGAATTGTCCTAACTTCAATTTTTCTTTTCCTTTCTTTGTTCACTGCAGAATAATGCCAACAAAAAAGAGCACGCGGCCATTCGGGCCGTTATAAAATGTATTGAAGACCGCAAGCTTGAAGCTGAGTTTCCCACTGAAAGCCTTCAAAAGCGGCTTGAAATTCTGGAGAAGCCTAAGGTGGAGAAGAAAAAGCAAGTAAGTGGTGGTGGTGGTGGTGCTGCTGCTGGTCCTGCAAACAAGCGCACAAGGACAAACAATGGTGGACCAATGCCTCCTGCTAAGGCTGGCCGCCTAACAAACAATGCCTATGTCTCATCTTTTCCAAATGCTCCCACGTACGTGCGGTCTCCATCTGCCCATACCACATACTCAGCAGCAGCTCCTCCTTATCCTTATGATATTCCATCTGCACATGGAGTCTATGGCAGCCGAAGCCCTCCGGGGTTCAGAGAGCCATATGCATACACAACTGAGGAAGTAGCCAATGCTGGCCTTGGTATGTCATATCCATCTCCTCCAATGAATTATACTCCTTATGGAACATATGCCACTGGCTTGGGAGGTTATAGTAATCCAGTGGCACCAGTGTTTCAGCACGCATATTATCGGTAGTGTCAGTCAAGATCTGAATGACAATCACTAATGATCTCGAGTCACTTGCTCAATGGGCATTTTGTTGTGACTGACTACTAGGGTAGAATTGTGTGTGTGCTTACCAGCTTGGCCTAGTTCTTGCTTAGATCAGTTGTGTCTCGCCTTCAATTAATAATGCATGTAAATATTTATGAAGGCAGTCTGCTAAGTTTTAATCCTTTGATTCAAATACTGAGACATATTGAAGTATTTATATTAATTTCAAGCTGAGTACATATATATAATCAAAGTTCAGTTTCTGTAGTTGATTATGTGCTCTGAATTGAGGGAAAGCATTTTGCTAGGTTTACATTCAACTGATCAATGACTGGTGTTCTTTGTATTGTTATTTATGACCTCTCCCTTCTTTATGCTTTGCTTTCAGGGAACATTGCACATGACTTCTCACTGTTATACTTTGGTTCTCTCTATTATGAGATGTTAAATTAGCAATTTATTTAACCTGTCTATAATGAGAGAGGTTTATGCTGTCTATTATTCGATCTGGCACTTCTTATATCATACTAGAGTTTCTTCTATCCATCAATATATATATATATATATATATATATGTTATTTGATAACTAATTAATTCCTACCTTAAAATGTCCTCCCAAGTAATATTTGTTCCCTAATTTCTACAACAATTCCAACTAGATTATATTTGTATCATATTTTAAGCATAAAGATGACATAAAACTCTCTTCTTTACTGCAACCTCTACGGACCTCTCTCCTCGTTAATCCTCGCCGCCTCCGTCAAGGCCGCGGCGAGTCCATCCTCCTCCCTCTCCTCCCCCTTCGCCAAATTCCCCTCCTCCGCCTCCCTCACTCTCTGCGCGTCCTCCCACGTCACCGCCTTATTCGCTGGCAGCACCGCTGCCGCGTTCCCAACCACCTCCGCCAGCCTCGTCTTCTCTTCCTCCTTCTCCGCCCTTGCATTCGTCGCCACCGCCTTCTGCGCAGCCGAGCCGACGCCGCCGGGAACCACGCCGGAGAGACCCGTGGCTCGCATCTCCGCCGTTTGCACAGCCGCCGCGTCGGCGATGTCCACCGGCTTATCGCCGGCTGTCATGGCCGCCACTTCTAAAGCCTCTCCGATCGTCACGCGGGAGGACTCCGCCATCGTCCGCTCCGGGATCTCGAACTGGGCCATTACCTTTGATCAAGATGGTAGAGGGACAGAGTTATTTAAAAATGGAGATTTTCAAACAACACCCTTTATTTTAAGTGATCTTTCTACTATTTTTATCCAACCCCTTCTATTATCTATAATTTTTATATCATACTCCCTAAACTAATTATTAATAAATAAAAAATTATATCATACACCCTTCTTATTTTCAAAGGGATAAGAGGCTTACAAAAAAGCAACAGTTTTGTAAATGAGAAGATAAATATCTTCACGGTTAAAAAAGGTTCTCATTGCTATTAAATGTACAAAACTAAATATCTATCTAAGATTTGCTAACCAAAATACAATTTTATTACTAATAAAATTTAATAAGATATTAAAAAATTATGACCAGGTTACCGACACTCACAATATATATATATATATATATATATTTGCATGTAGACGTAGACGTGGCAGTTTACTATCGAATAGGTGGTGAGATAGCAACAGGTGTTAAAACTGCATCAGATACTGTGAAGTTTTTTTTGGCCCAGTTTGATTCTGGATAAGTGGAGTTTATTCGTGCATAAATTGATAAAATCCACCCCGAAGGTTAGAATTTAATCAGGTTAGTTAACCCATTTAAGATTTCATTTCTTTTTTTAGAAAAGAAGAAGAAGAAGAAGAAGCTCTTCATTCGACAGAGAGGTCGTCAATTTCATTTCACACCATTGTCTCTTGTTCCCCACTGGGCATTGGGGGGGCACCACAAGAACCGTCGAAATTGAACTGCAGGTCTTTTCTCAACATTTGCCTCCATTCCTTTTCCATTCTATGAATAAAAACCAGTCTAATTATTACAAATTAGTCATCTCATCTTTCTACCCCATGACTGCATCACTTTACGAACGATTCTTCTGCTATCACCGCTCGCACGCAATGTAAACTTTGGATTCTTATGCCGTCATAAGCTTTAGTACAATAAATCATGCAACCTTTGTGTCAAATCACGTCCTAATATGAGTCATTTTCTGATTTGTAGGAAGTGATTTTTTTTAAGAGAATTAAAATAATTTCTATATAAATTGTTAACTGTGAGTATATTCTAAACATACTTAATTTCGTATTTAAGGGCTAGGATTAATCAAAAACTCTAAAATAAATGAAGCTAACTTTGTGTCACATCGCATCCCAACTTAGCCCAAGGTGATTTACTAGAAAATTAGACCACCGCCAGGTTAGGTACTAGGTACTAACCCCACTGATTGATAGTTTCGTAGTGCTTCCGTGATAACCAAACGTGGATAACGAGAAGCATATGTCCACACGTCCTGCAAATAGATAAGCTGGAGTACTACTAGAAGAAAATTTTAGTCACGGAAGATGAACAGTACCATCTTTTAAACAAAGATTGCCAATAGATTCTCAAGTTCCCACTAATATCAATGATTGCTTCCATTTAACAGCTCCGATCGTTTATCTATAACCTTTCATTATTATTTTTTTGGGATGTGATTGATGCTATCAGATAACTGTGATCCATTCATTCAATGACGCACTCGAACCCACACTCATAATTAGGCGGTGCACAAACATCCACTTCAATCATACACAATAATGTTAGATGGAACAGATAAGAACCAACGTTTAATCCAGTAGCAGATAGATAGCTCATTGGATTTGAAGATAGTTTGTTAATATATGATACACCCAACGAGCCACATCAGGCCTGACCTGCTTGAATGAATGAAGGTTGTGGGATAATTAGAGATGGTCAACTCTCCTTCATCAGAGTCTCCTGGTCATTATTGTGTGAGGAATGGAACTTCCACCGTATGAAATGGGAGGCTAATAGCAATTATGCCTTATTGACATATACAGCAGTGGCTACCAAAAGAGAGGCTGCAACTAAATACTAATCCTATACCCATCTGTAGAGTCTTCTTAGAGATAGCCATAAGAGATGACAGATGGAGAAGATAACTTCTCTGAGAAGCAGCTCAAGTGGCAAATTCACGTAATGTACTATATGAAAGATAAATCAGCATGTCAGAGTCTGGGAGTCCAGGAACTAGATAGATAGAGAAATTCAGAGGAATGTATGAGGATGCATAATTCTTACAAATGACTATTGATAGTATGAGTAATAGAAAGAAATAAAGAGAGATTAATTAGAGATGAAGATATGGTACTTTCGAGGAAAAAAAAATAGCCATTTTTAATACCCATCAGGAAACGAAAGATTGCGAAATAGGATACTTAGTGTAGGCTATGAAGAATGTAACATATAGCAAGTGGCATTAGTAAAAGGAGACTGATGTATATACTCTAAAATGGAAAGATAAACTGGAGAGTACTTATAATAGATGAGTAAACAAAATGTATAAAGGAGAACTTAATGCTGAACAATTTCTTAATGTTGAGAATTTAATTTAAAGGTGCTTAATATCTCTAAGCCCAATTCCTTGGTTTCAATCACTATTAATCTATTTGATCTCAGTAAAGGGCTTGTTTGATTTGAGGTAAGCCTGAATTTGATTAATTAGTCTCATTCCTTAGTCTTGATTTTTTTTTTAGCATAAACTTAGTTAAGTAGAAAAAGGATAAAAAGATGTTTAATTATTTAACCAGATTAGGGGCCCCGGAACCGGTTCAAGGACCCTCCTTGAAACTCAAACCAAACAGGCCTTTTATGTTTTACTCTCTCATTCTATCTATATAAGGTCTGTTTTACTAACAGAGGACAAATTTAGCCCTAGAAAATATTGAGAAGCTTCTGCAGAAGCTGAATAGACCACCACTATTATATGCTAATCATGTTGCCGAAGGGGGTCTACCTCCACCAGCTAGGAACAAAAGTTGAAAGATTTAATGCAAAAAGTCAAGTAGAAACAGCATATTTCGAAGCAAATAGTGATCATTCCAATCCAATCCTAATTGGGTATCAAACAATTCACCATGCCCTACTGTCCTACAGAAGAAATCAAAGAGATGAAGATGGATGACTTCATAACAACCAAAGATTCGAACTTGCTAAGAAAAAAAGCATTGTCAATCTCACATTAATTACATGAAAGATCGTTCATTTATTATCCAAAACAAGAAAGAGCATGGAGTAAAAAGAAACAATTACCTTACAATCACTAGCCGGCCGATTTCGCCATCAACCTCTCCTCCACTCTCCCCCTCGTCCTCCTCGGCCCCCATCGCCTTCGGAATGACCACAACGAGCTCCCCCTCGACGTAAGCAGCAGTGGCGAGAGCCGGCCGGGTGCACGGAGGCAGCCGAAACCTCCACCTATTGAGCTCGAGCGCCCCGTCATCGATCTCATCGTCTTCGGCGGCGTCTGTGCCGTCCCTAATCACGACCTTCATCACGCCGGGGTGTATCGCGATGGCCTTGGCCCGGACGTCGCCCCAGAGGTCATTCGTGGCCGCGACGAACCGGAAGCCGTCAGAGTCCTCCTCGACGGTGACGTCGGCGTCGGCGCCGAAGGGGAGCTCGAGCACCTTGCTAAAGATGTGCGGGAGGCGCCGGAGCTTCTTCTGCCGGCCGCCGGTGCCGACACCTGCGGCGTAGCGGATGGCGCCGTTGCGCTTCTTCGGCGCCGGGTGCACCCTCATGGTTGGCTTCCTTCTCGCCTCGAGAACTACCGAAACCCTAACCCTAGAAACCCAAATCGATGGGGAATCCAACCCTAGCTCAAGAGAAGCCAAAGAAAAAAAAAAAGCAATAAAAAGCTATCCTTTTCGACGCAAAAATAGCTCGATTTGAGCGGGAGGAAACAGATTCGATCCCCCAAAATCGTCTAACAACGGAATCGACGAGAGGGATACAAGAAACGCGGATTCCAAACCCTTAACCCTAGTTCCCCAAATCCAACTCGAGAGGAGATAAATGGGAATGGAATTGGATAGTTTGATCAGAGGAAATACTGGTCGAAGAGAGGGCTACTTGGGAATAAAACTAAGACGAGAGAGAAGATGCGGAATTCGTTAAAGCGGATAACATCGAGAGGCGCAAATAGTTATACAGAAAAGGTGTGACGTATTATTGTATATAAATTCGTCCTAATTAAACTCTAATTGGACTGAAATTATCATAAACGCCATCAGATATTATTAGACGGTTCGTGCGGCTTGCTGACCGTGATACTGCACTGGTATCCGATGACTGCTTTAGGGCAAATCTAGACCCTCAGATTTTAATCAGACGAGCAGGTTCTGGTCACGCCGATATTGCCTGTTTCACGTGGCCAGAGCATGCTGCCACGGTGCTTGGGTATAAAATATTTTACTTCTTATATTTTAAAATATCTCACATCAGGGACTGCTTATAATTAAAGTGAAGTCCATTAAATTTTTATTTATTTTTATTTTAAAAAAACTTAACTAATTGTCACTAAAATGATTAAAATATCCTCCGTAAAATAATGATGCCGGTGCTCAGTTAAATTTAATATAAAAATTAACAGTATCATTTTAGTTATAAATATAGTATACGATGGTAAAATATATTTAACTTAAAAGTGTTAGATTTTTCTTTTCAGTTCTTTAATGCTCTTATGGTTTGAAAATCAATATAATATATTAGCGGTGTAACATGGCGTTTCTAAGTAGGAACATTCACTTTAAGCCCCCATTGGCTGAAGTGGGCTGAGAAATAAAGGCCCTTTATTCTGCTCCGAATTGATCATTATAATTTTGTCAGGCTAAACTAATGCCTGAAAATGACTCAAAAGGGTCAAGTGAAGAAGAGACTTACATCCAAAGTATCAAGATTTCCATCTTTATGAGATTCTGAAGATTTGTTGCCTGCCAATTTAGTTTCTCTTGTGTCTCTATTGTTTAGCTCTTGAAAGATCTTTAGTTTGGATTTGTTGTCTCATAACCCTTTAGAATCTGATTCAGGTTGCTTTTGACTTTCACATTCCAAGCTTTATAAAAAGAACAAGGAATGGTTGTTAGCAAGAGAAGACGAGTGTCAGGAGATGTTGAAGAAGACCTCAAGAAAGGTATTTTTCTGGAAGTTTGAGAACTAAAAAAACGGAGAAATTATGCATATAAAGTAAAGTCATTGGCATCTTCAGTAAGCCTTCCTTGAATAGTTCTTCAGATCTCTGCATTGAGTTGAGAAAACCAAATAGAAACATCGAATGCAGTCATCTCTCAGCACCAAAGAAGAAGCCTGGAAGACTTCAGACAGCTCTGTTCTGATAAAATCCTCTGTACATTACAACAAAACATAGAACAAGAAGATAGAATAAAGCACTGAGATCTTAAGGGAAAAACAAGCTGAGCATCCACAGGAATCTAACCAAACTCAAGACACTGATGCTGGTTTTGACAAGTCTCCAGATCTCCTCCTCAGCATTTGCCTCATCCCATCTGCGACGCAAACTGCGGGGTTCGATTTAATCCTCCTGCAGAAAGACATGTGAGCTTTCATGGCATCTTCCAATCCATAGCTCTTCTTCTTCTTCCCCTTGCTCATGAGTTCATCTCTCACTGCCTCAGAGCACAGCCCACAAAGCCATATCCCTCCAAAGTTAGACTTCACACTGGTTATGTACTCTTGGGTGCAGTCTTCTCTTAGGCCACAGCATTCACACCTCACTGAGTCGATCTCCATGGCTTGATGGATGATGAAGATACTGAGGGAGGGAAGGCCTTTTGTAGGGGAGTTGTTATGGTTGAGGCAATAGGAAGGTATTAGTTGTGAGAAGGTTGTCATAATTAATTAGGGCTCCATGTTCTAAAGTGTCATATGAGACAATGTTAGTTGGGTTGTGGGAATTGGGTCCTATCTATCAAAATCTAAATTGATTTGTTGTCACAGTACTGTCATCCTCCTAGTTAGTGTCAAATGTTCAGCCATGATCTTTTCCATGGCATATGGGCTTAATTGGATAATGACCCTTGGGATTTGCCTTGCCACTTTGAAACTTGATTGAGTGGCTAATCACATTATATCGCTTAATTGCTTGAGTTTTAGTGGCTCTGACATTTATCTTTGTGTGTAAATTCCACACAAAAAGTATATAACCAAAATCCAGATTTGGAGGAGCATACATATAAATAAAGAACTTTATATGTGTAAAAATGTGCCACTAAAATCTGGTTTTCGTAGACTTCTTTGGATGATGAACAGATACTAATTAACAGTATGACTGCAAGGGAGACAACCTAATTATTGGTGTTTGTTGACTAAATGAGACAACCTAATTATTAGCGTTTGGTTTGTTGACTTCTTTTGAACCCTGCTTTCTTCTTTAATGAATAGATATATCATCCACGGGGAAGTAATGATTGCTGCTAGATTTGGCTCCCTAACATGATCTTAACCCTTTACTCTGGAGCTTGCTTAATAAGCCATCATCAAGAAGTAAAAAAAAAAATTCTCTTTTCTGGAGCAAGGGTGAAATTAACAACAGTAATGAGGAAAATGTGCAGGCTGAAACTAAAAAATAAAAAAGAGAAGAAGAACATAACCAATTATACTACTTGAATAATTCACCTTTCATACCTTTCGTCTAGTTCATAGGATCTACCTATTTCATATCTTTCATATGGTTCATGGAATCTAGCCACTTAAGGCATGTGAAAGCCTACTCTAAATAAAAGAAGCAAGCATGAGTCATGTTGTGCATGGAGCTTTTAAATTATATATTGACACAATTAAAAATATGAGGCATGAAGACTACATTTCATGTGAATTGTATACCTGCCAGAAATTTAATGTGACGAACATTACATGTTATATTTATGTGGCGACCGAGACTGTGCAAACAAAACCATGTGCTTGAGAGATAGAGGTTTGAGACATGTAGGTGCAAATAATGAACACCTGGTCCAGGAGAAGCAACATTGTAGTAGAAATAAGAACACAGCATTAAATTCTATGCATAAGTATTTATGATGATGACAGGATTACTTAACACATAGGCCATCATGGAAGCTTTTCTCCTTCAATAAGTTACTCACCATTTAGATGTAGCATCTAGCAATTTTGGAGGCAGTTTTTTGCTTCACAAACTTGTATCTTGGCACAAAATAGTCCTTAACATTGATGCGGCATCCACTGAGAATTCTCTGTTGAAAATGATACTGCTTTTCCTACCACTGTCATTTTTAAGGAGCCATCTCTCTCCACCTGAAGAAAAACAACAACAATGCCAGATAAAAATTTTGTGATGCCTCACAGAACCACTGTAAAGTTGCCAAACCTTGAATTAGTTTTGTACGTGAAGGTGTCACAATGCAGACCATGGTGGTGAGCAAAGGAAGGTAACTCCCAACTCGTGCAATCTCATCAGCAGAACATAGTAGTTCTGTAATTTAACAATGTTCTCTTATTGATGGTCATATATATCTCTCCATCACTATCCCATAGCAGCACACTTCCACAGGATCAAGAAAGGAATAAAACTTAGCACATAATAATTATCCAATGATGATAAATCTGCTCATGTTTTCCAAGCAAGCACAAGAGACCATTAATATGTGTAGGAACATAGGAAGGATGGTGGGAAGAACTTTACAGTTTAAAGAAGTTCATGTGAACAAGAATCTTAGTCGATAGGAAAAGGAAATAACATCTAAAAGAGACAATGGTCTTACATTCATTGATGGACAATGGGTGAGCATTAAATTAAAACTTTCTTGCTATCAATTAAGATTCTCTGAAGCAATTGGACAATTAATAAATAGGCTAGAGAAATTTGCAAGGCTTACCATGCGAAAAGTCACAATCAGTTCTTTGATGCCAATGCTACTCTGCTCTTTCTAGTATCTAATGATAAATAAGATCGTCCTTTCCATATTGAAACATATACCTTATATATATGGAATGAAGTGAAAAGAAGATGTAAATTAGAAGAAAATTTAATACTTTTCAACCAACGATGATTTGAAACAAACTAGAACAAGAAGATTGAGAAAGTTATAATGCTGCTAGCATATTGAGATAGCAAAGGATTTCCTGTGAATGCTTGCATCGATGTACAGAGCCTTCAAATGTCTTCTAGGACCTGAAATAGGGCTTATATTGTCCCATAGGAGCAATTCAATGCAGTAAAACATCCTCGCAAAGCATCTTTTCCTACAGCCAGACCTGCCTGAAAGCAGTATCTCCTAAAAAAATTTATCATGACACATTGGTACCTATCTAAGGGCATGCAAATTAGGGTTAACTCATAATAGATAGAAGGTTTCCTTATAAACTCCCTCTCTGCAACCAATTCTATACGACTTCTTCGTTATTTTCCCAGGATTCGATTCATAATCTAAAGATTAGAAATTGATCAGCAACCACAGCATTTATCTAGCAAACAAGAACAATAATTCAATAATCAAACAAAAATAAGCCCCAAACAAATCTCACCTCATCTAAAACTATTAGAGGAATGAACTAATCTTACAAGGAGAAAATCTCAGATCAAAAGAATTCAAGAATTCATTCTTTGGTGATCAGAGCACGTCATCTCGATCTCGGAGTACTCCGAGCCGAAATAAACTTCTCGTATCCTCCTCCTCATCGTCGCCGTCGCACTCAGGCGGCCGCGGTGGAGAAACAGAGCCAATGGGAGGAGGAATAGGAGGAGGCGAATAATTTTCGTTTTGGACTTTTCTTATTTCACACCCTACATTTTGTCCTTATTTCAGTTGGCGTACTTCGTAACTTCTTGTGAAGTGATTTGCGAAATAGTTCTACTATATAATCACATTAGCAAATATAGACCACGATGGACACACAACGCATACTTGCAAATGCGAGTTCTATTCCAATTTTGCAAATGTTTTATATAATGGAATTAATTTGTAAAAAACCATCCCTAGACTAATTGATACAATTTAATTAAGCCATGATATCCATACACATATTTGAAATTGAATATCTTGACACATATACGAAGATTCAATAACAAACAAAATCAAGAGTGTGACATTATTTAATGGCACTTATCTTAGATACAACTTATTCAACAACAACAATAATTAATCTACCAATCTGGGCCATGCATGACCTTGGTGGAGGAATCAATTAGGGAAGTTGGCCAACCCCAAAATATCCAAGCTTATTCTCACTACCAACTTCAATCAAACACCATAGCTTAAAAGGTCCCATATGGCACCTTCCCCTATTCCAACACTATTCCAGCCGTTATTAGGAATAGTTGGCCACCTATCCAAACTCCCCGCCACCCCTTTATAAACCCTAGCTGGTGATCTTCTTCTCTCCACCAGCACAACCACACATCAAAGCCCAATAGTTCGTATAGATCACCTCGCTCCTATCTATCTACTTCTATTGGACAACCAAATGGCTCGTGGAGTGATGGCAATTAGTCTAAGCTTGGTTGTAGTAGTTGTGTTAATGGCACAGCAAGCCTCAGCTCAGTCTGGGTGCATGACTGCGATAGTGAGCTTATCTCCATGCCTTAATTTTATCACCGGAAACACGTCGACGCCGAGCTCATCGTGCTGCTCGTCGCTCGCCAGCGTCGTGAAGTCGCAGCCGCAGTGCCTCTGCGCCGTGCTCGGCGGCGCCACGTCGTCTCTTGGCGTTACCATTAACAACACTAGGGCTTTGGAGCTCCCTGCTGCTTGCAAGGTCCAGACACCACCTGTGAGCAAATGCAATGGTAGGTTGTTCTAATTTTGTTACCTACTTATATACTAAATATTTAACGAGTTTCGAATTTAAATTTTTTATTAATAATTTTTTAATCTAGATTCGATTTTAATTACAGTCAGTTAGATTTAACTAATGAAATATCATTCTCAAATGATCACAATAATTTCAAAGGCAATTACGATATTTTTCTTGTAGCTCTTGCTGGGGCACCAGCGGCATCTCCGACTGCCACACCTACGCCGGCGACGCCATCGACGCCATCGACGCCATCGACGCCAGAGACTCCGTCGACTTCGTCGACGCCTTCGGTGCCAAGCGTTCCTTCAGGTGCGTAGTGATAATAACATTTGGGGAACTTGTATTTTAATAAATAGACATTTAGATCCTCATGTTTTATATATGTATACATAATATTTTTGTTACTTTATTGAGAATAAAATTGCTGTCATGACTGAAATGTAAATAGTAAAGTCATCTAGAAGAAGGTTAATTTTCTTCCCTAAATGGGATTAGATGTCTAGTATTAATTCTGTAAGCAAAGATTAAGTGCTAATTTCTCATCACATATAATTAAACTACGTTACAGGAAGTAGTTCATCGAAGACCACCCCATCAACTACAACTCAATCATCGGATGGAAAGTCAAACAAATTGGCAATGATTCCCGTCGTCTTCCTCGGATCACTCGCATCGCTCGCCATCTTCTAAGTACATCTTGCAGCAAATTAAGAATGGGTTGGAGTTGACTCGATCTTCATGGGGATTTGTTTGTTACGTGTGTTATTATATATGTATTCTTTTTCTCTGTTGCTTTGTATTAATTAATGCTGGTTGGAAATCATTGTATATTGGATGGTATGAATATAAGTTCATTTGTTTGCTTAGTATATATGATGGCCGGGTGAAAGAAGTGTGCAATGGAAACGAGCATATTAATTATGATATTTAGACTGATATAACCAAGAAGAAATTGATTCATAAATAAATTTGTCACAGAACAACTGGAGACAAAATTATACAATTATTTTTCTTCGTTTAGTTTGACTTCACATTGTTCAAAAGAGACGTGTTAACAATGAGGGAAAATGGCTGCCTATTTTCTATTTTTCAACTCGACAGAGTGACAGACAATTGTCAATTGATGTTATTAAATAGGCTGACCTCGGTTTAATTGGTATTTTTTTTTATACTTTCTTAAAAGAAATTGAAAAATAAAATGGTAGGCCGGCTGGCTACATTATTTTAGTACTATATGCATATAATTTAGACTCTTTATAATCTATTTATTATGAGGGTTTATTTTATTGTCGGTATTTTTTATTTTTCTGTTTTAATTTATAAATCTCTAATCTTTTTATATTTTGATAAATAGGAGCAGTTTGATAATTTGATATTAATCTAAATATTTTAAGAAGGTTTGAGTTTAATATGCGAGATCGAGTCGTAAATAATATTGATATGTCTAACTTGATTACAAACTGGGCATGTTTGTGCTTATTACACTGACGCATTTACCTGATTTATGATACAATAAATTAATTATGACCTAAATAACTCACTTATCACTCAAAATAATCTATTTACAATATAAATAAATTTATTAAATTTGAATACTTTTTATAAACACAAATCACTTGTATAACTTAATAACTCATTTATGATATACTGGCTTAAATTTGATTGATCCGAGCTAATCTAACACGAGTTGATTGCCACCCCTATTGACAATATCCAAACAAAGGAATAGACAAAGTCCTAAAGTTCAAACCCAATTCAGCTCGTCCGATGATCATGCATCCCCTGAATCACATAGGATAATATGATAATATCATTTGGCTATGAGCAGTTATCAGTGCCTAGTAATAGTAGAATATTTTCTACTTAACTTGGGGGGCTATAAAGAGAATAAACAACTCATTAGCCCAACCTGGTTCATAATACTCCACTGATCATCACACATATGGATTACGTTTCCTACTTGGGGTCAAGATTAATTAATTACTAATTAATTAGTCCTAGTTAGTTAACAAAAGGATCTACCAACTGGTTCATGCATGAATCCCTTCATATTAATTTGGTGGAAGAATCAAGCAGGAAAGTTGGCCAACAAAAATCTAATCTTATTTATTTCTACCACCAAACTCCAATCATTTCCCCATAACTAACACTACCAACATCAACAAACCAAGCTCAGTTCCATGTTCACACATGGAATCTTACTCATTTTCTACTTCACTTGAGCAGCATATTAGGAAGAGTTGGCCACCTATCAAAACCCTAGCACTCCTTTATAAACCCGAGCTAGCTAGTCTTCTTCTCCACCACCACAAGCAAAACAAAGCCCAATCATATCACTTAATTAGATTCTATCTGTCTTCTTCTATTAGACAACCAAATGGCTCGTGGAGTGATGGCAATTAGTCTAAGCTTGGTTGTAGTAGTTGTGTTAATGGCACAGCAAGCCTCAGCTCAGTCTGGGTGCATGACTGCGATAGTGAGCTTATCTCCATGCCTTAATTTTATCACCGGAAACACGTCGACGCCGAGCTCATCGTGCTGCTCGTCGCTCGCCAGCGTCGTGCAGTCGCAGCCGCAGTGCCTCTGCGCCGTGCTCGGCGGCGCCACGTCGTCTCTTGGCGTCACCATTAACAACACTAGGGCTTTGGAGCTCCCTGCTGCTTGCAAGGTCCAGACACCACCTGTGAGCAAATGCAATGGTACGTAGGATATACATATCTTTATAGCTGATTAAGATACGGACGCGAGTTACGTATGTAGAGATCCATGCAATAATTAAGTAAACTTTTATGATAAATTAATTAATCTCGTGGAATTTTGTAGCTGTTGGTGGAGCACCAGCTGCCTCTCCGACGGCCACCCCTACGCCGGTGACACCATCCACGCCGGTGACACCATCCACGTCAGCGACACCATCCACACCGGAGACGCCATCAACACCGTCGGTTCCAAGCGCCTCCTCAGGTAACGTGATTAAAGTTTATACTAAGTAAAATGTAAGAACTCTATTTGTAATATAGTCAAACATAGGGTGTTATTTGTAATTTTTTCTAAGAATAAAATAAAACAGTAGGATGTGAATAGTAAATTTGTAACATATTCGGTGTGAAATGTAAACTTTCCATACCAATATGGGATTAAGCACTGCTAATAGGATCCGCCTTTGTTTTAACACAGGAACTACATCCAAGACCACCCCATCTACTACCACTCTATCTTCCGGTGGATCTTCCAACAAAATGGCAGTGATATCAATCGTCTTCCTCGCAGCATTCGGATCGATCGCCATCTTCTAAGTCTCGCAACAAAATTTGCATTGCAGTTTTAACTCATCCTGGAGCATTTGTTTATGTGTGCCATTCTGCATTCTTTCCCTTGTATCATGCTTCCTCTGGATTCATCTTCTTTGGAATCTTTGTACCTGTTTGTTGGACGAGATGAATAAAATTCTATTGCTTTAATATGATGAAACATCACTGCAATATAACAGGTTACAATAACATCCATCAACCAAGTGATCAACACTGATCATCACATGCACAGCAAGAGAAACGTTGAACTGCATCATAATTTCATAGCATGACTAGCAGTACAACACACTAATCTATTAATGTTTCAAAAGTTCAAAGAAGATGCCTGATTACAGTGATAGATGTCTGGCAAGAATCTCTCTCATTGCCTTGCCGTGGGGATCCGCTTGTTGACTACTCTGTTCTTTGTAGCCAGCATCATGATGATCTGATAAGGTAACGTCAGCATTGAGTTCATCTCCATAGTCTATGAGGATGTTGTGAAGAAGACAACAAACAAGGATGATACTTGGCAACTTGTGCTTGTCTGGTCTCCACATGACTTTGTGCAAGATCCTCCATGCACCTTTTAATCGCGACAATGCTCGCACGGCGAGCATCCTTGCGGCTGTTTGTCTGGTATTGAAGGCTGTCATTAAAGCTGACAGGCTCTTACCTTCATATGGAACCATTAGCCAGGGAAGAAGAGGATAGCCTGCGTCACCCACTATGAATTCCCTGATCTCTGCCTTCCCTGAGGACATTTTTACTGGGCCATTCAAGCGTTTCCCACTTTCACAAAGCTTGAAAAAAGTTGAACACTTGAGAAGGCGGGAAAAGGTCATGCTTCCAGGCCAGCCAGTTACAATGTCAAGAAACCTCATCTCGTGGTCAACGATCCCTTGTAAAAATATACTGTAGTTGCTCTCACGGTCGCACCAATCTTCTGATGATTCCACTGCAGGAAGTGTCATGATGATATGGGTTGCATCAATGGCCCCGCAGCAGTTAGGCAACCCAAAAGTTGTTTCAATCTTGGTTTTGATTTCCTCCATTCTGGCAGGGTCAGGCCAGTTGAGGTGATGTTTAGCTCGCCGTTCCATTGACTCGATAAATCTCCATGTCACTTGTGAGACTGTAGATTGGCCAACACTAAAGGCAGCCCCTACTGATACTTGAGAATCACCGGATGCTAACCTTCTCAAGGCAATGGCAACTTGCTTCTCAACGCTGAGAAGCCTACCCTCGATATTTATGAGACCAGATGGAGGCCTTGACACCAAATCCTGCCTCACAAGGGAACAAATGTATTCAAAGGTCCCTCTTGATATCCTGAAGAAATATTTGAATGCTTCCTCTTCATCAGAAGGAATAGCTGGTCCTGCATGCCAAGCAATCAGGATCTTCTAGATTCATTATTAGGAAGAGAAAGAAGTCATTAAATTGGCAGCACATATAACATTGATTCTTTCTAAATGACCATCCGCCCTACGGAACAATGAGTCAATCACAATGCTCTACAAAAATATGGTGCCATGTAACATGCACAACAAGTTAGAGAAGTACATATTCTGGTGTGTTTTATTTGTCATCTATCCTATTTTTTATCTGCTTATATTACCAAGTATAAGCATAACAATAGTGGTCATTTGTTTGTGTTAGTGCCAACAAGTGAAATAATTCCTAAATGATGGAGACTGATGATGCTGATGTGAAGAAGGTTCACGCAACCAAAACGAATAAGCAAATCAGCCAATACTTATTCAGTATCCTCTATTCTCACCGTTGGTACTCTTTTGGCTTTATTTACACTAACCTAAGATGAAGATAGTAGATTCAAAGATCAACTTGATCCAAGCTTCAAGTCAGCACATACTAATAGATAGTACCTACATTACATAACTAAAGAGATTCTCACCTTCAAAAAAAAAAAAAAAAAAGATTCTCGTACCTCTGCTTAGGTTTTTTTCTTTTATGTACCATCTGCCTATAAGACAGTTATTCTACCTCAATAATTGAAACCAACTTCCCTTGATGTCCTAGGCACCCTTGCTCTCTGTATCTTTCAAGATTTCTACCTTCATCATATTGCATAACCAAATGTTTTATCTAGACTATGAAAGCTTCATGTTGCAAACCAGAAAACAGCAAACGGCATCAATTACAATGATTGACATTCTCCCTATGGAAGTATCGTGACACAAAATTGACAAGGATAGAAAGTGCTGTGAACCTCAAATGTCAAAGATTGAAATGAGAATGCAGGCAAGATGGAAACGGTAGGAGCAATTGGATGCATATTAAAAAAGATAAACTGAGTTAGATTGGGAATTGCTGGAGAACATCTCTTGCCAAGTCACTATTTCATCCTCCCGATCACAATTTCTGCAATTTGGTCCATATGCATAGCATAAATGAGAATCCTTTCTTACAAGAGTTCGAGTTATTTTCTCAAAAGTCCACTTCAAGTTTGTTGATATAAGTTTTCATTGTAGCAGATCTCTTTAATTCCTTCATAAGAACTAATCAAGCCAAGAAATCAGGTGAGTAACCAAATTTTAAATAAAGAAGAAAAAAAATCTCAGGAAAAAAGAAAAATTAGCGAGCATTCCTATTGTCCGTGTCGTGTATCCAAGGCACATTAAGAGGACTTATGAAACGTTTAATTACCCCGATAAGTAGTAGTATTCATTGAATGCAACTTCACTACTAAGAACCTCCCCAAACCACATTAGCAACAACTCTACTTGCAAATTGGGAACAGAAAGACCCAGACCAAAACGATTCGCAATTAAAGTAAGATATTTCTCTCCGGAAATCGGTCGAATACCTGAAGTGCTGTTCTTGAGCAAGAAGCTATACCACCATTCCGTCTCCAAAGCTTTGGATTCGGGCGGCTCTAATGGGATGCTGCTCTTGTCGCCTTGTTTAGTTGAATCCTTCGCTTTTCGCTTGGTTTTCTTCGATTTCTTCGGGGGAACCATCGTTATGGTCGAGCTTCTTAGGCTTACTGCCTCGAATTTTCCCCTTCTTTTCCCTTCAATCTCCCACCGCAGCAGTCACTGGGTCATCAAAAGCTCGCATCGCCTGGGTTTTGGCCTTTTGGTTGGTAAGTTCGTGGTGTTTTTTCTATCACCACCTAAACTTCAACACTATTGCGGAAAGCTCCTTTTTTGCATTATATATTTATTACAGTTTGCACCCTTTCTTTTAAATATTTTTAATTTGATATCTATATTTTCAATAAATGTCAACCGGCCATTGGATTCACAAAACACATCCCAAAATAGGATGTTTTATTTTTCTTTTTCCTTTTTTAACAAAACCCGAGTTAGCAAGCAATTTTTGCAAAACGCCCCTTCGTCCAATTGAATGTCCACTCAGCAAGCCTGCTTATAAATATACTCGTCATTTGATTGAAAACGAAATATGGCTTTTGCTCTGTAATCAACAAAGAAGGTTTTCCAGTTTTGACTGCTAAGACTATTCTAAAAATTATCGTGTAGATTAGTAAACCTTGAAGAAAAAAGAATTCAGTTCAGCAAGAATCCAGTACGTCAAAGTCCACTGATGGCAAAAGATAGGAGAAAAATATACCTCAAGAAACCAAATCTTTTTAGTCAATCGGCATGTTTCTTGCTTTCATACAGAGCAGAGAAGTGCTACTTGTGGAATCAATAAATATCAAGACAAAATAAAGAGTATGTGTCTTTAGTTTCAATCATAGATTTGTTACAAAAATTAGGCTGTTGCAACTTTATCATTCTTAACGGATTCGCGCCAGGCATGCTGTCTGGCTCCATCCTTGTCAACAATCTTGATCACAAAGTTTGGTGGTGCGACAACCAGCCTGGTTCGGATCTCCGTTATGCATTTGTCAACCAAATCGATGGCTTCTTGCAGAGACATCCCGCTGTGGTAATGTCTGTCCATCATTGACAAGCAGAAGTAGGAGCCGTAGCCGAATGCACCCTTCTCGATTTTGTGGAGAGTTGCAATGTAATCAATGTAGTATAGAGAAGGGCCTATATCCTTGTCGTAACCAGCCAGTAAAATGTTCACTGAGTATGGATTCTAGCAAAACAAAGCATAAAATTCGTAAAGACGGTCAAACAATGTAAAGATTGCAAAATCGCAAGCATGAAAACAATAACAGGCCATGTCCAACTATCAGAAAAGAAAAGAGTTCTGTGGGAAGAGAATTGACTTCAGTGGTGCTTAAATATGTGATTTATTCAACAGTTAAATTGATTCTAATCAAAGTACAATGTTAGGAAAAGATATATTTGAAACACAACTTGTCCAAAAATCTGCATTCTGCGGCAGCTGAGTGAACTCTCTTCACCTATTATGACATTTTAACGAGTACTGTTTTTCCTTATCAAGGATATAAAACATTGTAGGAAAGACGTATCAAGCATGACATTGTAAAACATATTGTCCTGAACAAGAGTATCTTTGACAGTCATAATTTCCCAAAAAATCTGCAATTATATTGTAGCTCAATGGGACCTCGCTGCGTCGATTACAAATTTTAAAAAGTATTGCGTTCTTGATCTCTGATCTAAAAGGTTAAAACATGGAAGATAAGTTCCCGACACTATGCTAGCACAATATCGCTGAAAATAAAGTAAAATGAATTCTCACACAAAATGGAAAAAGCATCATCATCATGTTTTGATCCCTGCAATCAAACACTTATAGTTGTATGCACTTGGCACCATATTTTCAGCAATTTTATTTTCAAGCCCTTCGGAGTAGTAGATCAGCTCCGGCAGACAATCTCATAAGACCAGGTCCCGTGAACTTGGATTTACAGTATATATGTATAATGCATACAGACAGAAATAATTATAAACCACAAGCCTGAGCATTATTTCAGGTTAGAAGGAATAATGAATACAGAGTAGAAGGATTTATGTGCAAGCTAAATAGGAAATATTAGACAAGGGCATTTCTTTTTGGAAATGAAGAGTTTTCAGTACTTCAATGTAGTAAGAAGTCGTTAGCGAGTTCGAATGCAGCACTTATAAATAATCTTAAAGAGGGCAAGGTAGCAGTTTTGCTTCCAATAGTATTATATTAAGTTATTTATCATCTCAAAGCCTCATTATTCCCTCTAGTGTTAAGACTTTTATAGAATTATGCTATAAATCTTTTATCTCCTCTACACCCATAATTTCATTCTTTGGCATGTCTATATTACTGTGTATATTCCCTAGTTCCCTTTCTTTTCACACCTGTAATTAGTAGTCTCCTTCAATTTGACTCATCTTGCGAAATCATCAAAAGAAATATTTTAACATTCAGTATTACTATTCTTATCGGGAAAATAAGTAACTTTAGGTAAGCATTCTATGTGTTCCCATAAGATACTCGTAATAAGCATTCTATGGTACTGTTTACCTACTACTACTAGTAAGATACATCAAATTCTCCCAGATGCATTGTGAAACAATCAAATTGCGTTAACTGTAACAGACTCGAAAAGATTTAATTCCAAACCCTAACTCCCAAAACAAATCAAATGGAAATCAGAAAAGAAAAAGAAAAAACCAACCTTTCTAAGGGCAGTCGCGAGCTCTCCCCTAGTAAAGTTAGCCGCGGCGGCGGTAGTGAGGGGAATACCATTCCTAAACTGGTACAGATGCACGTTCTTCTGGATGTATTCCGTGAACTGCACCCTACGATCATACGGCCACGAGTTAACCAAATTGGCAATCGATCAAACTCTCGGATCGAGGAGCAGAACAAAAAAAGGAGACAACGGGAAACAACGCACCGATCCCCTCCTTCGCCGGAGGCGCCGAGTAGCTTGTGTGAGTCGAGGAGCATGACCTTGTCTTCATCGGACTTGTGGACAAGGATGCTGTGCACGGCCGACGTGTCGGCCACGATCACGGCGAAACCGTCGCCCACGAGCCCGAATACGCACTCCATTAGTTCGATCGCGAGGTGTTCGACGAAATGGCGACGATAATATAGGGAGGAAGGCAATGCCCTACCGGCGTCTAATTTCTTAAGGAGACGAAGAAAGTAGACTTGAAGGACAAGTTTGGGAAACTGCAGGACTTGTGGAAATTTACGATTTTACCATCATGTGGGCTGACATGGGCCGAGCCATATTTGGCCCAACGCAATATAGCGAACGGTAATTTTTGGATTTGATACAGTACGTCATGCATGAAACCTGATCCTACTGCTCAAAATTGTTAAGATTTAGTTAAACACTTAAACTAATTATAAAAACTAATAATTAAGCACTTGATTCCATACATGCATATATACTTACATCCTTACAACTTCTCATATTCTACTCCATATTATTCAAAAGCTCTAGTCTTTACATACATACTATAGACCTACCTACAAGTAGCTAGCTTAAAAGCCAAAGATCTACTTGCTCACTAATTAATACTTCATTATTGTTAAGCAAACCTAAATCCTAATAAATAATTAAGCCATGAAAGGACCCCTTCCCTCTGGTGCAGGGAAGAAGACAGACTCTGGCTGAGCATTGAACACTTCATCCACCTCTTCTGCTGGCCAATCAAATGCAAGCTCCTTGGCCTCCCTCTCCATTTGATTCAATACATTATTTTTCCCTACAAAATATACAAACAATAGAAGTAAATGATCGACATGGCATACAAAGAGAGAGAGATAGCATTGTTAATTTTAAATGACAGTTAAAGTATTCTAAAAAGCTTCATAATATAAAGCTACATATATATACAATATAAGTTGAAAACCTGCAAGGAAGAACTTGTCATTGTTCTCAGCCCTGGTACCAAAGCACAAGACCAGAAGGTTCTCATTCTTGGATGCAACTGCAGCTACTGGGTGTGATGCAGGGATCACAAACACTGAACCACGTCTAACTTGGGATCTCACAAGGTGATAACTTTGACCATGCTCTTTATAATTTCTCTCCTTGCTTTCTTCTAATTCCTTGGAGATATGAGGACAAGCCATCTCAAAGTACCCACTTCCTTGCACCACCAGGGCTATCTTGGTGGACCTCGAGTTGTAGTTTGGAGCCATCATTGATCCCTAAAGAGATTAAAGATTTATATAACTTAGAAATATAGAAAGGAATTGAAATAATTTTTTGGGAATTAAGGGCGGTGTAAGCACCTGGCTGATGTTGGCTATGGATATATCCACGTCAAGCTCACGAAGGAATTGGTAGTCATTGACGTTGGCTTCATAGAGTTGACCGTAGTTGTTTGCATGAGATGGTTGCTTGCTTAGTACATTGAATGGAGTTCTTGGTCCACCTTCACCTTCTGTGGAAGACTTGCTTAATGCCGTAATTTGTTCTTCTGAGGCCCTAATGATCACTCCCTTCTCCTGCTTTCCGAACAGTCTCTTTAACCTATCCAGGGGAGTCTAAAAATATTCCAATTAAAGCAAGAAATGAGAAAAATATTGCAGATATTTAAACCATATATATAGAGACCAAAAAGTGAACTAAAATCCCACATTGAAGGCTGCTTGAAGGACTTCATTGCTAAAAGTGGTGTAGAATGTCTCTGGATTCTTACCACCTACTCCAAAGAACTCCTGAACAATTAACACACAAATTAAGAACAAGTAAAAAAATTAAAGGAAAGAAGAAGAAGAAGAAGATCATTATATAAAATTAACCTCAAATCGCCCTGGTAAGGAGACAGGTTGGAGAAGCATTGCAATCCGAAGCTTCTCATTGCTATCTTTATTGATCAAATACACAATTACCCCAGATGGAATGGTCATTATATCTCCTTCTTTTATATCATAGGACTCCCTATTTCCCTCCCATAATAGCGTTATAGTTCCCTGTCCTGTAACAAGTTGAAGAACGTTACATACAGTACTGCAATGCATGACATTATATAAACACGCATTAGTTAGTGAAAATACCTCTAGTGACGTAGAATACTTCGTCAACATCCCAATGGCTAGGCATTATAAATGTATATGGCTCAGCCTTCAAGATGGCTAACCGATAGTTCTCGATCCCAGCCAAGAGCTTTGATCTCTTGGAGAACCTCTCGAGCACCTTGAAATGGCCATGCTGGGTTCTAGTCCAGTGCTCGTACCTCTCCTCACCAAAGTAGTAGGGGTTGTGCTTCTCTTCTCCTTTCTTCTCTTTGTTCACATCCTTCTCACTTGCTTCTTGGTGGTGGTTATTGTTGTTGTTGTTGTAGTACCAGCTTAGGCAAGTCGTCTTGCACTGCTCCTTGATGTGGTCTTCTTGCAAGCTATGGCATATCTTGGAGCATCTCGTTTCGATATCCGAAGCTAAGGAGGGAGTCAGGTAGGTGAGAGAGAGTACGATGAGGAGGAGCGATGCCATTTAGTTTTGTCTATGACGAGAGTGGTTGAGGAAGGGTTGCTATATATAGGGCGAAGGTAGAGAGAGAAAAGGTGGTGAGATATAGTTAATGCGAGATATTTACTATGCCAGGAGGGATGAATGAACGCATGCATGCATGCATGCATGGGTGGAGCCAAGTGGAGTGGTCGGATCCGCGTGGCGAGATATGCATGCCACGTGAAATAAGGCGACAAACTAACCAAGTCGACCACCATACATTGTTGACAGAAATAGCTATATATATATATATATATATATATCCTCATTCCGATCAAGTCCATCTTATATAGCAACACATCTCGACCCATGAGCTTTAGATCTCCTCGCCACGTCATATGTGACCTTGAGACGTGTGGAGGTGGCTCAACGCCACATTTCCACGGAGTTCGCCATGGCATGAACTCTGATATAAATGGTAAAATAGCACAAATTAAGAGCTTAAACAACGCCCAATATATATTATATAACCAACCAATAACTTGTATCTTAATAAGAGACTCCATCAGATCATGTATACCCCTTCAAAGTTATTTGCTTGGATAGCTTTCTAATTTTATGTTTAAATGTGTATATGCCCGGCCAGAAAACTCAAGGTCAAGGGATTTGCGTATCTACTACTCTTGATGGTTGGAAGTTGAAATTTTACTAATTTAATATACAAAACTACACAATTAATACTAACAATATTTTTGTTTTTTTTTAATTATGTTTAAACGGTAATCATGTAATTTGTAGAGTATACAGCAAAAAGAACCCTACATATTATTATTATTACAACTCATGACCTCAGAAACCAGAAACCAGCGCCAAAATCCGAAAGGCCATGCCCGCTCCTCGTCCTCATCCTTTGCCGTCCTCTCGCTGCTTCTTGATACTTCTCCTGGCATTGCCTCTCGCATAGCTTCTGCTACTGCTTGCCATGGCGGCCGAGCTTGCGCCGCCTCAATTCTTGCTCTGGGTCCTTGTTAAGATAATTTATCCCACGTCGGCTCTCTCTTTGGCAGTCCAGCTCACACCGCCTTCGTCTACCCCGGTAGAAGTATGGGGATCTCTCGCACTTCTCTTCGATCCAGCGTTGCAGCTCGAGGTCGTCTCTGTGGTAGGAGATGGCTGCTTCGGTGGTGAAGAGGAGAAAGATAAGCATAGACGAGAAGAAAAAGGTCGCCTACGTGCAGATGTTACACGCGACCAACAGTTGAAGACGCCCTCATATACTAACACGTGTGAAGTCGCATGTTGGGCTAATTATATTTTCAATGAGATAACCTAGTTCACTTGTGGAGAGTAAAAGAATATATACTCTAATATAATTCTCGTTATAAATAATCATTTATTACTATTAACCAATTTTCTCTTCTCGCTTCTTCTTATCCAATATTTTATATTTACTAATTACTATCATTTCAATCATCTCTCGGATCTTCTTATCCTGTATTATAAAGACCAATTTTATCACTTAAAATTTATATCTCATCAAAATAATTATTCAATACTATACTAATTTCAGAAAAACATTATAATAACTTTAAAAAATAAGACCTCTTTTATGCAAGCATACGTATAAAACTTATTTCGCAATTAAACACCTTTAAATTAATAAATATAGAAAATACAGTGATAAAAAGTACAATCACATAGACAAAAAGAGAGGCCTCACTGTTTGGCCAAAAAATTATACATGTTTTACTATTACAAAATCACCTCATCAGACTAAAACAAATGCGAGCCTTTTAATCAAAGAATAAGCTTTTAAGGTGGAGATAAGTTTTGAGACTGTACACTTGTAATTCTAAGTTGCAACAATCATTGTGATGTTACAGGCTTACTACCTCCTCCATTTCGTCATCTTCATTGACATTACTTTCCTTTTCTTGTGCTCACGATGCTTCGCGGATATGCGCAACTTCCTCTTAGCATAGCGCATAGGGTTGACGACCGCAAGAACCTTCTGCACTTGCTTTCTACTCTCCCTCCTGTGCTTGAGGTTCTTCCTGATCTGGTTGTAAACTTGCACGAAATTATCCACTCCTATCACATCCCTTATACTGTCACGGACCTCGTCAGCTAATTGCTTAATTTCATCTGAAGACAGAGAGAAAAAAAAAAAAGAACAAAATTTTAAATAATAATATAGATGTAGAACTAGATATTAACTATGTTAATGAAAATGGAAGTCTGTTCATCTAAGTTCTGTGCCTGTCACGCAAACAATCTGTTGAAGTTACACTACACTCTGGTGTATAGCAAATTTTAGTATGTCAAGTTTCAACAATAGATATTTAGCATTTAGGAGTGATGAACTCACCACTAATGACCTTCCCTGCAAATCCTTCACATACTTTATACAATGGAAGCAGCAAATGAACTGCGTAGGCAAGGGACCCGCCAGAACCAATTTGTGTCGAAATCAATCTGAAGCAACTAAAGATGATCTTCATCTGCAGGCATCACAGAAGATATCATTGTGGTGCTACATGTCAAACGTCTCAAGTATAGTGTCACCATTACAGAGAAAAAAATATTATCATCATCATATCCATAGCTGGACAGCAGTTAGAAATGGAGAAATAGATGGTAAAATATGATGTTTACCTGGACATCTTCCATATCCATTGCAATTTTTCCCATCCTCTTAAGTAGAGGAGCAACTAGCAAGGATTGGAGGTCTTCACTGGTGTCGTAGTTAGGTTGATCTTTTTGGACTGAAGACACACTTCTGCTGGTCGTAGAGAGTAGGAACTTATTCTTTGCTTTTCTTGAGCCAAGCAATTCAAAGCTCTCGATGTAGCAGCCTTGTTCAGCAGAACTAAGAGTAGACCAAAACTGATCCAACGCTGATATTTGTCTCTGTTTACAGAAAGAATGCAAGCCACAAACTGAAAATACAAGATTTTGAACAATGAGATTGTTTGCTGCATCATCACTGAGATCTCTTTTGAGCTGGTTCATCAAAGAAACAGCAATGACAAAAAGTCTACTTGGATTGACAAGTGAGAAAGAGTCAATCCTCAACTTCTCATTATCACTTCTTCTAGCTTCTGAAACCCCAGTAAAATATAAGGCCACAAGCCGGCTTGAGATATTCCGCAACCATATGTGTGGATGCCGCAATAACTTACAAATCAATACCCATACATCCTGGGGATATGAAGAGAAGATCAAATAAGTATGTGTATATGGATATAGCTAAATAGTCCCTTGAGAATTGGCATTTGGCAAGTTAAGTAACTATGCATCAAAACTGACAATCAGCACAGTTCATTGCGATCCTATACCGTCTAAAACACCCATCAAGCAAACATGGAAATGCTCTACTTCAATATGATGAGCAGTTTCACAACAAAAATAGAACTCTTTCTTGTTTAGGCCTCTTACCTAATGACTTGGATTTTAACATCGGGAATTGTCAAATATGCAAACATTAAGAATTATGCAAACCTTCTATTCAGATATCTCATCAGATAATTCATGGAATGAGCATTGCTTGTTCCTTAAGGACAACCAAGCTGTCATTATAAATATGTGAAAGAAGGGCCAGACCAAGCTGTCCTTATAAATATGTGAAAGAAGGGCCAGGTCTTTCTGGGAACAGAAAAAGGTATGAATTGTACAGGCAGGGCACAAACAGGGCACAAACACTATGAAGTCTCAGAAGATGCTACAAGCAACTAACTAGTGTAACTAAACCTCATACTTCTCAAATCCCTATCATAAGCAAGCACAGACAGTCACCAACTGCACATCCCTGCAACCAACATTAAACATTTAATTTTCTGATGTCACCTCAGCAGCCATTTCAAATCCATGCCCATATCCTCCACACCATGTGCGACCCATTCCTTCCACCCAATCTTGCCATATTTCCCATAAGCCTCCCACAATTCTAAGGCACAGCCCCCTATGATAGCCATCAAGCATATACCTTCAATTCTTCTACCTCATAACAAAATCTATCTCAGAACATTACCTTTCCTGTCATTCAACTGTAATTGCGATATTTGAAAGCTTGAGTTGAACCTAATCAACTCTTACAGAAATACACATACAGTGCGTATGAAGCCAAGGCTGGCAGTGAAGTACTCACTATGACACACGAGACAATTTGAAAGTTCACAACTTACATCATGCCGACCAGTCATAATGTACCATGACACCATGCATTTGATTCGATGTTCAAAACATTAGACTCCAGTATATGGTTTATCAATACTAAAAGACAAGATTCATACCTCAATGTTCCGCTTGAAATACTGCTCTGGGAAGTGAAACAATATCTTCTCCAGCATAACGAGCGAGTAATAAGCCTCCTTCCAAAATGGGGTTCCAGCTTCATTTGAAAAGTCTTCTACATTGCCAGCAGCAAGAGTAGAAGCTTCCAGAATACGTTTTGCAACTATTAATATATTATCCATATATTTAAGGAAGCCTTTTTTAAGAACTTCAACTAGTAATCCAAGGACCTGCTCACCATATGCAATAGCAGTTGCTATAAACATCAGCAAAATGAAAAGAAAAAAAAAATTACAAATTAACATAAGGAAATATAGAACTCTCTACGACTTTGCACAGCTCTGACTATATTGCATAACTCAATTCATGTCTAGGTACAATGCATGATTATGGCATTACATCTCTAAATAAAAACATTTATATACGACTTTCAGACTGATGCATGTCTGACCAGCATTATATACAAACTCAACGTAAATGAATGATACATGAGTATTCCAAGAAATTTGATCATGGTGAGTGGTCAAGACAAGCAGTATAGAAAGCATTTGGCATACATGCAACAGATTGTACATTGTTATTGAAGATCAAAATATTTGAACCACATATATCATAGCAAAAAAATGGCTCTAATTCTTGATCCAACAAAAGCTGCTATGGTGCTCCGCCAGCTTCTCAATCCAAGGATATGGCCTTCATCTTTGAAAAACTCAAGGACAAAATTTTTCATTACTTCCTGAAGAACAGAACTTTATGCATGAAGTACATTAAAAAATGAATAAATCCTAACCAACCACAAAAATTTAGAAGAGTTTGGGTCTGTGGGAGTATTAAATTTTAAATATGCGTGATCCAATAATAGTAAATTGTGATCTTTACAGTAGCAACCTAGCATCTAAAATAAATTCTATAATAATGAAAAAGGGTTAAGAAGCCAGCTTCTACTTCTCTATAGACCTACAAAAACCAGAGAATAAACAAATAATACTCAAGTTGGCAATGATGTATATGGAAAACGTCTGAGGCAAAGGTTTGGTAGTAGTTGGCAAGGGGGAGGAAACAAGTGCTTAACATGCATGAGATTAAAATTTAATAGTGGCGAGGGAGAATGTTAAAGAGCAAGATGTGCTCTCTTGTGATCATTGTTCAATGAGATTCACAGACGTGCAAAAGAAAATATAAAACAATGATTGTGAAAAAGAGAAGGATGGCAACTTTTCCAAGTAACTGTACAAAACGAATTTAACCAAGTACAAAAAACAATAGAAAGTTATAACAAAAATAAATTTTGAAAAGATATGGGATCACATACCTGAGCTGCAGCACTCCATAAATGTTGCTTGTCACCCATGTACCAAGAAAGACTATAGTCCATAATGGGATGCAATGAATGCTGACTTACCCGACCTATTAACACTTTTATTACAGAGGCAACCATAGAACGGACTTTATGTTCATGATCATTGGCTAAAGCAACGACAAGATGGAGGAAAAATGTTTGTGCCTGACTATCAACGACACTTTTAGGAAATTTGATCAGGATAGCATGGAGCATCTCAAGCACAGCTTCTCTTCCAGATGAATGTTCATAGCTGCAAATAAAAAAGGTCGGAAAACTTAGTTTATGAAAAGCATTGGTACTTTTTGGTGAGCATGTCAAGTACTTGCCTCAAATTTGTAAGTAAAAAATCTAGATGCTGCTGTAAGCGTTTGTCAGAAAGACGATAATCCAGAAGAAACTGCAGTAGAATTTGGCTGCACTTCTTGCGTATAGGTTCTGACTGACTTGTTACCATCAATTCTGCAACTCTCATCACAATATCATAGATCTCATGGACCACCAGCTTTCTGCTAACTATTGACTTCAAAAGGGACAAGGCAATAGGTGAAGGATTAGTTTGTAGATCAATAAAAATTGGGAAGTGAATAAGCATGTAAAGCTGATCATTTGAAAGTGAAATCCTGCAGCTTCGTAGTAAAAGTATTAGGAGTCTTAGGCAGGATTGCATCAAAAGACTATTTGTTTTTCCAGATTTCTGGGCAATGTCCAGAAGCAAAATCTTGATCTTATCGGCCTGGGTTTCTAGGGATGGCAACGGCAGCCCTATCAATGGACCAAGACATCTAAAAGCAGCTGAGAGGACATCTTCATACTTGGAATTCAGGCACCCTCCCAAAAGTTCTACAAACGGATCTAACAGTGATAACAACTGTTCATCCTTCTTATCCAACTTCATTTTCTTCAAGCGATTGAGCAATAAACCAAGTGAGAACTTCGTAATTACATGAGCATTTTGTGATCCACTCCCATTAGCATCCCAAAAGTTTCTTCGATTAACTTTCTGAACAGAATTCTGATTAGTTCCAATCATGGATGCCTCTTTGTTATTCAAACTAACTTTGACAGTTGTATCTTCAATGAGCCCGTAGACAAACACAAACAATTCCGAATGTTCTGCAGATGGGTTACATTCGATCCCTAAAGCTATATAATGTAACATCGTTTCAAGCTTTGTCTTCATCTTTGGCGTAAGATGTTTCTGAAGATGTGTATTGATGGGAGAAAGCAACTTTGGAGCATGTGTTCTGAAGGTAATACTTTCAGCAACTAATTTCAAAGTGTCAAAAGACTTGTTTTTCCGAGTCTCTTTCATTTTGGAAGCAATTTTATCAACTTCTTTCTCCTCACCAACATCTCCAAGAATGTCACTCTCGATTACAGAGAGAAGCTCCTCCAAACAATAGTCAAGCTTACCAGTGGTGGCATGTGGAAGAGTCTTTGATAATATGAAATTAACAGTATAACCCAAGACATGTAGCTCATAACCTCTTTTCAGTATAGCTTGCAAAATTTTGACTATAAATTGCAAGTATTCCAGTCCCAGCTCCTTCAGGCACGCAGCCAAACAAGACCTGGCATCACCACGTATACTTTCCAGACGATTCTTCAAGAAGCTACAAACATGATGTACAACGGTTGAAAGCTGTGATTCCATAACTTCCACCGGTAATAATTTCAGCAATTTGAGGGCCACAAGACTAATGCTAACATTGACTTTCTCAGAATCCGATTCTGATGCCACCAACTTTTGAACCTGTGGAAGGACTACCTTTTGCAGATATTGCTGTTTTTCAGAGGGGACAATTTGTGAAAAAGAATTGCACAGAGATACATCATCAGAAACACAAGCATCATCTCCAACAGCTTTCACAGAATTGCTGGAATGCATGTCAAAGAAATGGAACACATCTAAGATGGCACATATCAGTCGCAACAAGATTTTTCGTTTGTCTGGCTTAATTGTCAGCTCACGGAAGGATCTCATCAAGATGGTACGATAGGACTCCCACTGCACCTGACTTGCTATAGAAGCAAGGGTCTCCACACATGCATTCCTTAGATGCTCTCCCTTCCCATCTTTCACATCAAACAACATATTAAAGAATAGTTGAACAAAGATTTTCATAGCCACATCCTGCAATACAGTGAAACAGTCAAATTCGGTATGACATGATGAGAAATGGTGGTTGAAAAAAAAAACACTGTATCTAGCAACAACGACAACAAGAAGACATCAATGCAACTAGTATGGGGTCAGTCATATGAGTCCAGCTATATTTAGTGTAAGGTTCTTTATTTAAATTAAGTGCTTCCATGTTCTTTCTCACTACTTCCTCCAATGGCATCCCCTCCCTCTCAACATACATGCAATGTCCCTATTTTGCAAAGAACAAAAAAAAAAACATTTATTTAACCAAACAGTTTATCCTGCTGCAGAACGCCAAAATATCCTCTCTTTTTACTGCATGGGGCATTATGTCGCAGCCTGTGTGCAATTCATAGGGTAAGAAACACTTTCACAATCTTTATGCCAGATCTACAACCTCTAACATATACTGAGGGATTACAATAAAGAGATCAATCACATCACAATAATGTATGACCTTAAAATAGTTCACTACTCGGTCAAAATCTTTTATTTATTAACAAATTTAAGGAATCTTTCACAAGTTGTAGAAGAAGAAGAAGAATATTTTAATATTCAGAAAATGTTTTCCTTGATAACTTGACTATTTACCTCAGAGAGTTGACCAGAACTAATTGCATTTCTGAAGCGCGACAGTGCTCTTGTTCTTCTATGAATCTGCACCGTGAATGAGAATTACAAATGAAACCTCATTATGATTAATGAAAGTACTCAAGAAAACTTACCTGCAGATGAAGAATGTTATTGAAAAAATCCACTTCGGGATCCTCACTACAGAGAGATCTGAATGAGGTTAGAGAGGGATGTTGAAGGCTATAAACCATATTTCGTAGCAAAGCAATCCATTCCTGAAGAGTGAACCCACTAAATAATTAGATTACAGAATGCTGTAAGCTTATTCAAGACTATTATTTAGTATTTTTGAAAAAACAGAACAAAAGCAAAAAGGGCAATAGTAATGCATACTTTTTGAATTGATATATCCTTCTTCATTGCTTCTCCCATGTTCTGTAAATAGGTTTTCTCTACTATTCGGTGAATGCATGTTTTTGTCCAAGTGCCAACATTATCTTCTGCAGATTTTAAATCCGTACTGATTTTACTCGATCTGTCATGTAACAGCATATCTGGGACAGATGAAACAAACTCCAAGAATGTTTGTAATGCCCTTGATGCACTTTGCCGAAAGATCAACTCTCCAGATGACATGTCATAGACACAATGAGATAATATTGCAACAGCATGCTCTTCTTTCATTTGAGAAAAGAGGTCTCTATTTATTGCATCATATGCTTTAATTCTTGTGTCATAATCTACTTCACCAAGTTCTTGGGCAGAAACTGCATTCAGTTCTCGTAAAAGTCCAGCCTGTGACGAAGATCAGTAACTATTTTAAAAATATCAAAGAATCACTTAGAAGGATATGATAAAAGTAACAGAAAATGACCCGTATGTATTATAATCAATACCAGTAAAACTAATGAAGGATCGCGTGATGCGAGATTCTCAAGAATGTCACAAACGCACAACCGCAAATTAGATCCAGCAGTAACAAGCAGTGGTTGGATTGCACTCAGAATTTTCCCAGTTGCATCAAAATCTAAAATTGGGACTATTTCTTTAACAACAAGGAAACCTTCCAGCCGCTCATCTATAAATTTGAAACCAGAGGAAACAGAACACAAACATTAATCATGACTAATCACAATGCATAGATCACATAAATTAGACCTCTATGTAACATCAAACTTGCAATTTTTCAAACAGCAACACTTCATGACAAATCTTATTCATCCAACTTAGCATAAGGATGGAAGCAAATAGGAAATACCAGAATTCACATCTTTCTTCCTGAAAAATGGAAGCAATATATCTACGAAACATGCTGCTGCCTTGGGGTCCTTGATGTACTTCACCAACAGTTTAAATATTCTCAGTTCTCTTTGCCCAGGCCAAATGGTAAATTTCCTGTCAACACCATCAACTAAATGTAAATGAACTGAAAATGTTGAAGGCAACATGGAAGAAGAAGCAGAATTTTGTAATGATAATCTTAGCAGAAGATGTCATTTTGAAGCCATATATTCATGCAGCTGCACATAATAAAGGGTATTTCATCCATCTCAACTCTTTTCCTCAGAAACACATGAAACTTTTCATATTAGTACTTCTTACTTCAAAGGTAGTTCTCTCCCTCCCTCCCTCTGATACTAATACAAGGTCATGCCACAAAACTTAAATTCTTGTTAGTATGGTTTTCAAACATAAGATGCTCAATTAGATTTTTCTCAAGGTTGAAATCCAATTCATCCAAGAATTGACAGCATTTTCACATTTCACATGTGCCACCAAAGTAGTAAAAACTAGCTAGACAACTGTTACCCAAGGTAATAGAGCTTTCTGAGTGTACGATAATGGACTTATTCACTTAAGTACCAAGCAAAAGAGAACACGGACTAGGTAATACTTCAAATTCGATGAGTGAGCTTTATCTCCATAACATTAACTTAGAAAACTTGAGTGACCATAAAACTGAAAATTCACCAATGTGCACTCAAAGTTATGCATGTAGTACCCCACTTACGATAATGGACTTATTCACTTAAGTACCAAGCAAAAGAGAACACAGACTAGGTAATACTTCAAACTCGATGAGTGAGCTTTATCTCCATAACATTAACTTAGAAAACTTGAGTGACCGTAAAACTGAAAATTCACCAATGTGCACTCAAAGTTATGCATGTAGTACCCCACTACAAACAATATAATATGGTATTACATTGGAGAAGAACTGCACAAGGAAAGAAAAAGAAACTCTAAACAATCTAAATGAAAGCATTTACCTGTGAAACTCTTTGCGGGACTGAAAAAGATCGTGGAAACTCTGAATAAGAACCTCCATATGAGGCTCTAAAACTCTTTTTAGCAAGTCATTTCCTTGATGGTCCACATCATTATCTAACTTCAACAAATTCTCAATGAAAGTGAGCACACAAGATATGATAGCATCAGATGCAGTCTTCACAGTCAAAATTGAGAAAATCGTGGGGATAAGGTTAGTCTGCCTCCCCAAAAGTGAAACTAATACTGGGTTCTGGCTCATTGCAACGAAGCATAAAAAAAGTGAACTTGGCTTTTCACTACTGGAACCCTCCTGCTTAAAGCTGTCAATTAGAGGCTTGACAGACGTAAAAAAGATGTCCCAGAAGTTCGAGCTGAAGTCATGACCCTCATACTTACATAGTGCAAAATAAATAATTTTCAGGCATAGGGACCTCAAGTCCTTGAACTGATTAATCGAGATATTCATCTGCACAACAGGAAGTTTCAATTCATACTTGAGGGATAGATGCTCATAAGTGCAGTTCAGAAGTAAAGGATGTCACACAAATTTGCTAAAGAAATGGAGCAGTAAAGCCAGTGATATTGTGCAAACTATCTAAAAACGCATGGAACATATTATATCTATGACCAAGAAAAAAATTAGGTCTGCAACAGATATGTAAAAAAAATTATATAAGAACAAAAAGTCCAGAAGCTGAAAGGTCGGGATACAGATTAGAAAAGCACATTGCATCTCAATTAGTTGAGTGGGAGACAAGCTAACAAGCATAAAATATCAAGAACATACTTGCTTACAAGAGATTTAATTTTCTAAAGTTTGTTACATTTGTCAATTGTTCAGACATAAGAAATATTGCATTCACTTGCCATTAGAGCCAGGAAGCCTATTAATTACTTAAGGCACATCCATGACTATACTGATCAGTAATAATATTTCCATTATTAAGATGAACAAGCACATTAGGTTCAAGTAAGAAAAAAACACATACCGCTATAGAATCTGGTGCCATAATATCTTTCTGATCGACCTTCAATATTACAGAAGAATTATCTCCAGCAGGATGAGTATTTTCATAATTTTCACCCGCAAGGTTGCACATGCATCTTTCCAGCATTCGAACAACAATCATCAACAGAGGGTTAAGAAACGGCTCAATGTGGATCACATCAAAAGTTTCTAGGATATCTTCAAGTACATGGAGAAACCCGTTTGAGTTTTTCAGTGGAAGACTATCTACAGTAATTGACGACGACAGTTTCACAAGAACATGCTCATCTGTGAACTTTCCAGATAGGTTGTTAGACTGGGAATCAAAAACTTCAAATAAAACGGACTCGGGAAGTAATGGCTTCAGTAGTAAACAGAAAAAGAGGTGGAGCTCATTGACATCAAACTGCAGAAAGAAACGAAGAATTGCCTTTCGATGGCTGACACCTGTGTGCTGAAAGAAATCGAAACATTTCAAAAAAAAATTAGTTGTCTAATGAATAGGTTAAGAAACTACAATTGTATCAATTATGCATAGCAAAGAAACTCATCCGGCAAAATGACAAAGATCCAAGTATCCAACCTTACGAGATCCAAGTGTCTTCAGCTTCCTAACTTTTGGTGTTAGCAATCGGACAATTAAAGGAACTAAATGGCCTCTATGTTCCTCTTGAATGGACTGGTGCTCTTGTGAGAATGACCATGTGGTAAGTTCTTCCCGTAGGTTCTTTGAAATAACCAGATTCTTAAGATGCTGGTCATATGGGATCAAAAATCCATCTTTCCAGTTCAATAGGCAGTCCAGAACTTTCAGTTGTATGTCAGGATCGACTTCATCAAGAAGCCTAAAAAGAAAAACTTAATAAGCTACTATTTTCCAAAGTCCAACAAATATTTATAAGTATTTGCAAGCTTCAGCATCTATCAAGACTTCTGAACATTCAATTGGATTCACAAACCTTTTTTCTAGAACTTCCTTAAGAACTCTGCTTTGATATAAAGATCGAGCATCATGCATTAGTCTCAACAAGTTCAACCATTCTTTGAGAATCATCCTCCAATCCTTTCCTTTACACTTATGGGTAGTATACAACTCAACACTATGAAATCATCAACAAAGACATTTATTAAGATCAACCATTGAAATAGGAAGTTCTTCAATCCGGAGGAAAAGAACAAACAAGGTACCTTACAGCCTTGTCATCGTTATAACCCATAAAATTTAAGAACAATGGTATAAGCTGTCGAGAGCGAGATTCTGCAATGTGAGATATCTTTTGAAGTGCTTGAAGCAGCAGAACAGTCACCGTCATGCACGGTGTGCAATCAAAATCGGGAGCAAGATATAAGTTGAAGCAATCAACAAGAGCTGAGGAAGAAAAAAAAAATTAAGAACTATTTACTGCAAACATCAAATTGATTAAAAAAGAAATTACTGTCGGTATCCATTTTATCATCCTCTTACAAGACCGCAGAAAACTAAAAGATGATTTTCAGATTTCTTATCTAACTAGAACTTATGTCAAACATTTAAAAACAAAAACAAGTAAATGCATCTTGTACATGAGCAGCTTTCATCAATATGCCACTTCAAGGCAAGCAGGCTAAACTCATAATAAATGCACATGCATACACACATAATGCACAAGCCACCCACCATGCATGCACAACTTGCACACAAGGAGAAAGGAAAGCATGTCTTGATGCATCTTAAATGACAATAAACAAGTTGCGAAGAGAGAAGAAGCAAGAAATGCTTTGCAATTTCCCTTCATCTGCCTTATTAGGCTGCATCTGAGCATAACTCCATCACATCCTCGTTTCGAGTGGACGGAAAGACCATAAATCCTGGAGAGCTCAATGAGGAAGGGATATGTAATCAAGAGGAAATAAATCATCCAAAGGAAATAAACAATGGAACTAGCAAGGTGACATTGATGCATGTAGCTAAAATAGCATGGTCACTGGTTGAAGGAAGAAAAAACAGCAGATAAGCTGGAAATTGCAACCTGCAAACTGAAGCAGCAAGCAGCAGCGGTACAAGTTATCTCCAAAACCATTCATGCATAAAATGCAAACTAAAGTCACATGAATGCACATAAACAACATTGTCATACATATAAAAGTAAAAATAAATTAAAGATAAATATACAACGTGAACATAAAACACCTCAAAGCATGTGAGGGTAAATGTTGTTAGACAGGCACACTCAAGAATATAGATAAAAAATTAAATAACGATGGCCATGAGAAGCTTCTATTTAGTTGGCTGGCATGAAGAGGATCTTTTTGCAAATAACTATTCATGCCAAGCAGGAATGAAGTCTAGAAATACCAATAAAACAAAAGTATAACATGTCTATTCACTAGAGGTCACAGGTACAAATCTAACTAGTAGAGTTTAATATGGTCATACTAAGTGGTTGAGGGCTTCCACTACTGAGAATCAGCAACTGATCTCCAAAGGATAAAGATTTTGCCTGATGAGTTCCAAGATACGAGACAAATATATCCCACACAAGATCCTTGTAATTGCTTATCAGAATAGCCAAACATTCCAGTGCAGGCTGCCACAGATAGCTAAATCGATTGTACAATATGCCAAGAATCCCATTCAACAGAAGAGGTATGTATTCATCATTGATTTTTCCGGAAGAAAGACTCATCTGTATCCTCGAAATTAAGATAATAATCTTCCGACCGGTCGCGATTGAAAGAGGACTTGTCTCAACAGAGAGAAGAAGCTCGATGACCTGATTATCAGATGCTAGTTAAATAAAGTGATCAATTATTTGAACCAATTAAGCACAAAATATTTAAAAAGAAAGTACATACATTAGTGCATTTAATATCTTCATTCCCTGATACAGACTCATCTGTTTTTAATCTCTTATTTGGGCGCTCCTCACATGCAGGTAGCCGTTGATCTAATAATGAATAATAAGATAAAATTCTCAATGTTGATACGCGAACTGCCTTATTTGAGATGCTTAAGTTATCGGCAAAAGTGCTGAACACATTTGCAGCACTCTCAGCATCGAAATCATGTACTCTGCTCTGAGAAGAATATGCTTCATCAGGGCACCTCCCACTGTATCTAGAAAAAGATGCAAATACATACTTCCAATATAACATTATTTATCAAAAATGAAGTATTTAAAATGAAAATAAAGAAAACAAAACTGTCAGAAACACAGTTAACCGTACCCAACCACAGTCTCCAAAAATTCAGCAACAGCAGATAGAACTTGAGGAGATGTCTTGTGTCTCTTAGCAAGACTCAAGAAGAGATCGATTTCTGAATTTCCAGAATTGCGAACCACTAAAAATTTACTGTAAGATGCTAATGCAGCAGCAAGTAAACCATGCCAAGTGGATTTTGAAAGACCTCCCACACAATCTACAAAACAACCACAACCAGTAATTTACTGTCAATAGTGCTATTTCCACAATGAAGTATAAAACATCAAATAAGGACAGGTGCATCTACCAGCCTCAGCATCAATAAATTGATCGATCTTGGCAATTAGAACTTTAACTGATGACAAATTATCTTCCAAATTTGGAAAATGCGGATAGCAGTTAAGCACTCCCCACAATATTGCAGGTTCCAATTCACTTAAAAACTTGTCTGATCGACTGCTGCTTGCTGCTGTGTCATCCAATAACTTGACCCAAAGACAGCGTTTCATGTTACAATAATCAAAAAGTTTCTTCATCTTATCTTCTGACTCTCTGCTTACTCCATCAAAAGTAAATAGCTTATTTTGTTTGTCGAACAACTTCAACAGAATAAAAAGAGATTCCTCAGGTGAATCTTCAATATAATCAGCAATGACACTACAAGTCAAAATTGCAACATTAATATCTATGAAGAATGTGATGGCCTCAAAAGAATCAGCAAGACTTCTATCAATCACCTTATTATATGGCTACCAAAAATATGGGCAACTTGAGGATCTTTTACAAGAAGTTCCTTGATGAACGGGAGCAGGCTGAAAAGATACATGACATCCCAGCCAAAATATAAGTAACATGAGAAAGAATCACTTAAAATTACAAAAGAGTACAGGATATGTTCCATCATCAATCTATAGAAATTACCTTGGACTTCTCAATCGGAACACAGGAGTGTATAACTGAGATACTTGCACCAAATCACTGGTAAAAAGAGGGACATCCAGAAGGCAAAGCAACAACTGCAAAATCCTATTAAGAATTTCAGAAGACTGATTTTCCAACTCCATACCATTGGCTGGCATGATATATCTATCTACAAGTAGTTGAACAAGCTTGACTATTGTCACAACATCTGCAACATGCATAAAAGCAGGGTTTGAAAGCAAAGCAAAATTAGAAAAGCAAGGACAAAATAACACAAGGGGAAGAAACATCAAATAAATAGGTTAATGTTGATCAGCTTACCAAAAGTTTTTCTTTGATTGCTTTTATTGATAGCATCGATAAGAAGAACTAGCATGTGATTTAAGTGTTCCACACACCCATCAATAATGCTCTTCTTTGTTTCCTCAGACAAGCAAGTATACATCACTTTCAATTCCTTTTGGTCCACCTCACTGCAGAGTCTATCAAAAATTCCACTTATAACCTCAAGAACAGCAACAGAACCTGCAAAAGATCAAAAACTAACTAAACCATTTCAAAAAAAATAGTAAGAAAGGGCCTAGCAATCTGCCATTTTCCAGAGAAAAAGGATGTTTCACATGATCTCGAAAATATTCTTTGTAGATTTTGCAACAAATGAGCACTTTTACTTCGGATAAAACATTGTCACCCTTCTTTTAGTGTTCTTGCTGACTAACCACGATGATATTATAACAAATTAGCAACAACTCTGTTTCTTGCTTGTTATCATTTTAGATGATTGTGCTGCTCCACTCATTCGTTAGATAAACAATACCAATGCAGCTCCTAGAAGAAGATCACCCACATGTTCGCATAAGAAGATGAAGAACATGCACTTAAAACTTCAACTAGACAGTTGAAAAATGGAAACAAATATCCACCAAATATACAATACTTCAGAAAAGATAAACTTACCTTCAGGATATTTATCATTAATCCTAAGAATGGACTTGTCCATCAAAAACCTCAACACTTTGTCAGCTCTTGAATGCAGCCTTGAGGAAGTCCCTCTAATAACATGCCACAGCAAAGCTGTAACTCCAGCTTTTCTTGTTGATGATGAAATTTTAGCAACCTCAATGATAACCTTTCTTAAACCTGCAGCATCAGCATCCAATATAATCAATCCCAATTTTATGACATTATAATAGATTAGAGCTCCAGTATTTAAAAGAGAGAAGCACAAACACAATCAGGAAGTAAAATTGTGAAAAAGATACCACACAAGACTGTTGTTAGGGGCAGCTAAGAAATGAGACCTACAATATCAAAAGAGAAGAATTTGGGATGGGGATACAATCAGAGTTAATACTTAATACTTAATCAAACTTCATCAAATTGAATTGGTAATCAAATATACAATCCTGTTCCAGATCATGGCATACATAATCCATAGTATACCACCATTCCCTCCACGAAGGGAAAAAAGAGAAGGAAGAATTACTTGCATATCGCCACCTTCATCTTAGTCGTATCGCAGCAAAAAAAAATCCTTTCGAGATGATTGCAAACTGACTTGCCACTTAGTAGGTATATAGACAAAAAGAAACATCTTTCATTACCATCAGCGTAAGTCCTTACTATATGTGGCTAAAATGCCTTGCTTATTGTGTCGCTTTCCCCACCTCACCAAGTAACAATTGCAAAGGTATCTTCAGGATCCACTGATGATATTCGTTACGAATGAACCATGGTTGTGCTTTGGCAAATGTAGGAGTAGATTTGCGAAATTTTCACAAAGAAAACAAAATTGCAGTAAGACTAAACATTAGGTGGTCATGTGCAAAAGAAATTCAAAAAATAGAAGGTTCAGAAAATAAAGGAAGAATACATAGTTAAAGAATTTTGAATTTTCTACTTCACAAGTGGCAAGCAGATCAATACATTATGTAATTAATTTCCATTCGTTCCACATAGACTCCGCTCTGTTCAGTTAAAATAAGGCCATAATTCCAACACTAACCCATCATATAACCATTTATAGATAGCATAAAGAAAACAAAAAGCTTGCGACGGATAATGCTTGTCAAATTAAGCTTGTTTTGGTAAGAAGAGCATCCGAGCATAAAGAAAAGACCTTGTAGCTTAACAGCATAAGCAATGACATCACATAAATAATATCACTAATTATCCCATGCATCAAGCAAAACTCAAAATAACTATTTTATCTATTAGACATATCTTCCAAAATCCAAATCACACATCAAAAAAGATGATATGTTCTCAATGAAGCAACAGAAGGAAAATACCTCTCATAAGTTGCTCGATAGGTGCATTCCTCAGCAAAAAAGAAACAGCCTCGGCCATGAATTCTCGAACATAATCCTTGGAGAAAAATCTTAATTGGAGTGTAATCCTTCAATAGTGAAGTAAAATAGAAGAAAAAATATTACAACATTAGCTGAAACATAATCCTTAAATGAGCAAAAAAAGTTCCACGAGGACTAAGTGCACATGCAGAAACGGTAAGTTCATGAGAACTAAGTGCATACATAGGAAAAGGTGCACCAATACTGAAAAAGCACAGCACATGCAAAGAATTACAACCTTACATTTGTAACTTTAATTTCACCAGCAGACTAAAATTAAATTTACAGTCCACACCAATAAGATAAATTCATACTCACTTCAGAATGTGAACAAGATCCTTAACAAGATACTTCTGCAAGTGCATCAAGATATACGACCAAGAAGTGAAGACCTGGAATTTAAGAACCATATGGAACTTAGACATGCCTGATAGTTCAAGCAATTAGAATTTCTATAAGCTTCATATCAAATACCTGCTCGAGGATTTCAGGATCACGATCGCCACCATCTTTCAGAAGATCTACTGTACAGCTGGTAAGATTCTGCAAGAAACTGCACACCAAGAAAACCAGTGAAAAGTGCAGCCAACCAAAAGGGAATAGTCAGCAAGTTTTCTAAGTGTTCACAGATTATGAATATTCATTAACCATATATCAGATGATACAATAATTCTGCTAAGGTCATCGCCAACACTTGAGTATAGCACACGAAAATGGGCCGCATAACAAAGAAAAGTAAAGAAGCATATGCACCTGATGTATTATTAAACTATACACAAACCAAAATGGCAAGAAAAAAAAAATGCAATCATGCAATTACATGGCTGACAACAATTAAAGTATAGCAACAAATACGAACATAGGAGAGGAACACTTACGGCATAAAATCCTCTAGGATATCTCTAGAGAGAGCAGCAACTAACCTGTTGAGGCACAACAAACAGCTTTAAAGATTGGACTGCACATGAAAGAGTCTAAAACAACAGCCCTAGAACAGCAGACAAAAATAAACATCCAAGCATGTAATCAAGGAAGAGGTACAAAGACAAAGTTATTAACTTGGCAAAATCCTAATAAGGTAAATACTCATTTCTTTCTTCCTTTCTTTTAGACATGAAATTAACACCACAACATGAAGGACTTGCATAGCATTTGTAAGTGTATCAAAAACATCAATAAAGCACAAGATTTCAAAAATTACCTCTGCATTTAAAGCTTAACCAAAGCTAGAATGTTTCATCAAAAGTGAAAAATTGCTAGGAAGACCAAATTCCAATCAAAGTTGGCTATTTTTAACCGTCAAGGAAACTACATTATCTTGGCAAATTTCTGTGAAATGCACTATGCTGCCCAATATTTTAAGATGCTTCCTACAAAGCTCAATTCCCCAACTCCTATCTTTTGTGACTGTGATTCACCGTGTACCCTAGAAATGAAAAGGAGATATTCTCATGTATTTCCAAAAAAGTGATGCTTGTTTGTTTTGCTACACATCCATCCTTATGTTTATGTTCCATGTGACTAGTTCAGTGATACACTTCCAATTGGTGTGCCAAATCCAATTCGATGCTTGCAATAGAGGCTGGAGCTGTGCATCAAAGGCAGACAGTCCTGAAGAAATACCTTATATCAAATGTTTGCACCAAGATGAATTTGTTGCTGCCTGCTAACATCCTCAATGGTGTTCATAAGGCTCTGTTGTCTACTGACTCCACAATGGATGACATACTTTCTTTTACTCAAACAATACCAAAATTATAAAGTCAATCATGTAAATGCCAACAAATATACTGCTTGGCTTGCCTATATGGGATATTTTTGGATATGGACAACAGAGCTTTATTGTAACCGTGGTGATTAAGTAATGCTATATTTTCATATTTTGAGAAAAAGAACTTCCAATCTAACTATTTTACCTGTACTTTTGTAAAACATGAAAGAACAACAGCCTCATAATACTCCAAAGCGCTAATCTCAAGGAGAACTTCCTACTACCATAATCAAAAGTTTCATTTCTCTCCATTTGACATCTTGAGCAGTTCATATATCATACTTTCAAGTTTCAATTACCTCCTGCTTTACTATTTAGACACACAAGCATAGACAATTGAACAATGTACCAAGTTGTTTAGCAACTCACCCATTTGATGTACATAAATATCACAGTAAAGAAGAAAAGAATATAGGGGGTGTGTCCTTAATTTCAATCTAGGAGCTACAAGATCTTGCATGACCTGTGAAGTATGAGTGACATGAAGATATCAAAGAAGAGGCACCAACTCTCAGAAGTGAAGCAAGGATTAATCACTTACATCAGTATAGGTTCAAGAGACAATCTTGCTTTTACGTTCAACCTCTTAATAAGCTCTGAGAAAATCTTCTCTCTGTGCAGAATAACTTGTGGCAAAGTCTGAACTAGCGGCATCATCTCATCATAAAACGAGATAAAGTCCTCAGCAGTATTTAATTCCTGAATTGATTCAAGATGAACACACAAGCATCAGCATCCTGAGCAAAACAAATCGCTCTATACAATCCAGATCGAACTCAGGCATCAGAAACAAAATTCCACATAGAAGTTGAGAAATTTGCAAAAGAAATCAAAATTTAGTTCCTAAACCGAAAAAAATGGCCCACAAATGGATTCCTCCCAACAAAAACCTACCGCCTCTAATCAATCAAAACACACAATTCAAGTGGACTCCAAAGATAGATAACCAATTTACATATCAATAGTGAGAAACTCGTAATGTCAATGAACAAGTATTTCCTAAATCTAAGCAAGACCGCAACCAGATGGCATCCCAACCAAAAGCCACCACTCTAATCAACCAAAACTTACAATTCAATCGGACGCCGGACGTCAGAAGCCAAAATTCACATGAAAAGATGAAAATTTTAAAACAAAGAACTAGGAACTGCGAAGAGAGAACATTCTTACTCGCCATTGCACGAGGCTCTCCAGAAAGAAAGAGGTGCCCCTGGAAGGCTCGGCTTTAACCGGATCCAAGCTTCGGAAGACATCAATGTTGATCTCCTCTACGCGCTGGGAGAAGCTTTTGAACTATAATTCATAAGAAAAACACAAGAAAGAAGAGATTAGAGGAGGCAGCTGCATCGATTGCGACGAGAAGAACAGGAGGGGAAATAGGTTTTTTCAATAAGCGTACGACGAAGCGCTTCCTTCCAGACGAGGTGTTGAGGCACTTGACCGCCATGGATTGTGAGGTCGCCATGGCCGAACGAGAGGAGCGCCCGCCAAGAGAAAACCTTGGCGAGGAGAGAGAGAAAAGGGTTTCGAGGGTTTAAGGGTTTTGAGGCGGTCGGTCGGCTATGAAATATTTGCAAGACAATTCCATTTTAATAATCATATTAGAAAATATGTTGCAGACAGAGGATATTTTCAGTTTATTTGCAAATACGGACCCGTTTTAAGATTTGGGTCGAATCTCTCTTATACTATATGAATCGGGCCCTAGTTTGTCTGAAATTGAAGTCAAATGGGCCATACGAAGCCCATTCAGAGATAAAAAGAAATATCATCTGGCCTCAAGCCCAATTATTTTCATCCCAAATAGCCCGGCCCATTGAGCCTAGTGCCGAGAGTTGGGTCACAGGTGCCAACTATTGATATCCCGATCTCACAACTTCGATCACGCTAAAAAAGAAATATAGAGTGGTAGAATTTAATCAATCATAATCAAAGTCGTCAGATATATATAACGAATGCATTCGCATAAATTGGACAATGCATTTGACTCACACTAAATTCCAATTTTAATTAGACCTACCAAATATTTAATTCAATCTAACTAGTAATAAACCTCGTCATAACTACTATAATTATTAATTTCTAATTACAACATATTAAAGAAGCTCCTGAAATAATAAACAAGTTATTCGGACCATAATTGTGTTATGGTATCATAAATACGTTAAACCTAAATAAATTCTCAGGTGAGTCAATATATTAAATACAAATAATACAATAATAACAAGAATAACCAAAAAGGGACTCCCCACGAGCGTGCCTGGTTCATGGAATCATAAGTTCACCGCACCACTGCTCGCTCTTTCCCTTTCCGGCAATAAAATGCCATGATCTCAACCCCCACATAAATGCATAACTTGGCCGCAGAGATCATCGCCTTCTCGAGATTCGCGTTTGACCTTCCTTCCCTTCCCTCCCCCTCTTGTGCACGAATCACTGAATGGCAATTAATTGGGCATGGTTAAAATATTCGCATCCCATGAGTAGTACTGTGTCGATCTGAGCATCAATATCACACCATCTCCAGCAATTAATATACATATACATATATATATATATATATATATCTTCCCATTTCCTCTAAGAAAAAGTTAAAAACTCCACCACTTCTTCTCCTTCTTCTCCTCCGCCTCGTCCGGAATAATAAGCCTGACAACTTATTGCACACGCCAAGAAAAAGTAGTGGAATTTATTAGGCTACGTTCGATCGCATTACTCCTTTTTATGCTCGGGATTTGAGGCTTTGCATGTAGCAGTGTCTTTGCTTCAATGCTTCGCAAACGTTTCCATGCTAGGAATAGAGTCTCATACACACCATTTAATTCACATTCAATTATATATATATATATATATATATAATATTAAATAATATCTGCTATAATTAAGGTATATTATATTTAAGAGAGAAATCTTAACTGAAGAAAAAAAAAATGTAGAGTAAAGTTAATTGTTTATTAATCAATTTGATAAAGATCTAATGGTTAAGATTTTCAATGGTATAATAAGAAAATTGAGAAGTTAGACACATGTAATTAAATCTTTTTAACTAATATACTCTTTTTCTTATGCAATGTGGTTTTGGAACCAAAAAACCAGTACCGAATATAAAAACTAGTTATTATAACTGTTGGATTAAGATTATATATTGCTAGTAAGCACTTGATAAATATGTAATGGTTAAGATTTTCAAGGGTATAATAAGAAAATTGAGAAGTTAGACACATATAATTAAATCTTCTTAACTAATATACTCTTTTTCTTATGCAATGTGGTTTTGGAACCGAAAAACCAGTACCGAATATAAAAATTGGCTATTATAACTGTTAGATTAAGATTATATATTGCTAGTAAGCACTTGTTTTAACGTACCATGGCTCATGATTTAAATCTATATAAAGTAAAATGGTTGCCTACCGAAGATATGGGATATTAAATTATGAGAATCTTTTAAGGAGATCTTATGTTTTGTTTTTAATACTTTAAAAATATTTTGAGTTAGCTGTGACATAAATATTTTCCTCTAAGCTTATAGTTTAACCTTAATAAAGATTACCTGATAATTATTAATATCATGGCTACATCTACATGGGTAGATAAGTACAAGATGGGTGGGATTTAATTGGGTGATTTGATATGTGAATTTTTATGCTAAAAAGAGCGTAGCTTACAGAACTTGTTTATATTCCAGAAGAGGTAAAAGGAAAAGGTGAAAAAGAAAATCTCAAATCTATCGAATTACTTACCTCCCCTGACGTCATACAGTACGCCTCTCACGTGCTGATCCGTACTGAAATCTGAGACGACCTCGGAGGCTCGGACGTCATCGTTCCGTTATCTCGTATCTCGAGGCGCCCGGGGACGTGCGAGGCTGACGCCCGCGTCGACGTCACTGCGTCTCCCACGTAGATTAAGCTAGACGTATGCCACAAGTATAGTATTCTATAAATGGTAAATATATCAAATGAGATCGCCATGCAACTCTCTCTCTCTCTCTCTCTCTCTCTAAGCTTAAGTTGGGAGAGCATTAGATTACAGATCTAAAAGCAGCACTAAATTTTAATTTATTTTTTTTATAATTTAAAGTTAAGGATTCAATCTTTGTTACCCAAACGGGATTACCATCAAAGAGTTTCGGTTTAACATAAATATGAGACACTATTTCTGATCCTGACACTCCCCAGCTACACTCTGAAAATTGTAAGCTGAATGATGGCTTTTATAGTCTAACACAACTTGCCCACTGGTGGTGATTCACTGTAGTTGACTTGTATATAGTTGCAATCCAAAGATCCACAACTTGAGCTGCAGATTGCTCAATAAAATTAAATATATAATTGCAACGTGGAACTAAAATAATTAGCCAAGTGGATTATTTGTTGGACATTTGGAAGCATTCAAATATCACATTCTTGGCATCATCACTCATTCTAACTCGTATATATATATATTTTAAAAAATTTCTTCCTTTTTTTTACTTCCAATGCCAGGAAAGCAGAATCCAAGGCAGATTGGCAGGATATATATGATTGGTTGCATCTGTTTCAATTTCAATTTGAGTTCATTGCAATAGAAAAATAAGTAGGCATTTGTTTGAGTGTCCAACTTTAGACCAGCCTAGGGGAGTCAAACTAGTCTTTTCATTTAACAAAGATTAAATTGCCCAGCTGTTATAATCTCACGCTGGAAAAGAAGCAATAGATATGAACAAGGTACAACCATAGAGCAACTATGGCATCACCTGTTTCTGAGAAGCACATAGTAGCTCATTCTTTTTTATCATCATAGTTATGAGTACAAATGCAGACCCCACTCCCCCTTTTCAAGTTATATAACGGAAAAGAACTATGCACATGATTATTTCTCTGTAATCCCTCTATCATCATCTCTCACTACAAAAAATTCCCTACAACTAAGTTCAGAAGAATCATGTCATGTATAATATAGTTTATGACTATAAGGCACCACCCCTCTCTTTCCAGGTTGCAAAGTGAAGGAGCTACTTCCAGAGTTCCTCCAAGTAGGATTCAGGGCCATCTTGGTCAGGATCATCTAGAGGCTTCAAGAATGCGAGGCGAGCTGGTAGATTGATGCAGTTAGTGACTGACTTATTATGGACAATGACTGACTCTTCATTTCTTCGCCGATTATCAGTAGCAAAAAGGAAAAAAAAAAGGCCGAGTATCCTGTAACAACAATAGGGATGAGAAAGCAATACAGAGAGTTAATCCTCTGAGCTTATGATATGATTTAGAATATAACAAATTGAGAGGGAAAAAGGGGTAACCTTTAAGTTAGTCTTTTGCAGAACGAAAGATTCTTTTTCTGCTATCTGGAAGCAAGTAGAAGATGAAATTAGTGTCATTGAAGTTCAATAAGTGTAATGGCTTCAGGTAATAGTTGTCCTCGCTGTACTGTAAGTTGCTCGTGAAGCAAAAGATTTAATCTGTTGAGATGATAAAGATCAGAAAGATTTAGTCACTTCAATTCTCACCTAATGGCTTGCATGGGATTGTTCACCAGCTGTGTCCGTCGAAATTGCCATTCGTATTATTCAAGTTATCCAGAACAGCCTGCAGTAACCATAGAGAGGGATGATAAGTTCGACTCTCTGAGAACTTTACTGGAGAAGTTCTATCACAGGCATATCTTAACTAAAAGCACTTGCAACTAGAAAACCAGGTGTTTTATCATTTATACTCTCTTTGGGTCAGCTGAGAGTAAAAAAATCACTTTTCGAAAAAAAGACAAGTATAAAATCAAACAGACAAAATAAAGATGCAAACCTTAAGTCTTGCCCAATCAACCCCATCTGTAAAAATTGAAATCTGTGTAACCATGGGGATATGGCAATAGCTCTTCCACCTCTACTCTAGAGCTAGGACAACCCATGTTCTTCCTGATTCTGGTGAAGCTGAATATTTCAACCTCAGCAGTGAAAAGGCTATAGACAGGTCTGTGGTCAGAGAATCGGGACTCTCCACGAACATATGATAATTGATTGAGGCCTCTACCATACCATAAAATTCGGTCACACCTATACAGAAGGAAATAACCTCTTGAGTTCATCAATTAGCAGAATATATTAAGTAATATCATCTTCAACAGACAATATTATGGTTTACCATGCAGGTGTTCTCCGCTTTTCCTTTGGATGCATGCTATCTCCTGTATATCGGTCTGAGTTATTTGAATATTTATATGTTGGTGGAAAATATATCCTTCCTTCTTTCCAGCCTTGGAAAACACGCCCACATCTTTGCTCTATTCGAAGCTGTTTTAGGAAAAGCAAACAAAGATTTGATGCCATGCTTTGACAAGAATAAAGAATAGAAGAATATGAGAATCACAGCTTTCTGTTAGCACAGAAGATCTTTGTTGCACAAAATATAAAGGAAAGAGAGCGCATGGCTTTCTTGCTCTGATGGTGTCATGTCACCCTGAGATGGATCTTCAACAAATTTAAACTCGTACTAAGAAGCATTTGAAAGGAAATACTAATTTACAGCTGATGGACAAAGACTCCAAAATTACCTGATCTTTCTCCAACAGTTGCCTCCAGTTGTGCATTTCAACTAAAGCTTTCGCTGAGCAATATGAAAGCGCAATCCGGTAATTCAAATCCCCAAGCCATATTATACGACTGATAAAAATAGAACAGCATCCAAATCAAATTATTGATTTGTCACTTTTCCAAGAAAGAAGTTCTGTGTATACTTAATCAGTTATTCTGATAAAACGAGTAGGGTTCTTACTCATGCTCCAGAATTGTTTCAGGTGATTTCTCATCGCCTACTCCATGCACCCGTGGGAATCTAGTCTTCCTCAGAATCTCCATAACATCAGAGTTCCTCCGCAATTCATCTCCCTCCTTTTGTCCTGAGGTCAAATGACTACAGATAAAACAGAAGCTTGTTTGGTGCAAAGACATGCTGATTGATATTGATCCCTGGAAGAAAAAAGGAAGACAACAATTTGAATAAGCAAAAGACAAAGTAGAAAGAAAAAAAAATGCATGACAAGGTCTTAACCATTGGGTTGATGATCTAAAGGAAAGTTTGGAGCTGAAGATAGTATTAGAGGACATATGTAAGCACAGAAAGAAGAAATTAAAAGAATTCAGCTAACTAACCTTGTTTCCAAGATAACCCATTAATCCCCTGCCCACGCAAGAAACCTTTATGTTTCTCACATCATCTCTTAATTCACACCGCACCCAAATTGTGAGAAATATGCCAACCATCTGCTTGCTGGCGACCAAACAATACCTGGTTTGTTCACAAGTTCATTTTTTAGGTTAGTTTAGCAAGGATAACATTATTAGAATGAACCTCGTATTGTAAACCTAGAAATTTTAGAAAAAGCTATCAGAAAGTTTAGCTACCATGAAATTGATAAAATAAGATGCCCTGCAATGAGTACCTAGAGTTTCCGGACTGCCTATCTCTTTCTTCCATAGGTTCAGGAGCACCATAGCCATACGGGATTGGTGAGAAAAATGCAGCATTAGTTGGCTCTTCATCTATGTTCTCATCATCTGATGACCCACCCCAACGATAATTAGCGTCAAAATCACTTGGCCTGCTCCCGAAGCTGACTCTGTCACATACGCTAAACCTACGGTCCAGCCTTGGTTGCGGAGCCATCATATCTCCATCAAATCGGAAGCTTCGACTGGATTGGAATGACCGGCGATGGAAAAAAGAAGAATTCTTCTGTCTCATTGAGGATCCTTCAAAATCAGCATCTAGTTCCACGATCGGGTCAGGAACTGGGGATGGTGTGTGATAGCTGCCATAGCTACCAGTGCCAGGAATCTTGTTTAATGTCCTCTTAATAAGAGCCACCCATTTCTTTGCTGGTCCGTTATCTTCAGAACCTAGAACATTTCCTGCATTCAAAGGAACAATTTCCTGAAACCTGAGAAAAGGAAGAAATGAATCAGTAAGATTCATGCGTATTTCTTACAAGTTGTTGAACTATATTTTTATGATTTAACTGAGCAGAAGTTCATAAGCATACCCCAGTACATATATATCAGCAGGAGGAGAAGAATGGAGCCAGTCATCTAGATTCAAATTTCTTGTTGGGGACTTCCCACCTACATTCCATGTCCCAACGAAGATTCTACAGACATGATAAAACAAGAAATCCATTATAATCCTTCATGGAACACATCATTCAGCCAATTTGATTTTTGGAGTACGTTTGAATTACCTACAATCTTGAACATCTGTCACTTGAACTGTATCAAACTCATTTCTCCCTCGGCGAGGGCGATCAACATTCTTCTTTTGCAACTTCTCTAAGGATCCAGATGAAGAATATTCAGACAGGTGGTATTATAGGAAAGGGGCCGAATGATTCAAGGGAATTTGGAAAATAGGACCAACAGAAAGAAAATAAAGCAACTGTCCATGGTCAAAAGACGTTTAGAGAGAAGAAGCCTAGCACTGTACCTGTTCTGCTTTTCTTGACTGTGCATGCCTCCCTCTCTGAGAAGCTGGTCCTCCATTCTCCATCACCTCCTGAAAAGAACAGCCAGTATAGCATAAAAGAAAAAGAAAAAGGTGGTTGTTTGAGACTTTTAAGTACTCTGCTTTCAATAAAATCCAGAAGCTTATTCGAAAAACTGAGAATCAAGAGAAAAGGAGGAAGAGTAAGGTTGAGAAAAACGATAAGAAGATGACAAGTTCTAGCAGGAAAAAATAAATCACTTAACCAAAGAAAAAAAAAAGCATAGGTGCCCAAGGAGGGAGAAAAGGGATCCTTAGAACCAGCACAAGGGAACTGAACCAAAACCTCCACAGCCAACAAAAAAAAAAATTTAAAGGAAAAAAAATATTAAATAGCTAGAAGAAACTCAGTAGTTGGTGGTAAATCCACACCTCTGCCAACAACGTAATCTGCATGAAGGTCTTGAGCTTTGCTCTTGATGTTGAACCATTTTCTAACAAAGGACTTGGACCAGGACAGCTTCTCCCAGACAAATGAGAAAAGAAATCAAGGACCAAATTAGCAATTTCAACACAGAAAAGAAAAAAAGAAATCATGATCTTGAAAAAGGAAAGAACTTTGCTATGATGAAAACCTTGCTCTTCTTTGATTTCTCATCTCTCATTGTTGCAGGCCTCCTTCATACAGCTACAGAAGAGTTGTGCCCCCTCCCCTCTTATTACTCTTCAGAAAATTTGGCTTCCACCGAGAATGGAGCACTAGGGGGTTCTTTCCCTGAGCACTGCTTAGAAACAGAAGAGGGCCACTACGAGAAAGAGGCCCACTTCTTCTTCTACCACAGTATTCCCTATTCCTCTTCCTTATCTTCCAAAGAAGCAGGCTAAAACAAAGTTCTAATGCAAAACTAAGAGATGGGTCTTCCCTTTCCTCCCACACCAATCTAAGATAGAGATCAGCTACAGCAGATTAAGAGCAAAGGAAGCTCCTTTTTTGCCACTTCCCAAGTGGGTTTGGATGCCAAAGGTGAGTTCACATCTACCGATTCGATCGGCGACAAAGAAAACGCAAATGCCGGAAGTGATCACAAACCGAAATCTTGCCAGCGAACAAAGCAATGCAGGCAGTAAACAACACAAGGAGAGCAACAGATGATGGAGGAAGAAGAAGGGCAGACACTGCGCGCTCTCTCTCTCTCTCTCTCTCTCTCTCTCTCTCAACCTCGTTCTCAGTTGTACAGCAAAGTGTCCAATTTGAAGAGAATAAAGTCCAAGGATAGAGCCCTCTTCACCCTTCTCTCTTTTTATCCCTCTCCTCTCTCTCTCTCTCTCTCTCTCTCTCTGCGTTTTACTATATCACCAACTCAAAACATATAAAAATAAATGGATTTGTTTCATTTCAGGCCCTTGCTTATGCGCTTATTCGATGTACACCCCAATCTGTTGCATATGTTCAGTAAAGATAGGGTGTGAAATGAGAAAATCCCCAGGAAAAATAAAGCTGGTAAGTTTACGAATAAGAAAATGAGGGAAATAGGGGTGCCCGAGAGCTGCCCGGACTCGGTAACTCTGCAGTCTCTCTCTGCACCCCCAGGCTCTGCCCGCGGTCAGTTTGATGTACTACCTCCTCCATTTGGTCTTCTCATGGGGGCTGGCGGACCAAAAAGCAAACTAAAGTGAGAAAAAAAAAAGAAGATAAAGAGAGAGAGAGAGAGAGAGAGAAATCTTTCCTTTTCTTTTTAATTAAATATGTATCTTTTTAATTACGTGTGAGGAAAATATCTTTATCCTTTACTTCTCTATCAATTTCCAATTAAGAGGGGGACCTGTCTAAATCATGTAGATTTTAATATTATGTCATAAAAATAAAAATAAAAATAAAAATAAAAATGAAAATTTATGCATGGGGAAGAGGTGGGTTTTCTAGGGTTTTGGGAGGGAGGAGGGTGCCCTAGCTTTTTGAGAGGGTCTGCAACCCTAGTAGTGGGTGTTTTGGATATGATCAGATAGATGGTTCCTAGATTTTTGGGCTATCTTGAGTTGCCAATGGCACAACAGGAGGCTAATCCTAGGGCTTCTCCCTAGTCCACTGTTCAATAAGGACATACCCATTTGAATGTTGGAGGGTGATTAGATTGTGGTTGAGGGTTTATGAGACAATATTAGGGCTCTATTGTGTGGATCTAGAACCCTGCCTACTGTTTGTGGGGGCATCCTTGAATGCATTTGTTGTATTTGTGCTTGGCTCTCTATCTTTGGGAGCTTCAATCCAAGATGGTCCAGGCAAATTACACTATTGATTTATTTTTTTATTTTTTCATCAAGAGAAAGGTGAAAGAAAAACCCTAATTTCTTATCTAATCTCGTATTCGGGCTTCGACCCTCGAGGCTGGAGCCTTGGCTTGACCAATCTCGCCGGACCTTATCAGGGGCATCGGAGACTGTGGCCGTCCCCGTGGTGCGGTGTTTATTTACTCGAATCAAGGTCTAATAATCAAGCGAGAGAGCAATAAAATACCTCACTACTCTAGTGAAGCTCCCACTCACTTTTTATGGGCCCACTGGGGACCCATGAGTCCATTAGAGAGATCCTCACTGAGGTTGACAATGGTGATGGCCTCTCAAATCCAATTCACCATAAGATCTTCTTCCAGTGGGCATTAGACTAATCCTGTTAGCCTTGTGGGTCTCAGGAATCTTGAAATAATTGAAAGAGAGATTTTTTAAAAAAAATTTAAGTGAAGGAAGCTGCACAAGTTGTTCAAAAGTGCAAGGGGGGTGATATAAATGATAGAGGTAAAGTTGGCCCAAAACCAACTCTCAAATGCTCTTGTGGAGTGGCATTGAGAGAGACCCTTCCTCCAATTGATGAATCAGAATATAGGTGACAACATAGTCTTCAGTTCAACAAAGCCATTATGACTAGGATCTTATCTATAACTGGGACCCGAAATACCCGAAAAGAAATAGAACCGCCAGATTTATCATCAGGATCTTATCCGACCGTCGAAGATGACATCTTATTAGCAGCTAACTGTGGGTCATTAGGAGTACAGGATAACTTTGTGGAATATTCTCATGAAACCTAAGGGAATTAGTTAATGCTTTTATTCACATTGTCACATGCATCACCAGACATTATCCCATTTGGAACTTAATGATAACTCTAGTCAATTAGGGCAACTAACCCCTGTCATTATCCTAAATTGGCCTTGAAGGAGATGCTCATGTAACATGGAAAGAGGTGGATCTCAAAATGTTTGTACTGAAACGCCCTCCTGATGTGTTCCATTTATAAGATCAAACAAATTAGGGTTCCTGGTCTTACGGGCATTTGGATTATTCTATTTCAACTACATAAGGAGTTCTGATCCAACTCTTAATACAAGTGGGGCTGAGTCAATCGACAAGTTGTTTCACAAGATTAGGATCTTGTAGCCTTGTGCATTTGGAAGTTCTCTTCAAACTCTTGGAGTATTCTTCATTCAATTATAATGCTCAAGTGGGTTCATGTCAACAGATCAAGGAAAATTTACCTTTTGTTCCTATTATCATTAACATATTAACATATAGTTAATTATCATTCGACTCTAATTTTTTTTTAACCTTATCATCTTAAAAACACCGTAAGTTAAATTAACCTAATAATTATTGACGAAATATAAAATAACCCAGCAAAAACACAGGTGAGGGACTGTTAAGAGTACTAATGACAAGATATTTTTAAGGCAATATAAGTGAAATATAGGATCAAATGATGGAAGTTTTTTTTTCTAATAAAAAATTTCAAATATTAAAATCAAATAACATTAACATAGTATTTTCCGTAACTACTCAACTTTCTTGAAATGGTTGCCTAACATGCAAACCAAAGAATCTATGCCACTCTATTAGGCCTTGTGGGTTGTTCTTTTGACTACTACTCCCTTATCTTTCTCCAAGAATAGCTTGCCTTTGAGAACTAAGAAGCAAGAAAAAGAAACCATGCAAATGCTATTGATAGAGAGAGGGAGAGAGAGAGAGAGAGAGGAGGAGGAGGAGAGGTAGGAGGAGGAGAAAGAAGTTAAAAGAAGGTAAAGGGAGCAGTCAAAGGAGATCTCAGGCTCCGTACTTTGGGCAAAGTATCACCTACACACCTATCTTTTCACTTTTTCAGCTTTAAGACCCTTCTTAGCAGCGATCTTATGTAGCTTTATTCCTTAACGGTTTCTACTCCAAAACCTAAGCCTTGAATCAATCCTCTGGACTGGCTTTTTCCCCTTGTCATTTTTTTAAGGAGCTCTTAAAAGAAGTGTTTGATTTGATCTCCAACACAGAGAAGCCCCTTAACCATTGTCTATAGATACTGCTGTGTACTTAAGCAACATCAAGATCCTCTCTTCTTTTCCTCTTTCTCTTTAACAAAAAAAATAAAAATAAAATATGGTAGAACAACAAAGAAGATAATAAAGCCGCAGTTTTACGAGTTAATATGATATCAGAGCAGCCATGAGGAAAATCTTAAGGCGATGAAAAGTGCGAAAGTGGCCTAGTTGTCCTTTATCTATATTATATCTTCAAAGGAATAGGAACAAGGTCATCTTTGAATTTGGTGGTTCTCCATCACTGTCAGATGGTTGGTTGTTTGATACTTATCTAGGCATAGTATCTCTTGTCTATCGTTAAATATAACGCGAGAGCATTTTGTATGATGGTGACCCAGGGATTTTTGCTAAGATACGTGTGGTTTTGATATATATATATATATAAGAATCTAAAGCTGACCATAATAAGCTGACAGTGGACTTTTTGGTGTGCATTCATGCAGTTGTGGCATAGGAGACAAAATGTCCTTGAAGAGAATGCAAGCCTGTTTGCATCAACTCCTCTTTTCCATCTTTTGAAGTCTATGGGCATGCCTGGTTTTGAGTTTGTCTTTGATTCAAATAGAAAAATTAATGCAGAGTTACTTCCATACGTCTTGCGGATTGCTATCATAGCAGGAGGTCCTAAGTTTGAATTCTGCAAACACTAATCTATAACGATCATTTACTCGTGTCCTCTGTGAGATAATTATGCTGATAGTAATAATTCCATTTCAAGGGAAAGCAAATTTGTGATGACAAAAAATAAGCTTTGGTGCTGATGATCAACAGAGTGCAGTGCAGGCAATAAGAACTGTGTTGCAAAGCTCCAAAAGAGCAAATTTGTGATGACAAAAAATAAGCTTCGGTGCTGATGATCAACAGAGTGCAGTGCAGGCAATAAGAACTGTGTTGCAAAGCTCCAAAAGAGAGCACTCGATTTGAGTTCACTGAGTGATGCAGGGTAGACAACTATCTCAGAGCAGTCCCTGATAGCAGCATTAAGCTGCAGGTTAAGACAAGGGCTCTGTTTAACTACAGTGAGAGAAAGAGAAAGAGAAAGAGAAAGGGAAAGAGAGAAGCATTTGTCTTTTGAGTTGTTCTGTTTCTTTGAAGCAGATATGAGTATTAGCCAACTAGAGACCAGATAGGTTGGAAACTTATCCTTCTTATCTGCCCACTTTATTCGAGTTTTGTCGGATATGGATATGAATGCCGAGGATTTAAAGTTATTGTGGACCAGGTCAGTTTTGTTCAGGCCCAAATTTGAGACATCCAGATGGCCTACATGATGCATATCTAAATAGACGACAAGGTGCTCGATAATGCCTAGATGAGACTTGTATGAAACTTGATAAAAGAATAGTTTTACCAACGAGTGATTGGTGAATGATCAAGTAAACATTTGGATGCAAATGAGGCTAAAAGTAAAACTTGGAGGCCACCAAGTAGACGAGCAAATAAACCACTATCTTATCAGACAAGAAAAATATCATGAACATTATAATTTTGTATTACTTACATCCCATTTGTTTGCTTCAAACACAACATGTTTTACAAACCAGAAGTATGAAAATAACAGCTGCAATGTCGTGTTGAAGCTAGTATTTGATACTGAGCAGTTTCAACACTCAAATATGATTGATAACGGTGACTGAATTGGCCAAAAAAGACGAAGAGATATAAAACAGCCTCCGAATGCAATGAAAATGGATAGTGAACTCCAACCTCCAGAATAAATGATTCAGAAGCATTAAGTCTGAAGCCTTTGAATGAAAAAGGAGGCAATCGATCATGAAATAATGACGAAGAAGAAACTATGGACCACGAGCCCGAATGAAGCACAAACAACCACTTGCTTGATCTTCCGGTATCATACCACCTCCTTTACTTGTGTCAATTGCCTCCAAAAGCCTGACAACCTCATCCATATCAGGTCGTTTGTCTGGGTTCGCATCCCAGCATTTTCGCATAATGTTAGTCAAAGCACTTGGACAACAGCGAGGAATCTCTGGACGTAAATTCTGCCTCGCAAGGAAAGGAAATCACAATTTCATTTGTTATCACTAAGATTCGTTGTTATTTAACGAAACGCAAAAAAGTGAATAGCCCAAAGAGTGAGCAGGTTCGAATTAGCAAACTACAGTTTGCTAAAGCTAACACAGACATAACCAATAAACGTATTAACTCTTTACTATTCTAAGAGATTGCAAGTTTGCAGCAGTCAAATCTGCATTTGCCTGCTAGGAAGAGCATAACTAACCTGCCGAACTACAGCAGATGTGACATCAGCAAAGCTGAGATTAGGGTACGGCATGTCACAGCAGTAGATTTCCCATAAGCAAATGCCAAAGCTGTACACGTCGCATTTGCGGTTGTAGGGCTTCCCATCAAGAACCTGTTAGTGATATCTAGTAAGAATGTGCTGAATACAAGGGGAAAGAAAAAAAAGAAAAAAAAGATGTAGCTTGCACAAACTAGGTATTTATGCTAGTCAACACTAAAAAGTGTGTCCATATACTGAATAATAAGGGCATTAAGGAAGTTTGATAAGCACCTCCGGAGCCATGTAGCCAGGTGTGCCAGTCTCACCAGTCATATCCTTTGGATTCTGGGCCTCGACACGTGCAACACCAAAATCAGCGATTTTAAGGTTTCTATGTGAATCCAATAGCATGTTTTCAGTTTTGACATCACGATGCACAATCTTTTCCGCATGTAGATAACTCAATCTGCATAATAGATTGTCACGATTTAAGTTTTAAACTCTCGTATTATGGAACTGTGTTTTAGGTGCATAGCATGAATTTTTTAAGGTGCTGCTTACCCTCTTGATAAATCCAATGCAAGCTGAATCACAGTCTTGTAAGGAAGTTTCCTTCGGATATTTCTTATTAGGTACTGCTTCAGATTTCCACCAGGAAGATACTCCACAACAACACAGCATGCTCGGGCTGGGATGCTAGTATCGCCACCACCAGTGGAATTCTTTGATGGAATCTTTAGGTCCGTTGTTCCCATCGATGCCCCAACAAACTGCAATAAATAACATATCTGTAAGTTTGCACAAGACTATAAGACGAGGGCAATATGTTCTCGCTAAAGACCATGAGTATAAATAAGAAGAAACAAATTAACTATATAAAAGGCATGGTAAAAGCACCATCACGTCCTATGCAATTCAAAATTACAATTCCAGGCCAAACTACAAAGGATGAAGGAAAATTTCCCTGCTTAGTATTGCACGTAATATCACTGCTCAAATTGTCGCTTGAGAAAATGCGTACCTTTGTAACATTCGGATGGTCAAGCTTATGCCAAACTGCGACCTCCTGCCGAAACGATGATCGCAGAGTAGCAGTTTCAGCATCCGTGGCAAAGCCGTCTTCTCCCCAATCCAACAATTTCACTATATTTCGGACAAAAAAGATAACTATCACACAGAGATGGTGCAATCCCTAGTATCCAAACATTCATTCTTTATCTAGAATCTTTAGACAAGAAAAGACTGCTTAGCAATTAACTGATTTCTGCCGTATTGTTTTTATCTAAGCACCTTTCAGACTGTATACAGATCAATTTGCGATTTTTATAAAAGAACTAGCAAATCAAGAATCTGTCCAAAGCTAAATTTCATTGAACGAAGCAAAACAATGTGCATAATAAATTAATAGGTAAATGCAATGCATCAACTTCCAATGAAACAATGCAGAGAAAGATTAAATTTCAAAACAAAGAGTGTGCACCTGCAACATCCTGACCATCATAAGTGCCTCTAAAAACAGTACCATATGTCCCTTGCGCGACAACATAACGAATGTCCAGCATAGAAAGATCAATCTCCCATTCTTCCTTTGGCCTCTTAACACCACCATTATCCTTGCTCCATGCCTTACTCAATTTCTTCTCTAGTTGGATATCCAAACTCTTCAGATCAATCTTGTCTGCTCTCAAGAACATGTCCTTACTATTGAAGCTCCCCTGCCCCATCAATCTTGATCCAACTCCGCTTTCTTTTGCCTCCCTGGCAATTCCAATACCCCCATCCTTCTCCTCAATCCTCGAACCCATACTTCTAATCGCCCAATACCCAAAAAAATAATCAATGAGGAATTAGGAGGGAACACGAGAAAGCTCCCTCCTTTGCAAAGAAAACCCCGATTCAACTCTACCCAGCAACTGAAAATCTTAACTTTAGATCAAAGGGAAAGAGAAATCCACCTCAATTCCGCCAAATCGTGTATAGAGATCAAACTTATAGAAACAACTCACAATGTTCTTGGAATCGAATACGTGAAATGCATCAAAGGATAAACGAGACGAGGAGAAAACCGAAAGACCCACGAAAGAGGACACCAAATTCGTTGACCGCGGCGAGGAGAGACGCCTTGGCTCGTACGCTCAGCTGGGCTTTCGAGGCTTTGAGGTAGAATGGAATAATCCGAAAGGTAGCAGAGAAGGCCCCACGAGAGAAGTATAAAATAGAGAATAATGGAGTCCAAAACGGAAGAAGAAGAAGAGGATGAGAAGGAGCACGATCGTCTGCTTCCCGTGCTGTAGCTATTCGCTACCTTCGCTTTACTTGGCGATCTCTTATTGGATCTAAAAGCTACAATCCTACTGTCGATGATGCATACGATCAGATTCTAAGAGAAGAGAGCTGATAAGAAAAATAGATGGTCGGATTCATCGTTTGATTTTGTCAACCATAGATTAAATAATTTGCTAACCTTTTGTAATATCATACTTATTCATAATTATTTCTCTTTTTTTATAATATCATGTTCCTTTTTATAAACATTCAATCGTATGGTTTTTAATTTATTTTTCAGGTTTTATAGAATAATAATTCCTACTAAGTAAGTACAGCCAAACAAAGCGGCGTGGTCTTCCTAATATTTAGGTTAATTTGGAACAACTCTCCTTAGAAAATAAAACCACAATCAATTTAAATTATAAGTATATAATGTTATTAATATAAATCAATCGCTAAGCTACAGTAGTGATAGACCTAAATTTTTTTCTATCTCTTCCGAGATTGCCGTGATAGTTAGCTTCTAACTGAAAGATTATAGAATTTGTTAGTAGATCTATTGCTCGAGTTAACAAATGTATTTAAACAACAAATACTCTTCCTTCTTGAAACTTAGAGTTGAATTATATACATAGGCAAAATCGTATTTTTATAAATTTAAATATAGGTTTAGCTGTGATAATTATGATATTATGTAGAATATATTGACAATTATGTATACTTATTGATCTACTAGATTTTCTAAGGACAGATGATATATCGAAACATGTAAGGGTAGGGACGTAATCTTCTTAGCACTATTATTCAATAGTTTAGAGAAATAATTAATACTAATAGGATATCTAATCCAGCCTTAATTTTAGGGACTATTAGACTCAAGGACCATTAGAAATACATATTTCTAAGTTCGAAAACAATTATAATAGAAGGAAGATGACACTCTCATATATATATATATATATATATATATATATATATATATATATATATAATAGAATATTCTCAGAATGATCCGTTTCCAATTAGACAATAATTATTCATAAAACTGGCTTAATACAAAGAAAAAGTGATGCAAGTCAATCATTGCCTGCTTGCTTATTAGATGCGGTTTTATTTCTGTACGGCGAGAAAATTAAAGCGAGTTATGCTTATTCTACTTTGAGGGCATATTATTACTTAAAACCTGTAGGCTGAGAAAGATCCTACGGTGCTCAAAACTCTTTAGCTTCTCAAAGTTACCAAAATTTAACTCTCTCCTACTCATAGAAGATAAGTGAACACCAGTGTTGATTTGCCTGTTAACATGAGTATGACGCTAGGACTTATTAGATTTTTGATGTACCTGGATTGGAGCTGTTTCTGATCTTAATAGCGTTTCATAATAACTATACAAACTTTAAAATTTGAGTTAAGATATTTATATAATCCACAACAATCAATAGACAACGATGCTTAACGATCACCTTTCAATATAATGTTAAGCGAGAGAGTCAAACTAGATACAGATATGTAGACACTCCTTTGTTTTCTATATAAAATAAGGCTTCTTTGGTAGACCCAATATGTGTGGAGAACTATTAGGTTGTCAAATTATAAAGTCAGCCTCGCTCCAATTTTCGTTAGTGTTAATTTTGACTGAAGATTCCTACATAATTAGAAAATTAGAAAAGATAGAGCAAATAAATATAACATCCTCTTAAGAAACATATAGTGTTTAATGAAAAATATACTGATCACAACCTAACTCAATAGAATGCACATGCCGCTATGGATCAACAATAAACACCGTAACAACAGAGTGTTATGTCTAAGCAAGTCTACTCATCAATTCCAGGTACCCAAAGAGTATGATCATACTTGAAATTCCAAGGCACATATAATCGATTAGAATAATACGGTAAATATAAATATAGTCTGGATCTAATTGGATGATTAATAAGATTACGATACTTGGCAGTCCAAGATTGGAGTCATTAGATCATGCTACTATAATCACCGAATCAAAGACAATCAGCAAATAATGCTATCTGTAAAACATCCAAAGCGTCTCCATGTCTCGGCGTTGGCCTTCCCATCATGACTCATGAGTGATGCACGAACTCACTGCTATCCTTCCCCATCTTTCAACCACGTGGGGAACACCGAACTGCTGAAAGCGAGAAATTTTACAGGTACAAGCTACTGCGACTTTGGATGCCGCACTTTTTCTCAACCAACTCCCCAAAACTAGCCACGTCAAACTCACCCAAAAAACCCCACCACTTGTTATAAATTACAAATAACAACGCAAGGGGGGGATTAAAAAATAATAATAATAATTATTATATCAGGACACTCTAAATATACTTTATTTTCCTCTTCTTCTTTTTTTCGTTACAATGAAAGTCAAATAATTTTCAGAAAGTATAAAATTAATCCTGGGAAGAGTCAATGCATCGAAATACATATAATTACTATTCTACCCATATGAAAATGAGAAGGTAAGAGATTAAGTAAAGACATTTGAGTCTAAAATAACTATGATTTTAAGTGCTGCGTGGAGTAAACTACAAAAATTACGTCATTCTAGTAGAAAATAAAAGTACAGGTGTGTAACTGTAAATTAAATTAAAAAACTCTCTCTCTCTCTCTCTACCATTAGACCTCTTTAATTTTCTCTCTCTTCACGTGATTTAGGCCGCATGCAGGTGGCCGCTATAATTTTGCTCCTCCCTCCGAGCTGGGGTGGGGTGGGGTGGGGGGGAAATAATATGCACAAAGGGTACACCAAACGCAAGAGGACACAATCATAAAAGGCCACGTGGACCCCACTCGTCCGTAAATCCAATCACCGCTGTCACCCCGAGTACTGTACCGGAGCTGTGCGCCTGTAGACTACTTGCGTCGTTTACGTTCCTCCAGCTCGGAGCACTGTTCGCTTACGCTCACCGCACGGAGCAGCCGACCAGATTCCCGCTTCCAGAGCGCAGCTTCTGCGTCTAATTATTAGCGGCCGGTAGCGAGAGAGGAGGCATTTATATGTGCGAGGTTAAAAAAATGGGGGAAATAGATTACGGAGTTGGTCCGGACTCCGGGGAGGAGAAGGGAATAGAATGGAATGGAATGGAATGTTGTATTTCTGAAGTAACTACTGCAGGAGAAATTTCACGGGTGGGTTAAGAGGTTAGGACAAAAGCTTTCATTGGACATTTGCGGATGGATGCCCTCTCTTGGGGGGTAATGCCTATTTGTAATTATGAGCTTTTGGACCATAGGATAATAACTTTATCCTTCACTCTCTCTTTTTATTTTTCCTCCACTTATTGCTTAGAATTCAGAGATTTATAAGAGGAACATATTTATGCGAGTAGATTCGTCCAGCTTGGCTTGGGGGCATTGTTGGATACCAAAAACGTTTTCTTCTTTTTTCCCCATATTTCTAGAGAGGAGTTGTTAGAGGGGTTTGTGAGGTCAACGTCTCCCGTTATAACAGGGTCCACGGCGGAGAATCACAACTGAAAGTCCTGAGGTAGGATCACCGCGAAGCACTGAACCGGAACCCAAGGCGACCTTGGCGGTGACCGCATCCGAGCTTTTCCAAGCGCCACCAAGGAGGCAAGGGCGATAAAAAAGACAAGAGGGGGGGCACTGTAGTCTTTACCTGCTCCTCTCGCTCGCCGAGTCGTCGTCCTTTTACTGCCTAACTAGCGACGTGGAGCGTTACGCGTAATTTAATAATGTGAAATTAATTATTAGCGGATCCGGTAAACGAGAAAGCGGAGCGGTGGTAGGGCAGAGACGGGCGTTAAAAATAAATCAAAATAGAGAGAAAGGGGAAAATAAAAAGATCCGCTTCCCGCCTATGCTCTTCTTGAAATCTTTCGACAGTGGAGTATAGAAAGCGACGGGAGAGAAGAGAAGAGAAGAGAAGAGAAGAGAAGAGAAGAGAAGAGAAGAGAAAGAGAGGGAGAGAGAGGGAGAGAGATAAATAGAGGAGGGAGGAGAGGGATGTGGGAGAGTTCCGGAGGAGATGGACACGCCGGATCGGAGCAAGACCGGAGGAACGCCGATCTCTAGGTTCGAGGTGATTTCCCGGATCAAACCCTTCGATCTCGGTTTTTATTGCGTTTGTTTTGGGTCTTTTGGGGGGTTTCGGTGTGTTCTCCGGTGATTAGGGTTTTTCATTCGTCAGATCGGCCGAGTTCATGCGCGGTTGAGATGCATCCGCGTGGAATTTGGTTAAAAATGTTGGGACTTTTGTACCTTTTGATGGGAGATTTCGTGATAGGAAACGGTTAGGGCTTTGATCTGCAGCTATGAAGGCTGTTTCTTTAGGGATTTGAAGCATGTTTTCCGTAGTTATGTATTAGACTTTTGAAGTGTTGCAAATCTTTGATTTTGGCCGAATTCGTATATGATTTATATTTTTCTCGCTTGGTTAACAGCTATATTGTTATTTGATCTCCAGGCATACTATAGTTATCCATAATGTACAATTCACATGTTGAGATCTGCTCAATTTTCTTATGGATCTAGTCATTCTAGCCTCTCTGATGTGGTTTTGTCATTGGTTGTCAGAAGAAATGATGTAGCTTCGCACTTGCTGCTTCTTGTTTAATATCTTCATCTTTGAGAAAGCTCTGTTGGGTTGTGGTGTACTGAGGTGTCTCAAAATTTAACTTTTGACCTCATTTCGTTATACCTGCTGTTTTACATTTACAACTTTCTATGGCCATTCTGTCCTTTTTTTTCCTCTCATTCAGGGAAATCCTTAATTCTAGTCGGTCTTATGATAAGGTTATTTGGTGGCACCACAAGGAATTGAACTATCTACAAGTCTATGACCTCACATATTTATCCACAATCTTTTGGAGGCCTCACATTCTCTTATAATGTGATAAATTTTGTCCATACGTGCAGTGGAACTCTTCGGCCATATGGTTTACTAACTTCTCTGTTCAAGGATTACATACTTTGTATATGTTAAAATGCACCGTGATGAAAGATATCAGTCATAACTAGATGAATTTTGTTTTAATCTTTATGAACCACTAGAGGTGCATTTCGTGATGCTTAATTTATAGCTGATGGAAACAAGCAGTGGCCAGTGGGTTCCACAAGTGGTTTGCCTAATGATTTGTTTCTCATGCAGGATTCTCCGGTCTTCAACTTCATCGACAGCCTATCTCCTATTCAGCCTGTTAGGTCAATAGATTCAATTCACAATGTGCAAGCCTATCAGTCACTAAATTTTGCATCTATATCATCCATCTTTACTTCCCCACATGTCAATCCGCAAAAAGAATCTAGATTCTCAAACAGGTAACATTTGAAATATTTGTCCACTCGGCTATTATTATTGATTCAAGCTTACTCGTATTCTGCCATTTCCTAGGAATCCTTATACAGAACTTCCTGAACATGCAATTTGTCCTGGTGATAAGGATGAAGATACAAACGCCATTAGGCTGTCCAGATGCACTTCTGTTCCTCAAGAAACTTGCAGTATAACATGCTCACTCAATGAAGCTACTGTCGATCCTCCTGATGATCCTTCAACTGTGTCCTGTAACCTGCCTCAGCACATGCAGTTTGATGCTGGTAGTCCAAATCACAACACGACTCCTCATGTTGGTCTCAAAACAGATATTAAATTGGACTTGGGTCATGCACCAATTGAACTACTACACCTTGTTCAAAATGGTCCGGACAAAAGAAAGAGTCTGTTTGCCAGTGAAGCAGTTATTCCTGGCGATCATCAGCCTGACGAAAGCAAGGATGAAGTGGTTGGATGTGACTGGGAAAACTTGATTTCTGATAATGCTGATGACCTATTGATTTTTGATCCCTTAGTTGAAGCAGAGGCTAGCAGAGGATTGGATGAGGAATTAGGTGACAATGACGCGAATCCCTGTAAATATTTCTTGTTAAATTTTGCAGAACATATTAAGGGTTCACAGAAAACACAAGCTGATGTGTTTAGTGGCCCTTGTGTCATCACAGAGGATCCTCATTTGAACTGTGGTGGATTTGTTGGGAAGGAAGATGAAACGGATCATACCCCACAAATACTCCCAGGCAGTCAAAGTCAGGTAGCATTAAGTGAGCAAATCCAGGGAAAAACTAATGAGACCAGTGATTATGTTCCATTAGGCTACAAGGTATTTTTCCTAGGCAGTATTCGTTGTAGTGTAAGCAAGTTTTTCTACTTTCTACTTTCAATTTTCTTTCTTTTTTTCATTTGCTTGGTCATCATGAGCCAAATATATGGAGTTTTTCTAGCAGATCGTTTGACCATTGGGGATTATGCTAATTTCTATGAATGAAGTATGAATAAACTGCTTATTGGTTTTTTTTTAGTAGGTGGAGAATTTCTCGAGTATTAAGATGCATTCTTTCTTGATTTTGCGTTGGTTCAGCAAATTATTCTGCTTTCTCTGTGTTGTATTGAAGTTGGGAGGATGCATTTTTCCTCATAAAATCATGCAGTCCATTTGGTGTAGTTGGTTGACTTTTCCTTATTTTCATGCTTGGTAGTTCATGCTGGCTTTTCTGTGAGATAAGTTGCTCTTCCAGAATTGTGTATCCACTTTTACCAGAATTTCTTTCCAAATGTGTGTTAATTATTTTTTCAACCAGATTTACAATAATGTTGCTAGCCCTTCTCTTTAGGTTGATTCGCAACAACTACGTGGCATGCGCAGGCGTTGCCTTGTTTTTGAAGGAGCTGGGGCTTCTAAAAGGAATGCACATAATGATTCAAACTTCCGTACTTCAATCTCAATAACATCAAGATCCAGAATGGCTTCTGATGACCACCAGTCAAAGTCTGGAATAACTTCATTACCACGTGTCTTACCTGGCATTGGCTTACATTTGAATGCTCTCGCATCGACAAAGGATAGATTGGTTACTCAGGACACTTTGCCTTCTGGGAGACGATTAATAAGCATGCCATGTTCTATTGGCTCCTTTTCTGCATCAACACCAGGGCAAAAAAGTCAAATCAAGTTATTGTCTGTTGAAAAAGATTTGATTTGCACCAGTGATGAGGTTCAAGAGCCTCAGGTTCCGCATGACGATTCTTCAGCAGCAACCGTGCCTGAAAGTGCTGAGGAGCTATGTCCAAGTAGCCCTAAGAAGAAGAGGTATTTGATATGTGCCGTCTGTTTTCTATGTGACTTTTGTCTCTCTCTTCGGGATATAGCTGATGTTTATCAATTATGGGCCAGGCGCAAGTTGGATATCGGTGGCGAAGGCGAGACATGCAAACGTTGTAGCTGTAAGAAGTCCAAATGTTTGAAACTGTAAGTTTCTTTTGTTGTGCAGAAAAAGAGTTCAGTCTTGCCTCGTACATCTTTTCCGTGCTTTTCCCTTTCATTGCAAAAGCAGTGGCATAGTATTATTACATATGATGTGAAGCTGCTTTATATTGTATGGACTGCTTGTAATGAAAGAGGAGTTGACAGGCAAAAATTCACATTATCTTCGATTTTCCTTCTCTGTTGCATTACAGGACTAGTAAAAGCATATTGCTTAAAGCTTCTGCTTTATGATGCCCTAGCTGCTGCATCAATATTGTGGCAGATCCTCTTCCTTGCTTTATTCCAGCAATAGATGACATTTCTTAGTTCACTCTTTTTTTCCCTTTCTTTTTTTCTTTTTAAAATTTCTCTGGTCTCATATTGCTTCAGTCAAAATGAAACCTTTATATTCCTAACTATGTTACTATCTGAAGTTATTTCTGTCTCCTTGCCGTTTAACCAATTGAAATGTTATTGAGTTATTCAACAGTATTGGCTTCATTAATTAATTTAGGGGTGGGTGATGTGTTGACTGGCTTTAGAGATGTTATTTTGCTTTTCTTATTCATGTTTCTGCTGCATAGACTTGTCTGCAATAGTTGGTTGAATGAATAAATCTGCATTACAATCTTCTTTGTTTTCCTTTTGAGTATAAAATCAATTTACTGTTTAAGTTACTTAAGGACTCATAAATGAATGCTTTTGCTATTGGAACTTGAGTTATTTTCATGTTATCACCTATCTAATGCTATTAAGCATTTTACATGATATGTTCTCCATTTATTTTTCTTTAACATTCTGGCCACTACTTTCAATTCTCATGCAGTTATTGTGAGTGTTTTGCCGCTGGAGTCTACTGTTCTGAACCCTGTGCATGCCAAGGATGTTTTAACAAGCCCATTCATGAGGAAACTGTTCTGTCTACCCGCAAGCAGATAGAGTCTAGGAATCCACTTGCATTTGCGCCAAAAGTAATTCGAGCATCTGACACTGGTCAGGAAGTAGCGGTAGGAGTCTTACTAGATTTCTGATCTTGGATGGCCCTTCTTATGTTTCTCTTTATTTTTCTCTGCCATATCTATTAACGATATCCGATCTGATATTTTGTAGGAAGATTCTAACAAGACTCCTTCTTCGGCTCGCCATAAAAGAGGATGCAATTGTAAAAAGTCGAGCTGTCTTAAGAAATACTGTGAATGCTACCAGGTGCAGTTTATATATACGCACACATATATTATTATTATTATTATTATTATTATTAAAATTGTATGTTGTCTGATAGTGGTGGTTCTTTTTTAAAAAAATTTTGATCTGAAGGGAGGTGTTGGGTGCTCCATTAGCTGCAGATGTGAGGGTTGTAAGAATACTTTCGGAAGAAAAATTGGTCAGTGAATTTTGTTATGCATTTTTAGAATTGATACTATTGTCCTTTTAGTTGTCAATTTGAATATTTTAAAATGCTTCATAAGAATATATCAGTTAATCTTCTCTGGGCCATTCATATAAGGCTCTTTACAGTGGAGATAATACGGTTATTTTCCTTTTGCAGGTATTATGCCAATTGGTACAGAAGAAATCGAAATGGGAGGGGAAGGAACGGATGCTTCCGAGAAGGAAGAGGAAAGACCAGATGATTATCAACAAAATGCTAAAAATCATGAACATTCTTCAGAAAACGTTCCAATAACACCTTCCAACGCATGCAGGTTTAGTGCTTCTTATTTGGTAGTTTAGTTTCACTATACTCATTCTTGCAATGAATATCTGAAATAATTTATTTTTTCAGACCTTTGGTCAAGATGCATTGTTTCTCTAGCGCAAAGCCACCAAGACCTTCAACTATTTCCACTGGATATCCTTCTCGGTTATATACATCTCAGGCTCTCCTAAAATCTGATATCTTGATTCCTCGTCACAAGTTCGAGAACTATGACGATGCTGGTCTTGATGATGATACACCTGATATTCTAAAGGTTGGTTCTCCAAGCAGTACGATGAAAACTTCTTCACCAAATGGGAAACGAGTTTCACCTCCTCATAACGGAGTTGGTTTCTCTCCAAGTCGTAAGGGTGGCAGGAAATTGATATTGAAATCAATTCCTTCATTCCCATCTCTTAGTAGTGATGTGCACAACGTGACACTGGGTAGCATTCAATAAACGTCACCAGCATCTTGCTTAGTTCATCTTCAGTTAACTGAGGTATGACTTGATATTCACAGATATCTTTCTCATATTTCGATCTCATATCTTACCTATGTTTTTTTTTTCTCATTCTAAGGCAGGACCATTATAAGCTGTCTGGACGGACTGCCTGAGATCAGTGTACACCATCTTTATCATCCCTCAAATCCTGAAAGTTCCTTTCATTGCACCAAACCTGAGTATGTGTATTAACGTGACGAAGGATAATAAGAATCTTCAGTTAGTTTTAATGTGTCAAGATAGGTTCTTAGCCTGTATCTATGCTCTCTCTCTGTAGTGTTGTTTCAAAAAAATTGTTATGTTTATTCGTATCTTTCTATACATGTAATGTTTCCTTCTCTAGTAAGCTTGCGGAGAGTACCATTTCAATTGATCACCCGTCTTCCTTGTTTTTCCTCTTACATTTGAATTTCAGGTCATGGTGTCGGAATATTATTTTTGCTCCCTAATTTTATAGAACCCGTTTTATCTGGTATGATAATGAATAACACTTTCCTTGTTTCAATGGAAGAGTTGAGTGTCTGAACTCTGGAATTACCTAGCAAATTATATAAAGTTTGTTCAAGGTGTTGGGATTGCTAAAGCCAGAAGCTCGTTCTTCCTCTCTATTATGAAGTTTCATATAGTTAACTGTATCAATTGCTCATTATCTGATGGCATTAGTCTCATTGTGCCTAACCTTCCCAGTTGGTACCCCAAGATTGTGTCCAACTTCTACGATTTTGTGTTTATTCCATGTGATTCTTTTTCTTCTGATCTGCTTATCAGACTCTAGCTTAGCTTTTGTGAAACTTCTATATATGTTTTTAGTTGGATACTTGGTTTTCGTAAAACTTCATCATCTATCTTATCTTGCACTTAAAAATCTGTATTCCTTCTTTCTTCTGTGTTATTCCCTAGTCGAGAACTTGGTTCGAGACATTGCTATGTATCTGAATGCTACACGATGACAAAGACGGTTCATTACTTGATACACTTTTCAATATATACTTCAAACGAGTTGACCTGTTAACAATCTCGGCGAATATCTATGATTATCCTCTGGCCTCCTGTGGTCGACAATACCAACGCCGTGCAAGCTGGCTTGATATTATTCGTGGGTCCGATAAGTCTTGTTGCTATCGGAGGCGAGCACATGAAGTGTTCCATGTCAGACACTGGATTTGCCACAAAGCACCAGAAGATTAATGCAGCCAGACAAACGCACCATGATTTTTTCTCGCTTCACCTCACTCACCACTATGTGCACGCATCTCTACAATGCGATGTTTGCAGAGGGGCACATCGAGGAGAAGAGGAAAAGGAGGAGGAAGGACACAGGGGAAACAGACGAACTCTCGTGCTCTTTTGAAGCCCAGTCCCAGACACACACACACACACACTGCTTCCAAGTAGCAGGACCGAACTCCCTAAGCACCTCACCGGGCGTGCATGCCTTCCGATCAGGTGGCCAATGTGCTGATCTGCTTCTCGGGTTGAGTCCCACCATTTGGAGAACCAATGATCACAAACTTCCAGACACGTGGTCGACAGAGCTGGTGACACGTATACCAGCAACTGTCGGGGTACACCACTAGAAGTTACTGTGCTATTGGGGACACAAGCAGTGATAAACTTTAGAGAGGAGTCAAAGACTACTCACTGAGGCGTTGGAAGTTATTATTTTTGGATGCAATGAGTCAAAGACTGAGGCGTGGTAAGGTGGAGGAGTAAACTTTAGTAGGAGTCAAAGGCTGAGACGTTGCACTATGTGCCGACTGCCGAGTCGTATCAGTCATTTCGCTTACGGTCAAAAGGATTAAAAGAAGAAAGCGAAGGTGAAGACCATTAGGTGTAGGTTCCGTAGTTAAAGGTAACATCAGGGGTCATATCCGTAAATACCTCAATGTAGTTTTGAATAGGACAAAATAATAATAGCATACGTGCTCGAACAGGGGACAGGCAAAGGAGCAAGTAAGCATCTGACGCGTCCTTACGGTGGGTCCCACCCTTTGGCATTCAGATCCACCTCGGGGTATTAATAAATACTTATTAGCTCGTGAAAGGAAAAGAGCCCTCCGTTTCCCGTGCCAAAGCTGGCAGAGGAAGAAAAGAATTTGGTATTAAAATATTGAAGCCTATTCTATATGTATATGCGTAGATGTAATCTCTGCGATTAAGAGCCTATGCCATATTATATTGGCATGGAAACATCACTGCAGCTCTGCAACGGAGCAGAGGGAAACAAAAGAGACGTGTCTGCCATTTGATGTTGTTTTTATCTTTTAAGGAGCATTGCTATGCTATGACAACATCATATCTGATGACCTTCCGAACTCTATTATCCTCTTGTCTTCCTCCTTTTTGGGTACTTACCACCGCACTGGGATCCAAATACTCTAGCTTATATCATTTGCCAATTGTAAATAATGTTTGTATTTTCGTGTTTACCATTATTAGCTTACTGATATTGGGGCTCTTATGGGCCCCACACTTATCTTTGTTTGTCTAATGGAGAGTTGCCGTAGATATGTTTCACTAACTATATTCTTAGATTAAGTAAATCATATGAACCATTGGATGAAAGAGTTGTTTGGCTCTGAGATTATTAAGTATATTATAATTTTATAGCATTATGATGTTCAATATGACATATGAATCTAACAGGATACAACACTGTAAATAGCATATAAATATATTTAACATAAATAAATATTTGGGTATAAAAGTATTTGAGATGGGCAAATTGGTCTTTTCCTAAAATAGGATAATTCAGATATTATCCCTTTTTTCTTTATCGCACCTAACGCTAAAAAAGAATGTTAAACTAGGTCTATCGTTTTTTTCTTCCTTAAATCCCAAGGGGTTTTAACACCCATTTTGTGAAAAGAATTGAGAGAAGAAGGGATTTATTACGGATAAATTTGGTGCGAGCTAATCCGTCCGTCCATGCTGGTCATTGATCGTATAGATCTGAACAGGCCAGCTCGGAGTGAATCCCGATCTATGTGCTTACCTTGCGTTAAGATTCGGGAAAACGTGCATCTGGAGTGCTGCAATTACTTTACAACAATTATACGGTACCTCATTGGATCTTACCTCGTGAACCAAGACCTAGTGATTCACGGCTACCCGTGATATGAAGGGTGTTCGAGAAACGTCTGACATTTGCTGTCGTCCCACGGTTTCCACCTCTCTCTCTCTCTCTCTCTCTCTCTCTCCCTTTTCTTGTTCTCACTTCGACCGCAGTGCTCTCTCTCTCTCTCTCTCTCTCTCTCTTCCTTTTTCTCGTTCTCACGTCGACTGCTGTGTTTGTTCCAACTCGCTCCTTCTATACTTTGAAAGCCACGATCTTCTTCTCCTTTTTCACCCCCTCTTTGGCGCCCTCCCCTTCTGTCTCTCTTTTTTTTTTTCTTTTTTTTTTCTCTAAAATGGGAGCAACGGAAGAAGACCCGCCTCCAACGCGTAGTCTCGTTGTTGTTCCTGGTGAGATCTCTTCTCCTACTGGTTCTTCGTAGGGATCTCAGTGATCAAGGTACCGGAAAACTCAGTTCTTTTTCCACTTCTTTCCTACAATGCGCATCCATTTGCGGCGGGGTTCGTCATTTCCTTTTTAAAGAAGTGATTTTGGCACTTAGTGCCCATTTCTCCGTTGGGGTTTGGCCCAAATCGAACGGCATTTGCCTTTCTCACACTTGGAATGATAGCTACTGATTTCTTGTACGATTTTCTTCTTTCTCTGGGAGATTTTTTTGTTTTTTTGGACATAACTCTGGGAGAAATTACATGGGAATGTTTGACGTGGCTTATAACTGATGAATGCTTTGTTTTTCTTAGCTTGAAACCGTGGCCTTCATTTTTGTTTTCAGTGTGTGTGAGTGTATCTAAGTGGGAAGTTTTGAAGTAAAAATTGCACATTTCATTGAAGAAATTTTAATTATATGAAATGGGCTATCCTTTTGTTGAATTTCTACTAGGTTGCAGTGATTTTGGGAACTCTTGGAAGTGAAACGTGATCCGAATATGGATCAGTATGAGGTTTTGGAGCAGATAGGGAAGGGAGCATTTGGTTCTGCACTTCTAGTGAGGCATAAGGTTGAGAAGAAGAGGTGAGGGAGCCACCGGTGCCAATTCCATCATTTGGGGTTTTTGCTAGTTCTTATATAATCTTCATCTCTTTGCGCATTTAGGCCTCCGGTATTTTGCCAAGTGTATTGAGCTTTCTAAGCTGTGCTCCGCTACTGGTTTCAGGTATGTTCTAAAGAAGATTCGGCTTGCTCGACAGACAGATCGATGCCGTAGGTCCGCCCACCAGGAAGTAAGCATCGGACAGAACACTAGCTATTACTTACAAATATTGGTCGGCCAAATCACTTATTTAGGATCAGAAAGTTGGTTCAAGCTCTCTAGTAGTTCTTTATAACTCATTCTTATTACTGTATCTACAAAGATATATGCTAGTTTTGAATCAACCTATTTTAAATCAATGGAAACAAATATTCTATTTGCTTTTGCAGATGGAGCTTATATCTAAAGTGAATAACCCTTTTATTGTGGAGTATAAAGATTCCTGGGTAGAGAAGGTAAACATCTGGTCTCTTTATCTTCACAGGAGCAGCTTGTATCCTATTATTGGCATAATCATTTCTATCTATAACTGCAACTGTTACTGACTGCAGGGTTGCTATGTGTGCATTATAATTGGTTACTGTGAGGGTGGGGACATGTATGTATCTTTATGAGGTGAAATAAGTATTAAGTTCTTCTCTTTGAATCTGAAGTCCTTGGACAAAGCTGTAACATCTCCGTACAATTTTACAGGGCAGAAGCTATAAAGAAGGCCAATGGAAATCTTTTCCCTGAAGAGGTTGTTAACTTGAATTGTAAAGTTCCTAACGGTTTTTTCTGACCAAGCATGATGCTTCTAACCGTGTTATCCAGTTTGTATTAACGAGGGTTTCTCGTGTCTGTTTACAGAAGCTTTGTAAGTGGCTTGTACAGCTCCTTATGGCCCTTGATTACTTGCATGCCAGTCATATTCTTCATCGTGATGTAAAGGTTAGTGATAATATAGTGATACTAGTATTGACCACTTAGATTTTCTATATGCAAATCTTTGAAGCTGCTTACTGACAACATCCCATATTGTTTCAGTGTTCAAATATATTTCTTACAAAAGATCAAAACATACGGCTTGGTAAGATGCTGTTTTATGCTAATGCAATATTTTATTGTCATGCTAAGTTGCATTCTTTATGAGTTCGAAGATTCTAGTTTGAAGACTTCCTTTTTTGGATATCATTTGCAGGTGATTTTGGGCTTGCTAAAGTATTGACTTCAGATGATTTGGCTTCATCAGTGAGTTCTTGACTAGATTTATACCTACAAGTTTATTTATAAGGTTTCTTCCTGATGTTCGCTTTCTCTTAACAAAGGTTGTTGGAACTCCCAGCTACATGTGCCCAGAACTTCTTGCTGATGTACCATATGGATCTAAATCTGATATATGGTCTCTAGGTGAAGTGCATGTTCATGAGTTAACATACATTCACCCCTTCTCGGTTTCATAAGATTCATGTCTAATCTCTCTGATATCCAGGATGCTGCATATATGAAATGACTGCCCTTAGGCCTGCATTTAAAGCTTTTGTAAGTTGCGGCATTTCTCAATTTTTTATTTTTTAATTAGTGCCATTCCTTGGTTTTTCCTACATTTTTTTTTCTGGAAAACTGTGAATGTTATATCTTTTGGAGTTTGGAATTTAGTTGTTGATATGAGCTCAATTTCTTGCATATTTGAGTTGATGTTTTTTTTTTCTCTGTTGAGAAAGAAACAGCAAAGATTTATATATTCTAGGTTTGCTAATTTTATGAACTGCTTGTCACATTTTAATAATAACTTTATCTCTGATTATGCTGTAATCTGTGAATGACATGACATTTCTATTTTGCAAGGATATGCAAGCATTGATAAACAAAATTAACAAGTCTATTGTGGCTCCTCTACCCACTAAATATTCTGGCGGATTGTAAGCACTTAGCCAAGTCTGTTTCAAGTTCTTGTTAACTTTTCTCCTAAATTTTTCTTCAATCTGAGTGCTAATATTCTGCTACAAATTATTGTTTGTTTCATGCAGTAGGGGACTTATTAAAAGCATGTTGCGGAAAAGCCCAGAACACAGGCCAGGTGTATGTACTCATCTAGGCCATATCATTTTCTTTTGTTTAATGCTTTAGATATGCATATGTACATGCATCTCTGAGTACCGATGATTTTAATACCTTTTCTTTTTTAAATTCCAGGCAGCAGAACTTCTCAAACATCCACATCTTCAGGCCTATGTACTTCAAGTCCATCTTAAGTCTAGTCCTACCCGCAGCATGGTTCCTCTCCACCTTACTGCAAGCAATCGGGTTAAAAGGATTAGCTTTCCTGATGATGAAGATGATTCAGTATGCAAGGACAAGGAGAAAAGGCACTCTTTTGCAAATGAGCGGATTCTCAAACTTAACAATCCTTCTGTTGGACGGGATTCTATAAGTTCTACACGAAGTATAAAAGACTATTCAAATTATACAAATCAAAGGGCAAAAGAATTATCTGTAGGCAGTAACCAAGTTGGAGAGAGAGGTGTTGATAAGGCAGTCAAGGAGAAGAATTTGGATATCACAAAGACCCCTAGATATACTCCTAAGAACTTCACTACATCAAGAAGGCAGTCAGACCCATCAAAAACATTCCATACCAGAACAAATGACAAAGAGGTACGACTGCATATATGTCTTAGGGCCTGTGCTAAGGGTGAACAAATCTATCACTTTTATTTTTTTAATGATTAAGCTGGAATGGCTACGGATTTTTGATGTAGAGGTCATGTTAAGTTACTGGCCAATTTGGTGCTTCTGCCAATTGGAGTTCTTACAGTTTCTAAATGTGGCACTTATGCACTCTAATTCTTGTGTTCACAGTGCCAGCTCCAGTCATCACGGACTCCAGCTGATAGAACTGCTCAACCTTCTCGAAGAGTATCTCTGCCTTTTGCAGCATTCGAAACTCCTCAAAGGCGAAATATCAGCATTCTCCACCGGGTGGAATCCCCTGATATTTCAGTTAACGCTCCTCGAATAGATAGAATTGCTGAATTCCCATTGGCTTCTTCTGAAGACCCTTTATTCTCTATTCACAAGCTATCATCAGCTCATGGCTCCTCTGCCACCCCACGCTTTGTTGATCGGTCCATCACAAAGGATAAATGTACCATTCAAATATTTCGAACAGAAGGAGAAAATGGTAGCGATTCTTCTGACCGCAATCCAACTGCTGCAGATGCTTCAAGCAGGGGATCCTCAGATTCAAGGCAGAGGAGGTTTGACACCTCATCATACCAGCAGAGAGCTGAGGCTTTGGAGGGATTGCTCGAGTTCAGCGCACAGTTATTACAGCAGGAGAGGTTTGAAGAGCTGGGGATCCTTCTGAAACCATTTGGTCCTGGCAAGGTTTCTCCTAGAGAGACAGCCATATGGTTGACAAAGAGCTTCAAAGAAACTGGGGTGTAACTGAAGAGCTATTGTGCTCTCTGCTGTTTAGATTGCTACCCATGTTAACACTAGGTACCTCAGAACTTACTGCATCAGTTTTGTACTTTAGACTCAAGATGTAGTCTGATGTGTAGCTGTAGACTTCTATCTTTCTATCAGCCTTACTGTTTTTGGTGTCTTATCCGTTGTAGTACATTATAGAAATTTCTTTGCGTCTACACCTTGCCCAGGTCATAATCTTGAACCAGATATTTTTCGAGCAAGAAAGAACCACTTAAGCAAATGCTGCAACTTTTATTGGAAGTTAACTGGATTATGAAGTTTTGGGTCCATAGTAAACATAATCCCTACTACTGAGCAAATTGAATGTGATCTATGAATTCTAGAAATAAGCTGTTAACTTCATTAAATTACATAATCGTTTTCGATCAATACAAAATTGATACAGTAAAGTTTTCTACTTCAATTCCCCTGCAAATAACATTAAGAAAAGAAAAACCCATAGTAACAACTGACCTTTAGGTACCTTCATCTTCGAAAGCATGAGTGAACCTTCATCTTTGACAGTAGGCATTTCAAGTTACATTATATGATAGGGATGTCAGATTAGTAGGCTATCTTTTCCCATGAACCTGAAAACAAATTGAGATGCATATTGTATGTCTAACAAGGTCACTAGGTACAACATCAACGGAGAGCTTCATGTATCAATTCACACCAGCCTCATATGCTACTAGAGATCTGGATTTTTCCTTGTTAAATTACACTGCTCATAGATTTGCATCCACTGCCTCTTAAGCTGGTGAGCCGATACGCAAAGACGACCGTTGCATTTGCGCAGCAGCTCTGGGGATGTTTGGCCACTCCATTGATGCTCTCCTTCTGTTTAATGGCCTCTCGCATGACTCAGGTCGCATCTTCGGTGCACTCTGCGATCGAGCCTTAGCCCTCGATGACTCTGTGTCGGCCATGTAATTAGGAGAGAAGGCATAGCTGTTTCGAGAGATTGGAATAGATACATAAGATGCTGAAGAGAAGTAAGGGCTGCTCTGTTCTGTGGCAAAGGATAATTCTTCGAGGCGGTTGCTGAAAATTCTCGGGCTCATGTCAGTTAAGGTTGATGGAGTTGGTGAGAGCTGTTGGCTTACGACAACCTTGGAATAACTTCCATTGCAGTATTCAGATAAGCTATGATGAGTAGTTTTAACTTGTGCTGTTAAATATCTACATCTACTCTTTGAACTGCCCCTATTATATCCATGATCAATCTCTACAATTTTCACATTGTCCTCTGCATTCCCTTCAGTCTGCATTCAAGAATTGAAGGTAAGAATCTATTGTGCAAGCTATGACAGTAGTATTGGCAATTGAAGGTACTTACAGATGATTGATGTAGGTGAGGATAGTGTAGTGATCTAATCCTTCTGATGGATTGCCTCTGTAAGTTATTTCTCTCTTCTTCTTGCATTTGCATCCTCTGAGAACTAGCTTTAGCTTGGAGAAACATTAAAGCCCTCATGCGACGAAGAGTAGTAGTGGCTTGCTTCCTCACTAGTTGTCCTCTTATCAGAGCTTGCAATTTCACAAAACCTCTCAATGCATATAGAGCTTTCTTAGCCTGCATAAAGGGTTGAAAATTTTTGCATAAAGGACTGCATTTTGCAGCATCATGTCATACATTTTTTAGGACCACTCATGTAGAGGTTTCAGATTTCTGATGAAAATTTCAGAACATTCATTTTCTTTTCATGTCAACATTAAAGTTACTACAAAATAAAGATGTGCAGAGTTACATCCCTCTGCACAATTTAGTCTGCATTCCGTCTATAAACACTTCTTTACTAATAGATTATTGCTTCGTACAATCTAGATGCTATGAAATCATAGTTCTAGATAATGAAAACATCTTTTGAACAAGTAAAAGTTAAGACTCTACCAGATAAGCTCGGAATATGGATTGAATTCTGACAGCAGCCACTTCCTCAGCAGCAATGTTTCTTCTTGTAGCCTTTGCCACTGCCATGGCATGGCTTCTCTGATCCTTCCCTTCTACAGCATATCGACGAAAGCTCCATCTCCTCTTCTCTGCAGGCAATGGACACGGTTGGTTCTCGCAGTTCCGCTTCTCCTTCTCCTTCTCTTCCTTCTTCATCTCCTTCTTTCCAGTTAGAAAGCTCTTGAGCCATTTTGCTGTCTTTCCCATTGCCTCCTGTTGAATTAGAATGAAAGATAAGAAATTTGGAATAATAGTTATTCTCTTTCTATTCCGCAGTTTTATCCTACTTCCGGCTCATGCCATAACTTCTCGTATCATTTCTTGGGTGTTTTATTCTGCAAGGAAATTATCCCTGGCAATGGTAGATTTGAATCGTTTGATTTCTTTGACCAACATTTTTTCAACTCTATTAACTGCCCATCTTTTCTATGTCACCAACCAACTACTAATTGATTTTGTCCCAATCTGCTGCATCCCCATATGCAGGAATTTCATATTAAATAGAGTTTTTTTTTTACATAATTGCAATTGCATTCTTTAAAATATTATAATTACCATTAAATTTTTTTATTTCACTATTTGACATTATGATTAGTTTTCAACGGGATATTCCTAACTTATGATTATTAAAATTAAAAAATATAAAATAGATGACTATAACATATCTTTCTTTCTTAAAATTTAGATAGATAGTTTTTAAATTATTTTAAATAATTTATAGAAGGGAAAATAAATCTAAGATTTAATTTTTATTATGATATTTTTAAGGACGTAACAGCAGCTTTGATATTTTTGAAAAGTTTTTAATGGCAGTTATGTAAAAATCTCTATTAAAATAACCAGTTTATATATAATTCCTGCAGTCGAGGTTGTAGAACATCCACTCCCTAATAATTTCGGATCTAATGTGGGAAGGTTAGGGTCACTGAGGTGGCGAGTTAATTCGAAGATTAATGGATGGTTCAGAACGCCACGTGGGAATCAGCGCTGACGTGTCCGTTGATTCCTCTTATGATTAGTCATTAAACGTGGGTCCCCTGTACTGGGTCATATTTCATAGCAAATTTTAGTCCCACATCGGAGGATGGAAGAGCATAACACAAGTGGGGAGCTTATATATAGTAAAGGACGGCTACCGGTATTCCATACTTACCTGGACGGGGTCTATGGGCGATCAAGAAGGCTCATGGCCTAGGTTAGGGGCCTCCATTGCACATGGGAGGAGCCCTGGCTTACCATCTCCCTAAATTGGGAGAGTGGACGTCATAATTTGTGGTCGAGGGGGTACGCGTTCGCGCGGCCCCTACCTAAATTCAAACTTATAAATTTTGGTTGTAGTTAATGCCAATTAATTACGAATTTAATACAAATTTATTTGAATTTTCCTTTCTTTTCTCGTTTTATTAAGTGGCATTTATCATTCGATCTTTATACTCTATTGTTAATGTCTCGAGTTAAGTTAAAAAAGAAAGAAGTAAAATGCTTGTGTGAATAATGTGGTAAATTTTGAATTTATTATTCGCACTGAAATAATTTGAATTCACTGGATTCGTTTACAAACTCCCCCGTTGCACTCTTGACTTGGTCTATGGAAACTTGGAAAGTAGGAACTTGAAATTTTAATGAGAGTTCAAATTCCAAAACTTTTCCCAAGTCCTTATCAGTCCTCCCAACCGTTTCAACCTCCCCTCCTCCCCTCTCCTACCACTAACAACCTATCTATCTCATCCTCCATTTCCTCCCTCTTCTTCTCTTAGTTTCATTAGGAGATAACAAATGGATTGGTCCATGGTTGCTGTTCTCTTACTCATCCCTGCCATTTCTCCCTCATGGCCACCAAAAGCAGCAGCCACAGAAGATGTTCTGTCTCCTATACTAAGTACAGCTCCTACCCCTCTCTATCCACCAGTTTTGCCAATTGATCACTATAATGCAAAAGTTATCTCTGTTTTGATTCTTTTGTGAAGATGGTATCTGCAATGGCGTGGAGTGTGGAAAGGGTAGGTGCAAGGTTGCAGAGGATGGCGTTTTCGGGTTCGAGTGCGAGTGTGATAATGGCTGGACTCAGCTCCAGTTCGACGATCACCTTAGGTTCCTCCCATGCATCATCCCAAACTGTGCGAAATCTCTTGTTCCTCTGTTTAACTGGTTTGAGCTATATATTTCTTCGACTTATTTCTTATAATAATTTCAGGTACCTTTGACTCGGCCTGCTACAATGATTCCATGCCTCCAAGAACTCCCTTTCCATCAATTTCTCACACGTCCATCTTTGATCGTAATTTCGTCATATCATCTCCTCAGCATTATCATATGATCATTGTAACTCATCTTTTCTTTTCTTCTCCATTAGCATGCTTGTGGTCCTTCTGCGGGAGAGGCACGTGCATCAAGACATCCGATTTCGAGCACCGTTGCGAGTGCGGAGAGGGTTACAGCAACCTCTTGAACATCTCAACCCTCCCATGCTTCAAGAAGTGTAACAAACTCTATTTGCTTACTAGCTTAAAAAGAAGTAGATTATTTGGATTCAGATGGTTATATATAATGAGGTAATATATGGCATTTGCAGGTAGAATTACTGCAGATTGTGCGGTGTTGGGGTTTACTTTGTCAAACTCCTCTTCTCCAACCGCTTCACCTAACTTTTTTGAACACAATGGCAGAGGTTAGAGTGGTTGTCCAATTCTTTTCTACCTTATTTCATCACAAAGCTAAGTAGAAAAATTAATAATATCACATCAATCTTCTTGTCTCAAAATTCACCCCTTCAGTAATGTAACTATGATCCTTTGCTTCTAAATGCTCCTTTATTGCCTTTATATCCCTCCAAATTCTGCGTTGGATTAAAGGTCTTGTCCAAGGAAGTTGGAAAATTGGGACTGAATTGGTGCATTTCTTTGCCAGCTTCAACTCTCACAACAAGCTCTCTGTGGTTCTACAGCTTGGTAATGTATCTAGCAGCATGGATAAACTTCTGAAAGCATCATTTGGAGGTTATTCATCTATTGGCAGTATCATTCCGAGTCTTGCTTGCAATTTTGATAGTCGAATAGCACATTGTACTAGAAAGAAGAGTAACAGTACAGAAGTGCAATATTCCTTCTCTATCTTTTACTCTTGTTCTATTTGTTAACTATCACTGTTCTTGAATCAGAATCACATAATGCAAATCACTTGATTTGAATTGCTCTCTTCGTATCCATTGGCATTCTCCAGAAGAGATATTTACAAATGAAGGAAGCAAATCCAACAAACTGAATGGAAAAAGAACTGAAGCAAAACTTGTATCTTATTTTGATCCGTCGACGACTATCGTCGCTCTCTTGTTAGTCAATTATAGTGACATTTAACCCTATCCTGAAAAAATGGATTTTGCCTCCACACTGATCTTTTCCTGCAATTATACTGCAATTGCTATGCCTACGAACAGACCATGCTCAAACAACCTCTTCAAGACCTGAAATTTCTTTTCCTGCCGCAGTTGCATCCTTATGGTTTGAATTATCCGAAACATAAGGCTTCCCATCTGCATCCGATCTGAGTTTTGCCTCGCGTCCTGCTACTTTATATAATACTTGCAATCTCGTAAGAATAACCGCTTACAAGTTTCGTCTCATCAACAGCCACATCAAATTTCTCGGATGAAGATTCAACCATCTTCTCCCGAAGAAGTGGACAAGATTAAGATCCGGATCCACCTGTTTTAACAAGTTGTATGAAATTTAGATCAAGGTAGAAAGATCAATTGTCAACGTATATGTTTCCTATGCCATTTATAACTAGTGCATACGAGACATCATTTAAGAAGATGAGCAGAAATCATATGTAAACTTAATGTAGATAACTATCTTATATGTGATATAGAAGTCAAACCAAATGAGGTCAGATAAAAGATTAAAAACTAGCGTTGGCCATTTGCAACACAGGTTCATAATTAACCTTCCTAAAAACTTTGCAACACACTCCGATCTTTCTAAAGAACTCAATAAGGTGGTAGTTAGTAATTAATATACTAGATTATACTCAATCACTTATCCAATTCTACTCAATGGTCCTGCCATCCGATTCAGTAGAAATTCTGAAAGCAGAACACGCTAACAATCTAAAGGTCATCAGATGTGCCATCTACCAATCCTGTGATTCCGAATCAACAAATTCTTTGTGCAATTATCTCATCTTTCCTCCGAAAACCTAAAAATTCCCAGATGGGTAGTTGTGATTCCGAAAGAAAGCAGCAATCCTAACCTCGTCGGCGCCATCAATGGCAAGATCAAGCCTTGGCTGCTCGTCGAGATTGGAGAGGAATTCCGAGTGACTGAGCCTACTTAAAGGTCCTCTTCGACGTGGGCACACCGACGATTCGGTAAGCTTACAGGCGGTTAGCAATGTACCGATCTCTGCAAAGCGAAGCAGCGGTGGATGCAGTGCCTAGGCCAAGGACCATGCCTCTGCCGATGTACTCAACGGCCTTGACGGCGGCGACCTTCTTAAGATCGTCTTGGGTTAATGTGGCGGTGGAAGGGGGAGAGGGAGACGGAACGCAATCGAGAAAATAATATTTGATACTAAATAAATATTACATTCCACACCCTATATTTTCAACATTTACGGTTCCATTCCTAACCTTTCAGTATTTGCATGTTGATCTATATTATTGTAAAAAATTCCTAAGATAGACAGACGAGAGAATCATAAATTCACGAAATGTAGGGTGCGAGATGTAAATATTTGTAAGACGTAGTGAAAGTCGACGATGCCATCTCAGCGACGACTTGAGAATTCGTCGTTGTCTTTTGCCAGCAACGCCGACTTATTCTTTGTCCACAAAGCGTCTAAGGGAACCGTCTTGTCCCTAGTTGTTCCCCCTCTCTCTCTCTCTCTCTCTCTCTCTCTCTCTCTCGAATCTAAACGCTAAATCCAAGCTCGCGTGATCGCCTTTCTTGAGTGCTTTCCTCTCTATTCCTATCGATCTCTCTCTCCTTCGCCATGGCGTCCGTAGCTTCTTCCGCGATCCAACGAGGCCAGGTACAGTACAGCCTCTTCTTTGCCCAAATCCTAGGTCCTTTGATTTCCCATCTCCTTTACCGTCTCCTCTTCTCTCAAGGTCGATCTCGTCGACTTCGTCGATTGGAGCAGCGTTGAGTGTCTCAACCAGAGCTCTACCCACTCGCTCGCCAATGCCTTGAAGCAGGTCGGACTCGACTCGATCGGCTCGTCCAATTCTTCCTCGATCAGTTTGCTTTGTTCTAAATCTGTGTTTGTTGATCTTGTAGGGTTATAGAGATGATGATGGATTGCATCTTGCGAGCGATGCGGACGAGCAGCTCTTGATTTATATTCCCTTCATGCAAGTGGTCAAGCTGCACTCCGTTGCCATCAAGGGCCCGGAAGAGGAAGGTGCAGTTTAGTTTTCTCTTGGAATTAGGGTCTTGAGATAGAACTTAAATTTTGGGTCTTCATTTATCAAGATGTTAGGTTTTGATTGTTACTTGGATTATGATGATCGGGTGCTGTTCTGCTTGCAACTATCTCGAAGTTTAAAATGCAAATATTTTTTGTGATACTAACTGCATGTAGGGTTTCTATGTTGAAAGCATAAACTTATTAGTGTATGTCTTGTGCATTGTACATATACCTAGTGCAAATTGCAAACATACTACTTATGCATTTCATTTGTGGTTGTTTCTTTGACTTTCATTTAAATCATACTGTTCTTTGTGCCTACAAAGGAACTGGAATGGAATCCCTTCCGGGCTTTTATATTTTTTGGTGGAAGACTGGGATCCTAAGCTTGACCTACTACAAATAACTTGTGTTGTGGAGGAGACAGAAGTCTAACCTCTTGTATTAAATTTCGTATCACCCTTTTTTATAGCACCTTTACTTTTTCTCTGTAACTCCACCTGTAGACTCTATTGCCCGACGACTTTCTAAATCAGTTTCATAGGACCAAACACTTTAGAATTCCTCTACTCTAATTAGTGAAATGGCTTCACATAATATTAATATATCATATCCAATAGGTTTTAAAATTTCTAATTTGGAATGAAATAGGGCAAAATGCCTTCTGTCACCCCCATAAAAAGAAACAATTCCATTTTCTTGTGAGAAATGAGTTATCAGTTGAACAACTTCAAAAATGAGTTTTGAGGAATGTTGGAGCTTCATGGGCAGTGCCCCATTCCCAATCAGATGTTTTGATGTGAGCTATACTCCACGAGGAGCCACACGGGCTTATGGCCTTTTGCCTTGCCATTTGACCTCTCTTCCCATGTGAGACGGAATGCTCGGTGACAATCTCTCAATTGTAACCGCCTGGGCCAATGTCGGAAGCGAGTGAAAGATGGATTTTTTTTTCTTTTCTTTCAATTGTTTGTCTCTCTTTTCTTTTCTTCCCTATTAGCTTCCCTGCTTCTCTACTTCTCCTTTGCTGCTTTTACAATTGCTAAAGAGGTAAAATACGACTATTAAAAGGTATTATATTTTTTTTGTCCATTATCTAAATGCTAAGTTTTTGGATCAATTGGTTACCTAACATTTAATAAGGTTTTTTCATTTTTGCCATCCACATCACCACTTCCATGTTGGTCTATGTAAGTTGAATAGCATGGCGTCAGCCCTCTCCAATTACAAGACCCAGATGGATCTATCTTGAGCTCCTATAATTTTCTGCATACTCTCCTGCACACTTCAAGGAGATCGGAAGTGTTGCTTAGGAAATTGGAAATTATCGCATTTGTTATTATCTAGTCATGTCAGATATAAGCTGCTTGGTTTTTAAAAGCTTTCAATTTTGGTCAGATACCTGTTTAGATTGTTTGTATCCAGTAAAATTTATTCTCTGCTACATTTTTAGAAGAGTAAACTGAATTTAAGAAAGATCCCTGTTCCATAACAAATTGAATCTAAGAAAGATAGCAGTTCATAACTATTGCCGTCTGGTTTGGTGCATTATCTGTAAGATTGAAGAGAAAGGCTCTCCATTCTTAGGGCTTACCTCCTTTTCCTGTGTTGTCTCTAGAAGTAAACTTGGGCATTTAAAACACTAATAAACCTTATCTCCAGGTATGGACATATGAAGCTTTTTGAAATTTGTAGTTTTTTTTTTCTTTCTTTTTTTCAATTTTTGGCATCGTCAACCTTGGTCATATCCAAATAAGATATGGTGCTGCTGTCTCCTAGTAAACAACACAATTTGGGCTGCAGGAAGAGATAAGTTGCAGTGCATGTGCCATTGGACGGACCCATATGAGTGTATGGCATGGGTGCGGAGGGGCACTATTGCAGGCTGGGATAGCATATATTATGTACCTATGTTACAATATGTTGGCCATACCACAACCGACCTCATTGATCTACCACTAAGAAAATGAAACATTGAAAAACTCAAAGCATGTCGACATCAAATATATCTTTTATTTGTGAACTTTGTCTGGGGCCCTCTTTCTGTCATGAAAGGCACTACCACTGCATGGCTGTTATTTATTCATGCTTATTTCTCCATTTGACATTAAATAGATATTTTATTGTGAAACTTATTTTGAGTCCTTTTTCCCTCTTAAAAGCATGTATCCCCTGCCTGACTGTTCTTTATTCATGCTTATTTCTCCTTTCAATTTTCGAAATTGTATTAAAAGTAATTGATCATATTGAATGAGTATCTTTTATTTGTGAACTTTGTCCGGGGCCCTCTTTCTGTCATAAAAGGCACTATTTCCACTGCATGGCTGTTAGTTATGCATTTTTATTTCTCCTTTTGAGATTAAATAGATATTTTATTGTAAAACTTATTTTGGATCCTCTTTCCCTCTTAAAAGCATGTATCCCCTGCATGACTGTTCTTTATTCATGCTTATTTCTCCTTTAATTTTCGAAGTTGTATTAAAATTAATTGATCATATTGAATGATTCCATGGCAGGTCCGAGGACAGTTAAGCTCTTCTCCAACAAAGAGCATATGGGTTTTAGGTATGTTTGCCAACTGTCTGAAACATTCATCTTATAAAATTTGGAATCCCTCAGATATTTTGGCTTTATGTGACTTGGACTCTTTACTGAGTATTTAATAAGTGTTGCAGTAATGTTAATGACTACCCACCTAGCGATTCAGTTGTTTTATCTTCGGAAAATTTGAAGGTAAAATTTTTCTTATTAGTCATCATTGCACATGTTGGCCTTAATGTGTTCATGGGGTTGTGTGTATTGTGTGTATCCTCTGAGTGAGCAAGCAATGTAAATGTGATAGTTGAAAGTGTAAACTGTCACTAGTTGCTAATGTAAAGGTGATGAATTATTTAGTTGTTAAACCTAGTGTCATGACTTGACGTCACATCATTTGCAGGGAAAGCCTGTTATTCTGAAGTATGTCAAATTTCAGAATGTTCGCAGGTGGGAATGTTGATTTCATTTGTTCCTTGTATATTTATTTTAATTAACGTATATGGTACTGTGATTATTTAATTGAAATTAATTTATCAGCTTAACTATTTTCATCGAGGACAACCAAGGTGGCAATGACATATCCATTGTTCAGAAGATTGCCCTTTTTGGAACAACGTGAGTATCGACATTAGTATTTGCTTTGATATTTCTTTTAGGGATCTATCTTTCTCTTTTCCACCTGTTGCATTAATTACTATATTACTTATTAGATTGATTTACACATTAGACTGCAGTAACCATCGAATTGGTGGCAAGCAAACAGTATGTTATTTTTGAACATCGGTGCTAGGCAAAACATTTGTTTTTTCTTTCCTCAAAAGTGAAACCGTTCTCGATATTTTTGGTATCCACATTTTTGCTGGTGAAGTTTCAGCACCAACCATTGAACTTGGAAAGAAAGAGTTATTTGTCAATATCATATATGACTTGCTAATATTATTCCAAAGTTTTTAACATCTCAGGTGAACATTAGATCCTAACCTCCTGGATTATAAAGATTGATCGAGTACCATTTTTCAATCGAGAACTTTTAAATTGGAGGGAAGTTTTATTGTCAGATTAACTTTATAAATTATATGATCAGCTAAGTTAGAATCAGGGTTAATAGCTTGTTTATGAGGTTAGATTAAGACAGGATATTTATATACAGGTGTGTGTGCATAAACTCAAATGTATGGTCTTACTACAAATGATAGATGAAATAAGCTTCATCTGTGGCGGCCAACTAAATGAGGGGAATTGTTCAAGATGTCTGGAAATTTTTCATTGATTTAGATTGATGGCGTCAGAATGGGGGCAATAAGGACTAGAAATTACTTACCTAGGAGTAGAGAATGAAGATATTGAATCCCTCAATCTTTTAGTTGCTTTTGGTGGTCACTGTGATTGGTGAAGGGGTTTAGATATTCTTTGGAAATGAATGGCAAGCTAATGAAAGAATTTGAAGGAGGGTATTTGTTGTGATTTTATACCGGAATCTGATCTTCTGTGCTTTGAAAGTTTGATTGCTGATATAGATATAGATTTTTCTTTGCATTGCACACATTCACATGATGTATTTCAGACATTCAGTAGATTTCTCAGCTGATCATTGGACTTGTCCTGTTGGAGTAAAATATCATTGAGAAGGATGGTCTAGTGCGTGGTAGTTTTTTGTTCAAGACATATCATTTGGTGGTGCCATCTGAATCATCACTCATCAGAGACTAGTATTGCAGTGACCAAGCAATTAGATATATCTGCATATACTGAAAAGAAGGAAGTGTTAGTTGGATTTATAGGAAACTAGGTATAGAAGGAAGCTATTCCAGTTTAATGAGTCAACATAAGGTGCTTTTCTTTAAGAATTGGAAACGACATGGTGTCTTAACAAGAATTGTTGGGTCCAGGAATATATCATTTGAGATGAGAAGCCAATATGATTATTAAAAAGAACCTCGAGCCTAGAGTTTCTGGACATCATATCTTCATTGCTTACAAATAATGACTCTCACGTGAAATGACCATAAATGATAACTTAGAATCATTCTCATAGAATGGTCTAGTATTGATCAAAAACAATTCATAGTGTAAAACTGTCATGTGCCATTTTTCCACTTGATATAATCTTAGGTATCAATTCTCTAGGTAAATTGATGTGATGGTTGTCTTTTTAAACCTTTGGCTTATTTAATATTTGAGGCATGTTGTTCCATTAGTTCTCTGATTTCAACCATCCAGTGTTTCAATCATGTGAAGTACTAGAAGAAATAAGCTTGCCAATTTATGGTGGGATCATGACTGAGCCATCTGTACTAAATAACTTGAAGGAATAATTTGTGCTAGTAATTGGAATATTGGACTGTTTCATATTGATCATGAACTGCATCACGTGTTTGTTGATCGTGACTTGCACCAATGATTCAAAGCATCATTGTGGTAGTTGGCATTCGTGAGCTTCTGATAGAGGCATTCTGGAGAGTTCCTTGTTGAATAGGTAAAATTTACCCTCATTTGGTATTATTATTTGAGTTCTCAGAATGAGAAATATTATGGCTCCTGTACTTTTTCATCCCACTGGAGCAACAGCTCACAACAGTTCGCGTCTTCGTCATGTAGTTATGGCAGAAAAATGGTCATAAATGTTTGGTATATAGTCCCTATCATTATTGTGAAATTTCAGTACCTACTGTCTGCTTATTTGGATCTCATTATATGATTGTACATCACAACCTTGAGTAATTTTAATTTTCTTTTACTTGAACTAGATCATACAGAACCTGGTATTCTGGTTTCATCAACATTTGCTTAGAAAGGGTCTTCTTTGCAGCCTTCCATTTTTGTAGGATCTGATGCATCTCTGAGATTAAATATGCCGTAGGATTGTAATTAGGCTTCTTCTGGTCAAGTGTTGAACAACTTAACTCAACCCCTTATACCTGAGCCTTGTTCATCCGTTTTTATTTTATTTTATTTTGCAGTTATTGTTTTAATTGATAAAATTGAACTTTTTTCGACACTAAATAGTAAATACACATCTTTGTATAATGATTATATAAAGTGACACAATTTACATATGTTGTCTATGTTTGAGTCTATTATTGTCAGTTGAAAAATAAAATATAATTAAGCTGTAAATAGCTATTCTTCTTCTTCTTCTTCTTCTTCTTCTGTATTTTCCTTTTCCAATCTTGGAAATGTCTTAGTACAATCCTCATGTCAGCTTATTTATTGCTACCAAAGAAGTCGGTATCTTTAGGTCCTCTCTATCTTTCCCTCTGTCATACGAAAAGATTGATAAGATTGGCATTCATATTGCTTCCGTATATACACCATTATACCGAGCTTTGACCTATAGGTTGCTATCCTCATTTGCCTACTTTCACATTGCTTGCAGGGTAGACACGACAAATATGAAGGATCTGAAGAAGATAGAAGAGCACTAATTGCTGCCCACGATTTCATGGTCGAATCTTGAGAGATTGATGATATATGGCAAAATGCATACAGTGAAACCATATAACCATCAAATTATTTCCCAACAGTTTCTATTTACCAGGACTAATTGTGATCAATTGAGCTCTTGCAGTGTGTACACAGTGCTGCTCCTCGTACTCTCTTCTTTTACTGGTTCCAAGTGACTCCAGAATAACTTACTACTACTAACATATTAATACATTAATACACTCTTTCTCTTGGACTTGATGTTATGATGGTGTGGACCTCACTCCAATCTGGATAATGATCTTTGTTCTCTTTATTTATTTGAGTATTTCCGTACTTCTCCCGCAGCAGTAACCTCATCCTCTCTTCTTTTATCGTAGGGTCGTCGTTGGCTTGCCTTTTGCTTTCTCCTCGACCTTTCTCTTTTCAGATGCCTCCCTATTCTCTCTCTTTTTGCCCTCTTTCGTCCCTCTCTCTCTCTCTCTCTCTCTCTCTCTCTCTCTCTCTCCCTCCCCCTCCCTTGCATTGTTGCTTCTTTTCATAATCTCTTAATGAGTTGCATGGCATGTGACACTGTCTCTCAATAAGTCCTTTCCGATCTCACTCCACTAGTACAGTCGGTGTGCTGCTAATCGTGTTAATTCTTGTAAGCATTGATCATCCCAAATGCATCGTCTATGACTCTTAATGTATATATGGGGCCATGTATGAATTTACTGCTGCCGCGTACCAGCTGTTATTGATTGCAACATGCCGCCTGCATTAATTTGCTGATCGGTATGGGAGGAGGTTGCATACACGTGTATGGGATATTTGGTCTTTTATTAGCGGCCCCTCCTCTATAGTTTGTACTAAGCTACTAATGAGTCTATGATGATCCTTTACAATACTCTGGATCACCTTCATACAAACTGTCCTTGTTCTACGCCAACAAGCGTTGTGAAACAGATTAAAAAAAAAAAGGTCATAATAACCGATTTGTGTACTAGATTTTTCAGTTAATTGACTCGACCTTCCTAGTTTGATGATCACATAGCTAGATTGCGAAAGGTTCCATATATTCAACTAAGGAGATTAACTTCTGTGTCTAGTTTATTATTAATCTGAAAAATAACTGGAAGTGTTTAGGTTAACAGTGAGATCTAATAATATATTTTTAGAATCTATATGCAGTTACCTCACAGTAGTACACATTGACCCTTACGTTCCATCTGTCTGGCTATAGTAGTAGCAGTTGCTATCCCACCAGTTCATTCTCCAGATCGGTAGGATCCCAAATTTAGTCCTGTTCATGCCATGCTCGTGACCCGTAACGGTGTTCTTTAAGCAGTGGGATCCCACTGTGTGAAGAAGAGGAGTATCTCCCTCTTTTATTTCTCGGTACGCCTCTTTTTGTTCACCCCTACCTAATAAGTAAAAGGCCCACAGAGCTCCAAACTCTAGGCTTAGTAGTAATAGCAGTAGTTGTCAGTACCACTGCTTCAGCTACTAGTGGAGGTTTGCAGGAAGGCCACTGACTTCTTTATCTAGTCATTTTATTTGCTTTCCGTATACTTGATTTGGTGAACTACGAGGCTTACACCATTACTCAGCTTTCTCTGGGTGGATCCGGCGTTGTTGCTTATGGTTGAATAGTTTTGAAACTATGAAGCCACTTGCTTTGCCTAAAAAAAATAACGATGTAAAGATGAAAGAGGTCAATATCGGATGATTGGATTCTGACCTGTTTGGATGTTACTCATTTCTTCTCCATTGTATTTGCATCAGGTTCTCATCCAGACCATTCACTGTGAGTTACATGGAGTTTGGTAATTGGTAGTTTAGAAGCCCATCTTGTTCCTGTCTACACTTTTCAAGATCGGATTTGAAAGCCACACATCTTGATGGAACACTACCACCAAGTTAGCGATAACTCTTCTCGAGATTATCTATCAATTAAACAAGGCTAGTACTCTGAGTTGATTTGGCCACTGTCGAGTTTTGATGCCTCTGGAACTCACTGCTGATCCCGAGCTTTGAATCTTTGGAGATACTTCTGAAGTAAATATATTTAGCTACTATTGAGATGGTCCCTATTCCCTATTCTAGCAGTATATATATATATATATATATAATTATTATTATTATTTTTAGATCAATGATTCATCCTCTGGCCATTTCGCCGAATTTGTTATAGATTTTACTTTTGAAAAAGAAGAAGAAGAAAAAAAGATTAGCCCAGACATTTGCGCATGCTGTTTGATATATCCTTTTCAACATTTGAAGGTGTACATCCATTTCAGGTGATTGGGTACTTCTATTTGCTTCTCTCTTTCTCTCTTCACTCTCTTAATGCAACTGATCACTTGGCAGAATCCCCACTCACCTAAATTCCATTCTCATCAATGGTGAAAAGGGTGCAATGGAAGCAAACCTCCACTTAGCCCCCAATCACATCTTTGAGACAGTGAGGGCCAACTCCCAGGGATTGATATCACAGGGGCTGATATGAAAAATTTTTAGTCTTCTTGGCTTTTGATGAGGTTGGGTATCTGAAGGACATCAAGTTGCAGCTTTTGCTTGGTGCTGCTGCCATTTCAGTTACCAATAACTAACTACCCACAGATCCCTTATTCTTACTATTTGTTTTACTTGTAAGTTGGAGAAAATTATATATATTATAAATAGGATCCTCCTTATGCTTGTTAAGTTAAACTTAGATCAGAGTATGGCAATATGTAAGAGTGTAATTTAACAAAGGATTTTGTTTGTAATATAGCTAAAAATATGGTGTGTTATTTCTACTTATGAACTTATTATTAATATTAGGCTCAACTAGTAGTATTTCGAGCAATAATTGTGGAGGTGGGGTGACATCAGGTTGAGCAAGCAATAGACATAACCAAGTCAAATCCTTTACCTTCCCTTATCACTTTAAAAAGTGGTGTAAAAAAGAAAATTTCTGGTCCTTTATTAGAATCGTAGTGCGTTTAAAGTAGTCTCATGATTATAGCATATGACCCAGTTGTGATCTTACGGTGGAGATCAAGCACTCAGATGAATTAGTAATTGTGGTATTTATGTTCTATTATTACGGTTTACACAGTATCCTTTAATTACCCTATAGTTGAATTCTTATATTTATTTTAATGAAATACTAATGATATCTTTGCTTTTAATTAATCATCAGTCTATACGTTATATAGACAATTGAATCCATAACCAACTTGGATAAACCGGTAAGATCCAGCTACTGATCTATAATAAATAGCTTATTATTAAACGCTATGAACAATCTTTGTATTTAGAAAATATTCCAAGTAGTATATAATCTTTTAATATGGTTTAATGCAAACTAAAAATAAACACATAATGGAGGTAATATATATATATATATATATATATATATATATATATATATATATATATATATATATATATATATATATATATATATGAAAACTTCTTTCTAATCCCTATTCTGAAGTAGTAGTGTATATTATGTGCTAGAACCTCCACTATGTGCACCAACTACAACCAGAAGCCATAGAACCATCTGACAAACAGGGAAGTGCGAGGTGAGCAAGCGAATTTCTTCAGTCATGGTAATCACAGTCCAAAGTGCTTAGTGGACTCGATTGAAGAAGACGCTGATGAGGAGAACCGAGGAGAGGGAGCCGACCCCTGGGATGAACTGAGAGCAGAGTTTCTTTCAAGGCGAGAGCCTCAGCCATACTAATATAGTAGATGATGAGGAGGTATAAAAAGAAATTTATAAAAGAATAAAAGAGAATATACGTATGAGAGGAGGGGCAACTGAATCATGGGTTAAAAGGTAAAAAACAACTAGAAAGTAATAAAGGCTGGTTGGTGGTGGTGGTGGTGGTGGTGGTGGTGGTGGTGAGTCTTCTCTTTTAGTGTTTACTCAGACGAGGTCGGTTGTGCGGGAGAAACGAAGTGGTGAGATGATGACGTCGCATGCAATGCATGCAGGTAGGCATGCTCAAACAAACCTCATTGTCTTATTCCCACTAACCGCTATCATTACCACTGTGTCAACTTAACCAACCATCTCTAATCTCCCAAGATTAAGATAATAAATAGTATACCTTCATGCCCTCACTTTTGGACAACGGGGACCAAACAAGGGACACCATTGGGATGCCACGTTTCTCATCCCACGTGGCACTTTTAGATCTCTCGCCTTCTCCTTAAACTAGATGGATTGAGGAAAAACAACTGTAGGTATTTTATAGGATCCTACTAAATACTAAGTAGGAGGGGGGTGAGGTTATAATTTCAACCTATGAGTTTGATAAAATTGATTGATTGGGTTGTGATGGTTGTGTTTATAAATTATAATGGGCACTTACACCAATGTTGGCTTCTGTTATTGGGAATGGAGATTAATCTTTTGGTACTATTTTGGAAAATGGAGTCTTTGATGAAACAGGGGGTGGGAGTTTGCCCTAATGGGTCCTGCCAAGATTTCAGTGATTCCAAGTTTCCATATTCCCAGATATCTTTACACCTTGTTCTGTGTTAAATTGTAGAAGATTAAAATTACTCCTCTTTAATAACTTTTAGGTTCTCATATAACATGATAAATTTGCATGATAGGAAAAAAGAAGGTGAACGATTTGCAATATAATTCCAGGCAGTCTATGGATACAATTTTCTAAAATTTACCCCCTATTTTTTAGATATTTTAATTTGGTGGGACAATATAGGCAAGTTGAGCCTATTTACCGAAGCCCACATGCAATTGGTCAAACCTACTCAACCAACGTTACTATTCATCCCAGTAATTAAACCTACTCTAATTTAATCTTTTTATCTCACTAATTAGACTTCTTTTACAAAACCATCCACCAACACCTCTCAGTTTCCCCATTCTACCCTCCTCCATCACCGTGTTCTCTTCTACCTGCCAAGCCCATTTCCGGTGTTTCCCATAGAAAGAACAAAAAGAGAGAAAGAAACTAACAAGCCTTATAGGTAAGAAGAGACAACTCCCAGCTCTCACTCCTCTCTCTCTCTCGCCATTAAAACTCCCAAATCCAACCCCATTCTTCGACCCAAACAAACGCTAATCGATGGACGACCCAACTGATCCATGGCGGCCGGAAGCCGTTCCGACCACCGTGCTCCGGCTGCCGGAGGGCCCGCGCGACCCAATGGAGTTCCTCTCCCGCTCCTGGAGCGCCTCCGCTCTCGAGGTCTCTAAGGCACTCGTTCCTCCGCTCCCGCCGCCCGCCGCCGGGGTGATCCCCGAGGACGCCGCTGGCGAGGTGGACGACTCGGGCGACGCCGCCGTGGTCGCCGGGAATCCCTTCTCCTTTGCGTCGTCGGCCACCTCGCAGCTCGTCATGGAGAGGATCATGTCTCAGTCGGTGAGTTGGGTGTTGGGTATTTTGGTAACTCTAACTTTTGGGTATTTTTACCTTAAAATTTGGTAATTGCTACTGTACTTCTCGATTTGTTTGTTTTCCTTCTAATTTCCGTGTTTGAGAGCCTCTTCTTGTCTCTCCTTCTGACTTATTTCTCGCAAAGTGCGGAAGAAACCAAGGAATACTCGAAATATAATTTATTTATGGATGCTCTCTGTCTCTGTTTCCTCTTTCTTATTAAAATCTCAAAGCTTTACTCTCTTTTTTTCTGGGTCTCTTTCAAATTGCAGCAATAACCATACTAAACTAGAGTAGATTAGCTTTCCCTTCTTCTTCTTCTTTAGGTTTATTTCTTATGCTCTGTTGTTATGTGAACAGGAAGTATCTCCTCTCGCATCTGGACGTCTCTCCCACAGCAGTGGGCCATTAAATGGTGGAGGATCTCTCTCTGATAGCCCTCCAGTTTCACCTTCCCAACTCGACGACATCAAGGTCATCTCTAACTTCCTCTCTTTAAAGGCTACAGTAGCTACCTTCTTTGTTTCTTTTACTTGTCCACTGTTCAATTCTATATGCCGGGAAGACGTCAAACTCTCTGCAAGCTGGAGAGGCTGAAGACAAAGCGACCAAGCTCTCAGCCTTCCTCTGAGTGAATTGTCTACAGAGAGATAGAGAGAGAAAAAGAAACAGAGAGACAAAGACAGAGATGGCTTTTGCAGAGAGATGGCTTTCTCTTCTTTCGATAAATTAACTGACATATATCCATCACCAGGCGTGTAATTAAATGACTGTGCTCTTTATTATCGACTTTATTTCCCTCGAGAGTTTGCGTGCTTTGGATCATTGCTTGGTCCACTCATAGTCCTCGAGTGTCATTTTTCGCACAAATAGGGAGCAATTTTCGATCAATTTTTCGGCCCAAAATGGCTCCGTGAGTGACCTATCCTATTCCGAGCCCTGTGAGCAAAGTAGCAAACTGGGGAAAAGGTTCTTTCTTTAGCTCTCTCTCGGCTACGGTCATTGCTAGTTATAATCCTTCTCTTTTATCTCAAGAATCTCATGCTTTGGTTTATTTAGTAACCGGGTGTATAATGGGACAAAACTTTAGTCCAGAGATTGCCCCCACCAAAGTTCCCGAAGTACCCTTCAACCTTCTATTACATTTCACACTACTTGGAATAAGTCCTCCTTGGCTATCCGTACTTTGTCTGGTAGCTCTCCGAGCAAAGCTCAGCACAGCTGTCTGCACTCTGGTCTCTTACTTTGGTCTTAACTTTTCTTTTTTCTTTCAAAAGATAGTACGAACGAAATTTTGGTTATGATAATATCATGGCAGATAAGAGATCAATATATATATATATACATGTCATGTCTTAGTATTTACAAAATAACCGATCTAGACCACTTGGTGTGGATTCTGAGCAGTATTCCAGGGCTACTAATACACCGAAGCCGCAGCCATATAGAGGCAGCAGTAAGACAGTTGGAAGATGGCTCAAAGACAGGAGAGAGAAGAAGAAAGAGGAGACTAGGGCCCACAATGCCCAGCTCCACGCTGCAGTCTCGGTGGCTGGCGTGGCTGCTGCTGTGGCGGCTATCGCCGCCGCCACAGCTGCCAACTCAGGATCGACCAAGGATGACCGCGCCGCCCGCATTGACATGGCGGTCGCGTCGGCCGCAACGCTCGTGGCCGCGCAGTGTGTCGAGGCAGCCGAGTCCATGGGGGCTGAACGCGAACACCTGACGGCGGTCGTCGCATCGGCGGTCAACGCCAAGACGCCGGGAGATATAATCACTATCACAGCAGCTGCTGCCACTGGTAACTATAACTTTTCCATTCCAAATTTCCAATGAACCCAATTGCTATTATTATGCCGTATTATAATTGTTACGGTCTTCAAATTTGTAGCATTACGAGGGGCAGCGACATTAAAGGCGAGGGCATTGAAGGAGGTGTGGAACATTGCCGCAGTAATTCCAGTGGAGAAGGGAGGAGAGGGAGCTCATCACAAGCATAGGCAATGCAAGCAGACGAAGGAAGTAGACAGCAATGGCAGTAGTTTTAGTGATGAGCTGGTCCCTGAGGAGGAGAATTTTCTAAGTCTCTGTAGCCAGGAGCTACTCGCTCGTGGAACTGAGTTGCTCAAGCGTACACGCAAAGGTATTCGACAGTGGACCCTCTTCTCTCATATAAGAATAAGAAGACAAGATTTAGAGTACATTCTTCTATTTGTATCTGTAGGTGCTCTTCATTGGAAGGTTGTCTCGGTGTATATTAACCGCACGGGTCAGGTAATTTGTGGGCCTAAAAGAAGTTTCATGAATTTAATTATCTCGTCAACCTTCCGCCATGTTTAAATTTTGTTTTCACTGTGTAGGTGATGCTTAAGATGAAGAGCAAGCATGTTGCTGGAACCATCACTAAGAAGAAGAAGAGTATGTCAAAAATGATGCAGTGAAAGAAATTACTTCCATTAGAGAAGCATATATAGGGCTTAAGAGTGCTAACTTAGTTCTTGAAACATTTGTTACAGGTGCGGTGATAGAGGTATGCAAGGATGTTTTACCTTGGCCAGGCCGACATCTACTAGAAGGCGGCGATCAGCGGCGGTACTTTGGGCTGAGGACGGCGGAGCGGCGGGTGATCGAGTTCGAATGCAGAAGCCAGAAAGAGTATGAGATGTGGACTCAAGGAGTGTGTCGTCTACTCCACATCGTCGGTGAGAGGAAGCACGCGTGACTGATAAAGAGGCTGCCGACGCCAGGGAAGCTGATCAAGATCAGACCGTCTCTAGCTGTAAGATTGGAAAAGAATAGGGCGCGCGGGCATGCATATGACCCACAAGAATTTAAGAGCCTAGACAAGAATGTTTGTAATGAAAGAGATGTGTGGTGAAGTGAGTTCCATCTCTCATTTGTAAAAAGAGAAAGGGGTGATATATTAGATCAATCAACTTGTTTTATTTTCATTAATTTTTCTTCTCCATCGCCCCGTTTGGTATGTTAGGACAAAGGGGATTTTAATAAACCCTTGTTATTTTAAACTCTTTTGCCAATCAGGAGAGGAAAAAATGGAATAAGGAAACCGGATAAACTATACCTATCCGAATGCTTTTTGTTTTTTCAGTTAAAAGGGAAATTTGGATATCATTTCGCTAGAAATTAGGATACCTATACTGTGCAAATTACAGTGGATTAAGTTGAATAAATTTTTAACTAAAATTGTAAAATTATATATATATATACAATCTTTTTAAAAAATAATAAATAATTATTTATATTAAAATAAAAAAGGAGTAATAAAGTTAATTTAATAATTTTATATCTCATCAAACTACTATCTTATTCCATATTTGTATTCCAGCTTTTTTATTTTATTTTGCAACCAAATGCCTTAATAAAAATTGAGATAAATTTTTTAATCCTGAAATAAATTCTTATTTTATACTAAATCTCAACTTTTTTAATATTATCCCAGGCCCTATATCTATTTGAACTGGGGTCAGGTCATACATCCGATAAAAAGAAAAAGGGAGAGAAGAAAAGACTATATTCAGCTCCATTGTTCTTGTAGGGAAGAATCTTTGACTAAAGAAAAAAAGAATCACAGGAACAGTAAGCATTAACAAATAGATATCAATAATTTCCCTCTTTTATTACATCACAGTGTGACAATCTTACAAGGTTCATCCTTTCATCCTTCCTAAGTAATGTATAACAAATTAGTATACTACTAATTGTAGGTTAGTACTTGTATGCGTTTAATTTGAAATCAAGGAGCTAGTGGATGTAGTTAGAAGTTACATCAGGGATTAAGAATCTGAAGCACTGAAGGCAGTCAGCAGAGCCATGAACAGGTTGACAATGTCGAGATACAAAGAGATGGCGGCAGCGACGTATTGGTCATACGTGTGGCGCTTGATCAGGTTATCAGTGTCGTAGATGATGTAGCCAGAGAACACAATCGCAGCGAGGCAACCGTAGATTGTTTTTGTTATCTTCCCCATAGGAATAAAAATCTGCAGCCAAAACGACAATAATTGAAATGAGCTAAATCCTTTTAGAGAGTGCAGAGCAGGCTAGGATCGGATGGTAACCTGGAGGATACAAAACATCACCAAGACTAGAAGGCTGGCAAACAAGAATGGTCCCAGGAAGTTGAAATCATGGCCTCGTTTGGCTGCCCAGAATGTGTAGAGAGTGAGACCCACGACAACCCCGAAGGTTAACACTGCTGCTTCCAGTATAACTTTCCCTGTTCAAAAGTCGAAACATCATGCCTGAGATCATTAGGCTAGAATGCTAGTTATATTATTCAAAGCTGCGGGTATCTGCAAGCAGGCAAGCAGTAATTAATGTTGAAGCATTATAACTTTAAGTCACATGCATTACTGTGGAACAAGCAGAGAAATGATGTATGCCAATGGTTTTCTTGATGAGGTCAAAAGGACAAGCTATATCCATGAATTTAAGATGGCCCATCTATTGTATATCCAATCATCCAACTCAAGCCAAAGAAGATATGGAAATAACTGTCGTGTTAGCAACTAGTAGCGTATCCAATCATCCAACTCAAGCCAAATAAGATAAGAGACCAAGTATAAACAAACAAGACAAGTAGAATTATAGATAACAGAAAAGGTTCTTTCTAAGCAAAGGCAACGAATATGCATGTCTAGATATATAAATTTTGCTCATCAAATAACTCTTCCAGTGCAACTGTTCAGTTTGTTTTATGACATCCAGACACACAGGGAAGCAATTGACCTTCAAAAAGATCTAATATCATGAAATTTTTTCTTAATATATCTTCATCATAGTTGATGAAATCCAATAACAAAAGAGAAGAGAAACAACTTGTAGTCAGTCACACATTCTTCCCTCGAAACATCTTTTGCTGAAAACAAATAATACCTACGCTATTATTTCTTGGAATGATTCCCATCTCAATGATCAACAGCATTCAGATACACAGGTTGCATCAAATGGAACCATTATATCTAATACCAAGGTAAGGAAATCTACACTAGAATGTCAAATCATGTAATTTAATTCAATAAATATTAGAGCAGGGGCGCTGTTTGGCTTCCTATATTTTAAAAAAACTACATATTCTTTTCAATGAGTGAAATGAATTTATATGTAGTATCTTGACATTCATTTTAATTAATTATATGCTAAAAAATATTCTATCAATCTTTAATACGAAGGAAAAAAAAATCCTAAGACTTTTATTTATATTAGTTTCTCATTTAATCTTAGAACTCATCGACAATTTCATCTGTAACCAAATATCACAATCAAGCATAAAAATTAATCATGCAAGATAGAGATCCTATAATTTCTTAAAGCAAGATCTCTCTCTCTCTCTCTCTCTCTCCTTACCGCTCGTAGAAATGCACGCTAACCCAATCGCGAAGCTGATGCAGACCGTGAACAACCCAAGAAGAAGCAAATTTATCGGATGCGACTCTTGAAAATATATCATCGGTATCATAACTGCATAAGAATATATCAGAATCCTAGATTTAACCAAAATTCATGAGGAAAGAGAAAAGAATCCATCTTTTACCGAGCAGAGGCAAGATGATGAGCAAGATGAAGACGGCCAAGGAGCCAGGGGTGTTGGAGTGGAAGAACTGGAGAATCGGAGGGACGAAGTTGACGGCGGCGGAGACGCCGGCTGTGGTCAGAATCTGTAGCGAGACGATGCAGTAGACCTTGCGGATGAAGGCCCAACGGAGCTGAGGGCTCTCGATCATGTCAGGGTAGAGCGACCCCGCTCTGCCATTGGCGGACTCGAGGTCGAATCTGTGGTGGTGTTTCGTCATTTCTGGGGATTTCTAGGGTTTACTGTGGGCGATTCTTGGAGGTGGGGTTGGAGAACGGAGAGGAAGAGGATGCAACGCGAATGGGCGGTCGCGGGAAACAGGGGCGCGGGGTTTCTATTTTTAACTTGGATCTTTCGGTTGAGTACCGAACTGGTCTGGTCCTATCCTCATAGAGCCCCAAAAGAAAGTACTAGCCCAAAGATTTATTATTATTATTATTATTATTATTATTATTATTATTATTATTATTATTATTATTATTATTATTCCTTTCAGTTGCTTTTTCTTAGTTTAAATGCAATTTATATCTAGGATTCCTTGTAACTTTTTTTTATTGATAATAAGGATCCTAAGATCTCAATCGGTAAGCAGTAATTAACACCAAGGAAGGAAATATTTATAATGACCAAAATGCTATAATCTTCTTTGAAAGAATTTTTTTTTTAAAAGACTTCTTTTTTCAAATGATTTGAAAGGCTTGAGTTGTTCAAATCTACCATCTCTGTCGCTTGTGGTCTCATGATTTAATACGTCGATTATAATGAAAGAAGTGGAAGATAATTTAATGAAGAAAAGAGCATTTTGGTTATAATGGATATGCTAACAATGCGTGCCCTTTGGATTGCGTACTTATTCCGTTTGTCCTCCGCAAAAGCGATGGTTTCTTCCCAATAAATTGCAACAGGAATATACGAGTGATGGAAAACAGGAATAGGCATAAATATACATCCGTTTTCCGAATTGTCCCCTTCGCATATATCATCAGAGCTTTTCTCTAATCTCAGCATGAAGTACAAATTGCATATGAAATGATAAACGCGGAAAAAAGGAACTCTACATACTAATATAATATATATTTTTTTCAGGCTTGCATTTGAATTCAGTAAATGGCACACAAAAACAAATGCCTATACATTTATACTTCTTTTTTTGTGACAAAAGGCTACATTTATTCTTCTTAGGATTCAAATATACACAACTTCAGTTCCAATAAAGACCAACTTATTGTTTAAAGTGCAATGTATAACTGATCAGCCAAAACTATGCTGTTTCAACTATCAGCTGCCCGTAATAGAGTAAGCAGAGAAAGGAAGAGGTTGATGATATCCAGATAAAGGGCAACCGCTGCCCAAATGTACTCATCATACGTGTAACGCTTTATCAAGTTGTCTGTGTCATATATGATGTAGCCAGAGAATATAAGCGCCGCTAATCCACCATATATCATGAGAGATATCTTTCCCAGTGGAAAAAAAATCTGCAAAGTGAATGGGTATATATGCTTAATAATAGAAGTAGACAATTAGCGGAATCCAATGAAGTGCGGCACTAGGTCTGTCGTACCTGGATGAGGGAAAAAACCAGCAATACCATGACAGCAGCAAAAAGGAAGGGACCAAGGAAATTGAAATCATGACCTCTTCTAGCAGCCCAGAATGTGTAGAGAGTAAGGCTAACCACCACCACTGTGGTTAAAATTGCAGCTTCCAGAATGACCTTGCCTGTTAGTATTAACCATCCAAAAATCAAGAACTCTCTGAAAAATATATAAATCCCATGCTGGAAATTTGGTGTAACAAATACCCATAAGGACAAGTTTGAATAATTATATGACTTTTCTACAACTTCTGTTTATACATAGATACAAAATAAACAAATTCAAAGACATGCATGAATAAAACAACAGGAGAGAAAAGAACAGATGTAATGGCTTACAGAAAACAGTTTCCTCTATGCAGAAGCATGAGAAGATATATACAACTCATCAGCAGCAGAATTCCAGACAAATGTTCACTTGTTGCTGATCAGCTGTATTCACTGCATACCTAGCGATCATAATTTTTATCTGCCATACACTAACTACTTTTATCTATTCCTGGGAAATTAGAAATAAAAAAGAGCTATTAACCCCTCCTCTGTTCCTATTTGACTTAGCAACTCAAGGTACCTTTATGTAAAACACAGTATAGGACCAAATGAACAAGGATGTAGAAGTCAACCAGTTCCGGAATATAAAGGATCTCTTCCACCTGATGCTAAAATGCTTCTATGCCTGATAAATAAAGTTAGACTTTCTTAATAACCTAGCGTAAAATTTCTCTTCATGTTGACAACTTCAAAGCAGAAAATATCCTTGTCAACCATTTGTAGTGTGGGATGAACTATACAGAATTCAATATTGTTAACATAAAGGAGAACATTTGCAAGGATAAACATTAAGCAAAAGCATTTTAAACCCAAAAGAAAATGACATTCTTCATTTATTTAATCACTTTGACAATGACTCAAACCAATGAAGTGTGCCCATGAAAACTGAATTATGTTGGGCTCCCATTATACTAACCAACTTCTGTAGCATGTCCTACATATAGTTTCACAAATACACCATTTCTCTAGAATATGAAAAGAGTAGCTTTCTAAATAATATTTCTTTTATCGACTATCTCACATAGCTAATGAAAAAGTTAATTTGGAACTACTCTGTGTTTGCATCAATTCACATTTACTGTTCAGAAATTAGTATACTAGGGTAGCAAGAAATACCACCTACAAATACTCAACAACCCATTATCCCTCAATCTCATAGTAAAACATATACAAACATCCCACCTCATGACATCCTCTCTCTCACCAATCCTGTCCTCCATGGCAGTCTAGTAGACTGTTCACAATGGTGTTTGGAGATGCAATTCTATGACATTAGGGACGAGGTCTATGCCTTTCCTTGTCATCATCGTTCCTAACACCTTTTGCTGACATTGGAAATTTTCTTCAATCTCTCATTCATTATGTCATGACCAACATCATTTTTGGTTGTGGTTTCATACAAGTCATCTCAATTTGTCCTTAATTACACTTTAGCGAAAGAGAAATGTAATAATAATGGGTTACCCTAATTCAGTAATTTGATACGAGTTAATAAGTTATGCACAACAATTTGAAAAGCAAATTGAGATCAAAATCTTACCGCTGGTAAACGCGCACGACATCCCAACCGCGAAGCTAATCGCCAGAGTAAACAATCCAAGCAGAATCAGATTCACCGGATGCTGCTGGTGATAGTAATACAAGGGGCACAAAACTGCACAAATCCGACCAGAATAAATAACAAAGATGTTTTTAAAAAATCTAGAGAAGAAAGGTCGAGTCATCACTGATGAAGGGGAGGATGAGGAGAAAGATGTAGAGCCCCAGGCCGGCGCTGCTGGAGACGAAGAAGTGGGAGATGGGGCGGACGGAGACGACAACGGCGGCGACGGCAGCAGTCATCGCGACCTGGAAGGTTAGGATGATGTAGATCTTGCGGATGAACGCCCACCGGAGTTCCGGGCTCTCGGTCATCATCGGATACAGGAACCGGGAACCCGACTCGATGTCCCCGTTCTTCTGGTAGTTGAACATCCTTGCGGACGGAGAGAGATCGCTAGGGTTTCGATCTGAGATCTTAGAGTTAAGATTAGGGTTAGAGTCTGGATTTGATCGAGAGGAGAAAGACGAAGGAGAAGGAGATGGAGATGGGGAAGTTATTGGAGATTCTTCTGAAAAGTCCTATCGTTTCAGTTGAATCATTGGACGGAATAATATAGAAACATTACAAATAACACCCTATAATTTGATTATAGGTTACAAATCGCCTTCTCTTTTCATTATTTACAAATAAGCCCTCTATTTGGTTAACAATACTAAGCCACACCCTATCCAATTAATTGAGAGAGAAATATAATTTAAACAGACCATTAGGCTAACTTAACTATAGAATGACTAGAACACCTATTTTTAATAAAATAGGATTACATTAACTTTTCAAAATATTAAAATCGCATTAAGTAAATGGTAAAGAAACCCAAATAAACTATCGTTACGAAAATGAAAAGACGTATAAAAAGACTAACAGTAAAAACAATAATAAAAGTAACAAGGTCAGTTTTCTATGTTCGTTGCTTATTCCAGCAGCCATCTGGATTTGGTGAACGGTGAAAAACGTGAGAAGGTCGAAAGGACTAATCATCTTTCTTATTCCACAGCAAATATTGAAGAGGTGGCTTTTGGCCCAGGGTCTTCCCTCTCCATCAAAGGAGATCTTCTCCCTCGCCGGCTGCTGGTGAAGTTTTCCTCACTCTTTTCCCCTCACTTCTTCTTTTCCAATTGCTCCTTTCCCCACCTCTCTTCTCCCTTCTCTTTTGTCCTCTCTTCTTCCTCTCCCTTTGCTCTTTTCCCATCCTCTCTTCTCCCCTCTCTTTTTCCCTATCTTGCCCTAGCACTTTCCCTCTAACCATCACGTTGTTGCCGCTACAACAATTGTCGCTGCTGCTCTTTTTTGCCGTTCCCTATCGTCACTCACCGCTGTCGTCCCTGCTCTCCTTCTGCTCTCCTCCCTCGCCGAATCCAAACTTGGCCACCACCTTTCTGCAAGATTCGAGCTTCCCGTGCGTGCGAACCGAACCGAGCCGAGCCGGGCCGGGCGGCGCGCGTGTGTGTGTGTTAGGTTGCATAGTAACCTTTACCCACAAAATAGGTACCCCTTTTGGGGCCCAAAGCCCATAGGAAGTTTGTTGCTTATATACCATACTAACATTTCTCAAATATCCAATATGGTACTAAACTTACTTTCCTTTATTTCCCATTGCCATGATACCCACTTTAGAGCCAATTATCATTCACTTCTCTTCATGAATTTGATTAAGTGAATATATGACAATAAAGTATACTTTGAGCTAAATTGATTCCACCATTAAACCATTATTAATAATGTGTGGGCCCCACTTAAAACTTAGCTCAAAATTAATAAAATATTCATGTCAAAATCATGAAATTACCAACAATCCCCCACATGAATGAATTGGCTGAAAATGCATATGAAATGCAGACTTGATCGAGAGTACAACAAAAAGTTACTGCATCAGGATAGGTAGCTTTTGGCTTTGAACCTTCCATAGTGAAGTATTATCGGGTTTATTCGCTAACCAGTGAACATGATGTCTTGAACTGTTCAGCTTTTGTATAAACCAAGACAATAATACTCACACAGCTCTTTTCAACACAGTCGGTTCTATATGTTGTGTCCATTTCGGCCCTGGACGCGCCTGGTAATTCTTTGAGTGCTCTAGAGATTTAGCCTTGTCATCTCATAGAAGCGGCCCACTTCACACTCACATAGGTGACCTCTTATTAAGAGTATCCTGCCATACTCCACTTGGATTTCCAAAGTATAAGAGTCATTAAAAGCATTGCTTACCCTAACACTTAGTACAGGTTTATCACTATGTCATCATAGGAAAGGTGTAGGAAATTTAATTCCTTAGTGATTTCAGAGAACGCCCCCACAACTCGGTTGTCCCTTTGAACCTAGATCTTGGGATCTCCAGTCAACTAGGTTGGGTTGCCGTTGTGTCGTTACTCTAGGTGGTAGGCTTTAAACCCATTCCCCTCGATGAACAATATACTCGATCTCTTGTTAAACCCTTAGTTAATGGATCCGCGATGTTATCCTTTGATTTTACATAATCAATGGATATTATACCATTTGAGATCAATTGTCGCACTGTATTATGCCTACGACGTATATGTCGTGACTTACCGTTATACATCTGACTCTGTGCCCTTCCTATAGCCGATTGACTATCGCAATGTATGCAGATTGCGGACACAGGTTTTGGCCACATAGGAATATCTTCTAAGAAATTTCGAAGCCATTCTGCTTCTTCTCCAGCCTTATCTAATGCTATGAATTCAGATTCCATAGTAGATCTAGCTATACATGTTTGTTTAGAAGATTTCCATGAAATAGATGCACCTCCAAGTGTAAAGACATATCCGCTCGTGGATTTGGTATCTTTTGTATCAGATATCCAGTTTGCATCACTGTACCCTTCAAGTACTTCTGGATATCTTGAATAGTGCAATCCATAGTTAGTGGTGTATCTCAAATATCTGAGTACCCTAACTATCGCCTTCCAGTGATCACTGCCTGGATTACTTGTATATCTACTCAGTTTACTCACAGAGTACGCAATATCCGGACGAGTGCAATTCATGACGTACATCAAACTGCCTATTATCCGAGAATATTCTAACTAAGATATACATACACCTGTATTCTTTGTAAGATGAAGATTCACATCTACAGGTGTTCTGGCTATATTGCTACTATCTTTATCAAATTTATCGAGTATTTTCTCAATATAATGTGATTGAGATATAACATACCCTTCAGTTGCCTTAGTGATCTTTATACCAAGAATCACATCTGCAACTCCCATATCTTTCATATCGAACTTTTTAGCCAACATGTTCTTGGTAGCTTTAATGACATTAATATTGCTACCAGTTATTATCATGTCATCCACATATAGACATACAATGACATAATTATCTGAAGTGCATTTCACATAAACGCATTTATCACATTCATTAATGTGAAAACCATTTGACATCATAACTAAGTCAAATTTTTCATGCCATTGTTTAGGTGCTTGTTTAAGCCCATAAAGAGACTTAACTAATTTGCACACTTTTCTCTCTTGTCCTGGAGCCACAAACCCTTCGGGTTGTTCCATATAGATTTCTTCATTTAATTCACCATTCAAGAATGCAGTTTTCACATCCATCTGATGTATTTCCAGATTATATAATGCCGCAAGAGCAATTATTAATCGGATAGATGTTATTTTTGTTACAGGTGAATATGTATCAAAGTAATCTATTCCCTCTGTCTGTCTATATCCTTTGACTACAAGTCTCGCCTTGTATTTGTCAATTGAACCATCTGCTTTCATCTTTCTTTTGAATATCCATTTGTAACCCAAAGGTTTACAACCTGGTGGAAGATCCACCAATTCCCAGGTATGATTTTGCAAAATGGATTCAACTTCACTATCAATGGCTTCTTTCCATAAAGGAGCTTCAGGAGTAGACATTGCTTCCTTATAACTCTGAGGTTCTTTTTCTAACAAATATGTTAGAAAATCAGGACCAAAAGACGTAGAAGTCCTTGCCCTCTTACTTCGTCTAGGTTCAATATCATTTCCTTCTTGCATAGACTCTTGGTCATGCTTATTTTCATAAGTTCTTTTGAGAGAACTTATTTCTAATGTAGATTTATATGGAAATATATTCTCAAAGAATGATGCATTCCTAGACTCAATAATTGTATTCTCATGTACCTCAGAATTATCTGATTTGTGAACCAGGAATCGATATGCACTACTGTTATGAGCATAACCAATGAATATACAATCAATAGTTTTAGGTCCAATTTTTGTTCTTTTAGGAATTGGAATTGCAACCTTTGCTAGGCACCCCCACACTCTTAAGAATTTATAGCTAGGTTCTCGACCTTTCCATAACTCATAAGGTGTTTTATCCAATTTCTTATGGGGTAACCGGTTGAGAATGTGATTTGCAGAAAGCAAAGCTTCCCCCCACAAATTCTGGGGTAAACCAGAACTTATTAACATGGCATTCATCATCTCTTTTAGAGTTCTATTCTTACGTTCAGCAATACCATTTTGTTGTGGAGCGTAAGGAGCCGTTATTTGATGAATAATTCCATTTTCTGCACATATTTGTGCAAATGGTGACTCATATTCACCACCTCTATCACTTCTTAGCATTTTAATTTTTCTGCTAAGTTGGTTCTCAACCTCTAATTTGAAATGTATAAACATTTCTAATGCCTCATCTTTGCTTCTTAGCAAATACACATAATAGTATCTTGTGCAATCGTCAATAAAAGTAATAAAATACTTTTTTCCACCTCTAGTTTGAATAAATTTCAAATCACATACATCGGTATGTATAAGTTCTAGAGGTTCTGTACTCCGTTCGACAGAATGAAACGAAGTCTTAGCCAATTTGGCTTCAACACATATTTCACATTTTTTATTTAAATCAATATAGAAATTAGGCAACATGTTAAGATTAATTAATCTACGTAATGTACCATAATTAACATGTCCTAATCTACCATGCCAAATTTCATAAGACTCAAGCAAGTAAGAAGAAGATTCTTCTTTATTTATTTTTGGAGTTACAATCATTACATTCATCTTAAAGAGGCCATTTGACAAGTAGCCCCTTCCAACATACATGCCATTTTTTATAAGTACAAACTTATCAGACTCAAACACCAACTTAAACCCTTTCTTACTCAATAATGATCCCGAAACCAGATTCTTTCGAATGTCGGGCACATGCATTACATCATTAAGAGTAAGTTCTTTTCCTGAAGTTAATTTTAACACAACCTTTCCTATTCCTTCCACCTTGGAAGTTGCTGAATTGCCCATGTAAAGTTTTTCATCTGTCGCAGTTTGATAAGACGAAAACATCCACCTATTGGCACAAATGTGTCGAGTAGCTCCAGTGTCTACCCACCATTCTTTAGGATTACCACCAATCAGGTTTACTTCCGAGACAACAGCGGAGAGGTGCATATCATCAACATCAGAACGAAGGTGTTCTACTTCATTGGCTTGTGGCTTCTTCTTTTCAGAGTTCTCCTTCTTTGAGTTCTCCTTCTTTTTCCTCAAGCGGCAGTCCTGAGCATGATGCCCTTGTTTGTCACAGACGTAACATTTGCCCTTGAACTTCTTTGCATTGCCACTTTTAGAGCCTTCGCTAGTGTACTTCCTTTTCTTGTCCTTTGTGGACTCCACAACATTTGCCTTTGATACGTACTAACTTCCAATTTTCTTTTCAGCAGTACGATTGTCTTCTTCAATCCTCAATCTGACAATAAGTTCTTCAAGTGTCATTTCCTTGCGTTTGTGTTTTAGGTAATTTTTTGAAATCCCTCCAAGATGGTGGCAATTTTTCTATAATAGCCGCCACTTGAAATGATTCATTAATCACCATCCCTTCAGCATGAATCTCATGAATTATTACTTGAAGATCTTGCACTTGGTTAATCACTGGTTTAGTGTCAACCATCTTGTACTCAAGAAATTTACCGACTACAAATTTCTTTGCACCGGCATCTTCTGTCTTGTACTTCTTGTCTAAAGATTCCCATAATTCCTTAGACGTTTTTACTGAACTATACACGTTATACAACGAGTTGTCCAGTCCATTGAGGATATAGTTTCGGCAAAAGAAGTCGGCATGCTTCCACGCATCCACTGCAGCAACTACTTGCCTATCAGTTTCCTCCTTTCGGAGTTCAGGCACATCTTCATGTAAGAATTTAGCCAAATTCAAAGTGGTCAGATAAAAGAGCATCTTCTGTTGCCATCTCTTAAATTCTGCACCACAGAATTTTTCAGGCTTTTCTCCATGAACTGTAGGTACTGGAGGAGCAGTGATAGGGGAAATAGTACTCTTTACTATTTCAGCCATCTAAAAGAATGAAATAAAATTAAAATCCGATAAGAAGAAAAGAACACTGATTGGAATCAGAGTGACAACCAAATTGGTCTTAAGATTGTTGGCGATAACAATCTGATTCCAAAAATCCGATCAAAATAAATAAATAAAAAAAAAAACTGAATTGATAGTTACTAATTTATAGTTACACTGTGAAGGGATGCACCATTTGGGTCGAGTTCAACCAACTAACTGAATTGATTAACTGTTTATCGAAGGGACACACCACTTCGATCCCGAATCAAATCAGACTGAACCCGAACCCGTATCAGGCAAAAAATAAAATTGGACTTTGACCCGTGCGTGCGAACCGAGCCGAGCCGGGCCGGGCGGCGCGCGTGTGTTAGGTTGCATAGTAACCTTTACCCACAAAATAGGTACCCCTTTTGGGGCCCAAAGCCCATAGGAAGTTTGTTGCTTATATACCATACTAACATTTCTCAAATATCCAATATGGTACTAAACTTACTTTCCTTTATTTCCCATTGCCATGATATCCACTTTAGAGCCAATTATCATTCACTTCTCTTCATGAATTTGATTAAGTGAATATATGACAATAAAGTATACTTTGAGCTAAATTGATTCCACCATTAAACCATTATTAATAATGTGTGGGCCCCACTTAAAACTTAGCTCAAAATTAATAAAATATTCATGTCAAAATCATGAAATTACCAACAACTAGTTCACAGTTGTAATCTAAGCTCGTCAGCATCTATGTTTGGTTGAACACAGATGTTGTACTTTTTGGCGGTCCTAGATGTTTGATTTTATTTTGCTCTGCAATTAGGATGCATAAGATTTTCATTTAATTTGTGTTCCAGCTGGATTATCCTCGATCTCCTACCCTTGCGTATTTTTAGGGCTGAGGCTTTTTGCTCCTTGGAATCATTTGGATCGTTCTTCATCTTATTGTTGTGCCATGCCCCTAAGCTTAATTATCAGAATTAAATTATAATACTGTCTATGGTATGGTAAGCCAAATGTAGAGCTAAGCTGTTGTTCTATCTCTCATATTCCATGTATATAAGACATTATCTTTATAATCCTTAGATGTTAATAAATTATTCTAGCTTACGGGCTTTCCTTTTAAAAAGAAAAGTTTGGCAGCTGGTTAATGGACGTTGAGATTAGCTGGTGAACCGTCGTAATTCGTATTTGATCGGGTCGTCGTTTGGTCGATATATGGGTTGCAGATTTATATTTATTTAAATAATATAACTATATATATCACAGGGATATTATGAAAATTTATAACCATAGGGTGGCAAAATAATACAAATAAAAGTTTATACAATAGTTTGATTTAGGCATATTTACTATTTACTAAAGTTAATTTGAAACTTATCCTAAATTAATTCTACATGATGAGTGTGAAAAGTTCTAGGAATTTTTTTTGTTTTATTAGCACTTATGTTTGAGTTATTTTATAAGTTATCCCTTCTTTTTTCCATGTAATATTCATATAATACCAAAACATTACCTTAACTAACTAATATTAATTTAGTATACAGTTATTTAACTCTGCTGATTAAATTACTCTTTTAAAAATTTTAATCTTGACCCATCATTTTTAAAATCATATCCCATTTTAACCCACTCCATAATATTAAAAAAATATGTTTTTTTTAGATCTAACCACTATGTAGATCATATTCGACCAAAGAGTAATTTCTATATTTTTAATATTTTAAAACAATATTTCCTAGTTGAAAATTTATTCTTAACGACGGCATATAAATCTAAAAATAAAAATATAGCATTATTATAAATTTCTCAAAGTTTTAAGAGTTTCAACAATCTAAGCCTTTAATCACACTTCACAAGTAGAATCGGGATTATGCTAATGTTAATTATTAAGCAGACAAAGAGTGCTAGTCCTAAGTAAAAGAAAAAGGTTTTTTTTTTCCATTAATCTAGAAATAATATTTAGGTCAAGTATTTCAATTATAGGTGCAGTTTGCGAGTTAAATAGTATATATAAACTTTTTGTAAAATTTTTTTTTCATGTTTTCTAAAACGCATGAAACTAAGGCAAGGTGCGAAATGGATATATATATATATATATATATATATATATATATATATATATATAAAGTTATCTTCTAGTATATATCTCATTTGCTTTTATAAGCGAAGGGGACTTAACCATGCATCCGCTTTACTTTTGTTATGTTTATCTTAACCTAAACCACAAGTGACATAGTTTTCTTTTCTCTCATTTATGCTCTCTCTTTCTCTTTCCTAAAGAAAGTTAGAGTAGGGAATATAATTAGTTATTCGTCCTTGACATTTTCAATGTGTAGAATGTTTTGTAAAGCTTTACATCCTGTACGAAAGAATTATTTCCTTAATTTGGTTACTCTTTTTATCTTTGGATTTACTTTTGGCTATATTCCATGTTTGAGCCCTCGACCTTTGGACTATTGGCCTATTTTCGTCAATTTGGGCCTTATTTTTTGCTTGAGTTATTTATAAAAAAAATTAAATTTTATTTTATATAATCGCGTGGGTTCTACCTCATTAGAGGCGCATGTATTCGATGACGAGAAAGGGTGGTAATCGGGTCGGGGCAGATTTGGATCGGATCAACATCACCCTAACATGAACACAATCCGATTAATAAACGAGTTATATTTGGTAGACACGAGCATGACATGATTATTAAACGGGTAGCATTACATCAATTGTCTAAGTCGTTTAATAAATGGGTCGTGTTTACACGACATGATAACACAATCAATCTAACCTGTTTAATAAACGAGTTGTATTAACCCGACACGATAATACGACCTGTCTAACCCGTTTACCATATATAAAATTTGATATATTAATTTATCTCATATTAATAGTGTAATATATAAATAAAATAATATATTTTTGACTCAAAACTCATACAACATAAAAATTTTATAATTTAAATACATACATCAAATTTTAGAACAAAGTTTAGAACAAATACATACATCAAAATTTTATTCCAACTAGCAAGTATCATATTATTTTACTATGATAATAAACCAAATGGCGTGGGATGATGAGGGCGGCAGGCGAGACGAGGGCAACTAAGTGGGAAGGTGAGGGCGGCAAGTTAGATATACTTTGTTTATCATTGCTAAGTTATGCCATTGTTTTAGCACCACGCGCATCTTCCGCAAGTTGTATACTCGTAAATTCTTAAATCTGCATTCCCCTTTGCCTATATACTTTGTTTTTTATTGCCAAGTTATGCCATTGTTTTAGCATCACATGCATCTTCCATCAGTTGTATACTCATAATTTTCTTTATCAGTTTAATTTTCTTATGGGTCAGTGAGATTTTAACCTAAAACCTAAGCCACAAGTTATACTGTTGTTTTCTCTCAGTGATAAATATGCTCTCTTTTTTTCTTTCTTAAAGAAAGTTACGCTAATATGAATAACTTTTTTTGTTGAATGCCTGTAAAGCTTCACAGCAGCATATTAGTACAACAAGCATGAAGAATTAATCACTTACTTTGGCTTTGGTCTTCCTCTTTAACCTTTTGTAATAATGACACAGGACATGCAGGACGCCGATCGAATTATATTTTGCATTTAACACCCTATCGTATTTGTTAATTAAATTTAACAATTATAAACTAAAGATATTACTAAAATATTCTGATGGAATCTAAACTTTACTACACGCCAAGAATCTCAGTTTATTTAAACAATGGAGGAGAAATGATGGTTCAGAGGAAGGTTCGAACTAATATTGTGAGGGTAGAAGAAGATAATTAACATATTAGACATTCTGGTAGACAATATGTTAATTTTAACTGAATATTTCTTTCTGTTATGCCATCTATATAGATGGTGTTACAGGTTGTAAAATATAACTATGTATAAAGTCAAGGTGTTAAATGCATTTTCTTTTTCCCAAATGCCTAGAAGCTACGCATGTTTACTAAACTACGTGGAGTTAAAAAGGCACAAGATGCGGCACACTGGGAAAAGATAAAGAAAAAGAAAAAGAGAAAGAGAAAGGTTTTCTGGTATCCCTCGACGCAAGAAATTCTCATTGTCCCGGTTTAAAAAATCGACTCATAAATACAAGCTGCCAAGTCGAAGAAATCAAAAACTAATACTGCGTCTACAAGTGAACAACTCATCTACCTCTCAAGGACAAAAATTGGATAGTAACCAATTAGAGGAAATGAGGAAGAAATTGTTCAAATTAGCCATGCAGGACAAATGGGAAGAAGTCATCGAAATCTACAAGAATAACCCTCAAGTGCAAGGCGAGAACCTGACACGTGCCAAGGGCACGACGTTGCACGTGGCGATATCGGCCGGCAAGGAGGATGTGGCGTTGCAGCTACTGCTTGAGGTGTCGAAGGAAAATGTGGAGAAGATCTTGAAGACGAAGAACGAAACCCTATCGACTCCACTGCACGTGGCCGCGTCACACGGCATGCACCGGGCGTGCTGGAACATGGCGGAGCGCTGCCCGACGTTAGTGACGACAGAGAGGAACAGACGCGGGGAGACGCCGCTCTTCACGGCGGCGCGGCACGGGAAGGAGGATGCGTTCTTTGCGCTCGAGAGGTGGGTGCAAAGAGTGAATCCGCCGCCAAAGGACATGAGGAAGAGGGACGTCACACACTGTAGGAGGGAGGAGGATGGCAATAGCATCCTCCATTTTGCTATCCTAGGAGAATACTTAGGTACCGTCTCAAAAATGTTCAAATAACACCTTCCAATTTATATCATTTTGTGATTAATACTTTTATTTTATATGCAGGTTTGGCTAATGAGATCATTGAGCTGTAACCTCAGTTAGTTCATTACGTAAACATAAGCGGAGAGTCACCTCTTCACTATCTGGCAAAGAAGCCTTTGTGTTTCGGAAGTGGAACTTACTTTGGCTTATTTGACCAACTCATCTACTCTTGTAATTAAGTCTTAATAAATTATATATATGCTTAACTATATCTTTTATATCTATTAATATTAATTAACTTTCTTTCTTATTGTACAGGTATTTTTATTGGCCAACATAAGAGAAAATTTCTGGAATACAAAAATCAGAAAAGTTATCTACCAAAAGAACCAAACACTCAATTGTTGCCGGAAACTTTTGATACTTTCTCCCATGTCTTTACTTTACTAAAGCCTTTGCACCAAATAGGTAATTAGCATTCCATATTATACTATACTTAAGAGTTTTCACTTGTTTTCAAGTTATATATATATATAGCATTGTAGATAAATAAGAACCATCACGCCATTGAGTAACGAAAATAAATACTTAGGAGATACTTTTAATTTTGACTTAACAACATGATATGTTTTCCAGCATATTACTATGTTATTTGTAAAATAGAGTCTCATATAATCTTAAGATCCAAACTCTAACTCAATTGTAGCTATCAAAATGCCTGGATGGATTCGCATCCCTAAATGGATCCGAAGTAGATGTGAGAAGGGTGACGAGGAAAATTCGGCTGGTATATTATTTTTAAAATAGATTATTTTTTGTGAAAAATCTTTTGGGCTTTTTTTCTTTAGTTTGTCACTTCTTTTCTTTTTTTATTTCAGAAAAAGAACCTATAAATAAATCAACTTGTACTCCTCATGAAGGTGATCCAGAATCCTCTCAAGGTAATTTAGATATAATATATCATTAATTTTATATTAAGCTTTTTGTCTCTTAATTAGTATCCAAGCTAGTAGTTGCTACATACAATTTCTATTGAAAAAGATTAAGAGTTCAATATATATAAAAATTCTAATGAAGTATTAGCTTGAGGTGCCGAAGAACGTAGCTTACTCCTATCTTTTCTCTCTCTAATCCTTTAGCAAGTAAATAATTACACGTAATATTAGCTGGCGCTAATCATACTTTCATGTTTAATTGTTTACTTGAAATGCAAAAAAAGTTAAAGAAAAAGGCAAAATGGAGGAGGATAATGAGCACCCTTTCCGAAAGTTTCCAAAAATCTATGCCGTTGGTGTTACCTTCTTCAAGATGGTGATGAAGTTCATCTTGGTCATCATGGGAATAGGTAAGTAGATAATTTACAAGGAGAAAATTTGTTGATTACAAAAATGATAGAAGTGATAGAACTACGAAGAGCCCAAATCAGACAATTCATTACGTTCTCTAACTCATATTTTCTAGCACATTACTATGTTATTTGTAAAGTAGAGTTTCATGTAATCTTAAGATCTAAAGTCTAAGTCAATTACAGTAACCAGAATGCATGAGTGGATTGGCGTCCCTAAATGGAACCGAAGAAGACGTGAGAAGGGTGACGAAGAAAATCCAGCAGTTGGTATATTATTTTTGAAATAAATTGTTTGCTGTGAGAAATTTCTTTAGGCTTTTTTTTTGTCACTCATTTTCTTTTTTATCTCAGTAAAAGCATCTACAAATAAATCAACTACCCCTTGCGAAGGTGATCAAGAATCCTCTCAAGGTAATTTAGATATAATATATCGTTAATTTTATATTGAGCTTGTTGTCTCTTAATTGGTATCCAAGCAAGTAATTGAAAAAGGTTAAGAGTTCTATATATATAAATTCGAGTGAAGTAATAGCTTGACGTGCGAAAGAAAGGAGCTTATTCCTATATTTTCTCCCAATCTTTTAGCAAATAAATAATCACACATACTATTTGCTCGCGCTAATCACTCTTTCATGTTTTAATTGTCTACTTGAAATGAAAAAAAGTTAAAGAAAATGGCAAAACTGAGGAGGATATTGAGCTCCGTTTTCAAAAGTTACCAGAAATCTATGACGTGGGTATTGCCTTCTTCAAAGTGGTGATGAAGGTCATCTTGGTCATCATGGGAATAGGTAAGTAGATAATTTACAAAGAGTTAATTCCAATGCATGAAGATAACGATGCATGACATGTACATAATATAAGATTTAATTAATAATTAATTAACTATTTAATTGAAAAGAAAACTAATTTGAGTTTCAGAACAAAATGAGTCAATATCTTGAAACAAACATTTGTCTCTAATTCTATTTTCTAGGATTACGGCGGACGCATAGACTTGAAAGGATGAAAAGAAATAATACATATGCAGTACAGCTAATGAATAAATTGATTGAAAATTGCGATGACTGGGAGTGCGAGAGAGATGGTATGAATCCACATCTTCCGAGATCTTCCGATAGAGATACACTTCCAGAAGCACCACCTCGAGTAGATAACGAGCATTCACTGACAAATGATGTCACCGCCACCGCAAAAGGTATCACTGCATTACCTTGAAATTGAAAAATAGAAAATATTGTCCATGGAGTCAAAGCATACTTAATGTATTCCCAAGTTATACTTTTGCCATTATAGTACGTACGACCAGGTGTCAAATACACTGTTTGAAGAATAAAAATGCAGTACTTGTCTTTTTATAATCTCCACCACCACCTCCAAAGGAATGAAAGTGTAATTTAGAATTAATTTATTTATCACAGTAATCCACCGATGATCGATCGATGCATAAACTATTTGTATTAACATCTGATTGGCGAACTTATTTGGACTTAATTATTTAAAATTTTTGAAAACAGAGAGTCCGGATGGAAAGCGCAAAGGAGAGGGCGGTCATCAGGTCAATGTGGATACAATATGCAAATGCAAATGCAAATGCAAATGCGAAGATGAACAAAAGGGAGAGGAATCAACAAAACCAGTGAAAGGTAAATAATTAATATTTTCTGTTACATAAAAAAATATATATTTTATCACCTTAGATCTTAAATTATTTTAATAAATATCACCCTTTTTCATGTGTGATACTCTATCAACATGATAGTCACACCGGTGTTGGAAGCTGCGAAAAATAGAATTATAGAGATAGTAAAAAAAATTCTTGAAACTTTTCCGATGGCAGTCTTGGATGTTGATGAGGATGGAAAGAACATTGTGTTGCTTGCGGCAGAAAATCGACAAAGTTATATATATAAATATATGGTTAATAGTGAGATAATGAAAGATAGTGCATTTGGGAAGATAGATAAGAATGGAAATAGTGCTCTACATCTCGCTGCTAAGCTTAGAGAAAAGCTTCCTTGGAATATCCCTGGAGTAGCTCTTCAGATGCAATGGGAGATTAAATGGTATAAGGTATGAGGCATCTCACTCTCTTATTTATAATTTTTTTTATATTTTCAATTCAAAATAAAATATTGACAACTATAACGGATAATTATAGTAAACTATTACTTATTTTTACTATGACACTCTTTTAACTATGAAAAACCTTCAAAATAGTATTTTATTAGTTATATGTTTCAATTTTCTATTAAAAATATAATTAAGAGACCCTGTCACATGATCAATTTTAGATACTGTAGATACTATTTTACTTTTATTTAAAAAAATTAAGAATGAGATAACCAATGAGAGGTATTAGATACCTGAAAACACGGAAGTGAAAAAAAAAAGCAAATAAAAATGTAGGTGCAAAAATTAAAATATTTATATAAAAATGAGGAATAGTTAATGGGTCCAGGTATAATTAACCATAAATTAATATAGAGTTCGATATATGAATAGAAATATAAGGAGGAAATTTGAAAATATTAACGTTAGAAAGCAAACTATTTTAACCATATATTCTTAAATGAAAATTATGAAATTTTATAACCACAGTACGTGATGCAATCCATGGAAAGCGTAATATCCCACACCTACAACGACAAGGGCAAAACGGCGCAAGAGGTCTTCATAAAAGATCACGAGGAACTCGTCAAGGAAGCCGGCAACTGGCTGGTCAAAACGTCAGAGTCATGCTCCGTCGTCGCCGCTCTGATCGCCGGCGTTGCCTTCGCCACTGCTACCACCGTCCCAGGCGGTCTAAATCAGTCCTCCGGCGAACCGATCCTCTCTGACGAAACCACCTTCCAAGTCTTTGCCTTCTCCTCCCTCGTAGCCCTCTGCTTCTCTGTGACCTCCCTCGTCATGTTCCTCACCATCCTCACGTCCCGCTACCAAGAAAAAGACTTCAACAAGAGCCTCCCTACGAAACTGATAGTTGGGCTCACGTCACTCTTTACCTCCATCGCCGCCGTGCTCGTCTCCTTCTGCGCAGGGGACTTCTTCGTGGTGCAGAAGAAGCTCAAGTTCGTAGCATTCCCAATTTATGCAGTGATGTTATTTCCGGTCTCATTCTTTGCGATTGCCAATTTCCCGCTCTACGTCGACCTCATTTGGGCCACCATCGCCGATTTGCCGGTGAGGACTCAAAGGATGCATACATTATGACAAACATTTGGTGGGGGACGAGTTTGTGCCTTCCTTAATTTGGTGTGCTTTTAATTATTTTCTTGGACATAATTAAGTTCTCTGAATAATTAACTGCGTGGGTTTTTCTGATAAGGTTTTGTTTGCCAAATGTGCCAGGATATGTAAGATGTGATTAAGTTGTATTAATAATATTACTCTACCTGATTATGTGTTAAATTAATTCCATATGAAAAAAGATTTAAGAGTTCCGATCGATCTTTTATGCTACCTTAACCACTCTTGGGTTTCTCTAACTTTAAGTGAAAGAGATGGGAGAGAATATAAAAGAGTTTGACATAACTCTTTAAAAGAAAAATTCAGCCCTGAATTTAAATTATTAAGTGAAAGAGATGGGAGAGAATTATTGAAGCTATTGCATTCCTGGTATCGTACTTATGTAAGTACAATATCATCGGTATGGGTTGAAACAAGGCAGGAAGAATGCACCTTCTTGGCTGGGACAAGACCATCTTAGGCAAGTGCGAGGACGGTTTGGTGTATTCTTGATTTTCAATAGGGACCCGAATCTTTGGGTTGATTTAGTTTCAGCCAAATACAACACCTTCTACTTATCGAGAAACTCTTGGCCCCTCAATTGTCCTTGGCATTGGCACATTATATTTGATTTTGTCATTCTCTTCTATATATGGGGCTCCTCGAGCTCATCAAGAATGGCAAAGGGTCCAACCTCTGTTTTGATCCATGTTTGAGCCCTCAACCATTAGACTGTTGGCCTAGTTTCGTCAATTTGGGCCATATTATTTGCTTGAGTTATTTATAAAAAATTTAAATTTTATTTTTATATAATCAGATGAGTTCTACCTCATTCATTAGAGGTGCATGTATTCAATGATAGTAAGGGTGGTAATTGGATAGGGTCAGATTCGGGTCGAGTCAACATCACTCTAACATGAACACAATCTGATTAATAAACGAGTTGTATTTGGTAGATACGAATGTGACCCGATTATTAAACGGGTAATATGGCATGACCCATCTAACTTATTTAATAAATGATAACACGATCTGTCTAATATGTTTAATAAACTGGATGTGTTAATTTGACACGATAATATGACCCGTCTAGCCCGTTTACCATATATAAAATTTAATATATTAATTTGTCTCATATAGATAGTATATTATACAGATAAATAATATATTTCTAACTCAAAACTGATACAATATAAAAATTACAATTCTAACATATACACCAAATTTTAGAACAAAGTTTAGGACAAATACATACACCAAAATTTTATTCAACTCTCAAATCTAATAATTCTATGGCAATTATAATAAATTTTAAAAGTATAAATATAAATAATTAAGATAGAAGACAGAGGGAAATACAAAGTGCTATTCTCGTACCAAACATCAATGTACGTAATGAAAAACATAATACAAAAATTATAAAAGAAATATCTTGAGAGAGAAAATTGGGGATATTCCTATCAGCAAATAGGGATCTTCCTGCTAGCAAATATTATATTAATTAACTATAGTAATTAACCTAATGAGGGCGGCAGGCGAGACGAGGGCAACTACGTGGGAAGGTGAGGGCGACAAGCGAGATATACTTTGTTTATCATTTGCTGTGTTATGCCATTGTTTTAGCAGCACATTCGTCATCCATCACTCATATACTTATAATTTTCTTTGTCAGATTAATTATTTTTATAGGTCAGCGTGATCTTAACCTAAAACCTAAGCCACAAGTTATATTGTTTTTTCTCATTGATAAATATGCTCTCTTTTTTTTTTGCTTTCTTAAAGAAAGTTATGCTAATATGAATAACTTTTTTTGTTGAACGCCTGTAAAGCTTCACAGCAGCATATTAGTACACCAAGCATGAAGAATTAATCACTTACTTTGGCTTTGGTCTTCCTCTTTCACCTTTTGTAATAACGACGACAGGACGTGCACGATGACGATCGATTTATATTTTGCATTTAACACCCTATCTTTATATATAATTATGATTTACACTTAATATTGTTAATATTTATAAAGCGTAGTTTTTAATTAAATTTAACAATTATAAACTAAACATATTACCAAAATATCCTGATGGCATCTAAACTTTAGTTCACTCCTAGAATCTCATTTAATTTAAACAATGGAGGGAAAAGATGGTTAAGAGGAAGGTTCAAACTAATTGTGTGAGGTAGAAGAAGATAATTAACATATTAAACATTCTGGTGGACAAGATGTTAATTATAACTGAATATTTCTTTCTGTTATGCCGTCTATATAGATGGTGTTACTGGTTGTAAAAATATAACTATGTATAAAGTCAAGGTGTTAAATGCATTTTTTCCCCCAAATGCCTAGAAGCTACGCATGTTTACCAAACTACCTGGAGTTAAAAAGGCATAAGATGCTGCACACTGGGAAAAGAAAAAGAAAAAGCAAGACAAAAGAGAAGGGTTTTGGTTTCCCCCCACGCAAGAAATTCTCACTGTCCGGGAGGAGAAAATCGACTCATAAATACAGACTGCCATGTCGAAGAAATCAAAAACTAATCCTGCATCTCTCTCTCTTATTACTACAAGAAAGGATGAGCGAACCAATTATGGCTGAACTCTCTCCCTCGTCAAAACAACAAATGAAGGACGTCGGACAAACGAACAACTCATCTCCCTCACAAGGACAAGAAATGAAGAGTGAACCATTAGAGGAAAAGAGGAAGGAATTGTTCAAATTAGCCATGCGGGATGAATGGGAAGAAGTCATCAAAATCTACAAGGCGCACCCTGAAGTGCAAGACCAGAGGTTGACACGTGCCAAGGGCACAACGCTGCACGTGGCGATATCGGCAGGCAAGGAGGATGTGGCGTTGCAGCTGCTGGCTGCGATGTCGAATGATAATGTGGAGAAGATCTTGAAGACCAAGACCGACACCCAATTGACGCCGTTGCATGTGGCCGCATCGCACGGCATGCACCGGGCGTGCTGGAACATGGCGGAGCGCTGCTCGAAGTTAGTGACTACAGAGCGGAATAGACACGGAGAGACGGCGCTCTTCACGGCTGTGCGGCACGGGAAGGAGGAGGCATTCTTTGCGCTCGAGAGGTGGGTGCAAAAAGTGAATCGGCTGCCAAAGGACTTGAGGAAGAGGGACGTCACACATTGTAGGAGGGAGAAGGATGGCAATACCATCCTCCACTTTGCTATCCTAGGAGAATACTTCGGTACTGTATCAAAAATTTTCAAATAATACCCTACAATTTATATCATTTTTTGATTAACACCTTGATTTTATATGTAGGCTTGGCGAATGAGATCATTGAGCTGTACCCTGAGTTGGTTCATTATATGAACACAGGAGGAGAGTCACCTCTTCACTATCTGGCGAAGAAGCCTTCGTGTTTCAGAAGTGGAACTCGCTTTGGCTTATATAACCAACTCATCTACTCTTGTAATTAAATCTTAATAAATTATATATATTTGTGTAACTATATCTTTTTATATCTATTAATATTAATTAACTTTTTTTATTATGCAGGTATCTTTATCGGCCAACATAAGAAAAAATTTAATTATTATAAAAATTATAAAAGTGATGAACTAAAAGAACCAACATCAAACTATCAATTGTTGCCGGAAACATTTGATACGTTTTCGGACGTCTTTACTTTACTAAAGCCTTTGCTTGAAATAGGTAATTAGCATTCCATATTATACTATAGTTAAGAGTTTTCACTTGTATTCTTATTATATTTAATTAATTAATTATATATATATAGCACTGTAGATAAATAAGAATCATCATGACGTTGAATAACAAAAATAAATATTTAAAGATATATATTTAATTTTGACTTAACAACGTGACATGTTTTCAGCACATTACTATGTTATTTGCATAGTCTCGTATGATCTTAAGATCCAAACTTTAATTCAATTGCAGCTACCGATATGCCTGAGTGGATCCGCATCCCTAAATGGATCCGAAGAAGACGTGACAAGGGTGACAAGGAAAAGTCCGCTGGTATATTATTTTTTAAATAAATTGATTTTTGTGAAATATCTTTTGGGCTTTTTGTTTTTTTATCAATCATTTTCTTTTGTTTTTTTCAGCAAAAGCACCTATAAATAAATCAACTTGTACTACTCATGAAGGTGATCCAGAATCTTCTCAGAGTAATTTAGATATAATATATCGTTAATTTTATATTTAGTTTTTTGTCTCTTAATTGGTATCCAAGCTAGTAGTTGTTACGCACAATCTCTATTGAAAAAGATTAAGAATTCTATATAAAAATTCAAGCGAAATATTAGCTTGATGTGCTGAAGAGAGTAGCTTACTCCTATCTTTTCTCTCTCTAATCTTTTAGCAAGTAAATAATTACACATAATATTAGCTCACGCTAATCACTCTTTCTTGTTTTAATTGTCTACTTGAAATGAAAAAAGTTAAAGAAAATGGAGAAACTGAGGTGGATCCAAGATTTCCGAAAATCTATGAAGTGGGTGTTGCCTTCTTCAAGGTGGTGATGAAGGTCATCTTGGTCATCATGGGAATAGGTAAGTAGATAATCTATAAAGAGTTAATTCCAATGTGCATTTGTCCCATGCTTTTATATATTCAGATCATGTTACCAATAAAGCAATATACTATGATAATAACTAATCCTTTGCTCTAAAAACTTAAAACCGCGGTTTTAGAGAATAGCTAAAAATTTACAATATCTCTGTACAGTGAAGGTAACGATGCATGACGTGTACATAATAAGATTTAATTAATATTTAATTAACTATTTAACATTAAAAAAACTAATTTGAGTTTCGGAACAAAATGAGTCGGTATTTTGAAACAAACATTTATCTCTAATTTTGTTTTCTAGGATTATGGCGAACGCATGCACTTGAAAGGATGAAACGAAAGAATACATATGCACTTCAGCTAATGAATGAATTGGTTGATAATTGCAAAGACTGGGAGTACGAGAAAGATGGTTTGGATCCACATATTCCGAGATCTTCCGATACAGTTAAACTTCCAGATGCACCACCTCAAGAAGAAAACGCCACCACAAAAGGTATCACCACATTACCTTGAAATTATCGGGCTAATATGAAAATAGAAAATATTGTCCATGGAGTCAAAGCATACTTAATGTATTCCTAAGTTATATTTTTACTATTAAAGTACGACCAAGTGTCATATACACTGTTTGAAGAATAAAAGTGCAGTACTTGTCTTTTTATAATCTCCACCACCCCCTCCAAAGGAATGGAAATGTAATTTAGCATTAATTTATTTATCAAGAATCCACTGATGATCTATCGATGCATAAACTATCTGTATTGACATCTGATTAGCTAACTTATTTGGACTTAATTATTTAACAATTTTGAAAATAGAGAGTCCGGATGGAAAGAGCAAGGGGGAGGACGGTCATCAGGTCAATGTATATATCAAGATTTGCAAAGATGAACAGAAGGGAGAGGAATCAACAGAACCAGTGAAAGGTAAATAATTAATATTTTCTGTTACATAAAAAAAAAAATATATTATATCATCTTAGTTCTTAGACTATTTTAATTAAACATCACTCTTTTTTATGTGTGATACTCCATCGAAATGATAGCTACACCGGTGTTAGTAGCAGCAAAAAATGGAATAATAGAAATGGTGAGAAAAATTCTTGATACTTTTCCTGTGGCAGTCTTGGATGTTGACGAGGATGAGAAGAATATTGTATTGCTTGCGGTAAAATATCGGCAAAGTCACATATATGAATTTATGCTTGATAGAAAGATAATGAAAGATAGTGTATTTGGGAAGATAGATAAGAATGGAAATAGTGCTCTACATCTCGCAGCTATATTTAGCCAAAAGCTTCCTTGGAGTATCCCTGGAGTAGCTCTTCAGATGCAATGGGAGATTAAATGGTACAAGGTACGAGGCGTCTCTTTCTTATTCATAAATTTTCTTATATTTTTAATTTGAAATAAAATATTGATAACTGTAAGGGATAATTATAATAACTATTGCTTATTTTTAAGTAGACCATTTTTAGCTATGAAAAACCTTCAAAATAATATTTTATTAGTTATATGTTTGATTTTTCTATTAAAAATATAATTAAGATACTGTCACATGATCAATTTTATTTTAGATATTGTAGAGACTATTTTACTCCAATTCAAACAAATAAAAAAAAAAAAGAGAGGACAAGATAACATTTAAGAATTATTAGATAACTGAAAACACTAAAGTGAAAGAAAAAACAAATAAAATGTATGTATAAAAATTAAAATATTTATATAAAAATGAGGAATAGTTAATGGGCCCAAGTATAATTAACCATAAATTAATATAGAGTTCCATATATAAATAGGAGTATAAGGAGGAAATTTGAAAATATTAACACTAGAAAGCAAACTGTTATAACCATATATTTTATGATGTTAAATGGAAAAAAAATGAAATTTTACAATCACAGTACGTGATGCAATCCATGGAACCCGAAATATTCCACACCTACAATGATAAGGGCAAAACGGCGCAAGAGCTCTTCATGGACACTCACAAGGAACTCGTCAAGGATGCCGGTGATTGGCTGGTCAAAACGTCAGAGTCATGTTCCGTCGTCGCCGCTCTAATCGCCGGCGTTGCCTTCGCCTCCGCTGCCACCGTCCCTGGCGGTCTAAATCAATCCTCCGGCGAACCGATCCTCTCTGGCGAAACCACCTTCCAAGTCTTTGCCTTCTCCTCCCTCGTGGCTCTTTGCTTCTCCGTGACCTCCCTCATCATGTTCCTCACCATCCTCACGTCCCGCTACCAAGAAGAAGACTTCAACAAGAGCCTCCCTACGAAACTGATAGTTGGGCTCACGTCACTCTTTACCTCCATCGCCGCCATGCTCGTCTCCTTCTGCGCAGGGGACTTCTTCGTGGTGCAGAAGCAGCTCAAGTTCGCAGCGTTCCCAATTTATGCAGTGATGTTATTTCCGGTATCATTCTTTGCGATTGCCAATTTCCCGCTCTACGTCGACCTCATTACGGCCACCGCCGCCAAATTGCCGGAGAGGACTCAAAGGATGCAGACATTTTGACGAACATTTGGTGGGCGACGGGTTTGTGCCTTCGTTAATTTGGTGTGCTTTTAATGATTTTCTTGGACATAATTAAGTTCTCCGAATAATTAACTACGTTGGTCTTTTTCTGTTTTGTTTGCCAAATGTGGATATGTAAGATGTGATTAAGTTGTATTAATAATATTACTCTACCTGATTATGTGTTAAATTAATTCCATACGACAAAAGATTTAAGAGTTCCGATCGATCTTCTATGCTACCTTAACCACTCTTGGGTTTCTCTAACTTTAAGTGAAAGAGATGGGAGAGAGTATAAAAGAGTTTGACGTAACTCTTTAAAAGAAAAATTCAGCCCTGAATTTAAATTATTAGGTGCAACACGTGAGTTATAAAAACTACACATATACTTCTTCTTTTTAATCTCTGTTTAACATATGAAATTAAACGATTACATGTGATACTCAATAGAAACTATATTATATTTACCTTTATAATCTGTATTATGTAAAAAAAATTTACACATCAACAATATAATTCAACACATTCCAAGACAGCTTAAATATTTTTTAAGTTGTATTAGTACTATATTTGGTGGGTGAGAAATTATAGAAAGTGATCATTATGGTATAAATGCCTAGGTTTAAACATATTGAGAATTATTCTGGAAGAATTATAAATATGTGTAAAGTTGGGCTATTAAATGGAACTCTTATTGAGAATTATTGAAGCTATTGCATTCCTGGTATCGTACTTATGTAAGTACAATATCATCGGTATGGGTTGAAACAAGGCAGGAAGAATGCACCTTGTTGGCTGGGACAAGGCTATCTTGCCTAAGTACGAGGACGGTTTGGTGTATTCTTGATTTTCAATAGGGACCCGAATCTTTGGGTTGATTTAGTTTCAGCCAAATACAACACCTTCTACTTATCGAGAAACTCTTGGCCCCTCAATTGTCCTTGGCATTGGCACATTATATTTGATTTTGTCATTCACTTCTATATATGGGGCTCCTCGAGCTCATCAAGAATGGCAAAGGGTCCATGTTTGAGTCCTCAACCTTTATACTGTTGGCCTATTTTCGTCAATTTAGACATTATTTTTTGCTTGAGTTATTTATAAAAAATTTAAGTTTTATTTTATATAATCACGTGGGTTCTACCTCATTATAGGTGCATGTAATCGATGATAGGTAAGGGTGACAATCGGGTCGGATCAAATTCTGGTCGGGTTAATATCATCTTAACATGTATACGACTCGATTAATGAACGAATTGTATTTGCTAGACATGAATATGATTCAATTATTAAACGAGTAACATGACACGACATGTCTAACTAGTTTAATAAACGGATCGTGTTAACATGACATGATAATACGATCCGTCTACTTCGTTCAATAACCGAGTTGTGTTAACTCGACATGATAACATGACCCGTCCAATCCATTTACTCTATATAAATAAAATAAAATATTTCTAACTCAAAACTCATACAACATAAAAATTATAATTCGGATACATACACTAAATTTTAGAACAAAGTTTAGAACAAATACATGCACGAAAATTTTATTCCAATTCTAAAATCTAATAATTCTATGACAATTAGAATAAAATTTAAAATTATAAATAGTTTGAAATATGTAAACAATAACATTCACCCGATAGGAGACAAAGTGAGATTTTCATACCAAATATCAATATAGGTAGTGAGAAACATAATCCAAAAGTTATAAAAGAACATATCTTGAGAAAATTGAGAATATTCCTGTCAGCAAATAGGGATCTTCCTGCTAGCAAATATCATATTATTTTAATATGATAATCAACTAAATGGCGTGGATAGATGAGGGCTGCAGGCGAAACGAGGGTGACGGCATGGGAAGGTGAGGGCGGCTCGGCAAGCGAGATATACTTTATTTTTTATTGCTAAGTTATGCCATTATTTTAGCGCCACATGCATCTTCCACAAGTTGTATACTCATAATTTTCTTTATCAGTTTAATTTTCTTATTATGGGTCAGTGAGATCTTAACCTAAAACCTAAGCCACAAGTTATATTGTTTTCTCTCATTCATAAATATACGCTCTCTTTTTGTTCTTTCTTAAAGAAAGTTACGCTAATATGAATTACTTTTTTTGTTGAATGCCTGTAAAGTTTCACAGCATCATATTAGTACATGAAGCATGAAGAATTAGTTACTTACTTTGGCGATGACGATTGAACTATATTTTGCATTTAACACCCTATCTTTATATATATTTATGATTTACATCCAATATTTTTAATATTTATAAATCGTATTTTTTAATTAAATTTAACAATTATAAACTAAAGATATTACTAAAATATCCTGATGGAATCTAAACTTTACTTCACGCCAGGAATCTCAGTTAATTTAATAAATGGAGGAGAAAAGATGGTTTAGAGGAAGGTTCAAACTAATAGTGTGAAGTAGAAGAAGATAATTAACATATTAGACATTCTGGTAGACAATATGTTAATTTTAAGTGAATATTTCTTTCTGTTATGCCATCTATATAGATGGTGTTACAGGTTGTAAAATATTACTATGTATAAAGTGAAGGTGTTAAATGCTTTTTTTTTTTCCAAATTTCAGAAGCTACGCATGTTTGCCAAACTAACGGGAGTTAAAAAGGCATAAGATGCGGGGAAAAGAAAAAGAAAAAAAGAAGAAGAAGAAAAAGCATGAAAAAATATAAAGGTTTCCTATTTTCCCCCGACGCAAGAAATTTTCACTGTCCGGGTGGATAAAGTCGACTATAAATACAGACTGCTAAGTCGAAGAAACCAAAAACTAATCCTGCGTCTCTCTCTCTCTCTCTCTCTCTCTCTCTCTCTCTCTCTATTGTTACTACAACAAAGGATAACTCATCTCCCTCACGAGGACAAGAAACGGAGAGTGACCCATTAGAGGAAAAGAGGAAGGAATTGTTCAAATTAGCCATGCGGGGCGAATGAGAATAAGTGATCAAAATCTACACGGTGAACCGTGAAGTGCTAGGCCAGAGGTTGGCACGTGAAGGGCACGACGTTGCACATGGCAATATCGGCCGGAAAGGAGAAGGATGTGGCGTTATGGCTGCTGGTTGCGGTGCCAAATCAAATTGTGGAGGAGATCTTGAAGACGAAGACCGAAACCCAATCGACGTCGTTGCACGTGGTCGTGTTGCACGGCATGCGCCGGCCATGCTAGAACATGGTGGAGCGTTGCCCCAAATTAGTGACGATAGAGCGGAATAGACACGGGGAGACGCTGCTCTTCACGGCGGTGTAGCACGGGATGGAGGAGGCATTTCTTGCACTCAAGAGGTGGGTGCAAGAAGTGAATCTGCCCAAGGACGTGGGGAAGAGGGACGTCACACATTGTAGGAAGGAGAAGGTGTTGTGGAAATGCCCAAATGGGTGAGGGAAGTGGAAGCAAAACCTTCACCCCAAATATAACAAAGGGAAATTATGATGAAAAAACCAATCAAGTTTTGGAAAAAAACTCCATTGAGGTGTTAATGGTGATAGAACAGCAATAAACAAGTTCTAATCATAAATTAAACATCCTAATACAAGTAATATCTAGTATAAAAGTAATAGAGATAGAGAGAGGAAGATAATATTTACGTGGTTTAGCGATGTGCCTACATCCACGAGCGGAGCAATCTTTTTTAATTTATAAATCTCTCACTTATAAAGAATTTAATAACTCTAATCACTCTCCCTCCTCATGTTCTTCACCATCCTAATATCTCATAATTACAAGCAAGAAGACTTCGAGATGAGCCTCCCATTTAAATTTATATTTGGGTTCACGTCTCTGCTCATTGCTATTCCTGCCATGCTCATCTCCTTTTGTGATGAGAATTTCTTAGAGGTGAAAAAGGAGCTCAAGTATATGGCATTTGCAATGTACGCAATCAAATATTTTCCCAGTGTCCTTTTCTATGGTTGTGGAATTCCCCCTTTATATCAATTTCCTTAAGGCTACTATATCTTTTGCCAAAGTGGACCGAAGAATTTAGACATTTTGACAAACACACGGTGTATGTGTGCATATGCTTATTTTTTGATGTGGTTATTATAAGTATCTTCATTTGAATAAATTACTTGGCATTTCTATTAAATGTTCCACTCGGAGTCATGTATGTGCTAGATTTCCTATAGACATATTTGGCCTCAGCTTCCGCCGACAACAGTGATCGTTGACATCCACCTCCATCTCCTCCCTTATTGTTTCTACATGACATGAGGGGATGGTGGGTTACATGGGCCTTGGCTTTATAGCAACCTAGCCTTGAGTTAGGCCTTTGCCCATCCTGATTTCTTTTGTATTGGAGATGAGTTAGGCTGCAGTTAGACCAGCTAAGTTGGGCTTGAATTGAGCTGTAGTCCAACCCAAGTGGTTTGTGGGTTGGCAACAAGCAGCTTAGCCCAAGTTGGGTTTGGGTTAGGGTATTACCCAACCCTAGTTGAGCTTAAGCCTTGAACCCAGTGGGACGGTATTGGTGGGCTTTAATTTGATTGCAACTCAGCCCATTGTTTGGATTGTGAGCATATTTTAGTCATTTTGATTGCAATGCAAACCCAGGTTTGGTTGGTGTCTAATTTACTTTACTTTACTTTTATTTTATTTTAGTCATTTTTGCTTAGTTGTGATCATATTAGATTGGGACATTAAATATTAATTATCGAATATATTTACCCGTATAATTTTTAAATTACTCGGTGGCTCTTTGTGAGTATATGATATGATATTACTTTGATGCTCTAAGAAAACAGGTAAAATGATGCATAGTATGTTTTCTGTTGTTATTATGAGCTATATTTATTAATGTAATGAATATATTGTATAGATGTATTATTTTGAACCAGCTACAAATATATTATGTTGCATATTTTATTTCATTATTTTTAAGTAGCAAAGATGAATACTTGTTAGGCTTTTGTTCACCACTTTTTATTGAAATGTTTTCTAATTTGCAGACAACTTTGAGTTTGTGAAGGAGTTGATGAGAATTAGTTGTATTTTAGTTATTAAATTTTTGATATAAAATTAAAATTAGATAAATTGTAGCTTCTACACTAACATTATTATCGATTGGTGATATGGATATGTAATTTGAGACTTGCACCAGTTTATAATATTTTGAGCTTCTTATTTTTTTTGCTTGGGTTATTTATAAAAACTTTAAATTTTATTTTATATAATTACGTGGATTCTACCTCACATTAGAAGGTGCATGTATTCGATGACGGATGTTTTATAAAAGAGTTTAGAGATATTAATATTATTTTAGAGAATGTAACGGCAATTATAATATTTTAAAAAAATTCATTGGCAATTATATAAAATCTAAAAATATAGTAATAAATGTAAGAATAGTTAAATTGGATATCGTCTAATATAGACCCCTTAATTATGTAAAGCCTTCAAAGATAGGAGGTATCCCATCCTCTCTAGCGAGGTCACCTTCCGAGTCATCGCCTTCTTCACCGTCGCTACCCTTTATTTCTCCGGGACCTCCCTAATCAAGTTTCTCATTTTGCCGTCCTCGCGTACCACTACCAAGAAGAAGACTCCGAGAAGGACCTCCCTGAGAAAGGAATTAACCATGCATCCAGTTTAATTTTCATGTGGGTCATTGAGATTTTAACCTAAAACCTAAGCCACAAGTTATACTGTTTTCTCCCACTGATAAATATGCTCTCTTTTATTCTTTCTTAAAGAAAGTTACGCTAATATGAATAACTTTGTTTGTTGAATGCCTGTAAAGCTTCACAGCAGCATATTAGTACAAGAAGCAAGAAGAATAAATTACTTACTTCGGCTTTGGTCTTCCTCTTTCACCTTTCGTAATAATGACACAGGTATTGAACTATATTTTGCATTTAACACCCTATCTTTATATATATAATTATGATTTATACTCAATATTTTTAATATTTATAAATCGTAGTTTTTAATTAAATTTAACAATTATAAACTAAAGATATTACTACAATATCCTGATCGAATCTAAACTTTACTTCACGCCTAGAATCTCATTTAATTTAAACAATGGAGGGAAAAGGAGGTTAAGAGGAAGGTTCAAACTAATTGTGTGAGGTAGAAGAAGATAATTAACATATTAGACATTCTGGTGGACAAGATGTTAATTATAACTGAATATTTCTTTACAGGTTGTAAAATATAACTATGTATAAAGTCAAGGTGTTAAAAAAGGCATAAGATGCGGCACACCGGGAAAAGAAAAATAAAAAGAAAAAGAAAAAAGAGAGGTTTTCTGGTTTCCCGGCACAAAAAATTCTCAAAGTCCGGGCGGAGAAAATCGACTCATAAATACAGACCACTAAGTTGAAGAAATAAAAAACTAACCCCCCGTCTCTCTCTCTCTCTCTCTCTCATTACTACAAGAAAAGATGAGCGAACCAATTACGGTCGAACTCTCCCCCTCATCAAAACAACAAATGAAGGACGTCGGACAAACGAACAACCCATCTCCCTCACGAGGACAAGATACAGAGAGTGACCCATTAGAGAAAAAGAGGAAGGGATTTTTCAAATTAGCCATGCGGAGCGAATTGGAAGAAGTGATCAAAATCTATAAGGTGAACCTTGAAGTGCAAGGTCGTAGGTTGACACGTGCCAAGGGCACAACGTTGCACGTGGCAATATTGGCCGGCAAGGAGGATGTGACGTTGCGGCTGCTGTCTAGGGTGTCCGATGAAAATGAGCGGAACAAACACGGGGAGACGCCGCTCTTCACGGCGGTGCGGCACGAGAAGGAGGTGTTCTTTACGCTCGAGAGGTGGGTGTAAAAATTGAATCCGCCCAAGGACGTGAGGAAGAGGAACGTCACACATTGTAGGAGGGAGAAGGATGGCAATAACATCCTCCACTTTGCTATCCTAGGAGAATACTTTGGTACCGTCTTAAAAATTTTCAAATAACACCATCCAATTTATATCATTTTGTGATTAACACTTTAATTTTATATGCAGGCTTGGCTAATGAGATCATTGGGCTGTACCCGGAGTTAATTAATTACGTGAACAAAATAGGAGAATTACCTCTTCACTATCTCGCAAAGAAGCCTTTGTGTTTTAAAAGTGTAACTCGCTTTGGCCTTTATGAACAACTCATCTTTTCTAGTAATTTAGTCTTAATAAATTATATACATATACGTAACAATATCTTTTTATATCTATTAATATTAATTAACTTTCTTTCTTATTGGGCAGGTATCTTTAATGGCCAACATAAGAGAAAATTTTTAGAATATAAAAATCAGAAAAGTTATCAACCAAAAGAATATAAATAATATTTAGGAGATAATTTTAATTTTAACTTAACAACGTGATATGTTCTCCAACACATACTATGTTATTTGCAAAGCAGAGTCTCATATGATTTTAAGATCTAAACTCTAAGTCTATTGTAGTAACCAGAATGCTTAAGTGGATCCGCAATGGAACCGAAGAAGATGTGGGAAAGGTGACAGAAGAAAATCCAGCTGGTATATTATTTTTAAAATAATTTTTTTGCTATGAAATTTTTTTTAGGTTTTTTATTTTCTTTTTTTGTCACTCCTTTTCTTTTTTATTTCAACAAAAGCACCTATAAATAAATCAACTTATACTCCTCACTCCTCTCAAAGTAATTTAGATATAATATATTGTTAATTTTATAATAAGCTTTTAGTCTCTTAATCGGTATCCAAGCTAGTAGTTGTTACACACAATTCCCATTGAAAGGTTAAGAGTTCTATATATATAAATTCGGAGTGAAGTAATAACTTGACATGCTGAAGAAAGGAGCTTATTCCTATCTTTTATCTCTCTAATCTTTTAGCAAGTAAATAATTACACATACTATTAGCTCGCGTACTCACTCTTTCATGTTTTAATTGTCTACTTGAAAAGAAAACAAAGAAACTGAGTAGGTTGTCGAGGATCAAAGATTTCCGAAAATTGATGACGTGGGTGTTGCCTTCTTCGAGGTGGTGATGAAGGTCAGCTTGGTCGTGATGGGAATAGGTAAGTAGATAATCTATAAAGAGTTAATTCTAATGTGCATTTGTCCAATGCCTTTATATATTCAGATCATGTTGCTAATGAAGTAATATACTGTGATAATAACTAATCCGTTGCTCTAAAACCGGTGAAGGTAACGATGCATGACGTGTACATAATAATATTTAATTAATAATAAATTAACCATTTAACATTAAAAAGAAAACTAATTTGAGTTTCGGAATAAAATGAATATCTTGAAACAAATATTTGTCTCTAATTTTGTTTTCTAAGATTATGGCGGACGTAAGAACTTGATAGGAAGAAACGAAAAAAATACATATGCACTTCAGGTATTGGATGAATTGGTTAAAATGTTGCACAGAGTGGGAGTACGAGATGTCACCGCTAGCACAAGTTAATATAATTCAACCCTAATTGAGCTTAAGCCTTGTGCCCAACCCAGTAGGACGGTATTGGTGGGCTTTAATTTGATTTCAATTCAGCCCATTGTTTGGACTGTGAGCATATTTTAGTCGTATTGTTTGCAATGCAACCCAGGTTTGGTTGGTGTCTAATTTACTTTACTTTACTTTTATTTTATTTTAGTCATTTTTGTTTAGCTGTGATCATATTATTATCGGATATATTTACCCCTATAATTTTTAAATTACTCGGTGGCTTTTCGTGAGTATATAATATGATATTAGTTTGAGGCCCTAAGAAAGCAGATAATATGATGCATAGTATATTTTCTGTTATTAATACATGTGAACTATTTTTATTAATATAATCAATATATTGTATAGATGTATTATTTTGAACATGCTATAAATATGTCATGTTGTATATTTTATTTTATTAAGTAGCAAAAATGCCTACTTGTTAGGCTTTTATTCACCGCATTTTATTAGAATTTTCTCAAACTTGTAGATAGCTATAGGTTTGAGGTGGAGATGACGAGAATTAGTTATATTTCAGTTATTAATTTTATTATATAAAATTAAAATTAGATGAATTGTAGCTTCTACACTAATATTTTTATCGATCAGTAATATGGATATGTAATTTGAGACTTGCAGCGATTTATAATATTTTGAGCTACTTTTTTTTTTCTTGAGTTATTTATAAAAAATTTAAAAATTATTTTATATAATCACGTATGAGTGTTTTATAAAATATTTTAAAGATAATAATATTATTTTAGAGGATGTAATGATAATTATAATATTTTAAGAAAATTCAGTGTCAATTACATAAAATCAAAAAATATAGTAAATAAACGTTAGAATAGTTAAATTGGATATTGTCTAATATAGAACCCTTAATTATGGAAAGCCTTCTAAAATTGGAGTTCTCGGACAGTCTTTTGGCTATCCCATCCTCTCCGACAATGTCACCTTCCAAGTCATCGCCTTCTTCACCCTCGTTACCTTTTACTTCTCTGGGACCTCCCTAATCAAGTTCCTCACATCACCGTCCTCGCATTCCACTACCACGAAGAAGACTTCGAGAAGAACCTCCCTAAGAAAGGAATAAACCATGCATTCAGTTTAATTTTTTTATAGGTTAGTGAGATCTTAACCTAAAACCTAGGCCACAAGTTATACTGTTTTCTCTCAGTGATAAATATGCTCTCTTTTTGTCTTTCTTAAAGAAAGTTACGCTAATATGAATAACATTTTTTGTTGAATGCCTGTCAAGCTTCACAGCAGCATATTAGTACACCAAGCATGAAGAATTAATCACTTACTTTGGCTTTGGTCTTCCTCTTTAACCTTTTGTAATAATGACACAGGACACGTAGGACGCCGATCGAATTATATTTTGCATTTAACACCCTATCTTTATATATAATTATGATTTACACCCAATATTGTTAATATTTATAAATCATATTTGTTAATTAAATTTAACAATTATAAACTAAAGATATTACTAAATATCCTGATGGAAACTAAACTTTACTTCACGCCTAGAATCTCAGTTAATTTAAAAAATGGAGGAGAAATGATGGTTGAGAGGAAGGTTCAAACTAATAGTGTGAGGTAGAAGAAGATATATAATTAACATATTAGACATTCTGGTAGACAATATGTTAATTATAACTGAATATTTCTTTCTGTTATGCCATCTATATAGATGGTGTTACAGGTTGTAAAATATAACTATGCATAAAGTCAAGGTGTTAAATGCATTTTTTTCCCAAATGCCGAGAAGCTACGCATGTTTACCAAACTACGTGGAGTTAAAAAGGCACAAGATGCGGCACACTGGGAAAAGATAAAGAAAAAGAAAAAGAGAAAGAGAAAGGTTTTCTGGTTTCCCTTGACGCAAGAAATTCTCATTGTCCAGGTTTAAAAAATCGACTCATAAATACAAGCTGCCAAATCCAAGAAATCAAAAACTAATCCTGCGTCTACAAATGAACAACTCATCTACCTCACAAGGACAAAAAATGGATAGTAACCAATTAGAGGAAATGAGGAAGAAATTGTTCAGATTAGCCATGCAGGACAAATGGAAAGAAGTCATCGAAATCTACAAGGAAAACCCTGAAGTGCAAGGTGAGAGGTTGACACGTGCCAAGGGCACGACGTTGCACATGGCGATATCGGCCGGCAAGGAGGATGTGGCGTTGCATCTACTGATTGCAATGAAGGATGAATATGTGGAGACGATCTTGAAGACGAAGAACGACACCCTATCGACGCCGCTGCACTTGGCGGCGTCACACGGCATGCATCGGGCGTGCTGGAACATGGCGGAGCGCTGCCCGAAGTTAGTGACGACAGAGAGGAACGGACACGGGGAGACGGCGCTCTTCACGGCGGTGCGGCACGGGAAGGAGGATGCGTTCTTTGCGCTCGAGTGGTGGGTGCAAAAAGAGGAATGGCAAACCATGGACGAGGAGTTGAGGGACGTCACACATTGTAGGAGGGAGAAGGATGGCAATAACATCCTCCACTTTGCTATCCAAGGAGAATACTTCGGTACCATCTAGAAAATTTTCAAATAACACCCTCCAATTTATGTCATTTTTTGATTAACACCTTAATTTTATATGCAGGCTTCGCTAATGAGATCAGTGAGTTGTACCCCAAGTTGGTTAATTACGTGAACGAGAGAGGAGAGTCACCTCTTCACTATCTGGCCAGGAAGCCATCTTGTTTCAGAAGTGGAAGTTGCTTTGGCTTATATGACCAACTCATCTACTCTTGTAATTAAGTCTTAATAAATTATATATATATATATATATATTAACTATATCTATTAATATTAATTAACTTTCTTTTTTATTGTGCAGGTATCTTTGTTGGCCATGAGAGAAAATTTTCCAAATATAAAAATCAAAAAAGTTATCAACCAGAAATACTCAAATTAGACAATCAATTGTTGCCAAAAACGTTAAATACGTTCTCCCACATCTTTACTTTGCTTCAAATAGGTAATTAGAATTCTATATTTATTTTGCTAAAGACTTAACAACATGATATGTTTTCTCAGCACATTACTATGTTATTTGCAAAGTGGAGTCTCATATGATCTTAAGATCTAAACTCCAAGTCAATTGCAGTAACCAGAATGTCCGAGTGGATCCGCATCCCTAAATGGACCCGAAGAAGATGTGGGAAAGGTGACGAAGAAAATCCATCTGGTATATTATTTTAAAATAAATTGTTTGCTGTGAAAAATCTTTTAGGCATTTCTTTTGTTACTCATTTTCTTTTTTATTTCAGCAAAAGTACCTATAGATAAATTAACTTGTACTCCTCACGAAGATGATAAAAAATCCTCTCAAGATAATTTAGATATAATATATTGTTAATTTCATATTGTGCTTTTTGTCTTTTAATTGTATTCAAGCTAGTAGTTGCGATACACAATCTTTATTGAAAGATTAAGAGTTATATATATATAAATTCGAGTGGAGTATTAGCTTGATGCCCCAAAGAAAGGAGCTTATTCCTTTCTTTTCTCTCTCTAATATTTTAGCAAGTAAATAATCACACATATTATTAGCTCGTGCTAATCACTCTTTCATGATTTAATTGTCTACTTGAAATGAAAAAAAAAAGTTGAAAATGGCGATGCTGAGGAGGATATTGAGCGTTTTCGAAAGTTTCCAGAAATCTATGACGTGGGTGTTGCCTTCTTCAAGGTGGTCATCTTGGTCATCATGGTAATAGGTAAGTAGATAATCTACAAAGAGTTAATTCCAATGTGCATCTGTCCCATGCTTTTATATATTCAGATCATGCTACTAATGAAGCAATATACTATGATAATAACCAATCCGTTGCTCTAAAAATTTAAAACTGCAGTTTTAGAGAATAGCTAAAAATTTATAATATCTCTGTACAGTGAAGGTAACGATGCATGACGTGTACATAATAAGATTTAATTAATAGTTAATTAACTATTTAACATTAAAAAGAAAACTGATTTGATTTTCGGAACAAAATGAGTCAATATCTTGAAACAAACATTTGTCTCTAATTCTATTTTCTAGGATTATGGCGGACGCATGGACTTGAAAGGATGAAACGAAAGAATATATATGCACTTCAGCTAATGAATGAATTGATTAAAAATTGCAAAGCCTGGGAGTACGAGAGAGGTGGTATGGAGCCACATATTACGAGATCTTTCGGTACAGATACACTTCCAGAAGCACCAAAATATCTGTATTGACATCTGATTAGCGAACTTATTTAGACTTAATTATTTAAAAAATTTGAAAACAGAGAGTCTGGATGGAAAGAGCAAGGGGGAGGACGGTCATCCGGTCAATGTATATGTAAAGATATGCAAAGATGAACAAAATGGAGAGGAATCAACGAAACCAGTGAAAGGTAAATAATTAATATTTTTTGTTACATAAAAATAATATATTGTATCATCTTAGTTCTTAGATTATTTTAATTAAACATCATTCTTTTTCATGTGTGATATTCCATTAACATGATAGCCACACCGGTGTTAGTAGCGGCAAAATATGGAATAACGGAGATAGTGAATAAAATTCTTGAAACTTTTCCGATGGCAGTCTTGGATGTTGATGAAGATGAGAAGAATATTTTGTTGCTTGCGGCAGAATATCGTCAAAGTCACATATATGAACTTATGATTAATAGAGAGATAATAAAAGATAGTGTATTTGGAAAGGTAGATAAGAATGGAAATAGTGCTCTACATCTCGCTGCTACGGTTAGCCAAAAACTTCCTTGGAGTACCCAAGGAGCAGTTCTCCAGATGCAATGGGAAATTAAATGGTATAAGGTACTAGACGTCTCTCTCTTATTCATTAATTTTCTTATATTTTTAATTCAAAATAAAACATTAACAACTATAAGGGATAATTATTTATTTTTACATAAACACTTTTGCTATTAAAATATAATTAAGAGTCAATCACATGATCAATTTTAGATATTGTAGAAACTATTTTACTATTCTTTTTCAAAAAATAAAGAGAGAAGATAAGATAACACTTAAGAATGAGAGGTATTAGATAACTGAAAATACTAAAGTGAAAGAAAAAACAAATAAAAATATATGTATAAAAATTAAAATATTTATATAAAAATAAGGAATAGTTGATGGCTCCAGGTATAATTAACCATAAATTAATATAGAGTTCGATATATAAATAGGAATATAAGGAGGAAATTTGAAATATTAACATTAGAAAGCAAACTGTTATAACCATATATTTTATGATCTTAAATGAAAAAAATGAAATTTTACAACCACAGCACGTGTTGCAATCCGTGGGTCCCGAAATATTCCACACCTACAACGATAAGGGCAAAACGGCGGAAGAGCTCTTCATGGACACTCACAAGGAACTCGTCAAAGTTACCGACGACTGGCTGGTCAAAACGTCGGAGTCATGTTCCGTCGTCGCCGCTCTGATCGCTGGCGTTGCCTTCGCCTCCGCTGCCACCGTCCCCGGTGGTCTAAATCAGTCCTCCGGCGAACCGATCCTCTCTGGCGAAACCACCTTCCAAGTCTTTGCCTTCTCCTCCCTCGTGGCCCTCTGCTTCTCCGTGACCTCCCTCATCATGTTCCTCACCATCCTCATGTCCCGCTACCAAGAAGAAGACTTCACTAAGAGCCTCCCTAGGAAACTGCTATTTGGGCTCACGTCACTCTTTACCTCCATCGCTGCCATGCTCGTCTCCTTCTGCGCTGGGGACTTCTTCGTGGTGCTAAAGAAGCTCAAGTTCGCGGCGTTCCCAATTTATGCAGTGATGTTATTTCCGATATCATTATTTGCGATTGCCAATTTCCCGCTCTACGTCAACCTCATTTGGGCCACCATCGCCGATTTGCCGGTGAGGACTCAAAGGATGCGGACATTATGACCAACATTTGTTGGGGAACGAGTTTGTGCCTTCGTTAATTTGGTGTGCTTTTAATTATTTTCTTGGACATAATTAAGTTCTCCAAATAATTAACTGCGTGGGTCTTTTTCTGATAAGGTTTTGTTTGCCAAATGTGCCAGGATATGTAAGATGTGATTAAGTTGTATTAATAATATTACTCTACCTGATTATGTGTTAAATTAATCCCATATGACAAAAGATTTAAGAGTTCCGATCGATCTTCTATGCTACCTTAACCACTCTTGGGTTTCTCTAGCTTGAAGTGTTAAAAGAGATGGGAGAGAGTATAAAAGAGTTTGACATAACTCTTTAGAAAGAAAATTGAGCCCTGAATTTAAATTACTAGGTGCAACATGTGAGTTATAAAGACTACACATAAACCGTTTTGTCTCTTAGTTGGTATCCAAGTTAGTAGTTGTTACACACAATCTCCATTAAAAGGTTAAGAATTCTATATATATAAATTCGAGTGAAGTATTAGCTTGACGCGCTGAAAAAAGAGCTTATTCCTATCTTTTATCTCTCTAATCCTTACATACTATTAGCTCGCGCTAATCACTCTTTCATGGTTTAATTGTCTACTTGAAATGAAACAAAGTATAAGAAATGGCAAAACTGAGGAGGATATTGATCTCAGTTTTCGAAAGTTTCCAGAAACTTATGACGTGGGTGTTGCCTTCTTCGAGGTGGTGATGAATGCCATCTTGGTCATTATGGGAATAGGTAAGTAGATAATCTACAAAAAAGTTAATTCCAATTTGTATTTGTCCCAAGCATTTATATATTTAGATTATGTTATTAATGAAGCAATATACTGTGATAATAAGTAATCCTTAACTCTACAAATTTGATTAATAATTATTTAACTATGTAACATTAGAAAGGAAACTAATTTGTATTCCTAAGTTATACTTTTGCCATTAAAATACGACCAGGTGTCAAATACACTGTTTGAAGAATAAAAGTGCACTTGTGCTTTTATAATCTTTTTATAATCTCCAGCACCCCCTCCAAAGGAATGAAAGTGAAATTTAGCATTAAATTATTTATCACAAGAATGCTCCGATGATCGATCGATGCATAAACTATCTGTATTGACATCTGATTAGCGAACTTAATTGAATTTAATTAGACGATCATCAGGTCAATGTATATATAAAGATATACATATATGAACAAAAGGAAAACAAATCAACAGAAGTAATGAAAGGTAAATAATTACTATTTTCTCCTACAGAAAAAAAAATATTGTATCATCTTAGTTCTTAGACTATTTTAATTAAGGCAAATACTTCAATACCCCTTTAAAAATTATAATCTTAATCCAATGACTATAATATCTAGTTTTCATACCCAGTATCGGTTTCTCGGTACCGATTTCAAAACCACATTACGTAAAAAAAAAGAGTATATTACTTAATAAGATTTAATTACGTGTACCTAACTTCCTAATTTTTCTATTATACCCTTGAAGATCTTAATCGTTAGATCTTCATCAAAATGATTGATAAACAATTAACTTTACGGTACCTAAGAAATGCTCTATACATTTTTTTTCTTCCGTTAAGATTTCTCTCTTAAATATAATTATGCCTTAGTTATAGGAGATATTATTTAATATTAAATAATTTAAATTTGATTATTTAGAGATAAACTTCAATTTAGATATAAATTCTGTATCTCTATCTATTAAATTTTAATTTAAATTAATCTTAAACTAATGAGATATATATGTAAATAAAAATATTAAGATAATATTATTGTAATGAGATAATATTATTGTAATGAGAGATATAATATTAAGATAATGTGAGATATATGTAATTAAATTTTCATCAGGCTAATTATAAAAGACATCAATACCTTTATTTTGATATATATACATTACTCTCAGTTAATGATATATATAATTTTTACTTGATAAAATATTAAGATAATATTATTGTCAAAAAATAATGTGTAAGATTATATATCTAAAAACTAATAATTACCTAGTGACTAGGTGATATCTTTCATTCCTATTATACCCATGAAGATCTTGATCGTTAGATCTTTATCATACTAATTGATAAAGAATTAACTCTGTGGTATAAAAGAAACTCTCTTTTATAACATCCCTATTTTTTATATGTGATACTTGATTGACATGACAGTCACGCCGGTGTTAGTAGCAGCGAGAAATGGAATAACGTTGATGGTGGAGAAAATTCTTGACACCTTTTCGGTGGCAGTCTTCGATGTTGATGATAATGAGAAGAATATTGTGTTGCTTGCAGTAGAATATCGGCAAATTCACATATATAAACTTATGCTTAATAAAAAGACAATGAAAGATAGTGTATTTGGATAGATAGATAAGAATGAAAATAATGTTCTACATCTCGTTGCTAAACTTAACCAAATGATTTCTTGGCGTGTCCCAAATGATTTCTTGGCGTGTCCCTCGGAAGCTCTCGAGATGCAACTAGAGATTAAATGGTACAAGGTATATGCTACCCCTTACTCCTCTCTCTTTATGACACTCACCAAGATAACTCACTTTTTGTTTCTTCTTTTCTTTGCAATGTAAACCTACTCTTCTTTACTTTACATATTTGTTGTTTGCAAATTGACTTCAATATTAATTTCTTAGCTATGTCACCAACTAAGTCTCGTGTACGATTTCCACATTACGTAATAAAATACATGAGCCATGAATTCTCTGACAGTAAGATAGCGCAAGAAGTCTTCATGTTGGAGCACAAGAATCTCGTGTAAAAAGCCGGCAAATAGATGTTCAACACATCAGAGTCATGCTCACTCATAGCCACGCTAATCGTTGCCGTTCCCTTCACCTCTGTCACCACCATTCTTGGAGGCATTGACCAGAACCTAGGCCTCCCCATCCTGTCCGGGGAGGTCCCCTTCCAAATTTTCATCATCATTTGAATAAATTACTTGGGATTTTAAAGAAATGTTCCACTCGAAGTCATGTATGCGTTGGATTTCCTATAGGCATGTTTTGTCTCAACTCCTGCCGACAACAGTGATAGTTGACATCCACCTTCATATCCTCCCTTATTGTTTCTACATGACATGAGGGAGAGAGAGGAAGGATGGTGAGTGGGTGGGTTACATGGACCTCGGCCTTATAGCAACCTAGCCTTGGGTTGGGCCTAATAGCTAAATTGGGCTTGAATTGGGCTGTAGCCCAACCCAAGTTGTTTGTGGATTACCTACAAGCAGCCTAACATAAGTTGGGATTGGGTCAGGTCATAACCTAACCCTAATTGAGCTTAAGCCTTGTGCCCAACCCAGTAGGACGGTATTGGTGGGCTTTAATTTGATTGCAACTCAGCCCATTGTTTGGACTATGAGCATATTTTAGTCATTTTGATTGCAATGCAACCAAGGCTTGGTTGGTGTCTAAACTTTCATTTTATTTTATAAGTCATTTTTGTTTAGTTGTGATCATATTAGACTAGCTCATTATATATTATTATCGGATACATTTACCCTATAATTTTTAAATTACTCGGCCGCTTTTTGTGAGTATATGATATGATATTACTTTTAAGGCTCTAGAAAAGCAGGTAATATGATGCATAGTATATTTTCTGTTATTAATACATGTAAGTTATTTTTATTAATATAATGAATATATTGTATGGATGTATTATTTTAAATATGCTATAAATATATCATGTTGGATATTTCATTTCATTATTTTTAAGTAGCAAAAATGACTATTTGTTAGGCTTTTGTTCACCACCTTTTATTGGAATGTTTTCAAATTTGTAGACAACTGGGAGTTTTGTGTTGGAGTTGATAAGAATTAGTCGAAGTTCAGTTATTAAATTTATCATGTAAAATTTAAAATTAGATGAATTGTAATCCCTATACTAACATTATTATCGGTTGATAATATGGATATGTAATTTAAGACTTGCGACGATTTATAATATTTTGAACTTCTTATTTTTTGCTTGGGTTATTTATAAAAATATTTAAATTTTATTTTATATAATCACGGGGGTTCTATCTCATTAGAGGCTGCGTGTATTCGATGATGGATGTTTTATAAAAGATTTTAGAGATAATAATATTATTTTTAGGATATAACGAACAATTATAATATTTTAAGAAAATTCAGTGGTAATTATATAAAATCTAAAAATATTGTAATAAATGTTAGAATAATTAAATTGGATATTGTCTAATATAGACCCCTTAATTATGTAAAGCCTTCGAAGATAGGAGGTCTCAGACAGTCTTTTGGCTATCCCATCCTCTCTAGCGAGATCACCTTCCGAGTCATCTCCTTCTCCACCCTCGCTGCCCTTTACTTCTCCGGGACCTCCCTAATCGAGTTCCTCATATTACCGTCCTCGCATTCCGCTACCAAGAAGAAGACTCCGAGAAGAACCTCCCTGAGAAAGGAATTAACCATGCATCCAGTTTAATTTTCTTATGGGTCAGTGAGATTTTAACCTAAAACCTAAGCCACAAGTTATACTGTTTTCTCCCACTGATAAATATGCTTTCTTTTATTCTTTCTTAAAGAAAGTTATGCTAATATGAATATCTTTTTTTGTTGAATGCCTGTAAAGCTTCACAGCAGCATATTAGTACACCAAGCATGAAGAATTAGTTACTTTGGTTTGGTCTTCCTCTTTCACCTTTTGTAATAACGACACAGGACGCGCACGAAGACGATCGAATTATATTTTGCATTTAACACCATGTCTTTATATATAATTATGATTTATACTCAATATTTTTAATATTTATAAAGCGTAGTTTTTAATTAAATTTAACAATTATAAACTAAAGATATTACTACAATATCCTGATGGCACCTAAACTTTACTTCACTCCTAGAATCTCATTTAATTTAAACAATGGTGGGAAAAGATGGTTAAGAGGAAGGTTCAAACTAATAGTGTGAGGTAGAAGAAGATAATTAACAGATTAGACATTCTGGTGGACAAGATGTTAATTATAACTGAATATTTCTTTCTGTTATGCCGTCAATATTGATGGTGTTACAGGTTGTAAAATATAACTATGTATAAAGTCAAGGTGTTAAATGCATTTTTTTCCCCAAATGCCTAGAAGCTACGCATGTTTACCAAACTACCTGGAGTTAAAAAGGCAAAAGATCGGCACAATGGGAAAAGAAAAAGAAAAAGAAAAAGCAAGGTTTTCTGGTTTACCGCGACTCAAGAAATTCTCACTGTCGGGGTGGAGAAAATCGACTCATAATACAGACCGCCAAGTCAAAGAAATCAAAACTAATCCCCCGTCTCTCTCTCTTCTTACTATCTTAGGAGAATACTTTGGTACCGTCTCAAAAATTTTCAAATAACACCCTCCAATTTATATTATTTTGTGAATAACACCTTGATTTTATATGCAGGCTTGGCTATTGAGATTATTGGGCTGTTGTTCCCCGAGTTGGTTAATTTCTTGAACACAGGTGGAGAGTCACCTCTTCACTATCTGGCCAAGAAGCCTTTGTGTTTTAAACGTGGAACTCACTTTGGCTTATAGGATCATCTAATCTACTCTTGTAATTAAGTCTTAATAAATTATATATATTTGCATAACGGTATCTTTTTATATCCATTAATTAATTAACTTTCTTTCTTATTGCGCAAGTATTTTTATTCACCAACATAAGAGAAAATTTTTAGAATATATATATCAGAAAAGTTATCAACCAAAAGAACCCAAATCAGACAATCAATGGTTGCTAGAAACATTTAATATATTCTCCGGTGTCTTTACTTTACTAAAGCCTTTGCACCGAATAGGTAATTAGCATTCCATATTATACTATACTTAAGAGTTTTCACTTGTATTTATGTTATATATAGCATTGTAGATAAATAAGAACCATCACGGTGTTGAGTAACAGAAATAAATATTTAGGAGATACTTTTAATTTTGACTTAACAATATGATATGTTTTCTAGCACATTACTATGTTATCTACAAAATAGAGTCTCATATGATATTAAGATTCAATTGTAATTTAATTCCAACTTTCAGAATGCCTGAGTGGATCAGTATCCCTAAATGGATCCGAAAGAGATGTTGTAAGGATGACGAAGAAAATATAGTTGGTATATTATTTTTGAAATAAATTGTTTGCTGTGAAAAATCTTTTAAGCGTTTTTTATTTTTTTGTCACTCATTTTCTTTTTTATTTCTGCAAAAGCACCTATAAAAAAAATCATCTTGCACTCCTCACAAAGGTGATCCAAAATCCTCTCAAGGTAATTTAGATATAATATATTGTTAATTTTATATTGACCTTTTAGCAAGCAAATAATTACACATACTATTAGCTCGCGCTAATCACTCTTTCATGTTTTAATTGTCTACTTGAAATGAAAAAATGTTAAAGTAAATGGCGAAACTGAGGAGGATATTGAGCTCCCTTTCCGAGAGTTTCCAGAAATGTATGACGTGGGTGTTGCCTTCTTCATGGTGGTGATGAAGGTCATCTTGGTCATCATGGGAATAGGTAAATAGATAATTTACAAAGAGTTAATTCCAATGCACATTTCTCCCATGCATTTATATATTCCGATCATGTTACTAATAAAGCAATATACTGTGATAATAACTAATTCGTTGCTCTAAAAACTTAAAACCACGGTTTTAGAGAATAGCTAAAAATTTACAATAATATCTCTGTACAATGAAGGTAACGATGCATGACATGAACATAATAAAATTTGAGAATTAATTAACTATTTAACATTAAAAAGAAAACTAATTTGAGTTTTGGAACAAAATGAGTCAATATCTTGAAACAAACATTTGTCTTTAATTTTGTTTTCTAGGATTATGGCGAACGCATGCACTTGAAAGGAAGAAGCGAAAGAATACATATGCACATCAGCTAATGAATGAATTGGCTGAAAGTTGCAAAGCCTGGGAGTACGAGATAGATGGGATAACTCCACATATTCGGAAATATTCCGTTGAGACAGTTATACTTCCAGATGCACCACCTGAAGTAGATTCATCGGCACGGGATATCACCGTCACCACAAAAGGTATAACCACATTACCTTGAAAGGTATCACCAGTCAAAGCATACTTAATGCATTCCTAAGTTATACTTTTGTCATTAAAGTACGACCAGGTGTCGAATACACTGTTTGAAGAATAAAAGTGCACTTGTGCTTTTATAATCTACACCACCCCCTCCAAAGGAATGAAAGTGTCGTAATTTAGCATTAAATTATTTATCAATAGAATCCACTGATGATCGATCAATGCATAAACTATCTGTGTTGACGTCTGATTAGCAAATTTATTTGAACTTAATTATTTGAAAATTTTGAAAACAGAGAGCCCGGATGGAAAGAGCAAGGGGGAGGACGGTCATCAAGTCAATGTATATATAAAGATATACAAAGATGAACAAAAGGGAGAACCAACAGAACCACCGAGACGTATATAATTAATATGTCATTAACGTTTCTCTTAAATAAAAAAATACTAAATCATCTTAGTTCCTAGGCTATTTTAATAAAACATCACTCTTTTTCATATGCGATACTCGATTGACATGACAGCCACACTCGTGTTAGTAGTGGCCAGAAATGGAATAACAGAGATGGTGGAGAAAATTCTTGACACCTTTCCGGTGGCAGTTTTGGATGTTGACGAGAATGAGAAGAATATTATGTTGTTTGCGACAGAATATCGGTAAATCCACATATATAAACTTATGTTTAATAGAAAGACAATGAAAGATAGTGTATTTAGACAGATAGATAAAATGGAAATAATGTTCTACATCTCTCTGCTAGCCTTAACCAAATGATTTCTTGGCGTGTCCCTGAATAAGCTCTCTACATGCAATTGGAGATTAAATGGTACAAGGCATATGCTACCCCTCACTCTCTCTTTGTGACACTCACCAAGATAACTCATTTTTTTTCTTCTTTTCTTTGCAATTTAAACCTACTCCTTTTTTACTTTACATATTTGTAGTTTGCAAATTGACTCCAACATTAATTTCTTAGCTATGTCACCAACTAAGTATTGTATATGATTTCCACAATATGTGATGAAATACATGAGCCATGAATTCTCTGACATTCAAACTCTGATGGTCAGACAGCGCAAGAAATCTTCACGGTGAAGCACAAGGTTCTCATGAAAGAAGCTGACCAGTGGATGTTCAACACATCACAGTCATGCTCGGTCATAGCTGCGCTAATAGTTGGCATTGCCTTCACTTCTGCCACCACTGTTCCCGGCGGCATTGACCAGACCTTTGGCCTCCCCATCCTGTCCGGGGAGGTCCCCTTCCAAATTTTCGTCATCTCCTCCCTCGTTGCCCTCTGCTTCTCGGTGGCCTCCCTCCTCATATTCCTCACCATCCTCACGACTCGTAATTACAAACAAGAAGACTTCGAGAGGAGCCTCCCATTAAAATTAATATTTGGATTTACATCTCTCTTCATCGCCATTGTTGCATGCTCATCTCCTTTTGCGCTAGGAATATCTTAGAGGTGAAGAAGGAACTCAAGTATATGGCATTTGCAATGTACGAAATCATTTTTTTTTTTTAGTGTCTTTTTCTATAGTTGCGCAATTCCCCCTCTATGTCAAATTCCTTAAGGCTACTATATCTTTTGTCACAGAGGATTGAAGGATATAGATATTTTGATGAACACACCGTGTTGCATATGCTCATCTTTGGTGTGGTTATTATAAGTGTCTTCGTTTGAATGAATTACTTGGGATTTTTATGAAATATTCCTTTCGAGGTCATGTATGTGCTGGATTTCCTATAGGGCACGGCACGTTTGGCCTCAGCTGCCGCCACAGACAACAATGATCATTGACATGACCTCCATCTCCTCCCCTATTGTGTCTACAAGACATGAGAGAGAGAGAGAGAGGAAGGATGGTGGAGGGTGGGTTACATAGGACTAGTCCTTATAGCAACCCAGTCTTGGGTTGGGCCTTTGCCCATCCCGGTTTCATCCCAACCCAAGTTGCTTGTGGGTTGGCTACAAGTAGCCTAGCCAAAGTTGGGTTTGGGTTAGGTCATAACCCAACCCAGTTGCATGTGAGATGGGTTGCAGACAGCCCAACCCTAGTTGAGCTTAAACCTTGTGCCCAACCCGGTGGGATGGTGTAACTCAGCCCATTGGTTGGTCGGTATGCATATTTTAGTCATTGTGATTGCAACGCAACCCAGGTTTGGTTGGTATCTACTTTACTTTTATTTTATTTTATTTTAGTCATTTTGTTTAGTTGTGATCATATTAGATTGGGGCATTAAATATTAATTATCAAGAAATTGTAATATATTCATAATAAGTCTTATAAGTGGTTGGTGTTTTACTTATTAGTGATTTATATGGTACCTCTACTAATTACTTCTAATGGTGCCTTAGACCAATTATAAATATAATTGCTAGCTAAACAACAAGTAGAAGAGTTTATGGTGCATCTACCCAACGTTTTGAGTAAGTAGAGTCTAATTATGATTTTTAAGATTATTTTGCTTAGACTCCTTGAACTATCATCATTTTGTGCATACACTCCTTAAACTTTTTTTTTTACTTTATATATTTATGGGTGAAAGCGAATCAAATAACTTCGACCTAACTCACTACCCGACCTAATCCAGACCGGATTTGGGATAAAAATTCTTACTCGATTAGGATATGGATTTAGATACGAGTAGAATTTTTGAAAAAAAAACCTAAATACAGATTTATATATGAAAGTTTTTTTTTTAAAAAACAAGCAGGATAAGGAAGGATACAAATCTGAGTTGGATATAATTTTTCAAATACATATATGAGTATCAGATTTGTTTACCTGCATAAATTTTAAATTACTTGGTGGTTCTTCGTGAGTATATAATATGATATTACTTTGAGGCTCTAGAAAAGCAGATGATATGATGCATAGTATGTTTTCTATTATTAATACATGTGAGCCATATTTATTGATATAATAAATATATTGTATGGATGTATTATTTTGAACATGCTACAAATATATCATGTTTTATATTTCATTTCATTACTTTTAAGTAGCAAAGATGCATACTTGTTAGGGCTTTGTTCGCCACTTTTTATTGGAATGTTTTCAAATTTGTAGACAACTTCGGGTTTGTGGTGGAGCTGACGAGGATTAGTTGTATTTCAGTTATTAAATTTATAATATAAAATTAAAATAAGATGAGTTGTAGCCTCTACATTACCATTATTATGGATCAGTGATATGGATATGTTATTAGAGACTTGTAACGGTTTGTAATATTTTGAGCTTTTTATTTTTTATTTGAGTTATATATAAAAAATTTAAAATTTATTTTATATGATCACGTACGGGTGTTATATAAAATTTTTTAAAGATAATAATATTACTTTAGAGGATGTAACAACAATTATAATATATTAAGAAAATTCAGTGGCAATTATATAAAATCCAAAAATATAATAATAAATGTTAGAATAGTTAAAGTAGATATCGTCTATATAAGCCAATAACATCTTTCATACTATACATGGCATGTTAGAACTTTTTAGTGAATTAATTTGATAAGTTATTTGTAGGATTTATGGATTATTGAATTTTTAGTTTGCCTCTTCTATTTCAGGTCCTAGAAGACATTTGAAGGCTCTGCACCTCGATGCGAGCATTAACAGGAAATACCTTGACTGTCTCAATTTGCTAGTACCATTATAATTTAATCTTCTTAGTTATTTATACTCTCTTTTATTTTTTTTTGGCAGGTCCGTGATCTTGGATAATAAAACAGAGGGCTCAATGTTATTATTTATTTCAAATTATTTATAATTTGTAATATATTATAAACTTAATATTGGATGTTGGATGTTGGTGATTGAATTGTGAATTTAAAATTATGTTAGCTTTATTGTGATTGCCGTAGGATTATTAGATTTGAAAGTTGAAACTTAAAACTAAAATTAATATTTAGACTTATTTACTTAATGTTGGTTGTTGGTTGGTGTTTGAATTTAGTTTGAATTGAATTTAGAATTGCTATTTTTGTGATGTATAAGTTGAGTTAAAAAGTGGTTATTTTGTTTATATAATAGACTATATATATTGGGTAAATTCATAAATATTATTTTTTATATACAGTAAATTTTATTGGTGTTGTGTTAAACCGTGTTGTATTAAATGGGTTATCGTGTCGTATTAACGGGTCGTGTTAATATGACCCATTTAATAAATGGGTTATCGTGTCGTGTTAATGGGTCGTGTTAATACAACTCGTTTAATAAACGGGTTATGCGGATCGTGTCGTGTTACGTGTTTAATAAACGGGTCGTGTTCGTGTTTACTAAATACAATCTGTTTAATAATCGGGTCGTGTTCGTGTTAAGGTGAATCTGACCCGACCCGAATCTGATCGGACCTGAACCCGCTTAACACGACCGGATTGCCACCACTACAAGTACGGGTGTTATATAAAATTTTTTAAAGATAATAATATTACTTTAGAGGATGTAACAACAATTATAATATTTAAAAAAAATTCAGTGGCAATTATATAAAATCCAAAAATATAATAATAAATGTTAGAATAGTTAAACTAGATATCGTCTAATATAGACCCCTTAATTATGTAATGCCTTCGAAAATAGGAGGTCTCAGACAGTGTATTGGCTATCCCATCCTCTCCGACGAGGTCACCTTCCGAGTCATCGCCTTCTCCACCTCGCTACCCTCTACTTCTCCCGGACCTCCCTAATCAAGTTCCTCATATCGTGGTCCTAACGTTCCGCTATCAAGAAGAAGACTTCGAGATTAATTTTCTTACGGGTCAGTGAGATCTTAACCTAAAACCTAAGCCACAAGTTATACTGTTTTCTCTCATTGATAAATATGCTCTCTTTTTTTCTTTCTTAAAGAAAGTTACGCTAATATGAATAATTTTTTTTGTTGAATGCTTGTAAAGCATCACAGCAGCATATTAGTACAAGAAGCATGAAGAATTAATCACTTACTTTGGCTTTCGTCTTCCTCTTTAACCTTTTGTAATAATGACACAGGACATGCAGGACGCCGATCGAATTATATTTTGCATTTAACACCCTATCGTATTTGTTAATTAAATTTAACAATTATAAACTAAAGATATTACTAAAATATTCTGATGGAATCTAAACTTTACTACACGCCAAGAATCTCAGTTAATTTAAACAATGGAGGAGAAATGATGGTTCAGAGGAAGGTTCAAACTAATATTGTGAGGTAGAAGAAGATAATTAACATATTAGACATTCTGGTAGACAATATGTTAATTTTAACTGAATATTTCTTTCTGTTATGCCATCTATATTGATGGTGTTACAGGTTGTAAAATATAACTATGCATAAAGTCAAGGTGTTAAATGCATTTTTTTTCCCAAATGCCTAGAAGCTACGCATGTTTACCAAACTACGTGGAGTTAAAAAGGCATAAGATGCGGCACACTGGGAAAAGATAAAGAAAAAGAAAAAGAGAAAGAGAAAGGTTTTCTGGTTTCCCTTGACGCAAGAAATTCTCATTGTCGCGGTTTAAAAAATCGACTCATAAATACAAGCTGCCAAATCCAAGAAATCAAAAACTAATCCTGCGTCTACAAATGAACAACTCATCTACCTCACAAGGACAAAAAATGGATAGTAACCAATTAGAGGAAATGAGGAAGGAATTGTTCAAATTAGCCATGCAGGACAAATGGGAAGAAGTCATCGAAATCTACAAGGAAAACCCTCAAGTGCAAGGCGAGAGGCTGACACGTGCCAAGGGCACGACGTTGCACGTGGCGATATCGGCCGGCAAGGAGGATGTGGCGTTGCGGCTACTGCTTGAGGTGTCGAAGGAAAATGTGGAGAAGATCTTGACGACGAAGAACGACACCCTATCGACGCCGCTGCACTTGGCGGCGTCACACGGCATGCATCGGGCGTGCTGGAACATGGCGGAGCGCTGCTCGAAGTTAGTGACGACAGAGAGGAACGGACACGGGGAGACGGCGCTCTTCACGGCGGTGCGGCACGGGAAGGAGGATGCGTTCTTTGCGCTCGAGTGGTGGGTGCAAAAAGAGGAATGGCAAACCATGGACAAGAAGTTGAGGGACGTCACACATTGTAGGAGGAAGAAGGATGGCAATAACATCCTCCACTTTGCTATCCAAGGAGAATACTTCGGTACCATCTAGAAAATTTTCAAATAACACCCTCCAATTTATCTCATTTTTTGATTAACACCTTAATTTTATATGCAGGCTTGGCTAATGAGATCAGTGAGTTGTACCCCAAGTTGGTTAATTACGTGAACGAGAGAGGAGAGTCACCTCTTCACTATCTGGCCAGGAAGCCATCTTGTTTCAGAAGTGGAAGTTGCTTTGGCTTATATGACCAACTCATCTATTCTTGTAATTAAGTCTTAATAAATTATATATATATATATATTAACTATATCTATTAATATTAATTAACTTTCTTTTTTATTGTGCAGGTATCTTTGTTGGCCAACATGAGAGAAAATTTTCCAAATATAAAAATCAAAAAAGGTATCAACCAGAAAAACTCAAATCAGACAATCAATTGTTGCCAGAAACGTTCAATGCGTTCTCCCACATCTTTACTTTGCTAAAGCCTTTGCTTCAAATAGGTAATTAGAATTCTATATTTATTTTTCTAAAGACTTAACAACGTGATATGTTTTCTCAGCACATTACTATGTTATTTGCAAAGTGGAGTCTCATATGGTCTTAAGATCTAAACTCCAAGTCAATTGTAGTAACCAGAATGTCTGAGTGGATCCGCATCCCTAAATGGACCCGAAGAAGATGTGGGAAGGGTGACGAAGAAAATCCACCTGGTATATTATTTTGAAATAAATTGTTTGCTGTGAAAAATCTTTTAGGCGTTTCTTTTGTTACTCATTTTCTTTTTTATTTCAGCAAAAGTAACTATAGATAAATTAACTTGTACTCCTCACGAAGATGATAAAAAATCCTCTTAAGATAATTTAGATATAATATATTATTAATTTTATATTGTGCTTTTTGTCTTTTAATTGTATTCAAGCTAGTAGTTGCGATACACAATCTTTATTGAAAGGTTAAGAGTTATATATATATAAATTCGAGTGGAGTATTAGCTTGATGCCCCAAAGAAAGGAGCTTATTCCTTTCTTTTCTCTCTCTAATATTTTAGCAAGTAAATAATCACACATATTATTAGCTCGTGCTAATCACTCTTTAATGATTTAATTGTCTACTTGAAATGAAAAAAAAAAGTTGAAAATGGCGATACTGAGGAGGATATTGAGCGTTTTCGAAAGTTTCCAGAAATCTATGACGTGGGTGTTGGCTTCTTCAGGGTGGTCATCTTGGTCGTGATGGGAATAGGTAAGTAGATAATCTACAAAGAGTTAATTCCAATGTGCATTTGTCCCATGTTTTTATATATTCAGATCATGTTACTAATGAAGCAATATACTGTGATAATAACTAATCCGTTGCCCTAAAAATTTAAAACCGCGGTTTTAGAGAATAGCTAAAAATTTACAATATCTATGTACAGTGAAGGTAACGAAGCATGACGTGTACATAATAAGATTTAATTAATAGTTAATTAACTATTTAACATTAAAAAGAAAACTAATTTGAGTTTCGGACCAAAATGAGTCAATATCTTGAAACAAACATTTGGCTCTAATTTTGTTTTCTAGGATTATGGGGGACGCATGGACTTGAAAGGAAGAAGCGAACCGACACATACGCACTTCAGCTAATGAATAAATTGGTTGAAAGTTGCAAAGCCTGGGAGTACGAGACAGATGGGATGAAGCCAAATATTCCGATATCTTTGGATGCAGATAAACTTCCAGATGCACCACCTCAAGAAGATAACGAGCATTCACCGACACAGGATGTCACCGCCACCACAAAAGGTATCACCACATTACCTTGAAATTATCGGGCTAATATGAAAATAGAAAATATTGCCCATGGAATCAAAGCATACTTAATGTATTCCCAAGTTACATTTTTACCATTAAAGTACGACCAAGTGTCAAACACAAAGTTTGAAGAATAAAAGTGCAGTACTTGTCATTTTATAATCTCCACCACCCCCTCCAATGGAATGAAATTGTAATTTAGCATTAATTTATTTATCACAAGAATCCGCCGATGATGATCGATCGATGCATAAACTATATGTATTGACATCTGATTAGCGAACTTATTTGGACTTAATTATTTAAAAAATTTGAAAACAGAGAGTCGGGATGGAAAGAGCAAGGGGGAGGACGGTCATCAGGTCAATGTATATATAAAGATATGCAAAGATGAACAAAAGGGAGAGGAACCAACACAAGGTAAATAATTAATATTTTCTGTTACATAAAAAAAATATATATTGTATCAATCTTAGTTCTTAGATTATTTTAATAAATATCACCCATTTTTCATGTGTGATATTCCATCAACATGATAGCCACACCGGTGTTAGTAGCGGCGAAAAATGGAATAATAGAGATAGTGAAGAAAATTCTTGATACCTTTCCAGTAGCAGTCTTGGATGTTGACGAGGATGCGAAGAATATTGTGTTGCTTGCGGCAGAATATCGGCAAAGTCACATATATGAATTTATGGTTAATAGAGAGACAATGAAAGATAGTGTATTTGGGAAGATAGATAAGAATGGAAATAGTGCTCTACATCTTGCTGCTAAGCATAGCGAAAAGCTTCCTTGGAGTATCCCTGGAGTAGCTCTCCAGATGCAATGGGAGATTAAATGGTATAAGGTATGAGATATCTCACTCTCTTATTCATAAACTTTTTTATATTTTTAATTCAAAATAAAACATTGACAACTATAAGGGATAATTATAGTAAACTATTGATTCTTTTTACTAAGACACTCTTTTAACTATAAAAAACCTTCAAAATAGTATTTTATTAGTTATATGTTTGAATTTTCTTTGAAAAATATAATTAAGAGACCCATGATCAATTTTAGATACTGTAGAGACTATTTCACTTTTATTCAAAAAAAATAAAGATAAGATAACCAATGAGAGGTATTAGATAACTGAAAACACCGAACTGAAAGAAAAGCAAATAAAAATGTATGTATAAAAATTAAAATATTTATATAAAAATGAGGAATAGTTAATGGGTCCAGGTATAATTAACCATAAATTAATATAGAGTTCGATATATGAATAGGAATATAAGGAGGAAATTTGAAAATATTAACGTTAGAAAGCAAACTGTTATAACCATAAATTTTATGATCTTAAATGAAAATATGAAATTTTACAACCACAGTACGTGACGGAAACAGTAGGACGCGTAATATCCCACACCTACAACGACAAGGGCCAAACAGCGCAAGACCTCTTCAGAGAAACTCACAAGGATCTCGTCAAGGAAGCCGGCAACTGGCTGGTCAAAACGTCGGAGTCATGCTCCGTCGTCGCCGCTCTGATCGCCGGCGTTGCCTTCGCCTCCGCTGCCACTGTCCCCGGCGGTCTAAATCAGTCCTCCGGCGAACCGATCCTCTCTAGCGAAATCACCTTCCAAGTCTTTGCCTTCTCCTCCCTCGTGGCCCTCTGCTTCTCCGTGACGTCCCTCATCATGTTCCTCACCATCCTCACGTCCCGCTACCAAGAAAAAGACTTCAACAAGAGCCTCCCTACGAAACTGATAGTTGGCCTCACGTCACTCTTTACCTCCATCGTCGCTATGCTCGTCTCCTTCTGCGCAGGGGACTTCTTCGTGGTGCAGAAGAAGCTCAAGTTTGCGGCATTCCCAATTTATGCAGTGATGTTATTTCCGGTCTCATTCTTTGCGATTGCCCATTTGCCGCTCTACGTCGACCTCATTACAGCCACCGCCAGCAAATTGCCGGAGAGGACTCAAAGGATGCAGACATTTTGACGAACATTTGGTGGGCGACGGGTTTGTGCCTTCGTTAATTTGGTGTGCTTTTAATTATTTTCTTAGACATAATTAAGTTCTCCGAATAATTAACTACGTGGGTCTTTTTCTGACAAGGTTTTGTTTGCCAAATGTGCCGGGATATGTAAGATGTGATTAAGTTGTATTGATAATATTACTCTACCCGATTATGTTTTTAATTAATTCCATATGACAAAAGATTTAAGAGTTCCGATCGATCTTCTATGCTACCTTAACCACTCTTGGGTTTCTCTAGCTTTAGGTGTTAAAGATATGGGAGAGAGTATAAAAGAGTTTGACATAACTCTTTAAAAAAAATTCAGCCCTGAATTTAAATTATTGGGTGCAACATGTGAGTTATAAAGACTACACGTAAACCGTTTTTTTTTTTTTATCTCTGTTTAACATATGAAATTAAACGATTACATGAGATACTCAATAGAAACTATATTATATTTTCCCTTTTAATCTGTATTATGTAAAAAAAAATTACACATCAACAATATAATTCAACACATTCCAAGACAGCTTAAATATTAGTACTATATTTGGCGGGTGAGAAATTATAGAAAGTGATAATTATGGTATAAATGCCTAGGTTTAAACATATTGAGAATTATTGTGGAATCTATAAATATTGCAAATTATAAATATGTGTAAAGTTAGGCTATTAAATGGAATTCTTATTGAGAATTATTGAAGCTATTGCATTCCTGGTATCGTACTTATGTAAGTACAATATCATCGGTATGGGTTGAAACAAGGCAGGAAGAATGCACCTTGTCGGCTGGGACAAGATCATCTTAGGCAAGTGCGAGGACGGTTTGGTGTATTCTTTGATACCCGAATCTTTGGGTTGATTTAGTTTCAGCCAAATACAACACCCTCTACTTATGGAGAAGCTGTTGGCCCCGCAATTGTCCTTGGCATTGGCACATTATATTTGATTCTGTCATTCACTCCTATATATGGGGCTCTTCAAGCTCATCAAGAATGGCAAAGGGTCCAGGTTTGAGCCCTCAACGTTTATACTGTTGGCTTACTTTCGTCAATTTGGGCCTTATTTTTTTGCTTGAGTTATTTATAAAAAATTTAATTTATTTTACATAATTACGATGGTTCTACCTCATTACAGATGCATATATTCGATGATAGGTAAGGGTGGCAATCGGGTTGGGTCAGATTTTGGTCGGGTCAATATCATCCTAACACATATACGACCCGATTAATAAACCGATTGCATTTGCTAGACACGAACACTATCCAATTATTAAACAGGTAACACGCCACGATCTATCTAACCAGTTTAATAAATGGGTTGTGTTAACACGATATGATAACACAACCCGTCTAGTTCATTCAATAAACGGGTTGTATTAACTTGACATGATAACTCGACATGTCTAACCCTTTTACTCTATATAAAATTAAATATAATAATTTATCACATATAAATAGTATATTATATAAATAAAATAACATATTTCTAACTCAAAACCCATACAATATAAAAATTACAATTCGGATACATACACTAAATTTTAGAACAAATACATACACCCAAATTTTGTTCTAATTCTGAAATATAATAATTCTATAACAATTAAAATAAAGTTTAAAATTATTTAAAATACGTAAACAATAACATTAAACCCTCCATTTTATTGTCTAAAATTATAACTCTGTCAAAAAAACAACAAACAAATAAACAAACAAACAAAAGAGAATGTAAATAATTAAGATAGAAAATAGAGAGAAATGCAAAGTGAGATATTCATACCAAATATCAATATAGGTAGTGAGAAACATAATACAAAAGTTATAAAAGAAAATATCTCGAAAAAATTGAGAATATTCCTGTCAGCAAATAGGGATCTTCCTGCTAACAAATATCATATTATTTTAATATGATAATCAACTAAATGGCATGAATAGATGAGGGCAGCAGGCGAAACGAGGGCGACGATATGGGAAGGTGAGGGCGGCGCGGCAAGCGAGATATACTTTGTTTTTTATTCTTAAGTTATGCCATTGTTCTAGCACCACATGCATCTTCGATCACTTGTATACTCATAATTTTCTTTATCAGTTTAATTTTCTTATGGGTCAGTGAGATCTTAACCTAAAACCTAAGCCACAAGTTATACAGTTTTCTCTCATTGATAAGTTTGCTCTCTCTTTTCTTCCTTAAAGAAAGTTACGCTAATATGAATAACTCTTTTTGTTGAATGCCTGTAAAGCTCCACAGTATCATATTAGTACACCGAGCATGAAGAATTAGTTACTTACTTTGGTGACGACGATTGAACTATATTTAATAAATGGAGGAGAAAAGATGGTTCAGAGGAAGGTTCAAACTAATAGTGTGAGGTAGAAGAAGATATATAATTAACATATTAGACATTCTGGTAGCCAATATGTTAATTTTAACTGAATATTTCTTTCTGTTATGCCATCTATATAGATGGTGTTACAGAACTCTCTCCCTCATCAAAACAACAAATGAAGGATGTTGGACAAACAAACAACCCATCTCCCTCACGAGGACAAGAAACGGAGAGTGACCCATTAGAGAAAAAGAGGAAGGAATTGTTCAAATTAGCCATGCAGGGCAAATGAGAAGAAGTGATCAAAATCTACAAGGCGAACCGTGAAGTGCAAGGCCAAAGGTTGACACGTGCCAAGGGCACGATGTTGCACATGGCAATATCGGCCGGCAAGGAGAAGGATGTGGCGTTACGGCTGTATGTGGCCGCGTCGCTGCATGTGGTCACGTCGCTACATGTGGCCACGTCGCACGGCATGCGCCGTGCATGTTGGAAAATGGTGGAGCGTTGCCCCAAGTTAGTGACGATAGAGCGGAACAGACAAGGGGAGACGCCGCTCTTCACGGCGGTGTAGCACGGGATGGAGGAGGCGTTCCCTGCGCTTGAGAGGTGGGTGCAAGAAGTGAATCTGCCCAAGAACGTGGGGAAGAGGGACGTCATACATTGTAGGATGGAGAAGATCTTGTGCAAATGCCCAAATGGGTGAGGGAACCCCAAATATGACAAAGGAGGTGGACACACCCAGCGGAGGGGTGGATCAAGGTCAACGTGGACGGTGCGTTCTCTGGGGTGGATCGTCTTGGAGGGGCAGGAGCTGTAATAAGGGCTGCGGACGGTACCCTGGTAGCGGCAGCGTGGGAACCGTCCGCCGGTGAGTCGTCGCTACGAACCGAGGGGCACGCCCTCCGGTTGGGACTGCGACTTGTGGCGGGCTACGCCAAGGTGGAAGTTGAATTCGACTCATTGGAGTTAGTTCGGATCATGCAGAAAAGAGTCAGCTGCCCGTGGGAAATTAGGGGATTAGTTGCTGAGTGTATCGCATTACTCAGCTCTTTTGTAAATTGTTGCCTGAGTCATGTAGGGCGAGAGCGGAATAAAGTGGCCGACTGGGCGGCCAAATGTGGTAAGCGGGGTTTGGGGGCTGTTCGGCTTGGGCCGACGGACCCTCTCCCCATGAAATTATGTAACCTCGTTTTGGAGGAGGCCGTTATCCCGGCAGGCGGATAGGTCAGCCTAATATAACTAGCTATTCAAAAAAAAAAAATATGACAAAGGGGAATAGTGATGAAAAAACCAATCCAAGTTTTGAAAAAAAAACTCCACTGAGATGTTAATGGTGATAGAATAGCAATAAACAAATTCTAATCACGAATTAAACATCCTAATACAAGTAATCTTTAGTATGAAAGTAATAGAGATAAAGAGAGAGGAAGATAAATTTACGTGGTTCAGCGAGTGCCTACATCCACGGACAGAGCAATCTTCTTTACTTTGCAAATTTCTCACTTACAAAGAGTTTAGCAACTCTAATTACTCTCTCTACAATGATAGCTCACCCTCATAAATGTTATTCTAACTATTATGCCCTAAAAAACACACTTTAATATTTATAGGCAGGTTCAGATTTGGGGCTTTTCCACGTCGCATTCGAACGCCCTTGGGGCGCATTCAAACTCGCCCAATAACAATACAGCAGAACTCAAAGGGGCGTTCGAACGCAGGAGGGTCCCGTTCGAACGCTTGCATCACAGCTGCTCTCGGATTGAGACTTACGTTCGAACGCAGCTAGGCTGTTCGAACGCTTGCATCAAAACTGCTCTCAGGTTAAAATTTGCGTTTCAACACGGCTAGGCCATTTGAACGCCTGCATCACACAGTCTTTGTCTGGAATGCATGTTTGAACGCCTGCAAGGCCCATTCAAATGCACTAACACAAATTTTGATATATACTGAAATTTGTTGAAAACTAATGTATCGTCTCAGAAATTTTCAAATAACACCCTCCAATTTATATCATTTGTGATTAACACTTTGATTTTATATGCAGGCTTAGCTAATGAGATCATTGGACTGTACCCCGAGTTGGTTAATTACATGAACACACGAGAAAAGTCACCTCTTCACTATCTAGTAAATTCTAGTTTTATATATATAAATTCGAGTGAAGTAGTAGCTTATTCCTATCTTTTATCTCTCTAATCTTTTAGCAAGTAAATAATCACACATACTATTAGCTCGCTAATCACTCTTTCATAGTTTAATTGTCTACTTGAAATGAAAAAAAAAAAAGTAAAAGAAAATGGCAAAACTGAAGAGGATATTGAGCTCCATTTTCGAAAGTTTCCAGAAAAGGGGGTGATGAAGGTCATCTTGGTCATCATGGGAATAGGTAAGTAGATAATTTACAAAGAGTTAATTCCAATGCACATTTCTCCCATGCATTTATATATTCAGATCGTGTTACTAATGAAGCAATATACTGTGATAATAACTAATCCGTTGCTCTAAAAACTTAAAACCGGTTTTAGAGAATAGCTAAAAATTTACAATATCTTTGTACGGTGAAGGTAACGATGCATGATGTGTACATAATAAGATTTAATTAATAGTTAATTAACTATTTAACATTAAAAAGAAAACTAATTTGAGTTTCGGAACAAAATGAGTCAATATCTTGAAACAAACATTTATCTTTAATTTTGTTTGATTATGGCGGACGTAAGCACTTGAATAGAAGAAGCGAAAGAATACATATGCACTTCACCTAATGAATGAATTGGTTGACAATTGCAAAGACTGGGAGTACGAGAAAGATGATTTGGATCCACATATTCCGCGATCTTCAGATACAGTTACACTTCCAGATGCACCACCTCAAGAAGATAACGCCACCACAAAAGGTATCACCAAATTACAATTGTATTATGCCTAAATTATAGGATTAATTACAGCTTCACCTATGACCTATTTTCATACACACTCAGTTATTTATATTTTGTGATATTTGATCATCTCAACTATTTAATATGTTCCAACCCTTAACAAAGACATAGACCCGAAAAAAAAGAAGCTAAATGACAACGGGGTCAAGGCACACAAACTATTTGAAGAATTAAAATGCACATTCTACCTGCTCAACTATCTAAACATTACAATCTCCACCCTTCCATAGGGAGGTTATTATATTTTTTTAGTAGTACAAGGGGCGCATTATACAAATTTTATTATTCTTGTGCAATATAATATTGGATTATAGTACGAGTGGTGAAAGTATAATTTAGTATTAAAATATTTATTACAAGAATCCACCGAACGATACCTAAACTTGACTTCTAATTATATAACTCATTTGAATTGAATCATTAAGAGTATTAATAGTAGTTATAGGTATAGCATTCATGGGGCTTTTAACATTTTTTTTATATACTTGCTATTATGTATATTTCTAGAGTATTATAATTGCCACTCAAATTTTTTGCTCATATTAGAATTGTCACTATATCTAATTATTTAATAAACTATTCAGAGAATGACTGATAGAGCTAATAAATATATTTAAATAATAAAAACGACCTTATTCGTTATTCGTTGAAGTTTATGGTGTATAATTAACGTTGATATTTTCTCTTGTATGGAAAACATTGTATTATCCTGGAATATGATACAGGGGAACATAAGATAGTTCGTGGACTATTTTAAATAATTTTTAAGATAGCAAAATTTAATTGTATTTATAATTAATTGCTTTTAATTGATGAAATGATATTTTTAAAGAGGCTAATGATTTGGCCGCATCTATGATATTTAAAATATTTTCTAATAACGGTAAAAATCCCTAAATACTTATTATTATTATTATTAAGGAAGTTTTTTATCGATAAATTATTCTCAATTTCACTCTTTTCTCAATATATAACTATTCAATCTGGTATAATGTATGACACTCAGACGTGCAAGCCACACCATTATTAAGAGCAGTAAAAAATGGAATAGTAGAGATGGCGGAGAAAATTGTTAACACTTTTCTAGTGGCACTCTTTGATTTAGGTAGTGATGAGAAGAATATAGTATTGCTTGCAATAGAACATCGACACAGAGATATATATGAACTTATACTTAGAAGGAGATAATGAAGAATAGTGCATTAAATATGGTGGATAAGGATGGAAATAATGCTCTACATCTCGCTGCTAAACTAAATAAAACGATTTCTTGGAATAATGCTCTACATCTCGTTGCTAACTGTTCATTGCCATTCCTGCCATGCTCATCTCCTTATGTGATGAGAATTGTTTAGAATTTGAAGGAGCTCAAGTATATGGCATTTACAATGTACTCAATCAATATTTTTTTCCTGTGTCCTTTTCTCTGGTTGCGGAATTCCTCCTCTATATCAATTTTCTTAAGGCTACTATACCTTTTGCCAAAGTTGACCGAAGGATATAGACATTTTGACGAACACACAGTGTATGTGTGCATATGCTTATTTTTGGTGTGATTATTATAAGTGTCTTCATTTGAATAAATTACTTGGCATTTTTATGAAATGTTCCACTCGAAGTCACCTACGTGCTTGATTTTCTATAGGCATGTTTAGTCTCAGCTCCCGACAACAACAGTGATCATTGACATCCACCTCCATCTCCTCCCTTATTGTGTCTACGTGACATGAGGGAGAGAGAGAGAGGAGGGATGGTGGGTGAGTGGATTACATGGGCCTTAGCCTTGAGTTAGGCCTTTACCCATCCCGGTTTCCTTTGTGTTGGAGATGGTAGGCCGCAAGTAGCCTAGCTAAGTTGGGCTTGAATTGGGCAGTAGCCCAACCCAAGTTGTCCGTGAGTTGGCTACAAGCAGCCTAGCCCAAGTTGGGTTTAGGTTAGTCATAACCCAACCCTAGTTGAGCTTAAGCCTTGAACCTAGTGGGCTTTAATTTGACTGTGAGCATATTTTAGTCATTTTGATTGGAATGCAACCCAGGATTGGTTGGTGGCTAATTAACTTTATTTTACTTTTATTTTATTTTAGTCATCCTTTTAGTTGTGATCATATTAGATTGGGGCATTAAATATTAATTATCAAATATATTTATCCACATAACTTTAAATTAGTCAGTGGCTCTTCGTGAGTATGTGATATAATATTACTTTGAGACTAGAAAAGTAGGTAATATGATACATAGTATGTTTTTTGTTATTAATATATGTGAGCTATATTTATTGATATAATGAATATATTATATGGATGTATTATTTTGAACACGCTATAAATATATCATGGTGTGTATCTCATTTCATTACTCTTAAGTAGCAAAGGTGCATATTTGTTAAAACTTTTGTTCACCACTTTTTATTGGAATGTTTTCAAATTTGTAGACAGCTTCGAGTTTGTGGTGGAGCCAACAAGAATTAGTTGTATTTCAGTTAATAAATTTATCATATTAAAATTAGATGAATTGTAGCTTCTACTCTAACATTATTATCGATTTGTGATTCGGATATATAATTTAAGACTTGTAGCGGTTTGTAATATTTTAAACTTCTTTTTTTTTGCTTAAGTTAATTATAAAATATTTAAATTTTATTTTATATAATCACGGGGTTTTATCCTATTAAAGGGTGTGTGTATTTGATGATGGGTGTTTTATGAAAGATTTTAGAGATAATAATATTATTTTAGAGGATGTAACGATAATTATAATATGTTAAGAAAATTCAGTGGCAATTATATAAAATCCAAAAATATAATAATAAATGTTAGAATAGTTAAATTGGATATTGTCTAATATAGACCCCTTAATTATGTAAAGCCTTCGAAAATAGGAGGTCTCAGACAGTCTTTTGGCTATCCCATCCTCTCTGAGTTATCGCCTTCTCCACTCTCGCTACCCTCCCTAATCAAGTTTCTCATAACGCCGTCCTCGCGTTCTGCTACCAAGAAGAAGACTTCGAGAAGAACCTCCCAGAGAAAGGAATTAACCATGCATCCAGTTTAATTTTCTTATGGGTTAGTGAGATCTTAACCTAAAACCTAAGCCACAAGTTATACTGTTTTCTCTGATCGATAAATGTGCTCTATTTTTCTTCTTTCTTAAAGAAAGTTACGCTAATACGAATAACTTTTTTTGTTGAATGCCTGTAAAGCTTCACAGCAGCATATTAATACACCAAGTGTCCAAGCATGAAGAATTAGTTACTTACTTTCGCTTTGGTAATCTCTTTCACCTTTTGTAATAGGCAAATAATTCAATAATAACTGTTAATTTCTCCCTCCTAATTGTACCGTTGAGACTAAATAATACTATATAAAATTAATCAAAAGTATCAATTATATGGACTGAAAGTACTGATCATTTTTCTAAATTATAAAGATAAATTAATCATATTTTATTTCTCTCTCCTAACTATATATTTCCTATAAAAAAATAAAAATAATACTAAATTCTTAAAAGTTGATCAATAAAAAAAATACGTATCTAATCACTGCTTTGCATTTGACACCCTATCTTTCTACCTAATTATGATTTTACACCCAATATTTTTAATATTTATAAATCATATTTTTTTTAAATTAATCTCAGTTAATTTAACCAATGGAGGAGAAAAGATGGTTCCGAGGTAGGTTCAAACTAATAGTGTGAGGTAGAAGAAGATATATAATTAACATATTGGACATTCTAGTAGACAATATGTTAATTTTAACTGAATATTTCTTTGTGTTATGCCATCTATATAGATGGTATTACAGGTTGTAAAATATAACTATGTATAAAGTGAAGGTGTTAAATGCATTTTTTTCCCAAATGCCTAGAAGCTACGCATGTTTACCAAACTACGTGGAGTTAAAAAGGCACAAGATGCGCCACGCTGGGAAAAGAAAAAGAAAAAGAAAAAGAAAAAGAAAAAGAAAAAGCAAGAAAAAATAGAGAGGTTTTCTGGTTTCCTCTGACGCAAGAAATCTCATTGTCCGGGTAGAGAAAACCGACTCATAAATACACTGCCAAGTTGAAGAAATCAAAAACTAACCAGCATCTCTCTCTCTCCCTCCCTCTCTTATTACTACAAGAAAGGATGAGCGAACCAAATATGGCTGAACTCTCTCCCTCATCGAAACAACAAACGAAGGACGTCAAACAAATGAACAACCCACCTCCCTCACCAAGACAAGAAACGGAGAGTGACCCATTAGAGGAAAAGAGGAAGGAATTGTTCAAATTAGCCATGCGGGGCGAATGGGAAGAAGTCATCAAAATATACAAGGCGAACCCTGAAGTGCAAGACCAGAGGTTGACACGTGCCAAGGGCACAACGTTGCACGTGGCTATATCGGCCGGCAAGGAGGATGTGGCGTTGCGGCTGCTCGCTGCAGTGTCGACTGATAATGTGAAGAAGATCTTGGAGACGAAGAACGATACCGAATCGACGCCGCTGCATGTGGCCGCATCGCACGGCATGCATCGGGCATGCTGGAAAATGGCCGAATGCTGCCCGAAGCTAGTGACATCAGAGCGGAACAGACACGGGGAGACGCCGCTCTTCACGGCAGTGCGGCATGGGAAGAAGGAGGCGTTCTTTGCGCTCGAGTGGTGGGTGCAAAATGTGAATCCGCCAACCAAGGACGTGAGGAGGGACGTCACACATTGTAGGAGGGAGAAGGATGGCAATAACATCCTCCACTTTGCTATCCTAGGAGAATACTTCGGTACTGTCTCGAAAAATTTTAAATAACATCCTCCAATTTATATCATTTTCTGATTAACACCTTGATTTTATATGCAGGCTTGGCTAATGAGATTATTGGGGTGTACCCTGAGTTGGTTAATTACGTGAACACAGTAGGAGAATCACCTCTTCACTATCTGGCCAAGAAGCCTTTGTGTTTTAAAAGTGGAACTCGCTTTGGCTTATATGACCAGCTCATTTACTCTTGTAATTAAGTCTTAATAAATTATATATATGCTTAACTATATCTTTTAATATTAATTAACTTTCTTTCTTATTGCGTAGGTATCTTTATTGGCCAACATGAGAGAAAATTTTTAGAATATACAAATCGAAAAAGTTATCAACGAAAAGAATCCAAATCAGACAAACAATTATTGCCGGAAACATTCAATACGTTCTCCCACCTCTTTACTTTGCTAAAGCCTTTGCTTCAAATAGGTAATTAGAATTCCATATTTACTTATGCAAAGACTTAACAATGTAATATGTTTTCCAGCACATTACTATGTTATTTGCAAAGTAGTCTCATATGATCTTAAGATCCAAACTCTAATTCAATTGCAGTTACTAAAATGCCCGGATGGATTCCCGTCCCTGAATGGATCCGAAGAAGATGTGGAAAGGGTGACGAAGAAAATCTAGCTGGTATATTATTTTTGAAATAAATTGTTTGCTGTGAAAAATCTTTTAGGCTTTTTTTTTCTTACTTTTTTGTCACTCGTTTTCTTTTTTATTTCAGCAAAAGCACCTATAAATAAATCAACTTGTACTCCCGGCAGAGGTGATCCAAAATCCTCTCAAGTTAATTTAGATATAATATATTGTTAATTTTATATTAAGTTTTTATTCTTTTAATTAATATCCAAGCTAGTAGTTGCTACACATAATCCTCATTGAAAGGTTAAAAGTTTTATATATAAAAATTCGAGTAAAGTATTAGTTTGTCGTGCTTAAGAAAGGAGCTTATTCCTGTATTTTCTCTCTCTAATCTTTTAGCAAGTAAATAAGTACATATACTATCTCGTGCTGATCACTCTTTCATGTTTTAATTGTCTACTTGAAATGAAAAAATGTTAAAGAAAATAGCGAAACTGAGGAGGATATTGAGCTCCCTTTCCGAAAGTTTCCAGAAATCTATGACGTGGGTGTTGCCTTGTTCACGGCGGTGATGAAGGTCATCTTGGTCATCATGGGAATAGGTAAGTAGATAATTTACAAAGAGTTAATTCCAATGCACATTTCTCCCATGCATTTATATATTCAGATCATGTTAGTAATAAAGCAATATACTGTGGTAATAACTAATCCATTGCTCTAAAAACATAAACCCGCGGTTTTAGAGAATAGCTAAAAAATTATAATATCTCTGTACAGTGAAGGTAACGATGCATGACGTGTACATAATAAGATTTAATTAATAATTAATGAAATATTTAACATTAAAAAGAAAACTAATTTGAGTTTTGGAACAAAATGAGTCAATATCTTGAAATAAACATTTGTCTCTAATTCTATTTTCTAGGATTATGGCGGACGCATGCACTTGAAAGGATAAAACGAAAGAATATATATGCACTTCAGCTAATGAATGAATTGGTTGACAATTGCAAAGACTGGGAGTACGAGAAAGATGGTAAGAATCCACATCTTCCGAGATCATCCGACGCACTTCCAGATAAACCACCTCAAGAAGATAACGAGCATTCACCGACAAAAGATGTCACCGCCACCACAAAAGGTATCACCACATTACCTTGAAATTAAAAAATAGAAAACATTGTCGATGGAGTCAAAGCGTACTTAATGTATTCCCAAGTTATATTTTTGCCACTAAAGTACGACCAAGTGTCAAATACAGTGTTTGAAAAATAAAAGTGCAGTACTTGTCTTTTTATAATCTCCACCACCACCTCCAAAGGAATGAAAGTGTAATTTAGCATTAATTTATTTGTCACAAGAAACCACCGATTATTTATCGATCGATGCATAAACTATCTGTATTGACATCTGATTAGCGAACTTATTTGAACTTAATTATTTAAAAATTTTAAAAACAGAGAGTTCGGATGGAAAGAGCAAGGGGGAGGACGGTCATCAGGTCAATGTATATATAAAGATATGCAAAGATGAACAAAAGGGAGAGGAATCAACAAAACCAGTGAAAGGTAAATAATTAATATTTTCTGTTACATAAAACAATATATATTGTATCATCTTAGTTCTTAGACTATTTTAATTAAACCTCACCGTTTTTCATGTGTGATATTTTATCAACATTATAGCCACACCGATGTTAGTAGCGGCGAAAAATGGAATAACGGAGATTGTGAAGAAAATTCTTGAAACTTTTCCGGTGGCAATCTTGGATGTTGACGAAAATGACAAGAATATTGTGTTGCTAGCGGTAGAATATCGGCAAACTCACATATATGAACTTATGCTTGCGATAGAGACAATGAAAGATAGTGTATTTGGAAAGATAGATAAGGATGGAAATAGTGCTCTACATTTCGCGGCTATGCTTAGCCAAAAGCTTCCTTGGAGTATCCCCGGAGTAGCTCTCCAGATGCAATGGGAGATTAAATGGTACAAGGTACGTGGTCTCTTTCTCTTATTCATAAATTTTCTTATATTTTTAATTCAAAATAAAATATTGACAACTATAAAGGATAATTATAGTAAACTATTGCTTATTTTTACTAAGACACTCTTTTATCTATGAAAAACCTTCAAAATAGTATTTTATTAGTTATATGTTCGAATTTTCTATTAAAAATATAATTAAGAGACCCTGTCACATGATCAATTTTAGATAATGTAGAGATTATTTTACTTTTATTAAAAAAAAAATAAGGATAAGATAACCAATGAGAGGTATTAGATAACTGAAAACACCGAAGTGAAAGAAAAAACAAATAAAAATGTATGTATAAAAATTAAATAGTTAATGGGTCCAGGTATAATTAACCATAAATTAATATAGAGTTCGATATATAAATAGGAATATAAGGAGGAAATTTGAAAATATTAACATTAGAAAGGAAACTGTAATAACCATATATTTTATGATCTTGAATGAAAAATATGAAATTTTACAACCACAGTACGTGATGCGAACCGTGGGAAGCGTAATATCCCACACCTACAACAACAAGGGCCAAACGGCGCAAGAGCTCTTCATAGATAATCACAAGGATCTCGTCAAGGATGCCGGCGACTGGCTGGTCAAAACGTCGGAGTCATGCTCCGTCGTCGCTGCTCTGATCGCCGGCGTTGCCTTCGCCTCCGCTGCCACCGTCCCCGGCGGTGTAAATCAATCCTCCGGCGAACCGATCCTCTCTGGCGATACCACCTTCCAAGTCTTTGCCTTCTCCTCCCTCGTGGCCCTCTGCTTCTCCGTGACCTCCCTTATCATGTTCCTCACCATCCTCACGTCACGCTACCAAGAAGAAGACTTCAACAAGAGCCTCCCTACGAAACTGCTAATTGGGCTCACGTCACTCTTCACCTCCATTGCCGCCATGCTCGTCTCCTTCTGCGCTGGGGACTTCTTCGTGGTGCAGAAGCAGCTCAAGTTCGCGGCGTTCCCCATCTATGCAGTGATGTTATTGCCGGTGTCATTCTTTGCGATTGCGCAGTTGCCGCTCTATGTCGATCTCATTAGGGCTACCGCCGCCATTGTGCCGGAGAGGACTCAAAAGATGCAGACATTTTGATGAACATTTGGTGGGCGATGAGTTTGTGCCTTCATTAATTTGGTGTGCTTTTAATTATTTTCTTGGACATAATTAAGTTCTCCGAATAATTAACTACGTGGGTCTTTTTCTGATAAGGTTTGTTTGCCAAATGTGCCAGGATATGTAAGATGTGATTAAGTTGTATTAATAATATTACTCTACTTGATTATGTGTTAAATTAATTCCATATGACAAAAGTTTTAAGAGTTCAAGTGCTCCTTTTAAGATCTTCAAGAATATAATAAAAATAAAAGATATTAATGGTAGATAATTATTATATTTTAGATATATAATTTTACATATTATTTTTTGATAATTATATTATCTTAATATTTTATCCAGTAAAAAATTTATATATTATTAACGAAAAGTAATGTATATATATCAAAATAAGGGTATTGATGTCATTTATGATTCAAATTTTAATTACATTTTATCTCTTCAATTATTTTTTATTATTTATATATATCTCTCATTAGTTTAAGATTAATTTAAATTAAATTTTAATAGATAGAGCTAGATAATCATATTTAAACTAAGGTTTCTTTCTAAAGAATCAAATTTAAATTATTTAATATTAAATAATAGTTTGTATAATTAAGGCATAATTATATTTAACAGAGAAATCTTAATGGAAGAAAAAAAGGAGTAATTAAAAAGTTAAGCACACATAATTAAATCTTCTTGACTAATATGTTCTTTTTCTTAATTTTGAAATAGATATTAAATTAAGATTATAATTTTTTTTAAATATTAAAATACTTGTTAAGAGTTGTAATCGATCTCCTATGCTGCTACAACCACTCTCGGGTTTCTCTAACATTAAGCGTTTAAAAGATGGGAGAGACTAGAGAGTATTAATAGAGTTTGACATAACTCTTCAAATAAATTTCAGCCCTGAATTTAAATTATTAGGTGCAACGTGCGAGTTAAAGACTACACATAAACCGTTTCATTATTTTTTTAAAATCTCTGTTTAACATATGAAACTAAACACGTAAAACGTGAGATACTCAAAATAAACTATATTATATTTACCGTTATAATCTGTATTATGTACAAAAAATGTACACATCAACAATATAATTCAACACATTCCAAGACAGCTTAAATATTTTTTAAGTTGTATTAGTACTATATGTGGTGGGTGAGAAATTATATAAGGTGATAATTATTTAGCTGCTTTTCTGGCTATCATGATATAGACGTGCCAAGCCAAAAAAAAAGAGTATAAATGCCTAGGTCTACACATATTAAGAATTATTGTGGAACCTTGGGTTGATTTAGTTTTAGCCAAATACAACACCCTCTACTTATGGAGAAACTCTTGGCTCCTTAATTGTACCTGGCATTGGCACATTATAGTTGATTCTGTCATTCACTTCTATATATGGGGTCTCCTCAAGCTCGTCAAGAATGCCAAAGGGTCCAACCTCTGTTTTGATCCATGTTTAAGCTCTCAACCTTTGGACCATTGGCCTATTTTCGTCAATTTGGGCCTTATTATTCATGCCCATAAGGTCTCGAACTTGATTAGAGTGGGGTTCTGGGATAAGAACCCGGTGCTTAATTTTTTTAAGCCCACCCTCTATGAGTTTGTTTTTGGCTCATCGTTCCCTATTCGAGAGGCTAAGGATCGTTGGGTTTGGTCTCCCAGTTCTAAGGGCAAAGTCTCTAGCAACTTTGTGTACACCACCCTTTGATCCTCATTCCTTTTGGGTTGGTTTGAAGAACATGTGGGCTAATCCTGTGCCTCCTAAGATCAAGTTGTTTCTCTGAAAAATGTGCTAGGATAAACCACCTACTAATGACGATATATTTCTCGTGCTTGAATACTAACTAGCCTTCCCTTTGCCCTAATTGTAGCCTTGATTTTGGCTCCACTTCTCACTTGTTCTACTATTGCAAATTTGACGCCTCCTTTATTGATTTTGAGGATCCGAAGGGATTGAGTTTGTTGCACGATTGTCTAATGGGGCACCACTCTTTGCAGGAAATCAATGTGTCAAGTCTGAATCAACTCTTGCTAATAAAAGAATATACTGTCACAAGCATCTGTGTAGAGCCAGACTCCCTGTTGCTCACGAACATTTTGAATGGTGTTCATCATAGATCATTGTTGGTCCATCGAGTCTAATGTGGAGGACATAAAATTTCTTATCTCATAATTTTTAAATTGTAAAGCACTTAATTTGCTTTTTCGAAAAGCTAACCAACCAGTTGATTGGCTCGCCAAAAATTGTTGTTCTAATTGGAGATATAAATATTAAAATTTCTTGAGATCGAGTGAGATGATAAAAAAAGGACTTAACCATGCATCCACTTCAACTTTCTTATGGGTTAGTGAAATGTTAACCTAAACCTAAGTTCTTTCCCAAATAAAGTTAAAAAGTAGGTAATACACTAATAAGGGGTTTGTCCTTGTTGCCCATATTGATCTGTAAAATGTTTGTAAAGCTTTAAATTACGCATATTAGTACTTAAAGCATGAAGAATTAGTTCCTTAATTTGGCTTTGGGCTTCCTCTTTTTCTTTGGATCTGCCTTTGTGATCTTGGTGCCTCTTCCACGCAACTTAGAAGTTAACTACTAGTTTCTCACGTATACAGAATTGAGAAATTCGCATTCCATCTTTACTGGTATTTGTGGTTTACACCTGCATTATGAATATTAATAAATCGCATGCTACTTTTTCAAAAATAGTTGCAACACACTCTATTGTTAACTAAACTAGCTAGCTTGGACACTATTAAAATACCTTGATCATGCTAACAATCTTATCTCTAATAAGGAGAAAATAAGACCAAGAAGAAGATTTAGATGATTGGAGGGAGATTCAAACTAATAATGAGACATAGATGTTGAGAGTGAGCCTTTTACTTTCATTCCGAGTGTGTTCTAAGTCTTCCCTCTCCTGCACGTTAGATTTGTATAAGAAGAAAATAAGGGCATATAACATAAGCATTTTAGAAGACAATATGTCAACTTCGATAGAATATTTCTTCTGTTATGTGGTCTATATATATACACACACGCGTGTTGTTAGCAGTGTTAATCTAATCTAGGGTGTATTACATAAATATTATGTGAAACACAAAGTGTAATTTATAAATATTAAAATAGTCGGTGTAAACAGAAAATACATGTAATGTAGGGTGTTTAATGCATTTTTACCTAAATTTTTTTATAGGAGCTACGCGTACCTCATGCGATACTTCCCACGTCGTCCAATGTGTAATCAATGGTAGGGATGTTAAAAGACATAAAAGATGTGGCACGTCCGTACAAGAAAATGGCAGAAAGAAAAAGATGGATGAACGAAAAAGAAAAAGGAAAAGGATGAATAAACTCATGAGCAAAGAGATAAAAATTTCACACTGATCGAGTATATATATATATATACGCACTGCCACGAGACCAAACTAATTAATCCATCTCGGTTATTACTACGAGAAATTAAAGGATGGTGGAAGCAAGTGGGAACGACCCGTCGTCGTCCTCCTCCTCAGGAGTAGTAGAAGAAGCGAAGGACTCCTCTCTCTCGGGAGGAGGGCAACCAACGAAGAGTGAAATAGAGCAAACGAGGCAGGCATTGTTTAAATTAGCGATGCAGGGCAACTGGAAGGAGGTCGTCCAACTCTACAAGAAGAAACCTTGGGTGCAACGCGAAAAGCTGACACGTGCAGAGGACACGACGCTGCACGTGGCCATCTCGGCCGGCGATGAGAAAACGGTGCTGGAGCTACTGAATGTGATGGACCAACAAGGCGTGAAGTTGATCCTGGAGGTGAAGAACGACAGCGGCTCGACGCCGCTACACCTGGCAGCGGCGTTCGGCATGGACATAGCTTGCTGGAAGATGGCGCAGCGCCACCCAGTGTTGGTGAGGACGGCGCGGAACAACTACGGGGAGACGCCGATCTTCACGGCAGTGCGACACGGGAAGAAGACGGCCTTCTTTGCACTCGAGTATTCAATGAAGGTGGAAAACTACGAGGCGAGGGATGTCACACATTGTAGGAGAGAGAAGGATGGCAATACCATCCTCCACCATGCTATCTTCGGAGAATACTTTGGTACGTCTGCCCTCCTGCATATTAAATTTTAAAATAGTTATCTAATATATTATTACCCATAGCTCATTACAAGGTAAAATATCTTTGTGCAGAATTGGCTTACGAGATCATTGCTTTGTACCCCAAATTGGTTGATTATGTGAACATAAGAGGCGAGTCACCTCTTCACTATCTAGCCAATAAACCTCTATGTTTCAAGAGTGAAATTCGCTTTAGCTTTTTTGACCAAGTGATCTACTCTTGTAAGTTTCTCTAGCTTGTAATCAATTAGTTAATTAACTACATTTTATATCTACTCTCTTATAAATATTTAATTAATTCGCTCTATTCTGCAGGTATCATTGTTGAGCCACTTAAGAGGAAATTTTCTGATTATAAAGATTACAAAAGTGATACCACACAAGAAACCACATCATACAATCCAATGTTGCCCGAAACATTTGAGACGTTCTCCCACTTGCTTACTTTGCTAAAGCCTTTGCGTGTTGTTGGTAATTAGCATTAATTCCATATTTAGTACTGTTATATTAAATCGCACGAATGCCTAAAAATATATGTTTCATAGAACACTAATATGCTATTTGCAAGGAAAAAAGATATGCAAGTTTTATAGTAGAGTTTCATATGCATTAATTAGTGCTCAATTTTAATAAGTCCATTAGTTGGAATAATTCCATATAAATTGCAGATGATCTTAAGATCCAATTGTTAATCAATTGCAGCTACCAGGAGTTTTAATCGCATTGCTATGTGGATCCACCGGATCCGAGGGGTTTCTGATGATAAGCATGCAGATGATACAGAAGATCCAGGTGGTATGTCATCAAGTATCCTCTCAAGATAATTGTTTAAATTTTATATTGAGCTTATAGCCTCTTAACTGGTTTCCTAGTCGTTGATGCACACAATACCCACTGAAAGGTTAACAATCACAAGGAATTATATAAATTTGAATGAAGTATAAGCTTGATGTGCTCAAGAAGGCGGGATCGAGCTTATATATAGCTTATTCCTATCTTTCTCTAATCTTTTAGCAACTAAATAATATTAGGTTCATACTGATCACTCTTTCATGAAGTTTTTTATTTTCTACTTGAAATGAAGATGTCAAGAAAGAACAAGAAACTATCAAGGATGAGAAGCAAGATCGAAAACTTCCGCAAATCTATGATGTGGGTTTTGCGTTATTCAAGGTGGTGATGAAGTTCCTATTGATCGTCTTGGGAATAGGTAAGTAGATAATCTCCGAGAGTTAATTCTAATGTCCCAGCTCAAGTGATCTCAGCCCGAAAGTAATTAAACTCAGCTCAGTCAATCAAATTAGAGGGTTAAACCCTATTATTATTATTATTATTATTTTTAGCTAATTTTATTTGCTAGGGTTGTGGAGGACGCAAACACTTGAAAGAAAGAAGCGAAAGAACAAATACGCATGTTATCTAATGGATAAACTGCTTGAAAGCTGCAAAGAATGGGAGTACGAAAAAGAAAAAGGTGGGATGAAACCTCATGGTACGACTTCTGCCACTGATCCACCTGGAGATGAACCATCTCAAGAGCTAGAGCCGACACAATCACCATCACACGACGACTCCTTGAGCACGAGCAAAAATGGTATCTGTTTTGAGTTCCTCATTTGGCTTAACTTGTATGAATTTAATCACTAACAAACAATTCAAATTAATTGGATGGAAAAGAACTAAAAATATTGGTCTCTATGACATTGTTTTCTAGGGATATCGCGGACGGAAGCACTTGACAAGGAGGAGCAGCGAAAGAATGAACGTGCATGTCAGCTAATGGATGGATTGATTAAACTTTGTAAAGAATGGGAGAAAGAGAAAGAGAAAGAGAAAGGTGAAATTAATCCTTATGACCCCTCCAGCAAAATTGGTATCGCCGCGTTACGTTTAAATTTTTCCTTAAATTATAGGGTTAATTACACCATAAACTATGGCCCATTTTAACACACCAAATTGTCTATTTTTTTATATGATATTTTGATTTCCTTAACTATCTAATACCTCTCACACCTCCAACTGACATAAAATAAAATTACTTAAAGGAAAGTAAAAGTACAATGGTTGTCAAATGTCTGCAAATTGATTAGTTGATTACGTAGAGATTTTACTATAAAAATTTAAGAGTTTGGGAAGTATATATAGAAGAGTGATTTACCGATGCTTTTGTTCTTCAGGGTGTAATATAATATTGGATTATAGTATAAGAGGTGAAGCTTTAATCCAACCTAAAATTATTTATCATAAGAATCCAGCTATGCCTAGACTATCTATATTGATCGACTTCTGATTAGCTTAGTTATTTGATTTTTATCGTTAAGATAATTTAAAAACAGAGAGTTCGGATGGAAAGATGAAAGGAGAGAACGATCATGGTGGCACAGACAAGGATGATCAAAACCAAAAGGCATCAAAACAAGAAGACAAAGGTATTTTAATTAAGAAAACTAACTTTACTCACTTCCAATTATATTAAACAAAAATATTTACTCTCAAAAAATTTAAAAGCTCTTTTTAGAACAGTATAATTGTCGCTCAAATCTTTTGAGCTATGGTTAATAGTTTTAAGAAATACCCAGAGAATTAAATTTAAATAAGAAAAAAATATTATTCTTCATTGAAGTTTCGTCTGTAACATTATCAGTAATATTTTCTCTGACATGAAAAAACACGTATATGATACAAGGTAACATTAGATAGTTCTTAAGATTATTTTAAACAATTTCTATGAAGGCGAATTGGTAGTTTTTAATCCATGTTTAGTTTTAATCACAATTAGTATACTTTAACAAATGGATGGCATTTTTAAAGAACCCAATGACTTCTGCCGTACTATCGTATTTGAAATATTTATCAATGGCAATTATTTAAAAAAACCCTAAGTACTTTTAATTATCATTAAGAAAGTACGTTTAAATTTTATTGATAGATTATTTTCACTTCCACTCTTTTTCTCGATGTATAACTATTCACTCACATATTATACTCAGACACGATAGCGACACCGGTGTTGGTAGCGACAAAAAATGGAATAACAGAGATGGTGAAAAAAATTCTTGACACCTTTCCAGTAGCAGTCTTGGATGTTGATAAGGATGAGAAGAATATAGTGTTGCTTGCAGTAGAATATCGACAAAGCCACATATATGAATATATGCTTAAAAGGAAGACAATGAGGGATAGTGTATTCGGAAAGATAGATAAGAATGGGAATAGTGCTCTACATCTCGCTGCTAGGTTCAATGAAAGACTTCCTTGGAATATCCCTGGAGCAGTTCTCCAAATGCAATGGGAGATTAAATGGTACAAGGTACATGCATGGTGTTCTCTCTCTCTCTTGTTCATTTCAGTTTACATCTTATTTTTATTTTCACTATATCTAGTTTGATTATTTTTCTTTCTTTTATTAAATTAAGAGATAATTATCTTTGGATCCACTAGATTATTATTTATTTGAGTTAAATATATTTTATTCTCCTGTATCCAAAAAATAATTTATTCTATGTACTTTAAAAAGTTCTAAACTAATTCTTATACTTATGACTAAAGTGAGATTATTAATTTTTATATTAAATTTAACTAAGTACTACAGCTATTTTGGTAATTTGCTGCATTATATCAAAATCTGTATTTCTTCTCTAATAACATAATAAGGGCATTTTAGTTATTTTGATGTTATTCGGTTAAGTTTAACGAAAAAAACTAATAGTTTTATTTTAATCATAAGTATAGGAACTAGTTTAAGATTTTTAAAGTACACGAGACAAAGTAATTTTAGGCATAAATACGGCTAACATTTAACCCGATTTATTTTTACATGAGTCCTTCCTAGCTCTTAGCTCTATAAAGTAAAATGCCTTTTGTGTTAATTATATGTTTGATTTATTACATGACTATGGTATGATTAATATTAAGCTCCATTGCTAGAGATTATTTTATTTTTATTTGGAATAGAAAAAGATATAGAAGTTGAGAATAAGATAATTATTTAAATAGGAGTCTAGGGTAACTTAACCTAAATATATGGGTGCTTAGGGGTGTCTTATGAATATTTTGTGGGTTAAATTGAAAAGTATTAACACTAGAGCGTAGACTTTAATGAACATATATAGTACGATATGAAATTAAAAAATATATGATCTTTAAAACCGCAGTACGTTATGGAATCCTTGGACATCGAACTATTCGCCACCTACAACAACGACGGTCAGACGGCACAGGAGCTCTTCACGGAGACGCACAAGGCCCTCGTCAAGGAGGCCGGTGAGTGGCTGCTCAAGACGTCGGAGTCGTGCTCCGTTGTCGCCGCTCTGATCGCCGGTGTCGCCTTCGCCTCCGCCGCTACCGTCCCTGGCGGTCTCGACCCGTCCTCCGGCGATCCCATCCTCTCCGGCCATATCTCGTTCCAAGTGTTCGCCTTTTCCTCCCTCGTGGCCCTCTGCTTCTCCGTGACCTCCCTCATCATGTTCCTCACCATCCTCACGTCCCGCTACCAAGAAAAAGACTTTGGCAAGAGCCTCCCTGCACAGCTGATATTTGGGCTCACGTCTCTCTTCACCTCCATCGCCGCCATGCTCGTCTCCTTCAGCGCAGGGGACTTCTTCATTGTGGAAAAGAAGCTCAAGTACGCGGCATTCGCAATCTACGGAGTGATGTTCTTGCCCGTGTCCTTCTTTGCAATTGCCAAGTTCCCGCTCTACGTCGACCTCATTAGGGCTACCGCTGCCATCGTGCCGGAGAGAACTCAAAAGATGGAGATATTTTGACGAACACATGGTGGCCCAGCGGCATGTTTGTGCACTTTTAATTAATTCCGTAGACGTAATTTAATTCTCAGAATAAAGTAATTGCATGGGTCTTTTTATCAAATAATCAACTGTTTGCCAAATGTTCTAAGATATGTATGATGTGATTAAATTGTTTGAATAATATTATTGTGCATGAGAATGTGTTCAATTAAAAATGGGTAAATTAAAATTTCGCCCCAGTTGTTTCGCCTAAAATCAACCGACCCATAAAATTTTATTTATATTATTTTTTATTGTTGTGATTTAGATTAATATTAAATTATTAATTTTTCATTTAAGTTTAACATAGAAAATATAAAAAAAATTAAGGAGAGAACTTTTCTACCATAATAAATATTGGAAATTTTTAAGAGTCATATCTTTCATTTTATCTGTTTTATGATTCACATTCTGTTTATAATTTTTTTTATTTAACTCCTCTTTTTTTTATAATTTTTATTTAATACCTTGAGTTATCCAATGCATTAGCACAAGAATATTCTATTATAATATACTTAATAATTAATAAAAATTTAAATTACCTCTATCTACTTTATCCTCTCCTTTACTCTTATCTTCTCCATCATCCTCACCTCCTCATTATGCACAAGTCGAATGTTTCAAATTGAGTCGATCAAGATACTCGGCATACTCTATCTTCTTAGCCAAACTCTAGGATAGAGCAAAGATAGATAGAAGAGAAGGAGGAGGGGCAAGACGAGAGAAGGTGATGATAGTGGCAATAGTGGGAGTAAGTAGTTAGAAAAATATGATAGAGGGATAAAGAGGAGGGGATAGAGCAAGACGAGAGAAGATGGTGGTAGTGGCAACAATGGGAGTAGGTAGTTAGAAAAAGATGGTAGAGAGATAAAGAGGAGGGAAAGATTAGTGAGAGTATTTTAGTTAGTTAATTAATATTAATTAGTTAAAATAATGTTACTATGTTAAATAAAAATTATAGATAAAAAGATGAGAAGTCAAGTTATAAAATCCTTAGAGATAGTGTGAATTATAAAATAGATAAAATATAGAGTGTAATTTATAAAATTTTCAAAATATTAAAATATTATATTCGTCGGTCTTCTTTAATTAAATTTACTTATCATAACACACTTTTAAAATTTAATACAAATGCATTTTTAATCTCTTATATCTTCTTGTACCTAAAATTACACGCATCAAATCTCAATTATTAATAACTGACCATCCTAATGTAGCCTTCTTTAAATATATGATCATAGAATGAAAATTTTTAATTATCTTAAAAGTATTTACTCAAACAAAGAAACTATTACTTTTAGAGAGATATTGTGATAATTTATATTTTTTTCCTATTAAGGTTCGAATGAAAAAATTCAATAGTATCATATTAGTCTAAACCATAAGTTGGCAAAATACTGCAAACCAAAGTTTATGAGATAGTTTAATTTTAAGCATAACCACGGGTTAATTTAATATTTATCCTAATTAATTCTTCACGATGGGAGTGAAAAGTCTTAGGAATTTTTTTAAATAAACCCTATACTTTTATTAGTTTTTAATTAGCATTTATTTTTGAGTAATCTAAAAGTCGGCTCTTTTTTCCTATAAATTTCATATAACACCACATCATTACTTTCACTAACTATTATTAACCTAGTCTATGGTTACGTAACTCTGCTGATTAAATTACGCTTGAATAATATCCCATTTTAATTCACTCCACTAAATTTAAAATCCTTTTTCTTTGATCTAACCACCGTGTCATATTCGAACAAAAGATAATTTGGGTATTTAAAAAACTATCTTTAATTATTTAAACGTTCTAGAAAGATAGCGTGAGATGATCAAAAGGACTTAACCATGCATCCACTTTAATTTTCGTATGGGAATCTTAACCTAAACGTACACCACAAGTAGCATAGTTTTCTTTTGTCTCATTTATGCTCTCTGTCTCTCTCTCTGTCTCTCTTTTATCTTTCCTAAAGAAAGTTAAAATAAGGAATATAATTTATTTGTTCGTCCTTGTCGCCTTTCATTCCGTAGAATGTTTGTAAACCTTCACATCCCGTACGTGAGAATTAATTCCTTAATTTCACTTTGGTCTTACTCTTTCTCTTTGAATTTGCCTTTGTTCTTTGAGACCGGATGTTATAAAGGGACTACACATTTATGTAAAACTAATTAAGATGCCTCTTAAATGCATCTTAGGAGGTTAACTAGTCGCTAATTTGTCCGTGTATACAATTATGATTTATGCATTTAACACCTTACTTTTGCTCATATTTATAGTTTACATTTTGTATTTTTAAAATTTATACATTGCAAACTCGAATGTTAGATTTATTAATTAAATTTATCGAAATATCAACCAGTTAGATTAAGTTAATTAAACTCTAATAACATTACTAAAATATCTTTATGGAATCTAAACTCATCTACACACTAAGAATCTTTTCTTTTTCTAATAAATAATAGAGGAGAAAAGAAGATTAAGAGGGATGTTTAGACCAACGGTGAGATATTGGGTTGAGAGTGAGACCTTTGCTTCATGTGTTATCTTTTTTTCACTTCTTAATATGAGATCTATTACCAAAAATATATATATGGAAGAAGAAAAAAATAACATAATCCATATTTTGGTAGACGAACATGATAGGTTAACTTTGATGAAATATTTTTTTTTGGTATGCTACTATCTATATCTATATGAACGGGTGTTAAAATGTAAAAAACAAAAAAAAAGGGTGCAATATGTATATACTAAAATATCGAATCTAAACTCATATTTTTAACAAGAATTCATTTTTTTTCTAATAAATAATAGAGGAGAAAAGAAGATTAAAATAGACAAATAGTGAGAGATGGGGTTAAGAGTGACATATTGTTTTTCATGTGTTATCTCTTTTTTCACTTCTCGACATGAAATTTATTATCAATATATAGAAGAAGAAAATGATATAATCCATATTTTGGTAGAGGAACATGAAAATATTTTCTTTTGGTATGCTACTATCTACATCTATTTGGACAGGTGTTAAAAGTGTAAAAAATTTTTAAAAAGGGGTGCAATATGTACATATTGAAATATCGGGTGTAAACAATAATATGCATAAGCTCAGGGTGTTAAATGCAAATCATCCTAATCCTCCAAGTACGATGTCCAAATAGCAGCAGTTAAAGGCATAAGATGTGGCACGTGCGTTAAACAAAAAGGGAAAAAGAAAAGGAAAAAGAAAAAACTGAACAACTGAGCGACGAAGGAAAAAAAAAATGCCCTGTCCACGGTGGAGATCGAATGACGTGTCTTTCTTTATATATATATATATATATATATATGATACGCTCAGCTACGAGACCCATAAGCCAATAATTATCCCTTCTCTCTCTCTCTCTCACTTATTACCGCAAGAAAGTACTGGATGGGCGAACCTACAATAATGGATGAAGTCCTCCCATATGGAGAGAGCTGGAAGTTATTGGAATTATTCAGACAGACCGAATGGGACAAAATCATCCAATTCTACCCAAAGGAAACGATGCGTCAGTTATTCAAATTAGCCGAGGAGTGCAAATGGGAGGAAGCTATCCAACTCTTCACTGAGAAGATGAGGCAACAATTATCCAACTTAGCAAAGCAGTGCAAATGGGAGGAAGTCCACAACCCACTCACCTTCGCGGAGGAAACGAAGCATAAATTATCCAGATTAGCTGAGCTGAGCAAATGGGAGGAAGCTTTCCAAGTCTTCACTAAAGAAATGTTATTCAAATTAGTCATGCAAGGCAAACGGGAGGTAGTCATGCAACTCTTTACGGAAGAAATACAACAGCGATTATCTAAATTAGTTGAGGAGGGCAAATGGAATAAATTCACCCGGCTCTTGAAGAAGGAAATGGAGGATCAATTATTTAAATTAGCAAAGCAGGGCAATTGCAAGGCAGTCATTCTACTCTTCACCGAGGAAATGAAGCATCAATTGTTGGATGTAGCCAAAGAGGGGAAATGGGAAGAAATCATCCAACTCTTCACAGAGGGAATACAGAAGCAATTATCCAAATTAGTCACTAAAACCAAATGGGAGGAAGTCAACCGACTCTTGAAGATGGAAACAAAGCAGCAATTGTCCAAATTAGTGGAGGAGGGCAAATGGGAGGATGTCCTCCAACTCTTCACCAAGAAAGTAATGCCGCAATTACTCATATTAGTCATGCAGAGCATTTTGGACTATCTCATTCGAAATTCGACGAATGAAATGAAGAAGAATTTATCTAGATTAGCCGAGGAGGGCAAATGGGAGGAAGTAACCCAATTCATCACAGAGGAAAAGAAACAGGAGTTATCCACATTAGCCAAGCAAGGCAAATGGGACAAAATTATCAAAACATTCATCGAGGAAAAGAAGCAGCAGTTATTCTTATTAGCCATCCAAGGCAAATGGGAGGCAGTTATCCAACTCTCCACGGAGGAAACAAGGCAGCAATTATCCACATTAGTTGAGCAAGGCACATGGGAGGAAGTTATTCGATTCTTCACAAGGGAAATGGAGGAGGAGTTACTCACCGACATGGAGGAGTTACTCACCGACATGGAGGAGTTACTAACCGACATGGAGGAGTTACTCACCGGCATGCATTTCGAACGGGAGAAAGTTGGCCAACTCTTCGTCGAGGAAACGAAAAAAAATTTGTTCAATTTAGCCATGCAGGGCAAATGGAAGGAAGTCATCCAACTATTCACCGACGAAATGAAGCAACTACTTTACACAGTACAAACGAAGACTATAGAGCGAACAGCTGACCTACTAACCACCACCGGAACAAACAAGCAGTTGCTTGTGATCACAGGGCAAGGCAAACCGGTGGACATTATGCAACCCTTAACGGTGGGAATGAGGAAGCAGTTGCTCAGATTAATCAAGCAAGACAAATGGGAGGAAGCCATCGACTACATCAAGGCAATGAAGTATTTCGATATCATCATGCATGACGACTTGAAGAAAGTCATCAAATTCTTCACGGAGGAAATAAGAAAGAAGTTGTACGAATTAGCCATGCATGGCAAATGGGAGGAAGTCATCCAACTCTATAAAAGTTATCCCAAGGTACAAAGCAAGAAACTGACACATGCCAAGGACACGACGCTGCACGTCGCCATCTCGATCAGCAATGAGAACACGGTGCTAGAGCTGTTGAAGGCGATGGAAAATGAGAATATAGAATCGATCTTGGATATGAAGAATAACAGTGGCTCAACGCCGCTGCATCTGGCGGCGGCGCTCAACATGCCCCTGGCATGCCGAGAGATGGCACAGCTAGTACCAAACCTGGTGATGACGGCTCGCAATAAGAACGGGGAGACGCCGCTCCTCGCGGCTGTGATACAAGGGAGTAAGAAGGCATTTTTTGAGCTCGAGCATAGTCGACCAAAGAATATGGAGGGGGACCTCACGCATTGTAGGAGGGAGAAGGATGGCAATAACATCCTCCATTTTGCTATAGAAGGAGAACACTTTGGTACGTCTCCTTTTTTTTAATTTATTTTACATTACTTGGCATGCTGTTTTGAAAATCCAATGAACATCTGTGTCTGTAAAATCTAACTAATCATTATTAGGATTGAACTTAGATTAAGAAAAGAAATTGTCATTGTAGAAGTGGTTTAAAATAATTAGTGCTAATTATTATTATTATTTGTGTGTGCAGACTTGCTAGTGTGATCATTATCAAGTACCCCAATTTGATTGATTATGTAAACGAGCAAGGACATTCAGCTCTTCACATTCTAGCTAACAAGTCTTTGTGTTTCAGAAGTGGGACTCGCTTTGGAATTTTTGACAATTTCATCTATTCATGTTAAGTCTCTTCAAATTAATTAATTAATTGAGTCAATAATTATGCAATTACGTTTTATATCTACTCTCTTGTATAATTACACTTTCTCTCCTATTATGCAGGTATCACTATTGCGTCACTTAAGAGTGAATTTGATGATTATAAAAATCACCAATGTGAAGCTTTGAGTTTTGACTTAAGAACAATGTTGCCTGAAACATTTGATAGTTGTTCCTACGCCTTTACTTTGCTGTTTAATATTGGTAATTTGCATTCCATATAACTACTATTAAGAGTTTACAGTTATATTCAAAATGCTATATTTTCATTTCAAACAATTTAAACTTTTGTAGATTTGAATATATATATTCAATTGATTACAGGGCAATTTGATTTTTAACTTAAGAACAAAGTTTTCTATTTATTTTGATCAATTACTTGTCAATTTGAATTAAAGTCCATTAGTTGGAATAATGATCTTAAAATGCAATCCTTAATTCAATTAATTGCAGTCGCCAGAATTAATATGTTAATTGCAAAGTTTTCTATTTAGTTTTATACTAGTCTCAATCCAAACTCTATTTCAATTGCAGTTGTCAGAATGTCTAAATATATTCTAAGGAGATATCCTAAGCATGAAGATGAAGAAGATTCAACTGGTATATTATATTAAAATAAATTGATTGTGAGAGATTATCTTATTGGAATTTTTTTAAATGTTTTAGTTATTCATTTTATTTTTTTATTTCAGGGAAAACACTTATAAATAATTCAACTACTGCTCCTTGCAAAGCTGATCAAAAATCCTCTCTAGGTAATTCAGATATATTATATTATTAATTTATATTGAGCTTTTTAATCTCTTAATTAATATTAAAGCTAGTGATTGTGACACACAATTTTAGTGATGTATAAGTTTTATGTATATTTTTTAATTTTTTTTCCTTTTAACTTATCGACTACTCTTTTAATATTTTATATTTAAACACTATTATTTTATGCGGGTAATCACTATTTTATGTCTTAATTGTCTGCTTGAAATGAAATGTCACAGAAAAGAAAGTACCTGAGGGGCATAATAAGGGCACTTTCGGATTTCTTTGGAAAATCTATGGTGTTGCTATTCACTTATTCAAGCTGGTGATGAAATTCCTATTACTCGTCATGGGAATATGTAAGTAGATAATGTACAAGAGTTACCTCCGATGTGAATTTGTCCCAAACATTTACATATTTAGATGTTACTAGTGAAGGATAATTAATCAGTCACTTCAAAAACTTATAGGGATAGAGAATGGTAGTTTAGTTTAATCTTCTATGCCCAAATAATTTATAATATCTTGCTACAATGAAGCTATTGATGTATGATGTATAATATCTAAAAGAAATGAATGATGTAAAATAAAAATATATGGTCAATCCTGGAAAATGGAAAAACTATTATGATTTATGTAACAGAGTGAGGAAGCTAAGGGGAGAATTTGTTTTCTAGGGTATCAGAGGGCCGGAACACTTGAAAAGATGAAGCAAAAACATAAGCATGCATTTCAGGTGATGGAGAAATTGGTTACCAACAGTAAAGACTGGAAGTACCACAAACACAGAAGTGGAATAAATCCTTATTTTAAGAGAAAGGATTCGGAACAAGTACCACTCGACACACCGACAGAAGATGGTATCGTCACAATATTTCCTTTAAATTATGCTTAAATTATAGAGTTAATTGCATCATAAACTATGATATATATATATATATGTGTGTGTGTGTGTGTGACTCTTTCATCCTCTTAATTCTTTAATATTTCTTAATCCTCCATAGGAAAAACGAAAACATACTAAATGACATTTTCACTCTCAACTTGTTTTTTTTATTCCTTTTCTCTGAATAAAGATAAAACGATCGTCAAAGTATCTAAAAGCTGACCACATGACCATTAATATAACAAGAATTTGAAAGTTTTATATAATTTAAAGTAGTCAAATTGTTACAAGAAATAAATAAACAAGAGACTTATATGGAGATGAATAATTGTTCAATGATTCTAGACATATGTAATAATTCATAAATTATTTTTTTGCCCACTAAAACTTGACTCGGTATTAGATACACTATTTGAAAGAATAATCACACCTCCTTCTGCCTGCTCAAATATCTAGAACATTATAATCTCCACCCTCCGTAGAAGTGCAGGTTATTAACTTATTTATTAAAAGAATCCATCGATGCCTAAGCTATCTGTATTGACTTCCGATTAGATAACTTATTTATATTTAATCATTAAAATAATTTGTAAACAGAGAGTTCAGATGGAAAGAGCATCGGAGGGGACGGTCATGAGCAAAAGAAGAATGGAAAGGAAAAGGAAGAGGCATCAGAACAACCAGGCAAAGGTAATTTAACCAACAAAACTATAACCCTGCTCTCAGAAATTTATACAAACATTCTGCAAGTACTGCAAATTTTCTATCATTCTTTGCGTCAATGATGATGACTGTTATATGGAGAAAGAATTTTATCTATAGAGTTGATAAATTACTATATCATTCTGTCCGTAGAATTTTTACTGAGTATTTGTAGGTATAGCATTCATCTTACTTTTAAGATAATAATACTAATCATTAATTTCTCTCTCCTAATTTAATAATTAAAAATATATATAATTATTTAAAGAATTAATTGGAAGTATCGGTCACCCTTTTAATTTATAAAAAAATTACTGTTTTCTTATTTCTTTCTCCAAGCTCGCCATGAAAAATAACGAATTAATTATTTGACGAAGGTTAATTGTAACAAAGGGATATTTTAATTTCACACCCCCGCATTTTCATTTATTTGTTATGTACACCCTGAATATTTAGTATTTATAATTCAACTGCTATATTGTTACAGATATTTATAGAAATGTTCATACTGTTAAATTTGTCTGGTAAAGCAATAAAGCATATAGGATTTTCTTTTCTTTGGTGAAATAGTTACTCAAACATAGGGCTCACTTTATAAAATAGGATAGGATTTTTTTTTTCATTTAATACCATTCCTTTTTATCTATTTTTAATTGACATTCTCTATTTCTATTATTAACAATTTGTGCCCAAATTTTATATAGAACTCTCTGTTCTAGTTTATTGTAATATTATTAGAGATAAGATTATAGTCAGAATTTAGCTTAATTAGGAAAGATTGCTTCTCCTATTTAATATAAAATTTTCCAAGTAAAGTAATTTAATTTTAAATTCTTAATTGAATTGAATTTCAAGTGTTTAATGCCTATGTTATTTGACTGGTTAATTAAGTCACATTTATAAATTTTCTGCAATACCTTTTGATTATCAATGGATAGAAATTATTTTTAATAAATAATTGGTCTTTATCGAATCATTGCTCTTGTTCGAATAGCATTCATGTTACTTTTAAGAGATTTTTTATATATATATTTAGAATGTGATAATTATCATTTGTTTAATCATGTAGTAATTATTATTCTAATTAGTTTTTTAAGAAATATCCAGAAAATGACAACTAAAGTTGATAATATATTTAAATAATGAATATATCTTTCTTTACTGAAGTATTAGGGGGAGGTAAGACTATCATTAACATTTTCTCTTACATGAAAAAACATCTTATTATTTTTTAGAATCTTAGACTATTTTAAGTAAATTTCACTCTATTTTGTCAAACATGTGATAATCGATTGAAATGATAGCTACACCGCTATTGGTAGCGATAAAAAAATAAAATAATAGAAATGGTCGAGAAAATCTGTAACGTCTTTACGAAAAAAATATTGTATTAGTTTTTAGAATTCGTAGACTATTTTAATTAAATTTCACTCTATTTTGACTAACATGTGATAATTGATTAACATGATAGTCACACCGGTGTTGGTAGCAGCAAAAAATGGAATAACAGAAATTGTCAAGAAAATTCTTGAAAACTTTCCGGTGGCAATTTTGGATGAAGATGAGAATGAAAAGAATATTGTATTACTTGCAATAAAATATCGACAAATTCAAGTATACCAACATTTGCTTGAGATAAGCAAAAATGAAAAAAAAAAAATCAATATGCATTTCTAAAGAGAGATAACAACGGGGATAGCGCTCTACACTTAGCTGCAAAGTTCAACACAATGCATAATTGGAGTATCCATGGAGAAACTCTTCACATGCAATGTGAAATTAAATGGTACAAGGTACATACATACTGCCTCTTCCTCTAGTGTTTATTTTCATCGTATCTATTTCAAATTTTTTTCCCTATTAAAATAAGAGATAATTATCCCTGGACTCACTAGACTCTCTTAATTTTGTAAAACAAAATGCCTTTTACAAAGAAAGAAAAAAAAGTTTAAAAATAAGATGATATTTGATATGTTTAATATGTTTTTATTAACAAAATAAAAATAAATAAAATAGTATATATAAAAATGAGCAATAATTTAAGAGTCTTAGTGTAACTAACATAGAAGGTATGTGCCGTGTCTTACAAATATTTTTTTAGGAAGGAAGGAACACATGAGGTAAATTGAAAAGTATTAACATTAGAGTTAAACTATAATAAACATATATATTAGGCTATGAAATTAAAAATATGATATTTTAAAGAGCATTTTTTGGTGTCATAGAGTTAATTTTTTATCAATCAGTTTGATGAAAATCTAACTGTCAAGATTTTTAAGGATATAATAAAAATGAAAGATATTATCAGTTCAGTAGATAATTTTTGTTTAGATATATAATCTTGCACATTATTTTTTGATAATTATATTATCTTAATATTTTATCAAGTAAAAGATATGTATATTTTTAACTGAGAATAATGTATATATATCAAAATAAGAGTATTAATGTCTTTTATAATTAACTTGATGAAAATTTAATTATATTTTATTTTTTTGATTATTTTTTATTATTTACATATATCTCCCATTAGTTTAAGATTGATTTAAATTAAATTTTAATAGATAGAGATAAGAGAATATATTTAATTTGAAGTTTATCTCCAAATAATTAAATTTAAATTATTTAATATTAAATGATATCTCTTATAATTAAGGCATAATTATATTTAAGAGAGAAGTCTTAATGAAAAAAAACGTATAGAGCGCTTCTTCCGTATTGTAAAGTTAATTATTTATTAATCAATTTGATAAAGATCTAATAATTAAGATCTTCAAGGGTATAATAAAAAAATTAGGAAGTTAGACACACGTAACTAAATCTTCTTAATTAATATACTCTTTCTTTCGTATTATAATTTTAAAATATAAAAGTGAGCTATTATAATCATTGAATTAAGATTATAATTTTTGAAGATGCTGTTACGTATTTGACTATTTTAAAACCGCAGTACATTAAGGTTTCCATTGTCTCGCGGGACTCTGCATCCCTCGCCATCCGCAACTATAAAGGCCAAACGGCGCGAGAGGTTTTCACCGAGACGCACAAGGACCTCGTCCGGGAGGCCGGCAAGTGGTTGATCAAGACGTCGGAGTCGTGCTCCGTCGTCGCCGCTCTGATCGCGGGCGTCGCCTTCACCTCCGCCTGCACCGTCCCGGGCGGTCTTGACCAGTCCTCCGGCGACCCTATCCTCTCCGGCCGTATCCTCTTCCAAGTATACGCCTTCTCCGCCCTCGTCGCCCTCTGCTTCTCCGTGATGTCCCTCATCGTATTCCTCACCATCCTCACGTCCCGCTACCGAGAAAAAGACTTTGAATGGAGCCTCCCTGTGAAGCTGATATTGGGGCTCGCGTTCCTTTTCGCCTCCATCGCCGCCATGCTCGTCTCCTTCTGCGCCGGGGACTTCTTCATTTTGGAGAAGAATCTCAAGTACGTGGCGATCACAATCTACGGGGTGATGTGCTTATCGGTGTCCTACTTTGCAATTGCGCAATTCCCACTCTTCGTCGACGTCATTCGGACTACCTTGGGCGCCGTGCCGGATAGGACTCAAAAGATGGAGATGTCTTAACAAACACATGATGCGTGGCGTACTCGTGCTTCCGTTAATTTGGTGTGTTTTTAATTAATTTAATTATTAGACGTAATTGAGTGTCTCCGAATAATTAATTACGTTGGTTTTTTTTAATATTACTTGCCTTAGTTTGTCTTAAATTAACTCTACATGACAGGAGTAAACTATAAATTGAAAAGTTTCAAGCCCGTCAACTCGGAGAACAGAAATAAATTTATTTTAGAATAAGTCTACTTATTCTGGTACAGTAACTAAATAAGAACTTAACTTAAATAAGTTTATTATTTTCTTTTATCTTATTTCATACGAATTTTTAAAAGTAATTTAATAATAATTTATAATTACTATTTTTCTATAGATCAGATAATACTTAATTACACATCATCTCAACTTCTCAATTATAGTTAAGATTCTCTCTCTATAATTTCTTCTTTTAAATATCGATCATTTTAGCTACAATTTATCTTTCTCTCTCATCTTTTATTTTTTATTTTTTATAGTACATAATTATTTTATATAAAATATGGATTTATAATTTATATTCTCTAATAAATAATAGCGAAGAAAAGAAGATTAAAATAGACAAATAGTGAGATATGGGGTTAAGAGTGAAGTCTTGCTTTTCATGTGTTATCTCTTTTTTCACTTTTCGACATGAAATTTATTATCAATATATAGAAGAAGAAAATAACCATAATCCACATTTTGGTAGACGAATATTTTCTTTTTGTATGCTACTATCTATATATATTTGGACAGGTGTTAAAAGTGTAAAAAAAAATAGTTGCAATATGTACGTATTAAAATATCGGGTGTAAACTATAATATGCATAAGCTCAGGGTGTTAAATGCAAATCTTCCTAATCCTCCAAAGTACGGTATCCAAATAGTAGCAGTTAAAGACATAAGATGCGGCACGTGCGTAAAAGAAAAGGAAAAAAAAAAGAAAAAATTTGAACAACTGAGCGGCGAAGGAAAAAAAAATTCCCTGTCCACGGTGGAGAAGATCGAATGACGTGTCTTTCTTTTATATATTTATATATAAATGATACGCTCAGCTACGAGACCAATAAGCCAACAATGATCCCTTCTCTCTCTGACTTATTACCACAAGAAAGTACTGGATGGGCGAACCAACAACAATGGATGTAGTCCTCCTACCTGAAGAGAGCTGGACGTTAATAGAATTATTCAGACAGACCGAATGGGACAAAATCATCCAATTCTACCCAAAGGAAACGATGCGTCAGTTATTCAAATTAGCCGAGGAGTGCAAATGGGAGGAAGCTATCCAACTCTTCACTGAGAAGACGAGGCAACAATTATCCAACTTCGCAAAGCAGTGGAAATGGGAGGAAGTCCACACCCAACTCACCTTCGCGGAGGAAAGGAAGGGTGAATTATCCAGATTAGCTAAGCAGAGCAAATGGGAGGAAGTTTTCCAAGTCTTCACCAAAGAAATGTTATTCAAATTAGTCATGCAAGGCAAATGGGAGGTAGTCATCCAATTCTTTACGGAAGAAATACAACAGCGATTATCTAAATTAATCGAGCAAGGCAAATGGAATGAATTCACCAAGCTCTGGGAGAAGTAAATGAAGGAGCAATTATTCAAATTAACCAAGCAGGGCAGTTGGAATGTAGTCATTCTACTTTTCACCGAGGAAATGAAGCAGCAATTGTTGGATTTAGCCATAGAGGGGAAATGGGAAAAAGTCATCCAACTCTTCACCGAGGGAATAAAGAAACGATTGTCCATACTAGTCACTTATAGCGAATGGCAGGAAGTCACCAAAGTCTTCAGGAAGGAAACAAAGCAGCAATTGTCCAAATTAGTGGAGGAAGGCCAATGGGAGGATGTCCTCCAACTCTACAACGAAAAAATGATGACGCAATTATTCATATTAGTCATGCAAAGCGAGGTGGTCAATTGCATCCGATATTCGACGGATTAAAATAAAGAAGCAGTTATCTAGATTAGCCGAGAAGGGCAAATGGGAGGAAGTCACCAAATTCACTACAGAGGAAAAGAAACAGAAGTTATCCACATTAGCCATGCAAGGCAAATGGGACAAAATTATCAAAACATTCATCGAGGAAAAGAAGCAGCAGTTATTCAAATTAACCATCCAAGGCAAATGGGAGGATGTTATCCAACTCTCCACGAAGGAAACAACAAGGCAGAAATTATTCAGATTAGTTAAGCAAGGCACACGGGAGGAAGTTATTCAAGTCCTCACAGGGGAAATGATGGAGGAGTTACCCGCCGACATGCAGGACGGATTGGAGAAAGTTCCCCAATTCTTCACTGAGGAAACGAATCAAGAATTGTTTACTTTAGCCATGCAAGGTAAATGGGAGGAAGTCATCCAACTATCCACCCATAACCAACATTTTTTCAAATTACACATAAAGCGTATAGAGCTGGCGGCCGACCTACTAACCATCGCTCGAATGAACAAGCAGTTGTTCGTATTATTAGCAACGCAAAGCAAATTGGAGGACGTCACCAAACCCTTAATGGAGGGAACGAGGAAGAAGTTGCTCAGATTGATCAAGCAAGAGAAATGGGAGGAAGCCATCATCTTCATCGAGGATATGAAGTATTTTGAATACATCATGCATGACTACTTGAAGGAAGTCATCAAATTCCTCACGGAGGAAATAAGAAAGAAGTTGTTCGAATTAGCCATGCGTGGCCAATGGAAGGAGGTCATCCAATTATACCGAAGTTATCCCGAGGTACGAAGCAAGATACTGACACATGCCGAGGACACAACGCTGCACGTCGCCATCTCGACCGGCAATGAGAGCATGGTGCTACAGCTGTTGAATGCGACGGGAGATGAGAAGATGGAATTGATCTTGAACATGAAGAACAACAACGTCTCGACGCCGTTGCATCTGGCGGCCGCACTCGACATGCACTTGGCATGCAGGGAGATGGCACGACTGCTACCGAATCTGGTAGTGACAGCTCGCAATAACCACGGAGAGACGCCAGTCTTCACTGCTGTGCAACATGGGAAGAAAAAAACGTTCTTTGCGCTAGAGTGGTCAATACATGATCAGAGTCCGCCAAGAGACATGAAAAAGAGGGACCTCACACATTGTAGGAGAGACAAAGATGGCAATAACATCCTCCATTTTGCAATCTTAGGAGAATATTTTGGTACGTTTCTTATTTTTATTTTACTTTGCATCACTAATTAGAGCACTTTTAAAAAAAAAATCCAATGACTATTTATATTTATTAATCTAATCATGATTAGAATTGAACTTAGATTAACAAAAGAACTATTTTTTGTTATTATATAAATTGTTTAAAATGGTCTGAAAGTGATCTAACATTACAAATAGCATGGTGAACAAAAATAACAATTTTTTCATGCTAAATAATTTATCAGTCTAACTTTAAAATAAAGTGTATTTTAGTGATGGTTAATAATAATATATTTGTTTGCAGACTTGGCTAATGAGATCGTTGGCCTGTATCCTAAATTGATTAATTATGTGAATGAAGGTGGACAGACAGCTCTTCACTTTCTAGCCAACAAGCCTTTATGTTTCAAAAGCGGGACTCGCTTTGACTTTTTTGACCAAGTTATTTATTCATGTTAAGTCTCTCTTCTAATTATTTAATCACGTAATTACATTATATATTCCCTTCCTTATAATTAATTACGTTCTCTCCGATTGTGCAGGTATCATTATTGGGCCACTTAAGAGTGAATTTGCTGATTATAAGAAGTATGAATTTGATAAACCACGATCTATCAAAACCACACCGGATGATCCCATATTGCCTGAAACTTTTGATATGTGCTACCATGCCTTTAATTTGCTAAAAGAGTCTTTTCATAAAATTGGTAATCAGCATTCCATATTATATTAACTGCTTTTAATGATTTTTCACTTATATTCAAACTATCCTTAATTCAAAACACTTCGTTAAGTTCCATTTTTGAAATTGTAGTTTTAATATTTCTCTCACACAATGAAAGAAAAACTTGTTTTTTCTATTGTTTAAGTATCATTATTAAGAGGAAATTTATTAGCATTTCTAAGTGGATCAGAGGAATATGCGCTAAGAATGATGTAGAAGATTCCGCTAGTATATTATTCGAAATAAAATGTTTGTTATGTGAACATCTTATGGGAGTTCTTTTTTGTCACTCCTTTTCTTTTTTATTTCAACAGAAGCACCTTTAAATAATTTAACTTATACTCCTCGTGCAAGTGATCAAGAATTCCAAATACTTCATTAAGTTTCATTTTTTATATTATAGTTTAAATATCTCTCTCACACAAAGAGAAAAACTTTTTTTCCTATTGTTTAGGTACCATTATTAAGATGAAATTTACCAGCATTTCTAAGTGGATCCGAGGAAAATGCACTAAGGATGATGTAGAAGATCCTGCTGGTATATTATATGAAATAAATTGTTTGTTGTGGAACATCTTATAAGAGTTCTTTTGTCACTCCTTTTCTTTTTTATTTCAGGAGAAGCATCTCTAAATAATTTAATTTATACTCCTTGTGAAGGTGATAAGAAATCCTCTCAAGGTAAGTTAGATCTATTATATTGTTCATTTTATATTGAGCTTTTTTAGTATCTTAATTGGTATTTCAGTAGTTGTGACACATAATACCTTCTGAAATTAAGATTAAGAGCTACTCTCTCTCTCTCTCTCTCTCTCTCTCTATATATATATATATATATGTGTGTGTGTGTGTAAATTCGAGTGAAGTATAAGCTTAGATGTCTCTCTTTCTACCTTTAAACTTCTAGCAAGTAAATAATTACATATACTATTAGTTCATGCTGATCATTGTTTCATGTTTGAATTGCGTACGTGAAATGAAAAAGAAACTGAAGAAACAGATGTGTTCCAATATCGAAAATTCCCAAAAATCTATGGTGTGGGTATTGACTTATTCAAGGTGGTGATGAACTTCCTATTAGTCGTCATGGAAATAGGTAAGTAGATAATTATACAATGTGAATTCGTTCCATGCATTTATATATTTAGCTGTCACTAATGAAGCATAGTTAATCAGTTACTCTGTTTTGATATATTCTTGGAATAGAATGACTCAATATCTTCAATCAAATATTATTTGTTTCTAATTTTGTGTTGTAGGATCATGGAGGACGAAAGCACTTGGGAGGAAGAAGCAAAAGAACAAATATGCATGTCAACTAATGGATAAATTGGTTGGAAGTAGTAAAGAATGGGAGTACGTGAAAGAGAGAGGTGGGATGGATCCTGAATCTACGAGACCTGGCACTGATTCGTCACCAGAGGTTGATCCAAGTACGCTGCCAAATGTTGACTCCTTGAGCAAATCTGGTATTGCCACAGACCTCCTTATTTATTTATTTATAAAGGTCATGCTTAAATTATAGAGTTAATTATAAACTATAGCTCATATTCACACATATCTCTTTAAATAATTTTGGGGATATTTTGATTCTCTCAATTATTTAATATCTTCTGACAAGTAAGCAGAGATAGACAAAAATAAAAAAATAACTATTTTGTGTGCCTCCGGCTTCATTCTCTTTTTTGCCTCTAAATAACAAAATATTTTATATAATTGAAAGGAGTCTAAATGTCACAAATAAATACATATTTAATTATTTATTATATTTTTGCCCACTGTAGTGTGGCCCGATATCACGTACATTGTTTATAAATTAAAAATACATATTCTTCCCACGCAACTATGTTAAATATTATATGAATTTTATGATTCAAATTAATTGAAAGTTAATAATTAAAGAAATTTAGAACTCAAATGTTACAATACTTTTAACGACTTTATAACGAATTTATAACCGTATTTTTTATGGTTGTTAGGCTGAATAAATTTAGAGGGTTACAAATTTCTAGAGAAATTTAAAAGCCTCTAAAGCACAAATATATATTCCATTTGTTTATAGAAAAATAACAACAATAATATAAATGCTGTTATTTTCCTCTCCTAGATTTTCTTGTTCTCTCCATGTATTATTATGGTCGGATTGAAAAAATACGATTCTATAAAAAAAAAAAAGTGGAATGATTGTGCAAACCGGTGGTACTGGAAAGAGATTTTAAGTTTTACGATGCAATAAGCAAGTAATCTTACATAAAAAGTTTCATTGTAGGACAGTTGTGCTTCGGTAAGTCTTACAAACCGATTTTTTTAAATTTTATTTTATTCATACCAAATAATATTTTATAAAACTAGATTTATGTTGCATAAATATTAGATGCTAAATTTGCACAACAATTTTTTTTATATTCTATATTTTTACTATTTATAAATTAAACCCCTATGATTTAACGAATATGTATAGAAAATATTCTGTGTTAAATTTTAACTAACATCGTAAAAATATTCTAAGTAAAGATATTTCATTTCTAAAATAAGATGACTTAGTTGATGGTACTTTTATAAATTTTTTTAGTATAATTAACTTAACTCAAAATTTTAGTTAAATTTAATTAACTAATTTAATAGTAAGATAATTTCTGTACATATTCGTTAAACTATAATGCTCAATTTATAAATAAAAAAAACATAAGGCATTATATAAATTTTCATGTTTTTAACGTTACGAGGGCAAATTGTACAGATAATTTTATTCTTCAGTGTGTAATATGATATTGGATTATAGTATAAGAGATATATGAAAGTGTAATTTAATTAGCATTAAATTATTTATCATAAAATTCTACCGACTATTGACTTCTGATCAGCTAACTTATTCGTATTTAATTATTAAAACAGAGAGTTCGGATGGAATGAGCAATGCAGAGGGCACTCATAGTGGCGAAGACAAGGATGAGCAAAAGCTAAAGGAAAAGAAAGAGGCAGAGCAACCAAAAAAACCAAACAAAGGTATTTTAGCTAACAAAAATAGCTTACTCCCAGAATTTTTTTTACAAACATTCTGCAAGAAGTGTAAATGTGGTATCATTTTGTGTGAAAAAAAAAAGTTAATAAATTGCCACATCATAATAATAATAATTATTAAGGATATTATAATTATTCTTCAAATCTTTTAACTCTTTTAGAATTATTATTATTATTAATTAAAAAAATATCTAAAGAATGACTGTTAAAGTTAATAAATATATTTAAATAATGAAAATACCTTTCTTTGTTAAAGTTTATGGTGTAAAAGTATCATTCATACTTTCTCTTAACATGAAATAACATCGTATTATCCTGTAATACAAATTCTGTATTATCCTGTTAGACAGTTCTTAGGACTGTTTTAAACAAATTCTGCAAAGCCAAAATGGTACTTTTTTCCAAGTTTACTTTTAATCATAATTAGTCAGTTTTAACCCATGGATGCATGACATTTTCAAAGAGGCCAATGATTAGTATGGTACTATTATATTTGAAATGTTTTTCAATGGCAGTTATTTTAAAAATACTATTATTATTATTATTATTATTATTATTATTATTATTATTAAGGAAGTATTCTTTAAATAATAAATATTAATTCAACTAATAAAGTTGACACAACGACAAGATGCTACATAGCATGAAGTATATTATGATGAAATATGTTTTCTTATATAAGAATTTTATTTAATTTAAACACACTTTTATTAATTCATAGAGCTAAATATATTAGATTTTATATGTAAAATATAATAATATACTCATGTTGCGCTCTTAATGAATAAATAAATAAATATGTCAATATTAAAATATAATCAAATAATTATCTAATTAGATAATTTAGGTCAAGATTGATATTTGACATCATTATATATTTTTTAGAAAAATGTCAAATCAGATTTTAAAAATACCCTTAAGTTAGAAGAAATTTTGAAGATATCACTGAGGTATATAAAATATTATGTATTATGCTAAACACAAATTTAAATAATACAATGTGAAATTATATATCATATATTTATAATTTAAAATATGATTTGGTGAATACAATTACCAAAATATTTCTATCTTATGGGTCTTTATATAGGATGTTATTAAAATATTATGAAATTTGACATATTAAGATTATATTTGTCACAATGGTAATGATGTAGTTATAGAAATTTAGAACCTTATGTATATATGTGATAAGAGTTTGCGTGTTATAATATTATAAGCAAATATATACTAATTAATTGGTATAATTTATGAGTAATTATAATTATAATAATTGAGATATGTTATATACACATAGATTAGATATTTTGTTTTAAACTAGTCAAGATGCAGGTAAACATGTATTTCTTAGAATATTATAATTATCACTCAAATCTTAATTATCATTATAATTAATTTTTTTTTAAATGTCTAAAGAATGACTATTAAAGTTAATAAATGTATTTTAAATAATGAAAATGTCTTTCTTGGATGAAGTTTAGGGTGTAAAATTACCATTCATACTTTCTCTTACATGAAAAATCATATATTATCATGTATTATGATACAGGGTAAATTAGATAGTTCTTAAACTATTTTAAGTAATTTCTACAAAGGCAAAATAGTACGTTTTAATCATAATTAGTTCGTTTTAAATATGCCATGCAGTATATAATATTTGAAATGTTTTTTAATGGCAATTATTTAAAAAAATCTCTAAGACCTTTAATTATTATTATTATTATTATTATTATTAAGTAAGTACGCGTTTAGAAAATATGTTATATTATATTTGATAATTTTTTTTATTTTCACTTCTTTTCCAATATGTAATTATTCACTCACTTGTCACTGTTGGTACTTGATATGATAGCTGCACCACTACTAGTAGCAGCAAAAAATGGAATAATAGAGATGGTGAAGAAAATTCTAAAGACCCGTCCGGAGGCAATTTGGGAGGTAGATGACGAGAAGAAGAATATAATGTTGATTGTTGTAGAACATCGGCATAGTCATATATATGAATTTATGCTTACGATGACAACGAAGAATACTGAATTGAAGAAGACGGATAAATATGGAAATAGCGCTTTACACCTGGCTGCGCTTTACACGTGGCTGCTGTGCTTCCGAAAAACTTTCCTTACAGTATTCCTGGAGCAGTTCTCCAGATGGAATGGGAGATTAAATGGTATAAGGTACAAGCATACTGTATCTCTCTCTCTCTCTCATTCATAAATTTTTCTTATATTTTCAATTCAACTCCTTTTTCTTTTATTGAACCACAGCAAACACCCTATTAGGCGTATTCCTTTTCTTTTCTGATAATACATTGATAAATCTAACGGATAACTATATTAATTATTTTTAAGAGTGAGAGATAATGGGACAAACTGAAATAAAAAAGATCTATATGAATCAAGCAATAGTTAATGGGCCTAGGTATAATTAAACATAAATATACAAGTTTGATATTTTATTAGGAACATACCAACGAAATTTGAAAATATTAACATTAGAGTCCAAACTGTAATAAATACATATTAAGATGTTAAATGAAAATTATGATATTTTAAAACGGCAGTATGTGATGCAATCCATGCCACCCGAATTCTTCGCCACCTACAACAACGATGGCAAAACGGCGCAACAAATTTTCACAGAGTCGCACCAGGATCTTGTCAAGGACGCCGTCAAGTCCATGTCGAAGACGTCACAATCATTCTCAGTCGTGGCCGCGCTGGTCGCTAGCGTTGCCTACGCCTCCTCTGCCACCGTCCCCGGCGGCACTGATCAGACCTCCGGCCGCCCCATCCTCTTCGACGAGTTCCCCCTCCAAATCTTCACCGTCTCCGCCCTTGTCGCCCTCTGCTTCTCGGTGGCTTCCCTCCTCATGTTCCTCAGCATCGTCTCGTCTCCTAAACCAGAAGAAGACTTTGAGAGGAACCTCCCTAGGAAATTAATAGTTGGGCTCACTACTCTCTTCACCGCTATTGCCGCCATGCTCATCTCCTTTTGTGCTGGAAACTTCTTAGGGATAGAGAAGGAGCTCAAGTATGTGGTGTTTGCAATTTACGCAGTAACAGTTTTCCTGGTGTTCTCGTTTGCAACTTCATTGTTCCCTCTCTATGCAAATCTCCTTAACGTGACGTTCTATAGGGTACCCAAGAGGTCTCAAAGGGGGCTGACATTTTGAAGAACAAATGTTGCCTGCGGTCCGTGCTTTTGTTTGGTGTGCTTGTTAATTGCCAATAAATTACTTGGGATTTTTATGGAATAATATTCCATTGAAACTCTCATATGTGTTGGATTTCCTAAGGTGGTATTTGGGTTGTAGTAAAGTTAAGTGATCTTGGAAAGTAAATGTTTGCAAAGGAATTTTTAATAAAAATATGTTTTTTCTAATATTTTGTTAGAAAAGAGAGTATGAAATTAGAACTATGACTTTTTTATTTTATTATTTGGTTTAAAAAAGTGAAAACATATATATATATATATATATATATATATATATATATATAAGACATTTAGAATAAAATTAAAATGATTTGTTCACATGCCCTTTAAAAACTTTTATTTGTACGTGTATAATTTTTAATTTTATATTTGTGCATATATTATGTTGAAAGCCAGAAATTTTGTATGGATACTTTGTAATTACCTTCTTGACAACTATAAGTTAAAATCTTTAGTAGTTAAAATATATAAGTTTATCAAAGCAAAAAAAAAAAAACTATGATACTGATGTGCCATCCAAATAAAATATTAAACTCACTAGGTTGAAACATATATATCCACCAAAAAATTTAGAGCTCTTTACATGTTCACCATTCTAATTAAAGCCATCTTGGTTTTCCCACAATGATTTGGCAAACATAACCTCTTGACACCGGGACTTCACTGTGATTTAATGAAAAATGCAAGGCTTCATTGCAATTTTCTAATATTTGGTCAGAAAATATGGATGTCTGATACCGACGTGGTAATTCAGTTCTTAATCGATTTAAATTTAATATAATTATATTATTTAAATTTAAAATAAAATATATTTTTAATTACTTATATCTTCTCGTACTCAAAATATTACCAGTTACCATTACAATGTACCCCACTTTAAATATATGATTGCAGAATTTTTTTTAATTATCTTAAAACTATGGGTAGCAGATTTATATTTATTTAAATAATATAACTATATATATCACAGGGATATTATGAAAATTTATACTTCTCTATTAAGTTTGGATGGAAAATTTATAGCATAACCATAGAGTGGCAAACTAATACAACTAAAAGTTTATACAATAGTTTGATTTAGGCATATTTACTATTTACTAAAGTCAATTTGAAACTTATCCTAAATTAATTCTACATGATGAGTGTGAAAAGTTCTAGGAATTTTTTTTTGTTTTATTAGCACTTATGCTTGAGTTATTTTATAAGTTATCCCTTCTTTTTCGCTGTAATATTCATATAATATCAAATTATTACTTTAACTAACTGATATTAATTTAGTATACGGTTATTTAACTCTGATTAAATTACTCATTAAAATTTTTTAATCTTGACCCATCATTTTTAAAATCATATCCCATTTTAACCCACTTCATAATATTAAAAAATATGTTTTTTAGATCTAACCACTATATAGATCATATTCAACCAAAAAGTAATTTATATGTTTTTAATATTTAAAAAATATATTTCCTAGTTGAAAATTTATTCTTAATGACGGAATATCAATCTAAAAATAAAAATGTAGCGTTATTATAAATTTCTCAAAGTTTTGAGAGTTTTAACAATCTAAGCCTTTAATCACACTTCACAAGTAGAGTCGGAATTACGTTAATGTTAATTATTAAACTGACAAAGAGTGCTAGTCCTAGGTAAAAGAAAAAGGTTTTTTTTTCATTAATCTAGAAATAATATTTAGTTCAAGTATTTCAATTATAGATGCAGTTTGCGAGTTAAATAATATATATAAACTTTTTTTTTATAATTTTTTTCATGCTTTCTAAAACGCATGAAACTAAGGCAAGGTGCGAAATGGATATATATATAAAGTTATCTTCTAGTATATATCATTTGCTTTTATGGGCATCTTAACCTAAACCACAAGTGACATAGTTTTCTTTTCTCTCATTTATGCTCTCTCTTTCTCTTTCCCAAAGAAAGTTAGAGTAGGGAATATAATTAGTTATTCGTCCTTGACTTTTTCAATGTGTAGAATGTTTTGTAAAGCTTTACATCCTGTACGAAAGAATTATTTCCTAATTTGGCTATATTCTTACTCCTTTTCTCTTTGGATTTGCTTTTGTGCTTTTGAGACCGGAAGACTATAAGAAACTACACATTTGTATGAAGCTAATTAAGATGCCCCTTCTATACATACATCTTTGGAAGTTAATTACTAATTTGAGTTATGCATTTACCACCCTACCTTTACCCATATTTGTAGTTTACACTTTATACTTTTTTAGTAACTATAAATTGCATGCTAAGTTGTTAGATCTATTAATTAAATTTATCAGAGTATTAAACTCTTAGGTTAAGTTAACTAAACCCAAATAGGGTATCCTATCTACACGATTGGTGTTAAAAGTATTGGGTGTAAGCTATATATATGTGTAAACTCAGGGTGTCAAATGCAAATCTTCCTAAGAATCGTGGAAGTTACGCATTCATCAGGCATGATACGTAGGTACCGCGCCCAAATACCAGCAGCTGAAGGCATAAGATGCGGCACGTGCAAAAAAGAAAAAAGAAAAAAGAAAAAGGAAAAAAGAAAAAAGAAAAAAGAAAAAAGAAAAAAGAAAAAAAGAAAAAGAAAAAATAAAAAAGAAAAAAGAAGAAGGAAACAGAAAAAAAAAATGAACAACTGAGCGAACAAAAAATAATATAAAATTCCCACTGTCCGTGGTGGAGAAGATCGAGTGACTCAGTCTTATATATATATATATGTACGCGCACTGTGCACTGTGCACTGTGCACTGTTACGAGTCGAAGAACCCAAAAATTAATCCCTCTCCTCTTGTTACTACATACAAGAAAGGATGGCCAAACCATTAACTACGGGTGGCCTCCAAGAAACGAGGGTGAAGCTATTCGCATTATTCACACAGATCGATTGGAACATAATCATCCAACTCTACACCGAGGAAAATATGCACGAGTTATTCCAATTAGCCGTGCATTGTAAATGGGAGGAAGTCATCCACATTTTTACTGAGAAAATGATGCAGCAGTTGTCCAAATTTGCCAAGCAAATCGAAGTTATCCAACTCCCCACGAAAAGAATAAAGCAGCAATTATCCAAATTAGCCAAGCAGGACAAATGGGAGGAAGTCATCCAACTCTTCACCGAGGAAATGAAGCAGCAGTTATTTAGATTAGCCATGAAAGGCCACTGGGAGGTTGTCATGCAATTCTTCACAGAGGAATCGAGGAAGCAGTTGTCCGAATTAGCTCAGCAGGATAAATGGGAGGAAGTCACCCAACTTTTTACGAAGGAAATGAAGCAACAGATGTCCAGATTAGCTAAGCAGAGCAAATGGAAGGAAGCCATCCATCTTTTTACTGAGGAAACAAAGCAACAGTTGTTCAAATTAGCCATGCAAGGCAAATGGGAGAAAGTTATTGAACAATTCAAAGAGGAAACAAGGAAGCAGTTATGCAACTTAGTCGAGCAAGGAAAATGGGAAGACGTCACCAAACTCTTCACGGAGGAAACAAAACACCAGTTATCCAATTCAGCCGAGCAGGGCAACTGGAAGGAAGTTATCCAACTTTTCACCCAGGAAACGAAGCAATTATTATTCAGATTAGTCATGCAAGACAAATGCGAGGAAGTTATCCAACTCTTCACAAAGAAAATGAGTGAACAATTGTCTAGATTAGCCAAGCAGTGCAAATGGGAGAAAGTCAACGAACATTTCACAAAGGAAATGAAGCAGGAGTTGTCCACACTAGCTGCGCAAGGCAATTGGGAGAACGTCATTGAAGTCTTCATAGAGAAAATGAAGCAGCAATTGTTCAGATTAGCCATGCAGGGCAAATGGGAGAGAGTCATCCAACTCTTCACACAAAAAATAGGGCAACAGTTGTCCAGATTAGTCGAGCAAAACAAATGGGAGGAAGTCGTCGAACTCTTCACCCAAGAAATGAATCGGCAGTTGTTCATATTAGTCATACTGGGCAAATGGGAGGAACTTGCCTTACTGTTCCCTGATGAAATTATGAAGCAGCAGTTGTTCAAATTAGCCATGGAAGGCAAATGGGAGGATGTCATCAAACTCGTTATGGCGGAAACGAGTTACCAGTTGTCTAAATTAAACAATAGTGCATGGGAGGAGATAATGACCCAACTCTTCACAGTGGAAATGTGGCACCAACTGCCTAAATTAGTCATGCAGGACAAACTTGAGAAAATCACCCAACTTTTTATGGAGGAAATGTGGCAGCAGTTATTCATATTAGCCGAGCAGGGAGAATGGAATGAAGTCATCCAACTATTCACCGAGGAAATGAAATTGTTCATATTAGCCATACAGGGCAAATGGAAGGAAGTCACCAAACTGTTCAAGAATGAAATGAGAAAGCAGTTATTCATATTAGCTATGCAGAGCAAATGGAAGGAAGTCATCCAACTCTACGAGGGGTACCCTGAGGTGCAAGGCGAGATGCTGACACATGCCAAGGACACGACGCTGCACGTCGCCATCTCGGCCGGCAATGAGAGCACGGTGCTGGCGCTGCTGGCGGCGATGGGCGACAGGGATGTGAAGTCAATCTTGGACATGAGGAACGACAGCGGCTCGACGCCACTGCACTTGGCAGCGGCACTCGACATGCACCTAGCATGCGGGGAGATGGCACGGCTAGTACCAAACCTGGTGATGACGGCTCGCAACAAGAACGGGGAGACGCCGCTCTTCACGGCTGTGCGACATGGGAAGAAGAAAGCGTTCTTCGCGCTAGAGTGGTCGGTACAGGATCAGAGTCGGCCGACGAATATGAAGAAGAGGGACCTAACACATTGTAGGAGAGACAAGGATGGCAATAACATCCTCCATTTTGCTATCCTAGGAGAATACTTTGGTACGTTTCACTTTTTTTTTTTTTCATTTTATTTTACATTATTTGGAGTGCTTCTTTTTCTTTTTCTTTTTAAATCCCATGAATATTTATATTTATTAAATCTAACTAATCATGATTAGATTTGAACTTAGATTAAGAAAGGAATCTTTTTGTCATTGTAGAAATTGTTTTAAATGGTCCGAGTTAGTGATCTAATATTATTAGTGGCAAGGTAAAGAAAAGAATAGTTTTTTATGCTAAATAATTTGTTAGTCTAACTTTGAAATAAAGTGTATTTTAGTGATGGTTAATAATAATATATTTGTGTGCAGACTTGGCTAATGAGATCATTAACTTGTATCCGGAATTGGTTAATTACGTGAACGCAGAAGGACTGTCAGCTCTTCACTTTTTAGCCAACAAGCCTTTATGTTTCAGAAGTGGGACTCGCTTTGGCCTTTATGACCGAGTCATCTATTCGTGTTAAGTCTCTCTTTTAATTAATTAATCATGTAATTATATTATATATCCCCTCCTTTATAATTAATTATTTTCTCTCATATTGTGCAGGTATCACTATTGCGCCACTTAAGAGTGAATTTACTGATTATAAAAATCACAAAAGTGATAAACCACAAATTATCAAATTCACACCGGACGATCCCATATTGCCTGAAACATTTGATACGTGCTCCCACACCTTTACTTTGCTAAAAGAGCCTTTTAATGATATTGGTAATTAGCATTCCATATTATATTAACTACTCTTAATGGTTTTTCACTTATTCAAATTATTCGAATTAAAAACACTTCATTAAGTTCCAATTTTGATATTGTAGTTTTGATCTCTCCCTTCACAAGAATTTTGTTTTATTTTTCATTGTCTAGGTATTATTATTGAGTCACTTAAGAGAAAATTTGTCAGCATTTCTAAGCTGATCCGAGGGAGACATGCTAAGGATGATGTAGAAGATCCCGCTGGTATATTATTTGAAATAAATTGTTTGTTATGAAACATCTTATGAGAGTTCTTTTTTTGTCACTCATTTTCTTTTTTATTTCAGCAGAAGCACCTACAAATAATTTAACTTCAACTCCAGGTGACGATGATCAAGAATCCTCTAAAGGTAATTTAAATCTATATTATATTATTATTTTTATATTGAGCTTTTAGTCTCTAAATGAATTGGCATCTCAGTAGTTGTGACACATGGTACCTTTTGAAATTAAGATTAAGAGCTAGCTTTCTCTCTCTCTCTATATATATATATGTAAATTTATAAGTTGTTCATGCTGATCGCTATTTTATGTTTGAATTGTGTACGTGAAATGAAAAAGAAAATGAAGAAACAGAGGTGTTCCGATATCGAAAATTCCCGGAAATCTATGATGTGGGTGTTGACTTATTCAAGCTGGTGATGAAGTTCTTATTAGTCGTCATGGGAATAGGTAAGTAGTGAATTCGTTCCATGCATTTATATATTTAGTTGCATAATTAACCAGTTACTCTGTTTTGATATATTCTTGGAACTCAATATCTTCAACTAAATATTATTTGTTTCTACTATCGTGTTGTAGGATTATGGAGGACGCAAGCACTTGAGAGGAAGAAGCGAAAGAACAAATATGCATGTCAGCTAATGGATAAATTGGTTGAATGTTGTAAAGAATGGGAGTACGAGAAAGAGAGAGGTGGGATGAATCCTGAATTTCCGAGATCTATCTCTGATTCGCCACCAGAGCTTGATCCAAATTCAGTCCCAAATGTTGACTCCTCGAGCAAAACTGGTATTGCCACAGACCTCCACAGCTTTTATTTATCTCCCCCTAGATTTTCTCTGTTTCTCTGTATATCATTTTGATCGGATCGGATTTTCTCTGTTTCTCTATATAGCATTTTGATCGGATTGAAAAAGTACAGTTCTCACAAAAAAATATCAAATGATTATATAAACTGGTGACACAATAAAAAAGTTTTAAGTTATACGATGCAAGAAAAATAAGCAAGTAATCTGACACAAAAAAAATTGTCATTTTTTTTAGGACAGTTTTACTTCCGCGAGTCTTATAAGTCGAAGTTCCTAAACTTTTATTTTATTTATACCAAATAATAGTTATTTTTTATTTTTTAAATATAAAATTAGATTTACTTTGTTGCATAAATATTGAATGAGAAATTCAGCGTGCAATATGATATTAGATTATAGTAGAAGAGATAGATTAAAGTGTACTTTAATTAGCTAACTTATTCGAATCTAATCATCAAAATAATTTGAAAACAGAGAGTTCGGATGGAAAGAGCAATAGAGAAGACGATCATCCTGGCATTGACAAAGATGAGCAAAAGCAAAAGGAAAAGGGAGAGGCACCAAAAGAACCAAATAAAGGTATTTTAACTTACTCCCAAAATTATTTAGAGACATTCCGCAAGAAGTGCAAATGTGGTATCATTTTGTGGGGGGAAAAATACCAAAGTTTAATAATTGCCACATCATTCTATCTGTAGAATTTTTAGGGAGTATTTGTACGAATAGCATTCATGTTATTTTTAAGATATTTCTATGTATTTTTTAAGAATATTATAATTATCATTTAAATATTTTGACTCTTTTAGAATTATTATTATAACTATTTTTTTTAACTATCTAGAGAATGACTATTAAAGTTAATAAAAATACCTTTCTGGGGTGTAAAATTATCATTCATACTCTCTTACATGAAAAACATTGTATTATCCTGCAACATGATACAGGGTAACATTAGATAGTTCTTAGACTATTTTAAACAAATCCTGCAAAGGCAAAATGGTACCTTTTGATCCAAGTTTATATTAATCATCATTAGTTAGTTTTAACCCATGGATGCTTGACATTTTTAAAGAGGCCAGTGATTAGTACGGTACTATTTTTTCCATGGCAGTTATTTTTAAAATCTTATTATTATTATTATTATTATTATTATTATTATTATTATTATTATTATTATTATTAAGGAAGTACGCTTTTAAATAATACGTTACTTTTTATTGATGAATTAATTTCACATTCACTTTGTTTTTCAATGTGTAATTATTTACCTGTGATGCTCGATATCAGCCACGCCATTATTAGTAGCAGCGAAAAATGGAATAACAGAAATGGTGGAGAAAATTCTTGAAACATTTACCGTGGCAGTTTTAGATGTAGACGAGAATGAAAAAAATATTGTATTGCTTGCGGTAGAACACCGGCAAAGTCACATATATGAACTTATGCTCAAGAGGAAGACGATGAAGGATAGTGTATTTGGGAAGGTGGATATGAAAGGGAATAGCGCTCTACATCTAGCTGCTAACCTCAGTGAAAAGCTTCCTTGGAGTATCCCAGGAGAAGCTCTCCAGATGCAATGGGAAATTAAATGGTACAAGGTACATGCACGGTGACTCTCTATCTCTCTTGCTTACATTTTTTTTTTCACTATATCAAGCTAATTCGATTCCTTTTCTTTCTTTTATTTAATTAACAGATGGTATATTACTCTCGGACCTACTAAACTATTATACTTATTTTTACATAGATTATCTTACTTTTGTGAAGCAAAATGACCTTTTTGTTAGTTCTGTTTGATTTTTATTATGTGACTATCTTTTGATTAATTTTATTTGTTAACAACATAAAAGAATAAAAAAGAAGATTTATATAAAAATGAGTAATAATTTTGGAGTATAGGTGTAATTTAATACAAATATAAGGTCGTCTTAAGAATATGTTATTAGGAACACATGGGGTTAGATTGAAAACTTTAAGAGTTCAACTGTAATAAACATATATATATTGGGGTGTGAGTGAAAAATATTATACTTTGAAACCCCGCAGTATGTGATGCAATCCATGGACCTCGAATTCTTCGCCACATACAACAATGAGGGCAAAACGGCGCAAGAGCTTTTCACCGAGTCGCACAAGGACCTTGTCAAGGAGGCCGGAAAGTGGCTGCTCAAGACGTCGGAGTCGTGCTCCGTCGTCGCTGCTCTGATCGCCGGCGTTGCCTTCGCGTCCGCCGCCACTGTCCCCGGCGGTCTCGACCAGAACTCTGGTGACCCTATTCTCTCCGGTCATATCCCTTTCCAAGTCTTCGCCTTCTCCGCCCTCGTCGCCCTCTGCTTCTCCGTGACCTCCCTTATCATGTTCCTCACCATCCTCACGTCACGCTATCAAGAACAAGACTTCGACAGGAGCCTCCCTACAAAGCTGATATTTGGGCTCACGTCCCTCTTCACCTCCATCGCCGCCATGCTCGTCTCCTTCTGCGCCGGGGACTTCTTCATTGTAGAGAAGAAGCTCAAGTACGCGGCGTTCGCAATCTACGGGGTGATGTGCTTGCCGGTGTCCTTCTTTGCAATTGCGCAGTTCCCACTCTATGTTGATCTCATCACTGCTACCATCGCCATCCTGCCAGAGAGGACTCAAAAAATGCAGACATTTTGACGAACATATGGTGGGCGGCGTGTTTGTGCTTACATTTATTTGGTATGCTTTTAAGTTAATTTCTTAGACGTAATTGAGTGTCACCAAATAATTAATTACGTTGTTGTCGTGGTCGTCGTTGTCGTTTGCCAAATGTTCTTAAGACTGGTTAGATGTGATTAAGTTGTATGAATAAATAGTACGCTACCTGAGAACGTATTAACTTAATGGGTAAATTTAAACTCTCTCTAAAACTTTCATTTGTATCACTTTTTTTATTTATAATTTAGATTGATATTAAACAATTAATTTTTCATCCGTACTAGAAAGCATAAAAATATTAGAATTGTCCTTAGTATTCCATTAAATTTACTCATCATATTCTATTTTTCAAATTTAAAGCAAAATACACCTCTAACCTCTTTTATTTTCTCCTATCTAAAATTATAAACCATCATAATATACTTCGTTTTAAATATATAACTATAAAATAAAAAAAATTCAATCATCTTAAAAAAAAAAATATGGCAGAAGATTCATATTTACTTGAATATTGAAATTATTGATATCATAAGGATATTACAATAATTTATGTTTTCTCTATTAAGTTTTAATAGAAAAGAAGAAAATTTTAGTGAATTTTCAAATAACACTCAATATTTTCATTATTAATACATTTTTTTTTCTTTTTGAAGATTTTGTAACCAAACCGTCTTTGTTTTCTATAATTTTCTATATATGCACGCCGTAATACACGGGATATGTATGTTATATGAAAAATACAAGGGATGAATTCAAAATAATAGTAAAAGAGCAAGGTGCAAATCTCATTCCTTCCTTTCGAGCAAACAGAGCGCAAGACGATCGGCGAATATGGTGAAGTGGGGGTATATATGCTTCGGTTCATCCTCGCGTTCCTTTGATTCCTGATACCAAGTGTTGTAGGTTTCCGTTTCAGAGCTCTTAATTTGGAACCCAGCGAGGTTGTCCTCCTTTGCCCTTTGCTTTCGTGCTGTATCTAACTCGAGAGTTTTGATCGAAATCTGAGTTGGGTTTTGATTGGTTTCCTTTATAAAAGATCTTGGTCGGATCCTAAGAGGAGGATATACTAATCGGTCGAGTCTTGATCGAAAGGAACATTTCCTCTAAGTTTGGCAAAGGGCTCCAGCTCGTGCTGCTTCTTGTTTGCAAGTGCTCTTGCATGAACTTCCCAAGAGTATAACTGATGAACAAGTAGCTAGTCAAAATCTTCTCAAATGCTGATGAGCAGATGCAGTTGATCTTGGTTGGTCGTGCCTCATTTTCATTATACTTGTTTCCTGAGCGAAGTTGCCAGGAATTTTAATCTTAGAAGTCGGCAACAAACACTAGACAGAAACAACCAGCCTTTCATCAACTGGGATGTATTAGGCTTTTGAGAAAGGAGTACAGTACTGAAGCTGAGAGCCAATTTGATGTGGCTTTCTCTGCGAGGAAAACTAGAGGGAGGTCTTTCAGATGATTATTGGGAAAGGGAGGGGGTGATTTGGATAAAGCTAAAATAAGTAGGGGTTGAATTGTCGAAATAGAAATTTCCTCGATTATATTATTCATTGATAATTGATACCCTTGTTTTTGTTATGTATTGACTTGACTTTCTTTAACTCTGTTATCCATTTGATTTAATTTTATGCTCTTTAGAGATTATTTTATCCGTATTATGGAGGAAAGAAGGTTGATGTTTTAAAAAAATGACAGAGTGCGGGTGGAAATAACCAATAGTATAGGGGTTTAAGTGTAATTGTTGCTGTTCAATGAGGGCACAATCGGACTCGATGGATGATGGATCTATAAGCCTTTTTGGGTTCTACTTCCTATGTCCGAAGCCCAAACTTACTTCTCTTCTAGAACCTTCCACTATTTTCTTTTATTTCTTCTTTTTTTTTTGCCTTTCTCACGAATCCGACAATAAAACTCCACCACTTACCCCTGTCTCTAGAATCTTCCAACCTCGCCTCCTTTTGAGAGCTCTTCCTTTCCGTCCGCATCTCACGCTCAAATCCCTAATATCATTGTTTCAATTTGCCATCTCCTTCTTCCGCGTATCTCTTCGATTCTACTCGTAAGGTTCCATATCGTTCTGCCTCATCTCCTATTTCTTTACTCATTCTTCGAAATATCCCAAATTTGAGACCTTTATTCTTCGTTTTATATCAATTGGATGAAAATCCATCTCTGTTTTGGTTGCCCTAACGCCAATTTGGTGTGAAAATCCTGCCTTTCTTGTTCCTTTTTTTAGTATTAATTGTGATCTGCTCTATTCTGTACGAGTTCTAAGATTCCACTAAAACCCATCTCTCTCTCATCGATTGTCTCCGTTTCCCTCGTCAAATTGTCATCTTGGTATGATTGTTGGTCTTGAACGGATGAATCCTACGCTGAATCCGGTGAAAGAAGAGTACACTGGAGTGGCGTCATCGGTTTCCGACGATGGCTCCCTTGTTCCTCCTAGGCCAATGGAAGGATTGCATGATACGGGGCCGCCACCATTTCTGACGAAGACCTATGAAATGGTCGATGACCCGAGCACTGACCAGGTGGTGTCTTGGAGCAGAACAAATAATAGTTTTGTGGTGTGGGATCCCCACTCCTTTGCAATGACTTTGCTGCCTAGGTACTTCAAGCACAATAACTTCTCTAGCTTTGTCAGGCAGCTCAATACTTATGTAAGTATCCGAAATGCTGCTCATTCTCGTCCTTAATATCCTCTTGAACTAGATTCATAAATTGGATTGATGTTTTCATGTATTTTCTCCATTGTTTGAAGATTAATAGTTTCTCTGCACTCTTTTTTGGATCATTTGTATTAGGAAGAGGCAGATGATTCGGTTCCCTTATTTGCCAAATTGTTGTTCATTATGCTCTCCTTGTCATTTAGAATTGATAGGAATTGCACGATGGAAGGGAATACTGGAATAGTGAATCAAGAGAATGGAGATTAGCTTCCTTATATGGGTTACCTAGTCTATCCTTCTTTGTGGCCAATTCTTATCTTTCGCTCTATGAATTGTCCTTAAAGAGAAGTATTCAGTATTTCTAAATGACTGGTATGTTGCTAAATAGTTTTTATTTTTAGTTTGTAGTGTGACAACCTTCATATTTGAACGTGCCACATTCTCTTCTAGTGCTTCATCTGAAACAATGATTCAGAATATAATGTTGAGTTGCTTGAAGTTGGTGCTTCACTGTTGGGTTTAAAGTTGTTCTGGTGCCAAGTCTTTCTTAATTAGTAGTGCTGTTCGGTTGTCAACTTGCACCACCAAATAGAAGGGAATACAAGTATGAGTTGTAAAGTTGTTGACTTTTTCTATGGCAATTGGAGTTTTTATTCGAACTAACGGTTTCTATGGAATATATGGATGATCGACATTGATTTGTATGAGTGGAATGCTTGATTTTTAAACTTAGAATATGGTTTTGTGCTGGATTGCTGACTATATATATTGGTAAAATGTAGTGAGGCAGGTAGAAATAGAAGTCAGGGGAGAGAAGAGAAGATAAAAAGTGTATGATTTACTTTTATCTATGAGAACTTTAGTGAGGAAGCTTGTGTGCTGCTTTGCTTATTCTCTTTCTCCTGGTGAATTCATCTTCTCCAATTTTTGTCCTGACTTGACTTTCTTACTTTTAGTTTTATTTTTTGTAGTCGACCCACTGATCTTTATGTTTTCTCCAACTTACATAAGGATTATGATTGCCAGTTGTTTGAATGTTCCCTTTAATGATCCGTTGTTAATAGTTTTACAAGAATCTTTGGTAGAAACTATGCCTAGATATTGAATTCTTTGTGGTTGAATAGGTTGTATAATATTATCTTTTTGTCTATAAAATCTTCTTTCATAAAAAATGGAAAACAAGGGAATGATAAACTTGTTATTTTTGTTATCAAAAAAGTAGAAGAAGATGAAGAAAGATGAAGAAAGATGAAGAGAAGAAAGTTACAACCTTTGCAACCGAAATGACTTGCTGTAAGAACCCACAACCTGTACCTGCTTACTCATTTTGGTCTCTGGTAACGTATTTCTGGAGCTCCATTGTCTTCTGCTGGTGTTTTAGCTAATGGTTTGTCATAGCTATTTGTGCTGTTCATATCTTTATGGGTAATTTCCTCAACAGGGAATCAGATTCTTATCTTAGTACTTTCAGTAGGAAATTATGACTCATGACTCTCTTTGATCACCTCTTTGGCCATGGTGTCCTCTTTTTGATATACTGCATTATTGAACCATGGATCATGGTTTCTGCAGGGCTTCAAAAAGGTAGATCCTGATAGGTGGGAGTTTGCTAACGAGGGATTTCTCAGGGGCCAGAGGCATCTCCTTAAGACAATAAAAAGAAGAAAACCTCCTTCCCAGGGAACCCCTGAGCAGCAATCTTTTGGGCCATACCTTGAGGTTGGGCTGTTCGGATATGAAGAAGAAATTGACCGGCTAAAGAGGGACAAACAGTTACTAATGACAGAACTGGTAAAGCTAAGGCAGGAGCAGCAGAACACTAGAGGCCATCTAAGAGCCATGGAAGAAAGGCTACAAGGGACAGAGCGAAAGCAGCAACAGATGATGGCATTCTTGGCTCGAATCATGCGGAACCCGGGCTTCTTGTATGAATTGGTCTCTCAGAATGAGAAAAAAAAGGAAATAGAAGAAGCCATTTCAAAGAAAAGAAGGCGACAAATTGATCAGGCACCTGAGAATGACGACATGGCAACTAATGGCAGTGCAGAACTCGAGGCACCAATCAAAATTGAAGCCCAAGCAATATCAGAGAATCTCTTTGTCGATGAGGACTCAGAACTGGAGATTGCTCTAGCAATGCAAGGATATGGAGAGGGAAGGGATGACAACCTAGATCCTTCAGAACAACTGGATGACAGGCAAGATGGGGAGCTAAACAATGAATTTTGGGAGGAATTGCTCAACGAAGGACTTGGCGAGGAGAAAGATGGAAGTGGGGCGAGAACTGATGATGATGTGAATGTGTTGGCTGAGAGGATGGGCTACCTTAGTTCTACCAGCCCAAGGTAATGGAATCAGCTGACAGTAGATTTAGTTGTATATTATGCTTCAATTCTTGGTGGTATTTTTTCGCTACCGAAGTGGCGTATAATATTTATATGTGGCAGGAGGGCTGAGATAACTGCTAATTTCAGATATGACTCCAAGCTATTCCTTTGAAGTGATCACATCTCATCATGCATTCTGTGCCAGTTGCAATTTTCTTGATGAATTCTGGTGGAGCTCTCCTGCTGCATGTTTGTAGCAGCAGACTTGATCTCTGCGATCTTGCCAATTTATGTGGCTGTGGTAAAGGAGAGAAAGGCTCTTTTGTCTCCTTGGAGGAAAATGATATCTAGTGTTCCTACTATGACGCAAAGTCCTTCGATTCAAGAGTCGGATTACTAACGTCGGGAAGGATGTCATGTCATGTATATTATTCTTGGTACTTAGTCCATGGGATGTTCGAAACAACAGTGATTACTTTGTTCATGCCCCTTTCTGGGGCTTTGTGTTTCCATGTACATTAACCATGCCATGTAGGTGTGTAGACGAGCAGAGCTCGAGTGATCTGGAGTTAGAACTCAGCTTGATGTTTTTATTTAAACCATTGGGCTGAAGGCTTATATTAGTAAAAAATTTAAAAAGCAAACAATTCAAAAATATAAATACTATTAGGTAAAATTAATTTGTTTTTTTCATTTATGTGAACATATATAATATAATATAGGGGTAATTGTGCTGACATCGTTATACTATAATTGGTTTTTAATTTAAGGTTATAATGTCATTCCTAAATATTAGAAAAATTTTAATATCACTTTTCTATTAGTGTCGGAAGAAAAATTAGATGAGTAAGCTTACAATAAGCCTTCTAATTAAATTAAGATAAAATGATATATATTATTATAATTAAGTTTAGTTTACTATAAAATTTTATAGTCTTCTTTCTTATTCATCGTCCTTTGGCAGCATTGGCTACGAGCAACACTGGTGGATCCAACCGCAAAGCTTTCGTCTATGATGATTGCAAGGATAAGGGCTAAGCTAGCTGAGTCATTCGGGTTCGGCTTCTTCGCCAACTTCTTGTTTGGCTGCTTGCGCATGTGTGCTAGTGAGAAGTCGAGCAACCTTTGCAACAGCAGTGAGCAAGGCCACAGCGAGCTTGCTACTGCACCACATAGGAGGGGAGTCGGCGGGAGAGAGAAGAGAGGAAGGAGAGAGAAGATATAAGATATTTAATATTTTAATTTATTTTTAAAAATTAATAATATTGTGATATATTAATTAGGGGTATAGTTAGTCATTATATGTTTTCGTCACTGCCATTATCTATTTTACTTTATCCTAAAGTTTAAGGTTGACATTGTAACCTAAAAAAGTTTACGGAGTTTCTATAAAAATCAGATATAGTTTAGAAAGTGTCAATGTAACTAACCTAATCATATATATATATATATTGTTCATCTGTTACAGTATAGAGTTTCATCAAGAACAGTCTTAATGTCCTGCCTTCTCATTTCTTCTATTGGCTCTTTAACTAATGGTAGTTTCACGTATAGTTCCTCCGTTATATATTTGACAGGTCAATTGTTCAAGCATTATGGATCATTTGTACGAAAACTCAAAATAGTTTTCATTTTACAGGATAGGTTAGTTTTCTTAACATCGAAATTAACTAAATAATTCACGGGATTGGGTAAGCTCTTGAAGATAGGTTGCTGCATAAAACGTAGAATAAATTTATTTATCTAAAAAATTATGATATTTGTCTGAGAAAGCAAATAAATAAGAATTATTATTTATGCAAGTTAATGTACTAACCGTACTACCAGTATTTCCATTTTTCGTTAGATGTTGTTATTTTAAGGAAAATTTAACTCTCGTGGAAAATATTCGAATCTTTTTCACAGATATTTATTTCATAATATATATATTAAAATTAAAAGGTTAAATTACCTGCCCCACTTCACGTGCCAAAAGCTTACACGTCTCCACTCTCCTATGGGCCCTATGGCCCTATGCACGTCGCACCACAAATACCCATCCACCTCCCCAAACTTCGTGAACCTTCTCCCACCTTTTGGTAACCCAACCGTCCACGTCGCCACCAAAGCTATGTGAAGCCGACGGGGTCCACGTCACACCGAGACTATCGAGCTGACGTGGATTCATGGCAGCCACAACGGACCTCTTTGTTACGACCAATCCCACCCATCTCTATAAATTCCACCCTCCATTCCATCCAATGGAAAGCAAACTGAGAAGAGCAAACCGAGAAGAAGGAGAGAAAATCTTTGCTTCACATTAAAGATGGCTGCTTCAGCTACACTGAGCTCCTACGTGGGGTCTACCGCTCCACGCATCGTCCAGAAGAGCCGTTCATCGGGTCTCCCTCTGCAACGTGGGCGTGTCCTGCGCGTCCGATGCCAAAGCGAGGTGGGTTTACCGTTTACGTGGTAGTCGATCGACAGTGGGGTTTACCAAGTAGATGATGTCTTCGCCGGTTTTTTCGCACGAGTACTTATTTTTTGTGCCTTTTGTTTGTTTGTTTTGGTAGCAGGAAAAGCAGCCATTGGATAAATCGGCGCCGGTAACTCCGCCTCCGCAGCCTACTCCGAGCCCTGCACCAAAGCCTGCAGCTAAGGTTGGACATTTTTTCCTCCTCCATTCCTTCTCTATCTAATCTTTTTAAAAGTTCAGGTTATTACGCAATGATACCTACCTAAAAGTAACGGATTTATTCGTTCACAACCCTATATTATGTACCTATTCCAGTTACACCATGTCTGTTTGGAATAGTTTTTTTCTTTTTCTTTTAACAACATAAGGATCGAATTGAAAACAGGATTGAACGCATATTATAGATTGTGAAATGAAAAAAAGACTCAAAAAGAAATCTATAAAGATGCAAAATGAATTCTCACCACTAGTTCTACATAATGTCAGGTGAGCACCAAGTTCTCCGACGTGCTAGCATTCAGCGGGCCGGCGCCGGAGAGGATCAACGGGCGTCTGGCGATGCTCGGCTTCGTGTCGGCGATGGCGGTCGAGGTGGCGAGAGGCGATGACTTGTTTGCTCAGCTCATGAACGGCGGTTTACCGTGGTTCGTCGGCACCGCCGCAGTCTTCTCTGTTGCCTCCTTGATTCCTTTGTTCAAGGGCCAGAACGTGCAGTCTAAAACCGATGGCTTTATGAATGCCAACGCCGAGTTGTGGAATGGAAGGTTTGCAATGATGGGGTTGGTCGCATTAGCTTTCACCGAGTACTTAAAGGGAGGGCCTCTTGTGTAAAGTTAGTGATCATGTACTCATCTTAACTTTTGAAGACAAAAAGGATGAGAGTTAGAATGCTAGCCATAGCTTGTCAGGCAATTATGTATATGGGAAGTTGATTTTTTCTGTTATGAATTGCCGCGAGTTGGCAGATTCAGAATATGAAATAGGGAAATTTATTGAAAGCATCCTTTATTTTGCCAATACTACTTGTGAATGTTTTTTATTACTCTTACAATTTACAGGTTAATTATGCTTGCCGACTAAGGTTTCATTAGCGTGAGGTCACAGTAATCTTAGGTATAGAAGAAGATCATGCACTCTCAGAAATTAAGCGTGCTCGATGATGGCGAAGACGGCTTCATCAGTGACTGGAGAGGCTTGGATATCTCCAGGTTACAAAATCCGAAAAGATTAAGCGTTAATTAAGAAAAATTTATGATATTTGTTAGATATGAAGAAGAAATCTACCTCCAATCCCTGTGATCCCAGTTTCACTCTAGGAACCATTTGAGTCACGCACTGTCTGCTGTATTATTCTTTTCTCTTCTTACATATCATTCACCCTATCTATCGAGTTAATTATCGTCGAGTCAAATTAATATATCAAATTATTAAATAATATTTTTATAATTATTATTTTTAATTAGAGTCGGGAATATGATTTCCTTGATCATAAGTGCCAATTTTTCTATAAACCCGGTGGCCGTTATTCTCCATTAGTTCGATTCTCAATTAAAAGCCTATGCAAGAGAAAAAGAGCCTTATAATATTATACATATTAGCTGCATTAAATGTATCTTATAAAATTATAAATAAAAACCTACGTATTACAGAAATATAACTATAGTTCATAAATAAGTAGTACTTACATGTGACTGCAAATCAGTGAAAAAACTGAAAGAGAGACATATATATATATATATATATATATATATATATATATATATATATATATAACTGTGGAACATTAAAAAGTTAAAAGAGAGAAACTAGCGTATAGTACATACATATATATATATATATATATATCTCAAATATATCATCGAGCACATATCAAATATATTTGGCAGTTAAATGCCAATATTATGTGGACGTGGTTAGGAGACAAAGGCTCTCTAGAGTTTTTAACTGCGATGCAAAATCTCTTGATTCAAGAATTGCACTAATAACGTTAGGAAGGATGTCATGTATATTATTGCCTATGGTGAGTCAGTCCACGTATTAGTGATTAATTTATTCATGCCTTTTTTTGGGCTTTGCGATTTTCATTTCTTCAATTGGTTCAGCAAATAATAAACGTTCTTTATATAGTGCGAATCTCCTCCATTAAGTATTTGACAGGTCAACGCACTGTTCATGATCTTTGAGTCATATTGCTTGCAAAATTAAATTGGTTTCCATTGCACAGGATTAGTCAGTTTTTCTTTTTTACATCAAATTAAACCAAATAAATCTCCGGCTGGGTAAATAATGATATTTGTTTGTATTTTAAGTAATTATTATTATTTCTACGAGCCAATTTATTTTCGTGTTCATCCAACTATTACAATTGTATTAGAATTAATCGAATATACACGTAAGCTGAAAGCGAATACATAAACCATATTATAATTCTTTCATTTCTTCATTAGATATTATTTTAAAATAAAATAAAATATTATAGGAAAACATTCGAAATCTATTTCCCCAATAATAGATATCTAGAAAAGCTTAAAAGGTTAAAATACCCGCCCCACTTCACGTGCCAGGAGCGTACACGTCTCCAAAACCCTGAGCAACGTAGCACCACAAGCACTCACCCATTTCCCCAAACTTCTCGAACCTTCTCCCACCATCTGGTAACCCGGCCGACCACGTCATCACTCACCACCCAAGACCATGCGGAGCTAGCGGGGTCCACGTACCTCTGAGCTGACGTGGCTTCCCGGCAGCCACCATGCCCCGCTTTGTTACGACCAAACCGCACTGCACCCTTCTCTATAAATTCTACTCTCCCTTCCATCAAATGGAGAGCAAAAGTGAGAAGAAGTGAGGAGAACTTTTCTTCATATCTAACATGGCCGCTTCAGCTACACTGAGTTCTTCCTACGTGGTATCGACGGCGCCACGCGTCGTCCACAAGAGCCGCTCATCGGGTCTCCCTTCGCAACGTGGGGGCGTCCTGCGCGTCCGATGCCAAAGCGAGGTGGGTTTACTGTTTACGTGGTAGTCGATCGACGGTGGGGGTTTTACCAAGTAGATGAAGTCTTCGCCGGTTTTTTGCACGAGAACTTATTTTTTGTTTTGGTAGCAGGGAAAGCAGCCACTGGAGAGATCGGCGCCGGGGACTCCGAGCCCTGCACCAAAGCCTGCAGCTAAGGTTGGACATTTTTATCCTCAATGATATGTACCTTAAAAAAATGGATTTATTAGGAATAGTTTCTTTTTCAACAACATAAGATCGAATTGAAAATAGGAATTAACACATATTATAGATTGTGAAATGAAAAAAGACTCAAAAGGAAATCTATCAAGATGCAAAATGAGTTCTCACCACCAGTTCAACATAATTTCAGGTGAGCACCAAGTTCTCCGACGTGCTAGCATTCAGCGGGCCGGCACCGGAGAGGATCAACGGGCGTCTGGCGATGCTCGGCTTCGTGTCGGCGATGGCGGTCGAGTTGGCGAGAGGGGATGATTTGTTTGCTCAGCTCATGAACGGCGGTTTACCGTGGTTCGTTGGCACCGCCGCCGTCTTCTCCGTTGCCTCCTTGATTCCTTTGTTCAAGGGCCAGAACGTGCAGTCTAAAACCGATGGCTTCATGAATGCCAACGCCGAACTGTGGAATGGAAGGTTTGCAATGATGGGGTTGGTTGCATTAGCTTTCACCGAGTACTTCAAGGGAGGGCCTCTTGTGTAAAGTCACTAATCATGTACTCATCTTAACTTATGATGAGGACAAAAGAAGGATGAGAGTTAGACTGCAAGCTTTAAGTTATAGCTTTCTGTAACTACGTTTTTTTGCTCTACTAATGAATATGGAAATTGATTGTTTCTGTTATGAATTGTCACCAGTTGGAATATGTTAGAATATGAAAATAGGGAAATTTAAAAATATATCTTATTTGACTTTAAAATTTTGTTCGCTTTTGATCAAACATTAGGAAGATTTCTATACATCAAAAGGAAAATGTAGGAGTTGAATAATAACTTTCAGATAATAGGATTCGACTGACGAAAAATAAAAAAATATAGTGTGTTTTAATAATTTTCTCTAAAGAGTGGTCTTTGACACAGAATGCAATAAATTGACTCTTGGTAAGATTAGAGCTAGACTTTACTTTTGGAGAGTAATTATTTCTTCGTTATCTAATAGTTTAGGGAAATATTTAAATAATACTCTATATTTTTATTGTTAACCGGTTAAAACGTTATCTTTGAAGATTTGTAATTTGATCTCTCTTTTCTTTAATAAATTTTATATAACATCATAGTGTTAATTTAACTAACGGTCTTTAATTTTAATATATAATATAATAACTCTAATGATTAAATATTTTTTAACCTTATCTTTTTAAACCATATCCCATCGTAACTCATTGACCAAATAAAAGATATCGTAAAGCTAATTACTCTATAAAGTCTGTTGTTTAACCTTCTGAGAAAACATATAATTAAGAAACTCCACCTCGATCCAACATTTTTCTTCTAGCAATTTCATGAATCAAAAACTTCATATGTTCATAAAGATAGTTCGCAAACTTCCAGTCAACGTGAAATGGCAAAGGATCTCACCATCCATTATTACATAGCATCCCAAGGAGACAAGAAAATATATAACAAAAGTTCTTAGTCCATAGTGTCATCTCTTTTTTTAAATAATAACTAAACATCAAAATAAACGTATTGTAGAATATAAATATTATTTATCAATATTATATTTTATACCACATTCTACTCTAATTATTAATTTATCCTTAATTTGGCTACAAATTCTTTTAAATATCTTATTGTAAATTATCTCTTATTACTTATCTCTTTCAAACATTTTATCATAATTCATTATTTCTCATTCTCTATAAAACATTTTATCAACATCTTACTATAATTTATCACACATCTCTTATCATATTTTTTATATTTTAAATAAATAAATAGAATTCAATTTAAACAACATATATATCAATAATTTAATATTTCATAAAAATAAACGCATTTTAAAAAGTATTATTATTTTTGTAATATATTATAAAATTATTACTAATATAGTATTGAATTTGTAAAATAATTTTTATATATGTAAAAATAAAAATAAAAAATATAATACTAATAAGAGAATTCTACAAATCATACCATACATTTTACTTATTTTGTGATTCACATTCCATCTTTGATGATTTTATAATTTAATTCCTCACTTTTATTCACATATATTACCCTGGCGTTATTTTGATTAACTGATATATCTAAATTATTAAAATAATTTCATATCTTTTTTTTCCTTCTAGTAATTTAGGTATTTATAAATTATTTCATATATTATAATGTAATATTAATATAGCTAAAATAAAATATATGAAAGTGTAAATATTTTAATATTATTACTAATATAATTTTGCAAAGATTTATTAAAAATCATATGTTCCATTTGAAATAAAATTATATTATTTTCGACTAACAATGTATTGTAAATTTATGTGTCCAGCATTGCATTGCATAAAAATAACTATTTCTCCGTATTATATACATTGCATATGTTATACCATAGTGTACAATTGCACAATAAATGCTAAACTATTCTATACATAAAATATATTAATCTAATTTACTATCTATTCCATCAATACACTTTAAATTAAATAAGAGATATTTCAATAATATTTTTTTATCTTTATTTTATATCACATCAAATATAATTATTACACCTTTATTTTATAATACAAATAAACATAGAAATAATTATTCCTAAAATAAACCTTTTATTTCGACAATAATAATTTCTTTTTGTTATTTCTAATTCATTCTATTTTTAAGGTCTACAGGCCCTTAGTGCTAACAAGGCACGGAAGGGATAGAACGGTCTTATGCAGAGGATGTGTTCTGTTTCTTTGGTGTATCTGCAAACTTCCAGCAAAATTGTTCGGAGACACTGAAGGTTCTGGAACCTGCTACGTCTTCTTCACGGACTGCATCAGATATTTCTTTCAGGTCATCTTCAGTGAGCTTCACTTTTAAAGAGCCAATGTTGTCATCCAAGTTCTTGATCTTGGTTGTTCCTGAAATATTGGAAATAGGAAGAAAGTGAAGAATAGGCTATATATTTAAAGCACCAGATGAATAGTTCTTAGTCTGCCGTCCTTTTCAATCATTATGAGATTCAGGCTCTCCCATAACCTATTAGGATGATACTTGATGATGCCGGCAATGTTATTATTGCAAATTTACAGCCAATCTTACCTGGGATAGGAGCAACATCATCCCCTTGATGAAGAACCCAAGCTAAAGCTAGTTGAGCAGGGGTAAGATGATGCTTCGTGGCTAGACTTTCGAGTCGCAAATATAGAGGTTTGTTCTTTTGTAAGTTTCCTCCGGTAAACCTTGGATGTGAACTCTGATAAATTCATAAGCTTAACCATGAGTAAGAAAATTTTGATTAATCAATTATACGAGCATATCAATCAGAAGAGATCTCAAAAGAAATTTAAACTTTATTACCAGGTACATATCAGGTGGCAGTTCTTCTACGACTCCTTTCCCACCGAAAAAACCACGGCCAAGAGGGCTGTATGGAACTATCCCAATGCCCAATTCTCTGCATTCCAGATGATACCATAAGCACAAGTAGGATATACTTTGGACAGAGATGCATAGAATATCAACTACCTTCTTCTCCAAAATTCACAAACAACTTACCTGCACAACGGTACAATCTCGGACTCGATGTCCCTTGTCCAAAGAGACCACTCCATCTGCAATGCGGAGATCGGATGAACGGCATGCGCACGCCTAATGGTGTCAGGGCTCGCCTCGGACAACCCAATGTACTTAATTTTCCCCTCTTCCACCAACTTCTTGAGCTCTCCCATCTACAAAATACCCAAATTCAATCACCAACCATCCTAGCAACAATGGACTTAGACAAACTATCTACACTGATTAGAGTACTACCCACCGTTTCCTCTATTGGCACAGTCTTATCAATTCTATGCTGGTAGTAAAGATCAATGTAATCGAGTCCGAGTCGCTCCAGACTCGCCACACAGCAAGCGCGCACATACTCCGGCTTACCACTAATCTCGTTCCTTCCGGAATTAAATTTCACAACTCCAAACTTTGTAGCCAATTGGATCTTCTCCCTGGGTAGCTGCTTCAATGCCTAAAGATACAAACACCATACATATATCGTGAACTGTAAATTTCCATTCATTCCTCCAAGATGATGAGAGACGAGAGAGAGGAAGTGAAAAACCTTGCCGACTAAGATTTCATTAGTGTAAGGTCCGTATATATCCGAGGTGTCGAAGAAGGTGATACCTTCTCGGAAAGCGTGCTTGATGATGGCGATGCCGGCTTCGTCGGTGAGGGGAGAATTGTATTCTCCGGTGAGGCCCAAGCACCCAAATCCCAACTTGGACACCTCCAGGTTACAAAATTCCAAATAAGAAAAAAGCGTTAATTAAGAAAAAATTATGATCTTTGATAGATTTGAAGAAGAAATATACCTCCAATCCCTGCGATCCCAGTTTCACTCTAGGAACCATTTGGGCCAGTACCGTTTGCTCCATTGATTCGATTCCCGGAGTTGTTGTTCATATTGTTTGGACAAGGACATATTTATAGAGATGATCCTATAAAGGAAGCATTCTTGGTGAGCGCATGGCTTTGCTATGCGAGGGAGAGGAAGTTTCAACCGTGATGAGCTCATGGCCTTGCTGAGCAAGACTAGGAGAGAGGATGTAATTGACCCGTCTGGGAATTCCAGGAGGATCGAGTTGAAAGTTAAAAAAACGAAAGGTAGTCGCTGCCTATGAAAAAACTGATGTTACGTGAAACTCTAGAAATAGTAAGATACAAATTGAATTTTTTTTTTTAAGAAACACTCTAGAAGATAAAGATATATTACATACTATTATTAATAATATATAAAATATCAAATATCAAATATAAAAAAGAGGATTGTAAATACAAAAAATTTTAAATAAGTAAAAAATCATAAATCTAAACTCGAATCGAAACTAATTACTAAAACCTACGGTAGTTAATAAGAAGCTTATAAATCACTAGCTAATTTCTACAACTTAATCTATACCGATCTTATTCATTAGACCCCAGTGACTTGTTATTTGTATGATAGATTTTGAAATCCCAGTGACCCCCCAATTTATATATCTTTTAAAGATAAGATAAATATCTTTTAGAGATAAAAATTAAATCTAAATTAAATGAGATCTCACGTAACTCTAAAAGTTGAAAATAATCTCATTGTATTTACGATGACTTAAAGTAGGAACAACTAAATATAAATGTGACGCCTATAGAGTGCGAACGACTAAAACAAACACTCTATATGTGCGAACGTTGTGTGAACAACCAACTGGTGCATTTGAACGATCCAAAAATACGTTCAAATGTGTTAAACAGTAGATTAGACGGTTGAAATCAAAGTAGTTGTTCGTAAAATTTTATATTCAACCATCATGACACCGTTTAAACACTTCAATAACAATTCTAAAATTTTTGATTTCCATCAAAACCCTAATTGATACACTGTTATCAATCTCCTGAGTTTATTCAATCTAGTTGAGTAGGTCATGCTTAACTTAAGCTTCGTATTTCCAATATTTCAGGAACAATCAAGATCAAGAACCTGGATAACAACACTGGCCCTTTCAAAGTGAAATTTACGGAGATGACCTAAAAGAAATATCTGATACAATCGGTGTAGAAGAGGTAGCAAGTTCCAGAACCTACAGTATCTTTGGAATCGAATAACTGGAAGTATGCAAATACACAAAAGAAACAGAACAATTCCTCTGCATAAGATCATTTGATCCCTTCTTTGCCTTGTTATCCTTTAGCATCCTATTGTTTCTCTGTCTTTGAAAAGTTTTGTACGTAATAATGGATTCTTAGACCTTTGCCATTTCACCTTGGCCGGAAATTTTCGAACTATCCTTATATATATATTTGTATATATGAAGTTTTTGGTTCATGAAATTGCTAGAATGGCATCATCCAGGATGACTACAGGGACAAATTTTCATTCAGACTTGTAGCTATTGGTGATCAGATGTTGGAGATGGAATCTCTAACATTTGACTATAAAGCTTAAATTATTAAATAATGAAGAAATAATCTATTTATTTATTTTGAGGGCCTGATTACTCTCCCGAAGAGTAAATTCTACCTGAAATCTTGGTAATGTTAGAGCCACTTTATTTCACTCCAATGCCCAAGACCACTCTTTATGTCCCATTTTAAACAAAAAATGTTTATTAAAAACACACTACGTTTGTGTTACATATTTTATTATGTGGATATTTATCTTCGATTGATAAAATAAAAGGAGAACAGTCTCTCAAGATCAAAGGAGGAGTATTTTAAAAATTTTATATTCAAAATTAATTCTGGATATTTTTAAGAAATAAAAAGAAATTGTAAGGCTAAAAATAATTCATAAAAAAATATAGGCAAAATATATGGTTTTTCTTAATAATTTCCCTATTTCATATTCTGACATCTGCCAACTCCTGACAATTAAATAACAAAAATAATCAACTTCCATATACATAAGTCGAGCAAAAAATGGTTGCATGAGAAGCTACAGCTAGCATTCTAACTCATCCTTTCATCTTGAGTACATGATCACTTGCTTCACACAAGAGGCCCTCCCTTGAAGTACTCAGTGAAAGCTAATGCGACCAACCCCATCATTGCAAACCTTCCATTCCACAACTCGGCATTGGCATTCATTAAGCCTTCCGTTTTAGACTGCACATTCTGGCCCTTGAACAAAGGAATCAAGGAGGCGATGGAGAAGACAGCGGCGGTGCCGACGAACCACGGTATGCCGCCGTTCATGAGCTGAGCAAGCAAATCATCGCCTCTCGCCACCTCGACCGCCATCGCCGATACGAATCCGAGCATCGCCAGACGCCCGTTGATCCTCTCCGGCGCCGGCCCGCTGAATGATAGCACGTCGGAGAACTTGGTGCTCACCTGACATTATGTTGAACTGGTGGTGAGGAAATATTTTGCATCTTGAGAGATTTCTTCTTGAATCCTTTTTTTTGTTAAAATTTTAAAAAATATCCAATTCCAGAACAACCCCAAATAGACATGATACGAATGGAGCAGGTACATAATTAACCTGAACTTTTGAAACGATTGATTAGAGAACAAATGGAGAATCAAAATGTCTAACCTTAGCTGCAGGCTTTGGTGCAGGGCCCGGAGTTGCCGGCGCCGATTTCTCCAGTGGCTGCTTTTCCTGCTACCAAAAACAAGGAATAAGTACTCAGGCAAAATGCCGGCGAAAACTTCATCTACTCAGCAAACTCCACGCCCGACTACCACGTAAACTGTGAACCCACCTCGCTTTGGCATCGGACGCGCAGGACACGCCCACGTTGCAAAGGGAGACCCGATGAACGGTTCTTCTGGGCGACGCGTGGCGCGGTCGATCCCACGTACGAGCTCAGTGTAGCTGAAGCGGCCATCTTCGAGATGAAGCAGAGTTCTTCTCACTTCTTCTACTTCCTCACTTCTTCTCAGTTTGCTTTCCAGTTGATGGAGCTGAGGGTTGGAATTTATATAGGTGGTCGCGGTTGGTCGTAACAAAGAGGTGTGTGGTGGCCTCCGTGAACCCACGTCAGTTCGGTGGTACGTGGACCCCGTTAGCTTCGCATGGGCTTGGTTGCTGCGTGGTGACGTGGACGGCCGGGTTGCCGGAAGGCGGATGGAGAAATGGTTGAGCGAGCACTTGTGGTTCTAGTTTGCTTATTGTAGTGAAGACGTGTACGTTTTTGGGGCACGTGAAGTGGGGCGGGTATTTTAACCTTTTAAGCTTTTTTAGATATCTATTATTGGAAAAAATATATATATAATCTGTGAAAAAAGATCGGAATATTTTCCTACACTTTGGAACATGGTTTATAAATAAATATCGTAATTTATTTTCTATTTGACACGGTCACCTATTTTCCTATTATCCTTTTCACGTTGTAGAGCTACCCGAGCCCGACAGTATTTAGTTAATTCAAAGTTTATTTTAAGAAAAAACTGACTAATTCTGCCTAGTCATGTTTTAATATCATTCAACCCAAAGTCTAGTCATGACTTGTAAGGGGTGTCGATACTCTCTTGATATATTTAAGTGACACTAAATTTTTATTAATATATATTTAAAGCACCGTTTCTCAGGAGGGTGGAGACGTGTACGCTCTTGGCACGTGAAGTGGGTCGGGTATTTTAACCTTTTAAGCTTTTCTAGATACCTAATATTGAAAATATAAATATATAATCTGTGAAAATCTACATGACATCCTTCCCAACGTTATTAGTCCAATTCTTGAATCAAGGGATTCTGCGAAATCTAGATAGCATCTTTCTCTACAGAGCCTTTGTCCCTTACCACCTCCACATATTAATTGCCAAGAATACACTGATTTAACTGTGAAATATATTTGATAAGTACTCATTGGATGATAACTTTATCTTTTCGGCATCATATTATAATTTCGGCATCAATTAAAAAGTATTATATATGTTATTGTTAGAAGATATTATAGTTTTATTAGAACGTCTTCTATTTGAGAATGTATTGCAGTTTTATTAGAAAGTATTTTGATGCTAACCGTATTAGATCGGATCACATCAGAGAGAGACTAGGCTCAATAGATTGAGTCTAATTAACTTATTAATATTTATGTATGCTTATACATGCATATATTTAAAATATTTGAATATACAATATGTTTCTAACACCTTATTATTATTATATATTATTTTCTATGTAATAAAATGCTAAGCTTAGATAATTATTTTTATATTTATGGATAATGATTATTATATGTATGATTAGTAACTACCGTAAGTAAAAGTAGTAATTGCCAAATAATTGAATTATAGTTAGTTATTTTATGTACATATATTTTAATTATATTATTGTATATCTCATTCTTTTATGCTTAAAGAGATTAATTATTTATGCCTAATATATAATTAGAATAAAGTTATATATATATATATATCAAGTTATTTAATAAAATCAAATAATTTATTATATTTTACACTAATGAATTCTAAATAGGATAAACAGCTAACATCATATTATTTAAATATTTTCAGACCCCGAACACCTTTATGTGAGACCCTCGGGGACGTTGATAATGAGCTGATGTTTGACTGATGGACGTGAGAGATGCGTGGTTCGTGTTTGATCAAACTGTGAGTAATCTTATCCCATAGATGTTTTTCTCAAATTAGAATATATTATATATTATGTATATACATATTTTGGCCTCCAGCATAATTATATGACTTTATCTACAGATGATTTCAGTCAAGCATATTTTATCATGCATTTGATCAGGCTGCTTTGGGATATGAGTACATTGGTGATATATAGAAATGATTGGAGATGGTTATACTGTTATGATTTTAATCAAGATGATCTCTAACATGAGTGGACATGGGTTAGACTAGTAGAAGTATGCATGTGTTAGATATATTGTTGGAGACTATATTGCATCATTTTTCTCTTGATTCATGTTCCACCTAAATTCCTATTATGCATTGACTCGTTATTGTACTGGACATATGCATATGATCTGTCATTTAGAAGGAAAACATAAAATATAATTGACAATATAGTTGATAGAAAGCGTGAGGATATCCGAGTGGGCGCGAGGGTTAGGACGTACTTGTTGGATGATTGATCGCTCGATATAGTCGCGATCATGTTGGCCTTACGTTCGAGGTCGTTAATCTGTGTGCGCAGTAGACATTCGGACATATGCCGTTCGTTATGGCATATATGGCGAGTTATCCTCACGAGATTTCTATTAGCTAGAAGGGTGCCTGGTCTGGATGGATGTTGGTACCCTTAGCGGATGGCAAGGTATAGTTATAATTGAGATACTCCTTTCGGATGACAGAGTATGCTCTGAGTCTTTGGGCATGATGTTGAAACCGGGTACCGAGTGTTAACTGTGCATAGTGGTCTAGTATGATGATGACATTGATGACTGAGATGTTGAAAAACACATATGATTTGATTATCATCTGATTACCTAATTATCGAGTAGTCAATATATATCATATATGATTGCATTTGATATCATAGCATGATCATGATCAGCATGCATCATGTGTTATATGTGAGAGAGAGTTATGATGATAATATGACATGAAGATTTGTTTACTCATTATCGATATATACTTTTATTAGTTATGGCATGTTATCTACTTTTCATTTATATATTATTGAAAATACATTCATATACTCATTCATGACATGATGCTCTTTCTGATTCATATTATTCAATACATGATTTACTCTCTGTTTAGCATCACAGATTCGGGGTAAGGTCTATTCACTGAGCATTTTCCCCATGACTCTCTTTATTTATTTTCTAACCTACTCAGATATGTGGTACGTTATAACGACTTGAGATATCTTGAAAATATATTTTAGAGCAATGATGAGGTGAGCTATAGATGCGAGATGGTATGGATGATAATTTATATAGAAATTGAGTTGTACTAATATTTGATATTTGTACTCTTTATATTAGACGATGATTTGTATAATACAGGTCGAATCATAGTGTACTCTTGTATTAGTCATTTTAGTTGTATCTTAATGGTTTGCTGTTATATTTGTGGGTCCTACCAGATTATATAGTGGTCTAGTATATATTATTGTGGACTTGGATATTCATATGTTAACATGTTTATTTGGTTAATAGTATGATTTATTTGGTGATAGATTATGTGATTATGAATAGGTTAGTAGGTTTTATTTGATGATGTAATGATTATATATGCACAGGAGAGTATGTGCACATGACGGGCCCCGCCGGACCTGTCGCGTGTGCTGCGTGTGCCGTGTGGGCGTGCATGTGCCTATACCAGGCGAGGGCGTTACAGTTAATTAAGGAGTCCTTAGGGTGAGACTCTATATATATGTGGAGGAAACCATAATTGAGATTTTTTTATGTGGATTAGAATTAGCTTTAGCCTCATCTCTTTCTCTCTTGACTCTAGCCATTGGCGTCCTCTCCCACCTCCCTTCTTCCATCGCTCAAGTTTTTGGTCGGCTACTTCTAGCCTTTATCCCCCCTTTTCCACAACAACTTCTTCCCCTTCACACCAAGATCTAACCCTAGCATCCATCTTGTCATTTGAGGGCTATTAAGCTAGGATCTAGGTTTCGGAACCGTTGCGAATCGGATTAAGCCGGTTCGTAATAACTGGTATCAAAGCCAATTTTTCTCGGACCACTATAGCTACCACAAGATCCAAAGCGGCTAAGCAAGTAAGTGATCAAGGCATGGAGATGAACCCTGTGGCTATATCAAGATCTCCATCCCCTCAGAGTTCTCGAGGATGGACAGAAAGCCCGCCTGATCGCGCGCAAACCGTAGCACTTATGGCACAAACATTGTTGGAGATAAAAGCCACCTTTGCTGATAGGAATGAATACCCTCCAAGACGTACCCCTTAGCGTCATAGAAGACATGAACCCCCCCCCCTACCTAGAGAGGGGAACCGACGAGCACCGATCATGGAGGCACCTTGGAGACAACGCGACGAGCCGCATGAGCGTCGCACCGACTTACCTCCCTTTCACCCGAGGAAACCTATGGCCCCACACCCAGAGAAGGAGGCTTGGGATGAGTGGAAGGAACTCCCTTATCAGCCAAGGGTCCAACAACAAGAGTCGCTTCATCGAGGAAGCGAGAACGAGTGCGACCAAATGCTACAACCCCGCACCGTTCGAATTGATTTTCCTAAGTTCAGCGGTGGGGACCTATTGGATTGGATTTATAGGGTGGAGCAATTGTTCGCATATCAAGAGATACATAACCATCAAAAGGTGTTATTAGCCTCATTCAACTTGAAGACGTAGCTGTGAGATGAGCAACGCATAGCGCACGCCGTTTTGCCACTTGGGAGGAGTTCGCCAATGCGCTTTTTGTGCGTTTCGGACTTTCAAACTATGAAGACTTTTAAGCTACCTTGACGAAACTAACCCAAAACCCTTCTGTAAGAGCATATCAAGAGGTGTTCAAAAGAATCAGCAATAGAGTCCATGGGTGGTCGGACTTAGTTGTCAAAATTACTTTCATCTCTGGGCTTCGTCGTGATATCCAAGCGGAAGTCAAAGCTACTCGTCCTACCACCTTGTTAGAGGCATTCTCAGCAACACAAATGATGGAGGAAAAGATACGAGAATTGAAAGAAATACACCAACCAAAGTGGACCGCATTGGAGTCGACAACCGTGGAGCAAATGCCATTGAGCAACCTGAGACCGCCAGCCTCGGGTGTGTCATATTTGGGACAGACTCGGACAAATCCAAGCAGGCCAGCCCCACCTCGAACCGGGCCAGATCCTAAGGACCAGCCGAGGTTGAGAGGACGACGCCTCCCACCAGCGGACATTGAAGATCGGCATTCCAAGGGCCTATGCTTCTATTGCGACGAGCGCTTCATACCGGGCCATAAATGCGCCAAACAATCTATTGCCATTATGCTCATGGAGAAGATGATCAAACGTGATTCAAAGGACGATATGGAGGTCCAATAGTCGGAAGAGCATGGACAAACCAAAAAGCATGCACACTCGACAAATCAACTACATAAGGTTTGTGAACTACCATAGACACCTTGAGGACAAGGTGGTCGAAAGCGTGGTGGATTGATGCGAACCGGGTTAGATCGGATCACATCAAAGGGAGAATAGGCTCAATGGATTGAGTCTAATTATCTTATTTAGTTATTTGATTTAATTAAAATCTTAGTAGATTATGATTTTAATTTGGGGAAATGGGTGAGTGCTTGTGGTGCTATGTTGCTCAGGGATTTGGAGACGTGTACGCTCCCGGCGACTACTTTTCGTTTTTTAACTTTCAACTGGATCCTCCTGTAATTCCCAGACGGGTCAATTACATCCTCTCTCATAGTCTTGCTTAGCAAAGACATGAGCTCATCACGGTTGAAACTTCCTCTCCCTCGCATAGCAAAGCCATGCGCTCACCAAGAATGCTTCCTTCATAGGATCATCTCTATAAATATGTCCTTGTCCAAACAATATGAACAACAACTCCGGGAATCGAATCAATGGAGCAAACGGTACTGGCCCAAATGGTTCCTAGAGTGAAACTGGGATCGCAGGGATTGGAGGTATATTTCTTCTTCAAATCTATCAAAGATCATAATTTTTTCTTAATTAACGCTTTTTTCTTATTTGGAATTTTGTAACCTGGAGGTGTCCAAGTTGGGATTTGGGTGCATGGGCCTCACCGGAGTATACAATTCTCCGGTCTCCGACGAAGCCGGCATCGCCATCATCAAGCACGCTTTCCGAGAAGGTATCACCTTCTTCGACACCTCGGATATATACGGACCTTACACTAATGAAATCTTAGTCGGCAAGGTTTTTCACTTCCTCTCTCTCGTCTCTCATCATCTTGGAGGAATGAATGGAAATTTACAGTTCACGATATATGTATGGTGTTTGTATCTTTAGGCATTGAAGCAGCTACCCAGGGAGAAGATCCAATTGGCTACAAAGTTTGGAGTTGTGAAATTTAATTCCGGAAGGAACGAGATTAGTGGTAAGCCGGAGTATGTGCGCGCTTGCTGTGTGGCGAGTCTGGAGCGACTCGGACTCGATTACATTGATCTTTACTACCAGCATAGAATTGATAAGACTGTGCCAATAGAGGAAACGGTGGGTAGTACTCTAATCAGTGTAGATAGTTTGTCTAAGCCCATTGTTGCTAGGATGGTTGGTGATTGAATTTGGGTATTTTGTAGATGGGAGAGCTCAAGAAGTTGGTGGAAGAGGGGAAAATTAAGTACATTGGGTTGTCCGAGGCGAGCCCTGACACCATTAGGCGTGCGCATGCCGTTCATCCGATCTCCGCATTGCAGATGGAGTGGTCTCTTTGGACAAGGGACATCGAGTCCGAGATTGTACCGTTGTGCAGGTAAGTTGTTTGTGAATTTTGGAGAAGAAGGTAGTTGATATTCTATGCATCTCTGTCCAAAGTATATCCTACTTGTGCTTATGGTATCATCTGGAATGCAGAGAATTGGGCATTGGGATAGTTCCATACAGCCCTCTTGGCCGTGGTTTTTTCGGTGGGAAAGGAGTCGTAGAAGAACTGCCACCTGATATGTACCTGGTAATAAAGTTTAAATTTCTTTTGAGATCTCTTCTGATTGATATGCTCGTATAATTGATTAATCAAAATTTTCTTACTCATGGTTAAGCTTATGAATTTATCAGAGTTCACATCCAAGGTTTACCGGAGGAAACTTACAAAAGAACAAACCTCTATATTTGCGACTCGAAAGTCTAGCCACGAAGCATCATCTTACCCCTGCTCAACTAGCTTTAGCTTGGGTTCTTCATCAAGGGGATGATGTTGCTCCTATCCCAGGTAAGATTGGCTGTAAATTTGCAATAATAACATTGCCGGCATCATCAAGTATCATCCTAATAGGTTATGGGAGAGCCTGAATCTCATAATGATTGAAAAGGACGGCAGACTAAGAACTATTCATCTGGTGCTTTAAATATATAGCCTATTCTTCACTTTCTTCCTATTTCCAATATTTCAGGAACAACCAAGATCAAGAACTTGGATGACAACATTGGCTCTTTAAAAGTGAAGCTCACTGAAGATGACCTGAAAGAAATATCTGATGCAGTCCGTGAAGAAGACGTAGCAGGTTCCAGAACCTTCAGTGTCTACGAACAATTTTGCTGGAAGTTTGCAGATACACCAAAGAAACAGAACACATCCTCTGCATAAGACCGTTCTATCCCTTCCGTGCCTTGTTAGCACTAAGGGCCTGTAGACCTTAAAAATAGAATGAATTAGAAATAACAAAAAGAAATTATTATTGTCGAAATAAAAGGTTTATTTTAGGAATAATTATTCCTATGTTTATTTGTATTATAAGATAAAGGTGTAATAATTATATTTGATGTGATATAAAATAAAGATAAAAAAATATTATTGAAATATCTCTTATTTAATTTAAAGTATATTGTTGAAATAGATAGTAAATTAGATTAATATATTTTATGTGTAGAATAGTTTTGTATTTATTGTGCAATTGTACACTATGGTATTACATATGCAATGTATATAATACAGAGAAATAGTTATGCAATCCAATGCTAGACACATAAATTTACAATACATTGTTAGGCAAAAATAATACAATTTTTTTTACATAGAACATATTATTTTTAATAAATCTTTGCAAAATGATATTAGTAATAATATTAAAATATTTACACTTTCATATATTTTATTTTAGCTATATTAATATTACATTATAATGTATAAAATAATTTATAAATACCTAAATTACTAGAAGAAAAAAAGAGATGAAAGTATTTTTATAATTTGGACATATTAATTAATCAAAATAACGCTAGGGTATTATATGAGAATCATAGATAAAGTGAGGGATTGAATTATGAAATCCTCAAAGATAGAATATGAATCACAAAGTAGGTAAAATGTATGGTGTTATTTGTAAAATTCTCTTATTAGTATTATATTTTTGGTGTTATTTTTACATATATAAAAATTATTGTACAAATTCAATACCATATTAGTAATAATTTTATAATATATATTACAAAAATAATATTATCAATAATACTTTTTAAAATGTTTTTATTTTTATGAAATATTAAATTATTGATATATATATATGCTGTTTAAATTGAATTCTATTTATTTATTTTAAAATATTAAAAATATGATAAAAGATGTGTGATTAATTATGGTAAGATGTTAATAAAATGCTTTATAGAGAGTGAGAAATAATGAATTACCATAAAATGTTTGAAAGAGAAAAAAATAAGAGATAATTTACAATAAGATATTTAAAAGAATTTGTAGTCAAATTAAGGATAAATTAATAATTAGATTAGAATGTGGTATAAGATATAATATTGATAAATAATATTTATATTCTACAATATGCTTATTTTGATGTTTAGTTATTATTTAAAAAAAGAGATGATACTATGGACTAAGAACTTTTGTTATATATTTTCTTGTCTCCTTGGGATGCTATGTAATAATGGATGGTGAGATCCTTTGCCATTTCACGTTGACTGGAAGTTTGCGAACTATCTTTATGAACATATGAAGTTTTTGATTCATGAAATTGCTAGAAGAAAAATGTTGGATCGAGGTGGAGTTTCTTAATTATATGTTCTCATAAGGTTAAACAACAGACTTTATAGAGTAATTAGCTATACGATTTTTTTTTATTTGGTCAATGAGTTACGATGGGATATGGTTTAGAAAGATAAGGTTAAAAACTATTTAATCATTAGAGTTATTAAATTATATATTTAAATTAAAGACCGTTAGTTAAATTAACACTATGATGTTATATAAAATTTATTAAAGAAAAGAGAGATCAAATTACAAATCTTCAAAGATAACGTTTTAACCGGTTAACAATAAAAATATAGAGTATTATTTAAATATTTCCCTAAACTATTAGATAACGAAGAAATAATTACTCTCCGAAAGTAAAGTGTAGCTCTAATCTTACCAAGAGTCAGTTTATTGCATTCTGTGTCAAAGATCACTCTTTAGAGAAAATTATTAAAACACACTATATTTTTATTTTTCTGTCAGTCGAATCCTATTATCTGAAAGTTATTATTCAACTCCTACATTTTCCTTTTGATGTGTAAAAATCTTCCTAATGTTTGATCAAAAGCAAACAAAATTTTAAATTCAAATAAGATGTATTTTTAAATTTCCCTATTTTCATATTCTAACATATTCCAACTGGTGACAATTCATAACAGAAACAATCAATTTCCATATTCATTAGTAGAGCAAAAAAACGTAGTTACAGAAAGCTATAACTTAAAGCTTGCAGTCTAACTCTCATCCTTCTTTTGTCCTCATCATAAGTAAAGATGAGTACATGATTAGTGACTTTACACAAGAGGCCCTCCCTTGAAGTACTCGGTGAAAGCTAATGCAACCAACCCCATCATTGCAAACCTTCCATTCCACAGTTCGGCGTTGGCATTCATGAAGCCATCGGTTTTAGACTGCACGTTCTGGCCCTTGAACAAAGGAATCAAGGAGGCAACGGAGAAGACGGCGGCGGTGCCAACGAACCACGGTAAACCGCCGTTCATGAGCTGAGCAAACAAATCATCCCCTCTCGCCAACTCGACCGCCATCGCCGACACGAAGCCGAGCATCGCCAGACGCCCGTTGATCCTCTCCGGTGCCGGCCCGCTGAATGCTAGCACGTCGGAGAACTTGGTGCTCACCTGAAATTATGTTGAACTGGTGGTGAGAACTCATTTTGCATCTTGATAGATTTCCTTTTGAGTCTTTTTTCATTTCACAATCTATAATATGTGTTAATTCCTATTTTCAATTCGATCTTATGTTGTTGAAAAAGAAACTATTCCTAATAAATCCATTTTTTTAAGGTACATATCATTGAGGATAAAAATGTCCAACCTTAGCTGCAGGCTTTGGTGCAGGGCTCGGAGTCCCCGGCGCCGATCTCTCCAGTGGCTGCTTTCCCTGCTACCAAAACAAAAAATTAGTTCTCGTGCAAAAAACCGGCGAAGACTTCATCTACTTGGTAAAACCCCCACCGTCGATCGACTACCACGTAAACAGTAAACCCACCTCGCTTTGGCATCGGACGCGCAGGACGCCCCCACGTTGCGAAGGGAGACCCGATGAGCGGCTCTTGTGGACGACGCGTGGCGCCGTCGATCCCACGTAGGAAGAACTCAGTGTAGCTGAAGCGGCCATGTTAGATATGAAGAAAAGTTCTCCTCACTTCTTCTCACTTTTGCTCTCCATTTGATGGAAGGGAGAGTAGAATTTATAGAGAAGGGTGCAGTGCGGTTTGGTCGTAACAAAGCGGGGCATGGTGGCTGCCGGGAAGCCACGTCAGCTCAGAGGTACGTGGACCCCGCTAGCTCCGCATGGTCTTGGGTGGTGAGTGATGACGTGGTCGGCCGGGTTACCAGATGGTGGGAGAAGGTTCGAGAAGTTTGGGGAAATGGGTGAGTGCTTGTGGTGCTACGTTGCTCAGGGATTTGGAGACGTGTACGCTCCTGGCACGTGAAGTGGGGCGGGTATTTTAACCTTTTAAGCTTGTCTAGATATCTATTATTGGAAAATATGAGATCGGAATATTTTCCTACACTTTGGAACATGGTTTATCAATAAATATCGTAATTTATTTTCTATTTGACACGGTCACCTATTTTCCTATTATCCTTTTCACGTTGTAGAGCTACCCGAGCCCGAGAGTATTTAGTTAATTCAAAGTTTATTTTAAGAAAAAACTGACTAATTCTGCCTAGTCATGTTTTAATATCATTCAACCCAAAGTCTAGTCATGACCTGTAAGGGGGTGTCGATACTCTCTTGATATATTTAAGTGACACTAAATTTTTATTAATATATTAAATTATTTAATCTATGTTTTAAGCTGTCACACTTCTAAATTAATTGTCATTGAGTACCTAGCCGTTATGCTCTCGAAATAGTTCTCCAATTTAATATATTATTGATCATTCAAATCGAGCTAAATCATCAAGTCAAATTACTACGTTAAATTATTAAATAATTTTATTTATAATAATTATTTTGAATTGGCCTCTTTTCTCCATTAAGTATATTCTCAAAATTATAATATATTTTTAATTTTATATGAGGGGCATGTTATAGGAAACCTTTTACTTCCTATTTATTTTCAATTGTTGTCCAAATGGTGTTGTCTACTAAATTTACAGGAAACTTACCCTTATAATATTATACATATTGGCTACTTAAACGTATCTTATAAAATCAAAATAAAAAAACCTACGTATTATGTAAACATAACTATAGTTCGTAAAAGAAATTTAAAAAGAAACTACATGGTATGTACATGTAACTGTGGATTTGAGAAAAAAAAACTAAAAGAGAAACTATTGTATCACATTCGGCTGAGAATCGGTTAAAAAAAAAACTAATATATATATATCATATAATATAACTGTGGAACATAAAAGAGCTAAAAAGAGAAACTATTTATATGACATAGATCACGAACGAACAACAAATTGAAATTACATAATACGTAAAATAACTTAAGAAATACATTCTCAACTTAGAAGACGTTCTAATAAAACTATAATATCTTCTAACAATAACATATATAATACTTTTTATTTGAGCGAGTTAGATATCATAATATATAAAAGAATATTATAATATGATGCCGAAAAGATAAAGTTATCATCCAATGAGTACTTATCAAATATATTTCACAGTTAAATCAGTGTATTATTGGCAATTAATATGTGGAGGTGGTAAGGGACAAAGGCTCTGTAGAGAAAGATGATATCTAGATTTCGCAAAATCCCTTGATTCAAGAATTGGACTAATAACGTTGGGGAGGATGTCACGTAGATTTTCACAGGTTATATATTTATATTTTCAATATTAGATATCTAGAAAAGCTTAAAAGGTTAAAATACCCGATCCACTTCACGTGCCAAGAGCGTACACGTCTCCACCCTCCTGAGAAACGGTGCTTTAAATATTATATAGCACCACAAGCACTCACCCATTTCCCCGAACTTGTCGAACTTTCTCTCACCTTATGGTAAGCAGTCCACGTCATCACTCACCACCCAAGCCCATGCGAAGCTAGCGAGGTCCACATACCACCGAGCTGTCGTGGCTTCACGGCAGCCACCACGCACCTCTTTGATATGACCAACCGCACCCACCTCTATAAATTCCATCCTCCGTTCCATCAAATGGAAAGCAAACTTGAGAAGAAGTGAGGAAGTGAGAAGAGGAGGGAAGAACTCTGCTTCATATCGAAGATGGCCGCTTCAGCTACACTGAGCTCCTACGTGGGGTCTACCGCTCCACGCGTCGTCCAGAAGAGCCGTTCATCGGGTCTCCCTCTGCAACGTGGGCGCGTCCTGCGCGTCCGATGCCAAAGCGAGGTGGGTTTACCGTTTACGTGGTAGTCGATCGACGGTGGGGTTTATCAAGTAGATGGTCTTCGCCGGTTTTTCGCACGATTACTTATTTTTTTGTGCCTTTTTTTTTTGTTTTGGTAGCAGGAAAAGCAGCCATTGGATAAATCGGCGACGGTAACTCCGCCTCCGCAGCCTACTCCGAGCCCTGCACCAAAGCCTGCAGCTAAGGTTGGACATTTTTATCCTCCTCCATTTCTTCTCTATCTAATCTTTTTAAAAGTTCAGGTTATTACGCAATGATACCTACCTAAAAGTAACGGATTTATTCATTCACAACCCTATATTATGTACCTATTCCAGTCACACCATGTCTACTTGGGATACTTTTTTTTTTATTTTAACAACGTAAGGATCGAATTGAAAATAGGATTGAACACATATTAGTAGGTTGTGAAATGAAAAAAAGACTCAAAAAGAAATCTCTTTAAGATGCAAAAATATTTCCTCACCACCAGTTCAACATAATGTCAGGTGAGCACCAAGTTCTCCGACGTGCTAGCATTCAGCGGGCCGGCGCCGGAGAGGATCAACGGGCGTCTGGCGATGCTCGGCTTCGTGTCGGCGATGGCGGTCGAGGTGGCGAGAGGCGATGATTTGTTTGCTCAGCTCATGAACGGCGGTTTACCGTGGTTCGTTGGCACCGCCGCCGTCTTCTCCGTTGCCTCCTTGATTCCTTTGTTCAAGGGCCAGAACGTGCAGTCTAAAACCGATGGCTTTATGAATGCCAACGCCGAGTTGTGGAATGGAAGGTTTGCAATGATGGGGTTGGTTGCATTAGCTTTCACCGAGTACTTAAAGGGAGGGCCTCTTGTGTAAAGTTAGTGATCATGTACTCATCTCAACTTTTGAAGACAAAGGATGAGAGTTAGAATGCTAGCTATAGCTTGTCAGGCAATTATGTATATGGAAGTTGATTTTTTCTGTTATGAATTGTCACGAGTTGGCAGATTTAGAATATGAAATAGGGAAATTTATTAAAAACATTCCATATTTTGCCTATATTTAGCATGATCATCGTTAGTTGAACTTTTTGGGCAATCAGACTTAAGTATTTGTTCATGGTCCGACTCACTAATCATTTGGGCCGGGCTAGAATATTCTAACCCGTTATCGTCCATCGGTCCATGAGAGATCGGGCTATCTGGTCGGGCCGGGTCGGCCCAACCCACCAATCACTCGGCCCAACCCACATTTTAGTTATTTTTTAATTTTTTTACTATTAACTTTTTTTAAAAAAAAACTATTTATGTTCCTCCATTTAAAAAATAATTAAAATAAATTAAATTTTTTAAAGGTGTGCTTAAAATAATACAAAACGGTACAATACTAAAATTTCCGTTGGTTGTTACTATAGCAAAACGGCAAATTACTGTAGCAGAACAAGTAAATTATTGTAGCAGAACGAGCGAGTCTTGTTGCTGGCCAAAGGGGTGAGCTTTCGGGTTGGGTCGAGCAAGCAAAGGGCTGGTCCGTGCTACCCATGGGTAGTTAGGGCTTAGGTCGGGTCGAGCCTAAACCGGGTCCAGGCCGGATCGGGTCGGGTACGGGCAGGCTGGGTCATTTGATCAAGTCTACCTATTTTTGAAATATTTATTACTTGACTTTTACATTTGGTTTTTATTGTTTAAAAAATATTAGCTAACTAAATAAAATTAATTTTAATATATGATTTATGTAACTCTACTAATTAAATTATAAAAAATATTTTGAAATTTTTTTAGCCTTATATTTTTAAACCATATCTCGGTGTAACTCACCAAATTAATCAAAAATATTTTTCTAGATTTAATCATTCTACCTATTCCACTAATGAATAAAGTATTTTATAATTATTTTAATGTTTAAAAAAATTCTTTGGTTGATGTATTTTTATTTGAAAATGATTGGCTTTAGTTAACTCATAATGTCACATAAAAATTACAGAAAAAAATAATTACAAAAAGAAAAAGTAAGGGGTCAGATTACAGATTTCTTAAAAATGAGAAGTTAATCAAAAAATGGTGAAAATAAATGGTGTTATTTAAAAACTCTCAATAGTTTGAACTTTTCGATTATTTGGTTATTTTAACATTATGCGAAAACATATATCTTAGAAACTCCACCTCATCCAACATTTTTCTTAAATACTATAAGGATAGTTCGAAAACTTCCAGCCAAGGTGGAAAGACAAAGGATCTCACCATCCATCATTACAAAGCTTCTAAAAGAGAGGAAAATAATAGGATGCCAAGTGCTAACAAGGCAAAGAAGGGATAACAGGGCCTTATGCAGAGGAATTGTTCTGTTTCTTTGGCGTATTTGCATACTTCCAGTTCAAATGTTCGTAGGTACTGAAGTTTCTGGAACCTGTTACCTCTTCTTCATGGATTGCATCAGATATTTCTTTCAGGTCATCTTCTGTGAGCTTCACTTTTAAAGAGCCAATGTTGTCATCCAGGTTCCTGATCTTGGTTGTTCCTGAAACATCGGAAATAGGGAGAAAGTGAAGAATAGGCTATATATAAAGCACCAGATGAATGTTCTTTGTGTCATAGGTATAAATATTTCTCAGTTTGGCTTTTCTTATGTTTCTGAATTTTCCATCGATCTAATTCATCCCACACATGAAGGACTATAAATCTTCAGACCTTCACTATTTGAAAAACAAGACAATAGGAGATAAAAGTTCCAAACTTCCATTTTCTTTCAGCTTTACCTGCTAGGTAAACAGTTAGTTAACCACTCTAAGCGCCATGCTTTTTCTTAAGCAGCCACTAAGAAGAGGAAAAGATCTATATAACCAAACTCCTAATAACTGAGACTAATAAACAGTTCGAAGTCTCCAAAGTGTATTGTTCAGAACAAGATAAGAAACTAAATATACTGTCATGCTGACATAAATTCATAAGTTATGGCAATAGTTCCTAGTCTGCCGTCCTTTTTAATCATTATGAGATTCAGGCTCTTCCATAACCTTCAGCATTTTTCTCATTAGGATGAGAATAAACTTCTCGTGGCTATAAGCAGGCATACTATCGATGATACTTGATGATGCCAGAAGTGTTATTATTGCAAATTTACAGCCAAAAGGTTACCTGGGATAGGAGCAACATCATCCCCTTGATGAAGAATCCAAGCTAAAGCAAGCTGAGCAGGGGTACAATGATGCTTCGTGGCTAGACTTTCCAGTCGCAAATACAGAGGTTTGTTCCTTTGTAAGTTTTCTCCAGTAAACCTTGGGTGTGAATTCTGATAGATTCGGAAGTTTAATCATGTGAAAGAAATTTTGAATAACCAATTACACAAGCATATTAATCAGAGGAGATCTCAAATTTTCTCAAACGTCAAGAAATCTAAACTTTATTACCAAGGCCGTATTAGGTGGCAGTTCTTCTACAACTCCTTTCCCACCGAAAAAACCACGGCCAAGAGGGCTGTATGGAACTATTCCAATACCCAGTTCTCTGCATTCCAAATGACACCATAAGCCCAAGTTGGATTACTTTGGTCAGAGATGCAAAGAATAACTATCTCACTTGAAGCATCTTTAGGTGTTCTTTTTACTTTCTTGCAAGATGTTTGGTTGTCTAAGCCGATTAGATCAGTCAAATTCTAGTGAGCATGTTAATTTCCCTAAGATCCACTAAAATATGATCTATTATATAACAGTTAGTTTATATTGAGATTGGCATAGAACAACTTTTATGTCAAAACTTCATGAAGAACTTATTTAGATAGCAAAGACATAAACCAAGTTCACATTTATATCATCCCCTATCAAAACAACTACTGACAATTCAACAAACAACTTACCTGCACACCGGTACAATCTCTGATTCGATATCCCTTGTCCAAAGAGACCACTCCATCTGCAATGCCGAGATCGGGTGCACGGCGTGCGCACGCCTAATGGTGTCCGGGCTAGCCTCCGACAACCCAATGTACTTAATTTTCCCCTCTTCCACCAACTTCTTGAGCTCCCCCATCTACAAAATCCCCAACTTCAGTCACCAACCATCCTAGCAGCAATGAACTTAGCCAAACTATCTACACTAATTAGAGTACTACTCACTGTTTCCTCTATTGGCACAGTCTTATCAATTCTATGCTGGTAGTAAAGATCAATGTAATCGACTCCGAGTCGCTCGAGACTCGCCTCACAGCAAGCGCGCACGTACTCCGGCTTGCCATTAATCGCATGCCTTGTGGAATCATATAGGAAAATTCCAAACTTTGTAGCCAATTGGATCTTCTCCCTGGGTAACTGCTTCAAGGCCTAAAGGATACAAATACCAAAAAAAATATAGGGGTATAAACTGTAAATTTCCGTTCATTCCTCGAAGAGGATGAGAGACGAGAGAGAGAGGAAGTGAACCTTGCCGACTAAGATTTCATTAGTGTGAGGTCCGTAGAAATCCGAGGTGTCGAAGAAGGTGATACCTTCTCGGAAAGCGTGCTTGATGATGGCGACGCCGGCTTCGTCGGAGACCGGAGAATTGTATACTCCGGTGAGGCCCATGCACCCAAATCCCAACTTGGATACCTCCAGGTTACAAAATCCCCAACAAAAAGAAAAGAAAAGAAAGAAGCTTTAATTAAGAAAATTTTAAGAACTTTGTTAGATTTGAAGAAGAAATCTACCTCCAATCCCTGTGATCCCAGTTTCACCCTGGGAACCATTTGGGCCACTATTGCTTGCTCCATTGATTCGATCCCCAGAGTTGTCGTCCAAATTGTTTGGACAAGGGCCTATTTATAGAGATGATCCTATTGAGAAAGTATCCTTGGTGAGCACGGCTTTGCTAAGCGAGGGAGTGGAAGAATCGTCCTTTGATGAGCTCATGGCTTTGCTAAGCGAGGGCTGCGAAAGAGGCCCAGAGGTTTGGATTGACCCGTTTGGAATTCAAGGAGGATCGAGTTGAAACGAATAGAATGTTACCTTTTTGACACTGCTGAAGGAGCTCACTCAGACCACAGTGCTCAGTTAACGATGTTTTTATCTCGCTTTAATTCGTACGGACGTAGGCTGAGATGGACCCAAATTTGATGAAAGAGAATCGGAGACGACATCCAAATTGGATGAAAGAGAATCGGAGACAGGAGAAAATAATTATTTCTTATTTAAATTAAGGGCATGATTTGATACTAATTTATTAATTAGTTATTAAAAATAAAAAATTCCTATTGATAAATTAAGGGGTATATAAGATATTTTACATCTGTTACTAAATTAATAGGTAAGTAAACTAGACTTTAAGTATTTTTTTATTACTTATCCTCATAATCATTTCCTTAATAATAGTAGAATATGTGGAAAAATTTATGCATGACTTTTGAATATTTAAAGTTCAACTCAAAATTCTAGAAAGAAATTATTTCAATTGAAAACTTTAATTAAACTCAAATTAAACTCAAATTTATTTATAATCTTACAACATAGGGAATACATTGTACGTTTTTTTCTTTGATAGAAGTGGCCACCTAGGTAGGTGAAAGAATTGAACTCGGTACTCCAAAATTATATTTTTTGAGTGCAATTCAACTTTACTTAATTGTCTCTGACTATCAGATTTAGGAGAATTTTTTTTTTAAAAACGATTAGTGTTAAAGGAAGATAAAAAATCCTAGTCGTCCTGATCGGTAGAATTTGCAACTCTATCTAAAATAGTACTCATCTAAAAATAAGAGAGAAAAATAATATAAAACTAGAGTTTGAGGATTAAACCCTTGTCCCATCCAAAACTAGATCTTATAAACATGACCCGACCCAACATGAACCTGATAACATTTTTTTCATCTATTTATGGTTTACGGTCTATCGTTTTAATATTTACAAATTGAGACGTTCTTCTGTAGATATTTGGTAAAAAGGTAGGGCTCGAATTGTATATCCCAAAAATTTAGGATGTAAACTAGAAAAATATGAAAAAGTGCGGGTGTGTTCAACGAAAATTTTGCTTGGCCTCGGAAAAAGTGCGGATTTCTACCGATTTATTATTATTTTTATTTTTTCATACAAAAATAGATTGTTAAAAGAGAGAAATAAAATAAGACTAATTTACTCTTACAATTTAAAAAGGGTGACCGTTATTTTCCATTGATTTTATTTAGTATTATTTAATCTCAATTGTTGAATTAGAAGAGAGAAAGTAGTAGTTTTTATTGAATCATTTGTTTTAAATTAAATAGATAGAATTAGAAAAAAAAATAGCCTTTTTTTGTCTTAAAAAATACTACCTAATAGGATACAAAATATTATATTATTTTAATAATAAAAATATAAAAAATTCTTATTTGACTTTAAAATTATGTTATCTTTATCAACATTAGGTATTTTCTAAACATGAAAGGTATTTTTTTAGATATGAAAAAGAAAATTTAGGGTTTGAATAATAACTTTTGGCATAATAGAATTTGACTAATAATAAAAGTAAAAATATAGTGTGTTTTTAATAAATTTTTCTATAAAGAGTGGTCTTTAGCCTCAGAATGCAATAAAATGACTCTAATATTAGTAAGATTAGAGTTAGAATTTACTTTTGGAGAGTAATTCTTTCTTCGTTATCTAATAATTTAAGGAAATATTTAAATAATAGTCTATATTTTTACCATTTATAGGTTAAAACAAGGATTTTATAATTAGATCACTCTTTTTTTCTATAATTTTTGTATAACATCATATTGTTATTTTAACTAAATGTCTTTAATTTTAGTATATGATTTATATAACTCTACTAATTAAATAATTAACTAATTGAAATTTCTTTATCTTATATTTTTAAACCATATCCTATCGTAGCTCACGGAGCAAATCAAAATTTTTTTCCCTAGATCAATTCACTCTATCGTATATTCATATTCCACTAAAAAATAATCTAGATATTTTAAAAATTATTTTTAATACTTTAACAAAATATTCCTTGGTTGATAAATTTTTTTTTTGGACATGATTGGATTTAATTAAATCATAGTGTCATATAAAATTTACAGGAAAAAAAAATAAAGGGTTAGATTACAAAATCCTCAAAAATGAGGAGTTTATCATAAAATGATAAAAATAAAGGGTGTTATTGGACAATTCCCATAGTTTAAACTTTCCGATCGTTTGGTTATTTAACATTATGAGAAAACATATAGTTTGGAAACTCCACCTTGATCCAACATTTTTCTCTAGAGATTTCATGAATCAAAAACTTCATAATTTATACGGATAGTTCGAAAACTTCAAGCAAAGGTGAAATGATAAAGGATCTCACCATCCATTCTTACAGAGCTTCTCAAAAAGACAGGAAAATATTAGGATGCAAGGTGCTGACAAGGCAAAGAAGGGATAACAGGGCCTTATGCAGAGGAATTGTTCTGTTTCTTTGGTGTATCTGCATACTTCCAGATCAAGCGGTCGTAGGTACCGTAGGTTCTGGAACCTGCTACGTCTTCTTCACGGACTGCATCAGATATTTCTTTGAGGTCATCTTCTGTGAGCTTCACTTTTAAAGAGCCAATGTTGTCATCCAGGTTCTTGACCTTGGTTGTTCCTGAAATATTGGAAATAGGAAGAAAGTGAAGAATAGGCTATACATAAAAGCACCAGATGAATGTTCTTTGTGTCATCGGGAGAAATATTTCTCAGTTTGGCTTTTTCTTATGTTTCTGAATTTTCCATCATGATCTAATTCATCCCACACATGAAGGACCATGAATCTTCAGACCTTCACAATTTGAAAAACAAGACAATAGGAGATAAAAGTTCCAAACTTCCATTTTCTTTCAGCTTTACCTGCTAGCGAAATAGTTAACCGCTCCAAGTGCCGAACTTTTTCTTAAGCAGTAACTAATAAGAGGAAAAGATCTATCTAACCAAATTCCTAATAGTTGAGACTAATAAACAGTTCGAAGTCTCCAAAGAGTACTGTTCAGACCAAAATAAGAAACTAAATATACTGTCATGCTGACATAAATTCATAAGTTATGGCAATAGTTCCTAGTCTGCCGTCCTTTTTAATCATTATGAGATTCAGGCTCTTCCATAACCTTCAGCATTTTTCTCATTAGGATGAGAATAAACTTCTCGTGGCTATAAGCAGGCATACTATCGATGATACTTGATGATGCCAGAAGTGTTATTATTGCAAATTTACAGCAAAAAGGTTACCTGGGATAGGAGCAACATCATCCCCTTGATGAAGAATCCAAGCTAAAGCAAGCTGAGCAGGGGTACAATGATGCTTCGTGGCTAGACTTTCCAGTCGCAAATACAGAGGTTTGTTCCTTTGTAAGTTTTCCCCAGTAAACCTTGGATGTGAACTCTGATAAAATCATAATTTTAATCATGAGTAAGAAATTTTGAATAACCAATTACACAAGCATATTAATAAGAAGAGATCTCAAATTTTCTCAAACTTCAAGTAATCTAAACTTTATTACCAAGTACATATTAGGTGGCAGTTCTTCTACGACTCCTTTCCCACCAAAAAAACCCACGGCCAAGAGGGCTGTATGGAACTATTCCAATGCCCAGTTCTCTGCATTCCACATGACATGAAAAACACAAGTAGGATTACTTTGGTGGGAGATGCATAGAATAACTTTGTCACTTGAAGCACCTTTAGGTGTTCTATTTACTTTCTTACAAGATGTTTGGCTGTCTAAGCTGAATTTTAGTGAGCATAATAATTTCCCTAAGATCCACTAATATATGATCTATTATATAACAGTTAGTTTATAATCAGATAGGCATAGAACAACTTTTATGTCAAAACTAAAGAGCTTATAAAATAGCAAGCACATACACCAAGTTCACATTTTTATCATCGCCTACCAAAACAACTACTTTTTTGTCGACAATTCAACAAACAATTTACCTGCACAGCGGCACAATCTCCGACTCAATCTCCCTTGTCCAAAGAGACCACTCCATCTGCAATGCTGAGATCGGGTGCACGGCGTGCGCACGCCTAATGGTGTCAGGGCTCGCCTCTGACAACCCAATGTATTTAATCTTCCCCTCTTCTACCAACTTCTTGAGCTCTCCCATCTACAAAATCCCCAACTTCAATCACCAACCATCCTAGCAACAATGAACTTAGCCAAACTATCTACACTAATTAGAGTACTACTCACTGTTTCCTCTATTGGCACAGTCGTATCAATTCTATGCTGGTAGTAAAGATCAATGTGATCGACTCCGAGTCGCTCGAGACTCGCCTCACAGCAAGCGCGCACGTACTCCGGCTTGCCATTAATCTCATGCCTTGTGGAATCATACACCACAATTCCAAATTTTGTAGCCAATTGGATCTTCTCCCTGGGTAATTGCTTCAAGGCCTAAAAGATACAAATACCGAAAAAAAAAATACGGGTGTGAACTGTAAATTTCCATTCATTCCTCCAAGATGATGGGAGACGAGAGAGGAAGTGAACCTTGCCGACTAAGATCTCGTTAGTCTGAGGTCCGTACATATCCGAGGTGTCGAAGAAGGTGATACCTTCTCGAAAAGCGTGCTTGATGATGGCGACACCGGCTTCGTCGGAGACCGGAGAATTGTATACTCCGGTTAGGCCCATGCACCCAAATCCCAACTTGGATACCTTCAGGTTACAAAATCCCCAACAAAAAGAGAAGAAAAGAAAGAAGCTTTTATTAAGAAAATTTTAAGAACTTTGTTAGATTTGAAGAAGAAATCTACCTCCAATCCCTGTGATCCCAGTTTCACTCTGGGAACCATTTGGGTCACTACTGCTTGCTCCATTGATTCGATTCCCAGAGTTGTCGTCCAAATTGTTTGGACAAGGACCTACGTATAGAGATGATCTTATAGAGGAAGTATCCTTGGTGAGCGCACCTTTACTAAGCGAGGTAGTGGAAGTATCATTCTCTGATGAGCTCATGGCTTTGCTAAGCAAGGCTGCTAGAGAGGTTTGGATTGACCCGTTCTAGAATACGAGAAGAATCCAGTTGAAATGAAAAGACACCGCTTTTTGACACCGAAGGCATCGTTAACGTCAACAACAGGGAGGAATAGGAATAGCAAAACTTAATTTATTATTTCTAAAATAATAATTATATTTTAGGAATAACTATTTTTATGTTTACCTATATTCTAGAATAAGAGTGTAATAATTATTTTTAATTTAATACAAAGTAAATAAAATGATAGAAAAATTATTTAATATCTTTCTATTTGATTTAAAATATATGGGATAGAGGGAAAGAAGCTTATAATATTATAAGTATGCAATACATGCATGAAATATTACATATGCGCACTTACCAGCTCGTATTATTATAATGGGAGCATACATATACAATGTGTGCTGGTACGTATGTAATGCATTATCTTTTGACAATCAATATTAATTATTACAATGCTTTACTTATTTAGCAACACCTATTATCATGTTAGGAGCATACCTATTGAAAAAATCTCTAGACACACGTATGTATCTAAACACTAGGCAATGATATCGCTCGTTCGCTTAAGTAAAAGTCCAAAAAAATATTAAGAACGAAAGCAGAGATGAACGCCAAAATTTTAATGTGGAAAAACCCAAAACAGGAAAAAATCACGGATTCAAACTCGGATCAAAACCAATCACTATGATAGTAGCAGTTACAAGACTGACTCACAAAACAACCCGTCGATCCAAATGACTTTGTTCCTCTCAGTCTTGATCACTAGAACCCACGATTCACTGCTTCTTGTGATTGAAGTCCAATCTCAGTAGCCATCGAGATTGATCTTTCATCTAGATCGCCCTTAAGACGAAAGATTAAATTCTTGTAGATGAGTGGAACCTTATTAGTTGAAGAACTGATGTAGCCTCAAGAAGTCTCCTTCAATGATCCTTCTTCAACTCCCCCAGAGATAGGGTTTCACAATCCTTATATATGATCTTCAAGATAGAGCCAAATTCGAGTCTTATCCGTACTCATGATCTTCAAGATAGAGCCTCAAGAAGTCTCATTCAATAATGCTTCTTCAACCACCCTAGAGATAGGGTTTCACAATCCTTATATATGATCTTCAAAATAGAGCCAAATCCGAGTCTTATCCGTACTCATGAAAGTCCAATATTCTCAAACTTTGTTGGTGCATTCCAACGTGACACGGGTGCGTTCGAACGGCATGACTTAATCTCAGGTGTGTTCGAACGGGCTCGAGTGCATTCGAACGCGACAGCTTGAATTCTTCAGGTTGCGTTCGAACGCGTTTGTGAACGCTGCTCTCGGACTGTGTGAACGCAGTACCCGCATTCGAACGCGTTTGTGAACGCTGATCTTGGTTTGTGTGAACACAGTACCCGCGTTCGAACGCGTTTGTGAACGTGGTGTGAACTCAACAGCTTTTCTCCAATAATCTTATAATTCATCAAACCAGAGATATTCTAGACTTGTATAAAGCTCATATATATATATAAAAATACACTTAGAATATTTTGTACACAATTGCCAACAATAAAAAACCTAACACCTATGCATTGTGTGCTGATATGTATGTAATACATTACTTTTTGACAAACAATACACATTATCATTTTTTACTTATCTACCAGCGCTTATTACTATGGTAGAAGCGTACTTATGCATTATGTGCTGGTACGTATGTAATGCATTATATTTTGACAAGTAATATCAATCATTACTATGCTTTACCTATTTACTAACGCCTATAACTATGGTGGGAGCATACCTATGCATTATATGCTAGTACGTATGTAATACATTATATTTGGGTAAGCAATTTCAATCATTACCATACTTTACCTATCTACTAACAGTCTAACACTCATTACTATGGTGGGAGCGTACCTATGTGCTAGTACGTATGTAAATGCATTAAGATATTAGTTTATTTATATTAGTCTTTTGTTACATTTAATCCTACATATTTTCTAATAGAAAAAAATATGTTATATTTTAAATATTATTATATTTAATAGTAAAAAATATTAAATTTTTTTTACATGGAATATATATTTTTTAATCATCTTTAAAAAATGAGATTATTAATAATATTAAAATATTTATACATTCATATGTTTTACTTTAGCTTAAAACACGAGATTATTAATAATATTATATTAAAATTTCCAAAATTTTCTATTTTATTTTTTTAAATATTTAACTGGATTAATACATAGTTTAAATAGTAAATATATTATTTTATCTATGAGTTAATATTTAATTTGATTAAATATTAGTTTATTCATATAAAAATTATTTTAATAATAATATAATTTATAAAATAATTATTATATCAATTAAATACTATATTATTAATAATTTTATAATATTTATATTTACAAAATTAATTTAATAATAGTAATACTTTTTAAATTTTGTTTATTTTTATGAAATATTAAATTATTGACATTTATGCTGTTTAAATTAAAATTTATTTATTTAGTATAAAATAAAAAATATATGATAAGAGAGGAGTGTAAATTATGATAGAAAAAGAAGAGAGAAATAATGAATTATGATAAGATGTTTGAAAGAGATAAATAATAAATTATAATAAGATTTTTAAGAGAGGTTGTAGTCAAATCAAGGATAAATTAGTAATTAGATTAGTACGTGGTATAAGATATAATTTTGATAAATAATGTTTATATTCTAGAATATCGCTATTGTGATGTTTAGCTGTTATACTGGAATAAGAGGTGGTATTCTGGAATAAGAATTTTATTATTCCTGAAGTAAACGGGGGCTTAGCTGATAGAGCTCAGTGCTCAATTAATGATGTATTTATCTCGCTTTTATTCGTACGAATGTAACGTAGGCTGAGATGGACCTAAGCCTGAAAGGTTTTTTAACCGCTAGTTTGCATGGAAAGAATTAGAGAAAAATAAAATCTAAGAGAGAAAATATTTTTCTTACTTGAATTAAAGAGAAAGAAGAAGAATAGAGAAAAATTTAGTAGACTCTATTTATATTTTAATATTTCAAATATATCTATATTCTATTATACTATTTACTTAAGATTTTATGCATAGCTTGTCGTGTGTATCTTATACAAAGTTTAATCAAAATATGTATAAGTGAATATTTTATTATAAAATATATTTAAAAGAATCCTAATTTATGAATAAGTATATCTTAACTAAATACCACCTAAATATTTCAGTTTGTGTTGGATATTTATAGCTCGTAGATAATATAACTCATATATGTTACTTTCATTTTTATTTTTTTTATCAAAACTTCATTTATTAAAGAGTATATTCTTATGGATTTTATAGTTTGTGGTGATTTATTTTAATGATTAAATATTAGATGAAGGGTATAATGGTAAACATGTTATTTTATCTTCTTTCCTATGATTAAATTAAATAGAGTAAACTTATTTTTCTTTTTTCTCTTCTCTCGATTATATCTAAATAAGAAAAAAGAAAATTATTTTCTCTTCTTTTTTGTTCTCTTCTCTTATATATATATTTTTTCTTTCTTATTCTCTTCATCCAACCATAGCGCCAAACTCTTAGCCCAAATTCCAATGCACAAGACAAGTTGGGAGTGTCCTCTACAAATATTTTCGAAAATATTAAGGAGTAATTTACAAATAAAAAAAAGATTTTAACTATATACACCTGAAAAATATGATGTTAAATAAATATTTTCCAAGCATTTCATAGCAAAGTATTTTTGCTAGAAAAGTCTGCATAAAAATTAAATTTTAGTTTATAAAGTTAAGTCAGTTGTTTTGCTTCTTATATCCACATTATAACTTAAGCTGATTAGCACTTTAAGTATTCCCATTTTAACTAAAGCAAATTAAACGGTCAAACTTAATTTCACATGCAATAACATTTAATCAATAGTTAATTTTGAACATATAATATTACATTATAAAGAGAAAAGAAAAAGAAATATAATAATTTTGATTGAAATTTAATTAGACATCAAATGAGAAAAATATAAAAAAAATATACAGAAAATTTTTGAAACTTTATAATTTTGTGGTGGGTTACCCATTTTAGTTATAATATATGTTATTGTAAAGATATGTAAACGATCTGTAGGTTAAATATTTCTCGCAACAAATTGTGCTCACGATCGCAACGAAAAAAAATGATAGCTATTTCGAATTTTAGTTTAATTTTTTTTTCTTTAATAGCATGCTGAACTATTTAGTATTTTCTACCACCGAATAATTTAGCGTTTTATAAAGAAAATTTAGTATTTCTTTCTCAGAATAAAATACTAAACTTATTAGCATTTTAGATATGGCTATAGTGATATAAACCCATTTTAGTATTAATTTTAAGATGTGATCTATTTGGGTAGATAAAGTTTAAAAGATGGTTAAATTAAAAAACTCTCTATATTCATATTTCACAAAATATATATGAGAAGATACTTAAATATAAGTATGTTTTTTGTGTTTTCTCTCACCTGAGCCCCTTAGCTGCATTAAAGGTATCTTATAATTGATTGGACATATAGTCTATTAATTAAAAAGTACTTTATATATATATTTTTTGTAAAATTAAAAGAGAAAAATTATGTATTATGTAAATATAACCGCAGATCAGAGAATGAATTAAATGGGAACCATATAGTATGTACATATAACTATAGATCTAGAAAGAAGTAACAAAATCCTATGTTACATGCAACTGCTGACTAGGAAAAAACTAAAGAAGAGAAACCATGAAGTACTTACATGTGTGTGTATAATTGTGGATCATAAAGGAGCTAATTAAAAGCCTAGAGAAATTACGTAAAAGAAAGAAACCATATAATACATAAAATAATTGTAAAATATGTTTTAATACACGTGTATATATATATATATATATATATATAAAAGATATACTTTATAGTAAAATTAACATAATATGTGAACTTAGATAATATGATCCGTGGATAAAAAAAAATCTGTAATATAATAAGTTACAAAAAGAATATGAGAACATGATTTTATCTTTCCGCTACCGTTGTGGCATATAATTTTATCTCTTCATGCACACTATGTCATTTGCAATTTTCCTGATGAATTCTAGTGTAGCTCTCTTGCTGCTTGTTTATGATCTTTGTTCGATTGTAAGAAGAAATCTACCTCCAATCCCAGTTTCACTCTAGGAACCATTGGCTCCATTTTAATTCGATTCCCAGACATGTTGTCCAAATTGTTCGGATAATAAGGATCTATTTTATAGAGATGATTTTGTAGAGGAAGTCTCGTTGGTGTTTGGGCTTTGCTTAGCGAACGAGGTTTCGACTACTTTGCAAAAGTTATGACACTATTGGAGGGGTGTTTATAGAAAGATGTCACCTTTTGATCTCGCTTTAATTCGCATGGATGTAGGCTGAGATGGGCCTGGCCCAATATTAGCCCACCTAAACCAGACCAGTGTTGGAATCTCGGCCCGGCCCAAATTCTTATGCCTATGTCACTTGAAATTGAATGTATTCAGCAGCTTTAAGTGCATCCAGTATACAAAATTAAATGCATTCACTTTCAAAAGTCCAATCTTGCTATTACTAAAACCTAATAAGGAGTAGTTTACAAATTTAAAAACATAAAATACTAACTACAAATACGTGAAAAGATACGGTGTTAAATATAAATTTTTCTTGCACTTTCAGGAGAGTTCAACTTTTAGTTTGTAAAATTAAGTCAGCTGCTCTACTTCAAACTATCTACATTCACATTTTACAGAAAATATGAGAAGATGTATTTATCTTTTTTTGTAACGTATCACAAAAAATACACTTTGACAGTGGAATATATCGGATAAATACTCATTCAAAGATAATTTTATTTCTTTTGCATCATATTACCAAAAAAAAAAAAATCATGCATCATACTATATAATTCCTCCAAATAAAAGGTATTACATTATTGTTAAAAAATATTTCACTTTTGTTAGAACTTATTCCATAGTAATAGCTTTTATCATCCATTCCTCTTTAGTTTCCATCAAAGTGCAAATGTGCAATCATATCTGCTATCCTCTACTTTGCATACAACTAGTAGAGCTTTAACAGTTCCCTCTGTTACTGGTATCCTCATTACTTTTAAGTTCATTAATATCTCTGTTTTACAATAATTCTTGTGTAATTGTTCTATAAATTGCATACCGATGACTTTCGGCACTTACTTTTCTTTGAAGGATTTAATGAGAAATATTAGTATCTGACATCTACTCCTTTGGTTTCTTATTATTGGAGGGAATCTTCTATGCATATTGCACCGTCTAAGACCATTCAGGGTTTCGCCATTGCCCATTGGATTTCACTCGCATTCACACCGACTCATTTGTAGAGACTGTAGTTTGTTCCCTTGCCGTGCTGGAAGTTCTAAAGAAGTTGGTTGATCTACTTGGAGCATCGCAATTCTGACTCTTCAACTACTCTCTTTACTGTGACAAAAAACAGTTAATGGCTTTCTTATTACGTGGTTAACCATGTACCTCTCTATTAGGATCTATTTTTATTAAAGGTTGGAAAAAACTATTTGATTCAGGGGGGATTGCAGAGTTAGGAGCATCCTATGAATGAGCTGAGACTATGCCAAGAGTAAACAGCAACGGAGAAGCGTCTTCTAGCTATCCTATTATATAAGGTCTGAGAAGAATCTCATAACAGTGATATATGTTTTGGCTCTCGGGACCTTCGTCAAGTTTATGCTCAATTGAGATCCTTTATTAACGTATAGATTCAGCTTTACTTCCTTGTGCAAATTGATTACAGTCAACTTGCAACTCTCTTTCTTTTGTTTTGCCAAAGGAGAAGATTAATGGTATCGTTTCCCTATCAATTGAACAACTCCGTTCGCCATTATGGCATGAAAGCAAGTGCCAAAATGTTTCTTTCGGAGTCTTCTATTACCCTTGTCATTGTCCATGAACTGTTCAACACTGGACCTATAGTGAATAAGATATTCTTAAGATAAGGTATGGCGCTATTTATCTTCTTGTGGGTTACTTTAGCTTCTTTTAGATTTTGTTTGTTGCAGTGTAGCTATCATCCAACTAAGATAGAGCTGCCATCCTTGAGGAAATGGTCCATACTCGCCATACATCTCACAACCAGACATCCTTGCCCAAAGGGTGAGGTCTTGTCTCATTCCTCTAAGTAGAACTATATTTCACTTTGATTGTTCTCACTCTACAACAGAAAGATGCTTGAATTATGAGTCTTAAGAAATATTGTAATTGGATTGAAATACTCTATCCTTGGATCTTTGTTTAAAGATGTATCAGGTTGTGTGACAGGGAAGAGAGATTGTATGTAGAGGGTCCTACAACTTGTCATGCATGACTTTTATTATTTTCATAACTAGTCATCAGATGCCATCAAGTTAAGACATCAACATACTATCAAAGTTGACATTAAAAATACCTTTTTTTCCTCCTTCCATTAGGACTTATGTTATAAAGGTGATTCCTTTTCCACAACTGAGACAAATTTCTTTTCTCACTCTTCTTCAATATCCTTTTCTCAACCTCTCCCTTTTCTTCAAGATGCCCCACTCACAAACATAGGGGCTTTAGTAAGACATTAACATATTATATAAGAGGTAAGTTTTGTAACCATACAAACAAAGATACTCCCATTTTTTTCCATGGTCAAGCATGATGGCATGGATTGTGGACTTCATGGGAATAAACTGATGCAAGACAAACACCTAATTGACTAGGAGAGATTCTCATCTGGATACCAAGGTTTCCTCCTCCTTCCTTTTTGTTTTCTTTTTCTTCTTCTGAGTCAGTGGATGCATGTTAAGGCTTTTGTGGGTACAAACAAATCACTGAAGGATATTTGAACTTTTCAGCACATAGCAAAAAGATAAAAGGTGAATGAATATACTAAAGTCCAGATTATTATTTTTTAAATAATAATTAAGAAGTCTAAATGAGAAAGAAGAAAAAAAAGAAGTTAGCAGCAAATGTGACACAACCCCTCACGCTTCTTTCTTATGGCTACCTAACATTGCAAGTTGCAAAGACTTGAAAATGAAAGAAATAAAATTAAATGCGCCCCAACATAGGCACAATGTCAAAATCTATAACCACAACGATATAGATATATAACTTTCATCAGCTAATATTTCATTATAATTTGATGTTATGCCAGTGTGTAAGACGCTGTAATTGTATAAAGAGATGCAAATGTGTGATAGGATAAAGGACCTTCATACGATAGGTCAAGAAAGAAATAGCTCATGTTCGTATATAAGAACCAAATTAATTACATGTACAGAAAAATATTCATAATTAATAGAGAACGTAGACTAACTTTTCATGGATTAATTAATCCGAAGAAAGATATAGATTAAATCGAACAAGAACTCACCCAGTTGTCGCTCTATAATCCATGATCCCAAGTAATGATAAAACTGAAACAAAGAAAATCAGAAGAACGAAGAATTAATAAGAAAACGAAAAAGAAACTATAGCAACATCATTCAGTATAACCTACAGTGGTTAGAATTATGGAGGAAACTATGAAGGGCCTTTGGATTAGGGTTTTCATGTGCTCCCATCAGCAGATGAAACTGCAACATGATCTGATTTGCTCCCTTGCAAGATTTTTAAGAGCGTGGGGAGAAAGAGATCAGATCATGCTGGCAGCTTCAGCTTCTTATGGTACACCACATCACTCCACTCCATCAAGAGAGAGAGAGAGAGAGAGAGAGAGAGAGAGAGAGAGAGAGAGAGAGAGAGAGAGAGAGAGAGAGAGAGAGCTCTATGGAATAGGAGAACAAAGAGGAAGAGAAGGAGATATATAGAAAAAGAAAGGGAGGGGTTGGTGGGTTGTATAACTTTGATTATTAGTCATTGGTTATAGTTGTAACGCCAATGTTAAAAAGAAGACTAAATTCAATTAGGAGTTGAGTGGTCCCAAATACAAAAGAATATATTAAATAATGTCACGCCCAGGATACCACCATGCAGTTAGGGTTTCCAAATTTACTACAAGCTTTTTAAGGCTTTTGGAGCAGCCTTTCATACTAACCCAGATTCTCTTAATAATAGTAATATTATTATTATTATAATAATAATATAAGCACAGCCAAATTGGTTGTTATAAGAAGACTCGACCTCAAGGGGACCACCTTTCTCTTTCTTTCTCTCTCTTAAAGGATGTTTTAATGGCATTAAATTTTTTTTATCTCTAATAGCAATCTACTGCAATCTGATCTAATGTTTACTATAAGCACTAGTTCACTATCATGGCCATGAAAGTGTATATGCATCTGATATCTGTGAATGGTGTCAGTTGGTGGATTCGGACCGTGGCTTTTATGGAGCAAACATTTTAAGATCAAACTGTATCACTTGCAACCTAACTCCAGCAACCAAGAAAATGATATGTCTGAAGAGTGTCTGCTTTTGTAATTAGGCATATTTTTGCACAAGAAATCTATATTATGCAACTGTGGATTTTTTAAGTGCTTGCAGTAAAATATTTCAGGATGATGTAGAAGGCCAATAGTGTCAAGATCTCTGAAGATAATTGGCAAAGAGAACCATTAAAATGCTGGCACTTTTTGGATCCCCCATAAGTGATGAGAGCCAATAAAAAACAACTGTTCACTACTGTAAACCTCCTTTAATTTTTCTTTTCCATTGAAGTGGATGGGCTTTTCTTAAGCTGGATTTATACCTTGTTTCAACATTTCTGTTCACATTGTGAAAGAGCACTAATGTATTTAAGTTTACTACATAGACTCATTGAGCACATTTCACTTTCAGAATCTGAGCTTCTTTAATTTGAATGAAGTAATAGAGTCAGATTTCTTAACTTTAAGTACTTCAACCTGCAAACCTTATATTGAACAGCTTTATGAGGAAAGAGAAGAGAAGAATCTTATGTTAGCCTAAGAATGTTATACTATTGAGCTAATTGTTTCAAGTTCTGCATATATAATGAGATGCTGGAACAAGTACTTACTTGTCGTTATGTTAATTCCTATGGGGACCATCAGAACCCATGCTTTGATTCAGAAGTAATCAGAATATAGAAGAGGACACCACAGAATTTGTTTCATGTGATGGAACTTATGAAATGTTCATAGGATCCCTGCAAAGAGCCATCTTGAAATGTCTGACTGCTTTAGATATTGTTTATGAACAGTGATCTATAATCATGTCTAGATCTTTCCACTGGATGCAATGACTACAAGAAATTGAATGCATCTGAAAGGAACAAATGCAACCAAATCAGGATGGCAAACTTCCAGTATTTTCTGATTGAAATATTCTTTGAAAGAGATACAAGGAAAAAACTAGAAACTCTGGAAAAGGAGCCCTTGTGGATCCTTCTGATATATAGAAGATTCGTGATTTTAAGTTTCACCCAAAAACCAAGACGTTTTGCAAAAGTATTTTGAGTTTTGATCCTATCCGAAACTGGCCCCCAAAACTAGCTAGCATCCAACCAATACAACAATCATACTAATTTTTTTTTAATAACTTTAAATTCAAAGTTGGATTTGACTTGAATCCAAGCTATATTACCTTATTCAATATCAAACTCATTGCTTCAATGCTATTAGTTCCATAAAAAACAAGATTAAAAGGACTATTTATCAAAAAAAGTCCAAAACTGATACGACGAAACTAAAATTGAGACCTACCTAAACTAACCGTAACAGACCTTTTTTTTTTTTTAAACCAAACCGATACCAAAACTTCGAACAATAGATTTGAGTCCAAATTATCAAACAAGCAAAACTCAACTTTAGCTTCTTGTGTTCACAAAACCGTAAACTAGAACAAAGAAAATTAGAAAGCTTTCATAAAGGAAAAGCTCACCATTGATACAACAAGAATGATTCTGTAAGCAACTTTATATATCCAGTCTTTTAGATTAAAGTATAATTTGAATTAGTGATGTTTGGGCAGTTTGATGAAAGTTTGTATGTAATAAGATAACATCCAAATGAAAAAACTCTACTTACTGCAAGTTTCTCTTCTTGTTTTCTCGGCCATGAATTTTCCTTAAATCGGCTTGTAGGCTCCTTTCTAATTCCTGAAATATATGACTGTCATAGTAGACAAGTTACAAGATTATGCTTTTGAATTATACTCATGCCAATCGATCTATAACGAATGAAAAATGGTGCTCATCACAAAGATAACGTGGTAGCCATTAAGCTCTGATGACTGCTGCAAGCACATTCCAATGCCCAATTGTGATGCAATAAATCATATAATCAATTGTAATAAAATTTAAGATTTCACTCCTTTGTAGTCCTACTGACTCATGAGATCTAAGAGTTGAAGACAACTAACTCATGTTGAATAAAGTGATTGTCTTTTGTACTCCAATGGACGAGGCCTGCTATATTATCAGCTAGTGTTCAGCATTTCTCTTGGAGGATTCCAATAAACTCTTCTCACTCATAATACTACCAGCCACAATGCAGTGGAGATAATACCATTATGTCCTGGAACTGATTGAGATGTCCTGAACCTGAAAAATCTCAAACTTATTTACAATATGTGGCCTAAAATTATTCCCTTGTTTGACTCATTTGTCTACCCCACCAGTTTTGGCTTCCCCTTGTGTTCTAATTGTTTACAAGACAAGAGTACACTCCATGAACCAACCCACAAAAACACCACAAAACTCAGTAAAACAGTTATAAATTAGGATGCTGACAATATCAGAAATTCACTATATATAAGAATATTTTTCTTATACACTATCTCCACAATACACATAATTGCTTTCTATCTAGAAATAAAAATTAAAAAAAGAAGAAGAAAAAACTTAGCTTCTCCTTGTAGTAGAAGTCTAACCAGATGAAACAATCAAATAAGAGAGGGCCTACCTATGTTGATGTGAGAATGAAGCAACATACTTACCTCTTTCGTGTCCCTTTTCTTACATCTCTTTCTCTATGGATTGAAGCCTGTTATGCCCAATAATGGGAAAAAGTGAGGCTGTCACAGCATGACCCAGCAAGGACTGACCTCAAATAAATTACATGACTTCTTGTGTGTGTGTGTGTGTGTATATATATATATATACATACACATAGTCTATGAGTCTTTGGTCACTCAAAGCTAGATCATGCTGGCAGCTTCACCTATTCCCCTTGGCACTTCAAATATGACAGATGGAGTGCTAAAGAGGAAGAAGAAAAGGCATCACAAAGAGAAGTAGAGTGTAATGCAATAAGAAAAGTAAAGCAAGAAAAGGTAACACGGCAAGTTTTATAACACAAGTGAGGGGGAGTATCACAATATCTCATCTGGGCTGTGGTTAGATTTTATAGAAGGAAGAGAGGTGGTAGACATCCCCATACATGGTGGGTGAGCCATAAAGTAGAGAGAGAGATAAAGAGAGGGAGATGTCTCCCAGGGAAGAAGACAAGCTTTACTTTGGGTCGTAGTAGTAGTAGGTAGAGCTTATTAAGGTTGGCTAAAATATTATTAATAGAAATATATGGGGTTAAAAGTATGTAGACAGTTTAGGTTTGCAGGTAGTAGGGCGGCATAATGCGGACGAGCAAGACATAGAGGGGGCTGCCGTACCCTACCTCATGCGCTACCTCGTTTACATTATCGAGGAGGAAAGCGGTCCATATAATTGAAAATTAGGGAAAGTTTCATTTCACACCCTATCTTATAGTTTATTCTTTTTACATAAAAACAAGTATTTTTTTATAAAAATATTATACACCAAATAAGATTATATATATTTTTTAATTTGTATTAGTTTACAAGGTCGGGTCAAATATTACGACTCCTACAAAATGAGATTCCATAAATTGTTTAGAAAATACTTTGAATTAAATTAGATAGCTGAAAGACAAGGTATCAACTGTAATAAACATATTACAGGGTGTAAAATGGAAAAACGCATTGCAAATAATATTTAACCGTTGGAGATCTGTAACAGGACAAGAATATATTCATGTTTATGTCTTCCAAGGGTGGTAGATTGAACCTTTTAAGATCTTGTCTTTTTCTAACCAAAGGAGCGTGCTGAGCTTTTATAATAGATAATTACTTCTTCTTTTTTATCGATTTATCTTCAAAAGTTGGGTGAGAAGTTCATATGGATCGAGTGTATATGCTTCTGTGGTACCTCTCAATCAAACAAACCGTTGGAATTTAATTTTTTTACGGCGTAGTTTTTCTTCTTATAAGGTCTTTTCTTTTCCCCCTCACTGATACCCCCCTCAAACTTAATTAACAGTTAAAACTCTATTAATTTAACTATAAAAAGACAAAATACCTTTATTCAATTAAAGGTATTTATGTTACTTCGTCTATTAAATTACTTAAATTTAATATATATATATATATATAACAACCCTGCTTATATAACGAGCTTTTAAGATAATCATAGGCTAAACATAGATCTCTCCGGTATATAAGTTTACAACTAAAAGTCCTAATGAAAATTTAGGAAATATTAGCTTTAATATTAAGAAAGAAAATAATTAAACTTAGTAAAAATTAGAATTTTTGACATCCAATTCTCTCACCGTCTCTCTTTTCTGTGGTCCAGAAAGTCCAAACAATTCTCTTAGTGAAAAGTTATGGCTCATTGGAAACTGTAATATGCCAATATGGCATCCAATACTTGCTGTCCATTCTGAAATGGCTATTCTCAAAAGAACTTAGCTCTCTCTCTCTCTCTCTCTGTGTGTATATATATATATATATATATATGCATGCATCTGTAGCTCTTTTGCTTCTCAAGGAACATAAATAAGGTCAGCATTGCTTTGATATTTGATATCTTTTGCACTTGGCTCGTTTAGCATTGCTTTGACAAAAAAAAATGTCACTTTATTGTACTTGCATCTAACATTTATAGATTTCCTTTCTAAAAGGAATAAAGGTACCATGTAGAACCTTATACTATGAGTTTATATGAAAAGTTATATATATATTTGGAACCTTATTGGGTGATAAATAATCTAGAGATTTCTCTACAAGAACCGCAATATGAATAATCTATTTTCTTAGACAGCTTAGTTATGAACCCCAAAGAATAGCTCATGTTATATCCTAAAACGAACAAGTTTTTAGATAATCATTTTATCTGAAGCCACTCTGAAAGGCAACTCTGAGAAAAACCTAGAGAAGCCCTAGAATCAGAAGGCCAATAAGTGGTCCATGGAAGGAATTCCCTTTTTCCCTATTACTAGTACTCTCCTTATGGTCATGTGGTCCTTTTCCTCACCCCTCCCACAATAATTTCTCCATCACCAAAGAACACACAGTCTGTGCAGGTAGAGCTACAGGTCATTAAAATTTTCTTTTTTACTGATTTTATTTAAATTTCAAAGGCGAAATCACCCCCATCGATAAATCTTCGCCTAATATCTTATGTAGATAGAATTATTTGACAACAACCAATGTACATGAAGATGATGGACTCTCATTTATCCTAAAAATTCTTATCAAGTAGGAAATTTAAAAAATTAGATAAAAAATCTTTATATGTGCAAAAGACTGGGATAGATAAATTGAAATGTCTCACTCATTTATCCCAGCTTTTTTAATTATTGAATTATATGTGATTCTAATATAATGTGTTTGGAGTGAAAATATTTGTGGTATTTATAATGTTATGTTATATTGCATAACAATGTTAATAAATAGGTAATAAGCTCAAGGATAGAGAGAAAGAGTAAGTGGATTATAATTGCAGAGCCATGATGCTGATACAGAGCCATCGATCTTGTCGGTTGGAAGATTTAGATGATGGACCACTCTCTCCTCTAGGGTACTCTGCCATAGCCTTGAGTACATAACAACTATAGGCATTGTTATCTCTTTAAATTCTCCAATAGTTCTCTCCTATAATGTTTTGCTATTGGACAAGAGCCAATTATAAGGGTTAATTAGTCTACACCTCCTCAATTATATCCGGTTTTTACGGAGACCACTTAAATTATTTTAGGTTACAATATCACCTCATATGACAGTGTTATGTTACTTTGATCAAAAGATCAAGTTAGGCTGGGCTTAATGGGCCTCGTTGGACCTAGGCCTTGTCAATAACTAATGGGCCCAACTTTTATATTCACGTAATATTATAATTTAACATTAAGCACTTAACTCTTCTATAATTCACACTAAGATGCAACTGTTAACTTTTTTGGTATAAGCAAATTACAAAATTACTACAATATTTGTCCTCAAATTTATGTGGGTGTAATTATGTTTTTTTCACAGCCTCATTAATAGTCGCAATGCTTAAATTTGAAGTTAGAAAATTTAAATACCCAATCGAACTTGAATGAGTCAGATTCCCCATGCAGTAGCCAATAGCCTTTGAAACATTCTTTGTCATTTTTATCTTCTCTCGTAAAAAAGTCTTTGTAACATTCAAAGCAGCCAAAGATAAATCAGCTACTTGACTTTCTTTTCTTTCTTTCTTTCTTAATTTCTTCCATCTATAATTTATTAATCCTAGAATAAGCTCTTTTTCTTTGCAGGAGGAGAGAAAGAAGATTGAATGCTGGATTTTTTTAAACCAACGAGTCACACCTACTATATATTTTCCACCAAGAACTCCTTCCTAAGTGGACTAGAATAAGAGAAACTAAATGTCATAAGCAAATCATTCAATACTTTGGGCTTAAATGCAGATTACCTTTCAAATTTTTAAATAGCGTAAGACTCGGATATTTTTAGGTTCCATTAATTATTAGTCAACATACTAAATCGTCTCTATCGAGCTAAATAACATCACGACTTTTCTAAAGTTGATTAGTAGAATCGTATGCCATATTTTTGATTCTCAGTGGGGCTTATTAATGTTTATCAAATTTAGTTCAAGACAGCAATATTGTTTGGGTAATAATTACTTTGACTAAAGTATAAGAACAATTCTTATATCGAAAAAGATAAAACTTAACATGATGATCATCTCTTATTAGAAATTCATGACAATGTCAACTTGTCATGTATGCATTACAAGGTGATGTAAATACACATCTAAATCATCAGACATGTAATCAAAATGTCAACTTAGAACATCTTATGCTCATTCTGATATCTCCAGGGAGAGAGAAAAAAAAAATTCTGAAAACTTGTAGTTTCCGAAGCTTTAAATGATGCCGCTATTGCTCAGACAGCATCATCATCTTGACGAATTCATCGTAGTTGACCTGCCCGTCGCCGTCGAGGTCAGCGGCGGCGATCATTTGCTCCACCTCTTCATCTGTTAACTTCTCCCCGAGATTAATCATCACATGTCTTAGCTACACAGCATTGAGATAAAATTAGAAAGATTTCTAAATATATAGATATATATGAATAGCTATTTTTATTAACTCTGAGAAAGATTACCTCACTCGCTGAGATATATCCATTTTGATCCTTGTCGAACACTTTGAAAGCTTCTTTTAGTTCATCTTCTCCATCATTCTCCTGCAAGGTAGGTAAAAGTACCGATTTTCTATCATTTGTGTATATATATATATATATATATGTGTGCGTGATCCAAAGTTTTGCATATATAAATCTTTTTTTACCTTCATTTTTCTCGCCATTAGATTCAAAAACTCTCCGAACTCGATCGTCCCATTGCGATCTGCGTCTACTTCGTGGATCATTTGATGCAACTCCTCCTCCTTTGGGCTCTGCCCAAGTGATCTGATCACGGTGTCGAGTTCTTCCGATGTGATGCATCCTATGATTCCAAGTGATTAGAAAAAAGTATCAGCATTTTTACAGAGCGGGGGAGGAAAAAGATGGGTCTTAGTTCTTGATCAAGAGCTAGCGTACCGTCTCCATCCTTGTCGAAGAGGGAGAAGGCTTCTTGGAACTCGGAGATCTCCTCCTTGTTCAGGAAATCCATGGAGAGCTAAGCGAGTGGAAGAGATGAAGGGAAGGAGAGGGTTGAGGGAGGAAGAGATGTGAGAGAGTACTCGACGCAAGCCGAGGCCTTCTTTAAAGGGTTGGACGCTGAGCAGAGGAGGGTGGATGATGGCTGGCCTTTTTGTACTTTAGCCCCTTGACTTTTTGTAAATTAAACTTAGTCAAATAGCCTGAAAAAGAAGGTTAAAAATTGACGTTTTTAGCGTACCAAAAACTTCCCGATATTCAAAACAGAGAATTAATCTATCCATAGGAGAATTTTATAAAATGGCAAAAACGTCCCTGTAAAGATTATATATATATATACGCTAGCCCTCCGTAATGCATAAGTTGAATTGCTTTTGACCCCATAATGCATTTTTAATGTAGCATAATAATAATTCTCAATAACCTTTTCTTGTAGATTAGTTTAAGTGACTAGTAATGAGTTCGACTGGGTCAGTCTGACCGTGACTCGTACTAACCTTTTCTATTCCTATATTTATTTTTAATTCCAATTTTTTGTCATCTCTTCTGTTACTTTTTTTTTTTAATTTCGTATAAAAAAATTCTCTTTTTTTATTATTAAATTAGTTGCCACCAAGTCTTACTGTGAACAGCTGGAGGATGGACTTCCAGATGACGGAGGGGGTTGTTGCCATCAATCGCAGGCATTAAATTTATTTTATTACCACATTGCCACTATCGAGCTGTCGGTGACTTCCTTGCCTATCATGGTTAAATGACTAATTTGCCCATCCCGATGTTAACTCAATATTGAAACATTGCTGAGCAGAAAGAAGAAAAAAAAACATTGCTTGCTTTAGGGTTTATTTTTTTAAGTGATTTTTACGTAATTGTCAATATTTTTTTTTAATTTAAATTACTAAAGAATAATAATTTGTATATTTTTAATATTTAATCTTCTTTCTCACTTTTGAACCGAGATATTTTGATGAACTTAATAATAAGACTTAAATTAAATATGTAATATTTTTATATTTTAAATAATAAATATGTTTGATACCATGTTGAATAATTAGTTAATCAAAAGCTACACCTTAAATTGTTAAATAATGAATCAATAATGTATATCATATCTTTAACACATTTTCTTACGTGTGATTTTTATATATCACACATAAACAGATTAAATATATAACTCTTCATGTTACGTGAGAATAAATTATAAAATATAAGAATTAAATATGGTTAAAAATATAGAAGAAGTTCTAAATTTGAATCTAATGACGTATATTTATTATTTAAAATATAAATTTTTTCATATTTTTAATTTAAGTCCATTTTTTGGACCAATTAAAATCTCTCATCCCTCTAAAGTGAGAATGAATATTAAATCTGATAATATAAAAATTATTATTTTGTAATAATTCAAATTTTAAAATAGTTGATGAGTTAACAACTAAAAGAAGATTTATAGGAAAAAATTAGCCTGCACTTAATCTGCTCTTATATAACTACCCAAGATTACTGAGGGTAATCTTGTCATTTAGCCGTCAATAGAGGAAAGGGCACAAAAGCCAATTTAGTATAATAGTTGTATTGTAGCTGTTCGCTGCTGTTCTATTCACTGCCCTCTTTCGCAAGATATCTCGCGACTCGGTTCGGTCTCTTTCCGTGCTTTCGATCGGACCCGAGAACACGACATACGTCGGATCACGTCACAAGCCCGACCATTCAACGATCAGACGGTCAGCTCTCTTAGCCCTTCCGTACGAGTTGGATCGGGTCGTGGCGAGTGTTTCTCCTCCGCCCGCGAGACGGTCAGGAAATCGTCGACAATTTGAGTCAACCCAGTTGACGCAGACGTGGCTCGCGACCTCGTCTTAAATTTGATCCGGTCGAACTCGTTTCCGTAGGCGTAGTAATTTGTTTGGGAAAATTATATTTCACACCATCTATTCTCGCAAATCTAAAGTTAAAAACCCTATCTTTTCGGTATTTGCAGTTGAGCCCCTATAGTTCACACCTTATGTTATGAGCTGTTTTTTTTTTTCTTTAGTTAATTGCATCTAAACCCCTAAACTATTATAAACTGATATATCCCACTCTGGTGTAGATAAATGAAAATAACAAATCACTATTTCATCATTAAGTCTTTTTTTTTTCATCAGGAGATTCTTTCAGATGGGATTTATGTGAAAATAGGCATAATTCAGAGTGCCTAAATATAATTATCCTGTTTTCTTCAACCATTCATCCTCGGTTAACCATGACTAATTTTCTGCTAGACTTTTCAAAAATAGAATATTTTAAGCCCTAAATATAGATAGGGTGTGATCATAAATTTGTGAAAATGAAGGGCGTAAAACGTAATTATGCCTTGTTGGTTTATAATCGGAACACTGGGGAGGAGGCAATGCGGGTTTTCAATGCGCCCGTGCTGGTGACCGGCGAGTGTTGACATTTGGTCGCACGTGCTACGCGGTTTTCTCCGCTTGCGTGTCGTTGAATATACAGTGCACGTGTGACGACTACTCTTCTCCCAAGCGTGTGGATTCGTCATATTATTATTAAGTATTTAGATCTGATGCAGAATTAATCCATTTTTTAATCACCGCGAATCCAATAGATGCGTGACTGCTAATTCCTTTTTTTTTTCAATTTTTTTTTTTTAGAAACTCGAATATAAATTGAAAGGGGAGATATAATATTCCGGAAACTCAAAGGAAATAAGATATTAAGCTTTACGGTAGTTGTGATCTCGAGGACCAACGAAAGATGTGTGGAGACAGTCGAGAGCAGACGAAGATGACAGAGATGGATTGGGTTCCAAACTTCCAATGGAAGGGTGAGGGTGAGAGCAAAGAAAAACCCTTTTAGGAGAGAGAGGAAAAAAACCCTCCCCTTATAGATATTCAGAATTGATAGGAATGGCTTTCCAGAATTTTTTACTCTTCAAATTCTTGTTTTGAGGGAATTATGCAACAAAACAAGAAGAGAATTCCTTTTACCAGAGTTGGCAGATCTCAGATGTTTGGATCAATTTGTCACTACCGATCTATATAATTACCACGACACTAAAAAAAAAAACTGTGTAACTGAACCTTGTTATATAACATGAGAGGATCAATTAGCTTTGCAGAATTAATTCACATGACGCTGAAATAAAGAGAGGAATACGAAAGTGTTAATGATACACCATACAGATCCCACATCCAACTAAACTTTTACAGGATTACAGAAACATCTTATATCACCTAATACTCATAAGCTGTCTTGAAACATTTAGCACAGTAATAAGATACCTGAAAGACTCGAACTGAATAGTCCAGCAAAACAAATAGGCGTTCACGGTTACTAAAAGAACGGTGTAGAGATGGTGATAGAATTAGACAGGGCCTAAAATTGAGTGGAAGGCGAGTTTGGTTCTCACTTTGTCCTTCTCTCATATAGGCATGCCTTTAGGGAATATCTGATCTTTTATCCACATATAGATCGGCACCAGCACGTAGTATGTAGCTGCAATGGTGCCCAGGAGAAAGCGGAGGAGGAAAGCAAATGGATTCACAGGCTTCCGAACATCTTCAGCCTTTGGCCCGAGCTGCACAAATATGAGAAAGCAATATCTCTAAGTTCTAATAAGTACTCATATTTAGAAGAAAAAAAACAGCAAATAAATAATTAAGCACCATAAAGAAGAACACTTTTGTCCATTGGAAACAAATTGAAGAATGTTCAGTTAGCGTTTTGGTGCTCAACAACACTGTACATAGTACATACTTCAACCGTCCCTTATATTATATATGTACGACTCCTTGTTGGAGACTCATTTAAATGATTCCATCTGTTCCAAATTTCAATGTTTTTTTCTTCTAATTTTCTGTTCTTTATGTACACAACTTTCCATTTGTTGATACTTGATACCTACAATCTGGTAGTAAAGCTTAGGAGACTCAGAGAATAACACAACGTAGTATGAGAAAGATAACCAGCTAATGATAGTCTCTGAAATGCTATCTACATTTTTTTCCTAATGTCAATGAATAACAAGGGCTTGAACTGTCGCAACAGTAATCATGACTGAAGAAATGAGGAACCAAGAAGTGGTGCACTATCATGTTAGATCATCAAATCAGATACTTGATACTTCATATTAAGTATACTCCAATAATGGAAAGCAGAAGAAGATTAGATATTCCACCAATGTAAAGAGTTTTCATATTCTTTATATTTGAGTAAGTAAAAAAAGAAGGATTTTTCCGCCTGTTATTCAAGACTTCCTAATTTATGTTTGGCCATTTATTATAAAGAGAATGCGAAGGACAAGCAAACTGAACATAGGAGAGTATTAACTCAAGACAGCTGAGAACAGTTCTGAAATTTCACTATCACTCATAATTGGAAGAAAGATGAACTCTTAGAAGATTTACCTGCAAAGGAGAATCTCCAGAGTTTCTCTTCACGCCTGTCACGGAGCATCCCATAATTAATCCATGTCGGCGAACACCACGATACCATTTTGGTCCAATCCTTTTCAATTTGACATCATTGAATCCTGCCTTCTTGAACCACTCAATGTACTCTTCTTCCTTAGGAAAGAGCATCCACATGTCAGCGAAAAAGCGAGAGAGCCAAAAGGTCGGGTACACAGGGCCAATAACGCAGGCTACTCCTCCAAGCTTCAGGACCCTGTATGCTTCCCTGATTCCTCGTTGTGGATCAGGCCAATACTCAATACTGGAGAACAAATTTAATATCATCAGTAGTAGAAAAGAAGAATCTGCATCAACAACAGTTCTATGCTATTCATTTTGAACTCAAAATAATACCACATATACACAATTCAATAAGTAACAGAAATCAGATCCATTATGAATCAAAACCTACACATAGGGTTTCTAATGTGGATACCCTCTTGAGGCCTACAAACATAAAATTTGGCACCAAAGAATTATCATTTTACACTTTTATCCAGGTGCTTCTAATTGTACTTCCTAGGGAATAAAAGAAAAAAAGAAGTTAGAAGCTTTTAAAATGTCTTGAAGAATAGAAATTAGATAAGAAGCACATTTTCCAAAACCAACTCATCTGTCATGAATCCCTTTTTCCTTCTTGCCAATATGATTTCATTCCCTGTCCTGCTTGTTGAATATTGATCATTACAACACTGAGTTTTGCCAGCATAATGTATTTTTTTTGTAAACTGAAAAACATAATAGTATTCACTAGCATCCAGAAAAACATGAGCAATGCTGCTCTTTATCTGTCAGCTCATAACTCCAAAGATTCACAAGTTGTGATTAATCACTGAAACACTTATCCACTCATTTACCAATATCAGAAAAATTAACAACTAGTTACAAAAGGAATAGAAATATACAGGGTCTATAAAAAGATCTTCAATTCAGAAAATATGATTTAATCCGTAAACAACCCCTACCTTCCCGCAGAGATATATCGATCGCAGTAATCGGTCGGGAAAGGAAGGTCCTCAGCATCTCCTTCGATAATGGTGCACTCCTTCAATGCCTCCTTCTGTCTAGCCTTTTCGAGCTGGTGCGGCGACTGGTCGAGAATCGTAACGTTCTTGGGGTCTACATGCTTAATAATTCCCAAAGTGGTAAACCCAGTCCCACCACCTACATCCACAACCTTCAGCTTGGAGCTGTAGAGCTCTGCGGGCTGCAAGGCCTCATCCCTCATGTCCTCAGTCCAATGCCCAGGGTTTATGACATGGTCATAGACTATGGAGAGGAACCTATAGAACCAAAAGGCCTCCTGCTTGTGCTGTATGAACCTGGGCTGGGAGGCTGGCCTTGAAGAGGAGAGGCTGCAACTTGGTGCTCCTATTTTAGCCCTTCTGCTCCCATTAATGGGAACTAAGCCCATCTTGGAAAGGTATTTCCCATGAAGAGAAGAACGCAAGAACCCCAAGCCATTTGGGGTTCTTCCTCTGGCGAGTGTGAGGTTATCAGCACCATTGAGCAAGTGGGAAGCCATGGATTGGACAAAGAAGAAACACCCACAAAGCAAAACCTACACAAATTTCCAAACAATTACAGGGCTCTAACCAGATCACAATCAGAAACCCACTTGGGAAAATAGTAGTTAACTGAAACTAAGAGAAGACATCGATATTTCTTATGCGGCAAAAAGGAGACACTTTTTTCAACTCTTCCTCTTACTTTGAACAAAAAGAAAGCTTTATAAGGAGGAGTTTGCTTACCAATTTGCTATTAGTTTGAGGAAGGGAAGAGGAGAGCGTGGCAGAGCAGAGAGAGAGAGGGAGAAGGGAAAGAGGCACACAACCTTCGCAATTCCCAAACCAAAGGCGATCTCCTACCACAAAAACTTTAATTGAGATAGGAGCATGTGTCTTCGTGTGACCAGAGGTAGCCACTTGATCTTTCTCTCTTTCTTTTTCTTTTCTTTTTCTTGATTTCTGTTAATACGGAAGCCATTAATTTCTGAATTAAAGATAATGTTTCGATTAGACAAAATAAATTCGATCACCAACTATCTTCGAGTGTGATTTCATCTTTTAACTGATCCTGTAAGTAACTATAAGTATTTAAATCATGATAAATATCATTTCCAATATTGATTTGCTTGAAGCCATAGCCACCGTTCAAATTAGTTTGTGGCTATCTTTTACTCATTCCCTTGGCATTACTCTTCTGAGTGACTCTTATTAATTCCTTTGTCTATTTTTGTCTTCTCTGGATGCACATCGATCCAGTGATCAGATAAAAATACTAAGAAGTATGAGCAAAGGAAATTTCTCACAAAGAGAGAGGGACCCATCTTATGCCTGCCTAATTCCATCCAAAGAACAGTTCAGAACTCCCAACTTTACTATCTCGCTACTTTTTTCACAGTAACTGATCAAGTGATCAACTAAAAAAGAGATTGTATTCTCGAATAGAATAAAAATGTTCTCGTAGCGCAGAATTTGTTTAACACAATGGCCAAAAATACTCCAAAACAATTAACTACACTGCCAACTTCTGCCAATAAGAATCACATTATCCAGCATCTGCATCCATGCAGATCTTGAGGTCCTTCAAACCACCTATCCCAAGATGCATTCACAGGTCTACTAGTTCTGCCATAACAGGAAAAAAGAAAGCCTGAGGTAAGGAAGTGAACAGCGAAAGATTCATTCAATGAATGAGTGGAAATAAGAGAGAAGAGTTCTCATTCATTACACTGGGAGAAGAGGATCTGGCCTGCTATCTACTTTGAGTAGCACTCTGGTTGAACAGCAATTATTCAGTCAATTTCGAACAATATACTCATGTGGATTTTTGTATGCAATGTAAGCAACTACCTTATAAAAAGTGGTTTAGTTTTATGTATGACACGAGTTAATTTCATATACATACTCTTGTAGTACTGCTGAAACCTTTTCTGTTTTCTCAAGCTCCTCTAGCTCTTCCTGTACATTGTATATTCAAAAAAAGTTGAGCAATTAACGAGGGAGTTTGTAAAATATCTAACTATACAATCATACAGCGACTCTCCCACCAAACAAGCTAGTTAGAGTCTAGGTGCATACTCATCACTCGCAGTGCTGATGCAAAAGCAATGAAATTGTATAAGTTAGAAGAAATAAGCTGCATTGCACACCACCGAAGGAGATGGCATTCATGAGAAATATTTGGAGTCTATGCAACTCAGATCTCACTGAAGTACAAAAAACCAGGCATCTCAAATCTGATCTCTGACACCATATTCAAGATTAACTTTTCTCCCTACCGTCATCCTTGTTATCTTAGTACTAATGTGAAGTAAGCATATGTAGAAAACTATAAGCTCATTCTATGATAATCATGATGGCATATAGCAAGCTCTATACCATTACATGCATGAGTAATCATCATGTATATACTGGCTATATGATTTTGTGACGTTAATTAATTGCTTTTGATATTAAAAAAAACCCTCATCTTATGTTATTTCGGCATCACAAACACTAGCTTGAGTGGCAATTATGGTCCTCATTGTGGAGGATGGCTCTCATTTTTTTATCTTATCGTGCCAAAAGGAAAAAGTAGAAATCTAGACTTTGCCAATGGAAGTTCTCAGATATGCAAATCTATTATCTTCGTAGATTATCTGAGGAAAAGTCCTGCGACACTTCATTTATAGAACAATCAACTTACAAAACCGAATCCAAAGGTGGATCAGGTGGATGAAGAGAAAGAACACTAAAGATGAGTTCTGCTCCTCTTCCTCAGCCTTATGTTCATCTCTTAGCTATTGGTTTATGAAGTTTGATGCTCTGAAAAATTCTCAATTTCACTTAATAGAAGCGTAGGTGCCCAACATACTGAATCACTCCTGCGAGATTTGTACTACCTTAAACCATCATTTCATGGTCTTACCTGTTACTCCAAGATCAAACCTTTTCTTCAAAAATCATAATACAATACTGACAACAATCCACTTTTGAGAAGTGAGAACCATGTAATACCAACTAAATACTCTTTAAGACCCATCTCAATGGCAAATCATCTATCACCATTGGCCATCTATTGATTTACCACGTTTGATCCTCCAAAGAACTCTCAGTTCCACCAAGTTAGCACTCAACTAACAAAAGCATAAGATCCAACGATCTCAATCACTCCTAAGACGCCAAGATCAGACTTTTCCCTCAAATAACATCTAAAAAAAATTCCAAATCGCAAATTCTTTCAAAATTTTCGGAGCAAAATATTCGAACTAAGTAAAAGAGAATCCACCTCTAGAAATCTCGATTCTTGCTCCAAACGCTTGCGCTCGGCCAAGATCCGGTGCTTGCCCCTGGTGTCCGTTGGTGGGGACAGCGCAGTGATGTGATCGACGGACGTGATGGCAGCTCCCAACCCATTAACCTGCATCCCTCGACCGTTGGATCCTTCTGACCTCCCTTAAATGTATCGTCCTCTAATCAAGAGCTGGAAATCGAATCGAAAATGGTACGGCGGAGACAGCAGCAGAGGGGGCGGGGAGCCCCACCTCAGGGAGACACGTCTTCTTCTAGTACTCCGTTGAGCTCGGAGACCGCGGCCATTAGAGCACGCAAGTGGAAAAAACCGAACTTGGATTAAACTAGAGAGGGATAACGATATATCTCCATCGTGACCGGAAAAAAGATCATTTCTTTTTCTTCCTCGTCTTTTAGAAAGGAGGAAGGGGACAAAAAGAATTTAGCAAAAGGTGAAAGGTATCATCTTTTTTGAGTGTGCTTAAACTTGACATATATTATTTCTATTAATTTAGATCTCAACTATTTCTATAATATTCTTTCTGACTAAGCAATCCCCCATACGATAAGATCAAAATTGTAAACTTAATACCTATTACCTTTCTCAGATAATATTTAATATATTCATACCTCTGCTTATAGATAACCAGGATGGTAATAATAGCACAACAGTGCGTTGGGCACAGACAGATAACTTATTAAAGCGTCAAATAGCGGTTACACAAGGTGAAATATGATAACATCCTACGACAAGCCCCATTCTTGACTGTTAAACCAACTATTCTTGACTGTGTTAACGAACTGACCTATAATAAATCCAAAGTATCAACTTGTAACTAAAACCTATGATCATGTAAAGAAAGATTAATAGATCATCGGCCTTAGAATAAGACTCCCTCTTAGTATCTCTCAAAAAATAGACAATTACCAGAGGATTGGATTTAAAACGCATCTTATTAAAAAGTTAGCGTCCTATAGCTCTTCGACCAAAATAGACCCAACACACATGGAGACTAGTCAACCCAACTATACCAACCAAACAATTCAATGAAAATGATTCGATAAGTTTCTCGATGCTACACCTACACGTCAATGACCAACTGGCAACGGAACCACTGTAAGACAGTGAGCAACCAATCACCGTAAGCTATAGTAGATTCCCAATCAGTCGGCAGTCGTAGCTGATAATGCCCAGTATGGGGGCGGATGGGTAGGGAAAATGACAGCGACAGGGTCATAGACTAGAGATGTGGCAAGGCAACTATGAAGTGCATGATTGAAGAGACAGTCGCTGGAAAGGCAGACATTAAAGGCCAAATTGTTGCTAGAGTGATGACCCAGAGGGGGACGTTTGGGCTGAAGGCTGCGTGCGCCACTACGAGGAAAGTAGTTCCGGTGGAGTGGTGGCATAGAAAGGGCGAAGCGAGGAACCAATGGAGATAGGGCAAGGGAAGGAAGAGTGGCTACCAAGCTTGGACCGGCGAGGAAAGAGAGTAGGAGGACCTAGCAACAACGAGAGAGAGTTTAGCAAACTCCAACTAGCCCATCCGAATGCGCTTGTTCGAATGCCGGCACGTATACGCAAAGATAGAGAACAAAATTTGTGCGTTCGAACACGATTAAGCATGTTCGAACGCGCCGCGACGAGAACTTTTAATTTTTAGGATTTTAATTTGGTTATTTGAGTCAAAAGAGTGAGTCTCTATAAATATGTGGAGGAAATCATAATTGGAATTTATCTGAGAATTCCATTGGCATTGTTGCCCTTATCTCCTTCGTTCTTGTTCTAGCCATTGGCGCCCTCTCCCACCTCCTTTTTTTCACTATCTAAATCCTTGGTCGACATCCTCTAACTCTTAATCTCCCTCTTCTACAGTAACTTCCACTTTCACTTCAAAAGAGTTCTTTCTAACATCTATCTAGCTATTGAAAGACTAACAAGCTAGGGTTCATCCGACCTTTAGCTGTTGTTCGATCGATATCTTAAGATCTAGCCATCCAAACCTTGAGATTTTGAATTCGTCGGAAAGCTCTTTTCAAGAACAACAATATATCCAAATTTTAGTAAGATTCAACGGCTAGATTCTTTAAAATTCTCTTTGAAAGTTATACTCTCAAATTTAGTTAAAACCGCTACGAATTGGATCAAGCATGGTCGTAACAAAATGGAGCATAGGCGTAAAAATATCATTTCTCCTAAATATAATCTTTAACCGTCAGATGCACTCGGCCAATAGTGCACTTCCATACTCATCAACATACGTGTCGTTCCATGTTAACACCCCATGCAAACGAACAGAAACGTGTCAATCCATCGTCGTACGTACGTATATGGATTAGTTCACCTCCAAACCTTCTTCATCACCAAAGCTTCTAATCACTTCTCTCAATTCCCAACATCTATTCTCAAATCTCAAGTAGCAACGATGGCTACTAACATCGTCAGAACTTCCATTCCCTTATGCTACATCTCTATCATCCACACGTAGTTCACTTCTATTTACACCACCACTACTCCATCCTAGAATTACAAAATCCCAAAAGTACCTACTCCCGGCAAATATCACACTCCACTGTCGCTACTCAGTTCGAGGCGGCGAAACGCCGCCGGAGCTACCGCACCCGCCGCATCCAGACCGGCCGTACCCCCCGAACGATCTACCAGAGTTCGACCAGCCGCCGGAGTTCGAAACCCCGCCAGGAGTCGACCCGCAGCCCGGGCCGGATTACCCTCGGCCACCAATACCCTCGCCGCCTAAGCCGGAAATCCCAACGTCGCCGGACCCGGATATCACCGTGCCGTCGCTACCGCACGTGCCGCCTCGCCCCCCACCGCCGGAGGTTGATCCCCCGAGACCACCGGAGGTGGCGCCTCCGCCGCCGCCGGAAGTTGTCCCGCCGCCGGTTGTATGATGCGGTGGATCCTTTGCTGCCGTGGTGCATGAATATCGTGCAATCGATATTTGGCAATCCGTGATTGGGTTCTGGTAGAGTATCACACTAGTGTCGTGTAAGGGACTTTTTTCTCCTTTTGGTGCAATGACTAGTTCTTGAAGGCAATAATGAAAGCAGAGAAGATAAAAAGGCGATCGAAGACTTCAAAGAATATGCCAGCAGTTTAGAAAAAGAAGAAGAATAAGATCATTTACTAGTGATGTCCACTACTTTGATCATTAGACTTGATATAGTTGATGCCTATTGGATAAGAAAACTTATTATTGGAATAATTAAGTACAAAGCGTAGAGATGCTAGCTCTTAAACAGCTATATGAGAAAAAACAACTAATAATCCTTCGTACAATCTCGAGAAGAAGCATAAACTTGTAAGATTAAGCACAAACTAAGACAACATTGTGAAACAAGTGGGGCTATGTCAGAGAGTATTTACCAATTAAGTTTCAATAAACATGGTAGGTCTCAAACTAGGACAACATTAACTGGGGCTATGTCCTACTGCAAGATTAGTTTATGGCACAATAACTTCTCCAACTATTCTATGCCAGAGACCACCATGGCCTTTGATTTCTAAACTCTGCTTCAAGCTTCCAGATTTACAAAAATAAATTACTCTACTGGCTATTTCTCAACCTTCTCTGCTCTCTGTTAGAAATGTCTAAAAGTCATATCAGATAGCTAATGTGTCTAAAGTTAGCAGCAAGTAAATAAAAGAGTTGTTCTAAAGCATCAGCAGGAGCAATAAACTCTTTTCTTATAATCCGAGAATGTCAGGTTAAAGCAAACAGAATTATTATTTGCAGCAGAATTCCTTATATAAGACATTGTTAGCTTCTCATGGTTGCTTTGCCTATGAATTGTTCTTCAACTTCCAAGTTGGAGTGGAATCTTTTCCTTGTGGAAGCAGCAAATTACTATTAAGTAAGAACATATAGATATCATAAGTGCTAAGAAGGAACTTCTATAGTGAATTAACTATTGTGTTTAGTGGTTAGTATGAAAATAACTTTTTCTTTTCTTTTTTCACAAATTAACATCAATAGTTATAGAAGTGAAACTATAAGCACTACCAAAATATTAGATATTTTACTCCTAAACCATAGCATTAATGCAAGAGTGGATCTTCGACAAGATCCTCTTTGTTTCTTCCAAGCAACATAAATCTGGTCTATATAATTGCTTTCAGCAACCTGGTGGGGTTTTCTAATGCATAGAATTGGAAGGCACCTTGTTTGCCAAGCAACTTATAGCCTAAGTTGAACACATTTTAAACAATGGACAATGATGATGCTTGCCAAATCATAAACTTATGCATGTTAAAAAAGAAATGCTACAAGTAATTAACTGGGAAAACATTTACATATATTATATCAAAAAGACTAACAAGACAGTCAAATTGCAGATGTCAATACCTTAAAGACCATAAATAAAGCAAAGACTCCTCATCTACAGATTTGAACAACTTTACAGAAAAGATCAGGAAATGATTCCTAAGACCATTACCTCAAGTTACTTGAGATCTTACTGAAAACTAAGATAACTAGGTGCGAGAAATAAATTAAGCAGATAACAGGTGCCTTAGCTGATGTAAGTGCTCTTCATTTGTAATATTAAGAGAGAGCCGAAGATTCGTTAGAAGTGACTCCTGCTCCCAAGTTAAAGGACCTGAGGCGAAAAAAGCTTGCACAGTAGATTGATACGCTTGTAGCTCTAATTGATGAACATTTGCAGCTAACTCATCTTTAGAAAGGCCTTGGTACTTCTTCTCAGACTTAAATGGACATGAAGACATGGCATCATCAGGGAAACAATCTGGAAATACCACACATTTTCTTCTATCTTGATGCGTGTATTTTTCCAAGTCATTTCCACTGCAACTAGCAACAGAGCATTCATTCTCTTCCATAACGTCCTGAGGTATCAATGGCGAACAGATAAGTTTATTATTCGTGTTCCTCTTATCGACATGGATTTCAGAAAGTTTATATATTCTGTCTTCATTGGATCTGCGCAAGCAGTTCTCAGAGAATATATTTTTTGAAAAAGAAACAGCATCTCCCTTTGCAAGCAGTGCTCTCTTGCTTAGCTCATGAAATATGTCTGCATTGAAGGTTGTTTTCCTTTTCTTGAGTGCTGATCTATCCACGTCATCAGGTGACAAGCTATGAGAGGACTTCAGATTCTTTGAATTATCTTTTGCACGAGTGGAAAGGACAGGATGATTCTTTTCACATCTCTCTTCGATCTCAGGTTTCTTCTGCTCACTTACCTGAAAGGAAGAATACAGTTAGCAAAATGCCCACAGACAGAGTATGAACATGAGAGATCTGCAACCACATTCAATAAATGAGAGGCTCTGCTTATCTCATCCTTCTAGACTAAACTCCAAGCAATTTTTCATCCACCACTAAATATATATATGAGAACCAAAAGAGAAGAAAATTCATACTTAAAACTTACAGAAATAGTAGTTGCATGCTAAGACCAGTGACAGAGGGAAAAGAAAATTATAACTCAAACAAAGAAATGAGTTACTCTAGATCTCTATTAGAAGTAGTCATTGCAACAAAACAAATGCACCAATGCTGCAGTTCATTACATGTTGGTACATGAGACTTCTCTAGACAAACCTACCAGCAGGCAGCAGCATACAAGTAAACTCGTTACTCAGTTGAATATCAGGAGTTAAACAAACTGCGCCTTGATAGACACTCTTGTATGGCCGTCGCAGAATGTTTTATGTTATGGTCCCTTCGAAGATTATTACCAATAGCCTGTGCTCTTTTTCAGGTTCAGTAACATTGAATTAACACTGGAACCGCTTATGAGACAGTTTCACTTGGAATTTCAAAATTTGCACTTTGTAACAGAGAATGTTTTCTGCCTCCCAACTTTTCTTTAAATTTTCCCTAACCAAATGTAACCTTTGTTACATCTCAGAGAAAAACTAAGATGTTGGGGATTTCACAAGGAAAAGAATTTCTCTCCCAGACTATAAGCAACTTCTTAGGTACTTCATATGAATCATATCATGCTAGAAAGTAATAAAAAAGAGAATCATGAAAATAGGCTGTAGTTAGTTAACAACCACCTAATAGATGATAATAAAAGAAGTTATTCAAAGAATCGTCTTCTACCTTTTCAATTGCAACCCATCTGTTGTTATGCCAAGCTTGTCGAACCCTCAACCTTGATATATGAAATTCTCTAAGTTGAATGGAACCAAAGAGTCTGACAACAAAATAGCTGTTCTTTAGGACCTTTGCGATCTTCCCAATCCTCCATGAATGAAGATCAAACACCTCGGCCACCTCCCCAAGAATCCATCGTTTCTTGTTATCAGGTGGTGGATGAGGCCTGACATCCTCCTTGTACACCTTCTCTACCATAGGCTCTCCTTCGGTAGTCAAAAATTGCTCATATCTAACAGTATATCTATACTTATTTAGCGATAATATCGTTGCAGGGAACCAAGAGCTGTATGGCTCATCATTCTTTCTGCATATCTCCACCTTGTCCCCTTCCTTGAACTTCATAGCTACAGTACACTATAATCTTTACCTGTTAGATCCAAAGTGGCCTGTCAAATGGGTAAAGATATACTAACTATATATTTTGAAATAGCCGTTTCTGAACAAATAATAATTTTGAGTAACTGAATTACTGCTTTAGAAATAAAAACAAATTCACTTAAGAAGAAAGGATTCAATATGTTTCAGTAATCAATCCACTTATTTCCTTTTCTTCCAAGAACATCTATAAATTCAACCATAACAGCAAGAAATACAGTCTCTAAGACTACTTTTCTAAAGTAAACATTTAAATAATTCCCAACTTGATAACAAAAGGATATTAATTTTAGAAGAACAAAGTACAGAAGTAAAATAGCATCAAAAAGAGCTGAATACATGCACGATGGGGATTAGAACTGGTCAAATCTATACATCGACCGCTATTTCCACAAGAAACCGACGACCATTCACCAAAAACATAAACTAAAAGCTAAAGAGAAGAGGCAGTCCACTAATCAATATCTTCGCATATAATTGAACTGCTACGAATCAGTACACAAACTAATCCAAAACTAAAGGAAAAGGAAGAGAAAAAGATAAAAACTAAGCAATTTTTCGCACATCAGAAGCAAGCATCTTACGATTTTTAGCCAGTTACGAAATAAACCCATCAACGTTCTCGATCGAACGACCTCAAAAGTCATCTAAAAACTAATATTCGCTACCAAACGGTGAGTTACCCATCTGAGATTTTTGACTAAAAACCAAGAACGACGCAATTCGAAACTAAGGAAAGGAGGAAAAGATTCAATTTTTACGCCATCTTCCATTGCCCAAATCAGAAACCAAATGCAGCAGCATCAAAGAGACCAATCCGAGACTCACCTGCGGAGGATTGCCAGATTAATCCGGCGGTTAGGGACCGATCCCGACGCTTAATTTTTAGAGCAGCGACCGCATATTCTTCGAAAACGGCGTGCTGGGTTGCCCCCCGTAAGGCTGTTTTGCGAAGAACTCCAAAAATAAAATCAAAATTAGATAAACGCTTTTTCCCTTCAAATTTCCATCATCTCATGATTACCTCCTCAGCCTTGTAGATCACAACTCAAAAGGTTTTCCTTCCTTTTTTTTTTTCTTTTTTTTTCCTTTTTTAATTCGTAATTATACGCTAATCACAAAATATTTGACAGAAGTAACATATCCTCATCAGTTTTGTTTTGTAGCGGACTAAAGTGATAAAAAAAAACGATATTTTACATTCCCCGCTAAGCTATCCACGAAAGCTCGAGAAGCTCCCCCCAAACGTAGAGGAGATAGGAAACAAGACATTCGACCAAGTTGAGCATCGATAAGTTTCCCTGTTCCTGATAAGAGTGGGGGATTTATTGGGGGTAGTTGTTGGCTAGCCAAGGATTCTTCGATAGGGATAAATTTAATGAAGTCGAATGAGATAGGTTGAGTGGATGAGATCAAACTTAGGTGCGGGTCTGATGGAGAGAGAGAGCTCTTGAAACAAAGTAGTAACGCATTGTGGTCTGTGGAATGGCACGGAATCTACGACAGATGAATTTAAAGGAAAGAGATGGGAAACCATCACAATTATGAGGGATTTGAGGCATGGATTAATAGGACATATATTAGATCTCGGCTTTGAAGATATTTGAATTTGAGGCCCATGAGATTTTATTTTATTTTTTATAAGGGAAAGTCCACAGATCGAATTTAGATAATTTCTCAGAGCTTCGAGAGGTGGGCCCTCCAGGCGTATAGAGTCAACTATAGATAAAATAGTTGAGAGAAAGAATTATACCATGGTAAGGGAGTGATTGAAGAGCCAGGTATTAACTGCTTCATTAAGTTCCACTACCTTCCCATACAATAGATTTAAGAAGATATCAAAAGTAGGAGAAGCCCATAATGAACTCTACGTTAAGCAGCCACCACCGATACCTAAGCCCCTACCAGTCTACCACATAACCGACAGAATTAGCATTGACCAAAATGATGGGGTTATACTAACATGACAAGAGAGGAGGGTGAAATAGGGTCCGTCAGCTCTTTCTTTCTACAATATTATCGACAGTGTTACGGATGAGTGTATCAATGTCCCATCTACACATTATTACACTTTTATTTAAAATAACAATAATTAAAAAATAAAATAATCATTTGATATTTTTATTTTATTTTGGTTAACGTATCGAGAGTTAAGTTTACAAAAAGGAAAAAAATTAAGTACATATAGGTGTAATTATGTTAAAAACTATATTGGTTAATAAAAGGGAGCCTACTTACAGACGCGCTCCAGATGGCAAAAGAAAATAGTGATAAAAGAACTACTTAACGCATAATCATACCTAAATCTTTGGTTAAACACACAAAAGTGTATTTTGACATTTATAATTTTCATTGCATACAAGCAACTTGTCGACTATATGACCAGTTACCAAAACATTGTTTTTTTTAAAGCTGTCTGTCGACATCGTAAGCAGAGGTTAAGAGTAGGGTAGGTTGTAAAGAACACTTGATAGATTGCTTTAAGGATATAAGAGCGGGTGCAAGTTATATATAAATCCCTCATATATTGGATTTCCAAATCAACTAATGGCCTAATGCTTTCATATACAGGGCGGCCTCCAATCAAGACTGCCAAGCTTGAAACCAAAAAAAAAAGGAACGAATACTGTGAAGTAGAGATCACCAAGATAGAAATATCAATACCATTTAGTATGTAAATGTAGAGATTACCAAGATAGCAATAGCAATGATACCAAAAAAAAGTCAGAATTAATTAAAGTTCCATGAGCACTACTCTAGGCCTCTGCAAAGAAGGTAGAGAAGCGAGGTTGCGGCGAACCCCACCAAGTCTTAAAAGGTATTCTTATCAAATAACGTTTCCACCAAAACAAACACATACTGGAACAAAAATCCATGAACTAGAGCCGGGAGAAAAGCTGTGAAGACTAAATCCTTACTGAGTGACTCCAAGCCACTTTGTGAAGTTCTCAAATTCAGTGTAGTCGCTATCCGAAATCATAGTCTTGTACCACGACTTCCCTGCAGCCTTGATTTTAGAAGCTTCCTCCTGCAAAAGATTTAACATGTCAAATAACAAGTAAAACAACTTTGTGAGACTGAAAAGCCATAAGGAATAATAAGGAGCCAAATAGTTGAAGAAACAAAGGCAGATTTAAGTATAAAAAGCAAGATTGGTGTTCCTTCCGAGTTGATTTGATTTATTTTACAGAATCATTTATCAAAGTAACAGCTCTAAAAAATAATAATAATAATAAGTACCAATCGATTTGATTTATTTTACATTCATCCGAAAGAGCAGTAGCCAAATTATAAGACGCTTCATTCAAATTTTCTAAATAGAATTCAAATACTGAGGAGCCTCAGAAAGTTTATGGGACGTACAGACACCATGCTTATAAAAATTTAAGTTCATATACCATAACATAATGAACAAGTAGGAATGGAAATTCAACAGGCCTGTCAATAGCAGCCCAGAGTAGATAACAGGAGAAAGGTATTTTAATATAAATACAAACTGAAAAAGAAAGAAACTTAAAATACCAAAATGTACTTACAGCTGATATGCCTATTCTAAAAAGCAAACATTAATAGCCAGATATTTTATTCTAATTGTAATTCAGACTTCAACAGTACGATCTCAATAGCTTAATAAGATCCAAGCATTTAAACTATCTATGCATAAAGAAGGGAGGGGACCAAGATACGTACACATATTTGGAAGTAAAAGAAACCAACTATAATAGACAATAAGACAAATCACTTCACACCTTAACATTTTGTTCTTAAATATAAATTCCTACCTACACAATTTCAATAATCAACTTCACTGAATGGACCAGCCAAAAGCCCTCGATAAACTTCCAATTTGGGTCAATAATAAAGATTATCCAGACCAACAAAATCGGAACAATAACTAACATTATCCACTTACTTAACATAGCTTTGCCTATTTTACAGAAACAGTTCACAGGTCGTCCTAAAATTCCAGCTGCAGTGTTCCATATTTTGTATCACCAATAACAAGCAATACAAGGTTATCATAGACTAAACCATAAAATTACACCTACAAGTTCTAAGTTGGGTCTCTTATGCATCACTCAGGCAGTGATCACAATATTAGGCATCATGGTCTAAGGCATAAGTCCAACTATTGCTGTTATCTACTCCTAGTAGATGCATGTCGATACAATAAGAAGTTATATTACACCGACAGAAAGCAACAGTAGCATTATCATATTATCAAGCAACAACCATCAAAATCTGAAAGTTAATGCAAGATGGCATCATTTAGCACAACGAAAAAAGAAGAAACAAACCATATCGCACATAAGAATGAAGGAAGATTCAGTAAGACGAAAAAACAAGCAACAAGAGCATTTAACAGAAAATATCACAAATAAACAAATAATGCTTACTAGGTAATTCATCCGATAGTTTACATGAAAATGATAAAAATGGTTTGCATACATATCTACATTTTTCATCAGATTCGAACAATGACATATGAAAAGAAACAAAAAATTATCAATCAAATAAACCAAAAAATCAACAATGGCACTGACACTAATAAATACCATGCAAAATGATTAAGAAACAGAATATTAGTAAGGAATAACAAAAGCATCAACCAAATAAAAAATCAATACACAATAGCAAAGTCCATGTATCACAATCTGATAAATGTCAGCTGTACTTAGTATTTAGATAAGTAACAGACCGATTGAATATTATCTAATATAGATTTTAGCACAGTAATGGAAATGTTAAATATCAACTATAACAATACTAAAAGTATGAAGACATAACAGTGAAACACTATGTAAGAAATAAAACGGAACACTTAACCACAATCTTAACATAGAGCAATGAAATGTTCATAACGTAAAAACCTACAAATAGTTATAATATCTAGATATTCAGATTGAAAAAATATTAGTACTAGGTAAATGAGAACAATACCTTGGTGAGCGGGCTTCTCTTTTTCTCCAGCTTCTCCTTCTTGGCTTTGACACGCTCAGCCTCGGCAAGGAGAGCCATCCTCCTAGCAGTCTTCGCATACGGATTCAGCTTCAGCAGTGTGTTGAGGTTCTTCAGCGGGTTCTTCTTCAGAGAGCGACGCTTAACTTCCTTGTTGATCGGCCTAACAACAGACTGCACTTCGTCAGAGTTGATGATCCTGGATAGATCTGGGTTTGTCATCTTAGGCCTTGGCAGCACGAATCCCTTCTTCTTCTCCGATGGCTTGTCGAAGGTCCCAAACACTGAGTCCAGCTTCTCAAACGCCGACTTGGTCCAGATGATGAATCGCCCGAGGTGGCCACCAGGGGCGAGCTTGAGAAGGTTGAGACGCTCGACATTGGCAACGTCGACGCCGGGGATGTTGCGGAAGGCCTTCACGATCTTGGAACCCTCGGTGCCGTAGACAATGAGTGGACCTTTGCGGGAGATGTATCGACGGTTGCGCATCTTTCCTTTCCCGGGGCGAATGGCGGTCGAGTCTTTGGCCTTCTGAGCGTCGGGAAAGGCACCGACTTGGGTGAGGATCTTGATGGCAGAGGCGGTCTTCTCCACGGATTCAGCGGAATCGGACAGGACGAGGGGGAGCTCGGGAACGGAGTCGATCTTGTGGCCGCGCGCAACGACGAGGGAGGGGACGGCGGAGGCGGCTAGGGCGGAGGTCACGGCGACACGGCGGAGGTGAATGTTGACGCGGCGGTGCCAGCGGCGCCAGATCTTGGTGGGGGCGAACATGCGTCCGCCGCGGCACATGTTGCCGAAGGCTCCCTGGCCGGCGCGGTGGGTACCGCCGCCGGGAACGCGGGGGATACGGGAGACGGCGCGGCCTGTTCCCCACGACTCCGCCGAAGTCTGGTGTCCAGCGCGGCGAGACACCGCGTACGGCTGCCGCTTGTTCCGGGACAGAGAGGCGTGGACAAAGCGGACGACGTCAGGGCGGATCGGAGCCTTGAGTACGTCAGGGAGGGGGACGCCCGCAGCGGCGCCGTCTGTGGCCATGTCCCCGTCGAGCGATTGGACGGAAACGAGGGGACGGGCGGCGGCGGCCATTAGGGTTTTGGAGGAGGAGAAGAAGCGATAGTTTGGGTTCGAGAATGGATGGGAGGAGGCGCGGTAGAGAGAATATCTCTCTATATATATATACATAAAGAGTACTGGAGTTGGACCTAGGGTTTTGATCACGACCGTCCGTTCGAATAAGATGCCCCACGTACCTAACGGGTTTTGATCCGACTGGGTTCGAAATCTCAGCCCGGTCAGCCCACAAATTAAAAAGAAAAGGGTCGAATTCGAGTGGGCCGGGCTACGCATGTTAAGGCTTACTTATTGACATATATAAATCGATACACGAGAGTTAGTTGAGCGTTACATCTAATTTACTATGATTTGGAGAAGGATATTTTTTTCCAACATTTGGCCTCCCTCGCATTTCCTAAATCATATCTATCAGCAAAACCTCAGCCATCAACTTCCAGTCCTTTTAATATTTCATTGATCAATAGAAGGATTTTTGCATTTCCCAGTCTTAACAAAGATATAAATAAACTAGCACGGGTTCCATCAAAAGCAGTGATTCCCTATCTCACAGCAACTACGGCCCTTATTACAACTTAGGAGTTCATAGTTTTATCGTATTTGCTTTAAGTCTTATGTCACAATGTATTCCTTTATATATATGATCAAAAATGTTGCATCCATACGTGCGCTCTAGAGGCATGCTCGGACTGACTTGGATGGGTTAGTCTTACATGCATATGCTTGCTGATACAGTCCAGAGGTTTGGACGCAAGTCGGCCTGGAGCCCCTCAACACTATGCAATTGGCCGTAAAAATTGGTTGGGACTGGTTGGACACTAGTTGGCATGCAGATAAATAGTACAATCTGTAGATTAGAGCTGTGATCGCATCCACTGCTTGGAGCATTTGAAAGCACAGAGTTTGTTACAATAGGTATGCTCTGAAACAACTTGTCCTTGGCGCATTAAGCAAGTCATAAATGAATGTCATAGCTTAATGAAACCTTTTAGGGCTATTAAGGTCTCTCGCATTTTTAGAGAGATGAATAGAGTAGCTGACTGGACTGCGTGCGTCCCTGAGTAAGTGGTCACACAGCAATATAAATTGGGGTTTGCTGAGGAGCTCCCCCAAGAGTTGTTGAATCTCCTAATTTTTGACGCTTTCGTATAGTACAATTAGGCATATTGTTCCAATCTAAGTTAAATAGCTTCCAATTTTTTTTTATTTTAAAAAAGACTAACCTAGATGAAAATTAATGTGCATCAAATCTCTAGCATATTCATTAAGCTCTTAACTATCTAATTACATTAAGAATTATTTAGAAGCAATCCTTTAATCTAGATGAGGGCATGTAAGGTTTGGGGTTTACTGGTAGCTTACAATCAAAATAAGTAATCAATCCATTGGTTTAGTTTGAAGTTAAGTCCTGAACTCAATTAATTAGTCTTATTTTTTAGTTTTAATATTTTAAATAATAAATTTGATTAGATATAAAAAAGATAAGAAAATATTTGATTACTAAATCAGTTTATGAGTCATTGGATTAATTCAAGGGATCCCTAAACTCAAAGTAAACAAGACCTTTCTAGATAAAAGAATGAAGTATCAACAAAGTTTGGAAAGTTGGGAGGTAACCACAAGTTTAAGTTCACCTTCAAATAAATTTAATATGGACAAATTATTTAAGTGTTACTAGCTTAGGGTGGTTCGATTCAACTTAGTTTAATAGCTTAATGATATATTAGCTTAAATTAGCAGCTCGACAATACGGCAGATAGGAATAATGACTCGGTGACACAATAATTTAAAGCTTGGATTTGATAGGCTCAACGGCGTAATAATTTTAGAGCTTAAATTAGATTGCTATGCTAAAAAGCTTAGTGAAGTCTAGGTTATTTTAATATTTATATTAAGGAGAACGAACATGGATCTTAATGTCTACCCGCTAAGAGACATCCAAATCCGTACCCGCCAGCTGTCAACCCGTCTCTCTGCGGGCGACGTCGTCGAGCGAAGGAACAAAGCCAAGCCATATCTCCCCTCGTAATCTCCGTCACCACTTCTGCTAAAAACCCCACCTCCTCAGTCCTCAATATATAAAAATCTCGTCCACCTTCCTCCCCCTTCGTCTTCTCCAACATCTCCGCTAGGGTTTACGAGATGGCCCAATCCCTCCACCTCTTCTCCCACCTCTCCTCCTACCGCTCCATCTCCCACATACCCTCGCCTTCCTCACTTCCTCTCCCCCGGATTCAAGCCCTCCGCTTGCGCCACCGCCGGATCCCTAGGGTGTCCGCATCCGCCTCGATGCCGCCTCCGGATCTCGGGTCCCCGCTGCTCGCCTCCGAGAACGGCGTTGCGATCGACGTGGACTCGGTGACGGAGGCGGAGCTGAAGGAGAACGGGTTCCGGAGCACACGGCGGACGAAACTGGTATGCACCATCGGCCCCGCCACGTGCGGGGCGGAGCATCTCGAGGCGCTCGCAGTCGGCGGGATGAACGTGGCAAGGCTCAACATGTGCCACGGCACGCACGAGTGGCACCGGGAAGTGATCCGCCAAGTCCGGCGGCTTAACGAGGAGAAGGGATACGCCGTCGCCATTATGATGGATACCGAAGGGAGCGAGATCCACATGGGTGACCTCGGCGGCACGCCGGCTGCTAAAGCTGAGGTAGATTACGGGCCTAAAAGATAGCAAAGTTGCTTCGTTTCTCCATTCTTCTTGTTTTACATAGTTGATCCAGATATGGTGCTAGAAAATTTAGTTAATTTTGGTATAGTTTTGTCAAAGTGGTCACATCTTATCGGTTTTACCTTGATTCTGTTGTGTTGGTTTTTGTGGAAGCTGATTTCGTGAAAAACGCCATTGACCTTTCGTCATATGCAGATTAGCTTTCTTTAGAAGGCACAAAAGAAACCTTAATTAAGTAAACTCTGATTAAAATGAACGCTTATGTCCTGGCAAGCCAATCTAAATAGCAGTATTTGGATATTTGATTAGGCGAAACAAAATAATACATTACCATTCATTTCTTGAGGATTGGAGTCTGAAGTACTGGAGTCTGACGAGTTATAACAGCAGTGATGTGGTTCCCTTTTAGAGTGAATTCCATGAGCACTTCATGATACAGCTTAAAATCCATAGATTACAAAGGGTCCATATCTTGTCAATGTCTTCAAGTTCTCAGTTTAGTATGGGAACTCTATTAAGATCTTTTACAAATTTATGAAAAAATATACTGGTATTACCATATTTGTAAAAGCATGTGATGTGTATATCATAGATATGTACAATGTACATGAACTTGCGCATAACAAGATGGATTGATAGAGTGGCGGTACCTATTTTTCTGTGCTTCAGGAAGGTGTTTAAAATCTGTGCCAATGTAGTTTTACTACTGAAAGTTTATGTTTGGATTATTTTTAATGGAAGTTTCTCATAGGATGCACCTTATTTTTCTGTTTGTTATGATGCTATCTTGATTTTTCTGTTTCCATGTAGGAACTTTATTTTTTCAAATGCTTCACGCTTCCTGCCTTTTGGACTGCTAACTGCAGCCCAGGCATTTCTTTCATGCAAGCATAACAAACTGCATATTCAATACAATCAGGTTTGAGTTCTCTAATACTTAATTTTCTCAGGATGGTGAGATTTGGACATTTAGTGTCAGATCTTTTAACTCCAATCTTCCAGATCACACCATTCATGTGAACTATGATGGTTTTGCTGAAGGTTGTTGTCTGATGAGGTCATCTTTTTTCCTGAGCAGGCATGCCTTTCTTTCTGCCTAATAATGAACTAGTTTGTGATTCTTTGTACCCAACACAGATGTGAAGGTGGGTGATGAACTTCTTGTGGATGGTGGAATGGCTAGATTTGAGGTGATTGAGAAATTTGGGCCAGATGTGAAGTGTCTCTGTACTGATCCTGGTCTGCTGTTGCCACGGGCTAATCTTACCTTTTGGCGAGATGGTAGCCTTGTGCGGGAACGTAATGCTATGCTTCCTACAATATCTTCTAAGGTGAGTGTCTTCTTATGCCAATTGAGTATCGGATCTTGTAAAAATCTTTTTTCAACACTATCTTAAAAAAGGTTGTTGAATTTCCTCTCCTGTAATGTTCAGAATGCTTGCTCAAGAAATGCCACAAAATTACAAATACTACACCTATCTGTTTAGAAACATTAATGCCTCACAGTATAGGTATAGAAGGGCATGCCCTAACAACCTTTATTGGTGCATTGAACACAAATTTGGGGTTTTCATGGAACTTCCATAATATAGGTGTAGACTTTTATTAATTTCCTTGTCATGTATTGATCAATTTAAGGCCCTCATCAACATTGCCATTTTATATCTAATTTTGCCCCTTTGTTAATTAAATCAAGGTTTCTCTTGTTGGATCACTGATTGTAGCATCTGGTTCTTCAAGCCACGCTCTGTTTCTTCAAGCTGCTGTCTTATATGAGATTGCCTGTTTTTTTTATGTATAACATATTGTCGGGCCATTCAACTTCATTCATTATGTATCACTTACTTGTTTAGTGCATTCAAAGGGGATACTGAGAGTTTTCTCCAAAGAGAAGCTCGCAAATAGTGGAGCTTGTCACTCAAGGATTGCCATTTGGAATAAGCATAAAATAACCTTTATCCTGAAGCATGTTCCTTTTCCTGTTATGATATCCTTGCAAACGATGAAAATTGGAATACCGAGACAAGGAATTATCTTGCCTGTTATGTCTATATCTAAAAGTAATTACGTTTTGAAAAGCTGGCAAATGAACAATTAGAAAGCTGACAGGAAATCTGGCACTAAAGTCTGAAGAAAGGAAAATGAGTTAATCTACATAGTAGAAATTTCATATTCTTTTTATCTCACACCTCAAGCTGCTAATAATGCAGGATTGGCTTGACATAGACTTTGGAATTTCTGAAGGTGTAGATTTTATTGCCGTTTCGTTTGTGAAGTCCGCAGAAGTCATTAATCATCTCAAAAGCTACATAGATGCAAGATGTCGTGGCAGGTAATTGGGAATTTCCCTTTATTTTTATTTTATTTTATTTTTATTTTGTCAATTTAACAAACTAGAAAGGGGATGTTGTACTGTTTCCTGTTACTGAGGTGGCAAAAATAGACTCAATATTTTCTAAGCAATAAGTTAAAAGTTGGTCCACTGGTTGACAATTCAACAAATTAGTCCCTGCTTAGTTGAAGCACTTTATGAAGATTGAAGACCAACATAGAGAAGAGAATAATACTCAAATGATTTGTAATGGTCCCTGGAATGGGAGAGTTAACCATATATTTTGTCATGAAATTTGATTATGGAAATTTTGAAAACTTTTGAGTTTCTGGATATATGGTCAATTGGCCATCCTCCAAGTTTGAATTTAATGGCTTTACTTTCATATTGTTAGCAATGTCAAAAAGTTTCAAGTTGACAATTTCCACATCAGCCTATTTTTCTTCAATTGTTGGATACTTGCCTGCCTTTGATTAACATCTTGGAGCACCATAAACTATTTCATAGAATTTGTGCAGGAATTAACCATCTAAACACTTAGGGAAGAATGCCATATGATTTCAAAGCATCTCATAAATAGGAAATGTTGTTAACCCACTGTTGTGGCCTTATGAACTAAAGCACTTGCCATTTAGGTTTGGAAAATTGTTTCCAGGATGACTTGTACATTATTTTCCAAACTCCAAAGGGTCAGAGAAATACTAATACTTTTAAATTTGGTCTTTTCTCTCTAATTTTTAATGCGGCATTCTGATTGCAAAACTAGTCATCAAGTGTGTTTTCCCCTTTTAAGAGATTATTTCTTTCTGACCGTCTAAATTCCTAATTCATTGACATGTAATACATAATCAGTGAAATCGCGGTGGTTGCAAAGATTGAGAGCATTGATTCTTTGAAAAATCTGGATGAAATCATCCGAGCATCTGATGGAGCGATGGTTGCTAGAGGAGATATGGGTGCTCAAATTCCACTTGAACAAGTTCCTTCAGCACAACAAAAGATAGTTAAATTATGTAGGCAGCTAAACAAGCCAGTAATTGTTGCTTCGCAGCTCCTTGAATCTATGATTGAGTATCCGACACCAACTAGAGCAGAAGTAGCTGATGTTTCTGAAGCGGTTCGCCAGCGGGCAGATGCTCTAATGCTTTCTGGTGAGTCGGCTATGGGCCGATATCCAGAGAAGGCACTTAGTGTCCTCAGAAGTGTAAGCCTAAGAATTGAGAGGTGGTGGAGAGAGGAGAAGCGTGGTGAGGCAATGGAACTTCCAGATGTTGCATCTTCCTTCTCTGACAAAATTTCAGAGGAAATTTGCAATTCAGCTGCTAAAATGGGTATGGACAGTCATTATAACACCTTGAAATCTAACTGCACATTTCTTCCTGTTGTAATAGTAAGCACTACCTTTAAACTAATAAACTTGAATTTGAGCAAGCATGTTATCCACACTTTCCTTATTCTAATTTGTTCACTCAATATCTCCGTCAACTTTTACTGCAAAATTGAGAAACTTCCTTCACTACGCAGGAGTCTGCTCTTTGTGGAGAACTAGTAAAAGTGCCTAGATGACTTCAAATTTTCACTGTGATTAGAAACAATTGATTTGAGAAGTACCAGCATAGGAGTACTTATACGAACCTTAAGTTTTTAGAGAAAACAGAATTACAAATTATCCAGACTTCAGTAAGGTATGACCTACACCAGTATGGCTTGTGACATTTTACAATTTTACTATCGTGGGCTGCTGAGTGAATTTCCAGTATGTCTGGTGACATTTCTTATGGTTCAGCTAAGTCCTAATTCGCGGACTTCTGCTACATTTATTTGCTTAAATGCTGTTAGTAGGATCTCATGCTTAAATCATTCTTGATTGGGTTTATTCTTCTTTGCAGCAAACAATTTGGGAGTAGATGCAGTATTTGTCTACACAAAGACAGGCCACATGGCCTCTCTCCTTTCACGATGCCGTCCAGACTGTCCAATTTTTGCATTCACACTGTCAACATCTGTTAGGAGACGGCTGAACCTTCAATGGGGTCTCATACCCTTCCGCCTTGGTTTCTCTGACGACATGGAAAGTAACCTTAACCGCACCTTTTCCTTGCTCAAGGCTAGGGGAATGATTCAGTCTGGTGACTTGGTGATAGCGCTCTCGGACATGTTGCAGTCAATACAAGTGATGAATGTTCCGTAGGGTGAGTGATCTATTATTTATTGTGTCCATTTTCTTTTAAGGTTCTTTGCCTAATTACAACTTTTAGCTATGAGGTTAGCTTCATTTACTTATTGAGATCAACTGAAATCAGAGATCTGCAACATTTCCTTATCATGTTTGACTCTTCTGTTAAATGTTTCTTATGCTTTTCCGAGTTTCTATATATTGTCGAGTCCGAAGAAATATGGTTAAGCATAGTAAGATTGTAATTTTCAATAATGATGTAGAGACTCAAAAGCGAAAATGAAAGCTAGAATTAGATGCACCATATCTTTGCTAACAGCTATTAATAGTTCACTCGTACAAGTAATGATTCTGGTTTTCATGTCGCACTCATGTCTTTATGCTCCTCTTGCTTTTGGTCTCTTGTTGAAGTCTGATTCGCAGTCTAGGTCATTTCGAATTATAATCTTGCTGTTCTTAATTTTCTTTAGTTCTTTTGGTAGGAATTTAATGCAATAATATTTTCCATTTTTTTGAGATAAACGAGGAACTTTAACTGTGTCCCAATTAAAGGATTCGAACTTGTACGACATTAGTCATTTTAATTAACCATAACATATTCTATATTGCTTGCTAATATAGACCTTGGGGTTTCCCAAAACTTAGAACCTATTAAGTGCTGTGCTTCTGCGATTAGCTAGCCTTTTACTTTGTAGTGTTTTGCCATACGACAATTTCCAGAGTTGGGCTCTCGTTGTCAACTATTAGCCTAAGCCCATGGATTTGAGTATTTAATTATGTGGATTTTACTTTTGCCTTGGTTTTGTCGGTGAACCATATTTTATTAGTGGGTCTTACCAGAAATTCTTGATGACAGAAGCAAGAAGTTGGAAGTCGACTTCGTCCCAACTGGACAAGTTGTACTGTTCTCATCGACATTTTTTCAAACAGTTATTTGTACGTCTCCAGACTACATAGTCAGAGCTTGGAATTTGACACATTGGCTTGAGGTGTACCCATTGATATATCCATACTTGGATTTCCTATCAAGTTTGTGAGCACACGTAAATGCATTGACTAGCGAAAATATAAACCAAAATAACATGGAGCATCAAAGAAATCTTATAATATCGTTACATTAAGAGATCCGCATGTGAATTTCAACTTTCAACTATATACTCCTAAAGGGGCACTAAATATAATTATATGACAATGGAGGACCATAATAATGAGTTTAAAAATTAAAAAAAAAAAAAGAGATTCCAATCAGGTGCTGCCACATGGGTACGTAGACTTAGAGGGAAACTACCGTTCATACTAGGCAAATATTAAAGCGCGAATCACGAAAGATAACTAGGAAAAGCTTCGTTAAAAAGGCACTTAAAAAGGAGGAGAAAGGCCGAAGGAATAAATAAATAAATTAATTAATTAAAGCAGAAAAGAAAAGTGAAAAATGATGTCCCCTCCAAAAGAGAGAAAGAAAATCAGTAGTTCATGCTTTCATAAAAAGGGAAAAATTGCTTCAATCATGGATGTCTAGAAGAACACCAACAGTACCAATTTTCTTTTAAAAGAAACCAAAGATTATATTCTTTTTGGGGGGGTGTTTTGAAAAATGTAGCAACTTACCAAAAGTCTTGTCTGAATGATTACACCTTTTGACATGGACTAGAAAATAAATAAAACTCTTCAAGGAGTACAGGATTAAAATATATTTTTCAGTAAATAAAATCTAACTATCTCATATTGCTAATCTCCTCTTTCTCCTATAACCCTTTTACTCTGAGAGCTCATTCATCATCTAGCACAGGGAGGCTAACAACTTCTTCAGTATGATGCCCATCATCCATCCTTATGTTCCATAATCATGATTAAGAATTCAAATTGCGACTTATTAATCCTTGCTTTAACCCAAAGTTCTAGATTAGAGATTGGGATTGGGTAAAGTATACATATACTCCATCTTAAGTCACTCTCTTATCCATCATATCTCTCCTTATCAATGCTAACTCCAATAGATGTAACACCAACTTTGTTGCAATCGAAACATACAAAGGGATAGCTTTCTTGCAAGGAAATAAAAGAAGGGAGTTGTAGTGGGTGGGTCATGGAGTCGTATCCTTTTAATCTAATCAAATAAAAGCAGGTCATATAAGCCCATGGGAAAGGAGACACACTAGCTTAGGTACCATCAACATTGGAGGACTCGGTATGTCAATCTTTTCCTCCATGGGCCATGCTCATTTGAAGGTGCAGCTCAGTAGCTACATTTAAATTGATTCAAGAGGTGGTCCTCTTCTTTAATTATTTTAGTGTTAAGTTAAAACAAATTATATGAATAAATTGTAATGATTATAGGGTATAAGCAACCGTTATCTCTTAAGTATTTTCTCGCGGTTTCAAATTTACCTCAGAGTTGTATAATTGTTAAAAAATATCCCTTTTAAATTTAATTACGCCGAAGCTAAAACAGGTTAAAATACTCATATAATACGAATCTCTTTGAACAAGTTAGAAAGGTTAGATATTAGTGTGGAAGAGTCACCCAACATAGAGGTCTAATTATACCATTAATGAGTGTTCCAAATCACGGTAGCATCAAGTTGGCCTTTCCAGGGCCCTACTTGTTGGTTGATGATTAATTTCTTCTTTAGTTTGTCTTTTGGGTATCTCTCTATCTTTCTAATTCTGCCGTATTTCACATCATAGCGTTACGTCTAAAACTCTTTCAGCATGAATGAATAATAAGGCTCTAGATCCACTATTTTATGACCTAAAATTCTTCGGTATTAATTTATAATTCTGATACATTTTAAGGCATATCTAATGAAAACATAGCATTCTAACCTGATTAGTTACAACCTAAAACCTTTATTATGGGAGGGGGAATTTCTTACCTACTCTATCTAATGATTAATACCTTACAATTATGAGCTAAAAGCTTAACTAAGCTGTCTCAATTATTGGATATATCTAACAATTTAACATGAAATTTTTTTGGTAGGTTTGTCAACAAACTATTGACAAAGTTAAGTTCTTCTGAATTTGGCATGTTTCAAGTTAGCGGGTTATCGGGTTTGGGTTTGATTGTCTCTGGTTCGGTAATTAAAGGATTATATAAATTATATGAAAATTCTTGGAAAATAGCACTCTACCTTCTATATTTATTATCATCTTAAAATACATTGAGTTAAATTTAGTTAACCTGGATATGAGTATTATGGTTACTATGTTTTATAGCTAATTTAATGGTAATAAATAAAACAAAATATAAGGTGTTTTTTTTATGAATTTGTGTGGGAAAAATATAGAGAAAATAATAATTAATGCTCAGATGTCTTTATAGAAATTGCTCTCATAGCATTGATAAGTTTGTGTAGACTATTTGATCAATTGTCTCCTCACTTTGCAATGAAGTATGGGATAGGGATTATTTTGTGAAACAAGACTTATTGGTTTAATTATAATAATATCAAAGCTGTCAAAGGGACCCACTAATAATTGATTCAATCTTTTTCTTTTGTGTGTGTGTTTGTGTGACCAAAATGGAATTATTTGCAACAATGGATTTTTTTTGGATATTATTTGCCAATTATTTGATCACCAACCAAAACCAATTTAGCAAATAACCCAACTGGATAAAGCTTACATTATTATTCAATTTATTTTTGTTTCAAAGACTAATGACTTTGTTAGTTAGCTTAATCATCAATTAATTGAGTTGCCTTGCTACCTTGTGTACACATTTTGTTAGAAAAATACTAAAAATAAAGGTTAACTCAATCATTAGATAGATTAATATGGCCTTGCTTTCTTTCTTAGCTCTCATATTATAAGTGAATCTCAAAGGAACTAAAGAAGATTAATTTAGAGTTAATGTTTGAAAATTTTGTCAAGTGTCTATGAAAGTAAAACATGAGCATTTTGTCCATCTATTAAGATGGTGAAATTTTAAGAATTATTTTTACCAGAATATCTTAGTGAAGTACTCATGGAGGAGGCTTAGTAATATATTTAAATAGTTTAAAGAGTATATTAGTAAAATAATTTTGAGGCATTAAAATTAAAATGCACAATGAATGAGGATTCATTAGTAGATTAATATTTGAAAATTATTTTTAAGATATTAAATCAAAATTCATTGATGAAATAATGTATATATATTATATAGTAGTATTAAATATTAATAAAGACAAAATGTATGATGCTTTTGATAAGATATTAGTTTTGATTCTGGTATATTAAACAAATAATTCGTTATTCAAATTAAACAAAGAGTATCATTTAGTGTATAAACATGCAATTAAAATTTAATTAAAACAACTGAGACTCATCTTTTGGTCACTCCAATTAATTATTTCGGTTTCACGGGAAATCCCAACTGCTATTTAATTGTTTCTTAAAGTCCAAATCGTCTCTTTCAGTGCAGGTTCTTCCCGCTATTAAATTCCACCAATCCTTTTCTCATAATTTAAGTCACAAGTAGACCAACTCCACCCTGGCCCTAAAACACCATTAAATCTTTATAATTATTCCTGTCCAAATCAATCAGTTGACATAATCTAATGAAACTCTATCCATCAAGAAACACATCATCAATCAACTTGGTTTTAGATTATTATAAATTATAGATTATTATAAGTTATCCTATTCTTTGTGCATAGTTTCTTCGAGTTATTTTAACAAATCTACCTGGTTCTTTTAGATTTATCCAAATTTTCCTGTTATCTAAGAATGAATGAATTAATAGATAGAGAGAGACACACGAATTTAAGAATTCTACTAGATAATCTATTAATCTAATCCTCTAATCACACACTAGTTTAAAACAGACATTTAAAATTGGCTTCATGGATAAAAATCCTAATCTGATATCATATTAGATAACTAATTAACATAAAAATACTTATCTATTAAATAACATACTGATAAATAACATACTGATTTTGTAGATTTTATAACTCAACCTTTTTTCCCTATAATTTTAATTCACGCATTGATATTATTTTGACTAACTGACATTATCTAAATATTAAAATATTCATATACCATCTCTTTTTATCTTCCCCCAACCACCTTCTCTCGTAGTCGTCACCGCTATCATCTTCCCTCATATTTCATCTCCTCTTCTTTTACCTATCCTTGCTTTGACGAGGGGTTTAATAGAGAAGATAGAGCGAGTCGAGCATGGACTCTAATTTCGGAATCAAAAGCCTCCAACTTGAACACAATGAGACAGCGAGGATGATAGGAAAGATAAGAGAATAAGAGAACGAATGCGATATGGATAATTTATATATTATAACAAATTATTTCTTTATTAGTATCGTGCAAAATAATAAGTATTATTAAATAAGAACGATGGAGAAAAAAAAGATATCAAGTTATAAAATCATTAAAACAAAAAATGAGATGTGAATCACCGACATATATAAAATAAAGTACGTGATTTATAAAATGCATTTATTTTTTACAGATAAATTCACTAAAAACCATCTCTATCTGTTTGTTTTTTTCCTACAAATTCCCTAACAGTAAATGGAAGGCATAATTCTTTTTTACGGTTCCGTGTTCTTCACCAAAAAGTCCCTTTCATTTTACTTCTTTAACGGAGATCGGACGGTCCTGATTCGTCAGACCTATCACCGTCAAAGATCGCGGTCGTCCGTCTCTATAATAATAATAATAAAAAACACGGTTACGTACCCACACGCACGCCTCTCCAGTCGTGGGCCGTTCATGGTTCGCTAAACGACAAGCCCAACTCGAGAACCAAGGTGGGCCCGCTTTAAAACTCGGGCCCATTTGCTCGTACGCCAAGTCGCCAACTTGCCCTTGATCCTCTCCCTTATCGACCGAAATACCAATGCTGCTCCCTTTTCCCTGCGCGTAAATTTGGGTAAGTCCAGGGGCATTTGCGTTCATTTCGCGATTCCCGATGTGCCCCTCAGTGCGCGAGGGAGCAGTTAACGTACAGTCCCAGACACGGGAGGTTACGCTGTCGAATTCCGTACAAAGAGGAGGGGCATTTGTGGAAATCGGGTCGCCCGCGGTTCTCCGGTTCGCGAAGGAGGACGCGTGTGAGGATCGCAGGTAGGATGGAAAACTGATCCATGAACTGCGCCACGTAGCGAGTCCATTTGTCCTCGCCACGTCATCGTCGCCCGTTCGTTACTTCGTTTGATCTCTTTTTAAATCCGCCCCCTAAATTACTCTTCTTCCCTGAGTTGGGAGTTCGCTTGCTTCTCCTCCTCTTTCGACGCGATCCATGGAGGAATTGGAAATCACTGCCTTAATTCTTTGATTTTGACTTCTTTTTTCATGGTCGCCGCTATCGGAGATTGGTCTTGCTATCGATAATTAGTGGTTTTGACATCGGAGTAGTTAGAAATGGAGGAGTAGTGGCTTGGGACTTGGGTTTGTGATGGTGATTCCGTTCCAGGTAAAGATCCAGCCGATGGAGTCGAAATCGACGGCCAGGGGAGACCCCGCGAGACATGCCGGGCGATCTCGGCTGAAGCGACTCTTCGAGCGGCCCTTCCCGAGCATGTTACGGATCTCTTCGGCCGAGAGAATCGCCGGTGGCGGCGAGAAGGAGAAGGATGAGGGGAAAGTTGAAGTGGAGCCAAGCACGGTGTGCCTTGATCGCATGATCCTCAGCTACATCGAGGAGAGCAACGAGAAGCCTCTGCGAAGCCGATGCAACTGCTTTAATGGGAACTACGATGACAGCTCCAGCGACGAACTCGACTTCGACGCACTGTCTTCCGTCGCCTCCTCCGTCGACGTCTTGGAAACTCTCAAGGTAGTCGATTTGACGATTTCCCTTTATCAGGGTTTTTTTTTTAAAAAAAAAAAATCTACTTTTAAGTCTCTTTGCGCTGAAATTAGTGCTAAAAAATCGTGATTTTGATAGGGTTTGGTGCCCTGCGCGACCCTAGCGGAGAGGAATCTCTTAGCGGACGCTTCGAAGATCTTGGAGAAGTGCAAGAGCTCGAAGGCCAAAGGCGATTTCCGACGAATCGTCGCCGATGGTCTCAAATCCCTCGGCTACGACGCCTCCATCTGCAAGTGCCGGTGGGAGAAAGCCTCTTCGTTTCCCGCTGGTACTCCACTTTTCCTTCTCCCCTTAAAATCCTTCTAGGAAATCAGGCCGCTAACCCGTGAACGGACGGCAGGTGAGCACGAGTACGTGGACGTCATCGTTTCCGGCGACCGCCTCCTCGTGGAACTCGACTTCCGCTCGGAGTTCGAAGTCGCCCGATCCACCAAGAGCTACCGCGCCGCGCTTCAATCACTGCCGTCCATCTACGTCGGAACGGCCGATCGGCTCAATCAGATTGTTTCCGTGGTTTCTGAGGCTGCTCGGCAGAGCCTGAAGAAGAAAGGACTCTCCTTTCCGCCATGGCGGAAGCCCGAGTACATGCTAGCCAAATGGCTCTCCCCACACCAGCGAGAGGCCGTTTCGGTGCCCCCAAAGGAGAAGATCTCGGCCGTCAACTTCTTCGGCGAGTTCGAGCTACGGTTCGACGACCCCGCGGTCCAGTCCTCCGCCACGGCAGAGGAGCGCATCACGGTGGTGGTGTCACCATGGAAGCGGCCGGAACTGCAACAGAAGCAGAAACCGCCATCTAAAGTCGTCACAGGCTTCCCCGCCGTTCTCTGAGAGGCTAACGCGGTCTCCGAGAGTTTTCTGGGTTTTTTTTTTCTTCTTCCTTTTGCTTTGTTTTCTCTTCTTTTTTTGGAAAAGAGAAACGAAAAATATTTTTTGTTTTATTGTCGGTTTTGATGAGATTACTGAGGACCTGTCTGTTCTTTTTTTCTCTCTCTTTTTTTTTTGTAACCCTCTGCAGAAGGGACCTATATATGAAATATAAGAACGAGATTTCAAATATCTTTTAATTTTAGGGGGTTTTTTCCTTCTTTTGCGTGTGTAACAGAGGAGGAATGTGCTTAGATAAACCCCCCATCTATCCAGAATATCTACTCTTATCCGCTTCTTTATTCACAAAAAAGGCTTAATGTTTAAAACTACCAGAATGCAGAGAATTCAAGTGTTCACTGTTCAGCCCTGGGCACGGCAGCTCGTGCCGTCTCGAACTCCGTGCTCGGATGAAAAAAGAAAGAGAGAAGCCCACGAGAATGGCGTGTGCTCCTTCCTTTCTTTATTCCCCCCCATTTATTCGACCGGGATAGAGCTTCAAATTTCGTGGTTATCTCCTACATCCTAGTTATTCGTCCAGCTTATCGAAGATTTTGGTCTCGGGAATCGCAGAATAAAGCCCTTGGCGGTGCTGACTCTCTCCTACCGAAGTACATGATAAAGTTTCTGTTTAGGACTTCTAAACTCGGATAAGTGGTGCTCTTATTCGAAACCCTATTCCCGCTGCCTTGATCCCTGCGCCCCTGTCCTTTACACTACAGTATTCCTTTCCTTTGGCGTACTCCCCCCACCTTTGTTTTGCCCACTTTCTGCAGCAGTGGGGAGGGATGATTACCTCTGCAAACCCTTTGCAATTAGCCCCCTGGCCCCTGCTATTAATCATAATAGTAGGCTACTAGTGTGGTAAGTGTGTAACGCCACAAATAATCATTAATATATTTATTGATAACGTACGTTTTGCTTTGATTATTATGGACTCGCAACTTACTGCGTGAATGAATATTAATTATTCAATCATATCTTTTCATTTTTAATATTTTCAAATAATACTTTTTGAGCTAATCTTAACCTAATCAGTAATAACAGCCGAAGATTTAAAAATTAAAACATTCAAAATTCGTCACATTAGTTTTAAAAATATGGATTACAACTGATAATTTTGTTTAAAAAAAAAATTAATGACACCTCTTGCTTTCAGGAAAGCTACTTCCCACCGAATCCTGCGGGCAAATTAACCGTTGAGGCATCATTGCAGTGGAAGCTTTTATGCGAGAGGCGAAGAAAAGTTGAGAGGGGAAAAAAAAATCCCAAGAGAGGAAAGAAAGAGAAAAGAGAAAGAAGAGTGTGAAGGGGGAGCGAAAGGGCCACACTTGGCTTTATTTACTTTACTCTCTCCATTTCCTTGTTTTTTCCCCCAAACTTGTCTCAATTTGATTGGCTGAGAAACTCCTCTTTTTTTTTTTGAAATCCATCCCTGGGTTTCCTGGAATCTCCACTTGCTTGGACAGTGACTGCACTGTGGTCCTCCCTTTCTAAGATCAAGATTGAGGAATACTTCTGGACGTGGCTGCAAGCAAGGGAGTGATCAAGCTTAATTTAGATGTGATATAAGAGATTTGGATTACTTTTGAGATTGTGCTGGAAGCTTCGAATCTAATTTCGCCCAATTTTGAGAAATTTTTACAGCCTAATCTCCCCGGAAGCTTTGGTTAGTTTTGCTTGCATTTAGACTTGTCAACTAGGAAATGGGAAAATGGGAAAATGAGATACACGTTTACGTTTACATTTTGACAAAGTGGAAAGAATTAAGGCCACCACTTCATGCAGTCTAGTAACTTGTCCCTATTATGACTTATGAGTGGCTCTCCACCGTACCGACCGCCAAAGACACGCCAATTATATACCAACAGTTGCCAAAATGTAAGGAACGTAAATCTCATATCACTCTTCATCTAACTTCAAATTATATGACCTCAAATCAAATCAGAACAAAGATTGATCAGGTTTCAATGCGGGTCAATCAATGCAGATCAATTCAGATGCATGTCAAGTGCCAGCACATCAAATACATTTATCTGCGGTTCTTATCATAAATTCTTACTCAAATTCTACTGCATTCTGTGTCTTCTTTTAAGCACAGCTAGAGTCATTTGACTTGCATTGATCCACCCATATCTCTAACCTTGGATTAGTACTTTTCCGGAGGGGTCCGGCTGAGCCTGGGCCTAACTGTTAGGAGAAGCCTGGAAACCTCAATTGGGCCTATTCGACATTGAGGGTCCTGTGGCTAAGTAAAAGTATACAAGGCTTTGTGAGATCTTTTAAACGTCTAGTGAGCCTTAGTGCATTATGGAGTGATATGAAATGGTACCAAATCAGCCCAATATAAGTAAATATATATAGAATTGGGCCAACCAACCCAAAGAATGAGTCATGCTTGCTGTGAAATGCCTTTGGGTTAACTTCAGAGGAAGTAGTGAGAATAATAATAACATACAACTTTAGTGCCTAGATTTTATTATAGTGTCCATATCATAATATCATTTGCTGTCTGTAACTCAATGAACTCTGCAATATAATTTAGCATGGTATTAGACGAATATTATCGGTTTCTTCCTCGGTAAGTTTCAGTTTGCCAGGGCAAAAGAAAACTTTACCTAATGGCAAAGATACCTATAAAACTAAATGCTTGACAATTTTAGGGAGATATTTTGAATTGTAACCAATAATAATAGTAATTAGTAATAAAGAATTTGTTCTTTGACTTGTCTCACAACATATTTAAAAAGAAGAAAAAAAAAACTTACTCCAATGCAAGTTTAATGCATCAGAAATCAAGGACCATGAAGGGGGTCAAACACACCATCCCAAAACAGATCACCATCATATACTTATATACAAACATCTAGATCCTTAAAAGCTATTGCTCATTTCCACCATAACCCAAATAACTATCGACTCCCTTACCTATTTACTATCTCTGATCCCATTACAATTATATATAAAATAAATTAAATTAAATAACTATTTTACTCTTAACTTTACTTTTTTTTTTCTTTAAAATAAAAGTAAAATAATCCCAAGAGCATCTAAAATTAAACAATAATTAAGATCAGCAAACAATTAAATAGGGGAATTGAAGAGATTTTATGTAAAATAATAGAGGAGGCCTATTTAAAATAAGCAATCCACTAAGGGTTTAGGTATAGGAATAATTATCCATACAATAGAGAGAAGTTATAATCCCACCATAATCTAAACTTAATATTTACTCTTATCTTTACTACTTTTACTACAGTTTGATTGCCTTTCTTCCCCTTTCTTTTTTAGAGGGTTTTTCTCATCGCTCTCATCTCTTCTCCTGCTATCCTCCGTATTCAACAACAATATGCACGCTCATATTAGCTCCCTTATAATGACTCTTATCTTTGCCCATTTGCTTTCTTGCCCCTATCTTAATTGCTTTGTTGCCCTTGGTGCTATCTTTTGTTTTCTTTTAAGTTTTTCATTCTAATAGGAGCTTTTGGAGGGGTGATGACATGATTTTTGCATATGATTTTTTTTTTTGGCCATCGTCACCTCCCTTATTGTCCATCTCGTTTCCTTATTGATGATTCTGCCTTGGTTAGATGTCGTGCCTATTTCAAAGGTGTTCTTTAATCAAGCCTATATTCTTTAGTTGTTGAAGTGATAGTTGTAGTGTCTTACTCATCTCATGGTGGTTTAATTTTTTTCTATTGGATGTGGTTATCTTATTTCAGTGTTGTAAATGACTTCGCCATAAATTTTCGATCAAATCCCCTATATTTCTTTCTTTTGTATTTTAGGTTCTCGGTATTGTAGGTCATAGGTTGTAATGTCAAGTCTTTTATAATCTTAACAGAGCTACATGATATCGACTCTCTTCCTCTTATATTTCTTCTTCAAGTATTGAGTTGCTCTTTTTTGTAGGGTTGATGACAATGATAAAGATGGAGACTTATTTTCAAGACTATTGTCCTATCTTATCCACTCATTTATTTACATGAATACTTGTATATATTGTTTTTTTATTTAATACTTTGTTTTATTATTGTTTGATATGTATTTAGTCAATTATGAGATTGTTTATAGGGCCACATCTACCTCCCATTTTCTTTGTAGTATATCACAACTTAATAGGCTGAATGAATTATCAATCTTTTGACTTTCTTAAAAAAAATTATAATTATTTATTTTTGTCAATCCCAAGCCTTACTTGTAAAAATAAATTTATTACGGTGAAAGACATTTTAGTAAGAAACCAGTTTATATCACAATATGTTGGGTAAGTTTTTAGCCAAAGTAGCCCTCCCGGTATAGTTCAAAACTTAAATATAAACTTAAATATAAGACTAATTGTATTTAATAATTATTGATCCAATCAATTATTTTTAAATATGTCTTTAACTGAATCACCGATTTGTATAGAAATCTCACACTTTATATATTAGTCGCTTAGAGTTCGGAAGACTCTATGAACTAGTACAGGGAACTATTATCTGATTCAGTAACTTAATATTTTATTATATTTTTTATATCTAATCAAGATTTACTTTTAAAAAAATTAAGACTAAAAAACTAAGACTAACTAATTGAGTTCCGACTTACCTCAAATCAAACAAATCTATAAATGGACGGCTTATAATTAAAATAGTATTCAACAAAAAAATGACTTATATTTAAATTTTAAAATAAATTAAACATGTAAGAAATATAAGGGGCGACTTAAAATAGTCAAAAACTCTGTCCCTCGTCCCCGTCTCTCCTCTCTCTCTCTCTCTCTCTCTCTCTCCTAAACGACATAGTCCTCACTTCTCCCGTCTCCGCCCTTTCACCTCAAGAAACCCATTCCCCCAAAAGATCCCTTCTCCTCCAATCCTAATCTTAACCCTAACCCTAGATTTCCTCTCCTCGATACTTAGCTTGCATTGGCCTTCGCCTCCATCCACGGGAGATCTTTCTCCCTATGTCTCCACAAAGAAACGTCTCCTCTGGCCTCTTCCTGATCTCATTCTCCCTTCATCTACTAAGAGCTTCGCGTGCATCGTATCTTCGGTTCTGAGGTTTGGAAAAGGAGAAAGTAATGGGATTCAAGTGCTGCGGTCCCGTGATTTGGGGATTGATCCTGGTTTGGGCTATCTTGGCGTCTGGAGAACCTGATCCAGAGGAGTTTGAGCGAGCGTAAGTAGGGATATGGCGTATTTTGATGAAAAAAATGTTAAATTTCTTACTTCTTGTTCACACCGGTGTTGAAAAATTGAATCTTCCTATTAGAAAAAAATAGTTTGCTTAAATATTTTTGCCAGGGACGTTGATGCACATCTGTTTGCTAATGAAATTTGATTTCGTGGAAATTTCTTAGTTACTCATTAGAACTGTGATTAGGTTCTCAGGGCCTTGCCGCATATATTAACTGTGACATTTATAGATTCCCCATTGTGGAGCCGGATGATGGTCATACTAAACTTCGTCTTTCAAGGGAAGGTCTGGAAGCGATTCAAAGAATTACAACCCCTATAGCGGCTGTTGCCGTAAGTCGTAACTTTATTTCTTGTGGAAAGCTAATTAGTCAATCATAATACTGGTTAATGATTATTTGCTAACTTTTGTGAGGAATTATTTTAAGCAATTTCATTGCAGGCAAAGTTCAAACACCTTTGATTGTAGAAATTTCTATGCAGTTTCTATTTGATCCTTAATCAGACAGGCTTCAACTTCTTATAATATCATGTCAACACTTCTATTCATATAAAAATTGCCCCTCTGGACACATCCAAAATAATTTGGGCAAAGTTGCGAACTATCATTAGCATGGCCATGTGCAAGGATGGCATATACCAACAGGGAAATGATGCAAAATCTTCTATGATTATGAGAAACAAATAAATATGATGCAAGTGCTGCTTGTTGCTTGTTGTCAAATTACTTATTCTAGATTACAAGTGCTGCTTGTTGCTTCTATTTTGGTTCATAAATTGTAGTTGCAACTATTACTTAAAGTGCATATATCTAAACTTCTTACAACTTTATAAAGCTTGTAGTCAATAATGAGTGCTATATGGGGTCATTTTAACTTCTCTTTTTTTCCCTCACATATTGGCTAAGATCATGTCTAAAAGATGTGTTCTTGGTGTGCTTATCATAGTAATGCACTTATTTCGGGTACTTCTTGAAATGAATGGTTTTTTCCTCTAAGTGTGAAGTAAAATATGCCACTTGTTGCTAAGAATGTGTTAGGTATCAATTGTCGTGAATCACACTATCGGTAATTTCTTTAGTACTCTTCACCGTTTTCTCTGCAAACCCATCCTTCTATATTAGCTTAATCTATTGCTTAGCTCATCTTTGAAAACAAATTGCAGAACCATCTCCTTGTAGATTATAGGTTACGCCCAGTTGTTCTCCAATGTTGTCCTGGCCATATAGAATGACATTTTTCTGTACATAATATTTCCTGGGTTACAAAAATTTTGGGATTTACACTATGTTATCATGGCTGAAACATTTTTGTTCATGCCTCATTTTATATTGATTTCAGGTTATTGGTCCATATCGATCAGGAAAATCTTTTCTTCTCAATCAACTTCTCACCCTGTCATGTGATAAAGGTATACTTCATCAGTTCATTGTGGCTTTTGTGCTTTCTTTATGTAAGTTAGAAAATGATCAGATTGATCGGATATATGCAGGCTTTGGTGTCGGACATATGCGTGATACAAAAACAAAAGGTTAAATGTCACTTAATGAATTTTCAGAATGTTTTATTTCCATGTTCTTTGATCTGTTCTCTGCAGCAATCATGAGTATGCTATTTGCCAAATATTTCTCATGCTGTGGAAATTTACTAGGGATTACTAAACATGTTTTTGATGCAGGAATATGGGTTTGGGGTACTCCAGTGGAATTGGTTATTGATGGTTCAAAAGTGTCTGTCCTATACCTAGATACTGAAGGCTTTGAAAGTATTGGGAAATCAAATGTTTATGATGATAGGTAATTATTCAAAATCAACCTTACATGTGCTGATTCTTTAGATTTTTCTGTTATGCGTGCAAGTTACAGACATACCTTTTTAATCCAATGTATGACAGGATCTTTGCTCTGGCAACTGTATTGAGTTCTGTGCTTATCTACAATCTTCCTGAGACGGTTTGTTCTTTATCTGGCTTTGTGCCTGTAATTTGCAACTGAATAAGATCTCAAATTACGATGCTAGATCTGGAAGTTGGCATTCATTTACATGTCAAGGATCATTTTTGTCATTTGTTTATCTTGTAGATTCGTGAGGCTGATATATCTCGATTGTCATTTGCTGTTGAAATTGCGGAAGAATTCTATGGAAGGTATTTCCATATGTTAGTTCCATTTAAAAATGCTTCCATACTATATTTATTGATTGTTCTGTTCTAACATCCTTTTCTTAATTTCTTCTGTTTCCGTGTGGTTAACAGAGTGAAGGTAACTCACTAAACTAAGTTTTCTATCATGTTAGTTGAAATTACTTAATGTACATATGAAACTATTGGATATTACTGCAGGGGCAAGATGTTGCATTTGAGCCTGCTAAGCTCCTGTGGCTTATCCAGCGAGATTTCCTTCGTAAGTTTGTTCATTCTCTTTCCTAGATGTGATATTATGATAATATGGCCCTAGAAATGTACATCACACACTATACTTGTCGGCATTTGAGTCCTTGGATGGTCTAGACATTTGATTTAAGTCCCTCTAATTTATGAATAATGAGCAACTTGCTTGTTTACATGTTATTTCTTTCTCATATATCATATATTTGACAATCTTTCATGTCTTCTTTTACTATATATATATAATGCTTTGTGCCGCTAAGTTACATGTTCACTTTGGAAATGATAACTTTGATGATACAGAAGGGAAATCAGTTCAAGAAATGGTGAATGAAGCTCTCAAGCGGGTACCTAATACTGGCGGTTAGTTTTGGTTCTGTCCATCTCACAGTTTTATATGATTCTTATGTGTTTGTGAAGCCATCTTAAAGTATTCAATTTTCTATTATATTTGTTATCGCAGGAGACAAATATCTCGATCAGGTACTATACATAAAATTTTAGTTGTTGTATGGAAGTATCAAGGGATTGTATTTTCTTCTGTCAAAATTTATGTGCTTTTTCCCTCTCTTCATGAAAGATCACATTACTTTTTCTCGTGAAATTAGATAAACCAAATCAGAGACTCTTTGGCAATTATGGGGGATAACAGTACGGCCTTTAGCTTACCACAGGTGTGCTTTCGTACCTCTTATTGCTTACCACAGTTTGGGTATTAAATCTTTGAATTTCTAGACTAGAGTTACTATTGTTTAAGAATAAGTAAAAGGCTGTTTTACTTGGTTACTTCTGTATGTTGTTCCAATAATTCAGAGACCATGTTAGTCATAGTTGGTCCTCTATATTATATAGCAATTATACATACAAATTTGCCGTGTTTTGTCCCCTCTGAAATTTTCCTATGGATAGTTTCTTGGATTTCGTTATTCTTCTGAGACAAGCCAGTGTTTATTAAATGTTATAAGATGCAGGGAGGCTAGGTGGATTACATGTTTAATCATATAAAATGCTTGTTATACTAAATTAAAAGGAATTTCGGTCATTGTAATCTAAACCTTTTTAAACGATTTTCCTTTACATAGACGTATCTCATGCCTAAGTGGCACTGCTTATATTCTTTGGTGTTAAAGTTTGTTTTAGAAAATCTCTCTTTCACATGAAGTGTTAGCGGAGTTTCACTATAGCAAGATGATTGCGTTAAGAAGCTAATAGTTTAAAAGGAGGGGTTTGGAAAGAAGAATTATAAGAGAAGGGTTGCTGAATATTTTGTACCTTATGATACAATTGGGAAGGGTTGCCAGGTTTAGGGCATGCCAAACAATCAACTGAAACCCGCATTATTAGCAAAAGTGTTTGAGTTAACAAGTGAAAAGATAGAATGAGATCACCTGAGGTAATGAAAAGTCCTGGACTTTCGGGTTCAGGTAAGTGGACATTTGAGAATCCTAGATTAAAATTGATTCTGAAAATGCTTGCTTGACTCCTTATTGACAAGGTAATTGGTGGAGGGACTACTTAAACCAAACAATGTAGGTCTTGCATGTTTGTATTTCAACTTTCCAAAGTAAATCTGTTTTGCACAAATAGAGCTATGTTATCTACTTATCTACTCATTCCTCAAAGCATGTATTGACATTTAAAATAATAATGGACAACTGAACCTGTCAATGCTAACATTGTGTTATGATGCTTGTCAAGAAGTTCTTGATTCTTGTCATGTCTATATATATATTTCTTTGGATGTTTTAGACATTTGGTGAAATTTTTGGCAGCCTCATCTTCAAAGAACAAAGCTTTGTGATTTGAAAGACAGTGAGCTCGACCAAGCCTACATAAAAAAGAGAGATCAATTGAAACAACTTGTTGCATCCATCACAAAACCAAAAATTGTGCAGGGTAAACATCTAAATGGAAAGGAGTTCGTCTTGTTTCTAGAGCAGGTTGGTTCTGAAGAACAATTGTAATTTCGTATTATTTGGTATAATCATTCTTTGAACTTATCTATGTCTACTGGTGTATAATAAAAAGCACCCAACCAAAGTAGATCCACATTATATCGTTTATGTTCTTTCAGATACTTGAGGCTTTGAACAAAGGAGAAATTCCGTCAACAGGTTCCCTAGTTGAGGTTTTCAATAAGGTTATTCTTGAACGTTGCTTAAAGGTGTATAATCAGCATATGGACAATTTGGGTCTACCAGTACCAGTGAGCAAATTGCAGCACTTCCACGACGAGGCACAAATTGAGGCGAAAAATCTATTTGACCAACAGCATTTTGGTCGCCATCATGCTGCACAATCTAGCCTCAAACTTGATGATGAGATACAAAAGGTGCGTCGGAGAACATAGTACAAAGAATGAAATATAAAATTATCACCGAGGGTGTTTATGTCTAGATAATTGTACTTATTATTGGTCTTGCTTTTGAATAAGCCTGGGAAGGCACATTAGCTAATTTATTGAGATTCCAAGACAGCTTAACATATTAAAGCTCGATTTTTGTAATTTTTTCCTTAAGATGAAGACCACCTATGGAGATTCCAAGACAACATAACATATTAAAGCTTCAGCTTTTGGAAAATTTCCTTTAGATCACCTATCGTCTGTCAATTTAATATTACTTGAAATTGTTGTAGAACATCACATTTTTGCAAGTACTTCATTGTTGATCACAATGTTGATTGTCATGTCATGCTTTTGCTGAAGATTATAGTTTATGGTTTTATGTTGTGCGCATCTCTCTGTTATGTTCTTCTCTTGATTGACTGTGGCCATGTGTGAGTAGATTAACTTTTTGTGGTTGTACTATGCTAATGTGATCTCCTGTGTAGGTTTACAGAAATTTCCTTCTTGCAAACGAGTATCAGTCATCAAAATTATGTGAAGCACGGTACACACAATGTGAGGACAAAATGGATCAGCTTCAAGTCTTGAGACTTCCTTCCATGGCAAAGTTTAATGCTGGTTTTCTCGAATGCAACCAAAGTTTTGAAAAAGAGTGTGTTGGGCCTGCAAAAGGAACTTATGAGAACAGGATGATGAAGGTTAGACTTTCTAAACGTATCTATGTTTTATTCCACATGAACATGGGAAAGCCTAGTGAGATTCCATTAAATTAGGGTTAGATTGCATAACTCTGGATCGTCAGAAATAATAGCATAATATTGACTAAGGATACTAGATTGTCTTAACAATCTACATGTGGCCAGTATATGTGTTCCAATTTTGTAGATGATAATTAGTTACATCTTTTCGATTGTACAAGCCTGCCAATATTTAATGTGCTGAGTTTACCTAAATTAAGTAGTAAACTCATATTCCTGTCCTTCCAACTTTGTCTTGCGCCATTTTTTGCTATTGTGAGCATCCCTAGTGTAATGTGTTATTGTTAGTTTCCACGTGTAACATTCTAAGGTGAACTGAAAATATTACAAACAATAAAAGTAATTCCTATGTACCATAACTTCAGTTTTTCTTGTTACAACATATAGTGGTTGAACACAAATGTCGACAAACACTATTAAAGAACATAAGTTATAAGATGAAGCATTTAGTTAGTTCTGAGTAGTATTTATTGATACAGTGTAAGCTTTTGTTTCTAATGAGTCATGTACTTTAGTTACAAAGGCTAGCATATTTCTGTATCTATCAAAACTTTCAAGAACCATTTCCTCGGCCCATTTGATTCAATATAGGGTTTTACAATCAGTAGTGGCTTTCAGTGCCACCTCTTTCATGTTACTTCAAGGGCTCATTCATGATTATCAGAAGCAATATATCAAGATATTTAATGCTTATCCAAGTAGGAAGAAAATGTGGTTTGCTATTGATTTAGTCCAACTCTTAGCATTATATATTGAACATAAGCTTGGGCATGTTTAAGAAATAACTCTATTTTGTTTTTGTAGCTTTTAACCTTTATATGCATTGACAACAACTTAAGAGGTCAAGTTCTTGATGTAAATGCTTTAGTCAGATCTTTTGCCCTTAATAGTTGTGCTGACCAAATATCTGTGATTATCTTCTGATCTCGGAATTCTTTACTGTGACTTCCATCTAATTGTGAAATCTATCTGTGGCTTCAGATGCTCGGGAGGTCTCGTGGTCTTTTCATCAAGGACTACAACAACCGGCTCTTCAATTGGTTGGTGACCTTTTCACTCGTAATGGTTGTTATGGGTCGCTTTGTCATCAAGTTCTTTTTGCTCGAAATTGGTGCATGGGTGATGTTTATCTTCTTGGAGACATACACAAGAATGTTCTGGTCAGCAGAGTCATTGTACTACAATCCAGCTTGGCATATCATAGTGTCTACTTGGGAAACTATAGTGTACAGCCCTTTCCTTGATCTGGACAGGCAAGTCATCCCTTTTTCTTTTCACTCTTATGGTCGACCCTCGTATGGTCGAGGAATCTTGACTTGTTTGGCAACTCTTCTTCCTTCATATAGATTTAACTCACCAAAACTCTAAAGCTTAACCCATTATAAAACAGCAATTTTAATATTTTATATTGCAATACTCTTTTATTTATGGTGTTGAAACATTCTGAGAAGACTAAGAAGTAAATTTGAACTAAACAATTAGAGGTTTTATATTTTTAAATAACAGATGAGTGGCAGGAATTAAACTTAGGACTTTGCCTTGATACCATGTTAATTCTCAAATTTGTTAACAAACAGTTTTTTTATTTATTTCAATTCTAACGCATATATTGAACTTGATGCAGATGGGCAATCCAAATCAGCATGTTGCTATTAATTTTACTTCTATATTGGCGGTGTTATGGGAGGAGAAAACACGGTTCTCATTCCTTATTACCTTTGTACAGTAGTTCACATAGGGTTGGCTCCAATCGCCCAAGATCAGACTGATGATAAGAACTGAAGTCTCTATTATTCTCCTTTTCACGATAATAGCTATGATATATCTGTTGATTATCCATCCGAATGGAGGGCCTTATTCAACAGTGCCCTGCCAACGGTTTTCAGATTCTTTCTGGGCATCCTTTCTGGAGGCAAGAAATGAAATGTTCATATCATTGGGCATCTGAAATGTAGGAATATGTTGTGGTTGTTAATCAGAAATATTTATCTTCTTAATACTTCATATTCTTTGTTGATCTTCAACTAATCTCAGCCTATAAAATTTACAAATGTTCAACATGGGGATTGTCTTGTTTATGTGGAAAGTCCAGATTTATCTGTTTGTGCCTATCACTTCTATTATTTGCTTGTTTACTCTGGTCCTCGTTACCTCTATTATAGTTCCCTCGTCTGGCTCGGATGCTCATTGATGCATCAGTTGCGCACATCCAGTAGTCTGAATTCCGATCCGCTAGGCTGTGCCTGGCTCAAGGGTACTGATACCAATTGGTTAAATTTGTGAAACTGGCGGTAAGTTGACAGGAAGAACATATGGATCTCAGACCAATTTCTCCAATACAAGACATTTATAATCTTAGCAGGACTAGCTTCAGTATCTTAACATAAGGAACAAAGCTTAAAGTTGCAATCATGATACATAGCCAACCTATGCCAATCTAATACAAGCATGCTTGACATCTTTTACAAGCAAAGAGAGGGAGACCCTGAAGTCTTTTCTCTCAGCTTCATAACATATTACCACACCATGGCTAGAATCTGTTAGCACTAGCCAACAAGTTCTGTGACTGCTTCTCAAATCGAAAGCCATTCGCCATGGAGTTATCCGCCGACCAAATGAAGATGCCGTGAAGCTTTCCTTGCATCTTGAGAGTATTACAAGCGCGAAAAAAGCCGTTATCTGGGGATAAACCTCCACTTCCATCAGTAGAGAGACTCACCAGCACCTTCCCTCCCTCGTAGTTAGAGCTTTGCTGTGCAAAGTAGCTTAGAAACTGCGAAACCGTCGTGCTTGCATCATAGGCATAGAACTGGAAGTTGACATAGTCTATAAGGTTTCCATATTTCTTCCACAATGCTAAGTAATGTTTCTGGACTTGGTCATCATCAAAAGGAGCAATGGAAGCAAATGACACCACTCCGTTGTTCTTTAGTTTCATTACTAATTGTCCAATGCACTCTGCGAAAGTATTAGGATCAGCTTGGAAATGCTCGTAGTCGATGTCGATGCCGTCAAGGTTATATTGTTTGATGATTTTTGTTAGCGAGGATACTGCGTTATTGACCCAAGAATCTATGGAAGAAGGGTTGAAATATGCAAACTGACCGTTTACAGTATCTCCTCCTAGGCTAAGTGCAACCTTGACATTACCATTTCTTCGCTTTATAGAGGCTACTTGTGAGGGGGAGAGGTTACTACTGTCCCAGAAGATTTCAAAGTTACCATTGGTAGGACTAGCAGAGTTTGTGTAGTCGATAGCAAAGGAGAGGATGAAGTGGAACTCGACACCGGGATTAACCGGCACGTCCGTAAACCGGACGTTATTGAACTCTGCCCCGATGTACTCCCGGAAAAGCTTGGAGTCAATGGCGGCAGAGGGTGATGGCAAGAGAATGGATAAGAGGGTGTGAAGGAGAAAGAAAGAGGAGACTAAGTTTGAAGAAGCCATGGAGTAGAAGGAGGATATATAAGTTTCTTTTGCTTTGAGAATGTGCACTATGATGTCTCTATTTATAGACTCTTGAGTGGAAGATAAAATGACTGTCTTGAGAGTGTAAGGAAGTGGAGTGTAAGCATCCGTGTGTAGAAGGGATTAAACTTTGAACTAAGTCATAAGGTTGTCGAAAGATTTGTGAATGAACTTGGACGGCACTTTGCCTTGTTCTTTTCTTGGTAGCAGAATCAAACTGGATTTTTAATGCACTAGAAGTAGGGCAAATCTTTCAATCCTCGACCCATAAATTTGGGACGGTCCTACACAGGATGGGCCTGCGTAGAAGATAACTAACTGCAGATGGATGACTTAGGGAGTGTTGTTTTGGCATTAATGTAAGGATTCCTGGAGATAGTTTTGTCCTGACTGATGTCTAAATGCTTGGAGTCTTGTGGCTTCTTTATTTATTGGTTCTGGTAGACGGCAGTAGAGGAGGTCTCTGGTTTCCTTTGCCGTGGGATTTGGGGAGATCGCGAGTTGCACAATTGCATCTAGAAGGTTTTTCTTTTGAGATGAAATTGGTATGTCTCTGTAGAACTGGTGATTGGTTTATTGAATGTTGAAGGATTAATCAATTATTTGTAAAGATTAAATAAAAAAATGGACACTTCCTCCATTGGGAACTAATCATTTTACTTTGGGTCATCAGGAAACTTCACACCAAGGACAATCTTAAGAGATTGGGCATGGATCTTGATACACAATGTTATATCTTCTCTCAATGTCAGTTTTTGTCACACATTATTCATTTGTTCTGCTCAAAGATGAACATTTCTCTTGCTATTTCTTCTTCTTTTAGGAATATTGAGGTGCACGGCGAAAAGATCATATCAGTGCGAGAATAAGAAAAAAGAATTGACTTCTTATTTGCTATCATATGGTGGAAAATTTGGAAGGAAAGGGATTTATAGGCTTCATTGAGAGGTCAAAACAAATGGAGGATTAATTATTGACATCAAACGAACCTACTGCATTTGAAATATTTATTATCCAAAAATGCAAAACAAAATTTAATTTCTCACCTTTTATTCCTCTTTGTAATTCTGAACTTTTATTACCAAATATTTAATTGGGGCCTTGTCCCAAATTTGTCTTAAAAAAACAACAACAACAATAACAAAAAGCCTAACAAAATCCAGAGGTTGCAAAGAACAATCTGACAATTAAAATGGATGTTTTGCATCTCCTGAGCTTGCAAGTTAGAGCCCAGAATGATGTATACTTGACTTCAGAAACGAGCATCATAATCCAGGGTTTTGCTGGTATCAGTCTAATTTAAGCCAACATTATGAAAAATTAGCATATACTTGCAACTCAACAACCATCAATTTTGAAAGGCCAATTCTGCAGATGTGCACAACTTCATATCAGAGGCTCAGAGCTCCTTGAGAGAGCAAACAAGATGCAGTTGGGCTCAGTGACATGCATAACCCAAGACGAAAAATTGTAGACATTACCATCAGATCAACAATTTGGAAGAATAGACTCCCTTTTAGTGATGTTCTGAAACTTAACTGAGACACATCTTTCATAAACAGTAGCTTATTCAAATGTCAGTACATGAAACAAGGAGGAAATACAAGCAGCTCCAGAAAAGAAAATAGCAATCACTCCTATTGTTATTCAAGGAAATTATATGTTCAACAGTAAACCAAGTGACAGATGACCATAGTTTCTTGTATAAACACCAAATGATCATTTCATTTCGACTTGATGAGCTCCTCGACCTGGGGCATTCAAATGGAGCAATAGCCTGTAATTTATTGATACCACCATGGTTGAGGTGAAGCTTGAGCTACTGGTTATTGTTCTTGCGAGCTATCTCTCGAGCCATTTCACGCAGTTCCTCTGGTGATGGAGGCAGGGGGCCCTCAGGAGGATATACCACATAAGAACGCTGCAAGGAGACCATGATGTGCAGATCCAGATATAAGAACATAAATAGCATGAGTTTGAAATCGAAGTTATCAACCAAAACAACAATATTGGATTAGTGAATACAAAGTACATAAAAGTAGAGTCCCAACTCTATAAAACTCTAGGATTTTTAGTTTCCACAATCATTTGTTCATCAGTCAAAAAACTCGAAAATAATAACAGCTCCTGTAAATAGATCTTACGATTCAACAAAAGAATTTCACAGCCAAAAACGTCAGTTATTTAATTGGAAGAGAGTAGAGAGATATTAGTAGAAATTTTGTTCATCAGCATTACAGAAATATCAACAACGGGCTAAATGCATGTATACAACAGCTAGGATATGCATCGCCATTGTTATTCAGAGCAAAAAAGAAGGCAGTGGAGAAGCAAGTATAATAAGGTAAGTCCAAGTAAACAACTAACGAGAAAAAGAAAAGCAAAACGTCATCTTGACTACATAAACATTTTCATGCAATTTTCCGTCCGATGTACAAGGATTTCTATTTAGAAAATGTGAGATTTCCAACACTACTCCTTCCTTGTCGGCTCTTCAATGCCCTAAAGATCTAATTTTAGAGATCTTTTGCAGCATAAACTTCATCCATTCTATGATACTCAAAACAATAGTTCCTGTGCGAACAAGTTATTGAATCGGATCCAGTCTATTTCCACCAAATCTATTGCTCGCCCAAAGTTACCAAAACCCTAAAAAGAGTGGAATAGAATACAAGTTCTAATTGATTGAGGAATTCGACTTACGAAGCCCATGAGCTTTTGAAGGGTCTTAGATTCGGTGGCGACGGCGTAGGTGAGGACGATGGGGACGGTCACGTACACCGCGAATTTCCCAACCTCCAGCAGCACCCTCGACGTCCCAAACGACGACATCTCTTCTTCCCCTACGTTCCGCTCACCGCCTTCGGGCTTCTATTGTATTTTTATTTTTCGAACGTTTCATATTACACCCTAAATGAAAGTGAATTTGCAGTCCTACAGCCACATTATTTTCAAATGGAACCCTATACTTTACGAAATATTAATTGGATTCCACCTGCGAATACTGAAAATACTGGGGCCAAAACCGTGATAGTGCATTAATAGGGCTACTAATGGGCCGAATTAGGCCCATACCAACCACCCACCCACCCGGCCTTATGGATCTATTAGTTTCTGGGCTGGGCTAATATAAAGGTTTAAGCCTGGCCCAACAAAGATACTATTATGGGAGAAGTTCCCAACCTGGGGATATGAACGACAAACGACAGCCATTTGACCTACCAATTTCACTGTCTGATTCGTTGACACTCTCTGGTAGATGCGGACTAACCTGCAAGTACTTGGACAGAAAGACTATGAAAAGCTTTAATGTTCCTTGGGATTGGCTCTGAGCCTTTCCTGGGCCGTCCGATGCAAGATAATATATAAAAAGTCATAGTCGACGAGGTCTTGCCGGAGGGAATCGCCAGGTGGAGGTGACTTACAAAGCCTAAAATTTCTTTTGCTATAAATATGTCATTAAACTAATCTTTTTATACTTTTAAGTGTTGTTGAACTCTTCTCAACAAATACAAATCCTATTTCATTGGGTTTTGTTTTGCATGAAGTTGCTTCGCTTTGATTAGTCAAAGTGTAGAATAAATAGAAGGATATAGTTTCGTTCATCTCGTAGAACTATGAATCGTACAATAAACGGATAAACATACTTCCAACTTTGCCCTTATCATATTCTTCTTATAAAAGAATAATTTATTTAGAAACAATTATAAGAACAAAGAGGGACAAGAATTACTTGAACACCCTTTCAGACATATGCTTAATGATTGCAAAATAGTTGTGGAGCATATTTTCTTAATTTTCTTCGTGGGTGGTTCTTAAAAGAATTGATTCAGATGTCCAATCTATGTATACAGACGTAGGCTAGCAACCACAAATAAGAAGAGAAATCATTATTCGCTTCTTGGCATTTGCACAGCTCTACAGACAGGTGCATCTCCAAAAGCTCTACCAATCTTCATGGGCTCCACAAGGATTAATATTAACCGCTAAAAAGAAAGAAAAAGAACAAATAAGTAGGAAGAAAGACTTCCTTGTCTGAATAAATGCATGGAACAAGGCATCTCAATGTGCGGCTGAGGCTGCATGAAGACAGAGGGAAATTATGTGGGATTTTTGTAGCTATCTCCATAAATTAATGGCTAGATTTTTTTCTTGTTCCATACTTAAAAAATGATGTAGTCCCCACCAATAGGGACAAGTAAAATACATTCAGATCCACTAGTTTATACTATATTTAGGTTAGCATCTCCTATGGTTGGTGCATTCTTTGTTTTTAATCTCAGAAGAAGAGATTAGTCGCATAGTATGTTCTCTCTCTCCTTTTCTTCCTAAAAATAGAAAATCCTAATACTTAACATGTTGCTGTTTTCATATGAAAACAAAATAAGCTTCTAAGTTTTGCTTTCATTTTGTAGAGGGTTAAAAGTGATGGATAGCTCAGTGGATTTTGTTTCCTATCCATCCAGCTCATAGTTTTGAGCTAACCTTAATCTCAGATGATCCTTTCTTTTACTGGACTTCCTTCTTTCTTATTTTTTTATCTTCACCACTTATGAGGAGATTGATTCCAAGACTTGAATCTATGGCCTTCTAGATGCAAAGGACAAGCGATACCGCTACGAAGAATACGGTCGATATTTAACTGTGAGAGAAAAATTAGAATGGAGCTAACAACCAAGTTTAGCGTAGTTAATTAACAATATTTAAAGATTGTAAGTCATGAAATGGTACTCTAAATTTGGCTACATAGGTTGTCTTATCACAAGCTACCTACATGATATCAAACAACAACAATCATTTAGAACTCTGAAGTTTTAACTCTTTCAGAAAAATCGTTTGGTCTGGGTCATGTCTGATGTTTAATTATTGCAGCTAAATCATCCTAATCACAAAGAAATAATCAAATTGACAATGAAAGGAAGATCTAATCCTCGGTTCTCCTTGAAAGCAAGTGCCATTTGCATAGTTATTTATCTTTCCTGAGGCAGGACAGGAGGCCTAAAAAGTAGTTTATTCTGTACAGAGAATAGAGACAAATGATTCATGAAAACTTTATTCTACCTTTATATTTTCTATAATATCAGGTGCTCTATCAAACATCTACTCCATCATCAACCGATAAAGATAAACTAATCATTATCAAAAATGCCAAATTAAAGCATGCTGCTTGCTCATCCTTGTCACCTTAGTAGCTGTTAGCTGATAATATCTTCAAGCATGCATGCTATTGTCACCCAAACAAAGAGATGGTATCATAAATTGCATAACCAAATCCAATCAATATAGGTTCAGGCATGGTTTCAGGTTATGACCTTCTTCACTATTCCATAGGTTAGAATTCCTAATATATAACTAACAGTAAACTTTTTACCTTGAGAATAAACCTTACATCCCAATCGGTGGATCAGAGAATGGTCAATGAAATGTCAGCAAAACTCCACAGTCAAGAAGGATAAGTTTTAGTAGCTCTACTAGTCATCATCCAAAAGGAAGAGTAAAGTACTAGGAATTTTATAGTCCTACTCTTTCAAAGGCTTTTACTTGGTCATCGACGATAAGATCACCATTGCCAGAGCCACCTTAATATTGCAGTAAGAAACTGATGAGCAACACATTAAGGTCAATAATAGGTAGGTATGTTAAAGTGTGCTCTGATAGAGATACACATGATATTACTTGACGAAGATCTATTTCCCTCTCGGTAGTGGCTCCTTGAGTATTTAACTCCACTTCTATCATCGTTGCGGTCCATTACAGATCACCTGGACGTAATTTTACTACGTGACAACTTAAGCAGTTGAAGAAGGCCCTACATTGCTGGAAAGTAAAGGTTAAATGAATGCTGCCAATGCCTGTATTGTTCTCGAGCTTTGAAATTTCATGGGTGGGCCATGCAAATTTTAGGCACCAGTCTATTATATTGTCAAAACACTTGCTCACATGATCAATGGGAAGATGCTAATCTGATCCGTTTTCTTGGAAGTCTAAATTTGGCCAAATTTAAAGGCAAAAAAGAAGAAGAAGAAGAAGAAGAAGAAGAAGAAGAGAATTGAGGTCTACATAGATAAATATACTTGACAGAGGAATTTACTTCTTATGCTCGGCCTACATAAATCTAATGCAAATTTGTGCTGCTTAAACAACTCGATTTCCTATTGCATTCGATGCTGCCTTAGATTGCTTAGCTCACACATTTAGATTTTTAATCATGGATTGGTTCTTAAATCATTGTAGATATGCTGCATTCTAAAGTGTAAAAAGATAAATGTCTCCTAAATATTAAATGCCTGTGACACAAGCGATGTGATGAAACAAGTGGGTCATCCATCTATCATCATGTAATTTAAAATCTTCTCAAATGAGCTATTAAGAAACTGAATTTGATAATTGCAATCAGTGAATATACTACTGCATCATGACCAACCAACTGTTTCAAGTTGTTATTGTTTTCCCCCTTATTATAAGTAGAAATGAAAAATATCTATCGGTGAAACAGGACAAAACTTACCTATATTCTCTTTGCTATCTAGGCCTATGCAATCTAGAGCAAAATCTAACAACAAGTGCCTCACTTTTGGTAACTCCTATTATGCTCTCTTACTATATGGGGAATGCAAATATGCGAATGCACGGATGGCATGGGGAGGCACAGAAACAATGCCAAGATCGGATCTTGTTTTTAGAATCGAATATACTCTGATATCTATTGAGAATAAAACAGAAAAAAGGCCACGTGACCAAATACAGTGGTCCGGCCGGCCACGAGTTCGGCCACTGCCGTTACGACAGAAGCAACCAAACCATAGAGGGTATGGTAGACTTTCTTGCCTGCCTAACCAAATTAACTGCTATCATGCTTTTCTTTGTTACTTCACACACCCTAAACTTGCGTGGAATAACGAGCAGCCCAGCAGAGGAAATGTCAAAAGTGGGAACAGTCTTTATCAAAGTTTTCTTAGATCAGACTCAATTCTTTCTATTGGGTTCCTTTAAAGAGACATAAAGAAAGAAAGAATGCCTTCAATCTATAAGAACTCCCAATTACGAAGGATCTAGGAAGGGCTTACAGCTGCACCAAGTGATATTATCAGATAATAGTTTAACTGACAAAATATAAGTATCCTTTGGAGCACTCCAACTATGAGACAGCACATGCTCTATAAGACTGTAAACCATCGTCAATTCCATACTGCTCAATAAGAAATGTTATCATCTGCTATGACTCTTCCCACTTCTCAACTTTTACCAGCCAGTTTTCTAAAAGAAAGAATAAGAAACAATCATCATCCAAAAGGTGGACAGCAACCAAAAGCACCACAATGCAAAGTTCAAGATGCAGACAACTAGCACTATTCTACTTAATTGCAGAAAAATCTAGCACGCCCCTTGCTATCTCTCCTCAGACTCCAATTAGAAGAAGCATTGAAAGCAAGTGAAGACAAGCCAAAGTGGGGAAGTGGATCCTCTATATCCCTTTGCTCCTTTACTCATCGCTGTCAAATTATACAAACACTCAAAATTAAAGAAGCTTTTATTGATATGATAGCCGAAGTAGATTCTCTGCGGTCTTCGGGACCATAAAACCAATCAAAGCTATGAATTCAATAACCAATCAAAAAACGAAAGGTATCCTACAAGTACAACTTCCTGCAGCCATTATTGTAGACGATCTGGTAATGCGAGAGAAACAATTATTTAAATTAAACTAATATCACGTAGACAACCAACAAGAGACCTTATAACCACTCCTCCCTCTCTCACTCCCCACCACTAAACCCAGAGGGTCAAATAGATTCATAGACACAAGAAGCTATAGGAGTCTATTTGCCATGGACTCCAAGCCCAATGGCTCCACTATCACCGCCGCCGCCACCACCACTTTCACTTCCTCCTCGCCCAAGGGGCAGGTCCTCCTCGGGAAGTATGAGATGGGCCGGCTCTTGGGGCGTGGCACATTCGCCAAGGTCTACCACGCGCGTGCCGTCTCCGACGGCACCGCCGTCGCCGTAAAGGTTCTCGATAAGCCGGAGGTGGTCGGCACCGACATGGGCCCCCGCGTCCTCCGCGAGGTCTCCGCCATGCGCCGCCTCTCCCACCCTAACGTCCTCCACCTCATGGAGGTCATGGCTACAAAGTCCAAGATCTACTTGATCATGGAACTGGCCCCCGGGGGCGACTTGCTCTCCCGGGTCGCCCGTCGGGGCCGCCTCCCTGAGCCGGCCGCGCGCCGGTACTTCCTCCAGCTCATTTCCGCCCTCCGGTACTGCCACGTCCGGGGCGTCGCCCACCGCGACGTGAAGCCGCAGAACCTCCTCCTCGACCGCGAGGGGAATCTCAAGATCTCCGACTTCGGGCTCGCCGCGCTCCCCGACCAGCTCCGCGACGACGGCCGACTGCACACGGCGTGCGGCACGCCAGCGTACACGGCGCCGGAGGTCGTGCGGAGGAAGGGTTACGACGGGTCGAAGGCCGACGCGTGGTCGTGCGGCGTCATCCTCTTTGTGCTCCTCGCCGGATTTCTCCCCTTCGACGATGCGAACATAGCTGTCATGTATAGGAAAATCCACAAGAGGGAGTACGAGTTCCCGCCATGGATCACAAACACCGCGAGGAGATTAATTTCTCGGCTTCTCGATCCAAATCCAGATAGTAGACTCACCATAGAAGGCTTAGCCGAGCACCCGTGGTTCAAGAGGTCGCTTAGCTTAGACTCTCAGCTGAGTCTAATGGACTTACCACCTCCGCGAGATGCGCAGTTCGAGACAACCACTTGTAACGCTTTCCATATCATATCACTATCATCAGGGTTGGATCTATCAGGGCTGTTCGATGGAGCAAAGAGAAGGGAGCAAAGATTCACGTCCAAGGAGTCGGTTGAGAGAATCATGACGAGAGTGGAGGAGATCGGAGCAAGGTTGGGTTATTTTGTACAGCGAAAGAAGAGCGTTTCTTTTGGGTTGAACAGATGGGGGACGGCGCTGACCGTCGAGGTGTCGGAGGTGGCGCCGCCGCTGCTGCTGGTGGAATTGAGGGTGGAGGGTGGGGAAGGAGATGACGGCGACGGGTTCGGCTGGGAAGAATTGAAGTCGGAGCTGGGGGACATTGTTTTAGCTTGGGATGGAAGCGAAGATTTATGAGGGGGTTCGTTTCCATCCGCCATGTTGTAAGCTAGTCGATCGATTGTAAGGTGGAGGTGTATGTCTTTTTGAGTAGTGAGTGCTAACGTAGTTCTTTTAGGTAGAGTAATTAGCTAACCGGGGTTTCCAGTAAGATATTTGTCTTATTTTAGTGTGTGCAGATGTAAAAATGTTTTGGGCACTAATCTTTGTTAATAGAATTAATGTAGCCTCCTCTGCATTATTTTCCGTTGAGGGTTGTTAAGAACCCAGTGATCTCTCGCTGGCAAGAAGCATGATTGTCGTTGATAGATAGACAGATACCATGAACCAGAAAGAATCCATGAACCAAAACTGCCGAAGGATAACCGGTGGGCTAACATACCAGTTGCTGCTATATGTTTTTTTAACTTACCTATGATATAACAAAGAGATCCCTATGATACCAGTGGCTATATATGAAGTTATTCTTAATTATCATTTAAGTTGTGCATTTATAACGAAAAGAGAGTAGTGTCAGGCCAATCACACTCCGACCAGTGGTTCCCCCTCTCGCTCGCACGATGTGGTTATCTTTTCTTCCAACAAAGCAAGAAGTCCTATAATTTTGCCTCCATCACTCATCCTGTACTTAGGTGGGCTCAACCACGTTTGTCCTTCCTTATGAATAAATAGAATCAATGGGGAGCAATCAGCAATCGTAAAAATTCTTAGACTTCATCATTACCGCAACTAAAATTGTATGAATATCCGGAGAATGTTCTTGTTAGAGTGGCAGGTTAGTTAAGTGATATTACTTTAAAAACCATTACTAATTTTGAAGCATAGTTGCCTTATGTTTTGTCCGACACATACCAAAGTGGTCATCACAATCTCGACACATTGTTCTCAATTCAAATTCCTTCCAAGTACATCAAGAAAAGAAAGTAAACCTTTTTTTTTTTGAGAAATGAGAAAAGAGAATAAACTTACACAAGCTGCAGCTAATATAGCAATGGCCAATCAGAATAGATGATATTAATAGACTAAGAGTCATAATTAAAGAGGTGAGAGCAGAAAGAATACAACATTCAGCATCCATAATAAGTAAGATTTCTTGCAATGCAAGTTGAACTCACAAAATCAATGTTAAGGCACTTCCAGAGTCTTTTCATACCTGGTTTTGCTTCTGGTGTTCAGAATCTTTGGGATCCCAGACAGCAGAACTCCATGGCATAGAGGCTGTTGGTCCTCCAGGGCCTCCACAGATCCTTTTCTGAAGATGTTCCAAGCTGGCAACTCTTTGCATTGAAGCAGTTCTCGCCATCTTCCCACCAGCCACAGTATCATGGACGGCATCCTCAACTGGTGCAGATGAAGCTATTTCTGCAATGCAAGTATTTATTCTCTGGTCATGGGGTGCAATCTGGAAGAAATGGTTTGGATCATCTTGGATAGGTACAGCAGCATCAGGAGTTGCAGCACTGGGGCTACCAGAGAAGGAGGGCATGCTGATGGTCGACATATCCGGTATTGCCGGGAACAATGAACTGGCACCAGTTACTCTCTTTACGGTCTCCTCCGCCATCTTTACCTGAACATCCAGATATTAGTTTGCCGAGGTATTCAGTTGTCATCTATACTCTCTTTACACATGCTAAAAAGTCTTTCACAAATAAAAAACAGTGTATATTAAGAATAGATTTGAGCATCCACTTTGAAATTTAATGACGTCTTGATTGTTCAAAATTTAGTGAGCAGCAGGTCACAATATATTGATTGAACATAACTAACAGACTGATTCTTCATACCCTGCAGTAACTGACATAAGCAAGTAATTAAATATATTACATTTCTTGTGCTTCCAGATCACAGTATACTGTGCCAAGCAAAGCAACATCAAAAGTAATACGGTCTTCTAATTTTTAGGCCACATCAATGTTCAGTTGCATTCAACCTCCTGAGCATATGTAACAACCCAACCATCATCGACAGAGTCTTTTGTAGACTGCAAGATTTACAAGGCTGTTGTGTTACCATTGATACCTTCAATAACTCTTAATAAGTTTTGCAACTTCATATCAACACATTTGTGATTAGAAATCAAAGAACCACATTATTAAGGTCAGAAAAAGAGGCAAGCATGCATCCATGTGGAACATTATTGTGAGCTGCCTAGTACTTCCAGACCAGCTACTAAGTTTTCTCATTCATGATCAGATAAACTGTCTGTTTTTCAGCATCAGTCAGGCTCCAATTCTTCTTTGCCATCTCTGGTGGTTATAACACCCTTTTGTGTTGGTCCAAAATGTCCCAAAATACTATAAAATGAGACAACAGCAGAAAGTAGGAAAATTTAGGAAAACCAAGTCAAATATATTTCTCTGTATGAGATGGTTTCAACTAGTTTTATAAAAGCTCTAAAAGTTACCAGGTTTAAACTGATTAAAATTTGTATGTACATATGCTTCCTAATAAAAACATGTTTACAGTCAAAAACAGTGAAGGAAAAGGATCACAGAGAGATCCATCTTGCCCCGTCTAGACAATTTGACCAGTTGACTGTGATTATCATCAAAACTGAAGTTAATATAAATGTCAATTTAGATTTTCTATAACACTAGATGTTTGCATATGCAGAGCTCAGTTTCAAGGGATCTTATTCATGCATACAGGAAAGCATAATCAAGTGATGTAAAAAAATAAAGCATCTTTCCAAAACTTTATCTGGAGGTTCCAAGGTGGAGTGAAGTGGTCTAGCTTGGGCAGCAGCATACCTTGGCTCTCATGGTCTCAACATCTGCTTTTAGTACTCTGTTGTCAACAGCAGCATCATTGTACTTCTGATTTATGTCAGTGAGACGCTTTAATAGGGATGAGTTTTCAACTCTTAATTGTGAAACCTACAAAGGAATATGTAGTTGAGGCCTGGAAAGTGAAGTTATACTATTCAAATCAGATGTATAAACAAAGATTAATGAGATTATACCTGTGCCTCAAGCTCACTTAGGTGAGCTTGCTTTCTTCTTCGTGAGCGTCTTGCTGATTCTCGATTTGAGAGCATCCTTGGGGAAAAGGAGAGGAATAAATTGACAGACAAATCAAAATTGGCCTTAACTATTTTGAATAAGCTTAAAAAATGAATTGCTAGAGCGGATCTCAGAAAACTTTAAAACGCTAAAGCATATAATAAAATGCTGAATTTATCTTAAACCCAAAAGGCTGATAGGAGAAAATAGAATTTAAGCTAGCTAACTAATCACTTGTTTCTGATACAGTGTGCTTGATACCAGTATATATTAATTTATGCTAAAAGATAAAGCAAGGCAAGATCTCTTAAAATATGCATATGCAAAGAGAAGTATTTCTAGACCTAGCAAACTACTACAAAGAGGGCTCACCTTCTCACTCGTTTTGCATCCGCTGGGTCCATGTTTTCTGTGTTTTCTGTTTCTCCTTCAAGATCATCATCATCTGATTGATCCCTTGAAGAACTACTCGTAGCTGGCTTTCCTGAATGACCTGAATTTTGCAAGATAAGTGGATCTAGACCTCCAATTGGTCCACCACCTACCTTATTTTGTTGGTTAGAACTATTTTCTCATTATTTCTCTACAGATGCAAATGTGAAAAACAATTGAATGGCAAATCAAATGATGGGATTGCCAACAAATGATTGATAATTTACAAGAAGCACATTTACTCTGTAGCGATATACACATAAAAGTATCTTCTGAATAGGTTACAACTAGCAGGCTAGGAGCAACAACCCAGCTAATTACAGAATAAAGAAATATTTAGCAACAAATTCTTTTTATATTCATGCAAAGAGAAAAAGTTTCTTATTCATGAATTTCAGCAAAAGACACAACAGACAAATGTAAAAGATGCAACTAAATACTGCATAGCAGAAAGATTTGATGACACATGGAGAAATGCAAATTTTATGTGTAACATTATCTGGTATAGACTAGTAGCTTCCTATGGGATTTCCATGATATGTTTATACTTTATCATGGAGCAACCAAAACAAATAATTTAGACCTAGATTGGTAAATCTGATGTAGACAATGGAATGTTTTCAATGTGAATCATGGTAAATCAATAAATCATTAATGCCATGGTTTAGAATGCCTAGTTTAATTAGTCTCTTATTGAATGTCGCATGATGTATACTTTATTTTGCTGCTAGATTACATGTTTTCCAGTAAACCTACGGTAATCTATAAAAAATATTGCATTTAATTCCATCACCATTAAGGTCAGAAAGTCAGCCATCAGTAGCATCCATGGACCCACATTTCAAATAAGTTATTTAGTAGTTGAGGAAAAATATATGCTCAAAATGCAAAGACACTTCCAAAAGAAACCCTGTTTTTACCGTCTTTCTACTAGAGAGGAAAAAGAGACTTCGTTCAAGGTTCAACGAGATTCTGCAGTGCTCCAGGTAAGAAAATGATGACACTACATAAATTCTATGCACAGCTAGAATCAAAGTCAGTGCAAAGGATGTGACTATGGAACATCAATACCTCTAGCAGAAGTTTGGGATACTACTTGTGAAGCATCTGAAGTCTGTGAGTTGGTGTCAGCTAAGGAAGAAGTTTCTTGGGGTTTGACACCAGAACCCTGCATATAAGTACACATATTTCAGAAAACCACTACAAAACATTCTATATTTTCAATCTATTGCTACTACAAAAGTACTCCTTTCGCAATAACAAGTTGATATATCACAATTAAAACCTAATAAATAATTTTTGTACCATCTTCCCCCAAACAAAATCCAACCCTACCCCGACAGAGAAAAGAAATAGCTAGAAACACGGATGCAGTACTAACAGACAACAACATGCGTAGGAATTAGGAACTAAATCAGCAAATCAGGGATTGCAAGATATACCCTCGAAATGGCAACAGCCGCGCAGAACATATCAAGCTTCTGCTTCAGAAGCGCCGCATACTCCCCAGGGTCGACGTCAGTCTTCACCACATCCAACGGCTGCGAATGAGGGCCTGCAGCGGCGACAACCGGCATGGGCGCCTTAATCTCAAGTCCTCCATCATCCCCCCCTATTCTCCCCTCCAATCTACCTCCAGAACCAGAAGAATTCGGAGTCACGACAGAGACAGGAACACCAGCAACACCTGGCCTAATGCTAGAACTCGGATTACATCTAGGGTTAGGGTTCGGATTGGCAGGTTCCACCGGCGGCGAAGGAGCGCCGGGCACGGCCGACTCCTCGAGAAACTTCTGGAAGTACCATTCGGATGGGCTCCGGTTCAGCGATCCATGCGCCTCGTCGGATCCGGCAGCGCCTACGCCGGCGACCGCGGGCTGCGCCGCCGAGCCTGGTGGAGGCACCCAGAAAGGATCGGAGATCTCTTCGACCGAGAAGACCCTCTCCATCCCTCCCTCCTCTTTCATCTCTTTCTCTAGATTGGGGCAAGAAAAGGGTCTGCGGGAAGAGGTGAAGAACAGAATCGTGATAGAATAGTCTACGGAGAAGGAAGCTCCTCTCTGGAACACGAATAGTTGATCTCCTCCATCATTTTTCTTTCCTTTTCAATTTTTTTCTTAGAACATTTGCAATTAGCGCCCAATATTAAAGCGATATTGTGATTCACGCCTTATCTCTATTCACAAATAATTTCTTTATTTTTCTTTTTCTTTCTGGCTAAACTTTATTTTCCGTTAGTTACCCTCTCTTTTTGCGTGCATTCTAATAAAAATATATAATATTCAATTACTTCAGTTTCGTAACATCAAATAGTGCACTTTTAAGCTTGAGGATATATCTTCAATGGAGGATTCCTTCCCACTCTCATAAAAATAGGGTTTAAATGTAAATTAATCTTTCCGTATTTGAGTCAACTATTTATTTGAGTCAACTAATTTAGATGTTCTTTAGGCGCGTGGGGGGCGGGGGAACTTTTAAGTTTGAACAACGTATTGATAGAAAATCATTATTTCGATGAGAAAAAACGTGTGAACAATTAGTAGACGTAATCCTTCTTTAAAAAAAAAAATGTGTACACTTGATATACTTATGTGACACTCAACTGCCAATAAAGTGTTATAAAATCTAAATTGTATATTTTATCATTTACCCCCCTCTTTTATATTTAACTTTCATTTCCCCTTTTTTTTCTCCTCTCTAATTGGTCTGAACTTGATAAGGTTTAATTAGACATGTAATCAAATTGAACTTTATTTTATATTTATTATATATATATATATATAATCGAGCTGGTCTATACTCAAGCTTGCCTTAGAGATTCATTTTTAGGTTGATATAATTAATATCGTTTCAATTTCGAATTAAACTTTTATTCTGAAAAATGGAAAAGATTTTATAATTTAACTTTCCCCGTTAAAAAAACTAATGAGAGCCCAAAAACTAAAAAAAATTAAGTAGGAACAAATACATCCATATAGAGAACTTCTCTCGTCTCCGGTTTATTTCTTTCTCTAATTCTCCCGTTTCTTTCTTTCTCTAAGTTTAGTTGAAGTCTAAGTTTGAGTGTATAAGAACTTTGGCTAATAATATTAAAAAAATTCAGGTTAGAATTGGTAGGAGAATAATACCGATCATATCGGATCACATCAAAGAGAGATTGGATGCAATGGATTGAGTCTAATTATTTTATTTGATTATTTAGTTTAGTTAGGATCTTAGTAAGTTAGAATTTTATTTAATTAGCTAAATTTAGCTCCGCGAAAATATTCGTAAAATATTTTACAGATATTCGAATAATATCAAATTAGTTGGATAAGATTGCCAACCTCATATCTACAGCTTTGGTATTCATGACTTCTCTAGATTCGGAATCTATCTGCGATAAAATGAATGATTTATTCGAGAAGATAAGGAAGACTGATTCAGTTGGTTTGTTAGAGTTTTAACTTAGTTGTTTTGGTCTGAGCTATAAATATGTGAAGGAAACCCTAATTAAAGTTTAAAAATCTAATATTTGAAATTGACATTGTGTCTTTATCTCTTTCTTAATTGTTTCTAGCTATTAGCTCTCTCTCATCCCCTTTCTTCTACCACGTAAGTCTTTGGTCGGCTTCCTTTAACTCCTAATTTCTCTCTTCTATAACAATTTCTCTCCCTTCACACTAGGAATTTAACCTATTTAGTCATTGAAGAACTATTAAGCTAAGATTTAATTGACCTTCGACTACTGTTTAATCGATATCTTAAAATCTAACCGTCCAAATCCTATGATTTTAGATTCATTAGAAAGCTCTTTTCGAAAACGACAACATATCAAAAATTCATAAAGATCTATCGGTTTGATTGTTTGCAGATTCTCTAAAAAATTACAAGCTTAATTAAGTCAAACTGTTTCGGATCGGATCAGATTGGTTCAATTTCACAACAAGGAGAAGATATAAAAAATCTCTACTATTCATATTATCGTACGTGGATGGATAAAAATACAACGATCAAAGCATTTAATTAGTTAATTTATTTGACTAATTAAAATAAATATGAAACTCCATCCTCGAATTGTGGTAGCGGTCAACGTAATTGGACAGTGCAGCAAACTAGACACTGCCAATAGAAAATTCTCTATATATTATAAAAGTTTAGTATCTGTTATGTATCTACCGAGGGAGGGTCTTTTCTGTAGTAGGTGTGCTCCGTTCTCTCATCTCCCCCATCCACCCCACCCCTATCTCTCTCCTCTTCATTTCCCTTTCTCTACTTTTGTACCTATCACCCTGTCATTTCCCTTTCGATTGACTGCACTCCTCCTAGGAGTTAGCTCCACCTCCTCCTCTCAATCTGCCATTCTTCTTGTTGTTGTCCGATTGTTCGCCTTTCTCTTTCCTCTCTGGCGAGAGTCACATATTGTCTAGCTCACATAGTCTGTTAGGTGGTGATTTACTTTAGTTTTTTTTTTCTTGCAGATTACACTACTTCAAGATCTACTTGAAATTAAAAAGAAACTTAAGCTAGCTAATATGTTATGTTTAAATGTGTTTGGTCTTCCTCATTCATATCTTGTACGCCTTTAAGATTCGATACTATATCTTTTTTTACTGATAGTGCCGCTAAAGAAGCTCTTCAAAATATCTCCTCTTTCGTGTTCAATAATTCATCCCTCTACTTGCTTTGCTTTCCTTACAAATGAAATGAAATTTACCATGTGTTTCTTGTGAGGTTGTACTATACTAATAGATCTAAGACTTTTCACCAATACTTTTAGTATCCGGAAGATCTGCCTTGGAGGGGGACAGATCTCAAAGCCTCTATCCCCTAACCTTAGAACTGGTTCTTACATTTAGCACAGAGTGAGAAGAGGTCGAGGGGTCCCCCTCGCCACTTCAATTTACACCACTTTCAATTCATTTTGGTCCACCTATCAAAACTCCGCTTACAATCTCAAGAACTAACACCAGAACTCGCAGAAGATCAAAAATCAACTAAACCATATAACAAAAGTAACATCCAAGTTGCTCAACAGTAAACCAACATAACAGCAGAATATTTCAGCTCCATATCATGCCTTACTCAACAACATTACATTACACCCATATACAAACAAACCCCAGCACCAGAAATAGTCTGCAGCCAGATCTCCCCAACCTACTAATCATTAGACAGTAGCTGCTCCGTTTTTCTCAAGAACTCCTCCTTCCTGCAGTCCAGCTCAAAGTGAAGATAAAGCTTCATCTTACTACCGTATAAAGCTCTTAAGTCACTGCCGTAGTCCAGGCTTGGTAAATATTTTTCATCACCTTATTATACCTTCCTATCCTCTTATTGCAACATCAAACATCACTTGATCTTTTAGATTTCACCGGCATCTCTATCTGCTCACAATCAACAAGCAAATGTTTCACCTACTATCCCACCTGCCGTATGTCCACACTTTACTCTGACATATTTGGTTAAACAGTACGTATGAGGTTGCATGAGCAGAGTAAAAACAAGGCACTTTGAACTTCACCTAGACAGTTGTGAGTTAGAAACAAATATCCATCACATGTACAATACCTTCAGAAAAAGATGGGCTTTACCTTTCATCCGGGCATCTATCACTAATCCTAAGAATGGATTTTGTCCATAAAAAACCTCAATACTTTGTCAGCTCTTGAATCCAAGTTTTCTTGTTGACAATGAAATTTTACCTACCTCAAGAGTATGACCTTCCTTAAACCTACAGTACAGCATCAGCATCCAAAGTAGTCGATCCTAATTCTATGGTGATATAAATAGATCACAGCTCCCAATAATTTAAAAAAGAAAAGCACAAACCCGATCAACAAGCAAAAAGGATACACACACTAATTTTTTTTAAAAAAAATCAACCGTTATTTTTTTTAACGATAGGCCAACGGTTGCATTTGATTTCGAACTAAGGGGTTAAATACTTAAGTTGAAAATTTAAATAAATTACGTGTGATTTTCCATGAGAATAATAATGAAACAGTTGTCATGATCTCATCCAACTACTGAAGGCCCAAGTGTCAATAAAGTGCAAAAGAAGATTCTCCAATCAAGAAATCTGAATCCTGTCAAGAAATTGACCTCTATGGTGGTGGAGCAACCGACCATCCTCCTCTCATGACATGTGCTCTACTCCATTAATATACTAACATGATGCAAACCTTCGCTGGATCATCCATTGCATGTCCAACGTGGGCCCATGGGCCCTTAGGCCCACCCACATGAGCTGTTCCCCCCTGATCCAACGGTATCGATACAGCGGGGCTGCCTTCCGGTAAATCTCAACCGCCCGATCCAAACCGGCCGGCCCAGTCTGTCCCGGACGAAGCCGGCAGGCCTCTCATGGGTGCTTCTCCTCAACCGAACCGGCCCGGTTGTCAAGTATACCCTCACATCATAAATTCTTATTATGATCTTTTCTTTTCCCATTTTTGCCACTGAAATTATTTAGATTTTTTTAAATTGCCATTAGTGGTTAGTTTTTGGCATAATATTCCTAATAAATAGTTGTTCAAGTGAACAAAAACATATAAACGACTAAAAATATAAATACTTTTTCCCTGGTAGAAACTATAACCATTTTAAATAATATAGTGATTAGTTAGATTTAACCGAAAAGATGGCATTTTTCAAAGGATTTATAATATTTTAAAAAATGCGGTGGCAATTATGATATTTTGGAAACAATTCAGGTGTAATTATGTGAACCTCACAGCATTATAGAGCTTATAAAGCAACACATCTTAAGACACACACCTCACACAAGAAGCTCTCATTCTCTCACCATTTCCTGCTTACATCTCTAGATCTTCTTTGACGAAAATCTATTACGCCAAATGGACGGCAGAGCGAGGTGCGTGAACGACGACGATAGCCTTAAGGCGACCGAGCTGACACTGGGGTTGCCCGGCGGCGATGCGCCGAGAAGCAACAAACGTTCGCTCCAAGACGCAGAAGAGGAGTCGCCGGCGTCATCGGAGAACGGCCAAGAAACTGCTCCTGCGGCTAAGTAAGTCATACAGAGATGAGCAATCTGAGACTAAGTGTATTTAAACTTTGGGTTGTTATTGATAGAATGATAGATGTATGTGTTATTATGGCAGGGCACAAGTTGTTGGATGGCCACCAATTAGATCTTATAGGAAGAATAATTTCCACGCAAGCAAGACAGGGGCAGATGCCACGAGATTGTACGTGAAAGCTAGCATGGATGGAGCTCCTTACTTGAGAAAGATCGATTTAAAGGTCTACAAGGGTTACAGAGAACTTAGAGATGCCTTGGATGGCATGTTCAAGTGCTTCTCAGGGATGGATGCCTCCAATGATTCACAGTTTACTGTTACATTTGAAGACAGAGACGGAGATCTGATGATGGTCGGAGATGTACCATGGGAGTAAGTATATCTTTCTCTAAGTTTTTGTTTTCTCTTTGGTGGGGTTAAATTTACTGTTTACCTTATCCATAGAGATAGTTTAGATAAGGTCACATTTTGATATAAGCTCTATGGAATATAAGTGCTTTAAGTTAAAATCGGATAAAGCTAGAAGGAGGTAAAATATAGTTTGTATTCTCTCTCTTTCGCTTTTTCTGCTAACTTCATGAGTGCCGCGTTGTAATTCGATTTTCTCTCTCTCAGAATGTTCACTGTCTCTTGCAAGAGGCTAAGGATAATGAGAGGATCTGAAGCAAGAGGCTTAGGAGCAACACCATGAAAGGATCAGATGTATGCGCTCATGCACAGAAGAGACCAAGAGATCGCTTCCTCTTTTTTTTGCTTGGATTCTCCAAGTTTATAAGTTCGATCTCTCAAGACGACCAGTTCATCAATACCGGCTCCGTCAAACCTAAAAGGAAAAAAAAAGAAGAAGCAAAAGTTAAGCATGTAAATATTTCTATTGATCTTGTCATCTTGACATTTTTCCCTCTTGTTATTACCTCACGCATATGTAGACCAAATCCAGCATGCAACTGTACAAAAGGGGAAAGAATTTATACGAAAATATGCTTCGTCTTTCTTATGTACGGGTATTATTTTTTAAGTTGTAAAAGAGAAGAGAGAAAAAAATGTCTATGTGATGTGATAATGTAATCTCTTTCAAATTAATCTTCCATCATTAATGCTTCTAAAACCACCAACTATATACTCGTGTGATATGCACAAGGAGAGAATTATTGGAGGAAGAGAGTATCCAGGAATACGATAGGCCTCTAAATCCACCGACAATACACTCATGCGATGCACAACCAGAGAAGTATGAATTCCAACAATATCGAGACTATTAAATTCTTACTTTCTCTGTCTAAAATAAAGAATAACGAGGAGAGAGAATTATTGCAGGAAAGAGAGTTTCCCAGAAAAGGATTTTATTCAGCGCCTCATAATGAAGGTGATTAATTCCAATTCGCTACAATATAGAGATGGTGGTCAGGTCAGTTGCTAGCAGTTTGCCACCCATGAGAGATTGACTTGAAATTTTCACATTGATACTAAGATTAAAAATAATATATACAAAATGTCCTGAAATAAAATTTTCATCACCTAAGCATTCTCTGAATTGAAGCGGGACAGAGGTGGATATTGAACATGTACATGTGCTAACTTGTGCATAGTTCTCCTTTCAAGAGAGACATCCCTGTACTGGTGCATCATAAATAGCTTAATTGGGTATAAAACAATCACGCAGAATTGATAATACCTCACTGTTACTGCTCAGATCCACCGTCGGAACGCAAAAGAGACATTGATTTACAATGCCATGGTGGTGGAATAAGAATGCAACTCGTTTAATGGGATGAGGCTATGAAAACGTTTGAGGACTGTATTCCAAATCAATTATAATCAACAGAAAATATGCAAAGCAGGCAGACAATTGCATGTGGCCAGCAAAAGTGACGTTATACATGAACAAGAGATCTCTATTGCTTAAGAAAGTGCATTCTTTTCTTTGAATAGTAGAATCTGTCAGTTAAGGATTCAGAGTTCTTCATTCTTGTATCTCACAGAACATCAGCCCAATTCCGATTGGATTGCCTTACATTTATGCCTGTTAAGATAGAACACAAAATTGATCAGCCTTCATGCACCAGTAAATGGTTAGAGACTAAAATAGCAGCTAATCAACAATTCTCAAGTAACCTTTTTAGGTGAGAAAAATGTGCCAGCTTTTTCATTTAGAGTGCTACTTTATGACGTTGAAATTAAAACAGGTTGCTGGTAACTTTTGAAAGTTCAGATAAAAAGGGACTAGCACGTGATGCTTTTTGGTCTTAATTAGGAAAGCAATGAACAAGATAACCAACATAACAAGAGATCCAACTTTCTCAAAGATGAGATGTCGTTCAATTATTTAGAAACCACAAAGTTCTGTTGAAAAATATGGATATTTTCAGTACTGAGATGATGTAGATGGATAGGTACAAATGCCAAACCTGCTTCTTCTTCTTCCTATGTCTTCTCTTCCTACGTGGTTTATGAGCATCAGAATTTGAACTCAGATTGCTATTATCACCATGAGCAGTAGCCAGCCTCCAACTTTTGGAGGAAGGTCCATTTGTGCTATTAGATGTGTTGCTGGAAGTAGATAAATCATGCTTATCTATTGATCTACTTCTGCTTGATGGTAACGATCGAGGAGGTGGCATGAGCACTCGATCAGATAACTGCCGCTGCAGAAAGAATAAGCAAAGCTCACATCAAGAAAAGTATCACAATGCACAAAAAGGATTTCCAACATCCTTGAAAGAAACAGAAACCTGATTTTTTTCATCACTTGACATGCCAGATGCTGCTTTGCCAGAAGCACTGGAAGCTGGTTCTCTACAAATATGTAACAAGTTAACAACAACACTAGCATAGATTAAGGACTTCCCTCACGGATCAAAACCTAAAAGTCCAAGTAAATACAATATGTATGCAATATGCAAAAGCAGCCACTTCCCATGATATGATATCACACTATAACATGCTGCATCCAGGTAACACAATCTGTACCTTAGTAATAGTAGCTTATGGATGAAATATCTTAAGGAAGCAATTCAGATCTTTCCATAGAAGAAAATTATTATCTAGTTATCTAGGTTCAAAACTTCTTTTTGTAATATTTGGTTTCATCTGGCATATTTTTAGTGAAATCGGGCTTAATTATTAATGTGGTGTAGTACGCCATTGCATCTAGTAATGATTTACAATGCACACATATACCTTAGAGATTCACAGATTAAGTAGTCATTGTCCACGAGCGCAAGTAGTAGAATTAAAAAATGAAGATCTCTAAACAAATTATATTTAACCTCTAAAGGAGCTTGCCACTTTTTCAGATGCGACACCTAATAAATATAAATGCTCTAAGGAGAACCTCTTTCACATCCTCATAGGTTGAGGTAACCCTGCCCTGAGATAAAGGATCATCTAAAAATCTTAAGCCCCTATGAAATGGGAAATGGGGGTCCTTCTTTGTAAGTTATTAAAAAAAAATTAATACTTAATAAGTAATTTAACTAAGGGAAAGAAATGAAAAAAACAAGGATTACCTTCATGAAATCAAGAAAAAGAAAAATGACAAGAACATTAAGATTAATTATATAAAAATTTCATACTTTGTACTTTTGTCCGTCAACTCATCATCTGCCTCTGCTTCATCACTTGAAGTCCCAGACATGAAGAAGTCATCATCACTCATATCTAAAGCATCATCATCACTTGCTGTTTCTGTTCAGTAAACAAGACCACATTATTTCACACATCAAAAGCTACTACTATGAAATGTAGCATATAAAGATATAGATTAAAAAATGTAGTGAGTGGTAAAAGCATTAAATGGCCACTTAAAAGGCTCACAAAAATTCAAAAAGATAATCTAAAACATAGTGGAAATATAGTAAATAGGTTAATGACCTTCTAAATCCTTTCCAGAAGCTGCAGCCGCAATAAGATTGTCTTTAATTTGTTTACGCAACCTATTTCTCTTATCAACAATATCTGGAGTATCCCCACCAGCGAACAATGAAATATATTTCACGGTCTTTGGATAGAACTGCACTACAAAAAAGCAGATACCTCACCAAAGTGATCACAAGTCTGCTGTCTTGGAAAAAAAAATTGTTCAAACAATAATCATCCAATGCAGACCTCATGTAACCATACAACTATAAACGTCACATAAAAATTGCCTAATCTACATGGAGTAGATAATTTCATAAGATCCCATCTTGTTATGTTGAGGAAGCATATAGCTGATATATGAGAACTTTACAGCTCAAACTTCACATAATTATTCAATACAACAATTAAACAGATGAAATGTATTTGCAATAATAAACTGGTGAAGTTTTGCCCATATAGCTTACCCTGACATATTCAAGATCTTCTCGTAATTTTGAAAGTTGATCAGATAATCTTCCCTCTAAAACATGATTAGATGATGAACGTTGTTGTTTTTCAAGGCGCCTTAGCATTCGCTCTATCTTGCGCCTCTCTATTGAGCAAATAGCAAATTCAAGCAAAAGAACAGCATATAGAACTTAAATTAAGACAACAATCTGGGTAAAGAACCAAAATGATTAGATATGAATGTACCAAAGAACTTTATCTTTCTATCCCTCAACTGTATCTCCCGTTCTACAGCCAGACGACTCTGAATCTCCTGTTGCCTCTTCAGTTCTTCCAATTTCTTCTCTTGAGCTTCCCTGACTTCATGAGGTAGATCCTTAAAACCAAAAGAGAGAGCCATTACCATGCAGAGGCACTGGAAACACATGATCCCCTACTAGACAACATCTAGATTTTTTAATATCCCCGCACTATGTCAAAGCTCAAGCGTCCCAAAGACTGGGGAAAAAAAAACAACTAGACTAACGAGGAAAAAAAAAATCAAGCCTTATTAGGGTCCGTAACCTATACTAAATCAGTTTACACCTAACCAATGATTTTCCAGGTAGACTCGAGCCTCAGACAGAGAGAGGGTTGTCTAACATGATCATCAAGAAAACTACAAAAATAGATCTCCAAAGAAAAGAAAGCCAAATCTTTCATCAAAATATCAAGAGAGGTACACTAACAAATGGGCAGAAGCACATTGAAAGTAGTAACTATGACGTATGACTTGTTATATTCATCTCCTATTATATACCATGTCGATTTGTTGACACTGAGTTTGTAGAAGCTACCAAAGCACGTGAGAAAATGAATTTTAGAACAGTCTAATAGTCTATAATCCTATAAGTCATGTTACCTTAGATTGTGACAGACAAGTATTGAACCAAGGAGAATAAACCTCTGGCCAAGTCGAAACAAACTAAAGTTCTACGTACAGATGAGGCAGGTCAAACAATTCTTATTTATCTGACAGAATCCATCACATTCTTTTTACATTATCGCCTACTTTGCAGTTGCAAGCAACATTTGTTTTAGAACGAACCCTCTAATTCCACAGGATATTAACACCACATAAATGCAAAATATTGAAGGTAATTCTTTTTTATAAAACCAATAAAAAGAAACCAGAACCACCAAATTTAACAAAAAGAAAAAACATATCCTAAAATAGCTACTAACTTAAAAACTGCAACTTCGTTTTTTTCTGAAGAGCATCAACAAGCAAACCAGACATTAGACCTAATTTACCGCCAAAAATAGAGAAATTTAACTGCTTTCTCCCTCAGAATTCGAAGTCGTGAGCAAAAGTACCTTACGGAGAAAGCGCTCAGTCGAACGGATTTGGTTAGAGATGGACTTAGGCTTCCTCCGCTTCTTATCAAACTCTAGCCCCTTGGACCGGCGGCCGGGCCTCCGCTCCTCGATCCGACGCTTTGCATGGCCACCGTGGACCATCCCGATCCCTCCTTCTCTGCTCGCCGGAGCTCGATTCGGATGCTTCGCAAGGCGAAGATCGGACGACCGGCCCCAAAATGTTAGGGTTTGGTTTGCTCGGAAGACGCTACTATGCTATCGTATCAAAACCGCGCTGGCTTCTGGCCGCGTAGTGCAGCGTCCAGGTCACGCTATACGCACGTGAATGTACAAGAATATTCGAAGAAGAGCGAACGGTTGTGATTCGTGGAGGAAGAAGATAGGATCTGTACGGGTGAGAAATGGTTAGAGCAGTACCATTATTAAAATTATAATGATAAAAAAGGAAAATGTAAATAAAGATTTTATATATTTCGTCCTTTTTTTTATTAAATGTCGAGGAAATGAAATGTGTTTTTGATAACCATTTAATTAAAGTGGATATCATAATGAGTCTAATTTAGCTTTGAAAAAAAAAAGATATCTTAAGGAATTTATAAACTAAAAACCAATTTTTTATATTATATTTTATATGTGTGGGATATAGTTTTTTTAAAATATACGAAATTATATAGAAATGGGGTTTATTTCTCAAACTCTATATCTGGATACTCTTATGAGATGAAGCATGCAGGGTGAAAAGATGAACTTAATGCACTAAATCATCATGAAAATGTGAGTTAACAAACGATTGTTATTTATTTTCATGCGAGCATGCATTCTATATATTTAGGTGGATATATTACAAATTTCAGCGGTATCATAATTTATGGCTTTAGAAACCAGATATAAATATATTTCGTTCAATCAGAAACCGAACAAAGAAAATATGTAACAGTATGTAATATTTATCCAATTTTTTTTTGTTACAAAAAGGGTGCTAATCTGCACTTAATCCATTCTCAGCCCTATATTTCATAGTTGTGATGTATGCGTGAATCACACAAAATCCTTCCTCTCCATCAAGTAAACTGTTGGTATGTTCAGCAGAAGTAGGTTGAGCATCAATTGAATTAAATCAAAAACATATTTGTGATTTCGATCAAGTTATAAAATAGAAGGATTAGTACACGTGTACTTGGTTAAGTAGAACAAGGCATCAGAAAGCCTGCAACTCCTGACAAATTTAATAGAAATTTCGTATTATTCCACTCATGTTACACTTATATTTGTCGCTGTGTGTATTAAGATTCAGTTAAGCAGCACAGAGAATGCCATAAGAGACAACAGACCAAATGCCTATGGAAACAATTGTAAAAGATAGGCAGAAACTTTAAAGCTGAAAAGCCTACTACAGATCTGAGTATGTTTGAAACTGATGTCTACAAGGTCTCTCATTAACGACAAATTGAATGGCGTCATTCAGGATTTGTCCATTTCCCAGATGATACCACCATCCTCTGCATGTGAAGATAGCATGGTTTAGAAAGAAGATGCAATGATTCCGAGATAACCAACAGAAACAACACCAGAATTGTACTTAATGACTTACTGTTCAACTAATATGCTGTTTATATAAAGCTTCCAAGGATATACAAAAAGAAAAATATGACAGCTTCATTAGTAGTTAACCATCAAAACTACCCAGTAATGCATCCAATGAAACACCATCGAGCAGAAGTTCTGACCAATAAATTGTTATTTTTGAGAGACTTCAGCAATCAAACTAATGGGCATTGAACTATTCCATAGGTGGATTTCAATTTACTGAGAACAATGTACCAAGAATCTAGACATCAAAACACTTTCTCGATGATTCGCTAGTCGGTGGAAAATGGGCAGTAGTCTGAGATTATCCAAGTGATATAGCATATGACAATTTACAGAAAGTCAGAAACCGATATACAAATGCACCTTCAGTGCAGTGAGAACTCACCTTGAATCTTTTTGTTTATCCAAACCTCTAGCAGCATTCCAGCGCCAACTCCAGCAGCACAGACAGCACCATAGATAGCAATAGCTTTAGGTAAAGATAGTCGGGGTAAAAAATAGTAGTCAGGCACTTGTCTAAGTTTCTTTGGCAACCGCTTTTTGATAACTGGTTCACTTGAATCAGGAGTGATAGCATGACCAACTGTCTTCCAATCCATGTTTCTCAGCACATCTTTAGTCTCTTCTGTTCCCATAGAGAAACTTTGGACCAAAAAAAAAGAATTGGCAAAAGCTCATAAACAAACTTGCACTAGTAAGAGATAATCCGGCAACATAAAGCACTAGAAACAACAAGATATGAAACATAGATGTCATTTCTAACATGTTATCCGCATTAAGATAGCTGCAAAGATGGTAAAAACAGAAGAGTAATAAATTAAAGTCTGACAGGTATTCTCTACAGCAGCATATAGACATGCAGCAAGATAAATCATGCTCATGCTAATATAGAAATATTTATAAAATCAATATTTGAAACATAGAGTTGGAAAAAAGCTGCAATAGATACACAACACATGCAACAAGCCCTGTCTGTACCAATTTTATGCATAGTATTGGCACCATTCACAAGTTGGCAAGTGATAAATGGTCTACAACAGATGGTGTCTGAAATGATAGGTGCCAACCACAATTTGAAGCAAATAAGCTACCCAGATTTTCAACTAACAAGATCCACATCCAAATCAACACAAACTACGAACTGTTAAACAACCATATAGTGAAAAGACAGAACTTACACTAACTAATACAACTAAAGTATTGCCTACATTAGACGTACATAAGAGATGGCTAAATCCATATCCATACAACTTGAAACTTGGGAAGAGAAGCATAAACATTTGAAAAAATTTGGAATAACAAAACACACTCATTCTTTATAAATAACACTGCAAGTAAAGTTCTCTGAAAATGCAGCAACTTTGCATAAACAAAGAATAGAGGGATTAGTAAAGCCTAGGTGTGTAGCCGAGCCAAGCTTGATCAAGCCAAGCTCAAGATCATGCTTGATTCGAAGTTATTTTTTAGCCTAATAATTTAATCAAGCTTGAATTGAAATAAGTTCTATTCAAAACAATTTCAAGCCAATTTCGAGTTTGAGTCCTAAACGAGTTGATCAACAAGAAATTTCAAGCGTAAATCGAGCCTGATCAAGTTTGAATGAATCAAACTCAATTTAGGGTTGAATCATGCTTGAAATAAGACCTGATTTTATGGTGAAGGTTATATCACACCAAAGTTTTAGAAAAGAAAAATTATCTAATACGTAGGTAGTAAACTTTGGGTTTGGGTTTGGGTTTGGGTTTGAGTTTAGGCTTTGGGTTTTCTAAGTTTTTAACTTCAAACCCTAGGGAGTAAGAATCTAAGAACTAATATAGTAAAATATTATGAGCATTTAGATCTTGATCTAAAGGTTCATATTAGTCATATGTATTATATCTTATATAATAGTAAATATTATATTATTATTTTTAAGCCTTATCAATCTGAGCTTGATCGAGCAACTCATGATTATTTTCGAGCTTGTAGATCAAGCTTGACTCGGCTCTCTCCAAAGCCCTCAGCATCGACATGTTTAGGCCCAACAACTTTTATGTATCATATTGTTGTTGGCTAGACTGGATGGTCAAGAGTCAGTTTTCTACAAGCTTTCAATAGTTTCAATTGGAACTTACTAACCTACAAGATTAGTTCCTAAAAACATTACCACTCTAGCAGTGAAGGCACAAATACAGGTACGAGATACTGGGATACGATAAATTCTTAAAAATTTAATAACAGTATATGGATACAACATGAAGTCACCAATAAATAATTAATAAAAATATATTTTTAATTTATTACCAACTAATATAACACAACAATACAACAATGGAGTGAACAAAGTTAATTAATTCTCCTATTCCAGATTGACATCAACTCTAACCAAGATATGAGTCATTTGCATCAGAAGTCTTTAAATTTTGGTAATAGAAACTAAGTGCATTCATTTTCTATGGTATTTTGAAAGGCAGCCCTAAATGGCGGGCGGTTCCCACCACCTGGCGCCTAGGCGAAAGAAGGGTGACAAGACGGTTTAGTATTTTTTATATATAAAAAAGAAATATATATGATATATTTTTAATTCACATTTTACAAACTAATTACTGTGCAAAATCAGTAAGACAGCAATTAATGTTTGATTTAAAAAGAGTAAAACAGTAACTGCCAAGTAATACTTTTCAGACTTTTCAGTAATTGCCAATTCACAAAACTAAGCAGTAAGCACGTAATTACAAACTGCATTTCAGTAATTGCCCTTTCACAATCTAATATTCTAATTACCTAATTAGCATTTAGCAATTAATTAATAATTTAACATAGTACATGCTTGCCGGCGCCGAGAGTGGACGGGAAGAAGAAACAACCAACCGAGTGAAAGGGAAGAAGAGAAGCTAGCAGCTGGCAGATGGCAACTACCGCTTGCCGTGGCTTGCCGGCGCAGAGAAGGAAAGGCAAGAAGCAAAGAAAAAAGAGAAGAGGAAAAGAGAAGTTACCTGCCGCTACCGCTTGCTGCCGTCACTTAAGAGAGGAGCGAGAGGAGAAGAGAGCTCAATCGGGTTGGGGCAGAGTGGTTTCTTTTTTTAAGTTAGTCACCGCCGCTTGCCTTCACCAGTGCCGCTGCCGCTACCAATACCGCTTGCTACTGTGGCTCAAGAGAGGAGGAAGAGCTCGACAGGGTTAGAGGGAGAGCTCGACAGGGTTAGGGCAGAGTAGGCTTTGTTTTGGTTTTGGTTTTTTTTCAGGTAGTCAATAGTCCGACCTGTTACCCGATTTGCATTACCCGATCCGCTAAAACACAAGCAATCAGCGGGCCACTAAAAGACGAATGGCAACTTGCTCGTCATTTGCACATTGCCTAAGCGCATTTATATATACCTTTCGTAAATGTATATAAACATACTAAATATATACCTTTTATACTGACTTTCTACACTAAATATAGATCTTTTTGTAACAGATTGTATATAATTTATATAAAGTGTGAGCACAAAAACTCAATTTTAATATTATAAATTTTAGTGCAAATGCCCCCAGAGATTGAAAATAATGAAGACAAAGTTATGAACCATAAAATCACTAAAAGTTAGGGCTTTAAATGCAAATTCCCTAAACAAATACTCAATGACAGTGAAAGTCGATATTTTGAAACATGATGTATATTTACAAACAAGAAAAACACGTTGCATTAAATTACTTCGTTTTTTTTTTGCTGCTTTTTATTAGTGCGATTCTTTTTTTTTTCCTTTTTCAGCTTTTGTTGGGCAATTCCTGACTAACTCGACCAGTCAGCATAATCCATCAATGAGCAAAAGCAATATCAAACCCCCTGGTTGCTCGAAAACAATCCAGAAGTTCACCGCCAGATCCATATGGGACGCAAAAGAGCTAGATTTAAAGCTATCTAAAAGTGGACGTTTAAAGCAGGGCCTAATAGTATCTCTCCGGAGATAAAGCAAGATCTAGTAGATCATGGCCAACTGCTAATAACCATGCAGTATCTGAAATCAGATAAAGATATATATTCCAAGTTAAGAGAATGATTACTCTTAGAGTTGACATGTAACCACCTATAAAGTCATAAGTTGTCCCGGGAATGATTCAATATACACCTCTAATTGGAACTTATGAATCACAAGATGAATTGCCACACCTCCCCCTACAGCATACTGCATCATCTACAGCAGCACATGAATCAAAAGAGAAGTAGAATGCAAGTGCAAAGCATCTAAGAAAGGTGATCCAAGAAACAAATCTAGAAAAGAAAAGATGAGATCAATGAGCCAATAAGATAACGCAGGCACAGGCAAAATGTTAGGCCAATGTCCCAATCAATATGATGACTTTGAGGAAATTGAAAGAAACACAGCCCACTTAAGAAACATGCACCACTAACAAGCAATCTGAGTGCAGGAACAGCCTCCCTTGACTCAAGAGAGAACGATTACATCACCATCACCATCATTTTCCATTCCAACTAACTTTCAACTATGGTCAAATTTATATGTGCAGATTCACACACATCCATCCCTTTTGATTAGTCCAAACACCCACTAGCAAAAGCAGTCCCCACCACAAAGTGTATGGTTAGTGCACTACAGCACCAGCAAAGCAAAATAATAACAGGCAAGACTTATAGTAGCTCTCCCCTTCACTCATAAAAACATTGAAAGATATGGAAACATGAGTAGACTCTTTCATTTGCCATGTCCTTGCAATCAGACTGACTTTGACAAAAGAAGGGGTAAAGAAGTTGAGAAGGTGACATCAGATGGCATTCGTCCAACATGGGGGAACTTTGAGGTCTTTTTCTGACTCACTGTTAGAGGATCAAACTGTGCAAATTCCTGTAATTGGATGGGGCCAGCTTCTAGTAGAAGATGTGGATGAGCATGCGTGATTCATGGTTCTATACTATTAAGGGGTATTTGGTTCAGGCTTTACTGAATGGCCTTCAGGCTGGTGTTGTGTGTCATAAATTGCCATTGCAAGTGAAATTGGCATCATACATAGGGCTTTGGATTGGAGGAACTGCATCGCTGCTCCAATATCTTCTTCCATCAGCTTCGCTACTTGCCTCTCTGTGCCGTCTGTTGACCACTTTTCCCAGACCTGCTGCTTGCTCCCACTCTCACTTGCCTCCCCCTGTTGACATTTTGCAAAGGATGTAACAATTAAATAAGCTAGTAAAAATTACATCTGGCGAAAAAATCCTAGGGACTCCAGAAAATCCAAGATATGTATGATATGCCAAATTGAGCGAGAGTCAGGTCCTTGGTGACAAGACTGGTATCCCAATAAGGGCCCTAGGTTTTCCTATATCTCCTATTCACAAGGGGATTGATCAGAGAGGAAAATGTGTATAGGTTCTCAAAATATCATCCTTTTTCACAATCTGAAAGTGCAGCAACTTAAGTCCTAGATATAAACACACAATCTGCAAGGGTAGTAACCTAAGTTCCTAGATAAGCACACTATAGGAATTCAGTTCTCTCTCGATATCAAACAAGATGCATAACTAACCTTTTGCTCCTTAACAATAACCATTTGGCTACTTAAGAAGAAGAGCAACTACATCATACTCATGATTTACCTCGACAGATAGAGGGATATCAGCTACAAGCTGAGCTACAGCACCAGCACCACCCAGTCTGCTCATACTCAGAACCTAACATTTAAATTATTAAAGATGAAAGTTAAAAAATGCAACAGACACATGATTATATTAACAGATGAATATCAACAGAAATTGGAAAAGGGTATAAACAAATATGATGCATAGCGCAAAAGTACCATCATTCAGAAGGTAATTGAAATTCGGGTTAAATTTGCACTTACAGTAACGTAATTAAGGTTGAAAGAACATTAATTTACCTTTACCTGTAGCCTCAAAAACTTCACATAATCTAAAATCTCATCAAGCATGGCTGCTCTATCTGTCTGCACTAATAAATGCAAATTATTAGTATCCAACTGCTGAGATCAGTATTCTGATCACTACTAAGGTTTTCAGGGTAAGATAGTTTTCCTATATCTGATTTTTGTAAATCTAAACTCACTATTGAACTTCCCTAAGAATTATGTGCACATAATATAAGAACCATGGAACTTTAAACTTGGAAGGGATCCAGAGACAATAATTCTTGTGTATACACTTTTTAAAACGAACATAGATATAGTAAACAAATCTTTTCAGTTGTTTTTGTCATTTAAAATAAAAATAAAAACAACAAATGGAAAACTATGGTCGTGATGATAGAGAGATCATGAATCATTAAAATGGTCCCAATGCCAATTTTATCAATTGCAATATGTCAAGAACCTAAAACTTCTCGGTATACTAGTTAACAAAGAGAGCAATACCAAAAATATGATAAGATAGAAACGTATTGTGATGACCTTGTTGGTGTTGGGTACCAGTTCCTGTAATGCTCTCATCCTTTCAGCTATTCTTTCTCTTCGCAGCTGCACCACAAAAGAAAGATTGAAAATGGTGCTTCAGAATCTGCTAAAGTATACAAGATAGAAGTGCAGAAAAGGTTCATTTTCTCCTGAACTACAAAACCCTAGTGAAGTTTTGATCCATCCTAATGTCTATTGAAACTGCTTGAAAAATGCAGAATCCAATAAAGTAACATGAGGAAAATTAAGTATTGCAATATTCCACATCTTCATCTTCAGTATTTCTGATATTATTATAGTGCTAGAGAGATCTTTAGGACAAAGTAGAATTGGATTAATTAGAGCAAACCCATTGTGCGGTCTAGATGTTAAGAAATACAAGATAACTACAAATTCTAACGACATATGCTACTTGCATGCCTATTAATTATGACAGAAAAATTCACATGAGCTAAGAGCATTTACAGGTATCATCAAATCCTCGAGTCCAAGTTTCAATTTGGTCAAGTATAGATTCTGATTTAGCTTATGAGAAGGTCGATAAAATAAGTGCATTTGAAAATCAACTTAAAGGAAGAACTGGAGAAAGAGGAAAAGGGATCCCCAGTGTTTACATATTACATGTGTGAAATGTTAGTGATCCAAAGGGGCAAAGAAAACAAAACAAAGGATAAACATAGGGGAGAAAGCAATTATACCTAATAACATTACCCCGGAAAAAAAAAGGGAAAAAAAAATGAACACTAAAACTCAAAAAATTCATGAACCATCAACTGTTAACATTTAATACTAATGGCAGGTTTCAACATAATTCATCATAATTGAGAATAATAGGAAAATTTATGTAAATTGCTTGGGAAAACCTAGGCAGCTTCACTGTATTCAAATGCTTAGACACAAACTTGCTAAAATAATGTTGTATACATAAATGTTTACAAAAATTTTGAAATTTGAGCCACCAACAAAAAATAGGAATACTACAGTTTCATATAAAGAGGAGCTTTTGGACAACTCCTGGTAGAAGACATGTTATGTGCACTAACGTAAGTGCAACAAATTACCCGTTCAGCGATACTATGAGGGTCGGTGGCCTGTCCACGCCTTGCCCGCACTTTTGGTCGTGGGGCTGGTGGTTGTGGCACTCCAGCAGCTCCACCTTGCTTTGGTTGTACATGAAAAACCTGATGATAGAATCAAAGAAAAGAGCATTGAAGAATTAAAAAAGCTATAGAAAATCCATTTGCAAGCATAAGAGGACACCGAAGAAAAAGAAAATATTTGTGCAAAAAAAATATTTGCCATCAATATGCTGGATCATCTTACGTCACACAATTAGCTAATATCTCTTTAGAACCTCCTTGAAAACTCACTTGTTGATAAATGATACTTCCCCATATTCGACAGTGCCAATGCTTTGAGCTTTCAAGTAAATACTATTCTCCTACCTCGAGTTGGCTCAGAAAAAAAATATTAAAGATTGAACTCCCCGGAGAAGTACAAGTTTCAATTTTAGATTACCATACATTCCAAAGGACAAGACCATTCAGCACAAATCCCTTCACAGATTGCAACCAATCCAGAAAACACAGTCCAAACTCAAAAAAGAAGAGCATAAATTGCACGATTGCTCCAGTTTCAACCAAAGACCAGAATTTGGTCACAAAAAAGAGGAAGCAAATGAGGATCGTGGCTCTTCAATCTCGTAGTAGGAACTATAAATATTTACTTGGAGGCCGATTAAATTTAGAAAACATAATTAATGATCTCCGAGCTCAGTGGAGAAGCAAGCGAACCTGCGGCGGAGGATTAGGTCGCATCTGATGCGACTGCATCTGTCCGAATCCCGGTGGAAACAGCCCAGCCAAGTGCACGGGCTCCCTTTCCTGATCAAGAAAATGAACCAGTGACATCAGTTTTCTAAAACTAAACCCTAAACTCTTCCCAATGGCAGTAAGTCCCCTATCTCTTCTCGACAGAGGCATGGACGCCATTCGAGGAAGACTAAGCAAAGAAGAAACCAAAAGTCGAGATCCGTTCAACCGCTACCTTCCCCTCCGATTCCTCACGGAGCCGCTTACCGCTCCCTGACCCCTCCCCCTTCCCATGCTCTAAGCTAAGAGCGAGGGGAAACGGCGGTCCACCACCGGCACCGTCGCCGTCGCCAGAGCGGCTCGGGAGTACCATCCCGGCGAGGTGACCTTCGCCGCCGGCGAGACCTCCGTCACCTCCGGCGTAGGACTGCATAGAGAAGATCTGGTCGAAGAAGTCGTCGGCTATGCCATCCGGCGGCGGCGGCGTCGGCTGGTTCGCCATGACTATCTCGCCGAGGAAGTGGAGTTCTCCGGCGAAGCAAACCCTAGGAGGAGGAGAGAGAGGTGTCGATGGGCGTCGAGGTTAGCAAAGGGCATCGAAAGGCGAAAAGAGGAGAAGAAAGGTTTTTTCTTTCTCTCTTTCTTTGCTTTCCTTTGTTCTTTGTCTTCTTTCCTAGCACTAAGAAGGCTTCAATCACTACTACTAGAAAGTGTGTATGTATGCGTGCGGAGAGAAATGGAAGGCGTTGGAATGGGGTCGAGAGCCTCGAGGCTTTAAAAAGTAAAGCAGATGGAGGAAGTAAGAAAGTGAGGAATCCAAAACTATAAAAGGGATAAATCTATACGGTAATTCTACGGCCCTCCGGTTGCCGTACCGTAGGCCATGCATTTATTTAGGTATAAAAGGGATAAATCTATACGGTAATTCTACGGCCCTCCGGTTGCCGTACCGTAGGCCATGTATTTATTTAGGTATTAACTACTTATATGAGTTATAAAATAGATTAATCCAACGATATAAATTATTTAAATTGTAACGAGTTTATTTGTATTTTTATTATACAGATTATTTAGATAATAGTTGAATTATTGTATCCTAAATGAATTATCACATTATAATCGCTTAGCACTGTCCGTTTTACTCATTGCCCACAGATATTAACTTAGGTCGTATAGTTGAATTATATCTAAATTCATGGGATCTAATTACACTTACTGAAATTTATCTAAACCCAATAAAACCAATTAATTTTTAATTTTATAGCTTCAAACAGTGAACTTAGAGAAACTTGAAGTCCAAATTATCGATTCTAATATTTAGGGACTTAGAAATGGGGGTGTAATTTAAAGATTTCGAGTGACTTTAGCTTTAGCATAGTCGAGTTCGGATTAAAAACTAGTTGACTTGTCTAACGCAATGAAGGTTTCATAACCGCATTTATTCTTTCAACTGATGAATATTTTAAGTTCAACAAATCGTTTAACCAAATCATTCCATTTAAGTTCAACAGATGGATATTTTAAGATTCGAATTAACTTATTTATAATCTAAATAATTCATAATACGTATAATTTATTCAACCTATTTAAATTGAGTTCATTTAACTCATTTAATAAATAGATCCATCGTGTTACTATTGGTTTAAAAGTGATCCAATCCGATTGGACGCAAACACAATTTGCCACTCCTATTTAATTCTCTCTTCAATGAGTCAGGATTCAGTGCAGATGAAGATATCCGATTTGGTCCGGGCGAACTACGAGAACGGACAAATTGGATTGGCCGCCGTACATGGGTGCCCACATGTTCTCTAATCTGGACCGTTCAGCGGAGTGTTTTGATCTTTTTGGCGCCGCATTTGTTGGACCGACCAGGAGGTCTGAAGTCTGAACGCGTTGGCTAACGCACAGAATTCGCTTTTTAGTGAAAAGGTCCGATAAATTTCTTTTAAAGAGTAATTTTTAAATAACACATTACATTTTCTTTTATTTTCCATTTCAAACGAAAGAGTATCGAGCAAGAAATACCTCTTGGAATAATAAAATAACTTTAAAATATCCGAATTATTTGTTGGTGGGATATAGTCACTCTTATCATGTGGGCCCACATGGAGACTGTGTTCGTAGCCACTCGTAAGTAGGTTGAGTTAGGCTGAGTTTGGATCGAGCTAGAATAGTCTAATCCATTACGGTCTGTTTGAATTCTTTTTACCGTTTACTTTTTATATCTTTATTCCTTATATTTTTAAATAATAAATTAAAAAACTTAAACAATACAAAGTGAGTGGGCTTTCATGCTGGTTGATGAGCAGGCTTTTGAAGTAGGCTTCCAAGTAGGGCCAGATGGACAAATAGTTGGCATATGTCACCCATTGATAATTCGAGCTCGAGTCTAAAACGGGTCGAGGCCAAGATTAGCCTAGTCCAAACCTGGCCAAGTTGGGCAGAGCGAGCACGAGCAAGCTGAACCGTTTGATAAGGTCTAGTTAGATATAAGTAGGGTGACTAAAATCTAGATTTATTTTTATTTTTTGATTTTGTGAATTAAGAAGAGAGATATATAACTTAAAAAGGGTGGGCCAAGCTTAAAATTTCCAAGAGTATTTTAATAATTTTATAAGTAAAGTTAGGACTATGCTTAATGATAGCTCATTAAAGTAACAGCAGGGTGTCACATGAAAATTATAAAATCAAAAGTCTGATTATAAAATTCTCAATGGCTGAGGTGTTAAATATTGAATAATTTAACCACTCTCTGTCAAACAATAAAGGATGGTTTGGTAATCATTTAATTAATTTTAAATTAGTTTCAAATTAGCAGGACCAGCCAAATTAACTAGGCTAAACTTCATTATGCGTGGTTTAGTTGATTAGGCTAACAAATTTTGGAAAAGTATAAGGTTGATTTTAAAGTGTTGAAAAAGTAGGGTTCAATACATAATACGTCACTAAAACAGGGTGTAATCTGGAATGTTCCATAGGTAGTTACACGTAAGTGGGCCCACGCCGCTGTGACGCGGAGATTGAGAAGTGAATATGTAACTTCGATACAGTGATCCGAAACATTCGAAATCGAGGCTTACTTTGCCAATTTCTCCTCCTCCAGTAACGTCTCTCTCCTCTCTTTCCCTCTTTCCCTTTCTTCGTTCTCTTGAAGAGAGGAAGACGAGGGCCTCCGGTGGTGCTCCGACGAGCTCGACGTCGCGGGACAGACGCCAAGAAGAGCTCGGATATGAGGTAATCTTGGTTCGTTGCCGTTGTTCTTTCTTATTCATGTGACTGGGTATGATCTACGCTCGAATATTGACGCTTGTGAGGTCGGTTCTTGTTGCATTGTGGGTAACGGCAGGTCTTGACCTTCATCGGTTTCTTGAATCTTTCTTCTTGCTTTCCCTTAGGATTGATAACGAGGTCTTGACCTTTGATAGATTTCTTAAATTTTAATTACGAGGCCTTGCCAACATTCTTGAATCTTGATTTCAATCACGATGACGGCTTCCATCTTTTTCAATCTCGATGACGAGGTCTTGACCTTCATCGGTCTCTTGAATCTTAATTACAAGGTCTTGACCTTCATCTTTTTCTTGAATCTTGATTACAAGTTCTTGACCTTCATCTTTTTCTTGAATCTTGCTTCTATCATTCAGAACAGGACTGCACAGCAATTTCTTTATCTGAGATCCCTAAAATATTTAATATAGCATGTGAAAGCCCTAGTTTTTACAAACTTCCCGTCATATTTCTCTTCTCAGCCGTATGGCAGGCGCTCCTCTTTCAATCGTTCTCTCTCTCTCTCTCTCTCTCTCTCTCTCTCTCTCTCTCTCTCTCTCTCTCTCTCTCTCTCTCAGTGGAGACATGTTTTGTTCAACATGCATCATCAGGCTTTTTGGGTCCTCTGAACCAAGCAACATGCTACCATCTGTAGATATTAAGGGTATCTTATAGGCTAGATATTTAAAGGAGATCTCAGGATCCAAGTATCCCGAAGAATGCTACCATTTGTAGATATTAAGGGTATTTGCAGACTGAAGCCTTTTTCTGAACAAATATATTGAGAAAGGTCATCTCTCTGATAACGATCTTATCATAGTCCTCTGATCCTCTAGCTAGAAGAGATAGCGGTTAATCACTTCTTCCTAGGCTTTGAGTTTAAGTTAGATATGCATGATGGGATGTGATTATTGAAGAATGAAGGTATGTGGTATTGCTCGATTAACAAGCAGAAGTATCACAAATTTGGCAAAGCAAAAGGATCCATATTCAGTCAATAGTTAATTGAGGGAGGTGGAATGGTTTGAGCTTTAAAGGAGGATTGACATTGACAGGTTCATATACTTCACTTCTTCCTCATTGATTATTTAGTTTTTTAAGACATACTTTATACAGAGTTGATTTCTATTGTCAATTTTTGGGAGATATTCTTTGGTTATACTGAGGATGGTAAATATTTTGGTAGTTGATCTTGTAAGGTAAAAAGGATGGTCTCTGTTGGGGGCTTATTTACTCTGTATGGCCAAATAAATGGGATGAAAAGAAAGACTTCAATATAGATATGGAATAGTCGAGATGCATATTGATTGAAGCATGGATACTTGAAAGTGATTGTAATTCTGCAAGATATGTGGAAGACAATAAAGTAAAAAACAATGTAGTGAAAGGGAAAGAGACCTGAATAACAAAGTAGGCAAAATACATCAAAGGCTTCTGGATATATTCCTTGTATTTCCTACTGACAATAATTAGAGCTTCAGAAATATAGGTATGACCACGATCTTTCATGGTGGATTATGAAGGAAATAAGAAAGTTTCAAGGCAAGATGTTGCAAAGGAGAAGTTTGAGAATCAGTTATCATGTGGTGGCAAATGTAGCAAATGAAAATTTTGGGGATTAGGAGGAAATGAGATAACACCTATTCCCTGTATTATTAGTACTGTAGATATTACTTTCAATAATTTTCCTTCTTCCTTTAACCTTCAAATAGATTTTTTCTGGGAATCAATTTCCAACTATTACTATTCCATTTTCCATTTTAATCTCAAGCTCAAGTTGACAATACTGTGAATGTAACACCCTACTAATTTCTTTTCTTATCCATATAGTAAAAACCTTTCCAGATTCCTATATTCCTGCACATAGGGATACTATGTTGGAGTTTTCCAAGACAAAAGCCAAAAAGTCTCATGTTTCAGGATCCTTTGATGTTTCTGTACAATAATACTCGCCTAACCTTTATATTTTCAAGTTTCCCCCACCACCACTTTCTTAAATCTACCCAATCATCGAAATTCTTGTTCTTTTACATACCAATCTGCACTTTGGTGCATATCTCTTCATTTTTCTTCACATCCAATCCACTGATTGGGAATCTTCCTTTAAGTTGATCGATCATTTTCCTCATCCATCTAGATAACAATAGATTGATGAGCAGTATGGAAATATGGTACTCGTTATTGGATTAATCGAATTCACTCTTCCTCCTTACGACACTAATCTGCTCTTCCGTGATCCTAATCTCACTATGTCAATCCATTTCTCTTACCCTATTTTAAAGGACAAGTACTTTATAGCATACAGTTGATTTCAGCATATTTCTCCTTTTTCTTTATCATCACATAGAGACACCAAACAGCTCTTAGTTAAACAAGTACAATGGTTACTTCTGAGTTTGTAGTTTGAACTCCTTTTCTTTTTATTGAAAAATAAATAGAGGATGTTTACCATTCTGTGGATTTATTTATTCACTTTCTGTCATGTACTCATATTTATACATATCCCTGTTATCTATTTAATTTCTCTTGCTTTGCACAAAGTTCTATTTAATCCTTAGTCTCCTTGCCTTTTAAACCCTTTTGATATCTAAGTGTTTCACTGATTCCTGGACCCTCCTTTATCTTTGTTGCTGTCTTTCTAAAATTATTGCCTTTGCAATCCACTAAACACCTTTTCCCAAACTCTCTTCCTCTGTATAGTCCTTCTGATCTTGTCATAAATCTCTTTGAAATCTAATTTTAGTAATATCTCTTTTTTTGTAATAAAATGTCATGTGCAGAAAACATGCCTTCAAGAATAAATGTCCTTTTGAAAATCCTATGTGACCTGTCAATCAAATTATCTTTTACCTTTCCTAAACTGTTTGTGAGCTTATATAATTTCCGTTGAGTAGAATGATGGGTCTAAATGCTTCCACTCTTTCAGCTTTTGAAACATCTTCATTTTATTCTTTTACTCCCTATCTACAAAATTCTATAATTTATGGAGTCCATGATGAAATTTAATTAGTACAAGAGCATTATCTTATGTGCATCCATTAGATAAGCTATCTCTCTAACTTCCTCTTCCTCTTCCTCATTGACCTATGTACTCTTCCTTTTCCAAGCCATTTAGTTTCTATCTTCTTCCAATAAATTATCCTTAGCACCAACTTTCCTGTATAACATATATATTATAGAATACTATTGAAAACCCAATTTTCAATATATGCGTCATTTTCGCCTTCCACCTTTCGATAAATAATATTTGATTTCTCCAAGCAAATCAGGTTTAATATCCCTCCTTAGCCATAACATTCTAGATCTCAGTCTCCATTTCACATCTTCCCCATTGTACTCATTTTAGGCTACTTGTTCTCCAAACAATCCTAAACTAGACTCAACTTGAGTAGACCAACTATGATTAGACCAACCATCTCTGGCTGGTTCACAACAACCCCAGCTCAACTAGACGAACCAGCTCGGGGCTGGTTCACAACACACACTTGGGGTTTCTTCAAATGAGTGCAATGGTTACTTCTGAGTTTGAAGTTTGAACCCCTTTTCTTTTTCTTTAAAAAGAAATAGAGAATTGTCAGCATGCTATAGATTTAGTCTTCTGCTTTTTATCATATACTCATATCTATACATATCCCTGTTATCTATTTCAATTCTCTTGCTTTGCACAAAGTTCTATTTAATCCACTATACATCTCCAGGAAGAACAAGTACAAAATGTGATCCTTGATCTCCTTGCCTTAAACTGTTTCTATATCTAAGTATTGCAATGATTCTAGACCCTCCTTTATTTTTATTGTTGTCTTTCTGAAATAATCGCCATCGTAATCCACTAAATGCACCTTTCCCTAAACTCTCTTCATCTGTATAGTTCCTTCTGGTCTTTTCATAAAGTTCTTCCAAAATCTAATTTTAATATTCTTGTTCTTTTTTGTAATAATATGCCATGTGCAGAAAACATGCTTTCCAAAATAAATATGCCCTTTTGAAAGTGCTCCATGATCTGTTTATCAACTTTATCCGTGACCTTTCCTAAGCTGTTTGTGAACTTATATAACTCCTGCTAAGCAGAATTATAGGTCTAAATGCTTCCACTCTTTCAGCTTTTGAAACATCTTGATATTATCCTTCTCTCACTATCTACAGAATTTTATAATTTATGGAGGACTCCATGATGAAATATATCTAGTACAGGAGCCTTATCTTGCCTGCATCCATTTAATAAACTATTCTCTGACTTCCTCTTCCTCATTGGTCTGTTAACTCTTCCTTTTCCCAGCCATTTAGTTTTCCATCTTTTTCCCCTAAATTATTCTTAACACCAACTTTCCTTTATGACATGTAGAAAAAGTAGAAATCAGAATTTGTACAATTGAATGAGTTTCTTGGGAGTGTTTCAGCTCTAACAAAAATTGGAGAACAATGAATGAAAAAATAAATCAGATTCATCATATCTGGTTTGAAAATAATAAGGGCTTCTGCAATTGAGGTGTGATCACTGGTGGATTATGGATGTGGCAAATAAGGAGATTGAGATATTGGTTAGCATGTGGCTGCAAAATGCAGCAAATGAAAGGTTGCATATGAAAAGGATAAAAGGAGGATAACATCGATTTTGTGTGTTATTACTACTCTAGCTAGCACATTCGATAACTTCTTCCTTAACCTTCATCCAGATTTCTTCTTGATATAAATTTCCAACTATTGCTATTCCTATTGCCACTTTAAAGTCTTCGTCATTAACACAAGTTAATTTGGGGTCATTAATGTCAGATTGCAATGTCCCTACTAAATATCTTTCAGAAAAGTAGCTTTACCATCTACAATTTCTTTTGTAATCCCTATAGCAAAAACCTTTCCAGATTTTTATATTCATGGACATAGCATGATATCATCTTTGAATATTCCAAGTCAAAAGCCAAAAAAATCAGCTTTCAATATCCTATAATGTAGCGGCCCAAATCTAGAAAAGCAGATTTGGATTTGAAGAAGTTGCAAATAATTCTATGTGTGGAAATTGTCTCGTTTGAGATCAAGAGAGGGTAGCCACGACCTAATGGAGGAGTGGTAGAGGATGATTGCGATGGAGGTGTAAAGGAAAATTTCGGAGGTGTTGAAGAAGGCTATTTAGATTAAGGCTACTCCTAAAGCTAAAACTAATTGATTCATTTCATAATAAGCAAAGAGCTGCACACCACAATTTATAGGTGGCTAACTCCGAATTGAGCTAGTTACCACTAATGCTAATAAGCAAACTTAGACCAACTAGGTCTAATAAGCAAATGCAATAGACCACAAGGTCTTAATTGAACAACTTAAAAGAAATAAGCAAATCTAGGATAGATAGTGTGTAAATCCAATAATAGATCTAGTGATTTTGCTTGGCTAGACTAGATCAGCTTAGGCTTAGGTCATAACATGTAATATTTTGGGATCACAATATTTGCCCAGTCTTGTCTCTCGGCCACCAGTTTTCTTAAATGTAAAATTTCTATTTCCAAATTATTTTCTCTTACCTACCAAACCCTCCTTCTCAAGTGCATAGCCTGTCCATTTTTTTCCACAATTCACATCCACTAAGTAGGAATCTTCCTTTGAACTGATCAATCCTTTTCCTTATGGAAGTGTTGTAGTCTTTTGGATCTATAAAAGTCATTCTTCTCCTAGGTTCCTAACAACAGTAATATGCTGCTCTGTTCTGCTAACATTTTTTCTCTATCCTCTTAATCACAGGATATCGATCCATTTATCTTACCTCTAAAAAGTTGGATATAAGTGTTTTGTAGGAAAGTTTTCTATAACAGTTGAAAATTTCAGCAAATCATCACCTGGACACACCAAATGACTGTTATTTGTAGAATTATAATAATTGAGATTCATTAAACAAGTGTAATAGTTATTTCCGAGTTTGAACTAAGGTTTGCTGAAGAAAGTTGATAGAGTATTGTCAGCATGTTGTAGATTTATTAGTCCCATTTTTTCATATCTAGACATATTCCTGTTATTTATATCTAAACTCTTGCTTTGGGCAAAGTTTTATTAATCCATCTACTACAAGGACAAATAGAAAATATGATCATGGTTATCCAAACTTTCCTCTGTATAATCCCATCTGGTATTATCATAAACCTCTTCCTCTTCTTTTTGCAATAAATAATATATCATGTGCAGGAACCACACTTTTGATTTGTCCATTTTAAGAACTCTGTGATATGTTTATCAATGTTATCTATTACCTTTCATAAGCTGTTTGTGAACTCAGTTAACTGCCATTGAGTAGAGTGATGGGTTTAAATGCTCTGTTCTTTCATCTTCTGGAATTTTTTCATTGTATCTCTTTTCTCACTATCTACATAATTTCTCATGAGTGCATGATGAATTTCTAGAACAGGAGTTTTATCTGCTCCATCTAATTAACTACTTCTCTAACTTCCACTTTCTCAAATGGCCCTTTTACTGTTTCCTTTTTCCAACAATTTAAATTTCTATGTTCTTCCCATAAATTATTTTTTCCTTTTCCATATGTATAATCTACATATTGAAAACCCGTTCTTCAACTTTTGCATCATTTTCGTCTTTCACCCTTCACAAAATAATAATTGATTTCTCCTCGCAAATCAAGTTCAATATCTTCCTCTTTAGTCAGAGCATTCTAGATCTTTGTCTCTGTTTTTTGCTTCTTTATCCCTTGCTACCTTAGCATCTCTTTTCTCTCGTCATGTTCTCATCCCTTAGTTTATTTTGTTGACCCCTTAATTATACAAAGTTATCTTATCTTTCATATTTTCTTAAGCAATCTGAATTTTTGTTCTCTAGATCTCCCTTCTCCCATAATTTTCTGTTAGCATATCTTTAGAATTCCAGACCAGCTAATGACCAATGTGAAGATTTTTCTGTCTACTTAAATTCCAGTATATAGTAACATCTTATAGCTTGCATAATATTACATACAGATGAAGCAATATAACTTGAATCATTATATAGTGAGTACTTAAAACTAACTCATCATTATGACGTGTGTGAAACAAGGGAAATACTTTGCATTCCTTTCAATTGTTGAGAAAACTGATATAACTAATAAAAATTAAAAAGTAGTTTCTGCATAAATATTTTTTGAAAAGATAATCAGATTCTACACATTGGCTAACCTCAGTATCATGATCATGTTAACTAAGTTTGAGGTCAAGCTATGCCATTTAGATCGTGTTCTGATCTTTTTACTCTTTGATCAGGACAAAATGAATAACACAAGTGGTGTATGTCGAAGGTTGAGCTCCACACGACTACACTAACTTGAGATAAGGCACGTAAACATCATGCCAAGGTCAAGTACTTCTTAGCCTCCTTAGGTGTCATCGAGTTGCCAAATATAGCATTTTATTTAGTATAAATGTAAATATATCCTTTTGTATTTGTTTTGAGCAAAGTGGATAAAGAATTAGATCATTCAATTTCCACACGTTTCTAGTTTTCCCATCTGCCGGCTTTTGCTTATTTAGATTTCTTCTTCTTGAACGTAACTCTCGCTAACGCCCAAACTCCGCCGAGCGTTTGCATGTGAAAAAATGGGCTACCTCTAGAGTTATTCCAATTCCTTGCATATCATATTTGCAGAAACCTAATGGCCTTGCCGATTTCTTTGATATTGTCAGCCTCTGGGTAACTTTTACTATCGTATTGTTTTTAGGAATAATCACACTCAGATCACTTATACATTAACTATTTTTCACATGCAACCGAATTAGTCTTATTTTTTACACATTAACTTCCTAAATTATGAAAAAACCTCTCACTTCCCCCTCGATCAGTGTTAATAAAAAAAAAAAGGAAATGACTATTTTATCCTTAATTTTTCTTTTCTAGTTTCTTTCTTCTAAAATCAGAGCAAAAGTTGTTCTAAAATTGATCTGAGTGATTTTATCCTTAATTTATGTTCTTTCTTCTAAGCCACTGCATCCGTGAGCTATTAGCCAAGCTGAACTATTAAGCTAAATCACTAAATAATTTTTTTCATAATAATTATTTGATATTAGAGTTGACCTTCTAACCTTATTAGTCATATTAGCTTTATAAAAATTAATTTCGTGTGTTTTTTAAGATACAATAGTGTTAAATAAAAAGACTAATATAAATAAAAATCTTATATCTTCCATCTTTTCTTTCCATGTGATTTAACATTCACTTCATATCAAGAAGTTATATATGAGTCCGTCCATCTTTTGCTTTTAGAAACGATGTTTCATACGATCCATAAACTGAAAACTAGTTTTATCCATACAAGACCCCAAATTGGTACTCGAAAAGGATGCCATGAGATTAATCATAAACTGATTTTGATATCGCGCTGTATTTACAGACACAGCTTCTCAAACCATCTTTTATTGTTCCTTTTGACAATAGTTTTGACATTCGCTGATACTACTACTTTCGATTTTTTTTTCTTTCCTAATCCAGAAAACATGGTCAAAGTACAACCTGGCCTAGTAACATATTTCCAACGAAGGACTGCAATTTGGCACTCGAAAAGGATGTCATGAGTATGTACTATGTAGATGCAGCCTCTCACAACAGTCCTATTAAATTGTTCCTTTTGACGAGGGTTTTATCGTTCGTGGAAACTAATTTCGTTTTTCTTTTCTAATCCGAAAACAAAAAATAAATTTTACTTGGTCGAAGTACAACCTACCCTAGTAACACAATTTCGTATGGAATCCACCAAAATACTTGAATAAAGAAGGGTCCTCTTAATCAAGATCACAATTATAGACGCTATTTCCCTTGTGAAATAGAAAAAAAATTATTTTAGAATAAATCTTATTATTCTGGTATAGTAATTAAACTTTTATTCTGGTAAAATAATTTATCATTCTTTCACATCTTATTCCATATAATTTAAAAAAATTACTTAATTATATATCACTTCAACTAAAGTTGAAATTCATTCTCTTCTTTTTAAAAAATAGTTGTCATCTAAATATTCATACTATTAAACACTGTAGTCATGCACTATATAGGTATTATATTGTCACGTGTTGCAGTTATTTATTATGCATTGTCACACACTGTATTATCACGTACGGTAACCGCATTGTCACGCACTATGTTGCTAATATATTGTCACGTATAGTCACGCACTATTATGTATTAGTAAGTCCACATTTGTTTTTACTGCAAATATATCAAGCATTTTAAGCTCGTATTTATAACAAAGAAAGATATTATTTACTAATACTACTTTAATATATATTTAAGGGTGTTTTCATTTGATTTAAAACATCACTAATTTCTAATAATTGTTTTTTATTCTATAATATTTTAATATTAATTTTATATCATATTAAATATAATTATTACTCCTTATATTAATATTAAAGTAAATGTTTGCTAGCATTAGCTGTTTTATTTTGTTATTAAAAATTTGAATAGTTATAGAATAGAATTCTATAATTATTTCACAAGTGAAGACAGCTTGTTACTAGGGGATCACTTGGCCACAACATTAGTAGGATTGTGAAATTAGTAATAGTTGGTGCTTGGAGGCGGATCTGATGCCCATCTCGACATCCCAACACGTCACATGGGACCTTGGTCCCCCTCCTAAACTTGGAATCTAGGCACATGCGCCCTGCAAAGGGACCCACCTTCCACCGTCCGTTAATTTATTCGTCCCTAAATTTAAAGCTGGCATTCTTTAGCCCCCTAAGCAATTTTTCAGTGAACCATTCTAGAAGGGTTGGATTTTGATACGTGTACCCCCAATTTGTATACAATGTGGCCTCTTAGGCATATCGTGTAATTATTAATGATTATGTTTTCCCATGTATGAAGAGGTGAGAAACAGAAATATAATCTCGTTTTCCAGCCGTTGCACCAGAGTTCAGTGACTGCAATAAGGTAGGTAAGAGGTTGTCCGTTTGTTGCTCATTTCCTCAATTCATAATTCATGTGGATGCACTAATATTTCTAATACGCAGTCTGTTCTTAAATGAGAAGACAAGTAAGTCAGTGATAAAGCAAAGAGAAATGCTGCCGTAATTATTTTGAGAGTAGGTTTTTCTTTCTGTTTATAAATTGAATTAGGAGTTGCAAAAGCAACTCGGCTTTTAAATAGGTTTGAATTCAGTCTAATTAAGTTCAGATCATAGTATCAACCTATTTGATTTGATTATTACATGTTTGTATTCATGTTTATTATCTCAACTTCGATTAACTCATTATAGCCTGACTTACTAATCTGTTTATGATCCGTCAATCTAGTTATAACACACTAATTCGTTTATGATCTGATTATTCTATTTATGACCCTACTAATTTGTTTATAATAAAACTTTTTTTATTTATAACCTATATAAACTCGTTATAACTCAAATAATTTATAAAAAATTAAATATTTTTGTGCCAGAATGATAACTTATTTATAACTTATATATATTCGTGCTTCCATTATCATGACCCGATCTGAATTTGACATAGCTAACTGGATACAATTTCCACCTCTCGAGGTTTGAATTTTCTCTTCCATCTCTAATTAATTAATCATTGCGAGAGTGGGGACATTGCGGGTTTCTCACTTTCCTTGTCTTTGTTGTTTTCCCTCTTGTTCCCAAAACCATCGCGATCTTATCGTTAAGCGGCTCGTCTCAGTCGTCGGTGACTCGACCAGACCGTACCCAATTCTTTGGTCAGCAGTCCAAGCGTGTGGACAGTCCAGCGAAGCCCTGTACTTTTCCTGGGCCCTACCTGTCTATCCCAATCATGCGCTGCTTCGCTGAACCGGCGGAACACGTGTAGCTCTCTGCCGGGTCCGGACGCTCCATCCAACCTTATCGCTGTGCAGCGGGCCCTGCGGCCACGAAAGCTCACAAAAGAAGAGCCTCTACCAATAATTTTACCTTCTCTTTGGGGGTTTTCTGCATATCTACGCCTACACTAATCCACCTTTGCGGATGGATATTTGCATCTCTTTTGCACATTGACGACTAAAATGACCTCCATGTGGTTTTGTCGCGGTGTGAACAGGGGACAGAAAAAAAATGGGTAGTTTAGTTTAAAACTTCCTCCTTCTTAGACACTTTTTTTAATTCAAAACACCTTCTTTAATATAAATTTATGTTTTCTTAACAAAATTTATCTGTCAAGAGGTTTATTTGCAAGATGGGGAAGGACGTATAGGTAATTTTATGCTAAAACATAAAAGACAGTAATAGTGAGCAGTCATTAAAGTAGGAGGCAATTTATATAAACCAAACAAAAAAAGAAAACTGTTTTAATTTTTTAGTAATATTATCAGAAACTGAGTTGTATTTATTCTCTATATTTGATGCACGTTAACACGAAGTACCGGTGCATGCATGAACTCAATTTTAATATATTTTTAAAAAATATATACAAATAGCCCCGGAAAGTAGAGGGCCATTCTGCAAATATGTTAGACCGAGGAGGTTTTCTGCAATAAGGCCGGCCATTTACAAAAATACCCACCTTTTCCTCTTCCTGGCACTCTATTTGGCCACTCACAAGCTTGGAAGGCAAACCAGAAGAGAGGAAGGAAAATTAAAAGCTTCGGTTTTAGTTCGTCATAGAAATGGCGAGTGGGCTACTAGTTGCAGAAAGAGACGATTATAGCTTAGGAATGGAGGAAACCGAGCTCCGCCTCGGGCTGCCGGGCGGCAGCACCGGCGAAGGGAAGCTGGCGAGGAATTCCGGTAAGAGGGGCTTCACGGAGACGATAGATTTGAAGCTTAAACTTCAAACCGTGTTGGATACGAAGGAGGTAGAAGAAGACGAGACACAAGAGAAGTTGAAGAGATCCCTGAACCAAAACACCATCCTTGTTTCCAAAACTGATGCAGAGAAGCCCTCTGCTCCCAAGTATGTGTGATCCTCCCTTAACTTTCTTAACTTAACTTGTTTCCTTTAGATATTATTATGTATGTAGATCAGTAGATGTATATTGTATCGCAAAGGAATTTCTTGAGAAGTATGGTGATTATTAATTGTGATCATTTTGGCACCAGGGCACAAGTGGTAGGTTGGCCCCCAGTTAGATCATTCAGGAAGAATATCCTTGCTGCCCACACTGAGAAAGGCAGCAAGGAGGACGGAGAGAAGTCCGGCAACTCGACGGCGTTTGTGAAGGTCAGCATGGACGGCGCGCCGTACCTGAGAAAGGTGGATCTGAGGATATACAGGAGCTATCAAGAACTCTCCAAGGCCTTGGAGAATATGTTCAGTTCCTTCACCTTTGGTAAGCCAAAAAGAAGAAGAAGAAGAAGTGTCATTTGTGATTGCCAGAGTATTGCTGTAGAATAGCATTGATTGGTACCTTAATTTATCTACTTCTACTTCAGGGAACTGCAGCTCTGATGGTATGAATGGAAGAGACTTCATGAATGAAAGGAAGCTAATGGATCTCTTAAATGGTTCAGAATATGTTCCAACCTATGAAGACAAAGATGGGGACTGGATGCTGGTTGGGGATGTTCCATGGGAGTGAGTTCCTCTTAATCTACAACTCACCCATGCAATTACATCATTAGAATCAAATTGGAATGCTAACTCTTGTTCTGCTACAGGATGTTTGTTGATTCATGCAGGCGCCTTCGAATAATGAAAGGATCAGAAGCCACTGTACTTGGTCAGTATACAAGTAGCTAGAGAAGATGTCTTCATACTTACTCTTAGTTGTTTCAAGTAATAACTAGATCATCTTCTCTTCATTGCAGCACCAAGAGCAGTAGAGAAGTGCAAGAATAGAGTGTGAGGAAGGCAAACTCGTGGCCGATCTCAATCAGTACCAGAGTCAATATGCCCGACGATAGGCGTAAAATTGTTAGTTTTGGATCAAAGAATTTGGTTGTCTATAATTTAGATGGTTTCCTTTGTCTTTCCCAATGGACTAGAAGCAATGCATGTTGTTCCCTAAGACTTGCTCTCTATGTCTATATTGTGAATCAATTGGTGTGTAAAATAATTTGTTTCCTAGTTGTTATTATTGCATTCTTATGATGCTTTTATTCCAGAATCAACTAAGGAGCAAGCCATGTGCATAGCTATGGAGCATCTATTTGTATATTCTTCATTGCTTATCTGGCCATCCTCTGTTCCATTTGTTATTTGTAGTTTTGCCAACTACCCAAGGCAAGAAGATGGCTAAAAACCAAAGCAGCAACTGGTGATCAGTATATGCATAACTGGACCAAGTGAGGAGAACATAACAACCACCAAAAGCTCAACTTTACTACTTTAGATGGTTCTGTCAAAGAGAAGACTAATGATTAGCAGATCAATATGGCATTACTGGACCAAGTGAAGAGAACATAGCAACCACCAAACCTCAACTTTACTACTTTAGATTAGTCTATCTAAGAGAAGACTAGAATTTAAGTAAAATTCACATAATGATATTCTGTTTCCTTTTTACCATTATCTAACACCGGTGAGTTAACTGGATCTGTTATTTAAAATAAAAAAAATCTGGGTTATATTAAAATGGCTCAAATCCGATGGAAAGTATAAGAATATAAATTATTCTGGGTTTATAAAATGGATTTTGTTTTGATGCATTTGTGGAGATCTATTTCCCTTGTATTGGGCCGCCCTCTCTTCCTAATCCTAATAATAGGAGAGTTAGAGAAGGCAGGACAGTATCGACTTGGGCTTCGCTTGTAGATTCCGACCAACAGAAAGGATCTTTTTTTAAATAGGCCCATGGGCTGGCAAGCTGCTACAATTGCAGGGTGCCATTTGCAAATTTCCCTAAATAATTCAGCCCGCGCACTCTTAAACCCTAAATATCGATCCCTTCTTCGATCTGCCCCCCAAGTCTACCTCACACCACACCACCTCGCCGACGCCATTGCCGGCTTCCAACCTCTCACCTCTCTCATATCTCGCGGCTTCTAATCTCTTTAAGATGAGTTTGATTTCGCAAAACTCCCTTCGCAAACGTCGCGAACCGAAGCCCGCCGACGAAGAGGAAGCAGCCGACCGGTCTCCAATTAATCACTCCGATGAAGAAGACAAAGAGATCGGAGACGAAGCCAAGCCGAGAAATTTGAAGAGGAAAGAGCGAGGTGAGGTGGAAATCGAGCAGGAGAAGGAGATGAAGCGGCTTGAGAGCTTCTTGTTTGGTTCCCTTTATAACCCCCTAGAATTCGGCAAAGAATCCGGTGAAAAGGAGGCGCCTTTGTTCTTCGTGGACAAGTCTACTGGCGATGAGATGGTTGTTTATGAAGAAGATTTTAATGGAGAAGAAGATACCAAGAAAGAGAGGAAGGCGGCGTGGGTTGACGACGAGGAGGAGAAGGCCGAAGTCGATGTTCTGAGGCGTAATAGATTAAGAAAGCTGAGAAAAGAAGCTGGTGAGCGCGTGATTTCCGGTGCGGAGTATGTATCAAGATTGCGTGCTCAGCATGCCAAGCTGAATCCAGGAACCGAGTGGGCGCATATCCGTCGGAATACTTTGCGTGTTGGAGATTCCGATGAGGAATCTGATTTTGAAAGCGGAGTGGAGGATGATATCCTTCGGAGCAATGATGAGCTTGTTGTTAGGGATAGTATTAAGCTTTTGCCAGGTTTGTTGGAGTACTCGAGGCTTGTTGATGCGAATGCAGAGGAACCATCAAATGGTCCAATTAACTCGGTTCAGTTTCATAGGAACGGGCAGTTACTGCTGACTGCCGGGCTAGATAGGCGTCTGAGATTTTTTCAAATTGATGGGAAAAGGAATGCTAAAATACAGAGTATATTTGTTGAAGATTGTCCAGTACACAAGGCTTCATTTTTGCCGGACGGTTCTGAGGTGATCATTTCGGGGAGAAGGAAGTTCTTTTACAGCTTTGATTTGACGAAAGCTACTGTTAGTAAGATTGGGCCGTTGACAGGGCGAGAGGAGAAAAGTCTGGAAGAATTTGAAGTCTCCCCTGATTCGAATACCATTGCATTCATTGGCAATGAAGGATATATTCTTTTGGTTTCATCGAGGACGAAAGAGCTGATTGGAACACTTAAGATGAACGGAAGTGCACGTTCATTGGCTTTTACTGATGGTGGGCAGCAGTTGTTGAGCAGCGGTGGCGATGGCCAGGTTTACCACTGGGATCTTAGAACGAGGAAGTGCATCCACAAGGGCATCGATGAAGGTTCCTTAATGGGTTCATCTCTTTGTGCTTCGCCTAACAGCTCTTTGTTCGCTGCAGGTTCAAGCAGTGGAATAGTAAATGTCTATAAAAGGGAAGAGTTTCTGGGTGGGAAAAGAAAGCCATTGAAGACAATCGAGAGTCTCACTACTATGGTTGATCAGATGAAATTCAATCATGACGCTCAGATTTTAGCCATCAGCTCAAGAATGAAAAAGAATGGTCTAAAGCTGGTCCATGTTCCATCATTTAATGTTTTCTCTAACTGGCCTGCACCCAGATTTAGTCTGCAATATCCACGCTGTTTGGATTTCAGTCCTGGTGGAGGTTTCATGACTGTTGGAAATGCTGCTGGAAAGGTTCTATTGTACAAGCTGCATCACTACCAAAATGCTTGAACTGATGCCACGAAACAGTCAACTCATTGGCTTGTACTCTTATCTTTCTGTTTAATTTGTCTCTGCAGGAATTTATTTCCAATGTTTTCTCCTTTAAGAATTTATAAAACCTGATATCTCATTTATGAACTCTTTGATATAGATTCTTTGATTATGTTGCTAAAGTTGATAGTGAAGCTCCGAAGCTTCTTTGCAAGCATCTTTACTGGAAGTTGAGATTACTTTGTTCTAACAAAATGTCCTGTATCCATTAATTTAGCTAATTCCCAGTGAATGTAAGTTGTTATTTTTGCAGTTGTTTTGTTGTTTGAGTCACTTTTTTGTTAACCAAGTCATTGGCAGTTGATATCTTGCAGCACAATTAAGTATGTTGAAATATGTTTGACCTTGCTTTACATCACTCCTTATTTTTCTTAGTGTTCACTGGAGTCCATATGCTTCTGTAGTAATACAAATATGCACTAATCCACGAGTCTTAGGTGTAATCTCTATAAAGATAGACAAATGTTGTATGCATTTGTTTCAAAACTGATTGTTCTGCCACTTATCAGCCCATCTTCGTTTTGTTGCACATCAAGATATACAGGTTCCACTTGCAAAATTGTTTCCAAATACTAATCCTGCACAAATTTTCATCAAGTATGTGTGTCATCATTGTGTATCTCTCTGGAGCATAGTCAGGTAAGATTATTCAGCAAGCTTCTAATTTTCTGCTTTGAAGTTCAAAATTGTTCGTTCCTTTTTCTATTCATTCAAAACTGATTATTACGACTCTCAAAAGGTGGAAACCTGAACATGTTTTTGGTAGTTTTTTGCTCTTTAAATAAAATTGCATCTGGTTTAGATTTTCATGTCAAAATTTTCCGGTTGCTGCTGTTGGAATATGACTTAGAATTGCTTCTTTTGGTTGATTTCTACTGTTACAAGATGACATTATTTTTTGCTCAAATGGATGTTTCTTAGGGATCCCTTTGAAGAACAAGTGGTCCTTGTAGTGGAGGAGCTTTGCAAGTATCTCTACATTCAACAATCATCATCGGTCACTCACAGGAGAAAGCTTACCGGTGGCATGAGGCAGAATGTGTTGAAGAGGATGGTGAGTCATAGTTCTAATTGCTACCTTTCCTTTTTATGTGTTTAGTTGAAAACATCCATACAAAATTTTCACCATAGACTGATATTTATTTTCTGATTGATAAATTGCCTAATTGGTTATGCGGCTTATCTGGCATGGCTTATCTGGCATGTATCACAAGGGACTTGCTGCTTTCTCTGAAATATGTTCTCGCATTGCATAGAATGCTAATCTTATACTTAAAGAGGCTGAGGCATACACATTCAAACAAAGCAGTCAGCAACATGGTTGCATGTCCTCTACAATGTCTACAAATGCGAGCTTAGAGGGACAATCCAGAGTCATCATCCTCTTCAAGGGTTGAGGTATACACAAAGTAGAGGGACCAAATGAGGCCAAAGATACCCAATAGGATCCACCCCAGCAGATTGTTGCTTATCCCCAGGCTCAGTCCGGTCCCCTCTGTGCTCATCCTTTCATCAACCAGGGCCAGGACCGGGTTCGACACGCTCATCACACTTACTGCTGCCAGCAACGACGTGCATCTGCTTGTTGCAACTGATGCCACTGCCTTTTTGCTCAGTATGGAGCACTTCACTCTTCCACTATTTAATCCAATCTGACGCAATCCTGTGGCAGCTCATCTCTAAGAAAAACCATCACTTACTAAGCAACGACTGGCATTTAATACGTCATATGGACATTTTCTTACCCAAGGCTGGCGACATCGAGGATATTCCATTTGACCCTTTGGGCATCGCTGTGTGTGCTATGGTTGAGCCTGCTCTGATAGTTGTGATGGTAGTCATTTTTCTCTACACTGTAGGAGTCAGAGGAGGATGGGGAGGTGCAGGAGCTTGTGTTTGTCTTGTGGCAGTGATGGTTGCAAGGGCTTTAGGAGCTATTTCATTTAAGGGATGAGAAAATTATTATAGTAGTGTAACCATGCTTCAGAAAGGAGATATTGGGGACCAATGGATGGAGAGAAAATGGATATATCCTTGCATTCCTCATCCTTCTATAGCCAAACAGCATCTTCCAAGTGGAAATTTTTATCCACCAATCATATGATGCACTGTAGTGATTCATACAAGTGAAATACCTGATTGGTTTAATGGAAAGAAAGCGTCAGATACATATGAGCAAGATTGAGTTAGTCTAGATGCAATTGCTTGTCACAGGGGAATATCTATAAGATATTCTGATGCTCTGTTTTCTTTAAATGATTCAAGAATCGAGTAATGTCATCCGAACCTTTCAATCCATGTTGGTGGTGATCAAATAATAATGTACATGTACATCATGCATGATACTGCAGAGGTATTTTAATGCATAATTTGTCCCAAAGGATGGTTGATATTAGGAAAAAGAGAATTTAATATATATATATATATATATATATATATATATATACACATAATAAAGTCACTTAAATAATCCTATTTTAATTTTTATTAAAATAAAAAAAGGGACCCAGGCATAATCAAAGTAATAGGAGTCAATTTGGGCAGAGAAGAAAATTGATAACTTTATCCTTTTCTATTTATATGTTTATTAAGATAAGCAATGAGAAGATATAATTTCCAATCCGTTATAAGGACTTTGAAATAATTTGAATAATGAATCAAATCAAATCGAAAATCACAACCTCGGATAACTTGCAACTCCATCCGTTGATTTGGCCTAACTATAAAATCAACGGCTTAGATTTCATGCTCTCCTTGTGGAGCCCATCTTTTCAAATTCGAATAAAATAAAAGTGATCATGAACAGTTACGGGCTTGCGGCTCAAATATTTCCCTCCTCCCTCTCTCCCGCCGCGCCGTGAACGCCTTCCCTTTTAATCCTATTATCTATCCTCTAGTAGCTTCCATCGAGACCCCAACTCTCGTCTTCGTCTCCATTGCTCGATTCGCCCTTCTGATCCCGGCTGTCTCTTCGTCTAAGATCGTCTCCGGTCGGCATTCGGATGATCGAGGGCTCGCTAAGGTCGGAAATGTGATGGAGGAGACGCGCCGACGCCGGTTCCGATGCCGGATTCCGGTGGCGGAATGAAGAATAAGGAGGTGGCGGCGGGGAGGAGCTGGATGCTGTTCGACGCCACCGGGCAGGGGAGGATCCTGGATGTGGACAAATACGTGATCATGCACCGGGTTGATATACATGCGCGGGATTTGAGGATTATCGATCCGCTTCTGTCATATCCCTCTTCTATCTTGGGCCGCGAGAAGGCAATCGTTCTCAATCTTGAGGTTGGATTCTTCGATTCGTTATTTCTTTTTTGCATTTTTTGTAGTTTTATGTTTACTCTTTTTCTCCCCCTTAATTTTGCAGCATATTAAAGCGATAATTACTGCAGACGAGGTACATTAGTGTTCTCTCATTTCTGTGTTATAATATAAAGGTAAAAATTTGATCATGTTTTTGGAGTAGATTTTTGTTTCAAAATTTTCTGATTGCTGCTGTTAGGATAGGGCTCAAAATTGCTCCTTTTGGTTGATCTCTACGGTCACAAGATCGACATGATCTTTTGCTTGAATAGGTGTTTCTTAGGGATCCTTCTGACGAGCATGTGGTTCCTGTCGTGGAGGAGCTTTGCAGGCGTCTACCGGCAGCAAACATCGTCGGCCACTCGCAAGATAAAGCGAACGGACGGCATGAGGCAGAATGTGTTGAAGAGGATGGTGAGTCATAGTTCGCATTGCTACCTTTCTTTTAAGTGTGTTTAATTGAAAACATCCACACAGTTCTCATCATACAGTTATGTCTATTTTCTAATTGATAAAACGCCTAAACTGTTATGTGGCCTAGCTGGTACTGTATTCCAAGGAACTTGCATCTTTCCCCATGATATCAAGTTCTCGCATTGTTCCAAGAATTAGATATTAATATTTCTAAGGAATTGTTCACATTTTGGAAAATTGAAGATTGCATTTGTTTTTCTCTGAGAAAAGCAAGTTAAGAAGATAAAATTAACTTTTGAACAAGCACAAGGTATTTAAATAAGGAGCGAATTATGATGCCCTTAGATTCAGCTAAACGACAGGTTTATTTCTTAATGCATTTCTTTCTAATTAGTAGACTGAGGATCTCATGTTTCATTCTATATTGGGGAACTTATAACGAATTGAACTCTCCTTTCCTATTACTACATAGGCCGTTACTTGCTGAAAATATTAACAGTCTGCATTAATCGAATGCAGAATTTCCTTTTGAGTTTCGTGCCCTGGAAGTTGCTTTAGAAGCAACTTGTAGCTTTCTTGATGCACGCACCACCGATTTGGAAGCTGCTGCTTACCCAGCATTAGATGAGCTGACCTCCAAGGTGCGTGATTACTTAATCTCTCTTGGCAATTGAACATTGAACACTGGTGGGTGTGCATGTAGGGACAATAAATTACTCAAAATTTTGCAGCTTCATTTTGTGTTTCTCTTTTGCTAAATTATGTTTCCAATCATTATTTACTCTTGTTTTATGAGTAGTACTTTAAATATGGGAAGACGAAAAAAATACTACTCCCCTCTTCAATGAAAGAAATGGTCGTTTACTTGTTTTAATAATGAAATAGAACTGCTTCTTTTCTTGTATTGTTCTCATGGTGTTGCAGTTTAGTCATTTGTTGCTAATTTGTACAGATTAGCAGCCGTAACTTAGACAAAGTCCGCAAGGTTAAAAGTGCAATGACTAGGTTGACAGCTCGTGTTCAAAAGGTAATACATCCAATTTGTATCCGATTGTATTGCTCGAGTTTGCATTTAGGTTAAGAATGCAACCTAGTGAACTAATTTTGTTGATTTTGGAACTTCCAAATTTTAAATGAAAAATTGGCTTGCAATCCGTGTAGTTTATTTCTTGCTTTGTTCGGGAAATTTTGAATTTTGTCAAGAAAATGTACAGTGTCCAAGTTTTATTCAACTTGACCAACCTAGCTTTTTGCTAGTTCTATCCTAGTGATTTACCTCGTGAGCATCCAATTATTGATTTAATGATAACTCTAACTACTAGCTACTTGAAAATACTATTATAGGAAACACGAATGGTTAAGAGACTTAATCTTCAACAATGATCATGAAGAATAACAATTTATAATTGCTTGAATCGGTTATGCTATATTCCACATAATTTTGGATTTTGTAATACTATATCACAGTAAGCCATAAAGAATTGTGCTGCTAATGAAAATCTTACATCTACTCTGGATATTAAAGTTCTGTCAGAAGAAGAGAACAAAGATTAAAAAGACTAAGTCTCAAAATTCTGGCAGCCTTTCTTCTTCGAAAATTTTGAAGCTCTGGGAGCTGTCAAGTCCTCTTTCTCTTTTGTATTTCAATAGGTTGGAACGCTCTCAAATGAGGAAACATTGGCTCCTTGATTGGCTTCACCAGCCTATCTGAAAGCAGAGGCCATGTAATCTGCATTCACATTTCGGATGAGACTTTTCTTCTTTTATACTGGTTTTGAAGTTGTTAAGGCCCGCAGTTCTTTCTTATGCATAGCAAGTCTTTTCGAGTACAAGTTTGCTCATTCACAAAAATTCTTGATCACCTGAATGTAACATAATTCTATTATGTAAACGTTGGAACTGCCTAATGCTCATCTTCATTGCAGAGTTGCACTGTACTTATCCAAATTAGGTATCTCGATGTTCTTCCTTACCAAATTTATTGTCATCTCCAGGTAAGAGATGAACTTGAACAACTATTGGATGATGACAATGACATGGCTGATCTTTACCTATCGAGAAAGAGTGCTGGAGCATCCTCACCTCTCGGCGGCTCTGGTAGGGCTGCCTATTTTCATTCCTCACCAGCAGTATGTTCAAAAGTATCACGAGCTAGCAAGGCCAGCGTGGCAACATTTCACGGAAATGAGGACGATGTTGAGGATCTGGAGATGCTACTTGAGGTCATAATAGTTCAAAGATATATATATCCTTCATTTTGCCATGCTTGCCCAAAGTTTTGTAGTTAGTAACATCGTCCTTTTTTTCATTTTTCCGGGATGCAGGCCTATTTTAAACAAATTGATAGCACCTTGAACAAATTGATCACGGTATGCATCCCCATAGACTTGGATGTTTCTGAGAAGAGCTATTATTCTGATATCTTCTTTTGTGCGCTCCATGGTCTTTCAAATTGCTTTCTGAAGTATATTGCTTTTGCATACTGTTCGACATGCTCTAAAACAAGAGAAAGTACTTGTGTGTTTATTTGTAAGAAATTGATAGTCTTTTAGAATGTTTAAAGTTCTTGGAAGAGGTTATAGTGTCAGCAGTCCGATACAGCACATTGAAATGTCCAACTTTTTCAGGTATTCAACATCTATTGCAGTGTTTGAAAGATGACTTGCTACAGACAACTTGATTCTTGATAGGATCCACTACATTATAAACATGCTTTAGACGTGCTCAGTTACCGGTGATTACTGGTGAATGATCTAACTTCGTAATGTCAGGAGAAAAAGGAAAGTACGGCATGTATCATGACAACTCAATACTGATCGAACTGTTGACTGTCTAGTCATCCTGAAGTTAGAATTAACTAGGAACAAATGGGAATCCGGTGATATTTGACAATCTCTTCTTAGTGCTTGGGGGGTTAAACATTATAGTTTATCAATTCACAATTACGTTCTAAATATTGTTACACTCTGGTTTCCTTCCAGCTTCGCGAGTACATCGATGACACAGAGGATTATATCAATTTTCAGGTACTGGAACATCTCTTCTATGTTAATAACTACTCGTTGTCTGGTTATTTATATAGATTGTAAAACGTTGGCATATTCTAAGTTCTAAAATGCATGTCTTTTTGCAGCTTGATAATCACAGGAATCAGTTGATTCAGGTGATATTTTCTATAGGCATCCATTAAATCTTGTTCGCACATATTTAGGCTTTTGAATGAGCTTTAGGCTTTAGGACAGCTGTTGTTCTTTATTTTTCGTTTTGGTGATGCCTCGGTTTGGGTGCATGTAGCCTTTATCTTTTCAACTTATTCATCTCTTGTATTCTGCGGCAGTTAGAGCTTTTCTTGAGTTCTGCCACTGTTTGCCTCACTCTGTATTCATTAGTTGCTGGAATTTTTGGGATGAACATTCCCTACTCATGGAATGATGGACACGGTTATATCGACAAATGGGTAAGTTTGATGTATTAGTGGGTCAGACAACCTGTTCAAGGATGCATAGCCCTGCTGATACTCTTATCTGCATCTTTTGTTGCTTGTAAACCAGGTGATAATTTTCGGGGGAGCTTCAAGTCTCATGCTTTTCATTTCTATCATTTATTATGCTAAACACAAGTCTTATTGGTTCTTGATATCCACAGGTAGGCATCAAAGATTCTATATTATTTTCTTTTTCATTTGTCTCACTTGTTTTGTAAGGCTTCGTTGGCAGTAACTAATTAATACAGACAGCAATATAATGTTAACTGACCTTTGATAGGATCTCTTGACAGTATCAGCACCTACTTCGATATTTCAAGGATGGTGACCCTTCACCGGCTGTTCTAATAGCTCATTGTCATCCTACCACTTTACATGCAATGTTTAGGTTAGAGCAACGATCATGTACATTATACTCTGCAACATTGTTCTTATTTTATTCCGGGTAACTTTCCAAGTCAAGTTCTACAGAAATTTAGTAACCATATAGAAGGCAATTCGTTTTTCCATTAGAGCAACTTGTTATTAATCTTTTGAGTGGATACACATTTTTCTATGGAGAAAATTATATAATGTTGTTTCTCTTATTTTCTTCCTAAGATGTATATATTCTTTTTGATATGCTAATAAATTTACAAACCTAACTGTCTGTCTTTATCTTAAAATCCAAAAAGTGTTGATTAAGTGGACATACAGGAGTAGGAAAAGTTGGTAGTTGTAAATTTAGGATGTTGGCTGGAAGATAGACGCATGCAGTTTTTTAGGCAGATAAAATGAAACAAGCATTGATTCTATATCAAGGCTAGCCTCTTAATATAAGTAAAAGTAGTTAAGAGCAGTGATCAAACTTGGTAATCAGTCAGTTTGGAGACCTCCAATAGATTGAACTAGTACTTCTGGCATACCCTCAATGAAGTCTTCTGTCTCGCACTTAGGGTGAACCAAGCAAACGGCAAAATAGATGGACTCTCTAACAGAGCAATATTAGTTGATGAAAAGATTGTTTTCTTTGCTACAATTTTTTCGATGTCCAACTCAAATAGGGTTTGACTAAACAAGCTTAGCTGTGTCACTAGGATTACCTTGCCTCCTCTTGGTGAATATGCTAGTGTGCTGATTCATAGTCTGTTCACCCATTCAGTTGTCTTCCAGGATCAAATGAGCTCAGTTACTGTCAGAAATACCAAAAGTGTTCTAATAAGAAAAAGACCAACATAAAAGGCAGTTAACTGGCTAACAAAAACCCCTTCTCCATTAAGTTTTTTTAGTATTAGCAATTGGCCTTATCTAGAATTCATCACCTAGCTGTAGGACAAAAGCAACCCTGTGTTCAATAACGGCGATTTCTTGCCAATTCTTCACCCAAGGTTCTGAAGCCCATTTTTTATCATGATGATTAAGACCACCAATTAGTCTCTAGATTTCAAGTAGCATTAGTATTCCTAATGGAAGAGTTGTGCTTCAATAAGAGACTAATGGGACGTCAGTTTGCTATATGTTAATATTTTTGCTTGAACATCAATACAATTTATTGACAACCAACATATGAAATCTATCTAGCATAATTCATTTCTCAAGTCCTAAAAAAGAAGTTATAAACATCAGAAGAGGAACAAAATATCTAATAATGGGTGGAAGAAAAACCAAAATACATATATCAACACACGCATTAATATCTTGAATCAAATATCATGACTAGATAATCTCACATTGCAAGAGCATCAATTATAACTATCAATATTTACTCATAGAATTTGCCATAGAAGTAATCATATTACACAAATAGAACTCGAAACAGCATACAATAAACAAAATCAAAACAAACATGAGCAAAACCGATTCCTCTGCATCAAACAATTACCACCCAAAGGAAGTACAACAAAAAAGAATCCAGAATCCGATCAAGCCGAATACCTTGAGTTCATCCAGTGTTAGTCTCTCCCAAGATTGCAACTTTCCCGCTCTATATACTAATCACGCATCTTGATTATAACCATGGCGGTTCTCGACGACGGAGAGAAGACCCCGATCCGCCGCCTCCTGCTCGTCAAGATAGAGGTCATCCGTCACCCTAAACGCCGCGTGTAATCCGACGATCACGGCGGCAATGATCAAAGAGACGAGAACGTTCAAGCCGACGTGAGTAAACACGAGGACGAGGACCGTGACGAGGGAGAGTGCGGCGAGGACTAGTCGGTCGTCGAGCTCGCGGCCGAGGATTACAAGGGGCTCGTCGCGGGAGAAATAGAGAAAGAGCCAGACGACGAAGAGGGCGAGGAAGATGAGCATGGAGACCGGATGGTAGATGAGGGAGAGGAAAAGGATGACGAGGGCGACGAGGGCGTAGTTCGATCGGAAGTGGGAGAGATTACGCCGAGCTCGGGCTTGGGCCTCGCGGTAGTTGTAAGGTCGGGAGAAGGCGGAGAAGTCGGCGAGCTCCCGCCACGGGCGGAGGGTGGCGCCGAAGGCGGAGCCGCTTGCCTTGGCCCGTGAGAAGAGCGCGGCAGCGCCGCCGCCGCCGGAGGAGGAGGAGGACGTTGGAGCCGCTGCCGCCGCAGAAGAAGAGGCGGGGATGGTGCCATATCGGGACCAGGAGGCGGAGGACATTTTGGGTGAAGGGTGGTGGTAAACCCTAACCCTAGATCTGGGTGCAGCGGAGGAGGGAGGAGCGAGGAGAGAGAAAACCCTGACCTAGATCGAGTAGATCGCTTCCATGAGAAGAGGTACGGGGAAGTTAAAAAAAAAAATCGTTCCTTTTACTTCCTCTACTTCCAGGGATTTTACCGTGCTGCTGTATACAGGAAGACGCAATTTGGCAGACATTATTCTTTACCTAAACTTTTATCTAACACCCTACTATTCGCTATTGACCCCTCGGCTATCTCAGTATTTACTATTTACCCTCTACAAAACAAAAGAACAAACTTTTTAAATTATTTAAATATTATCACTAAACTCCTTTATTAATATTTTATTAAAATAAATAAAGATTCTCCTGTCTCCCTTCCATATTATTTTTCAATTTCTCTTTTTTAGTAACCTACGTGACAACTCTGTTATTCTTTCAAAATTCACATTCTAACTGTGAGAGGGAAAAGGAAAAGTAAAAAGTATTTTCTGAAACGTCGGGTTGGCAGCCGCAAAATTCTATTATGCTCAGTTTAGGGTGCGATATGCAAAATTTTCCTGTTACCGGCAAAATAGCTCGTTTCCTCCGCTCATGGTATTTCTATGCCCATGATTAGGTTGTCGACGTGTTGTGCAGTTGTGCTTGGTGGGCTCAAGAATTATCGAAAGAAGAAAGCAAATCCCCCCTTCGTAGCCAATAAAAGGGCGACACATGCCTTGAGCCCCTCGATGTAGCAAACTCCTGCATCCCGTGCTACACACACTACTCCCCCGTCTCTCCTCCCACCCTCGCTCCGAGCGAAGGCTGCGCCAGTCAAACACTCGAGACCGAAACGTTTTCCTCCGAAAAGCCTCCATCCCCGCCGCCACGTGTCGATTCATCCCCCATCACGGCCGTAGCGGCTCCCTCGAGATACGGGCCTCGCGTTTTGACCAATAATAAAAATAATGAAAGCCATCTTGACCGTCCGTCACTCAGACGGCTGAGATCGTCCGAGGAGTAGTACCATTTTATTTGTAATGCGCCCCTCCTCTAAATCCAGAATCTCCTACTTGAGTCCCTGGACTCCTCCCTGGTTTTTTTCTCTCTCCAGTGGGTGGACTATTATACAAACAAAAAGACGAATTCGTTCTCCTGCGTCAAGTCTTCCTTCCGTTTCTACACCTTCCAGTCCCACTTGACTCCATCGGAAGACCACCATCGCTACTCTCGAGTCTCCACCCATATCCAATACCACCTCTCCTATTTCTTCTCTTAATCTATTTAACAAGTGTGTTTGTGCTGATATGTTTAAGCCCACTAGTTGGTTGTTGCTTCTTTGACGGGATTTCGTGCAAGCAAACCGAAACAGAATCCATTGCTTTGTTCCTAGGTAAACTTGATCGCCAAGCTCTGATTTTGGTTGCTTCCTTTGCCATTTCACTTGATTTCGCAAATGGGTTTTTTCGTTTGAGATTGGGGTTGGTTCGGTGCTTTGCTTCTTGGATTCTGGAGTTACTTGGATTTCCTTGTGTACTGTTGTTTCTTCTTGGAAATGCTAACCATATGTGTCAGTTTTATTATTACTAAATAACTAGTGGAAAGACCATCAAAATCCCATCTTGGTCTGCCTTCTGTTTTGCTTTCTTTAATTCCTCCAATGGTCCTTTTGCGATTCTTCTGAGGAAGTGAGGTTTTGATATTTTTCCAGATGAACCTGTAGCTGAAAGTTGTGGCAGGTTTCGGGTCTTCTGGAGTTTTGTTTTGAAATGGAGGTGGAAGAAGCAAATAAAGCAGCTGTGGAGAGCTGCCATAGAGTTCTGAGCCTCCTCTCCCAGTCTCAAGACCAACTTCATATTGTGACAGATATAGAGGAGGCTGTTTCAAGGTTCAAGAAGGTTGGTTCTTTGCTCAGCAAAGGTGTAGGTCATGCAAGGGTGAGAATTTTAACCAAAAGCCCATCCCCTTTCCGCCACAAGAGCTTCTTAGACAACCCATTATTATCTAATCAAGACCCTTCTTCAAGTTCTCTTCAACTCCTTCCTGTCAATCTTTTAGATAGCCAAGGACCACTTCAGGATTCTAGTGCCAAAAGCACTACACAGTTCAACCAAAAGGCATCATTACTCGAGAACCCGACTTTTCAAATTGATTCTTCTTCTAGGGGCCATCTTCAACTAACCCCACAGGCTGCATCCACCCACTTCAAGTTTCTTCAGCAGCAGCAGAGCAACCAAAGGTTTCAGTTTCAGCAGCATATGAAGCTCCAAGCTGACATGTTTAGGAGGACCAACTCTGGGATTAACCTCAAGTTTAGCAAAACAAGCTGCACGCAGGACATGTCGTCGACCAGGTCATTCTTGTCTGCCCTGAGTATGGATGGGAGTGTGGGAAAATTAGATGGTAAGTCATTCCATTTAATCCACGGGTCGGCGTCATCTGATCCGGTGAATGCGCGGCAACCTCCCAAGAGGAGGTGTACTGGCAGAGGGGAGGATGGGAATGGCAAATGTGCCGCCAGTGGCAGATGCCATTGCACAAAGAGGAGGTCAGATTACTGAAACTCCATTTATTTGCTGTTGGATTTGCAGTGGTTGGCCCTGAAGCTAACCAACTGTTGTCTTGCTTTCTGTAGAAAACTGAGGGTGAAAAGATCCATTAAGGTGCCTGCTATCAGCAATAAACTTGCTGATATACCTCCTGATGAATACTCATGGAGGAAGTATGGGCAGAAGCCGATTAAAGGTTCTCCTCATCCTAGGTATGGTATACCTGCAGCAACATTTCACCTACAAATAGATTGCTGAAAATTACATTAATAGGTTGAAGCTTGAGATCTCCTTTATTTGGAACGCACTCTTGATTCCCAGAAACTAGTAATTGCTTGATGTAAACAGCTGTAAACTTTGGGATGTTAACTTGTTAGGCTTTCTTGGTAGTATATCTTGGTTGTCTACAGAAGCTAATTAGGTGTCTGAATCTTTCTGTTTCCAGAACTTTTATCCTTTTTAGCCTTTTCTTCTCTTCCATTATCTTTGTACATGAGAATAACTGACTATGTTTACTGTTAAATTGACGCAGGGGATACTACAAATGCAGCAGCATGAGGGGCTGCCCTGCAAGGAAGCATGTTGAGAGGTGCTTAGAGGACCCCTCAATGCTCATCCTTACTTACGAAGGCGAGCACAACCATGCCAAGTTGATAAACCAGTCTGCACACACATAGAAGCCTCTCAGCTACCCATGGAAATGCAAATGCTGCTCCTTTTGTATGCTAAGCCTTTTTTAGAGGATGTTTCCGCGGCACCAGTTAATGTACGCGGCATGGTGGAGTAGAGACTCTGGAGCACTTTCTGTTTGCCGTCGTTCTCCTGAGCCCTTAAAAGGCCTTTGGCATTTTATGGGCAATCACACAAGTTCCTTTTACTTTAGAGCCACATTACTATGCTAACGTAGCAATTGATCCATAAACTTGCTCTGCCGTTCATCCTTGAAGTTAGCACTGGCACAGTTCTCATTCAACTAGATTTCAATTTGTTCCATTCAGGTTCCATACTGATGATGAACAAATGTTCAACAGCAGTTGCAGTAAAGATACTTCGCAAACTTTTGAAGAGACATGCACATTGTATAATATTAGAAAGGAATGGAATTATTTAATTTGCCCAAATTCTGACTTCCTACAACACTGCAATTTTCCAGTATTTGCCTCGAACTCCACTATTACCAGCCATTTTGGCATTTTAAGCTCTGATGACCTTAAGATGGGGCCATGCTAGTACTTTATCACTTGTCAGCAATTCTGCCTCTAGATAATGAGTAAATGAGATGAAGATGCTTCAGAATCCATGAAACTCCTAAGAAGCCTCCATTTAGTGGAGTTGTGTCTCCATGAACTCGTGAAGTACTTAGTAGACTGTCTTGGTGCAGGTTTTGTTCCGTTTAGTGTGGCATTTCCTGGCTGTACTGAGTGAAGATTATCAACACCAAACAGTGGCAAAGCAATGTGGATTCATTTGAAAAGGGCCAGTAGTACCTTTCCTCTCTCAAGGATTGGATGCTTCCTTTCGGCTCTCTCTTTGCCCCCATTGAAAAAAATTCCTGCTTCTCTTCACTCTTACGGAAAGAGAATAACACCTAGTTATAGGAGCATTTGACTCATGGCATGAGATCTCAATTGTGATGAAATGGCAGTGAGAGGTTGTTGCAATTTGATATTCTAAACCATTTTACATGAGAGAAACATGGAAGAGAACCACAGTGACTATACTTTTCTATCCACTGCCATTGACTTGAAGCTATCAAAAGAACCAAGCTAGCCTCGATCTAATCCCCCATATCTTATTAGATCCCGAGAAGATTGTCCATGTGAATGGTTACAGGGGACGAAGCCAATGTATTACTTTTTTGACTCACCTATGTTAACATTCCAGGAATCTAGCTAATTACAAACAGCTAAGAAGCCAATATATAACTCTAGATTGCATTTTGCCTTCAAATACAGGGAAGCTAATCTTATATAATAATGTGCTATTCCTTCCATATCTCCATGGATTGCGCCTGTGATTGTTACCATTGAGCAATAGCAAATAAAAATCCAGTATAACATAAAAAATTTGAGGAAAATTTTAGTTTAAGATGTGCAGAAAGTATATCTAATTAGTTTAATTAGCTCTTAAGCAATCTTTCTTTAAGCTATCCGCATTAATAGATTTTAGATAATTAAGGAATATAATAGTGTGTAAACAAGTTAGCTGAGAGGTAGGCTTGATTTATATTAGCTGGGTACTAATTTTTATTTCTATTTCTATTTTTTATTTTATGGATATGAGAGATCGAATGGTCCACTCCTAGCTATTAATTGCTTAAAAAATAGTAGGTCTTAATGACTAATGGTTAAACTCCCCTTGACACTTTAACACGACATAAGAATATATGCTTAACTTATATGGCAAATTGCAACAGGAAACTTAGGCTTATCACATAATGTTAATATAAAATGATCAGTAGTTCCCACGAACGTTATAACAGCCAAAGACTACTAATCTACTATTGTGCTTCTAGAATATTAATGAATTATAGCAATAGCGAATACTATGAAATTAGAATAACATGAGAAATAATAGAATTTATTTCCTAGGGATAACAGTATTATATCTTGATCTAATTGCAAATTGTAGTCGTGGCCTTAAGAATTGCCTAAACATTACATCTTAGATGTATCTAGATTTTCTTTATAGAAAAAAAGGAAATTTAACATAATTACCAATATTTTTTTTTTAAATATCATAATTACTATTATCTATTTTAAAATATTATAATTACTACTATAATCATTGTACTCCTTGTAAAAAATAGGGATTTTTGTAAGTCACACTACCCTATATTTTACTTATTTTGTAATTCACACTCCGTCTTTAAAAATTTTGTAACTCAGCCTCACGTTTTTTTTTCATATATAATTCTTATTTAACATCCTAGGTTAATTTAGACCATATTAAAAAAATTATATTATAATATATAAATATTTAAATTACTCTTGTCTTCGTTCTCTTTTTCTTTTTTCAAAGAAGAAAAGAAAAAGAAAAATAACACAAGAAGAGAAAAGGGAAAGGATAAGAAAAGATGATGTCGACGGCATTGGTAAAGGAGGTACATGGAAAGATGATGGAGGGATATAGAAAATGAGATGGAAAGATGAAAATATTTTAGTAACTTGATCAACCTTAGTTAATCAAAATAATATCAAGGTCTTAAATGAAAATTATAGGAGAAAATATAAGATCGGGTTACAAAATCATCAAAAACAATATTAGAATAAAATAGGTACAATATAACGTGTAATTTATAATTTTTATTAAAAATATTATTCCTTAAATACTATTCAATATTTTACCCAATATCATAATACAAATATCTTTCTTTTATGCTCTAATCTTCAAAAGATATATTTTAATTATTTAAATGTGTTCACTAATTTTAAGATCAGTGGCAATCATAATATTTTAAGAATATGATGACAATTATAATATTTTGAAAGATTTCATTAGCAATTATGCTAAAAACCCCAAAAACTAAAATTAAGAAAGATATGCTAACTATTCATTGATAGTCATTAAGCTGTTCTATCATTTCAGTGATAGATCCACATTTGATACTATGCTTACAAAGCCCAAGTCTTGTTGGCCAAATAATGATTAGGCTCAGAGCAAACAAATTTCAATAGTTCCTTGGCTTTCACATGCATGACAGGCGATATGAAACATACAGTCCGCAGAAGATTGAGATAGTTGATAGTTCCTAATATCAAATAACTTAATAGCCTTAATGCAATGGGAATCAGATGACTCGTATAACCATTCTCCATAGTATATATGCTATAAAGCAGGACAAGCTTGCCAAAGAGCATTTCTGGCAACAAAAGATCCAACATTTTTAGCAAATGCAAGTAACAAAGCAACCATACTGATAAATAAATTAACCAAAATGTTGAATAATGCCATCAATTACCACATTGACATGATGACATCGCAGTTTCTACAAAAATCTTAATAAATTAAAGGAGTTGTACCCCATCAAACTTGGCCAAATCCGAAATTTTAAAATTTCACAAAGAACTCTACCAGAAGAAGACTGAAAAGGGGGAGTCTGAAAAGTAGATAAAGGCATAAAAACATAACAATGATAGGTTCCTCATTTGAGCGGAATGAACCTCGACGAATGGGTGGCACCAATACCAGGCCGACCGTGCTTGACTGGCTTGTACGAGATGGAGAACTCTGCAAGGTAATGGCCAATCATTTCAGGTTTAATCTCAACTTGGTTGAAGGTCTTCCCATTGTAGACCCCAATAATGCTCCCAATCATCTCAGGCACAATGATCATGTTGCGAAGGTGAGTCCTTACGGGTTCGGGCTTCTCACCGGGTGGGGCATCCTTTTTCTGCATGTAATAATTTCAAAAGGATAATTATTTCTAAAGGAAATTACTTGAACTGAAATCCATTACACATCTCAACATTATGACAAGCTAACAAATATACATAGCTGTTCAGCAACATTCCATAATGTCATTAAGAATACCTTTACAGCTCAGTAATTGTTGCTAGCATAGTTATGTTATAAGTAAATGCAGATCTTCTATCACAAAGATTTGATGAAAAGAACATCTAGTCAAAGCAGCCTTTAAGCGCTAACAAGGCAGTGATACAGCTAGAAAAGAACATCTAGTCAAAGCAATCTGACAAGCACCACAAAAGGGCACATTGGTGGGTATATTTATAGAACCTAGAACTCAGCAAAATGGAATCAATAAAAGACTAATTTCCTGGAAAAAAAGTATGCAATTTTACTCATAATTTAGTAAAAGATATACTTCCTTTAGATAGGTGATAAAACACATGTTTTAATGAATGGATGAAATATTTAAATTGAACAATATAGATCAAATCTTCATTTATCCTCGTACCTGTAAATATGGCATCTCACAACAATTCAAATTCGATAAAATACAAGAACATGGACCTTACCCTGGGATCAGAGTGCTTTAAGGAGTATATAAGAAGGTTATGAAGCAGAATAAAGAAAATATATAGAAAAATAACAAAAATATAGAGAAAAAGGTTTGAAACTTAAATCAAGTTTTTACTCTCGTGGCAGCTTTCCAATCCTCTTTAGCACTCAATATCCATTAACTAATGCTAAATAAATCTTCAAGTAATAACAAATATACCTCTTAAAACACTTTCGGTGATAACAAGTGAAAGTAACGAATATACCTCTTGTAACACATTCAGTGACAAAACAAACCAAATTTTACTAAATCTAACCATAAATAGAGCATCAAACTCCAGTAGATACACATCAAACAACCTCTCTGGATGAATTACTAAGAATACCGATTAGGTTTGGCATATCATCAAACGGCACTGACATACAGTAGCTTTGTCTTTGTAAAATTTTCTAAAAGATGTTAAAAGCAAAGCAGCAATAGACTACCAGCCCAACTTATGTGCCTACTGCCACTGCAGAACTTCCTTATGATCTAAAGTAAAAGAGCGTCGATGGGTCTTCCAAAGATCCCATTTTGGAGCTCAACTTAATAATTACTACTCAATTTTGTCAACAGATTCGCAACTAAAGTAGCAAATAAACATATTTTCAAAGAGGAAAATCGCAGAACTCACCGCCTTGCGCAATTTCTTGATCAAAGCCATCGGCTTCCTCTTCAGACCTCTCTGAAACCTTAGAAAATACATTCACCAAAACAAAACAGTAACAAATCTAATCAGCTCTCACGATTACATGATTCGACAAGCTCGTACACCAACAAAGGAATCATTACCTTCTTCGAGCCCTAGCGGGGAACAGCTTGACGAGCTCGTCGGTTGACATGTCGAGAAGCGCGTCGAGGTCGACCCCGCGGTAGCTAAACTTCCTAAACGTCCTCTTCTTCGGCTGCCCTGCGGCAACATCCACCTCCGTATCCGCCTGAGAAGCAGAAGAAGAAAATGTGTGAGATCGATCAAATTTGAACTCTTTAGCTAAAAGATTTGGTGTAGTCGTGGAGGAAGGAGAGCTCACCATGGCTGGGAGATAGGGAGTTGCTACTTGAGTGCGAGGGTGAAGACGGCGGGCTAGGGTTTATGTGGCTTGTCGGGTTTATATAGGAATATTAAGAGCGTTTTCGCATAAAAGCCCTCATATTAGTCATAATAAGCAAACTGAACGTTTTATCTATAAATTGATACTATTTGTTAACAAAAAAAACTTTTATAAGGTTTTAGTGAAAATAAAATATATTTTTTATTCTAAATACAAACATTTCTAAAGTGAAACGAACACAAAGCCCCTTTTGTTTGCAAATGCCCCCTCAAAATAATAATAACTTGAATGAAGAATGAAAATAAGCTGAACCGAGCTTAAACAACCTGAGCCTAGCTTAGGCTCAAAATGGCTCAAAGCCTAACTTGAGCTCGAGTGGAGTGAGGTAAGACATGGTTGAGCTCGGTTCAAGCTTAACTTGGCTTAATTTATCGATGATGAACTGAGAAGCCGGTGAGTCAATCTCGAATAACTAATGAGCCGTAGTGCTTTTCTCTAATTCTGTTGTTTGAATCAAAAAATTATGTCAATAATGAATTGGTTAATTATCATATCAATTAGGGGTGTAATAGAACTGAGTCATATTCAAGTTTGGTTGAAATTAATTTTAGTCGAGCTTGATTAAGTTTGGATTGTAATTAATTTTGAGTCTGATCTTATATAAAGATTGAATTGATTAGATTTTATTTTGAACTTGTGATATACAGTTTAGACTTAATTTTACCTCGAATCAAGCTTGAATTATATTTTGGATTGTCTATGCCTAATATAATTAAATTAAATATGTAACCAAATATATATATATATAATCTATACTAAATATTAATAAAATTAAATCGAACATTGTCAACCAAGCTTGATTAGGCAGCCTGTGTTTAAGCTCAACTTGAAATGAATTTCAAGCCTAATCTAATTGATCAAGTGCAACTCATGTCAAATACAACCAGAGCTTATTCAAGCCTCATCGAATAGAGAATCAGCATGATTATTTTACCAGCCCTAGTCAAAGTGATCAAAACAAATTATAATTTTTTCTCAAAATTATATTTAATATTTAGATGGTACTATATGGGTGTTATTTAAGTTTCTCGTAACATATTTCTTAAAAGAGTTGATCTAATTATTTAACTTATATATTAAAAGTATTTACCATAAAAAATAAAATAAAATGTTTGTCTATGGACCTTTCTACACAGCTAATCTATTTTTCGTGTCACATGAACCCTGTCAATCAAACAAAGCCTCTCATATGCCCTTTTTCATTATTGGAAATTTTAAGCAATCTAAGAAAGATTTTAGGAGTCTATCTCTAATGAACTCTACTAATTAATTAAATGGCATCCTATTTAAATCCACCTTCTCTTCTTCTTATAGGACTGGCTCATTTGCCTCGTTGTAACAGATATCATCATCACCTAGTTGTCTCAAAACACAAGGATACCCACCAAGAAACAAAGTTCTTTTTAAACCTCAATTGTATTATATCACAATATATATTATTACTTTGTTACATAAAAATTTTGAGTCAATTAGTTATCTAATATCGTGATATTTCATTATTTGCTCCAATTAGCTAAGTTCGAACTTAAGGAAAAATGGGTGAATAATGGGAGGAATGATATTTTAGGTTCAAGCCTAACCTTCTCGGCCTGTAGCTGGTGTATGACTATAATAAACCATTTCAAGAATATATACCGCATACCATAATCGATACTGGCATTTATCCTATCACAATCAACCAAGGTTGGCAAAGCAAACATTTGCTTGGCCATGGGTGACCACATCTTGTATACATTACTGCAAGTAGTGCACTTGGATGGTTTGTCATGGCATTCTGCCAAAACCTAGTGAATCTCTAGCCCATAACATTAGTCAAGTGGCTTAAAGTGTTCAAAAAATCAACATTTGCCCATCGCGCATCGACTGAAGTTGTCTGCCTATCAGATTGTAGTTCTTTGTATCATCATTTTGTATATAATCACAATTGTAAATCGACAATTTGAGCAATTTATTGTTAGATTACTCGATAAGTAAGACATTTTTTGGTAAACTAACAGTAAACAAAAATGTAAAGAGTGAATAGGATTAGAGAAATTCACACCAAGATTATGGATGTAGTTGAACTACAATCTACACTAATTTTTACCAGATAGAGATGTACATTTCTTATAAATATTTCAAATTGCAAGTCTTTCGATCTAACTATAACGATAGCATGTTCAAACAGAGGGATTTTCGCAAGGTTAGAAAGCAAGATCCTGAAAATTTCATATAAAGGGATATGCGAGTTTATGGTACATTTAGTATTATGGATATAAAAACAGATTTATCATGCATTTTATTTGGTATGGCCATGGTAATATCTTGTTCCACAATAGGTAAATGGAAATGCTCATGCCCATAACTTTATTTAACTAATAAATCTTGAGAAGAAATCAACGTTTTCTTCGGTGTAGCAATGTGGTTGATTGGTCTTAAGTTGTGCACACATATTGCTTGAAGAATTTCAATATGGTTAAATATTTAATACATTTGATTCTTTCTTATTAAGAAAAGAAAGGGTGTAATATAATTGAAAGTGTTTGAATGAATCCATGATCAGGATATATTTTATTTTCATCCTTAGTGATGATGGTGATGGTGATAAGGATAACTCCAAGCACTTCTGTAGTATTTTTTTTTTTCCTTCTTGGCTCTGTTGAGAAACAGTCTACTCGCTAACTTTAATTAACAGCAAAAGCTTCCTCTTCTGCATATATTAGAATTCCATGAGTTAGTTTATGAACAAGCACTAATAGATGGCCTGGTATAAGATAACAGGAACATCAATTTCATTGCTCATATGGTTTTGAATAAGTATTAGGAGAATATGTGCATCAATTTCACTAATGAAGTTGTTTTATTGATCTTATATCGCCCCGCAACGATGAGCAGCCTCATTCAATATATACTTTGATGATCTGAATAAGTTGATCCCTTTCTGACTGTGTACTACTGACAATCTTTGTTAACATCAAACGAGTGACATGCCGAAGACCCTTTGTTCAACAAATCAAAAATATGAAAAGGACATAGAATCAGTAATATGAATAAATTACCTCTTGAAAAAAAAAAGAATTGGGACTAATTTGAAAACTATAAAGGATGAGAGAATAATCTTCTATGCCACGCTATATTGGATGTCAAATGGATACATCCTACAAATCTTTCAGGATAAAGCACTTTGGAAAGATCCTTTTGTGACTTACTATATATATATATATGATACCTGTAGCTTTACTCAATCTTGCTTGTGTTAAGGCATTAAGGATCAGCTAATAAACAAACAAACAAAATTTTTAATTGGTACTCTTTTGAGTATCGACTTACCTATCAGAATAATATAAAGCTTGTTTTTATCTAGTTTGTCATTCATCCTCTCAGTTGTTCCATTGCTATACTATATATTGGATGATTGAGCTCACTCCATTCAATAATCTATCGAACACATTCTCTAATTTATGGCACTATGGATTCCAATTAGTTGAACCAACACTGAATGGCACAAGCAATCAGAACTAGATGAAGTTTTCAACTAGCAATTTCTGCAATACAAAGAATTTGGAAATCAAAACAGCAAAAGCAATGAGTACAGTAACAGGCTACTTCAGATTAACCAAGCAAATAGTAAGGATCATCTTCTCTTTATCCCTCCTTGAATTAGTACAGAAAGTTTACAATCTATTATAGAACCATTACATCCTTCTAAGATACTTCTGAAATCAATATGACCTTCAAATCTGCTATGATGATGAGAATGCTGAATTTTTGTTCTTAGTGCTGCGAACTTATTTCGGCATCCAATGAGATATCAGTGATGTCTAAAAATTTTAACCTTTCTTGTAATAGTATTCCTATCATCAATAGAAGAATGATCTAAATGAAATAGAATTGCTATTTGGGCATTGCTTAAATTTCGAAAAACTTTAAGCCTTTAGTATATGTCACCTTTAAGCTGCTGAAATAGTAAGAGTATATCATATGGATTCCAACACTTGTACAAGATAGGTCTTTAGCTAGTAGGATTTTGGTCAGCCGATTAACACTTCATAACCTAATGTTGTGCTATATGATTCTATTATCTTTCTGTCAATTTTTGCAATTTATAGCTGTTAAATAGAAGGATATTTTACAATAAGATCCTGAATCTCAAATAGAACTGATGAGTTAGCATACATCACATACACCTTTAAATACATTCTAAAACAGGTTCATCCATACTAAGTAAATAACGTCGTAATTATCATGTGCGTTATTAATTATTCTGTTCCACATTATATCCTTCTATGATTAATAACATAGGTTGCGAAAATTACCGACTTATACGACAAAATATTAGATACAACAAAATGCAAACATAACCATATTTATAGGTTCATTAAACTTACCTAGCAAGTGTGTCAGTTGTATCGTGTTTACGCATGCCCTAGCTAGCCTATTCCTTGTCGGATTTTTGCGATTCGAAGTTTGTTAGATCCATCTATTGGATCACTATCATTTACAATATCAAAACTTCATTAAAGAGCTCATCATTTTGTTTGAGAGCTCAGAAACTCTCACAAACTCACACAAAATCCTTCTCCTGAGTAGTGAAGCTTGAAAAATTAATTACTCCTGGTATGCTCAACCAAATTGAGAAAATATACATTCAAATGAAAGCTATGCTCCATGGCTACAAAATGGTGAAAAAATTATATTAATCCATGTAATATGGCTCGAGTTATTCTTATCCAAAGTCAGGAGAGAAGCACACCTAGCTCCATATCAAGACACCCCTTTCCTACCCCTCTTTCATCCTCACTTCACAAAATGAGGCATTCCTGGCCGTCGATAACGGATAATCTGAAGGCCCACGTTTGGCGCCACGAGGGGTAGCGATCCGAGTGAGATGTGATTGGACCAATCAGCGCGCGTCTCCTCCCTTCCTTCCTTTCTTCCGGTCCATATTTAAACGCCCCCACACCCTTCCGACCTCTCTCACACCTCTCTCTCTCTCTACAACCGCTCCCATTTCTTCTCGAGCTCTCGAGACCCTAGACCCTAGACCTAGCCCTTCGAGCACCACCCAATGGCGACAGAAGAGACCACAGCGGCCGCGGCGGAGGAGCCCGTCGCCGACCAAGCTCCGGCTGATCCACCGGCCGAGGACGCCGCCGCGAAGCCGGTGAAGTCTAAGAAGGCGAAGGCCCCTAAGGAACCCAAGGCGAAGAAGCCGGCGGCTCCGAGGAAGCCTCGCGCTGCCCCAACTCATCCACCCTACGCCGATGTGAGTCGTCTCTACTGATACCTTCTTCTCATTCGGTTTCGGAGATCGGATCTGATCTCTAGGGTTTCGTGTTGGTTTGGATTAAAAACAGATGATTAAGGAGGCGATCGCGACCTTGAAGGAGAGGAGTGGCTCGAGCCAGTACGCGATCGGGAAGTTTATCGAGGACAAGCACAAAGACCATCTCCCTTCCAACTTCAAGAAGATTCTTCTCGGCCAGCTCAAGAAGCTCACAGCCTCCGATAAGCTCACCAAGGTTAAGAATTCCTACAAGCTCGCCGCCGCCGGTGCTGCCGCCGCCGCTCCAGCTAAGCCGAAGCCGAAGCCGGCCGTTGCTAAGAAGCCAGCTGCTTCCCCGGCGAAGCCCAAACCAAAGGCCAAAGCTACCGCCGCGGCCAAGCTGAAACCCAAGGCAGCAGTTGCTAAGCCGAAACCAAAGCCCGCAGCAGCGAAGCCCAAGCCCAAGCCCAAGGCAAAGCCGGCCGCGGCTAAGCCCAAGCCGGCTGCAAAGCCTAAATCTGCCCCGAAACCGAAGGCCGCTGCGGCTAAGGCAAAGCCGGCCCCGAAGCCGAAGGCCGCAGCTGCGGCGAAATCTAAAGGGCGACCGGCTAAGGTTGCGAAGACCTCCGCGAAGGACACACCCTCGAAGAACTCCGCGGCGGCTCCTACCAAGGCAGCCGCGGCGCCGAAGAAGCCGGTGGCTACGGCTGCCAAGAAGGGAAAGGCGGCCGCGAAGCCGGCGGCGAAGAAGGCCCCGTCGAGGAAGGTCCCAGCGAGGAAGGCGAAGAAGTAGAGATCTAGGCCTTATTTTTTTTTCTTTTAATTTTGTATTTTCTCTTTGTTCTTTTAGTTTTTTTTTTTTTTGGTTTAATTTTCTATTATTATCTATCAGGTGTACTCAGTTGTAAATTTGATATCGGGGGTGGGGGTATGCAAGGTATTTGCATACCTTTGGGTAGAAGAGAAATTTTTATACCCGTCTAAAATGTTTAATTAGCGAAATTTTAGTTGTAATTGAGGGTTTGTTGTCATGGGCCCACCTCTTGGAATATCTTATTAAGTTCTATGTATCTGGGGTAGAATATTTTATTACCTGTCCCTGTTGGTTTCGGTGACTTGGGGTTTCTCTTATCTTTTATAACTGGGTGAGAAATGAGAGGATCGACGATTGATTTGGCTTGGTAAAATGTGTAAATATAGGCTGCCTTCGGTGCGTCCGAGGGAGAGTGGTACGTGCACGTGGGTGTTCAAACCGCAAGCTCCTTACTGCTGCACCTTACAGACGCGCCAATACTTGCGAGAGGAAAGAGGTTCTAAATGTTCGGGGGGTGGGGGTGATAATAGCGGTGTTCCGTAAGGACAAGGGTCCTTTTCCTGGCGCATGTTAGCAAACCTCTACTTCAGTTCGAGCCCGGCTTGGTTGGGGGAGTTCATGGGCTGCTTTAAAGGAACGATCCTTACTTCGAAACGAAACGTAGGCGGGAGATTTGGAGCGTCTCGGTTTTTTTATATGGATCTGAATTCTAGAGTAACAGGAAAAAGGTTAAAAAAAGCAGAGGAAAGAAGCGAAAAGACGGCGGTAGAATTTGAATACATGCATAAAGCTTCCACTCTGACCGGCCTCCTCCTTTCTCCTCCAAAATAACTTCTTTTCCTCCCCCCACAAAGAATGAGCACACCAAAAGGATCGTCTCTACTGTCGACGAACACTGGGAGGGAAGATATTGGTTTTTTTTTTTTCGTATAATCACTTGGCAATGCGATTGAAGGGAAAAAAAAAGACAAGTCTTGCTTATCTCTTACTCGTTAGATTTAATCACTGTCAGCTTCCAACAGGAATAGTCGGAATTGCATTACTGTTTGAAAGTTTCAAATACAAATCTTCAAAAAGAGAGAGAGAAAAGGAACAGGTATATATGAACGTGGGCCAGATATATATGATCAGAAAAGGAATAAGCATTTATGTTAGACCAAATGATGTATACTTATCTAAAATCTAATCTAAAACGTGACGAAACTAGCTTCAGATCTGCTTCCGTATCTCATCTTGAAGACCAATAAAGAACTTGAGCCTTTACCACTTACCAGCATCCTCAATTGTTCTGCATAGAAAATCTCAAAGTTGAATATACTGATAAATAGTGCAAAAATTGGTGAAAGCTAAAGCTGCCATAAAATTGATGCTTTCTTTCTTACTTGTATGCATTATAAACATGCCAGACATGTATAGGACAGCTCAACTCCTGTAGAGAAAAATTAAAAGAAATGCAAATTTCATGAACAAGTGAGCGGAATGATCCACTGTAGAAAGAACTAAAAATGTTCACAGGGGTATTGACAATTTGGTGTTTGCAAATTTCATGGATGGTTCCTTTGCATCTCCAAAATAAACACATTTTCTCAGAATGATACTCTAAACACAATGAGTACAACCCCATTTTACATAGGAGAGACACAGACTGGCCCAAGCAAGACGGGACAAAATAGCAAAAACATGTCTTAAGCATAAGTATTGAGACTCAAGCTTTTTCTCTTTTCTATATCTACCAATTAGGGAATTACTGATGCTACAAGCCTATGAATACTACTCAACTCAGCTGAAGAAAAGAAAAATCAGCAAATCAGCAAAATCTTTCCAGTTAATTACTCATAGACCAGGTAAGTTAATTTCAGAACAAAAGAGATTGAACCGAGATATCAGTCCTAAACTACCTTCCAGGAGATTCAAGTATGTTTTGCAACTAGCAGAAGTGAATAAAACTAGCAGCTTATTTCTGGTGATTTTGGGCCGAGTAGCTTTGAAAATGCTAATTGCTCACAGCATTTTTGATGGTCACAAAGGAGGCAAGTTTCTTCACAAAATTATTCTTCCAGGATGACTTCAGAACAGAATCTGCCCTACGGATTCTTATTACCAAAGTTTCTTGTTGAGGCGCCATAATAAGAATGCCATCAAGTGAGCCCCATGCTTGCTTGGTATGAATAACATCATGTTTCACATAGCTTCCTTGCGGTGTGAGAGATGGCATGCCATGCCAATGAGCCACCAGCATGTCCATGCCAATTCTTAGAATTTTCTGCCCGCACATCAAATTCTACTTGTAAAATGCAATGGTTAGCTGTGAAGTAAATTTAGCTTTGACAGTGACACTCCAATGCTAGCTTTTCTATAGATGTTTCAACACATAACACCAACTGGGCTCTATATCCATTTTTACTTGCAAAATCCAAATCTAAAAAATAGTAGATATATTGTTCTACTTGAATAATGTGGACATAAAAGAAAGTGTTTTACTGAAGGCAATTGCTGAAATGAAAAACTGAATCATACCAAAAGTTGCATTTAGCATCAACAAGAATATAACTTTATTTATTGTTATCTCAAACCTGCAGTACACCACACCAGATTACAGATTACCAACAAGAAAGGGATATCCTAACCACTAGTAAACCTTTAATCTCTAGGATAGTTTGATTAACTCTTTACAGCTATTTTTTCCTGAGTGTTTAATAGGATAGCTATTTTTTGAGAGATCCAATAAATTTATAATAGCAAAGAAAGAAGTGCAGAGGACCTCCAAAAAACCACTGCAGAATACAACATGGGAAAAAAAGACGGAACTAAAAAAAAAAGAAATGCAAAACTCAAGGGACATAAGAGATGAAAAATAAAAATTGCAAGTCAGAAAACTCTTGCTTCACAATTATAAAAAGGCATCGACTTGATAGCTAGCAAGTATGCATAACCCAAGATCTTGGTCAGGATAATAGAGGAAAAACCACCATCTCGTACTTCCGCATTATCATTTTCTGAAGATGTGTGCTAAGATTTGCAGCATTAAATTTTTTTATAATTTATTCGAATTCTTAAACATGATAAATTGAATCTTTACAAATCTGATTGGTTTTTAAGCTAAATGGCACATCGAAAATGTTGATGCTAGTTTTTGGGTTAAGAAGGATTCTACCTTGATGCCTGTAATTTGATTTTTATGAAGAACGGTTGATCATGAAGTCGTGGTAACATACTCTTGTCTGTGCTATGATTTATAGAATTGAATCAAACATTACAATTACTGCCATCATAATAACTTCTCATTAGTTTCTATTCTATTGTGTCTTGAAGATTTTGCTAAGAATTGTACATCCTACAAAAAACCAAATTTGTATTTATTGTTTCAATGCTTCAGGAACTACTAGCATTCGCATGATGGATTCCGACCAGCAAATATTACCAAAATTTAATAACCTTAACAAACTTAAACGACTGGCATTCACATGATCAGCGATTACCATTGCTTTATCCAAACCAGATTTAGAACTTATGTGATCAAAATTATTTCAAGCCCATGTCCAAACTGAAAGCCTGAGCATAAAGCAGAAGAACTAATAAACAATAGCTGAAAGAAATATCAAATATTTTTCAATTGAACCCAATATCATAATTATTACCAAGATAGACAATTAAAACTATCAACTTTGCTAGAACGACGTACGGAAGAAAAGAAAACCTAACCTTCCCTACATCCCCGGATTGCTGCGCAGGAGCGAGATGATGACCTCCAGCACCATAAGAGAAAAAATATAGCTGAAGTCGAATTTACCCATGAAAGGAGGCAGCACATCTCTGAATAACGCGAGATAGTTATCGCAGATATCCCGGAGAGCCGAGAAGGGTTGTCGATCCCAAGGGATGTTGGGAAACCAAGTGAGCATAAGCCTCACCACGAGAACCTCGCGGAAGAGCCCGAGGTACTTCGCCAAGCCGGCGACGGCGGCGAGGATAGGAGGTCGGAAGTAGGAAAAGGAGTTCTCGAGGGCGGCGGAGGAGAGAGAGGAGGCGGCGGCGTAGGAACGGATCCGACAGTGGGTGCGATGGGGCTGGACAGGAGAGAGGGCAGAGGAGGAGAAGGGTCTCAGAGTTAGGGCTCGAGAGGGGATGGAAGGGGAGGGGAAGAAGCGGAGATGATCAGTCTTAGGACTAGGTTTAGGTTTAGGGTTTCGAGGGAGAAGGACGCGGACGGCGGAGGAGGAGACCACCGTCGCCATTCTTTGGTTACGGTAGAGAGGAAGAGGATCGCTTTGCTTCGGCCGAAAGGAAAAGGAAACGAGGGCGAATAGGAACGAAGTATTTATTCCGAGTCCGATGATTTTTTTTTTTTAATTTTTAATTTCTGTTTAAAAATATTTATTCCGACAAATTTTGCAGTGCTTTCTCTCTTTTTAAAGTACACAGGTAGGGTCTAGATCTTTTCGCACGTGCCATTTCTTTTCTTTTCACACACTTATTAACAATCAAATTAGCTACTAGAACATTTCGTTATTTCGATGGAAAAGCCTGAGATATATTCTAAGCTTAGATTGATATTAGTTTCTAAGTGTATCTAAATTATCAAGCTTGAAAATTGAGAAATTTAATTTTATTTCAAATCAAATATAATTCAAGCTTGATTATAATCTTGTATGAATTCAGCTTGAATTGAATACGTCAAGTTTTATTGAACCGAGTTTGATTCAGCTAGCTTTTTCTTAAGCTTCACTTGAGATTAATTCTGACATGCAGCTAAAGCCACTTCTGCATAGTATAGTCGTATTGAGATGGTGGGCGTTAAAATACGTTAAACAGTGGATTTAGTTTTATCTCATGGAATATGGTGGAATATTAGGAATCATATCCTGACAGGGTGAGGGTGTCAAAATAAACGAGTTAGTTGGGCTAGGCTCGGCTAAAGCAAAAGCTCCAATTGGCGTAATATAGCTGACTTAAAAATAATGTTTACTAATATTATATATATTAAATAGATTTGTCAATCTCAGTTTGAATAAGTCCAACTCGATTTGAATTTGATTAAAATAAAAGTTTAATTTAAGCTTGGGCTCGGTCTAGCTCAGCTTGAACTCGATTAAATTTGCGTATAGTTGAGCCTGAGCTAGAACCGACTTGTTCAGATTTACTCAATTATATCCCATATCACTTATCCAAAGAAGCAAGTGTACATCTTAGACCATGTTAAATAATTTTAAAATAATAGAGGCGGAGTTTATTTCTCAAGAAATAAGGCGAAGGCAAAGGTGGAAGAGCTTGAGAGATTTCCATAATTGAGATTCTAAAGAGATATAATGAATCTGTCAAGAAGAATTCCCTCCTGTTCTTCTCTTATGCTTTGGAAGCGTTTAATTCGTTTTTACAATTCAAAGGATATGGTTGAGGAGAGAAGGGTTTAAGCTTCTTCATATCCGACATGGTCTTTCTTCTCTCAAATCTTTTAAATGTTTAAGATTTGATGATGTCTTTTGCCTTCAAGTTCTTCTTTTGGCTATCGGTTTTGGTTGCAAAACCGAGGATTTTAGTCTAATTCTGATTATTCATTTTATTTTGGTTTAATATTAAAAGTTAATTTTTATTTATATAAGTGGAATACGTTTGCTTCTAATAATTAAAAATAGGGAATTAAATAATGCACCTTTTTCATAACACTTAGTTGTGCACCGCATATTACTTAATTGAGTATTTCAACGGGTCTTATAGTTAGTTGTGAGGTTACAATCTTAATTTTTAAATCCTGCTGCAAATGTTTCTTATAGTATCAAGATGCATAATAAATAAATAGGCATTTTACTATAATCTCGTTGTAATTTAAAGAAAGTATGAGATATTTTGATGATTGGTGCTCAAGCATCATATGAATAGGTGATAGCAAACGGGTAAAGAATAATGTCTAGTTAAAAAGAGTAGGGTGTGGGACTCCTCAACTGAAATTTTCACAACTCTTGGGTGCCATTTTTGTTTAAGAGTAGTATTAGATTGAATAGATTATGGTCTACAATTCTATTTGTCTGTGTATTAGACTTTTTCGTCACATCTAACCAATATTTTATACACTATATATATATATATATATATATATATATATATATATATATATATATATTATCAGTTTTATATAGGTTTGTGCAGATTAAATTCCTTGTGTTTCTAGATTTAGTGGTTAGCTTGTAAGGTTGAAGTCTTTGCCTTTGCCTAGTCTCCCAATCACGTCTTCATATATAATTTTGTGCTTCTTTATGCAGTATAAACAATTAGTCTGCTTTAGTGGAGGAGCACATATTAGATGGTGTTTTTGAACTGCAGCTTTTATGTATTGCATCTCTGGCTGGTGAAAATGAAGTGTATTAGGTGAATGCAAAGGGGAAAACTCTATGTGTGATTGACTGATGAATGGCATTCCTGCAGGTGATTTATGACAAATATGAAACTATAAAATGGCAGCACCCGAGATGAAAAGTCTCTGATAGGGAAAGAAGTATCTCGAATATGGATGGTGATACACGACAAGAAGGGAAAAAGGATGGAAGACGTGAATCTCAGAAATGGGTTCATGATCAGAAGAAGCCGGTTTCTCTTCTCAAATCGACAGCAAAGGCTGCTATTGGGGGATTGCTGCGTTCGAACCATACTGTTCCTCAACCATTTGCTCTTGCAACTGAAAAGAGATCTTCAGGTGGAAATCGCGCCTTCGTTGCTCATGCTGCTGGCAATGGAGAACAACAGGCAAACAACAGTAAGCAAACGATGAACACGGTGAACAAAGCTCAGGTGTTTCTACTTTACATGCTTCATATTGTAGTTTTCTATCATTGAAGGATTATTTGGCTGATGGAATCAAAAACACTTTATATGGATTACAGAGTAATCCATCTGTAACATCTAGAAAGCCACTGCAACCTGATAACAAGATGCACCAAGAAGAAGAGGATTCTATATCTGTTTCTTCGTATCCTCTTTCTACTTGAACGACTCTTATCGGAATGTCTCTCTGCTTCTATATATATATATATATATACATTTCCTGAGCTATAGATAGGGCTGCAGCTCCAACAAGGTCTAGTAAAGCTCGGATAACAGTTCCCACTGCCCCTGTTTTTAGATGCGGTGAACGTGCTGAGAAGCGGAGGGAGGTAAGTTTTATCAATCTCAAGCAGCACACTGTGATTTTTTTTGTTAATCCAGGGACTAACTTAGTAGGCATAACTTCTTCAGTTCTACTCAAAATTAGAAGAGAAAAACCAAGCTCTGGAGGCAGAGAGGCTCCAATATGAAGCCCAGATAAAGGTTTGCTCTATTTGCTGTCCATTTATAGTTTTTGGTATAAGGTTGGTGCACTAGTTTTGTCAATGTTTTGCTCTGGTTATTTTCGTAGTTTTTCTGCTTAAAAATCATTAAGTTTTTATCTGTCTAGAATCATCATATAAGCTGCTTCAAACCTTTGGTACGTTACCATTATGATCTGGCATATAGAAGAAAAAGAGGACAAAATGCGCAGACATTTGCAGAAAGGCCTTAATATTACCTTGTTTGAACTTTGAGTGGGAATCTATGTAGATCATAGCAGCAAAGGGAAGCTCTGCTATATAATTCTTGATTAGTATTAGTAGAAAGAAGGATCTACAACATGACAGATTAATGTTAACCACACATATACAGGCTAATGCTACAATGCTCTGCTAGTATTTTGTTTCTAACATGTCAGCTTTCTAGGAAGAGCAAGAGGCGGCTGTAAGAGAACTAAGGAAGACCATGATCTTCAGAGCAAATCCAGTTCCAAGCTTCTACCAGGAGGGACCTCCTCCTAAGGTTCAACTTAAGAAGGTGCCTATATATATATATATCTCTCTCTCTGCTTTATTTGATGAAATTAAGCAAAACTAATGTGAATGAGTGTTGCTACTATTTAGTTTGTGAATGCTAGAGCACATGAATTTCATGATTCTTTTAAAAGCATTGGATTTTAAAGAGCATATAGACGATAACAATCTCGAGGATGTAAGTTAGCATTTTCTGGTCATTCTGCATGGTGCCAATTCTTGGAATAAAAAAAATTAAAAAAAACTCTCCATGAGACAGTCAGTATTGCAGGCCCTTTGCTTCTTTCCAGTGTTAGGAACCTAGGAAAACTAAGACTCAATTTACTGCTTTGCTTCTTGCCATCTGAACTTTGCTTGCATTCTGATGGTCTATCTTACTATTTTATGATTACGAAAAAAAGGTGCCACCAACCCGTGCCAAATCTCCCAAGCTCACTCGGAGAAAGAGCTGCAGCGATGCAACATTGTCCCAAGGCGATGGAATATGTTGCCGGTTGCATCGTCACAGTTTGGGCAGCTGTAAAGAAGCTACCAACAAATTACAGAGCAGACCAAAGACTGCAATGGTTCTTAAAAGCAGAGGAGGAGCTGAATCTGATAAGCCCGGTTCCGATGCTCTTGTGTCTGAGGAAACCTGAGCCATTGGCTGTTCTTGCTCTTTTAATCTTCTTTTTTGTCACATTACATCCAAATTTTCCATACATTTTTTGTGTGAATTGTGGTTGAGAGCTTGTGGTGTGAGATGTTGTAAATTCCGTAAGTTTTGTATAAAGCATCATGTAACAACTGATTTTGATGTATTCATGACTCTTTCTTTTCTTTTGATGTATGCATGTTGCAATAGCAGTAGTCCTGTATACATCATGTTCAATAGATCTGTCAATTTAACATTATTTTACCACAGGTTGTTATATAATAAGTATCTTCTAAATACTTATTTCCTATTTTTAAACTCATGGGCGGCAAAACGAAGAAAATATGAGTCCAAATCTGTTTTGATGGTCCCGAGGGCCCAATCCCTCATACCTGTGTTCCCGCTTGCAGTCGAGACCTGCTCCCCCTACAGGGTTAGGTCAGCTAAATAAAGCTCTGATTTCAACAAAAAAAAAAAGGAAGAGAATGATGGGTTGATGACAAAGAAGCACATAGATAGCTTTTAATTACAAGAGTACTATACAAAAACTGATAAATTAAACAGAAATTTTAACCGCGTTATAATTCACGAGATTGGACATTCGGGTACCTACCAATAAATTTTGAAATCGAGGAACATACCCTTATTAAATCATCAGGAAATCAAGATTATACCACTAAAGCTCAGACCACTATTGCAAGGAGTTCGCATCATAGAGAGAACCCCAATCGGGGAGTGCAATAGAGATTTCTCTCCAAAAATTCCCACCCCTTGAGGAGTAATAATAAGTTGCGGCTATCATATGGGAGCAGCACAAGTAGTTCTGAAATGGCCTGTCTGATTGCAGCGACTGCAATGCACAACCCTCTTAATTCTGCCATGGTCTTCTGCCCGAACTCTTCTCTTTCTTGGCCTTCCCGGAGGCCTCAAGGATTTGGGTGGATTTACAACTATCTCAATCTTGTACTCTCCATCTTGATTTGGTTCTGATGATTCCTTCCAGAGACTTCTATCAGGGATAGGATGTATAGTCTGCAAATATGTCTTCCTATAGGTTGCTACGGTGAAACAGCTCTCTGTATACCTATGAACATTCTGCCGGCAGGAAAGGAGCGCTGCCACCCCATGAGCACAAGGAAGACCATAAAGCTGCCATCCACTACAGAGACAGCGTCGATTGCGAATATCCACTATATTTGCTCCTTCATGGGGAGAGACGACCTCAAACTCCGCTTCATTTGCTCGCCTAACTTGATAGCCCTGTGCGCATTTTATGGCGTCTGACACACGACGTTCCGCCGATGGCACAAGGATTGTGGTCCACTGCATGCTGTTTTCACGTCGTTCATTGAACCACGTCATCAGCTGTCGCCTTATGCATTCCATCATCTGAATAATTGGGAGCCCAGAAGCTTCAAATATCCAACTGTTTAAAGATTCAACTATATTTGCTGTCAAGTGCCCATAGCGTGTTCCCTCAAAATAAGCCGTTGCCCAGAGACGAGGCGGAATACGTCTAATCCAGAAAGCAGCCTCCTGTGATCTATCTTCTATCTCCAGAATTTTGGCTTCAAACTCGATAATTGTCAGAGCACAGGCAGCGTCCCAGAGCAGGTTGATGAGCGCCGAGTCATTGAACTCTTTCCTGAAACTTTCACTAAGGTGTCGCATGCAGAACCCATGGAAGGCAGTGGGGAAGTTAAAGTCCACCCCTTCTACAATGCCTTTCTGCCTATCTGACAAGATTGTGAGCCTCGGCATATTCTCTGTATTGGCTTCTAGCAGCGCATGCAGCTCAGTTAAGAACCAAACCCAGTTCTGATCACTTTCCTCATCAACAACTCCAAATGCTAAAGGAAACAGAGCACCATCTCCATCAAAACCAGTGGCAAGAAGCAAAGTACCAAGGTACTTGCTTCTTAGGGGCGTCCTATCAAGCCCAATTAGTGGACGGCATGCATTAACAAAACCATAAATAGAGGCATAAAATGAAATAAAAAGCTGCCGGAAGCAATTATCCTCAGGATTTCCATAAACTGAAGCAATGCTTCCTGGGTTTGTCCTTTTAACTTGCTCACAATACTGGGGAAGAAGTCGGTAACCTTCTTCAAAGGACCCTCGAACGGCAGCCATGATCCGCTCCTTCCCTCTCCAAGCTTGCTTGTAAGATAAAGTAATCCCATGTGTGCGATGGATATCTTCTAAGATCTCCTTGGGTTTGTAATGTGGGTTCTCACGAAGCCGTTCCTCAACAGACTTAGCAACCCACTCGGCAGATGCCTGTTGATGACCAAGATGGTTAATTCCATTGCATGTATGATTGTCATGGATTGTTCTGATAGTAAAAGTGGGGACACCCGGAAGCTTTGCGCAATGGATGCGCCATGGACACCCATCAGCTGCGCACTTGGCAGTGAAGCGTGTCTTGTCCGACTTCACTGTTTGTATCTCAAAGTTGCAAGAAATTGCCGCATCACGTAGAGCCCTCCGGCAACTCTTGACATCAGCAAACTCCTGCCCAACAGTGAGTTGATATTCCGGGTTAATAACTAGTCTGCGTGATTGCAATATCGGAGGGACTGCCATCAGAGGTTGCGGCATCTCATGGGCTGGGTGGAGGGAAAGCTCCTGGGCTTGATCAACTGAGAGATGGTCCAGGCTTTGGTCATAGATGCCATGGTCATGACTCGCAGAAAGAGCTAATTCATGGTTATCTGATAGGCCAAAATCATGGCCTTGATCACCTAGTGCATCCGGATCAGAGTCATGGTTCTGACCCAGGGCAAGCTCATTGTTGTGACCATGGTGGTCCTGATCATAGGGATGGCCGTGACCTAGAACCAGTCCGCTGCCATGGTGATGCCCGAGAACCAGATCATTGTTGTTTTGGCCGAGGGCCAAATCAGAGTTCTGCCCAAGAACAAAATCATGGGTGGCCATATTGCTATCGCCCAACAAAAGCACAAGGCTCAGCTTAAAACCTCTTCAAACAACCAATTCCTCTAATTACATTCAGAACCTTGAAATAATTGCAACGCATCTAATACATAATCCTATTTCTTTCTCCACAATATATATCTGCAACTAAAAAAGAGAACGAGAAAAAAAAAATTGAAATTGAAATCAACTATTCATCCCAAAAATGAATGCACTATCCAAAATAAAAAGCAGAACGTTTTTTTACTTATTTACCGTAACAGCCTCCCACGAGAGAAAACCCGATCAAGGTGCAAACTTTCTCGAGGGCAATCGAAGAGCGAAGGCCGAGGAACAAAACCCAGAAAGGAATTAGCGAGATGAGGAGAAACAAGCAAGAGATCTGCAAATATATCCCTAGGGTTCGCTTAGATCGAAATGGAAAGTGTTAAGAGAAGAAAGAATCGAGAGGAGCCTAGGTTTGGCGCGAGTTGGGCGCGAAGGGAAGAAGGATTTGAACGAGGGGTAGAGAGAGAAAGAGAGAGAATTAAGAGGCGAAGGGTAATGGGGAGAGAGAAGGGAGATGAGGGAAAGTGTTAGGGATGAGTTGCAGGGGCAAAAGGGCAGAAGAGGGTTTGGGAAGGGAAAGAGAAATGGTAGGGCGATCGAGAAAAAGAGGGCATTTAGGTCAACATAGAGAGCTACCTCCTTGTCTCTTGTTATGACATTACCTTATTACCCCTGTCAATTGGTGTAATCTTGGCATCAATTTTCTATACTGCCCTTTGATGGATGCCACATGCCACTTGCTAATTAGCTCCCAACCAACTGAAGGTATCAAATTAATGGAAGTTTACTTCTAATTCCTCGCAGTCATGTATATATTAACTGCACAAACTGCTTCACTAATTTCCACTCTTTTCTCATGCATTATATTATTATTACTCTCACTAATAAAAAATTTGTTGTACTATAATTCTCTTTTGCTACAACAACTAGGGGTGTAATAGACAAAATCTAAGTTAGGAATTGAAATTAATTTCTAACTTAGTTATAGAATCTAAGTTTGAATTAAAATAATTTTACTTCGAGTTAATTTCAAGATCGAATCTAAACAGGCCCATCAATAAATATTTTTAAATTTAAATCTAAATTGAATCCGATCAAACTTGATTAGTCAAGCTCGAAAATATAGCATGATTCAATGAGGAAGGTACAAGAATTAATATAGTCAAGCTCGAAAATATAGCATGATTCAATGAGGAAGGTACAAGAATTAATATATGAGACTTTTAGATCTTAATTTAAAGATTCATATTATATCTTCTTATATAATATTAAATATATTATGTTATTAATTCTGAGTTTCATTGATCTGCTTATGATTAAGATTGAATCGATTCACCTTCGAATCGAGCTTGATCAGCCCTAACAACAACCTAGTCATAGAATAATAGTAATAAATAATATATATATTCTATCTTATTTTTTATTATTATTCATATCTTGCCAATAAATATTTATCGTTCGACTCTAATATTTTATTTTTTAATATCTTAAAAAATTACGAGTTAACAACAAGAAACCTAATATTCAGTTACTTTCAAAACTAAAATAATTAAATATCACTGTTTGATGTCAAAATTAGTTCTCTATTTATTTTTATGTTCAATCTAAACACTTCAACAATAATAAGGTTATTTTACATCTATAACTATTTTAACTCATTAATATCTAAGAAAACTAACTGCAATATGATTTTAGATATTTTAAACAAAACGAGAAGGTCGGATAATAAATATTTATACGTTAGAGTATGAATGATAATAAATATAAAACATAAAATATTTTTTATAAACAATCTAAAAGCTTATATGGGCATGAATAGATAACTAGGTTTGAACTTATCATCTCATATCAAATAAGAGTTTTGCAGATTCAAATTCCATTGACATTAGTATTTAATAAAATGCTATTAAATTCTCATTTCTTAAAAAGAAAAAAGGAAAAAAAAAAGTGACCCTTTACAAAGGGAGGAGTAGTAGTACTACATTGATTGCAAAGTTTTTTTGATTGGAGACCTTGTCTTGATATTATGCAAGTTTACTTTCTATTTATATTCTTGGGTTTTTAATTTCCTTTTTGCATGTAAATCCTTCTTAAAAATTCTTTAAATAGAGTTTTTTTAATCTATTAAATAGTTCCGATTTCAATTTATAATTATAAAAAATGCAACCTAAAATTATCTATACAAATATATGGATACATGCAAATTAGAGAATTTCCAGAGATAAACATGCAAAATACCTTATTAAATTCAAATAGCTAGTTGGTAGGGGTGTAAATGAGCCAAGATTGATCTAGCTTGGCTCTGATCAATCTTGGATTGAAATTAATTTCGAGCATGGCTTTATGATCAAGCTTGAATCGAAATAATTTTAATTCAATTTAATTTTAAGCTTATTTTGAACTCGAGTCGAGCTCAAGTTTAAACGAGCTGCTCAATTAGCAATTTCAAGCCTTATCAATTCAATTCATTTTCGAGCCTAACCAAATTTGAATTAATTTAGGCTTAAATCAAATTTAAAATAAAAACCTAATTTGACTATAAAAATATAAATATTATTAAAAATATATATTACAAGTAATATAGATAATTGTGTTATAAAATCACAACCAACCAATATATATATTTTTTAACCTTATCCAGCCAACTCGAGATCAAGTTTGGCTTAGCCTATTTTCGAGCCGAACTTGATTGAGCCTTATCAGCCGAGCTCGAGCCGGCTCAATTATTTTGACAGCCCTATTGGTAGGAATTAATTAGAAATTTTATTTTATAAAAAAAAAGTAAATTACTATTATTTTTTTAAAACAAAGGTTAAAGTAAGGTAGGAACCATAAAAACTCCCTAAATAAATTATAATTTTGATCATAGTATGCGTGTTTGTGGGGATGTTGACTGGGAGTACGTTAGTAGACCATCAAGAGGTTTTCTAGGTCTTCACCAAATGGTGGACTCACTTATTGTCTCCCACATTTCCAAATCAATGGCGTTCATCATCTCCAAGTAGTAGAGCATCATATCTCTTCTACTGAGAACCACGTGGAAGAGGAGGTGTTAAGTTAATAGTAGCAAAGGTCGCTGCGACTTGCTGCGAGCTACGCCAAGGTGGAGCTAGAATCCGACTCATTGGAGTTAGTTTGAATCATGCAGAAAAGAGTCAGCTGTCTGTGGAAAATTAGGGGATTAGTTGTTGAGTGCGCTCAGATCTTTTGTAAATTGTTGTCTGAGTCATGTAAGGCGAGAGGGGAACAAAGTAGCCGACTAGGCGGCCAAATGTGGAAAGCGGGGTTAGGCTTGCGCCGACAGACTCTCTCCCCCTGGAATTATGTAACCTCGTTTTAGAGGAGGCCTTTATCCCAGCAGGAAGATAGGTCAACCTAATATAGCTAGTTATTCAAAAAAAATGTTAATAGTAGCAAAGGAATTGGCATATTGTATGCAATTAAGTGTTTACACTCAGTTCTAGTAAATAATTTTAATTTATTAGTATTTAATAAAAAAATATTTAGTAAAAATAAGTAATTATTAATAATTAATGTTAACGTACGGTATATAAAAATATGAGAAGTGCAACTCTATCTTTTTAAAATATAAAGTGAAATAAAAAAATAGATAATTTTAGGAGAGTAGAACTTATTTCATAATATATTTTCTTCGTCCAAATACTATAAAATAGTATATTTTTAAAAATTATTACTTTTTTTCTCTATTTCTTTATCAATCAAATGCGCTCTCAATATTAATATATAGTAGAGAAGTGAAGCATACTACATGTATATATATATATTATAGAAAGAGAAAAGATATAAAGAAATAAGTGGTTGGTGTTCCCTGGAAGCAATTTCACCATTTCAGTAATTAAACGGGAGATGTCATGCTCACGTCAAAACAGAACAGAAGACCAACCCAAGAAAAGTAAACTCTGCTAGCGTGAAACACAAGGCAATGGGTGGGGGGTGAATGGGGCATCATCATCATCAAAGTAGGAGGACTACTCTTCTCTTGTTCCACATCGACATTGCTTCTATTTGGCTCTTGTTCCTCATCTACATTGCTTCTATTTGGCTCTTCTCTTCCCAAGTACTTGTATCAGCGGCCAAAGATTCAATTACTTGTGATCCTGAGACTGGGATTTGTTTTAGCCCCATCAAGAGAAACAAACCTCCTCCTTCGTAATCTATTTTTTCATGTAGACTATAAGAATTCTATCTATCTTTGTTATTTGATTCTATTTCTCTTTTGGAGAATAGTGTTTCATGTTTGTTATATTAGAGGTTATGTGTGGAATCTTGCATTTCTCTAAAATTACTCTTGTATGCCTATCCAATGTGTCAATGATACAATAGTTACCTCTAATTTAATTATCTCTCTCTTAATCTGTTCTTTTTAGATAATTTATTTACTTTCAAATATTATAAAGGTTTGATAAACAAAGAGAAGAGGAGATAAAGTGACGACTCTTTAACACAAGCTTCACACTTGGTCTACATTAAACATCACTACAATTTATCCAAAGAATCAAGGTCGATGGCAAACACAATAATAAAATGAAGAACAACTCAAGAGATTTCCTAAGAACAATAAGTCTCGCGTTCAACATTGTTAGACTTGGTTTTGAGAATCTACAAAGGCGGAATGATTGGAAGATCACTCACCTATAGACTTGATCAAACGGCCTAGCCCGTTTGTGCCCGGTCCGGTTTGGACTAGCTTGGCCCGAGCCCGAACTACCCATGGGCAGCACGGGCCAGCCCTTTGCCCGCCCGACCGGCCCGAAAGCCTGCCCGTTTGGCTCGCAACTAGGCCCACCCGTTCTGCTACAGTGATTTCCCTTTTCTGCTACAGTAACTTGCCCGTTTAGCTACAATAAAAACCAATGGAAAATTTAATATCGTACCGTTTTGCATTTTTTAAGCACACCTTTAAAATTTTTTAATTTATTATTATTATTTTTAAATGGAGGAACATAAACATTTTTTTTTAAAATAAGCTAATAGTTAAAAAAATTCTAAAAATAGCTAAAATATGGGTTGGGCCGGTGGGTCGGGCCGGCCCGATCCGACCAACTAGCCCAATCTCTCACAGGTCAACGGGCAGTAATGGGCTAGACTATTCTAGCTCGGCGTGAACCCCACTCGACTCGAGTGATTGGTGGGTTGGGCCGTGAACAAATACTTAAGCCCGGTTGACCTGAAAAGCCCGACTTGGCCCGCCAGATGATCATGTGTACCCACCTGAGACACAAAATAGAAAATAAAAAAACCAAACACAACTTTGCGAGCATGGATTTGGCAAAGAGAAGAGGTACTGCATTGGCAATAAGGTGCGGCAATAGGAAGAGACAGCAGTAGCAGATCTAACGACAAGGAGGGAGGCAGCAAGCTCGAATATGATGAAGGGACAATGTCCAAGCCTAGGAGGATGGCAAATGCGATGAGGGGCAATAGAGAGAAGCGACAGTGGGCCGAGCCCGACGAGGGAAGTGGCAAGTAGGAGAGGTAGCGAGCTTGGATCTAGCGAAAGAACGGTGTCCAAGCACAGATCCAACGAGAGAAGGGGGTAGAAGGATGGTGGATATGGTGAGGGACGGTGAAGTGGAGTGGCATCGGCAAGGGTTTATGGGACAAGGACGTGGCGAGGAAGATCGACTTTAGCGGTTGCGACACAGTGTTAAGCGGTAGTGCGTGAAGGTGAGAAAAGAGCGGAGATGCAACATCAGACGACGTGCGACGGCATCGAGGGGAAGTTGGAACAATGGTTAGAGTAGTGGTCAACGAGGCTTCTTAAAATATAAGAGAGAAAGAAAGAGAGGAAAAGAAGGAATAAGTAGTGCTCCCCGCCCCTAACCCGTGGCTAAGGGAGGGGAGAGGGGAAATAAAATCGTTGCGCTAAACCCTAGCATAACTAGGGCCGGCGCAGAGCGGATATATCTCTTTCTTATTCGAACGTTAGTTTTTCTTAATAAAACATCATCATATGGAAAAGTTATATTTACTACTGAGACAAAATAAAATTTAAATTGTTAAGATTAAAGTAAAAAATTAATGGGGGATCATAATTTTTAAGGCACGGGAGGGATATTTTATGTATTTAATTTTTTATTTATAAAAGTAATTAAATATTTTCTATTCCGTCAACTACGTATTTTAGGTTGAAATTAATTTAAGCCGTTTTTGAAATATTAAAAATAAAATTTAGCATAAATGATAATAAAGGCAAAATTAACTGTCCTTTTAATAAATTTCCCAAACATAAAAGTGTGCTGCCCATATGAAATTCGAGACGAGGCTCATAGACTTGCAAGCAGGAGGAGTGGAGGACTGAAACTCTATAATGCCATATGAGCCAATTCAAAAGTATTAATTACTTTGGAAACATACGGCGACTTTCGTTTACCCCATCATTTCTTCTGAGTGAAAGGCACAAATTTCATTCAATCTATAAAATATGGCCTGATGCAAAATAGAAAAAGGGGATAGATCGGTGGCTCTTTGATACAAATCAAGCCTTGGGACGCTAATGAAATACAATGAACAACTCTAGTAGATAGACAGATGCAAAAGAATTAATATTAGCATCCAACTCCTTTGAAATTCAGTAATTATAGGTACACAAACCTATGATCTTCAATGAATCGAGAAGAATCTCCAATCAATAACACAAAAATCTACGAGAAAAATAAAGAAACAAACAAGCCTACTAACTGAACTCAAAAGGCCTCACACCTTCAATCGCTGTTGACCGTCGTTGGCAGGGGAAGGGGAGCAACATCAATTGACGACTAAGATGAGAAAACTGCAGTGAGGCAGCAAATAGAGGGAAAACATCGGCGAGCAAACAATGGCAAGGAGGAAGGTGACAAACAACGACGACATGCAATCTGCATCAACAGCTTACAAATAACACAACAAAGAGAGGTGGAAGGTGGAGAAAGAAGAGGAGGGGTGGATGACGAGGACGACGAGTAGTGAAGCAAGGAGTTGTGGCTACCGAGTATGGAGGGAGCGCCAATGATAAAGGATAGGGTTGCGGTTGCCAAATATAGAGGAGGCGAGGATGGTGAGGAGGAGAATGACGATAACAAAAGAGGAGACAACAATGATAATAAAGACGACAAGAGGAGTGGGACATATGAATTTGAACAAAGAGAGGAGGGAAAAAAACAGAAGAGAATCAAAGGATAAAGGATGAGAAAAGAAAAGATAAGGTGAGAGGAAAAGTTTCTCCCTTCCACTAACCACCTGAGCTAGGAGGTGGGGTGAGATACTTGTCAACAGTAACGAGATGAGAGAAGAATAGAATCTGTGCTATACCCTAGCAGAAGTAGGACCGGTACCAAAGGAAAATTTTTTAGTTTCTAATCGAAACCACCTTGATAACTCTAATTTGGAATGCAGGGTTGAATTAATACTCATAAAAGTAGAAAAGAAAAATAATTAAAATCATATTTGTTTGGTTGAGCAACTAACCTTTATCTATAATAAATTATTACAAAAATCTATGTATATCCTAATTTTCTTAATGTTTGCTTGACTAAGTCTAATCGCTAATTCAATAAACAAAATTGGTTGGACTATGTCCAATATCTAACATATAAAATTAAGAATCCAACTAACAAAAAAAGGGCCAAATAATACTCAAACGCGAAATTGAAGCTAAAATATCAACATAATAATTTCGTGGTCTAAGAGGAGAGATGAATCCTTCTTATAACTTATATGGACTTGGTCTATTCTACTCTTTAATTGTCAAGATCACATTAGACTATATATAGTTTCAAATCTTCTATAAGTAAGTGTATCAATTCCTCCCCATTAGCGAGAAGAACAAAGGTATAAGAGGAGTTAAAAGGAATGGGGCATCATCACCACCAAAGGAGGAGTATTAATCTTCTATTGTTCCTCATCTTCGTTGTGTCTATTCTTTGCCTCTTCCCTTCTTCTCCACTACTTGTCTCAGCGGCAAAATCAACTTCTTGTGACCCTCACACAGGGATTTGTCCTAGCCCCGTCATGGGAAACAAACCTCCTCCTCCCTAATCCAATTATTATGTTAAGATTATGAGATATGTACCTATCTATCCATGTAGAACTAGTCATTCGATTTTTATTTGATCTCTTCCGGAGAATAATGTCTTATGTTTGTTATATTAGAGTTTTCTGAGTATGGAACCTTGTACTCCTATAAAATTGCCCTTGTATATCTATCCAATGTGTCAATGATTCAATAATTATTTCTAATTAAATAATTTCTCTCTTTTCATCGAGCGATTGAAAATTGTACAATGTTTAATAAAATTGGTCAGATATACCGGTTGGGTGGAGCCATGAACAACCATTAGTATTGAAAACTAAACTATATAATAGAAAATTTAGATATATTATCTTTTTATACCTAAATAATTTTAATTAACACATGATATTTTTATAAGCAATTCTATATGATTAGAGATATTAGCAGCGATTTATAATAAGAAATTTGGCCTCGCCCCTGTCGATCTCACTTCTTCAATTTTTAAGAGTAGATTTACTTCGACTCTGTAAGCTGACTTGTTATCTTTCCATAAAATATGCTAATTTAAAAATATATTGAATGAACTCGTCACCTTTTAAGTTTAGGACTAAATTAATCAAGCCTTTAATTAATCTGGAAATAGAATCTTGTTTTCACAATCTATTAATATGTATTGATTCATTATTCGTAGTTTTTATTATTGTTGTTATTTCTGTCATCTCTGCCTTTCAACTAATATGATTCGAGCTAATCGGATAGAATCACAGGGATATTAGGTTCGATAGATTAAATTTATTTATCTTTTAATTAATTTATAAGATAAGTTTTTAAGATAAATCTAATTAAATCATGTAAGTCATTAAAATCGACATGTGCCACAGACGATATTTAAAAAATTTTTGGCTGAATTAAAAGAGAACTAAAAGAAGATAGAAATTATCCTCAAGGATTCGATCCAGGCTTTGACAGAGACCCTATTAGCCGCTCTCCACCTACCTATCAGCACCATCGGCTGCAGCGGAAACCGGGCCCCACGGCGAGAATACTAAACAAAAGACCGACCTAGGAATACTCTGTTAATGTGAAACAGAAGACAAAGACTAACATCTGTTTGTGCTCGTCTATGAGTGTGAATCAAGTGGATCCTTGTCTCGTCTCCTTCCCATAGCTTTTTTACTTTGTTGGCTTGAACAATATTTGCATGGACCCGTATACCAAAATCGTCGTCGTCCTCGTCGTCGTCTGTCTCTCTCAAATAGCTTATATGCTAAATTAGTCATACTCCCCCCCAGGACATATGCTAGACTTTTAGTGCTGTACGTGCACTATTTCTCTATATTAAGGCATACAAGAAAGCTTGAAATAAGGATTAACGAAGGAAATCAAATTTATATATCAACAAATCACCATAACATTGGCGTATCCTAACATTCTCTCTCATACTAGAGAAGGGAGAAGCCAGCCTTACATGAGTGGTGGACTGGTGGTCCATCTACACGACAAGTATAATTCTTGCACTCTGGACGCCAGTTGAGGCTTGGAACCTTCAAGGAAGCCATACTTCTCTTTCATCGATCCTTCAACAGGGACACGTACGTGCGTACGTCAGGGTTTGAACTTAGAATCCTTGGCTCTGATAAGAGAAGAAAAGAGAAGAGAAGAGAAAATAAAGAGATCGAGAGAAGTTTGTACAGAGAAAAGCTTAATTAATTAGGTTGTAGACAACTGTAGGAAGTTCCTAATAATTAATATGGGGTTGTAGAGGGTCAGTGTTGCATGAGGTTGACTCTTTCCATTCTCACTGTATGTTAACATGCGGTTGTAGAGGGTCAGCATCTAGTTGGAATTTCAACCCTTATCATTATCTGGGGCCTCCATCTTTGAGATCCATTCCATTTGGATCCCAGAAATTGGCTCAAACTTTTGACCATTTCCATCCCTTTATTAATGTTCCCAATCTTTATTATTCCACGAAAGAAAACAAATCTTCGCGGACTCTAAAGCAAGAGTTTGAAATTCCAACTAGAAATTTAGGGCTCTATCCAACTGGACTCTCATTTGAATAAATTGTTATGTTCGGACTAAGAGTCTGGTCAATCAATCGAGTCGAATTAGTTAATTAAATTTATTTATTATTTTAAGTTTTAAATAAATTAGATGTAAATTTAATATGACAAATTATATTCGATGAGTTTAACTATTCTCTATTTTAGTATTTACTATTTTATCATAGTTATTATATTATTTTTATCTTCATAAATATAAATCTTAACCCTAGGTTCCTTTAAAGTTCTAAACTATAGCCATTATTTTTCTTCAAAAGTCACCCTACGCTAAAGTCGTCCACCATCTTTGGTTATCTACCATCCTCTGACAACCGCCGTAATATCAGATAATTATAATTCTATCCTATTTCGATCTTCCCATGTAAAAATAAAACTAGGTGATTGATAGTCATGAACAATTTAAAAAAGAATAAGAAAAGATCCTTCTCATCTGAACTTGGTCTTTTCTACTATTTAATCTTATAAAACTAGCAACAAGAACATCTGTAGAAGAAGAAGAGTTAAGCAATGGGACATCATGAGGAGTCTCTCACTGTAAAAAAAACAGACCTAATAGAGTAATAATGTGAAATTAATCCATTTGTGGACGAAACTATCTTTGTCATCCCCACTTAGTCTCCCCTCCTGCTTTTACTTTGGTGGTGCTAGTTAATAGCTCCCTCTCCACGTACCATCCAATCTTCTCTCTCTCTCTCTCTCTCTCTCTCTCTATATATATATATATTATCCTCTTTCTTAAGCTCTGCCATATATAGTTGGAAGGAGTTGAAGGGTAATACTACTCCGGGAAGGAGGGGGGGAAGAAATAGAGATCTCTTGGTGGTGGTGGTGGTGGTGATGGTGATCGCCATGGCTTCCTTCATTTGGCTTCTCGGATCATCTCTACCTGCAGTCGTATCTGCAATCCATGGGGCTACACCTTCGGCCTGCAACCCATTAACTATGCAGTGTCCAGGACTCGTAAAGGATCCTCCTACTCCCGAACCTCCCAGATTTGAGAAGTTATGACACACTAGATGCTACTGTACTAGTTCTTGCTTGTATAGCCGTTTAGAATCATTATATAATAAATACTCAGTTTTAAATTTGATGTTTGAGTCTAATGATTAAGATCACAGAAAAACAAAGTTTGAGAAAAATAAAAATAAAATAAAATAAAAGGTTTCTATTTGTTTTGAGTTTCGGGACCTCTTTTAAATTGACGTAGGAATTTCTAATCTCATTCAATAATTAAATATTTATTTATTTATTTTACATCTAATTAAATTTCTTTTTAAATAATTAAAATTAATTAATTAAATTTAGAGTTTAGCCTCAAACTTAGACATAAAATAAGAGTCATTTTAATGAACTTTCTATATCATGGACTAATAAGATACGTGTCTTTCACAAACAAATTTAAAGACCCAAGAGTACTCGAGTAACGTGAAACCGAAGCCAAAGACTAACAACATCCACTCGATCTAGGAGGAAAGATGTCTCTCTATGTGGAGCTCTTATGGTCAATTCTCCTGGCCAACTATTCCACGCATAGTCTCGCGCAAGGAAAAGGACTCAACTATCGTAGCATCAAGTCTTTTCTATATAACTGTTTCAATTTATTTGCCTAACAACAACAACAAAAGTAAGAGGAGGTCTAGGAGTTAAAGAATGGGGATTCATCACCGGAAGAGGAGTATTAATCTTCTCTTGTTCCTCATCTACATTGCATCTATTCTTTTGCTCCTCTCTCCTTCGCAAGTACAGATGGTATCAGAGGCAAGAGAGTTGCCTGACTCACTTCCAAAAGCGTCCAACCGGATCGTGTCAACTGGCCCTACACCTTGTTTTGCTAAGGTTGAGAATTGTCCTCCTCCTCCTCCTGTACAGCCCTAGACTAATTATGATGAATGACCGTATGTTTGTGTGGAGGATCTATCTATGTAAAACTTGTTATTCAATAAATTTAAGATTTTTCTGTTGCTCTTAATTTTTCTTTTCGATACCAAGTGCTTAATAGTTGATGAATTTGAGAGGAGAGGAGGGGTATTTCCCCTTCATTGCAAATTATTTCTCTCCTCTTTCTCCCTCTCCCCCCTCCTCCTCCTTTCCTTCTCTCTTTCTTCCTCTTCCTCCCTCCACCCATCTCTCTTTCTTTTCATTAATTTTCTTTTCCTTTCTCCCTCCCTTTCCTGTTTTGCTTGTGGTCAGGGCCACCGTAGCCGTGGCCATTGAGGCCGTGATCGCCGCGGTGGGAGCCGCCACAGCCGTGACTATCTAAATCATGGTCTCCTTTCTCCCTCCCTCTTTCTCTCCATATCTCTTCTTTTTTTCCCTTGCCATTTTCTCTACCATCTCTCTCGTCGCCTCTCCGCCGACCCCCATTGCCCATCCTCTTCTCCTCGTCGTGCTCCATCGTTTAAAACCCCTTCCTCTACCTCTCCCTTTCTTCTATTTTCTCTTCTTTTTTTTTCTTTCCCCTTCTTCTACCTTTGTACCATCGACCTGTCATGTCGGCTCTTACCGGAGACTCCCCTCCGTCGACTTCACCTCCTCCTAAAAGCGGGCCCCATAACCTCCTCTCAGTCTGCCACTGTTCACCGTCGCCGCCTACAGACAGCCTTTCAATTTCCTCTCCGACGAGGGTGATGGCCATGGATCTTGGTGATCTTTGGTCACTAAGTTTTTCAGGTGGTGGTTTGTTTTAGTAAATATGGATTCATTAGTTAGTAAATATAGATTCCATAACTAATCATTATAGATTTCGTAATTATTAACTATGAACTTAAAAATTAATAATTATAGATTTAATAGTTATTAAGTTGGATTCCTAGTACTAACTTGGGATTCCGTAAATAAGAACTCAAAATGTACTCTGTCATAAATAATACGATATATTTTATAAATAATTAATAATATATTTCATACATACTAACTGTTTTTTATAATTTATATTTTTGGGCTCTATATAGGAGAAAAAAAAATTATATTTGTGTTCCTATAGAAGAAATATATATATATATATATATATATATCTATCTTCTATCTATCCAAAAAATAGAAATTCTTTTTCCTAATAAGTGTAAAATTAGAAAAAATAAATAAAAATAAAACTTTATTTAATATTATAGCCCTAGGAGAGATGGTTACTTGGTCCACTAAATGAGTAAAAAGGCATTACGTTTATTTATAACTAAAAAGTGTAAAGCTGTAAAGGAAAATTGGTAAGAGTAAAAACTTAAATAATTTTGATTTACGATGCAAATTGTCTGATATTTTTTATAAATTATACCCTACTAATTAAAATTTTATGGTATTTGGATGTTTCTTACTTCAGAGTAACTTATTATAGTTTATATTCATAGTATTTCAAAAAGCCTATTTATAATTAGCGGCGGAACTAGAATTTTCATTTAATTAAAAGTGACGATGGTCCTCGATGAGTATTTGTATACCACTCATAATTCGATTCTATTCGCTATGTCAAGATTTGCGATTTTATATATAATTTCATTTTTTTTAAAAGAAATTCTTAGAATACATATAGTTAGATTGATACTCATATAATTAATATAGAGTTAATATTTTATCAATCAATTTGATAAAGATTTAACGGTTAAGATCTTTAAGGGTATGATAGGAATGAAAGATATTACCTAGGTAATCCTTTTTAGATATATATTCTTGCACATTATTTTTTTTAATAATTATATTATCTTAATATTTTATTAAGTAAAAGACATATATATTATTAACTGAGAGTAATGTATATATATCAAAATAAGGGTATTGATGTCTTTTATAATTAACTTGATGAAAATTTAATTATATTTATCTTTTTAATTATTTTTTATTATTTACATATATCTCCCATTAGTTTAAGATTGATTTAAATTAAATTTTAATAAATAGAGATAGAGAATTATATTTAAATTAAAGTTTATTTCCAAATAATCAAATTTAAATTATTTAATATTAAATGATATCTCCTATAATTAAGGCATAATTATATTTAAGAGAGAAATCTTAAAGGAAGAAAAAAAATTGTAGAGCACTTCTTCGGTACCGTAAAGTTAATTATTTATCAATCAGTTTGATGAAGATCTAATGGTTAAGATCTAAGGGTATAATAAAAAAATTGAGAAGTTAGGTACACGTAATTAAATATTCTTAAGAAAACCGATACTGGATATGAAAACTAGCTATTATAGCCGTTAGATTAAGATTTTAATTTTTAAAGTTGCATTGAAGTCATTGCCTAATATCAATTGATGCATATTTGTATGGTTCAGCAACTTTTGATGCATATTTAATATGTTCTTCTTCCTCTCGAGATATAAGTGTTTGACCCTAATATTTTATTACTTTATTTTTTTTTTCCGGTGCAACTTTTAAGTGCTAGCTCAATAATTGATGCATTTGATCAACTGGTTGCTCCTCCTGAATCGATAAATTTTACTAACTTGAGTTTCTACGTACCCCAGTACCATGAGTGAGTGCGTTTGATATAACTTGTAATTCGATTCTGTTTTTTCATCAACGGATATTATCTTAATATTTTATAACTATCTGCAACCTTCTTCCAAGAAAGTCTGGCTGGCTCCACTAAACTTCATTACTAAGACTTTGAAATTGCCGTATCGGACACGCGTACATTAGATGCCCAAGACTAACTCGAGACTAACTCAAGACTAACTACTCTCTATAGAGTCTCATTCATTCCAGTTAAGTAGTCCATGTAGCATCAAATATCTTCTGTATAAGCGTGTCAATTTCTCTAAAACTAGGAATAACAGCAAAGCTAGTAGAGGAGGAGTTAATAAGGAATGGGGCATCCTCATCAGCAAAGGAGGAGGGCTATTAATCTTCTCTTGTTCCTCGTCATCTCCATTGCATCTATTCTTTGGCTGCCGTCTTCTTTTCAAGTACTAGTAGTCTCAGAGGCAAGAGTTTTGCCTGCAGGCTCGATCGATTCCGTCTTATGGTTAGCCTCACTTCCAAAAGTCATTGCACCACCATCAACACCCAGTGGTTGTACAGTTAATCCTGAAGGTACAACTTGTCCAGATCCTGTCCATCATATCTTACCTCCTCCAGCACCTCACAAAGTCTAGTATTCCTCTGTCCATTCATCCTGATCGTCGCTCCCCATAGAGATCGTAAATAAGGTGACAACGGTCTTCGATGACTATCTGTGTAGAACTCGTAATTCGATTCTATTCGCTATGTCAAGATTTTGGAGTTCATACATAGTTTTTATTCCATATATATATATATATATATATAAACGATCTTGGATGACTTGTGGGTACTCATATAATATAGATTGATGAATATTTGTATGGTTCGGCAACTAATTACCTATATCTACAAATGATACGCATATCGATGCATATCCGAATGTTCTTAATGTTTGCAGCTTAATTGCTTGATTTCTTCTAATAGGAATCCAACTGACATAATTAAGAGCCAAATAATACTACTCTTTACCAACGCAAAATTGGAAGCTAAACATCAACATCCCTTCGAGGTTACGCTAGACTATTGACAGACTGCTTCTCGCTATGTAGCATCAAATCTTCCATTTAAGTATATTAACTTCTCTTAGATCAGAAAAAAGAAAACCAATTAACTATTAAGTTTTCGATCTAAGCCATAAGTAAACGTATCTAACAGGATAAGAGTCAATGTGAAATGGAAGCCAAATTGAGAGTCTCTCCTCCGTGCAATTAAGGATAGTAGTTCTGTGTTTCGTCAATGACTACGTGTATACTTTATAGTTTAAAATTTTCTATTTCTTGGGAAGGATTTTGGTATTTGAACGTTGACGCCAGTTCTCCTTGGTTCCTGAAAAGGGGTGTAAAGGCGCCGAGCTTGAGGTGCGGCTCGGCTCGGCTCGAGAGGTAAAAAACTGAGTTTGGAGTTTTAAAGGATCCAATATCTAACATATAAAAGATAAGAATCCAACTAACAGAAAAGGGCAAAATAATACTCTTTACCAATGCGAAATTAATTGAAGCTAAATATCATCATCATCATTTCGTGGTCTAAGAGGAAAGATGAATCCTTCTTATATAACTTATATGGACTTGGTCTATTCTACTCTTTCATCTCGGAGACCACATTAGACTATATATAGTTTCAAATCTATATTATTCCCAATGTTGCTCGATATTTTTAAATAAATACGAGGTAGGCTTTATTTAGGAATAATTAGGAAAAAAATACTTTATTTATGACTCAGAGTACTGTTACAAATAGCTCAGAGGTATTGCTATTTTGACCAAATCGAGACCGAAAAGAGATTGTGGAGAAGGTAAGCTTTATTGTCGATGGATATATAGATAACCAGTCTAACCCGATCCGTAACGAACTCGATGAAATACATAACTTCCAAGGAGATCTACGAATAATCTAACCAACAAATCCTCTTGAATTTTGGATATATTGTTGCTCTTGAAGAAAGCTTTCCAACAAATCCAAAATCACCGGATTTGGATGGTTAAATCTCAAGATATTGACATAATAGTGGTTGAAGGTCAATTGAATCATAGCTTAATAGCCCTCCAATGGTTAGACGGATGCTAGATTTAGTTCTTAGTGTGAAAGGAAAAAGTTGTTATAGAAGAGGGTGGTTAGAGGCTGGAAAATACCAACCAAACTTAGACAGTGGAAGAAGGGATGTGGGAGAGGGCACCAATAGCTAGAGAAAAATAGAGGAGGAGAACATAAAGGCCAAAGCCAATTTCAATATCATCATCATCCAATTAGCATTTCCTCCATATATATATATAGACTCACCCTAAGAACTCCTCAACTAAGTTAAACAACTCTAACAAATCCTAACAAATCAACAACTAAGTCAAAACCCCAACAAATAGGTCAAAACCCTAACAAATCAACAGATTCGGAGAAGTCGTGAATATCAAAGTTGTAGATCTATTGGCAATCTTATCCAACTGGTTTGATATTATTTGGATATAGGTAGAATATTCTATGTTTGATATTATTTGGATATGAGTAAAATATTCTAGGAATATTTTCATGAAAGTGTGCCTAGATTTAATTAATTAAATAAAATACTAAACTGCTAAGACTCTAACTAAATTAAATAATTAAATAACATAATTAGACTCAATTCATTGGGCATAATCTCCATTTAATGTTATCCGATCTGACTCGATTCGCATTAATATAAAACATAATATATTTTTTATAAATAATCTAAAAGCTTATATGGGCATGAATAAATAACTAGGTTTGAACTTATCATCTCATATCAAATAAGAGTTTTGCAGATTAAAATTGACGTTAGTATTTAATAAAATGCAATTAAATTCTCATTTCTTAAAAGGAAAAAGAAAAAGAAACAAAGGTGACCCTTGACAAAGGGAGGAGTAGTAGTACACTAGTACTACATTGATTGCGAAGTTTTTTTGATTGGAGACCTTTTCTTGATATTATGCAAGTTTACTTTCTATTTATAATCTTGGGTTTTTAATTTCCTTTTTGCATGTAAATCCTTCTTAAATATTCTTTAAATATAGTTTTTTTTATCTATTAAATAGTTCCGATTTCAATTTACAATTATAAAAAATGCAACCTAAAATTATCTAAAAAAATATATGGATACATGCAAATTAGAGAATTTTCAGAGATAAACATGCAAAATACCTTATTAAACTCTAATAGCCCGTGTGTAGGGGTGTAAACGACCCAAGCTTAATCTAGCCTGACTCTGATCAAGCTTGGATTGAAATTAATTTCGAGCATGACTTTGTGATTAAGCTTTAATCGAAATAATTTTAATTCGAGTTAATTTCAAGCTTATTTCGAATTTGAGTCGAGTTCGATTTTAAACGAGCTGCTCAATTAGCAATTTCAAACCTTATCAATTCAAGTTATTTTCAAGCCTAACTAAATTTGAATTGATTTAGGTTTGAATTAAACTTGAAATAAGAACTTAATTCAATTATAAAGATATAAATATTATTAAAAATATAAATTATAAGCAATACAAATACTTGTGTTACAAAATCACAACCAACCAATATATATATATATATATATATATATATATATATATACATTTTCAAGCCTTATCCAACCAACTCGGAATCAAGCTCGGCTCAGCCTATTTTCGAGCCGAGTTTGATTGAGCCTTATCAAGCCGAGCTCGAGCCGGCTCAATTATTTTGACTATTATTATTTTAAACAAAGGTTAAAGTAAGGTAGGAACCATAAAAACTCCCTAAATGAATTATAATTTTGAACATGGTATGCGTGTTTGTGGGGGTGTTGACTCGGAGTATGTTAGTAGACCATCAAGAGGTTTTCTAGGTCTTCTCCAAATGGTGGACTCACGTATTGTCTCCCACGTTTCCAAATCAATGGCGTTCATCCATTTCCAAGTAGTAGCGCATCTAGGGGTGAAAACGGGTCGGATTAAATCCGACCCGACCTGCTATCCGATCCGATTCGGATATGGATTCAGATAAGAATAGAATTTTTGAAAAAAAATTCGGATACTGATCGAATATATTTTTCGGATTTGGATACGGATATTGGATATCCGTTTACCCACATATTTTTTTAAATGATTTACAGTTTTTAGTTTACTTATTTAAATAGTAAATATTAATATTGTTATTAATTATACTTTATATATTATTTATAGAGATTAATTTCTCTAATTTTATATATTTGACATACAAAAAAATTATTTGTTATAAAACTCTTAATAATTTTGTGTTAATTATATCTAAGTAAAATATTATAATTATTTTAAATTCAATCAATATCCGTTTAAGATCTGATTCTTTATCCAAAAATTAGTATCCGTTTAGTTAGGATATGGTTTTAAATTTTACTATCTGTCCCCGAATCCGTATCCGGACTAAAAATATGGATCCGGATATGAATTGAGCACTATCCGATCCGTATCCGTTTTCACCCCTACTACTGATTCATATCCCTTCTAAAAATCGCGTGGAAGAGGAGGTGTTAAGTTAATAGTAGAAAAGGAATGGGCATTAGGTGTTTACACTCAGTTCTAGTAAATAATTATAATTTATTAGTATTTAATAAAAAATAAAAATATTTAGTAAAAATAAGTAATTATTAATAATTAATGTTAACGTACGGTATATAAAAATATGAGAAGTGCAACTCTATCTTTTTAAAATATAAAGTGAAATAAAAAAATAGATAATTTTAGGAGAGTAGAACTTATTTCATAATATATTTTCTTCGTCCAAATACTATAAAATAGTATATTTTTAAAAATTATTACTTTTTTTCTCTATTTCTTTATCAATCAAATGCGCTCTCAATATTAATATATAGTAGAGAAGTGAAGCATACTACATGTATATATATATATTATAGAAAGAGAAAAGATATAAAGAAATAAGTGGTTGGTGTTCCCTGGAAGCAATTTCACCATTTCAGTAATTAAACGGGAGATGTCATGCTCACGTCAAAACAGAACAGAAGACCAACCCAAGAAAAGTAAACTCTGCTAGCGTGAAACACAAGGCAAAGACTTAACATCCATTGGTGGTCGGATCGATCTAGGAGGAAATCTTCTATATAAATAAGCGCATCGAGTTCTCTAGCATATATATATATATATATATATATATATATATATAGAGAGAGAGAGAGAGAGGTGAATGGGGCATCATCATCATCAAAGTAGGAGGATTACTCTTCTCTTGTTCCTCATCTCCATTGCTTCTATTCTTTGGTTCTTCTCTTCTTTTCAAATATCCTCAGCGTCAGCGGAACCAAGTACTTGTGATCCTTATACTGGGATTTGTAGTGACCCTGTCATGGGAAACAATCCTCCTCCCTGATCTTATTATCACGTAGATTATTAGACTTCTATATTTGTAGAACTTATTATTCGATTTTTATTTGATCTCTTTGAGAGAATAGTATTTTATGTTTGTTATATTAGAGTTTCTGAGTATGGAAACTTGTATTCCTATAAAATTACTCTTGTATATCTATCCAATGTGTCAATGATTCAATAATTATTTCTAATCTAATAATTTCTTCCTTTTCATCAACCGATTGAAAATTATACAATATTTAATAAAATTGATCAGAAATACGGGCTGGGCGGAGCCACGTACAATCACTAGTATTGAAAACTAAACTATGTAATAGAAAACTCAAATTTGATTAATTGAGAAAATTTAGATATAGTCTCTTTTTTATACCTAAATAATATTAATTAATATATAATATTTTATAAGTATCTCTATATGACTAGAGATATTAGGAGCGATTTATTTTAAAATATTTGGCTTCACCTAAGCTGACTTGTTTATCTCTCCATAAAATATGATATTTTTACAATATATTGAATGAAGTCGTCACTTTTAAGTTTTAGGACTAAATCAATCAATTGGTCAAATAATATATTTAAATGACAAATTTAGCCTTTAATTAATCTGGAAATAGAATCTTATTTTAGCAATCTATTAATATGTATCGAATCGTTATTGGTAGTTTGTATTATTGTAGTATTCAATAGCGTTAAAGATTGTTGTTCTTTCTCTAATCTCTGCCCTCGATCACCTATTCCTATTAAATCAACATTTTAGAAAAGCTTTCTTTTTAATATTCAACTTAGTTTAAACTTTTAAGTTGGGTTGAGTTCAAATAATTGTATCAAAACACTCCTATATATATATATATATAAAGTTTAAACTCATGACTTTTTACTCTAATGTTTAAACTGTTATAAGAAGGATTATTTTTACATAAATATCATTAAAAAATTTAAAATATCATAATTATTACTATATTTTTTAAAATATTATAATTATTACTGAATTATTGTGCTATTTAAAAAAATATCATTCTGTTAACAAGGGTGTGAAATGCAAATTTTCATACCAAATTTCATTGAACCATCCGTATCCCTCAAAGATTAACAAACAAAAGAAGGTTTTCCAGTCTCTATCTAAGTATCTAACATAATTTAATTTCAAATCCAATAGGGAAGGGTTGCACAAGTCCGGTCATGTTCATTAAAATATATACTTAAATAGTTTTAAATATATTTATTAGAATTGGGTTAAATACTGACCTGATCAGAAGTCAATTCGCTGGGCTATGAATTGATTTGGTGGTTCACCCGATTAAATAGCTAATTTTATAGAAATATTTAAATAATTTTAAAAATTAAAAAAAAATATTTATAAAAAGTAGTATAGTGTATGTATATTCCTCAAAAGCAATATTATTTGTATGAACTCTCTTGACACTTTTCAAGTTGTCATTAAAGAGAAAAATATTTTTTTAAAAAAAAGTGATTTATGCATACCCCTTGAAGCTGGTTCGATGACCGGCTTTATTTATACTAAGTTTTAAGACTAATTTTTTCGAGACATTATTTTATTATTAGATCCATTTTGGCCAAAAATATATAAGGAGTCTCTCACTAGACTAAAAAATGTGAAATGAAAGTATGAAGCCAAAGACCAATGTTTGTGGTCGAGATGCGAGGAAAGATCATTGTCATTCACCGTATAGATAATAATTGCTCCTAATAAAAGAGAGTTGAGGAGAAGGTAAGCTTTATTGCCAGTGGACATATATAATAACAAGCATTCAGAGTATAGATAATAATTGCTCCTAATAAAAGAAGAAGGAGAAGAAGATCACTGTAGAAGCAATTCCCTGATGGTCATCATCTGGGATTCCACATCCTTCATCTTCATCCGATCTCTTAGTGACTCCTTTGCGCATGATAGTCCAACTTTGAGAAGCCAAGTTAGGCAACGCTCTATCCTATTACTCGAATTGTTTCCTTGGTGAAGATCAACTATAGTTTCATCTCCAACTTCTGTAAACAGAGAGGGATCCACAATCAAGGTGAGAAGGGATACTTCTTTTGACATTTCCTTCTCGATGAAAGTTTGAAGGGTAAGACCATCTTGGAACATGTCATCTGTAGGCCTCCTTCCCGTTAGTAGCTCTAGCAGGAGGATACCATAGCTGTAAACATCACCTTCAGCTGACACAGGGCTGCCCATCCCATATTCTGCAATTTACCAATGGCCAAGAAATTAAAAAATATATGTATGTATGCTATTACTCTCTAAAGCAAGAAGGACCTAAACAAGTGGAAGAAATTAGAAAAAATGAAGTTTGATCTCCTTTTTTAAGTCTTCTTATACATTCTAGTTATATTAATGTGTATAAACACTTGAAAGAAAACGACTTAGTATCATTACCAGGAGGAACGTATCCAATGGACCCCTTAACAGCAACCGAATTAGATGGATCTCGATACGCCATGTTGCTGCTTGTTCCAAGGAACCTTGCCAGGCCAAAGTCTCCGACACGCGCCGTCATATTTTGGTCAAGAAGGACATTGCTTGGCTTTAGATCACAATGGATAATTGGTATCTCGCATTCATTGTGAAGATAATTCAGTGCGGCAGCCACATCTGTCGCAATGTTTACTCTTTCAACAAGTTTTAAACTCCTCGAATAAATCTTTGCATCAGCTTCTGGATGCAACCAATTCTCCAGGCTCCTGTTTGGCATGAACTCAAAAACCAAAGCTCTAAAATCGTTACCTCTGGAGTCCAAAGTGGCACAAGTTGTCAAGATCTTGACAAGATTGCGATGTCTAATATTCCTCAAAACTTCACATTCTGCCATGAAGGTCCTAAGGGCTCGTCGCTGCTGGAGATCAACCACCTTGACTGCAACTACAGTTTCCCCATCAGACAAAATCCCTTTGAACACAGCACCATGTGCTCCCCTGCCAATCAAATTTTCCGAAGAAAAATTATCAGTTGCCTTCATCAATTCCCTATAAGAAACTCTCCAGTGATGATCCCACGAGGCCGAGGGGATCATAGACAAATGTTGCTTCTTTGAACTTCTTGTCAGAAGACAAGTGATGAACATTAGGACCAACAGTAAGAGTCCACAGATGACCGGGACAATTACTCTCAGCACAAGTGATCGATGCTTCTTTGATGTTTGAATTGAGCAACGAGGCAAATGTAAATCCATGACACCCCCACAAAGGTGGTTGTTTCCAACGAGTGATATTGCACTGGCATTCTTGAAGACCCCTTGATCTGGTACTTCACCATCAAGATTGTTGAACGATAGGTTTACAAGTTGCAGATACCGAAAATCTGCTAGGAAATCGGGGATAGAGCCGGAAAGATTATTATGTGATAAATCCAGTATCTTCATGCCTCTTAAGAACTTGAAAGATGAAGGGATAGCTCCTTCGAAGAAGTTGCCATTCAAATAGAGATCTTCCAACAACTGACAATCACCTATGGCATCAGGAATTCTACCTGAAAACCTATTGTTGGAGATATCCAAGAACCCAAGGTTCTTCAGATTACCCACTTCTGATGGCAGTGACCCACTCAAGGAATTGTTTGATAAGCCAAAATAGTTGGATAAAGAAGGAAGACTAAGGATTTCTTTGGGAATGGATCCAATGAGGTGGTTGCTACTAAGATTTAAGAAGTTCAAGGTCTGACAGTTTCCAAGGCTTATCGGTATTTCACCTTGCAGTTCATTTTTTTCAAGATGGAGATCATTCAACCGGGTGAGATTACCAAGGGAAGATGGTATCGTACCTGAAAGTTTATTGCTAAACAAGATTAAAGCTTCTAGGTTTGTGAGTTTGCCAAAAGACTCCGGAATAGTGCCAATGAAGTTGTTCTGCTGAAAACCCAAGGTGTTCAAGTTTACCAGGTTCCCAATCCCAGGAGGAAGGGTCCCAGTAAGCTGATTCTGCCCAAGGGTTAACATTTGGATCTGAGTAGAGAGATTGGTAATTGAGGTAGGTAAGTCACCTGCAAGGTCGTTCTTATTTAGGCTTAGCAGCTGCAACTGAGTGCAGTTAGCCAGTGAAGAGAGAAAATCCCAATCGCTTGCCTCCCTAGCTTCAAGCTCGTTGTACTCCAAACCCAACCAAAAGAGAGATTGCAATCTACCAAGATTTGCAGGTATTCTTCCACTAAATTGGTTGTGACTTAGATCAATGAGCCGAAGCCCAGAAGCATTGGATAACGAGATTGGAATAGGACCTTCGAGCTGGTTTCCCACCATGCCGAGGAATTGGAGGTTAGGAAGGGTATCGCCTATGTGGAGAGGAAGTGTTCCAGAAAGGTGATTATTTATACAACTCAGAGTCTGCAGAGATGATATATTGTAGAGCGACAGGGGAATGGCGCCTGAAAGATTATTCTCAGACACTTCAAAGAAGACTAGGCTCGTCAGCTGGCCAAAGTCCTCTGGCAGGTGCCCTTCCAGACGGTTTCTCGCTAGATCAAGAACAGCGAGAGATGATAGGTTGGTGAGTGATGAAGGGATCAAACCACTGAGGCCATTTCCTGAGAGGTCAAGAAAACTGAGAAAAGCAAGGTTACCCAGCCAAGGAGGAATAACTCCTGTGAGATTGTTGTTTGACAGAATGAGGTTATCAAGGGATAGGAGTTTACCTACCGAGGATGGAATCTCCCCGGTAAGGCCGTTGTTAGAGAGATCGAGATAGCTTAGATTCAGGAGCTTCCCAATCTCGGCGGGAATTACACCGTCGAGCTTATTTTCGGCAAGAGCGAGTAGCTGGAGCGAGGAAAGATTTCCGAAGGAAGGTGGTATGTGCCCTGTAAGGTCATTGGCTGATAGATAAAGCTGCATGAGGGAAGGGATGTCTCCCAAGGATGGCGGTATCTCGCCGGAGAGATTGTTGTAGGAGAGATCAAGCTGCAGCAGGGATGAGAGGCTCCCCGCAGGCCAAGATGGGATGTGTCCTGTAAGCCAGCTAGAGCCTAGATTCAGCACCCGCAGCTTGGGCAGGGAGCCGAGCTCAAAAGGGATGCGTTCGGAGAGCCTATTATTGGTGAAATCGATACCTACAAGATCATTGCATAAGCCTAAACTAGAAGGAATGGCTCCCTCCAAGGAGTTGGAGCTCAAGTTAAGGAGATGTAGGCTTCTTAGCTGGCCTAACTGAGGGGGTATAGTGCCGCCGAGTGTGTTGTCTGGGAGGCGAAGTTCAATAAGGAAGGTAAGATTTCCAATAGAAGGAGATAGAGGGCCTTGAAGGCCCTTGGACTCGAGGACCAAGGATGTCACCCTTCCCTTGTTTTGGCCACGGCAAGCGACGCCAGGCCATTGGCAGAAGGGAACGGTCACGTTCCACGACCTTAGGAAGTCGTTAGGATCATGGGTTATTGCTGCCTTGAAGGCTAGGAGAGCACTACGGTCGGTTTCACTACTTCCCAAAGCCTTGACGACGGGGGACTGGAGAAGAAGAACACTAGTTTGGAGGAGGAGGAGGTACGAGCAATAAATCTTTACAGTTGGGCTAAACACTTGCGGGGGCTTCATTAAGAAAAGTTGGGAAAGGAGACACATGGAAAAAAAATACTAACTAATCACAGAAGAAGAAGAAGAAGAAGAAGAAGATCAGAGCGCGATGAGGATATAGATACAACCCTGACAATGACTGACCCATGATGGTAATGACCTTTTGTCTTACCGGACGTGGCAGTAGAAGACTCTTGACTTTAATTAGTTTTCAACTTTCCACACGATAACAACACTTTCGTCGAAGGTGGAGAATTCTAGTATGAAACCAGTGGTCTGAATCAAATGAAAACTTCTCGTAAAGATAGATCCATTTGTGGTCGCGCTATCAAAAATTTAAGGGACACATTAGACTAACTAAAAAATATAATAAATATTTTGAAAGATGAGATCTATTATATGCTATCAATAAAAAGTTGCAAACTAAGTATTCACTTCACAGGAGGAACACCATATAAAAACTTCTTAGTCATGTTGTGATTCAGAAGGAATAGTTTGATCAAAGGCATCAACGTACCAGTGAACAACTTAGAAAATTCACCTGTTTTATTCCTTGCACAACTTTTAAAGGTAAATATGGATCCCGAAAAGCCAAGAATGGAAGCAATGGAGGTCACAAACAAAAGGCTACTCCTCCTTGGAGAATGGCTCGGTTCTTTTTTAACTCCTGTGACTAGTTTTTCCTCTCCTTGGGGCCTAATTAGTAGTAATTTAATCTAATAAAGTTTCTTAAGCTAATCAACAATTTAAGAATACTTAGCAAAATACCATGTTTCATATGTTTTCTCACCTTTATTATATGTCTCCGGCTATTATTAATATCAAGAATTGTTCCTTCTGCGAGAGATAGCCTTTATTTTCGATACATTTTGGCACCAAAAAAAAAAGAATAAATTTCTCTATGATCAGACCCATTTTGGCCAAAAATTAAATTTTAAAGAGTCTCACTCACTAGCAAATTTTTATTTAGTGGTGCTAATTAATACCTTCTCTCGTACAACGATAACTCATGTAGCATCCAAATTATAGGTATTTACCCTTCGTATCCATCTATCTGTCACTCTTCATATCTAAATTATAGGTATTTAATAAGAACAATGAAATTTAAATCCTATAACGGATTCAACGGATGATTATTTATATGTGTAAATTATAATATCTAAGTTAGTATTGTTTAGCATGTTCTTTTACATAAAGACCCTCAATTTGTTTTCTTTTACATACATGCTCTTTTAAATTTTCATATTTATATGTATACCTTCCCCCTTTATTTTTTAAGAATTATATTATTTTAATATTTTATTAAACAAAGATAAATAATGTATATTATAAAAATAAATTCTTTCTCATAAATTTACCAATCACAAACGGCCAACACGGTGTATATCTTCTTGCAATTGCTACGAAAGTATCAAACAGTATAGTTGAAAAGTAGTCTACTCTAAGTATACTCTCGTGTGAATCCAAGCGATTAATTTGTCAGAAGCAATATATAATTCCCTGCTAGCTTTGATGGAAAGGAAGAAGTCCAACCATCTCGTCGTCCCTCTATATAACTAACTAAGTGCACCATTCATCTCCCCTCCATCCATCCCCAAGAAAGCCTATATAGTTAAGAGAAGAGATGGCCCATTACAGGGGGAGGAGGAGGAGTACTAGCACTGCTACTCTCTTCCTTCTCATCTTCATCGTCACTTGTTCCATTCTTTGGCTTCAGCATCCAGTGATCACAGTCGATGCAATGATTGCCAGTCCTTGTACCGGCAAGATTTGCATAGGTCCCGTAAGGTATTCCCCTGCTCCAAAACCTCGACGTCCTCCGCCCATTACTGTGCCCCCCGCCAAACATTGATAAGCGAAGTTGTGATTGGAGACCTTTTCTTTATATTAACCTAAGTGTATGTTTTTTCTTCTTAAACTTATGGAAGGGAAGGGCCAGCTTTCTATATATTTTAGGGGGTTCTTTTTCGCATGTGTATTCGTCTTTATATACTCCTCTCTAGTAGTACTAGAACCTTGTTTTCTTTCATCTTTTTGGATGAATCAATAGCCCCTTAATGCTAATCAACGGTGTACATATATATATACTCAATATGTTTATTGGTACTACTCGATCGTCTTTTTAACTTACAATCCTCAAAGAGGAACTTAACCGTATCTATATCTATGCAAAAAAATCGAGGGTTTTAACGAATATACGTACAAGTCGTCATAAAGTTTAGAAAAAATATATATAAATAACATATTATTAGACAAAAGTAACATATATATAATTTAAAGAGAAGAGATAAGGTCTTATTTAGTTTAACGGTAAGCCACAAACTCAATTATTTAAAGAGTAAACATAATTAAATATGAAAATTTTAATTTAATTAAAAATAGTGAACAATTTTGGGAATACCAAGTGGAATATCATGAGTGTGTGAGTTTGTATGTAACTTGTAATTCGATTCTGTTTGTTTCGTTGATCAATGGATATTAATGTTTGCTATGTAATTAGGATCTCCGAGTTCATAGTTTTAAAAATAATAATCTATTTCTTAGAAGGCTGGTGGTACGATTAAATTGAAAAAATAAATTTCTTTAAAAGTATGCATGCACTAGTATTTAGTTTCAGACACAATTATAAAAGTTAAGTATCCATGATTTATATAGTAAAATGAAATAAGTTTTTCAGATTGACTGACATCTTAACGTGGGATCATAGCCATCGATCCGATTTTTAACTTATTCTATATACTTTAATTTTAAGTATGTAATTATTTTTGTTTCACTATTACTGTTAGATTTTTTTAACTCGAAACTAACAATACAAATGCTGGATCCAATCTAGTTCATTAGCATCAGTAGTTTCTACTATAAAAAAGAATTGCTAAATGACCAAATTATTCCTATCATCCTTAAATTAGATTATATTTCTGTGAAGTAATGAAATCTTTTTACATCTTCATCAAAGGCTTGATCATATAAGAGTTGAGTATTTAAGTTTAAAATACGTAGCGGTAAGTTAAAATTAAATTAAACTATATTGAGATTAATTATATATTTTTTTTCTTAAAATAGATATAATTTTGCACTAAAATCAGACAGCAATAACTATAATATTGCTAAAATCCATATCCAGGATGTAGAATGAAAATTTTACAGCTTACACCTTGAAACTTTTCAACATTCATGATTGATAATATAGTTTATATATATATATATATAGACCTGTGAACAAATTTGTGTGGTTCCACAACTGAGATTGACGTGTCCTAGCAGCAGCTTCAGTAAATAGGAAAAGTCTTTGGCGCATTAATTCCATCCTCACATTGTCGCTGTAAGCCGAATTAAGAGTCTAAACTGACCAAATTAAATGCCCGAGAATACTCTGCTAACGTGAAATAGAAGCCAAAGACTAGCATTCGTCTGTGCTAACGATGTTATACTACAGTTTCTAAATCCCTAGTAGCTCGGAAATTTCTATTTCTGAAACCTTATATTCCTCTAAAATTTGAGTTGTGACTATTCTTTTTTTTTTTCTAAACAGAAGAGTTAATCTTCGCTAAAAAGAGGGCATGTTGGTCCATGTTAATAGCTTCATAGCACGATGATAACTTTTGTATTTGGTTGACTAGCTCTAAAATGGTCGGCTTTTCAGTGTTGCTCAATGTGTAGATTCAATCTTGTTTAAATATTTTTCATATATCATAGAGAAAAGAGATGAGAAATTAATAAGCCGCTGTCGTCGTCCTTTACGTCCCTTGGACTCTAATTCAGTAATTAAATAGGAGACGTCGTCCTCACATTGTCACTATAAAAAAAAAAGAAAAACGAAACAAAAAAACAAAAGACTAGTAGAAGTTTTTCCTAGGAGTCTTTCACAAACAAGTTACGAGTTATATATCAGTGACTAATAAGATACGTGTCTTTCACAAACAAAATTAAAGGCCCAAGAATACTCTAGTAACGTGAAATCGAAGCCAAAGACTAACATCCGCTTGTGGTCGATCTAGGAGGAAAGATGTCTGTTTTTCTGCACTTAGTCTATGTGGAGCTCTTATGGTCAAATCTCCTGGCCAACTATTCCACTCATAGTCTCGTGCAAGGAAAAGGACTGTTTCAATTCCTAAGCTTAGCCATACATAGTTCGACCTGCATGCCACGCACTGAGAAGTGTACAGGACCCGTACGTATTCCTAAACCTCCCAAACCTCTCTGAGTTGGGTAGTTATGACACGTACACTAGGGTGCCGTTGTACTAATCGTTGTTAGATGTATATCTCAAGTCTGGCTCGTGGATGACTCGAGGGAAGCTAAATTACCTTAGGCCCTGTTCACATCTAGGATAAGGAGGAATAAAAATAGTAAAATCTTATTTTTTTTATTCATAATATAATAGTTGTATTCTAAAAATAGCTATTCCTATATTTATCAGTATTTTAAAATAAGTGTGTAATAATTATTTTTAATGTGATATAAAGTGAATAAAATAATAAATTTTTTTACTATATTACCCTTATATTTGATTTAAAATATATTGATGGGATAGAGTGAGAGAAGCTTATAATATTATAAGTATGCAATGCATGCATAAAATATTGCATGATTATGTTTTATGCACCTACTAGTGCGTATTACTATAGCGGGACCATACATATTCAATGTGTGCCGGTACATATATAATACATTATCTTTTAGCAATTAATATTAATTATTACTATGCTTTATTTATCTACCAACACATATTACTATGTTAGAAGTATACATATGCATTATGTGATGATACGTATGTAATGTATTACTTTTTGGCAAGCAATATCAATCGTTATCATGCTTTACTTATCTACCAGCACCTATTACTATGGTGGGAGCATACCTACACATTATATGCTAGTATGTATTTAATGTATTATATTTTGGCAAATAATATCAATCATTAGCATGCTTTACCTATCCACCAACGCCCATTACTATGGTGGAAGCGTACTTATGCATTATATGCCGGTATATATGTAATACATTATATTTTGGCAAGCAATATTAATCATTACTATGCTTTATCTATCTACTAGCAACCCATTACCGTGGTCGAGCGTACCTATATATTGTGTGCTGGTACGTATGTAAGGTATTAAAATATTAGTTTAATTATATTAGTCTTTTGCTATATTTAATCTTACATATTTTCTAGTCAAAAATAATATATAATATTTTAAAAATTATTAGATTTAATAGTAAAAAAATATTAAAATTTTATTTTACATGAAACATATATTTTTTTAATAATCTTTGTAAAATGAGATTATTAATAATATTAAAATATTTATACTTTCATATGTTTTATTTTAGCTTAAAACATGAGATTATTAATAGTATTATATTAATTTTTTTCTAAATTTTCTTTTTCTATTTTTAAAAAAGATTAATTTAGATTAATACATAGTTTAAATAGTAAAATATATATTTTATCTATGAGTTAATATTTAATTTAATAAAATATTAGTTTATTAATATTGTATTTTTAATGTTAGTAGTACATATAAAATATACTTTAATAATAAGATAATTTATAAAATAACTAATATATCAGTTAAATAAAGGTAAGAATTTTATAATATTTATATTTGCAAAAAATGATAAATTATGATAGGATGTCGATAAGATATTTAAGAGAGAGAAGATATGAGTAATGAATTATGATAAGATATTTAAAAACGATAAAAAAAATCATAAATTATAATAAGATTCTAAAGAGAGTTATAGTCAAATCAAGGATAAATTAGTAATTGGGTTAGTGTCGGTGGTATAAGATGTAATTTTGATAAATAATATTTATATTCTAAAATATGATTATTATAATATTTAGATGTTATTATAAAATAAAATATTATATTTTAGAATAAATTTTTTTATTATTTATGAAATGAACGGGTGGGTTCTTAGTGTGTTAGATGTTTTTTTTTTAATAGCGTTGGTAAAGAAGCTTTTGGAAATATCTAATCTTTTCTGTGTGTATAAGTCTGACTTCAGCATACTACTATGCTCTGATTAACTTGCTAACTATATTATACGGTTTCTGAGTCCACAGGTCATTCCAAACGTCATATACTTCTAGGAGGGTGTTATTATTCAATAAAGATGAATATTCTGTTCTTCATTCTTCCTTATATTTATTTGTAATATGATTTGTACCGTAAACTAAAATAATTTATAATTTTATCTTATTTACTTAATAAGTATTAAATGCAAGAGATCTCATTTATAAAATATAAAAAATATTATTATTTTTTCTCTAGTTCTCTCTCTCTCCTACAGGGAAATGAAATGAGCTCTACCCAGTTTTCCTCCCATTCTCTCTATCCCCAAGTCAACCATCCATCCCACCCACTTTTCTCTTTTCCTCTTATAACAACCATTATCTTCTTTCCCTGGTCTCCTTTTCGTCTTACCTACTTTCTCTCTCGTGAGTACTAATAATCCTAATCACCAGAGGAGCCTATGAGATGGAGTTGATGCCATGCAGCGGTGTTGCTACTCTAGTAAGATTTCGATACACACAAATTGAAATAGAAGATGAAAGTTTAATGAGGACAGGGGAAGAGAGAGAGAGAGAGGAGATTAAATCGAGTTAATTAAGAAGATGATAGTGTTGCTCATAAGAGATACTTTTATATTTTAGTTTTAAAAGTTTGAAAGTAATATAATATTCTATATTCCATACAAACTAAATATTTTATAGCTTCGATTGAAGAGTAAGAGGAGCAATTTTTTTTTAATAACAAACTAAATTTTCTTTTATTTATCATCACAAACTCCGTAAATGAATTATAATTTTGATCATAGTATGCGTGTTTGTGGGGGTGTTGACCGGAAGTAAGTTAGTAGACCATCAAAGAGGTTTTCTAGGTCTTCTCCAAATGGTGGACTCACTTATTGTCTCCCATATTTCCAAACCAACGGCGTTCATCCATCTCCAAGTAGTAGAGCAACGTATCCCTTCTACTGAGAACCACATGGAACAAGAGGTGTTAAGTTAATAGTAGCAAAGGAATAGGCATATTGCGTGTAATTAGGTGTTTACACTCAGTTCTGATAAATAATTATAATTTATTAGTATTTAATAAAAATAAATAAAGTATTTAGTAAAAATGAGAAGTGCAACTCTTTCTTTTTAAAATATAAAGTGAAATAAAAAATAATTTTTGGAGAGTAGAATTTACTTCATAATATATTTTCTTTCGTCCAAATACTAGAAAATAGTAGATTTTTAAAAATTATTACTGTCTTTTCTCTATTTCTTTATCAATCAAATACGCTCTCAAACATTAAGACATAGAAGAGAAGTGATTCAAGTGAAGCATACTATATATATATATGTGTGTATATATATATATATATATATATATATATATATATTAAAGAAAGAGAAAAGATACAAAGAATAAACGGGAGATGTCATGCTCACGTCAAAACAGAACAGAAGACCAACCCAAGAAAAGGAAACTCTGCTAACGTGAAATGCAAGGCAAAGACTTAACATCCATTGGTGGTCGGATCCATCTAGGAGGAAATCTTCTTTATAAATAAGCGCATCGAGTTCTCTAGTTCCCCTAATTAAGCATATATATATAGAGAGAGAGAGAGAGAGAGGGAGGGGGGGTTAATGGGGCATCATCATCTAAGTAGGAGGACTACTCTTCTCTTGTTCCTCATCTACATTGCTTCTATTTGGCTCTTCTCTTCTTCCCAATTACTTGTACCAGCGGCCAAAGATTCAATTACTCTGTACCTTTTGCATTTTTTAAGCACACCTTTAAAATTTCTTAATTAATAATAATTATTATTAAATGGAGGAACATAAATATTTTTTAAAAAATAAGCTAATAGTTAAAAAAATTTAAAAATAGCTAAAATGTGGGGGTTAGTTTTTCTTAATAAAACATCATCATATAGAAAAGTTATATTTACTACTGAGACAAAATAAATTTAAATTGTTAAGATTAAAGTAAAATATTAATGGGGGATCATATTTTTTAATGCACTGGAGGGATATTTTATGTATTTAATATTTTATTTATAAAATTAATTAAATATATTTCTATTCTGTCAACTACGTATTTTTAGGTTAAAATTAATTTAAGCCGTTTTTGAAATATTAAAAATAAAATTGAGCATAAATGATAATAAAGGCAATATTAACTGTCCTTCTAATAGATGTCCCAAATGCTGTCCGTATGAAATTCGAGACGGGGCTTGTAGACTGAAACTCTATTAACGCCATATGAGCCAATTCAAAAGTATTAATTACTTTGGAAACATTACTGCATCATTTCTTTTGAGTGAAAGGCACAAATTTCATTCAATCTATAAAATATGGCCTGATGCAAAATAGAAAAAGGGGATAGATCGGTGGCTCTTTGATACAAATCAAGCCTTGGGACGCTAATGAAATACAATGAACAACTCTAGTAGATAGACAGATGCAAAAGAATTAATATTAGCATCCAACTCCTTTGAAATTCAGTAATTATAGGTACACAAACCTATGATCTTCAATGAATCGAGAAGAATCTCCAATCAATAACACAAAAATCTACGAGAAAAATAAAGAAACAAACAAGCCTACTAACTGAACTCAAAAGGCCTCACACCTTCAATCGCTGTTGACCGTCGTTGGCAGGGGAAGGGGAGCAACATCAATTGACGACTAAGATGAGAAAACTGCAGTGAGGCAGCAAATAGAGGGAAAACATCGGCGAGCAAACAATGGCAAGGAGGAAGGTGACAAACAACGACGACATGCAATCTGCATCAACAGCTTACAAATAACACAACAAAGAGAGGTGGAAGGTGGAGAAAGAAGAGGAGGGGTGGATGACGAGGATGACGAGTAGTCAAGCAAGGAGTTGTGGCTGCTGAGTACGGAGGGAGCGCCAATGATAAAGGACAGGGTTACGGTTGCCAAATATAGAGGGGGCGACAATGGTGAGGAGGAGAATGACGATAACAAAGGAGGAGACAACAATGATAATAAAGACGACAAGAGGAGTGGGACATATGAATTTGAACAAAGAGAGGAGGGAAAAAAACAGAAGAGAATCAAAGGATAAAGGATGAGAAAAGAAAAGATAAGGTGAGAGGAAAAGTTTCTCCCTTCCACTAACCACCTGAGCTAGGAGGTGGGGTGAGATACTTGTCAACAATAACGAGATGAGAGAAGAAGAGAATTTGTGCTATACCCTAGCAGAAATAGGACCGGTACCAAAGGAAATTTTTTTAGTTTCTAATCGAAACCACCTTGATAACTCTAATTTGGAATGCAGGGTTTGAATTAATACTCATAAAAGTAGAAAAGAAAAATAATTAAAAACATATTTGTTTGATTGAGCAACTTACCTTTATCTATAATAAATTATTACAAAAATCTATGTATATCCTAATTTTCTTAATGTTTGCTTGACTAAGTCTAATCGCTAATTCAATAAACAAAATTGGTTGGACTATGTCCAATATCTAACATATAAAATTAAGAATCCAACTAACAAAAAAAGGGCCAAATAATACTCAAACGCGAAATTGAAGCTAAAATATCAACATAATAATTTCGTGGTCTAAGAGGAGAGATGAATCCTTCTTATAACTTATATGGACTTGGTCTATTCTACTCTTTAATTGTCAAGATCACATTAGACTATATATAGTTTCAAATCTTCTATAAGTAAGTGTATCAATTCCTCCCCATTAGCGAGAAGAACAAAGGTATAAGAGGAGTTAAAAGGAATGGGGCATCATCACCACCAAAGGAGGAGTATTAATCTTCTATTGTTCCTCATCTTCGTTGTGTCTATTCTTTGCCTCTTCCCTTCTTCTCCACTACTTGTCTCAGCGGCAAAATCAACTTCTTGTGACCCTCACACAGGGATTTGTCCTAGCCCCGTCATGGGAAACAAACCTCCTCCTCCCTAATCCAATTATTATGTTAAGATTATGAGATATGTACCTATCTATCCATGTAGAACTAGTCATTCGATTTTTATTTGATCTCTTCCGGAGAATAATGTCTTATGTTTGTTATATCAGAGTTTTCTGAGTATGGAACCTTGTACTCCTATAAAATTGCCCTTGTATATCTATCCAATGTGTCAATGATTCAATAATTATTTCTAATTAAATAATTTCTCTCTTTTCATCGAGCGATTGAAAATTGTACAATGTTTAATAAAATTGGTCAGATATACCGGTTGGGTGGAGCCATGAACAACCACCATGAGTATTGAAAACTAAACTATATAATAGAAAATTTAGATATATTATCTTTTTATACCTAAATAATTTTAATTAACACATGATATTTTTATAAGCAATTCTATATGATTAGAGATATTAGCAGCGATTTATAATAAGAAATTTGGCTTCGCCCCTGTCGATCTCACCTCTTCAATTTTTAAGAGTAGATTTACTTCGACTCTGTAAGCTGACTTGTTATCTTTCCATAAAATATGCTAATTTAAAAATATATTGAATGAACTCGTCACCTTTAAGTTTAGGACTAAATTAATCAAGCCTTTAATTAATCTGGAAATAGAATCTTGTTTTCACAATCTATTAATATGTAATGATTCATTATTCGTAGTTTTTATTATTGTTGTTATTTCTGTCATCTCTGCCTTTCAACTAATATGATTCGAGCTGATCGGATAGAATCACAGGATATTAGGTTCGATAGATTAAATTTATTTATCTTTTAATTAATTTATAAGATAAGTTTTTAAGGTAACTCTAATTAAATCATGTAAGTCACTAAAATCGACATGGGCGACAGACGATATTTAAAGAATTTTTGACTGAATTGAAAGAGAACTAAAAGAAGATAGAAATTATCCTCAAGGATTCGATCCAGGCTTTGACAGAGACCCTATTAGCCGCTCTCCACCTACCTATCAGCACCATCGGCTGCAGCGGAAACCGGGCCCCACGGCGAGAATACTAAACAAAAGACCGACCTAGGAATACTCTGTTAATGTGAAACAGAAGACAAAGACTAACATCTGTTTGTGCTCGTCTATGAGTGTGAATCAAGTGGATCCTTGTCTCGTCTCCTTCCCATAGCTTTTTTACTTTGTTGGCTTGAACAATATTTGCATGGACCCGTATACCAAAATCGTCGTCGTCCTCGTCGTCGTCTGTCTCTCTCAAATAGCTTATATGCTAAATTAGTCATACTCCCCCCCAGGACATATGCTAGACTTTTAGTGCTGTACGTGCACTATTTCTCTATATTAAGGCATACAAGAAAGCTTGAAATAAGGATTAACGAAGGAAATCAAATTTATATATCAACAAATCACCACAACATTGGCGTATCCTAACATTCTCTCTCATACTAGAGAAGGGAGAAGCCAGCCTTACATGAGTGGTGGACTGGTGGTCCATCTACACGACAAGTATAATTCTTGCACTCTGGACGCCAGTTGAGGCTTGGAACCTTCAAGGAAGCCATACTTCTCTTTCATCGATCCTTCAACAGGGACACGTACGTGCGTACGTCAGGGTTTGAACTTAGAATCCTTGGCTCTGATAAGAGAAGAAAAGAGAAGAGAAGAGAAAATAAAGAGATCGAGAGAAGTTTGTACAGAGAAAAGCTTAATTAATTAGGTTGTAGACAACTGTAGGAAGTTCCTAATAATTAATATGGGGTTGTAGAGGGTCAGTGTTGCATGAGGTTGACTCTTTCCATTCTCACTGTATGTTAACATGCGGTTGTAGAGGGTCAGCATCTAGTTGGAATTTCAACCCTTATCATTATCTGGGGCCTCCATCTTTGAGATCCATTCCATTTGGATCCCAGAAATTGGCTCAAACTTTTGACCATTTCCATCCCTTTATTAATGTTCCCAATCCAAGAGTTTGAAATTCCAACTAGAAATTTAGGGCTCTATCCAACTAGACTCTCATTTGAATAAGTTGTTATGTTCGGACTAAGAGTCTGGTCAATCAAGTCGAAACGAATTAGTTAATTAAATTTATTTATTATTTTAAATTTTAAATAAATTAGATGTAAACTTAATATGGCAAATTATATTCGATGAGTTTAACTATTCTCTATTTTAGTATTTATTATTTTATCATAGTTATTATATTATTTTTATCTTCCTAAATATAAATCTTAACCCTAGGTTCTTTTAAAGTTCTAAACTATAGTAACTATTTTTCTCCAAAAGCCATCCTACGCTACAGTCGTCTACCACCTTTGGTCATCTACCATCCTCTGACAACCGCTGTAATGTCAGATAATTATAATTCTACCCTATTTCGATCTTCCCATGTAAAAATAAAACAAAGTGATTGATAGTCATGAACAATTTAAAAAAGAATAAGAAAAGATCCTTCTCATCTGAACTCAGTCTTTTCTACGATTTAATCTTATAAAACTAGCAAGAAGAACATCTGTAGAAGAAGAAGAGTTAAGCAATGGGACATCATGAGGAGTCTCTCTCACTGTAAAAAAAAAGGACCTAATAGAGTAATAATGTGAAATTAATCCATTTGTGGACGAAACTATCTTTATCATCTCCACTTAGTCTCCCCTCGTGCTTTTACTTTGGTGGTGCTAGTTAATAGCTCCCTCTCCACGTACCATCCAATCTTCTCTCTCTCTCCCTCTCTCTCTCTATATATATATTATCCTCTTTCTTAAGCTTTGCCATACATAGTTGGAAGGAGATGAAGGATAATACTACTCCGGGAAGGAGGGGGGGAGTGTCCAGGACTCGTAAAGGATCCTCCTACTCCCAAACCTCCCAGATTTGAGAAGTTATGACACACTAGATGCTACTGTACTAGTTCTTGCTTGTATACCCTTTTAGAATCATTATATAATAAATACTCAGTTTTAAATTTGATGTTTAAGTCTAATGATTAAGATCACAGAAAAACAAAGTTTGAGAAAAATAAAAATAAAATAAAATAAACGGTTTCTATTTGTTTTGAGTTTCGGGACCTCTTTTAAATTAACGTAGGAATTTCTAATCTCATTCAATAATTAAATATTTTTTTATCTATTTTACATCTAATTAAAATTAATTAATTAATTTTGGAGCTTAGCCTCAAACTTAGACATAAAATAAGAGTCATTTTAATGAACTTTCTATATCATGGACTAATAAGATACGTGTCTTTCACAAACAAAATTAAAGACCCAAGAGTACTCGAGTAACATGAAACCGAAGCCAAAGACTAACGACATCCACTCGATCTAGGAGGAAAGATGTCTCTCTATGTGGAGCTCTTATGGTCAATTCTCCTGGCCAACTATTCCACGCATAGTCTCGCGCAAGGAAAAGGACTCAACTATCGTAGCATCAAGTCTTTTCTATATAACTGTTTCAATTTATTTGCCTAACAACAACAACAAAAGTAAGAGAAGATCTAGGAGTTAAAGAATGGGGCATCATCACCGAAAGAGGAGTGTTAATCTTCTCTTGTTCCTCATCTACATTGCATCTATTCTTTTGCTCTTCTCTCCTTCGCAAGTACAGATGGTATCAGAGGCAAGAGAGTTGCCTGACTCACTTCCAAAAGCGTCCAACCGGATCGTGTCGACTGGCCCTACACCTTGTTTTGCTAAGGTTGAGAATTGTCCTCCTCCTCCTCCTGTACAGCCCTAGACTAATTATGATGAATGACCGTATGTTTGTGTGGAGGAATTATCTATGTAAAACTTGTTATTCAATAAATTTAAGATTTTTCTGTTGCCCTTAATATCTTTTTTTCGATACCAAGTGCTTAATAGTTGATGAATTTGAGAGGAGTGGAGGGGTAGTTCCCCTTCATTGCAAATTATTTCTCTCCTCTTTCTCCTTCCCCCCCTCCTACGAAGGCTTTATTTAGGAATAATTGGGAAAAAAATATTTTATTTATGACTCAGAGTACTGTTACAAATAGCTCAGAGGTATTGCTATTTTGACCAAATCGAGACCGAAAAGAGATTGTGGAGAAGGTAAGCTTTATTGCCAGTGGACATATATAATAACAAGCATTCAGAGTATAGATAATAATTGCTCCTAATAGAAGAAGGAGAAGAAGATCACTGTAGAAGCAATTCCCTGATGGTCATCATCTGGGATTCCACATCCTTCATCTTCATCCGATCTCTTGGTGACTCCTTTGCGCATGATAGTCCAACTTTGAGAAGCCAAGTTAGGCAACGCTCTATCCTATTACTCGAATTGTTTCCTTGGTGAAGATCAACTATAGTTTCATCTCCAACTTCTGTAAACAGAGAGGGATCCACAATCACTGTGAGGAGGGATACTTCTTTTGACATTTCCTTCTCGATGAAAGTTTGAAGGGTAAGACCATCTTGGAACATGTCATCTGTAGGCCTCCTTCCCGTTAGTAGCTCTAGCAGGAGGATACCATAGCTGTAAACATCACCTTCAGCTGACACAGGGCTGCCCATCCCATATTCTGCAATTTACCAATGGCCAAGAAACTTAAAAATATATGTATGCATGCTATTACTCTCTAAAGCAACAAGGACCTAAACAAGTGGAAGAAATTAGAAAAGATGAAGTTTGATCTCCTTTTTTAAGTCTTCTTATACATTCTAGTTATATATATGTGTATAAACACTTGAAAGAAAAAGACTTAGTATCATTACCAGGAGGAACGTATCCAATGGACCCCTTAACAGCAACCGAATTAGATGGATCTCGATACGCCATGTTGCTGCTTGTTCCAAGGAACCTTGCCAGGCCAAAGTCTCCGACACGCGCCGTCATATTTTGGTCAAGAAGGACATTGCTTGGCTTTAGATCACAATGGATGATTGGTATCTCGCATTCATTGTGAAGATAATTCAGTGCGGCAGCCACATCTGTCGCAATGTTTACTCTTTCAACAAGTTTTAAACTCCTCGAATAAATCTTTGCATCAGCTTCTGGATGCAACCAATTCTCCAGGCTCCTGTTTGGCATGAACTCAAAAACCAAAGCTCTAAAATCGTTACCTCTGGAGTCCAAAGTTGCACAAGTTGTCAAGATCTTGACTAGATTGCGATGTCTAATATTCCTCAAAACTTCACATTCTGCCATGAAGGTCCTAAGGGCTCGTCGCTGCTGGAGATCAACCACCTTGACTGCAACTACAGTTTCCCCATCAGACAAAATCCCTTTGAACACAGAACCATGTGCTCCCCTGCCGATCAAATTTTCCGAAGAAAAATTATCAGTTGCCTTCATCAATTCCGTATAAGAAACTCTCCAGTGAAGATCCCACGAGGCCGAGGGGATCATAGACAAATGTTGCTTCTTTGAACTTCTTGTCAGAAGACAAGTGATGAACATTAGGACCAACAGTAAGAGTCCACAGATGACTGGGACAATTACTCTCAGCACAAGTGATCGATGCTTCTTTGATGTTTGAATTGAGCAACGAGGCAAATGTAAATCCATGACACCCCCACAAAGGTGGTTGTTTCCAACGAGTGATATTGCACTGGCATTCTTGAAGACCCCTTGATCTGGTACTTCACCATCAAGATTGTTGAACGATAGGTTTACAAGTTGCAGATACCGAAAATCTGCTAGAAAATCGGGGATAGAGCCGGAAAGATTATTATGTGATAAATCCAGTATCTTCATGCCTCTTAAGAACTTGAAAGATGAAGGGATAGCTCCTTCGAAGAAATTGCCATTCAAATAGAGATCTTCCAACAACTGACAATCACCTATGGCATCAGGAATTCTACCTGAGAACCTATTGTTGGAGATATCCAAGAACCCAAGGTTCTTCAGATTACCCACTTCTGATGGCAGTGACCCACTCAAGGAATTGTTTGATAAGCCAAAATAGTTGGATAAAGAAGGAAGACTAAGGATTTCTTTGGGAATGGATCCAATGAGGTGGTTGCTACTAAGATTTAAGAAGTTCAAGGTCTGACAGTTTCCAAGGCTTATCGGTATTTCACCTTGCAGTTCATTTTTTTCAAGATGGAGATCATTCAACCGGGTGAGATTACCAAGGGAAGATGGTATCGTACCTGAAAGTTTATTGCTAAACAAGATTAAAGCTTCTAGGTTTGTGAGTTTGCCAAAAGACTCCGGAATAGTGCCAATGAAGTTGTTCTGCTGAAAACCCAAGGTGTTCAAGTTTACCAGGTTCCCAATCCCAGGAGGAAGGGTCCCAGTAAGCTGATTCTGCCCAAGGGTTAACATTTGGATCTGAGTAGAGAGATTGGTAATTGAGGTAGGTAAGTCACCTGCAAGGTCGTTCTTATTTAGGCTTAGCAGCTGCAACTGAGTGCAGTTAGCCAGTGAAGAGAGAAAATCCCAATCGCTTGCCTCCCTAGCTTCAAGCTCGTTGTACTCCAAACCCAACCAAAAGAGAGATTGCAATCTACCAAGATTTGCAGGTATTCTTCCACTAAATTGGTTGTGACTTAGATCAATGTGCCGAAGCCCAGAAGCATTGGATAACGAGATTGGAATAGGACCTTCGAGCTGGTTTCCCACCATGCCGAGGAATTGGAGGTTAGGAAGGGTATCGCCTATGTGGAGAGGAAGTGTTCCAGAAAGGTGATTATTTATACAACTCAGAGTCTGCAGAGATGATATATTGTAGAGCGACAGGGGAATGGCGCCTGAAAGATTATTCTCAGACACTTCAAAGAAGACTAGGCTCGTCAGCTGGCCAAAGTCCTCTGGCAGGTGCCCTTCCAGACGGTTTCTCGCTAGATCAAGAACAGCGAGAGATGATAGGTTGGTGAGTGATGAAGGGATCAAACCACTGAGGCCATTTCCTGAGAGGTCAAGAAAACTGAGAAAAGCAAGGTTACCCAGCCAAGGAGGAATAACTCCTGTGAGATTGTTGTTTGACAGAATGAGGTTATCAAGGGATAGGAGTTTACCTACCGAGGATGGAATCTCCCCGGTAAGGCCGTTGTTAGAGAGATCGAGATAGCTTAGATTCAGGAGCTTCCCAATCTCGGCGGGAATTACACCGTCGAGCTTATTTTCGGCAAGAGCGAGTAGCTGGAGCGAGGAAAGATTTCCGAAGGAAGGTGGTATGTGCCCTGTAAGGTCATTGGCTGATAGATAAAGCTGCATGAGGGAAGGGATGTCTCCCAAGGATGGCGGTATCTCGCCGGAGAGATTGTTATAGGAGAGATCAAGCTGCAGCAGGGATGAGAGGCTCCCCGCAGGCCAAGATGGGATGTGTCCTGTAAGCCAGCTAGAGCCTAGATTCAGCACCCGCAGCTTGGGCAGGGAGCCGAGCTCAAAAGGGATGCTTTCGGAGAGCCTATTATTGGTGAAATCGATACCTACAAGATCATTGCATAAGCCTAAACTAGAAGGAATGGCTCCCTCCAAGGAGTTGGAGCTCAAGTTAAGGAGATGTAGGCTTCTTAGCTGACCTAACTGAGGGGGTATAGTGCCGCCGAGTGTGTTGTCTGGGAGGCGAAGTTCAATAAGGAAGGTAAGATTTCCAATAGAAGGAGATAGAGGGCCTTGAAGGCCCTTGGACTCGAGGACCAAGGATGTCACCCTTCCCTTGTTTTGGCCACGGCAAGCGACGCCAGGCCATTGGCAGAAGGGAACGGTCACGTTCCACGACCTTAGGAAGTCGTTAGGATCATGGGTTATTGCTGCCTTGAAGGCTAGGAGAGCACTACGGTCGGTTTCACTACTTCCCAAAGCCTTGACGACGGGGGACTGGAGAAGAAGAACACTAGTTTGGAGGAGGAGGAGGAGGAGGTACGAGCAATAAATCTTTACAGTTGGGCTAAACATTTGCGGGGGCTTCATTAAGAAAAGTTGGGAAAGGAGACACATGGAAAAAAAATACTAACTAATCACAGAAGAAGAAGAAGATGAAGAAGAAGATCAGAGCGCGATGAGGATATAAATACAACCCTGGCAATGACTGACCCATGATGGTAATTACCATTGACTTACCGGACGTGGCAGTAGAAGACTCTTGACTTTAATTTGTTTTCAACTTTCCACACGATAACAACACTTACTTTCGTTAAAGGTGGAGAATTCTAGTATTGAAACCGGTGAAGTCTGAATCCAATGAAAACTTCTCGTAAATATAGATCCATTTGTGGTCGCGCTATCAAAAATTTAAGGGACACGTTAGACTAATTAAAAAATATAATAAATATTTTGAAAGATGAGATCTATTATATGCTATCAATAAAAAGTTGCAAACTAACCAAGTATTCACTCCACAGGAGGAACACCAGATAAAAACTTCTTACTTCTTAGTCATGTTGTGATTCAGAAGGAATAGTTTGATCAAAGGCATCAACGTATCAGTGAACAACTTAGAAAATTCTCCTGATTTATTCCTTGCACAACTTTTAAAGGTCAATATGGATGGCTCGGTTCTTTTTAACAAGAAAATTCACAAACAAGAGGCTACTCCTCCTTGGAGAATGGCTCGGTTCTTTTTAACTCCTGTGACTAGTTTTTCCTCTCCTTGGCGCCTAATTAGTAGTAATTTAATCTAATAAAGTTTCTTAAGCTAATCAACAATTTAAGAATACTTAGCAAAATACCATGTTTCATATGTTTTCTCACCTTTATTATATGTCTCCGGCTATTATTAATATCAAGAATTGTTCCTTCTGCGGGAGATAGCCTGCATTTTCGATACATTTTGGCACCAAAAAAAAAGGAATAAATTTTTCTATGATCAGACCCATTTTGGCCAAAAATTAAATTTTAAAGGGTCTCACTCACTAACAAATTTTTATTTAGTGGTGCTAATTAATACCTTCTCTCGTACAACGATAACTCATGTGGCATCCAAATTATAGGTATTTACCCTTGGTATCCATCTATCTGTCACTCTTCATATCTAAATTATAGGTATTTAATAAGAACACTGAAATTTAAATCCTATAACGGATTCAACGGATGATTATTTTTATGTCTAAATTATAATATCTAAGTTAGTATTGTTTAGCATGTTCTTTTACATAAAGACCCTCAATTTGTTTTCTTTTACATACATGCTCTTTTAAATTTTCATATTTATATGTATACCTTCCCCCTTTATTTTTTAACAATTATATTATTTTAATATTTTATTAAACAAAGATAAATAATGTATATTATAAAAATAAATTCTTTCTCATAAATTTACCAATCACAAACGGCCAACACGGTGTATATCTTCTTGCTATTGCTACGCAAGAATCAAACAGTATAGTTGAAAACTAGTCTAGTCTAAGTCTACTCTCGTGTGAATCCAAGCGATTAATTTGTCAAAAGCAATATATAATTCCCTGCTAGCTTTGATGGAAAGGAAGGAGTCCAACCATCTCGTCGTCCCTCTATATAACTAACTAAGGTAGTGCACCATTCATCTCCCCTCCATCCATCCCCAAGAAAACTATATAGTTAAGAGAAGAGATGGCCCATTACAGGGGGAGGAGGAGGAGTACTAGCGCTGCTACTCTCTTCCTTCTCATCTTCATCGTCACTTGTTCCATTCTTTGGCTTCAGCATCCAGTGATCCCAAGCCGTGCATCGAATTACGATCATAGTCCCTGTAAAGGCGAGACTTGCGAAGGTTCCGTAAGCCTTCCCCCTGTCCCAAAACCTCGACGTCCTCCGCCCATTACTGTGCCCTCCGCCAAACATTGATAAGCGAAGTTGTGATTGGAGACCTTTTCTTTATATTAACCTAAGTGTATTTTTTTCTTCTTAAACTTATGGAAGGGAAGGGCCAGCTTTCTATATATTTTAAGGGTTTCTTTTTTGCATGTGTATTCGTCAAAAACTCCCTCATTTGTTTATATACTCCTCTCTAGTAGTACTAGAACCTTGTTTTCTTTAATCTTTTTGGATGAAACAATAGCCCCTTAATGCTAATCAACGGTGTACATATATATATATACTCAATCTGTTTATTGGTACTACTCGATCGTCTTTTTAACTTACAATCCTCAAAGAGGAACTTAACCGTATCTATATCTATGCAAAATCGAGGGTTTTAACGAATATACGTACAAGCCGTCATAAAGTTTAGAAAAAATATATATAAATAACATATTATTAGACAAAAGTAACATATATATAATTTAAAGAGAAGAGATAAGGTCTTATTTAGTTTAACGGTAAGCCACAAACTCAATTATTTGAACAGTAAACATAATTAAATATGAAAAAAAAAATTTAATTAAAAATAGTGAACAATTTTGGGAATACCGAGTGGAATACCATGAGTGTGTGAGTTTGTATGTAACTTGTAATTCGATTCTGTTTGTTCCGTTGATCATTGGATATTAATGTTTTGTTATGTAATTAGAATCTCCGAGTTCATAGTTTTAAAAATATTTATCTATTTCTTAGAAAGTTGGTGGTACGATTGAATTGAAAAAATAAATTTCTTTAAAAGTATGCATGCACTAGTATTTAGTTTCGTACACGATTATGAAAGTTAAGTATCCATGATTTATATAGTAAAATGAAATAAGTTTTTCAGATTGACTGACATCTTAACGTGGGATCATAGCCATCGATCCGATTTTTAACTTATTCTATATACTTTAATTTTAAGTATGTAATTATTTTTGTTTCACTATTACTGTTAGATTTTTTTAACTCGAAACTAACAATACAAATGCTGGATCCAATCTAGTTCATTAGCATCAGTAGTTTCTACTATAAAAAAGAATTGCTAAATGACCAAATTATTCCTATCATCCTTAAATTAGATTATATTTCTGTGAAGTAATGAAATCTTTTTACATCTTCATCAAAGGCTTGATCATATAAGAGTTGAGTATTTAAGTTTAAAATACGTAGCGGTAAGTTAAAATTAAATTAAACTATATTGAGATTAATTATATTTTTTTTCTTAAAATAGATATAATTTTGCACTAAAATCGGACAGCAATAACTATAATATTGCTAAAATCCATATCCAGGATGTGGAATGAAAATTTTACAGCTTACACCTTGAAACTTTTCAACATTCATGATTGATAATATAGTTTATATATATATATATATATATATAGACCTGTGAACAAATTTGTGTGGTTCCACAACTGAGATTGACGTGTCCTAGCAGCAGCTTCAGTAAATAGGAAAAGTCTTTGGCGCATTAATTCCATCCTCACATTGTCGCTGTAAGCCGAATTAAGAGTCTAAACTAACAAAATTAAAGGCCCAAGAATACTCTAGTAACGTGAAATCGAAGCCAAAGACTAACATCCGCTTGTGGTCGATCTAGGAGGAAAGATGTCTGTTTTTCTGCACTTAGTCTATGTGGAGCTCTTATGGTCAAATCTCCTGGCCAACTATTCCACTCATAGTCTCGTGCAAGGAAAAGGACTGTTTCAATTCCTAAGCTTAGCCATACATAGTTCGACCTGCATGCCACGCACTGAGAAGTGTACAGGACCCGTACGTATTCCTAAACCTCCCAAACCTCTCTGAGTTGGGTAGTTATGACACGTACACTAGGGTGCCGTTGTACTAATCGTTGTTAGATGTATATCTCAAGTCTGGCTCGTGGATGACTCGAGGGAAGCTAAATTACCTTAGGCCCTGTTCACATCTAGGATAAGGAGGAATAAAAATAGTAAAATCTTATTTTTTTTATTCATAATATAATAGTTGTATTCTAAAAATAGCTATTCCTATATTTATCAGTATTTTAAAATAAGTGTGTAATAATTATTTTTAATGTGATATAAAGTGAATAAAATAATAATTTCTTTTACTATATTACCCTTATATTTGATTTAAAATATATTGATGGGATAGAGTGAGAGAAGCTTATAATATTATAAGTATGCAATGCATGCATAAAATATTGCATGATTATGTTTTATGCACCTACTAGTGCGTATTACTATAGCGGGACCATACATATTCAATGTGTGCCGGTACATATATAATACATTATCTTTTAGCAATTAATATTAATTATTACTATGCTTTATTTATCTACCAACACATATTACTATGTTAGAAGTATACATATGCATTATGTGATGATACGTATGTAATGTATTACTTTTTGGCAAGCAATATCAATCGTTATCATGCTTTACTTATCTACCAGCACCTATTACTATGGTGGGAGCATACCTACACATTATATGCTAGTATGTATTTAATGTATTATATTTTGGCAAATAATATCAATCATTAGCATGCTTTACCTATCCACCAACGCCCATTACTATGGTGGAAGCGTACTTATGCATTATATGCCGGTATATATGTAATACATTATATTTTGGCAAACAATATTAATCATTACTATGCTTTATCTATCTACTAGCAACCCATTACCGTGGTCGAGCGTACCTATGTATTGTGTGCTGGTACGTATGTAAGGTATTAAAATATTAGTTTAATTATATTAGTCTTTTGCTATATTTAATCTTACATATTTTCTAGTCAAAAATAATATATAATATTTTAAAAATTATTAGATTTAATAGTAAAAAAATATTAAAATTTTATTTTACATGAAACATATATTTTTTTAATAATCTTTGTAAAATGAGATTATTAATAATATTAAAATATTTATACTTTCATATGTTTTATTTTAGCTTAAAACATGAGATTATTAATAGTATTATATTAATTTTTTTCTAAATTTTCTTTTTCTATTTTTAAAAAAGATTAATTTAGATTAATACATAGTTTAAATAGTAAAATATATATTTTATCTATGAGTTAATATTTAATTTAATAAAATATTAGTTTATTAATATTGTATTTTTAATGTTAGTAGTACATATAAAATATACTTTAATAATAAGATAATTTATAAAATAACTAATATATCAGTTAAATAAAGGTAAGAATTTTATAATATTTATATTTACAAAAAATAATAAATTATGATAGGATGTCGATAAGATATTTAAGAGAGAGAAGATATGAGTAATGAATTATGATAAGATATTCGATACACACAAATTGAAATAGAAAATGAAAGTTTAATGAGGATAGGGGAAGAGAGAGAGAGAGGAGATTAAATCGAGTTAATTAAGAAGATGATAGTGTTGCTCATAAGAGATACTTTTATATTTTAGTTTTAAAAATTTGAAAGTAATATAATATTCTATATTCCATACAAACTAAATATTTTATAGCTTCGAGTGAAGAGTAAGAGGAGCATATTTTTTTTTAATAACAAACTAAATTTTCTTTTATTTATCGTCACAACCTTCTCTCTGCAATCTTTTTGTTTAGCGCTATCATCAACTCAAAAAATATATATACCACTCCAATTAAGGAGGAGGATACCTTGGTAGCCATGGCTTCCTTTCTTGGGCTTAATTCTGGGATCATCTCAACCTGGCAGTCTTAGCTGTGAGTTCCCATCCATTAAGAAGGGCAGTGAACTATAATAAATTATATATTTATTTTTATTCCATATTAAATTATAAGATTTTATTTTTTTCATTTTCCTCTCAATCAATAGATTGTTTTTATTCATTATGAATTAAATATCTCACAATTTCAATTTGTTTTTTATCTGATGCACACCAAAGAAGAAATATTTAATATTTTAGAACTGCGAGGGTTCACATAATTAAACTGAGTCGAAGATCGACCTCATCGTCAAATTACAAGAAAAATTCAGCAATAAGACATTGGGAAATCTATGATAATCTCCGGCTAGAAAAAAAAAAAAAAGCTATACTCTTAATTAGTGGAAGCAGCTTAATTTGTTTCCCCTATGAGACGGTCTCATCTGGGCAAAATCCTCCCGTCGAAATCCCTAATCAAAAATTAAAAGGGAGATTACGGTGAAAAGATAAGTTGTTGCAATAATTTAATTACTTTGAATGAGTTTATTTAATGGAGATGTTATACTACAGAAATTGCTAAATGACTAAACTACTATAATATTCTAAATCAGATTGTATTCTTCTAAGGGCAATTAAGTTTTTTTTTTATTGATAGTTGACTAATTATTAAATTAATTACTTTAGTTTGAAATAAAATAGATGAGCTACAAACTACAAGTAATTTTTGTTAGCACTCCATTGAGGCATTGCCCTCAATTATTTACCGTTACCTTTTAGAGCATTTTAATAGAAAAATATTGAATGTCATGAGACCCCAGAAGCTAAAATGTTCTGGTCGTAGGAATTCATGCAACCAGGGCTACAGAGGACGAGCTGTCACACTAAACAGCAGCAAAACCTTAGGGGAAAAAAAAAAGTCAATTGGGAATAGAGTCAGCTGCCCTTGGGAAATTAGGGGTTTAGTTGCTGAGTGCAGCGCATTACTCAGCTCTTTTGTAAGTTGTCGCTTGAGTCATATAAGACGAGAAGGGAATAAAGTGGTCGACTGGGTGGCCAAATGTGGTAAGCGGAATCTGGGGGCCTCTCGGCTGGGGCCGACAGACTCTATCCCCGTGGAATTATGTAATCTCGTTTTGGAGGAGGCCGTGATCTCGTAGGAGGATAGGTCAGTCTAATATAGCCAGCTTTTCAAAAAAAAAAAAAATAGTCAATTGGGCATGTGTTGTGTTCTGGAAGCTAGTAAGGATAATTTCCCATGAGCTTTCGTTCATATGTACTACTTCCTTCAAGAATGTGACATTATTCTATCATTAGACAATACAAGAAAAAAAGGTATTATAAGTTGGTGAGTGTGTTAGGCTTCTATCATGATGGAAAATGATAGGTGCATGCCAATCCAGGTGGCCAAAATTTATTAGTGCCACTTAGCAACCCCCATTCTTTTGACGTGGCAACAATTAACTAAGTTGACTAATACTAGTCTACTAATCTCTGGAGTCAAAAAACGTACAGAAGCTCTTCTGTGGGTTGGAGTGGAATTTGGATCCTTACTAATTATCCCCTAATCCGACCCAAAAACCAAACCCTAAGTAACATGCCCTATTAGGTTTCCATTCGAATTCACGTTCCGTGGAGTCCGATCCGAGCCCAATTATACTGATGCCCCTATTTATGGGTTTATGAGTTAGGTTTTAGTCCTTTGTTTATTCTTCTTCAAAGATAGGACAACAGTGTTTTTTAAGATAATAATTGAAAAAAATAAAGTCTTGTTATAGTCAAAGTTTATTGTAGTTGTTTATCCAATGGTACTCATGAGTGGAAGAAGAATTTAACTCATCCAAGCTGTTTCATATTCATATTCATAAACTCTCTCACTACCTTGTTGCTTTGCTTCTGGTTCCCTCTCTTCTTTTTGAAGTCACATCTTGTAGACTTATTGCCCAACAACTAAGTCTCAAGTCAAAATCTTGGGCACCTACGTCTCCTTATATTAATCTACATGTAACAAGTTAATTACTTCTACTTATAAATATGTTATAATATTTCCCTTTCGACTTGCTTCACTTCATCAAACTCCTGTCAAAAGACATTCTCCTCTCATTTGCTATGAAGTTTGCCGGGCAAAGCCATCTCAGAGTAGTGACCGTAGCTCTTCTCTTCTTGGCTCTCCTCAGCTCCGGTGGCCCGGCGGAGGCAGCGCGGCTCATGGGCAAGATGAATGGTGGTGTTACCTCTCAGGCCAAGGGTTCCGGCGAATCATCTCGGCCTTCGGGTTGCACCAATGGCTCCGCCAACAATGGTGGCCCGTGTCCAATTGGTTGACTGACTCAGCTTTCGTCCCTGTTGGCATGATTAATTTGATTTCATTGAATTTTTTCAGACATTTCTTTTGAGGTCAGATTTGTTGCAGGACGGCTTCGTTATGATAATTTTAGTGTCGCTAAATATGTGCTAATATATTAATCGTGTGCATCTAACTAATATGATCAATATTATCGGATGCAAGCGAGACAATTAGCGCATATTTAGTGATCCTCCCGGAAAGATTTGTAATTAGTCACAATCCTTTTTTTCACCCTCTCTAAATATGACATTATAGAGGTGTATGAAATATTTATTAATGGCCTGCAGAGTTGTAAATAATTATTACATATTTTATTTCCTTTTGTGAAGATTATCCTGTTGTTTCTATCTCGCAAATTATGCAACTCTACTCGAGATGATGTGAGTACTGTTTATGTTCATAAACACTCCAGAAATAATGCCATTATTTTATCCATTATTACACTATCAGATGGAGATAAATTATTAACTAGACATGATGAAATCACGATAGATAATTTTATTTGTTGTTTAAACCTTGAAAATCTATAAAATCATATAAGGCTGCTCAACTTCTGGGGTAGGACTTCCCACGAGTTACTCATCCTAATATTAATTTTGCTCAATCCAGATTAACCGTGAAGTTATATAGAATTCAGTACATATGAAAAATATAATGGATAAATTTGTTTAGACATCTATAATATTTCACGTTTTTAGAGGACTATATAATTAATTTTTTTTCTTATATGAATATCTTTTTTATTTTAGGAGTGTATATGATAATAAAATTTTTTTAGAGATTATATGCGAAAAACAATAATAATTCAGGTGTCTAATTGAAAAAAGAGGGAAACCTAGGCGGTAATATGCAAAAACGAAAAAGAAAAAGGAATTTTCCATTTTGCATCCTACACTGTTTTTAATTCCACCCTCTTATCGGGGGCTTTTAGCTTTAGGGTGTTTTTGATATGTTTGTGAGAAAAGAATCCAATTGAAAATAGTGAAATATAGGAAGGGTATAAACGCATAATGGAGGGTGTGAAATGAAAATGTTCCAAAAGTTCCAACCCAACCAGCTAATCCCCCGCCCCACCCATCGAACAATCGCACCAAGGCTTAAGCCCTTTAGCGAAACCCCCAAATTTCAAAATTTCCACACCTTTCTCCTCCAATTCCGGGATCGAGACAAGAGGAAGACGCCGAAGAAGCGCCGGCATTGGCAGGGGCGGCGATGAGCGGCGCTCGGCTATGTACGGTGTTGACGGAGCTGGGATTTCACGGCCAGGATTCGCTTGATCCGGATAGCTTCGAGTGGCCGTTCCAGTACGAGGAGGTCCGACCCCTTCTTGAATGGATCTGCTCCAGTCTCCGGCCTTCGAACGTTCTCTCGCCATCGGAGCTTTCTCAGTACCTCTCTTTCTCTGTCCTATCGATCTTTTTGTCTTTGTCGGGTTGGACGAGGAAATGGAGATCTTGCCGCGTCTTTCTTGGGTTCCGCTGTGAATTATTGGCGGTTTTGTGTTTAGGTTGGGAAATGGTTGGAAAATTTGATAGTTTATATCTATTCGAGTTGGTGCTCCGTTCGGATTATTTGGTTTCGGGTTCGTGGGTTTCTTCATTAATTGGAGCTTAGTTAGGGAAGAAAAGTTTGCTGGTGCAGTTGGCACAGTATTCCTTTGCTCTCTTTTATTTTTCTTTACTTGGGTTTAAGAGGAAAGACGTTATTTTGCTGCGTTTTGCTTAGACATTTTGATGTTTTTTCTGGTCTGAGTTGGTGGCTCAGTTGGATTGTCTGAGTTGGTCAATTAGGAGAAAAAACTTTGCGGTGCACTTGGTCAAGTATTCCTTTGGTTTGGGTTTCTCATTTACGTGCTAATTAGACATATGATAATTTGGTTTACAGGTACGAGCAATTTGTGCAAGAAGAGAAGCTTCTGGAGGTAGAAATATTTCTCTTTATTGTTAACAAACTAAGCTTGGAGATGTGCTGGTTTAAATGTACGAGGCTTCGTGCTGTTCTATTTTGATTTGATTATGTATTATGAACTTTGAAGAAAATAATGCATTACTAACTTCAATAAAATAATAAATATGGACTGTGATTATACTTTTATCTCATCACCCCTTTTCTCCAATAAAGAGAAAAGGGAAAAGGGAAAAAAATAATGAATATAATATGATAAATTGTGCAGGTAGATATGCACTAAAGGCATAAATTTTACGAAATGACTGAAAATGCGTGTGATGAGATTGTTGAATCTTGAGAGAAAATTGCACAGAAGATAAGATTTAGAAACTTGACCCAAATAGTTGGAATAGAATCTATTGATTGTTTATGTCATATGTTATTTAATATCAATTGTCATTTGTTTTGATACAAACTGCTTCAATTTCTTTAAGCTGCACTTTCCAGTATCACATCTTGTAATGTGGAAATATTTTAGGGGGTGGACCTAGATTCTGCTTTTGATAGCATTTCAGCCTTTTCAAGCAAGAGAGACAACCAGGAAGCAGTATTTGGAGCTGAAGAAAGACTAATAGACATCCGGTATATTCAGCCATTCTCTTTTCATTCTTCTTATTTTCACAGATCTCTATTTCTATGTAACTATTTTTAAGTGCCAAATTCAATGTTATTGTTTGGTCACATCGTCAACTAATTCTTGTAAGCAACACATAGTTGGTCAGATTAGAAATGTGAGGTGGCTGTTCTCATATTCTGCTCGTTATAATTCATAGTATGGAATAAAACTTCCATGTAATGTGCAATATCTATTTGTGTGCCGACATCTTGATAACTGGAGTAGTTCAATCCAGCATACAGTTCTTTATTTATTACATAAACAGTATAACTTGCATTGTCCAGTATAATGTCTTAGCACATAAAATGTTTAACATTAGCCATCATATTTTCATGGTTTAAATTGCAAATGTGGTCTTGAAAGGTGAATCCATCAAATTGAAAGTTTATTAGATGTTCATCATGCATATTATGTATGTTGCCATGTGAAAAGCATCTGTCATGCTAACTCACTGCTATAAATATTGCAGAATTTAGGTTTCACGAAACAATAAACCTGCTGCTGTAGGTTGTAGCCAATTGATTTTAAAGTCATCGCTGGCAATCTGCTTGCTAACTTCATTTGTCAATCAAAGTTTTATGCCTTCATCTGTTTATCTCAATTTTCATCGTTAATAATTACCACCTTTTCTTTCTAGTGAGGCAAAGCTAGCATACAATGCTGAAGTTCTAGAATTGCAGAAGCAGCTTGCACGCCAACAGTCACAGTTTGATTTGCTGACAGGTCAAGCTTCTGCTCTTATCCAGGGAAGAAGGGCACGAGTGGCAGCTACATCTACAGTCAATGGTCAACTCCTGTCATTGGAAGAGAAGCTTTCTGCGGAGAATTTAGAGGTACGCCATATTCTTGATGAAGGCTGCAGGTAGTAAATCAGATCTGATCTTTACTATCTCTTGTCCCTTCTATTATTGATAGTGATCTAACAAAAGATGCTGGAGGAGCTCTTTAAACTTGTATTGTAGTTTGGTATGCCAATTCCAGTTCTTAGTTTCCAGATGTACATCTGCAAAAACACATTCTGTTGTACAACCATATCTTTTGGGAAAACTTGACCTTGAAATGAGCTCATCATTAGAGTACAAGTACGATGCCATCCATTTTAAAGCACTGATCCATTCCAGTATGCACAATACTTGGAAATTTAGTTTTAAGGTGTTTGGAAACAATTACAGATGTTCAATTCCATGTGAAAGTGAAAATTGAAGTAGTGTTTCAACTTCTCATCCCATTATTCTTCCATAATATTGTTAGGACTTTTTGATGGAAGGTGCAACCTAAGCTGCCGGAAGTTCAAGATATTTCGTTTGCTGTAACTAGAGAAGAATAGTAGATTGAGACTGAAATTTGGAATCATTTACGTTCTAGAAAACAACTGCATAACTGCTTAAGCTTAAGCATACTCTGCTTGAGTCCTGACTAGGTGTCTATGTGATCAATATCCTTTATGATGCTATAGTATGTAGGTTAACTTTGAAACTTAATCTCATTATACTTTATTTTACTTCTTTTGCCTACTATCAGATGAATGCAGTTCTAGGAAAAATTGCTGCTACAGCTCAGGAGCTCGCTCACTATCATTCAGGGGATGGTATGCTTTCTCAAGTCCAAAATTACCATTTGTCTGATTAGCACCTATGATTTTCTTTGCAACAATCTAATGATTCCTAATAGGTAGCTAGATGATAGTGAATAACTGAATATGTACGTAATTTTTCCTTTGTGCTTTTAAGTAATGTAATCTGATGTGCAGAGGATGGGATCTACCTAGCATACTCCGATTTCCATGCTTACTTGATTGGAGATTTAGCTTGTACCAAAGAGCTAAACCAGTGGTTCTCCAAGCAATTTGACAAGGTACAGTCTTCCCAGTTATTGCTTTATTTATTCAGGTATCTGTTGTTATCTACTATATTTTGTTTCAAATGACATTAAGTCAACTGAGATTTTCATAAATTGGTTGGTATATCCGAGCCTTCCTAGGAAGTAGGAAGTTATTCATCTGATCCAAGGATTTTACTATACTTTCACTTAATTTAAGAATTAAGATCAATGGTTTGAGTTTGCTAGACTTGGTGAGATTTCTTTTTTGCTAAAGCATCTGTGGAAGAGTATGGAAGATTAATTAGGCTTACAAAGCACTTTAGAATTTAAAAGAGATGGGCCACATATTAGTGTTACCGTTCTCACTAAAATTTGCATTCGGAATTGTACACTATCACAAAGTTAAACAAAAAGAATGAATCAAGAAGTGGAAGATTATATGTATTTGAACTTCAAGTAATTTACGACATAATTGTTTTAAGAATTCTTTGAAGTGTTAGGAGTGGGTATCAGTTCTGCATTCTGCAGTAGATCTTGCACTTTGGCTAGAAGATTATGACTAATAAAGAGCAGAAATATAACTTTATATGCCTGCAATAGCGATGTGTGTCACAATATTGTCACAATATTGTTGCTTTAAGCCTTTAACTATCGTGTTGAATTTAGACCTGATTATGTACAGTAGAGTGAATGCGCTCTGAAGGTTTCGTCATATCATAATATATCTCTGCCAAAATATGTGCATCAAGTTTTATTAGTGAACAATTGTGAGGTCAGTTCATAATATTCCTGCATGGTACTGTCCTGCAAAAGTTCCCATGCTTTCTTGTAGAATCTAGTCATTTTCGTATCTTGGCTTCAGCTTGATTGGAACTACCGAGTACTGATGACGATAATAACTTAGTATAATATTTGCATTGCAATGGTTATGAAGAATTGAAGATGACAGAAACCTTGTTCTCGATGCTGTTGGATTGCTACTTGGAATCATTGCTAGTATTAAGCTATTTATGCTGTTTGCTGCAAACTTTTCAGTGATTTTGTCCCATGTGATTTATATATTCAATATTTGCAAATATTTGGATCAATGTACTTTCAAAACATGCTGATTATCTTTGTCAATACATTAATATGTTGTTCCAATTAGGGACCATTTCGGCTTGTTGCTGAGGAGGGCAAGTCTAAATGTTCATGGGTGAGTCTTGATGACATCACTAATTGCTTGATAAGAGGTAAGAACCTTCAGATTTCTTGTGATTCTTGTAGTTCTGCTTATTTTGTTTCCTCATTTTTACTTTCATTGTCCTTGGAGCTACAAATTTTATAAGCTTATTTTTCTCTATTTGATGTATACAATAGGGGATTCTGAGAAGTCGCATCATCACCGTGTAGCTGAGCTCCAACGACTTCGTTCCATGTAGATATCTTTTGGTTTGATCCTTTTCTGGCTTTACTTATATTTTGCACTACATATCATGCAACTCTCAAAGCTACTTGATGCTTCTATTTTTTCTTCATGTTTTGTGTACATAATATGATAATGCCTTTATCAACTTGGATATTTATTGTTGTTTGGGTATTTCCTTGTTTTGATTTGTGTTTTAGTTGGTTATTAGGTTATATGTGCTTAGGGATGACATCGGTTCTACATATTGAAATTCTTTACCCTCTGTCCACGTACTATTTTATGTCTTGGAAACTAAATCAAGTTGCTTGATATTATGAATTACTCTCAGCATTCCTTTTATTGTTCTGGTCGAGTGTAAAGTATTGTTGATAAGATAAGCTCATGAAATAATGAAAATGTTTCACTGTCACAACTTCTTTTTTTCCACGAAGATGCATAATTAAAATTATTTCTGCCACCCGAAGCTTGCACAACAAAGTTATTAATCTGTTTGTGGAGCATATTTCCAGTTTTTGCTTTAAGATTTAATGTAGGTAAATTTGTCTGGCTTATATGTTTGTAAATTACATAACAGATTCGCAACAAGTGAGAGACAATGGGTGGAAGCCCAAGTTGAGAATGCTAAGCAGCAGGCTATACTCTCAATGCTGAAGTCTCAAATATCATCTGATGAGGCTCACATTCATCGGGATATTCATTCACTTAGGTATCTCCTACATATTTTTGTGACATACACCAGGATAACTGGATAATCATTGGTTTCTTTTGAATTAGGATTTGTCACATGCAAACTGGAGATAATTACATATGTGGAAAAGCTATTATTTTTCTGAGATTATAGTATTGTTCCTTTTAATAGCTGGGTTATCTTGATTAAAGATAATTGTTCTTGATGAGCTCTGAAGTGTGGCACGTATTTCATTAGTGTACTAGTTCTAAAGTATTTCAAACCTTTTGGATGTAATTCTCATTGCAGGAGGAAGAGTTCTGAACTGGCTGGGGAACTTGCGAACCTTTCCCAGAAGGTGCAGAAATTCTTATCCGAGGTATGCAGTAGATTCATTCTTGTCTGAAAATCTCCATTTTTCATTGTTAGGAACCAGTCCATATGGCTTTTCTTAAATTCTGTTTTTCTGTGTGCACACGTGCCTTGATACATGACAGATGTAGGACGCTAGATTTTGTTGCACAAATTATCAATTAAGCTAGTGAGGATAGCTATAAATAGTCTATCTATATGGCATAGGCCAGATAGACCTGCGGGAGTAGGAGTCGAGCCAGTTTACAGAGTGAACAAACAGTGTGAGCATCTAACAGGGTGGGTATAGGGATGCACCTCCTATATTGCTGTGGGTCATCCACAGTCTGCTGATTAGTTTAGTATCAGTCATCCATGTAGATTGGAAATAGCATGTTTCTTGTGCATAAGGTATTCAACTATGGGAAAAATTAACAACATTACAATGCTTCCCATATGCATTGGTCCATTATTTCTTGTATTATCTTTCTTTTTTATTGATTTTGATAAATAATACGATCATAACAGGTTAATATTGAGCTCTATATTTCCATACCCCCATAAAGATACACCTTCAATAAATACTATGTTGTAGCTAAGTGGCTTTTTCATGTGACTACTGTGATGTACCCTACAACCGTTGCCTAAACAAGAACATTTCTTTTCTTTCTTTTTGGTTGGCAGTTCATTCTTTCTCATTATTTGACGAAGTATATAATCAAATCTCCTATCAAGTCCTAAGTTCTTACATATTTTGACTTTTCTGTATCTTCTTTGTGAACTTCAAAACATAGAATTTGCACTTTCAAGATGCTTATACTTTCTTTTGCACCATTTCATATATGTATTAGAAGTCTCTGAGTGCTGTTCCAACTTTCAATGGTAAGATTTCATTGTTCAAGACAGTGTAACTGAAGTTCCATCATTTTTTTTTTTGAGAAAATTGAATTTTATCATTTTTCTTTGTATATGTTTCTGTTTATGAAAGTATTATTTACTTTTTATTTGATGTTTAGCTGCAATTAGAGTTGTCTCATCTTTGTTTCATTTGTTTCCTTCTTCAGACTATTCCATGTCTATGCTCAGAGCTTGCTCAACTTCAAGACACGTATATTTTGCAAGGTGTGGTGTTAATGAGATTGAAATGTAGTACTTGCTGAAATATTTGGCTTGGGGTTAATGATTTTCTCATTTCAACCTTTAGGGGATTATGATTTGAAGGTTATGCGCCAAGAATACTACATTAACCGGCAAAAGACGGTATGTACATCCACTAGCTGTTAAATGGCAATGTGTACCATGAAGGTGCATTAATCTGTTTTACGTGCACCTCTAACCCAATTAACCTTCATTGCTAACCGTTTCCTTTGAAGAACTGTTTCATAGCAAATCATAAGATCCTTTTACTTGTTTAATCTCTACATGGGCACTCTCTTTATCTCCACTTGATTGACTGATTTTCAATACTATAAACTAATTCAGAGGACATAGAGTCATGATTTTCATTGGACGATACATTGAAGTCATGTACAAACAGCCTTGCTTTCTAATGGGGTAGGGATTCCCTCCATCGACACTGTATGGGTGGATCCTCATGTATGGACTACTGTGCTGGCCGATACTTACCATGCCAACATAGTGTCGACATGTTGCATGGGATGTGCTGTAGGAACGCCCCTAAAGAGCTAAAAAAACCTTTATACAAGTGAGAAAGGCTTTGTATAAGCTTTTCTTAGTCCTATGGAGGAATTGGAGAAGTACCATCGTTGCATTATCACTTAAGTTAGGTTTCATTAATATATCACTTAAAGTTAAGATCCATTAATATATCACTTAAGTTAGGATCCATTAATATTCAATCACTTAAGGATCCATTATCACTTAAAGTGAGGATCCATTAAGAATGATTAATTCATCATCTTCTTTCCCTTTCCTCTACGGCCGATTAAAACATAGCAGTGGCTGAGAGGGAGAAGTGGCGGTGAAGCCTTCCAACTGGTTCCTCTCTTCTTTCTCTTCTTCTCTCTTCTTTCTCTTTTTTCTCCTTTTTCCTTTCCTTTTCTTCTCCTCTTTATTCTTACCCATGCTTGCCGTGTCGGCATGCACATTGCATGTGCCAACGGCATGATACATTTGTCGGTCAATATTCAGATGTGTCGTAGACCAATAGACTTTCTTGCTGTTATTTTGTTAACTTTTTTTGCTTGGATTATTCAATTACTAAAGTTAGGCCCAAAATGATTATATTTTAAAGCAATGTCTTTGAAATTTTTTACAGTTTAGAAATGGATATGTTTCATGAGATTGGCCAATTTTCCAAATGCACATTGCTGTTTCTATTAACTGTTTTGTTTATTCACCTGTTTCAAAATGAGATAGTATTCTTAAATAATTATTTGTTTCTTGTCAATGCTGACAACTTTCAATTGTTATAACAATAATTATCATTCATTGTGACAACTGTTTACTTTAACTTATCATGCTGAAGCTTCTATTTTCATGCAGTTCATCAATCATCTAGTTAATCAACTTGCCAGGCACCGTTTTCTGAAAATTGCTTGTCAGCTTGAAAGGAGGACCATACTGAGTGCATATTCCTTGCTTAAAGTTATTGAATCAGAGTTGCAAGGTTATCTATCGGCAGCCAATGGGCGTCTGGTATGCAATCATATGTATCACTGATAGCATCATGTATCTTCTAGGTTTGGTATAACTATGCAAGATACCCTTTAACTATGCTACTTCTTGTACAATAACTATGCTACAGTAGGTTGTGTCCAAAAAAAGAAAAAAGACTATGTTAGTATAACTTCTTGTTTGCCCTGGACCTCTTACTTTCTTCATGCATGGGAGCATTGGGATCAAGTTGTTTCATTTTTAATTTTTCATTGTTGTTGACTTAATAGAACATATAACTCAAAATTTTCCTTGAATGTGAATTGAATTTTGGCTTCCATTAATGCCATAGGGGCATTGTCTTTCTCTAATTCAAGCTGCATCTGAGGTACAAGAACAAGGTGCAGTTGATGATCGTGATACTTTCCTGCATGGTGTGCGGGATCTTCTTAGCATCCATTCAAGTAAACATCCAATACGTGTATTGGCTCAATTTGCAGGCTTTTATGTGCCTATCTGATATTTTCTCCTTTGTAGATGCCCAAGCAGCATTACCAACATATGTGTCTGCACATGGCATAGTTCAGCAGATATCAACGCTGCAGTCTGACTTACTGTCTCTTCAGTTTGAATTAGAAAATACTCTTCCAGCTGACCGAAGAAGATGCATCAACGATTTGTGAGTTCTTCTTCTTCTTTTTGCATCATCTCATATATTGAGCTTTTAGTTTTTTTTCTAATGTCCATAGTGGTCATATTCAACATTTGTATTTTAGCTTGAGCTTTCTAGAAAATTCAGTTTAGTGGGTTTCTTCTTGTGAAGAACTTTTGAAATTGTGCTTTGACAGAACTTAACAGAAGTTGCTTAATTTGTGGAACATTTTTGTTCATTAGTATGAGGCTATGAAGCATGGACAAGGGATATGGCAACTCATTCAGTTAGCTTCTATTGATAAAAATCTCGGAAGTACCTAAAAAGTATTTAAGAAGTATCCATTCCTAGCTATGAGGTGTTGTTGCTTAAATTGGGGTCGTTTTCATTCATTGCTATGAGGTGTTGTGCTTTGCTATTAGTTTATCATAAATTAGCCCGGTACTTACTAATATATTTCAACCATTTCATCATATTTTATGTTTCTTCTTCACCTAGGATTAACTTCAGTGCCTTTGGCTACTCAGGAATCTTGTTGGTTATATTTTCTCTATCCAAGACAACTTCTGCCTGCAACGTGTCGTTGCCTTTCATGAATTGCAAAAGATATGTAATCCTTTTTTGATATCATTGAAAGTAACATGAAATAAGAGAGGCTGAGAGCTACATTACAAAATATGCAAAAATGAGAACTATGTTATGCTTGTTGAAATCGCACAAGTTTCATCATGGTAGACAAGTAATATGCAATGAAGACAACAAAGTAGGAAGATAAGCTTTGCCACCAATCATGACAAGGAAATACTATGTAGTTTTCTTAGTCATATTTGTGTATACTTGACAACCCCTAAACTACATGAACTAGTCTGGTTCTTCCTGCTACCAAATTTAGGGAAAAAGCTCTTATATGTACTGTTCAATATATTTTAATTGTTTGCACTTTACAGTCCGTTTACTTAATTAAGCATCGGCATCCAATAGAAGCAAAATTTATGAATGTCTTTTAAACCAGCATATGATGTTTCTGAATTTTTTAAAAATTTTCCATTGCCATCAAAAGGCATCACGAAGTTGTACTGTATATCAGGAGAGTGTAGATCTAATTCATGATATGAGTTATGTCCTGCTCAATCTTATAGTCTCATCCAAAATTTTACTGCCAATGTTAGAAAAGTTCTGCGAGGACTATAAGCTAACAAGAACTTGGTAGCACGATGACTAAGTTGATTTACGCTACTTGAGATAGTAGAATATTGCTTCAATATAATGTTCTACTAAATATTTGGTCTGTGTAGTTTTACAGTTTGCAACTTTTTCTGCAGATGCACTTTGATTCAAACTCTTGAACAACTCCTGTTTGCATCATCAGCAACTGCAGAACCAATATTGACTCCTAGGGTATATGTTTTCTCTCTCAACCAGTTGTATCTGTTGTATTATATAGGAACACCTTTATTCTTTTATCACTGAGATTTTTTACTCTTCCAAGTTCCAAGTGGTTTAATATTATAATTCTCTCTAACCAATCTGTTCGCAATATCAAGGTTGTGTAAATATGGTCTATGTGACCTATAATTATATGTCTATTGCATGAAAATTATGATTAGGGAGGAAAAGAGGTGTGCTACTTACCTCCATTCTTGGAGAGGTTTCCACGATTTGAACGCCCATCCATGGGTTGCACAGTCTGGCCCAAACTATTCAAGAGTAGATGTCTTCTGTGCATTGATCTCCATAATGTGAATTCACTTACTAAGCTGCACTGCTCTCTTGTCTTAAAATGATGCATGCCAAATTTCTTATAGTTAAAAGATTCACCTTGAGAAGCATCAAAGCAGGGCAAGAAAGTTTTTGAGATGATTTGCTGCTGGTCCAAGATATTGATTGTTAACTGCTAATATAATTTAAGCTTATAACTGTAGTCATGTCATCCTGTTCATTGGCTGATTGTCTTCCACATAGAAATAATGTGTTTGAAAAGACTTAAAAAGAACAAGGAAAACCTACTCTAACCAGTCAAGGACTATATATGAGTATTTTTTTCTTTGCATTTTTGAACCACAAGACACTTGTTTTCCATTTGGAAAACATTGAAGTTGAATTCCAAAGTTCAGATAGTTAGAGAGAAAAGGAAAGGAATTCTGAAGGGAGAAATTATAAATGGTACTGATAGCCAAGAAAAGGAACAACGATGATAACATTTTCAGAACTTTTCTGCAGTATTAGAATATTAATTTTTTGAAATAAGCATGATAATTTTTTGAAATGGTGCTGTTGTCTCATGCTTGCTCGTGAATGTTGTACTTTGAGAAACTTAGACGACGCATTATCTTTGTCACAAGAATCATTTCAATGGTTTTTGGCTTGCTTTCATGTGAGAATGCTCTAATAATATGTACCATTGTATCACAGCCTTTGATGCGAGCACTTGATGATATGGAAAAGGTCAACTCACAGGTCTCTGCTTTTGTTGAGGAAGTAACAGAGGTTCACCGTCAGAAGGCTGAGGTAGTTCACTTTAATTTGTTTTTGCGGATTGGTCTGTCTAGTTTCCTAACTAATAAAATGTTGAAATAAAGTGCATGAATACGAACATTATGTGAAGGGGAATACAATAAAATAGTTATGTCTTATCCTTTTTCAATCCTCTTGATCATGCTCATGATGTCTGAATCATAGATTGTGAAACATCATCCACATGAGGTCGGGCGGGAAAGGCAGGTATTTGTTGATTTCTTCTGCAACCCGGATCGTCTCAGGAATCAAGTCAGGGAGCTCACTGCTCGTGTCAAAGCTCTCCAAGAGTAACAGTTGTCTGCGAGTTCCACACAGATAGTTCCATTGTCCAGATGGATGAGCTGCAAATTCTCAAAATACAGCGGATCAACCATCCCACACTACTGTGTGTGGTAACTGGTCGCATGCTTTCTCTTCTAGTGCATCGAATTCCTTTTCTCCTTATCACTTCTGGTTTAATAGAAAAGTGATCACCGAGAACTTTCCCTGCAACCAGTTTCACAAGTCTTCTTGGCAGGAATGGTTTCTTTTGATGCTATCTGCAATAGTGAACCTTGCAGTTGGTTATTGTTGTATTATTTCGAGATACTGTTGACACATCAAATGTATTTTGCATACCAGTTTTTTTTTTTTCCTTTATACTATTGTAATGTATTTATAGTGGAAGTCTTGTTACTCTTTTACATATTTTATATAATCCCATCTTGTTCATCTCTTCACCCTTCGGAAGCATTTTAGTACCACTTCCCACTTACATTCACGATGATATTTTTGTCCGAGTCTTCTTTACTGCTTGAATCCACAAATTGCTACAGAGTGTTCTCAATGAAGTCAGTGGAATAGTACCTCATGTCACTGCAACAGAAGCGGCCAAAACAAATTACTGTAGTTGATTTGTTCAAAGATCCGTGGACTTCCATGCAAATTATAATTTATCCATGTGGGTTTGACTTGATTTCAATGTATACTCGTGTGATTTTAATTTAAGCACTTAATTCTGAGCCTTTTTTCACAGGAAATTAGATCAAATAATATAGTTGGCTCTCTAATATTTTAGTCTGGCTCTCCCCTTGAAACTATCGCTATATTTATGTGTGGCTAATTAAGTCTTTTTAATTTGGTCTAAATCATAAGAACGTTTAACTATTTAAATTTAAAGTACATAGGGTAACTTAAAATCGGGCCAAACCAAAAGTTATGAATAATAATTTATCTATTGAAAAAAATTGCTTAATGCTAAGTGTTGTCCAATAAATTTCTCCTTAGAGTCTTAATTAATCTTGCCTTTATGGTAGTCAAAGCAAAAAAGATTGCTGTCTTGAGGGCATTTATGGAAGACACTACGAGGACCTAATAATTATTCTTAAAAATAATGGGACTGCATAAGAAAACGGCATACGCAAATAGGTAGAAGGAGGAGGTGCTAAATGCATATAATTCCTCTCCCAAGCTCCACGTTATTTGCTTGTGATGGCTTCCATTCTCCGGCCCTCTTCCCCGATCTCTACCTTTCACCCATCTCCCCACTCTTAACCTAACCTAACCATCTCCCAAAGTTACACGCTTTTGCTCCAGATCTTTACTAATTCTCACTTGGGTAAGCTCTGAGATTGATGCTATAAACATGGTATGTTCCTACAGATCACACAATTCGTTCTTCATTTGTAGATCAAATGGTCTTTATTTCCCTTTATGCTTATAAAGATCTAATCTTTTATCTTTTTCCCCATCTTTTTGGGGATTATTTGATGGATTAGTATCATTACTGTGATTTTGCGGGTAGAGACGCATTTTGAGCACAATGGGTTTATGGTTGTGTTCGGTATATTATTCTGAGATAATGACAAGTCTTTTGGAATATTTGCGAACCGAATTTAATAAATTTGTGGTGCTTTCTTTTTCCCAGATTAGTGGGGGAATTGGAAACTTTGTGCCATTGCAATCTTATTATGTAGATTCTAGCTTTTGTTTATGCCCTGCTAAGAATATTACAGAATCTCTCGAGCCAAAAACGAAGAAGAAACGAAGATTGAGCTCAAGTTGATAGAACCTATACTAACTGCATTGTGCGTAAAAGATAGAATTTCCTTTATTTTAGCAAATGGTGTAGTTTTCCCTAAATGCAGTGCCCAACAATGTTCTTCGCAGGAAAGGGAAGCAAAGAAGGAGGCCTTTAGAAAGTATCTAGAATCCAGTGGAGTTCTTGATGCTCTTACAAAAGGTTCTCCTCTATCCTGATTGTGGTTTCATTCTATGGCTCTAAAAGAGTTCCATTATTTATACATATTTGTGCACTGTAGTTATGCCTGTTTCCTCTGCAATGCTTTGTAGTTCTTGTTGCTTTATACGAAGAGAATGAGAAGCCTTCTTCTGCAGTTGAGTAAGTTCAGTAACTTTAATCATGAAGTTAGTCTGACTGCTGCTCAAGTAATTGATAGTTCTTTTGAGAAAGAAAAAGAGATTACTGAAATTATTTAGCTTATATAGTAATGTGCTGATGTTAGTTTACTTGGAATATAATTCATAGAGATAAATGCTTCTTTGAAGAAGTGGCAAATAAATTTTCGTTTCTAAAATATAGATAAGATGATTCCCTGAAGAAGTAACAGATACATAAACAAATGGCAGCATGGTGAAAGATACTTTGCAGGCACTGTTGCACAAATTTTCACTCTCAACTCTCAAGACTTAGCTTAGTTACCTTTCAGTCTGTTGCAGATGCTTAACAGCAGGTTGAAATGAGTATTACGATTTGTCCTTTTTCTTTCTTAGGTTCGTTCAGCAGAAGTTAGGTGGCCCATCAGTTTCTGATTATGAAAAGCTCAAGGCTGAGAAGTTGGACTTGCAGTTGAAGTATGACGAACTTTTGGCAAGTCACAGAGAAATATGCAGACAGGTACTTTTGTTCTTACATACTGTGGGGAGTGGGGACTTCCATAAACAGATGATGCAAAATGTAGATCAGAAAGCAATGAACAATTAACACACTGCTTAGTCTTAGTGTGAAAATTACTTCATGTGGAATGCTTTCTAGTTTACATGAAGTTGGCAGGCGTTAAATACAAAATACAACAATGAACTGGAAGTCATTGAAGAGTGTGTGTTATTCCTTGAAATCACTATATTTGTTTACTCTGATATTTACATCTATATCTTGTGTTTAAATTATTGCAGCTTGAAGAGCTTAAGAACTCAAACAGCTTTCAAGGACACTATGAATGCTGATACTACAAAAGTTCCATCATGAGACAATTCCACAAGTGATTACTTTTACTCTTATATGTTTCAACAATTTTTACTGTTTGTGAAGTCATAGTTATTCTTTTTGCTGATCAAAGAGAAGAGCTTCCTACTTAAAATTGTTGCACAATATTGTATTTCTTTGTTTCAGTTCTGTTATGATCCTTATCCACATTTCTATCATCAATTTATCAAGTGAGAATTTGTTTCCTTGTTTCACTTCCCTGCTCAAAAAGCACAATAACTAGACTACAGAGACTCTTGTAAAACTAATTGGTGCTAGCAAACTAACTCAATTCAGTATCCTTGTTTTTATCTTTTGATAAATTGCATTTACTTTAGATTATTATTCTGAATAACACTATAAGATGGTCGAAATAATGATGCTTTTCGGGTTTAGAAAATAACTGAGGAATTAAAGCAAGGAAAAACTTTGCTTCACATTAATCATTAAATGTAATTTAACTTATAACTTACCTCTCGTAATACTTACCGATAACCATATGGGATGGTTACAAGACCCTTTGAACTATTGAGACATTTTAATTCTCTCATCAGCTATTTAATATCTCTTACATCTCTGGTTTAGTAGATGAAAAACATTAGATGACTATTTTACTCTTAATTTCTCTGTCTTTTTTTTTTCTTTGAATGAGGGTTAAGCGATCCTCAGAGCATCTAAGATTAATCTTATGATATTTTTTAACAGAAAAATTAAATGCACAACTAAAGAAAGGGGCAATATTTGAGAAGTTTATATAGTTCAGAGCAGTGTTAATATATAAATACATAAGGGAATCTATGTGGAAAAAAATGATATAATTCAAAGGTCTAGATACCCTAAAAAAGAAGATAATTGTAGACTAAACCGTCGTTTACCCGTGAAATATGAATAATCTTTTTCTGAAAAAAGTTCTTATTCTAGTGTAGTAACTAAGCATAAAATTAGCTTCATCTGTATACTAATTCATCTTTCTTTTTATTACATACAACTTTTAAACATCAATTTAATAATAATATAAAATTACTATTTTGTGCCTATATTAGATAACAACTAATTACTACTAGTACTACTTTATATCCAATCAAAATTATTTGTATCATTTAGTTTAAAATGTCACTAATTTCTAATACAAATTCACTATAATTTATTATTTTAATATCAACGTTACGTCACGTTAAATATAATTATTAACTTCTATACTAGGATTCAACTAAACAATAAAATAACTTATGCATTAGTTATCTTCCTATGATATTAAAAATTAAAATATCTTTTCTAAGCTGAGCCTTTTTCCCCTATAACAACAAATGATCTGAGACAATAACATCGGATTTGGATTCCTCTTCTCTCTTAATAATAAAAATAATGTAAGTAAAATAAATAGACAACAATAATAATAATAATAGTAGTAGTAGAAAAAAGGACATTGGATTCTGTACATCTTTGCGAGTGTATGGTTGTGGTCCAGTCATGCACTAATATCGGACATCATTTAAAGACGAACATAATGTATTTATTGGTAGATTCCACTTTAATAATTCCACCACTATTTTTGCCAGATTTGTAGTACCAACTTCGTGGTAGAGTTGACTACGATCATCACTTTTGACCACTTTCTGGGGACTTTCTTTTTCTCTCTCTGAGAAAGTCCGCAGTGAAACATTTTGACCATTAACTTGTTATAAGAAAATTCAAAACTAGGCAGTGGTTTTTCTCTCTCTCTCTCTCTCTTTTATTTTTAAAGGAAAGCTAGATTTCAAAAGCTACAAAACTTGATATAGAGAAAATATTAAGAGAAGCCTCCAATTTATCTACAAAAGACTGCAGAATAAAAAACATCTACTAAAGTAGATAGATGCATTACAACAAAAAGATTATGATATTAAATTTAATGGGAATAAAACATCAACATAGCATCAAGAGCAAGCAAGTTATATATTCTCAATAATTAGATTAGATAATTAGATTAGATAACTGATCTAACATTCTTATAGGAGTAGATTATAACAAAAATTTAAGCTCCTAACCTTTTAATTGGAGAGATAATTAGACTTAATGATAAAATAATACTAAAAAATAAAAAGAAACAGGGAGCTAATCATAAAATTACTAAAATACAAGGTGCTACTTGAAAAATTACCTAGAGTAAATTATTTACAACCAAATAGCAATCAACAGTCAATCAACAGCTCAACACACCCTCTGCCGTTTCCTTCCAAGAATATCTCATTCCGCACCCCCCATAAAATATAAAAAAAATAAGTATATACATATATATTCATGTGAAAATATAATAAGATCTCGATCTACGGGTGTGGGCATTATTCGTAGGGTCAGAAGGACCAGGGCGTGACACTAATAATTCGAATCAACCATATGAAATGAGAGGCTCAAAACCATACAAGTACAAAGGAAGAAAAATCCACCACTATAGCATTCTTATATATTTTTTTCCTAAATAAGATCTATGGTGCACATTTGGAAGCCGAAATTAAGATTTTTTTTTATAATGACATTATATCGTCTATAAAACTAAATATAAACTAAATTTATTTATAGTAAATAATAGATTGAACAGCTAAGTCAACTCTCTTATTAACTAAACCTAACCAAAGCATTAAGTAGCTACACTGACTTTAAGTTAAATTACTATCTCCAACGAAGGTCTATAATGTCATATTAGCTGCACCGACTTAACCAAATAAATAAAATTTCAATTTCAACCACTTTGGCTTTTTATTTATTTTTATTTTTCTTTGGTTGAAAAATTGCCACGCTGAAGAGAATATCTAAATTCTCAGTTTTTTTAATTATTTAATTCCCTCTAATTGGACCAATTGGAACCAATTGGGAATAAAGATTTGGATGGCGTGGGCATCACACAAAGAGCTGTAGATGTCCAACTTGCACGACTCGGCGACCCGTGAGAGAGAGAGAGAGAGAGAGAGAAGGCGATCACCTGCACCGCCGAGTACAAGAACTCGCTACATCGCATGACGCCGACGTGAGAGAGACACTGGTTGGGCCACGTGGTTCAAGAGGAAAAAGAGAATAATAAGATTGGCAGGACGCCCGCCGACCACTCAATGCACGCTATTGATATAAATTTCGTTTCTCTCTCTTCTGAATCTGACCTTATTCGACCAAATATTCTTCTCACGATTCTGTTCATACTTGGCTTATACTTTTACTTTTCAAATTTGGAGATCGTTTTTTTTTTACACCAAACTAGACATTATTATTTTCTTGAAATAGACTATCTCTTAATTTTATTATCAAATATAATCTAATTCAATAAAATACTGATTAATTTAATATTTTTATTAAAATTATAGTAAATTAAACTTATTTAATAATAATTTTGTAAATAATCTATTTTAGTAAAAGTAAATTGGAACACCGCTATTTTGGTCAAAATCTTAATTGGGAGCACCAAAAGTACTTATTATTATTAAGAAAAAATACCACGAGATTGGCAAGTTGCAACCGTCCGTTTAGGTGGCAGGAAGGAATGGTTCATCGTGATGTTGAGACGTTGATTGTTGAGTCACTCATGATGCACATATAGATACGTAGTACGTAAGAGAAGGATATCACTAATAAAATGACATCCACATGAAGAGAAAGATCGTAAATATCACGAAGGAAACAAGACTGCAAATCTCAACCTAAAATTAACTGGCAAGCGTTCCGCGCTCAAAGCTGGGAAGAGACGAGGACAGGGGAGAATTAGAGAAAGAAAACGTCATTTGAGAGAGAAAACAGTGGACACCTTAATTAGCTCCTCTTAAGAAATGGTATTTATAGAGCAAAATTTAGATTTGATTTCAATTTAAACTGCAAAATTAGGAAGTAATAATATTATTTTCGATCGTAATTGAGAATCCTTGTTAGCTTTCACTAAGTTTGACCTTAATCAATGATCCATCCAATAGAATCAAGATAGTGTTGCCATGAAGTCTCCTAAAAAGAAAAGCCAAAATTAAATCGAAAAAAAAGCAACACGTTTATAAAAGTAAAGAAGTGACATTGAATCCTTGTTCACTTCGAACAATACAACTATAACCTCACTTCTTTCCCCTCTCCTCTCAAACAATTTGACTGCGATCATTTTTTTTTTTTTTTGTTTTAAAAATCTTTGGACTATCAAATCAAACGACGGAGTAAAGAATGATCTCGGCGGTGTCGAACCCCCTCTTCCCCCCGCATCCCGGAACCGACGCTCCCGATCCGAACCACGCCTCCGGCATCCGATGGCCGGCGGTCCGGTCACCGCCGGCTGTGGGGCCACCGTCGCCGTCGTGGGAGGAGGAGGCCGGCGGCTTGTAGTACATCCGCGCCGTCTGGGGGCAGTGGGAGTGGAACCGCGCCGCTATCCTCACCCCCAAATCCAACAACTCCACGTACTTTCCCATCGAAACAGAGCACGAGACGAGAGAAAGCGAGAGAGGTATAGAGAGGAGAGAGCAGAGAGAAAGGAGAGAACAACTCAGAAGACGTCCCAAATGGAGGCCGAGGCCATGAAAGGGAGAAGAGAGAAAGAGAGGAGAGGAGAGACGTCGACTTTCTCGTGGGGGGATTTTAGGAGGATGGGATTCATTTATAGGAATAATTATCTGTTTCGAGAAGGTTTTTTTTAATAAAAAAAGAAAAGACTTTTTTTTTTCCTTCTTTTTGGTTGGTCGGGGATTGAATTTAAAAAAGAGAGGTTGCAAAGTTTAAACAGCGCGGAGAGACAACGCGGATGCGTGTGTAATTGTAATAGTCCAACTTGGAGTACTCCGCGCCGCGCCAGGGGGAGGGATGGAGAGCTTCCTACTTCCTAGGGTTGATAATATCTGTGCTCCACTCTCCAGTTGTCTTTACACTTTTGCAAATTGAACCCTCTGTTTTGTGTTTCATACCAAACTAGTCTTAACAACGAATTTCGTATCTTATGTAGTTGAGGTTAAACCTTATTTCTTAATAATTAAGTGACTATAAAAGGCTAGTTATATTTATGACATTATAATATAAGAGCTATAAAGAAATTGAAGCGAATAGGAAGAGATTTTGAATATCGATAACATGTAAGATGTGCCTATATTAATTATTGTCATTTAATATGATAATAGTCATTGACATAGTTATGGGTTCTTTGTAGACTTGACAGAATAGCATGCCCCAGATAAAAGCTTATGGTCAATAATTCATCATACTTACAAGTCTCTAGCAATAAGTACTACTAATTCTTTGATTGTTTGTAGCAGTCAGTGACACACCTACTTTAGAGGTAACATATTTAGGTACAATTTTTTTTAGTGCTTTCGGACCTACTTTGGCAAAAACCTCTCCTAAATCCATTCGATTTTATAGTTATTCTTTTCGAGAGGAAGGAATGTCTTGCATAGAGGACGTTTTTCCAATACGACTAAAATGTAGGACGTGATATGAAAAATTGGCAGGAATCCCACCCACCACACGTGGAAGACTCTCTATGGATACGCGAAAAATGTGATAATTATTTGAGAGTCAATAAAAGAATATTTCCGTGATTCCTGTTCACACACAGCCTTCTCGACGTTCTCGTTTTTAATTCTTATTTGTCGAGATAATGACAGTACGACAACCTATCGTTTTAACCGGTCAAATTTGGGTCAGATCCATGTGGACAAAATATTCTTATAAACAAGAGAAATTATTCGATACTCAAGTTAACTCAATTGTAGAACCAAGTTTTAGTCTCCAAAACAGCTTACAGACAAATTAAAGCACTGAAATTGACACACTTCCATCTAATATTTGCTACTAAATAACAATTACGATTACTATTTTGCCCTAAATAAAATATTACTTCAATCATTCTCTCATCTCTTCTCTCTTTATCTCTCGTCTTCTCACATTTTTTATTATATTAAATATAATTATTATATTGCTCGATACCCAAATACCATATTAGCAAAAAGTATAGCTAAACTAATATAGGACATATTATATACCACAATGGATCCACAATTATCATTGTTTAAGTTTACAAATTATATTAGAAGAGTGAGAAGATGAGTAATTTAGAGAGGGAAAGGAACTAAGCATAATTTTGCATAATACTAGGAAAGGATCCTGCTTTGCTCAATAAATTATATGATACTAAGAAAAAGGAGAGATTAGTCACCAGCTCATTTCATTCAGTGTAGAATTTCATGTAAACATTTGTCTGTAGAATCCTATGAAAAACTCGGAATAAATCAAACATATCTCGACAAAACTGACCACATTTATACAGCATCCAGCTAGAGACACAAATGCTCAAAATATGATACAGAGACTCCTGAGCCCTGATGATGGGGAATGCATATTCCAAATGTATGATATGCTAGGTGGACATTTGTAAGAAAACAAAGATAAGACGAGAAAGACGAACACATTGCAATTAGAACTAAATTCAGTATCGGGTTTTGAGTGACAAAGGTGACAACTATCAACTATCCCTCACACTGAGTTCTGTAAGGCCTTATTGGTTCCTGTAATATATTCGAATTCATACAGCCTATGCTTCCCTTTACAAACAGCACAAGATGTGACTTGCAGTTTACGGACACTTGATTGGGTAACCTGATTATCCCACAATTAAGATAACGAAGTATGCATATTTAAGAAGTAGGATAGTTGAACTACTGGAGAAGCGTTGTGATCCTTGTTATACTTTGTCATCATGAAACCACCATCTTGTCTCCTTCGGAGACCTACCATTCCTACAGTTCTTTACATAGCGGTCATTGTCAGCAGGGCGTTGCTGCAATCACAAGAGGGTTTTGAGTCAAAATATAAGTGAGATGGATTGATTAACAAGCACTGCCAAAAGAGAGCAAGAGTACCTTTACAGTCGAACTTGACAGCATAGATAAGATGCTGATACAGACAGAACTTACGGTCATTGCTGGAGACCAAGAATCATATAAGATATCTGTCATAATCCAGAACAGCGATGTTACATAAGCGTTATGAATCCACATTAACCCTCTGCACAATTGAAATGTTAATAGAGTGAAGGAGAACCAAGTAAGAAAAAGGAAGGTATATCAACAATGAGCCAAGAAAAGATAAATAACACTTCAACTCTTCAAGGATATGGATTTTTATAACATGAGTTGCTTACTTGCTTTCTCTTGGGCAGCCAGCTTTTCAGCTCTGTTCTTTTTCAGATGAACTATAATAGTTAGAAGTTTCAGTTTCGGTTTAGATTTCAACTTGGTTAGAAAATGAAATATTCTGATCAGTTTTGATTGGTTTCGGTTCTAATTTCGTTGTATCGGTATCAAATTTCCTTTGATAATAGTCTTCTTTATCTTAATTTTCAAGGTATCACATAAAATCTTATAACATTCAAGCAATGAGATTGACATTGAGTCAAGTACAAATTGGATTCAAGTTATATCTAGCTTTGAATAAAACATACATTAAACAAATTATTATTATGGTTGTTTCGGTTGGAAGCTAGTTTTAGGGGAGAATTTCAGATTGGATAGAACAAAAATGAGATATATTTTGGCAAAATGTCTCAGTTTTGGATGAAATGTCAAATATATTGTGAAGCATTTCAAGAAGTTACTCTATATTTTGATCTAACTTCCATGAAATCCTTAAGTATAATAACCCACATCTTTCTAGAACCCAATTTAGAAAAACCATATTCTAGTAGTGGTCAGACCAGCTATTACATACATCCATTCTCCATAAGAGATTCCATAGCGAATTTGAGAACCCTCTCTTGCACTTACCAGGATTTACAATCCAATTATGACAAAACCTCAAGATTATGCCCATATGCACTTTTCTCTTGTGCTCCAATATATAACATTTAACAAATTGATTCACAAAATAATCTCAATCTCAAAATAGCTATTAAAGTAGTACCTTCAAAACTTTGTTAACTGATAAAGCAGTTATTTGTCTCCCTCCACCCATATATTTTACCTAGCTCTCCATCCCACCATATGTTAGCATGAAAAGTATCTCATAACAAGTATAATTCAATAAGGACTTGTTAGGCCTCCAAGCAATGGTATTTAGTAGATTCCAATATTTATCAATAGCAAGTTACATTGACTACAAGTTCTTTCAGTAACCCTAATTAAAAAATTGCATCCCAATTTTTTTTTCTACAAATATGTTCTTCTGCTGCCTTCACACCGGTGTTTCTTTCATGCATGTGGATGGAATATGGATCTCTACATGTATGCAGTAACACAATATAAAAGAAACAAAGGACTAGCAATTCCCTGTAGTACTTTTAGGATGTTAAGTGTAGCAACTTGTACAAGGTTCCAAATATAAAAACATAACTCCTGTATCAAGCCCCATATTGTCATCATTATATATAAGAAATTGAAGAAAAGATCTATGGATATGATATGAACTTGGAAAATTAAATCTACCAAAGCCAACATAAACAATATAATATATGACTTCCAGTCATAGATGGTCTAACATGTACTTTGTAGAGGTGCTTATCATACACCTAAACGCAAGAAGTAGAAGAAATCTTGATAGAGTAGGTCGGACAAAGGTTTATCCTGCCATGTGTCATGTGGATATGGGCCAAGAAAGTACATGCACTGTTTAAAAAGTCTAGGGATAATCTTACTGTTTCTGAAGATACTAAAAAACATCCAAGCACATTCTTTAAAATGCAACAGTTTCAGAAATGAAGACCCAAAATAATGGAAAAATATAGTATAAAATTACTGTTAGCATTCCTCATAAATCTTCTATCGGAAAGGTTTTCTTTGCATCAGGCCCTCATATCATGCAAATACAGGGTTACCCTTTCATAGGAGAAATTTCCCCACTGTTACTGAACACATGCCACAAGGAAGAATTAGGAACCCTTAAGCAGCATACCGACTGATGCTCATTATAATTATCTTCTTTCGCATCATACGAGAAAGCTTTAGAGAAGCAAATATAACACTTAACTGGACCAGAAAAGAAAATTCGAGCAACATGATGACATGCTAAAATGTAAGTTAGGATGAGATGACAGCATTTATGATACGATCTCGAGAGGAACAATATCTAGGTCAAACGCAATTTTGTCTCCTCGATTAGAAAGTTAGAACTGAATTTTAGAAGTTCACAACAGATTATCACATATCAAACTCGTCAATATAATGCCCAAGCAAACAAGATATAATAGTTCCTCTTAAGTTTGATCGGTCTCATACTTGACCAATAACTTATGTTGGAAGAAAGAGAAGGTCCCATGGAAGAAAAGAATTCCAACACCAAGAATCAAGTTAAATACTATCAGTAGAATAACAACCAACATAAATCAACCAAAGAAAATGATAACTACCTAAACAGATATGCCCGTTGCTGTATATGTGAGGATGAAGCGGCGCTGGGTGAAGAAAAATAACCTAACAAAAAAATCCATCAATCAGAATATAATCCATGCAACTCATAATCGAATTTTTACCACAAAAAACCTCAAATTTATCATCAACCTGTGGTGCTTCCATCGGGTAATGTTCCGGAAAGTCCACCTGTAATTGATACGTCTCGCCTGCATAAAGAGTCCCCGCTGCCCCAGCCACCTCGATAATCCACCTGCAGATCGAGAACCCATCTCACAATTACCCAAATAGGCAAGAAAAACTTAGAGGAACAACACGATTAAAGATCAAGATATATGGATAAGCCCAAACGCTCCAACCTTTGGAGGTTATCGGTGACCTTGTGCTTGAATCCGGCAGGGGGATTCGATTGCCATTCCACCAGCTCCTTCTGCAATCTATTGCAAGCGATCTTGCTCAGGGCCTGCGTTAGACGAAGCCAAGTTAAGAAATCATCGCAAAATTGAGGAAACAATAAGAAGGGAGATAATTTGAGAGATGGGCTTTAATCTCAAATCGGATTAACGAAAGAGATGGAAAGATTGGGAAAGATATGACCTTTCGAGATGGGGAGGAGGAACTCGTCATGTTTCGATGGAGAAGAGAGAGAAGAGTAGAAAGTGGAACGGAGGGGATCAGAGAGAGAGAGAGAGAGAGAGAGAGAGAGAGAGAGGAGAAAGAGGAAAGACGCCGGCTTTGGCTTCTGCCCCTTTATAATATGAGGTTTTGTTTTGTTTAATATATATATATATATATTCGTCAAAAGTACTTTACATAAGCTATTTACACTTATTTACGTTGTATTCCCCCATTTATACCCCTCACATAATTTTGTGATGTACTTATGTACGAGTTTTAATTTGGACAATCACTACGAATTGAGAAGATTAAATGCAATACTTACAGCATAGCATAATTATTTTATCACATAGTCAAACTAAATAGGAACGGTACAAATTTAAACAATTCGAATCAGATTAATCTGAGTTACACTCAAATTATATGAGTTATAAACGGATTATCGAATAATACAAGTTATTCGAATTATAAATATATTTATTTGAATTATATTTTTTATTTTGTCATTTGGATGATAAATAAATTAAGATAATAAACACAAATATAATTTGTTTAATAGATTAATGACACCAAACTCAAACTTATTGAACCAAATTATTGAGCCGAGTCAACTTTTACCAAATGATCATCAGATAATCTCTTTGGGAAGAAGAGTTGCCCATTTAAGATTGCTTAAGCCTGTATTAGGACCTAGATGCTGGAGATTCCAACACTAAGGTGCAAGTTATGTCACCAGAACTTTATCTAAGCATCTTTTGCAATTTGTCCGAGCTTCCTTTGGTCATAAAGAAGATGACCAAATTGTGGCATGTAATGCAAGTACACATGGACTTCATTGGCCATGCTGTCCACTTCTATGTGTTATGCTGGTAATTTAACACGAGAAAGAGAAAAAAAGGACTGATCAATCCAGCATTGATTATGTGAATGAGTGCTCAAATTTGACAGATTCTCCGTGAATAAAGCTCATCACAAAAAAGAGGAAAGTGATATTCTCCTCTTTCTAGTCAACATTGATTGTATACGTACAGCTGTCGGATCACGACCGAAATATAGGCGTATAAACTCAATGCCTTAATTTTCTATGTCGTAATGTTTAGTATTGTAACCAAGTGAACGACTTGTTCATTTATTCCCCTTCTATGCATCATACCATGTTTAAAGATTGTATAAAATCTAGGCCCACACACTTTATCTTAAAAACATATATAAAGAATAGAATTAAATGATTTTTTCTTAAAAATACTGCTGAGTTGCTTTATATGAATATTAGTTTTTCCATTTATTTGGAAGGACTTACTATCTCAAGAATGTAAATATTACTAGTGATATATTGTTTCAAATCCATGTAGTTATGTATCATCTAGGGGTGAGCTCTGATCAAGCTGCAGGAGTGCATGAGGTCGTTTCAATATAAAGTCTGAGCCTATTCAAGCTTAAATTGACTAAAGGCTGCGCTTGATTGAGCCGGCCCAAACTTGTGCTGAGCTCCATCATTTTGACAGGCCTTGTTAGCTATAGTGGAAATAATAACAATCAACAAAGTAGAGAGGATTAACCTTTTGTCTTTCCAAACTTCAACCATGCTTCTTCTTTCAGCACAAGAACAGCCAACATTATTTACACCACATTCTTATAGAACAAGATGGAAGAAGGCAGAAAAGTAAAATGGGCAACTTTATTTATATATAGCACAATATATCCATACAGAGAACAGTATCAGCACTCCTATCCATGTCTTGAAACCATCCATATATGAAGATTTCACACAACAGAGTTCAGAGTTCATAACCCTAAATCACCCAGTACATATATAAATATATCACGCCTAATTATTCAAGCACACAAGGAGACTTCACTTGGACATGTGCATCTCAATCTTCCTCTGCAATTCCACCTTCTGAGCGCCGACAGTCCTGTCGATGATAGTCCCTTCCTTCACGAACACGAAGGTCGGCATCGCTTCCACTGCCCAATCTTGTGCAACAGTCTGTCATTTGATGAAACTTGTTAGTGAATTAGTACAGTTGATTACAACTACAACTACAACTACAGCTACAGCATAGACGCGTTTTATAAAAGATATGAGTTAATATAACCTACAACTTGTTAGTGAATTAGTACAGTTGATTACAACTACAACTACAGCTACAGCATAGACGCGTTTTATAAAAGATATGAGTTAATATAACCTACCCTTAGCTCATCAACATCCACCTTCAGGAATACAACACCAGGGTACTTCTTAGCAAACTCAGCGAAAATTGGGGCGATCATGCGGCAAGGCCCACACCATGAAGCAGTGAAGTCAACCACCACCTATACCAGCAAATATAACAATCTTATCTTAGTCATTAGAATAAGGCCAGTAATATATCAAGTAGAAGATGTTATAGCAAGTCAACTCACAATTTACCACAATTAGAGAAGGATGATCTGTATATTTCTATATTCTAACAAAAACAAGATTAGATTTGTTGGTAAATACGTAACCACATTAATGATTTTAAAAAGCTTTATCAGAGAGGTCCCTATGATTTTTATTGGTATGGAAGAATTTGCTATATTATACAACTAATGCATAAGGACCAATACGCAATCGACACCTAATTTTTTTGCCATAGACCACTGAAATATCTACGATAAAAACTCAAACAGAAGGCTGAAATTCTAAAAGGTTACAAGTCAAAATTAGATTTTTGCCCCTTCAAAATTGATTGAAATCATGACACGTCCAATTATTAGCAGACCACGAAGATACGAACCTAATTACCATATAAGTAATAAAAAATTAAGAGGCAAAATACACCAACGAACAGAACTTTATTCCCAACACAGACAAAATGGAAAAAAAAAAAAAAACCGACGAACAAAATTGCGCATGACCCATCAACGATTACAACATCAGGAACAAAATCGACCATATAATTCCGCAAATGCAACACAAAAAAGCATCAATCATGAAACAAATGGTGATGGTGAGCAACAGGAGCTTCAAACAAGAACACGACGAAGGAGAAGGATTTGGGAGAAGAGGAAAAGAAAAGAAAATGTTACCAGTTTCTTAGATTCGTTTGCCTGTTCGAGATACCGTGTCCATTCCTCCACCTTGTGGCAACCGATCACGACTCCCTCCTCCGCCATCTCTCTTTCTCTCTTCGGCCGAATCTGAAATGCTCGTAGTTATCAAAAGAGGTCACAAATGCTTGATGCCTTCTCCACCGAGGACCGCCTCACATTTATAGAAGACCATCATGGTTGAAATTACTATATTGCCCACCTTCTTCTGATTGTGTCTATACCGGAGATTGCAGGAACTTGTTGCAAACGGAAACTTGGCAGTATAATAGATTGGCTGCAGAAAGTTCCTGCAGGCAATCGCATGACTTTCTCATAGTATATATTCTAATATTCGATTCCTTAGCTATGAATAAATTGATAAAAAAGTTGGTTGTTTACGTCATCAGTTATGTACACCATTATGTTTGTGCTAGCAAAGTGCAATTTTATTATCTTTATTTTTTTAAAATTAAAGAATAAGTCGTTAATAATTTTTTTAAATACTTTGTAATTGTGTTTCATAAAAAAGATATAAAATTATTACACAACTATACAAAGGTACAAGAATATCAATCTTATTTTGACATTGCAGCTTAATTTGACTTCACATGACAAAATTTAATGGCTATATAGTGTCATTATATCAAACGAGGATTGATCCTATATCCTTCAGAGTCTTATACGATTAAAAAATTAAAAAATTAATTTTATTTTTTTGAATATACGCCCTTGAGTAAAAAAAATTAAAAAATAGGCCCTCGACTCCTCTACAGGGATGCCAAAATAAACGAGTGGCTCAGTTGAAGCTCAGGCTCGACTGAAGCTGAGCTAAGTCGAACCGAGCTGAGCCTGAGCCTGAGCCTGAGCCTGAGCCTGAGCCTGAGCCTGAGCCTGAGCCTGAGCCTGAGCCTGAGCCTAAGCCTCCATTTAAGGCTTGAAATTAATATCGAGCCGAGCCTGAACTAGAGTCGGAGAAAGCTTGGTATATATACCGAGCACTATTCACACAATTCCTATCCCCAATTTCTAAATCTTTTGACGCGCTCACCTCCGAGTCCCACTCAAATCCCCGCCTCATCGTCTTCTTCTCCACCATCGGCAAGCTTCCTCCTTCTCCTTCGCCATCAATAAGCCTCATCATCCTCCTCCTCCACCATTGGCAAGCCTCCTCCGCCGCCATAGTGGTGGCGCTGCAAAGCTTTCGCTCTTCGAAGCTCACCTAAGAACCCAACATTGATCATGTGGCACCTTCGATAGCTAGGGCTTGGTCTTACACAGCAAACCCCAACATCACTCCATCGTCTTGGCGGCATAGGTGGAGATTGTGGCCAATTCACTGCATTAGTGTCAGTGTTGAGTGCCATGGAGAAGACTCCATTGAGTAGTTGCTGCTCGCTGTCAATTCGAGTGAATACGAAGTCCTCGACGCCTTCCTTTTCATTCTCATCGTTGATTTGAGCCATTCTCGAAAAGAAGAGACTAGATCAGTCGAAGGTGTAGGGGAAAGTGTTGAGGAAACACCGATGTCGATTGTGACAATGGAGAAGGAAAAGAGATCGGCAAGGCACCGTTCTTAGCGACGATGAGGGCAAAAGGGCGATCTCTAAGTCAAAGGCAGTTTGAATTTTTAGTTTTATTTAATTTAGTTTTGTCAGCTTAATTAGGCTTGATAGCTTGAATAGTGCTAAATTAAAATTTGAAATCGGTGTGAGGCTTTTTTATTTGATAATTTGATATTATTTTTGGTATTAGAGTTATATTATTATAATATTTAATGGTTAAATTTTAAAAATTTTAGCTTTAGTAAAGTTTTATTTAGTTTAACTATTAAAGTTTAATTCAGCTTGAATTGTTCTTAGCTTAACTTGGCTCGATCCAGCTCGGTTTGAGTATGGCTCGATAATAGGCTCGACTCAGATCTGGCTCAGTTGAGCGAGAGCTCAGACTCGGCTCAGGCCCGGCTCGTTTACACCCCTGCTGTCCTCCAGCAGTCAATCCGAAGAAAGGTATTAAATTCATTTTTTTCCCTTTCCAAATGAGAGTGCATAGTTTGCGGTTTCGGTGGTCATACGAATAAATCCCTCTCTCGCTCGAAGTTGACGGGTGAATCCGGTGAAGTCGATCTCTTCGATCGTAATCAGCTACCAGAAATCCGCGCTATTATCGCTAATCTAGAGGTACTGGGTAATGGATTACATATAATCTTACCAATCTGTGTAATTTTGATACTTACCTTGCAATACTCATCAAACTGTTTTAGATCGCTCGGTTACTTGATCCATGAAAGGGGTTTTAGAAATTTCGGATCTCTTACTGCACGAATAATTAGATTCTACTTCTTGGATGAGAGTTTCTCTTTCTCTTAACCTAGATCTGCTAATTTCTCTGTGTTTATTTGTTCCTTTAGGTTAGGTTTCCTTTGAGTTGAGAATTTTGATCCATAAGCTAGTTTAAACCCGAATTTTTACTGATTCCTACGCCTGGAAGGTTTTTATTTTGGTGATACTAGCGTTGCTGATAATATTTATTCTGAATTTAGCGGTATTATCTAAATGTTGAACAATGAGAAATACAAGAAAAGAAACCTGTACAGTGATATAGATGGCGTTTTAAAGCATTCTCTAGGACCTTCAACTAGACAAATTCATTGTTTTCATCATAAAATGATTACAAGATTACATCTAAAACGACTCAAAGATATCAGCTTTGTGATGATGTGCTGGGATGCTGAACAATTGACTAGACTTGCAGATCACGAAGGCAAAATATTGAGGTCCTTTCTGTATGGAAGCTTGATATTAAGGTGTTACTTGAAGTCATCAGCTTTAAATTCTGTGACTGCAAGCTTCCTTCAACAAAATTTATGCCTTTAAATCCTCATGCAGAATAGAATCTTTATCTATTGCCTTCTTATGCTTACTCTTTTTTGATATTCACAATGTGGTTGTGTTATGATAAACTTTTTCTCTTTATTGTTGATATACTACAAAATTTCAATCATATATCCCTTCAAGGTCTATAAAAGTCATCAGTGTAGCCTAAAGTTTGTGGCTGTTAGATTTCAAACATTTCCTTTTCAGACAAGCACCACGCTGCAAGTGGCTACTTAGATTCTTAAATTCATTTTTCTGATGTGTGCTCTCTTGTTTTATTACAATAAGACATACACTAACATTCATAGTCATTGTATTGCAGTAGCTACACTTTATAGAAAATGCAGCTGGAGGCTCTTGAGTCAGAGGCAATCTTTGAGAGCAACATGATGCCAACACGGGACTTTCAGCTTAGGCCGATTGATCCAAGGAGAGCTCGGTTTCCTTGTTGCATAGTCTGGACACCTTTGCCTGTCATCTCTTGGTTGATACCTTTCATTGGCCACATAGGAATCTGCAGGGAAGATGGAGTGATTTTGGACTTTGCTGGGCCCAATTTTGTGTCTGTTGATCACTTTGCTTTTGGGGCAGTTGCTCGGTACATACAGATCAGCAGAGAAGAGGTTTACAAATTTTCCCATACCTTATGTTTGTTATTCATAACTATAACCTAGTTGAACATTTGTTAATGGCCTTGATTCCATTTGGCGAAATCCTTGAGGCATGTGTCTTGTGGAATATTCATGGATCCTCTCCAGTACAGTGTTAAGGCACACACTTCCTAGTTTCTACCACCAAGAACCTACATACATGGGAGTCTTATCACATAGATGCCATTTTCAGTTGAATTTACTATGGCAGCGAAGTTATTTTCTGAGCACCAATTCTTGGAAAGTAACAGGGACCATAAATTTCTCTCGAAAGAAAAGGATTAGAAATTCTTGCACTAGCAATTCTCTTGAACATGGCATTTCTGTTTGCTACTTCATGTATTAAACATCAAAATTTCAAGTCTTCCAGAAATTTGACTTGGAGATTGCTCTATTTCCTGCAGTTCTGTAAGCTGATTGAACCAGAGGGAAGCATGCCATGGGATGAAGCGCTCAGAAAAGGCACCCAGGAGTTTCAGCACAGGTCCTACAACCTCTTTACATGCAATTGCCACTCTTTTGTAGCAAATAACATGAACAGATTGTCTTACGGTGGCTATGATAAATGGAATGTGGTCAATTTGGCTGCTTTGATGTTCTTGCGAGGTAACTGGGTCAGCAAAGCATCATTTGTCAAGTCATTTTTGCCATTCTTTGTTGTGCTCTGTTTCGGTCTTTATTTTGGTGGCTCGAGCTTTTTAATAGGCCTGTTTGCTTTCGCATTTGCGCTAATTGGTTGGTTCCTTGTTGGGACCTACTGTATCAAGAATCTTATCCTCTTGTAATTTTTTAAACTGAAATAGCAAGATTTTTCCGGACTGATTGTGAACATGCTCATTACAGTTGGTTGTCTATGTTGCTTGATAGTTAAACAACTTACAAATTAACATTGTATCAGGCTATCAGCACCAATTTTTCTACAGAGCATGAGTTCAACCATTTCAAGTCACTGATAGTTTGAACTTATTCCTGAGGATGAGTTTGATCCTCCTGGGGATATTTGATCCAAGAAATATGTTGATCTAACAAACTCATTAGGTAATTTGCAGAAGAAAACCAGAAGGTTTTTGAATTCGTACCATCACCTAATTTTTGTTTCACTTTACAGATAAACTCGAACCCTTTGGACTATCTACTGAATCCATACATACAACAATGATTCTGCAAAATAAATATCAATTTTGATTTTTCGTGCAAATGACCCTAACTCATTTGGTCAGGAGGAGAGCAAAACCTTTATATTTATGTGGTTCAAGAGATCAAGCATCCTGGGCTACCATTGTGTGAGAGAACTATTGGATTTATCAATAACACAAATCAAAGCAATGTGTGTTCGCACAAATCTGATTAGAAAGTATATTTCGTTCCACTTTCAGATTTCCTTTTCTATGTGATTAACAATCATCAACATATTACACAGTGTGTAATTAATTATTAGTAGAAAATTTTAATTCACAAGCTGGCAAATTAGATACACCTTTTGAATTGCAATTTATGAACAACAGAGAAGAAAGACAGAAGACAGAAGACGGAATAACTCTAGCCAAACTGAAACATCTGCAAAGGCATCATCGCTGGTTTTAAATACAATACATACACCAAAACACTGATATCCTCAAAGTACATACATTCTTTGACAATACCCTAGATGATGTATGCATAGATGAGATTAGCATGTAGCTACTCTTATCTCACTTCCAACTTCAGACAACGGCAAGTAACTATGTAATGTAAACAAAAGACTATCCAGTCACACATTAACTCCTGTTACAAATGACCATTTACAGACCTGGCAATGACAGAAAACAATGTACAACCTGACGAAGCTACATAAAAGCATCCGTGGCGTCACCTTCTGCGTCGTTTCGGTTCTACCTGTACACCATAAAAGCTTCAAATTTCCTGTAATTTGAATGGAGTATCTGCACCTCAGCTAGTTATGCAAGGTGGCAAATATAAGAGATATAGATGGGAAAAAAAAACAACATTGTTTATTGCTATGGCACAGCATATTAAGTGAAAGGGAAATATGCTCACCAGATAGAGCACTTGACAACGTATAGAACAAAAGAACTTTTCATAGACTACCATCAGATCGGGGAAATTTTATCTTATGAAATGCAAAAATCCATTCCCATATGAATTATGTTACACTCCTAAACCATATTCTTTATTTGCTGAGATTTCAAATCTTATCAACCCGTCGGACATCACACAACGATTTCCAGCCAAGGGTCAATGTTAAATACATCCATGGTGCAGTAAAAATGTACTACATACTTAGTTTTGATACTAGCCCTATATTAAAGGTCAAACCATAATGAAGTAATGACCATGTTTTGCTTGTCAAAACTAGCCTGGTACCTATTGAGCTTTTTTTATAGACAAACACTTGGCATCTTCCATGTGCAAAGAATGTCGTGCCACAGACACAGTCCCTGCCAACTGTATTGCAAGAACAACAAGCCATACTTACCTCTCCTTTGTTGCTGACCTCTACCTGTCTCCTACTCTGCTTCCACTTCCACCTCCAAGCACTCAAAACCAAACCAAACCCAAATGGGAATGAGAAATAAGTTACCATCTGCCAAAGCAACTTGTAACTTATATCTCATGATCCGATTTGGGATCCACTACGGGAATAAGCAGATCCTAACCAAACCAAATCCTAACTTATACCTAATACATGATCTGAAAGGCTTCTTCCTTGTACAAGTCCTAAAACCTTGGTTTTAGGGGGTGCCACCAGCACCCCCAAGCCCCGTATTCTATTGTGCAGACTTGACACCAACATGCTTTATTGATATATGTGAGAGCTGAAAGATAATCATCATATTCATTTACCAACAAAATTTGAATGAAAACATGTAAGTTAACTAATGAGATACCACTGCACCATAAATGTACCTTTTTCTCTGATTGTCGTGAAGCATTGGGAGAATCTTCAGTCTTTTTTCCATTTTCAGTGGAACAGGTTTCACAGAAAAAGTGTTCAAGTTTCTTTGCTTTTTCAACTGTCATACCTATACAAGAAGGATGGTACCTGGAAGGTAAAGGCTACAACAATGTTTTAAAGCTTCAATATGGTGTACTCAATGAAACAAACAAAATCAACACTATATTCCCGCCCATCCTTGGATAAGATAAAACTACTAAATCATAAGGAATATACTGAATTATCAGGAAACAATTCTTTTCCTTGAAAAGACCACAGATTTGGAAGGGACAGGTTAGTAGTAGTCATGAAAAGGAAAGCATAATGAACAAACGGAGTACTATTAATATTATAGAAATAGAAACATAGATCTGGTTATTCTTCTTCCTAAAGTATCAAGCATTACTTAGAAAAAGATGCATTCCTTGTTACAGTAGTCAAGGAGAAACCACAAACATTGTAAAGCTCAGGACCAAGGAGACATATGGACATATCCAAAGCTTCAAGCCTTCTCTAAAGGATCTTTCCATGGTAAAGTGGAAAGCCATCCAAGAGGCATCCAAATACATGTAGATAACATCAGGTCCTGTCTTACAAGCCAATCCTACCTCTAACAGCTTTCAGAAATTAAGACCTTTCAATAACCAAGAATTACTAAACATTTGTAAGAGGTGGGAGTGGGACAACTTGGATTCTGATGGCAACAAATCATGGAAAACGATTAAAACCATTTCCAAACATCTGGTTCAGTTCTGAAAAAATTATAACCAACCTGTAAGTAAAATAGGATCTCTAGAAATCAATCTCAGTTAAAATTTAAAAAGTGGAAAATAGGCAGTAGAAAAGAAACCCATTTCTAAATACTCCCTGTCCATCTCAAATCAAGTTCACAGAACTCCAATATGATCTCTCTATTATCATGTACACTTATGTGAAAAAAGATAATTTGAAACTAGTATCAACATAATGAACCCCCTAGCTAAATAGATGTCATTTAATTCAAATCTACATATAGAAAGAAGGATTTTACAATGTTAACTGCAGTCCTTGGATAAACATTTCTTCCAAACCTTCTTAACACACAATCAAAATGTTCATGAAATGCAAATATGATTAAACTCAATATGTTTTAATAGAATAACCTGAACCCAGAAAGGTATTCCGTATTTAAAAAAGTAGAAAATGGACAACCTATAAAGTAGTCAAGGAAGCCAAACTAAGTTTTACTGCAACTCACCAGTCCGAGCACTCCTCACATTGAATCATCAGGTCATCAGGATTGTAAGGCATCTCACACTTGCAAAACCTGCCACATATATTTTGAAAAAGCAAGATAACTCGGGAAAATCCAAATAGACAACACACCCAACCAACCTACAGTCCTAGATAAGACTGGACAACGTTTTCTATGACATGGTTTGCTGAAAAAAAAAATCATAATACTGAGTTAGCAAGTGCAAGCATACCTCACAAATAGCTATTGCACCTCTAAATGTATAATCGTGCAAACCTCAAGAAAAAAAATGGTAGTTTGCATATACACTAGGATATTAAGCATGCAAAATCATATCACATGCTAGCAGAAAAAGTTCAAATACTAGGGACCTACAGCGGATAATATTCAAATCTAGCTATAACCGTGACCACACAATCTCACAGTCTGCAATTTTAAATTCCAAATAGCAGAAGACGAATTCTTACACAGCGATTCGATCAGGGACGAAGCTCCCAGTTGCCGACTTGTACTCAAAGCGGCAAAAGAAATCCTCATTACCTACATCTTCTAGCTTGGTGTACTTCTTGAAGGTATGCACAAAGCACTTGCCCTCGATGGTGTCGGCGCTCTGCACATCATAATGATCGGACAGGAACACCTCTTTAGCTCCATGGAACTGCCGTCGCCCCCCGATCGACTCCTCTGGGCGGTAGTACCATCGGACTCGAACCCTCACGTTCGATTTCCGCGCTCCTGCCTCGATGTTCTCAACTTTAGCCACATAAGGGAGCTTCGACGAGTCCGGCGGCCGCATCAGCACACAATCCCCAGCTGTAACCAAAACAATCGCACGTCTAAATTAGGGTTTTCTCATCCAAATCGATCCCACGATTGAATTGAGTAGAATTCCCACCAGAAAACGAGATTAGATGGCCAAAGTCGTTTCTTCTATCGTACCCAAGGTTCGAGCGCAGATTTAACAATGACAGAAACGGGCAAATTGGATGGAAGCACGAAAAAGTTATAAATTGTTTTTGGATTTATACAGCTTTTTTCGATGCATAAAAAGATCAAAAGAAGACGAGCTTACGCTTGACTACTTTGTTGGTTCCTTTGATAGTATAAGAATCGAGGATTCGTTTCGGGGGACGCGATTTTGCCATGAGTGAGATGAAAAGGCGTCGGGAATCGCAGGACGGGGAAGACGAAGACGAAGACGGTAAAAGAGAGAAGGGAAAAAAAATAAAAATTTATTTCGAAAAATTTAAGGTAGAAGGATGTGGGTTAATTGAAATAGTATTGAATTTTTTATTTATTTATGGGGGGAGTTGCATCTGCCGTTTGATGTGCATGGTAGAGTGCATCCTGTCCGTCCATCGGAGATGGTTAAGCTGTGAACTATCGCGTTACATACGGAACGTCAAATGTCCCAACGTAGTGCTTTATGCTTACGCTGTAGGGGGGGATCGCGGAGTAGTCTAGAAATTTCCCGCGCATAAATCAGCTTGATGGGGCGATGTGGACCGTCGGATTGGAAGTCCTTTTGTGATGGGAGTGGATCGTCGATTGCAGGAATTTCCTGCAGTCTTCTCCTTTTCAAACTATTTGGAAACAAAATATCCAGGTAGGATAATAAACATAAAATACAGGATGTTATTCGTTAATTTTTCCTAAATATGAATTGACCTTCAAGTTTATGGCTGATGTGGATGGAAAACGTTAGTTTTTTTTTTTCATCCAAAATATAAGGTTTTAGTTTATGTTGATTATTTGGATCAAAATAATATCGCAGAAATTCAGGATTCTAAATGTAAATATCTTTATTATTAGTAAATTTTCATTTAAACACTTTATATTTATGTTATGTGAATTTTTGAGTCATATAATATAGCAAATTCAGGGTGCTAAATATAAATATCTTTAGTTTCAGCGATGTTTAACACCGTATTTTTTATGTGAATTCGGATCATTTAATATCGCAGAAATACAGGGTGCTATTCGTAAAAGACTTCAGTTTTGGTGAAGTTTTTATTTAAACACCCTATATTTATGTAAATTTTGATCCAAATAATACTGTAGAAAATTCAGGGTGCTACTCGTTATCTTTAGTTTCGGTAAAATTTTAAATTAACACCCTATACTTATGTGAATTATCCGTTCAAATAATATCGCGGAAATTAAGGGTTCTAAATGTAAACATCATTAATTTTCGGCAAAATTTTTATTTAACACCCCATCTTTATGTAAATTTTTATAACACATACTATGGCATAATACAGGGTGCTAAATATAATGTATTTAATTTTGGTGATATTTTCATTTAACACCCTATATTTATGTGAATTTTGGTCCAAATAATATTGCAGGAATTCAGGGTGCTAGCTGTAAATATCTTTAGTTTCGATGAAATTTTTAGTTAACACCTTGTATTTATGTGAATTCTCGGTTCAAATAATATCGCGGAAATTAAGGGTTCTAAGTGTAAACATCTTTACTTTTTGGCAAAATTTTTATTTAACACCCTTTATTTATGTAAAATTTTATAATGCATACATAATATGCTATGATACAGGGTGCTAAATATAAATATATTTATTTTTGGTGAAATTTTCATTTAACACCATATTTTATGTGAATTTTGGTTTCAATAATATTGCAGAAATGCAGGGTTCTAGTTGTAAATATCTTTAGTTTCGGTGAAATTTTATTTAACACCCTGTACTTATGTGAATTCTCGATTCAAATAATATCGAGGAAAGTAAGGGTTCTAAATGTAAACATCATTAATGTTTGGCAAATTTTTAATTAACACCCTATATTTATGTAAATTTTTGTGACACATAATATGGCATAATACAGGGTGCTAAATATAAATGTCTTTAATTTTGGTGAAATGTTCATTTAACACCCTGTAATTATGTAAATTTTTGTCCAAACAATATCTCGGAAATTCAGGGTGCTAATCGTAAATATTTTGAATATTGGTGAAGTTTTTTATTTGCACCCTATATTTATGTGAATTTTTTCAAATAATATTGCAGAAATTCATTATCAGTTAAAATAATATCGCGGAAATTAAGGGTTCTAAATGTAAACATCACTAATTTTTGGCGAAATTTTCATTTAACACCCTATATTTATGTAAATTTTTAAGAGAACATAATATGGCATAAAGACAGGGTGCTAAATATAAATGTCTTTAATTTTGGTGAAGTTATCATTTAACAACCTATATTTAAGTGAATTTGCGGATCAAATAATATCGCAGAGATACAGGGTTCTATTCGTAAATATCTTGAATTTTGGTGAAATTTTCATTTAACACCCTATATGTATGTGAATTTTGGTCCAAATAATAACCCAGAAATCAGAGTGCTACACGGTGAAATTTTTAGTTAACACCCTATATTTATGTAAATTATCGGTTCAAATAATATTGCTGAAATTAATGGTTCTAAATGTGGCAAAATTTTCATTTAACATTATATTTATGTAAATTTTTGGATCTAATAATCTAGCATAAATACAGGGTTCTAAATATAAATGTCTTTAGTTTTGGTAAAGTTTTCATTTAACACCCTATATTTATGTGAATTTTGGTTCAAATAATATCGCGGAAATTCAGGGAGTCTTTGGATATAACGCTAAATAATTCACACGTCTCCTGGTATTAAATTTGGAGGGTCATTTGGATAAGTGAGTTCGATCTCAGAGAAGGTTAGCTTATGATTCACGCCCCTCGTCGCCTACGACGATTCCAGTCCGGCTGACACTATTCCTCCGGACTCCGATTAACGAAATCTTTCGAAAGGAATGGAGAGGCAAAGGGCATCGCAGCAGCTTCTCCGATACATCTCGTCTCGATACCGCGCTCTCTTTGCGCGCCAACCCTCCCTCCTCCCCCGAGAACCACGATCCAACTATAATCCAGGTATCCACCTCTTGCTTGATAGATACGAGAGCAAGAATTTGAACTCGATCCAGTTCTTAGATTTTTCTTGGGTAATTTGGCGCGCAAGCTAATCTTATGGTAGAAATTTCTATTGAAAGACGTAAGGGAAAATCTGTGTGATCTGATGATTTAATCATGTTGAGTGCAAGGATACGGCGAGCTATAACAGATTCAAGAGCTCCCTGATTGCAATGCTCCCTTACAGTAGATGATGATAAGATCAGAAAAGGAAATTATCCGTCAATCTTTATGTATAATTTAGAGGATAAATTTGTAGAATGATTTAAGATTTATTATCATGATAGCCATAAGGGTGATGTGTATAATACTGGGGTATGCGAGTATAGTATTATATGGTGAGTAGGTAGGGGAAGCTACAGCAGCAAAAGTATCAGAAAAGGAAGGATATGGCGAGCTATAACCAACTCAAGAGTTCCCTGATTGCAGTGTACCCTTCCAGTAGATAATGATAAGACCAGAAAAGGAAAATTATCCGTCAATCTTTATGGAGGATTTTGAGGATAAATTTGTAAAATGATTTAAGATTTATTACCATGATAGCCATAAGGGTGAGGAGAGAAATAACCTTACGTAGTTGCTGAAATATGCTACAACTTGTGCACCGTGTGGGTCAACCAGCAAAATTATTCTACTGTTACTTCTGTCCTAATGTTCTGGATCATCTCTAGCCCCAGATGCTCACACATTCTTTCTCTTGTATAAGGAATAATATTGATAGATTCTTTCTTAATATTCAGTATGCATCACATTCTTTTCGTCTATTGCAGCTTATTTTCAACGATATTTTGTAGGCCTTTCTCAAACTAAAGGTGAAGCTGCAAGCCACTCTCTCAAGTCACATAAAGAATTTTGTCGAACTTTGCAGCCTCTGTTATCCTGCTATATGTTGCAAATTCAGATACAGAGCAATCAAGCCCCAAAATTTTTTAATCTTAATGGTCTTACTGCATTTCAACGGAGGTCATTTGGTTCTGCTGCCATGAACAATCAGAGGAATCCATCCTATTCAATACTTGATTCCAATGACATCAACTACTTCAAAAATATCTTAGGTGACAAAAATGTAGTTCAAGATGAAGATAGACTTTCAGTTGCAAATGTGGATTGGATGCGGAAATATAAAGGTTCAAGCCAGCTTCTCCTCTTACCAAGAAACACTGATGAGGTGTTTGCTCGCTAACTAATTGAAGATCAAGTGTAGTTCAACTTTTACGTGTGTTTGCATTGTTTATCTTGAGATTTTCAAGTGATGTTCTAGCAGGTTATGTTTGCTTCCATGGTGACTGCTGTGTGGGTAAATGAAAAAGATTTCATTTATTTTGATGCTAAAATAAAAAGTCTGTGGACAACCTTCCTATTTTTATCAGTATATATTGAGTATATATATGGGTAATACGAACATACAGGAAATAGCCAACTTATACTAGACACTGAATTTCAGTATAACTATTAATAGTCGGCAATGTGAATACTTTGGCTCGCTTCAGAAGACCTCTAATTTAAATATATGTACTTTTGTTTGAGCACGCAAGAAGTAATAGATGATGCATCTAATAGTTTTCTAACAACATGTTCCATTAAAATAAATGTTACAAGAGTTAATGCAAATGTAACTTGCTTGTACAGCTATGAGAGTTTTTCTCATCTTTATAGGGTACTGAAGTAGGAATCAGATTAACTCCTCAACTCCCATTTGGGAAAGGATTTAGTCTAGACAGTGTTAGATTCATCTATAAATTTTAGGAACCATAGAGTTTTTATCATCCCCATAGGACATTGAACTAGAATGCAGCTTAAAGTCCCACAGTATGTTTTTTGGGGAAGAAAATGATTTAGACTGTGTATGATACTTATTTTATGACTTGACAACCATCTTTTCTCTTTTCTGTGTTATCACCTTATGCCAATGCTTCTTTAAGGTTTTCACCTATTATGTCTGTAATTTGGACTTCAGACATGAGATCTATCTTGATGCATTTCTGTTATCTTTCAGGTGTCTAAGATTCTTTCTTATTGCAACACCAAGCATCTTGCAGTAGTTCCCCAAGGTGGCAATACTGGTCTAGTAGGAGGAAGCGTTCCTGTTTATGATGAGGTAATCCTGGTGCTAACATGTGATACTTCTGAAATATTATTCACATGAAGAATGATTCTTTGGGAAAAAAAGAACAAAGTTTCATTCTCTAATAAAGAGAAACAAGATTCTTTTTTCTCTCTGTTTCCTCTCTTTTGTATTGCCCTAAATCAGGAAATACCGAAAATACTACTTGATCGGATTGGACTTCCTAATAAGTTGAAATATCATTCCATTCTCTCTCTCTCTCTCTCTCTCTCTCTCAATACATATATATGAGCTATACTTAATATGTTTTCTCTGATTCCAATCAGCTGAAAGATGACTAAAACCCATATAAGGAGCAGTACTCTGATTCCAATGCATAGTTATAACGGAAGATTGACACTCAACTACACAGGTGTTAAAGTGGTTTAGCAGAATATTTCTACCTTAGAAATTTTTACCTTAAAAGGAAAATATTCCATTTTTTCCATCTCAGTGTTCCTTTCAGCTTCCAATATTAGTGTCAGGCCACATTTCTCCTGCTAAGCCTTGACCTTTCTCTGGAGCAAGTGACCTTAACCCTTGTAGTTCTGGGCATTTTGACTTCCTCTAGAAATTGAATGGATCTTTCAGGAGATATACATTCTCCAATATAATCAATTCTTAATTCAGAATACTGCTACTTCATAGTTCATATAGATTAGTCTCTCCAAAGAAATCCAAATTATATATATCATCAGTATCATGCAACTTTACCATTTTGAAAGATGTTTCACATTGACAATTATTTATATTTTACACTATCTAACCATTAGGTCCATTTTAATCTTTCTTTTTTCTTTTGGTGCAACATCATGGTAGCATGTTTATTTGCAGGTAATCATCAGTCTTGCTTCCATGGACAAGATAATATCCTTTGACAAGGTAGATACACTTTTCAGTAGATATTTTCACACACTTCCAATAATCTTGAAAATTATTGGTATGCATTTAGACATTCATGTGGTCATCAAGTTCTTGTCTAGTCTAAATATTTAGAAAATATGTGTATATCTTAGTCCAAGGATTGTCTTGCCAAAGGCATGGGGCATACTGACCTTGGCTCGACATAATACATATCGCTGACATGAGCCGGTTTGTCGTTAGCACACAATATAGTTTTGACAAATAGAAAAAAATAGTTTTAAACCTTTTTAAGGTCTTAAGGTATATACTTATATATAAAGTCCTTCAACACTAGATATTTGTGTAAAGTATACAATTAGGTTATAATATTGTCATCTCTTCTAATTTTTTCTTGGAGTTAAGTGGTATAAAATATAAATAACTTCAAGAAATTAAAATTTCCCTTTAATTTCTAAATTTTGAAGTATTCTTCGTATAGATCAATCACCACAATATAAAAAGGTATAAAAAAGGATGAAATAAACCCCCAATTCTGTTTGTTTAAAGTAAGATTTGCTCAATTTCTAGTTGCATGCATAGGCATGGGTGACCATAGGAGAGTATCGAGATACTCTTCTTGTATCGGTGCCGATAATTCACTAGCATGATATGTATATTGACACACTGATAGGCACAACAATTCATGTGTCTTACAGTGTGTTGTCACTAATTATCACTCACCATATGCCCTATATCAAGAAATTCTGTGGGGTACAAACAAGTAAAAGTAGTAGGCATAATTTCTAACCTATTGTTGAGTTTGTGCAGGGAAGTTTCTTTAGAATTTTTGTCTTCCATTCCTTGTGTTTGAGTGGATCAAAATTACCAACATTTTTATAAATTGAAAGTCTACTTCTATTTAATGTAAAATTAAGGAAAATGAGTTGATCATGGCTTTCAAAGATTTATATGATGGAACACTCCCAAAGTCAGATTACTTGTTTCAAGCAATAAGGATAGCTAGCTACTAAATATACTTTCAATGGTGGTTTCAGGTTAATGGTATTCTGACATGTGAAGCTGGATGTATATTGCAAAACTTGAATTCTTTTTTGGCAAATGAAGGGTAATAATTTTGTAATATTGACTTTTTGTTGGTTTCAATTTTAGTTGGATAGTTAGGAGTGCAAAAGGGTCGGATTAAGTCCGACTTGACTCGCTATCCGATTCGGATCAGATTGGATATGGATAAAAAATTCTATCCAATTCGGATACGGATAGTCATAGTAAAATGTCCGAATCTGAATCCAGATACAGATAGTCTTTTAGAAAAAATCTGGATCCAGATACAAATATGGGTATAACTAATTTTTTCATATTTAGATTCACATAATGAATATCTGTTTAACCGCTTATATAAGTACCCTCAAGTCACCCTAAATCCCTAATCTCTAATCCTCTCCATCTTTTTCCCAAGCCTATAGCCGCCTCCACCCCAATCCCTAACCCAACCTATCACTGTCTTCAATCCTCCTTCGTCGCCATCACCTCTCCAGTCTCTCTGCCGCCATTGCCACTATATCGCAGCGTCACCAAGCTCTGCCTCCTCCCTCCTCGAGCTCGCCATCACCAATAACTACAGCCATCGCATCTCTGTCGTCATCGAGCTCCACCGGCATCACATCTCCGTCGTCACCAAGCTTCGCCAAATCTCCACCGTCACCAAACTTTGCAAAATCTCCGCCGTCACCAAGCTGGCGAAGAATCTCTTGAATCTTTGGTTGTGCATTGGAATTTCTTTTGGGAAGTATTGATTCCTTCAGAACTCCTGCCACTTTTTATATTCGATACTTTTGTTGTTGGGTATTCTGGGAATCATGCATGTGAAGGCCAATTACATGAATTGTTTTCTAGTAAAATGATCAAAGATTGGATCTTGAAGTGGTAAGAGCAATAGTTTCTTATGTTTTAATTTTGTCTCCACCTTGTGCAAGGATATTTTATTTGTTTTATGGTTGACAATGTAACCAAAAATGTTAACATAACACTGTATTTTTTAGGTGTATGACCAATAGTGATATATGAGGTTTTTGAACTGGAACATTTTTTTAAGGAAAAGTCACTTTCAACTTATTATCAAATCCTTTAATTGCAATCAGATTCTCTTCTTAAGTATTGTTGTAGCTTTCAAAATTTGTGAAGATTATGTTCACTAATATTGAGTCTGACTGTTAAATATCCAAAATATTATAAATTGTTTCGAAAATATTCACATGTGTAACATGATAGTGATATAATCTTCTAGCACTGTTATTTTATGCCATATTCATTTAATATTTCTGTTTCTTCTAGCAGACATTTGCACTTGTCTTGCTTTGAGCTTTCCGGGTAAAGTTTGTTCAAACCATACAATTTAAATCTGAACATTTAGTTAGAGTAGTTGTGAATTTTCACATTGGAGTGTCATTTGCATGGTATATATAGACTAGAGAATATGAGTTACATGTTAGTCTTATAAGATTTCTTTTTTTATCCCAGTAGGCTATCACTTATTGTTTATATGGTAAATCTGATTCCTTGGTCTCTATTTTCTTTTTTAGTGTGCAACGAAGTTCTCTTTGTTTAGTTCATTAATTTCACGATAGTGGTTTATTAGGACCAATGAGAAGATTGAAAAATAAAAGACTATAATCCATAAAATCCGTTTAATATCTGATTTGTATCCGAAAACTATCCGATCCCTATCCGGTTTTTTATGATATAATTTTAACTTTTGTTATTCGTCAAATATTCATATTCAAATCCATATCCAGAACAAAAATATGATCCGGATAGGGTTGAGCATTATTCAATTCGTATCCGATCCGTTTTCACCCGTAAGTTCATACCATGGATAGTCCTTATAAGTATATAGGTTTTTCTCTGGATAGAAAATGAGGTTAAGTATTTATTTATTTCAATCATTTGTATTATCTGATGTTTATGGCATTCTGGCAGCAAGTCTTCATTATGTGCTAATCAGTTCAGAACTCATCTTAATTTTCTCTCTAAATGAATCTCTTAATGTTCTTTTCCATTCTTGAACTTGATGGTGAGGTTCTATGAGATGGTACATATTATATTGAAGCTGCTGAAATCATTGAATATTTTAGGTGTGAGGAATCAAACTAGTTCAAGTTATAGACAATTTGCCTCTCTTTATGCTAGCAAAAATTGTCACTATTTTCCATCAAAATTTTGTGCTTTTTTATGCAATATGATTTTGGTAGATTTAGTTTTGATGCATATTGTATTTAATTAAATCATTGTTCATTTTATTTTGTTGCATTATGGCTCATGCTCCCATATTAGCTTTGTAGTACTTTTAGCTAAGGATTGCCGTGCCACATGCACGACCCATGCCAATCACTCATTGGCGCGGTATGGCACATGTCGGTCATGCCATAAGAATAACAAATGTTTACCTTCCTCCCTAATTGCCTCTCATCTTCTCCTGCTTTCGCCTCCTTTTGTGCTGTGCCCGACTCCACTTCTGCCTCTGCCTCTGCTTTCTTCAAGCTTCTTAGAGTTTTTACGGGATTCTCTTGAGAGGAAGAGACTGTCTAGTTGGATTGTCTTCTATTCTCACAATCAGCTTGAGAATAAGTTAGGATCCACTTTTGAAAGTGGATCCTTATTCACATGTAGATATTTGTTTTGAAAGTAAGCAGATCATGAGACGACCCAATACCTCCCCCGTCTTCCACCAAAAAGAATCCTAAAATTTTCAATTGGGCCCTGCGGTGCCATGCCGTGTGGTGGTCGCACCGCAATCTTTTCTTTTAGCTTGATAATGTTCGTTAATGAACATAAAGCCTAAGTTTTCTTCCCTGTAGATTTATCATGCCACTCGACTTGGGGGCGAAAGGAAGTTGTCAAATTGGAGGCAACGTTTCAACTAATGCTGGTGGTTTGCGCTTTATACGCTATGGATCACTTCATGGAAATACTCTTGGTGAGATAAGATACCTTAAAAGAACGCATTCATTATGATTCCATTTAATAGCCGCTTCTTTTGTGTTTATTTTCAAAATTTCATGCTAGTTATGGTTTTATCTTTGCCTTTGCAATGGCTAATTATGTCAGAGAGGGTCTCTTTCCATTTAACTAAATGACTGTTTTTAATTGTGTTTCATGTAAAGTTGACCATGCATATCCTTTTCTTCTGCCTCAGTGTCATCTTTAACTTATACAAAGGCCTCTAAGAGGCCTTCCAGGTATATGCCATGCAGCAAGTTTCATGGGCACGACAACCCTTGATTTTTATTCTCGCCTAAATTCTGTACTTACTTGTGATTTATTTAGCTACATAACATTCACCTTTTGCTTTCTGCAAGATGATTATAAGTTATAACTATCAGCAAAGTTAATTTTTTCTGTTGCAGGTAACTGTTTTGCAGTTCTAAAGTCTAATAGATAGTAGACCGAAATCCCAGACGAACTTATAGTTTATTCTCTTGTTTCTTTTGTTCAGCTAACTCTTCCATAATCTGTCTGGAACCTCAATTTTCTTTCCTTATGAACTCTTATTTGGAATTTGAGTTTGAATTGAGGAGATAAAAGTTGGTGAGGTCTTTCTTAGCTGTTGCAGCAAAACTATTTGACCTTTCTGATGACTTGCTGGTCACCATTCTGTATATTTCTTTCATGTCTGCAGGCCTCGAAGTTGTGCTAGCTAATGGGACTGTCCTTAACATGCTTGGTACATTACGCAAAGATAATACAGGATATGACCTGAAGCACTTATTTATTGGTATGAGTACAATATTATACGATTCTGATTTCTGGATACATCAATAGCATTCAATAACTGGGAAACAGCAAATGCGTGATGGATGGTTCAGGAAGTGAAGGCTCTCTGGGGATTGTCACAAAGGTTTCGATACTTACCCCAGCTAAGCTATTGTCAACTAACCTTGCTTTTCTTGCTTGCCAGGATTACCTGAGCTGCCAAGTATGATTTTCTTCCCTAGCACTTTTTTCTTTTTTGGTGCATATGTGTATATTTGTCACAAATATGATTTTCTTCCCGAGCATTTCTTGAATAATTAAGTTGTTGAGTGGATGGTTATTATGTTGGTCTGATATGAATCATCTGGTATTCATAATCTTCACTATGATTTAGTTGGTATAGTGATTACTTATGGATGAGATTTAGATTTCCTGTGCATACTATGATAGTGGAAGTTACTCTGTGATTGTTGTAGCTGTCTTTCACGATATACAAGGTTGAATATGCATTTTCTTTCTTATATATTCAGTGTGCTTACTGAAAGTCCTATACTCTGCTCATTGTATAGCAAAATTTCATAGTTCTGTTTCCTTGCAGAGAATGGACATGAAATCTCTCTATACAGAGTGACCTACATATGAAGTCATACAATGCATCCCATTCTTATAGTTTTTCAAATTACATGAGTTTTGATGACTTGGAAATCTACAGGATATAATCACCTTCATACTTACCAGGACTTAATTTCATGTTTTCAGAAGCTATTATTGGAGGCAAAGAAGGGACTTGGTGAAATTCTTTCTGCGTTTGAATTCATGGATAGCCACTCTATAGATATGGTATATCAGCATATGGAAAATCTCTTATGCCAAAGCAAGATCTTGTATAAGTTATATATCACTCATCATTTACACTATGTTTAATGGCTTATACACCAGTAAAAATTAAGAATCTGAATCATGCATTTACAATTTCCAGTTGGTTGAATGATAACCTCATATTTGAGTTAGAATATGCAGGATTATTATACAGATCTAGAGAAGTTGCAGTATTAGGGTTTTTCAGCCATTTGCTGAATGAATTTGCAGTGCCTCCAATAGTCTGAGACTCTGAATAAGGCACAAGTGTGAAACTAATGAGGGTGAGATAAGATAAAAGCAATAATCTTTATCCCTTACATCATCTCACTGGTAAGTATTGGACGCAAGATAGTGGAATTGCAAAGAATCTGCTAGAGTTGAACATTTCCAATTGCTCAGTTCCATGATTCAATTTTAATCTTTACTATTTGATCCATAGGAATTTCTGGATATCTCCTTTTTGGGAAAGATTGTTCTTAAAAAATTAGTTGGAATATTTAGTCCTTAATAAATAGTTAACTTGAAAACCAGAGAGAAGTTAAGTTAGTGATATCCCCGAAAAATAATTGCCATAACATGTTGGATACTTATTATCTAATAAAAAGTTTTGAAAGTATAAACAGGATAATAAAAAAGGGAGATACACGGTCTTCTAGTATAAACAGTACCACACTTTTATTTGTATCAAACTATGAACCTTGCTGATTTTCTATTTAGGTGTCTGCTTTATTATAAGAGGATACTCAATCGTATTATTTGATAAAACGATGGCACATTTTCAGTTATGAAACTAATTCATTGAATTATGTTTGTCCTCAATGATCCTATAAATTTTTTTGACCAAGTCTGGTTGTTTTATGCTTATCTTAAATTCAAACTGATTATATTGCGCTAATTTGTAATTACATTGACTTTTATCTTATATTGTCTATTTGGATATGAAGGTTTTGGTTCATCTAGAGGGAATTCGCAATCCTTTACCTCTCTCACTATCCAAATTTTATGTTCTCATAGAGACAACTGGGAGTGATGAATCACATGACAAGTAAGTTCACTTTCCAAACAATGTGACCTATCCTTTTAATGTAGCTTAACTTCATGCGGTAGTGCAAATAGTAATCAAACTTTGCATTATCTTGTGCAAAACAGTGAGAAAGCATCACTTAGGTCATTAAATTGATAGATCAGATGTCTCTAGAAAGAGCTGAGGATGTTAGTCCCAACTATTTGAGGTCAGCTATTAGCCTATACGGATTGTTTTCCTCATCTCTATAGGGTAAGGTTGTATTTTAAGTTCAGTTCTAGATGGAGCTGTGCAAATTCATTATTGCTGAACTAACTGGAACAGAAACTCTTTTTTTCTTTTAGATTATTTAGTTGTGTAAACAGATTGACATAAGACAAAGTATATCAGAACATCGAAGGCATTGTCTCTTGTATGTATAGAGTTGCAATTCATATGGTCCTCTTGCTCTACTTTAGTTTTTAATTTATTACACTTTGTTTTCCTTCTTCCTGCTATAATTTCTATTTTCATGCCATTTGTAGAGCAAAATTGGAAGCCTTTTTGTTACGCTCAATGGAAGATGGTCTGGTATCAGATGGTGTCATAGCTCAAGATATTAATCAAGAATCCATGTTTTGGAGGATCCGTGAGGTTCTTCATCTTTAAACTGATACTCTGATTTTATTTTTCTTCAATTTTCTAGAATGAATCTTTTGGGGCTAATGTACATCATTTTGTCTTAGGCTCTTAGCTTTGTTTCCTATAATCATGGATCCACAAATTTAGATGAGTGATTACATTTACACCATACAAGTTGACTATACCAGCTTAATGTCTGGTATTGTTATAACTTAAGATTTTGGTGTTAGTTGTGCTGTCATTTTACTGTTTAATCTTTCTCTAATATCCTTGGTCATGTCCTAGAATTAAAAAGTTTTAAGATCCTCTGTTGAGTTTCCTGTGGCATACTGGAATACGATTATTGGTAATCTGTATTGCAATATTAGAGATGGCCTTGACAAATGTCGTTGTTGGTTTAAGTAGTTCAGATTTTAGGGTCCAAGTGGTACTCAAATTAGGTGGTGTTGGAAATTCCAAAAGTTTAATATTCAGTTATCGGATATTCAAGCCATCGATACGTATCCGGTTTAAAGGGATGCCTTGTAAGCTATGCGATTCCTCAGCCACTGCAGACACTCCGAACAATCTAGGCCATGTTTATGTGCAGGTAACCTGCCTAGAGAGTTCCTTAAGACTCCTCCAGTCCATCACTGATCAGTTCATTTTTGGCAATGTTAACTCTTACGCTTGGTCCCTGTCCCCCTGGTATCCGAAGCAAGCGCGGTCTGACCTCTTTCCAGGGCTCTGCTCGCTCGTCTACGCGGAGACCAATTCAGTCAAAATGGAAAAAACGATGTTTCCTTGAAAAAAGTATAAGAAATAGTAGTAGTAGTCAAAAAGTGCACTTTTTCCACATTGCTATCAAAGTATATATGTACTTATTTCTTCTTGAACGTCCTGTCGTAAACAAACAGAAAGGATTTTGAATCTTCAAATTTCATTGCTATAACTTTCACAGTTATTGCTCCAAAGCATTAACAACTATTACATTGTAGTTTTCCAATTGTTAGTCAACATTCAGAAAATCCTTGTGGTGGCAGGGTATATCAGAAGCAACAGTGAAGGCAGGGCCAGTCTACAAGTATGACTTATCATTACCAGTAGAAAAGCTCTATGATATTGTTGAAGAAATGCGCCTCCGTCTTGGTAGTCTCCATCAGATCGTTACTATTTGGTCTACAAGACTACAAGGAAAGTGGCATTCACTGATATGTTCTGATTTTTATTATTACTTTTTGGTTATAGGTGAAATGGCGAAGGTAGTGGGATATGGCCATCTTGGAGATGGTAATTTGCACTTAAACATCTCAGCGACTGAGTATAGTGATAATGTAGATCTTCTGACTTGGCTGAGATCCATTTCATATTAATTGGGTGTATGAAGTGTCTCATCCTCAGTAATTTTCAGATTATAGCAAAAATTGAACCCTTTGTCTACGAGTGGACCTCCATGCATAGAGGAAGTATCAGTGCGGAGCATGGTTTAGGATTAATGAAAGCGAACAAGATTCACTACAGCAAGACATCAGAAACCGTAAGTAACTCTGATATTTACAATTACACTTAGAAGCATTATATATAAGTGCAATGAGCAGTCAAAAAATTATTTTTTGTTGATTGCTTATTATACTCATCTTTTAATTTTTCCAGTTACTCTATTGCAGCAGTTAGATGTTGGAAAAGGATAAAACCAAATTTTCTTTTAGAACAATATGTTGATCTTGCTAGTTGCTAGTACAATCAATTCCCAGTTAATCTCATAGGGAGAACATTTTCTACTCTGTTTTCACAAAACTCAAATCGACGAACAATTGTTCAGTTTTCTGGGTTGGTGCTTTGCTCCTCTTTTGTAACTCTATTTAGGGTGTAAAGTTTCTCTCTCTCAGTTGTGCATACCATGTTCTCAGGTGCAACTGATGGCTTCCATCAAGAAGTTATTGGACCCTAATTGTATATTGAATCCTTATAAAGTCCTACCACAGTCTTTGCTCAACTGAGCAAGGTAATCAATTTCTATGTGTTCTTTTTAAGTGAATTTTTCAGAACTGCTATCCTCTTCACTTTTGTCCTGCTAACATAAATCAATCATATGTTCTGGTGCGGACAGTGTTTCTGGGGAGATATCGATGGCCAAAGAATCGACTCATTTCGTTTTAAATCCAGGCCTCTTCCCGTTCAGCTATATTATTCTCACAGAAGCAGATGTTTCACTATTGCCGTATAAAATATCGTTTGGTGATGTATTTCTGTGCTCATGAACTCTACCCATGTAAGAGGAGAGCAATAAATTATATCAGATGATGAAAATAAAGGATGCTTGCACTTTCTCTGCGACATTGTCCTATTTCGTCGTATCACCTGATGTCAGTTGCATGCTGTTCTACTTGACGAGTTCGAATTTATATCGTTGCTTCAAGATCCAAGTTCTACTATCATACGGTCAATCATTGAAAAAAGTTATCTTTTCTCTGCTACATTTTCATATTATGATTGTGTGATGGCAGCTGTTGCTAATCGACATTCAGCAGCACTTATAAGTTATTCATTGAACTCAAAAGTAATGGGGGAAAAAAAGAGGCCCAAGTACTAACCTAGTAGAGAGTGTTGGCTTACGTAAACTAAAGAACAGCATTTGTTTGCAAGTAGTGAAAGTAACATAGGGTTTAGTTCATATTTGCTTTGATATGAAGTGGAACTATCTAGCTAATTGTTCCCCAAAGATTTGGTAAGACTGGTTTTGCAAAATCTTCGTGCTTGAATCAAAGGGGCTTAAGTTGTAACAATAATATTAAGATTGAACTGGAAACTGAGTTCATTTACAGAACGGACATAATTTATATAAGAGTTTAATTTTCACTATTACTAAAATACAATATATATATTTATTTATTTATCAAATGCCTCCAAAATCTTCATGCAGAGTAAGTAGCAACGTTCAAGAAATTTCGCATTGCTACCGGATCTCTCGGACAGGATCCGAAACCGAAGATATTTATTCCAGTAACCCCTCATCCTCGAATGGCGGCACACCTCTCCCATTTCCCTTCTCGCACACTTCCATGTCGATTCTTCTCCACCCTTCTTTGCCTCTCAACTCGATCCACTTCCCCAAAGACTTATCGGTGCCATCTATTCTTCCCAAACCTCTCCTCTTCTCCTCCACTACCAGGTCTCTTCTTCTTCTTCTTCTTCTTCGTAGTTCTTGTTTCTTTAGATTTCATATGTAGTAACCTCCTAAATTTCCCTTAATTATAATGCAGGAGTAAGCGATGGAACCCTACTTTCACGATTACTTGTAGAATTTCTAGGGTCAAAGAACCTCCTTCTACCGATGCCGCCGTTTTGGCGAAAGAAGCACACAAGTTCTTCGACCACGCCGTCATCACCGTTCGCGCTGGGGATGGCGGTCATGGCGCAGTCCTCGGTATGCCGAGCTTGGGAACCAATTCGAAGTCGCGAGGGAAGAACGACAAGGATAAGAGAAAGAAAATTTCTTATAAGAGGGATTCGCACGGCTCTCTTATCCTACCAATGGGTGGGCATGGGGGTGATGTCGTCATCTATGCAGACGAGGGGGAAGAGTCTTTGTTGGACTTTCACAAGAAGAGGCGGTACAATGCAAAGCGAGGAGGGAATGTTGATGCCATGGGTGCTTTGACTTCGCAATTGCATGATGGATTCGCCGCACCTACATTACGGATAGCCGTGCCTGTAGGTTTGTAAATTTCTGCATAACTAATTATTGGGTCTAGTTTCTGATTCACAATTAGATTTTTAAGAAAAACTTATGTTTTAAGAGGAGGAACAATTGCCCATTACTTTTTCTTAATTCCAGAATTTTCTACATTTTTTTCGTCCTAAACAATGGCACAATCACGAATGTGTATATAAGTATGCCAAATCTCTACATTATATGACTCCCCGTAATCTACATGATATTTGAATAACTTGATGAGGACAAGCTTGGGTTTTTCAAAATTTTTAACCATTGGATAACATTACAGGTACAGTTGTAAAGCGCAAGAAAGGAAATGTCCTTGCTGATTTGGCTCGTCCAGGTGATGCAATTCTGGTTGCCAGGGGTGGACAAGGTGGGGTGAGTATCAGTATAAGCAGAAAGAAAGTTTTGATGTATTGTGAACGCAATAATACTCTGGCTTTATAAGTTGATATTTGGTTTTTATTTTCTTTCCTTGTTTGGCAGATAAGCTTGTTAGAGATGCCTGAACACAGAAGGAAAAAGATGATGGCTCTATCAGCTAATGTAATGCGAGATGAGAGCGACAAGGTTAGTTTGTTTAGCATGATGTGGCTGAAATGTCATTTTCAATGTGTTGTGGTTGGTACACTAACTATTTAGCTTTCTACGTTTTATCTATGAATATGAATAAGTATTTGTGACTGCCTTGAATTTGTTGATACTCCAATTATCAGAACTCCATAACAAATGCTTGCAGGATAAGTGAATGAGCGATTAAAATGTAGAAGAAAGTGTGTACATAGTACATACCATGACATCTTGCAGCATGTTTGGTGAAGATAATATCTTTCTAATTGTGAGCTTATTAGGTCCAGGATAAACAAGTGTCGTAATTATGCTTATAAGATTAGGTCCACATACTGCATACTTTATAGAATGTACTATGATTGGTTACTTTTATGCAGCATATGTTATGAAAATGGGAAATTGAACACATGGTGTCAATGCATCCTAAAATCAGTTTCAACATTTTTTTCCTGGATAGTGTGCACGATGTCACGACGTAGAGATACCAGTATTTATTTTTTGTTTATTGGCTTCTAGAATCAAGGATTCAAGGTACTAAGTACTAGCAGTGTATCAGTGTGCCGCTAGTGAAATTTAAATTGAATTATCAACATCATACATATGCCATTTATTCTATTGGCTATTTAAGTTCTCAATTAATTCATTCTTAGGCCGTGTCTACATTTTCCTTTTCTTGTTCTTTTTCATGTGACCATCTTGTTGCCTCATCTTTTGCAGGTCCTAGTTCTTGGTCAGCCTGGTGAGGAGGTTAGCTTGGAACTGATATTAAGAGTGGTTGCTGATGTGGGTCTTGTGGTATGCTCATTGATTAATTTTTTCCAAATCTCTGGGAAAATGATTGGTGCATATGGTTTGTTACTATTAGTTCCTATGTTGATCACAGTAGTTAGTGAAATGGTAAAGTTTATTAGCTAAAATTAGTATAATTCTTGTCAACCATCGACTGATAAAAGGGAGCTCAATAATAATTTGGTACTTGCCCATATAGTTAAAGGTTCAAGGAGAAGATCTTGACAAAGATTTACAGTATTCTGTAATTATATTTTGTGTTTACCTATAAGACAAGACCCTATTCATCTCATCAAAGTTGATGATAGATCTAACAAGTAATAAGTATGAAATTCTAATAATCTATGAGACTATCAAGACCTTCTGGTAGTTGCCATGCTAAACTTTGTTCAACTACTCTTAGTTTGATAGTAAATAAAGTTAGATTTTGCTGAAAGATGGTCTTTGTTGCTCTTCCAGGGACTTCCAAATGCTGGGAAATCGACACTTCTTTCAGCTATAACTTTTGCAAAACCAGATATCGCTGATTATCCATTCACAACCCTAATGCCAAATCTTGGCCGTCTTGATGGAGACCCTACTTTGGGGCCTCTAAAATATTCCTCTGAAGCAACATTGGCAGATTTGCCAGGTTTGATTGAAGGTGCTCACTTGGGAAAGGTATTGCTGCATATATGCATCTTGTCTCACTTGCTTATTTGAAGGATTACATGCATCATAATAGAGATATCTTGAACTACAGGGTCTTGGTCGCAACTTCTTGAGACATTTGAGGAGAACTAGGCTACTGGTTCATGTGGTTGATGCTGCTGCTGAGAACCCTGTAAAAGATTATAAGACTGTCAAAGAGGTTACCTATGTTTCTTGTTTTCTAGTACTTTGTCTGCTGGTCTCTTTGCCCTTTAAATTCGAGCTAATGTATTTTTATAAACTTAGGAGACAAATCTTTTCTAGGAACAAAAATTCATTGAGGAACTAGAGATGGTGGTGTGGATAAAGATTTTCATCGTAGCTATGCACTAGATATTACATCATACATGTTGTGAATGTTTGTTGACTCCTTAATTTTATGAATGAGTTTCGTGTACCAAATATTGCCACTTTTAATTCACAGTAGCAAAACTTAGCTTCTTCATTCTTGTTCTGCATGATTACCTGGATTAGGGTGAGTTAATATCTTTGTTTGAAGAACTGGGAAAAAAAATTAATACATAGATTTGTATCTTTGCTTATTTTTATGATCCTTTAATTCCTTTATAAGAATATGCTACTATGTTGAAATCTAACCGAGGACTTTTTGCAGGAATTGCGGATGTACAACCCAAATTACCTAGAACGACCTTACGTCGTGGTGTTGAACAAGATCGACCTGCCAGAGGTGAATTATATTACCATCATCAAGTTTATATATGATCTTCAAAACAAAAAAAATTGCTACATTCCTCATCTGTTGATGCCGTCAATCTGTCTCCCTTTAAGCACAGAGAACTTGCTCTTGAAATAATCAGTCAAAGTTTGGAAAATTAGAGGAATTACTTTGTTTTTTTTGGCAGGCTCGAGATAGATTAGCATTGCTGGTGCAAGAAATCTCTATGATTGGACATAGAGAAGCACCTGGCATAGATATCAAGCCAATTGAAAGTAAAACTAGTTGTCAAGAGATGAAGGAAAAGGAACTTGAGGACTACCCACGGCCTCTAGCAGTTGTTGGTGCTAGCGTATTGTAATATCCTCTTCTCCTACTAGAAACTCGCTTCTGCATTTCATCCTTAAGTGGTTTATTTGCTTCTTTTGCAAAATCTCACTTTTATGCTTGGTCTAGTTGAGTAATACCCTCATATTACCTTACATATATCAACTGCTTCATGCTGTTATATATATACTCTTATATTACCTTATATATTTTTCTCCAAATTGCATGCCTTATAAAATCTACACCTCTCAATACTTCAATGAATAGTTTGTTAGTGTAAGAAATGACTGCAGATCTCATTTGACATACATGGCTTGAAAAAGCTCCTGTATCTATCAACTGTTAGTTGGCTTGTACTGTTGGAATATTCTGACTGGCTTTATTCTTTTGTTGCAGGAAACATATTGGCATTGATGAGATGCTGACTGAGATAAGGGCGGCTCTTAGAAAATGTTGGGATCTAGACAAAGCACTTGAAACAGAAACGGCAGGGAACCGTCAATCATAGGTGTCAGTACATAGAAGGGCTTTAAGCTGCAGATATTTTGAGAAGCCAAGTACTCCAGATATGAGATTATATTGTTGGAACCTACCTGGCTATTTGCAACATTTACCATCAAGTATCCAAAATTCTAGCTCACTGAGGAATGAGGATAGATTGCATGCCTTTGGGGCTCCTCCTCCACACTGGTTCTTCCATAGTTCTATCAACCATTGTGCACTTGCATATGGACTAACAAGCAGCAAATGTGTTTCATCTCAACCATCGTGCACCTTGCCTGATCGTATTTAGATGTATGAATTGCGAAAACTTGTACAGCAGTTTTGGTTTCAGATGTCAGTAAGAAGGCATCTTCATGTAGGAATATCTTGTGGGTCCTGTAAGTTGTAATCATTCGCATCCAATGTCCACAAGTCTTGGCATAGCACTATGGTATCCTACTATGCAGTACAGAATATGGATGTGGCAAACAGGCAGTAAAGTTTTGTCAATTAAGAGAGGTTTTGTTATCTGTCCAAATAATTACTCTTTTACTTGTGTTGTTATCTTATTCCAAAAACTAATTACTACCTAGTATCAGGCTTGTAGTGCGAAATCAGCAATGCTAATTGCAGTAAGTTGCATACATCAGGTTCATGATGAGGATTTAAATAGTCGGATGCAATTTATGTGGAATGAAATTTGGAAGCCAAGAAAGCCCCGTAATGCTTCTTAGATATTGAGAAGCTATGAAAAAATGTGAAGTTCTTTAGACCCATCTATAGTTCTCCAAGACTAGAGCCTCCAAATCATAGTATAGGTAGGGTTATCTTCCATAATTATTTTAGCACCATCAAGAAGTTCAACCTTATCAATATGCAAATGATTTATGCTTCTCGCACTATGACTGTCTGTTGGAAAAGGAACGGTTTGATTTTATCTCAGCATGCCTTAACTGCTACGATGTTTAGTGCATAAAGACAACAAATATAACATTATTAAGAAAAGAGAGTAAGAAGTTGATGCAACAAATGCCAAAAACAAGAGGGGGGTCCTGTACACTCTTTGAGACCTACATTGTAGGAAACATAGGTAATTTTTTTTCGCTTCTCCAGAAAAGAGATGAACCCCCGTCTGTTTCAGTATCACCACATCTATGAAATAAAAAGGAACAAATGTACAAATGATGCTGTCACTAGGACCTGTAGTAGCTGTCATCTTTTAACTAGTTTTTGCTCGCTTCCAGACAATTACTGTTCCATCTGAGTCAGATGAGGCCAACAAATTCTCCCCGTGGTTCCAGGCTACTCCAACTACTGGAGAACCATGACCCTGCAGTAATTAAAAGCATTGGTATGACACATAGAAGACACAAATCCATCACAAACATATAAAGAGACAGACCTGTAGCTTATTTACACATGTGTGCTTCGGCCGAGTCAAATCATAGAAGTAAACATTTGAATCCTCACTGCCAGACACTATGTTCAACAGATTACCATAGTTAGTTGGCCTGTTGTTCTTTTATAACAGTCAGTTGCTTGTCATGATTACTAAATGAAAGCAGGAGACGGGCTAACAAGGCATGTCTGTCAAACAAGTTCTTTTAGGGTATGTGCGGATGCTTGCTAGGAAAATTGTAGGTATTGCAATTAAGGTGCACCAAAAACTACCTTAATAACTCACCAATGAATTCACCTTTCTCGAGGGAAAGGAGTGGACAGAAAGAAGCACGGATACTATGCACCCGGGGAGCTAATTTCAAGGAGCATACAAGAGTTAAATAACCCTGCACCTCCAAGGCGACACTGATCAATAGATAGAACATGCACGGTCAGATTAATAGAGATGAATTCTAGGAGCCCAGAATGAGTAAACAAATGATCGAAGATACAAAGAAAACCAGAAATCTTACCTGAAGAAACAAATATTTCCATCTTGAGCACATACAAGAAGCACAGGACACCGTGCTACGAGAGAAAATGTACGATACTGTACAGTTGTAATTGGGGTTTTGCTCTTGATACTCCTATTTTTGCGGGACCTTGATATTGACCCTGTATGCGAGTTTATGCTAACAGTGTATATGCATCCCTGTTATCGCCATTCAAAATTGCAATATATGAATATAACTACAAAAAGCAATTTTACCCATTTGGGGGTAATCCAATTTACAATTAATGAAAGAACTCCTATATGTCTATGTATCTACACATATAGCACATAGATACTCATTCTAACATTGAACAAAGAGTAGAACAAAAAGATTACCATACCAGAGCATCGCCAGCAAAAATGAGCTGACCAGTGTGGTCATTGTCCATTGCTGTAATTTCATCTTCAAAGAGAAGCTTACTAACTACTCTACCAGTGCTAAAATTAATTACCTGAATCAAATGAAGTGGAATCAATAAATTAGTGAACAAAAGAAAAGAGATTCAAGGGCATGGGACTCCCAGCACTGCTATGTCTGGGAGGTAAGCTTCATTTTGGCTTTAGATTATTACAGAAGAGGGTATTACAGACTATTTGTACTTGAACTGTCGAAATAGTATTACTGGTGCAGAAAAGAGAAGTGAAGTCCTCAATAAATATGCAAATATGAAAATTAGCTGATAAACAAGATCCAAGAAGTCACGCTTATGCCTTGCTGGAATACCTATAAGCTATGTGGACCAAATTCAGCCTTAAAATTGCATCTTTTGCCAACAAATGACATTACAAAACATACAGTACATGAAATTGAGAAGAATAGAACTCTTACATTAATCTCTTTATTAGCATTGCCAACCAGAAGCAAGTTATTATTCACCTGCATGTAGCATTAGAAAGAAAATTCAAAAACCAGAAGTCATTTCTTTGAGTTTGCATGACTCAGAAGTGCTAAATACTAACCCAGAGCTTGATTAATTCAAGAACCAACACTCATAATAGTAAACAAATTACCAAATTATACAGCAAAGATCAATTGTATAGATAATTAGTAAAATAGAACCATAACATGAGCTGGATTTAAGTAGGACGATTTCAACTTTCAGAGATCTAAGATTGATGGAAAGGTTCTCTCTTATCTGCTTATATTGATTTGATGTACATAGATAAGTAGAGTGTTGATCATTTAGGAGAAACAAGCAGCAAGTTTCTGGTGAAGTACTGAGCTACATCTAGGAGTGAACCTCAGAATCCAACTCAATGATGTAAGAGATGTGGTTAGAGTATTAGAGCAATTTCTGATTTCTCCTGTTCAAGATATTGTGGCATATATAATTTAAATCCTAATCAATATTTTGCACTCTGCAGTATCTTCAGTTCAAGTTCTTGAACCACCAGGTATTGATGAATAGTTGGTTTATACTGAGTAGATGTACCACAGATTTAAATTTCAAGTTCTAACTCAAAAAGTAATCAGTAAGTTCAGAAAAAAAATTAGGGCTATTTCTGATAAAGCAAATTATAGCATAACTTGATTTTCCATAACCTAACATGTTAGAGTTGTGGGCATAATGAAACAATTCCTTCAATTATAGTGTCCGGAAATGTTAATAATTATCCCTTGATAATATATATTCATACATAGAAAATTTCGATAAGTATTGAGAGAAACAGATAGAGAAGAAATTTACATACCGGATGAAAACGGATGCACAATTGGGAAGAAACTCCATATACTACTCGAATACAATGACCTTTAGAGACTTCCCACACTCTCACCGTTTTATCCATTGAGGATGAAGCAACGTACTGGTTGTTAGATGAAAAATCAAAATCTGTAATCACGTCAGCATTTAAGGAAAACAAGTATAGCTACTAACATATGAAATAGAAAATTAGAAAATCATTCAGGGCAATACACTGACATTACAGTACTAGTAATAAAAGGTAGAAGCATACGGAAAATAAAGCAAGCAAGTATAGTTTGTAAGAGGTTTGGAACAATTAAATGCAGCCAAACCTGTGATGGCTTTTGAATGTCCTTTCAATTGCTGAAGAACTGATGGTGGATCAGAAACATGACAAATTGTTAAAGTTCCATCTGATGCACCATATGCAAGTAGATCCGAACGCATATGTCCAAACTTCAAAATGGTAACTAGAAAAATAATGAAACATTCAATGCCTTCAAACTAATAACTTCATAGTTGATTCAGAATAGTAAAATAACAAAAAGATCAATAAATTTCAGAATAATTAAAGATCACCTGAAGCTTTACAATTGTCAAATATGCAGTGCATTCCAACAAATGAATATGCTGGCTCAACAAATCGAACTTGACGATCAGTATCACTCGTACTTGAGCTGAAACTTATACGTCGGTTATAAGCTTGGCTGTCACTTCTTAAATCCTGTAGAGAAAAGCTGCTGATATCAACACAGTCACACACACGAAAAAGAAATTCCTCAAGAAAAACATATACTAAAAGAATGAAAGGATTTAGAACTGCAAGTTTCCAATAAAATTTCAAAATGTGAAACCTTATAGACTATTTAAAGCTTTCAAATTATTCTTAAATTAAATTAGTGAAAAGAAATCTCTAAATTTGATCTGAAATTTCATCCCAACTTTAGATTTTAGAGACATTTGATACAACCAGTCAAAGGGTAAATATACACTATTAGCATTGAACATCATCACCTTCCATCACTCAAACTAATTTTGTTCATAACTTCTATCTTCTGGATAAAAAAATAAATTAAATTATTTTCCCATTATGAAGTCCAAATTTCACCCAAATTTAGAGGAACTTGTATTAGATGATGCATTAAAGGCTAGATTTATACAATTTAACCCTAATTGATCATCATGTTCACTTACTCAATACTAACTGCTTTGGGTTTCTCAAATTTCTACTGAGGAAATTGCTTTTTCCATTTTTATCAAAACCTTTGCTTTCTACTCTTCGTCACTTTAATTTGAGTAATTTATGAGAAGGGAAGTGATTGTAAAGCTTATAAACTGCTCTGGATTTAAAGAAACCTTATATTGATCAATATTATGGATATTGCGGATACCCAAAATTGGCATATGTTCAAGATTGACGTGGTACATGCCATTGTATGCTGATCAGCACAAGGCAGCACAATACTTCTTGAATCTACTTAATCCCATCGAAGGAACTGATATATTACCCTTACAATACTTCTTGAATATACCACTTACAAGAAAAAGAAATTTGAAACTTGCCAACATACCCTGCTAGAACTCCAACTGTCTGTCTCAAGCATTATGGACTGCGGACCTGGAGATGAAGCCCAATGTCCACTGATACATTAGCACCTTGACGTTAGATTTGTGAAAGCAGATTTTATGAGAAGCAAAAAGATAAAGTGACTAAAATTGTAGGAAAATAAGATATAGTATAAAACGAGAGAAACATTCAGCAAGATGTACTATAATAGATTGTTCATCTACCTGGTTTTGATTGACATTCCTCCATCTCATAAAATGGAAAAACACTTAAACTAGCCAAAGAAGCAGTGCCATAACCTCAACTTGGGAATAGAGAAAACAATTTTATTTCCGAAAGCTAATATTTAGCACTCTATGAAACCTTTTTAAGAATAGATATCTACCGACAATGATTCAGGATTTAAATTAGGCTATAGCCTAATAATTGCAACACAATGGACCTCATGCAATACAAGAGAAAAGCTGCACCTGGTAATATATACCAATACTAACCTCAATAAAGAAGCAAAAACTCCACATTGCCACTATGTACGTTGTTAGAAAACTAACTACAGTAATAGGAACATATATAAGATTTACATGCTTTCTAACTATTTTCAGCACGAGATGGATTTAGATAAATGTTGATGAGAGATTGATGTAGCAGTTGAAGGTTACTTAGTAGTAACCTTCCTGACAGGAACATATATTCAGATGATTAACTTTTGACTTTGGACAACCAAATGCAGTACATGTGAAAAGTTCACATATTCAGAATCCAACACAGAAACTTTGCAGAATGTTAACAACCTGAATTATTCCTGAAACTTGATAACTTGAATAGCTAGATAATCTTACATGAAACAAATACTCACAATTTAGTATTTGAACTTTGGATCAAGAATAGATTTCAAACAAGGATTTGACAATTCTTGCTTGAACTCGTAATTCACTTGAGAAAGTAAATTGGGCATCTTTTCTAAATTTACTTGACGGAACTCACTTACTTCCGATCCCGATCCAAACCCAAGAAAGACAATTAACAAACACTAACCTGTGTCCCGGGGTGCTCGGCTGGCTCTCCCAATTGCTCGGCCTGCGAATGTAATTCCTATAAGCCACATACCCTTTCCCATTGCACTTCCATTCCTTCAAATGACCAAAAATGACACAGACCCGTCTCGATTCACGACTCAAGATCCAAACTTTTCACAAGAATCAAAGCCAAGATCCAATCATAAGTTCCAAAAGAGGGAGAAGAGGTACCTTGCGGCGATCGATCGCGTCCGAGGACTGGGCCTTGCGGTGGAGGAGAAGCCGGCGGATTGCGACGTAGTTGGTGTCGTGGTGGGAGATCGGAGGTTGGAGAAGGCAGCTCAAGAACTCTGGATCCATGGGCCCCGTGGTCTTCTCTATCTCCATTCCGAGATTGATTTCTTCTAGCTCCTTCTCCACCTCCATCGTCTTGATCCCGATCGAATTTGAAGTCGTAATTATGACTTCATTTGAGGAGTTTGGCCGACTTGGTTCGTGGATCTCACTTGAGGAGCTTCGCGGGAATAATAAAAGAAAAAGTACGTTGCCTCTTATCTAGGGATTTGATATCTGTGTCTATTTGCGATTCAAACCCTGACCTTTCCATTACTTTTACTCGATCCTAACTTTTGTTCACTAAATCATAGAAAACACCCTACTTGACGATGACAATACTTTAGGTAATTTTTGGTACTTCATCAAAAATGGAAGGGTCGCATTTAAAATAGTGAAAAGACAGGGTGTAAATCGCAATGAACACATAATGTAGGGTGTAAAATAAAAAAAATAAAAACTTTGTCCTGTAAATTATCAACTTCACATTTGAATCTCATACTTCTTTGTGAGGTGTTATTCTCAATTCATAATAATTTCTCTCTGTAACACTTCTTGCTCTGATACTATCAGTATCAGACTTGTCACTGTTTGAAGTACTAATGAGAAATGAACTTAAACTGTGATCCCAAATCAACATGCTTCGCATAAATAGTCACAAGTTAACAAAGTAGATGATACAAAGATAGAAGAACTGTCATCTTTGCCTCAGTATCAGAGGCTGATGTTTATTCTAAAGATTACATTGAAGAAACCATCAAGTAGTAGAGGAATCATCTGTTGCATGCCAGTATCTATTAGTGAACCACATTGAATCAGCAACCACTGCATTGCCATCATGATTGCGGTGCCATATGTAGTGCGCATGTGTCCTGTTCTTGATATCGAAGATCGCATGACCAAAGCTGGCTTCTCTGAAAGCTGAGTAACTGGGCTGCGGCACGGTCAATCTGGATTTTTCAGATGAAAGAAGGATTGTCAGTGATCAATCAAAACTCTTGGTGTTTCATTAACAGGATTGCTCTTACTTGTTTGCAAGACCTTCAATATTGCCTCCGTCTCCGATGGTGATGTAAACTGGTGCTGAAAGATTACGAACTGGAGTGCATTTCCTGTTTATGATATTGTAAGCAATGTTTGATATCCTATGCTGCAACAGGAAGGAAAAAGAGATGATTCAATGCATTTTTGTTGTGGAAGTAGGAGTGCCCCAGAAGAACAAGAAGAGAGCCTCTAAATTTCTAATCAAAGCATCTCGATGGGCCATTAGTCTGACACAATCGAAACAAAGGTGAAATTTTGGCTCTTACACTGCGTTCATAGGCATGAACATGGCCAGCATATACCACATCAACCTTATATTGCACAAACCATTGCTCAAACATCACTCTCATGGTTTCACCTTCCATGTAGTGATAGTCATTGCTGTTATACCATGGCGAGTGCATGAGAACAATCAACCATGGTGTCTCATTTCTGTTCACTTTGGGTAGCTCTTCTAGAAGCCACTGATACTGGGGAGTATATGTGCCTGGAGGGAAAATGAAAGCAGACCTTAGCGTCAAATAACTAACAATCTTATTTTTTTAATTTACCAAGGAGTTGAACAAATAATTAGGAAGAAAAAGTAGGCAATCAAAAACTTTCATGAACAAAAAAATTTGTTTGACAAGCATAATAGTACAAGTTTAAATACACCGTAATGCTGGATTAGCAACTTCTTTGAGAAAAGATAATGTAAAATGTATGACAAGTTAGGAGAACTCTAACTTCAAGTACATCGTTATACCAAACAAAAGGGATACATTCAAAATTATATTTAACTAAAGAAAGATTTATATATAGTTGAATTATTGTGTTTGAAGTGGTAAATCAAATATTCCACCATAGCAGAAAGTTAGGAAAATGATGAGGTTAGATGTCAAAGTTTTTCTAATTATTATTTCAGTTGAAACTAGAAGACTTCACATGAAAAGTAAAACAATGAGATAGTGGATGATTGCATCAACATACACATACCGTATGCTGAATATGATGACAAGACAATGATGTATGCAGAGGCCCGCTTAATCGAGTACCACAGTGGATCTGTGCTACCAGAAGCCTTGTAGGGAACATGGTACCTATGTGTGAAAGGTTTAAATGGCACAGTTTCACCCTGCAGAATTAACATGAAAAATCTTAATTTAGTAAAATTTGTTTAATGTAACACTGTTCAACTGATTTATCCATCCAAAATAGAACTAGCTGAAAGCCCAATTGTTTCTCAAATAAAGAGATGAAGTGTCAAGTCTCCCAAATATGATATGGTTGTCATTTTGAACTTTAAGTTCCAATATAACAAGAAGGGTGAAATCTACAAAATTTAGGCATGAAACAAATTCATATTGACAATTTATGTCAATACAAATGATGTGTGCACTTGAACTTTATAAATTATATTGTGACACATGATCAAACATAAAACGCATGTATATGGGCAAGCTCTCTACTCACAATTTCAGGAGCAAAGTCGAGTTCATGGTTTCCCGCAGTCCAAATCCATGGCTGATAAGCGGTGCTTCTCTCAACAAACCTTCCCCATGTATCCCACCTGACATTGTCATGATTTGGGTGGTTATCTGCATATGAAAGGTCTCCCACAAAAAGGACTGTCTGTGCTTCCCGATTTAACTCATAATGTGAAAGTGTGGAGTTTGAGTCATAGGTTTGTCCAAGGTCGCCTGCACATAATAACACAAGATAAATGATTATAGACTAAGTACAATAATTGTTCCTCTCAGAATGATTGACAAAAACTATTTGAACAAAGGTATTACCTATAAGGCCAAAAGTATACGGCACATCTGGACCAACCTTAGGAGGAGTTTTGAACCAGAAATGTCTTACTGTTTGCCCAATTCCAACTGCATAGTGATACTTCGTGTTATACTGCAAACACAAAGGATTATCACTCTGCCAAACTCTTTTAATCACTTAAAAGCATTACACAGCGAGTATAAAATTAAAAAAAAAGTTTCTTGGAACATTTCCAGTATCAGCATTTACATTCTAGTCTTCACTAAAATGTTTTTCGTGTGCTCTTTGCTGAAGGTGCAAAAAGGGGAGAAGAGAGATGGAAATTTTAGTCATAAACGGATACTATTTTGAGAATATGCTTATGAACTAAATTTATGTGAAAGACTTCGTTTTGTACTCAACAAAAGCAAATTTATATGCTAAAACTCACGGAAGCTCATCAACGAAGAAAATTAGTTCATCAGACATTGCCACAAAGAACTGAATTATCTGAGTTTGCTTGAATCACCTTCAAATTCTTGAGAGTGCAGTGATGGATATATCCGGAGGTGTAATTGTAGTACTTGTACCGAGTATAAGAGCCCTCACTTGACTTGTCGAGATTCTTCGCCGAAGTTCCATATAGAACCTTGCTAGAGCCAGGCTCAGTTGGAGTCACCCAAGACACAATCACTGCTCTCCCGTCGTGGTCCCCTTGAGTTATATGAACCTTCACAGAAAAAAGAATCACCTTTCAGCCCATCTTTGAACAAACTAAGAAGCTTAACTATTAAAGGAACAACAACAGTTGAGAAAAAAGAGATCATTGCATGAATCCAACTATCTACTTAGGATAAGACTAGGATAGATTTAACAAAATCCACATTCACGCATTTATGCAGTAAAGTCCAGGACATGAATTAGTACATGAAAAACACAAAAAGGAAACAATTTGCAAACTGAGCAGAGCTAAAGATCTCACCTGCTGCGGTGCATTGAAACCATGGGGAGCTCGGAAGACATCACTATCGAGTGACATGTCGATGCTCTCTTCCAGCTTCCTCACAAAGGGACTAGTGATCCCTGCATTGCATTTAGTGGTAAACTCCCAAGCCAAGACTAAAACTAACACAAGACCGAGATGGCAAGGAGATCCCAATCTCCCCATCTCTCACTCCCCTGCTTCGACTCTTTGTTCCTCTCAACCACACCACTCTTTGGATTGTTGGGTCCCCTTTAAATATACCCGAAGGTCTCAAAATGGAAGAGACCAGAAGAGAAGTCGACTTCCAAATGTTAGAATCGGATAAGAAGTGACAAGGTGAAAAACATTCTCGGTAAGTGGTAAGTTGCAGGTAAAGAGATACATTGGAGCATAAATTACTGGGAACTAAAACCGGTTAGGTAGGAAGTTGTTCATTTATTTTAATTTTATTTTTATCATTTAATAAAAATCCATACTTGGGTGGATAAAAGATTGACCCTCCATGATAAGAAGATACTTAGATCCCACTAAATTTCTTTCGCCAACATATAATATCATTCGGTCTAAATTTCAAATAATTGTGCTGTCGAGCTACTACTCCTAGCTAATTGTTGACGAGCTATTCCTTTAACCCAACACACCATCGAGCTATTGAACTGAGCTGAATCGAATCGCCAAGTCAAGCTAAACCACAAAAAACTGAACATTTTGTCCACAATAAATGTATTTAAAGTTGGACTTGCATTTGTGATCTAGATCATCAATAGGTATCTTTCTAACTTTCGAAAATTGGGCGCTTATACCTTTAATATATTTTTTTTATGAAAAGAGTTGCAAGAACTTAGATTAAGATGCCCCGACTCATGGAAGTTGTTGAAGCATCGAATTAGAGGATATTACAAAGATCTTGGGGGAGCTCTTAAGCAAGCCCTAGCCAAAAAGAACGGGAAGCTACCTTACCCTGGTTTGCGACCCAATTCGCCACCAACCTTGGCCCTATCAAAGCCTTTCAATATATTTAAACAATATAGCACAATCCTCTTCACTTTCCGAGGACTCTCAGTCTCTTTGCCTAGTCCATCTCCACCTTAACCTTCCTACAATTGAGCAATAGGGCATAACGAAGCCTAAGTCTTAACGCCCAAGCCTTTGTCATTTTGCGCTAAGTTGCATGGAGCAGGTTCCTAGGTAATGCTCATGAGCTCACTTTCATCAAATTAGAGCACAGCCTCGGCTCCGCCCTAGTAACTAGCTATAGACAAGCACCATCTGTGTTAAGCTTAGTCCAGTCGACCTCTGGCTTGCACCACTTGACCTGAATAGAAGTCTGTTGAGGCGATCTCCTATCATCCCTACTACCATACTCGGCCGCCATCTCAAGTGCCAAATGCGCCACCACATGTGGTTATGCAACCACTTCGCCAAAGGCTGCTTAATATATTTTGCTGCTTCCAAATGCCCCACAGTGCAAAAGCAAAAATAGCCTTGGCTTATAGATCCAACCTTCTCTCTCGGCGTCGGCCAACTTCCAGCCAAGTCTAGCTAGCCTACTTTGCTAGGCACATGGTATACTCGGTTTCCTCGTCTACCTTGTTCCACACATCTTTGCACCCCTAAGTTGAGGTTGCCAAGGTAGGCCAATGTCGGGATGAGGTTCCACGCCGCCTTCCAACAGAATAAGCACACCCTTGACCCACCTTGATTTGTCATATATCCTTCTACCCAATCTAGTGATCTTGAGCTTGCGGAAGGAAGTTGTATATGGAATTGGCCCAAGGTTCTCCCCTTTGGATGAGGCCACTAGATCCAACAGTCAGAACTAGTGGCATTCCCCAATTCAAGAGAGAGGCCGCTTTTAGTTAGAACTAGTGGCATTCCCTAATGCAAGAGAGAGGCCACTTAAAAGCTAGATCCAAACCTCCTTCCCTCGTTATCCTCTCGGTCAGCCATTACACCCCTTTCGCCAATTTTGCTACCAGTAACTAGCTATCATGCATCCCTTGCTGCATTATCCTTAACTGTTTGCTCTATGGGATAGGGGTGATCCACAATTTAGTCGGCCATTGTTCGACCATTACCTACCCACTTGTACCTTCAATATATATATTTGAAAAGAAAGTTGGACTCAGCTGTGCCTATCCCCCAGTAAGGAAACATGCATCTATAAAGATAAGCTTACATAGCTTGGGAGTATAGGATCTATTAGTCTCAGCCTAGCCAGATACGAACTACCCTTTCCTCGCTTGGCCGCCCAATTTGTGGCCTTGTTTTCATCAAGTCTAACATGTGATATATTACGAGTTACAAAAGAGCTAAGTAAGACATTTAGACCTGATTAAATGGCCTAGCTCGCCTGTGCCTGGCTCAAACCCGGTTTGGGCCCGGCATGACCCGAGGCAGAACTGCTAATGGGCAGCACAAGCCAGCCCTTTGCCCGCCCATCCCGACTCGGAAGATCAGCCATTTGTACGCTTTACCGTTTTACAATTTTTTTAGCCCACCTTTCCCATCACAGATCAGCCCAGCATGTACAATATTATATGTACTGTTTAAAATTTTTAATATATTATTTATTTTAAAAAGAGGAAAGAACAAAAATATTTTTTAAAAAATATGCTAACAGTAAAAAAAAAATTCTGCAAATTAACAAAATAGAACCTCCATTTATTTTTTTTATTTTTTTAACAAAAATAAACGACTAGTTTATAGGAACCTTACCCGGCTAGCTCGATCTTTGGCTGACGGACTGATTTGAACCCTTCCCGGCCCACCCGATGATCTCATCTTGCATGTGCGGGTCACGCATTCCCCCAAAACTCGGACTAATACTCTATTGTGACCCGCAGCAATCGTCAGCGCTCAGTGCCGACTCACCCGCTGTCTGCTCCCATTTGTACCTTTAATTTTTTATTTTATTTTTGAAGCAAATTGTACCTTTCTTTATTTATTTATTTTTTATGCCAATTGTACCTTTAATATTGTTTGCTTTGAATGGTGTGCGGGAATCATTCAGAATATGGATTCCATACAGCCAAGGTGTAAGGATTTCGTACATCCTAGGAATGTGATGTGTGCCCAGAAACATCCTGTTCAATCACCACCAAACCGTACGCAGGGATAATTCTAAGTGAATATATATATATATTAACCCAGATGGTTGAACTCTTCTCATGACATACTTAAACAGTATACTACGACTTAGAATGATAATTCGGCGATTTCAATAGATGCCAATTTCACTGGATGCAATGATTCGACGACAAAATAGATTTCCACTGAACAATTTGGCGCTTTGCTGGGACTGTCTATGGCAGGATTAATGGAAGTATTAGCGGGTTTTTGTTCAAACTAGAACTATTTTATAATATATTTTATCGAGATAGATTGGGATTCAAATTTATTATTAAATTGAATCTAATTTACTCAAGTCCTAACAAAAACGGTAAATAGATCAATGCTTTTTTAAAACGGTGATTAGTTTAGCATTTCTATCGTCAGACATTTTTATCTTAACGGTAGAAAGACTAAGTTAAATAAATTTATTTATATAAAATATTGATCAATTCAATGTTTTAAACTAATCTAAAACGCTAATCAGTTTAGTATTTTAGTAAAAAAAATTTAGAACATTACTAGTTCGGTCAAAAACTCAGGATTAATTCAATTTTCTAGCTCTATTATGTGACATGTTATGGAGTAAGCATTTTTTTTTTCTTTAGCTAAGAAAGGGATGATATTTTATCCAGGCCGTATCTAGTTGGATTTTTTGAATTATAATAAATAAATAAAAAATCTCACTCTATCTAAAATCCTATGATTAGATTCGACCTAATAGTCTATGGTAAGATTCACAAGGGCGGTCGAATCTAGCATTAGATTGAAAATTGAGACAACACGGAGGGCTGGGAAGAGATGGTTGACTTTAAATTATTCGGATGCGCGAGAGCAGAGGCATAGATTTGAGAGAAATGAAGAGGAGATCCAACCTTTTCGTACTGAATATTGTGTTGGCCATAGGTAGGCTGCAATCATTGCAAGTTTGATGCCTTTATCGGATCCCATTAATTCCAAAAAGCGCATCCTTTAACCCACTTTAGCAAGCTCAAGTGAATGCCTTTTACAAGTTGCATTATGCCTCAAGAGCATGGCTACTGTTCATCACCCAAAGTTCTGGACCTACATGTATATATATATATATATATATATATATATATATATATATATATATATATATATCAGTTTGTTCAGAATTAAATTCTGACAGTAATTGTAACATCTTCCCCAAAATAAGTAAACCTTTGACCTTATCTGTCGAGTTGGCATGACTTAACTTTATGGATATTTCCCTTTACAGCAACTCGTTCAGCGGCCGTTCAATATTATTGCCGACAAAGATTGTGGGGATCCATCTTGGAGCCAATACATTGTTGACTTTAGCGATCAAGTTGGCTAGTTGAGCAGTGTGTAGTGTTGTACATCTCTTCCCACTAATTATAGTCAAGATCGCACTTGAAGATGCGCTTAAACAAGTGGATTATAACATGCAGCATCTGCGATGCTCGATTAATGAGCTGTTAACTCTCCAATAGTTGCAGTTGATGGCAAGATAGTGATGTTACAATGCTTTACATTGTGATTTCCTTACCCAGAACAATTGCTCATGTCTGCTGTCACACCTGACTCATAAACCGCGATGATGCTGAGATGTCTGTTCTTCCTTGTTAAGTAGAAGACTACTTACCAAAGTTAAATCTCCTTCACAACCGGTACCCTACTTTACTGAGTAGAGAATGACACCCTCCGTTTGATAGGAAGGACAACTCCTTGCGGATTTATTCTTGAAAAAAGAAGGCAACGAGAAGGCAGACATGTGCTGAAGTTAATTCTCAAAACACTTTAAATGTGAGAAAGAAAGTCTCTTTATTTTCAATAATCCGTTTATTAGCACAATTTCTTTCCTGATGATCCATTTCTTGATTCATGTTGTACACATTATTAAATAGCAATTACTTTGTTGACCTGAAGTATAATTCACCCCTTTCTAGGTCCTTGTATCTTCAACATGTACTCTTCTTTAGCAGAAAACAATACCCACTCCACTGAGAAATGGCAACGGTAGAGAATTGGAAGCAGCGCCGTGGTGCTGCGACACACTGAGAAACCAATAGGTGGGAATATATAAATATAACCCAACAAGGAGAATAAGAAAGCCATACCCTGTGAGCATAAATCGTTGGGGTAGTGCAGTAAAACATCAAACCACAATAATGACAGGCCTATTGTTGATCAATAGACAACAATCAGCATGTTCAACAGCTACAGCACCAAGATATTTTTAAAAAAACTGGTTGGATGGAACTCTATTCAGTGAAGACAGCATCTTAACAAAAGGATACCTGCTGGATTTGAATCTCAGCATCAATGATTCAAGCTCAAGTAATGTATATCCACCTTCCAGCATAAATACTACTAAAATGCTGTCCTACCAAACCAGAACAGAAATGCAAAGGACAGCATCAATATGTTCCTCAACAAACAATGTACATGTAGCTGATACAGAGAACAAATTTTTAAATCATGAAACAATCCTCAAGTCATTGATTACTCCGATTCAGATAGCAAGAGTTTAGCTGTCAAGCAAAGCACACTACCATCAGATCACAAATATGGCACACAAATCTCTAGAAACATCCCACTGGCTCTGACTACAGCAAGGAGGAAAACCCAACAGTGATCAAGAATTCTGCAATTGGTTATGAGAGATAACTTGCTCATCATCCCCCTGATAAGGCCAGCATTCCAAAAGTTTTAACACAAGCCAACCAAGATAGTGTCATGCTATAAGCTAAACAATCATGAACATATTGATTGCTCAAGTCTTGCACTGGTAATGGGAGCACACAAGAGCAATTTGACATTACAAACTACAGATCCATGTGACCAGGGAAATCAGAAACAGTTGAAGGCAGCAATGGAACCATGAGCCAGTCTTACAAAGAGTACGCCTTAAAGATCCAAATAGTTCATAATAATGGAATCTAAAGAGAGCAACAAACCTAGTCTAGCAACACAACCATGACAAAGTATCAGAGCATCCAGAGATGGTCATGGCATATGCTGAAATTAAAAAGATTATCTGCAGCCTATCAAAGAGTGACCTGTACTAGTAGCGGTCATCATAGACCGAAGGCCTTCCTCCCCTACTGGGACGATCATAGGGTCCAGGCCTACTACTGTAACCACCCCCTTCATACCGCGCGGGTCCACCACTAACATATCTATCACTGGCACCACCACGTGGCCCATCCCTATCATATCCAGTTCCACCCCTTGGGGCCTCTCTGTCATAGCTGCTGCCACCCCGTCCATCTCTCTCATAGCTTCTTTCCTTGCTGTAACCATTCTGCGGGTACCGGTCAGGTCCCCCTCCATATCTATCACCAGAAAAACGATCTCCACCAGGTAGGTATCGATCATTGGCATAACGATCACGTCCACCACCATACTTTCCGTCCCTACCATCGATGCGATCACGGTCCCCATAACGGCCTCCATCATACCGATCATCTATATAACGGTCACCATAGCGATCTGGCCCTCCAAAACGATCCCCACGTCCAGCACCACCACCACCAAACCTAGAACGAGAAGAGAACCGTCCACCTCCACCTCCACCAGCGGAAGGGCACTCACGAGCCCAATGCCCAGGACGGCCGCACTTGAAGCAATCAGAGCGTCCAACAGGAGGAGGTCCATCACCTCCGCCGCGATAACCTCCGCCTCCTCTGCCACCAGATGAGTAGCCCCCACCACTGTAGCCATAGCCATCATCTGAATTCATCTTAGGCTGGGCTTTGTTAACTGAAATTGTCCTCCCATCAAGCTCACGGTTATGCATCTCACTGATGGCATCCTCCACTGCCCGTGGTTCTGCAAATGTGACAAATCCAAATCCGCGAGGCCGCCCTGTATCTCTTTCCACCATGATCTAAACATGATAAAAATGTAAAAACTCATTACATAGAAGATGAGAGAGGAAAACTTGCTCAAATTTCCTGCAGAATTAGTAATCTGAACTTCAACCAACATCATCAGCCAACATAATTCATTTCACATTATAATAGTAGGTATTGCCAATATAGGAAACAGTAAAATAAACAAACAACTCATAATCAAATAAAAATGCAAGCTATAGAAGTGATATATTAGGAAGTGATATATTAGGAAGATTTTTATCTCCCAGCAACATTAAATAGCAAATTCTTCAGCTGCAGTGAGCCAGCGGCAAATTGAACCACCAATAAATTAATCATGACTAAATGCCCAATCACCCAATTTAACAAAATTCACCAAGACATACAGCGAAATGAATAGCCACCTTTTCATACTTATATCACAACCCCCATTTTTCAAACTATTGCAGATCAAGATAACAGGGGAAAAAGAATAAAGATATACAACATAGGTCATATCAGAAAAGCAGTAGAAGGGTTGCCGCCATAATTAGAATATACTAATTTGGGGACAGATGGCATGCATCCATGAAAACCAAAATGGAGATCTGTGAATGCAAGATAACAAGCGGTACAATAATTACGATATACATACTGAAACACAAAAGGTAGCAAAAAAGGCACAGAAAGACATAATAAGCTATTGTCAGGTCTTTCCATGAACAATCTGCTTATTCACAATAGATACACAAAAGAGTTAAACACTTAAATGAAGAAGCACTTACTTTCGAATAAATTCAAACTAGTACTTGGTTAGAAAAAGATCTTATGCTACTTTACACTATATGTCCTATTTAGACGCACTGGTAAAGGTAGAGCTCATGTACCTGATAATAAGAAATATAGGTATTAGCTAAGGCATCATCATGAAACAATAGTCAGGTGAATAATTCCGTATTTTAATTATATCATTCATCAGGTGAATAATTTTGTACTTTAATTATATCATGCACGCGGATCTACTCTACAAATAGAAGGCACCAAGATTTATAACTAAAGATGCACCAAAACTGAACATCCGAAAGACATAATTTCTAGGTGTTAATACTACAACACAAGTAATCTTACCTTCCAGAAGACAGCCATGTCACTGATATCTGAACAAACAAGGAAATCCAAGGTCCAAATGTACTCAGTGGACATGCCCAGTAAGAACTCGGTAATAACAGGAAAAACTATGAAATACCCAGATCAAGTTGTCATCTATGTGAAAACACCAATCACGAATCAACTGCTAATCCTTTCAGACAAATCTTCACTCTTTGTACCATCCAGCAATCAGTATCCAAAACAAAGAATCACAATTCAATGACTGCAGAAAGGCACATGCTGGAAGCATAATTACAGCTGTAAAACAGTAAGATTCCAAATACCAAACTCAAGCAGCACCATCAACATATATGGAACACTGTCTCTAAAGGTACTCTATCTCGCAGGTCAGAAAATTAGCAGCTACCTGCTTATCAAGCAGTTCCTTGACAAGTAAAATTCTAAGAGCATCTCTATTTAGGAAAAGGCAGTCGGCAGAAGTTTGGGCATTAATTGGCTATGCTTTCACTTGGACAAGCTGGCAAAGAATGATATATGCAAAACTGCCAAAATCACCAACAAAACTCATAGAGAGGGATCCTCATATTTAATTAAACCCAGAATTCCAGCAAAATCGATCAGAGAGAAACAGCTCACGATCATATCATTGATCAGAATTTCTAGCATTGACAGTAACATAGTCTATCATGTAATAAACAACATAAAATCAATATTTGATATCCTTGTGTTACAGTGAAACCACCAAAGTGTGAGCATTTATGAGAATAATTCACCGCTGTCCGCAAAATGGAAAGCATAGACATCATGCTACTGCCAACTGTTACCAAGCAGAATTTCCCAAATTGAGCTGGTCATCAGCAATTAGCATGCATACTCAATGCAAGAACAGCCAAACCATGCTCCAAAAGTGTCGCAAGGATTTTGTGCTAAAAGGAAAAATAAAATAAAAGATAGAAAGGAAAGCAATACGAGGGCATCATCATTACTCTGCTCGTTCAATCTCTTCTGAAACAGTAAGATAGCATATCACAAGATAGGAAAAAATAAACAATCCTATTCCAGTCATAAACAAAAGGCCTTTCAATTTCAGCACAGTAGGTAAGAAAAATAAAGCTGATCTTAAGTGGATCTAAAGTCCCTAGTCAAAAGTACCGATAACAGCCAGGAGGCACTTTGCCAATCAAAGAAAACCGATGTGACCTGATAGCACAGCCTTGCTGTTGCATCATGATACCTATTGTGTCAAGCTAAACATTACCAAAGAAAAATAATCATGATACACACTCAACCAACAGACTACGACACCAGCAGAAGGGCCCTTGTCCAGCAAACTGACAAGCACGTACACACATCTTGTTCTTTCTTAGAACTACCTTACATCTGAAACTTTCTTCTAATCAGACCCAATATCACAAGTAGATTCAAAGTCAAAGACAAGTAGAAAAGGGGGGAATCGACAACTTCAGCAAAACATATAAAATTACTACCATAAACGGGCAGACACATCCAACTGAATGAAATGGAAATCTTCATTGTTTCTTATAAATACCAATCTTTGTTGCCACATAAACTAAAATTCAGTAGAACCTCCATTATCCAGCCGATCCAACAAATTTCTTTCCTGTAAAATTTGCATGCTCTGCCTCGAATTCATCTGACAATTTATAAACCAAAAACCACCAAAATCTCCTCTAATTCCGCTATTAAAATCATCATCAACTACCCCAGCGCTAAATCCCTGAAGGCAACTACAATGATTCAAAAGAGAACCTGACTAGCAACGGATCAACTTCTTTTGCTCCACATTCTATAGCAAGAAAGGTTCGAGTTGCTTCAAGAAAGAGAAACTGATATCCACTTCCTAATTTCAACTTCTATTTGAAGCCAAACCCCATCAAATCCTGTAACTCGATAAATAATTTACCACAAAAAGAGATCACGTTCGTAGAACATCGCAGAGGAACCCAAGCTAGACAACAGTAACGACCAAGAAGGACGCTTTCCACATGAGACCAATACCTGAGCCTCGATAACCTTTCCGAAGCGGCTAAACGCCTGCTCCAGCTGCCGCTCCGTGGTGTCCCATGACAATCCACCCACAAATATACGATTCTCTTCTTTACTCGACATCTCCACGCGAGGTCGTTTCTTCCTTCAGCTGAGATCAAAGGACGAAGGTGAGATAACTCGATATAGAGCCCTAGAAATCGGTATAATTACAGTCGAGATCAAAGATCTAGATCGATGAGGAGAAACCCTACCGGAATGAAGAAGACGGAATTAGGAAACCCTAGAATTTGTGTCGTCGTAGAACGATTATATAAGTTTAATGGGGCCGAGTGATAAAATATCTCGCGGTATTTTGTTTAGGTTAACCTGGTGCCGACGAGTCATATAAATTCTCCCGAATTAAAATATATATATATATATATATAGATTTAAAAAATGTATATAGATAATTAAAAAGTTCAGAATGTTATATAAAATAAGTAGTAGAGCAGAATTTAAATTGAATTATCTCATATTCCTTATTGGTTTCAGTTTAAAAATGTTATAGTATTTAGTACATACTTGCTAGATCTTTAAGCGACTGCATAAAGTTTCAGCAACTATAAATACTATTTAAATCACCTTCTTGTTAAAACCCTCTTGTAAAGAGAATATGATTGCGAATGACTAAGTAGTCAATGCCAAGGGCGTCGATGTCACCAAAGAAAGAGCGATCATCACCTTAGTTGAGCAAGGGCCGACCTAGAATTTTTAGATATATATACTTATAAAAATATTATCTATTATAATAATTTAACTAAAAATATTTTAGGTACGGTGAATCACACGTAGAGATATTAATAACACACATAGAGTTAATGGTATTTCATAACTAATAGTCATAGATTGAGCAGCAGCTCGTAGACCACCTGAAAAGGAATATTTATTATTCGACTCGTATCCTAAGCTAATAAGAGCAATACTAGAAACGGCGATCCATAAAAAAACACCTGAGAACCACTAAAACAAGAATGAAATAAAATATATCTAAATTTTCTCAATTAATCAAATTTAGATGTCTTATTATATAATATAATTTCTAATAATAAAATGTATTTATTTGGAAATAAAAGAGTATACATAAATATTTTTTATTTTATCTAGGGTTCCAATTCTCCTTATATATTTTCTGTTAGATAGATTTTATTTTTTGAGAATTAATTAATAATGCTCAGTTAGGATTGGTTGCACTTTATTTTTTGTTGGATTCTAATATTTGATATCTCCATTTCATCAAATATTTTAATTTTTTTTATAATTATGTGTTATTCTAATTTAGTTATTTATCATTCGGTTGGTGCATACTTAGTTTAATTTTTCTTCCTTTTTCTTTTTGTTCTTGTTGTACATGCAAGATTAAATGATGAGTAAGATATCAAGCATGAATATTACTAAATAAGCTGGGCTCAGAGTGTTGAAAATTGAGGTATAAAGTAAGGAACAAGAATAAGCTGAGACGAAGTTAATGGTTGTGTCATCTATTTTAATTAAGAAAAAACCAATATGAATTACAAGTAATCTGCCATTTTGATCAGAAAATAGCAGTTATGATTTACATTTCTGTACATGATACTGTACAACTATGGATTAATGATGTACAATGGCGATGGAGGTTTTTTTCTTTCTTTTTGGAGTGAGAGAGGTGAGAACTTCATGACAACCACTTATTCGGGCAAAAGGGGCAACCGAGTAACACTAGCACCCCCATTCTCGCTGATAACACTGGCACCCCCATTCTCACCGACTAATGAATTAAGGTCTCCTTGTTTAGTTGAAGTTATTCCAGGAGACTTAAGAGAGAGGTTTTTCTTTTTTATCCTCATTGGAAGAATCTGCAACCTAGAGTTCAACTCAGTTCCTGAGGTCTCTGCAGCAAGCTGGTAGCTCTCCACAAGCTCCAGTTGGCGAGCGATTATCTCCGAACATCTGGGAAGGAGTTCAACAGGTTCTCCGCCAGGAATTACAATGTATTCAATAGCCAGTCGAACCTCCTACAAAAGCAACAACTCCTTATTAGAAATATATTGTGGGTCGAAAATTGAATTTCATTTTAGGCAACCTTAAAGAAAGAAGAAAACTGACACACCAAAGAATAAATCAAGATATCTCAAGATTGAAACAATTAAGCCTAATTAATATAGTAAGATTACAACAATTAAAATCCAAAATCAGATTATGTAACTTATGCCTATGATGAAATGATGATCAAAGACCTCATGTGATTATCTGTTAAAATACCATACGTTACACATTTTACAGCATTTTATAAACAAGACAAGCTAATTGAGAATGCCAGATGAAGAGATGAAGAACCATGAGCGTTAGGCTGCTAGTAAGTAAGCGTGAAGATCAATGAGGTTGAACAATTACCATCACTTGGTACTTTGGTATAAATTATATAAACTGAAAAAAAGTGACACCCATTTTCAATCAGTATTGCTTAAACTTTAGCCTCTCTTTTTTTTTTATATATTCTCTAGTATCCGGGATCAGTAAGTATACGATATGTACTCGACAATATTACCTCCAATGCGTCAATCTCCTCCAAGGACGGTTTTCTTTTTGGCGCATCATCTTCAATCTCTACATCTCCCTCTTTAATGTTAGTATGCCTCTTTAATCCAGAACCAAAATCATCCATCTCAAGAATCATTTTGACAGCCTTTACCATCTGTGCCATGGTGTTTGCCTGCAAGTTGAAAAATATAAAGGACAATAAATCAGTAATAAGATCACTTTATACATAACAATAAGGATCCATGGATGATACCTTGATTACAAATACTGGAATCTGGCGGTACTTAGCAACACTGCGAATCCAAGGATTCTGCTTCATTTCAGAACTTGATGCTAGAATTACATTTGCAGTTCCAATGTCATCAGTTATGTATAAGTCACTCTCAAATCCCATCACTTTTGCTACTTGCAGCAGATCAGATTCCAAGATCTGGCAGTAAACCGACAAAGGAAAAACAGTATTATCTCATTTGTTTATCGTTCTAGTGAAGCAATTCTTCTACTTACAATCAAAAAAAGAAATCAGTCAAATAGAGATGCATAATTGAGACAATAACAAAGACCTGCTGGAAGGAAGAACCTAAAATTTGAATATATTACTAGTATTGAAAACTTTAAAAAAAGTTTCTTGGAGAGTATATAAACTATATATGGACAAGATGACAATTAAGGATAGGCTACACAAGATTGACGTTAGCGAAGAGTAGAACAACACAGGTACCGGTCAAACAAGTGCTAGGACATAGTAGCTTCTATAAAGGAGGGGAGCTTGGACGTGTACAACTGAGCCGGGGACTCAGCTTAAGTTGAACAAGAAAAGGAAGTATCAAAGCAGTAAATAAGCATAGGTAAAGAAAAAAAATGCACATTTCAGAAGCAATAAATTTGACACCACACAGACTGTGAACCCTCATCAATGCTTGGTTGTACTATAGCTGTCCCAATAGATGATGAACAGTTTTTGTAACTGGTATGTCAATGCACTTACCTTGTAAGTAAACACACACACTGGCGATCTCTTTGACACTGATGTATTACATCTTTTTTCTCTTGTAAACCCAAAACTCGTATCAGAATCATGTCCACAAGGCAGTCTTTTGCTTGTCACATCCTCCTTAAAGGGAGTTGAGGATTCTTTTTCATATTCCTCTGATGTTGGCATAGATATCCTTGAATCATTAGTTCTTCCATCTACCTTGCGTACTTCAAAAATAGGAGATTTTCCTATTTCAGATAAAAACAAGATGTTAAAATAAGACCAGATCTTTTTTATAAAGGTGCCTAAATAATTAATGAACAAATGACAAGGAACTACTTGAACAGGTAATGAGTTACAAACGACAAAATATTACCTGCCAGAATAGCATCTACAGTTGCTTCTAACTTGTGATGCACCCGACATTCAGTCTTAGATATCATCTCGACAGCACAAGTAAATGTTGGAGGTCCTTTTCTCTCAAGAATAGTTTTCTGAACTTTTCTTTTCCGTGCCTCCTCATCACCAAGTGTGACACTCTGCATGCATAGATAGGAAATATGACTTATGTTCTTGATGAGGTGTTCTAGTAATAGGTATCACCCACTTGGCAGTCAAGCTGAATCTAACTGCTACAGAGTTTCTCAAGTCAGGCTGTGTTCAGCCTCAGCTACTGTACTAATTTAACAAGCTTGAACCAAGCTCTTGAGTCTTGTCGAGCTAATCCAAGTTGACATCAACTTTATGAAGTTGATTTCACCAAAATATATTATAAATACCTCACCTATTTAATTAACAATTGACAGTTCAATATAGTGAAAGAAAAGGTTGATTAGACCAATAGAGGGTAAGCAAATTTGTTTAGCATGTATTGCTGAGTGATATCTTTAATTAACTGATAGATTCCAGATCTTGTTTCATAGGGCTAGCTAATTCATAAATTCAACAAGATGCTTGGTTCGTTCACCAAATGCCATGACATTACAGCAATATAATTGCAATTTGAAAGATTCTGAAACATAGATTTGTACCTCTATCCCACCAACAAGTATCTGCAGGCAGGGATTTTTAATAATGCTATCAATTGTCACTCCATGTGCTGTCCCAACAAGTTGAACACCTCTTTGAGCAATAGTGCTGGCTGCCATCGCTTCAAGTTCTGTGCCAATTTCATCAATTATAATGACTTCTGGCATGTGATTTTCAACCGCTTCAATCATAACCTGTAGAACATCACAATTTTTTTAAGTTCCACTTTGTATTAATAAATTTTCTTATGGTGTCTAGTGACACTGCTCAGAAGAATTTGAACTCTACAGAATTTCAAGAATTAAATCAAGGTGTGAGGTACACTATTGAGGACGCACATTGTGCTGCATGCTAACATTAGGAACTTGCATTCTTCTTGCACGACCAATACCAGAATGAGGTACATCCCCATCACCTCCTATCTCATTCGATGTGTCTACAATAATAACTCGTTTCAGTCGTTCATCTGCTAAAATTCTTGCCATTTCCCTGCATTAAGAAAACCATTTGGAGACATTAATATCATGAATAAGATGAGGCACATTTTCTGGCCTTCTTGAATGATTCTCTAATGCAAGTTAGCTGCAGCACAGATAATCTTTAACCATATAATATCCTTAGTCAAGGTGGGACGGTATAGATAGGTGTGAGAACTAGAGAGTTAGAATCTCTCCTTGAGAGGCTAGAATGACAGACAACATAATAGTAATATTGTTGACATAATATAGTTCCTTTTTTCAGAATTAACACAAATCAATTACTTCTAGCATGGCTTCCGCTAAAATGAGACTTTACCTTATCAAGGTTGTCTTTCCAACTCCTGGAGGTCCAATCACTAAGATGGAACCGCCACTCTCAACCAAATCACGTATCATCTCTGCACTTCCAGATATAGCTCGACCAACTCGACAAGTGAGACCAATTATTTGCTTCTTGCGGTTCCGAATAGCACTAATTCGGTGTAGGGAATGGTTAATCCCAGAGCGATTGTCCTCAGAGAAGTCACCTACCTGCAAACAAGACCACACTGAAATGAGTATTCTCCACAAGATAATGGTAAATGCAAATGATAAAGTTCTATCTAAATCATGCACGACCAAAGTGGAAGAATGATTGTACTTCTAAGTAATAATATCACAACCAGACCGGCATAAAAGACTGTACTAACACAATTCATTACCAAGATGAAAAATTTCTTCCTAGGATAACAAAGAATGATTAAAGTTTCAAATGAGAAGATAAAATACAACAACACTTGCCAAGTAAGGGATCCAAACTATCTCTACTTCCGATTCCCAGGTTCAATCCGATCACTTGTAAAACATAGATAATCAAAACGTATTTAACTTGGAATATTTTTATCCGATCAAATTTCCTTCAAGAACCAATATAGAGCTACAAGCTAAACAATAGACAACATGGAACACCATCATAACCGTACGGATATCTAATATCCTAAATTGGACCCAAAAAGAAAACCGTAGACCAATAAACTTCCAACCTCCAACGATAATTACCTTCGAGATGGCGTGTCGGAGATCCTCGAGACCCACGGGCTGCTGCGACATGACCCAATCCCCGGAGGGGAACCGGGCCACCGGCTTCCTCCCCAGATCCATCACCACCTCAATCAACTCCCTTATCTCCCCGTGCCGCACCAGCTCCCTCCTCATCCTCGCCGGAACCAGCTCCAGGAACTGCTCCAGCTCATCATGGACACCACCTGCAGCTCCGCCACCGACGCCGCCGGATCCATCCGTCCTCGTCGTCGACGTGCCCACGTGGCCCCCATTGCTCCAAGGAGCGCATCTTTCACCGCTAGGCCGGCGAATTGAGGGCGGCGCGATCGCTTTTCGGGGAGCGGGGAGGCGGCGAAAGGAAGAAGAAATCACCAAGGCTGGTACGGGATGCTGGAGAGAGGCGGGACACAAAACTTTCAGCATCTCGTTTTCCGAACCGGTTGTGGTTTTGAGATCCGAGACGTGTCGGGATTGGAGAAATGGGAGGTCGGAGCAGGGCTTTAATAAATGGTTCCAGTGGGATATTTCGCCGAACGGGTGGGGGGTAGAGGAGAAGAGAGGGAGAGAGAGAGAGAGAGAGAGAGGGAACGGGGAATAAAACAAGGGAAGATTCGAAGGGGATCTATTTTAATTCTTATTTCAGGAGGGTGGAAGGAGTTCGAGAGGTAGGCACGCAACGAACTCTTCTCGGCTGTTGAACGAAAAATGTGGGATCACACACCCGCATTCACTTGTGGGCTGCGGTCCACATACTTGATACTTGTGGCGGAGGACGAAGGAGAGGTGTTCGGTCTTTTCTTCCCTTTTGGGAGTCTTTTTTTGCATATTACGTCTTTACTCTTACTTATTCTTTTCCTTATTTTGACCAAGCTTACGAAATGCGATCAAATTCGGAGCCGGACGATATCCTATCGGACGTCTGTTACGATGCTAATTCACTTTGGACAGCCATGATCGCACCTGCTCTTAATTTTTAGTACAATTATAATTATTTGATGTGTACTGTTAATGGCTAGCGTGCACTCAACGATGTGCTCCAGTAGATCCTAACGAGTTGACTCGCATTAGATCTCATTGATCCTGGGAGTCGAGATGATATTCCTTATAATCTATTGAGTTAAATGTGCTATTGTTGCGATGGCGAACTAATAAAAGAACGTTTTCTTATAAAAAGCAGTTTACAAATATCACATAAAAGGAAGTTGTTTGGTATATGAGAAAAATGTTGGTGGTGATATGCAAAATGACTCTTTCTTTTATGTTCTTCTTTCTTTTTTTTAATAAAAAAAATTCCCCAAATTTTGTGGTTGTGAAATTGTGGTTCCCTCCAGTTTTTGATGGAAAATCTGTCCCATATGGATGACGTCTCTTCATTGATATCGATTGCGATAGTTTAGTGGTACCCTCCGAGTTCAATAGATGGAGGGCCTCCTGACTGGTCCCTTTGTTGGGGAGATTAGATATCGAGCTAGCTATTGGGTTGGGTCGGATTGGGTCAGCTTAAGTCTGAGTTTGAATCTAGGACATATCCGATTTGGTCTAACTTAATTCCCTTGCACCACTAGAGCTTGGATTAGCCTCAAGTTTGCATGAGCTAGGCTTATCTCTTGCAATTTTGAGCCAAATTTGCTCTGGTTAGTTTGTTCTTCTCGCTCGACTATCTTGGCTCATAATATAATTCCACTTTTCTATAAGGTTGGCTCAATCATTTAATTCATAGTTATTTAGCCTATCATTAACATATAATATATGATTCTTGAACTACGAAAAACGAGGCAGCTCTCTGCACTGGGAATTGTTGTACGAGTTATTGATGTGTATAGTTTGATGATATGGTTAGCATAAAAGTTGTATATGATGGTAGCTTATTACTTATGGCAGGTCTAATGCATATTTACAAAGCAAGAATTACTATCGATGAAGGAACTCTCTTATCAGAAGAAAGTATCAGTTTGTTTGGCTGATTGACTTAAAATTAACTTTAAGTAAAAGTGAAAATTAAATTTGAATTGATTAATTTTAATTTAAGTTTATTTTTGGTTTAATTACATTAACACCCATTGAATTATAAAGTAATATCGAAGTGATTATAACTAGACCTCCTAAATTAATTGGGCAATGCAGTGTTACCCTGTTGTTATACTGTCGTCTTATTTTTTGACTGAAAATATTCACGACACGGGTGATTCATGTGTGAAATTTATACCAAAAAAATGTATTCTTAGAATATAAAAATATTATATATTAGGATAGAAATATTCCTCTTCTACATTTCTTTTTAATTTTATACTTTTGGTGCCAACTTGCATATGAGATAAATAGATCAGATTCACAATATGATGCTTCACAAGCCCCAAGTTTCTTAAGCCTTCTTAGCTGCGAAGAATTGTGGAATTGTGTGTTCTGCAGCTAAAGTAGTGGAAAAGGAGAATAATAAAAGATGCAAAGATGGAGATCATTCCATTGAAGGAGGTAATAAACCAGTTGAGCTTGGTAATGAGTTACCTTCTCACAATTTGGATAAAAAAAATTAAGTTAATTGCTAAAAAGTTATCTCCTATAGTTTCGTAAAATAGTTATAGGATGGATCACTTCACCGGAGCCCTATAATAGTGCCTACACTTGCCTTCTTCTCCTTATTGTTCATGTGTAGTAAAAGCCTTATGCAAATTCGCATAACCTCATTGACGATGCTCTTGATGTTTTCAGTGGAGATTAGCGGTTCAGAATCCTCAGAGGTTGTCATTGTGATTGAGTCAGAGGGGATGGAGAGCGGAGAAGGTAAAATTGCCACAATTTCTTCCCCCGATCAAATCATAACAAATGGTAAAATAAGTAATCCGTATTTCTTCTAATAATGATAAATAAAAATAGATAATAATACCACATGGACATAAATAAAAGAGTAACCAACCATTTTCTCTTAGCATCGCCTGCACTGTTACGTTTCCGGTTATTTACGAGTATGGTTGTAGCATTTAAAATGTCACAGTATCACTTCTATATTACCCTATAGTTTAGTAGGTGTTATTGTAATTAAACTTTATTTTTTGAGCCCCTTGATAAGTAAATTTAAGACTATTTCATATTAAGTTTGAATTAAGTTTAAACTAAATTCGAATCTAATTTGAATTAAGCTTGAATTAAATATTGGGTGGGCTACACTTTGTAAAATTAAATAAAATAATAAATTAAATCTCAGTTAGTATGCATAAATTGAGCTCTATCGAGTTGGTCTTTCTCAAGCTCTGAAATAAAATTTAAGTCTGATTAAAATTATCAAGCTTGACTGGTATCAAATGTAGGCCTAGTTTAATTGACCCGAACTCAGAACCGATCACAAGCAGCCTTGATTACTTTGGCAGGGATAGCAAAAGTCTTCGTACCTAAGCGTTGACATTTAATAAAGTCAACACAGCACTGGGACCCACCACGCAGCCTAATGGTATCTCAAACCGCATAATTTCGCCCTTTCGGTTTATTCTCTCCGCTGCTTCCGCTCTCTCCTCTTTGATATAATCGCTATCTAAACGCGTCATCTCCTCTATAAAATCAGTACAAAATTCCCACCAGCGGAATCGCGCTAAGAGAAGTGTTCATGGAAGGCGAGGGCGAGAAGGAGCTGGTTCTCTCCGGGGCCCAAGGCGCGGTGACGTGCGCCGCATGGATCCGGCGGCGCGAGAATACCGTCCTGGTCGTCATGGGGAGGGCGGCGAGTGGGTTCTCTTCTTGCCCTGCTATGCTCGAGATCTTCTCCTTCGATCCCAAGACGACTTCTCTCTCCAATGATCCGTTGGTGCGTTCTTGCTTCCTAAACCCTAATCCTCCTCCTCAAATTTGCCTTCTTTTTGTTGTTTTGATATCGTGGAATCGTTGTTCCTGTAGGTGAGGTTTGCGATTCGGGAAGAAGATGGCGATCCGCTGAGTTTCGCGGTGCACCCGAGTGGGGATGAGTTCGTCTGTGCCACCTCTAATGGTTGCAAGTAAGCTTCGTGACTTTATTCTTGTTGTTATTGTTTACGTCGAATTTCCTACCGATTTCTTCAATTATGCAGGATATGATGTTGTGCTTTGTAGAAAATGACCGAGAAAGTTTTAAAAAGTTACACTGGAACCGAGCATAGGTTTACTTATGAGTTTTATTGGCAAATGGATTCAAACACTGGAAAATTCGTCCCTTTTTATGGACAAGTGACTAGATGGAAATTTTGGCATGTTGCACCTGAAGATTTGGATTATAGTCATATTGTGATCGTATGTCGCTTGTCATGACTGCAACCGACTCTTATTTGATCATAAGTAGTAGAGATAAATTTTTTTTTAAACTAAAGCAGGACTTCTGAAATCCAGAAACTTCCATAACAATCAAGGATTTACTTACCGACTTACTTAGACATGTACTTGTATTGCTTTGTTCATATTTTCTCTTATCAGCTGTGAAAGGATTCCACTGATTAAGCCCCTCTTGCATGTGCAGATTAATTAAGTTGGTTCATCAAGAATTTTCTGTCCGTCTTCTTTCTAGAGATATTCCACAGCTTCAATCTGTTGGGCTCCAGAAATGCCTGGCTTTTAGCACAGATGGTTCTAAATTTGCCATGGGTGGTGAGGTATGTGGCCGTGGCTTATCTCTGATTTTATATTAGGAAAGCAGTACTTCAAACAATCCTGTATATAGTAGGGCTGTGTCTAGGTGCTAACAAATAGAGAAAGCATTGACTTGCAGAAACAATTATGAACCAGGTAATAGTCACAGAAAAAAATCATGCAGAAAATAAATGACTACACAAATAATCTATGCTACGTAGAAGCTTGCCTTGGAAAAGAGTTACCATCTCTAATTTAATATATCAAATGCTATCTCGATAATATGACTGCTAGAATGTTGACACCTTCCAGCCACTCTTTTTCTATCCCGACATTGTTTGCTTATTAATGCGGCTCCTTCTTTTAGTAAAAGATTAGTATTTATCATTAATCTTATGGAAGGAGAATAATTCTTTTTGGTCTTTGATAAGAATTTTTGTTATCTTAGGATGGTCATCTTAGGATATTGCATTGGCCAAGCTTGAATGTGCTCCTAGATGAACCTAAAGCTCATAAATCTTTTCGAGATATGGATATCAGGTGAGGGAATACATACTATTTTCTCATGGAAGTGGACATGATCCTCATAATTGTATATGAGTATGAATTTATTTATGCATAATTATGCTTGCACCTCTTATTGTCTGTATACTGTATAACAATAATAGAAAAAAGAAGTGACTCTTTCAATTCTATAACACTGCTTTCATTCTCATTATAAAGTCACCTTCACAGTGAATCCACAGATGTAGTCATTCTGCAGTTAACCTTCATCTGTTTTAGAATGTAAATTCACTGGTAAAATTTGTGAATAGCTCTCCTTTTATCTTGTCACTGGGACAGTTATGTTTCTTTTGGAATCATCTGTAATTTGATTATGTATTTTCAGTACACATTAGATAAGAGGGTGTACGAGCAATACATGATATTCTTATAATCAGATAAATTTGGATAACTACAAGGTATGTAAGCTCCAAAATATTATAACAAATCTTGTGACTCTGATGCAGAAGTTTATGCATGTATTCCTGTAGATTCATAGATTTTCAAAAATCTCTCAATGAGTTCTGCACAAGATTAACTACCTAAATGTTCTGTTTGAAGAGTTATTCGTGTACATTGCTTCTCTTATGATTGATGCTGATTTAAAAATATTCACTTTGACTGTGTCCTACAGCTTAGACTCAGAGTTTTTGGTGTCAACATCTATTGATGGTTCTGCAAGAATATGGAAGATAAACGATGGAGTTCCGCTGGTTAATTTGACTCGAAATTCGGTATAGAGTCATTTTTTCTTCTTGCGCAAACAGAAAGCCTATGTGCTTTTGGTCTTATGTTTTCTGTTATTTCTTGTTTGCAGAATGAGAAGATTGAATGTTGTCGGTTTTCTAGGGATGGAACTAAACCTTTCCTGTTCTGCACAGTTGAAAAGAGTAAGCTTTCTGATGAACCTGAGAGTCAATCTATTAATTGCCGTTGTATTTCATAAATCTTGATATGCAAAACAGATGGAAAGGTTGTCACTGTAGTTTGGGATATGAGTACGTGGGAAAGAATTGGACACAAAAGGCTACTTGGAAAGCCTGCCTCTGTACTTTCAATCAGCTTGGATGGAAAATACATTGCACTGTAAGTTGTTGAAATGGCTGATCTTTGTTTCTTGTTTATAACTATCTTTGTGCGTATATCATTTGAACATTTTAAATCTGTCTTCTATTTGAGAACACTTGCAATCTTGTTGCATTACTATCCAAGATATATTCACCAATTCTCCTACTTGCCTTTTGTATTTTGTCATTACATAGGCAGACAATAATCTCTTCAACTTCATTATGCTTTACTTCTTCATTGCACATTCACCTTGATATGCTTGTCTTACGTGCTCATCATATGTGTCTATGCCCTCTGTTATTTTTCTTTTTTCCTTTTTATTTGTAAAATTGAGCCATACAATGTCACAGAACTTTGTGCTGTCCAAAACATAAAACACCTCACAGGCATCAATTTATCCCCGAAGCTGAGCCATTATTTTAGTGCTAGTAAGGAATTCTCCCTTAAACTGGATGAACTTGTGTGGTTGTATGACAGATTTACTTGAGTAGCCTTGGCCATTACTTTTACTGGTGATCCAGTATATTTTTATTCCACTACAGTTTAGTGCTGCATTTACTCATGATCTTCACCTACATTTCAAAACTCTCACTAAAGTCTCTTTCATCCTTGCTACAGTAATTATCTCCCTGAGGCAGTATGTTAGCTTTCTGCCCTGTAAATGACTTAAATTTTTTGTTATATTCATATTAGACATATTAGATTCCTTTGGCCATAGAAGTGTTACTGACTTAGATGGTTGCATTACTTTTTTCAGGGGGAGCAATGATGGCGACTTTTGTGTAGCTGAAGTAAAGAAAATGGAGATTTGTCATTGGAGCAAGAAGGTTCATCTTGGTACAAGAATTTCTGCAATTGACTTCTGTCCTACAGAAAGGTAATTTACATGACCTATGTAGAAAATATACCTTACTTTCTTACCTTGATATACTTCATCATCTGCATTAGGATATCATATCGTGGAAGTGAAAGCCCAGTTAGTCTATATTTACTTTGTTAGCTTATTTGGCATATATGTTGCCTTCCAAAATACAATGAGAATTCGGGCTGCAGACCATCAGCCTAATCTTTCTTTATTTCCAACGGCAAGGAGGTGGCTGAATTTCTATTTTCGTCAAGAGGTTTCTGTTGGCTCAGAGTTTGAGAATATTCTTATTGCGTTGATTATTTTATCCCTTATACAGGACAATTTACCAGGACAGATTAGTTCAGACATAATAAAGTCCACAAGTTCAACTAAACACGCCATTCATAGGAATATCAGCATAAATATCTATTACTGGTGCAATCTACCATCTCTACTCGTCTATCACTGAGAATTAATTTACCGTCTCCCATATCCTTAATCATATTGTCTCTTGTGGATCCTGCGCTGGTATTTTAAGCTAACATCATTACTCGTTTTCTTTCAGCATCTAGCACCTTTTTTTTAATAAATTTATGTGATTTTGGTGGCACAGCCTGTTTGATTACAATATTTTTTCTTCCTAATTTGCAACCTATGAACTTTACTGCAATTTTGGGCTATTTCCTGTTGTGCATTTGCCATTAGTTTCGGCATCTATTTACCAGCCTTATCTGCTGATATTGCAGAGTTGTGATTTCCACTTCAAATCAATGGGGGGCGGTGGTCACAAAGCTCAATGTGCCAGGCGATTGGAAAGGTATATGAATCTCAGCATTCAAACTGCATTTGGTATTTAGGGTAACTCATCATTCTGAATGTTCCTTTGTCTCCTGCAGTGTGGCAGATCTACCTTCTACTCCTGTCCTTATTTGTGGGCTCAGCTGTTCTATTCTATATATTCTACGAGCACTCTGATTCATTCTGGAACTTTCCCCTCGGAAGGCATCAACCTGCAAAACCATGGGGAGCCTTCAAGGATTCTCAGCTTCCAGATGACCGGAACCCATGGTGACCATATATATCTCTAAATCTAGAGAACTATTGTACTAAGGTTCTTTGTAGGCAGCACTACTGTGTTAATTTCACGGCATGTTCACCGTTGATTGTTGCACCAGAGAACTTCTGTGTTGACTGATATTTATCTTTTCATGTCCCTCAAATGTATTGATTTCTTATTGTTTCTTGAGCTCTATCTTTCATAGATTCAAACATATATATGTTAAACTGATGAGTTCTATTCTCTGAATGAGTATTGAAATACTATAAGCAATTATTGGGACTCTGCGTAGCATTTTATGAACAGTTACATTCATTAGAAACAGGTGATATCTGCCGAATATTCTGTTTCTTGCTCATAAGAAATTTTTATGATGTGAGAGACCGTTTAGTTGGCACGATTCCATGGCCTTCAATCATTATTTATTTTATTCAGGTTCATCAGGCATTTTTTTTTAAGAACTCATAAGCTATAGATTGGAATAAGCTTACATGGTAAGCACGCACAGTATTATCTTTTGTTTGCTTGAGATAAGTGGAAATTTAATAATGTCCTAATAAAATCAATGCTGTTGAATTCAAATCCGAGAATAATAATGCAGTATGAGGCTTGTAAACTATTTGAGTATTTTCCAATATTATCCTATTGGAAAGCATGCACAATATTATTAAACAATGTTAAATATATTTTACACAGTTAACTTATCTTCTAAGCTTTATTTTGTCTTATGCTCCAAAAATTTTAATTGAACTACAACGACAAAGTTGTTAAGAGAGATGACAAAAGTACTTATTTAACTATTGCTAAATAAATATGTACTCAGAGAGCAATTTTAGGATGAAATCAAAAGAAAAAAGCTTAGAGGTAAAATGATTCTTAGTATAGGTCCTGGTGTCCTGGACACTATAGGAAAACAAGAAGTAGCATCGGTAATATTCAATAAGAAATCATTTAAACAAAATTGTATATATTTCCACTTTGCTTCTATTAAAGGTTGATAGAATGTATTTTTTGGCATTCACTTAAATTAAAATGAATGTCAATAAGCCCGAGATATTATATTTTATTAGTGTAGATGCAACTTTTGGAAACACACCAAGTCGAACATAGATAGAGAAGAAGACAACGACTACTTGAAGGGGGACAACCAAAAGGGAAGAAAATATAGATAGAGAAGAAAAACAGAAAAAAGAAAGGCGAGCAAAGAAAGAGAAGGAAAGAGAGATAGTAAATACTCTCTCTTAGTCGGAGCAAAAACCTCTCCTCTCTTAGTCACATAGGCTATGAGAAAGACAGGAGAAAGAGAGAGAAAAAGGACTCTCGAGCCGGAGGGAAAACCTCTCCCCTCTCTTAGCCACACAGGCTACGAGAAAGGGAGGAGAGGAAGACACCGATTCCTTAACAAAGAGGGGAGAAATAAGGGATGTAAATTTTAGTAGAGCTAGAGCCTAGGCATAATTTTTGGTCTAGTTGGAAGTGTATGATATAGGCGAATCATTTAAGTGGCTTGATTCCAAGACCTTCTATTATCTACTTATTTTCTTTGGGTTCCTTAGTTTCAACTTCACTTCACCTGAGGATATTATTATTACTCATTTTAGAGCTAAACTAAGTAGTGACATGCACAATATCATTAAATAGGACTAAACACATTTTATGTCCACACCCTTAAAATGAGTTTACCTCCGAAACTTTGTGTTGCATGTCTCTCCTGGATTTTTGACTAAAATTACTCACTGTCTATTAGGTTAAAGAATAAGAAATTTCTATTCATGAATTAGATATCCCTTATTTATAGCTAACAACCAAATACCACCAAATTTAGTACAATTAATATCATGATATTACTAATACCATGGATACTGGTCATTATTATCTTTATTCCAACTTAGAATTAGAATAAGAGAGAGACGCCCTTCTTAGTATTGCAACTGAATACAAGAACATAATTATCTTCTAAAATTTATTTAATAGAGTTAAATATATTTATCTCACTACTTTGGAGCTGGGACAAACATTGCTTTACCTTTTACCTTTTTTTTAGTTTGCTTCAAGACTATATGTTTTCTTTCATCTTTGGGATTAGGAAATTTTGCAAATAATACCTTGCTTTTTAATAACAAAATTACTATAATTTAGGTAATATGCGTAGAAAATATAACTAATACTATGAGAATATTCTGTTAAGTACAGATATTTTATTTTTAAAATTACTAATATATAATTATTTTCAAAATGACTAAAATATACTTATTTTAAAAATAATTAAAACATTCTTAGTATGACTTAATTGAGAGTAATTTTATAATTTTTTTAATATAATTAACTTAACTCAGAAATTTTGTTAAGTTTAATAACATATCTAATAGTACGGTATTTTCTGTATATAGTCGTTAAATTATAGAGTCCAATTTATAAATAATAAAAATATATAATATAAATTATAATTTTATTAAAAAAAAAGGTGATACGCTTGAGATTCTTCTTAAGATTATTATTTATTAGGAGAGTTGTTACAAGACACGTAGATTCGAAGGCTAGAAAGATTATAATCTACAAGATCCCCATAAGAAATAAATATAAAAGACAAAAGAAAAGGAATGAAAATAAGTACGAGAAATTGTACCTGAACCAAGCCGGCAAGATCGGCCTACAGAGGTAGACTGGGTCCCTCTCGTCCCCACCACCATATAAATATTACTTTATTCTTTCTAATAAATAAATAAAAGCGTCTTCGTCACCACAGAAACCGTTCCTTCCCCCCCGAACTCCCGCGTCTCTTACACGAACCAACGCATCCTTTCCGTCTCCTCTTCTCCTCTCTAATCCTAACCCTAGCCCTAATTGTATCATCTGGAGGAGGAGGGATTAGGTCCAATGGAGGTGGATCCCCTGACGGCGCTCTACGTCGGCGACGTCCACCCTGACGTTGCCGAGAGCCAGCTATTCGATCTCTTCTCGTCCGTCGGGGTCGTCGGCTCTGTTAGAATCTGCAAGGATCTCGCCACCGGAAGGTCGCTCGGATACGGCTACGTCAACTACATTGCCCCGCAAGATGGTATTTTGCATCGGAAATCTCTGATCCCAGCGTCTTTCTTTCCTTCTCGGCGTTATCTCTATCACGTTTCTTATGACGATTTTTGATTTGTTCGATTCAAATAGGAATTTTTCTTTCCGATCTTGTTTTTGGTCTGTTCCTGAATAAATTTCGACTTGTGCATTTCTTTGAATTGGATCTTTCTGATTCCTGTACTATTGTTTTGTTTCTCTCTCTCTCTCTCTCTCTCTCTCTCTCTTGATCAGTAATACAATTTCAATTTTTGTTCCCATCCTGTATTATAGGTTATCTTTTTCTATATCTGAGAGAAGGTCCTGATATTTATTTTTTGCGTTTAATTTCTCTATTATATTTGTAGATCATTTGTCATTTTTACTCTTTGCTCTTCAATGTGGCAGCCATGCGCGCTGTGGAGAAGTTAAATCATACGCTCTTATATGGCAAACCTATCAGAATTATGTGGTCCAACCGAAATCCAGATGATAGGAACAGTGGGATGGGAAATGTGTTTGTGAAGGTGTTCTGAACAATAAGCTGATCTTTTCAACCTTTATTTTTTATTTTATTTTTATTGCAGTGTCGCCCATTTTGATGCTATTTGGAAAAAATTTATGAGATTGGCTTATATTTTACAGAACCTAAGCAGCTCTACTGATGACACAAGGCTTCAAGAGATATTTTCAGAGTATGGGACTATTTTGTCTTGTAAAGTATCTAGAGATACAGATGGGAAGAGCAGAGGATATGGATTTGTTCAGTACGATTCTCAGGAATCAGCAATTTCTGCTATCACGAAACTCAATAACTCCTTTCATGATGGGAAGCAAATGTATGTATGAGATATTCTCTAGACATGCTTTCTTCTGGATTTTTATTTCTACGCATGAGCCACTGTTTGTTAGATTTGAAAGACTTTCTTCTGCCTTGTCCTCCTTTTTCTCCAGACTTATAATGTAACTTCTCTATATGGGATTTATTTGGTCTTGCATGTTCTTATTAAGGCATCGCTCTTTCATACAGTTACGTTGCTAAGTTCATAAAAAAGAGTGAACGTCTTGCTGCACAAAATCCTGAAGATAAATACACCAACTTATACATGAAGAACTTGGATCAGGACATAACAGAAGAACTTATTAAAGTGAAGTTCTCTGAATTTGGTTCAATAGTTACTGCGAAGATTGAAAAGGACGAAAATGGAAATTCGAAGGGTTTTGGATTTTGTAGTTTTGAAAGTGCTGATAGTGCCAAAAGAGCTAGGGAGGCAATGGATGGAGTCCAACTTGGTAAGGTTACTCCTGTTTTTTATAAAGATCAAGCAATAAGAAAGCTTTATCTCGACTATATTGTTATCAATTTTTACTCTGTCATTGAGTAGGATCAAAGACCCTGTATGTGGCAAGGGCCCAGAAAAAATCTGAACGACAGCAGATTTTGCGGCGTTTGTATGAGGAGAAGAGGAATGAGAAAATCAGGAAGAGCATAGTAATGCATCTTGTGTTTTCTTTGTGAAGTTCCTTGCATGATCCTGTTACTTTTTAGAGTATTTCAGTATTATAGCTATTAATGATCCATTTCTCAGGATTCAAATGTTTATATAAAGAATATTGATGAATCTCTTGACGATAACGCTCTCCGCGAACACTTTAGCCAATGTGGCAACATCACTTCTGCCAAAATCATGCGCGATGACAAAGGGATCAGTAAAGGGTTTGGGTTTGTCTGCTATAGCACTCCAGAGGAAGCTAAGAAAGCTGTCACCACTCTGCATGGTAATTAGGATTTCATTTACGGGTTAATTCTTCTGTTCTTATCATGATACTGATGTTCCTGTGTTGTTCTAAGCAGGACAGATGTTCAATGGAAAACCTTTATATGTTGCAATGGCTCAAAGGAAAGAGGAAAGACAAGCTCAATTTCAGCTTCGTTATGCTTACATGGCGGGGTTAGCAGGACCACCGGCTGTTTTGCCTGCTGGATACCCCCCTGTTTACTATACTCCTCCTAATGTTGTCTCCCAAGTTTCTCCAAGACAGGGTCTTATGTATCAACCATTTGGACTGAGACCTGAATGGAGGCCAAGGGCCTTTGTTCCTCCATCAAGGCCAGGTTTCCATCCGCTGCCTCTTCCAGTGGTATTCCCCTGTCTGTTACAATAGAATCTTAAGTAGATTTTCATCATTAGTACTGAACTAGTCTTTTAACTGTACTGACCCTTTTTATATCGCTCTTCTAGATGCCAAATGCTCCAAGGCAGCATAGACAGAATAGAGGAAGGATGAATGGACATATGATGCCTCAACCAGGGCAGTCTACTCCATATATGTCAAATTTACAACAAGCTAACAATTCTATGTTCTCTTCAAAACATTCTACCAACCAGCAGGTTTGTTTTTGCCCAGATTGTTTCTATATCGTATACTATGCATTGCTGTTTCACCATAAATGTTTCGTCTATCTTTCTAGTACCTGCCCGGTGCATTTGCGTGTGCATCATAGAACCACATCCTGCAAGTATAAATGTAATATTTGAACTGCAAATGAAATGACAAATTAGTAGAAATCTTGAGAAAAGAGCCGAGAGAAATTGAGTTTGCAGCACTTACTTGAGGATCTATATTGATGTAGAACTTACTAAAGTAAGAAGCAACTATTTAATTATTCTTCACATGGCGTGTGTATTTGACTTATGACATGTCCATGCAACTCACAGTTACATCTTGTTGCAGAATCTGTTATCTAGTATATGGTTAATATCGCATGCTAGTGGTGGATATGGTGGATACATCCACTTTTGCTACCTTCATGAATGAAGTATCATCGCATCTTATTAGCTCTATTAATTTTCGAGTCTAAAGTAGCTTTCTTTGTGCTCTAGCAGCGGTCTGGGCAGAGCAAATACATGATGAACGGAAATGAGCCTGATATAGCTAATGGCTCAATGGTTCAACTCAGTACTTCAAACTCTCAAGGAACTGAGATGCTCAGTAGCATGCTTGCTGCGGCGACACCAAAGCAGCAAAAGCAGATGCTTGGGGAACGTCTCTTTCCCCTGGTTGAGAAACTTAAGGTGATCTCACATTCTCCAATCATATAAGTTCCAAATTTTATCCTTTTGATGCTATTCCCCAGCATTCCTTATTAGAAATGTCAAGCATGTCGTTCTCTTTGTCATTAATTTCATATGGCATCACATTGTAGTGTGATCTCGCTGCAAAAATCACCGGAATGCTCCTGGAGATGGACAACTCCGAGTTGCTGCTGCTATTGGAGTCACCAGAGTCATTAGCTGCTAAAGTGGAAGAAGCTGTACAAGTTCTTAATCTCTCCAAAGGCAACGTAGGTGACCAAGAGAGCTTACATTCCAATTATTTGTCGGCGGAGGTTTCTGTCAACTGAGCAGAATAGCAATTCAACCATTGTTTCAGAAATAAATTAGCATTCATTTATGCACTTTTAGGCTAATGAGTATATTAGTAAGCTTTTATTTGTTTATTATTAGGACCTCTTGCTATAATGCTTAAGACTTTTCTTTCTTATTTATGCTTTTAGAACTGTTTGAGGAGTTCTCATAAAATTTAATTCTTATTATTTCTTCTCCCATGTTATGGTGGATTACATCTTTGATTGAGAATTGTGGACATTGGATTCAATTTCTTTGGATACTAATTATTTACTACTTTGAATATTATCTGATCAATTTTAGAGTTGAATATCTCAGAAAAGGAACAAAAAACGAACCGTGTCCTATATAATCATTACATCATCTATCCACATTCACATGAATAAATTCCACGTAAAACTAAAAGAAAGAGGAGATCTAAACCTTTATTGCGATCAAGATGAGAGCAAAATCCAAAACGAGTGGACAAAAATAAGATCAAATTAAGGACGACAAGTACCGGAAAACCAAGTCTGTTTTTATTCATCTCTTCCCCTTCCCTCGCTTCGGGAAGGAAACACTTACACCATGGAGCTTTCCCTTCTCCCGCATCGCAACGCTCCATTTACAACCCCTTGCTCGAGTAAGAATTCTTCTCCCTCTTCTCCCTCTTCCTCTTCTTCTCTCTCTCTTTGATAGATTCGTTGTTGTTTCCACCTAATTCCTAGTCAGGGGCCGGATCAAGACGCCCAAGTTGGCGTCTTTTCGGTGCAATTGCTCGAACGAATCATTTGGGGAGAAGCAAGATTCGATTTTGGTGTCTTCTGGGGTTTCTCCAACTGACGGGAGGAGATGGTTCTTGGGTCTTCTGGCTGCTTCTGGTGAGTTCAGGCAACCCTTTTTGTCCATTTTAGTTCCAATCCAAGGTTAGGTTTTGTCAAGGCAACAGATAGCAATCAATTCGCGGATTACAAGTTGTTTTAGAGAATGGAGTGGAAATGTGGAAGCGGGATCTTCGTTTGAGCTTTTAGAAACCCTTTATTTCCTTGTTTTTGATTGAATAAGATGCCATTCTGTTTTAATATCAATTTTTTTTTAAAAAAATTTGGATCATGTTTGATATCAATTCTTCTTTTAAATGTAAGAGATTTAGAATATAATACCTCTGGTTTTGAATTCACTTTAGGGAAAAAAAACATGAAATGTTGTGGTCGTCGAATCGAGAAGCACTAATATTCCTTAGCTATCAGAGCTGAGTTTTTCTCCCTTTTAAACTAATCAAGTCCTTAGCTTCAATAGGCTGAGGAAAGAAGTTACAATGATGGCAGCATAGCAGAAAATGTAGTGATCATGTTGTAATTTTTGTTTTTTCATATGGATTCAGCTACAGGGTTCAACATTGATGGCAAAGCTTATGCAGTTTCCACTAGTAGAAGAGCTGTAAGAGATTTGTTTTACTCCACAAATTATGTCAATTCATAATATAATTGTTACATACTATATTTTTGTGATTCCTCTTTGCAGCTTCGAAGTTCCCAGATACCTGAGAGTGAGTTCACTACCCTACCAAGTGGGCTAAAGTTAGTGCTTTTCCATCTAATATAGTAATATGGTAGTCGTTTTTTTTTTAATCAGTTAGTCTTGTTCACTTCTACTATTGATGGATATGACAATTGCTTGACACAAACCAAAATGATGTGATAAATTTTTTTTGATTCAGGTCATTTATTTTATGCATAATTTTTTCAATTGAGTAATTGATGGTTAAGTTTACAAGATTACTATCCTGGAATTATGACTGGAATTTACATTGGATTAATTATAACCATGAGGGTTGTTTTCTAAAGCTAACAAATAGCTTATATGAAAGGTAAGAATGAATTTAGTGAGCTTAGTTTCTGTCTGGGCTGACCTTGTGCGGGTCGGCGGGGCAGTCGTCGGATATGCTATAACATATAAATCTCGCACCCATCTAATGGCTCCAAGCATACCTGTATACGGGTACAAGGGGTTGTTGGATGTGACAGATATAATCAAAACCGTCGGATGTGCACAATTAATGGTTGCCTGAACTGTCCCGCACGAGGTTGGCTTGGACAGAATCCCAACCTGAATATAGTATGTAGATAATGCCATGTTACTATCAGTGTCTTTAACATCACCATATTCAGTAGAAGAATATATACGGTGGTTTGTTTTTTTGAGTCACAAAGTAACTCCGTATGTTCCTAATATATATTTGTAAATAAAAATGGTATGATTACAAGATAAGTGAGGTGAACAGCAGTTTAGTTGACAGAGAGATTGGAACATTTTTCTCGCGTTATATTTGTTTAACTGATGTGTACTGTTAGTAAACATTGATATTCTGAACCACACTAAACAACGTTCTGATCTTCAGGCATAATAACAATATACTAAAGTTCTATTTTTCCTCTCATGAGATTATGTAAAACAGTTCATTCTCATGTCATCTAGTCTATGGAATATGGAATTTGAAACACATATTCATGAACTTATTTTTTTCCTTTTCATAAATTACAATAAGTGTGAACTTTTACATGTCTGTATGAGCTTTTTGATTCATGCATACCTTTTCACAAGTTTTTTAAAATGGCTGGTGCATTGCCTCCCCGCAGAAGGTACTCATTTGTTTATCTTATTGCTTTTTGAGCAGGTATTATGATATTAAGGTTGGAGGAGGGCCTAAAGCTGTGAAAGGATCACGTGTTGCTGTATGTTTTGCCGAAGAATCTCTGCTTATTACCTGTTTTTATGTTGTCAACATAAAAAACTTTTTTTTTTCATTTTAGGTGCATTATGTGGCCAAGTGGAAGGGTATAACCTTCATGACTAGTAGGCAAGGTCTTGGTGTTGGTGGTGGAACGGTATGGTTGACTATGTGCATCTTTTTTTGTTAGCGTACATGTATAATTATAAGGTTTTTTCATTCAGATGACCTGTTACATCATTGATAATTGTACATGTGACTGATTTTTCAATTATAAAAAACAATGTGTCTTGGTGAATGAGGCTCTTCCATATGAGGTTCAAGGAGGAGAGAAATATGCAACCTTACCCTCACTTCTAAATAGGTTGTTTCTGAGGCTTGAACCTATGACTTCTTAGACACAGGGAGCAATCATTAAGTCACTCCTTGTGACTCACTTCAATATGATTCATTATATTATATGATGTCTGAATCTTGTAATTCTATCTGAAATTGTTATAGCTTCAGCATTTAAAGGTGACTACTTCTCTACTATTTAGGTGGCTCACTTCTAAAGTTTTTTCTTTTCTTTGTAGCCCTATGGGTTTGATATCGGGCAATCAGAGAGAGGCAATGTCCTAAAAGGATTGGATCTTGGGGTCGATGGAATGAAAGTTGGAGGCCAGGTTTGACTGTCTTAAAACTAATCTTTATTTAGTATATATTTCATTCATGGTCCAATAATTCCAATCTTTTCAATCATACTGGTTGCGGACTAAGAAACAATATCTCAAGAGCATAATCTTAAATAACCAGAAGGTGGATCACTATTTTCTTTCCAAGGTTGAGCCATAGATTGATTGCCTGTTTCTTTTCAATGTCATTAGGCTGCTTAGCAGATATTTTATAAACAATGTGCAATATACTTCTCTATTTACAATCATATATTGATTGGGTGAACTCTGCAACTATGCTAGGTTTCTTTGAATGGTAGATACTTCCGTTGCTCTTTAGACTGATACGGAAAGATGTAATTTTCAGAGATTGCTGATAATTCCTCCTGAGCTGGCTTATGGAAGTAAAGGAGTACAAGAAATTCCTCCAAATGCAACAATTGAGGTAAGCAGCATTCCTCAATGCATTTTATCTTCTTTTTTACTAGGAGCAACTTCAATGGCCATCACTAAGTAATTCACTGTAAACTACCATTTCTATTAACTTTACTGTTAACACATTGGGGTTATGACTCTCCTGAGTGATGAATTTATAAGTCCCTTAATTGACTTGTCAAAACAATTTTTAATTCTGTGTGGAAACATTTATTTGATTTTTCAGTGTATCTGTTCATTATGAATACATCGTTGTTCCACTATCTAAGAGTTTAAGGAGTTGTTTTCTTGCTTTTTCATGAATGGCCAGATGATTTTCTTCTGCCTTGTTGTTATTGCTTTCCTTTTATATTCTGCAGATAGATGTCGAACTACTATCGATCAAGCAAAGTCCGTTTGGGTATGTACACTAAATACAATATTTCTTGGTGCTTCTCCAATTTGTTCCATCTCTTCTTTGTTGAAGTTTTGTCAAATAGAAATCTTCAGTAACTTTTGAGTTATCTTACAGGACTCCCGTGAAGATTGTCGAAGGATGAGAGTGTACATCTTTCTCCTACATTGGCTTATAAAGTCTATTATCGCAGTTGCTTTTTTACATCAGAGAAAGAAAATAGATGATGTTATATCTTGATGAAGTAGAATGTAATTACAACCATTGTTTCACGGTAATTGTAAGTTTTCAGTGGCGGAATTGAGTGCTTGTGTATAAGATGAAAGTGTGCACTTCAGGGTTTCTTACATCTTTTTAGCTTGTGAAGCCAACTACTTTCACCTCTTCCTTCAAACAGAAGTAAAGCACACTTGTCCAACTCGAGTGTTAGTTTTCTTGCTAATTATATATTTTGGTGTGTAATCTTGCCATTTTGTCTGGGCTTAGGCCCAATTTAAGTAAGGATAACCCTAATTAAGCTGTAATTTATTAATGGTGGTGGTAGATGGCATAAGCAACAGATCAACAGGGATTCCAAACCTAAAGGAAAGGAGTTCAAAGATGAAACTCAAGGTAGCTCATCAGGGCACCAACATAGTTTAGCATCCCTCAAGGCAAAGAAAGGTAGGGGAATATTTGGTGCCTTGGCAAAATCCTTCATACTATCCCATAAACCTAAATACATGATAAAATCTTCTCTATGGAAAGAGAGAAGAGAACAGTGGATGTTAAACCTCTTCTCCTAAAGATTATCGTTCCCTTAGCTTTTCCATTGGCAGGTTTTATCATCTCCATCTTTATCAACAAGAGGAGAACAAGTGATAAAGATCAAGAAGAAGAGGAAATGGGTTCTCCGGATTGTCTCTCCCAGCATGAGCATGAGGATGAGGAGAGCTCCCACAGCCTGGATGGACCTCTCAACCATGATGAAGCAGATGCAGAAGAATTGGAGCAATTGAACAAGTTACAGACCTCTGGCACCCTAGAAATCGCGACGACACACTGCGTTGTGGAGTCGAAAGAGATCTCGATCAAGGACATCCAAGAAGGACCCTGTTTAAAAGAAGAGATTGAGAATCTGAGGAGCATGATAGCTATCCTTGAAGAGAAAGCTTGCAACTTTGAGTTACAGGTTCATGACTACTGCTGCATGAAAGAGCAGGAGTCTGCATTCCAGAAGCTCCAGATCATGTGCCTGGGTCTCAAGCTTGAATCTTTAGAGGCCCAGAGTCAGAGGCTTGAAGATACTATAACCGAGCTTCGAGTGGCGACGGAAGAGCTTGATGATATGAGAGCTGGCTACAAGATGCTGCAGAGGAAATTTAAGAAGCTCTTCAAACTAAACAAGCATAATTCGCATCTCATTTGTCAACAGATGCTGAATCTTGAAGTTAGAGAGGTAGAATCGTCGAGAAGGAATGCAGAGTTGGAACGTGCCATGGAAGAAGTAAAAGACTTGGTTAAGAATTTGCATGAGGAAAGGAAAACGACCAACGAGAAGATAGAAATGAGAGAACCAATACACCAACACACATCAAAGGTAATCAGGATGGATCTTCTACTGATAGTTTTTTTTTTTCTTCATATGTTCTTTCTATAGTAATAGTTCGTCTAACTTAATGAATTCAAGTTTCTTTTTTCTGTAGAACAAGGAAGTGATAACCGAAGAATATAACATAAGAAGACCATCAAACACCAAAGAATTGATATGTCAACTAGCGGAGCTCCGAGATCAGTGGACAGCTGATATGGAGGAGATGATATATCTCGGATGGACTGCTGCATGCTTGAGGCATGAACTGCTAACAAATCAAGAGGAACAAACATTAGAATTTCCAAGAGACAAGGGAGATCAATTGATAGTGGAAGTATCAGTAAATGACAAGGCTCAACATTGCCATGTAGAGTTTCATGATTCCGAAAGTCCCTCATTGACTGGAGATGATAGAGAACATTGCAAGGATATCATGGTGGCGAACGGCGATCGGGGTTTGACAAAGCCAAGATTGTTCCACAAGCTTAAAGGATGGGCTAATGGGAAGGGGAAGTCCAAGAGATCCTGTCTTAGAGACAAAATTAATTGAGATTTCTACGATTCAGTTGAATACTTTTAAGATCAACTGATTAACTACATACAAATGTATCAGCTGCTGTATTATAAGTTAAAGATGGAATCAATAACATAAAAACTCATTTCTACGTCATTGGTTCAAATTTCTAGGCTGAACAAAGATTTTCTGATATGTGTATAATTGGTTTCATTACTCAGATTGTGCCTCATAATTTGGTTATGATTTGAACTCCTCTAATTCCAACTAGAAATTTATATGCCATATTTATGTCCACTGTTGTACCTCTCCTCATGAATTACACCTTATCTATAACAATATAAGAAGATTTTTCTTTCTCATTCTCTGAACTCTCTTGAAACAAATGACAATAAAACTCGTGCAAAGCACTAGGACTTGGAGGTGCAAAACATGCTCCACTTCTATTTACCCCACCACCTGTTGCACTTTAACAATTCACTATTTAAAAACTATGCAAGTGCCCTCTCCTCACTCTTCCATTACATCCTGTGTCTCCTTCTTTAGATGCTCAAATCCACGCTCATCTCTACTTGTGTCCCACCACCCATATTCCCAAATTCCAACAACCCAAATCCCCAAAACGTTCACCTCTTCCACTATTTATCTCCCACATTCTCTTCTTCCCTTCTCACCTAACTACTCTTGGCTTACAAACCCAAGAAGAGAAGCTTTTGCACAACACTTGAGTATGATGGTGGTGATCTTTGTGGCCCAATTGTTAGTTGCTCTGGTTGGGCTCTCTCATGGGCAGAGCCTGGTTCCAGGTGTTGTCATCTTTGGGGACTCAGTTGTGGATTCTGGTAACAATAACAATCGACTCACGCTTGTCAAGGCCAACTTCCCACCTTATGGAAGAGATTTCAGCAACCAATTACCCACTGGGAGGTTCTGCAATGGCAAATTGGCCACTGATTTCACTGGTAAGAAGTCAATGATTCTTCCCTTTCTTTAAGTTAATATCCACTTTAAGGTTTAACATTGAAAATTTTCTGTTTGTTATATAAAGAAAATTATATACCTCAGGAATTAATGTAGCAATTGCTGATAGACTTGGACCAAAAGGGTGAATATTCTCCTTTGAGAAGCGATATAATTAGTTTATGTCGAATTAAGTTACATGGTTAGAGTAATATCAGGCTCCATGGACCAATTAATGGAAATAGAACATAGGACTGAGTAGAATGATAAAAAATGTAGGTTGTAAAAATCTAATAAGCTTACTTGTTTTGTGCAGTTGAGAACTTGGGCTTTACTTCATACCCACCATCTTATCTGAGCAAAGAAGCACAAGGGGAGAACCTCTTGGCTGGTGCAAACTTTGCCTCTGCTGCCTCTGGCTACTTGGATATCACTGCAAACCTCTATGTGACTGCTTTAGAATTCGTGATTATACTAGAATAGCTTATTCTTATTTTGGCACTTGGGAGTACTAATGATGGTTAGACTGGTGCCCATGTTGCAGAATTCAATTTCACTGACCCAGCAGCTGCACTACTACAAGGAGTACCAATCCAAGGTGGTGGCGATCGCCGGAAAGGAGGTTGCGGCCGACCTTTTTAGCGGCTCAATCTATGTTCTTAGCACGGGGAACAGCGACTACGTGCAGAATTATTACATCAATCCCCTCCTTTACAGTGTCTATACTCCTGAACGATTTGCTGATCTGCTTGTTCAATCTTTCAACTCCTTCATTGAGGTCTCCCTTCTTATACTAACTTTCATGCAAGCTAATTTATCTCAATGGAGTCCTAATAGCTAATAGTAGTAGCCAAGCATCTGAGACCATGCATATAAATAGTAGGCAGTGGCTATCAAGTTAAAATTTTTAGTAAGTACTTGTTGTCTTTGTCATGCGTATAAAGAAGAGAGTTACATGTTTATATCAAATATGTTGGAGCATCGCATGAATTTAAATCACTTGCTTATATTGATAATTCAGCATGTATTTTTTAATTAATTTTTTTTCCTTTTTATAACTTGTAGATTTATGGCTTGCTTGGATAGCATTTATTTCATAATTTATTGCTAATGATTAATTAGAAATCCAAGATGATACGAAATTCTATGTGAATAAGAATGACTTATTACTATCGTAACTTCCAAGATTGGTTGTTTTTGAGGCAATCAAACTTTGAAGTTGGTAGTCAACAAATGCAGTTTTAAAGGTGTGAGATGATAGAACTGGCAGGAATTTATTTCATCAGATCCCATGTATAGGTAGATTCACCATTAATGCTCTGATATATTCACCATTCTTCCTTTATTAGCATCCTTGGGAAATCCCCCACTATTTAATGGCAAAACTATCCTTTCAAACAAAATAGTTGCAGCAGAAATGGCATTTCCTTTCAATCTCTTCAACTGGTTCCAACCTTCTCATCTTTCCTACATGCTTTCTTTATATGTCAGATATTTATGTTTGAAATTTCATAAAGGTGTGTAGATAACTTCATAACAACAACAATGTACTGACTTCATTGATCAGAATCTATACAATCTAGGAGCAAGAAGGATCGGGGTGACATCACTGCCGCCGATGGGCTGCTTGCCAGCAGCCATAACACTCTTCAGTGGCGGCAATAACAACTGCGTCGCCCGTTTAAACAACAATGCTATCACATTCAACAAGAAGATCAATGCAGCCTCCCAGGTCCTGAAGAAGCGATACTCTGACCTGAAGCTTGTCATCTTTGATATCTACAACCCGCTTCTTGAGCTCATCAAGAACCCATCGAACGACGGTAATTACTGCAAACATGCTTTGCTCTAAGTTCTACAAGCTTCAGGATCTCTTTCTAACAATTAGAGTTGCAATGTTAGGGTTCTTTGAGGCAAGGAGGGCATGTTGCGGAACTGGAATAATCGAGACGTCGCTCTTATGCAATTCGAGGTCAATAGGGACATGCTCTAATGCGTCTGGCTATGTTTTCTGGGACAGTTTTCACCCTACAGAGGCTGCAAACCAGGTCTTGGCAGATGCACTCCTGCTCCAGGGAATTGATCTCATCTCCTAAGAAACAGTGGTGCCTCACTCTAGAACAGCCCTATCCTTCCACCTATCTAGATTTTAGACTACTTTGTATATATTCATAAGAATGTTTTAAGTGGTTTGATACTGGATAGGTGATGGATAATACTTGATGTTTTTATGAAGAACAAGCTTAAATAAGACATGGCGCAGATGTTACTACTGCAAAGGTAATAAACATGGTACAAACATGGCAGCAAACAAGCAGGACAAATATCATTCAACACTTAAAACCGCTTCTTGCAAGAAGATACAAAAAGGATATCGAACTAAGCATTACTAGCCAACGATCCCAATCAAGAATACAAGAAACAAGCTTCCGCAGTGCAGAGACGAGATGGCACGCCCAAGAAAGCTAGGGTGAAAGAGGGAAAATAGTACTTCGAATCCCTACTTTCTCATCTGGACATTGGGGACATAATCTAAATGATAGGCGCATCAGATTACAGTAATTCTTCTGAGAAATTAATAGCCAGATCCCAGTAGTGTGGAACCCCAGCATCAGCAAACAACTTCCTCGCAGCAGCCTCACTTCTACATTGGTGAACAAGGAACTTATTGAAGCTGGGTTTTGCAACACTACCCTGCCACACCAAGACACAACTATTAGTTGGCTCATCCGGTTTTTCATCTGCATCATCCTCACTGCCCACAGCAGCTGCCCAGTCAATCCGATGCAGCATCAGCTTGTTGTACCGTTTGATTGGCTTTTTCCCTCCCTCGACAACCACAACGCTTATGCCATCCGAGATAACAACGCAGCCCGTCAGTCGGTTCTCTTGGGCATTCACATCAACTTTAAAGCGTGTCTGTGGGTGCGAAAGGTCCCTGATTTTGTAGACAGAAACTAGAGTCTCCAGTGTGCTTTGATCCTCAAAAAGCTTCCTTTCTTTCTTCTCACGACGTTCTGCAGGAGTAAGCTTGCGGGCAATGTTTCTGTCAACATGAGCTTGTTCACGCTCAGCAGCAGCACTACGTATTTCCATCTCAAGGCGTGTAGGATCTTGAGTTGCTTCAGTGCCTAGAACTTTCATGAGATTGCTCATCTTAACCTTGGCCTTAGGGGGCTCTAAGAGCCCTTGCCTAATCATTTCTTGCCTGTCTCTTTCCTTCGCAAGACGCCTCTGAGTCCTTAGTTTCTTCTGCTCCTTCTTTGTCAACTTAAGGGGTTGTGGTGGCGGAGGTGCAGGCTCTGCTGGCGGCTCAATAGGACGTGGATGTTCTATATAAATTGTGATCTTGTCCATATTCAGTTTTTCCTCAGAAACATCGTCATACAAACCTGAAAGAATAATTTGTTTGTCCCTGACAGAACAAGATCAGATCAGTAATTTGCTTCCATCGCAAGTAAGGCATACTAGAATCACAGAGAAATGGAAGCGTACCACCACTCAATATCAGGAATCTCTTCCTTCTTTTTCTCTTTAGAAACTCTTGCTGCTACAGTTATTAAGTTTGGGTTGATATCCGCCTCAGCTTTTGCCTTGGCAAGCTGAGCCTGCTTCACTTTTAACTCCTTAGCTTGTGCTTCACCAAATTGACTCTGAAAATCAAGACATCAGGGCAAGGTAAAGTTGCAGCAAATGTAACAGAACAAATGAACTTAAAGCACTATAGACACCTTGATCCTTTGCATTTCGGCAATTTTTGACATTTTTCCTTCCTCTACAAACTGAAACCCTGGCCTTTTAGGCCTAAGAAGCTTTGTCTTATTAACACCCATGTTTGGGTCAAAATGAGGATTTGATTCCACATTAGAATCTAAGTCTGGTCTAATTATTTGGAATGCTTCTTTCTTCTGTTTGTTTATGTTGACCTGTCAAATAAAAAATAAAAAAGATAAGAACTCAAGTTCACCCATTTAGAGGCAGTCAGGCAGCTAACAGAAAATGAATATAAGTTGCAATAATCACCTTGAGAGTACTGAGATTTGTCAGCTTAGGCATATTAATAACATTCCCATGTTCATCAATCTCCCTACCCTGTGCATCCAAACGCAGAACAGGAGCTTTGGCAGGTCTCTGAGGTGCAACCACTTCAGATACTGGACCAGGAAACATATTTATGAGTGGTGCAAACTCTGGATCCTGGCGGAACCCCATCTTAGCAGCAAGCTCTTGTGCTCTCTTTACTGCTTCAATATTAGAAATGTTAGTGAGCTCAGGTATGCCACCTATTGCAGCTTGCTTTCCAGATGATGTACTTCCCACTGCTAAATTGGTCGTTGCCTCAGGAGGGGCTGCAGAAGCAGTTGTAAAACTGAAAGCTGACTGTGTTCCTGCACCTGACAGAGGAACTCTATTTTCATCTTTCTTGGATGTCACCAATGAGTTATTAGAGCTCGTGCTGCCAAGCTTATTAAGCTGTGAAAAGATAGGAAGGAAGATTTAGAACAACTGCAGAAACATAATAATGTTATTCATGAACAGTACAGGAGACTATGCCAAGTCTATAATTACCGCCGGTATCTTCTTCAGTTTTTCAGACAATTCCTTCTGCAACTGTAAAGCTTTTTTTGCTTTTGCTAAAGCATCAAGAGACAGGTTGCCAGATTTGCCAGCAGTTGAAGTTGCTGTCCCATCTGTACTAGATTTTCCAGGAACCTCATCAGATCTAATACTAACTCCCTCATTTTCATTGGTGGTAGTTATTGAAGATACCTTGGTAGGAAGGGGATGAGAAGAAGAGGTCACTGAAACCTTTGATGCCACAACCAGCGGTTTCTGAGCAGCATTCTGTAAGACCCAAAAATGTAAAAGAAAGTCAACATACAAAAATCACAAAGAGCCCCAAATACAACCAATAAATGTCACAGTAACATTATTACCAACATGCTTAAAGCAGTATAACAAGATACATAATAGCCAATGGCATGACAAATTGTTGAGAAATCTAATTATGACAAAATTACATAACCTGGGAACAAATGACAATTAAGCTCAGAGCTGAACAGTGAAGAAAATTCATGTAGCTCAAGCTTTGACCATAAGATCAAATAAGAATATACATGAAATCAAACCAGATAATTGCATTTCAATACTAAGACGTCCATGATAAGGATGGGAAAGGGTAGCTTCAACCATAAGATCAAATAAGAATACATGAAATCAAACCGGATAATTGCATTTCAATACTAAGACGTCCATGATAAGGATGGGGAAGGGTGAAAGAGAACAAGTGAGCTAGTCTCTTAAAATTGATCTTTATGAAATATGTATTCCTTATATAAAAAATTTACCACATCTTCTACTGAAAATCTAACTACCAAGATTGATTCTTAGATGTCGGAATATTTATCTTAAACTCCAAAATCTATCAAATGAAGAGGTCTATCAAATTTTCCAAATTGACTTACCAGATGAACCAATTCCATATCAAAATGGTTTATGTACTTGCATACCTACCTACTAGTGCCGGAATGTCCTTGGTACACATGTTCCATATATATCTCAGTATGCGCATGTCATTTGTTTAAGGTTAAAGTTATCAATAAGCATAAGTTATTGCAATTTAATAATATGAGGATAACACATTCAAAAGATCTTCCTCATGCTTCCAGACTAGAGTCTTGGTTGTGTTGTTGCACTAGAATCTATTAAATGTAGTCCAACAAGTTCAACTAAAGCATAATATAAAATTTGACAGCCATAGCCCCAACCCCAAAATATGCTAGCTAGCTGTACATGAAGAGAGCTTTATTTTAAACTTAATGAATTCATCAAGAACAACTTAGTTAATAGTTGATAAAAAAAAATACTGGAACTACCTCTCTAAAATCTTCTGTATATATTAAGATTAAATACTATTGCTTATCATTTTCTATTTACTTTCACAGAGTTATTTGTGCATACTACTTATGAGACCAAAATATCAAAATCAAGGACACATAGGGATCAAACTTGTTGTACATCATGACTTGGAGCATAATTTATCAAAGCAATGCAATATTATCTGGTCTTCATTTTTTTTTTTAGATCAAGCAAACCATTCGTTCAACAAGATCCAAGGTTTTAGGGAGGTAGAGATAATGAACATGAGGAATGAAGAAAGGAAGATACTCACATTAACCGCCGAACCGCCCTTCTCCAATGCATCATTCTCCTGGTTACCATTAGCCACCTGTTTGTCCGTAGAAAAACTTACTGTTTTTGATCCTTCTTCCTGTCCAAATTCTCCATTCCTTGCCCTGTCTTTAACCCTATTCTCCGGTCTCGTCTCTTCCTCGTTAACACCATCACTGAACTTCCTTTTCTCCCTCTTCTTTCTATCATCCACCGCATTCAAGTATCCTTCTTTCGACTTCTTCTCATTCCTATCGACCTCCGTGTCAATTAAATTCGTATCCCTCTCTTCTTCCTTCTCGTCCATACGAACGCCATTCTTATCATCATCAAAACGCCGTCTTTCCCTCTTCTCCTCTCTCACCACGTCGAAAACCCTAACCCGCTTCCCGTCCCCGTCCAACTCCTCGTCTCCGCTATGCTCTTTCCTCTTCCTCGAGGAGCGGCGGTTCTCGACCCCATCAAGATCCACGGAATCCCTGGTCCGACTCGCAGACCTCTCCCCCTCGACATCAGAAGGGGATTCGTCTCGGGAGTGGTGACGGCGATGGCGCCTCTCCTTCTCGCGCCGGTGTTCGGTATCGGAGGGGGAATCCTCGCTCCGGGATCGGCGGCGTCGGCGCTCGTCATCGTCTTCGCGGTGATGACGATTCCAGTGCTTGTGATCTCGATCTCGCTCTTGATCTCGATCGCGATCCCGGTGGTAGTTTTTGGAGGAATCGCGATCGCGTTCTCGATTCTTCTCCTTCTTGTCGCGTTCGTCTCGAGATCGCCGGGTCGATCTCTCTCTCTCGGAAACCCTATCCATGGCGAGCTAGGGTTTCACTTACGCCCTTGGAATCGCAAAGGAGTTGTGCTCCGGATTTTGTTGCATATATAAAGGGTTTTTAACTGGCCCAAAGGTTAATGGGCTTACTTCATTATTTAAACTAACGAACTCTTATATGTTTCGACGTGATAAAAGTAAAATATTCGTAGATAAGGTGTTTTTAAAAAAAACTTTCATCTATTTTTATTTTTGAACCTCGTGGAGTTGTTATTTAATAATATTGCATAAATAAGGAAGCTGCATGCAAATTTCTCTCATTTTGGTAAACTTTTAATTTAGCACCTCGTGTATAAGTGAATTTTAGATTTAATAATATAGCAGAAATATAGGGCTCCGGATGCAAATTTCTTAATTTTTTTGGTGAAGTTTTTATTAAACACCCTATGAGTGAATTTGACTCAAATAATATTACATATAAGTGAACTTTCGGTTCAATAACATTTCAGGTTTTAAGAACATTTCTTTTTTAGTTTAGTAAAGTTTACATTTTAACACCCTATATAATATGTGTGAATTTTCAGTTTGAATAATATTGCATAATTACAGGGCGCTAAACACAAATCTATTTATTTTATTAATGAAATTTTAATTTCTCACCCCGTATATAACTTAATTGTCACTTCAATTAAATTTCATTAAAAATACATAAATACATAAATACGGGATGCTAATTGTAAATTTCTTTTAGTTTTAGTAAAAGTTTCATTTAACACCCTGATATAATTGAATGCACATTTTATTTTCGATTATTTTTTAATTTAGGGACCCTGTAATGTGTTACAACTAACAAAAGCCGAACAAATTCGAAATCCAAACCCAAAAAGCCCGATACCAAACCAATTCGAAATCCAAATCCAAATCCAAACCCAAACCACAAGCTTTCGGTAATTTTCAACGGCTGCTTCGTTTCTTCTCCGCAAAGCCAAGAAAGAGATGCTTCCGACTCGTGTCGAGTGCGCCGCACCACAACGTAACTTATCTCCCGCCACCTGGCTCATTTATTCTGTCACGTAACGCTTATCTACGTAGCTTCTTCCCAATTACCTTCCTCTCTCCTCTAATTTGACCATCAATTAATTACCAAAAAAAGAAAAGAAATAACTCGCATTAATGCCTTTTTATTCCATTCTATCTCGTCCAATTCCAAACATGACCCCATTAGTTTCGAGAAAATTACAAAGACAGTGCCTTCCAAGCTGGTTCTTTAATAAGATATTTGGGAAGTTAAATTGGAGATTCACTGAAGCCAAGGTTTATTCCCATGTATCTCTCTCTCTCTCTCTCTCTCTCTCTACCATAATTAGAATTCCATACACTTTTAACTCCGGAAGCTTTTGTTTGATTCTCAGTGATAAGGAAATAATTACCTCTTCCTAATATATGTACATATATATAACCAAGCCCAGGGTGTAGTCTCCACAAAAAAGTTTCTTGTAGTAATTATGAGGGACTCTTCTTCTTCCTCTTCTTCTTTGACATGGTTGCATGGCCATGGAAAAAAGTCAGTGGTGTTATGCTTGGTGGCATCTCTCCTTCTGGTGTCAGTTATGGTGTTGGCTTTTGATTCCAAGACACCCTCTTCTTGGTTCTCTTCATACTACTATTCTCCCAGCTTGAGCTCCAGGGATAGAAGAAGTGGTGATGCTCTCTCGGTCACATCATCTTCTTCTACTCTTGGTGCTAGTAGTAGTGAAGAAGGGGTTGTCGATCAGTTCCATAGTTCTTATGCTTCTCTTCCTCCTACGGCGGCGCCGAGCCCAGCCCCCGCTCCGGCACCGGCGCCGGCGCCGGTAAGTACTCTTCTTCTTCTTTTTGTTATAATTTATTTTGATGTGGTGCTTGATTTCTTATGCATGGTGTGGTTGTTACTTTGTTCGCCATACTGATTTGATGTGGGTATTGGTGAGAAGAAACGGCTCAATTTTGCAATAATGGGTTACTGGATTAATTTATGTTATACATGCATGCATTTGAAGAAAGAGAGTTATTCTTTTCTTCTTTCTGGTAGGAGAATTTGGACATTCTTTCTTCTAGCATACAAGAGAACAAAAGTGAGCACTCTTATCTCTCAACCCTTGGATTTGGGCATCAGACGGCTTGGATCGTTGGAACTTTCAGGAGCTTTCTCTATCCACCTTTCTCTTGTTCTTTTAAGGCATCAAGGATTGAGAACAATTGGTCATCTATGGTGTGGAATTCCATGATCAATTCCCTTTCTACACGCACTGTTTTAGTAAAAAGACATTAGTACTTGAAAGAAACCCATTGGTTAGGCATCATCACAGAAATAATTTGTGGCAGTGAAATTTTAGACCCCAAATTTGGAGATAAGAGCATATAATGCAGTGCAATGCTTGGAATGACTTTTGGACACCTTAATTTATTGGTTCTAATATTATGTGTTTTATAGCTCAAATTATTTATTGGTTCTAATAATTATGCAAAAGTTATATATTTGGAGGATGCCTATATAGAAGTTATATTCAAAATTGTGTTACTTAAGCACAGGATGGTCTTCCATTTGATCACCCTGACATGCAGCTATATGATTAGAAGGTTATTGAATTTGCTTCCATATAAGTGGAAAGAAGGAATATTTTTTTTTTCTAGGTGGCTTCTGTGAAAAGGGAGTCTAAATTTCTTCAGTCTTGCATTTTGAATCATGCCATACAAGGATATCTTCTTCATGCTATATGGATGTTTGATGCTATAACATTCAATGTCTTCTTTGAGAAGTCTTCTGAATTTGACATCAATTGTTGTTTGAAGGCTATAAGGTTTTGGTTCTAAGCTTATAGCTTTGACATCGTAATCGAATCGGTCTCATCTATTAATTTGGTGTAATTCTTTGTTTCCTTGTTCCTACCAGTTTACAGTTGATGGCTTCTGTGGAAGGAGAGACTGACAGTTGGTCTTGTCCTTGTTTTCTGTGGAAGGAGAGACTGACAGTTGGTCTTATCCTTCTCCCATAATTCAAACCTATGAGCTTTAGTTGTGGAACAAATATCCCTAATTTCCTCCAAAGCTATCTTTTCTCTACTATTTCAAATGTTCATTTGATATTAATCATATGCTTTAAGAAGTCCGTGCCAGATCTCATGAGTGGTTTTAACTACCCCAGATTTCAGAAGAACAGAATGATAGGTTCCAAACTCAGATAGAGGAGAATTTGGGACTATATATTCTTCCATTAATTACTTCTTACATTGTAACTAATCTAGATGGCGTTATATTTCTTATAATGCTATTTGTACTTTTACTTGTAATAATATATATATATATATATATATGTGAAATGTGACAGTTTGTCATGGTAGGCTGCAGTATATTTCAGGGACTCAATTTCAGAAGCTGCAATACAATTGACTAGAAGACCAAGGAGACGAGATGTCAAATTGGAGAAAATTGAGCTTGATCTAGCCAAAGCTCGAGCTGCTATCAGAGACGCCATCTCAAATACGAACAATCGATCTGCGTTGGCTGATATAGATTATGTACCGCAAGGTCCAGTATACAGGAATGCATACGCATTTCATAGGTAGGAAGATGAACACCTGGTAGATGTCTCGCAAATTGCATATCGATCCATTAATCTGCTTTCTTTTCGCAAAAGAGAACTTTTGTTGATAATTGAAATGAGTATACACTCAAAAGGATCGTAACGGTGATGATCACAGTAATTGTTCAGAACAGTCTTGATGATTAGTGGCTGAGAATCAACTTGCTTCTTATCCTGCTATTGATCTACTCTTAATCAAAGAAAAATCATTTTATATCTACTTATGTCCTTCTGGAAGTAGCAGGAGGATTAGTTTTCATACTGCTTGTAGAGAAAAATAAGATCAGCGAGTTTGAATTTCTCTTCTGACAACATCTTTTTTAAAATATGCAGGAGTTATTTAGAAATGGAGAAGTTGTTTAAAGTCTATATTTATGAAGAAGGGGAACCTCCAATATTCCATGATGGACCCTGCCGGAGTATATATTCAACTGAGGGAAGATTTATCTACGCCATAGAGATGGAGAACCAGATGCGAACAAGAGATCCAGAGCTAGCTCATGTGCATTTCCTTCCGTTTAGTGTAGTGAATATGGTTCGATTGATTTACGAGCCAAACTCGCATAATATGGAGCCCTTGCGACGAACAGTGTTGGATTATATCAATGTTATTTCTGGCAAACACCCGTATTGGAACAGAAGCCTTGGTGCAGATCATTTCATGCTTTCATGCCATGACTGGGTATGAAGAAAACTCTTATTATGCCTAAGTGATCATATCAAACATAGTTTTTTTTTTCTTTAATCTACAAAAAATTGTTTGCAATGATCTAATTGCAGGGGCCTTCTGTTTCGTCGACGAATCGCCATCTATTTATGAACTCCATCCGTGTGCTCTGCAATGCAAACACATCAGAAGGTTTCAACCCTTCCAAAGATGTCTCCCTCCCCGAAATCAACATCAAATCAGATGTCATCGCAGGAATGGTCGGAGGACCGTCAGCTTCACACCGTCCGATCCTCGCATTCTTTGCCGGCGGCAATCATGGCCCTGTCCGGCCTTTGCTGTTGAAGCACTGGAAGGACAAGGACAGCGATGTGCACGTAACTGAATACCTACCTAAAGGAGTGTCATACTACGACATGATGAGGAAGAGCAAGTATTGCCTATGTCCAAGCGGATACGAAGTGGCGAGTCCAAGAATCGTGGAGGCAATCTATCTTGAATGTGTACCGGTGACGATCAGCGATCACTATGTACTTCCTTTCAGCGATATCATAAACTGGAGAGCCTTCTCAGTCCAGGTCTCAGTAGAGGACATACCAAATATTAAGAACATTCTGATGAGCATTTCGCCCAGGCAATATATAAGGATGCAGAGGAGAGTGAGGGTGGTGAGAAGGCACTTCATGGTGAATAATCCTCCGAAAAGATTCGATGTGTTCTATATGATCCTTCATTCGGTGTGGCTTCGAAGGCTCAACATTCGAATTCATCAAGAAGATTGATTCAATGCTGAACCTTTCTTTTTTTTTTTAAAACAGCTGCACAGATTCAGAGGGAAAATAAGTTTGATCTTTTGAACGTATAGTTGAATTCTGTTGTAGTGTAGATGTGCACAGTGTTGTCGTCCTGCCATTCTTTTGTTCAAGTGGATGTTAAATTTGTAAAATAAGAGGCTGAAACCACCTTCCTCTTTCTGAACTTTTTGTTTCACTTTAATTAAAAGCTCTTTTGTTTCATTTGATTGTGGTGTTTCAATTTTGTTTTCAATTTTGATAACATTTGAATTAAATAATTCTTTGAACTTAGTTCTTTATTTGTTCTCTAAATTGTAGGTTGTGATATTTCTTTCCACCCTGTGCTTGCTAAGAAATAAGTTAGAATTTCATCTCTAATTAAATATAAATGTAAAAAGATAGATTGGCCTTTTAAACAAAAACTCATCTTCATCGTAATCAACTAATTTCTTGTCATATTTTTATAGAAATTATTTGGCAATTTAGTGATTAGACTCAATGACTTAGTTTGGTTGATGGCTCAGTGGTGCGGTAGTTTGGAACGAAATAATAGTTTGGTGATACACATAGTCTAAATTATAGACTATACGACTTAATATATTGACTAAAATATAGTAAGATATAAGTGTCTCTATATTTAGAAATAGTTAAGTCTATATTAATCTTTAAATTCTTGAATAATATATATATATATATATATTATCTGAAAAAAATAATAGGACTGTTATGATAATTTTAGATATTTTGTTAATAGCATCATTAATTTATTTTAATCATAGACGTTGGGGTTGAGATATAATTAAGAAATAAGTATCGAGTGAATTATCAAAAGATGAATAGTTGAAACATAGGATGCGGATGCTCTGCTTACCGGATTATAGGAAATTGTTATAGTCTTGTACTGTCCATTCGCAGCTGTTAAACAAAATGCCAAATGTCCTGGCGTAGCAAATTCCTATAATCAATTCTTCATAGAATCCTTTTTCTGAGCTGCGCTGCTGCCTTCATGACCACACCCAACGTTTCGAAGGTTGTGGATATCGTTCGTCTCAGTCTCTCGCTTTTCTCTCTAAGCAAATTATCAATGGCGCAAAGAGCCGAGAGCTAATAACTAACGCAAGAAGGCTAAGCCGATGACCACCTCCTCTTCTCTCACATCGCATGCTTCTCTTGCGCTCTCTCTTCTTCTCGCCATTTAGTAGGCAACCATGTCTTCCTGCTCTTCTTCTACTTCTTCCTTTACGCTCCTCTTCCTTCATCTGCCTCCATCCTCGCACCAGAACACCAACCCTCCCTTGCTCTCCCTTCCTCCCTCCGCTCCCTCTCGAAGTGCTCAGCTCGTGCTCCCCCATTGGAGCAAGAAGAGTGGGAGTGCACCGAGAACGGTTACCGTCTCCCCTTTGTGGTCTTTGCCCGAGGGCAAGGGCGGCGAGGGAGGCGCACTTGTGAAAGAACAACTTGGGGAGGTGGAAGGATTGGATCTTTCTCCCGATCGAATCGAGCAGGAGCCGAACAGATCGATTCCCGAGCAGTTGCAGCAGAAGCAGCGACAGCAGAGGCAGAGGAAGAGTGCCTCCGCGGATTCGATTTCGCTCGGTATCAAAGAGCCGGTTTACGAGGTAACGCCTCATTTGGTTTCCTCTGGCCGGGATTTTAGAACATTCCATCATTCCATGTTCTTTTGCCGGTGGTAAAGTGAATCATTATGAAAAAGAGGTTTTGATTCTACAGTAAGTGGAGAGATGATTATAGGAAGGGTGTTTGCGATATTGTGAGCTGAACTCGGTGTTTTTTAAGTTCCTTTTGTGTTCACATTTCAGCAAACTTATATATATATTTTTCTATTCTTTTCATGGATAAATTGCAATGCTGCAACACAAGTGATATTCTTATAGTTTTTCTTTTTCTTACGATGGAAATGTATTTAGGTGATAGAAGTGAAAACGGATGGAACAATGTCAATGAAGAATATTAATAGGCGGCAACTGTTGAAGTCAAGTGGTAAGCACCTAAAAATCTAGATTTTGCTTATACAATTTTCTTTATAATTTTATGCCTTCATGCCATTCTGGAATCAAAGTTTCAGTTGTTCTTCTATACTATCTCATCCGATAGATTAAAGTATTTAATATTTATATCCCCATCCAGTAGACTAAGGTCTTCCACATGACCTGCTATGGTGATGACAGCAACTTTTCTAGGAGTGGTGGTAAGTTGCCACCCATGTACCCTAGTTTTGAGGGTTTGAATAAGGAAACAACTTCTAGTAGGATTAAGACTGCATGTCATGTTCTTCCTCGACAGCGCATTGTCTGGAGTCTCTGGGCATTCCTCGATTAGGACTAGAAAAGAGAGGAACCATCTACGCTACGTAAGACACACATCCTTTATGCTTGAAAAATCTAATAATCAGATCAAATATGAAAGCTAAGAAATCCATGTCTGGGTGGATGATTTGCCTCGAAAGGACTGTGTAAATAAAAAGGTTTTAATATATCTTCCATTTTCTTCCTTCCATTAAGCACCATGTTTATCAGAATTTCTTCTGACTGTTGCCTTCAAAACTAGGCCTTCGCCTTCGAGATATCAGGAGCGTTGACCCATCATTGTGGCTGATGAATTCAATGCCTTCTTTGCTGGTAGGTGAAACCAAGTGTTATCCTTGTAGCATTTATTGAGTTTCTGTGCCTTTTATCTTTGACATTTTCTGTTAACAACTTTGCATGTTTCTCTATAATTTAAGGTAAGGAATACACATATATAATGCTGAGAGCCTATCACTTCATTAGAAGTACTCATCCTTTCAATAGGAGATGGAATTTATTATTATGGTTGAACCAACTACTGTCTTCTTTCAGACAGCTTATAATATATGTTGCATCATTGTATCTTGCAAGTTATTAGTATCTTCTGCACAGTAGCGAGCTACAAAAGCGTAAAAGGAAAGTTATAGTACATGAATCTCCTGCCATTTCTGTCTCTAGGGAGGGCAAGATGTATAGAGTGTTACCTCAGTTACTAAGAGGCTCTTTGTGCTATTGATATTGTGCCACCGGTGCCATGGTTATGCTTTCAGTCTTTAAACATCATACCAAGTGCCACATCTAAATATTCTGATATGTGAGAAAAGATTCGTCATCATATTTTCTAGTTGTTGTCAGCTTGTTTTTGCTATTTTTAGATCTCTTTCAATTGCTTATAGTATGATATTTCATAGAAAAATTATGTCTGTTTTATGTGTATGATGCAGTTATACTGATAAAAAACATTGATATTTGCTTCATTAGTGTGCAATAAAATGTGCAGTTGTCATGTTTTCTGATGAACAGTTAAATTTATTGGATAGCTCGGTTTGTTGTAACTTTCTCCCTTGTTTCTTTTGTGCCACGTCTTTATGAAATTATTCTCTTTTCTTCTTCAATTTATTTTTTTAGTATTATTTAATTTTAAATTGTCTTTATATATCATATATACTGTTTAACATGAGCCTTGTATTGATAGGTTCGTGAGCAAGCTATCTTATTGAATCTTGGTTCCTTACGAGCAATTGCAATGCACGAGCGTGTCCTTATATTTGATTATAACCGGTAAATTTCCTACATGGAACACCTCATGGAGTTTATTTATTGTTAAACCTTCTGTCTATAACTAGTTCTCTTAAACTTATGTAGCAAAGGAGGAAAAGCATTTCTGCAATCACTTTTGCCCCGATTAAATCCTAAAAACATCAACGGAGGACCTTTCATGCCTTTTGAACTTGAGGTAATACATGATTCTATAAAATCTTTCCTTTAAAGCATTATTAAACTGATTTTATTTTCTACTCAGTTATTGAATTACTGAGACCATCTGAGAGATAGATTCCTTTTCCAAAGAATTTTTACGCCAAAGAAGCTTGGAAGAGTAGCAAAAGAATGTCTCTTATGTACTTAGGTTGTAATTATGCAGTGGATTTAATTTTGATAAGTTATTGAACTGTCATGTCCAATTTCATGTAATTTTATGCAAAACAATGTCTGAGAGCTATGGGAGTAATATTTTCTTCATTAACTGGTGTATATTTCTTGTGCTTAGGTTGTTGAAGCTGCATTGGTCTCAAGAATACAACGACTGGAACAAAAATTGATGGATGTTGAACCTCGTGTGAGTATGGGAAAATAGTGAGTATAAATTGTTCTTTCCAAAGAATTGCTTGTTGATTTTCATGTGCGACATGTTTTACTCTGAAAGGAATTCATCAAGTAGCAGTATACATCTTATTATATATCAAAATAAATTCTAAAAGATCTGAAAATAATCACTAATTTACAGCTTTAATGGAAAGAGAACCTCAGGATTGAGAAGTTTTAACTTTGATATGCAATTTTAATAGATGAAGTCAGCTCTGGAGTCCTCTATTGCATGTATGCCAAGTACCAATTCTTTTTCCAAGTATTGGTATGCATGTTAAAGAGAGTGATGGCTACATTTTGTTTCCAGGTGGCTGCATTGCTTGAAGTTCTTCCCAATCGGTTGACAGCTGATGTGCTGGAGCAGCTTCGTCTTAGTAAACAGACTTTGGTAATATTGCAGGACTCATTTATACTCTTTTAACTATCTAAAACATATAATATGTTTTTGTCCTCATACTCTCAAGGTTGAGCTGGGTTCACGAGCAGGAGCTCTCAAACAGATGTTGCTTGATATTTTAGAGGATCCTCATGAAATTCGTCGCATATGTATCATGGGTCGAAATTGTACACTTCATAGAGGGAATAATGATCTGGAATGCTCCCTTCCTTCAGAAAAGCAGATTGCCGAAGGTATGATTATAGTCATTTCTTCCTTATTGGAGTTGTAGCTTCATCTTCAGTCCTATACAGCATTCAACTGCTGTTGCTTTTCTGTAGAGTAAGTATAGATCTACTGCTGAAAGATTTTGTGTAGTATTATGATGTGATTTTGCATATATTTATACAGAAGAAGAGGAAGAGATTGAAATGCTCCTAGAGAATTATCTTCAAAGGTATTGTGGTGTCACCGTACTTCATATACACAATATGATTCATCACGAGGCATAATGTTGTTATACTTCCTGTTTATAGGTGATAGGAACATTCATAGTAGATTGAAGGTTGAAAAGGAAGTTGCATGTCCAATCCAACTATTTTAATTTCTTGGTTTTACTTTTGTCAGATGTGAATCTTGCCATGGTCAAGCAGAAAAACTTCTTGATTCTGCAAGAGAAATGGAAGACTCAATTGCAGTGAATTTAAGGTACATTTCCTCCTTTATCCATTTCTCATAAGGTCGATTAAGCTTGTCAATTTTCACTATCCACTTGGTTTTTGGGTACTTGAACATTAACTTGTTCTTTTATACTGCTAATAAAAGCTGTAGTTTTTTTTAATGTAGTGAAATAAGTTCACAAAATAGACAGTAAATTCAACAGAGGTTCTAAATTAGGAATTAAGCCTCATAATATTGCACTTGTTTGAACAAAAAGTTATATATTCAGCGACATCTTTCTTTTCTTGTACCTGATGAATTAGCCTTCAGAAGAACAGATTAGTGCTACACTGCCCTTCAGGTCAAATATTGGTTTTGGTTCTAATGGAGGCTATGTTGTTTTTCAGCTCCCGTCGCCTTGAGGTAAGTAGAGTGGAACTGCTTCTTCAGGTCGGGACATTTTGTGTTGCTGTTGGAGCTTTAGTTGCAGGTATGATATGTTTCAAAAGTGTAGACTTTATTTTGCTTATTGTCCTAAACATACAGAACAAAATTAAAATCATTTGATGGTTGTTTCTTTTCTCCAAAAGAAGATATTTTTATTTAAATTACTGCACTGAAAAAGAAGTAGTCCGACTCTTTCGAAAAGGAGAACAAAAGTGGTGCAGCTTGTTTTCCTTATCTACCATTGCTGACTACCTTGTTTCTGACTATAGAAGCTACTTTTTTAACGAAGGCAAAATCATGAACAACACACTTCATTGGTAATAATAAGTGGCATAGAATGGAAATGCGCGTCATACTTGAATTATATGTTTAGATGTATATATGTATATACATTGCCTAGTGCTAGGATCCAACAGATCACCATTAACATATGACATTTGGAAAACAAAATCTGCTAAACTGGGCGAGGCTTCAGTCATCATCTAGGCTGGTTGTTGTGGTCCATTGCAATCCTAAATTCCTGATATAGTTCTCATGTATTTGTATGGTAAAGTTAGTTTCTGGAGGACATGGAACGCCCAGCTAATGGAAGAATCCTTTTTGCAGGGATATTCGGGATGAATCTCAAATCCTACCTTGAGGAGCATGTGGTATAATGCTGAACTCCTTTATCCTAACACTGTTACTAATGTTTTTCCAATATTTCCTATATCACCTCTATCTCATTCTAATATGAAGTCCTTTTGGAGCAGTTCGCGTTTTGGCTGACAACAGCAGGAATCATAGCTGGAGCAGTGGCTTCGTTTTTCTTCATGTATTCATATCTAAAGAGAAGAAGGATATTGTAGGCCTTGCTGATACATACCCCACTTAATATGAAAGCTTGTTGGTAGTTTATGCAAACGGTGATTCCAACGGCTGTTCTATGAGATTCCATGTCCTCGCTGGTTGGAACTTATGAGTTATTATTACTTGAAAAGACCAGATTTTAGTATACCTGGTAATTCTTACCTTACTAGATACGAAAGGAAACCTTTATTTGTAGATGGTACCTTTTTGATGGTCATTCTGTGCAAAGTTTAAATAATGGAATTTCAGTTATTCCAAATCTTGTTCTAAACCCCCGTATGACATGTAGGATTATGACAAGTGAACTTAAACAGGGGAAAAAATGATGCATCTAAATTTGATTCCAAAGATTAACTTAGACTTAAAATCTAAGTGTGAAGTTTGTGTATAAATATCATGTTGTAACAAGCTTTAGTGTTACCAGATTACTTTACTAAGATATTGTAGAAGAAGAAGAAGAAGAAGAAGAAGAAGAACTCATGAATGATTCAATTCATGAGAACTCTATTACCACCTGTGGAACTCTATCCACAGGTGGTAATAGAGTTCTCAGCTTCAGCAAGAATAGATTACTTTACTAGAATATCTTAGTAAAGTAATCTGGTAACACTAAAGCTTGTTACAACATGATATCTTAATTTATCTTAATTGGAATCTTAATTTACTACAATATCTCAGTAGAGTAGAAAATTTTCAACTCAGAATCTATGTCCAAAACAAAATTAAGAAACTAATTGCTCAAACAAAATATGAACACCCTAAAACCTTAAGAACAAAACAATGACTGAAAACAATTAACACCAGCTACACCACCACCTAAAGAACAAAATCTTAGGAATAACGAACAACATCTTAAAAAACAAGAACAAGAACAACAGTCTTTAGAACAACAACAACAATCTCGTATCTTATTAAGTATAACTTCTAAAGCAAAAATAAAAATAAAAAATGCTGATAATAATTTCATCAATTGAACGCAAATCCTGAAGCAAAGTTGATACAGTAACTTAAGTATTAAACTATACACACAGTAAAGTTATATACAAGTAATAAACTAGCGTACCAAAGGTATCAAAAACCAAATCATATAATTAATGTATCAAAAATATAGTTATAATAATATGTATGAAACTCCTGTGTGATATGAACAATTATGCCGTGTGAACTTAAACTGGTAAAAAATGATGCATCTAAATATGATTCCAAACACTAACTTGTACGTAAAAATCTAAGTATGAATTTTGAGTATCCTCTAAACAAATAAGAAGTTTTTAAAGAGTATAAAAATAAACTTATATTATTTAGGTTTATTTATAGCGATGTCCATGATTCGTGTGAAATTCAAACGAGATAAAAATTGATAAAGCCGAGGTAAAAAAACCAAGTAGATAAGTAAAAAACTCAAGAGATAAAAGGAAGAACTCGAAGGCTCAGTTTAATTATATTATTTTGCATCACCTATGTCGAAATGAGTTGGATATACAAGACTAACTCTCCTGAAAAATAATTTATAAATAAATTAAATTACTAGCCCTGACGGATTAAAGGCTCGAACTCGTGACCTTCTGCCACACCACCACTGCCTCCAGTGATGGTAGTCTCAAATTGTAGTTTATTAGAGTAAAACACCATTCCGATGAATCTTAATGACATACGTGCTGACGTGTATTGTGCATACGTGTATTGTGCACATATCCATTGTATCATCCCCAAATGCTGCTGCCCGATAAATTTACTATAAAAGGAAAACTGGTAACGCTTCTCCACTTCGACTACTGGAGTCTGTCTTCTTCTTCGTCGTCTCAAAAAGATGCTTCGCTCATCTCTCCACCGCGGTCAGCAATCAAACCCTAATCTTTCGATCCATTTCCTCTCCTCCTTATCGTCCGAGACTCTTCAACCATTTCTTCTCTAATGTATGAATCCTTTGTTACTCGCAGCGGCTGGCTTCCAGCGATGGAGATCTCCGGCCTACGCCGTCGGCATCCTTCGCCTCTCCACCGCCGCCGAAGCGTCGGCGATCCACAAGAATCCACCTGTAATTTCTTAATTCTGTTATGTGATTGGTTTCTTCGCCATGTTCCTTGTTGGAGTTCTCTGTAAAAAATCTTTCCTTTTTTTTTGTGAAAAATATGGCAGCCGAGGGTTCGGAATCTCATCGGAGGGGAGTTCTTGGAATCCCAGGCGGAAGGATCTATCGATGTTATAAATCCTGTGGGTTGGACCTTTGCCGATGTGAGATTCGACTAAAAGATTTAATTTTTCTTTTGGCTTATGGTGGTTTCTTGTTTCCGGACGGCAGGCTACGCAAGAGGTTGTTTCTAGGGTTCCTCTCACTACCAACGAAGAGTTCAAGTCTGCAGTGGAAGCGGCGAAGAGAGCTTTTCCTCAGTGGAGGAACTCGCCCGTTACAGCGAGGCAGCGGATCATGTTAAAGCTCCAAGAACTCATCCGAAGGGACATGGTAAATATACAACAGGGTTATCTTACGAGTTACTAATTAGTTTTTTTTTTATATAATTAGTTTAGCTTCTTTCTTATGATTTTATTTTTCTTTTTTCTTTTTAAATTTCAGGATAAGCTTGCATTGAATATTACTACAGAACAGGGGAAGACACTTAAGGATGCCCAGGGTGATGTTTTCCGTGGATTAGGTTGATCTCTAATTGGATATAAGAACCTGACTTTACTGTGGTTTCGTTTGCATTAGTGTGAAAAATTATTGGTTTTCTAAGTCAAATTGTTGGTAATCTGAATTTTGGGCCATTAGCTATGATTTCATTAAGAATGTGATAGTAGCTATCTGTGCAATTTTCTTTTGTAGAGGTGGTGGAGCATGCTTGTGGAATGGCAACTTTGCAAATGGGGGAATATATCAGCAATGTATCAACTGGCATAGACACATATAGTATTAGGGAACCGCTTGGTGTCTGTGCAGGAATATGTCCCTTCAATTTTCCTGCAATGATTCCCCTATGGGTATGGCTACATTGACTTTTTAGTTTGTACTGTATAGAGAATCATTTTAAGTTTTTAACTTGCTACTGCATTCCTTCTTACAAGTTAAAATTAAGTTTGCCTCTTATAACTTCTTTTCCTACTCCGTTAATATGCAGATGTTTCCAATGGCAATTACTTGTGGGAATACGTTTGTTTTAAAGCCATCAGAGAAAGATCCAGGTGATTTTCGTTTTTCAATTCTTCCATGTAGTTTGTAGAGTCAAAGCTTGGTAATAAGAAGAGAAAAGATTTTGTGTTACTTGCACATGTACTTTATACTGGTAACTTGTATGCCACTATAATAAACGGAATCTATTATGGATTTCTTTCATATTTCTTGGTCTGGCAGGTTATTAGTTATGCATACCTAGTTAGGCGATACGTATCATCTTCGTAAGCACTAAATTCCGAAACCGATACTTAGAACCTTGATCTAAGAGATCCTAAATCTGGCTAGAGTTGATTGGTCGAGTGGCTGCTAGCACTTTGCCATATATGTTGTAATGTCACCCTATTGAATGGTAGGGCTTTTGCACACTAAGGAAAAAAGGGAAAAAGGAAAAAAAAGGAAAAAAGGTAAAAATTGACTAATAAATTACCTAGATATCTATAACATAGTACAAACATAAGAGGATGGCTATAACGTGCAAAGCTTGAACAATGTCTCTAGTGGTGAATTTCATATTATTTATTAGGAGAAAAGGGTGATTCCACACACCAACAAAGGTTAAATAGTAATAGCTGGCAGTTTTTAATCATTTGTCATTATCCTTTCAGGGGCGTCTATGATGCTTGCGGAGCTAGCAATGGAGGCTGGTTTACCAAAGGGGGTCTTTAATATTGTTCACGGAACCAATGTAAGATCTGCTTAGCAGCTTTATTCTTTTGCGTAGATCTCATCCAAAACTATGTGAATGACACATTGGTGCATCTTTTGTTGGCCTAGTTAGACATCACAAACTATCGGAAGTACTGGAAAATAGAGAAGAGGCATGTCATGAGGGTTGTGTATGCAATTATGCATAGTCGTAGAAACTAACAGTACTAGAGTATAGTTATTAATACTTTTTTTTTTACTTTGTTTAGTGGAAATTAAATAATTTTAATCTTGTACCAGGAAATATTTATTCCAATTGATTGACCATCAATTGAAGTTTGATTGTTATTTACTCCATAACCTATTTCTGCTTTCTGAAAATTTTAATTTGTTATATTCTGATTTCTTAAACTTTTGCAGGACACGGTTAATAATATTTGTGATGATGACGATATCAAGGCAATATCATTTGTTGGTTCAAACATAGTAAGTCAAGCTTCAGTGACCGATAACTGCATTTGATATGATCTTAGGAGAATTATTTATTGTTTAGTTTTACAACATCTTCCTGATCTTAGTCACTAGCTAGTGCAAAATAACATTTGTTCTGCATAACTATCTATTCTAAAGCAATTAACTAGATCATATGGAATACATCGGCTTGTGTGCATCTTAGTAAGCCATGATTGTCTATGGTGGTCATTTGCATTTCCATGTACAATCCCTCCTACATTGCTAAGATAGGGTTATATGTTATTCCTTTTAGTAGTTTTGTTAGATAAATAGTTGGGAATTCTTAGCAGGTCATCCATAAAATATTAAATATGGGTTTCAGTTACAAATTTTAGAAGCATTAGAGGGTTTATGTTTTTCTCAGAATAAGGTTGACCGTAACATTTGAAAGCTTGGTCCACATGTGAAGGTCCATTTTCTCTATACTGTGTTTCAAGTTGTATATTCAGTAGGATACTAGTGGATGCTGTAATTGACTATCACTCATAGGCTTATCTAGCTGTCTTCTATTTTTGGTTTATGCTATTAGGCTGGGATGCACATATATGCTAGAGCAGCTGCTAAGGGGAAACGTGTTCAGGTGAATTTTAACTTCTTTTCCACAGTATTATATGATTCTGCTCGTCTTCAACCACTATAATTTTTCAGTGTTTTGGTTGGTTTTTATTTCCATCTCAACTGAGTACATGCTTTGTCATGTGATTTCTCATTTGTAAAGACTATTTCCTTTATTTAGTCAAACATGGGAGCAAAGAACCATGCAATCATCCTTCCTGATGCCAGCGCAGATGCTACATTAAATGCCCTTGTTGCTGCTGGTTTTGGAGCTGCAGGTCAACGGTGCATGGCATTAAGCACTGCTGTTTTTGTTGGAGGTTCAGAACCATGGTAGGATTTCTTAAGTAAAGATTCAGCTTCATCTTTACGGTTTTAAAATCTAGTTGTTAGTTACGAATTCTCCTTCAGTTTATGTATTACATCCATCTTATGGCATATAGATATAGATGTGTGAATAGCTTGTATATTTGAACTCTTACTAGCTTCTATCTTACAGGGAGGATGCACTAGTTAAGTCTGCAAAGTCTCTGAAAGTGAATGCAGGAGTAGAGCCTGACACAGACCTTGGTCCAGTGATCAGCAGGCAGGTATGACCTACAGGAGATTGTAATTAATCACTTTCCATCCACCTTAAATTATGTGACAGCGACTGCTATTTTAAAATTTCATTAATGGATCTGTGGGGTGCAACAGCAAGTAATTGAAGTTTCCGTTGATTTCATTATTCTTTTCTTTGATTAGAGAAATAAAGTGACATTCTAGAATAGGATTTCAGCTCTTCGTATTCTTGTACTCAGCCGAAAGAAAATGTTGATTGTCTATGACACTACTGGAAAAATAAAAGGTAAATAAATTGCTGGGAATTAAAATGGATTTATAATACTTGCATTCACATGATTTATTTACAGATAATCTGGTAAGAAAAATGATTCAATATCAGTATTATCATCCTGTAGGTTCATTGAACTTTCTTCTTCTCTTTCCGCATTCATAGGGAAGGACAACTGACTCTTAATCACATGAGCTTAACCCTCTATTCAAGGCGAAATGTTCATACGCTGAAAAATTAGCAAGCACTTCAAAAAAACTTTGCAACTAAAAATAAAGTGAATTAGAATTTTCAGCAAATGCATAAAAAGGTTCTTGATGCATAGGAAATATGAATTGCATATAGTGCAACAGAATCCCATTGCAACTTTATATAACTCTGGACAGAGCACAAAGAAAGGATTAGAGAAGTGATACCAACTATGTGTTTCTGGGATTCACTGTAAAGCCAGAAGAAGAAGAATGTGAAAGATTGCATCAATTATGATGCATAGTGAACATTTATAATGAAAGAGCTGACTGTATATATCTGGAACAAAGCTTCTTGGCTACTTCATGGTTACTCCATGTAATACTTGGAATATTTTTCCTGCCAATATCAATTTTCTAAGAATGAAACTGAAAGTGGATAGGCTTTTTGGACCCTTACTTTCTTTTCTTTTGTACCTCTATAGGCAGATGATTGGAGATATGTTACTTTTACATTATGTCTTATCTAATGAATTCCAATCAACAGGCGAAGGATCGCATTTGCAGATTGATCCAAAGTGGCATTGATAGTGGTGCTCGAGTGTTACTTGATGGAAGGGACATTGTGGTAATAATATGAACCCATCACTACGTGCTTGTAGTCTTACTTTTATTGTTGTCATTGAACTTCCTGAGGTTAGTTCATATACTTCATCTAGTTGATACATATTTACTGGATTCTTATATTCAGCAGTAATATGTTATACTATGTATATTATTGAGTCGAATTGAAAGATACATGTAGATTTTAGGTAAGAGTTGATCTTTGTAAAGATTCGTGGAATGCAACTTGTAGTGTGATAAACTTTTCATAATCTTCCTATCTCTAACATTTCTAGAGTTGGAGATTAAGTGCAAGGGATGTTGGATGTGAAGTTAGTCAATAAAGAGGCTTGGCTTTTAGATGCAAGTAAAACCCCAACTTCTCTTCTCTGGAGAGACAAGGGATGTTCTTTACATTTTCAAGATCTCCATGAATACTTGAGTTTTATGCTACATTTAGCCTGAAATTAAGTGCTTGTTGGTACTTTTCATACTTTGCATAGACAAAGTTGACATCTGATTACCTCTAGTTGTTAATATGATCTTTTTTTTTATTAATCTTATATAGGTTCCTGGTTATGAGAATGGTAATTTTGTTGGTCCAACCATTTTAGCTGATGTTACAAGTGAGATGGAGTGTTATAAGGTATGGGGTTCTTCACAATTGATTTTGATGTTTCAGTTGAAGCACTGGAAAGATGCTTACATTGTTCTATGTTGAATGTAAAAATTTAGTGCTCAAGTTGGATTGGTACACAGCAAGTATGTCTATTTGTATTTTGATGGCAATGTTATTGAACATTTGAACTTGAACAGGAGGAAATTTTTGGTCCAGTTCTTCTCTTGATGAAGGTATGCTAGTAGTGCATTATATGCAACCTTTTCTTGATTGATATTGAGTTTTTGAAATAATCTCTGAAATCACAGGCTGACAGCCTGGAAGAGGCTATCCAGATTGTGAACAGGAACAAGTAATGTGTTCCTCCCTTGGATTCTAATTACTTGATAGGTCTTTGTTTAATTTGTAAGTCATCTCTTCCTTCCCTATCTCAGGTATGGCAATGGTGCATCGATATTTACCACATCAGGCGTGTCAGCAAGAAAGTTTCAGAGTGAGATTGAAGCTGGTCAGGTAAGATGCAGTAGCATATCATTTTGATCTCCTGCTACACAGAAGCAGCAGAGAGAGCATTAACTGTATCTGTTTAAGAAATGATATGACAGCATATTACCTATTCCAAAGCATATAGAACAATCAACACTAGAACTTACTAATAGGCTGACGCTGGGCAAAGAAAAGTTTTCAGATTGTGGATTAAATTGTGTTAAAACTGTAGTAGAATATGCTAGGATTTTTCTTCATGATCGAACTAGAGATAATGATTTCAAGGTAATTTGTAGTGAAGATTTAGGATTGCTAAGCAAATCTCAAGGTTCATTGGAACTCAAGCATTACTTTTAAGAATCAAGCGGTGAACTACCTTGGGAAAAAAGAAATTAGAATCCAAGAATAAGGGAGAGAGATGATTTTGGACTTGCCCCCTGTTGGAATCTCTGAAAGAATTATCTTCCATTTTTTAACTATCCAAATTCCAAATATCTCTGTTTTTTCACTTGAGATATTACTATCTTGGATACTCTTTTCATCTTTAATCCTGGCAGAAGCTATATTTCACTCGTATCCTGCTCTGACTCCTAACATAACAAATCTATTTGGCATAGTGGAGGTAGTAGGAGCTTTTTTAATCGCTGAGATTTTTTCTGTGTTAAGACTTATTAACAATTGAAAAAAGAACAAAAAATTGAAAAATAAAAAATAAAAAGGTAAAAATGTGAATCCCGTGAAAGAGTATGCATAACTGGTAATCCTTATTAGTCATAAAAGCTGCTATCTTGTCCGAGAGTTCTAATAGCGTAAAATTGTTCATCTAAGATTTTGGATTTCCTTTAAGATGCTCTTAGCTACCTAGTTTATTTTGATGAAAAGCTACCATTCACTTTCGACCTCTTACATGAGGTGTGTTTCTTGAAGGTTGGCATTAATGTGCCCATTCCAGTGCCACTGCCATTCTTTTCATTTACTGGTTCCAAGGCTTCTTTTGCAGGAGATCTAAATTTTTACGGTACAACACTCTCTCTTTCCATTTAGGATAGTTGGTTAGTGAAATTCTAACAAATGATTGGAATGACAGGCAAGGCTGGTGTCCAGTTTTACACTCAGATCAAAACAGTCACACAGCAGTGGAAGGACTCACCGAGCCAGGGAGTGTCACTGGCTATGCCCACATCTCTGAAGTCATAAAAGACAATCGATGCTTTTACTTCTTAGAATGTAATGCTACAAACATCCAAGTGGGTCTGTGAAATGGCCAATAAAACAGTGTCTTGGACAGTATTAATTTATCATCAAAATGTTTTTACAAATGTTGTGGGAGTTGTCATCTCTCTGGATTTGTCTGTTCTTGTCTTGTCTATATTGCTAAGATTTGTAGCAGTAGTGCACTTTGGTGGACGTAAATTTGGTGATTTGAGAAAATAGTGAGATGTTATGCCTGAGTGCACTACTGAGTTTGTTGCTAGCTTGCAGGTCTATCTACATGGTTTGAGCCACTGCCTTCTGGCCCAATACTTTCTCCAAACAAAGTGGCCTAATGTAGATGGCCATTTGCAGAAAGGACAACTATATACTACTACTATATAAAAAAAATAGAAGAAGAATTGCATGTCACACCATTTCATGATATTTGTCTTTTATGATTCACACCCAAATTTTCAGTATTTTAAATCCCAAATTTTTGGTTTTTTTTTAAAATTTTCAGAACACATTTGAAAGTAATCACAGCAAACTAATAAAATATATCAACTGTAGGATTTCTCTTAAAAACTTTTTCCAAAGTACCCATCCCTCTCTAGAAGGGTCTCCTAGAAAAACTAAATATTAGGGTCCGATTAATTCCGACCCGACTCGCTATCCGACCCAACTCGGATTGGATTCGGATAAAAAATTTCTATCCGATTCGAGTACGGATAGAATTTTTGAAAAAAATTCGGATACGGTTTCGGATACATGTCGAATATATTTTTCGGATACGAATATCGGATATCCGTTTATCTGTATACTTTTTTAAATAATTTACAGTTTTTAGTTTACTTATTTAAATAGTAAATATTAATATTGTTACTTAGAGATTAATTTCTCTAATTTTATATATTTGACATACAAAAAAATTATTAGTTGTAAAACTCTTAATAATTTTGTGTTAATTATATCTAAATAAAATATTATAATTACTTTAAATTTAATTAATATCCATTTAAGATCCGATCATTTATCCGAAAATTATCCTTATCCGTTTAGTTAGTATATGGTTTTATATTTTACTATCTGTCCAATATCTATATCCGGACTAAAACTATGAATCCGGATATGGGTTAAGCACATTATCCGATCCGTTTTCACCCCTACTAATATCCTACTTTTTTTATATCTCAATTTAGACGCCCAAAAGAAGGCTCGTAAATCGAATTATAAATTTGTGAAAATACGGGGTGCGAAATGCAATTATTCCGTATATTTATCAACCCATCCTTTGCTTTGGACTTTGGAGGCTTATGAGGTTCTCACGTGGACACGTAACGTACGTTACAAGCTTTATAATTAGGCGTATTTTAAAGGAAGTGCTAATTAATAACGTTTTCGTTTGTCTTTGCATTATTTAATTAATTAAATAATGTCCCTGATAAGCTTCCATGTTGCTCTCATACGCATCATGCCGGAATATGAATTGGAATGCAATTGGCCCATAATTTAATACCTAGATTAATTAATTAATTAACTTAAACGATTCAGCATGAAAGCAATTCATCTCCTTTAATTTTATTATAAGTATAGAGCTCTCTAGGTCACCGAATTTGGCCGACAATTTCCCCCCAGGCTTGCACACATCTTTCACATGCCTCAATTAGATCCAAATTAGATTTTTCTTTTTTTAATTAATTAAGAGAGAAGCAAAATTTTAATAATATTTTAAATTAGGATTCAAATCGGACAATACTTATATTATAATATAAGCCTCTTTAATTATCTCAACAGCCATAGGAGATTTTTTTTTCTTTTCTTTCCATAAATAGTTTTATGCCTCGAGGACCAAAGATTATTTAATTCAAATAAACTTTATGTTATATCACTGTGCCATTCTAAATAATTAGCTAAACTATGAATAGAAAATGCCAAGAGATGATAAAATTACTTAAATAATTTTATTTTAATTAAATATATATATATATATATATTCTGAGAGAAAAAGTTTAGTTTTTGTACTTATGTGATGCTACATAATTAATTAAGTCAAAAGGAATGACTCCATTCAAGCCAGCAAAGTATGATCTCCTGATACCTGATTCCAAATATACATCCTTAACAAAAAAAAATACAACTTTCACAAGTTGTGGGTACCCATATTAACTTCATTACCTCTAGATTATAGACCCATTATTACAAATTAATCATTTCCATCTTTTTTTTTTTTGGATTATATATTACGATCCGACTACGTGGGTTAAGTCAAGTCAAATTAGTTAGTTTTATCTTATCGTTTTAAATTTTAAATAAATCGAATAATCTGTATGTGGATTTAATTCGCTAGAATTCTACTCCTATAAATAGGAGTAGTCATGTGTTGATCAAGGGAGTCATAGAATAAAGATTAAGTTAATTTGTTTAATTATCTCGTCTTTATCTTTTACTGTAGCTGTTAGATTGTTATTATCTCTCTAGGAGCATATCATAGTTATAAAAATATTTCGACCTTTCAAACCGTAATCATCTGCCTCCACCAGCAGTCACCCTACCTTACAAGTCGTCCACCACTCTACAACGACTGTCACAAAGTCAGATATTTACTATTCTGCCATATTTCGACCTTCCTTCACTGTTTCATTTATAACTTTTCATCTTAACGCCGAATTCTCCTGAAACTAGTTTCATTAGAATCTTCAGAAGCTATCTCCATATAAATTTTCACAATTTTATTACGTCCAGATTATTTCAGATCTGGTTCGTAACACTACACTTAAAGATGCTTTCCTAAATGATCAGAAAGAGCAACATGGCCATAGCAAGAGAGAACAATGAAATAAATTAAAGAGAGAGTGGAATCTAATCTCCTAAGTTTCCTGTTTTTATTTGTAACATTGTCAGAAGAGCTAATGCTAAATTCAGATGGACAATTTAGAGTAAGGTTAACAATGAGTTTAAAAGAAGAGGAACAACAAATGTCCAAAGTGCACCAAGAGGGGTATCTTTGCCTTCTTGGACACAATCACATGCTCCACTTGCTTGTTAATTTGTATGCTCATGAGATCTTTAGCATTATCAATCCAAAAAAAATAAAAAATAAAAAATAAAAGAGGCTCAAATTTTAGAACTCATGTTCAAGAATAGTAAAGGACAAGGACACAATCAAATAGTACCAATAGTTGAACACACCACTACCCATGAAATCTTGATGAAAGCAACTCATGCAAAGGGGATGGATGATACATCATACATATTGAGAGCAGGTTAAATAAATATCTTAAATATTTAAGATACAAGTGATGCAAATCCTCACAACCCTGTGAATAAATCTCTAAGTGATGAGAGAATAAATCAAATAAATAAATAAAAAGGAGTTCCTTGAATCTCTCCACAAAGAACAAGAAAAGCATCAAAATTGTCCTTTCCCTATTAAAGTAGAATGTACCCCTCACATGAACTAACTGGGAGCCATAGAGGAGGGGTATGACACATTGACCTGGTCCCAGAGCTATTGCACTAGGATGCATGCAGCAGGATGTGCAGGGATTAGGTTTGGTCTGTCTTAGTTGCAGACAAGACTTGAATCTTTTTAGCAAATCCAGCAGCCATGACCTTCTTTTATTTTATATTATTTTATATTATTATATACATAAAAATTACAGCCATAATATGCATCAACAATTTGTTATTTTGTTCATTAATGGGGAGATAAAATGTTTTACATGGCTAAATTGTAAAATGGAGTCAAAATTGATACCAAAGGTTGGCAAAGTATTATTGGGTTGTGTATCTCAACATATAGGCCTTGAAGTTGACCAGAGTGATTAGAATTTGAAAGAATAAAGAATTAATGTAAATTTATTATTTTAATTTAGTGTATACATCTCCATATTAATTTTTTAATTGTTATCTCACTAGTTGAGACACTCCATTCACACTCACATATATATATATATATATATAAATAAAATAAACGATCCGAAGAAAAGACCAACAATAAACGTGTGTGTATCACAGTGTGGTTGGTCTTTCCCTGTCATTGTTTTACTCTATTAATATCTAGATAATATTTCAAAAGACACTAAAATTAAATGCATAAGATAAGGACAGTGAATAGGGTCACAAAAACAAAATATTAAAGATTAAAAATTAAATAAAGTAATAGATTGGCGTGTTCACTGATTATATTCTACTGAGTTCTTATTATATAGCTTTTATTTACCCTGCTGGGTTTGCTTGATTTAGGTGTTGTTAAGCTTGACTCGGTTGTAATTAGCAAAGCTGGAGGCATTTAATCCCACTGTTTGTTAGAGAGAAGAAAAGAATATATTCCTATAAAGAAAAGATTAAAAATAAATTATGGAAGATTATGTTTGCATTGCATAACGCGGCAAACTAAAAAATTCAACCATTTGGGTCATTCAATTCTATTAAAAAAAAAGAGAGAAAAATTGGCTAATTAAACCAATAAAGATATTTAAAACGTTTTTAATTATATTCTTATTGAAGAAAACCTTCTCCGTGTCACACCTCCTTCTACATCATCATCATGAGGTTGAGTAAATAAAGTTTTTTTAATGACTAAGAGATAATTAAACTTAGACTTTGACAATTGCTTATTTTCACATCAATTTTATTTATCTTGCATTCACATTGACCGTCCTCTTTTTTGTTAAGCAAATATATGAGAGTGATTAAAATAAATATACAAGTATTTATCTTTATTTTTTTAAAAATAATTTTGGATATAAGCACAGAAATAATTTGTATTTAAATCTTCCGAAGAGTCCGTATTAATGAACCAATCAAGCTTTTGAGTTAATAAACAAAAATAAGCCGTGTCCAAATTGGAGACTTGGGTACGTTTTCCTCTTGGTAATGACTTGGATCAAAATTTGACCTCTGTATGAAGGTAAGAGTTGACTTTTTTTTCCCCCAATTTTTTTAGAAGAGTTGAAAATTTTGGATGGTGGAAGACCTCCTAAAATCTTCAAACTCCTTGTCCAATTCAACCAGAATCGTTCACAAGTTTGTTTGTTATTTTCCCTAATCCTTTACGCTACTTTCTTCTATCTTTAACGCATGCATTCCGATTTCCGAGACTTCAAGCTTCGTTATAACGTTTGTTTTGATAATTTTGTTATAATTAATTATAAAATAATTGGATTATATAATCTAATTGAGATCTTATTTATGATCTATTTTGCAGCAGCAAATATATTTAAACGACTAAATCTAGCTACTTTGCTGGGAACTTTTACATAAAAGTCACTGGAAAATTTCAAATTATCTAATCGTAATGATAATTATGATATTTCGGAAAATATATAGTTAATGTTTTAAAAGTTTTTAGGGGCAATATTTTGAGAATAAAAAAACTGAAATGAAAATAATTATGTAGATTCCAATAATACCCTCAGTCAGAAATGGCCACTTGGCCGGTTGTCGGTGGCCTAAAAAGGTAAAAGTGGAACAAGGAAAACCAGGCAATCTACGAGCGTAGAAACTGCCAAGGCTTTTCCGGAGTGGAAAACAAATAAAATTTAGGCAGTGGCGTATCCCGTAATTTATTGCATCAAATGTGCCCCAATTTAAAACCCTCTTTCCCCTCCCCAACCTTATAAAACACCCCCCCAGTCCCTCTCCTTCTCCTTCCAAGTTCCAACTGCATCGATCTCATCCCCCCCCCCCCCCTCTCTCTCTCTCTCTCTCTCTCTCTCTCTGTGTCTCGCTAGATTTCTTTCGTTCTTTCTCTTTGAAAATCTAAGAGAGAAGAGAAGAGGAGAGGAGAGAAATGGGAGGCGAAGGAGGGATGGAGATGAGGAGGAAGTACGCGGTGCTACTGTGCGCCGACGATTCGGAGTACATCAAGAAGGTCTACGGAGGCTACTTTAAAGTCTTCGTCGCATTGCTCGGGGAGGAAGGGGAGACTTGGGACGTCTTCCACGCCGCCAAGGGGGAGCTCCCTCGCGGCGACGACGTGATCGACGGGTACGATGGCTTCGTGATCACCGGGAGTTGCAGCGATGCGCACGGCGACGACCAGTGGATTCGAGAGCTCGTTCTCCTCCTCAAGAAGTTGGATGCCAAGCGGAAGAAGGTGCTCGGGATTTGTTTTGGGCATCAGGTAAGGTTTTGGGTCTTTTTGCATATTAGCACCGGCGGTTTTGGCGTATTTCGCATTTGCATTAACAACTACTCTAAAGTGGCTTTTCATTTTGCAGCATCTCTTATTTATTGGTTCATTACTTTGCAGAAATATCCAAACCTTTTTTTTTTTTTTTGTTATTTAGAGAATCCATAAATAGCAAAGAAGTAAATAAACTAAAATAAATAAATAAATAAATGAAACTTCAAAAGAAAAAAAAACTATATATATATTTGGGTCTGTGTAAAAGAAGAGAGAAGTGCATTAAGTGTTTTTAAAAAAGGAAGGATGTTTTTTGACAATAAAAATAAGTCGCAGGTGGTAAACGATAAAAGAAAAAATAAATTTTTAGATCTTGCCAGGATTTTATGTTGGAGAAATTTATGCTAGATCTGGAGCACACCGTGACATGAGCTGACAAAGGACGAGAGAGTTTTAAGTCATGATTTAAAGTCCAAAACCCAGTTGCTGTCTACGCTAACAGACACTAAACCTTGTCTCAGTTTAAATAAATAGGATTAGCCGTTCATACTTACAATAAATTTAAGAATGTCAAAGCGGATTAAAGGTCAGAGGTTTAGTGGAGGCATTAGTTAGTACATTTAGCTTAAAAATAATGACTCAATAGTTTCACTCTTCAACGCCACAGACTCTTTTTTATTATTATAAACAAAATAAAGGAATAGTAGTGGGGGGTTACAAGGAAATTCTTCGTACGTTGGGTGAGATGGCAAAGTGGTGTGGTTGTTTCAGAACTTAATTAAAATTGTCTGGTTCTTCTGGGGGCAATTCGTACATTGGCTTCTTTAATTATATACCCCATGCCGGGAGAAATGCTCTAAAATGGACCCACAATGAACCGATAGCTCAAATCTTCCGCAAGCGTCACTCGACTAATTGACTCTATTTTCAGTAATTATTTCAATTCCTGTTTTTCTAGTCATTTGTATAAACATTTATGATATATATATTCATGGCAAATAGGAAGGTAGGCTGGTGGATGTGACTCGTACATCTTATGCATGTGAGGCAATTAGGTAGTTTGGATTTCATGGTTGTCTCTTTCATGCGATTGGCACTGACTATAGTTACTTTTTTCTCTTCCTAACTATTTGGAAAGGAGAAAAAGATAACCTTCTTGATCTTTTAATGCATCCTCTACTGCCCTCCTACTTTTCTGTATGATTGTTATCCTATTAAAGAGGCCTAATAAATGAATTAGAATATAAACATTATAGTATGGTATGGTAGAATTAGCTATGTGAGCATATTGTTGATGCATGTATGCACTTTTGGGAAAACTTAGCTAATATTTGTACAGATTTTAAGCCGTGCTTTAGGTGGGAAGACTGGCCGAGCAACCAAAGGATGGGACATAGGAGTGACCTGCATCCACCCTTCTCACTCGACAAGTAGGTTGCTCGCCGCCCTCCGCATCCCTTCACATCTTCCTGTGATCGAATGTCACCAGGATGAGGTACTCGAAAGGTGTTCGATGAATTGACGTCTACGTTTTCTTGTCTGTTTGCTTACTCAACAACTGATGCATTTGGAGGTTACTCATTTCAAATGTGTTCAACTTCAGGTGTGGGAGGTGCCTCCTCTCGCAGAGGTGATGGCGTGGTCGGAGAAGACCGGTGTTGAGATGTTTAGGTATGGAGACCACATCATGGGCATCCAAGGACACCCGGAGTACAACAAGGACATTCTCTTGCACCTCATCGATCGCCTTCTCCAACGCAATCTTATTCAGGTGTGTTAAGAATTCCTTATAAGCTAAGTCTGCAAAGATTTTATCTATAACTTGACTACCTCTACTTGTTGGTATAATTCAGAAGTTTGGACCACCACCTTTAAGATTGAGAGTATCTTTTGGCATAGGTTTGACGTGGGCCTAAATTAACCAAAATTTGGATGAGAATGCGATAGCAACGAGCTTTTTATCTCTGAACGTTGGCTTCTAGTTATCATAACGACCTAAATTTCGCTGGATGTCGTCATTAATCTGACGGCATCTATTTGGGTACGTCGTTTCAAATTCGAATGCTGATTTAGAAAGGTTGTGTTGGTTTCATTCTATATAGACGTCTCAGTGCCTGAGGCTCACTAATGTGAGGTCCGGGAAAGATAAGATGTGGACAGCCTTGTGTCTGTACTTATCGTTTCTTATCATTTTGGCCTCCCTAAGATTGTTTGTGTAGTATCTCCAGATTACTCAATCAAGAACATGTGACTTAAAAAGCTTCATTCAGATTTATAAATTGATACCTTTTCTGGCCAACAATCATCTTTCAATCAAGTTTTCTCTGACATTTCTACATACTCCTGTATGCTACTACTGGGCTATTTCTGTCTGGTCACAATTTTATAACTCTTAATCTTCATTTCTAGCGTGTAATCAGGTATTTAAGTAGTACTCTCAAGCTAATATATGGAAAAGAAATCCATATTAAACGAGTAAATCCACAATTTGCCATGACTATGGATGCATATTCTTGAGCCATCGAGCTAAAGAATAGCAAGTATTCTTGTGAAGAAGAAGTTGAATAGATTAGAGATTTTGTTGCAGAATTGTCATGCTGAAGCTGCAAAGGCAAAGCTAGATGCACGAGAGCCAGATCGAGAGGCCTGGAAGAGACTCTGCAAAGGATTTCTGAAGGGAGATCCGTTCTCATAGCTCACAGTGCCCTGCAGTATTTAAAACTGGAGGAATCTGATAGCCAAGTCTCAAGAGTTGTACAGAAACACTTCATTCAGCGAAGGACCAGAAAAAAGGCAAACCAATTGTACTAATCCTGGTTATCTACTACTTGTTCTAGATGTAATTGTTGACAATCTATGGATTGAGCATTACTTTGTTTTAATCGGGGGTGTAGCTCAAATAAAGTTGTCTGAAAGAAGAGGAAAGAACACATTGCTGTTTTGATTAATGTATTTCAAGATGCTGTATTTACGGCGGCAGCATAATTACAATATAATCTTCATCAATATTCTCTCCAACCTTCTTTTACAATATAAGGTTAAATGCCCAATTTAAGTGATTATCAAGATACAGCATATGGATTTTTGGCACTTTTTGACATATCTTATCTAACTCATAAACTAAAACATAACAAAACAAAAGCATACTAATGCATCATTTTTCAAACACAGGACTGAACGGCCAGGTCATTATTCTCTCTAGTAAATTTGCCGACAAACAAATTGGTATAATATCAATTCGACTTGATGCAGAAATGGCAAAATACTTACCATTTACCAAGAAACTTGGGAATTAATTTCCCTCAGTAGAATCCAGTAGCACTCAGCAATCAAACTTGCATCTAGCAGTGGTTTTATTAGAGAGAAGTTTTTCCAACAAAGGTACCTCAGGACAGAACCTCTTCAGACTGTTTATATAAGCAGCGCAATAATCCAACATAAGTATTACGTGTCACGGTGTAAACCATATAATCCAATACTAATAATTTTAGGCACACTATTTTCTCCAAGAACTTCCCAAGCAAAAATAAGAAATAAACTAGTTTCTTAACAAAAGCTAAAAAAAAAAAACAAAAACAAAAACAAAAAACAAAACAAAAGAGACATGAAGGTAAACCAATCATAAGAAGTGCCATGTCCAATAAAAAGCATTCAACTGAATTCACAGTGCTTATACATGGAAGCATGTATTCACCACCAATGTTTTCTTAATTATTATGAGCCAAATTCCTAGAATGTTTTACTAAAACCAGCTCCCTGATTCCAGAAGTGGCAGCCACCTCATTAGTTGTATCTTAGTTGAAATAGCAATAGTTGCAAGGATGGCACTGCAACAAATTTAAGCACCAAGCATGGAACCGGATCCTCGGCGGCACTCATTAAGCATGTCCAAATAAAACTGGCATTTACTGATGTCGCTGCCAAAATTATTGACGCACTGCACCATCCAAAAAAGTTCAGTGGAATAGAATTAGCTGACAGCGGTATGAGTAACTCTTTATAATGTATTTCTAGAATAAGAGAGAAATGTGAAGAAGCATCCATACATCCTGGAAGGCCTTCGAATGGATGTTGCATGCATCAGTTCCAGCAGCACTGCCCATTGGAGCAGCAGAAGAGGCAGGAGCTTCAGCAGCCACAGTCTCATGTTGAATTGTTCGGGGTCCCAGCACAGCATCAACAGCTCTGTGGGCCATGGCGCTGCCCGTGCCAAAAGCCATGCCTGAAAGGACAATGAATAAATAAATACATACAAACCCAAAAATCATCTTTAAGATGGTGCATATTCAGGTGTTAGGAAGATAAATAGAATGAACCTTGAGCAATAGTAGATCCAATTCCTCCAAGGACAGATCCACCTCCTTGAACTGGAGCTGGAGGTGGGGCCTGATGTACTGTAAGAACAAAAAGGTCAACAGTATGAGTTCAATTGAACATTACTTCATTTAAATTAAGTAAGCAATATGGACCAAAGAGCAAAGCAATGCTTTCACATCATAAGGTCCAATTAATAAATGTTCCAGTACGTATTCAGTTTGAAATCCTAGAATTTATCCATTTTCACATAACCAAATGTCAGATGCCACAGTACTGCTTCCTTCAGCAGTTCAACCCATTTTACACTCTACGTTAGCTATCGAGGTTTATACATTACAATGGGGCCAATAAAAGTTCAAATAATGTAAGAACTGTTTAAGCGGAAAGAACAGAAAATTAAATTGCAACAGTAGTAAATATTAGAGCAAGAAGGGATTACAAGATACCAGAGCAGCATAAAACACTGCTAGTCTAGACAGTGAAGCACTTGATGGAATATAAGATACAAACATGACCTACCTGGTTGGGGTGGGTTTCTCACTGGAGCAGGGCGTGAAGCAGGGCGTGAAGCAGGGCGAGGCCGTCCTACAAAGATAATATGAAGAGTGTTACAATTGACAGAAATCATGATTTTATCCTAAATTGACATATACAATAATTCTTTGCCAGAAACATAACCTTTAGAGGATATAGACAAAGAACTGGATTTCGCAACTAAAATCCATTCCGAGATTACAATAAAAAAGTCAAGTTACTAACATGATATAAGAGAAAAGCCATGGAAATCTATAGTTGGCTTGTAGCACTGAAGCAAGGCAATCTACAGTAATTCTGAAAATCAAAGTACTAAAGTTTCCTTTAGACATTCCAAAGATAATAATTCCTATATCAGAAATAAAATGTTCTTACGTTCCTCCCTTCAACCCCTTCCTCAAGTTATTCTCTTGAACAATTCCAAGAGAAAAGAGCCTTGCACCACTAGCTAAGCTCCTCATTACTGGACCCAACTATGTTTGCTAATCAAGAGATTACACTTGTGCAGGAAACAAGACAGACCAGATAACAAGTCGCAGAAAAAGTGGACAAAAAGTTGAATCGACATGACAGAAGGTAGCTTTCTCGACAAAAATGATAGTCTCTGCCACACTTTTCATCTGAACTAGGATTACGCCAATAGAGAACTACTAATTCTTTATCATAAAAAAATTTATAAGAATCGATCAGTCAGCCAGAAGATGAAGAATCCAAAATATTCCCTTAAAAAAGTGGGCAGGATTGAAAATTAATTTTCGTACTCCCAGGTTTTCCTAAGACCAGATACCAAAGAAAGATTTGCAAATCGTGTCTAATCCAGATGTACACTAAACATGTTTGAGAGGCTATCCCGAGTTTGAAGAAATAATATCACATTAAAATCATGCATGTCGCTGCCTCTCCCGATTTATCTCTTAATCGACCTAAGAAGAAAATAGATACGCTTGAACAAGAAAAAAAAGAAAAAAAAAAACCTCCATTTCAGCAAAATCGCGACAATCCTAATTCACGGTGGCAAAACCAACACCAACAACTAGATGATAATGAATTGAATGCATAGTTAACCACACAATAACCGCAGCTACCATGAAATAGCAATAGCAATAATTGTTAACCGAACCCTAAAATAGAGATCAAAGATCTAGACCCTAACACACACACACACACAGACACAGAGAGAGAGAGAGAGAGAGAGAGAGAGGATGCGTACCTCCAGAGCTCCGTCGAGGCATGGTGGCCGCCCGGATTAGAAGCTAAACGAAACCCTGAAATGGCTCAGCGGATAAAAGAGAGATGGAGAAGTAGCGATTTATAGACGGCGGAGGGCCAGAGGAGGAAGACTCGATTTCCCTATTTGCCCATGTGGTTGGGCGTAATTTTCAAAGAATATCCCAAACGCATCGGATATTAATGGCCTCCTCTTAGGAAGTAAGCCGTCAGATTGTGATCAGACGGTTGAGCCAGCGAGGGTATAATCGACCGTGGGATCCTTCTGGACCTTATTCTTTATTCCTAGCTATTATTGTGGATATTATAACTTCCAACTCCTCACCATCTCATTAGTGTCAAGTCTCATGTGAAGTCAATTAAAATGGCATAAAAAGGAATGTTTTCTTCTCTCCCATGAGGTCAAAATGGTTTAATCCAATGCCCTTAATTTTTTTCCTAGGAGTTGGTCAATGGTCAGGAAATTAATTTTCCACATCTACTCCATGTTATATTAGAACTCTGAAATAGAGATGCTCCTCAAATAAGACATCAAAAGGAAATACTAACACTATTCTTTCTTTTTATTGTTTAATATCTGTCAAGACTTTATTTGATATGTATCTCCCTAAAACACAAGAGATAAAGTAAAGAAATGAAATTGATTGTTGCTGAATTTTTGGAATTTTGTTAATATTATCATCATTTTCAATGCATGGAACTGTAAGTAGATACAATTCAATCAATAGACATCACAAAATTCCTTGATATATTGAACTCCAATAACAAATATTATTTGACTTACATTATCTTATCCCTGAATCATGAGAACATACACTGCAATCAGGACCATCACACATGAAGGATATTTCCATACTGCACACTGTTTTGTGATTTCACATAATTAAACCTGATCTTTATATCATAAGTACAGTGGAGAGCACACTGAACAAGAAGAAATATCACTAGATACAACTGCTTGATATTGTACACCGAAATATCCTAATGATTAGGTCGTTGCTACAGAAATGCGAAAAAAAAAGAGACCAAAAATTATCATGCTCCTATATTGCCAAGCCAGAAGAACAAGGGAAACTGAGCGATTGCCATGAAGAGGAGAAAATAGTGTTGTCTGCTAGAGTGCTTCTCATAGCTCCTCGTCTCTGCAAAAAGTACCCTCTTCATGGTTTTCACTAAGAACACCCCCATGCACAGACTCATCCATGGCATCAAGAAGTAGTATGAATAACTCCAAAGGAGTCTTGCAACAATGGCCAGGGATAGTCCTGTAAACGCATAACCGCCATATGCTGTGATATCGAGCAAAGGCGACTCACCACCACCCAGTGAATATAATAACCCTTTCAGTAAAGCGACCTGCATGATCCATCCAGCTAACCCCCTCGTAAACTGTATACTTAGAGCTTCCGGAGTGAACCTGAATAAAAGTAAACCATGAAGGAATATGTAGATTTATAATCAAAGAGGCTACAGTTCAATTACTTACTTTCCCATGAAACCTAATGCAAAGCCTGCAAGAACAACATAACTACCAAATGCCATGAAAGGTATGTATAAATCTGGAGCATTTATGTCATAAATTGGAGGTTTGTAGGACAGCCTGCCTCCAACTGGCTCTGTTATCCTAGTCCAGTGTCCCTGAAGGGGGAAAAAGTGAGTTCTTTCTTGAGCTTGTAAAGCCAAACAAAAGTTCAAAAGGTGGTACTAGCCAAAGAAGGAAGGCTTACCCTGTGGAGGAACGGGAACAAGACCACTTTCAATTTGTTCCGTACGTATTGCTCATTAACTTGAAAATAATATTGCGGGTTGGAGAAATACCTGCTAATCTGTTTCAATAGACATCAGCAATTAGACAACAAGAACACATGATATTAAAGCTGAAAGCCTATCAAGCAATATATGAAAGGAATAGTCTATTTGGCACTGTACATTGACACATGCATACATTGCTTTGCATGAATTCAGAACTTGAACCCAAGAATTTCTCTCCATATGATTCCAAACCACTTTTTATTAAACCAGATCCCGCACCATAGAATGCATTGCCAAATGGGTTCGGCTGAGGATTCATCGGGGCTCTCTGCATCCCAGCCTGATTGCCTAGATTATCATACATTGCTGAAAAGAATAGCACAAGATACTACCCATTAGATTAAATTGCTAAAAGTACTAAACAAACACTACAAAGACATATAGTAGAATCATAGAATTTCAAATTTGACTTTGATCAAAACGAACTAAAACCTCCACGGCGAAAGGGGATAAAAGAAGTGGAGAGGCACATCTAACTCTGTTGTCATTTAAATGTTTGATATTGATCCAATCAAATCAAAATTAAACCTAATGTTATGAAAAAAACAGATAATTGCAGCCTGGAAAGGATGCAACAGACCTTAGTCACAGATCCTCCCTCTACAAATCATGATGACTAGAAAAGCAAAAATAGCAGATCTTAAAAAATAAGAAAGTATGAATGATATACATGTCTGAGAAACCTAACTATTATGTTCTCAAAATCAAACTAAAGTCTGCAACATCAATTAGTAGCCACTTTTATACAAGAAATAAAGAAATGCTCAAAATATGGTTACCATCAATTACATGAAACCACGAGGGATAACTTATGAAACATAAGAATTGGTAAAATACTGAACTTTTAAGAAAAAAAAAATCTCTTTTAACCATCAGAAATAGGATATTATATACCTCTCCCAGACTTCCCTTGTTCTTCTTTACCTTCCGTTAAATACTACACAAAATCTTTCTTCAATTTTACTAACAAATTACAGCTATAGAGAAACGATGAACTGTTCTAAATTTCAATCCATTCAAAAGCACTCTCAAGATACTACGAGTCTAAATTAGGTACCCAAAATATACTTCTCCAAGAGTAGATAAATATACAACAGGAAATAAATACTTCAAATGAATCTAATACAAACGATGATAAATATCTACCGATCAAAATAAATACTACCCACATCATAGTTTACAACAAAATTATTTCTTTCTCCAACTTTAATGAAATTTCATGAAAGCAACCTAAATTTTAACAAAATTCAGAAATAACAGCAAATAAACACAACTTTCACGACACGAAGAAGACAAACGTTACCTCCCGATCCAAGCCTTCGCCAAAGATTTCAACTCCCAAAACTGATTAACTTCCGAGCAGTGTTACGGAAGGGAGGAGTCGGCGAGGGTTTTCTTCGCAGAGAAGACCGAAAAGTTTCAGTTTTTGCTTCAAAAACTGCGTGCTTTACTCTTCTTGCGTATTATCCTACTTCTTTCGTTCTGATATCCCTCAGGTACACGTTTGGGTTAAACGGAGCCTATCTCAGAGAAAGAGCGAGAAGATTCTTTTCTTTACCCTATTCTTCTGTTAATAAAGAAAATAAAGTAAAAAAGAAATCTACACTTTCTTTGATGTCGGCTTTACTTAAATATTAAAAATAATTTGGAAATTAAAAAGGAAATGTGGTTGTTTGGTGAATGTTTTAAGACCACCCTATACTCTCGAGTAAATTTTAAAAATAAAAATAAAAATAAAATAAAACTAAATCTTTAAAGTCAAATAACAGATCTTTTAGGTATTATAGTTTTCTATTTTTATTCAATTAGATTAGGATATTTTTGAGGATTTAAAAGTAAATATACAAGAGACATAATAAAACAGTGTGTTTAGAGTGGCTCGTACAACTTTGGGACCCACAAGTTTTGAAACGGGCTGGGCTTTGGGCCGAAGAAGTTTTCACTGAGCCATATATGAGAGCCCAATAATTCTCAATCCAATTTATGTATTCAACTCGGGATCTTCCAGAGTTGCCATCCTTGATAGAATTGCCTCTTTTCTGGTAAATAAATCCTAAATAGAATTGCCTCCCTTTTGCCAGATGAACTAAGAACCATGATGAGAACAACAATGAAGTTAAACTTTTTTTCCCTTTTTCTTATTTGAGGCAGTAGGGTGCTGCAGGATTTGATCTCATATCTTGGTGTTATAAAGATTTGCTGCGCAAACATTAGGGATGCATATTTATTTTACATAATTTATATTTATGATGTACACTAGAGACTATTATTGTAAATGGAGAAACTAAATGCAATTAAATTACAAAAATCTCCAGTCATAGAGCATCCATTTTTCTCCTCAAAATATGCACCAGAAACTTTTGAGTCTCTGTCTAACAGTTATTCTTCTTCAACCAATTCCAACAGCTTTCTGAATGCTATCAACATCACATAGAATGAGTTCTTACAAACAGGTCTAGATACACTTTCTTGAGCTAAAGACCCATATCTCTGTTAATTTTCATCCACCTAGAGCCACTAACAGTTGAATCATAAATCTCTAACTAAATGTAGCAATTTGGACCACTCTTTGTACAGCTGAGAAAGAAACTTGTTTGAATGCAGCCATAGCCTTCAGTGGAATAGAAATAACAACAACAAAATCTAACATGCCAAGTTGCAGAATATGAGCAAACAAGATTGAATTGCTTTTCTCTGTGATTCTGCAAGCAGGTGATCTACTTTACTGCACAATGGGAAGAGTGAGCAAAAAGTTCGTTTGCTAGAACAATCGAGAGTTATATAACATTAGGTGTAGAGGATAAGACTGCAATTTGCTGACCTGCATTGATAGGAGCCTCATGCATTCAGATTCTCTTCCAATCATCTGTAAGATAATTCCATTTTCATGCAGTGAAATAGAATGCAAATTTCAATTCCTTTTCCTGTGGTTAGTTTTGAGTGCTAATTCATCAAGGAAATTAAAGTATGAGTACATGTAGAACACAAGAATAAACTCAGCATGGAAGTATCACACTGTACTATTCTCTTAATATGGCCTTCCTATGCCCAGTATCACTGTACTCAGAATAGATCACCTGCAATTTCGAAACCTAATTTGGCCATTACAGGAGACAAATGCACAAGAACTTTGACTTACCAATGCCATGCAGAAGCTTGTTACCAAAACAACAGTGTGCTCTATTTTGTTTTGAAGAAAAGGTTATTTGCAAGTCTTTGTCCAAGTTCATACAAATTTCTTTGAGCTTTATCTGAGTAACATATCAAATTAATGAGAAATAGGATCTTGTCACCTATAAACCTTCTGCCATGAGAGGTCCCTAAAAAATATATACTGCATTAGTTTTAATCTTTGAGAGAACTAGAAGCTCTCATCTTAAATGAGCAACAATATCAGTTATTATGTAGAAGTAACCATATCTGTATAGTTTAAACTGCTATGGAATCAACTACTTATAACCTACATAATTAAAAATAAAATAGGCACAGACATCTGGAAGCAACTCTTATAATGACCAAGACAAAAAAGGACACTAAGGATCAAACACAAATTTATAAGCTTGATATTCCCATACACATTACACATTCATAAGTATAATATATTTAACAGCTAAACACAACATTTCATAGTATACCTGCAACTGAACATATATACTAGAAGGTACTCAACCCAAAGTCATACAAGTATAAGTTAAAATAATGATTTTTGATACATGATGGAGAGATACAAGAAGTCATGTTTTTCAGTCACAATGAAGCTGTCCCCCTGATGTCAAGCTTTACAATTAATAACAACTCAACTACTCCCTAAATGAGCTTAATCTTAATCATCAAAACTGCAATTACAAATAAATCAACACTTATTTGAGTTATTTCTACAATAATAAAACTATAGATGCTATCTGGATGCCATTACAAAGATCGAAACAAAGTACATGATTACCATGATTTCTTCTTTTCTCCAGTTTCGAGCAAAAGTAGAACTTCTACAAGCAAATGTTAGCCATCATTTCCCTTCAACGATTTCTTAAATGACCGCAGGACACTCCACATGACGGTCGATACAAAGAACATAAGTAGACCAGTTAAAATGGCATACTTGAGACCAAGATTCATAAGCAAATTTACTAGCAGACCAGCTAGGACAACACCAGCAAAATTAGCAGAGACAGCTGACCACAGTGGTATGTCAAGGATTGACGCGATAATGGCTCCAGTCCAAGCTCCTGTTCCAGGAAATGGAACTGCGACGAACAACATCAGACCTAGCCACTGGAATTCCTCGACCGGTCCAGCCTTTTCTCTGGCTCTCTCAAACAAAAGGTCAAAAATACGGGTAGCTGAGGCACTCTTCCGGGAGATAAAAGATGCAAACCTTTTTAAGTAGAGGACTAGGAATGGCACCGGAACCATGTTCCTGAAAAGCCATCAAGAATTGGGGAGTCATCAATTGCAATAAATTAAGCTTTGTTCAAAATATTCAGTCAATTAACTTCAATTCTCAGTTGCCAATTGCTCCTATGCAATGAGAATTTCTCAAATTGTGCAGGAAAGAAGACAGAAAAGAAACAAACCCCAGAATCGAAAGGACGGTCAGATGGAGGGGATTCAATTCCATCCAATAGCCCACAGGAATGGCCCCTCGAAGCTCCAGAACGGGAAGGGTAGCAAGAGTAAAGACTATAGCCTCATCGGCCCAACCCGATCTTCTCAGCGCCGTCGCAACCTTCAAGCCAAAGCCAGAAGCTTTGATAGAATTATCCGCCGCAAGAGAAGCCCCACAGACAATGTAGGAAGCAAAAGTCAGAGCAACCCAAATCAAGAAACCGAAAAGCACCCTTTTGCCAACAATCACTGCGGGCTTTTCCGATTCTCCTTCCAATGTCACCACTGCTGTTGACGATGAAAGCACTGGAATAGGAGTCTACAACCAGAAAAGCTGACAGCAATTAAAACAGAATGATAAGACGAGAACAGGGACCTATAAATAAAAACTCACCTTTGCTCTCAAAGATGGGATTTTTGAGCAATAAGGGTGCGAGGAACATCGGAAATAGGCCAGGGGACGATTTAAAGAGAGAGACGGGAAGTGGGCTTTCTGTTTATTTGCAGAAAAGGTAGTCAGAGCTAATGGTAGAGCAAAAGTAGCAGCAGCCATTGGGGAAAGAAGCAATGGTAGTCAAGAAAGCCAGAAAGGATCAAAACTTTGTTCAAAAATCTCTTCTTTTACAGTGGAGCCCGGATAGGAAAACGAGAAGAAGAAATGGGAGAAAAGGAAGCCAATCCCTCGTCCTGCGCCTTTATCTCTTTGGGTAATCCTCCATCTCCAACGACTTCTTTAGGTTTCGGATCGGATGATGGTGACGTTGTTCGAAGAGCCTAATCAGGTCAAAGGGTTCTCGGAGAGGGAGGAGAGCCCGAGGCGAATAGGAGGCAGCGCCGGCTTGCGATCCCCACTAAAAGGCAGTAAAACTATGTACATACATCGAGGAGTGTTTTGTAAATGTACCCATAAAAGAGGGATTAATTTGCAAATATCTAAACGGGAGGAGGTAGGTGGTTATTTACAAACTAGCCCTTTATTATCTTTTCCGGACCGGGCTTGGGATTGACGAAGAAATCCACAGGGCCCGAGTTTGCTAGTGTTCTAAACTCGAAGGTAGATTACGCAAAGGAGGAGATCGCAAGCGAGGGGAATTTGCGAGTTTGATGCGATGAAGTTTGTGATGGAGTTCGCGGAGAACTTGATCCTTCGATTAATGGAGGATCCTCAAGAGAGAGACCAGAAGCAGAGGGAGTACCTCTCCAAGATGCGGGAGCGGTGCGAGAAGACGAAGGGAAACTGGAGCCTTCCCCTTCGCCCCTACGGCTTTTGGACCTTTGACCGATTCAATGCCCAGCTGTTTTGGGATGCCCAGATTAGCCAAGTCCCCGGCCGTCGCGATCCCTACGATGACGTTCTCCTCCACCAGCCTCCGCCGCCTCCGTCGTCCAATCCGACCCAAGATTGAGTAGGTCTGCCTTCCTATCTTTTTTTTTCCTTGGTGCTGGAAAACGGTTTCAATTGCTCGGTTTAATGTCTGAGGTGGATCTTGTTTTGTTAGCAGCAATGGTTTTGTTATTCTTTTACGCACGAAATAAGTTAATATTTTCTTCTTTTACGAAGTTAGGAGATCAAAGAGTGATGGAAAAAGTGTGACCTTTACATTACTAGGAGTCAATTTGTCGATTAATTTGATTCATTCTATGATTGTATCTGGGTTAGATCTTGGTTCGTATCCATCAAAGATTTTGACTTTAACATGGCGGTATGTGTTATCAGGTTCAGAGGTGTGGAAAAAGATTAAGATGTTTCTTTTCCTCGTCCAATTGGTCGATATCATGGTAGATAAGATTAGTGAGTCAGAAATTTTTTCCTCAAATCTGTTCCATATTTATTTCTGAAATAGAACCAAAAATCTGTCTATTGTGGTTCATTCGTGGCATTTCTTGAAACCATTGGAAGTGAGATGATGGAGATGATGACTGCGGGCGTCAGTTCTTTTCTTACCAAGTAAAACTCATCATTCCATACGAGAGGTCATTATAGGTTTTTGTGTGATACATCGAAAACATTATTTAAATGCATCTAAGTATGCCTATTTGTTGTTTCTAGACAAAAAGGTCCTTTTGTCAACAAGGATGTCTATCGTAATATATGTTCCATTATTTCTTACTAAATAATTAGTTTATCCCAAACTTCTGTGATAATTCGATCATTGTGAATTGCAAAGTGGCCTAATTATTAACTCGGTATACTCATCTTAATTAGATGTTATGGTTATCAGCAATCACATCAATGTAGTAAATTGATTAGAAATATTGGTGGCAGGCTTAACTTTCTCCCAAGTTTTTACAAGAAAGACAAATGTTTCTTTTCTGAATCAATACTACCTTGTAGATAAATATCTCAAGTTTGTTCAAGTGATAGTAGTTGACTAGGATGGAGCAAAAACTAGGTTTGTATAGGTGGATCTTGAGGTTTGTCAACCTTTATGTATTGCAGACTTCTGTTGATCTTATTTGGTTGTTGAAACTAGTCATCCTGATGATAAAAATAAACATAGAACTGCTTGAATTTTAATGTAATTATCGAGTTATCTAGGGAGCCTGCTGTCTTAAATATTTGGAACAATCAAGAGTATTTAGTTGATGTCCTTATATTAGACCGTAAGGCGACCAAAAATTGTCTTTAGCAAAACTCAATTTTAAGGTTACAGTCTTCTGGAACATATTAATATCATTTATAATATTAATGACATTTTATATTTAAATCCCCTTGTTTTGACAGCATCACTGCCTTTGATTTTTTTTTTCCTTCTCTGTACACTACCTTAGCCTTAGTATTCACTGTCTTCTTCCTTTGTCAAATTTCCCTCATTTTAAATTATGTCCCATTTGTCAATAGACTCAATACAGCTCAAAGCCTCAAACTAACTTCTTATCTCTTATTATCTAACATTTGCACTTGATCCCTTAATTTTCTTCTTGGCTTTCTGATTTTCTTCACCACCTATCAATCAGTACCATAGCACCTCCTCAGTGATTCCAGCAGCTTTCAACTAGCTCTGCAACCCATCTCTCTCCTGCTATCTCTTCTTAAATGCGAATTCTTTCTACTTTTTTATTCTTTCCTCACTACTATGTAGCAGCAATGTTACATGATCAGATAGAAAGTTGCTCAGTGGTTTGGCTATAGCCAAAGGGATTCTATCTTCCCAATCTACTGACACTAAAATACTGCCCAAAAGGAACATTGACAAGCGGTCAAATTTGACCTCCTACAACCATCTCAAATTATGTCTACTCTAAATTATTGATCACTTCATTAAACATCCTTCTCTCCCTATCCCTACTTTCCTTCCTTTAAATCCTCCATTGTTCTTGTTGCATTAAAGTCGCCCAAGTTCATCCCAAGCCTCTCTGTTAATTTCCGGTTCTACTTTATATTATTAGGGCCACATACAGAAGTCAGCACCCAAATCCAGCCTCCCCTTCCTTTGTAACTCAGCTGCATTGGTAATGAAAATTTATCCCTCTATGTTCCAGTCAATCACAGAACATATTATAGCACCAAATAATAACGCCCCTAAGCAGTTCTAGCCCAAAGTTCCTTCCATTCATTAACTTATTTTCCTCCTATATTATTCAGCATCTTCTTAAACATCCCTTTCTTCTTTTTTCTTTTTTCTTTTTTCTTTTTTCTTGTTAGTGCAAAAACTCCAACTGCTCATTTTACAAATATGCTTAGGAATCCTTCTTTGTTTTGGTAACTGTTTGAAAATGTAGTGTTTTTCAAATAATGTGTCTGTGAACTGTTTATTGAAACTCTTATCTCCTTTCCTCACTGTTTCTCGTCGGACTGCAACCATTATATATTTATATTGGCCATTTAAATATTAATTTTTGGGACTGAAATTAATTACTGTCACCATTATGAAGATGTGCAAAGCATCAACTCGTTCGAAAAGTTATATGATATATTTCAGTTTAAGATATGCTGCAATTCTTTTTTTTTCTTTTTTCTTTCACTTTGAAGTATTCTTTCTTTCATCATTCCATCTTTACGTTTGCTCAACGAGAAATTTAGAGACCCAGTGGTCTGATTCTAACGTGATAGTCAGTTCATACTTCTATATGTTGCAAGTCTCTTGCTTGCTTAGTGGGTATAAACTAGGGTCATAAAAATAGAAACCATGTAGTAGATTTCAGATAAAATTATTGTTAGGAGTTGCATTTTTCCACTAGTCATGAGTTAGTTTGTTATATTGGCAAATTTAAGATTGAGTACATTCTACTCCTGTTTCCTGCACGATGTTCTGATAGTTTTGAAATGATCATTTGAGCAGGTATATTTAGAAAGCTTCTGTAACCTAGATGGTGGAAGCTACTTGTGAAGTGGTGAAATTTGGAGAAAAACTTTCATGTGGCGTTGGACCAAATTATATTTATTCACTTAATACTCTGGAAGTCCCTGCTGTTCGATTCGGTGTTGAATTCTATTTTCAATAAGCATCGATAATCTGACGAGATAAACATCTATTTCCTTTCATGTTGATTGATGTTGGAATATATGTTAAAGCTAAAGATCATAAAGATAGCAATATTCACTTGCACGATCTTGATTTGTCCTGAATTTTGGTTGTCAACGATGATGCTCAGGTTCGCTTATCTTTAGAACCTTTTGATCTTCAGGTTCTTTGATACAAGCTTTTTTCTTTCATCAATTCCAATTATTATTGGGATTTATGAATCATTAATCACTATTTGTTATTCTAAGATTCTTTTTCTCTGTATCCAGTTTATAATTCTCTTGAAGTTGATGATCTATCAAACATGATACTGTATTTCTTTGGGCCTTTTCTTCAGTAATGTTATGTGCCCTTACTACTTTTCTACAAGTACTACAATGCCTTTCTCATCCTACCAAGGAGGAAATGAACTAGTTATAGAAATGACCCATCTAAATCTATGATGATGAGGTGCCTATGCTGGGGAAATAAGGATATTAACCTCACTATGGTGATGAGCTAAGTCAAAGCTCGGAGTAACTCGGGACATCCCTCACTAGTCACTATATAGTTCTCGTAAAATAAGTGAAAAACACCCTGAGTTATGTTAAATTAAATACGTCAACGTGATTTGTAAATTGTGAAAAGTAAAGGGTTTAAAACGCGAATTTGTTAAACGTAGGGTATTATGTACAAATTTTAATTTACTTTACGTTTTCTTTTTCTCTTTTTGATGCAAAGCCGAGCGGGCGAGAGAGCACTCGAGCAGCCATGAGAAGGGGAAAGCGCGAGCGCTCAAATCCACCTCCTGCTCTATCCAAGCGCCTCCGCGGCCCTCTCCCGGAGCCGGAGGACGGTGAGATCATCGCCTCCGGAGAGCGGCAGAGCTCCTCTGCCTCTCCCTCTCCCTCTCTGGTCATGGTCACTGGCCTCCCTGGTGACTGCACCGTGCTCGAGCTCAAGTACCGCCTCGAGATGTACGGGCCCATCTCCCGCATCCGGATCGACGTCGACGGCTCCGGCTACGTCACTTTCCGTTCTGCCGCCGCCGCCGAGTCCGCCATCGCCGCGTCGCTCGATCCGGCCTTAGGCATCACCATCCGGTCCCAAAAGGTACTTCCCCGCACTTTGTCGAGGTCCCCTTTTTTGCGTCCTGTAAAGGCTTTATAGTGTAAATTTTAGGATTCCAGTTGGTTTTTAGCTTTGATTGGTCCTGTGTTGGTTTCTTTGAGAGGGAGAAGATTTTGGAATTCCCGATTCGAAGAAATAATAAAGGTAGCTCCTTTCTTTTCTTGAGGTTCCCTATTGCGACCCATATGCGTTTGCAGTGTAATTTTACTATCGCCATTGAGTTTTCGGCTTCGGCCTATGTCAATTTATTCGAAAGGAGGAAGATTTTGGAATACCAAACAGGAATATTGGTAAAGAATCATATATATCAACAACAAACCCTAAATTAAGTACAGGAAGTACGAAAAGAAGTATTGGTTTATGAGATAATAATGTTGTGCTCTTTGAATATATTCCATTTACATCACCTTTCCTAAAGCTTAGCAATGCTAGCAATTGTAGCCCATCAATCATCTGGTAAGATTTTTGCCATTTCATTCTCTTTTTTGCACAAGTGTTCTTTTGCTTTATGTAATACTGAAGTACATTGTCTTAATGATTGACAATATTTATTGGTGTTTTATCCTACGTGCGTCAAAAGATACAAAACTTATTGGATTGATCTAAGCTCATAGTTTGTCTCCCCCCCCCATTGAGCTCTTCTCTCTTCTGTTTCCCTGGTGTTATTGGATCTTCAGAGCTCAAGCCTCTTAATGATTACTTCATTGCTCCATATACATATATACGAGATACAGGTATTGGTGGTGCAGTCAAGTGATCCTCTGCTGCATTGGAAGACAGCAGTTAGGGTTTCTCCCACATCCAAGCTACTTCGAGGCGAAACACCCTTGCGCAAGCATGGAAGAAGTAATAAAAAGCTTAATGAAGAGGCAACTACTCCAACCACCAGAAGTGGATCAGACTTGGGTTATAAAAGAAGGGAGATAGTTGCTTATGATGATCTTCTTTGAGAAGGAATTAGGTCAGTTTGTAAGCTTTCTCCAGTTCAAATTGGCTCCGCGGCAAATAGATTATTAGTTGATGAGACTATGCAGATATCAGTAACATTAGCTTATTGTTTTAGCAGTCCTGTTGCATTGTTTGGAGATGCATATATAAGTGGTTGGTTGTTAGATTACTAGTTGATTAAAAGATACATGAATTCCTGTATCTTATTATTCAAGCATAACAATGTTAGTCTTTATATAATGTGTGCTCTATTCTGTCCAAAACTTACTAAATTGACATGCCTACATATTAGATTACTAGTTGATTCAAATTGTGATTGCAAACAAATAATTGCAATCACAAAATTTCCAAGTTTGGCTGATCCACATGGAAGATGAGAGGCATGCAATATACATCACGATACATACATTATGATATTATATTATTATCGAGCAGTGCAATCAGTATCTGATATTCTTCCTTTGTGAAGATAATACAATTTTAAAAGATGGAATAATTACAAATTAGTAGCCTTAAGTGGATGCTTTTATTCATGAGCACCCGGAGCCCAATCGAATCTTGTGATCCCACCTTTCTTGCTGCTTTTCATCCCAGCGATGTAACGCTTTACAGCATTCTGATTCACCTCGAAGATAAATCTCATGTCCCTGATCTGTTTCAACAGGTAACCATTATTTGGTAATGTTTATAATAATTATATACAAGTTCTACAATGTACAAAAACAAAAACAAAACCATACCTCAATCAGGGAACTAGAACTTAGATTTATGCATTTCTTAGTTGGTACTTCCTTGCCATTAATGAAGATTGAACACTTCCCAATGTTCTTTATGAGAAATGATCCACCCTCGTCCATCTTGATAATGGACTAATGTAAGAGAAAAAAATAATAAGAAATTATTGCAGGTAAAAATAAAGGTTGCTTAAACAAGCCATATTGGATAACTGAATATACTGGAATTAAAAATCCAGCAGTAAGCCATGCGCATCTGGTGCACATTATAGCCCCTACTAAGAGCATAAAATTGAGGTTCAAGTATATTGGAGATGGAGATGGCGTCACATTGAAATAAATATTGGACGGTAATATCCATACTGAGAGGAGGATCGGAAAATACAAAGTAGGTTTAGATTTTAATAGAATGAGGCAAAAAAGAAGCACAGAATTACTGAGCAGTAACAACTTAATTGTCCACTTAATAAAAAAAAAATATCATCCATGGAGAAATGTAGGTCAAACAATGTGGTATGATCCAAAAAATACATATATATACAAAATTCAGCACCATGTTATCAATTGAAATAAATCATATTTACTTGTACGATGCCTACAACTTTTAATGGTCTTAACTAGCACTCATCCACAAATCCAAGTTAAAGTTGATTTCCAACATCAGATATCCTGATTTTTAAAGCCTACAAAATTTACTGAATCAATTACTTAAGAAAACGAGGGCAAAAGTAGAACATAAACAACGTTCCCGAATGAAACTGAATTAAAAATTCTTAGGTTCCAAATGAATATCAATCCTCTTATCACACAAGAAATAACTCTCAAACTAATCAAATATTTTTGTAATGAGATATGCATTTAAGAGTGAAGAACCAAGTGTAGTCACCTGTTGGCGAGATATTTTATTTGCTAGTCCCTCTCTTCCCAAGTCAATGTCAACCTTTATATCTTCTGTCTCTCTTCCTAGTGTCACCTTCATATGTACAAATAGTGAATTCAAGGAACATGATCGTTCAGAAGGAAAAAGAAAATACCGCGCGGATGTTATAGTTTTGATATTTGAACCTTAAGAGAATAATGAACCAAACAATTGCTTATGAATAAATCTCATACATGATACTACAAGCATAACATCCTTTAAAAATAAATGCAACATTGGATAAAACTAAATTACTGATATGGAATACAAGAAACTTCCAGCTCAATGATTAATAAATAAATCATATATAGATAAATAATTATATTTAGTGCGCACATTTCAAGAAAAAGGGAGTATGAGTGTGTGCAAGAGATATACATGTAGATTCCATCTCCTGAGTGCATTTAACAAAACACAAGCATAATATAGATAATATAAACAACAATTCGGTGTGGCAGAGAGCTTACATCTACTATCAAGTTGAGAATCAAGGGTATAAAGTTAATTGTGATCTATAATGTCAAAACCAGTACACCAGAAAATCATGTCTTGGAACTCTACTGCTAATGTATTAAGTAGTTTGACAATCAATATAACACCTTGACTTTATGTTGGAATTGGGATAACTGATGCATAGCCAACAGGAGTTACTGATTAGTTGTGCATCGACAGTTTAAAATTGGATTTTACAACCCTCATACTTGATACTTCATGGCATCTAAAAGACGAAAACAAGATTACATACAAATAATAACCACAAAGACTCTGTAGTTACCTCAGGAGTCTTCATAAAGTATTTCAAATGGCGGCCATAGAGAACTGCAAAAGCTCCACGGGATGAAATCATCCTGTTCATATAAGACTTAGCACCTTGCTCCAACCTGAAAATGGCCTTCTTACTCCCCATGTACTGGTACCGTAAGACTGATCATGAGAGCAAGATACACAAGATTACGGTAGCAAGTCAAAGAATGAAAATTAATAAATTATTCTATTTATGATTTAAGTGGATAAAGTTTCATGATTAGCTTTGGTTATACTTTAATAAAACATATGCAAGGATATAACCGGAAAGAAAGTAAGGTGTAGTCTTAGCCAATCGGTTAGTTACCATAATCAGAGCATTACCTTCCTTGTTTGCAAGATGAGATTCCTGATCATATGGACCCAAATCCATCCCAAGTATCTGCAACAAATGTTCATGGATAAAATGATCATATCTCTAAAATTGAAGCATTTGATCAAAATCAGAACTCTAGTAGAAGAACATTTAGCTAAAAGAAACTAAAGACTATGTTACTATACCATAGCCTCAATGTCAGAAAAGCTTGGTAAATCATTTTCCACGTCAGAAACTTGTTCTTCTTGGTCTGAATTGGATCTTGTGGCAACTGCATCTTGAAGCCCCAAATCAGCAGCTACATGTGATGGCAAACACTTTTGTGCTGCAAATGGAGAGTTCTTTTCCTGTTTAAAATCATCAGGTGCCTTTATGGAGAAGCAGTCCATATGATGAGGACCAGGAACTGGGTTCTCCAGGAGACCAAACTTATCAAAAGTATCATGTTTCCTCGAATATCCAGTTGTGCATTCTTCTTCCTGTGCAGCAACATGGTCAGAGCGAAAAGAAACAATTGCTGATAGTGCACGCGAATTTGGAACAACTTCTGCTACCAGGGCACCTTCAAAGGACTCCGTTCCTACTATAGAGCCATCATTTGAATGCATAAAACCATTCTGTTGTAAAACAGATGAGTTTACCTTGGCAGAGTGTAGACGTGGCTGTGCATTTCCCACTGCTTCCTCTTTTACTGTGCCCAAATCTCCAACAGTAGATTTTCCCTCGCTGGGCAAGTGCTTAATAGAGGAGGAAGTAGAGTGCATACAGTGTTCATTGTGCTTCCAAGTAGAGGTATAATATTGTGGAATTAGCTGAGAAGGTAGGATGATATCATCGTTGGATGGGATTTCAGGATCTTCTGTATTAACCCCACAAACTAAAACCCTTTCAGTAGTTTCGCCACTATGAGATAATTCCAATGTAGTAGATGGCAAGTTTTCTCCTGAAACATTTATCGCATGGTCTTCATCATGGTTAAAAGAAATCGGATCACAACACTCTTTGGTCTCTTCAGAACATGCCGAATCAGTAACTGCCAGGCATGAGTCCATGACTTCTTTAACTTTTGGAACAGATGAGTTCTCATGGTTGGTATCGCTGGGAGAACTTAACAAAATGGAGCTTAGACCGCTTAGGCAAGCCGTATCTACAATATCTTTCTCATCCACATCTATGAGAAGCAGCTCATCATCATCATCACCAAAATCCATGTATGAGCTAGAAATATCCAAGAAGTCGCCTTCCGAGATTATTGCTACTTTACTTGTTCCATCATCTGAAGCTCCATCACTCAACTTGGCCTGCAATGTAAGGGCCTCACATTCTAATGTATTCCTCATCTTACTGTCATGAATGGTGAGCTCCTCTTGTTCTTTCTCTTTTGAGATGGTAGGTGTAGTAACATCCTGAATTGTTCTCCAAATAGGAAGGGCAGATGCTAGAGACGAACATCCAAGCTGATCATGTGAGTTCCTACAATCTGGAACTTGCAAGTTGATGTTACTGTTCCCTGTAAACCCATCACATTTTCCTTTATCTGAACCAGAACTAGGAAATGGTTTTTCTTCTATTGCTTTATTGTCATACAAATTGCTGGTAGCCAGGGGCTGCAGTCTCTTATTTTCTTCAACATTTGATAAGCTTCTTAGAGAACTAAGATTCTCTCCGCAAACCTGAGGATCCTTCTTGTAGTCATGCTCAAAGGACTGGTCGACATGGTTCATTCCAGATCTGTTGACCAAGGGAGGAATATTATGTTTACAGCCATATAAGCGGGCTCTGTCAACTCTTTTATTGATACACTGAACATTATTATCATCAGTACCAGTAGAATCAACATTTAGCATTCTGGGGAAAGCATGTTCTCCACGATTGAAGCCTGTGACCGAGTGCTCATAGCTGTTCAACAAAGGTGCACCTACAGCATTGTTTTCAGCTGAATGGTGATTTTGAGTTTTTAATGGATCGATGCAGCTACATTCTCTACCACTAGATACACATGAACACGGCACACCATGAGAAACCAGATCAGCAGACTGACATGGTTCATTGCATACTCTCTTCCGCATAGCATAGTAATAATTCCGTACACTGTCTCCTTTTCGTTTATGAGAGAAAGGATCTCTTCCTTTCCAATTGCAAGTTCGGTTTGCTTTGGAAGTATTGGATATAGGAAGTTCAATCTCAAAATCAACAATACGAGCAGATGCCTCTGCTGAGGTGTCTGGATCATAGAGGAGTGAATGCCAACGGTCTTGCAGTTCTCGGAGAGTGAATCGACGGGAAAAACACACGGCACCTTTAGCCAATGATTCTAAGGAAGCACCAGCCTATGGGCATAAAAAAAATACTTTGTAAATCCAATTTGACAAAAGGTAGTAAAGGAAGCAAAAACTGTAACACGTATAACAAGAAAATTGGTAAAAAATACTTTTTCAAATTGCAAAGAAAAACTGTACTTTAACATCATTATCAACGAAGCATTTCCCATTAAAATTTCAGTTGGTTAGAGAGCAAAAATTGAAGTAGAACACTCCATAAAAATTAAGCTAATGTGGGAATTAGGAAACAGACATCAGTGACTCAGTGTAAGATTAAACCTCGAGATAATAGCGTTCATGTTCAAGAAGTGTGAACAATCAAAAGAGCACCTACACTAAAGGCATTGCACAAAAGAAGACAGCATACTAATGGTTAGTGAACTCGTGCAACCAAGCAGTAATTTTTCAAATATTCCACAATTTAGCAACCTGTGTCAAGCTCGGCAAGGAACTTGTACCACGATGTGTGTACAAGTAGGGTACTCCTAACCTTATCTCAGGAATGAACTTTTCCGCGGGACCCTCATTGCATTCTTAATAACACTCATTCTATATTTCCTCCTAATAGATCCATTCCGCCTCAAGCTATCAATCAATCTCTTTACTCCATTTTTATGAACGTATAATCTTACCATATCTCTCTTTCTATTTACGAGTACCTAGAAAATTTTGGAATTAGCTAGTCTCTTACTGCTTTGGAACATTTATCCAAAGTACAAAGTTTCGTTTTCAGCTAGACCTTTAACAAACTAATATCCCAAATATTCCTCTCAATCATATGGTAAGTCCAATCAATACCCAACTTTTTGCTCGGAATTCTCAGAAGAAGAGTTGGGAAAATCTACAATTAAATTAATAAATTAAAACACCCTTGTTCCACCTAGGAAGATAGAGATCGACAAAAGAGTATCGGAAGTCCCAGATGTACTTCACCTAATCAACAAATTTGGTGACGAAGATTCTTGCAAATTGCGTGATTTGAAGGGAGTAAATATCCAGAAAAGGATAGAAGATAGAAATTTGACTTACTTCTACGGCGTTCTTGAGGAGGAGATCGTCCTCCGGGATCCACTTCGTCGCGGTCGCGAGAGCTCCCATCGTCTCGGAGGGAGGAGGGAGAGTGGTTTAGGGTTTAGCGGGTCAGGAAGAAGGCAGTAGGAGTACGAAACAGGTCAGATAACATCGAGATCCAACCCGTTAAGGTTCAGATTCAATATGACTGTAGTGGTTTAAAAAATAAATTCTATACAGGCCCAGTCGTAGGAATTTGGCAATCGTACGTTCGTACTGCTGCGCCCTGCTGGATAATGACTCCGACTCTACCAAATTCCTACATGCGTCTCTCCAGACGATCATTTTTTTTTTCTTTTTTCTCATGTGACCTTTTCACGTGCCAGTAAGAACCAGTAAGAAACCCCCCAACCCCAAGAATATCAACATCCAACTCCAATCAATTATTGTGCATAAAATTATTTGCCAATGCATAGTTCAGAGCATCACAGAGCATTAGTTGATGCTTCGATGATACGATTGGCTTAAAAGGAGTATGACTCAGCGCTATTTAGATCAAAAAAATTATTCCGTATGCATATAATTTAAAAAGCCTAAATTAAATATCTTACTATATTGGCTAAAGTTTTATGATACCTAAATATTATTGTACGTAGGAAGGGTTAACTTTTTGTCTGCCCCGTATTTAGGTTTCAGACTCATTAATGATAAAAAATATATATCAACCAAATTTAGAGTTGATAGATACTATTTCCCCAACCCCAAATAATTATCACAAAAAAATTATTTGGTAGTTTGGTAGCTTAGTTTTAATGACTTAATTCGGTTGATAGCTTGATAATGTAATTCTTAAATGAGTAGTTCGGCAACATGACAACTTAGAGCAAGTTTCGCCTAAGTAACTTTGCATCATATCTAGTTTTCAGGCTCTTGAAAATGATAAAGAAATATCAATCAAAATTTGAAAATTTGAAAATTATTATATTACCATTAAATTAGATATTATTTGATTACACATCATCTCGGTTATAGTTAATATTCTTTCTCTCCTCATTTCTCTCTTTTTTGCAAAACAGTGATTTCACATAAATATCCATCCGCCAAGCACTGTAATGTCACGTTATTAGTGCTCATTATTATACACTATAACACGGTGTCACGTACTGCAACATATTAACACACACTATATAGCCATTGCATTGTCACACATTACAATGTATTATTGTCACATATTGTTATACATTACAATACATTATAACATATTGCCACAAATTATCATACATCGTCTTGTCACTATAGAACTAATACATTGTAATGCACTACTATGGACTACTACGCACTCTTCGGGCGATCGTAGAATCGAATCTAAATTACTATTGAAAATTTAGTTAGTAATTTAGTGTGATAATTTAATTTAAAGACTCAGCTCAATTAAATTTAATGGTTAGACGGGGTGTCACTTGAATTGAAGTGCAGAATCAGCTCGTCAACGTAAAACTCGGAGCTATATTTCTGCAATGCAACAACTTAATAAAACTTAAAATAAATAATTTAGTATAACGACCAAAACTCAGTGAAATTTACTACTTTCTACTAAGGAAGGGGTTGACCCTTTATCTTCATCATCTTGAATTTTAAAAAAAGAAGGCCGAGAGCCCATAGCCCAGAGCCCAATCTCTTATTATTTCCATATTTTAAGCTCACACCCCAATTATAATCCCTCTTTCTCTCGCCACTTCTTAAGGCCCCCCCCCCATCCCCCACCTACTCTCTTTACTAGCCGCCGCCGCCGATTTCTTCTTCACCTCTCAGCCCCTCATCCTAAACCCTAGAGCTCAAACCCATGGCGTCGGCGTCGGGCGCGGCGGAGTCTACGGACGGCCCGGTCCTTAGCGTCGTCTCCAAGCGCCTCCGCGCCCTGCGCAAGAAGCAGAACCGCATTCTCCAGATGGAGGAAAACCTCGCCCAGGGCAAGCCTCTCAACAAGGAGCAAGAGGAGGTCCTGCGCTCCAAACCCATCGTCGCCTCCCTCATCGACGAACTAGAGAAGCTCCGCCTCCCCCTCTCCGCCGCCATCTCCGAGGAGCTCTCCCGCGCTGCCTCTCCTCCTCCTCCTCCCCCTCCCCCAAAGGAGGCGCCGGAAACGGCCGACGTGGAAGATTTGGTGTCGCTGCTCTACTTCGGTTGCTTGTTCGACGTCAAGCCACAGAGCGAGTTCACGGCGACGATGCTGACGAGGACGCACGAGCGGGGTTGCTGCCTGACGTACGATTACGTGACGGATGACGCTACCGATTTGCTGGGGGAGAGGGATCTCGACGCGATCTCCGCGCTTGGCGCACTAGTGACGTCGCGGCCGGCGTGTGTTGGTGTGTCGCATAAGGATGCGCTTAGGGGTTGCGTGGAGCACGCGAGGCTCTGGATTAGCAAATCCGATCAGCCTATCCATCCCGATTCCACAGTGACATGTATGATCTTGGTAGAAATTTTTTTTTTCCAGTTTTGGGGGGTTTTTTTTAATGTTTGTTTGGGGGGTTTTCCGACAGATGGCGGATTGAGGGAGAAGTTGAAGAAGATCCTGGCATCGGATTATTTCACTACGACGCCAGAGATGAAGGCGCCGGTAGATGTGGCCGCGGCGGTGGGGAAGTATGGTGGTGTTTCTCAGGTGCAGATTTCTGATGCGGACACTGTGCCAGCACCCAGTGTCGAGACAGTTGGTGATCAGGAGAATTTTCACGAGAAGGTAATTCTTGTTACTTCTTAATGTGTTGCTTTTATTTCATGCATGTTGCTAATCTTGTTGCTGCTTCTGTTAATCATCAATGCATTCAATGCTTTCCGTCTATCGATTTACTTGAAATTGTTAATATACTTATACAATGCGCGCAAATGTACGGGGGATAAGGGGACACTATGTTGGTTCTCGTCTCTTCCTGATAATACAAAACAATCCGTCTGCTTATTTTTTCTCTATGAATGTTCTTTTTTGGGGATCTTTTTTTTCTTCTAGGCATGACCTTTTTTCTCCAAAACTCTGATAAAGCAGCAACTTAGAGGAAGTTGCAGAATTCTGCAAAAATTCAATTAGGAGGATTTAGCAGAGATGCACAATGTTGAAGGACATCTATTTTTCTCTGTTGGATCTTTGTCTAGGTAATTGATTGTTTTGTGCAACTTTAACTTGAAGGGAGGAGATCGATAAGCTAAAAAAGAAGAGGGAATGCTCCAATGCGTACTTCATGTAGGAATTATGATTTTTTTTTTCCTTCGGCCTGGTTCTTACTTATCCTGAAAGAGAGTGTTGAGAAACCTTTATGGACAAGCATGTAGAGTTTTGTAGCTTTACTATGCCACTGATGGGTTTTGTTATATCTTGTTCCAGTAAGTATGGCTTGCTTATTTTTGGCCATATAAATTTGATCATATTTCTCTTGTCATTGTGTACATTTATAAATAATGCACATTTTATGATACTCATAGTTATATTTAGCTTGGCTCTTGCGCATTTATTTTTCCTTACACCTTTTGGCGGTCATTCCCATAGTTTTAGTTCATGAAACAGGTATTGTCATTGGATTTAATAGTTGATGCTTGTCTCATGTGTCAAAACACATCATAAGAATGACAGTTGGAAGCTTGGAAAGGCCTCAGTCACCCTTGCCACTTGGTTTTAATCCAATGACAATTGTAGGAAGACTCGAACAAAAAATCTCATTGAGTACATGTACTATGAGTCACTGAAAGATCACTCTCTAATTTCCTTAGAACTGATTGGCAATATCTTGCTAAGAACATCAATGGTAACTGAGAGTTGATGCAGATGTAAGAAAAATATATTCTTCACAAGATACGCATGCATGCTTTTATTGCTAGGTGTAAGAATCATCATGACATAGAAGTATAGTTTGTTCTTTGTAGATGGGCAACTGAGATTTGATGATGAAGATTACAGTTGTCAGTGTGACTCAAACCAGAGCGTGTAAGAAACCTTTTCCATGTACATGCATGTTGTTATTTTGTTAGGATTCAATTTTCAATCTAAATGATTACAGTTTCTTGTTGATTATTGAACCAGAGCATGATAAGTTTGATCATATCATCCTATCTAATCATGTTAATATTTGCTTTTGTATTTCTGGTAGATGTAATTTTCAAAGTAGTCTATATTTTACCTAGTAATATTCTTCTTTGTTATTAGCAATGTCTTTTGGATTAATTTCCTTTTGTATGTGTTGTTACTGTTAATATTCTCAACTCTCGTGTCTTTTCAATTCCTTTTAAATTTCCTCTCAGTTGTCTGCGACCTTATGTTGGTTGTCAAAACATTATGAAAGGTCATTAAATAGGTATTGCTTAATTTGAGCATGACAAGCTCTTATCATCATCGTTCCTTCTCAGAAAATTTGATTTCTTTTATCTGGAATTATGAATAGAGATAATGTATATCTGGTGGCGATTGTTTTCCTATGCAATTCATTTTTGTCTTGTGCCTTAAATTATTTTACTTTTTAATAAGGAGTTTCTATTTTGCCATATGAGTAGGACGAGGCATATTATTGATCTTTTGGCTTTTGATCTTGCTGTCTTCTTTTGAATGAAATGTTTAATGGCTCTTTTTGTTTCCTCTTATTGCTTTCTATTGCTGGCTTTAGGAATGGACAACACAACAATCAGTCTTGCTAGTCTGTGTTTGGCTGGGTTACATGTTATGATTGAGCACTTAATGCTTGATGAGAGCCTCTCAGTTACAGATTCAGACAGTATTTTGAAAAAGCATGGGCTGGCAAAATTTTAAGTTATACGAGACCTCAGTTTGACCAGCCCTGACTTGGCTTTATTTAATTGGTGGCTCTGTTGGATAGTTGGGACTTAAAAGGCACTTACAAGTAGGACCATTTTCAGTTGCATAGAGGGGTGTGTATGTGTGCATTAACCAAAATGACATTAGGTTTACAAATTTGAGCCTGTCCAGACTGATCTGACAGACGTGGTCTGTATGACCAAAGAACCCCTATGATATTTCTATTCTTGGATTTATTTCTTATATCTAGACTAGTCATTTCTTCTGTTCTCATTTTGGGTGATTGATATTTTTGTTTTGTCGTTGTAGTTGTTGGTTTTGTATCTATCATCAAGGTGTGAAGAACCATGTGAAGATTTTGATTTGCCAAACTCTTTCTTTCTGATATTAGCAGTATTTAATAAATTGGATATTTTACTAAGATATCATCATATCAAGAATCAGCTTGGTGACATTTTTTAGAGAAACTAATAGATGTAGAGGGGCTTCTAGTGTATATGTGATGTGTAAGTTAGTACTAAGAAGCTTTTTCTGATTTCAGTGTGTTGTATGGCGGGATGAGCAAGAAGATTTTTGAGCAATTACATGATAATCATAATTTTTCTCTTTTCATTGTCATATCCAAGTTAGTGCTAATTGCAGTCAACCTCTGGATATATATGAGCTTACTTGTGATTGCATTGCATTAATGGCAGTTTTTGCATTTATGCTTGCTATATCTGGTATGTTGAAATGATGCAGAGGACTAGCAATTTGATTTTTTTTTTCTTTGTTCCTCTTTATATAAAGTATTTAAGTTTGCTAGTCTTTGTATTTCTCACGTCTAGCATTCTAAATGTGGAGAACATAGTGAATTATTCGAATCATGAAGACAAACCCAGTGCAACATATTTTTTTCTCTTCGATACTCTTAATACTCTGAAGTAATTGCATGGGGATGTGTTAGAAATTAGATTGGCAATATTTCTTTAGAAACTAATAGTTGTAATGGAATACTGATTTACTTACAAGATAATATTACTTAGAATCTTGTTCTGATCTGATGTACTTCATGGCAGGACGAGCAGGAAGCTATTCAGGCAACTGAAGTCCATGTGGATCATCAGTCTGCTTCAGTTGATGCATCACCTAAGGTGATATCTCCTAAAAATTGCAACAAAATTTGCCATCTGTCCCAACTTTATGGTTTAATTATACGTTCTGCTTTGCAGGATGATGAAGATTCACTTAATCCTACTATTGATGTTGCCTCGTCACCAAAAGAGCAGCTAGAATTTGAAGCCGATGCAGAAGACCATAGCCTGAGAGACACAGAACCAAAAGATCAGCAGCACATTCCTCGGAGGCCTTACCAGAACCAACGAGGAGGGAGTCGTGGTTGGGGCAGGAGGGGTTATGAAAACGGCCGTGGTGGTCGAGGAGGCCGAGGTGGGGGTGGTAGCGGTTACCAGAATGGCCGAGGCCAGCACTATGACATGGGATACTACCCGCGAAGCTACTATAACAATAGGGGCAGGCGAGGTCGGCCTGGTGGCCCTGCCATGTACAACAATCATGGAGGACCTAACGAAGGTCATGTGTCTCCAGGTGTCGAATTGGGTGCAAATGCTTAGGTTTTTCAATCAATTTGTTAGGACATTTCTAGCTGAGCAGGATAGTCTTTTGTCGAGAGTTATTGTCTTATCTGAAGACAATCTGCACTTTTAATACACCCGTGTTATCTAAAAGCTACTAAGCTGGTGTGTTTCACCTGGTATTCTGCTTATATATATTAGAAAACTTGGCTTCAGAAACCTTTGATGGGGATTGTCCAAATTTCCAGAACTGATTCTACTCCCGAAGTACATCCTTTTGACTTCAACAGAGTGGCAAACAAGATATCTAGCTTTAGAGTTATAAATTGATGACTTCCATCATTTGATGTAGTGATTAGGTGGTGAAACAACTTGGTATTATTCCGCTCAGTATCTTTCTCGCATTCTTAAGAGATAGCCTGACTGACCATTTCTGAATAGTGGCCTGCAAGCGACCTGAACAGATTGGAGGCTTGTTATTTGTCTAGGATCATGATATCTTCAGCAGGTAGTTTTGTATTCGTTTTAAAAGCTTCCTTGTTGGAGTAGCTAATCTTTCCCCCTATCCTTTTTAATCCCTGTTTGGTTCTCGGATTAGAAAAAAAAGGACAATTGTTTTTTAGATGCTTATCAGAACTGACACGCAAAATATCTCTGTAAAATTACTGTTTAGCAGCGTCAATGCCCAGAAATTTAGAAGGACCAACACACCAACAACTAAGTCCGTTTATTATCCTATCAACAAGACGATAGGAAGGAATAACCACCACTTATCGACGACCCACTATTCTACCAACTTTTTCTCGAATGGGACCCAAGATCATATATGTCAACCTAAACGAAGACGATGAATGGTTCATCTCATCTTTAACAGCATCGGGAATTCCACGACCTCTTCAGCTCTTCTCAAAAAAGAATTTTATGACCTTCCCAGTCTTCGCCTGACGCACTCTAATTATTTCTTTTGTTCTCTAGTCAAATTTCTTAACTAATTATTTTCTTGGAACAATTTTTTATTCACTCCATCAACTATTATTTATTTTTATTTACTAACTTCTGAACTATTCAAAATATTATTTTATTAAGAAAATATTATGTACTAAAAATAAAAATTTAGGAGGTCACGAACAAAAGAAAGTTATGGGTCAGGTCAGTAAAAAAAAAATCGATGGTGGACGGTGAAAAATAAATTAAAAATTATCTCTAATTTTTATTTTAAAATTCTAATTTTAGATGTAGATTAGACCTTCTACCTAAATATAGTGGACCATCGACCACCACTCGCAATGATGTTATAGCCTCCCCTTCTTCGAAAAGTCTTCGAGTAATAATTCCTCCACCTGTCGCATCTTTTTCTCCTTAGCACATTTTAGATAAATTTATAAAAAAAATATAGTATATATTTTACTTTCGTTATTATTTCCACTTTACTTGATACAAAATATTTATCATTTCAAACCTTACTGTTCACTTTAATGTCACATAAATCATGTCATTCGTTTCTAACGGTTAACTATCATATAGATAATCTTAATATTTTTTGAAAAAAATTTAGATTAAGATTAGAGATATATGGAGAGCTAAATATTAAATTCCGGATAAATTATAAATAGTTGTCCTCAAGTTATGCCTAATATTATCCTACCTTTAAATTTTTATTCATATTATTTTTCCTATGTGGCTTAAATTAATGTGAAACTGTTAATATTTTTATCCAAATTAACTAAAAAAAACTAAAATTAAAAAATTCAGTAAATTAATTTAAAATTATTATGACCTTATATATTTTTTAATTTAAAACAGAATACACTTTCAACATCCTTTATAATCTCCAATCTAATATTATAAACCTCAAGTCCCTTTAAATATGTAATCATGGAATATATATACTATATTTTCTCTGCCAGTTTATATAAAAAGAAGTTTAATTTTATATAAATTTAAATCATATGGGGGCAGAGAGTTAGTTTGATTTTAGATATACCTACATTATAAATTTAATCATATTAGACAATTTAAAATTTACCTTGAAAGTCAAATAAGAGTATTTTAAGTTTCTTAATCTTTAAAATTTTTTAGTAGTTACGAGATATATATATACATATATTCTAATTAGCTGCTGTGTTATTAGGGTAAAATTACAAAATATTAAATAGAAAATAAATACTATAATGGGATAGAGTGAACAATAATAAAAGCGAAAGCTATATTGCTCTTTGATAATAATAATACGTTTCCATTTGACTGCATAAAGTGTTAACCGCGTCTCTTTTTCTCAATTCCCCACCAAAAATCTTAAATCTCCCTCCTCCTCCTCCCCCTCTTCCTCACCTACTCCTTCCAAAGTTTCAACCTTGGAATTCTCTAAACACCAAATCCATAGAGAGGTAGATAGAGATAGAGAAAGATTGGGAGGTGGAAAAAAGCGAAACCAATCTCGATATCCATTTCTCCTCTCTCTTTCTCTCTCTCTCATGGGCAACACCTTCGCTTGCTTCCAATCCACCAAGAAGAAGAAACCCCGTCGAGATAGGAACAAGAAGAAGCCCAAACGCAACCCCTTCTCTGAAGACCCGTCGGTCTCCTCGCCTCCTCTCGTCGTTCTAAAGGACGCCGTCCACCGCCGCGTCCGCCTCTCCGATAAGTACGTCCTCGGCCGCGAGCTTGGCCGCGGCGAGTTCGGTATTACCCGCCTCTGCACGGACAAGCAGACCTCCGAAACCCTAGCGTGTAAATCTATCCCCAAGCGGAAGCTCCGGACAGCCGTTGATGTCGACGACGTCCGCCGCGAGGTCGCCATCATGTCGTCGCTCCCCGATCACCCCAACCTCGTCCGCCTCAGGGCCGCGTACGAGGACGCCGACGCGGTGCACCTCGTCATGGAGCTCTGCGAGGGCGGTGAGCTCTTTGATCGGATCGTGGCGAGGGGGCATTACAGCGAGCGGGCGGCGGCCGCAGTGGCGAGGACCGTCGCGGAGGTCGTGAGGATGTGCCATGAGAATGGGGTCATTCACCGGGACCTCAAGCCGGAGAATTTCTTGTATGCCAATAAGAAGGAGAATTCACCGCTCAAGGCTATTGATTTTGGCCTCTCCATCTTCTTCCATCCAGGTACTGGACGGCACAGCGGCGTTGTCATATAGAATACTTATCGGAATGTTATGCTCTTCAAATAGCTTAAAATGTCTTCTTCTTTTTCATAAAGACAAACTTTCAAGCATGCCTAGTGGTCAAAAACTCTTGTTTATGCCTTAATTGCAATAGTTGGTGATCAGATTTGGTTGATGGTGAGCAGGGGAAAGGTTCTCGGAGATTGTGGGGAGTCCATATTACATGGCGCCAGAGGTGCTGAAGAGGAATTATGGGCAAGAGGTGGATATCTGGAGTGCCGGGGTGATCCTTTATATCTTGCTCTGCGGAGTTCCACCGTTTTGGGCTGGTGGGTTATTTGATTATAATGTAATTTCTTTGAGCGAATTGTGGTTAAACGTTGTTTAGTCTTTCTATCTTGTCCTCGGAATTGAATTGTAGAGACCGAGCAAGGTGTTGCCCGGGCGATTCTACGAGGGGTGATAGACTTTGAGAGGGAACCATGGCCACAGATCTCAGAGAGCGCTAAGAGTCTTGTTCGTCAGATGCTGGAGCCAGATCCGAAGCGGCGGTTAACTGCTCAGCAGGTTCTTGGTGAGTCAATTGATTTGGCACTAGTAATTTTGAGATACTTGACTACTAGATGTTGTTTAAAGTTCTTCCATTTACAAAGGAACCACCATTTTTATTTGTGATAGCTTGATGTGTGTTATGAACTTAAGTTTTTAGCAGATTATCCTTCTTCGATATCCAAATCATTATTGAGTGGCTAGAATTAAGTAACTAACACTTATATGCATGATAATATTTTAAAGTTCATAGCTTGTGGTTTAGTGACGAAAGAAAAAAAAAAGCGTCTTAATGTAAAAGCACAAATCAACTTTTCTTGCTAATGTTAATTTTCTTTCACTTGTATCCATGTTATGCTCCGTAGAACACTCGTGGCTGCAGAATGCAAAGAAAGCTCCAAATGTTCCACTTGGAGATATTGTTAGAGCAAGGCTAAAACAATTTTCAGTGATGAATAGGTTCAAAAAGAAAGCTATGCGGGTTAGTAATATGTCCTCTATTTAGCTCAGCAATGATTTTATGGTTGGTAAAGCTTAATGAGTTGAGATTTTTCAGGTAATTGCTGAGCACCTATCGATTGAAGAAGTAGAGGTCATCAGAGAAATGTTTAAGCTAATGGATACAGATAATAATGGAAAGATCACATTTGAAGAACTGAAGGTTGGCCTTCAAAAAGTTGGTTCTCAACTGGCTGAACCAGAGATGAAGTTGTTGATGGAGGCTGTAAGTATCTTCACATTTTTATAGTTCTTGATAATTCTTACAATTAACTCTTAATTTAATTGTTTGGTATATTTATGTTTGATACTACTATCTGTTTGTTTTTCAATCTTCTATTCAAGTGAGTCCTTGACATATATCTTTAAATGTACACTGTCGGTTGGCAACTGTGTAAGATGCTGTTATCTTTTGTTTTATCATTGACTTTCTCATGTTCCATCATCCATATCATCTCGTTATTGTCTAAATTCTCAGATGGGCATGCTACTTGCTTCTCAATTTGTCTAGTCCAGTTATGTATTATATGCTTCACATTGTCACTGGACTGAAGAACGTTATCATATATATATATATATATATATATTTTTTTTTTTTTTTTGAAAATCAGTCAATGGGAATTGTTTCAATGCTTAGACCTTATCTTATATTAAAGGCTTGAAGCAAAAGTCAGATGGCTTCTCCGCAGAATGTACTGAAATGTTAGCTTTAGCCTAAGATTTCATTGATAGATTGGTTGGCCCTAAATAAATCTGAATTCAAGAGAAGGATTATTAATTTTCCTCGAGATGGACTTTAAGGTTCTTCCAACTTCTGATGGTTGTTGTGGTGATCTTGGTGGTGTTGCAATAAGAAAAGTATTTATTAGGCTGTACTTGATATGTCAAAGGATGATTGAATTGATCAAGGTTAGGCTATGAACAGATATTTTCGTCAGTCACAAACACCTCTGATTCAATTTACTTATTTGATGTGATGTGATCATTGGACCCTCAGTTATTTCTCAATAAATATAATGCAACTTTGCTCCAAAATTTCATGTAGGCTGATGCTGATGGAAATGGTTTCTTGGACTATGGCGAGTTTGTGGCGGTAACCATCCACTTACAGAGATTATCGAATGATGAGCATCTCCACAAAGCATTCATGTTCTTTGACAAAGATGGGAGCAATTATATTGAATTTGACGAACTAAGAGAAGCCTTAACAGATGACTCTGGCCAAGCAGATATTGAAGTTCTGAATGACATTTTGCAGGAAGTTGACACAGACAAGGTAGACATTCTTGTTATAATTATGTTTTCTTGAGTTGTTTGATATGTTTAGACCTATTCACATATGATCTTGCTGCGATGGTTTGCTATGTAACCATATTTCAGGACGGTCGTATCAGTTATGAGGAGTTTGTAGCGATGATGAAAGCCGGCACTGATTGGAGAAAAGCATCTCGACAGTATTCAAGAGAAAGGTTTAAAAGTCTTAGCATCAATCTTATGAAGGATGGTTCATTGTCTATGGCTAGCTGAGGTTAGAGATTGAACCCACTATCTTTATCTTCTGTGAGGGGGAGTGGATTATTTTTCTTGGTGTCCATTTAAGCGGAGCACCACGAGATGCTTGGCACTGGACAGGGTTGGGAGGTGGTCTCCATTTTCTATCTCTGCATAAAGTATTGTATGTAAAGATGTATAATCATCTATTGGTTGTCGCACAAAGTCATCTTACTTTCCTTCCTCTATTCTTTACTTCTCTGATATAGAAAAGTTCGTTTTCTCTGCTGTGTAGGAGTGATAATGTGATTAGGTGTTTTGAGATCGTGTAGGAATTTTTAGATTCCTTATAATCATGTATTGTTGTACTTATTGACTAACCAGTGTATAAGGAAAATTGGTTTCTTTTATGTCAAAATACAATCTTGCTTGTTGCCTTGTCGGTGCTTCATATTTCTCTTTCGTGATTTGAGCTGAAGTTAATAGTCCTGAGTTGTGGAATTTCCCACTCAAAGAGATGTTTTTCGTAATGGGACTCTCTTGGTGATACATAGTGAAATATTTTAATTCTGGATAGGATAAAGACATAAAGTAGTTCTCTTCGTCCATAGCCATAGTCCCATCACTTTCCAGTGGTTTAAGGCATAGGGATAGAACTTCTGGACTAATGAGCATAGTTTCAGATACGTTGACGTCTCAAAATATACTTGTCATCAAGCTATAACATGATAGAAAGATATCCTGATAATATCAAAACAAAGCTTTTGATATGTCAACCAATAATTTAAAGCAGTGTCAAAGTAACACCACCTTAACATTGTACTGTAACTTCCTCTGCTCCATTTTCGGACATTTGCAATTCTATTAGCTTCCTATAAACAGCTCAATTTCTAGCTAGCGTCAGATTATCACCAGTAATCCATGCAAGAACATGAACCATCTCTAAAGTGATGAAATCTAATCCGATCCCTCACAATGATCTCAACGTTGTATAACCGTGAGATCAGTTTGGTCATCGTATGGCAATCTTTGCATACTCTTAGGTTCTTCAGTATTCGAATGGGCGTCCCTGGCGCCATGTTGAGTAGGCCAAAGGATATAGCGAGCCTCTCGCTGTGGAGACGAAGAGAATCTTCTTTCACGTTATCGACTCCGGCGACCAATGGCGCCTGAGATGTATCTGGCTTGTATCCAGTCAAAGCAAGCCTTTGCTCAACTTCATTCAGGGTCTTGTAAATTTCTTCTGATTGAGGATGAGATGTGTCTCCTGCAACAAACTGGTGAACTGCGCCATCCATTTCGATCGAACTACATCCGGGCTCCTTCCTGATTCCTTCTTCACTCATCAGCCGACGAACCAGAGCAACGTCATTCCACCGGTTGGCCGATGCGTAGACCCTCGACATCATGACGTAGACGCCGCTGGTGGCATCATCCCCTACCTCTAGGGCCTGCCTGGCCACTGATTCACTGACCTCCAGACCGGCGTTTTTCTTGCAGAAAGCATCAAGAAGACTCCTCCAGATCACTGCGTCAGGTTTGCAGGGCATTGTTGACACGACATCGAGAGCTTCATCTATGAACCCGGCCCTTGCGAAGATATCAACCATGCATCCATAGTGCTCGATTTGAGGCTCGATCTTGAACTCGCTAACCATCAACTTGAAGTACCTCCTACCCTCGCGTACCAGACCACCGTGATTACATGCACTCAAAACGCCGATGAATGTGATCGAATTGGGCTTCAACTTCTCCACCTCCAACATGCGAGAGAACGCCTCAAAAGCCTCCTCGACGCACCCATGCATCGCGAGCCCCAAGATCATGACATTCCATGACGCCAAGTCCCTAACTGGCATTTTCTCGAACACCTGACGAGCCAAATCAATCGATCCACATTTGCAGTACAAATCGACCAGAGAATTATTAATCAAAACATCCGCAACCACCGTGTCCTTATCAAGCTTTCTCAACATCAATGCATGCGCCCACATCCCCAACGACAACGCCCCCACCCCGCCGCAGGCACCCAACACGCTCTGCATCGTGAACTCGTCAGGCTCGAAAAAAGCCTGCATTTCTCTGAACAAAGCGAGAGATTTCTCATACTCCCCATTGCACACGTACCCGTCAATCGCAACGTTCCACGAGACGCGGGACCTGTGCGGGATTCGGTCGAACAGCTTGCGTCCGAGCAAAGGGAGGCCGCAGGAGGCGTAGAAGTGGACGAGGGAATTGGCGACGTAGGTGTTGGAAGCGAAGCCGAGCTTGGCGATGTGGGCGTGGAGCTGGGTGCCCTCGGACAGAGCGGCGAAGAAGGCGCAGGACTTGAGGACGAAGGGGAAGGTGAAGTGGTCGGGGGGAGGGGCAAAAGGGTCCAGGAGCATGGAGCGGTAGAGGTGGAGGGCGTGGAGCTTGTGGGATGGGTTGGGGGAGCGGGAATAAGAGCGGAAGAGGGAGTTCCAGGAGAAGGAGGCGGGCAGGGGTTTGAGGTGGAGGACGGAGAGCGAAGGGTGGGGAGGTGGGAGAAGATGATGAGGAGGAGATGGTGGTGGTGGTGATGGTGGGGTGGAGGACATTGTGGGAAATGGAAGTAGGATGCTGGTGGTGGTGGTGACGGCGGCATGGTTTCGTTGACGCGTGTTTGATGGAAAGAGGATGAGGTTTCTGGATTAGGAAGTGGTCGATTTGTGTGGATACGGTAAGTGTCACTAATCAAACTAATTAACGATTAAGCCACCATTGTAGGTTGGATCTTACAATGATAATAGAGGTTATGGATTTGATTCCCCAGTGATATTAGGATTAAAGATTAATCTTTTACAACCTTTTTCTTTATTATTGAAACACTATATGATCTATAGCTTGTTTCTTACCAGAGTTATCTAATTATCTATCTATACATCTGAAAATACTAACTCTTTTATCTAATATATAGTTTAAATAAATAAATAAATATATATATATATATATATTAAATCTAACTTTAATTTATATAAATTATTTAAAAATAAATTAAAAGCTATCTAATGTTATTTGATATTATAGTATAAGAAGTAAAAAAATCTTATATTTTTTTGCAACAAAAAACTCGGCGCTAAATAATTTATTTATATTTATAAAAAACTATAAAAAGAAATTATAGGGACGTTTTAAAAGACCTAAAAAATTTATAATGCCAAAGTATTTAATTGTTTTAAGCATATTTGTATTACGGACCCTCATTATAAGTTAAATACTCTCAAATACTTAAATGCTCTCTGAGTTAAAATCAATCAGAGTTCAAAGCCAACGCTTTTCCTCACGTACTGCTTTCTCTAAAGCTATTAAGTATGCACGCGGTATTTCTGAGATAATAAAAGTAAAATATAGGGGTTAATTTATAAATAATCATATGATTGAATGCTAATGATGATAAAAGTTAATTGTAGGGTGTTTCATATAATTTTCCCTAAATTCATTTACAAAATAAAGCTTTTGATACCTTTCTGTCAATGCTTGTTACCATGGGGTGTTTTTAAGAAAAAAAATCTGCCTCTATAAATTTAGGAAAAAGTTAGGGTGTGAACCGTAAATGCAGTTCGAAATTGCCAAAATTGGAAAACAGGCCAAAACATTTTGGGCCGAGCTCAGTTAATCTACTGGGCTTAAAAATTGGGCCCCACTCTGCAGCATGAGTAGACCCTCCACCTTCTCACCTCTTCTCGATCTCCAAAACCCTTGCTCTTCTCTTCTTCGCTTCTGGACTCCAAAACCCTTGCTATGGTTAAGAGAAAGAGAAGCGATGGCGGCGAATCTAAGAAGGGCGACGCGGAACACTGTCCATCGACAATCTTTGTCTCGAATCTACCTTACACCTTCAAGTCATCACAGGTACTCTTATCGTTCCCACTTCGTCTTTGTGATTTAGGTCCTCTTATTTTGTTCGAATTTTCTCTAATCCCTCGTTCTTGACTCTTGATTTAGTTGGAGGAAATTTTTAGCGAGGTGGGCCCAGTGCGGCGATGCTTTATGGTCACCAAGAAGGGTAAGGGGACGATAAGATTTGGTTTTTATTTTATTTCTACTAGATTTTTCGTATATCTACGCAATGTTACTTGGTTCTAAATAGATGAGCTAGTAGATAAGGCGTGTTTTACTTATTTTTTTAATCACATTTTTCATGTTCGTTTTGTTATTTTTTTATGTGCATCTTATGATTAAAATGATTATCATGAAAAATGCTACTAGTAAAGCAGTTTATCTTACTTTGTGCTCTTTATTGTCGATGCAGGATCCGAAGTGAGCCGTGGGTTTGGGTTTGTACAATTGTAAGTCTTAGTGTTTGACAACTTGTTGACCTTGGTCTTCTTTGAAACTTTTGCGATGTTAGTTCTTAGTTCTTAGATATGCTAATTATCACTCAATACTCAGATAACCAACTGATGTGTTGCCTTGTTCTTGTTAGTGCTTCTGTTGAAGATGCTGAGCGTTCTATTCAACTTAAAAATGGCTTAGCTATTAGTGGTAGGAAAATTAGAGCCAAGCTTGCAATGCACCGTCTTCCTCTCAAGCAACGCCTGGAAAAGGCAAAGAATGGTTATCCTCCTTGCTCAAGTTCTTTTTTTTGTGTGTGTGTGTGTGTGTGTAGATTCTTAAAATTCATGTATTATCTCAGTATTGACATATCACTGAGTTTTCTCTTCAATCTTTTTGGTTTGAATAAGCAGTCAACGTGGATGACTCTACTTTGGAAAATGAGGCAACTGATCATTCAGCAAGTAGCAACAAGCTTAAGGGAACTTCTCAAACATCAGAATTAGGTTGCAGTAAACCGTTAACATTTTCCCTGCACTTTCTTATGACATCATTTAAATTTCGTAAATTGGCTGAAATTAATAGATGTTTTGTTGATCTAGGAACTCCAAGGGTCACCAAGGATGATGGGATGGTGATGGCTGTGGACAATGAGCATACTGATAAAGTGGATGGTTCAGAGAAGCAGAGGTATGGACTGCAATTTCCAGCAAATTGCATTCAGATACTCTGGATACAAATTACTTTTAATATATAATTCTGTTTCAGATAAATTCAGAACCAATTCATTGTAGCATTGATTACTTTGTACATTTCCTACCTTTCATTAATAAATACTTATTGTTTCCTCCTGTGCATTCATTAGTAAAGTGTTTGTTTATAGTCTAAAACTGGTAGAGTTACAAGTGCTAATTGCTTCTTTTATGAGACTTAGGGTGAAAGAATATCTGCATTAGGAAGTATCTCAAAAGCTGGAGAGAGAGTGGGAGGGAGGGGAAAGAAATATGAGATAAGGTTTCTACCTTATTCAAGTAGCTTTGACAAACTTGACATACTTTAGTGATCTAGTAAGACATAAGTGTAGTCATTGGGTTCTGCCAGACGAAAGGTCAGTTATCGTTTGTGTCACAATGCTAATCACGTGTATCTTAATATTGGCTATACATTATCATCTTTAGGTAATGCTAGCATATGACTTCTTTCAAGAAATTGTGCAGAAAATGATTTAATGATTACATGGAAAGTTTCAGGAATATAATGCTATATTGGACCTATGTGGGATTAGTATCAATAATTCACATACAAACACTTGCTTACTTGTTGACACCTGGGTATATAGACGCGCAAACGTTTTTTTTCATCTGACTATTACTTCATGAATTTTTTATGCGCAGCTACTGGTCACTATATTAGTTTATCTAAATTTTTGAATCTCTTGCTTGCATTATGGAATTTACTGCTTCACGCATGATTGCTCTAAGAAAAGAAATGTTAAAAGAAGTTTTCAGTTATGAAATCAGCATTGTTTTCTTCAGAACATCTTTGTATTCTTTGGTTGTCTTATTTGGGAGATCACTTTTTGTTTCCAATTTATCAAAACTGAGAACTTTTAACTGAAATTTGTCTTTGGTAGCTGTCTTTATCTATATATTTTGAAGAGAATAAAATCATACTTTCAGATAATACTAATGGCTGACATGTCTAAGTATCCCAAGCTTTTTCTCATCTCATTCTTTCTCCTGATATCTTGAAGGGTTGCAAGAACAGTAATATTTGGTGGTCTTCTTAACTCTGAGATGGCAGTTGAAGTATTTCGTCTGGCTGGAGAGGTTGGATCTATAGTCTCCATTAATTATCCTCTCCCAAAAGAAGAACTAGAGTTCCATGGTACGTTGGCTCTTCTTTGCCATTAAATATCTCAAGCTCTACTTTATAATTGATTTTTGATGGAGCTCTTTCAACGAACATAAGGTTATGGGCTTCTAGCAATGTGCTAGATTTGTTCACTACATTTGATGCAGTGCAATTAATTAGCTATTAATGATTATAATAAATTAATAGGCATCTAATGGCGTGTTCAATCTCATGTTTCTGGTGGTAGTGTGGTACAATTACAATAATAGCAGGAATCTTCTAATTAGGGAGCTGATTGAGCTTAGATGTACCACCGTTGAAGTTGGAGACATACAATGACTGTCCTCCCAGTTTTGTGGTACCGTGCTTATTATAGTAGAATAATTTTCTAATTAGAGAACTTGAGAATCTTTAGCGTATCCTTCTAATGTAGCTCCTATGAATGTTTCTTGAGTGTTACTCTTTGAAACATGGTTCGAAGGATCGGCCAATCCTCTTTCTCTCTTTCACTATTCCTCTTTCTCTCTCTTTCACTATTTTTCTCTTTATCTCCCTACCACAGCTATTGCTTCTCCGACGTAGAAATTCAGCTCTTACCAACTCCACCGATGCAGATCCAACTCTGATAACCTCGGTTATGTGATTTTTTTATTTTATTTCTTTTCCTCTCTCTTCTCTTATTTATTCACTTCAATTTTTTTTCTTCTTTCTCCTTCACTATGGCAGAGTTTTTCTTTTTTTCTTTTCGTTTCTTCCACTCTCTCCTTTATTGCAGCAGTTTTAAGTTAGTATTTTTTTTAAGTGTTTAAACTTCATATGTGAGTAATTATTATTTTCTTATTTTTCTTATTTTTTTAAATTTTAGATTTTTTTTTTAAATAACATTCAGAATTTTATGTAATTAAAAGTAGGTTGATCCGATTTGAGTGGCCGATATGGCCGACATGTGTTGTATTTTTGGAAGGTTTTTTCCGATTTTTTGAACCTTGCTTTGAAGAATCTCAATTTCTAATCTACATAGTTGATGAGTTGCGAGCTGCATTGTTTGCTTTCTTCCCTAAAGTCTTAGCACAACAAAGAAAAGCAATTTTCTATGTATCATCAAGCAGATTTTCATCAAATATGTTTGCTAGATTGTCTCAAAGAAGAATGTTGTCTCCAACTTTTTCCAGAAAGAACTAGCAAGAGTTAAAAGAGGGTGTGGAAGAGAAGATAATCCAGTGGAGATGGGCCACTAGTAAATAAAGGTAGGCAACTAGAGGGCCCTCTATGACTTGAGAGAAGATAAAAAGCATATCAAAGATTGAAACAAGGAGAAGATAACAGATAATATTTTGAAGAGGGCCAATATTATCTATTTGTCAGATAAAAAATTCCCTCATGCAATCATCTACTAACTTTGTGTGCATCATGCCCTAATCTGCTCTGGAGAAGAATCAGTCTGCATGGTAAGACACAATATATTTAGGTTCAGAGAAATAAAACAACTTGAAGGATAGTATAATGACAGTAAATTTTATAAGTATCACTTGCTGATCTTTTGAACTTCATGGGGTTCTCCCTTAGATATTTTTTTAATCTTTGCATTTTAAGAAAATGTTTCATTTTACTAGTGGATTATTCTGTGAAAGGTTGGATTGTTTTTCTAAGAATTGCTTTAAGATGTCTCTTTAAGATTGTGTAGAAAATATTGTTACAACTTTCAGGGCTAGCTCGAGATGGATGTACTTTAGGTGCTTCATCAGTTCTTTTTGCAAGTGTTAAATCAGCACGGGATTCAGTACGAAGATTGCATCAACAAGAGATAAAGGGTGGATGTGTGTGGGCTCGGCAATTGGGTGGGGAGGTATGTTTCATCCTTATGCAATGTGTCATATAGTATGTACTGCAGGATGCTTATTGATGGAACTTACCCTTATTTAGTGGATTGTGTTATGTTCTGACTAGATCCTTGTGTCTGTATGTTTTCTGACTCAGGGATCAAAACCTAGGAAGTGGAGAGTTATTCTCAGGAATCTACCATTTAAGGTTCTTCATAGTTCTTGCTCTATTGCATTCATTGCTAAATGTAGTGTGTATGTATATGTGTGTGTATGTGGGGGGAAATGACAGTCAACTGATGCAAAATCTAATGCAGATTACGCCACAGGAGATCAAAGATATGTTTAGCTCTGCAGGATTTGTTTGGGATGTTTTAGTTCCACACAAGTTGGAAGAAAGGTATTTTTACTTTGCAACTGTTCCTTTAGCTTTTTAACTATTGAGATATTGTATCTTTCATTTACTCTTTTTTCCTTTCTTCCAGAACTTCCAGAACTTCCAAAGGCTTTGCTTTTGTCTCTTTTACATGCAAGCATGATGCCGAAAATGTACGGTTAGTACCATTTCAGTAGTGTTAGGAAAATATTTCACAGAGAATTTATGTAATATGCTGCTTTTTATTAGGCAATAAAAAATTTCAATGGGCGAGTGCTTGCAAAGAGAACTGTGGCTGTTGATTGGGCTGTTCCAAAGAGAGTATACGCGGTTGCCACGACATCTGCTGCATTAGAAGATGATGGTATACTATGTTTGCTTGTATGCTTCCTTTACTTCCCCCCAAGTAACTGATTATAATTGGGTAGATGAGTAGGAAAACATAAGAACAAGTAAAACCTCATTAGTCATTTCCTTCATTTTTCACATCGAGCTATTACACCCTCTGAGTCACGTCAGCAATTGAATGCCACTTTGACAATTTGGAAACCATGATTTTGATATGTTTGTTTCTGTTATTCAGGACACCCAAGTATAAATGACAACGACAGTGATGAGGAAAATGAAGCTAGTGAAGATAATCTGGTCGGAGAGGCTTTTAATCTTGATGATCATGAACCTGAGCATGATGACATGACTGGAACTCATCCTGACGAAAATAATTTTGGAATTGAGGCAGAAGTTTCCAAAAAGGTTCTTGAAAGCTTGATTGAGTCATCGAAGAATGTATCTGAATCATTAAAACCATCAAGTATTGACATTTCAGAGGCAGCTGAGGATATCAAAGAAAAGAAAAGAATTATCTCGGAAAGCAAGAAAGCTCTTGTGCCTCTTAAAGATGCTGACACCACTGAACTTAGAGTTGCTAAAGGATCAGAAGCTGTGAAAACTGGAGACACTGATTTGGAGAGAACAATATTCATAAGCAATCTTCCATTTGATATTAGTAATGAGGAGGTCAAACAGAGGTTCTCTGTGTTTGGGAAGGTGCAATCTTTTCTTCCTGTTCTTCATCAACTTACCAAGTATGTCCGGATATTCCTCTCTTGTGTTTTGTACTCTAATAGTTTATTCCCTTGTATAAATAACTAGGTTGAAATCTATTTGTTATGTCTTGTAACATAGATACTTTTGCGTTGTTCATGCAGAAGACCAAGAGGAACAGCTTTTCTGAAGTTTGCCACAGCAGCTGCGGCAGATGCATCTGTTTCTGCTGCAAATGCTGCTCCTGGTTTGGGAATTGTAATGAAGGGGAGAGCACTGAAAGTTATGAAGGCATTGAACAAGGAATCAGCTCACAGAAAAGAAGTTGAGAAGACGAAAAATGAGATCCATGATCGACGTAATTTATACCTAGCACAGGTAAAGAACTATACCTCCCTTCACCTCATTGCATTCATCAAGTAATATTTTTGTATCATATATTTTCTTATACATTGAGACAGGAAGGTGTAATTCTTCCCAAAACACCAGCTGCTGAAGGTGTGTCAGAAGCTGATATGAAGAAGCGTGAAACGTAAGCTGCTAATTTTTGAATTTAAATTTGGAGCCTTTTTTTATAGTGATGCCACATTTTTCATCGTTTTCTCTATTTACTTTAGACCAATCTTTAGGTACCTATTTTGGTAGCTAAAATGTTGGATGCACTCTTTTTTACTAAAAGCAAATTTAATGCTTAATAATATATGAAGTTGTACCATGCTTTTTAATCTTCAGTCTCTTTTATTCCTGTAAATGTAACTTGCACACCTTAAAATGATTTCTATCCTGTTTACTGATTCCTTCTGTCTTAATATTTCACACCTTAAAATGATTTCTATCCTATTTACTGATTCCTTCTGTCTTCAAGATTTTCTAGTGATTGAGTCGAATCACCAGATTTTCACAACAACAAAAAAAAAATATTAAATCATTGTCCTCAAAATATTTGCCCACTCAAAGATTCGTTCTTTTGCCTCTTTTGTTGCATCACAGGTCTAATGCTAATCTGATAATTTTGCGCAGCGTTAATATATCATTAAACCTGAAACAGCCTTACTGTATCATTTTGTTCTTTTATTACTAAGGTTCTTCCTTCTAATATGAGTTCAAAAGAAAATTCCAATACTTTTTTCTTCTTTTCTGTGGTAGTTTTTCCTATCTGAAATGTGGGCTACTGGGCTATCAAAACTTTGGTAGTTCAAAAAATCTAATCCAAAGTACCTGATAAATTCTGCTCTAGATTACTCGATTGGCGAATGCTGCCCCTGAAGGAGTATCCACTCCTGTGCATATTATTACTTTTCTTTGTGCTATCATGTAGGCTTGCGAGGAAAAAGACGGAAATGCTTCAGTCTCCAAAGTTTCATGTTTCTAGAACTAGACTTATTATCTATAATCTTCCAAAGACTATGACATCCATGCAAGTCACAAAACTTTGTCGAGATGCAGTTCTCTCTCGTGCTTCCAAGCAAAAACCTGTTATTCAAAAGGTTCAGTGCACTTTTGGTTTTTAAGTTCCTTTTGCTTTGCTTTTTTCCTTTTTCTAATTTACATACATTTACCAGGTAAAGCTTTTGAAAGATGAAAAGAAAGGCGAGAGTGGTGTCAGGAAACATTCACGTGGTGTAGCTTTTGTTGATTTTAAAGATCATGAGCATGCACTGGTGGCTCTAAGAGTTTTAAATAATAATCCTGGTAATAATTTACTCATTGTCCCTGACAGAAAAGTATGTTAGAGCGATTATAATATGCTTATTTTTTGCTTTCAGAGTAAGACTGTTGATTTCAGTATGTTTTGTTTTTCAAAACTTAGATTTTAAGAGTAGTTCATGTTGGTTTGCTTCACACGGTAGCATCATATTTAGATAATAAGGTTTAATGTTAGCTGAGAGGCTTATGAGATTACTTTTTCTTATTTACTCCATCTCCTTGTGCGGCGTATGGTTTGCTTCATTGTACATACTTATATCTTCCTTATTTTCTTGGACAATGATGTGGTAACCTGTAGATGATTCCTTATCAAGCTGTCATGCTTTATTATTTCAGAAACCTTCGGTCCAGAACGCCGTCCCATTGTGGAGTTTGCTCTTGAGGACCTCCAGAAATTAAGGCTCATTAAAGCTAAGGAGTCGACAAAGGAGAGTCACGGCAACTCAAGAGGGGACAAAATTCTGCAACAACCTACAGATGGTGACTCAAAAGTAAATGATAAAAGGACTTTGAGAAAGACAAAGAAACAGCGAATGAATAACATCTCATCTGATGTATCAGAACCTACCAAAGGACCCAGAGTAGTAGAGCAAGGTGGTGTGGCTGGTGAAGGTAGCAATACAGAACTTAGTGCGGGAGGGAGTAGGAAGACTAATAAACATAACAGAGCTGCAAGAAGAGGAAAGACTACTAGGTCTGTTGAATTGGAAGATGACAAGACAGATGTAAAACCTAAAGCACACCAAGAAGGGATAAAAGAAGGAAAGTCAATAAACTCTGCAGGAAAAGTAAGAATGCCTGGGTCTCTTTTCTTCTTTTTTTTCAGTCGGGTCGTATTATCTTGTCATATAATTTTAGCTTAGACCATGGTAACTCCTTGATTTCAAGCAGAAAAATATGCCTATGGACGTGGAAACGATGGCATCTTCTAGAAAAAGGAAAGCTAGAACTGCTGGTGGTTCTGAACCGAAGAAAACACGCAAAGATCAAAAGAAGAAAAAGAAAGAATCCTCAGGAGAGGAAGTCATGGATAAGCTGGACATGCTAGTAGAGAAATATCGGTCCAGCTTCTCGCAGCACGGTGCAAACAAAACAAAAGATGCTAAAAATCCCGGCCATAAAGAAGTCAGAAGGTGGTTCGAGTGAGTCCTCACTCTTGGTAGTTACCAAAATTTTGTTAAGAGTTTCCTCTACGGCTCTCTGGTAGGCCTCATCTTAGTTGGGGATTATAGAGCAGCCAGCCTTGAGTTCTTGTTGATACCCCCTTCTCTTTTGTGGATTCTGGGATGAGAATGTTTATTGCATGTAAGTTATTCGTAAAAGGAATGTGTATTCCCCCAACTGAATAAACGCGATGCATTCTGAAAGATTTGAACGGCCATTCGTTTGGTATATCTGCAGCTTTCCAGAATTTCTTTGGTATTTTCCTTGCACATCGGAGGTGGCCAGAGTTCCAAGAAAGAGGTCCAATGGCTTGTTCAAACTACTCCAGCTCAGGTAGGGTCCACTCGGATCCGCGTTTTTTAATTGGGTGAGGACCATGCCGAGTTGTCCCTCTTATCCACTAAGCTAGTGAACTTCTCGAATCTCTTAAGGAATTCCGCGGCTGTAGCTTGAACGAGTCAACGTTGGCTTCTCGATAAATACCTGTATACTTCATCACTACGACCTACTTTCAGCTCCATTAACGACGTGGATTATATCATTGCGATAGTCAAAAGAATAAGAAAAGCTAATAGAGAAGTAAACGTGTATAACAAACATGCGTTTGGGCCAGATGAGAAGAGTTTCTAACTAAATTAGCTCTTTGTCTAAACTTTATATACCAAACTAAATCTTTATAATTAAAAAGGGTCTAGATTTATCATGTATGCGTTCACGTCAGTAAAATTTAATTTGAAGAATTAATCATCTTTCTTATAGATCAAGTCGTGATCTTATCAATATTTTTATAGTTAGTAAACTGACAGATGAACATGATTATGGTTAGTAACATCCTAAAAAAGAAAAACGCTAGATTTTTTAATATTTTATTTAATAAAAAAAACATTAAATTTATCAGCAGTTCGTGTTATAAATAAAATGCTAATCAATTGGGCACTTTACTGTCGGATTAAGGGATTATGATGATCCATTTCAGTTAATAAAGTAAAGGGGAGGGCTAGTTTGGTCAAAAACTTTCTACCGCCACGTCTGAAGCCGCACTTAATTGAAACCAATTTGTCTTGTCTCTCTTTCCTTCTTGCTGTCAATTTCCTTTCGTTTTCCATAGTCAACCAAGTAATCCTCCCATTTCCCTCCCTCTTCCTCACACGCCTTCCAATTCCGATATATATATATATATATATATATATATATATATATATATATATATACTCTTCGTCGCCATCCCAAATCTTGAAGAAGGAAAAGGAAAAAAGAAAAAGAAAATCCCATTTCTTTTGTATCTTTTGTTCCAGATGGAGATGTTCAGGAAAGCCAAGGCGGTGCGTCTCAAGAGCCGGCACAACAAGTACCTGTTCGCGGAGGAGGACGAGCACTGCGTCATCCAGGACCGGGACGGCTCCTCCCGTAGCGCGCGGTGGACGGTGGAGGCCGTGCCCGGGGACCCCCAGTTCCTCCGGTTGAAGAGCCGTTTCGGGAAGTACCTGACCGCCTCTGGCGAGCCGTTCCTACTCGGGGTGACCGGCCGCAAGGTGCTGCAGACCCTGCCCGACCGGCTCGACTCGTCGTTGGAGTGGGAGCCGATCCGCGATGGGATGCACGTTAAGCTCAAGACGAGGTATGGGAATTACCTCCGCGCCAACGGCGGCTTGCCGCCGTGGCGGAACACGGTGACCCACGACGTCCCGCACCGCACCGCCACGCAGGATTGGGTCTTCTGGGATGTGGAGATTGTGGAAATCGTGGTGTCGCCGGCCCCCGATCCATCGCCGCCGCCGCGGGCAGTGCCCGTCCGCGTGGCATCGCGACCGCTTGCGCCCGTGGCATCAGCATCGCCGGCCCCCGATCCATCTCCGCCGACGCCCCCGCGGGCAGTGCCCGTTCGCGTGGCATCGCGACCGCCCGTGGCCTCAGCACCGCCGGCCCCACTAGAGGTCTCTTCCTTGCCTGAGCCGCCATTGGCGCCCACGAAGTTGTCCAAGCTTGAGGTAATTTATCTTTCTGGTACTTGAATTGGTATTCTATCTCATTGATTGTTAAATTAGTATTCTCTGGAGGTCTTGACTTCGAATCAATCAAACTTTCACCAATTCAACTCAAATCCACTTCTCTTGAATTTTCCTTGGGATTTTGTTGCATCGGTTTAAATCTCAGACACTCTAAATTGTTTTTCTTAACATAATTATCACTGAAAATTTTCAAAATATCAAAATTGCCATTGCGTTCTTTAAAATATCCGCTAAAATCCAGGCTCTTTCAGAATCATTATAATGGTTAATTTTAAGGTCATAATCCTAACAGATTATTATTAAAGTTTACAAACACTAAAATACTCTTCTTCTTTTTTAATTTACAGTATAAAATGTTTATTAATAATTTTTATCTTGTATAAAAGAAGATATTTTTGGTTGTGCTGGCATAGCTATTAAATAATTAAAAAAAATTATGCAAAGGCGAAATAGTCTTTTTAAATTTTAAGTTTGGATTTAATCATGATTAGTTACATTTAACTCACAGAAAGATATTTTTAAAAGAGTACGATAATTTCGGTGGCAATCATGAAATTTTTTCAATAAATTATGTAAAATTCCCTTTAAAATTTTTATATCGTTTGTGATGAATGATGTTATTGTGCCGGAATCATATGCAGTCATCGGTTTCTTTCTCTGCTCCACCGCGCAAGGTGGAGGGTCGAACAATTTATTATGCTATTGTGGGGGATGATGATGGTGAAGATGTGGATGAGGCCATTCAGAGCAGCTATTCGTTGACTTTCAATGGGACAAGCTTGGTGGAGTTGACTCGTTTGTTGGAGGTGGAAATAGGTATGGACGGAGTAATCATTTGCACCCGTAACCCATTCAATGGGAAGCTTTGCCCTCTGCGCCTGCAGTTGCCGCCAAACAATGCGACAATGCATATTGTTGTTGTGCCGGAGTCTTCCAAAGGTGAGTTTCTTATTTATTTTCAATGTACATTGTTATCATTTAAAATAAGTTTGCATCATATCATGTAATGGATGTTCATACTTGAACTAGATAGTAGGCTTGTAAAAATAATCAAGCCGTCTTGAGCTTGACTCGGCTCGATAAGGCTTCACCTCTGCATGCATTTGAAATGAGTCGAGCTTGATCAATTGGATCATGCTCGAAATTAATTTTAAATCAAACTTGAGCACAAGCCAGCTCGATAAGGCTCAATTTACGAATAACGAAATTTTTAATTTGGTTACATGTTTAATTTGATTTTCTAAAGTGTAGACTATCCAAAATTTAATTCAAGCTTGATTTGAGTTGATTTACACTAAAATTAGTTCGATTGAAAATTGGCTTGAATTTGCTTATCAAACTGCTCGAAACTCAAGATTGGCTTGAGCTGACTCTAAAACAAAATTTGATAAGCAATTGGCTTGAAAGTATCAAGTTTGATAAGCAATCGCTCGTAATAGGCAGTTGCTTTGAAATGATAAACCATGTCCGTTCAAGCTTGGCTTGAAATTGGTTTCAAGCCTAACTCGAAGTATCAAGTTCGATTACACATTCACATCCCTACTGGAGAGTGAAAGCCATGTTCATTTTTTGTTGATTACCTGAAAAGTTTCCTATTTCATTATTATTTCTGCGGACGTATCTCGCCATTGATTTTGGTCTGGATGTATGTAAGTTAAACATAAAGCTAGTCCAGTTACCTGGTATTTCTGTTGATTTTAGTAGGTAACTTTCAGTTCTCCTTCAATACATAAAGAAATGTATTAATGCTGATAAAATTGCCTGGCATTTCCTCTTCGGTTTCCATTTCTATGAATTATCTTGAAATAGTTTTTGGCCTGGAAATATGTTAGCTAACATTTAACATAGTGATGGTCAATTTACCTGGTATTTCTGTTGCTGTTCCTTCAGTATTTAATTTATCCTCTTATTAATTTTCAGTGGCCAGGACCTTCAGCAGATCTTACGGTTCATAGTCAGTCACAGCACTAGAGGTACAAGCTGGATTTATGCACTTGTCTTCCTCATCATATGACCAAATCATTGATACTGGAACAAATCATAGTTTTGTGGGGATATCTACTCGAACTGGTGGAGGTTTGGCATTAGCAACAGGGATAGTTTTCGATTGAAGACATTGGGAAATTCTTTGGATTAGTCGTTTTGCAGTTTTGAGGTTTCTCTCTTAGATTATACATGATACAGGTCTCAATTCAGAGACCTAAGAGGCTAAGAATTGTATATATCAATATATCATCTCGAATCATAGATATATTTCTCGTCATTGTGTCGAATTTATTGCTTGCAAACTAGTTGGTTCGAGATTCTTTCGAACCGAACGGTTGTAGATGTTTTGATTGTTTTTTAAAATGAGCGATATCTGTTTGGGCATGTAATTCTGGAATGACCATCATTATTTCGTGATCACAACTGAAGTGGTTCTCCAGGATAGTATGGGAAAGTCCATATTCTTAGACTACTGCAAAAGTGCTCTTATGTGAGAGGCTCTTGCCCTCCTGGAAGGTGTTCATCAAGGCAGCTTCTGGTCAATGCTGCCTAATCCCTGACTTCATAATAAATCTGTGAAAGTTATGGTTAAACTAGTCGGTGCAACAATTTTGTAGCTCATATTTTTTCCAGGTTTGTTGTCAAAGATCGAGTTCATAAAGTCTGAATGGATCCTCCTGTGATCCCCCTCTGTACCCAATTTTTCAACTACAAAAAAATGTCTTTGGCTTGTGAGGCAGACATGCTTATCAATGAATAGGGGGTTCTACTGGTAATGAATGCAGATGTTTTGTTTTTATTGTTTCTTATATATTTAAACGAATATTATTTCAGACCAAAATAGAGATATAGAATGTTGAAAATAATATCTGTATATATATTATGGCACTATTCTTATTTATTACGTTATGATCTCTTTCTTCGTGAGATTGGTCCACTAAATGTGTGGGAACACTACGTTTTCTGTAGATAAAACCGGCTTTGCTGCAAATGATCTTTCCGTGCAGGGTTCGATATGCAATTTGCACATGCCATGTCGGCTGTCGCCTCGGTTTATTCGTATACGAGCAATTTTCCTATCGTCCGGATAACGTGTCAGCTCTATAATTGCTTCTAAGTACTACCAGTGCATTATTTATTTGGAACTTTACACATAGAACCCCGGATTGAAGAGAATTTGAAGAAGGAACTTTTCTTTATTTACAAATAGATCCCTTTGTTTTTCTTTTTTTTCCTTTTTCCAATTCGACACGGTCGAATCCAATCCACCGAACAGAGAATAAAACAACTCCGCACGTGACCACTTCCCTCTCTTTCCCTCCTCCGTGCCTCCCATAACTCTCGTATTCTATCTCACTCTCCTCTCCTTTCCCTTGGTTCCGGACACCGCCCAATGCCGTCACCGACCTTGTACCTCATCGCCCTATTCCTCTTCTTCTGCTCGGCGGTGACCGGATCCCACCGCTACCCTCCTTGCTCACCTTCTCTTCTCCAAACCCATTCCCCTTGCCCCCCCTTCCGGTCACCGCCCAGCTTCCCCTTCGCCACCTCTCCGGGTTGCGGTCACCCCTCGTTCCAGATCCGCTGCTCCGCTCCCCACGCGCTCATCTTCATCAACTCCACCCGCTTCCTCCTCCTCGACCATGGCAATACCTCTCTCCTCCTCTCCCCTTCCTCTTCTCCCTCTTCCTCCTCTAAGTGCCCTTCTCTCCCAACGAAGCCCATTGACTTCTCCGGATCTCCTTTCCGCCTCGCTGCGAACGAGTGCGATCGGCTCTTCTCGCTCCGCTCCTGCCGATCTTCACCGGCGAACTTGTCGTCTTCGTGTTCTCTTTCTATATGGCAGATGGGTCTCTTGGCTCGCCCCGGTCGCCTCCTTGCCTCATGCTCAAATGCCAGTACCGTGCCCTCGCATAGCCATGCCTGCGAGGGAGACGTGTCGAGGTCCATTGCGGCATTTCTTCGAAAAGGTATAACGGTAGAGTGGTATCCAACGTCTGATCCCTACTACACCAAATGCTCCTCTTGCGTTGGCTCCTGCGGCTTCAACGACTCCTCGGCCGCGAAGCCCTTCCTCTGCTTCCCCTCCTCCGCTCATCTCAACCGCCGCGGCGGAGCCGGCGACGGCGCCACCCGCCGTGTTCTCTTCCTCACCACTGCGCTCTTCGCTGCGGCGGCGCTCGTATTGCTTCTTCTGTTCTCCTTCTGCGTTGCGGCGGCTCTCCGCCGCCGACAGGGCGGGGGCGGCTGCGCCGCCGCCGATCCGATGACAGTCTTCCTCCGCCGCCACCACCTCTACCCGCCGGTTTTTACGTACGATCAGCTCCACACCGCGACCGGAGGCTTCGACCCCTTGCGCAAGCTTGGCGACGGCGGGTTCGGATCCGTCTACCTTGCAGACCTCGGCGACGGCCGCGCCGCTGCCGTGAAGCGGCTCCACCGCCACCACCCCGAAGCCACCTCCGCCTCCACAGTTACCAAATCCTTCTGCAACGAGATCTTAATCCTCTCCTCGCTCCGCCATCCGAACCTTGTCCGCCTCCACGGCTACTGCGCCGATCCCCGTGGCCTCCTCCTCGTCTACGACTATGTCCCCAATGGCACCCTTGCAGACCACCTCCACGGCCACCGCCGCCGCTGCGGCCTCGCGTGGGGCGTCCGTGTTGACGTCGCACTCCAAACCGCCGCGGCGCTTGAATACCTCCATTTCGCTGTCAAACCTGCCGTCGTCCACCGCGATGTCACGTCAGCTAACATCTTCGTCGAGGCTGATATGCGCGTCCGACTCGGTGATTTCGGACTTTCACGGCTTTTGACGTTGCCAGACGCCTGCTCCACGTCAGCTTCCAGAGAGCTCGTTTGCTGCACTGGGCCGCAGGGGACGCCTGGTTATCTTGATCCGGAGTACCATCGGTCGTTCCGGCTCACAGAGAAGAGCGATGTGTATAGCTTTGGGGTGGTTATGTTGGAACTAGTGACGGGGATGAGGGCAGTGGACGTGAGGAGGGAGAGGAGGGAGATGACCCTGGTGGACCTGGTGGTTGGGAAGATACAAGCCGGGGAGCTGGCTCAGGTGGTTGACCCAGTTCTAGTTGTGAAAGGGAAGGGGGATGCGGAGGAGGCAGTGATGAGTAGCATTGAGGCCATTGCTGAGCTTGCTTTTAGATGTGTGGCAGGGGATAAGGATGACAGGCCGGATGCAAGGGAGCTGGTATTGGAGCTGAAGAGAATCCGTGGAAAGTTAACATGAGCTTCCAATTAAGGCATCTTTTAGCTACAAAGAGGAGCAGTATGATTTTTCCAAAAAAGATATTTCAATTCTCATTCATGAAATGCTATATACATTTTGTTCAGAGAAGATTGGGCAGGGTCCTTGTATGTTCCTATAGTTTGGACTTTTGGAATTTTTATAGATAATTTGCTACAGTCTTGCAAAGTGGGAAGCCATAAGGTTCTGGTGAGAGTATATTTTCTCAGGAATGCAAGGTCAGGAATTTTCTGCCTTATTGAGATCCTGGAGAAGTTACCAGGAAAAAAAAAAAGGCAAACGATCACATTGCATTCTGCTAATGTAGTTTCAAATTTCAAAAGTTAGATGCCACATTTGAAATGATGTTCAGAGATGTTGCTTTGCCTTGGTTGAATGGAGAACAGAAGTCAGTTTTCTTGCAGCTGATTGAAGAAGAAATTTCTTTGAAGCGATTACATATCAAAGGTCTTATGAACTTTTCTCATTTACTCTGAGCTTCTAAACATTGGTTGAATAATGGATGACATTTCAATGCTTTATTTGAAGAGATATAGGAACAAGATAGTACATTAGCAGGGTGTCAATGTATGGTGGAGAAGGTTAAGGCAGATCTAATGTAACTAGGACAATATTTCCACAGCTGGGAAGCTATTCTTGCTTATGTGGGTATTGAGAATTTAAATTTTAGAACCCTTGTAAAGCACCACTGCATCCTTGATTGATGATTTTGCATCTACAATGTGGTCCAGAATTAGATGAAGTTAATATAGTTGTATGGGACGTCAAAAAAGTCTATTTTTAGAAGGCTTGTCTCAACTGCTAACATTAGTTCTCGTAAAATGTGTCATTTCACCTGTTGGTTTAGGTATGCAGAGATGGCTGTGTTGCATGTCTTCAGTATTGGTTGCCTGCAATGCTGTATGATAGCTCATGCCCTGCAATATAGTTGACGAGTTAAACCAGTCTGGTGTGAATAGATGTTGCCAATTTGTGTGGGAAATGCTGAATTCAGTTCAGTCAAATCAATTCCTTCTCTTTTGAGATCAGTATCTGTAAGTCATTTACACTTTTGCAGCGGCAAGATTTTTGGATGTTCCATTTTCCTGTTGTTTGTTAATTTGAACTTGCTTATAGTTTTATAACTGTCTGTTTCCCATTGCTCCTTGGAGACTTTTAATTGAGATTCTCTCATTGACATTTTTTTATCATCTGTCCTACTCTGGTTCTTAAAGCATCCTGGTTGAGGCAACGTCCATTTTTGTTTATTATACTTTATGCTTCTTCCTCTTGGTGTTAGTTAATTTGACTCAAATCATGAAGACTGCTCATACAAAATCATGCCATTTTTAGAGGTAAATCTTTCTCAGTATTTGGCTTTTCTGTAACAGCATGAAATTATATACATTGAGGCCCTGAATAATGCATGAATTGAATTGCTTAGACTTGATTTCATTTGTATCTATCTGCATATTCCATGCCTGATGAATGAGCTCACTTGTTTGTCGCGTCCATGTTTATGTAGTGATATCATATAGTAGAATTAATCCTACATAGAGTCCTTAGTGCCTGGGCCTCAATGCCTAAGGATATTTGTATCGTATACCCCACTTCACTCTCTTTTACTGGATACACTTTCTATGATTCAGTTATTGGATTGTAGAGGAGTCAAAGTACTTCTGCCAAAGTGGTAGAGATCCATTATTGGCAATTGGGGAATTCAACTCCCCTCTAGCAGCAATCTGAACTTCAGTGCATATGCCCACTTCTCAAGTTAATTTTAAGCTCCACTTTTTTATTTTTAATTGGTGTACTGAAATAGTATCATTTATTAATACAGCTTTTAGAAGAAAACTCACCATCTTATAAATCAAAAAGGAAGAATAAACAAATCTTTGTTCAAAGTGTTTTGTTGGATGAAAAGGTGAGCTTTAGTTCCACTATAGGTTAGTTATACTTATGCAACGATCCTTTAGATATACTCCAATTCAGAAGTTTTGAGACAGACAGCCTATCCTATAGTAAGTACAAAGTTCATTCTGCATTGCATAACTGTAGCGGAAACTTTTTTTTCTCACAACATAGAAATGCTTATTTCTCACTTGGTTGCTGTACACAGGGTACATGATGTACCATCTCAGTGCTAACACACGAGGTTGAAACTAAGTAGGAAATTCTCCATAGATTTTTAAATCATGTCTCACTTGTTATCATGTATGCATTAATTGCACTCATAGTTGATGCAAGTTGTAGAAATCTTTTAGAGTTGCTCAAAAAGTCTAAGAGTCCGAAGCCCGTCCATGTGTCCAACCCAATAAAATTGGGTCATTACCCATCCCAAGCCGCTTTGGACCCAGCCCGGCTAGAACCGAAAGTCTATTTGATTGGCTTCAGGTCAAGCCACGTCTAAGCCTGACCTAGCTCGAGCTCGTAGCATCCAACCCGTCCATTAAGGCCCATAGATAATGACCCATCTTTTAAGCTCTAGCCAATCCGCCCGTAATTAGTTTGACCCATGTCTATTACATTTAAATTTAAGTTTCTTAAATTTAATTACTTATATTCCTTAAACGTTAAATACTTGTTTGCTCATTAGGGAATAGGGAGCATTAGCCACAGTAACAAAATTAAATTGTGACTAGCTTGATAGATTGGAAACAATTATAGAAGTGAGAATATTTAAAAAAATTTTGAATCATATAAAATTCTTTCTAGGCGTTTAAAAGTTTTTCTACTATATAAAAATACTCTTTTCAAATATTTAGATTTAGCTAGACATGGTCTGTCCATCCATTTACAATTGGCCCGCCCAATAATATGGGTATAGGCTAGACTGGCTTAGAAAACTTGAACCTGGCCTAAGCCCAATTTTATTTTGTCCAAGCCAGTCTAGCTCCGTCTGTGAGCACCCCTAAAATCTTTCATATATTGATTTATATAATATTTTTAGAAGGTCTTAATTGCCAAGTGGTCTTATATTAGCTGGACTTGATTGATCATTGCAAAGGGTCGATCAGATTCTTCTAATGGCAACTTGCTTAATATTTGTTTCCATCTGGAATACTATAACATTTTATTCGAAACTGTATATGAATTATGTCCATTCCTAACAAGGATGTTAGGCAGCAGAGAAATGCAGGATTTTCCTATAATTGTATTAGGATTCAGGCAGCTCGTAGTTTAGCTGAAAGTCCTGTCTTTTCACATATATTGTTGTAGATTTTTTGGACTGCAGGAAATTCTTGCAGCTGGAGTTGCAGAGAAACCGCTCCCAGAGAAAGCTAACTTCCACTATGAATGGATGGCATAATGGAGAAGATCAGGTCAAACAAGAATCGGTCAAGTTTGTTAGTTGAATGAGCTTAAAACTGTGCTGGTCGTCGTCATGAGTAGTAATGGTTTTTTTTTTCCTATTCTTCAGCATTTTCCTATTTTCTAGCTTTATTTTTATGTCTGTAAGGCATATGTTGTCTGAATGAATTGAATGAAGGGGGCAGTTATTAACCCAAACAAATTATCCTTTTCTCTTCTCCCAATTCTGTTTCTTCTTCTTATCCAAATTCATTCTTCTAAATGCTGATTCTATATATTGCAACAAAGCCTCGTGCTTATGTATTTCTTGACTTGACAAAATTATTTCAAACAGGATGACGAAATCACAAGCTGCCACATCGACCATTCTCATGATTCTTCTGATTTGCTCACTAGGTAAGCATACACTAGTTACACTAATTTGTCAGCTTACTTTTCAATGCTTGATCATACAGAAAGAATTAAAGATATGCCATTATATTCCTATGGACACTTTGATGATAAGGCTTGATCCTATCGTGATGTTTTCATGCTTAAACTTCGGGATGAAATATTGTTTCACTTGGGTAGAGGTTATAATATGTTTTGTCAACATGGCATGTCAGTCACGGATTTATCACTTTGTTTTGTAATTCCTTTGTAGGGAAGGTGGCACTCGGAGAAAGTGCTGCAGGAACTATGGCAGTATGCTTCGACGCAATACGCTTTAACCATGCATGCAACACCACTGAATGTGTTCAGATCTGCCATCACCGTTACAGTGGCAAGTTATCTGCTGTGTACTGTGGATCACCTGAGAGTTGTATATGTGAATTTCCTTGCTCGTAGATTGCATACTCTTCAATCTCTACTGGGCATTGATCAACAAAATTATGTATTACTTGACTGCAAGGCATGAATAAATGCAAGTTGTATAATTATATAAACTATTTGGTTAATTATGCTGATATCTCCCTGAAGTATATCTAATTTTTACGAAAAGTTTATAAACTATTTAAAGTTGTAATGTCTCTCCTAACTTTTAGATATAAATAAAAAGGCAAACGGCAAAATACGCCCAATAATTTTTATACCCCTAATAAATATATCATATTATTAATTTTTAAATTAAATATGTAACATCTATTCTCTCCACTTCCTTCTACCTTCTCTGGCGTCGGGCGAGAAGGATGGCAAGGCAGGGTGGGCACCATTGACATTGGGATTGAATAACGGAGGTGATTCGGACTTGGTTGCCTCGATGAACCGCTAATGGATCTTGGACCCAAAGCCCTGGAAGTCGAGAATAGTTGTGCGGAAGGAGGCTGACGCCAATCTAGACGCCACAACCATGTGGGTCTCACCGAGGATGGCCTACTACATAGGTCTCAATGGAGGCAACTCAGAAGGAGGCCAACTTGTTCATTGGTGGAGGCGATGCAGAAGGAGGTCTGTTGGAAAGAAATATTGAAATAAAATTTGGTTCCAACTTGAGAGGGGTGTTTGTTGGAAAGAAATATCGAAATCAGATTTGGTTCTAACTTGAGGGAGGAGTGTTGGAAAGAAATATCAAAATCAGATTTTATTACTATTGTTATTGATTTGGTTAATCTATTTGTTATTTACTTTTCTTGTATATGGCAGTTCTATCCTAATCTGTTGGATAGACAAGCTTAATTGTAAGAGAGATTGTTGTAATCTTCTTTTATATACTTGATTCATCTTAATGAAACATACAGTTACCTCATTCTATTTTAATTTCTTTCTTTCTTTGCCTCCTTTTGGACCACTGAGGAGGTCGTCGTCCTTTTTGCGCCATCGACATCATCCTTGTCGTCACCAATCAAGTGGATCCACACCTCCAACTCCTCCACCGATCGCCTTGTTGCCTTAGACTGCCTCCTTAACGAACTTCTCAATCACATGGATAGAGGCAATAGAGGTGACCACAACCTTGTTGCCGCGATGGCGAGTTGCGTGGGTCTTGATGAGAAGGACCCATCCGGTGGCTATCAATAGGGAGGGTTCGCAGTGTGGATCTTGAATGCCTCCATGGAGGACCACTACGTGGGTCTTAATCTTAAGGCCCTTTTACCCGTGGGGAAGGAGGTAGTAAGCCAAGGAGGGTTAGGAAGTGATGATCGGCAAGGAGTTATTTGGCCAAATGAAATAGAAGGAAAGAGGAGAGTGAAAGTTATTTTGGTCCATTATGGTTGGGTCAAAATAAAATGAATATCTTTCTCTTCAAATAAGAGTATTTTAATTATTTTTATTTATTATATACACTCGGTCAACAATAAAACAGACGGTAGAATAGGAAATAAAATTAAAGATTATAAAAAATATTATAACTTAAAAAACTTAAAGGATCTCCATAAAAATAAAAATACTTCAGAAGTGTTAGTGTAATTAACTCTAAACTATTTTGGTTTTCCTTTAAACTTTTGACTACGACAACAGTTGCTTATTATACCTCCGGGCGAAGAGAAAATAGTCAGGCGAGAACATGACAGATGTTATTTCGCCGTTCTCTTCTAGCTACAGAGTTTACAGAGTGGATACTTGGACGATTGAAGATGGAAGACAACTTTGAATTGGATACCTTCCCACTTCAGACACTACCTTCTAAAAGACAAAATTGGACAATGATGCAAAGAAATTAACAGATGTCTTTTTCCTTAAAATTTGGTACAATCGTCGTCTTATTCTAAAGGGAGTAATTTTCTGCAAATTAAGTACAATTATCTCAGTAGTAGTCCCCTGTGGCCCTCTCACGTCGATAACATGAGTGGCCTTTTTCAAACATTTTAGATAAATAAGTGAGTTATTAAATTATATAGAGTAGTATGCCAGACTGCTTTAGATGAAAACAATTTGCTAATGACGTTGCTGGTCTTTTAATATATTTCTCTATTCACCCCTATTTGCTTAATGTATTTAAAAATAAATTTATTTTGCAGAAAAGTTTATACCCTTCAGACTTTTGCAACTACGGCCCACTTTATCTACCCATCCAACTCATGCCACGTCTGCCTTAATCTGAAACTCCTATAGTTAATCTATAAATTTATTAGGAAGCAGACAGCTCGATGAGCAACATCGCAAACGACTAGCCGGAGATGATGGGGATCCGGTGCTCCGCGCGGCGGAGCAAATGGGCGGCGATGGCGGCGGGGACGTGGATCCAGTGCTCCGCCGGTGGGTCTTACTGCTTTGGGGTGTACTCGCCGCTCTTAAAGTCGAGTCAGGGATACGACCAGTCCACGCTCGACTCCGTCGCCTTTTTCAAGGACGTCGGCGCCAACGCCGGAGTTCTCTCTGGCCTCCTAGCCTCGTGGGCCCCGCTCGGACGCCGGCGCCCGTGGCTCGTCCTCCTCGCCGGCGCCGCCCAGTGTTTCGTCGGGTACCTCCTCATGTGGCTCTCCGTCACCGGCGCGGTGAACCGGCCGCCGCCCTGGGCCATGTGCCTCTACATGCTCCTCGCCGCGCAGGCGCAGACCTACCTCAACACGGCGGATGTTGTCACGGCCGTCGAGAATTTCCCGGAGTACCGTGGCACCGTGATCGGCATCATGAAGGTAGGGTTTTTCTTTTCCTCGATCGTCTCCTTTTTATTTCAATGATTTGTCTATATGATCAGATTACTAGTTTGGTGGAAAGTTTCGTTTCTTGGATACAAAAGGGAATTCATTTCTTATTAATTTTTGGAATGTTTGGTGGGTACTGAGGTTAGAAATTCTTCTTGCATGTAGAAGCTTTTAGTGGAGAATTAGCTAGATTGAGAGCAGAATTTCTTGTTCTGATCGATCATTTATAAGTTGTAAAAAAAATTTAAAAAATAATTATGGGAGTCTTGACCTCCCCTGTTATCCCTCTTCAATTTCTCTATCCATAGTGAGCCCTTCGAGCGGTGTTTTTAGCTATCCTACAATTTTAGTTGATAGATGATATATTTGATATGATAGATGCTGCAGTTGTTTTATTGAGATCGTACTACAGAGAACTATTAATAAAATGTAACTAATCACTTAAATAAGTTGACTTTCTTGATCTCTGGTTGAGCTTTTGCTCAATTTGTAAATAATCTGATCTTGAGCAGTGCACACCAATACCTACTGCCTTCTAATTTACGGAATCAGGGAAAGTCCCTGGATATCAAGGATATAATGATTGATTTACTTTAAGTTCGCTGGATAATATAACTGTTATAATGGTGATTAACATTTTGCTTTTGCTCTTTGTGCATATATATGTATAGGGTTTTCTGGGTCTAAGTGGAGCTATTTTGGTTCAAATATACCAAACAATGTTCAATGACAGCCCAAGTTCTTTTCTTCTGATGCTTGCACTGTTGCCTACTTCTCTAGCAGTGTTGCTCCTGTTCTTTGTTGAAGTTCATCATGAAAATGGAAAATATGACAAGAAATTCCTTGGTGCCTTTTCAGTTATTGCCTTATGTGTTGCTGGCTATCTTATGCTTGTCATAATTGGTGGACATGCTATCATAATTGGATCAACAGCTCGCGCTGTGATATTTGCTATACTCATGTTATTGCTTCTATCACCGCTAGCCCTTGTAGTAAAAGCCCAGATGAGGGAGGACTCAGAAGCACCGGTAGGAATTGCTTGTCACGAAAGTGTTACATTGATTGAAGAAAAAGATACAAGAGAAATTGCTGGCTACAGGGGTCACGAACGATTAGTAGCCAAAGGGGCTCGTACGCAGAATGATCGTAGTGGCGGCGTCGACTCTTACAGTGAGCTTGAGCCATCTTTTCAAGAGAAGCTGCAGCAGCCAAGAGAAGACATGAACTTATTGCAAGCAATGTGTTCGTATGACTTCTGGTTACTGTTTATAGTCATGGCATGTGGGATGGGTTCAGGGTTGGCAACTGTAAACAACATTAGCCAAATTGGAGCATCACTTGGTTACAAGATCTCCGATATGAATACCTTAGTTTCGCTATGGAGTATATGGAATTTTCTGGGGCGTTTTGGTGCAGGCTATATCTCTGATTACTTCCTTCACTCAAGAGGTTGTGCTAGGCCCTTATTCATAGCTTTAGCACTTCTTATAATGAGTGCTGGCCATGTTATCATCTCCTCTGGCCTTCCTGGTTCTCTATATGTGGGTTCTTTCTTGGTTGGCCTGTGCTATGGTTCTCAATGGGCACTGATGCCCAGTGTCACCTCAGAAATATTTGGCCTCACGCATTTCGGCACCTTATTCAACACCGTGGCCGTTGCAAGCCCCTGCGGTTCTTATGTTCTCTCAGTTAGAGTGGTAGGCTATATATACGACATGAAAGCATCCGACGGGCATACATGCGTGGGTAAGCACTGCTTCATGCTATCATTCTTGATAATGGCATGTGTTTGTCTTCTCGGATTTGCCGTTGCTTTAGGACTGTTCTATAGGTCTAGAAGGTTTTATAAGCAGGTTATATATGCTAGATTACAGAGATTACAATCTTTCGTTTCATAATGAGGTGGGTGTTTTGGTCTTCTTTGTTGTTCTCGTTCAATGCAATGATATTACGTAAGGCTTGGTTCTTTCATATTTAATAATTCTACAGGTAAATATGCTTATAATGGCTTAATCAGTGGAATGCATAGTAGAACCAAAAGGAATTTTCTCTTTAGCGTTAATTTGATTCGATTTGACTTTTGGGGGTGAAATGAATAGATATTGCCTTCGTTAAAATTTGAAATCTTTTTCGCATTACCAAATTAATCTAGTCCGCTGAGATGCACTAGATTATCCAAGCAGTAGCAGCAGAGCAATCATAGGCTTCACGATAGCAATTACTCTTAAAAAGATAGATTCGTTTATGCTTACAAAATGATAGAGATGATGATTCTATAAAGAGCGATTGATTCTATATTAACCAATTTGTTATTAAAAAATCTTTACCGATACTTTTAATTAATTTTATTTAGTATCGTTTTCTATTAAGAGAGAGAAATCAATAGTAATTATTCAATCATTTACCTTCTATTTATAAAATCCTCAATTTTGAGCTGCGTCGATCACTGTCTCCTCGCTGCTGCTCTCTCCTCCATTTCCTTCCTCCTTGGCCCTTTTCAAAGCTTGAATCAAACTCCCAAGGCAGGTCTCCTCGCCGTCGTTAAGGGACTTCGGCGTCAGGTTCTCGGCGACGTCGGCCGGGGTGATGTTAACCTCCTCGAGCAGTTGGCGAATAGTATCGAACAATGGATGCGAGTCAATGTCGAGGTAGTTCTTAGCCAACACCTTAAAAGCCTCAAATCCACAGTACGACATCTCTATGTGCTTGTCCATCCTTCCTCTCCTTATTAACGCCGGATCGAGCTTCTCTATATGGTTGGTCGTGAACACGATGAGCCGCTCTCCGCCACACGCCGACCAGAGCCCGTCGATGAAGTTTAGCAGCCCGGACAACGTCACCTTGCTGCTCTCCTCTGGGTCGCTCTTCTTCTCCTTACCGTCGTCTTCTTTGTCTCCGCTTGTCTTCTTGCCGTCCTTCCGCTTCCCGGTCAGGTCGAGCGAGCAATCCACGTCCTCGACGACGATGATCGACTTGCTCGTCGTCTCGATGAAAAGCTTGCGCAGCGCGGTGTTGTCCTTGACCGCCGTCAGCTCGAGGTCGTAGATGTCGTAGTCCAATAGGTTAGCCATGGCGGCGACCATGGTGGACTTGCCGGTCCCCGGCGGGCCATAGAGGAGGTACCCCCTCTTCCATGCCTTGCCGATCTTGGCGTAGTACTCCTTGCGATTCCGGAAGGCGAGGAGATCGTCGATGATCTCCTTCTTCTTGTCGGGGTCCATGGCAAGGGTGGCGAAGGTCGAGGGGTGCTCGAAGACGACGTGGCTCCACGCCGACGCCCTGGAAAAAAAGTCGTACTTGTTGCTAGCGATGTTGGTGAAGAGCTTGCGCTGCCGGTTCTTGATGGTGACCTCGCGGCCTTCTTTAAGGACGTGGCTGAGGTAGGAGGACATTACGAGCTCGCGCTGGCGCTTGTGGAAAGCGAGCTTGTAGTATCTCTTCTCGTCGCTCACCGCCGGGCGCCACGGCGGCGAGGTGGACTGCGTAGGCCGGGAGGTGGACGTCCACCACAGCTTGGTACCTTGTATTGGATAAGTAATCGCATCACTCTCTGGTGCAAATTTTTTAAAGAACACCCTATATTTTATCATTATTTTTAATTAACATTCCCGTTTCTCTTAAGATTTTGTAATTATGCAAAGCGAAAAGGAAAATACGTGATATCGCAAAATTAAAAAAAAATTATTTTGGATATTAGGGCCAGATTTTAGTACAAATTGGCTATGGACCTATGGTAGGGCTAATAATATATAAATATTGAAAAGTTTGTGTGTGAATCATAAATTTGTGAAAAAAGAAAGAAAATATATATATATATATATAAGTGCCTTGGTTGCAAAGTTTCCGCCGGTGTCGTATTCACACTTTCACATACCTTGGAACTCGTCGGTGACCTCCTCGTGATCGCCCATGCTGACGAGCAGTCGGTCGCTGTCCTTCCCGATCTCCGCCTTGAGCTTGCGCGCGCGCTGCGAGCACGAGGCGGAGAGGTAGGCCTCGACGGCGGCGTAGGCCTCGCTGCGCTTCATGCGCTCGCCGGCGTACTCGGGGATGCTGACGTAGATGTACGGGTCGATCCAGGACAGCAGCTTGCTCATGTAGGCGGTGAAGTAGGCCTGGAGATGAGGGGGCAAGAACTGGCGGAGCATCGTGTAGAGGAACAAGAGGCTGCCCATGGCCGACCCCACCCCTGCCATCTTCTCGAACATCTCTCACTCGATCCTTTTACTTCTATCAATCTATCTATTGATTCTCTGTCTGCTTCTTGATTGCCTTCCGGTCTGCACCATACTATATATAGGACGGAAGGGATGAGAGATGAGCGGAAGAGATCAAAGATTCATTTGTCGGATCAAAAAACCAAACACAGAAAAACAATTAAAATTGACCTTTTGACTTACGATGAAGGTGCTTGGAAAGGAGCATGGCCGACACGGCGACACCGATGACCTCTACGTCAGCATCTACGCCTAACTTTGTACCTCTTTGGACTCCAATATTGTAGAGTAAATTATATTCCAGAGCTCGGTGCATTGACTAAGGGGTCATGTTTCCATTATTCAGAGGTGCTAGCTTATGTTTTTATACTTTTCCTGTGATAATATGATTACCTTTTACACACACAAAGGAATACATCTTAAATTATCTATTCTTAAATTATATAATATTTTGAAGCATTTATATGGGATTTCTCAAGCTCTAAATCTAGATATTTGGAGTTGTTGGATATGCACGTTTCTCCCTCTCCCTTGCGTCTACGTGGCAACACTATTAAGCTTCAATAAGTTTAATTTTATAGAAAAAGAAAGTACAACTTGGCATCTTTCTGAGTCATCGAGAATAATAAGTTAAGATGGGGCTGCGTCATATGATAAGGCCATGCACTTAGGAAAAAGATGAGAAGCCATGTAATCTTGATGGTGGAGAAGGAGAACTCTCTCTCTCTCTCTCTCTCTCTCACTTTCTCCCATCTCTCTTCTTTTGTAGTCGTTGAAAGTCAATCTGTTCACTCTACAGAATCCAATAAATATAGCAATTTTCCATAAGATGAGAGAATAATTTTGTACCATTCTGAGTCTTAAAATTGTAAGCATAGGGCAATAGAAAGGAAAAGAGACACTAAAAAGCTGTGCAAATGAAATTAGTGGAGCCAAATTAGAACATGGTGATTTGTTTGAGCTGCTTCGTACTGTTTAGTTCGAGCTGTCGTCAAATATGTACTAATATATTTGTCACTTAGATTTGATGATTCTAACCAATTCGCTAATCCTTTGAAATACTATCACTTAACTAACTTTTAAAAATTGGAAGGGTACATATTACATGAGTTTTAAGGTTAACTCTAAACAAACTAGTTCGCTATTGATGGCTTAGCTTAGTTCAGTTCGTTTTAATAGCTTAGTTATGTGTTAGCTTGGAGAAAAAATTGCTTAAAACATTGGAGCACAAGGTCGACCAAAATAGAATTCCAACCTTTTGATTATTAAAGAGTTCGAAGGTTAGATTTGGACAATATAAAATATCAACTGTCCTTTAATACACAAATATTTAGGCTTTACTAAACTTTTAGCTAATAGATATAATTATTCAATCTAAACGCTAAGTCATAATGCCATCAAACTATTGCTCCTAGATGTTATGCTGTCAAGCTATGTCTCAAAGCCAATACACCGTTGAGCCATTTAGTTGAGCTGAATTAACTTGTTAAGCTAAGTCACAAACCAAGAGCTGAACTTAAATCTAGGTCATAAGTGAATACCCTCCTAATTTTCTAAAGTTGGGCAATCGTCACGGTTGCAGACAAACAACCTGCAGATCGGTTTGTGTGGAATTTGTGTATCATTGCTTGTTCTTATTTAAACCTAGGTTATAAGTGAATACCCTTCTAATTTTTTAAAGCTGGGCAGTCATCACGATTGTAGAGTGACGATCTACTCAGTTTGTGTGGAATTTGTGCATCATTTTGTTCTTACTTAAACCTAGGTTATAAAAGAGTACCCTTCTAATTTTCTAAAGTTGGGCGATCGTCACGGTTGCAAATTGACGACCTGCCTTGCAGACCAGTTTGTGTGGAATTTGTGCATCATTTTGTTCTTAAGATATTTAGGCCCATTGCGTTTCGGATCCATGGAAAGTTTAGAAACCCACATAACGGGCTATATTTAAACAGTTTTACATTTCAGACCCTACTTTTTCCTATTTTTTTGGAAATGTAGAGTTAACTCCGTCTCTGGTGATAGTGAAAGGATGCGATTCGAATCGAAAAATTACCCAATTGCGTAGCCCAATCCAATTGAGTCCAGGGGCCAAGAAACAGTTCCACATTCCACAACCTTTCTGCTGCGATTTCGATTGAGAGATCGAATGCGAACGCCGCTGTAAGGGGGTCAAAGAGATTGATTAGAGTCGTCTTCTTCTTCGTTCGATCTCACCGGCGGCAGTTTTACCGGCGGCGGAGGCGGCCAAGATGAAGACAACCAAGGGAGGGAAGGTGATGAACCCTACCGACGCCTATCGGAAGGAGCTCCGCAAGAAGGAGCTGAAGAGGGTAAGCAATTACGAATCCGTTCCCCTTAAAGCTTATTGTTGTTGATTTGCAACTTGAATGTTCCCCATCTAAACAACTTCTTTGAGTGGATTGAATGCTTCCGCGAAATGTTATTTAATTGGCCTTTTGATGCTTAGGATGAATCTTTTGTACGTATCTCTCGCTTCGAGCATTATATGCACATTAAAGTTGAATTCTTTATCCAATTTGTGTAGGCAAATTGGGAGAAAGAGTTCTAGATTTTTCTTTTTCTGAATTTCTTGCGAAAAGTAGAATGTGAGTGAAAGTGGAAATAAGTTAAATTTATCTATTTTTCAAATCGAATTGCTTCAGTCGATTCCACCGTTTGGACATTGGGGCACGTACTGCATTCTTGAAATGATTTTAGGGTTTAGCCGTCTAAAATCCAAGTTAATATTGAATTCTTTGTTGCCTCTGGTTTTATAGTAAAATTATTAACTATAGAGAAGCTCGTTCTGTTAGTTGCCTCTCATACAATTGTCTTTCTCTCGTGCTAATCTAGATTATATGTAGCAATTACTAATTGGTACTTATCCGGATGTCACTTGAATAAAAGTTAATTGAGGTCTAAGTCAAACAAGAGATTACTAGTTTGCTGCTTTGCCACCTACTGGTGCAACCTTGTTTCTAGACTTCTTTCAAGATATCTTATATTATTATCTTACTTTGTTATACACTAATACCAGTGCTTTGTTGATGCTATTCCTGGTATCATCAGGCATTTGCTTAGCTACATCTTATTAGAAATATCAATGCGAGTCTAAGATTGTTCTCAATTCACCTTTTGTTGATTGAAGTTATATCAATTGGTCGTCATTAACTGGGCAATGTTTATTGTCTTCATGCCGGTTGTTTTCTGACTTTTGTTACAGACTATTCTACCTCCAAAATAACTAATGAAGACAAATTAGTTAATTGCAATCATTCTCAGAGGCTCTTCTTTTGCAGCTCCATTGAAAGTATATATGTCCTACTCAGTTCTTGATACTTCTAGTGGAGAACAAATGGCATTACTATATTTGGTGGATTTAATGGTTTGGCTGTTATCTGAGCAGTACATGAAATTTGTAAGGATGCATTCTTGGGGACTCATAGTTCTTTGAAGTTTGATCTGCTTCCTTTCCATGCTTATTATTTTCTGATATCACAAAAATCAAGTACATGAATTATCTCTTTTCCAGCCTATAATGTTCTAATGAGTGAGGATGTGATAATTTTAGAATGTTGACCCAAATTTCTCCACTTTCATGGGTTTGTTATTTCTTTGGAAATACGATGATTTTTGTTCTCAATGACACCGTCAATTGTCAAGCTACTTATATTTTTTTCTCGTATCTCTCTCATATATATCATATGCATTTGTGTGTATGGAGCAATTATCATTGGCACAATCTATTATTTCTTCCAGTCGCAATTCTATTTGATACAAAATGAGTATTGTGATTATAAGTCTCCATTGTTGTTCGTTCTATCATCTATCTTGCTGGTTATTGCTATCCTAACTACTCATGTCTCTGACACTAAATTATGGTTGCATTTCTTCTGTTCTCTTATAATATAAACAGAACAAGAAAGAAAGAAAGAAGGTACGGGAGGTTGGTATCCTGAAGAAGGACCCTGATGCCATCAAGGATCAGATTGACAAGCTGGAAATGATGAGTACTTGCTATTGCCTTTGACATATCATATTCTTCATATGATTAGTGCAGATCCTATTGTTGCTTTAACCTTTTCTAATTTTATTATTAGCAAGAATATCAGGATTTAGCTGATTACCTCCTTTGCTATTTTTTTAGATGTCTGCATCTTTTACATGAAGTAAATTGCTGGTGTCGTCCCATATCATAAATCATGTTGTCTTGGTGAAAGTATATATGTAGTAATCTATTTGTTTAGCTAGACATGCTTTGTAAGAGTAAGGTGTAATGTATTCAGTTGGCTGTTATTTATCTGAATCCTCATATGCAGTGCTTTGCAAAGCTTAATGGGTTTTAGACTCATCATTGCAATATATTCAATTTGGTCTAATCCATGGTGAAAAATTTGGGGCAGCACATACAAAATAGCAAGGATCAGTTCAAAATATGCTTACTGGCGTCTCAGCTATCTTAATCCTACTGGTGAAACGAGTTCAGTTTATGGAGCATATTGACTTAAAAGACATTGTTTGCAATGTGTGTTTTCCATTATAAAGTTTTACTAGTAATGTGTAGTCTTTCCTTGCTACTTTGAACTGATCCTTGCTATTTTGAACTGATCCATGCTATTTTTCGCCTCTTTATGACATTTTAAACAGATAAACCTTCATGTCCAATAGTCTTCTAACAATTAATGTTTCAAAGATAGGACCTCAGTGAGATCACTGCTATTTTAGTTATTTAATCTATATAGAGCTGAAAAGATATTTGCTAGGTGCAAATCCAAATTCACATGATCCGTTGATCAATAGCTTTCTATAATGCAGGGTCCCTTTCTGTATTTTAATTCATTATAACCAGATTTGTTGCATGTATCCAATATCCAGCACTGTTTGAAGTTTAAGTAGCTTAAAATTAGAATATTAGTGCACAAAGTACTGATACTTGAACTGGTTGCATTCGTGACTGTTCGATGCAGAGGCAGATGGTGCTCTGGACAAGGCAAGGAAGCATAAGAAGAGGCAACTTGAGGATACATTAAACCTAGTTTTGAAGAAAAGGAAGGTTTTGTTCTTTCCTTATTTTCTTGGTGGAACTGCTAATTGTTGGATGTTTGATTTCTTCATCTCTCTATTAGTGCTATTTCTTGTGTTCCATGTAAACTGCTTGCCAATTGACTAATCAAACTCATTTTGATTTCAAACTAGACTGAAAAGGAGATCGACTCTACTGACTGGCAATTGAATCTAATAGAACAGAAACTGAATCAGTTGGACCCACAATAAGTATAATGGAACTCCAATTGACCTAAAATGATCTCAAGCTACTTCAACTGAGTTCAATTTAAACCTAAATACTTTAGACAAGTTGGTTGGAGTGAGATTGATTATTTCCATAAGTAATAAGAATATCTTCATATGCCACTATAAACAGTTGAAAAAAACTGATTCTATTTTTCTGAATCTGTTCCTTTAATATTTGGTATTCAATTTTGACACAGGAATATGAAGAGAAAATGCGTGAAAAAGGTGAGGAACCAGTTATGTTCAGGTGAGGTTTATCCCATTGATCTGCTCTACTTTCATTTCATATTCCATATTGATTTTCCCTATTTGTCATTTCCTTTTGTATGTGCATTTGTTACCAGCCACCTGGGTCCCCCTCGGAGACGGTCCACTGCAGAGGAAGATGAAAGAGCAAAGCACCCAAAGCCTGAAGTGTGTTTCTAAACCAAGTCATTTCTTTTAAGACTTAAATGTGGACAAACTAACCGGCTTCTTACTGCAGGACTCAGTTTATTATCATCCTACATTAAACCCAACAGGGGCACCTCCTCCGGGCAAACCCCCCATGTACAAATCATCTATAGGTTACTATTCTTCTTCCACCTTTGTCTGTATATTTTGACAATTAATGATATACCAAGTCCAAATTTCAGTTTTGTGGTATATGTGTAGGACCTAGAATCCCATTACCTGCTTCCTCAAGCACTGGAGCATCTTCCTCCAAGTCAGAATCAGAAGAAGCAGGACTTTCCTTACCACCCCCACCCCCACTGCCACCTCCCTTGCCAACCTCTGGTGAAATTGCTTCTATGGAAGATTCTTCTGTTCCTTCATCAATACCTTTACCTCCACCACCACCAAACCCACCTAAGCCAACTGCAGATGCAAAAGCTCTGATACTGCCACCACCACCTCCACCTCCTCCAGGACCACCACCAAAAGAACAAAATGCAGCTCATACATCGTTACCTCCTCCTCCACCCCCACCCCTTCAGCGGTCTTTACAGCTACCACCAATAAGCACAAATGTAGAGGAAGTACACAATAGCAAAAGTGCAGCTTCAGAGGGCCTACATATGAAAGATTCTAATCAGGTATTATTTTGTTCAGCTTAAATGCATTGACATCTAGCACTAGGTAACATGCCTAAAGAAAACTTGCATGATGAACATTTTAATTTAGTGGTCTATATAGATCAGTTGTCAACATGGTTCTTCCTTATCCTGGTAGAGCTTAAGTACAAGCAATAAAGTTACCTTTTTAACAAAAAAAAAACACCTTTTTTTATTGAGTTTGTATCTCTTCTTTTTCAGGGTACAGCTGTGCTCCCTCCACCTCCACCACCCCCTGGATTGTCCTTCAAATCAACAGATGGGCAATATGGTATTGCACCCTCGGAAGATAATGCTACAGGAAGAAGGGAAAATACTAAAATGGCACAATTGCTACCACCACCTCCAACACACCTACCACCCTTGTCTCACAGACCTCCCCTGATCCACTCTTTACAACCTGACATTTTACCTCCCGGAATTGCACGATTTCCCCCTCCACCAGATATGAGACCACCACTGATGATCCCTGGAATTCCTAGTAGGCCTCCACCTCCTCCTCCTCCTCCTCCTCCAGGGATTCCTCCTCAAATTACAAGGCCACCTTTTGGTATGCCTCCTGGTCCACCGCCAATTCCTAGGCCTCCAGCCATGGCAGGTCTTTTCAACGCTCAAGATGATGATTTTGCTGCATTCAACCACCCCTTGCCTCAGAAACCATCATACGTCAAATCAGCTGCATCAACAGTTGTGAAGAGACCATTAGCACAACATAACCCAGAACTGACAGCTATGGTTTGTTCTTCACTCTGTTAATTCCTTGCAGTCGGTGCATTCCAAACTTGTCTGCGAATTGGCTTGTGACTTTTAAATTAGATAGTCAATATGATATCTTAGTTTCTTATTCCTATCAAATAGTGCATTAGTAACTAGAAAGGGTAGTGTTGAAGAAATGAAAGAAAGAAGCTTAGGCTACTGTAGGTTAGAGAATAATTAAGTTTTGCACATTGAGCAGACATTGCCAAACTAGTATTGCTGGGGTTCTGAATAACAGCAATATCATCATTTTTTTAAAACAATTATTCTTTTTATGCAGTTGGATCTCTTTGCTCCAAGGTCAGAGCATTTGTAGCTGAAGTTTGTTCCAAATGCTGGTTCTTTTCATGTTTATTTGGTCGAGTTTCTTGCTTTCATTTGAAAAGGCTGTGCATTTGAGATTGATAGTTTTACAATGTTTCACTTGAGAACTCGAGTTCTCTGTTTTCCTCTATTTTCCATTTGCTTACTGTTTAATGCAGTAAGCAGATAAAGGAGTTGCTGATTTCAGTAATTATATTTTGGCAGTTTTTTTTCTTTGGCACTTAAAGTATCAACAGAGGGAAAAGTTTCAATGTCATGACCTCTGGAAATGCGATAAATTCAGCAATATTACTATGTCAATCTGTTGTGCTACGTTTAGGGTTGATAGTCCTTTTTATTTATTATATCTTTATATCATTGCATATGCCCGTTTTATCTGCAGTATTATCAGTAGTTCGTCCATTGGTGCAGGTTCCTGCATCCGTGCGTGTGAGGAGAGAATCTGCAAACCCAAAAACAAAACCGAAGCAGCAGCTCTCAGCAACAGCTTCAGCTCCCAAACCTTCAGCTACCACTACCATTGGAAAGCCTGTCTCAATGGCGACGTCATCAACAACAAAGGCACAGAGTATTGATGACTCGTATACAGCCTTTTTGGAGGACATGAAAGCACTGGGCGCTCTTGAAGGCTAGGCATCTATGAGATGCCATGGCAAGCTAACAGACTCCAGTTTAGGATCCAAATGCAAGGGAAGATGCCAGTGATTATGTCTTTGTGGTGCTGGCTAGAATAATTATATCTTTTTGTCCTCAAAGCTCCATATTCATGTTATTCATTTTCCATAGGCGGTATGACCCTTTTGTCTAACATTGGCATATCAAACCGACAAAGCTAAATATGTGTGCCCTCTGTCTGATCAAAACATCTGGGACATCACATTGGATCTAAAAGTTGCAACCTGATGGCTTATCTTCAAGTACAAAATTGAGCTTGAAATTTCCTCAATGGGAATATGATTCTATTATCAAGAGCCAGATATTTGTCAATGGATATTAGACATTTATGGTCATGAAAATGTTATTCTAACCAATTGTATCATCTTCTTTAGTGTATTCTGTAGATGTTGGCATGTTGCTTGATCTTGGCTTCTTTTACGCACTTTTTTGCAAATGGATCAAAAATGAAGAAATGTTAACTGTTATGATTAGCGCAGGCAGCCTGTCTGTTGTCTGAATTATTGAGAGCTGTTTGTTTCTTGCCAATCTTGCAGCCTATATAAACTAAACATCGCGTCTTGGGTTGTATGAGTTCCTCTTTGTTGTAGATAACTGTGATTCACTGAGAACAGTGGATTTGAAATTCTCGGCCATTTCGGTTTGCTGACAATTCTAATCATTCAAGGTATACTTCGATGATGTATTGCAGATGCTTCTCCTCGAATATGGTGATGTGCAAGGACCCAGTAATATAAGATTTCGATGTTCTTAAATCTTGTCCTGGTGGAAGTTGAAGAAAGGAGCTGGCATTGACGTGCGTGCTGATATTTCTTCAATCTGGGTTGTTGGTAGATACCATAATCTTTCTTCAGTGAGTATAATGAATAGTTTGAGGGTACAATTGTTTTGTTTTTCTCGAGAGAATTAAAAACTTTATCTCAGTAAAATTGTTTAATCGTGATGATACTTTTTAAATAATTAGAGTCAACGATTTATATTTAGAAGTCGTAATCTAAGCCAGTGGTTTTGTAATCCACCTAATTTGTTAAAATTAATGTCAGACTTAAAATAGTCCAACTCCAATTGTCATACCCTATCCCAATTCGTTCTCATGTTTTTTTTCCAATATTGTCGACCTACCATTTAGTCAAAAAGAGACTGTATGCTGAAGCACCGGTGGTGTCTGCATCTTAACCAATTAAAGGAAAGTCAACTGTTATGCATCCACCGCCAATGGCGTTCCTATCTCTGGATATCATAATAGACCCGAGTGGAAGAGAAACACTTCGCAGACGTTCAGTGGCTCTGGAAACATATAAATCAATCAGGAGCTGCCAAGTATTTGGTCTGCAGGTAATTCCTGCATCAGGAACTGCAGACGATACTGCCATTTAGGATACAAAGTCAACCGCCGTCACACTCACTAAGGTCAAACGTTCTCACCTCTCACCCGAGATGGATCCCGCATGTCACTATCAAACCCGATCTTTAAGTTTCTTGATTCTTGACCTACCAAAGAGGGAAAATAATCTTAGATTTTTCCATTTTTCACGTAAATTTTTGTAACTGAAGCTCACAGCTTTATCTTCAATATTATCTGAGCATTTTGATCTACTTCTCTGGCACAAATCCAACAACCACAAGCTATATATTAATGCTGATTTTAAAAATGCCGACATATTTCTCTCTCTTCCCTTTTTTAATCATTTCAATGGATTTCCGTTCTACTCTCCGTGACTCTGTCTCCTACTATATCCCCCAAAAAGTGCTTAATAGAGGTTGTTCTAGAGCTTAGTCAAAGCTGTGCTGATCCACGGCTGATTGCTTTTCCCATCTCCGACTTCAATAAAAGAAAGCCTCGCTTGTGCGCCTTTGGAAAGGAGGTTCATTTGGTTCAGATGAGGTGGGAAGTAATGACTTATCTTCTCCTCCTCCTCCTCCTCCTTTTCCTTCTACCCAGTTGCTATTCCCTCCCCTTATGCACAGATTCAAGTGGGTTTGCTTTTATCCTTCTGCTTTGCTTTGGATTCTCATGTCTCTCCTAGCGTCTGTATCATGTCTGTATTTTGCCTCTTTGGGCTTTTGAGCAGGACTGCCCGTGGTACCAAAGGCGCCGTTGACCTTCTGTGCTTATAACGGGAGCTGCTGCTGCAACGCCACCGATGATGCGGCCATTGAGAAGCAATTCAAGTCGATGAACATTTCCAACTCTTCCTGCGGCTCCGTTGTCAAATCTGTTCTCTGTGCGGTAATTCCGAGCTCTGAGTGGCTGTAAATCTTAGAATGATGCTATTTCTGTGATTTATCAATTAAACTCTGCATGACTAATTTACAAGCTTAGGTAGTCCTTTTGTTGGTTATTTTGAGAGTAGATTCTCAATTGGTAAAGCTTTATTTTTCTGCAATTGAATTGTTTTGGTTGGTGGTGCCTACATTTTGTAGATTTCATCAATGACTTGTTTAGGGCCTCTCAACTTTTTCATCACTTTAGTGATCTTTATCTAATTGACCAGTGAGAGAATAGATAATTAAAACAGATATTACGAAGGATATACTATCTTGGGAATTATTTTATGAGCATGAGCACTAATTGTGATGCAGAATATGAGGTGACATTTCATCTAAATTGAGAGTTTTAAAATCATTGACTTTCTACTTCCCCACCTTTTCCAAAGTAATTGGGCGTTGAGGATGTATGGTCAGGGAATGCAGTTAAGAGTGTGTCAAGGCACCTTTCTCTGAGTTCCTTTTACCTTCTCTCAGTGCATTTTCTGCCATGCTTTTGTGGATATTCCGGGTGTATCTTCCTCCCAGTTTTTGCTGATATATTAAGTTCATCAGTTCCAGAACTAATAGCAAATGATGTCTTGTGATTCTTTTTGAAAAATAAGCCGCAAGCATCCAGTTGACTCTCACTTTGATTAACTTGGTTATCCAGCAATCTGTTTGTATAAAGATTTCAATCTCAAACTATGAAAGAAGATGAAAGTCCATGTGTTAAACCAAACTTATGTTATTTGCAGAAATGTAATCCATTTTCAGCTGATCTGTTCAATACTGAACCAAAGCTTCGAACTGTTCCCATCTTGTGCAACACTACATTATCAGCTAGCTCTTCTACCAAGGATTCCACCAAGAGCTTCTGCACAGAAGTTTGGGATACTTGCAAGAATATAACAATAGCAAACTCTCCTTTTGAGTCCCCATTACAAGGAAGTGCTGGCCTGCCAACTTCTTCATCTAAACTTACCGATATATGGCAATCAGAAAATGACTTTTGTGCAGCATTTGGAGGCTCATCAAGTGATAAGTCAGTTTGCTTCAATGGTAACTCAGTTTCATTTAACACTACAGAAACTTCACCAGCCCCGAAAGGAATGTGTCTTGAGAGGATTGGGAATGGTTCTTACATTAACATGGCTCCGCATCCTGATGGATCCAATCGTATCTTCTTGTCTAACCAAGCTGGAAAGATATGGTTGGCAACTGTCCCTGAACAAGGATCTGGAGGAGTTCTGGAACTTGATGAAGCAAACCCTTTTCTTGACTTAACTGATGTAGTTCATTTTGATAATGAGTTTGGATTACTGGGTATAGCATTTCATCCAAACTATACGACCAATGGACGTTTTTTTGTATCATATAGTTGCGATAAAGTTCAATCAACTAGCTGCTCTGGTAGATGTTCATGTAATTCTGAAATGGGTTGTGATCCTTCAAAACTTGGCTTGGATAATGGTGCTCAACCATGCCAATATCATAGTGTCATTGCAGAGTATACCGCTTATAGTTCTTCATCAATGCCTTCCAAGGTAAGCTTCTTATCATCCCCATTGTGCAATATTCTCTTCTCTTTTTTGACATAACTGTTGCTGTTTATCTGCCTTGTTATTAGATGAAAGTCAGTGACAAACTTCCTCTGTTCTTTTTTTCTTCTGCTTTCAGGCTGAAACTGCCAATCCATCTGAAGTCAGAAGGATTTTTACTATGGGGCTTCCATATACAACTCATCATGCAGGCCAAATTCTTTTTGGGCCTGCAGATGGATATTTGTACTTTATGATGGGAGATGGCGGGAACAAAGGAGATCCTTTCAACTTTGCTCAAAACAAAAAGTCGTTGCTTGGAAAAATCATGCGTCTTAACATAGATGACATACCAAGTAAATCTCTAGAAAAAGTTTCCTACAAAACTTTTTGTTTGTTTGTTTCTATTTCTTTATTTTGGAATATAAAATATAGAAGTTTCGTTCTTTAACAACTTAAGTTTTTAAAGTAATTAGTATGTTAATATGTAACAGAGCAAATGTCCTAAGTTTGGATCCTGTCAATCATATCTATTGTTTAAAATATAAAAACTTCATCAATTTAATTTAAAGTTCACTTCTTAAGCCTATCAAAATGTCTCAAACTCAGAAGTGAACAGAAATACTAGAATATAATATATAAAATCTATTATTCTCTAATTGCTTAAATAAGTTTTTAGAAAAGTTAGTGAATTAACACTTTCATTCAAGCTATTGCATCTCAAGTTGCAAGACTTATGTTAGTTTAAGACCATTGTCTATCATAACAAATTGACAAACATAAATGTCTTGTAAGAACTGTTCATACACATAAATTTGCATAATATGGTATCACTGATTGTTTGTACTTTTAGTTCCTTCTTCATAAATCATATCTTTGTTAGTTTTGTTTAGTAATGCACAAAATAAAACAAGGATTACCTTATCTTTGCACATTATTATGCATGTAAGTTGTTGACATAGGTTTGGATTTGACTAGCATAGACATGGCACGGCTAATTCTTTCAACATGATACTCCCTAGGTCCACTTAGGATATATTAGAGTCTCCAAGACCATCCAATGTAATCTCATTCTCACTGTTGCTTGAAGTGATATTGTAAAATCACAGAAGAAAAGAAACAGTTGAAGTCGCCAGAGCTTAAAAAGACTTTTTGGTATTTTACATTCCCAAGCAGTGAGGAAACAATGCTTGATTAAATGGATTGTCAATTCCTAGATCATTTGGTACAGATACTCCTGCAATGTGATGGTTGCATCCGAGGATGTTGTAGCATTAGATCTCTCTTTTCATGCCATGTTTCACTACAAATGTTCTTATGAGCTAATCTTAGATGATATACAGTCCTTACTATAAAGATCAGCTCACATATACCTATCTAATTTGATTAGTTTACAGTTCATATTCTCTCTATAATAGATTTTACTATTCTGCCATCTTTTGTAACTGAAGTCAGTTTCTAGGTCAGACAGAAATAAGTAAGCTTGGTTTATGGGGAAATTATTCCGTTCCAAAGGACAATCCATCTGCTGATGATAGCGAATTCCAACCTGAGATCTGGGCCTTAGGTCTGAGAAATCCATGGAGATGCAGTTTTGATTCAGAAAAGCCATCTTATTTTTTCTGTGGAGATGTTGGCCAGGTATTTTATCCTGAGTGATTTCAGTATTTCTTGAGTTCTCTTATATCTTAATTTTGAACCATGGAATTTTTCTCTAAGGGTCTTATATTAGTGTTTTAAGAACTATGTTCATACTTAAAAAAGGAAAAGTCCAGAAATCATAAAATGCTGTAGAGGATTTTAAGTAATAATTACTGCAGGATAATTTTTACCTCTGTCTAATAGACCTCATCAGTGATCGAAATCATCTGACTTGCTAAAAAATAGCCTCATTTTTTTCTATACTTGGTTTAATTCCATACAGCACATATATTTCATCCTTAACAATGAAACCAAGAAATGCATGATTTCTGCAGATCCATGACCATCCTTCTGTTCCCGTCTTATTTCAAAAAGAGAATGCATAAAAATTTAGTCATTTTAACTTGTTCAATGATTGTAACTGAATGAAATCAGGAAGCTTATGAAGAAGTTGATCTGATCTCAAAAGCTGGAAACTATGGATGGCGAGTTTATGAGGGAAATAATTTGTATAATTCATCATGGACTCCTGGAGGAAATACATCACTTCGCTCCATAGACCCCATCTTCCCTGTCATGGGCTACTCTCATTCGGATGTAAATACAAATGTGGGATCTGCATCAATCACTGCTGGCTATGTATATAGGTCATCAACTGATCCATGCATGTTTGGAAGGTGTACATTAACTTATCACTTAAGTATTCTATTCTGCAGTTCTTTTAGATCCACTGCTTCAGCTGTATCGTTTTAACCTTTTTTTCCCTGTTAATGGAATGTCAGGTACATTTACGCCGACTTGTATGCAACAGCCATATGGGTAGGCACAGAGACCCCTGAAAGTAGCGGAAACTACACCTCTACATTGATTCCTTTCAGCTGCTCCAAGAACTCTCCAATTGCCTGTGATTCTGTTGCTGGAAGTTCATTTCCATCACTAGGCTATATATTCTCATTTGGCGAGGATAACAACAAGGATGTTTTCTTCTTAACAAGCAAAGGCGTCTACCGAGTTGTTCGGCCAAGCCTCTGCAATTACACTTGCGCGAAGGAGAACTCAACCACTACTGCACCACCTCCTGCAGGCTCCTCCTCATCTGCACCCAAGTTGGATAATCTACCGGAAAAGCTTGCGATTTTTCTGTTGACATGTTTCTTGCTTCTACTAGGTTGAGCTTTCAAATGATCTTTTGGTGGTAGTTTTGCTGCAGAAGATTTCATTTAGATTCTAGGTACTAGTTTTCCATCTAGTGGTGTGATAAAGCCTGTATGGATATTGCACTATCTATTTTTTCTTGGCATCAGATGTCATGTACAATGGTGTATTATGTTCAAACAATTTCTCCGGAGATGGTGTACTTTCAATGGATTAGTTGAATATGTCCAGCATCATTACAATTCTACATGAAATATGAACTTATGCAAACTTCCATTCAAAGGATAAAAGTTCAGGATCTTTTGTTCCAAAAAATTAAATAAAAGAGAATAAGAAAAGGGGCAACTTCAGGGTCTTCTTTCTCAAACAAGATGGGTGTAATGAGTTTGTTTTAGCCCAATAATAGTTTCTTTGGAATCTCAATTTAAGATCATCACCCAATCATGGGCTTCTGAGGAAAATTTTCATAACTATCCATAAGGTTGGTTTATCTTTAATAATATTCTGTTTAATTAGCTATCTGATTAGTTTAACAAAAACTCGTAAATACAAGGTTTTATTTGTAAAAGAGTAACTTGTGTGCCATAATATTATCAAAGGGTAGGGTGTGAAATAGAAATTTCTTCCGACTATGAATAAATTCTAGGGTTTAGCGCTAAGCCCCGCTCCTCCGTCCCCCTTCTCTCGCCGTTATGTGTCCTGCAACGATGGACGCCAAGAAGGAGAAAAAGATGAAGAAGAGAAAGGCTAAGTCCACCGCCACCGTCGTCAAAGAAGCGGAGGAGATGGCCGAGGCAATCGACGACGACGGAGTGGTCGTGGGAGAAGATGAAGGATTAGAGCCACAAGGAGGTGGTCAAAACCCTGGCCAGAGTCGAGGTACCGATGATGGAGAAGAAGGAGAGGAAGAGGAAGCTCCTTCGGCGAAGAAATCGAAGACGGAAGCGAAGAAGAAAGGATCGGGAATCATGACCAACCAACCGTTCTCTGATCTTCCCCTCTCCGAGCCAACCATGAAGGCCATTAAGGAGATGGGCTTCGTCAACATGACCCAGGTTAGAATATTTTAGGTGTTAGGGTTTAGGGTGATTTGTGGGGTTTTAGAGTAGGGTGACCTGATTGCGTAGAAGCCCTTTTCTCTGCAGTCGAGTGGCGTAAGTTAGGATTGTAAGGAGTTTTTGTTTCCTGAGTTCAACATTGGGCATAATTTAAGAAATGTTAGTAAATTAGCTTGACTCGGTTAGGGTTTAAGGTAGTATGTGGGTTTTGGAGTAGGCTTACCTCATTGTGTAAGGATCATGTCTTTATTTGGAATAGTTCAATATTTCTGTAACTCGCGATGCATGTCATTTTTGCAGATTCAAGCTCGATCGATTCCTCATCTGATGGAAGGGAAAGATGTTATGGGTGCAGCAAGGACTGGCTCTGGGAAGACACTGGCTTTCTTGATTCCGGCAGTGGAGTTGCTGTATCATGCTCATTTCAGTCCTAGGAATGGAGCTGGAGTGATTGTAGTCTGTCCAACAAGGGAGCTTGCTATCCAGGTATGCATATTTCGTTGCCTCAGTATAGTTTTGGATCAATTTCGTCAAGTTTATAACTCTGAAATTGGGAAAACAATTTGCTTACCACACAAATGGTTCAGTCTTGACTGCTCAGATCAGTAGAAACAAGATTACTTGTGCGAATGTCCAGATTCTGATTATTTTAGGGTCCAGATTCTAGGGGAAAAAACAATGTTGGTTGTCAATCTGAAGAGTTCTACATTACCGTTGATCGGGTTTATGTAACAATCAAGTCTACCTTCACAAGCTGCATTCCAAAGCAGATAATTCTTTGCCTCTTTTGATGTTACCCTTGATTTTGAGTCTTAAACATGATGTGTTTGAACTCTCAGACTGATTTAATTGACGAAGATGAAAGCCAGATGCAAATGTAGTCTAAAATGGCATGATTGCCCACTCCTATGATGAAATAGATGATCAGTCAACCGTGTTAACTAGTAGGGTGTTCTTTTTCTAAGTTAAACTTATTCATTTTTTACTTCTACTTGAAAGTAGAAATGCATAATTCAACTATTCCATGTACACTGTTCATTTTTCCAACTAGGGTGGAAAATTGAAATCAAACATTTCATCAAAAAATGAGTCAAAAGACGTTTGGTTCTAGAATGTTGGCTGGTACTGCCCAAATCTCTAATGTCCTTTCATTGTTATCTTTTATTTTATTTGTTCTCTTTAATTGTTTAAAGACATATTCCCTATAATAAATCCATAATATCCAGTTCTTACTTCATAGTGTTGCTTATTAAACTCTTGTATTTCCCTTATTGCTGAAAAGCTCTCATGTTAGCTGGTGTTTGTCGTGTTGTAGACACATGCTGTTGCTAAGGACCTTTTGAAGTATCATTCGCAGACTCTTGGGTTGGTTATGGGTGGTAGTTCACGAAAAGGAGAAGCTGAGCATCTCGTGAAGGGAATAAATCTCTTAGTTGCAACACCTGGCAGGCTTTTGGACCATCTTCAAAATACTAGTGCATTTATATATAGAAGATTACAGGTGAAGAAATTTCTTTTTAGTCCCTATTAATTCTTTGCTTGTAATTTTTAGCTATTTTGTTGGTAAAAATCCTATTGATCTTTTTCCCATAAGATACCTGAGTTGATTGCTTTATAATCATTTGAAGTTAGGGAGCATCATCATTCTCAATTATGTCTGATGAGGCCACCCTTCCATGTTTATGCATACCTCTTAAATTCATCTAACCAGTGGTGATACATAGCGATTACATGTGTGTTCATTTTGTGCGTGTGTGCATTCAGATGTCATGCCAGTTTTAATCATTATGTTATTGATTAGCTGAAGATTAGTTTTGCCATTTACCATTATATCGGCTATCATATGTGATTCCTTTCCTGTTATAGTGCCTTATCATTGATGAAGCTGATCGGATATTAGAAGCCAACTTTGAGGAAGATATGAAGCAAATATTTAAGCGCCTTCCAGAGGTATATGTAATTATTTGCCTATTCTGCCAATGGTTTGAACTTTGAACTCTTCTATTCGATATATATATCACACTTAAGATGTAGAGCATTTTTTTGATAATATGAGTAATTTTATCAACTCATTTTGAGTTATTCATGTGCAGAATAGGCAAACGGTTCTTTTTTCTGCTACACAGACTAAAGAGGTTCGCATCTTTTATTATTGCATTATTCTCTTCCATCTTGTATCTTTTATTTGTGAGGAAGTTCGATGTACAATTTTATATACCTCAGGTTGAAGATTTTGCACGGTTGTCATTTAAGAAAAAGGAAGGAGAGGAAAAACCAGTATACATAGGAGTTGATGATGGGAGGTCAAGGGTAAGGAATGGTTATGGCATCTTGGAATTTTATTTCTTGAAACTATTAATTCCTTTAGTGGTGTTGACAAGGTCAGTGGTGCAGGTTACCGTTGAAGGGTTGCAGCAGGGATATTGTGTCATTCCAAGCAACAAAAGACTTCTGGTTTTATATGCATTTCTGAAGAGAAATATGTCGAAGAAGATTATGGTTTTCTTTTCATCTTGCAACTCAGTCAAGTACCATTCAGAGCTTTTGAGATATATTCAGGTCGATTGTATGGATATCCATGGAAAACAAAAGCAGGAGAAAAGGACTGCCACCTTTTTCAACTTCTGCAAGGCAGAGAAAGGGATCTTATTATGTACTGATGTTGCTGCTCGAGGACTTGATATTCCTGATGTGGTTAGTTCAATGTTTCTTTGTGCTGTTTTTTCCTTCTTCCTTTTCCTGTTGTCTTAATGATTTTCTTTTCTATGTAGGACTGGATTGTGCAGTATGATCCCCCTGATGAGCCAAAGGTTAGTATAGCAGAATGCGAGCTGGCAACTCTAGCTTCTTCATCAACCTTTAAAAATGTCAATTTTTGTACTTTCAGGAGTATATTCATAGGGTTGGCCGAACAGCTCGTGGGGAAGGTGGGAAGGGACATGCATTGTTGTTTCTATTGCCTGAGGAGTTGCAGTTTCTTAGCTATTTGAAGGTAATTATTCTTACAAGAATATTTACTTCATTTTGCTACGGTACAAATCAGATGACTGATACCACTGCTACTGCCAGGAAGCCAAAGTTCCCATGAAAGAATATGAGTTCAATGAGAAAAAGGTGGCAAATTTGCAGTCCCACCTGGTATATTTTCTTCGCACAAAGTTTCATTTTTTCATGAAAGATATAAAGTATACCAGGAGCTCACCTATGAAGGTATCATACAGGAGAAGATTGTTGGAGAAAACTACTATCTGGGTCAGTCAGCTAAAGATGCATATAGGTCGTATATTCTATCATACAATTCACACTCAATGAAGCACATTTTCAATGTGCACCACCTCAATCTAAAGGTACAATATAGATTTTTCTTCTGGAGATTCTGATCTACTTGATTAATACTATGCAGTAGTTAACTAGTTAAGTTTATGCAGGCATTGGATTGACTTATTTTTCTGGGAAGTAAAAGTGAACTTGCACATGTACTGTGTAGGGTATAGCAGAATGTGTTTCATTTAAATTTAAACTCTAGTACTGTTGGAACTCACATAGCGCCGCCAAATTTTTGGAAAGATTTTTTTCTTCGTTATCATGAATGACTGCAACCTGACTCTAGTTCTTATTACTAGACCTACTTGGTTATCTTCAGCTGCTCTCAAGTTTCTTTTATTTGTATAAAGAGAAGGATTCTATATAAGCCTGATTTTGACTTTTCTGCCATTTGACAGGACGTTGCAGCATCCTTCTGTTTCACTTCCCCTCCAAAAGTGAATCTGGACTTGGAGAGTAGTGCCTCCAAATTTAGGAAGAAGATGCGCAAAGTCAGTGGTGGCCGACATGGAATCAACGCTGTCAATCCTTACGGGCGAAAGGGAGGTGATGATAAAAGACAGTTTTCAAGGTTTTAGCTGGGCAATTTTGACAGATTAAGTCCAGTTGGTAGCAGAAAATTTTGACAGATGAACTCACACATTTGCAGTCAACCCCTCACCAATTCTCCTCTTTAGAGATGGTCTGTATCGTTAGCAATTCTTTTTATTTATCCTAAATACTTGTAGGTTGCTGCATGACAGACTCGAATCCTACAGTCTGGTAGGATCCTCAAGTTTGAGGAAAAAAAGGAAAACGGTTGCCATGCATGTTGATTCTGCTTTTGTATGTGCATCCTTTTGGACTTAATTGGTAAAATATTATCTTTTACTTGTTATGTCACTTTTTCCTTTTACAGCTCACCTCATCATTTGCACATTGCCATACGAATAGTAATGGCATGCAGTTTCCACCTTATCATATTGGGGTAGGAAATTATTTCGAGAGCTTTAGACTTCAGTTAAGCTAACGCTAATTCGATCAAATCTAGTTGTACCGAAATACAAGTATTCGGTCGATGTGATCTGCTGCAGCTAGGGGTGAAAACGGGTTGGATTAACTCCGACCCGACCCTGACTCAAATTAGATTCCGATAAAAAAATTTTATCGATTCGGATACGGATAGAATTTTTTAAAAAAATTTGGATACGGATCCGATAAATTTTTCGGATACGGATATCCGTTTACCCGTTTATTTTTTTAAATGATTTACAGTTTTTAGTTTACTTATTTAAATAATAAATATTAATAATATATTATATATTATTTATAGAGATTAATTTCTCTAATTTTATATACAAAAAATTTATTTGTTGTAAAACTTTTAATAATTTTATATTAATTATATTTAAATAAAATATTATAATTATTTTAAATTTAATTAATATCCGTTTAGATCCGATCTTTTATTCGAAAATTATTTTTATCCGTTTAGTTAGAATATGGTTTTAAATTTTGCTATCCGTCCAACATTCATATTCGAATCCAAACTAAAAATACGAATCTAGATATGGATTAAGCATTATCCGATCCGTTTTCATCCCTAGCTGCAGCTCAAATAGTGATAAGAAGACGTGCCTTCCGGATAAAAAATACTTAAGATGCACTAATTTATTTTGCAGACATGCTAAAATGATTTCCTCAACTACATTTGAATTGTTATGCCTAAGAAAAGGGATATATCAATCAAAATCCCACAGATCTGGTTATAAATCAGAACTAAGTATATTGTACATCAGATATGCAGAATATGATGTAATCAATACAGAACTTCCCAACCCTGCCACCAAGTAGTTAATAAAGCTTGGGATGAGCAAGTAGGAAGAAGCTGCTCTCCCATTGACTACTCGTCTTCACTCACATGGGACATGAACAGCTCATATTTTGGAATCTGCCAGCCCAATCTCATAAGATTGCAATGGCATGAAGAACATCAATCATGAGCCTTCATGAGTAAAATTATCATCCTATCATCTCGCCGGAGGCCTTCAGCTTGGCGCAGAGGACTTTGTAGGTAAATAGAAGTAGAACTGCCACTAAGTGCCCAATGTTCTTGTGATAATTTGTTAACTGTTGTCCATGTCCTCGCCTTTCATCATTGTATTAGGCCCATCATCAAAGCCACTACCAGGGGCAAGCTCATTCAAGTCTAAGAACCTTCTTTGCTGTTGACCGTCGCTCTCCTTCCCAGGGGCACTTGACTTCTCTACTGATTGCTGTTCTTTATCTACAGCCTCGGTTTGGCCATGATTTATCTGGTTATGTACCATTTCTTCACCACTTTCCTCATCCTGATCTTGACTTGCAGTTGAAAGTTCCAGATCATTAGTTGCATCTGAATGGGCATCAGATGCATCAGACTTCTCAGTCTTTCCTGAATCTGCATCAGTGTCCGACAAGTCATACTGCCGATAATTAATACGAGGTCGTGTGGCCCTCTTGCTGCGCCGGAGACCTTTTTGAAGATCATCCACATTTCTCAATTTTGTGGCTCTCCTGCTTCGGGTTGGAATCTTCTTGCGCCTGCGATGCTCCTCTGTATCTTCACTTGTACTTAGAGAATATTCCTCTTCTTCTTCTTCTTCTTCGTCGTCGTCTGCATTTTCTTCCTCCCACCGATACTCCTCGTCCTCCTCTGAACCACTTGATACCTTTTGTTGCTTCCGGCTTCTCAGATATTCCTCATCGTAAACTGCTTCTCCTACTATATCATCATCACTTTCAAATCCTGCGTCAGCATCTGAAACAGCTTCAACAAAGTCCTCTGAATACCTTTGAGGCCTTTTCCTCCGCCGGTTGCTGGATGTTTTTAATGCAACAGAGAATAAGAAGACAAAGTTTGTACAAGAAAATATATTATAAGCATAACCTGAGTGTTAGGATACCTGCGGTCAAGAGGCTCAGCTTGTCGTTCTCCATCAGTTTCTTCATAGTCATTTGACTTAGGAGATTCTGCATCATAGAAGTCATGAGCTACTGGTGATGGAGCATTCCAGTTACCATTAGTTGATTCCTCAGGTTTTGGAGTAATCGCTCTTCTAACAACAACATTCTCAGGTGAATTCTGCCTTTTCCTGGAAACAATGTTTAGTGCACATTAGTTACATTATTTGGTGATAAATAACTAAGAGTTATGAATAATGTAGTAGTTGGAGATGATATACATACTTGGTAATTTTTATAGCCTCATTAATTGACCGGTCATAGTCATCTGCGAAACCAAATTTATTTTTCAGGTTAGACGAATTCAAAACGAACTAATATTTCTACAAGTTTGCAATTTAAAATCTGTCAGTAGCCAAATGCAAGAAACAAAATCTGGTTTTGTTTAATCTCATCCTTCATAAGATTTAAAAATGGCATAGGCCATAAACTCAAACATTTACACACCATTTATTTATCCAAAATTCCAGATATAATACTAAAAATCATCATCTACAAAGAACAGAATAAAGGCAAGTATATAAGGATAAAGCCAGTGATTCGATCCTGAAGAACTATCATCCGGTGGGAAATGGAGAGTAAAACAACTAGCTTCTTAAACTTCAACCATGTACAACAGAACTTATATTACATGCCCCAGAAAGTACTATGCAGCCTATTGAAATCTAGGACCAACTCACCAAAGTAACTAGGACATTGCAACAACCAGCACGACAAAAAATCTGAGTGATTATCAAAGAATAAATTTACACTAAAGAAATAAAGGTATAGGCAATTCAGTAGGAAGAATTGGCAGCAAATGAGAAGAATCCGAGCCCTTCATCTCCAACCATTTTGAATCAGTTAATCAAGGATAAGGCTTATTTATCGACAAAAGTGATAAAGTCATTTCCAATTTAAAGTGCTTACCAAAAGTATAGGTGACAGGTTTTCTATCACGTAGAGAGCGACCAGATGAAAGTCCATCTGCTGTCAAATAGCTGTCAAGAAGGAGGGCTTCCCTTTGTTGTTTCTTCAACAGCCTCTCTTTCCTCTGTATGAGTAAGAAAATCATCACAATCTGTTCAATTTGCCTATAGTAGTGACAACCAAAAAAAAGTAGAACAGTCACTTAAGTGGAAAGAGTCAGATACTTTATGAATTTTCTCAATCTCTGGAAGAAAATCAATCTTCAACTTCTTCCCAAGTGAGGCTTCTGTCCTGTTCTTACTCAAAAAAAGTTTCTCCTGGAGATATAAGGAAAGGAAAGTAAAACTTAACTTTGTCAGACTTGGTTTGTGAACCAAGTTATAGCAACAATAAATGTGAAGCAGCAGCAGGTAAATCACATGAGAATAATGAGTATAAATTTATTTGAACTCACTAGACGAATAGATTGAGATGTCAAATGATGTAATTTTCATGTAAATGCTACCTACCTTGGGCAAAGATGAATAGTACAAATATGAGTAACGCGGATAACATTATAATATCATGCTCAAATGGTATACCATCCATGATTTAGCTAATTCCTGCTTTAGCATAACACTCATTGTTCAAAAAGTGTTTAAGATGCATTCAAAACTGAAGTCTCCTTCAAAGACGAAATCGTGAGATTCTAGAACTCTCAATTAAGTGTTGTTACATCAAAAGGGAAGCCCTCCTTGACACATGACATGCAGAATAAGATAGTTTCCTCAATCATGTAGCCCGCAAAGGTGATATAAACTCTATTACATATATAATGCAAGCTTCTTTACATAGTAAAGAGTAGGCACCTATTTTGTAGATAATAACTTGCTTTCCTTTATTACGACATATGTCATATAGAGATAGTATTAGCAATCAGCAACAATAATTTTTTTAAAAAAAAAGATATTGCCAAACAAAAACAAAAGCAATCATATGGAAACTCACCGAAACTTCTTGAAACTCATCAAAGTTGGTTGCAACAGTTTCCCACTGGTAAGATACAAGTGGAACAACCAAAGATCCTTTTGCTTTCAACTTCTTTCCCTCAACCCGTCTAATTTCACGATACAGACGATGACCAATAACAGGATCATCCTCATACCTATACAACACAGCTTAAATGAGCATGTTTCTTGAAATAAGCAGAACTTTCAGACATTATTAGATTAGGCAACTACAAGAAGAAAAAACTAGACTGTCTCTACCAGTATGAGACTCCATAAGAATCACCCCCAATCCGTTCTTTACGAAATTCTGAAAGTTGGATTCCCCGCTTTAAAGAATTGTCAATATAATTCCTAATGTCATCTTGCTGCAAAAAAATATACTTGGCTGTCAACTTATACATAAGACATAAATCACCAACAATAAGCATCAATGTACAAGAAATAGTTAAGCAATCAGTTATAATCTATAGACATAAATAACAACCGTACCACCAGAATCTGTCTCACTAGGAGAAAACCTAATATAACCACTGATGCATTTTTCCATCACTTCTCTAAATTTGTCTTCTTTATAGATATCTTAATTAACAATCAAACAGCTCTATTTCCCCTGACCTCACAAGATCACCTCGGGAGCCAGTGATGCCCATAATTAGTAATGCAACCGCATCAATGATCACACAAGAAAAGAGCTTCACTTCAGGTGCATCCTCTATTGATCAAAAGCCACCCCCCCCCACCCCACACACCCCCCCAAGTCTCCAAAGTGCACTTTGCTTGATCCACTGTCTTTTGACTTGTTCATTGCAATGAGTCACACAAGAGAGGTGTAAATGCAACGATTGATGGAGTCACAAGTCAACCATGAGTTGAAACAGATAAAGATCAGGTTGACCCTCTTTATTTAGCACAAATGTCACAACCACAAACAGTTAGTACTTCTCATTGAAGAATTGAACCAAAAGTAGATTGCCAGACCTCTTTATTTAGCACAAATGTCACAACCACAAATAGTTAGTACTTCTCATCAAAGAATTGAACCAAAAGTAGATAGCCTGAGAAATTTTTCCACGAGATATCATGTGAGATATTTTATTACCTGAAAGATTAATAACATAGAAACTAATATCTTTATTCATTTCAACCTTGTGTTGAAACAGGTAAAGATCAGGTTGACTCTCTTTATGTAGTATAAATGTTACACCCACAATCAATTAGCACTTCCAAAGAATTGAACCAAATGTAGATAGCCAGAGAAAATTTTCTATGAGATATCAACATGTGAGATATTTCATTACCTAAAAGATAAATTACATAGAATCTAACTTTAAAAGATCCCATTTTATCTTTATTCCTGTTAAACGACAAGCACACAATCTCGCAGACTTGAGAATTAAGTCATTGATGTCAAATCCATGACACTTGCAGGTTCCAAAAGATGCTAAAGAGGTGAAACGTGGGATCTTTCTAAAACAGCTTTATAAATAGATAATCATCAGCAAAGTTTAGAGGCCAAAATACTGAATAATAATTTATTGTTCAGCCAGGGTATTATGCCACCCCATAAAGTCTGCACTCAAAGCTCGGAAGATTTTCCTAGTTTGCATGGAAAGCTTTAAGTGGATTTATAATATTGAACCAAAATCAAGAATGTAGGAGGTCTCTTACCTTATAATAAAGTGCTTCCAGTATTAAAAATTTTAATGTTGATACAGAATCAATTACATTGAAGGCTCAGATTTGATTAGATAGGCATTTCTGTTTGCACATGCTAGTAATTATCAAGACAATTATCGACAGCTATGATACTTGATTAAAGAAACTTGGCCATATTAACATCTTTACATGATTGTTACTGCCCATTTTGTGTCTACTTGATTCATAGATACAGAGCAAAGAAATTGATTTTAGATATCTTCAAGGGGGTTAGATGTAAAAATGTGACCACAAATGTAGTTCATCAAAAAATTTCCAGTGCCAAAATCAAGTAAATTTATGCAAACCAATATGGAAATTCAAGAAAATAAAACAAAAGATTGAGCATTATCAATAATAAAGATAAAAGGTTGAGCTAGTTAATTGGATAACTTTTATCTCTTCAAGTCAAAGAGCAAAAACACAACACAACCTGCGAGGCAGTACATATACGAACAGACACTATAATCTTTAAAAGTCAAGTTTAAGAGTGCTGGTGGAATAAAAAGTAGATTCAGAACACACCTCAACACGGATATCGCATATTGCTTTCAAAATCAGCAATCTAGTTGCAGGATCAAGACTTTTGTATGTTTCAACCTCCGCACTAGGCAAGTCAAGACACTTGAATTGTGAGGTTAATCTAAATTGAATGTATTAGAAATCAAGAGTGTGTAAAGAACTCACCCATGTGATGCAACAATTGGTATGTCACCTTCTGCAACCTGCAGTTCTAATGTTAGTTAGCTTTACATTGGTATGAAAAATACAGCTGACGAAATAATGGTAATACATACCCAATGCCACCAATCTTTTAGCTTTCTACACAACACTGTAACCCAGGTTGCATGCCCTAGAGCCATACGAGTTACGGGAGGGATTGCCTATGATATGATAAAAGAAGCACACAAGGTTATAAGGTTATATGATGATTCAGAAACATTTAATTAGAGCTCTTTCTGAGAACAGGTATATAATCTAGAAATAGTATTTAAGTAACACGGTGAATAGGTATTCCGCTGTCATGTAGCAGAATGCTATGTCAATAATACGGTTACATGAAAGAATGTAAACTAAGCTACCCATGCAAAACAAAACTCATTCAGGCATAAAAATACATACTAAGCTAACCATGCATGCCAAATTCACAGAAAGACTGCATATAGCACAGCCTCTCTCCAAAAATATGCAACCTATAGTCAAGGTCAAGTACTGGCAAGTAGATGGAGAAAATTATGAAAGAGTTACTAGAAGCAGCAAATTGGAAGAAAGCTAGAAACTGGCTTGCCAACAAAAGATTTCAAAGCGAAGGAATGGCGAATGGGAAAACAACTTTCTTGGATGCATAATATTAGATATCAAATGGTTGAATAAAGGCAATATATCAACAAAAAAAGAACACGTCCATAATAATCGCCTCCTAAGGCTGAGTCAACTTCTCATGGAAAATGAGCTAGTAGCCTATTTCAAGATTGCAGTCAATGTACCTTGAGAACAAAAGGTAAGTAGTAATATTACAGAACTCCAAAAATACCCATCCATTGCATACATTTTCAGACTATTTAGCATTAACAGCTTCTTTATATGTCTTTGTCTAACATACATAGATGGTGAAATAATAAACATCAGATGGTAAGACTCCAATCGTTACTTTGAAAAATATCAATATAGAAGGATAACAAATTATAATGATCATCAACGAAGATAGAAAGCGTCATTTCACACACTATACAACAGAAGTTTCAATAGCAAACTGAAGGATTGATAGTAAGGTTGGTATGTAACAAGACAGCAATAGTAAAATTATTTCATGTCATTCAGATTCATTAAGCTAACATTGCGCAGAACAAGGCAAAAGTGTACGAGAAAATTAGTACATACAAGTATACAACACAACCAAAAACTTGAGAAGGATAATATAAGGTAGATGCATATTGTCTAGAGCGCAATGAGAAGCAGGGGTAACATGTTCTTAGGTTTATGTCAAGCAAATTTTAAAACACCTTTTTTTTTTTGGGGGTAAAGCTGTAAATATCAACTAAAAGAAATAAGAGAAAAACAGTTCTCGAGAAAACCATATTCTCTTAACAAACAACTTTACCAAAAGAAGTACACTTCTTGGTAAAACAAAGAAACATACTAGAAAATCAAGAGAAAGATTCAATCTTTCAATCAAAACTAGAAAGAACTAACCCTTAACAGTGGCATGTGCACGTCGTACAGCGTGGAGTTGGGCGAAATCAAAGCCATCTCGAGCTCCTCGGCCGAGAACTCCACCGCAATGTTAAGAAGCGGCCTAAAAATCTAGGAAAAGTGCCAAAGAGCAGCAGAATAAGACCTAACTAATACAAAATCCAACCCATCACGAAGCAGAAGCGATCACTCACATGGAGGAAGTCGAGCACCGACGCTAGCTCCCACATGGACCGGAGCTTCCACTGCGGCAGCTCTGCAGGCACCGGCTCCTGGACCAACGGGGTCACCACACGCGCGCATTGTTGCCGCTCCTCCTTCTCCCTCCGCAACGACGTGCGGCGCTCCGGAGGCGGCGGCGCCGGTTTCCGCGTCTGCGGAGGGCGGGAAGTGCACGCGCGCGGGAAGCGGGTCTTCCTAGGTGCGGGCTCCGGCGAGGGACGTCTCTCCGGCGAGGATCCGTCGCCGGAAGGCTGCGCCGGCGGCGAATCGGACGGCATCGAGGGTTTCGGAGGGGGAGGAAGGGAGAGGGGAGGGTTAGAGGTGAGATCGGGCGGGGAATAGGGTTTGGAAGGGGGTAGGGGAGAGGAATCGAGAGGGGAGAGTCGAAGAAGGAGACGGCGAGGTGAGGAAAGAGAGCCCATAAGAGGGTGGGGGAGAGGAAAGGGGGAAGAGGGGGGTCGCGGGTGGAGAGAAGGGGCAAATTAGGTATTTTCCCTGGGGGCGGGGGGTAATCTTCTGCTGCTGAGATCGAATATAAGTAATAACGCACGAAATATAGAATGCATGTACCTGGTTGTTTATGTTAACAATTGGATTCGTATTCAAGGTTAGTTTGATTGTTAAAAATTGCGGATTAATTAAATATTCGGTAGGAATTGCAAACTGCCAATGGATTAGGATTTTTATCGGATTTTGTGAGGGCCTGGACCCGATAAGAAGCTAATCGGGTATCGTATCGGAGTTATTGACTTATGTGAATAATGCCTAAAACGGGTCAAATACTCGAATTTTTGGTTTTTCTCCGATTTCTTCTACTGGTTTGTTGTTTGTCGGTGGTGATCTCTCTCTTTTTAATCTTTTATGATTGTGTATTAGATTTGTAATTGGTTGCATTAATAAAATTCTTCGCCTTCCTTCGGGTGTTTTTGTTAAAAGAAAACTCGAATTTACTGCAGTTTAGAAGCTAGGTTTGTATGTCAATCACACACGTTCAACAGCCACGGTCGCATGTAAAATATGGTACAAAAGCTCTAAGCAAGTGGGGATTATGGTCATCAGAAACATACAACTAACGAGGTGGCACATCTCTTACAAACGTCACATACCCAGACTTGAGCATTACCGTAGCAAGTATAACTAAGTCGTATAGAAAATTATTAGATAACTAATTAATTTAAAAGCTTAAGCTATTAGATATATAAAAACAATGTATGTCATATTTCTAAAGTAACGCGGGCAACCCTAGACAATGATTAATAACACAATTGATTAAAAAGCTTAAGTTATTAAGATCATGGATGGTCATATCAACCGGCATGGGACGAGCTGGTCGGCATACTAGCACGTGGCACAAGAGGTATCGCGCGACACTCCTCCTAATAGCTTTGTCGCTCGTCATCGAGCTACTTGTCGCTGAATCGCCTTCGTCGTCATCCGAGCTTGCATCGGGTGCCGTAGCCTAAGGGAAAAGAAAGAAAGATCGAGAGGGGGGGGGGAGTTATCGGTTAAAAACTTAAGTTGTGGAATCGGATCTAGATTCGCAACTTAAATTTTTCTAAGACACTCGACGCAAGCTCGGGCGACGACGAAAGCGAGCGACGATCAGCGGTGATGAGTATCCATTACTTTTTTCTCTCCTCTTACGGCACGTGCCGTGTTTGTGGCACGGCTATTGTTGATTAAGATAATATATCAATATATATATATATATATATTATATTTTAACAGAAATAAGTGCAGAAAATTTAAAACTTGATTCTCTTAGGTAGGGCAGAATCCAAAATCACAGATTTTTTAGCATACTCCATCCTTGTTACAACCGTGTAGAAATTCTATTGAAGACATCAGAGAAAGAAAAATGTTCTTCTATGTATATAAGAAGGTGGATACTAAGATATTTCCGTTAAGTGCACGACTCTATCAACAGAGAGATCCAAACTGAAAACAGTATAACAAAGCCGCACTTGGAGCACAATCACTTGGAAGATCTAGAAACTAATAAACTACAACGGTACACTGGGTTCATCCTGGTAGAATTTTATTTGTTACGTTCTGTTGCAATTATGTTACTCTTTCAAAGGCACCACCAAGCTGCATATGAAGCCATTCTGTTGCTGGACCCTGTGCGTATTCTCTTGGTGCCTGTGTGTTGAATGCCAGACCGGAAGCCGTATCGTATGTCTGAGCACCAAACTGCAAGACAGAAGGCACATGTAAGTTGTTACGGACTTTTGAAAACAATGAAGGGTACAATAACCATGCTATGTTCATGATAGGACCCAACTGTTGCAATAGCAGGAGCTTCATCAATGAATCTGATAAGATACAGTAAAGATATGTACATTTATATATATACAAACATAAATATGCATTTAGCTCAGTGCATGAGATGCAGATTAAAATCACGGAGAAAGGGCAATGATGTAGTATTTGAACTCTGACCTGGAGACAGCACCATGCATCAATGATATTGGCGATTATTATCATGGGAAGCAAACAAAAAAGAGGGGACCAGCGTAGGTGACACATAGTTAGCCAGTAATATTGACAGCTGAATATTGACCATTAAAATGGTAGAATCCTTATTCCATGGTCCCCAATTGAAATAGGGTAAACTCATGAGACTATATTCCAGTAATTTGAGTAAAAGACTGCACCATATTAAACTAGAAAGTTAAGCAAGCAAATGAACCACACAAAGCCAGGTTATATCAGAAAGTGTCATACATCAGTCATGGCTAACCAGAGTTGAAGAAACATAAATAAGCAGAAGGCATACACTTGCAGCAATGAGGCTTAACACAAACATGGAATGCCAACAGCATCCTCTCATATAAAAGTACCAAAGCTGATCCATTATTTAAAGTGGCATTTATGTGCAAACAACAGGTAAGACTAATTTCTTATTTATCTGCAAAAACTCAACTTACATCTTTAGGTGCAAACCCTTCGATACCAGAATTCATGCGGGAATTAACTGCTTCAAGCTTCATCGATAAGAACTGTGAAATCCAGTAATTATAAATCTTTGCTGGAAGTTAAAGACAGATGCCACAGAATGTCAGATACCGAGGAAAGAGATACCTCAACTTGACGTTGTAAAGCCTGGATATAATTAATTATCTCATCAAGGACTGATGCTTTGCCAATAACCTGCTCGAAGAAATAACCCAGTTTGACATAGCATTCTTTTTAACAAATAGTAAAATTTCTAACTAGCGTGGATTTAAAGACTCCCAAATGAATTGGAAGCTCATTTCCAAGGTGGTAATACATGAGATCCAAAAGCATATAAAGAAAATTATTGTAAAGATGAGATACTGAAAATGCACCTTATTGCATCCAGGGACCAGATCTTGAAGAATCCTCATCCGCTCACTTATTTTTTCTCTTCTTGCCTGTCAATAAAGAGATTTCAGCCAGTAAGGTGACTCCGGTTATGATTTTGCAATACCTATGCATGTGAGCCTTTCTATTCTGCTCATGTTATGACCAAAAAAAAAAAAATTCCAAGTTGGCAGTCATGAATACATGTTAGTATTGTTGCATGTGTGTTATCATATGCATTTTAGAAAGGGCACGGAAACTCTTCTAGAAATCTGTTTGAAATAAAATTTAATAAAAACACTTATTACTTCTAAGCTTGTAGTACAAGGAAAAACTTACTCTTTCTGCAAGACTATGGCTGTCAGTTGCTTGACCCCTTCTTGCTCTTACATGGATGTAATCTTGCTTGAGTGGCTCTGGTGGTAGAGGATTTTGATCAACTGGATTACCACCAATTTCTGAATTGGCTTCACCCTCAGCTTTTAAGTTGTCGTTGTCATCACTAGATTTCATGACCTTTATACGTTTCACTTCAATATCGTTCTACAAAACATAGATTCATTTGAATCAAAAAGAAGAAAAAAAGGAGAGAAATCAAAAGATGCATATCATAAATCACTCATTATCTGAATAATACATCCAGCAGTTAAAACCACAAGGATTTCATTGGCATATTCTGAATTTGTAAAGCTTAAGAAAAATTGAATTCCATATTGTAAATCAAAAGGAGCCATCTCAAATTGACATTTACTTGAATAATATTTGAAGTTCTAGAAATTACAAGATCTCTTTTAAAGTTGAGGAATTTTAGAAAGAACATGCAGAGTTCCATGTAGGAGGTTAGTCCCACATGGGAAAGAGAGTTTAAAGTGAGAATTTGATATAAACTTGGACCCAAAGTTAGTTGCTTCAGTTTTAGGGTTGGATATAGGTTATTATGTATGTGTCAAGGTATTTCTCATTAGATGGGAGTTCCCATATATCCCATAGAAGTTGCATCAGATTCAATGACTCTAGTAAATGGTATGAGAAGGTATCGCACAAGAACTAGCATAGTATTGCGATACTAGCCTTGTCCTATCAGTATGGCCATATTGATCTCTTTGAACTAAGACGAAATGGCCAGATCGAGCCACAACTTTAAGGATCCATAATGTATTAGAAAGTTCATGTTAAACCACTTATATGATTTAAGTATCAAGTCAAGTTGATAAGAGATCTAGAATGGCCATAATAACGTGCTTTCTAGTTGGGAGATATAGAATCCACTGTAGATCCAACCTATTCTTTCTTAGTCTCTTATTGCCAAGTCTAATAGTTCAAAATATACGCCACCAGACCTAACGCCTTCATTGTAAGAGAATGGACGCATATACTTGTTGATCTCACTAAGATACGTTGAATAACTGCCATATATTAAACAGTGTGGCCGTATGATCGGCTTGTCATCCCTTTGTCCTTGGTGGGCTTGTAATCGCACACATTTGGTGAACAAAGAATGGCAACAATTTTTAAAGCTTCGCAACATTTGTCAAGAAACATATATCGCCATCAAATGTTGAGGTAGGTAAAGGAAATCAGAATTGGGAGTTTCCAATTTATTGATGTACTAATATTATGAAAGCCGGTGATTAACATACTCGAAGTTCCATCTAGCGCAGATGAAGTTATCTTGACATTATTATAGAAAAGTTGGGCATTTTAGCAGGCTAAGGATCACACTGTTTCATTCGATTATAAGGAACTTTCCAATGGATCCATACTGTCCTATATATGATCACATCAAATTTCTGGTAGAAATATAAAAGGTTACTCTTATCCCTCTAAAATCCAATCTTACCCCATGTAGCACTACATTACCCTAACAATCTCTCCCAAACCAATTCTTTCAGTAAAATTCAAACCGGAAAGAAGCAGATCAAGGGGACCCATTTCGCCGTTAACCAATCCCCAGATCCGATACCACTCAAAACGACCAAAAGAAAGAGAAAGAACAATTACCAAAACATTGGCGCTGCTTGTGGAAACAAGCCTCGAAGACTCGTCCTCCGATGCCGAATCCCTCCAGCTCCTCTTTCCGCGACTCCCCGCGCTCTGCTCCGTAAGGCTCGACTCGTCCACCGACAAATCCCGGTTGCCACCTACTCGTCTACCGACCGCGCCGGGCTGCTGCTGCTGCAGCCAAATCTCCGACACCAGAGATGGCGGATCCATTCCGAGAAATCCAGATAAACCCAGATCGATTCCAGTTCAGATAGGATTAAATTCGACCCCACGCGGGCATTTGGAGGAGGAAATCTGAGTAGATCTGTGGTTGAGCCGAGGTCGAGATGACTGAGAGAGTGCGAAGAGAGAGCTCGAAGAGAGTGAGAAGAGAGAGGTTTTGGATCTTCGGGATTCTTCATTTATTTATTGACAGGAAATTTTTATTTTGCCCCCTATTTTTGATTATTTTTCGTCGGCCCTTTGTTATTTCAACCTACATTCTCGTTTTATGTAAGGGTTAAATTAGAAATAATAAAAAATCAAAGGGTTAAATGAGAAAAGTTTCTCAATAATAATAGGAGGGGAGGGTGTGGATCGGATGGTGGGTTTCGCTGTTGGTCTCCTTTCGGAAGCATTTAAAGTCAGGGGGACAAAATAATGATGAGGCGCAATTGGCGCTATAAGCGAGCCAGGCAAGTGGCAGCAGATCGTCTGAACTTATGGTTGCAGGAATCTACTGCACATACAAAATAAATTAAAGTTTCTTTTTTACACGTATGCCCCTCTAAAATCCCATATTTATGAGCATATATATTACGCACGAAATTCTTAAGCATCACGTATGATACTAGGTTAAGCCTTGTTCTCTTCCTTTAATTTTTTTTCAAAGAATTACCCATAAAAGTTAACTGAGAGTTAATTTTAATCCACTTGCAGTAGAAAGATAAAAACATCTAAATTATATTTCACATGCATTACTCTTAATTAAGAACATCTTTGTCTTTCCATCTATTAATTATTTGATTTTAATGTATAATTATCAAAACCAAAAAAGAAAAAAACTGGAAGAATATTTATGCAAAACCGGAGGTTTTAAAGACTATGTATACTAATACAAAATTTAGAAAAGGTATACAAATAAATAAGAAGCTTTTAAGGTGTATACATGCAAAAAATTAATAATAAATTAAGACTATATACATTTTCTTTGACTTGTCTATAGTCAACTAGAGTTAGTATATATTTACCTGGTGACTATGGAGGTTATGGGTTCAATTCTAATCTCAAATAATTATTATGGAAAAAATTGTTTGGTGGTTTGATAGCTTGGCTTAACAGCTTGACTCGGTTGATGGTTTGATAGTATAGTTAGTTTTAAAGAGCAACTCAGTAGCACGGTGACTTAGAGTAGATTTCAGCCACATTTTAATTCGAAACAATTGTTCGACGATGCACGTGGCTTGAAGCCTAAATTAGGTAGTTTAGTATATTAGCTAAAACTCGGTAGACAAAAGTGTCTTTGTATCCAAAAAGAGTCAACATTTTATTCAGCCTATATCTAGCCTTCGAATTTATAAATGATTAAAAAAAAAGACTTATTTATAGTCATATAAGAACAAAAGATCAAATTCCCATTCTTTTAGACTTTTGTTTTAAACTTTAGCTAATGACATTTCGTTAATTGACTACTAATCAATGCCTTACGATACAATTAGATTAAGTATATTTTACCTTATCGGAAAATCAATTTACTCTCCTATTTAAAAAGTTTTTTTATCATTAAAATTGATAAAATTTTAGTTGAACTGTAAATATTAAATTTCATCGAAATATAGTTAGACTTTTACGGCTAACTTCTCTAGCGTTTAGAGACTTCAAAGTCAGCAAAAATATAACTCCAAAAACCATACTATTAGGAAATCACTAAGGTCCTTCGAATGCTTGACCCCATTCTTCTACATTTTGGTTACCTACGAGATAGAAATTATGTTGCAATTTTTACAAGTAAGTCCAGAGAAAATATATTATGAGAGAACTTTATTTATCACAAACTTACTAATTATAAAATTAACACATAGTAATATAAAAAGAAAAAAAAATGTCTCGACTAATTTTACGATGGTTGAGATGCTCGATTCTTAATTAAAACACCATAAATTTTTGTACTTAGGAAGAATAAGAGTTTTAAAGGGTACTTATAAAAAACTAAATAGTTTGAGGGGTATTTATATAAATACCAAACACGAGTTTATGTAAAAATAAAGATTTCTAGAAGGATGCATGTGAGAAAAAACCATATAATTTGTACTAATATAAATCGCGGAGCCCAGGCCCTAAGGACTAGAAGATTCGAAATGATGAAAGTATTGAAAGGCTATGATATAGAGCGTGGCTAGTTTGTAATAATAGGAATAGATAAGGACGTTTTATCTTGAAAACCAGTCACAAGTCACTGCTTCCGTTTCAAACAAGTAACTTCCCTTTTTATTCTTCCCCCCTTCTCAGTTCTCACCCATATTTCCATCTAACCCCCTCCCAAATCACGAAATTAAATTAGATATATAGATATATATTTTCCCAACATCGACCTTGTCGACCATTTCACTCTCCTTTTTCTTTTCACGCGTAAAGGGAAAAAAAAGGGATTCCACCACCTCCTCCTCCTCCTCCTCCTCCGTCTCCTCTCTACGCCCTATCGTTTTCTCTTTATTAGGGTTAGGGTTAGGGTTAGTGTTTCGTTTGGGGAATCCATGGGGCAGCAATCGTTGATCTACAGCTTCGTGGCCCGGGGGACGGTGATCTTAGCGGAGTACACCGAGTTCACCGGTAACTTCACTGGTGTCGCCTCGCAGTGCCTCATGAAGCTTCCGGCGAGCAACAATAGGTTCACCTACAACTGCGATGGCCATACCTTCAACTACCTCGTTGAGGATGGATACAGTAATCTCTCCTTCCATCTCTCTCTCTCTCTCTCTCTCTCTCTCTCTCTCTCTCTCTCTCGCTCGTCTCGCCTTTACTCCGATTTTGTGTTTAATCGGTGGGGGATTTTGGGGTTGGATGGTGTTTGGATTAGTTCGCGAGCGAATCCTAGGTTTATTTTGTTCTTTCTTTTATGGATTAGGTTTTTTTCTGAAATATCCAAAATTTAATACGATAGGAATCGAATGGTTGGTTTTTTATTCAAAGATTTCATACAGTAATGTGGTTTATGGGGATTTCTTTTGATTTATTGTTGGATTAGAAAAGTTAGTTTGATTATGTTATCTTCTCTGTTTACTATTTTGAATGGATGGTATGGGTATATAATTGTAAGTTTGCAACTTCTACAACGCTGCAATTCACGATTAACCTGCCCAGTGCTATTAGAGTCGGAGGTTTGTAGACTTTACTTTGTCTAGTTGTTATGAGTTGAAAGGAGTGTAATCTACATCCAACTAGCAGAATGATTACTTAAATGCCACCTCAGGTCTATTCCTTTCATATTACCGATATTCCTAAGGTGCACACATTACTGCATGTAGGGAGAACAAACATTTGCCTTTTCCCCTGAAAAAGGGTCCATCTAATGCTGTGTCTATCAACACCTGCCCACTTACCTACATAGGCATCCTCTAAATGAAGGAACATCTTCTTGTTGGAAAAATTGAGAGTGATACTTTTACTTTTGGCAATAGATTATTAAGACTATGTAACTTCTGTCTCACTTTTAATAGGAAAAGTATCACCATATAGTTAACTCATATCATTCTTTTTAGTTTCCACTTGTAATATTGTAATGAAAAAACAGTCTTCCGGATGTAGTATTTAACTATTTTGAGGAATAAAAATGATTGTACTTGGACATGGAGAGTAAAAAATGTATATCCTTGTCTTTTGCTATTGCGGGTAGAAAATTTTTAAGTGATCTGGTGGAATTTTAGTCGAGAGCTTGCTGGATTTTATTGTGTTCAGCATATTGTTTTAGGGCATTTTCTAGATTTATGGTACAGTACCCTGGAATATCTGCTCTTGTCATGCATATATTTAAGGATCTGCATGGAGTGTTAAATCATGATTATTTTTCCATTCCTTTGTAATCTTCTATTAATATTGCTAATATGTGTCCTTTCTTTGTGATATCTTTTTTCGAGTTTTTTTGTTTTCAGCATAGATTATAGTAAACATGCTGATGATTTAGATCTAAATTTCTTACGAAGGTTTTTATTCTATGATTTTATCAAATATTATATTCAATCCACTCTTATTAGATGCATGATAACTGCCTCGTATATGAGCAATATCTGTAGTGGTTCGATAGGTGCCTTGAAATACGGTAAGTATGTTGTATGTTGGCCATTCTTTATTTGGCTCCATACTCTAACCCTCTCTGTAATACTCACCTCCAGCAAGCTGTGCTTAGCTTGGACTTCCTCCTATACTGCTGTACACCTTTTGTTGAAACCTTTTCACTTGTATTTCTCTTCCATACCAATTTCTTACTTAACTATTCCAGCAAGCATGTTAGCTTTTTATCTTGTTGCTGCAAAATTTTCCAAGACAATTTTATCTTTGTCTTTTGAGTTTTTTTTTTATTAGATTCGTTTAGTCAAAACAACTGACTTATTCTTGAGGAGCTAATTTCAGGTTTTGATTTTGCAGCATATTGCGTAGTTGCAGTTGAGTCAGTTGGTAGACAAGTTCCTATTGCATTCCTGGAGAGGGTTAAGGAGGACTTCACCAAAAAATATGCAGGAGGAAAAGCAGCAACATCTCCAGCCAGCAGTCTTAGCCGAGAGTTTGGGTAACTTTTGTTCCTAGGAACGGCATAAATAAATATAATATAGTGCATTTAGTATCTGATAATGGAACTATTTGCTGACGTGCCAGATCAAAACTCAAAGAGCAGATGCAGTATTGTGTGGACCACCCTGAGGAGATAAGCAAGCTGGCCAAAGTCAAAGCCCAAGTTTCAGAAGTCAAAGGAGTTATGATGGAAAATATCGAGAAGGTATTGCATTTGCATGTCCGATAGTGGATTTACATTATGCTGTTATGAACTGAGAGTTACTTGTCTAAAATGTTACTGTTTTTGTAAAAATTCCTCTTGATTTCAGGTTCTTGATCGTGGAGAGAAAATCGAGCTGCTTGTTGACAAGACAGAGAACCTTCGATCCCAGGTAAGCCCTCTGTAGTGCAAACTCTACCTCACATAAATGCTGGGATTTATCTTGTTATCATCCACTTGTATTAGGATGGAGAAGCATGAACTGCCTCCTCCCTTTTAGTGCTTTGTTACCTTATTTGAGCTCATATTTTCCAATCCTTAACTATGCAGGCACAGGATTTCAGGCAGCAAGGAACACAGGTGCGGCGAAAGATGTGGTTACAGAACATGAAGATAAAGCTAATTGTCCTGGGCATCATAATTGCTCTAATCCTCATCATAATCTTGTCTGTCTGCCATGGCTTCAAATGCTAATATAGTTGGACTTGAGACCGCCAGTCCGTTGCTTTAAATTGGAACTGCAGAGAAATTGGCTTCTTTGTATTTCCTTTCTCATGTTGTTTGTTCGTAACTGGGTCTATGAGTTGGGATTGAATTATACTTTGGATATTACTTTGTGTAAAGCTTGAACACAATTGTCTTTGCTGCGTTAGTGGAAAGGTGTCTGTGTGCTCAATTACCACATTTTTTGGTTGTTTCATGGTGATCAGAAGGATTGGTTGTTTATGCCATATGCATGCTCATGTTCCAAGCGTCCCATTGCATTTTTTGAATTGTACTCTATTAATGATGTATAAGCTCTCCAAGTTAAATCTTTGATCTTAATTTGTTTCGATGGTTTTATTGCTCGTTTCTGGTGGAAAAGGGAATACTTAATTCTTGAACCTATTCTTCTCCAATTACTCATCAACAAAAATCCGAGAATCCAGAAAGCACTGCTGCACTGCAATTTTACTGAGGATTATACTCATTGCATCCTTCAAACAACGATACAAGGGCTCCTTATCCCAGAAATAAATCCCTTATTACCTTTACTGACTTCTATGGTCAGCCATTCAGGAAGGGGAATTTCACAATGCACATTTGCTACCTTCCACATCACTCCCCTACAATGGAATGTACACATCTACTAATCTACCAAAAAAAAAAAGAAAGGAGGAGAATCTTGAAACAAAGATCAACAAGCCATCTGATCTCTGAAGGCCGAAATCTCCTCAAATATAGGTAGTCTCTTCGACTTGAATGGAGTCCATTCATTCATCACACTATCCAATCTCTCCATGATCTCTTCTCCTATGCTCAGACCCATCTCCAACGGCGAAACAGCCTGCTGCAACTCAATCTCACACAGCAGCTCCTCAGCTCGGGCAACCATCTTATTGTCGTCAGATCCTGAAAACCTACGGAGTGCAACGTCTTGAAGGACTTGGCGAGCATCATCCATCCGACCCTGCTTCATGAGGCACAAGCCAAGATTGCAGGCCTTGTTTGCATCTGGTTCGATAGATTGAGCTTTGCTATATACCACCTCAGCTGCATCATAATTTTCATGCTGCATGTAAGCCCAACCTAAATTTCCCTGTCAGATAAATTTTGAAATGAATCAGTATTTGAAAGACTTCTACCAGCCTGAACAAGAGTTCTACAATTTAGTCATCTCTGTCTTTCTTCCTACAAGAGTTCAATTAATCTAACTCAGCATATCAAGATCTACTTCATCATCTCTCTTGGTATGCTTACCGGTTTCACTTCAATCACTAAAACTTAAAAGGGAAGCTTCTGCTGTGTTTGAGTGTGATATTGCTATGAGGTAAAACTTGCAATAGTAGCAAAAGCAACAAGAACAGCATTTGGCAGTAGTAACTTACAAGAATGCGGGCTGTCTCTTGCTTGATCGAAACCTGGAACTTCTTGCCATGAGAACGCGCCGTCTTGGTGGACTTCCCATTGAAGGCCTCCCCAAGGTATATCATTCTGAGCTTCTCCTTCAGAAGCTCTATTTGCTCCTCAATCCTCCCACATTTCTGATCAAAATAGTTCAATTGAGAGAAAAGCTCGTATACTACATCTACTAATTTACCGAAGTAAAATTATACTCGCAATCATACCTTGTAAAGGTCAATTAATAGGTTATCGAGAGACTCCTGCGCTTGCTTCGAGCATCGGTGTCTGAAGGATCTGATGGCTTCAATCGCTTCCTCTGCGCGGTCTTGCTGCTTCATTACCACAGCCATGTCCTTAAGGGCACTGTCCACCCTATCACCAGCATTAATTGCCTTCCAGAACCACACAATGGCTGCTTCAGGGTCCTTCTCAATGAGCTGCCAAAGAATCAAATGGAGTTTTATGACTCATACCCAACTAAACAAGTAGTTTCTGATAGCAAACCAAGGAAACCTATCAGCTAAATATAGTATAGATGCAATGATTTCACAATTAAGATTATCAATTCTTTGTAATGCTGGATAGGATTCAAGTGCAGCAATTTAGCTCCTTTCACATAAAACCAATCACACAATTGAGAAAGGAGCTAAAAGTTTGAAGTCGAATCTAAAGAAGAATATAAGTTCGCAGATTTAGATATGTATGCTTCATCCAAGATTTAATCCATGTCATTTTGGAGAAAAAGGAGATCATATTAACCATTCCCTACAATCTAATCTCTGACAAAAATTGGTGATATAATCTAATCAAGCCTATTTGCCTCCCAAATGTGAGAAGCAGTAGTGATATTCCATAGGAATTGGTGAACTAACTCAACTTCTCATAAGAACAAAAGCCCAAATCTCAAATTGATGGTCTCCACAATATATACTACTACTGATCAAATTAGAAACTCTCTCTCTCTCTCTCTCCAAAAGAGATCAAGCTGTTACACCAATGCTCACAAACTAACATCTCACTTAAAATATAGATTAAAACCCAACAATATCCGATACCATCAAAAAAAATTGACACCAAAGAGACAACACGTCATGGAGAAAAGATACAAACAATAAAACATCAATTGCCTACCTGAACTTAGATAGATTCCAACAACGACAACAAAACAAAAAAAAAAAGACGTTATATTTAGCCAATCAAGAATTATACCTGCAAGTTCTTAGCTCGAACATAAGGGCTATCCCCTGCCGGTACTTTATGGATGACATGAAACAGATCCTTCTTCTCTATCCCTTTCCTCTTCCAACTAATATTTCCATTCCCCTCCATCTCTCTCTCTCTCTCTATAACTCCTTTTCTCTCTCTCCTCTATCTCTGAGGCGAAAAGAGAAGGAAAGCCGATTAATACGCGCGTAGACTTCCACAATCCCCAGTAGTGGAGAGATGAGGGAGAAGAGAGAGAAGACACACCTATAATAAGAAAAAGGAGGAGGGATGAACTTGGACGGCAAATAGGCCAGGTTCGCAACCGGAGCTGGTTTTGAGCCTTGTGGCCGTATCCAACGGGATGCGGGAGGACACGTGTCGAACGATGAGGGGCGACGTGAACTCCGAGCGAACCTTGTGCGGCGGTTCGGGGGAATAGTGATGGAAGCCGAGGGCACTTTCGTCTTTTCAGTAGTTGCCTCTTGCGGACCTTTCTACGCTCGGAAATTCCTCGGGTATGGCGTTTATTGCGATTTAAGCCATCTTATTTCATTATTCTAAACTCCATCCCTAGTCCTTTTTATTTTTTTTATTTTATCATTAAGAGTCTGACGGTTAGATATGAGCTAGACAAAGAGTCAACTCTTCCTAGATACAAGGACACTAAGGCACCATTAATCCATCAAGCTTTAGTCAATATACTAAACTGTCTAATTTAGACTTCAAACCGTGTACATCATCAAACTATTGCTCCGAACTAAACATTGCTGAGATATTGCTCTAAGCTATCGCACTGCCAAGCTGCTCCTTTAAGCCAATCGTATTGCTAAGCCATCAATTGAGCCAGGTTATTCAGTCAAGTCACCACCGACCACCAAATAATTTTCTCCATAATAATTATTTAGAGTTAAAGTCGATCTTATGATATTTTTCGTCGTGGAAAAAGAATTGATCATCTATAGTTTTTTCATTTCAGACAATTTATTAAAACAACATATGTAACGATAGTATGTAAATGAGTTATTATTTTAACATTTTGTCTTAGAAGAAACAAAATATTTCTCCTTGCTTTCTTCAAAAACGAATGCCTACCGGGGGGGGGGGGGGTCTTTTAGTATTTTATTCAATACGCAGGGTCGAATAAACATTATTGAAAGATTAGGTGTAAATCGTAATAAGTACGTAATGTAGGGTGCCAGATAAGAAAAGAAAATTACCTTTTTGGATCCGCTGCTCGTTTGGAAGTGGGATTCGGGTTCTATGGGCGACTCCTCTGAACCCGGTTTTGGACTATACCTTTTCCTGATTTGGATCCGATTGCATAGAGTTTCTAACCTATAGAGTATTTCTATATATATAATAAGTTTATTTTTTGAAAGGAATTAAATGGTGAATTGATTAATTAATATAACATAATATAATGATGGAGTTGATGTGGATAAAATAGTTGGAATAAATGAATACAGCTCAACTACCAGCTCTAACATAGGTTATTTATATCAAAATTCTCTTTTTTTTCCTTGATTAATGTGTGTGGATGAAATAGTTGAGGGTAATTCCAATCATCTCTCATCTTTGTGAACTTGTTTAAAGTCCAATGTCCATTCTAGACTCATTATGAACTAGGGCTAGAGAAGTGCTACTTGGATGTCAAAATTAAATACTCTTCCCAATTAAGCTATCAAATTATATATATATACTAGTGAAATAATCCACTTCATCATATTTTTGCATAACATTGAAAATTTAGTGCATGGAATAGCATATTTTCATCATTTTAGAATACCAATCAATAATACATGACAAAGACTCTTCAAAGAAGCAACCAAACTGGTCCATGAAGCCATGAAGCCCAACCTCACCTAGGAACTACTCAACTCAAGTAACTAAAATTATTAAATAAAAAAACCCTAACCTAACCCACTTTAACTAATTAACTTCCATGCAAGAACCTTAAAAAAAATTTCAGGTTAAGAATTTAGCTAATTAATCATTGCAAACCACCACCACCTCCTCCACCACCGCTGCCAATGCCACCGACGAGCAGCATTCCAGCGCCGCCGCCACCGCCAATACTGCCACCAAATACAAAAATTTTCTGGTCATTAACTCCTTCAACATTGCTTGCATGGCTAAGTTTAGGCATGCCCCTTGCTACAATTACTTGAACTAGTGCTAGGGCTAGGACTATTGCAACAATGCACCACCTCTCCATCTCTCTATATCTATACATCTAGACGATTGATAAGAAAGGGAAGGTCACTGCTCCTTATATAGAGTGGATATGGGTTGGTGGCAGTTAGACTCAGTAAATATAGACGTAGTAAAGTGTAGTAAAAACTACTTCAGTGGTGTCTGAACTTTGAGCTTTTATTGCAAAGGAAAAAAGATAGCTAATATCGATGTAGTTTTGACCCATGGCAAATCTTCTTTATATAACAAATACACTGAGGGGTATTATGGACACTTTTGCAATTTAATTACATTTAATTTGTTTAGATTTAGTGTGCATCGACTCAATAATAATAATAATAATAATAATAATAATTCAGAAGGGGTAAGAATAATTAAATTTTATTTAAGGTAAAAAAGGTTAAAGAGTCGATTGCTTTATAACAACAATCTTTGCTCCTCGATTCCTTCAGAATTTTTGCAACAAAAGAAGCAAAAGGGTTTTAACATAAAAAAAAAGGAAAGCAGGGTAGAAGCTACTTTGCTGTCTTCCTTTTTCTTTTGCTTTGCATTATTATTCCACTGTTTGGTGATTACTACGAGACTCCATGAACAAGTAGTGCCATTTTGGGCAAGTCTTAATGACCCTTGGACCAGTCAATAGTTCCACCTATCTGGTGATCAATATAAGTTGTTAGTTTAGTCCAATTGTTATCAGTTTGATTTTTATCCTACTTCTTAAGACTATATATATCCTGCTCACTTTTACTGTTAAAATTGGTGGGATTACTTCACTTTATAGGGCACCAATCACAAAGGAAGTCAAAGCCCATGAATCCATGCATGGCTTCATCACTAAAGAGAGTATTTAGGTAACTCCTGTACTTCTTAAACAAATACATCATTCTACTGGAAAAGAAGAAGAAGAAGGAAAAGTAGAAAAATAAAATAAAATACAAATACAAATAAAAATGGAGAAGATAAGTGTTTGTTTAAAAGATGATCACCAGCCATGCATGTAAACCACCTCCTCTCTCTACTCGCAGGAAGTTTCCATGCCTCCGATATTCCGATTACGCTCTTCCCGGCGGTCGCCGTGAGTTCCCTGATTTCCTGAGAAGTTCATGCATCCATTAATGGTGGTTAGCTGGACATGGGAGGTGTCAAACATAGTAGTCATGAGCTTATGATCACTTTGTTCTTAATTTATTTTGAGAGAGCTACATATTACCGATGTGATTCCTAAAACAATATAGTTGTACCATTAAAACGAAATGAAGGGTAGAAATGAGATGAAGGAAACAAAGACAAGAGTGAAGGACAAGTACCTGTTATGAATTGGATCAGGGCCATTAGGCACTCTCCTTTTACGACTAGTGAAAGGATCTAAATTGCTGTGCTTCTTCATGGGCCCATCTCTTGATCTTGAGCCCTCCAAATGCATCAAACTCTCCCTACTTGCACCCCCACTTCCTACTGCCAGAGACACCAAAAACCCAATACAAAACAAGCACGCCAGTAGCCAACTCAACAATGCCATCAGTTGCCTCTCCCTTCCCAAATCCTTCCTTCTTCTAGCTTCCACCCACCCACTACTCCTTTCCCCTCTCACCACTCCCTACCTTCTTCCATATATGAAGATGAAGAAGAAGAAGAAGAAGAAGAAAGAAGGAAGGATTTCTTTCTTCGCTACTACTACATTCTTGTTATAAGATCCTCTTTGGTTTGGATTCCTCTTTCTCTTTTCTCTGTCTTTGGAGTTGGAGGTGATTCTGTTGCACTTTTGTAGGAATAAAAGCAAGATGGTGACAACGTGGACCTCTCACTTTGCCTTTGGATTGAGTTCTTTGATGCAAGGAAAAAAAAGGAAGAGCCAATGAAAGAAGGCTATATATCTCATCGTCTAAACAATAACAAACCCCAACAAAGAACCAACCTTTGATTGTTCCTGTCAGTGGATAAGTCTGTCCATAGTCTGCACACTTCAACATATATATAAATATATATATTACTAATGTTAGGAAGGGAGTACATAAATGGGATCCATAGCTTTCCAATATTTAACAAAGGTTAAATTCTTTAACCCTTATCAACTAAAGTACACAGTACTTTGTTTGTCCCTTTGATCTCGGAGATTCTAAAACATTGTTTGCTGAAGCTAATCCTCAAGAGAGAAAAATGTTAGATGCTTTTCTTAGGGTTTAAGACCTTTTGAAGTCTACCTTAATTAGCCCCTAATCTTGGAACTTAAGAGACCTGCTTAGCAACGCTAAGAGCTCTTATGGAAGTTTAGGAACAAATTTACTTAACCATATCTTTCTACCTCTCATCCACTGCACGGTGAGACTATGAGTCTTCTTCTCTGATGTCTTAATAATTTTGGTTTCTTTTTTTTTTGGTTCTATTCTAACAAATAAGAGAGAAAACATTAGATAACTAGTGGCGATTAAAACTAACTTAAAATAATTAATTATTAGAGTTCTACCTGTCTATGATGGAGGTATTAGATTCAAACCTATTATGACATATTTCTTAAGAAGGTTAACATAATTGTCTGGTTTATATATCAGAAGGATTAGTCTATTTGTTTTGTCTAATTATGTTTTCATTATCATGAAATTAAACAAAGCAGAGTTCACATACGACCCAATATGCTTTGAGATCCGCGCACATCACTTGTAATTTAAGTTTCATAATTTAGTCTACTATTCGTATGAAAAATTTATTACAGTTCTACTTCAATCTATTGAAAATATATACCAAATTACGTAAGCAGCCATGTAAAGTTTCTTTTAAAAAATTAAATCATTTTTATATAAAATGATTTTAAAAGTCACACAGAAAACATTCTCTTATAAGATATATTGTTATATATATTTTTTTTGGATGAATATTACTGTATAAACTATTATCTCAAAAAAATAGTTTATTACATTATTTTGGGAAGCAATTTTTTTTAATTATCATTGAAGGGCTAAAGATTAAATAAGAACTTGATAAATAACTAACCTTTTATCGGCGATTGGATTTTACTCAGCTTTTAGCCAACATATAAAATTATTTAGTATAAATTCTAAATAGTTGTGTTACAGAGCCAAGTCAACACACTACGGAACTATTAAGGAGATTGAGCACATATTTACTTGGATGAGTAGATGTTACAAAGTGGATATTCCTCTAACTTTGTAAAATTGGAGGTGAAAGAGCTATTTACCTTATTAAACATTACATCAATACCGTAGTTTCGATAATATTCCCAAAACAAGGCGACTCGCTAAGTGGTGGGCACCGACACCTAGCTGGGTGAAGCTAAATACCGATGATGCTTTTGCAACGGAAGGATATCAATTTGGTGTTGGCATTGTGGCCACACTGAGATTGGTGCGTTGCTTGGGAACTTTGTCCTAAGGTGTTTGCCCTCCATGTTGAGGTCTGAGCTATGCAGTTAGAGATCAGCTTCATCGAAGTTGGGATGAATCTAGTCCTCGAATTTGACTATTTGAAAGCGGTTAAACTGCTAAGATGAGAAGCGACGAGTCCTCGGAAGGTCCAAAACCTTATAATTGAGTGTATTTTCCAACTATGAGCCTTTCAGAATATGTGCATCCTGCATGTAGGCTGTGAGGCTAATGGTGCTGTTGATTAGGGTGACGAGTAAGGTAAACTAGTATCAAATTGTGTTTTGGTTGGGCCTGAGGATCTAATCCCTCTTGATCTATGTAATCTTATCTTCGGTGACACCTCACCCTCGGATGGTGGCCGAGGGGTTTTAGCTTAGTATAGCTCTCTATTTAAGAAAAAGAAAAAGAAGTAGTCTTGATAATATTCTATCGGTAAAAAATTCACCGGCAAATTCCATAAAGCAGGAGTCTTCCATGAAAAGTCAACCGATTCCTTCCTTCCAAGCGCGTACCCCAAAATCCAACCTTAGGATACCGCTGAGACGCTTACAATTCCGTGGGCGTAGCATTTCATCAAACACCTGCAGGGCGAAACGAAAAAACTCACCCTTCCCAAGCCTGTGGGCGCCTCTCGGACACCAAAACCACTCTCTATTCCTCCTCTTCTACCTTCCAATACATTATAACTATCGGGAGGTAATAAACGCCGCCATGACCAACTACTCCCACTCTTCCCCTCAAAAATGGCGTTCTTCTCCTCCTTCCTCCTCTTCACGGCGCTTTCGACCGTCTCGATGGCTAAAGGTGAACCCGATTTCTACGACCCAGCTCGAGTTACCCAGCTCTCGTGGCGCCCAAGGTACTATAATCTCGATTTACCGCTGTTATTGTTTGCGGTTGGTTGGTTTATTCGAGATTTTGGAATTTGGGTATTGGTTGCAGGGCTTTCTTGTACAAGGGGTTTCTTTCTCATGAGGAATGTGATCACCTGATCAAGTTGGTGAGAAAGATCTCTCCTTTCCTGTCATCAAGTGAATAAGAGAGATTGGAATATTGGATTCATTTGGGTAATCGGGTTTGACTGTGGCAGGCGAAAGGAAAGCTGGTGAAGTCGATGGTGGCCGACAATGACTCCGGAAAGAGTGTCATGAGCACAGTCAGGACGAGCTCCGGCATGTTCTTGGAGAAGCACCAGGTATACTTCACCATTTTCAGCTTGAAATTTATTGATTTGAATCCTTTATTGGTTAGTTACTTGATGTTGCTGTGAATTAAGGTGGCTAATGTTGTTCTTCTTGGGGAGATTATATTGCATTACTTATATTGATCATCTCAAAAAATAAAGAAAAAACATAAGAACAAATGTGCAGATATAATTGCGGAGTACAATTCTCCGATCTAGAAAGCTCACAAATAATCTTTTATCCTTTGTACTGATTTCTTGTTACCTAATCAGATAGCATCAAGTTGCTCAAATCCTAATGGAGAAGGTGTCCTCTGTTAAGCAAACTATCAAATTCCTCCAGATATTTAAGTCTCTTATGTTGCATATAACCGAAATCTAGGTTGCAGTTTCACTGGAAGTTCGAAGCTCTGGATTCATTGTGATTTTCAGAAGTTCATCATTTCTTAATACGAGGATAGAGCTGTTGCCAATGGTAGTATAGTTATTTAAGAGACCTGCATGAATCCTTCCTATGAAATCAATTGGTCTTTTATCGTGGATCCCTCTGAAATCAAAAGGAGCAAAATTTTGGTTTTAGTTTTTGTCTTTGATCCTAGTTAGGATCCAAGATAAAACATTCTATTATGGTCAAAATTGTCAGCAAAAAGGATTAGTTTTCAGTCTTTAGCAGAAATTAGTAAATTACCATGGAGGAAATTCTCTCATATATTGATATCAATTTAGTCTCAGAAAGATGTATGAAGACTTGCCAAAAACTCCTTTAAATATGCACGAAAATCTAAGTAAATGTGCATGAACATAAGATTCAAAATTTCATCTGAAGCCCATCCTGTATCAGGACTTTCAGAATTATACGACAAGAATGCATAATAGTTTAACTACACTGAAGTTCATAATCAGCTAAACCTGTTAAGATTTATATTTACTTTTGCCTTCTTGGGATAGATTGCTTGGACCTTTGACCACGCATGTGGGAAGGAGGCAAGCCTTATCATTAGACTAAGTAACTTCCTCGGGGAAGAATTGAACATGAAACAGAAACATGGGTAAGAGAAAAACCAGAAAACGAATGCAATTTTCCGTGCAGAATCGCGCAAACAGTACCAACTGCATAGTTTTATTTTTTGTAGTGTTTGTTTAACAGCAAACTGTTTCTTTATTATGAACGGTTCCTTTCTAAAAGATACTGACAGCGTAAAATGGATACTTAAGTACCGATGAAGAAAAGAACTTAGCACATTCTTATTTTTTCCCTCGTAGGATGAAATTGTTGCTAGAGTTGAGCAAAGAATTGCAGCTTGGACTTTTCTTCCTGAAGGTAACTTACATAGCTTATTCTTTTCTCAACTCAGATGTCCCTCCTCGTATCTTTGAGTTGATCCTTTTTATTTTTCTAATTTAGAAAATGGTGAATCCATTCAAATACTGCACTACGAAAATGGTCAGAAGTATGATGCACATTTTGATTATTTCCATGACAAAAGGAATCAAGCACTGGGCGGTCATCGAGTTGCCACAGTTCTGATGTACTTATCTGATGTAAAGAAGGGTGGGGAAACAGTCTTTCCTAACGCTGAGGTATGGAATATAGTCATATACTGATATACATATCTTACTATTTCTCTAACTTTAACTATTGCAACCCTCGTGCACGTTAATTTCAGGGAAAACTTTCTCAACACAAGGATGAAACTTGGTCTGACTGTGCAAGAACTGGCTATGCAGGTAACATGTAATTTGTGTTTAAAGAAGAATGTAAAGATACTATGCAATAACCTAACCCTGAGTATATGTTAGACTTAATAGTTGACTGATAAGCAGATATTACATGCAAAGCCTTGAGATCTGGATGTGAAACATAAATCTGTAAATTCTCAGCTTGATGTGCCACTAAAAGTATCTAATCCCTTCACTGGTTTGCTTTCTTTGCAGTGAAACCTAATAAGGGTGATGCATTACTCTTCTTTAGCCTTCGTATTGACGCCACAACTGATCCAAGTAGTCTGCATGCAAGCTGTCCAGTCATAGAAGGTGAAAAATGGTCTGCAACAAAATGGATTCATGTTCGGAACTTTGACAAGCCTCTGAGGAAGAGCACAAGCGGGGAATGTTCTGATGATAACGAGCTGTGCCCAAGATGGGCGGCGATCGGGGAGTGCCAAAAGAACCCCAAGTACATGGTAGGCTCTGAGGATTCAGTTGGATTTTGTCGAAAGAGTTGCGGAGTGTGTGACTCGTCGTCGTCCAGTTGATTCAGTACTGACTGCATCTCATCTTTTTTGAAATCATTTACTTGTAAAAAAACATTGAAGCAAAGTGGCCGTAGCACAGATGATTAAATCTTTTGAGTTGCTTTTAAAATGTTAATCTGGACAGAAGGGAACGATCTACAGCTTTTCATGAAATATTTCTCTCTTCTTTGAATTCCCTATCATAATTTCCTAATAAATACTAATCCAATGCATTTGGTGCTTTCTTGTTGTGATGATATATAAATCTCTTCCTGTCTCTGTGCCTTTCATCCACAGGAGATAAGTCAATTATTATCTTTTAATCTTTGCAATAGCTATGTCTTCTTCTTTTCTCCATTCTTTGTATTTCTAACGTCGATGAGGTCATTTCAAGGATATTGTCTTCTAATTTCATAAAAAATTCTTGCAGGTAAATCCACAGAACCAAATCCTGACATCAAAACGGGCGAGTTAGAACGATGGAAAAGAATCCAATTCAACTAAAACACAGCCAATTCCAATCCCGGGATCAGATTATTCTTTTTTCCATAATTAATTCCGTCAAATATATTAGCTAGTGGGACTAACTACAGTAATATTTGATAGTATCTTATTCCAATTTCCTTCCATCAAACAACATAGAAGGCCAAGTTCACGTCCTTTTTACGTTCTGTTCAAACCTACAGGATGTTACCGAAACTATCTAACATTAATATAATTATATATATATATATATTCTAATCCAAGATTAAGAAAAGAAAGAAAATAGAAGTCATCTTTGGTCATCTTCGAGTTATTACAATGTATTGGGTAATACTGTGGAATAACTTAAACCGTATTATTAGGGGTAAAGACTGTAGGGAAATTTACATTCAACACCCTATTTTTGATGAATTACGTTCAGACCCCCACCTATTCGTTATTAAATTTCAAAGTTCAAACCCAATTATTTTGGATTTTTTTGTCTGAGATACTTAGATTACTCATGGCAAACAAAAAGCTATTAAGGAACTCTGGACTCCTCGTATAAAGAAAATGAGAGTATTCTCAGAAAGCCAAGTTTCATTCTCACTCTGTAATATGTTACAACTATAAGGTGTTTTTTAGAAAAAGAAAGCCATAAACATAGCGCTCAAAATATAAATTCTGTCAAGAAAGGGTGTGAATTATCAAATCCAAACATAAGGTTTTAGATATGATTTTCCATTTTATTTTGAGTTAATTATATAGAAACTTCAAAACGTAGACCTAATTATTTCTAATTTGTGACACCTTGGTATCTTAGTTATCTAATATCTCACAATATTATCAATAAAAATATTAAATAATCATTTTACTCTCAGTTTTTTTTTTCCTAAAAGGGCTGACAATACATTTTAACAAAATAGCTACGGATAAATTTTTTTGGGCATACTCCATTTATTTGGATAAAAAACTAATAATTTTATTTTAGTGGTAAGTATAAATACTGATGTTTTAAAATATTAACCCTTAAAAAAAATAAACGAGGGGTATAATATAAGAATGTGCGATTGTTTAGGGATCTAGGCGTAATTATCCCATTTATTTTCACAAAAATCGCACACGTTTTCATCCCGTGGGCCAATTGCCGTGGGCTTAATTAGAAAATACCTTCTTCCCCACTTCCGGCGGGTCAAAATCCATCATCCCCCACGTCCAATTTATTTCCCCATCTAAAACCCCGGCAAAAACCCACCCAAATTATCCCCGTGGGCGCCCCTCTCACTTTATAAAACAAACAACTCCGATGGAAACCGAATCCAAATCCAAATCCAAATCCATCCTTCTTCCACTTTCATCTCATCAATGGAAACTCGCAATTGGTTCTACGTCGCCTTCTTCCTCCTCTTCCTCACGGCTCTCCCAGTCTTTATCCCGCAAGGAAAGCCCAAATCCGAATCCTTCGACGCAGCCAAAGTTACCCAAATCTCGTGGAAACCAAGGTACCTATTAGATGATACCTACATCTATCCATCCATCTTCTTTCTTTGCTTCGTTGATGGTTATATTCGTCATCTGCGCAGGGCTTTCTTGTACAAGGGGTTTCTTTCCGACGAGGAATGTGATCACCTGATCAAGTTGGTGAGAGAAATTGCCTCCTTCTCTTGTCCTTGATTGCGAAATTCCTATTTTCTTAGGCGATGTGTTGGAATAAAAGGATGGTGATGTGATTGTGAGCAGGGGAAGAGTAAGCTGGAGGAGTCGAAGGTGGCGGATAGCGACTCCGGGGAGAGTGTGAAAAGCGAGGTCAGGACGAGCTCAGGGATGTTTCTGGAAAAGCGCCAGGTATGTATATATATATATATATATATATATATATATTTAATATAGGGTTGGTTTTGCATAAAATAAAAACCCCTATGGTAAATTGGAATCAAAATTGAGGGTTATATATATGCAAATTGCTCCTCTAGGATTACGCCCAAAATTAAGGGATTAATCGCGCATATGTGATGAATTGACGGTCTTGATTATGAATGAGGTGCCCTTAAATTTTGATTTATTGCATTTGACTAGGGTTCCAAAGTGGTAAGCAACTGTTTGTTAATAGAGAAATACTAGAGAAAGGACTAAATGCTATTATCTTTTTTGAAGATGCTTTTTAATAGTTAAAAAAAGATAAATGTGTTTAGTTTAGTTTAATTAAAAAGGGCATTTTGAAATTTAAATTTAAAAAAAAATCATCCTTTTTGAAAGTTTATTCCTAATCCTAGGCGAGCTTATTTCATCCTTCACCAAATGCTAAAAATATAGTCCTATTTAATATTGCATAATCCAACATTACTCACATAGACTGAAACTTTGGATTGTTAAGTTTGTAATGCCTCCTTTTTTTCTAACTCTGAAGGATGAAATTGTCGCTGGAATTGAGAGAAGAATTGCTGGTTGGACCTTCCTCCCAGAAGGTAAACTTTGTGTAGCTTCTTTAATTACTTTCATAACTCATAGTCTCTCTCATATAACTTTTTATCAAACTATTTCTTGATCAGAGAATGCTGAATCCCTTCAAATTCTACGATACGAAAATGGTCAAAAATATGACCCACATTTTGACTATTTTTCCGACAAGAACAACCAAGTGCGTGGAGGTCATAGAGCTGCCACAGTGCTCATGTATCTCTCTGATGTGAAGAAGGGTGGGGAGACTGTCTTCCCTAATGCTGTGGTAGGTAAATTAATTACTTACAGTTCTCTTATCTAATCTAAGATTTGCGTATTCTAATGTCTTATATGCATTCTTTGTAGGGTTGGGAGTCTCAACCTAAGGATGATACTTTCTCCGATTGTGCCAGAAAAGGCTATGCAGGTATAGATTCAAAAAGAATATAAAATCTTGACAAGAATCCTAAACCATAATGCATGTTATATTCAATAGAGTAGCATTGGTTTACTATTTTCTTTTTGAATAGCATGAGAAATAGACATTATTAATATGCTCCATAATTGCTGCATTAAAACTTTCTGTGCTCTTAGGCTATGTTTATCCCCACTCTATTCCTTCGACTCATCATATTTCAAGGTTAAATGGGGGACAAAAAGAGTTCCATCTCTTTTTAATGTTGATGAAATATTAATATATATGTGTCAATTAGCATCTGCATGAATAATTCTTTTGATGGTCTACTACATCACAAAGTTAAGCACCCCTCCTTTCCAACTCACGAATTGGTTACTCTCTTGTTGCAGTGAAACCTATCAAGGGTGACGCAGTGCTCTTCTTCAACCTTCACCCAGATGGAACAACAGATCCACACAGTTTGCATGGGAGTTGCCCAGTCATTGAAGGTGAGAAATGGTCTGCACCAAAATGGATCCATGTTCGATCCTTCGATATCATGCATGGGAGCAGGCCAGCTGGGGAATGCGTTGATGAGAATGAGATGTGTCCACAGTGGGCTGCTGCAGGAGAGTGTGAGAGCAACTCTCTTTATATGATAGGAACTAGCACTACCTTGGGGAATTGTAGGTTGAGTTGTGGAGTTTGTAACTCACTACCTAAGGAGGAGAAGGAGGGCTCCTCTTAAATCCTTAGAAACAAATCTTGTAATTTGTGACGCTCACTGTATCTTTTTTAATTTTTTTTTCTCTGTGATCATTGAGTTTACTTGCGTATAAATTTCTTCGGTTAATTCTCGAGTTTTGCTCAAATTTGATCCAAAGATCTTTTGTCTATAATAAGTTGGTCCCTACTTGCTCTTATTTGTGAGGCACTCACTATGAGTAGGGCACATTTGTTTCATCCCTAACAACAGACTTCCCTCTTTAAACACCCTGGATGTTGTCATTATTGATGCATGTCTTTCCAGCTCAACTATGCAGTTTGCGTATAGCATTAGAAAGTTTGAAGAGTAAAATGGAAACCTCTTTTCTGCAATCAAATGCCACACCTCTCAAAAGCTTCTGCCACCAAATCTGACCAAACAATATCAATTTCCAATCATCAACTTGAGCTCACAGCTCAGTGACACCCGTTTCGAAAATTAAACAAGATCATACATGACATAGAGAAAATATGTGCTCATTTTTTTTTTCAAACAATAAAGAACTTGCTCTTTGTTAAAATACAAGTGCTGTTTCTGGTACAAACTCTGCCCCTCAGGAAATGCAAGTTTGATCTCACATCTGATTACCCAACAAGATGTATGGTGTCTAAAACAACGACAAAATTGTCGATCGTATTCCTAACTGTTACATTTCTATGTCACAGGATCAAAAGAATAAAACAATTTCAAGACGAAAAACTCCATATCATCCTGATCAACTTCTTAAAAGAATGGGCAGCTAAAAGCAGTGCATAGAGCTCGGCCTATCTCATATAACACTCGTTGAACAGCGTCGAATCATTGCTTCTCTTCAATGTAACTCTCTGCCGATGTCATCTCATGTTGCAGCATTGAGCACTTCCAGCCTGCAATTTGCCCCACATGCATATCATCTGCTGAGGGGACTGATAGTGTGCTGTGTAGTAATCATCTATGCAGCCAAACTGGCAAAATTTGAGGTTATGGAGATACTCCACAGGTCGCGAACTGTTGAATTTCTCGACCCACATGCCCATGCTCACATCTTCCATTTTAAATAGCTGCAACATTGTCACAATTCACTTGTTAGAACAAATGTGCCAAAAATATACAGCACTAGAAGTTGTTTCTTAAACCACCAAGTTGACGGCATAGCATGTCTGTTGCTTCTCCTTGGTACTAAAATCTATCTCAGCAGGTGTAGTGGAAGAGGTTAAAATGTAGTAGCCAAACTAAACAAAATGTTGACTACTGCATACATCTAAATCAAGTATCAAGAGATGCTAATCAAACTGAAGCACTAGTAGGCTTACCCTAAGTGTACCGTTTTCAAACTCTGAGACAACAAATTGTGCAATATCAGATGATACAACATAGCCAGGGCCATTAGCATAAGGAGGATAATCTTCCTCTGGCCATTCCTGAGAAGAGAAAAAAAAAATTATGAGATTAATTCAACAACCATAAGATGGAAGGAGTTTTAGATATCATTTGTATGATAAAAATGCTTACCAAAAACATATGTTATTTTCTACTCGTTATGTTGCTAGTATTGCAAATAGGGTATGCATATGTTCAACCTCCAATAGTTTGGACTAAGATTTGCTATTGTTGTTGTTTTACTAACATTCGGTAAGCTATATATATATATATGTATTCTCTTTATGTTACAATATGGGGGCATATCAAACAATTACCTCATATGTTACAGCCCATTTCCCATGCCGCAAGGGTTTGTGGTAGTAATTCACATTTCCTACATAGAGGCTTTTGTTGCTTGGAATTTTCTTCACCTCCTTCATCACTGAATCTATTCTAACAAACGTATCATCATCGCATTTCATCACATATTTGGCAGAAACAACCCTGACCTGCATGAATAGAGAGAGAGTGAGTGAGAGAAGTTTTAGAGGCAATTAACAGAGAAAGCTCAGTAGACTCCGCTTTCACTTACCCCATACTCACAAATGGCCACCGTCTTCATTACTACAAGATCGTAGCTATCCATGAAAGGAACTATAACAATGTCGCCGAAGAACGCCGCTTCCCTTTCCAGCTCCACATTCACTTCTTTTCTTCCGTGCTGTCAAGAATACGAATGCTTCAATCAGTAAGGAATTCTAAAAGTTCTATGGGAAGAGACCATAGCTACCGTTTCCAAATCCGATAGTTACCAAGGCGACGAAAAACCGAGCTACAACATTCGGTGATCTCCTGGCGGCGGACATCCACGACTTCCTCACGGCCATACGCTCCGCGAAATGATTGCCGGCAGAGAGGATCCCGATGAAGAGTTCCACCGGTTCATCTGGCAACTGCGGCGCCTTCCATTGCGGCGACATTTCAAGATGCCTCTGCGGGGCAAAACTGGGATGTGAAGTGGGTAATGAAGCAGCAATGATTGACTGCACGTCAATGTCCCCATTCAACGACAGACCAGTTGCATCTTCTAGGAGGAATCCCTGGCGAATTACAAGTATTAGATAGTAACCAAAATAACCCATAAATTTGCGAGCTTTTTTGATCGGAACTTACAGTGCGATAAGGGAACGAGGATAGATGCCTCCCATCAACATGGACATGGTAACCTTCCAAACCAGCGGTTAGAGTTAAAACGAACAACTTGTCTTCCTCAAATGGGTAAGGCCAATCAATGGGAACCTTCTTTGTCCGCCCGATCAAGCGATTCAACCACCAAGTCATCTGCGATTCCTCCGACCGATCACCGTCATCGCGAATCCATTTTTCGCACTTCGCTTGCCCGTCGACTGAAATATCGATGCAGAGAAATTGAATTAAGACACTGGAATTAAGTAAGCATCATTTTGATGATATTATGGCATTACCAGTCTCCTCATCAGCCCTAGACTTCCAGCCGTCGCACCGGAGCGGCGTGCCCCATTGCATTCTATAGCAGGTGTTCTGCTCGATCACCGGCTTTCTGCTCCAATCTCCCTTCAACCGGGGATTGAAGTGGAGAATTCTCGGGGGATCCTCGCCGTCCACCGTCTTGAGCCCCTGTAACTCCATCATAAACTGCGACACCATTACCGATGTTTCCCCTTCCTTCAAATTGGCGATCTTTGGATCGTACTCGGGATGTGCAATCCTTGGCGTCGCCACCACTGTGATGTGTGACCCCAAACTGAGCCCGCAGGGGAGAACCATCACCTTCCCCTGATCCGAGAACGCAGCGCCGGTGAGCGTGATTGATCTCGGGCAGCTCTGCACCGCCCGATTCGCCTCCGGCGATGGGGACATCGCTGGGGGAGCAGCTCTAAGCTCGTCCAGGAGCTTCTTCCCGACCCGCCACGCATCGGCTGCGGACTTGTCGAGGCCAGATAAGCGCGTGCTGTGAGAGGACCTGGGTTCTAAGAATTCGATGCCGGAGATTATGGGGGACAGGCGTCGCCGACGAGTGGGGAGGCGGTACGGGAGTTTGGAGGGGCGGATGGGGGCGGACATCATCTGAATATCCTCCTTAGTGTAGAGCCGGATTGGGCGGACTACGGCGGCTGTGGCGGAGGAGCCGCCGCCAGCGTCGGCGAAGCGGCGGGAAACGAACGGGAGCTCGCAGAGGACGAGGAAGGCCAGGTAGAGAAACGCTAAGGCGAGGAGGATTTGGATCGATCTCCTCATTGCGGTGAGGAGAGCAGCGAAAACTCAACTCTAATTCCTAAATCGGAGAGAGGAGAGAAGAGGAGGAAGTAATTATAAGACGGGAGAGAGAGAGAGAGAAATAGAGAGGTAGCCGTTTGAGGTGTTCATCGAGAATTTGAATCAAAATTTCTTATTTTTTTGTGGAAATTTCAATGCACAGGCAGAGAATAATAGAATGATGAGGACGACAAGTCGGCGGCCGACCGTTGGGATCTGCTGCTTGCTCTAATACACGGAAGTGGAAGCAAAGAGTGTAGAAGTCTGACACGTTGACCGCACTCAATAGACTAATGCACTCTTCTGAGAAAGGGAAGACAGCGGATCCGATGGCTGCTCCAAAGAGTCGTTGGTGCTGAGACCGAGGTAGTGTAATCGTTCTTTTCTTTTTAAACATTCTTTTTCGTCGTCCAGATATCCACACAAAAAATTGCGTGGTTTTATTTGCTTAGATTGGATTCCTAATCATAAGCATTTATAAGTTAATCCTAGGATAAATAAATTACCTACTGACATATAAATTGGACAACTAAATTATTTTTTTAAGCTCCATTTTATTTATTTATTTATTTATTTTTTAACAAATAAGTCAGGTTCGTATTCTATACATCTACTAACATGATTTTATAATCAAATAAATTGAACTAGTTTAACAGTGAAATCAAATTTCCATTTTGCCTCTGATATTAGAGCTAGAGCTACAGCGCTCAACTGAACAAGAATAAAACTAAAAATAAAAACGATATAATATAAGGTGCAAAGTGTAAAAAGAAAAATAAATAAATAAACTCTTTCGCAATCTTTACAGGCTGCCTAACTGCGACTATGATGGATAGAGATGAGATGGCACGCGGTTGACAGGTCAACTCCACCGAAGAAAACTGAGGCCGCCGTTGAAGAAGAAGAAGAAGACTCGACGCGGTGAAGTAAACTCAAACTATAACTTTCTTTCGGTGTTAAAAGACTTTTATTCAAGAAATTAGAACAAGTTTCTCTTCTTCGTTTTTTCAATTAGGCCCCATTTTGATAGAGGAATAAGAAACCTTTTATTTATAGTTTGTAGTCAAACACAATCACATCTACTATAACTAATTATCTATTGGCCTGTCAGCTATTCTAAAAGATTATACATTTCTTTAATGTAAATTAGATACATAATAATTTGTATACATAAACGAATGTTTAGTTGATTTCATGTATATATTTATTTTTTATACACAACTTAAAAGTCACCTAAACTATTTAGAAAATATTATTAATTTCTAAACTAATTTTTTTAATAAAATTAAAAAAATAGAGTTTTTATATTTTCTTACAAAGATAGCCATAATAGAATTTGAACTCATAAGTGCTGACTATATTATCATATTAACATATTAACATATTAATCGCTCTAATAAAACTTATTACCCATTTCCTTCGTTTCTTATTCAAATTTATTCTTCAATCAAACGAAGCCTTTAATTTATCAAAAATAATTACAAGGCCTATAAATAATAAGTTGGCTGCCCTTAATTAAAGAACATATATATATATATATATATATATATATATATATATAGTAGGTATAAGTCCACCGCAATGTCACGCTGGCGGCTAATTGTAATAATGGAAGTATATGGAGTTATATGGTCATATTGGCTGGTTTGGGCGGTGGCCAACTGTGTTGATACGATTCCATGTGATTAATTAGAATCCTAAAAGACTATTTTGAGCATATAATTTGGGATTATTTTTGTTAATTAATAGACAAGCAAACTTTGTTAATTACATCATCTAGATCACTTGGGCTTAGGGCTCTTCATAGGGCCAGGCCAGGCCAGGCCCAAAAGGTTGGGCCTGGGCCCGAAGCTACTTCGAGAGGAGTAGAGAATCTAATAGTGTCCCAGTTAAATTAATGTCGTATATTTTTTGTTTCGATTCGAACCTGATTATCTGAGCGCTATACATTTACTAAAATGATCATAAAAGTGTCGATCATCCCTTCGATCACATTCTAAGAGTAAATTAATCTCTTTATTTTCTTAAACCAATAAGCTTACAAAACTAAAGATCTAACCATTAATCTAGATTAGAATATCTATTAACTCATAATCAATCTTCAACTGTTTAAATACCTAGTAATCTCAATTTAGTAGCCAGGAATATTAGAAACGAGCAAAGTCATGCTTATATTCAACTCGTTTTTTATATTTCTGACATCAAATCTTAGTTAGAAAAAAGAAATTTAAATTTAGAATTCATAAACAACCAGCTCAATTGACTGCGTAGCTGCAACATTAATGCAGAAGTAGTGTCATTTGAGCATCTTTAAGACATTCCAACTGTATCTCATTTAAACACCGAAATCTTAGCAATCTTGTCTTCTTCATTGATAGTTTATCTAACTAAGAACTTGACTTCGACTTGTCTAACCATAATAATCCTATTCAAGTGCAACTCGTTCATATTGCCGGTAAATATAAGATATTAGAGTTGATATTTGATAAAGTTTTCATAGTAATATTATTATCATATGTATATTGTTTATATTTATTAGAATTCGATTCAGTTATTTTTAATTGATATATTAAGGAGGGCTAGTTCTATGAACAAAATGAATAAGTTAAGATCCATTTAAATTAGACCTAGATTTTTTTTTTTTTTTTTTTTGCCAAACTAACTTATAGTATATCTTAAAATTTTCTCTCTATATTATTGTTACAAATTTATGATTAACATCCTACATACATTATAAATGTAGCCGAATATTTTGAATTTTATTGCGAGATAGCTCCTAGGTTGATAAGGAGTATTCACCTGCATTTTATAAAAAATAACCTAAAAAGGACTTACTCTCGAAGAAGATGACAGAGTATTTAAAAAATAAATAAAGTCGGTATCATTTAAGATAAGAGTTACAAAGAGCTTATTGCAGTGGGTCAGATCAGACTTTACAAACGCGAAGACAAAAAGCTTGTCCAATAAGATCATGAGCAGTTATATTATTTCATATATCCGTAGAACAGAAGCAAATAGTGGGTGAATGAATCATGCATGCACCTAGAGATTTCTTAAATGTGGAGGGACATCAAAGCCCTAAATTTTCGCTAAAAAGAGCCAAGGGTTTGCTAACTCCACTCTAATTTGCTAGCCTTTGGAGTTCATTAGACAACTTTTTTCTAATATATATATATAGATATGAAAAGGTAGAGTATAAATTATAAATCTAGAAACAGATGAGATGTGAAATCTACATTTTCCTATCTTAAATTGAAAAGAGATATATATCTTCCATTAATATGGGACCATTTAGCATGCTTCCATGACCACTAGACCCATGATACTTCATTCTACCAGAAGCTATATTTGCATCACATTCTCTTAACTACAAGGACTTCTATCTGCACTGCTACAGACCCATGATTTAATTATTTAGATAGCTTCTTCTTCTTCTACTTCTTCTTCTCTTCTACTACTACTACTTCTTCTGCTTTTTCTTGACAAATAGCATCAAAATTGAACGGTTTATAAAACTTATACATATAATTAATAACTAAGACAAGAGAAAAGATATATTTAATTCAGAATTACAAGTCTATGGAGTTTATATATCTGTTCCTAAGATCTCTCTATCGTTTCTTTAGTCCATATTTGGGCCAAGCAATAAATATGACAACCTTTTATCCTGCTCCAAAATTAATGGACTATAGTTTGAGACTTACGGCTCTCCTTAAAAGTGTCGGTGAAAAAAATAAAATAAAATAAATTTGTCTCTCGATCCGATTTTAATTATATACATATCTGATAGATTAACGAATTCATAGATTAATCATAAGCTAGATAAAATAGTTAGTTACTCTTTTCTGACATATAAATTGAATAATTATTTACCGAAAAATTTAGATGATTGAGATTTGATTTGCCTTAAAATTTTATAAAATATTCATCGTCGACAAAATTTGTCATATATATGTCGTTGAATTTAGATATTTATAGATATTTTCGAACGTCTAAATATAGACCACAAAATTTCATATATATGTTTGTATGAGAACCTCACAAACTAACATAAGAATCACATTTTTTTGTTATATATAAATATAAAATGATGGGTATATGACACCGAATTAATACAACGATGATTAAAAATAAAAATAAAAACAAAAACAAAGATATTGTTGCTCACGTAAGTTTTCATGATTGAAGTCTTTTGCAGTTCCAACATAATATATATAGTTGAACTTTCCTTTCAAATTGGTTACACTCGTACCAAAGCTTCCTATGCCCATTAAATTCATAGACGGCAATGATAGCTTCCCCTAACCCCATCTATCAACTATAAGAAGGCCAGCTAAAGAACCAAATATCCATATCATTCATCCTATTTCTCTCCCCTCTTTACCTTCCTCGGTAGTATCATGGCAGCCTCTGTAGTAGCAATGATGCCATTGTTGTTGTTGCTGCTGCTTCTGTTGAGCTTTACGGTCTTTGTGAGCTCCGACCTCGCAAAAGATCGAGCAGAATGCACCAACCAGTTGGTCGGGCTCACACCGTGCTTGAGTTATGTCCAATACGGTGCAAGTGCAAAGACTCCGACACCAGATTGCTGCTCTAGCACTAAAACCGTTATAGATAAGAGCATGCGGTGTCTTTGTGTTCTTATCCATGATAGAAATGATCCGAATTTAGGGATAAAATTTAACATCACTCGTGTGGTTATACTCCCTCCCAAGTGTGGCCTTCCTCTCAATATTTCTGAATGCCTCGGTGAGTATATAACAACCTTAGGCATGTTAATTACTTGCATATATGCATTTATGGATACTCTTCGAGTTACTTTCTGATAATTATATATTTTTATAATTATTTAAATTAAAATAGAAATAATGCCCTTATTTGAATTGCTATCGTTTCCATATATATGCATCTCATGAATCTTCTTTATGATAAATAGATCCTTTGAATTATTAAAATTATCTCAAACATCTATTTCTTTAGATTTTTATTATTTTTCCTCCCAACAAATTTATATGACATGCTAACATTATATTTTGGAGAAGAAAAATTAGAAATTTTTTAATTTATTAAAATATATTATCTTTTTAGGGGGGTAATTTATAGTCTTTTCAACTTTTCCCTCAAAAGTAAGGGTTTTAAGGGATGTATATATAAATATTAAATAAGAAAAATTTAAAAGAGTACGTATACATTAGAAGGAACTTTCTAATCCCAGAGAAGTAAAAGATTGAATTAATGGGTCATTAATTAATATGAATTGCTGTAGTTTCTTTCTAATTAATAAGCTCTTGTTGATGGTGAAGGACTGCTGAATCTCCCAAAGAACTCAGCAGATGCGAAGGACTTTGAGCAGCTCGAAGATGAAATCGAAGCGTTTAAAGCTGCAGGAGGAAATGGATCCAAATCCAATGGTAATCATCCCTTGTATGCAATTATTAACCTAATCTTATCATTAGTCGTTCTAATCTTGCATTAATTGCGGTAATACACACACATAACCATATATATATATATATATATAGTACTTTGTTCGTTAACCATGTCGGCAGTTGAGATAAATTAATAGCTTAGGTTGGTTATACGTAGCACTCTTAAGTTATCGTTATTTTACACATAAATACCTATAAGCTTTTTTATATCCACTTAGGCCCTCGAACAAATTATATATCTATCCACAAAACCCTCTTAATTCAGGGTCTATATGGTAAAAAAAAGTGTGTGTATGTGGTTGATCATATGCTAGACTTAACCCTAAGTATGAGAAAATAATTTTCTTAATTACTTGCTCCTATTTTCTAAAATGGATTCTCTAATATGAGAAGGTGTTTTTCGAAAAAAAATAAGTATGATTCTGACGATAAATTCTAATTTTTTGGGAATGAGGTCCAAACATTAGGTTCAAAGTATAAATACCATAAACATGAGGTGTTTCGTGTACATATTTTGACATAGAGCTATTTTTAATATATTTTTTTGACACTTTGACCCCTCGACTATGTAATATCTCTCAACCGTCCTGATGGTGTCGTTTTCTCTTTTTCCTCTAATTAAAGTTAGGGCGAAAAATAATTAATATAAGGTAGTCGTTGTACTTGAAATTAATAAGATTGATGACGTTACTTCTGTTCATTCTGTTGCACCTAACTCGAATATTGATATAATGTCATGCACCGTCTTCATCTATAAATTTAATTTATGGTTAAATATATTTTATTATTTTATATTTATCCTCAAAATTATATTAATTTATGTATTTCAAAAGTTTTAAATTAATCTGTGTATCTATATTTAAAGTGAGATCATTAATTTTTCTCTTAAACTTAACTTCACGAAGCAAAATAACTAAAATATATTTATCGTGTTTGTTACAAAGACATGTAAGATTTTAAGATAATGCTGCTAACTGAATAAAATAGTCACGATTTTACTTTAGTCATAAGTATGGAGATTGATTCGAGACTATATTTTTAAGTATAAAAAGTAAAGTAATTTTAGACATAAATTATAAAAGATGATAAAAAATATATATAGATATAGGGTTAACATAAAGGTGTTATTTAAAAAATTTCATATTAATTTATTTTATTTCTTAAAATTTTGCTCTCATCCTTGCAGTCGAAAGCAATGCAAATGAAAACGCAACACCGACGACAAATACAAGCAATGGATGTAGCAAAAGGTTGCTAGGGATTACGATGGCAAATGGGGCATGGATATTTTCCCTTATTTATCCTCTCTTTATATATTGGGGAATTAGTTTCCTTTAAATCCTTGCCACAACTTTGCGCAATTATTGTTACAATTCATCAAATCACAAATAAATTTGTAATTTTTGAACTAATTTTATTTAGTCCTGATTGCATAAATATAAGTTGTGCAGGGTTTGAGATCTAAGAAATTTGTTCAAACTTTTACGGTTTCTCTTTATATTATAGTTTAGCTCGATTATAACTTACTTTTCGTGCCTTCATGGTTGGTAGTACAAATTGGGGAACATATTTTATATGGCTAACTTATTGTGGTTTAATTCGGATGTGTTGCCCTAATCGTGCCCAAAATGAAATACATTAGGACTCTACAATTAGAGTGAGTGTAATCATAGCCGTCAGATATGTGCAACCAATATATCCAACAAAGATGACCTTCCCCAAACTTCATCACAATTTTTTTATTTTGTTTCATAACATATATGCATGCCCTAATTTATTAACTCCCAATCCAAGACCAATCTAAAGAAAGAAGAAGAAGAAGAAGAAGAAGAAAGCCCAGAAGCCAGACCCATGTACCAAGAGGTGCAAAAGGACCAACCCAACTAACCAAACATCCATTTGTATCTCCACCCTAACCAACTCAGAAGGTTCCCTATCAATATATATATATATATATATATATATATACCAGAAGGAGGCTCATAAGGTTCCTATCAACTTCTTCTCTCGCTTATTATTCTTCCCTCAACTCAATGACGTCTCACTCTAAGGGGATGATGCTCTTGGATTGTAGCTTTAGGGTTCCCTCGGCTTCTTCGCCCCGCCGGATTTGGCGAGTGTCCGGCGGACTGCCGACGTCCAGGACCCTGAGGCGGGTCCGACACCGACGCCGGATTGCTCCCTGTGTGATTTGATGAAGCATAGAGATGATCCTACTGTAGGGATTAAGAATGAATGTTACATGCACTTGCTATGATGGTTCCTCCTTTGTGCAAACTACCTATTAGTATCTCTCACCGTCCATGTAAATAATGATCTACTTCTTGGATAATAACATTCTAACTATGTGCTTATGTCTATAACTATTTTTTTTTTATACAATTGTTTTTTTTATAACAAAAGTAGTTCAATAGTTAGATTTCTCATCCAATTTAACATAGCCTTGCCGAAGTTATCAAGATGTCCCTTTATGAGTAATTTAAATATTTTGACAATTTTATTATATTTAATAAAAAAAGTATTTAAACAATTTTAATTGATTTTGATAAGTTGAACGAGAAATCTAATTGTTTCACTTTAGTTACAAGTATCAGGATTAATTTGGTGCTGCTAATAGCAAGTATTTTTGTAGTAATAATAAAATGTTAATAATGATAAATTAAAAGGTAAAATATTTTAATGTTGATACCTTCCATCAAATCGCCAAATGAGAAGCATTTTTTGAGAATAAACTCCGAAATGTAAATACTAAAAGATAGAGAGTAAATCATAAATTTATAAAAGCAAGCACAATATGTGAAATGTGCATTTCTCTATCTTAAATTGAAATGAGTTATATATCTTCCATTGATCAATAACACCCATGATACTAGAAGGGCTTCTATACTGCTACAAAATTAAGATCTACAACTTATATACATAAATTCGATATATATATTTTTTTAAAAAAATTGAGAATTACAAGCTTAGGTTAGAATGTAAGTTGGATAGTTGGTTGAAACTCTTTCTCTAGATATATATATATATATATATATATATATATATATATATATATATATATATATATAACTCCACATCTTGGAAAGAAATTAAAGATGGATAAAATGGTTTAAAATCTTAAATTCATAATTGCAATACCCTCGGTATCCCTATACATTAAACTAGTTAAAGAAGATCAAATTGAACTAATAAAAAAAAAAAGAAGGAAAAAGAAATTCTACTTTCTATCCAAATTTGCCAATCAAAATACTAATGATTAACTTCGCTGAAGCAAAAGTGAAACACGAAACTAAACGAAACATATCCATAAATATGTGTTTGAACCGCGAGGGAACTAACCCTGCAATGATATAGAATTTTGGTAAGGACCAGTGAGTCCACTTCAGTAGCTAAATTGAGAATGATCTTTTCTAACGGGGAAGTGGGTCAGTTTGCCCTAAAGTGTTATAAGTTATATAATTGCAATTTCCAATGGGCAGAGGACAAGTCTTTGATTGTGAGTGTTTCTAGATCTCTGTTTACGTGTCTAAGTATCGCCCACAAACTTTTCTATTCACAAATTAGCATATGAATCACATTTTACTATATGTCATTATCGATATGAATGATAGGCCCCAACTGACTAAAGTCAAGTAAGAGATTCGTTTATATATGTTTTAACATTTAAACTTTTCGTGAATGCATAAATCGATTGTTTACACTCTTTTGACTTGGTTTTGGAGTTGGATTTAGTGATCAATTCTGATCAAACGTTTTTCACGTAAATATTCCACAACATATATGTGGTTGAACTGCATGGCCTTTCAAGTTGGTTACAGTACTCTTACGTACGTAGCAACATAAAAGATAGGTGAACTTTCATTTCAAATTGGTTACACTCGTACCACAATATTCTACGGCCATTAAATTCATAGATGGCAATGATAGCTTCATCTAACCATCTATCAACTATAAAAAGACTAACTAGAGAAGCAATTTCGATATCATCCCCATCCCCTATGGCAACCTCTAGAGCACCAGTACCATTGCTGCAGCTGCTGCTACTTTTCTCGAGCTTCTACTCTCTTGCGAGCGCCGATCTCGCAAAAGACCGGTCGGAGTGCACCGACCAGTTGATCGGGCTTGGACCGTGCATGAGTTTTATCATGGGCGGTGGGGATTCGAAGAGTCCGACACCGGACTGCTGCTCCAGCCTTAAGACTGTGGTTGATAAGAGCATGAAGTGTCTTTGTATTCTTGTGCATGATAGAAATGATCCAAATCTAGGGATTAAGTATAACCTCACTAGTGTGCTTCGCCTCCCTTCCAAATGTCATCTTCCTGTCGATGTTGCTAAATGCCCTAGTAAGTATATATCAACCTTAGACATGTTAATTGCATGCATTTGGAAATAGGTTTCGTTTTATTTTAATTAGTAATTAACGAGACAAAGCAAACATAACGCATTGCTTTTTAATTTCTTTTGCAAAGAAATTTATACTTGCTCAAGTGAGATGGGCTTACTATTTTCTGTTTCATTGTTTTTTATTTGAATTTTTTTTTTTTTTGGAATGCCCTCCAAAATCTGTAGTTTTTATACGTATGTCTTTCTAGCTACTTTTTAATGAAGCATTTAATAAGTATATTAACCAAAGATGCTCTTAATAAATAAATTTTGACTATATATATAGTTTATCTACAAAAAGAATCAAAATTTTTAAGGGGTTGTAAATAGAAATATATATCAAATTTATAGTTCCTTTTGTTTTGCAGGAACTATTTGAGTTTCCTTAGCTTTTTGATATATAAGAGTTCGTAAATCATAAAGTAACAAGTAAAACATAAAAAGGAGAACCATATGAAAGAGTTAATTAATGGATCATGCGTCAAGTAATATGAATTGTTTTTAGTTTCTTTCTAATTAATAAGCTCTTCTTAATGGCGAAGGACTACTGAATCTCCCCACGAACTCAGCAGATACAAAGGACTTCGAGCAGCTTGCAGATGAAATCAAAGGGTTTGAAGCTGCAGGAGGAAATGGATCCAAATCAAATGGTAATCATCCCTTCTATAAACCAAAAAGAAAAAATAAAAAATAAAAATTCAAGTCTTTGTCTTAATTATCTAAATATCACAATCGATCCAACTCATCATTAATTGCTCTAACCATGCATTAATTGCAGCAATTAGTTAACTAAATATATTTGCAACTACCTTAATCTTACTTTGTTGATTATTTTTTTCACCTTTGTTCTCCTCCTTGCAGGAGGAAGTGCTACAACCGGAAACGTAGCACCATTGACAAACACTAGCAATGGAAGTAGCAAAAGATTGCTAGGGATGACGATGGAAAGCGGGGCATGGATATTCTCCATTTTTATTCTCTTTTTAAATTAGGGAATTAGTTTGTGCTAATCCTTGTGCAACTTTGCATAATTATTCTTACAATTCATCATATGGCTGATAAATTTGTAATTCTTGAACTAGTTTTATTTAGTCCAGATTGCATAAATATGAGCTGTGAGAGGTTTGGAAGATAAAAGTTTGTTCATAATCTGTTGCTTATTTTCATATACTCTCTTTTATTTCTTTTTTTATAATACTTTGACCTTTTTAACTATTTTATCCTGTCATAAATTGAAGAGATAGTTTGAAGATTTTATATAGTTAAGAGGGTAAATGTGTCGAAACTATAAAATAAATAAAAAAAGTATATAAAAATGAGCACTTCAGGGGTCTAAATATAATTAGACTCTATATCTAAGTCGGTCCTTATCACAATAATAGTCTAATAGTATAATACATATGGACCGTGCATGGCCATAGTTAATGACACGCCTGTATATCGCAGGTGGAAATATGTAAAGTAAGTACAACTGATTAATGTTCATTATTCTATTCACGAATAACGTGATATTTATTCCATTCAGTAAATCCATGATACGAGTAATTAGCAAATCTTGATATAGTTGCTAATAATTCTATATAATATATATGCAAGAAAACTAGATATATAGTCGTGGGGGCCTCATAATATACGCCATAAATATTTTGGAAGATAAGAGTTATTATTGTTCTTTAACCAATACTAAAGACAACTTATAATTTATCATTTGTGATTCAGCTCTATTTTCACTTACTTTGTTATGCTTTAAACTTCTTAAACCTTTAACTCCCAGTAGTTCAGACCAAATCATAACAATTAGATATTTCATTCAAACATAAGGTGTTTGATTAGCTGCTAGTATTTGTCACTAGGAAGAAATTATAAAAGAATCAAACTATCTCTACTGAATATTTAGAATAAATACTAACTTATCCTAATACTATGTTACTGTATTTCTATGTATATATTATACTTATATGATATATTAGGCAGCCAAGCGACCTCTAAGATCTTTAGTCAATTCTGAATATTGATTGAGGTCCTCGTAAGCATTCATGGCGTCCAATAAAGATCCAAAATTTTCCCAGCCCATTCATTGATGATCACTTTCGATGTACCTGCCCTAGCAAACACTTTGTCTAGCTAACTGCCACCATTGAATGTGTTCTCAGTGAATTTCCTCTCAGATTCACAGTTGTGTCAAATAATATTCCATTTAAAATGTCTAGCCATTTAATGGACAAATGACAAATTTAGTGTGGTACCGATTTGATCGTGAACATTTAAAATCAAATTCTCAAGGGTCCCATAGAATTAAGCAGGTATTAGTATAGCCGTCAGATATGTGCAAACGATATGTGTCAATCTATCCTAGTTCGTCTGAGCATGGTGCCCTAATTATATCTGAAATTGAATATAGAAACTCATATGAATAGAACAAACATAACCAAACACTTACAATCGATGCGTTAATATGCATGTACTCTCCAAACGCAAATTCCCCTGGAATCCAATAAAACATCGGCTTTGAGATACTCCATCAAATGCCCTAATTTGTAACTCCCGTCCCGATGTCCCAATTCAAGTCCAATTGAAGAAAGCCCACAAGCCATGCAGTCCATATATATATATATTAATCCATGCACTTATCCACCATGCATGCACAAGGTGTCACAAAGGACCACCCCAACTAACCAAACAAGCCCACACATCCACTTGTATCTCTACCCATTTACACATGCCAAACCACCTTTGTACCAGTCTTTATTGCAATCTCATCCCCTCCCTATCTATCTATCTATCTATCTATCTATCTATCTATCTATCTATCTCTATGATTCTCTCTCTCTCTCTCTCTCTCTCTCTCTCTCTCTCTCTCTCTCTCTCTCTCTCTCTCTCTCTCTCTCTATATATATATATATATATATATATATATATACGAAAAGGAGGCCCATATATAGTATTCTAATCAACTTCTTCTTCTTCGTCCCTCTCTCTCTCTCTCTCTCTCTCTCTCTCTCTCTCTCTTTATTCTTCTCTTCAACTCAATGGCATTTCGCTCTCAAGGGATGATGCTCTTGGCCATGGTAGTTTTGGGGTTCCTTGGCTTCGCCGCGCCGGACTTGGCGAGCGACCGGGCGGAATGCACCGACGAGCTTATAGGGCTGGCGACGTGCCTGACGTACGTGCAGGGCCACGCGGTGGCGCCGACGCCGGACTGCTGCGCCGGAATGAAGCATGTGCTCGACACCAAGAGGAAATGCCTGTGTGTTTTGATTAAGGATAGAGATGATCCTAATGTAGGGATTAAGATGAATGTTACACTTGCTATGATGGTTCCTTCTTTGTGTAAACTGCCTGCTAATATCTCTCGCTGTCCAGGTAAACAATGATCTACTTCTTGCACTCTTACCTTTTTGTTCTTAGTTTTTTTTATTTTTTTTCAATAAACCTTGGATTTTACTTTTATTATTTCAGAAACAGCCCTTGATCTATTGTTTATTTTCATATTGACCCTTCCATTAGTCGACTGTTTGATTTTCTTTTATTAAGCTTATGTTAAACAAAAAAAAAGGAAAGAAAGTTGATAGTAAAATAGTTAATTAACGTATTCTATCTAGAATATTAATTATGATAATAAAGAAAGAAAAATATATATATGAATAAATGATAAAACTTTCTATTATTTTTTCCCTTATTAAGTTCTTCCTGTTATACATTAATTGATGATTAATATTGCAGCCCTGTTGAACCTGCCACCACATTCAAAGGATGCTGAGATCTTTGAGCAATTCGGAAGTGGAGGTGAAAAGAATAGCACAAGTAGCAGTGGTCAGTTTCGTATTGTAGTTATTAATTTTTATATATTTTAGATCAAATTCAAATTTAAATTTAAGAACATGCATGTGCATGTAATTCCTGCACACACCTAAAACTTGTCAGTGCCCACAATATAATTAATTAGATGTACATTGTATCTGGGAATAGGTCAACATGTGTCGCTTTTCAATAGTTCCGAGAGAGTGAATATATTACTTTATATATATATATTACTTTATAGTGAGGACAATAACAATAAAAATGTTTTCAGTTAATATATTTTAGTTTTTAATTAGCTTGGCAGTATTGGAGAAGTGAAGAAACATTATATTATCTTCAATCTTTTCTCTCTCGAACCGTGGGCATTCTATTATAAATTAATTGTTATGATTAAATCCACTCAAATGGTATTAGGTAAGTATTTATTTAGTTACAAGCATATTAAGTTGTTATTTAATTGTTATAATCAGAAGAGACTGTTATAAAGGGGTATATGTTAAATTTTCCTAAAATAAAGTTTAGAACTATTTATTGAAGATTTTATTCTAATTTGTTTAACTATAACTTCTAGTACAATTTAGAGGGAAGAGTATTATGCTATTAATTTTTTATGATTGACATTTTTTACATAATTTAATATCTTTTAGGGTTAATTTTAATTAGACTCCCTTAAACTAAACAAAGAATTCTACGTATATCCCTTTAAACTATGAATATGGACTTCTAAACTAAACAAAATTTTGGTTAGAGAATTTACGTAGTAAAAAGAAATTTTGTAAGTGTATGTGAAAAAAAAAAGTGAAAGTTCTGATGCAAGAATTTGGTTGATACTAATAAATTTTATATGGTTTACATTTTTAACATAATCAAAATATAATTTATATTTCTCAAGATTAATTTTATTTAAACCTCTTAAACTAAAAAAAACTATATATATTTCATTGAAGCACGAGAAAAGGTAACTACATAAACTACTTTTGAAGTACACAATATTTTAATTCAAAAGTGTATGTCAAAAATAATAATAGTTTATAAAATTAAAGTGAAATTATTCATATTTTGTATACGAGTAACTCTACAATCTTGCCCCCCTCCCCCCGGGATCAAAAAAGTCCAGTTGATGAAAAAAGATTACTGTGGTTGTGTTACAGTGAGCAGTGATACAAAGGGAAGCCAGGTTGGGAGCTCAGCTGCGGCAGAAGCGAGCAGCAGTGATGGCAGCCGCAGTGCGATTGGAGGGAAGAGTAGTAGTAGTAGGTGGTTGGGCGAGGCCTATGCATTCATCTACTTCCTCTCTCTTGTTTTCTTGTTCTTGAGTTAAATGCTACATTACTACATAGCTATCTATCTAGCTAGGGCAACCCTTTGTTTTATTATAGTGGCTAAGTGCACAATAAGTTGCATACTTTCAACAGCTCATGATCTCAATGTCTCAGCCACCTTAAGTTTTTACCCTCTATGAGCTCTCTCTTTCTCTTTCTCTCTGTGTATGTGTGTGTAATATTATCATTTGTTGCCTTGTTGGTTGATGTATTTAATGGATTACAATTTGGTTATAACCTAGGAGTGCTTTATCCGAAAGCTGCACTAGAGGATCGTTATTATATTTTAGATGTGTTGCATGGATAAAAAATTAGGAAAAGTTGTGTGCACTTTATCTCGACGTGGTTTGGCCTAATCGTACGAAATCTTTCATTACTTTCAACTTAAGCATCTAATTTGCTTACTTAGACCGAAATTAATGCAATCGTTACCTTTTCGATTGAAAAGGAAAACACTCTTCGATCGTAACTTACCAAACTACAAAGAGGAGGTGCAATTTCCCAAGAAAATCTAATGGCCCTCTTATAATTATATTTTCTTTCCTCGGTATTACACGTTTATATATCTAAATTTCTTGGTTAAATAACACACTCTATTGTAACATATATCTAGCTTCTTGGAATATCTTAAACTCGAAGGGCCTGATGGGTCTGGCCGAGCCCATTTGATGGCTGCCGCGAAGTCATCGCCGTCAATGCCGTCAGCAGTCTGATGGGCGAGATGAGAAAATTAGTTATAGAGAGGAAGAAGACTATTCCTACAAATTATGTATGTATGTTATATAGCAGTGCAAAGACTTTGAAATGGTCAATAACTTGGTATGAATTAGTAAGCTAAGTTTGTCTGTGTGTCCACTCTCGGCTTCTCTCACCCTCTACTCGGTAATTTCTTTAATTTTATTTGACTTGACTTTATGATAAATAATTATATTTAGTTACAATGACTCACAATAAGTCACTCTCGGCTCCCCTCATCCTCTGCTTGAGATTGGTTTAAAGAGATAATAAAAGACTTCTTCTTGGATACTGTTATTGGGTAACATATATCTCTTTAATTTTGTTTGACTTGGCTTATGGTTGATATTTTTAGATTGTATATTTCAACCTTGGTCATATATTTATGGATCCCTTGACCATGTCATATATATATATATATATATCAACGTCAGTTAGCGTTACCATGACTGGGATTTGGAACTAATTGGCTAATGGTGCTGATGTGGCTATTAATAACTTCACGTCGTGATGTCCTAACTACGTTTATATGCTTCTAAATCTTTACTCTGTCTCATATATATAAGTTACCATTTTCTTTGCGTGTCACCGTAACTTTGGGAAGTAGTAATGAATTCGAATATTTAATTTTTTTTCCTCTCATTACGGAACCGGTTAGTACGAGCAGAAGTATCAATAACTTTTTATACCTTATTAAAAATAAATTAGTTTTTCTAAAATCTTTTTCTCTCCTATATGATCTATAAATCGTGAAGATATAGAAAGTCATGTATTGGGTACTTATTTGAGCTTGAAGTTGTCGAGATTCAATTCAATATTGAAATAATTTTGATACCTTAGTTTCTCCACACTATCTACTACGACGAGACTGCCCTAAAGTTTTGGGACTCAATTAACCTATGAGACAAATAATATATGTACAATGATAGTTTTATCTCTCATTTGCTTAATTTCTTAGCAAATTAATTAGGAAACGTTACCCGAAAAGTCTTGAAGTCATTTTTCAATTCATGATCTTATCTATCAGAACTTTGTTAGCAAGTAATCTTACGACACAAGATATTGAACTATTCCAAAGGTGATCCCTATGAACTACTATATAAAGGCATGCAAACATACACACTATTCTCCATATCCTTCAGTATTGTATCTACAATCTCATCACTTCCAAGCATGGGGCTCCGACTCTTAGCAAAAACACTCTTCCTCTCGCTCTCCATAACTATCTTACTCCCGGCGTCGAGGGGCGCCGACTCCGATCCCCTGCAGGACATATGCGTGGCGAAGATGGAGGGGGACGTGACGGTTAACGGATTCCCCTGCAAGCCGATGTCGGAGGTCGTCTCCGACGACTTCTTCTCCTCGGCCATCTCGATGGAGGGCGACACCAACAACCCTTCCGGGTTTCAGGTGACGGCAGGGAACGTGCTCAGCTTCCCAGGCCTGAACACGCTGGGGCTGTCGATGAACCGCGTCGACCTGGCCGTCGGCGGCATCAACCCTCCTCACGTCCATCCCCGCGCCACCCAGTTAGGGTTTGTGGTGAAGGGAGAGGTGCTCGTTGGGTTTGTTACCACGTCCAACGTGTTCTACTCCAAAGTCATCAAGGCCGGCGAGAACTTTGTGATCCCTCGAGGGCTCATGCACTTTGAGCTCAATGTCGGTCATGACAAGGCATTTGAGATCACCGTGTTCAATAGCCAGTTACCGGGTACGGTCTCCGCCCCGTTATCCCTATTCGGATCCAAACCACCTATTCCCACAGACGTCCTTACTAAGACATTCCTCGTGGATCCCAATATCATCGATCTCATCAAGTCCAAGTTCGGAAACTAGCAACCTCATATAGTCATATATATATATAAGTTCCTTATAACTTATGTACTACATATTAGAATGTATGAATATGTATTGTGAGTTACGAATAGACATGCATGCATATCTATGAAATAGAGAGGTGTGTACTAATTTCCATAAACTATGCTTGCTATTATTAATGCTCATCTTATGTATATATGCATATAGTATATAAAGAGACTAGGATTCATAAGATTAGAACGATGGGAAGGATACGGCAAAAGCTATTCCCGACGAGGTCTTAATTAGTCTAGTTAATAAATATAAGAATAAAGAAAACTTACACAAGTAAATACCATATATATATTTAGAGGGTTGTACATGAGAAACTAAAATATAAACTTTACATGCAAATAACATGGGCTTAGTCATAGACACGTAGCATCTGGTTCAGTCGAGTTGACATTTGGATACACGCTAAATCGCTAACACATGTCATCTATTTTTCTTTACGGCTTTTTGGTAATCTACTCTCTAACTGTGGTAGTTTTTCCAGATCTAAAATCAATATAATAAGTGAAAAATGATTCAGCATGTGTTCTGTCCAAAACAGTGAGGTGATCTCCAAATAAACTTCAGAAGATGTTTCAAAGAGATAATAAAACAACTGCCTCGAATGAGGTTAAAATGATCTCCTTGAGTATCTCTTTCAAATTAAGTCCATAAAGCCCTGCAAAATTGTTTAAGAAAGATGCAGAAAAACTAAAATCTAAACATATTCATACAAATAATCTAAACATGTTTACGTAAGATAGAATATTTTGATATACATGGCTAATTACGTTGAAATCTTACAAGTTTAAACTGTCCGGCTTTCACTTGCTATTGTACTTCAATCATATTCATCATCTTTGTCATGTTAGCTAGATAGGACATCAATTAGCATTATGTTTTTGTGTCGATTCCAAATAGTAATTAGCGTTAATTAATTGCCGATTTTTAAAGCGTTGCGTGTACTCTTATCCAAAGTAGGCATGCATATCTTATCTTGGTCAATTTAGATTTGAGCCCTTTAAATCTTATCCAATCAATCGATGCTGGAGCCCAAGATGTTAGCTTCTACCAAACACCCGTGCTTAATCTCTTAATCGAGTTGCCTAGCTTTTTGGACATATAATTTCATTCACAAGATATGGTGTTGAATCTTTCAAACTTAAAATAGATACTAACACATTCTTTTTTCCTATCTCGGCTGTAACTTTTTAAAATGTTTCTCATTCTTTTAGAGAAGCTAACCATGTACTGCATAATTATTAGCAACTCTCAATAAAATTATGGTTTCTCTTCTCGTTGGTAGGTTTTGCTCCGTATATAACTAGTTAGATATTATTTTGTATAGAGAAGCAATTAATGGAACTTATTTCCGAATCCTGATGCGATTTTGAATGTGATAGGATCCACATAGCCCACCAATCAACTCGGTTTCTTTGTCTGAGAGAATAGTTCGTAGACTGATATATCAAATTAAGAACAATAAAATTCCATCAACGGATTTAAGACCTACAATAGCTAGACAGGCGATGGTTTGAGATATGACAATCTATCTTTATCAGACTAGCAATTAAGTCCTTTGAGGAATTTATAACCACTCCATTTCAAGGAGAAGTGACCATGCATCTTTCTTAACCAGACAACTTCTTCAGACAACTATTTACATACGACGTGTTCTTTGATTTCATGATTATGACCTATATATATATATATATATATATATACACGCAGATCAAAGTAATCCTAAAAGATCAATCTGTAAGAACTAAGTAATTACGTAGGAATTTAACATTTAAGCCCTTCCTAGTTGTAATTATATTCGAAGTCGTCGTATCTTATACACTTATCCAGAACAAACCTTCTAGCTTTTGCTTTCTTACAGACTGGTGTCCATGATATTCTAGACAAATGTTTCAATACTATATATATATGATATATTCTCTACGTAGAATAAGATAAAACAACAATAATAACAACCATAGTTTATTTATTGCAATAAACGTCATTTTATTTCATAGGCATGCATGCATGTCATCGCGTGCAAAACAGTACTTATTCGTGCATGCTAATACATAGTACATAAGTGACAGGAAATTAAGCACAAATACTTGAAGAAAAAAAAAATTAAGCACAGATACTTTAAATCTTGAAACAAGTGCACATATTAGACTTCAGTAGTTTCCGAACTTGGACTTGAGGAGATTGATGATATTAGGCTCCACCAGGAATGTCTTCGTAAGGACTTCGGTCGGAATAGCGGGTTTGGATCCGAATAGGGATAGCGGGGCCGAGAGCGTACCAGGCAACTGGCTATCGAACACATTTAACTCAAGAGCCTTCCCAGGCCCGACATTGAGCTCAAAGTGCATGAGCCCCCGAGGGATCACAAAGTTCTCGCCGGCCTTGATAACTTTGGAGTAGTACACGTTGGACGTGGTCACAAACCCTACGAGCACCTCTCCCGTCACCACGAACCCTAGTTCTGTGGCCCGGGGATGGACGTGAAGAGGGTTGATGCCGCCGACGGCCAGGTCGACACGGTTCATCGACAGCCCGAGCGTGTTCAGGCCCGGGAAGCTGAGCACGTTCCCTGCCGTCACCTTAAACCCTGAAGGGTTGTTGGTGTCGCCCTCCTTGGAGATGGCTGAGGAGAAGAAGTCGTCGGAGACGACCTCCGACATCGGCTTGCAGGGGAACCCGTTAACCGTCACGCCCGCCTTCATGTCGGCGACGCATATGTCCTGCACGGGATCGGGGTCGCGGCCGCTCGACGCGGGGAGTAAGGTAGTTATGGAGAGCAAGAGGAAGAGTGTTTTTGCTAAGAGTTGGAGCTCCATGCTTGCAAGTGATGAGATTATAGATAGAGTTGACGAAGGATATGAAACATAGTGTATCTATGCATGCCTTTATATAGTAGTTCATAGGACACCACCTTTGAATGTCTTTAAAGATTATTACTTGCTCCGAAAGTTGGGATAATTAGGAAGCTATTGTACGTTTCTGTCACATGAAGTATGGATAAGGCCAAGAATGGAGAGTAGAATAAGACTTCTTATCCGATAGTGCGGAGGTGGGTGCATGTAACGTTTCCTAATTGGCTGCGAATCTCTAGTGATATACTATATAATATTATGGATGCTAGTCTATAATGAAGAACGAGTAGACTTTTGAACGTTAAAAGGGCTCCTTTAAGATACGTCGGCTCCCAATAATTACAATTAGAGATGGATTTAAATGTTAAGGCATTCTTAGAATGGACACGTCATACCTAAACCCAAGTTCGTCTCAAGATAAAGATGGATAGTCATGTCCACGTGATATTGTGGTGGATCTTATGCATCCTTAAGCGTAGGAATGTGGTACTTTGGCGGCACCTCGTCCGGTTGTCAAAAAGTTAAGAATCGTGAAATAGTAGCAATTTCATGCTTTTAGGACTGCAGAAGACCCACACCTCTCCCCCAAAAGGTTGCTAACTTTCTTAAACAAGTAATTTTGTTCTCACGACTTAGTCGAACAAGTTGATTGGTGCTCATGGAGTCACGTGTCGCCGCATGAACCGCCCTATACCGGACAGCTAGAAGGGCACTCGGTGGCTGCCTCTGCGGATTAGAGTAAATCTAATTTTTTGTTTAAAAAAATGTATATATATATATATATATATTATTTAGTATAAATAAAATAAAAAGTTAGGTATTCTTATATGTTAAGGTGTAACTACTCTAAAAGAATGTAATGCCCTCATTGGGCCTTCTTCTTGATTGGAATATTGGATTATTAATCTAGTTTTATTTTTAATTATGACATTAGATTTATCTGCTTTATTTTAAAAAATTATTTAGTATCAATTACGAAATAATCATTTAGTCTAGGTATTATGATCCAAACGTAATTTCTCTTAAATTGATCAAGTTCTTTTTGCGTCGCTAAAACCTAATTTTTATTAATTTTATTTTTTTAAAATATTTTAGTTTTATTTGAGAGAGAAAAAAATAAAATTACTATAAATATTAAGAAGTGAAGAATGAGTTTTTATACATTTCCATGGATTATCAATGATTAGATCTTTCCCACGATCATAATCATACCTCCCTTATTTTGATAGGATTTGAGTACCATCTTTCTCAAGCAACTTAGAGCACGTTCTCCCGGTTGTGGAGCTTGGTGACATCAACGGGTGTCTTCCAAGAATTAAATGAGGGAGCAAGAGAAGTGAAAAAAAGATTTGATATTGTTGTTATTATTTCTTTTTTCATACGAGAATTACAATTAGAGATGGATTTAAATGCTAAGAAATTCAGACACTTCATACCTAAACTCAGGTTGTCTAAAGATAAAGATAGACGGGCCATGTCCCCCTGAAAATTGTGGTGGATTTTCTGCACCCTCAAGCGTAGGAATTTGGTACCTTGGACAGACTTGGCTTTGGTCCATAGTTTATGCTAGCAGTCTTCTCCAGGGTCAAAAGGATCTATTGGAGGAACTATCTAAGCTGGCTGTGCTCGATATCCTATGGGTCATCGCAGGTGATTCCAGCGCTTTCACGGTGCCTTAAGAAAAAGTGAGCACGGGAACAGTGGAGTTGGGGCCAAAGTGTAAAGCTTTTGTTTTGTTAAGTTCATCGACGATGCCGGCCTCTGCGATCTCGGCTATGACGGCATTCTCTTTACATGGTGCAACAACCAGTCAGGCCGCAATCGAATTTGGGTTAGGCTCGATCGCGTCTCGGCGAACGCCGGCTGGATGAGTTTGAACCCTCTCTGTAAAGTATTCCAACTCGACAGGTCGGCAATGGACCATGCTCCGTTGCTATTCACTGTTCCAATTTGAACTCTACTGGTTGGATTATGAGGAATGTAGTCACACTGTGGAGAGAACATGGAATAGTGGGTCACCTGGGAATCCCATGCATGGGCTCATGCATAAAGTTAGTAAACTCCAGAAGTCCTTACGTAAATGGAATAATGACGAACCGGGCAGCATTGAAAATGCTCTAAAAGCAACAAACGATGCCATCATGCATCTTGAGAAGCTGGACGCTGTTGGACAACTGAACGAGGAGGGCCTGCTAGATGTGACAAGCCAATAAAGTCTGCACTATGTGGACAAGTGAATATCAAATGGCTTCAAAGGTCCAGGCTTTGCTGGATATTAGAAGGGTATCCCAACTCCAAAATTTTCCACATCATTGCAACGACCAGACGATAGTGAAACCATATTCTTAGTATAAGAGGTGAGGAGGATGTTTGGCTGCAGAACCAGGCTGAGGTGAATGCAACCTTTGTGGAGTTCTATAGAAGGTTGTGGGGGCGCGGAGGAAGTCAAGTTGGTCCTACCAATTATAATTGGCCGGTGCTTCCAATTCTCACGATTGAGGAAGGACAACAGCTACTGGCCCCCGTCACCCGAGAGTAGATCTATACTGTGGTGAAGAGCATGCCTCATGGGAAGGCACAGGGCCCAGATGGCATACAAGCGGAGGTTCTTATTCCCTATTGCAATGCCATTGGGGGGGGGGGGGGGGGGGGGGGGGGGTGCATTCGTGAGGCATTTCATCTCTAGCACACCACCTTACCCAGGAGCTGGGGGGTTCCCCATGAGGTAGCTCATTCGCTGGCAAATGACAACAACAATAGCCCGGTCATGATGGTGAAGCTTGATTGGTGAGCTAACTTCTATATACGATTTTGTTCTTTGTAAAATTCGTCTAACCATTCTCTATCTAGAGTGTCTATAATTTAAGATTTTATCTAAATATGTTTACATAGAATATAAGATCTTACAAGTTTAAGCTGTTCAGCCTCGTTCACTTACTATTGTACTTCAATTAAATTAAATTCATCTAAATTTGTCGTGTGAGATAGGACGTCAATTAGCATTATGTTTGCGTGTCCATTCCAAATAGTAAATAGCATTTATTAATGCCGGTTTTAAACCGTCACGTGTACTCTTACGTGCCCAAAAGTAGGCATGCATATCTTATCTTGATCAATTTAGATTTTAGCCGTTTAAATCGTATCCTACCAATCGATGCTGGAGCCCAAGATGTTAGCTTCTACCAAACACCCGTGATTAATTTCTTAATCGAGTTGCCTAGTTTTTTTTGGACATATAACTTCATTCACAAGATATGGGGTTGAATCTTTCAAACTAATAAAAGTTATTAACACCATCTTTTTCCTATTTCGGGTGTGTTTATTGTTTTTAATGTTTCTGATCTTCTTAGAGAAGCTAACTATGTACTGCAAAATTATTACCAACTCTCAATAAAATTAGGGTTTAATTCTCGCTTTCCTAAGGAGCCTTCTTTACGTTAAAATAGAATATTTCTCTAGTTATTCGTTACAGACTAGCATCAACAATTTTCTAGACAAATGATTCAATACTATATATACCATATTCTCTACATAGAATAAGATAAACAACAATAGTAACAACCATAGTTTATTTATTGCAAGAAACGTCATTTTATTTCGTAGACATGCATGCATGTCATCGCATGCAATACAGTACTTATTCGTGCATGCCAATACATAGTACTAAGTTACAGGAAATTAAGCACACATACATTAAAAAAAATGCAAAAAAATTTAGCACAGATGCTTTAAATCTTGAAACAAATCCACATATTAGACTTCATTAGTTTCCGAACTTGGACTTGAGGAGATGGATGATATTAGGCTCCACCAGGAATGTCTTCGTAAGGACTTCGGTCGGAATAGCGGGTTTGGATCCGAATAGGGATAGCGGGGCCGAGAGCGTACCAGGCAACTGGCTATCGAACACATTTAACTCAAGAGCCTTCCCAGGCCCGACATTGAGCTCAAAGTGCATGAGTCCCCGAGGGATCACAAAGTTATCGCCGGCCTTGATAACTTTGGAGTAGTACACGTTGGACGTGGTAACAAACCCAACGAGCACCTCTCCCGTCACCACGAACCCTAGTTCTGTGGCCCGGGGATGGACGTGAAGAGGGTTGATGCCGCCGACGGCCAGGTCGACACGGTTCATCGACAGCCCGAGCGTGTTCAGGCCCGGGAAGCTGAGCACGTTCCCTGCCGTCACCTTAAACCCTGAAGGGTTGTTGGTGTCGCCCTCCTTGGAGATGGCCGAGGAGAAGAAGTCGTCGGAGACGACCTCCGACATCGGCTTGCAGGGGAACCCGTTAACCGTCACGCCCGCCTTCATGTCGGCGACGCATATGTCCTGCACGGGATCGGGGTCGCGGCAGGTCGACGCGGGGAGTAAGGTAGTTATGGAGAGCAAGAGGAAGAGTGTTTTTGCTAAGAGTTGGAACTCCATGCTTGCAAGTGATGAGATTATAGATAGAGTTGATGAAGGATATGAAACATAGTGTATCAATGCATGCCTTTATATAGTAGTTCATAGGACACCACCTTTGAATATCTTTAAAGATTATTACTTGCTCCTAAAGTTCGGATAATTAGGAAGCTACTGTACGCTGTGTCACATAAACTATAGATATGGTCAAGAATGGCGAGTTAAATAAGACTTCTTATCAGATAGTGGGGAGGTGGGTGCATGCAACGTTTCCTAATTGGCAGCGAATCTATAGTGATATACTATATAATATTGTGGACGCCAGTCTGTAACGAAGAAATAGAAGATTTTTGAACGTTAAAAGGCTCCTTTAAGATACGTCGGCTTCCAATAATTAAAATTAGAGATAGATTTAAATGTTAATAAATTCTTAGAATGGACACGTCACACCTAAACCAAGATAAGTATAGATAGTCATGTCCCCCATGTAATTGTGGTGGATCTTCTGCATCCTGAAACGTACGAATTTGACACTTCGTCACCTCGTTTGGTTGTCAAAGAGTTAAGACTCGTTTAACAGTAGTAATTTAATGCTTTTAGGACTGCAGAAGACCCACACCTCTCCTCCCCCCCCCCCCCCCCCCCCCCCCCCAAAGGTTGCTAACTTTCTCAAACAAGTTGATTGGTGCGCAAGATGTCACTCGTCGCCGCATGAACCGCTCTACCACACAGCTAGAAGATCACTCAGTAAGTGGTTGCCGCAGCAGATAGAGTAAATCTACTTATATATATAATTTAGTATAAATTAAATAAAAGTTAGGAACTCTTATATGTCAAATCGCAACAACCCTAAAAAAATAATGCTCTCTGTGCAATATTATACTATCTTTCTCACAAGATACAATTAAGAACATTGTTTATATATGGGTGGTTAATACACTCATTTTAATGTTTCTATATAATAACCATACTTATTTGATCCAATTAAAATAATATATAAAGGAAATTGAGAAAATTTGAGAGAGATAAGTAAAAATATTTTTGTTATTATTAATTTTTCTCATACACAAATGGGGATATATCTAGAAGTTTTAGAGGCTTTTGAATTTATCTATACAATTGTAGCCCTCTAAATTTATTCAATCCATTAACCATTAAAAGTGTCATTATGACTGTTAAAAATCCAGTAACATTCTTATAATGTTTGAATTTTAAATTATTTAATTATTAGTTTCAAATAGATTCTAAAATTAATAACATCCCCTCCTCTAGCCAAGTGGTTAGGTGCAATAGAGATTGGGAGGCTTTTATCAAACCTTTATTTCTCTTTTTAGTTTTCCACTCTTCTCTCTCTAGGTCTTTTTCTCCTTTTCCCTCTTCCCTTTCTCACCATCATTCTAGGCTTGTTATCTTCACCAAGGTCTCCATCAATATTCACTAGATCTAAGTCTTGTGGCCAATTCTACCACCGTCCTCTTTCGACACAACCACTATGTATTGTCTTTTCTTTCCTCAGCACCATCAATTCCGCTCCTTTCATCCTACGTTGCTTTAACCATTGTCGTCCTTCCCTTATTTGCCACTATTTCTGCCCCCTCTTTTATTTGGTAACATCTATCTTCCTCGACGTCGCTAATCTCTCCACTCCACCCGCTCCCTTTGTCATTGTTGCAGTAGCATCATCGTTGCTTGTGACCTCCCACTCTCTACCTCCTAGCTAATCATTCCTTTTACTGGGCTTGTCTTGTAATGTGGATCTGGAAGGTTGGTTGCAAGTTAGGCAAGAGACTCTCACAAATTTCCTCCTTGTTTGGTCGTGGTAGCCTATGGTTGTTATGACCTGGTCGTTGATCGTAAGGTGTGACGGGTGCCCGTTAGTGGGTTGGCATTGGGGCTTTGGTGTGAGAAATTAGGTTTAATCTATTTGATTTGAAATCCTTCCTAATCTCATGCAACTCCCATCTTATTACAGTTTGCGCAGATTAGCTCATTTCGATAGCTTCTCTTCCCTCCTCATCTCCATCATCTCCAAGCACCTCCTTAGCCTACTGCTTCCTGCATGCTAATTGGATCTTGAAACTGGGTTTTCTTTTATGGGAGCTTGTTTTTATTTTCTATGCTTTTCCCTACTGTAGTGTTTAATATGTTATAGGTTCCTTTTTTTTTACTATTATAAATTAGTTAATTTGATCTTTAGAGATTCATAGGGTTATGTCTTGAACTGTTGAATCTCGACAGAACCTTAGGCTGACTCAAGTCTCTTTGCTTGTGTGAATCTAGTATGATCATTCTTTATTTTATACATTTTTGTATATCGTTGGGTTTGATGCTTTGCTTTATCTGTACGGGTGTCTATTTTAAGCTAAGTATAGAGCTTGCCACAAAGAGTCGATCACTCTATCCCCTATCTCTTCTATGTATAATGTATTTATAGTTAGCAGGTGTTGAAGAATTGCTTTTGCACCTACGTGCTTTCAACAACAAAAAACAATAAAATCATTGAGGCTAACTTTAGTTTTTTCATCTATATATATGTTTTATTATTTGTAAAATTTTGTCTAACCATCTCTATCTTAAAATGTCTAATTTAATATTTCAAAATTAAGGCAAAAAACACACAGAAATAAGTCCCAATGAGTTCTTATACAAAATAACTAACAAATTATTCGGCTTTCAAAGCAGAACCTATCAAAGAAGCGAAACCCTAATTCTCTCAATAGTTGCTAATAACTATTTGAAGTTGGATCTAAAAGATTCTAACATCATAACGAGTTTCTATGTCCCAAAATGTAACTCTTGATTAAGATATAAAGCACGATTCTTTGGTAGGAGCTAATGACATCTTGGGCTAGCTCCAATGTGGAATAGATTTAAAGGATCCAAAGTCGGCATTGATGCTAATTACTATTGGAAAGGGCACCGACATCATACTAACTATTTGATGATTAGGATTTCCCATCTGAACAAAAACATGTACAACATAAATAAATAAATAAATAAATAAATATATGTGATTGAGTGCTCATTTAGTTGAAGAATATGAAATCTCTTTCATCAAATTAGGAATTCTTTATTTATTGTTAGCTTGTCGCCATCGGTGGAGCTACGTACTACTACTACTGACAAGGGCCATCCCACCTAACGATTTTAATATCTTTCCTTATCTTACGGGCTTCAATCAATTAGAAAGAAAAATGACATAACATGTTTACTAAATGTAATATATATTATTGATATAGCATCTAACACTTTATTAAGCTTTTGGATTAACCATCACTTATTCTAACTTCATTTTTTTTAAAGGGAAATTTGCATATAACACCTTACATTCTAACGAAATTATAATTTATGTCATATATTTTTAATATTTATAAATCGAGTCTTATGATTTACTGAATATGTGCAGAACTAACACTGTGGAAATATTTAGAGATATTTTATTTTAAAATGACCAAAATGTCCTTGATATGTGTTAGGTTGGATTTATTTGGATTAGGTTGAGTTAATATAGCTTTGGGTAGGTATAGCTTAGTTGTTAACCTAGATGTTTGATTAAGTTTAGCTAACAAATCTGGACGTTTTCGTTAAATTATTAGTCTCGATTTATAAATAATAAAATGTAGAATATAAACCATAATTTTATTAAAAAATAAGCAAATTTCTCTTTTTCTTAGGGATGTAATCTCCTTTTACTTCTTAGACAAAGGAGACGCCAATAAGTGGGAATTTAAAGGTGCAAGAGTTAATTAATTGAATCATTTGGTAATTAAGTAGGCCTAATTCTCCACCATATAATTATCTTAATTAACTGATGAACGACGGCCTATTATTGGGCTTGTCACATTGTAAAGGCCCAAAACAGTGACGAGGAAGATGTAGGCTTGACCAAATTTATATATATAATGGATGGAACAAGTGAGATCTTTTATTACAATATTTGATGGTCACTAACTTATAATTTAGACTTTCTTTAAACCAAATTTTGATTAAATTTTGATTTTAAAATTTAAAATTATTGTGACGTCTATTTTTCTTTTAATAATCAGACGTATATAATTTTTAGAATTTACTAGTTAAATATTAAATTTCAAGCAATTAATGATCTTTTATTGGCCTTCCAGCTTAATTCAGCTCGTTCAGACTCCTCTTATTTACACCCTTAGGAATAGAGGAGGCGGAAACACGAGAGTTATTTAAGACCGTCGGATGTGGGACCCAACATCATGCAACGTACACGTCAGCACGTGACTTCAATGACTCGGATCCGAGAATATGTTGTATGTGGGGTCCTGCACAATGGTGACGTGTAAGATACGTTGACCGATCAACTTAACGTGCATCCGAACTTTACTCCTTCGATTATTCTTCCAGAGTTAAAAGTTATATGACACGAACCATCTATTCTTCTTAGCTGAAGGGTATATATTTTCCTCACTTTGTTTCAAGAGGTTCGAGATAACCAACACGTAAATCAAACTAATACTCGGCTATAAATTTAGCAATCAATAGATTCATTTATTTTATTTGTTTTCATAAATAGAGCTTATTAATTAATACATAGAATCCCAAATCAACAAATTATATAAATGTATGTTTACTTTTACTTTATTGCAACAATCCATAGATATGGATTCCACTTATTTCAATAGTTAAATAGATGTTAATATATTTAATTAATTAATAGACGCCTCCAGCTCCAACAAACTTGGACTTCAATAGATCGATGACGTTATTGTCCACCTGGAAGGTCTTAGCCAAGACCTCATCGGGAATAGCGGGTTTGGATCCGAACAGAGTAAACGGAGCCAAAACCACACCCGGCAACTGGCTGTTGAACACCGTCATAGCTCGCGCATTAACCTTCCCCGCGTTGTACTGGAAGTGGACGAGCCCCCTTGGGATGACGAAACTCTCGCCGGCCTTAACGACCTTGGAGTAGAAGACGTTGGCGGTGCTAACGAAGCCGACTAGGAGCTCGCCCTCGACCACGAACACGAGCTCGGTGGCGCGAGGGTGGCTGTGGAGCGCGTTGACGCCGCCGGGGGCGAAGTCGGCGCGGTTCATGGAGAGACCGAGGGTGTTGAGCCCCGGGAAGCTCGCCACGTTGGCCTGCGTGATGTTGGATCCGAACATGCCGCTGGTGTCGCCCCCTGTAGCGAGGCCGGAGAAGAAGAAGTCGTCGGAGACCACGGCTGAGGCCGGCTTGCATGGGAAGCCGTTGACAGTTACGTCGGTCGAGTTGAGGTCGGCGACGCAGAAGTCTTGGAGAGGATCCGGGTCGGCGACGCACGCAGAGTAGTTGATCGAGAAGATGGCCGCGAGGAGGAGTGAAGTTAGAATGGATTTGGAGAACTCCATGGTTTTTGGGATGTTGTTGTTTGATTTGGTTACTGATGAGAGGAGAAAGGATTTGTGATACTTGTATATATAGTGATGCATGGAAACATATATATACGAACGATTCAAAGCTTTAGCTATGAAGATAGTTGTTGAGTTTTTCTTTAGAATTATTATTATTGGAATTAGTCTAGGAAGCCAATTCATAATTCGATTATTAGGTGGCTTGAGGTTTACTTGTCTCCCGTCAGGAATTTCTTGCAGTCAACTGACCAAAAAGTTTATGTTATTAGATATACAACCGATTAAAAGATGTATCATATCTTTTAACACGCTACATTTACGTGCCACTCGTGTATAGAGATATCGAAATAATTGAGCACCTTGAGCTGATCAAGTTGATTTTAGCACGAGTCAAACTTAACTAAAATCTAAACAAGCTGAGCTTTATTATGCTTTCAATCCAAGCTTAAACAAAGTTTAGCCCGATCAAGCTTAATTCACATTTTAACAACTAAATGCCTCCTTATCCGTAGTTAAATTTACACCCTCTATATACCCTAGTATTGCAACATGAATAGTGATAACTTTCCTCTAAACCATGGATGTAAAATAAGTATGATAATACTATTTATGAATCATTACTGTCCCGCTGCTCATTAATTACCTTTGAGCTTTAGTTCAAGCCTGCATAAGCTATCGTCTTGTTTACACAATTATGTTTACATTCTTGAAATGGTTCAACTAGACATTGGTATATATGATATAATTTCTTCGTTTCCTCATTACAAATAGATAGGCAAGGCTAGCTTTGCGTTATTGTGATCAGTTTGTCAAATCTTAAGCTTGATCGATTGACCCAGTCCTTTCGGTCACAGATTTCCACTCCATGACTCGGTCTTTCCAATCTATTCTGGAGTTCACTTTCCATCTTTTCAATGAAATAAAAGCAAATTAAGAATAACGGTAGAAATTAAGGACTACTTCTTTGCTTATCTTATTCTTACCAACCTCACCAATTACATCATCATGTTATAAATTTCAAGATCATACGATCGCACTTTACTGAGTCTTTGAACACTTCAAACCAAACCCACCGCTATATAATAAAACGATCGTGAATCCTTTCTCCTATATCTCATCCCAAGAGTAAGTTAATTAATTAACCATGGAGTCCTCCAAATCCATTCCAACTTCACTCCTCCTCCTCTTGGCGATCATCTTCTCCATCAACTACTCCGCGTGCCTCGCCGACCCGGATCCGCTCCAAGACTTCTGCGTCGCCGACCTCGACTCAACCAAAATAACCGTCAACGGCTTCCCATGCAAGCCGGCCTCCGCCGTCGTCTCCGACGACTTCTTCTTCTCCGGCCTCGCCACTGGGGGCGACACCAGCGGCATGTTCGGATCCAACATCACGCAGGCCAACGTGGCGAGCTTCCCGGGGCTCAACACCCTCGGACTCTCCATGAACCGCGCCGACTTCGCCCCCGGCGGCGTCAACCCCCTCCACAGCCACCCTCGTGCCACCGAGCTCGTGTTCGTGCTCGAGGGCGAGCTCTTAGTCGGCTTCGTTAGCACCGCCAACGTCTTCTACTCCAAGGTCGTTAAGGCCGGCGAGAATTTCGTCATCCCGAGGGGGCTCGTCCACTTCCAGTACAACGCGGGGAAGGTTAATGCGCGAGCTATGACGGTGTTCAACAGCCAGTTGCCGGGTGTGGTTTTGGCTCCGTTAGGTCTGTTCGGATCCAAACCCGCTATTCCCGATGAGGTCTTGGCTAAGACCTTCCAGGTGGACAATAACGTCATCGATCTATTGAAGTCCAAGTTCGGGAATTAATTTATTTATACGTGGATTGGTGGAATAAACTAAAATAAATTTTGTATTCGTCGTTGGATTTGTCGTTCTGTAGTAAGTAAACTCTATTTAACTATTGAAATAAATCATTGATTCTTGGGTGTTGATTTAATTGAATGTGATGGGAGTTGAATTAATGACAATATTTGATCGACTTTTCCTAATTTGTGGACTTCTTCAGTACAGGTGGAACGAGTCTAGATTTGGGCATATCATTTAAATAACTAAAAGCTACTGTCTAGATTTTTATTATACAATTATTGAAAAGTATATTGCCGGTTAGTTTTCTTAACAGCAAGTTATCATATAGATAAGTTAAATTAATTATAAATATAAAATAAACTTAATGCCCTTAAATAAGGTTTTTTTAAAGTATGCAATATTTCTCTATTTCATTTGCAGCTTTTATGTTTAATTTAAATGAGATTATTTCTAGATAATAAAAGAAAATCGTAGAGCATTTTTGATAAATTTTCCTGAAATTTAAAACATGTTTTTAAAAATGATATTCGTAAAAATAACTCTTCATAATGAAAGAAAGAATTCGTATCTATTTGTCAACGGTGGATGAGTCTAGAGAAATTAAAGTACGAGCGTACCAGAAAAATATTTAAACGTCGAATATCAGTATATCACAATGTCAATGGATCCAAAACTATTCTTGTTTAATCTAAAAAATTATAATAATAAATAAGATATTCAGAAAATATAAAAATATTATACTTTTTAAATTAAACTTAATTTAGTGCGTTGCACGGTATTATTTTCTAATAAACTGATGGGAGATTTTATTTATAAGTAAAATATAGGGTGTTATTTGTAATTTTTTCTTATATTTTAATTAGTTTTTTTTATAAAATATATTTGTTTCTCCTTTTGATTTCAGTAGCAATATGGGTGGTTTTAGTTGCGGGCTGAAATAGGCAGGCTTTTATGCGAGCTAATGGGTGAGCTTTTGGACCGGGCTTTTGGGTCAGATCGATGGACAGGCTTCAAGACCAAGTCAGACAGGCAAAGAGTTGGTCCATACCGTCCACTGATGGTCGGGCGCTAGCTGAGATCAGACCTAAAGCGGGTTCGGGTCGGGCTTAACCCGGTCCAAACCGGGTTAGGCACGAATTGGCAGGGCGTTTGATGAGGTACGTTGGACCGGGTTAAGCACGAATTGGCGGTACGTACGCCAACCATTACCATCGAGGGCTTCCAAAATAGGCATTTACTATTGCATGGCCTGCATGATTCACATGAACACACCCACTGCCGACTACCACGTGGGTCCCAGTCCCACCCAGACCTGCTAGCCAATGGGATGGCGCCAACGCCAACAACATCGGCAGCCAAGGTGGACTGCACTCTTCTCATGATCACAATTCACAAACCCAACAAAAAGCCAACCTCGATTCCTCTCTTTTATCCTTCCCTTTTTGACTACGTTATATTCCCAACTTCCAAACTCTACTCACACGATGCATCCAAGAATACCCCCCAATAATAAGACTTCTCTTCACAGGCTAGGTGAATTTGTAAGCTAATCATAAGGATGGACAAGAACCTCTTGTCACGGGATAATATGATCATCTTAACGTCATCTACAAGGTGGTATGTTAATGGGGTACAATTATGGATTCTTGTGGCAAAAGCTCCAAATAGGAAGGAACATGATACTAGAGTAGCGTGGACCACAAGCTCACTAGACGACCCATTCGTGTGAAGAGACCAAACTGGCATCCAGTAAACTGTTTGCATAGATTACCATGTACCACTTTTTTCTTTTTTCTTTTCATAAAATCTCCCCCCTGTCGGTAGAAACTAGAAAGGAGGAGAGTAAATTGTGATATCTAGAAAAAGAGAAGGATCTTTTAATTAAAAGTTTACTTGCTACAATAAATGATAAATGCAGGGGGTGATGTGGAAAAAGAAACAGAACGAAGGGACACCGAGGAAAGTTACAGAGCCGTGCGGTCGTGGCGACTAGTCGGCGACACGCGTTCTGCCGTCAGAGCAACCCTGATTCGCCTCCACGACTTCGCCCGCCAACTCGCCGATTCGTCGGCCCCCCAACACGACTCCCGAGGCGTTGTCTCCTATTACTAGAAATCCCAGCGGCTGACATCCTCTGACTAGTCTCCCTCGCTCTATGCTTGATTTCTTCTCTCACAGCTGAAGGAATCGCGATGGGTGGGTGCGTATCGAGGCCGGATGGCTGCCTCAGCGCTCGCAGGAAGCCCCATGGCCGCCGGCGGAGGAGGGCGGCGACGAATCGGCTGTCGTCGCGGCAGTCGATGGAGACGATCGCCGAGGTGGAGCAGACGGATGGGGCCGACCAGAGGGCGTACTGTATTCCCGCGTTCCAAGGTAGATGTTTGTTCACTTTGCTTGGTTCTCGGAGATGACATGAACCCAGGTGCGGCATTGGGTTTTGAGTCCCAGTTCCAGGCTAAATTTAGAATCTTGGTGAACGTTTAGATCTTCGCTAGGAGCTTAGAAAGGTTAGATCTTGGGGATTTGCTGGGAACCCTGGGTACTCATTATTTGTTTTGAGCTTAGTAGCTGCTGGTTTCTAAATTGTGTCAAATTCTTAAAAATCAGATGTTAGTTAATTTCAACTGCCACTGGGTAGCAATTACACGTTGAGTCAATTTCATCTTGTGTATTTCCTGGAGGTTTTGTTTGTCTACATTGTTTGAAACGGAGGTAGAAATTTGGAGTATGGCTTTCTTGATCATGATCATGTGCTAACTTGTGTTATTAACAGCCGTATCTGGAAGCCTCGAGGATACATGGTTCGATTCAGTTGCGGAAACAGAGTCAGAGGGCGAGGATGATTTCCATAGTGTACAGGATGGTATGTGGCAGGTGGTCATAACACAGCATCATCTTTCCAATGTATTTGAAGTTTATTCTGATTTCCTTGTTCTTGAATCTTTATGGATGCTGCTGAAATTTCTGCAGATGCTTTTTCTTTAACTGGCCTTGAGAATGAGGCCGTGTTGAGTAATTCGTCATCAAAAGATCTTGAGAGTGGAAGCTTCAAGATCAGTGCTTCCTCCATTTCTTCCATTGCTCAAAACCAGAAGAGACATAAATTTGGGGAGCAATCCAAGGTGACTATAGAGTATGGTGTAAATGTGTCGAGCCTTTCTGATGATGAAAGTACTGATGCGGGGGAAGGGGGGATATTGAACAATTGCGGTATCCTGCCAAATACTTGCTTGCCTTGTCTTCCTTCTACTGCCTCCATTACCGAAAAAAGGAAGCATTTTAGTTCCAGCCCGACTAATTCTTTGAAGATGCCTTCTTTGAAGCTTTCTTTTAAGCGAAGAACTGGTGAAGGCCATACTACCTCATCGCTAAGTGAGTGTTTCAAATTATTTATTTTTTTGGCACTTGTCTTCTCCAGAGTCCAAAAGTACAATTGTATCTTGTTTTATTAAGTGATCAGGAAAAGATAATTATGTTTTTAGACAGTAGTTCAACGTTTTTGCCTTCATCACATGGTGTTTGCTCCATCATAGCATGTGGGTTCTGCGCTTTTCCCTACCTCTAATAGATTTGAGTTTAACAGATAAAAAAAATCAGCAAGAAACGTTGGACTTATTAATCAGCAGGTGGTTCAATATTGCCATATTCATGTTCAAGCTTTATATGTTGAATACCTTAGTAGATTAACTAAGTAAATTTCAATCTCACCTTAAATGTATCGACTTCTTACATTTAATTTGCATTTTAGTTTCTACAAAGACTATCCTTGAAAGACCAGTTGGAGGTTCTCAAGTACCTTTATGCTTAGTGGAAAAGAAAATGCTCGATAGCTGGTCCCATGTTGAACCCGGCGTATTCCGAGTCAGAGGAGCCAATTTCTTCAGGTGATTAATAATCTCCCATTCATTTGTTTGAAATGAAAATATATGAATAACATTTTAAAGAGTGCACAATGCATGTGATAGATACAACTAAAGATATTGCTTCCTGAGTCATCTTCTAAAAGTCGTTTCCCAAACATGGTCTTTATTTGACAGGGATAAGAAGAAAGATCTTGCTCCAAACCATGCAGCATATTACCCCTTTGGTGTTGATGTCTACTTGTCTCAGCAGAAGATTAAGCATATTAGTAGATTCGTTGATCTTCCAATTACAAATTCATCGAGCAAGTTTCCACCTGTTCTTGTAGTTAATATTCAGGTAAGCAGCCCTTATGCTTCCTGCCGTAAAATGCTTGCTTACTTGCTAGCAAGATTACAATTATTTCTGCTTTATTTCATGTCAATCTTTACTCCCACTGTTCCTCAAGAATCATTGTACTAGTTAGTGCCTTAGTGGGCCCTAAGAAGCATGTGCCAGCAATCAATAATATTTGCTTTTGGCATGTCTTACTGATTTATATTTGTCCACTTCTTTGTTTCAGTTAAGTGTACTCTCATGGAAAGAGCTAAAATTATTTTGCATTAGTTGTTAAAACTTAGAATATTTTAAAGTATGAAACTCAGTCCATTTTAGTAAATGTACACATTATCTTATGGGTCTTGTTTCCCTTCTTACTTGCCTAACAGAATTCATTGTCAAACCTGAAGGTCATAATACTTTAAATTGCTATAAAGGAACGGGTATCACCTTAAGAGGACAAAGAAACCAGCAGAAATTAGACCAAAGATGAGAAAGATACCACCATTTTATAAACTTGTTCTGGTGGTAAATATGTGATCAGGTGCTTGTGCAATATTAATCGAGAATTGGCTTATAGATTTCTGCATTTTTCTTCCTTTCAATAATTAAGATAGTGCAACCAATGAATGGTAATAATTGGAAACGTAGAACATCGCAATTTCTAAGCAACATATGTATAGAAAATCATTACACATCCCATATTGAATAGCTTGACTCTTGAGTATAGAATTCTAACAGTCGGAATAAATAGTATTTTTATTTCTTCTTTGGAATATTGATATACCTAGTACTATATTCTGCTACATAAGTTTCATTTCCTTTTTTCAGATATATAGTTTGGTATTTGCTCTAAGCAATTGAAATAGTTTTTTGGCATGTCTGACCTCCTGTGGTCCTCTCAGGTTCCTCTATATCCTGCTTCACTCTTTCAAAATGCAACGGATGGGGAAGGGCTAAGCTTTGTCCTGTATTTTAGGCTTTCAGAAAGTTACTTAAAGGAGCTTTCGCCCCAGTTCATAGAT